>NC_064627.1:813941045-816441045 GCF_023864275.1 Schistocerca cancellata | reverse complement strand
ACGCCGAATGGCAGAGGATGACACGGCAGCCGGGTGATATCCATTGGGCCCCCAGGGCGTCAACGAGGAGCTCGTTTACTCCTTTTCCGGGGAGACGGGCCAACGAGCCTCCCCCTTCTAGTGCTATGCCGAAGAAAGGCTGTAACCCTACTTACATTTTGGCCAACAGCCCGGTCACGAGCTTGTGCCACAGTCATTTACTTCCTCTGCTGAGCGTGCAGTCACTGTCTCCGCCTCCTCCCTTTTCCTGGCTTTATCCCATCTTTTCACGGGATTGGCACCGTATTCTAGATTTGGTGATGTTAGTGATAGACGATCACTTGAAGCTCTTCCTGTCGCCACAGAGTCCTCCCTGCGGAGAAATTCGTATACGACATGTCTGCCTCCAGTGCTATCCCATGTGAAAGTGTGACAACTTTTTCGAAATAGAGTGAGTCGGGACGTGTAGTGTGAGTCGGGATGTGAATACCAACCCGGTTTTCACCTAGTCGAATGTGGGAAACCGCCTAAAAATCACATTCAGGCTGGCCAACGCACCGGCCTCTTCCTTAATCCTCCGGGTGGATTCGATCCTTTGCTGGCGCGTTTCTCAGAATCCCGAAAGCGACGTGCTAAAGCTTGTTTTTATATTAAATAGCAGCATCACGAAAAACACAGTGGTTGTAATTACACAGAAATTGATAGCACAAGTTACGTGTTACATACTGTAACGATATTTCATGGTATGTTCTTTGGTAATTTCTTTTTTTTCCATACGGTACATACACTGAGGTGGCAAACGTCATGGGATACCGATATGCACATATACAAATGGAGACAGTATCGCGTACGCAAAGTATAACATGGCGGTGCATTGGCGAAGTTACATAATTTTAACGCGGAATGATTATTGGAGGTAGACGCATGGGACATTCCACTTTGGAAATCGTTAGGGAATTCGATATTTCGAGAGCGGCAGTGGCAAGAGTATGCCGAGAGTACCAAATCTGAGGCATTAACTCTCACCACTGACAACGCAGCGGCCGACGGCCTTCACTTAACGACCAACAGCAGCGGTGTTTGCGTAGAGATGTCAGTACCAACAGCGTCTATGCGTGAAAAAAACGCAGAAAACAATGCGGGACGTACAACGAACGTATCCCTTACGACAGTGAGACGAAATCTGACGTTAATGGGCCATCGCAGCAGATGACCTACGCGCGTGTCTTTGCTAACAGCCCGACATCGCCTGCAGCGCCTCTCCTGAGCTCGTGACAATATCGGTTGGAGCCCAGATGACTGGAGAACCGTGGCCTGGTCACATGGGTCCCTAGTGAAGTTGGTAACAGCTGATAGTGGGGTTCGAGTGTGGCCAAGACCCCAAGAAGCCATGGACTCATGTTGTTAACAAGGCACTGTGCTAGCGGGTCGTGGCTCCATAACGGCGTGGTGTGGTGCGAACCGATCATTGACTGGAAATTGTTATCTTCGGCTACTTGGACTCCACTTGCAGATATTCATGGAGCTTATGTTCCCAAACATGTCACTGGGCCAGAATTGTTCGTGATAGGTTTGAAGAATATCCTGGACAATTCGATCGAATGAACTGGCCACCCAGATCGTCCGATATGAATCGCATCCAATGTTTATGGAACTTAATCGAGAGGTCAGTTCGTACACAACGTCGAGCACATGCAACATCTTCGCGATTGTGGACGGCTATAGAGGCAGCGTGACTCAGTATTTCTGCGGGGGATTCCAACGACTTACGTGCTCGCCACGTTGAGTTGCTGCACTTCGCTGGGCGAAAGAGTCCGACACGATATGAGGAGGTATCCCATGACACGTTACCTCAGTATATTGTAAGTAGATAGGGTTTCTTGTGAAACAAATTTCTTCTGTCTATTTTAGAAACCGGTCATATCAGACAAATAAGACAAATAAAGGTATAACTGAGAATTACGGCCGGCCGCTGTGGCCGAGCGATTCTAGGCTCTTCAGTCCGGAACCACACTGCTTCTACGGTCGCAGGTTCGAATCCTGCTTCGGGCATGGATGTATGTGATGTCCTTAGGTTAGTTAGGTTTAGGTAGTTCTAAGTCTAGGGGACTGATGACCTCAGATGTTAAGTCCCATAGTGCTTAGAGCCATTTGAACCATTTTTTTTTTTTTTTTGAGAATTACGACCGCTTTTCCACATCCTTCACCATGTAAGTGTCTCATACCTGTAAGTCGAAATTTGCAACAGACTGCGATTTTAAACTTTCTCTTTCACACACACTGAATCCTTTTCGGAAACCCTATTTAGTTTATCTAATGGCATTTTTATTCTGCGGTTTTACGCGCTATTTCACTGATTATCAGATCGCTCTAAACACTCCTCTTTGTCGTCAATGGAGCACAGTCCAATCTCTCTCCTAAATTAATTGTTAGAACAGCTACAGGTTCTATTTTTCAGTGCGAGAGAGAGGTACAGGAATGACGACAGCGCTGAACTGCTTCCGCAGATACTTCTGTCAGTTAAAATCATATATTCGTATATGCCTCTGATCCGCAGAGACTGTAGACCTTTATCAGCAAATGAATCACAGTAGATAAATTCTTTTCTCGCGTAAATTACGACTAAACTCTTGTCTGCAGTCAACCTTCCCTTCCAGTACTGATAATAAGCATCCTTTTTTCTATCTTAGAAGCAGGCAAAAATATAAATAAATCCCTAGTCGAAATAATTCTGTGTAACATTTAATTACAGAGAAAATAATATTTCCAACTTGGGACTCGACTTCAGTTTTTATTGAAACGCAACAAACAGTGCAATGTAACTCTCGTCAACAGAAAACAATAGATTTTAGTGTTTTACAGTGCACCGAATCTCCTGCGCCAATACGAGAGTCCTTCTCTGAGGGGTGATGACCGTCGGTGAGTCTGCAACTAGCCGTAAGGTACTCGCCACGACGCTGTTTGCTGTGGCAACGCTTACTCTGTCGGTTATCGCCAGTAACGTGCAAAACCAACGTAACAGAATCTTTTTGTAGTTTCCAAAATGGCCATACTCGCGCTCTAAAACATAATGAATAATGTTAAATACTTGGCGTACACAGGATCTACGGCCACGAGAAAAAGAGTGTCGTAAATGAGTTTGTGACACTAAACCACCCAGTCGTTGAATTCAACCACAGGAAACAAGGTAACACATCAAGTAGTTCAATGAGTTTCTCATTAATTTGTGCAGTTTTCTTTTCGATGGTAGAAGTCCACTGACAAAATTTCAGAGGTTTTTCAGTATTGCTTTCAGAGTAATTTGATATATGGGTCCTGTGGTTACGTTGCAAAGTAGTTATGTATTCATTAGTTGTTCAGTTTGTTACAGCAAGTGCTCCTGTTTCTGCGAAAATGTGTTCAAAGCAGTGAAGAAGGCTCTCATATGCCGTCACTGCCTGGAGGCCACAGAGTAGCATCCATGTGCTGCTCTTTCATTGCTTTCTCATTGATATTAAATCTTCATCAGCAAACGTATCCATGTTGTTGTGTGCTACTACCGACCTACAGCTAATACTGTTGGGAAGGCAAACATGAGGCACAACCCAACAGTACTCATGGCAAGGTTGTGGGGGAAGAGAATAGTGAGCATCACTGTTACCAACA
The DNA here is from genome assembly GCF_023864275.1 of Schistocerca cancellata. Lineage (NCBI taxonomy): Eukaryota > Metazoa > Arthropoda > Insecta > Orthoptera > Acrididae > Schistocerca > Schistocerca cancellata. The sequence continues at coordinate 816,437,421 of NC_064627.1, read as the reverse complement.
CCCAGTGCTGTGAGAGAACAGAACAAGTATGTTTCCAAACAGGGCACACAGCGATACCGTCGATATTTGGACTGATGTTCAGATACTTTTGGCGCAGTTGAGATACAAAGACAAATGAGTATGAACTCAAAACGCAATTACTCAGTAACCAACGACTGGAGGTTGTTGGTCCCTTGAATCAGACCAAAATACTCACAAAATGTCTTTGAACAACCACCGAAATTGTCTCAGTGGAATTCGTGTTCAATCTCTTCCTTAATTTCTTTTATTATATTTGATTTTCTAGCTTATTTCCCAGTTACTCTTTTATTCATAGCTGATATTAACTTGCTGTAAAGGCCAACAGTCTATTGTCACCATTAACATGAAGGCCTCCCGGTGTGTTCAGTTGACATGTTCCGGACTTCTTTTTCCCGGTTTTTAAGTGGAAAGGGTTCCTTTAGGTATGATGAAACCGTTTTCGTGATGAAAGAATAGTCTTCCTTCTAGTCCGAATATGTGAGTGTTCTGATGAAGTCTGCTAGTGGTCTGTTTTCCTTGTTCTCAGTTTCACTCAAGCAACGCATTTTACGGCATAACACTATACGCCAGCCACTCATCAGCATTAGTTCCATTAAACTGTGACTGATATCAGTATTTACAATATATTTTTAAGCAACTATGCCCTGTTTTACAATGCGTTTTCCAACATTCTATGGTCAAACCGCCACCGAAAAATCTAACTACAGATGTATGTCAATTTGCGGAATTTTAAAAATGGACATACAGTAAATAATTTTTAGTTTCTGGCTGGTTTTATATGTCGGCTACAGAGTATGACTTGTCTCCGATTTTCTTGTACAAAGGAGAATGAAATTTGCCAGGATTTTAAAAGTTGGATGGATCACTAACAACGAAATAATATTTTCACACTTTTAATTTCTGTGTTCTTAATCATTTCAAATAACTGGTTCACAAAAGTAACTTCGCCTGTTCCCTCGAGCTACAAACTCCAACTAAATCAAAACATATCTGCTTGTTACAAACAAAATGTTCAAATGTGTGTGAATTCCTAAGGTACCAAACTGCTGACTTACACACTATTTAAACTAACTTAAACTAGCTTAAAGCTAAGGACAACACACCCGCCCATGCCCGAGGGAGGACTCGAGCCTCCGGCGGGAGGGGCCTTACAAACAACTTGAAACGACACTTTCGTAGAAATTCTTTTTCTCCTGCGGAAAAAAAACAGCTATTACATTTATTTTGTAGACAAATAATGTAATTATTTACGAGGAGCATTCACTAAGTAATGCAACACTTTTTCTCTGGAAGCAGGTTGGTTTTATTACGGATTCCAGTACACCATATTATTCCTCAATATTTTGGCTACAAAACCCTGTTTTTCAACATAATCTCCATTCGATGTGACGACCTTACGTCACCTTACTGCGAGTGGTCTGTATGCCCGCGTGGTACCACTCTGCTAGTCGACGTCAGAGACAACGTCTTGCTGCAGCAATAATCTCGCCATCACCCACGTACTGCTTCTAGCGGAGTGCGTCTTTCATTGGGCCAAACAGATGGAAATTGGAATGGGTTGGGTTGTTTGGGAGGGGGGGGGGGGGAGACCAGACAGCGAGGTAATCGGTCACATTGGATTAAGGAAGGACGGGAATGAAGTCGGCAGCGCGCTTTCAAAGTAACCATCCCGGCATTTGCCTGTAGCGGTTTAGGGAAATCACGGTAAACCTGTCAGGATGGCCGGACGCGGGATTGAACCGTCGTCCTCCCGAATGTGCGAGATCCGGGCTGTAGGGTGGATGAGGAAGAACAATCAAATAAAGGCCTTGCGTTGTCGTGGAGAAGGCGAATCTCGTTTGAATTTTTGTGGTGACGAACACGTTGAAGCTCCAGCACTGCGGTAGCCACAGCGGCGTGCGGCCAGCCGGCACGTGGGACATCGGAAAGGTTTCCGTGGCGTTGTTGCCCAACGACTCACTATACTTTTGTTCATTGCCAGATCTCCCTAGATACTCTGCAAACGCCTACGATTAGCCGCGATGCTCTGATTTTCCGCCAAAAGAAGCTCGGTGGCAGCTGTCTGCTTGGAGCGCACCTCCGTTGCAGACGCCATTTTGCAAGCTACGCATAGCGGTGCCACCTACTGGTACTATGTCCGACAATACATTTTGAATTTTTTTCTGCTGAAATTGATAGAGAAAAGAAAAGTGTTGCGACAGTATTTAAAATAGCGTAAATAATTACATTCTTTACGTAAACATAGCAATTTTTTTTTTTGAATTGCTACATGTAACTTAATAAAATTAACAGTTACGACTCTTCCACGTCGAATGTAAGCAGCAATACGCAAAATACGGCATTTACGTTCAAATAGTCTTGTATGAGTTTACTGTCCTGCATATGAAATTATCAATACCCACGGCTATCAGAGAGCTCATAATGTGAATTAGACTTGATCATATCACAGTATGCAATATGATGGAACGATTTTTTTTATACGAGTCTGTGTATTTCGAGAGAGGAAGAGAAAGATAGTCGGTTGAGGAACTTGGCGTGAAATACGGGTCTCCGTTATGATATACTAATATCTCCGGTCATAACCGAGTTTTTTGAGCGATAAATAAAGGTCTAGAGCAGTGGTTCCCAACAGGTGGTCCGCGGACCCCCAGGGCTCCGCAAGCTATGCCAGAGGGATCCGCAAGAAGCTATTAGAATAAAAAATGTATTAAATATATTTCGTATGATAACAAATTTTTTGTTTTGGCCGCTTCCTGCATGAGCAGAGCTTCAACGAACGCTATCTTCTGTATCTAGTGTCTTCCTAGAGCCAACTGACAATAGCACACTCTAGCGCAAAACTAGAATTAGATAGAGGCAAACAGTTCTGCTGTATGCCCTTAGACTACGCGCGCTGCATCTTAAGCTAAATATTTTTTCAATAATGAATATGTCATTGTTTTTTCTAAGAAGGGAACCTCCCCATCCCACCCCTCTCAGATTTAGTTATAAGTTAGCACAGTGTAAAACTGAACACAGATCAGTCGAGAAAACAGGAAGAAGTTGTGTGGAACTATGAAAAAATAAGCAAAATATAGAAAGTGAGTAGTCCATGCAAAAGATAAGCAACATCAAGGAGAATGTAGGCATCGGAGCGCCGTGCTCCCGTGGTCAGCGTGAGCAGCCACGGAGCGAGAGGTCCTTGGTTCAAGACTTCCCTCGAGTGAAAAGTTTAGTTTCTTCATTTTCGTGAAGTTATCTGTCCGTTCGTTCATTGACGTTTCTGTTCACTATAATAAAGTTTAGGGTCTGTGTTTTGCGACCGCACCGCAAAACCGTGCGATTAGTAGACGAAAGGACGTGCCTCCTCAATGGGAACCGAAAACATTTGATCGGAAGTTCATAGGTCAACCGATTCCTCCACAGGAAACACGTCTGATATATTCTATACGACACTGGTGACGGCATGTGCGTCACATGACAGGAATATGTTGTCGACCCACCTAACTTGTACACTTGGCGAATGGGTAAAAAGATTCTTCTACCTTGCCCGATTTAGGCTTTCTTGTGGATGTGATAATCACTCCCAAAAAAGTGATGAAAACATAAGAGCTTGTGACATAAACTGAAAATGATAAATTAAACTTTTCACTCGAGGGACGAGTAGAACCAAGGACCTCTGATTCTACAGCTAATCACGCTAACCACAGGACCACAGCATTTCTGAGCGCAGGCTATCCTTGTTGTTGCCTATGTTGCGCATGGACTACTCAGTTTGTATATTTTGCTTATTTTTTCATAGTTCCACACAACTTCTTCCTGTTTTCTCGATTGATCTGTGTTCAGTTTTTCAAGGCCTATCCACTGTGGCAACGTAATTAAATCTTAGGGGGGTGCGATGGGGAGGTTCCCTTGTAAGTACCAAAAATAGAAAACCCATAAAAAGACTCTTAATTTGGCCTTTTTAGGTACTTGACACTGTGATATGACAAGGTACCTATCATGCTCGATGAGGGGGTCCTCGAGAAAATTTTTTTGGGAACCCCTGGTCTAGAGGAAGACGGGGGATGGCCTGAGACGCGCAGGTTTCCACTGTTTGCTACGTGTTTCCGTCAAGGGACCGCGACGCGCCACAACAGGGGAACACGTGCGGGGAGCAGAGAGCGGCGAGCGGCGAGGAGAGGACCGCCGAGCGCTGACCGCCGCAGCCCCCAGGTGCTGACTGCGGGTCAGAGGTCGCGTGACGTCACGGGCCGGCGTGTCGCGCCGCGGCCGGCGCCGCCTCTCAGGAATTCATTGAGCCGCGCCGCGCGCCACAGGGCGACCAGCAAGTCGCGCGCCGCGCGCCCTCACGGCCGCTCCAGCAACACTCCCACAATTACAAACTCTGTATTTTCCGGTGGTTTCCTAAGCCAGTCTCAGTGCAGTAGATAGCCGAAGCTTCGAATCCAAGGGGTAATTTTCGAAAAAAGATGTGACTCTGACACAGAGTTCTTTTTGCGGTTGCAGATGTAGCGCTTATAAAGCTAACTACTGACAAAGTTATTTGTGCAGTGTTGTACAGTTGTTACATTTAATAGTTTTCAGTGGGGTTTCGTGCTGTTTTTGGCGAAATAACGACTTAATAAACTTTTCGAAACGTTCGCTCCCTGTGTTTTTTAGAGTTTTCTGTGCTTTGAAGTTGTTCAGTAAATTTCGTGCTTTAGTTTTCGGCTGACGTTTCTTTTTGTTTCTAGAGAAATACTTCAGTAAAATTTTCATTCAGTGTTTAACTTCTTTAAGTGTTGCAGTGGCTGCTTGAACTTTTGGTTTTAGCTAGTAATTTTTTATCAAGTTTTGTTGGTATTGGTATTAGTTGTGGTTTAATACTTTTAATATGTGGGTGAGTCAAATGAAAAGATTAAATATTTTTAAAATATTATTTATTGTGCAGAAGTGGTACAAAACTGTATAACGTTTGAACATAATCTCCCCCACGCTCAATGCAAGTCCTCCAGCGCTTACAAAGTGCATAAATTCTTTTAGAAAAAAATTCTTTTGGTAGTCCGCGCAACCACTCATGCACCGCCTGGCGTACCTCTTCATCAGAACGGAATGTCTTTCCTCCCATTGCGTTTTTGAGTGGTCCAAACATATGGACACCTCTTGGGGCAAGTTCTGGTGAGTATGGTGGATGAGGAAGACACTCAAAATGCAGGTCTGTGATTGTTGAAACTGTTGTACGGGCAGTGTGGGGCCTTGCATTGTCATGTTGCAAAAAGACACCTGCTGACAGCAATCCACATCGCTTTGATTTGATTGCAGGCAGCAGATGATTTTTTAGGAGATTTGTGTATGATGCACTGGTGACAGTGGTCCCTCTAGGCATGTAATGCTCCATAATGACGCCTTTTTCGTCCCAAAAGAGTGTCAGCATAACCTTCCCTGCTGATAGTTCTGTTCGATACTTCTTTGGTTTTGGTGATGAGGAATGGCGCCATTCCTTGCTCCCTCTCTTCGTTTCCGGTTCGTGGAAGTGAAGCCAGGTTTCGTCCCCAGTAACGATTCTAGCAAGGAAGCCATCACCTTTCGTATAAAGTGCCGAAGAAGTTCTTCACAAGCATCAACACGTCGTTCTCTCATTTCAGGAGTCCGCTGTCGTGGCACCCATCTTGCAGACACTTTCTGAAACTGGAGCACATCATGCACAATGTGATGTGCTGACCCATGACTAATCTGTAAACAAGCTGCAATGACATTCAGTGTCACTCGGCGGTTTTCCTTCACTATGGCTTTAACTGCTGCAATGTTCTGTAGAGTCACAACTCGTTGTGCCTGAACTGGACGAGGAGCATCTTCCACTGAAGTCACACAATTTGCGAACTTCCTTCTCTATTCGCAGGCTTGCTGCTGTGACAAACATGCATCACCGTACTGAACCTTCATTCTTCGATGAATTTCAATAGGTTTCACACCTTCACTACGCAAAAACCTAATAAAGAACGCTGTTCTTCCCTGATGCAGGTGGTGGTGGCCATCTTTATACTGATACTGCGACGGTACGTGTGCATCTGCGCTTTGCTGCCACCTGCAGGCCATTCTGCACGCTGTTTGTAGCACGCTTACCAACTGAGAGAATAACGGCTCGAAATTTCGATTTGTTATTACAAATTTAAGGTTTTCATTTGATTCACCCTCGTACAAGTAGTTGCTTTCTTAGTAGAGAGAGAATTTCGAGACCGCTTTTGTTAGTTCTATAAATAGTTCTACTGGCGTTACCGAACTTAGGTAACGCAGGTGTACAGTTTTTTTTAGTAACTGTAAAATTTTACCAAGAGTGAAAAGTGCGGGCTCTGTTGTAGGTTTGTGAGAGTGGATTACGGTGTGAGATTTGTTCAAAGTCTTTTCATTGGGTGGAATGCAGTGGGGAAGCCAATGGGCATTCTAGCGAGATCCTCTCCTGGGAATGCAGAATCTGTAGTAGAAATAAGTCGATAGTGGAGCTGGAGCGTAAGATCTGTGCTCTTCAGGTGCAGTTACAACACGCAAAGGAGGAACTAGATAGGTTGAGGAGGGTGAAGGGTGCTGGGGAATGGGAACTGGCAGTTGTCAAGAAGGCATCTAGTAGGAGGAGGTATTCAGACAGTTGTACTTTGGGTATATGCAATAGATTTGACCAACTGTCAGAGATTAGTGGAGAGGAGCCTCTTGTAGCTGTAGGTGTAGGGAACATGCTGCAGTCCTCAGCATTTAGGAGGCATAGGTGAGTTGCAAAGTCTAACAGAAAGAAGAAGGTTCTGCTGCTAGTTAGTTCACGCGGTAGAGGTGTGGGTCAGCAGTTGAAGGAAGTGTTGGGGAGTGAGTACCACGTCACCGGCATTGTTAAGCCTAGCGCAGGGTTGGGTCAGGTCACTGACTGCATTGGGGAGTTATGTAGGAATTTTACAAAGGGTTGGGTTGGGTTGGATTGTTTTGGGGAAGGAAACCACACAGCGAGGTCATCGGTCTCATCGGATTACGGAAGGATGGGGAAGGAAGTCGGCCGTGCCCTTTGAAAGGAACCATCCCGGCATATGCCTGGAGCGATTTAGAGAAATCACGGAAAACCTAAATCAGGATGGCCGGACGCGGGATTGAACCGTTGTCCTCCCGAATGCAAGTCCAGTGTCTAATCACTGCGCCACCTCGCTCGGTAATTTTACGAAGGAGAATCAGGTAGTGATAATGGGTGGAGCAGGGAACAGTCTTGATAGAGTCAGGGTATATGATGTAGGAGGTGACCTGGTAAAGACAGCTACTCAAACTGGTGACTAACGTGGATTTCGTGTAACTATTTCAGCGCTATGCTCGGCCTCTTCTTAATGCGGCTTTTAAGTGTGTTAACATGGAGCTGGAGAGGCCGCTGATGCCAGAGGGCATGGGTCACATTTCAGTGGTGCCAGTTCAGTCTATCAGTAGATCGGGTTTCACTTGGCACGACCTGCATCTCAATATATATGGGAAGGGGAGGCTAGCAAAGCTTATAGGTGACAGTGTAGTGGGTGGTGGTGGGATCACTAATGGAAAAACGCCTGTAGTAGTTGGTGATAGAGCAGCACATTTTTTAGTCAGACCATGATGCACAAATTTAACACTAAAAGGCTTTTGTACTCAAACAAATGTCACATATAATTACAAACTATGTAGGAAAGTTAATCCAACAGCAATAGAGAGTTTTTTAAACTTCGTCAAGGAACAAGAGTGGCATGATGTTTATAGTCAGCTGATAGGTATACCTGCTAAAAGGAAGTGCCTCTAACTAAGGGCTCACTTTCAGAGGACGTCATGTTTCAAAGTAGAGAAGGAATTAGAGTATTTCATCAAAATATAAGAGGTATTAGACGTAAAGTTAGTGAACTGGTCGTATAATAGATGTTGACTCTGAAATTATTGGTATTTCGGAGCAACACTTAAATAATTTGACAATTCAGAGGCTTCCTTTACCAGGATACATATTAGCTGGCTGTTTTTCAAGGAGTTCCTTGTGGGGTGGTAGTGTGGCCATGTACGTAAAATACAGTATTCCATTTGAGTCCATAGACGTACCACGGCACTGCACTGAACAGATATTTCAATGTTGTGCAGGGGCAGTTGAATTTAGTGAAACTAAACTTCTAATTGTTGTTGTTTATAGGTCCCCTAACTCCGACTTCAGAGCATTTCTGCTCATGCTAGAGAGGGACCTTGATTCACTGTATGGGAAGTACCAGAAATTAGTCAAACGTGGTGACTTCAATATAAATTTTGTATATGATGATGCAAGAAAAAGGATGTTGATAGATCTCCTAAGTTCATATGATCTGATGCAGATTGTTTTTTCCAATTAGGGTTCAGGGAAGCAGTAGCACAACCACAGACACCATTTTATTCATTTTTTATTACTAGATGGGCATTCTGTTAATAAAAGGTTGAATGGCCTTTCAGACTATGATGCACAAATTTTAACACCAAAAGGCATTTGTACTCAAACAAATGTCACATAAAATTACAAGCTACAGGGTGTTTCAAAAATGACTGGTATATTTGAAACGGCAATAAAAACTAAACGAGCAGCGATAGAAATACACCGTTTGTTGCAATATGCTTGGGACAACAGTACATTTTCAGGCAGACAAACTTTCGAAATTACAGTAGTTACAATTTTCAACAACAGATGGCGCTGCGGTCTGGGAAACTCTATAGTACGATATTTTCCACATATCCACCATGCGTAGCAATAATATGGCGTAGTCTCTGAATGAAATTACCCGAAACCTTTGACAACGTGTCTGGTGGAATGGCTTCACATGCAGATGAGATGTACTGCTTCAGCTGTTCAATTGTTTCTGGATTCTGGCGGTACACCTGGTCTTTCAAGTGTCCCCACAGAAAGAAGTCACAGGGGTTCATGTCTGGCGAATAGGGAGGCCAATCCACGCCGCCTCCTGTGTGTTTCGGATAGCCCAAAGCAATCACACGATCATCGAAATATTCATTCAGGAAATTAAAGACGTCGGCCGTGCGATGTGGCCGGCCACCATCTTGCATAAACCACGAGGTGTTCGCAGTGTCGTCTAAGGCAGTTTGTACCGCCACAAATTCACGAAGAATGTCCAGATAGCGTGATGCAGTAATCATTTCGGATCTGAAAAATGGGCCAATGATTCCTTTGGAAGAAATGGCGGCCCAGACCAGTACTTTTTGAGGATGCAGGGACGATGGGACTGCAACATGGGGCTTTTCGGTTCCCCATATGCACCAGTTCTGTTTATTGACGAAGCCGTCCAGGTAAAAATAAGCTTCGTCAGTAAACCAAATGCTGCCCACATCCATATCGCCGTCATCAATCCTGTGCACTATATCGTTACCGAATGTCTCTCGTGCAGCAATGGTAGCGGCGCTGAGGGGTTGCCACGTTTGAATTTTGTATGGATAGAGGTGTAAACTCTGGCGCATGAGACGATATGTGGACGTTGGCGTCATTTGGACCGCAGCTGCAACACGGCGAACGGAAACCCGAGGCCGCTGTTGGATCACCTGCTGCACTAGCTGCGCGTTGCCCTCTGTGGTTGCCGTACGCGGTCGCCCTACCATTCCAGCACGTTCATCCGTCATGTTCCCAGTCCGTTGCAATTTTTCAAACAGATCCTTTATTGTATCGCTTTTCGGTCCTTTGGTTACATTAAACCTCTGTTGAAAACTTCGTCTTGTTGCAACAACACTGTGTTCTAGGCGGTGGAATTCCAACACCAGAAAAATCCTCTGTTCTAAGGAATAAATCATGTTGTCTACAGCACACTTGCACGTTGTGAACAGCACACGCTTACAGCAGAAGACGACGTACAGAATGGCGCACCCACAGACTGCGTTGTCCTCTATATCTTTCACATCACTTGCAGCGCCATCTGTTGTTGAAAATTGTAACTACTGTAATTTCGAAAGTTTGTCCGCCTGAAAATGTACTTTTGTCCCAAGCATATTGCAACAAACGGTGTATTTCTATCGCTGCTAGTTTAGTTTTTATTGCCGTTTCAAATATACCGGTCATTTTTGAAACATCCTGTATGTATGACAGTTAATCCATTAGCAATAGAGAGTTTCTTAAACCTCGTCAAGGAACGAGAGTGGCAGGATGTTTACAGTGCCGATAACATAGGTGACAAATATGATGCTTTCCTTAACACATTTCTCATGCTCTTTGAGAGTTGCTTTCCATTAGAACGTTCTAAACAGGGTACTAGCAGTAAAAGGTAGACCAGGTTGGTGACTTGTGGGATAAGGATATCATGTAGAACAAAGCAGGAATTATATCGAAATGTTAGTAGTAGTCATAATCAGGCTACAGTAGCCCATTACAAACAGTACTGCACGGTGCTTAAAATGTTATTAGTGTAAGTAGTCTGTTTAGGTTTTCTTATTGGTAACGCCAATGTAGGGCTCTGATGAATATCACTGGCTGTGCTGTGTGCAGTCTGTGGCTAGTCTGCATTGTTGTCTGCCATTGTAGTGTTGGGCAGCGGTAGCTGGATGTGAACAGCGCGTAGCGTTGCGCAGTCGGAGGTGAGCCGCCAGCAGTGGTGGATGTGAGGAGAGAGATGACGGAGTTTTAAAATTTGTAATACTGGATGTCATGAACTGCTATATACATTATGACTTTTGAACACTATTGAGGTAAATACATTGTTTGTTCTGTATCAAAATCTTTCATTTGCTAACTATGCCTATCAGTAGATAGTGCCTTCCGTAGTTTGAATCTTTTATGTAGCTGGTAGTAGTGGCGCTCACTGTATTGCAGTAGTTCGAGTAACCAAGATTTTTGTGAGGTAAGTGATTTGTGAAACGTATAGGTTAATGTTAGTCAGGGCCATTCTTTTGTAGAGATTTTTGAAAGTCAGATTGCGTTGCGCTAAAAAATTTTGTGTTTCAGTTTAAGCACAGTCATGTATAATTTTTCTAAGGGGACGTTTCATATGTCGACCCTTAGCCGAGGATACCTCACTGGAATCTTCTGATTTTTTCATGTAGTTTGTGTATTTAGTGTAGCTTTTGTTTATTGCTAGCACGTAATTGTAGAGAGAATCTCCTTTGTAGTTGCAGTCTTTCATTGTTGTACAGTAAAACAGTTGTTGCATACATGTACATTTGCACCAAGTATTTCGCAGCTGCGCTTACAATTAACTAGATATTATTTTCAGTGCAATGTTAATGTGTTCTTTTATTTTTGCTCTTCAAATTGTGTTTTTCTGTGTTGTCGTGTGAAATATTGTGACAAAAATGGTGTGTGAAAAACGTAATACTAGGCTCCGAAGTAAACTGAGAAATGACAGTGAAGACGAAAGCAGTGTGTTAGCGCCACCATGTAATGAATTAACTAATGTTCAAAGTAGTAATTTGGTAATTGTGCATAGGGAAATGGAGCAGGCTGCAAATAATGGCGTAGACAGTGAAACAATTAGTGAACAGGGAAGCATTATCGATCGATCGCTGGGCAACAGCTTGCCTCAGGAATCCGAAATGACGGGACACAATTTTGCAAATACTGTAGATTTAGGTTTTGCGTCTTCACCGTTTCTCAAATAAGTCAAGACACATTTTCTGCTTGTCAAAATGTGAATGATGCCGGTGCAAATGCACTGCCGAAAAGCGTAGAGTAACAGATTCCAGACACTAATGCATTGTTATTACAGCTAATGCAACAAATGGAACAAAATCAGAGACAAACACAGCAAAAGCTTCAAAAGTTAGACACAATGGAACAACACCAGAGACAAACACAGCAAAAGCTTCAAAAGTTAGACACAATGGAACAAAATCAGAGACAAACACAGCAACAGTTAGACACAATGGAACAAAATCTTCGGAAGTTAGACACCACACTTCAACAAACACGTGAAGATTTAACTACTGAGTTACATAACATTGAATCGAAATGTCAAAAAGTCTGTAATGACGTAAAAAAATTGTATTTTCAACCTATTTTTTCGCGGCATGAAAATGCATTACAGAATCACGAAGCAGCCATAAAAGAACTGCAAACCATTGTTCATGAAAATCATGAGATCTTGTGGGCTAAAATCGACTCAGTTGCATCTACCGATTCGGTTATGCAACTTGCAAAAACTCAGGAAAACTTAAAGGACACAGTAGATTCGATTTCAACACAAATGGACAACTTGGTTCAGAAAAATACACTGAGGAAATGCGTTCACTACTGGAGAAAGTAGCCGAACTTTCAGATTAGGTCACTAATTTGTCTACAAAGGTAGATGATGATCTGAATGACACAAGACCTGTAACCATCACTGACACAGAAGAGTATGAACAAATTAAGAAATTCAAACAAAATCAGAATCAAATTAATACGCAACACAAAAGAGAAATCCGGGAAGTACAAGATCAGTTGGCACAAGTAATACAAAAATTACATATTTCAGAGGACACTCGCGCTGCAGCACGGGAAGAGGGACTTAGAAATACGGAACAACCACAAAATAATAACACAGGACACTTAGGAAATTATGAAAGAAATTGGCAAGGCACACCGAATTTTGAGATGGAACCGCCGAAACGACGTAACAATGACCGACATGTGACTCGCCGACATGATGATTTTGACTATAAGCTGTTCATTACTACACGTAAATTCAAAACATTTAAGAATTCTGGCAACGACATTCATCCACAAGCATGGCTCCATCAATTCTCTCATTGTTTTCCTCCCAACTGGTCGTTAGAGTACAGATTAGAATTTATGTGTGGCTACTTAGAGAATGAACCAGCTGAAAGAATGCGATCGGTCATTCACGATTGTCACAGTGAAGAAGAATTTTACCATGCGTTCCTCTCAGCATATTGGTCACAAGCTACACAAGACCGAGTAAAACATAGCATCATGATGATGAAACACTTTGAACAATCTGAATTTTCCAGTCTTGTCAAATATTTTGAAGACATCTTGCACAAGAATCAGTACCTTTCAAACCCATACAGCCCCTCAGCACTCATCCGCATTTGCTTAATCAAATTACCTGAACATTTACGACATATTATTTTAGCAGGACGTTGCAAAGACGACATTGAACCTTTTCAGTCGCTGTTACAAGAACTGGAAATTGACACTGACAATCGCGGAACGCGAAAACAGGAGCACAACAATTACAGGTCACATCCGTCACAATTCCGCGAAGACAGAAATAATAACTGGACACGACAAGGCTATTCTCACAACATAAATCGTGACCAAAACAGACACCACCCGTATGACCACCGTTGGCAGAGTAATAATAATTACATGGAAAGATCACCTGTCCGCGGTAATGACTATCACAGAGACAATCAGAGAAACAGACGATATGGGAACCAAAACATTATTACGGGAGACAGAATAACTTTAGACGCAACGGTCCAGCGCGCAGTTACGATTCAGGGAGAAATTCTCCACTACTTAACCAACAAGAATGAATCTTATGCTTGCAATTGTGTATAATTTATTTACAAGAATGAATCTACAGGAACTACCGACAAAACGACAGACCTGAATTCAATTAGAACTGGCGAGCTTCAAACAGAGCAGGGTCTTCTCAGCAAGGCGAAGTTGTAGAAGTTAGGTCTCCTAATCCCAGTAACAATGCGCGCCAACAAAGAAACAGACAATGACTCGCACCGCAGGCAGCCACGTGTGCCCGCTGGCTCAGGGAAAAATAACATAGACGCTAACCTAGAGAAAAATTCCAGTATTCTTTACCGACGTATACCACATGATAATTGCGTTAAAGTTGAAAGTCTGCATACTAGGAAGAGCAAAGGGTTACACCACATTTCACATGTAAAACCATTTATTGAGAGATAATTCACTTTTTAACTTAGTCTTTGCTATAAAATTTTTCACTTCACGTTACTAGTACTCTTTTTCAATCTACGAAACTGTTAACATGCAACTGTGTTTTAAAGTTGACTATCCAGTCAAGTACCAAGAGAACTTATTTAAACAGAAATTACGAATGCATTGTTATTGTGAACAGACAACACAGTGTTATTATGTGTGTGCATTCTTGCTTGTTAGTTGCACGATTACGTAACGACTATAAGGCTCACATACTTAGAACATTTACCAGTACTGCTAATGAGATTTTAATGCATCGTTTTGGTTTACTTGAAAATACATTCTGAATTAAGGTACTTTCTGTGAGATACCAGATGACACAGTGGTTAGTTTATGTAACAGCTACACGATTTTATCATGACGCTACTAATGAGTGACAATTTACAATGTTGCTTTTGCGGTGTTTCTGTTTTATATCTGCACAGTTTTTCTGAATTATTCTGGAAAGTAAAACATATTTTAGTAGTAACTTTTGTGGTATAGCTACAATGAGACAGCCTCTTTTGTAGCACAACAATACGTTCCATTATAGCACTTTCTTGATCACGATACTGTACGCAATAACTACAATATCTATACGCAAAGCATTTCGCTTTTGTTTATGATGAGGTAAGTACATTGACTTCAGCAGAACTTTGCTTACAGTGGACGATAACTACGACACTTCCACAGAGATTATCTAATAGCAAGACGCACATTTAGCGCTACAGGACATGTATTTGAGTGATTAATTTTGTACTTAAATCATTTATTTTTAAAGATATTTGAAGTACAATGATACAAAGGTTTTCCGTGATACATTTCATTCCATTGCTGCAATCTGTAACACCTGAGGGTATAATTACATTAATCCTCAGGGGGGTACACGCCTACTTTGTGTACCATGTGTTTGACAAGCACAAGGAGCCCTAGCTAATATGGTATTTGCTTATACAACTCTACACATTGGTACCATATTCCTCTAACACACAAATTACACAGCTATCTGATCATTTAACTGAGAGATAAACATTTTTTTTACTACGTCAGTGACACATGTTTATGCAATTACAGAGTTGGATTACTTCACACTTACGAAATTGTATTGTGTCTGTACTTTGTGAACTGTTCATATTTTTTTGGAACCATTGTGATACTATGAGAGCTTTAAATGATGTATTTGGTATGACATCATGATTTTTAAAGTACGTTTGAGGTAGATGACACTACTGAAATGAGCAGAGAATTTTCTTTAAATTTTGAAATTATTGCAGAAAGCTACGACGTTTTTGAGATTTGACTGAGGTGTTATGATGTTATTGTTACGATGACAATGTGTATTATGCTGCTGAGGTATGTTTATGATTAATAGGCTGATGCTATATGAGTTACTTGATTATGCTACGTATCTGTTATGATGAAATATTGAAGAATGTCTACGAATATGTATATGTGTAATAATGTAAGGAATAATGAGTAGTGGTTAGGGACGCTGATTTGTGAAAAAGGTTGTTGGAAACCAAGAATCGTACTTTAAGAGTTATGAAATGTATGTAATGCGTGAATGTATCACAATGCCGACGAAAATTTTTTGGACACTGTTATATCAATAGGATTTTGTTTCTACAGATTTGTAACGCAAATTCTTGACCTGTGAAATATTTTTATATGAGACTGTCACTGTAGCGGAAACAGCTGTCGTAAATATTTCTGTAAGAAAGTTAAGTGACCACCTGCACGTAATGTGTCGTGGGCACCCAGCTGTGTCAGACGCCTGGAGAAAAAGCCATTGGTGTGTGCCTTTTCAGAGGCACAGGTAGAAAAAAAAGGGAGGCCATTATCCTCGCTATTGACATTCCTTTGTGGAAAGCATCGCAAATACGACACGCTCAAACTTGAAAACATATGATTATACTGTGGAGCTCTTAATTTATGATATTTACCAAAATGCCTAATGAAACGATGAGAAACATTTCACGGCTATTGTCTTGCTAGTTGAGAGAAATGCCATATGGCTTGCTTTATGTATTTATTTACTCAATTTGTTTAATATCAAGTTTCTAGCTGCAGCAACATTGGTTATTATAAAATTTAATAGATGTACTAATATAAATATTTTATGCCTACAGATCCAGGAAATAATTTTATGATCTATTCAAAAAAACGAAGGATCATAAAAAGACATTTCCCTTCACAGGAATTGCATACGGAATTTTGTTTTCAACTACTTGGTAATTTTTTTTGGTAGAATAACTTCTTGTGGTGCACCACTTTAATTACATAGACATTAAGATGTGAATATACATTTCCCTTGTCTGCATTGTTGTCTTTAATACAATATTTTTTCTGCTTGATCTTTGTCATGTTTAGAGATAAGTTATTGCATTTGCTGCTGCTGTTTGCCAGGCATAGTGCTACTAAATTTCACTTTGTATTACTCTGTTAAGCTAGTTTTACAACTGATTTATTTTTCTTGTTGCTGCACATTGGCTCATATTAGTTGTAATGTTGCATTGCTTGGTAATTTAGATTTACTGTAGCTTGCTTTGCAATTTTTCATTTTTTTGTCATTGCTGTTTGTGTTAACTGTTTTGTACTGCTGCATTGCCTCGTCCCTTAGTTTAGCATCTGAGCTCAGTAGATTTAAGTTAGCTTAAGAGGGGGTAGCCTATAAGAGAACGAGTTGCGATGAATTTGAAGAAATGCACTGAGAGGCTATATGAGAAAAGTACAGAAAGCAGGTATAGATAGGACTTTTGGAAATAATGAAGAGCGAAGGGAGATCTCGGAGAAGTAAAGAAAGTTTTTTTTTTTAAATACTGCAGTAAAACAAACCCTGTCCTTTCCTTGTATTATTCCGCTATATGTTTGTGTACCCTTGTGTATTTATGTTCTTCCTGTATTTATATGTTTATCTGATAAGACTTATGTTGTAGAATTTTTCTAATTCTCAGCTACATGAACTATGATGAGGAATACTGTTATCCTCAAATATAATTGGCATTAATAATATGTTATTTAACTTGTAAAGATGTTTAGACATTATTTATTCTGTTTTGTTTTAATGCTCATGTGTGAAATTGATGTTTCAATAATTATTCTGATCTTTTATTTATTTACTTATGTCATAATTCCTGTAACACTGATGTGTATGTTTATTTCTATTCTGTTGTAAAGCCTGTACTACAAATTTTATCTGTATTGTTATGTTCTTTAATTATGTATTTTGTACCTTTGTTATTGTATTCTTATGTTATAAAACTGTAATTGACACCAGTTCATCAAATTAAGTAACTAGTAAGTTACATTTCACTGCACACGTTTCCGTTGGTCATAGTATATGGACAATCTGTGAGAAGTAGGGACTGATAGTGTTTTCACATGTGTTAATAATTCAGCAAGGGACTGGTTAACAGCATTGCTGGTTCTGAGGACAATTAGAAAAAAACTTTGTGAGTGCACAAGTGCTGGTTCATGGACTTGCTATATTGTCCACAAGACTCTTCTATGGCGATTGTGCACCTGCACAGTTCCAACGGATGGCTGCTAGCCATCTCTGCAAGGACTACAGTGGGTCTACACCTTTGATGACTCACCAGTACCATTATTTCTACAAGGACTGCAGTGGGTCTGCACCTCTGGTGGCCCACCAATAACAAAATCTCTACAAGGAGTACAGTGGGTCTGCTCTGTGATGACCTACCTACCAATACTCTTCAAAACTTCGACTGACTCTGCTGTGGGTTTGCTCTGTTGTGGCCCATTACCTGTCTGCATGTCAAGAGTCAGCACTGTCTTTCCGTTGGAAGGACAACACTACTTCTTCAAGACTGCATGGAAATCCACTACTTCCATGTGCATTTTCTTTTACTGCTCAGACTTTGAGAAAAACACTGCTATTTTACTCTGATGAATGATCAGGACTGTCTTTATGGACTATAAGAAAATCGTTGCTTTTGACCAACATAATATCATAAGTGTGTGCATTTGATTTCTTTGTTATTGTAATTATGAAATTTTTTTTTTGAAGTCTGTATTGGCCAATGCCCAAAACAATTTGTAAAATTTTTTGTGGGGAGCATGGGGGCTATGTAAGTAGTCTGTTTAGGTTTTCTTATTGGTAACGCCAAGTAGGGCTCTGATGAAAATCACTGGCTGTGCTGTGTGCAGTCTTTGGCTAGTTTGCATTGTTGTCTTCCATTGTTGTGTTGGGCAGCGGTAGCTGGATGTGAACAGCGCGTAGCGTTGCGCAGTTGGAGGTGAGCTGCCAGCAGTGGTGGATGTGAGGAGAGAGATGACGGAGTTTTGAAATTTGTAATACTGGATGTCATGAACTGCTATATACATTATGACTTTTGAACACTATTGAGGTAAATACATTGTTTGTTCTGTATCAAAATCTCTCATTTTCTAACTATGCCTATCAGTAGTTAGTGCCTTCCGTAGTTTGAATCGTTTATTTAGCTGGCAGTGGTGGCGCTCGCTGTATTGCAGTAGTTCGAGTAACCAAGATTTTTGTGAGGTAAGTGATTTGTGAAACGTATAGGTTAATGTTAGTCAAGGCCATTCTTTTGTAGAGATTTTTGAAAGTCAGATTTCGTTGCGCTAAAAAATATTGTGTTTCAGTTTAAGCACAGTCGTGTATAATTTTTTTAAGGGGACGTTTCATTCGGAAGGCAAAGAGTGTGTGGTATGCAAATAGAATAGCTTATTCATAGGAAAAAATTAAAACCATATGGTCAGTTGTGAAGGAAGTGTCTAGTCAGCAGCACAAGGTCGGCGATATAAAGTCAATTCGTAGTAAAAATATGTTACTGATAAGTCAGATGTATGGACAGTATTTAACATCATTTTCTGACCATTGGTGGTGAATTAAATAAAAATTTAGTTTATACGGGGAATCATATAACTCTCTTGGCAAATACCTTTCCGAGATCGATGTCTGAAATACTCATCTCTGATACAGACAAGAGGGAGATTGAGTCAATAATTAAATCACTGAAGACTAAGAACTCTCATGGCTGTGATGGAGTGTCTGGCCGAATATTAAAGTACTGTGCTGCACATGTTAGCCCTGTATTTAGCCGTATTTGTAATTTTAGTTTAGGAATAGTCAGTTCCCTGAACGATTAACGCTGTTTGCCGATGACACTAGCTTGGAAGTAAAAGATGTTGTGTACAACACTGACTTGGTTTCAAATAGTGCAGTTCATGACCTAAGGTCATGGCTTGTAGAAAATAAACTAACGCTAAATCACAGTAAGACTCAGATTTTAGAGTTGCTAACACACAATTTCACAAATGTGATGTTTTAATTTCACAGAAGGGGCATATGATTAGTGAAACTCAACAGTTTAGATTTCTAGGTGTTCAGGTAGATATTAAACAGTTGTGAAAAGCCCACGTTCAGGATCTTGTTCAAAGACTCAATGCTGCCATTTTTACTATTCGAACGGTATCTGAAGTGAGTGATCGTTCGACCCGAAAATTAGTCTGTTTTGATTGTTTTCATTCGCTCATGTCGTATGGTATTCTATTTTGGGGTAACTCTTCCCATTCCAGAAGGGTATTTTTGGCTCAGAAATGGGCAGTTCGGCAATAAAGTGGTGTAAGTTCACGAACCTCTTGTCGACCCCTGTTCACGAGTTGGGTATTTTGACACTGGCCTCTCAAAAAAAAAAAAAAATAATAATAATAAAAAATAAATAAATAAACAAATATATATATATATATATATATATATATATATATATATATATATATATATATATACCTTACTTTCATTCCTTGTTAACAATATTAGCTTATTCACAAGAATAAGCAGCTGTCTCTCCGTTAATAGTCGGCAGAAATCAAACCTGCATTTGGATCGGACTTCCGTAACTGGTTCAAATGGCTCTGAGCACTAAGGGGCTTAACATTGGAGGGGAGGTCGTCAGTCCCCTAGAACTTAGAACTACTTAAACCTAATTAACCTAAGGACATCACACACATCCATGCCCGAGGCAGGATTCGAACCTGCGACCGTAGCAGTCGCTCGGTTCCGGACTGAAGCGTCTAGAACCGCTCGGCCACTGCCGCCGGCCTTCCGTAACTCTTGGGCTGAAAGGTGTGGAGTATGCTGCTGCATCCATTTTCAATAAGCTACCACTAGAATTCAAAAATCTTAGCAGTAATCCACGCGCTTTCAAATCGAAGCTGAAGAGTTTTCTCATGAATCACTCCTTCTACTCTGTCGACGAGTTCCTTGAAAAATTAAGCTGATTCTTGTTGTATTGTTGGCTGCGTTTACTTAAACTTATGGCTTGACTTTTTTCGGGTTCATATACATTTTATTTTAACCTGTTATTACTTTTATGTTGTAATTTCATGTACTGATAGTTTCCATGACCTTGGAGTTTTGCTCCTCAGTTTGGTCCTACGGAACTTGACGTGAAAAATATAAAATAAAAAAAATCCTTTTATAAAATCTTCTCGGTGTTCTTAACGGACAAACTAGAATCATAACTAGAGCTTTCCAAGGCTACCACCATCTACTTCGTCAGGAAATTGTCCTCCGAGTGCTAAGTGTGCTTCTTTTATAGTGACGTCCCAGCTTGTCACTGGTCGGGTGACATCTCTTGGAATTCTAACTTCTGTTAGCAATGTAATGTCATCTGCAGTGCATTTACAAATGCAGTAAATTGGCAGTGTGACTGTATGACCCCTCCTTCTCTGGGCTGCGACTGAGAGGCGGAAAGGGAATGGGGACCATCCCACCGATAATCAATCGCCTTAACAGTTACTGTATCCATACTGACGAAAGGTGACATCAAGCTGGTTTAACTCAACTGATGAACTCGTAGGGTCCGAAATTACGTTGGCCCTGCGAATCAAGCTACGAAGTACCCCTTCACGCTGAGTCGTATCGTGAGAAGCATCAGCCAATCGATACAAGCCAGAGTGAGTAGGACTCCTGTAAACAGCACGTTCTAACGTACAATCATCCTTCCCCCTGACCAACACATCAAGGAGAGGAAGGCAGTCATCCTTTTCCATCTCCATCGTGAACGGGGTCAGGGATTTTCACCTGCCTCGAGATGACTGGGTGTTTGTGTTGTCCTCATCATTTCATCATCATCCAGGAAAGTGGCGAAATTGGACTGAGCAAAGATTGGGTAATTGTACGGGCGCTGATAACCACGCAGTTGAGCGCCCCACAAACCAAACATCATCATCATCATCATCATCCATCGTGAAACAAATATTCGGATGGATTGAATTCAGATATTCTAAAAATTCGTTCGAATTCTCACTGCCAGGAGTGCAAAGGACAGAAGTATCGACTTCAGATCTGAAGAAAAGAACAGGCGTTATCCTGCTGTAGCTTTGCCTTTAAAATGACGGGGTGCTCTCTTGTAGAAATATTGGCGGTTGCTGATGACGTCACCCGACTTCTCTGCTATAAGTTATTTGAACAAAAGGACTCTTGTTTGTAATCTTGTAAAAAGGAGATTTTTTTTCTGCGTGGCGTCTTCTATAAACAATATTGTTATACGTTCTGTTTTGATCTCATACAAAGCAGTAGCAAACGATGACTTCCATTTACACGTACTGACTACTATATTTGAGGGAATCTAAATCGAACAGCAATTCCAGTCACGAACGTTGGCCGGCGTCTGATACTCGACCGTAAGTAGGCGGGCTGCACCATTTCTGTGACAAAGCAGCCATTGTTAGCTTTACGTAAACAAACTGGTCACTTCCCCTAGCGCCCTTACGCGAAAAAACTGTGTCTATTTGGTCCATAACTGCCATTATAATTTCCCTGATCTACTGCCATAATGGGGGTCGAGTGGTCTATGTATAAACAGTTGTCTTAGCGGAAAGTAAAAATTGTCAACTTAATGGTGATAGTTTATGGCGACTTCCTTCACGTGCTAGAGTGACGTGCTCCGATCGGTCCTCCCCCACCAGTTCCCCTTTTAAGGGGCTCCGGAACGCCCTATACTTGCAATGTTAAAATAACGCTTATAAATTACATTTTTCCTCACAAAGTATTTGAGGTAGGAAGTTGAACTTTTCACAGATTATTTATTGGAATATGGGCTACAACTTAACACAGGGATTTTACAAAATTTTAGTTCAGTTATTAAAGATGATTTTTTTTCAATTGTAATGAAAATTCACAACATTTTTTGCAATTTTTTATTTATATATTCAAAAATATACAGTTTTTTGGAAAAAGGCTGTGTTAAATTATGCAGAAGGTACTGTGTAACATTTACTGAAAGTTTGAAACAAATATGTTTGGAAGATCCTTAGAAAACATGTAATTCGTATGAGAAAATAAGTTTTGGGAATCGAGCGACAAAGATTGGATGAACTTTTTAGTGCATTCCAGGTCCATAGGATGGATTATCTTCATCCTCTGCAAACTGCTCCTCCAGCTTCCTCTTGTTCCTCCTCCTGTTTACTCTTGCTTGTATTTCTAGACTCTTTACAGCTCTGTCTGCAGCCCGAAGGCGTTCCTTGTCTGAAGCAAGCATCGCTCGTACCATGTTAGAACCTATCTTCATTCCCATATTTCTAAATACCTTGCACCTTACAATGTTGCCATCATTGAAAGTCGCAACAGCATCATACACATCAAAGTGAAGTGTTTCTATTCCAACAAATACAGTCTTGGGGATTCTCGACCATATAACACTATTTACACTTTCATTGGGGTTTTGAGTTTTTCCGTGAATACACTTTTTCAACAGTTCAGGTGCTGCTAAGTCTCTGAAAATAGGTTTTATCACCTCCATTATTGCATGAGGCAGACTATGCTTATGAGTGTACACTTCACCAGTTAGCAATCCTTGTTCTTTGGGACACAAGCTATGTTGGGGATTTTCATCGGTTGAAGAAGTATGAAAAATAAGAGCCCAAACAGCGTTCTTCATTTCGTCGACACTTTGTGTATTTTGCCTAATAGCCATTCCATAATAGTTCTGTATTTTGTCAATTACACTGTCAGTTAACCTTCCCTTCCCATCCAACCCTTTACCATCACTGAGTTTTTGTTTTTTGTACGAAGCTTTCAGTCGCCGAAGTCTTGTTCCCATTCGCTTCTGTACGTGTCCAATACACTCAAATTCTGCACTACAACATCATCACCATAGGGCTTCAGTCCTTGAACATGTTTGAAACTTTTAGAATCACCGTCACCAAGGTAGTTAACATATCGCACTTTATCACACGCCTCAGAACGCTGGAATATACTGGCAACACCAGCCACTTCCATTCCTCCACTACTGCCACTATAGTTAGCTTTGCAATTATTTTCATGTGTACCTTTATATTTTTGTGGACATCTACAATACTTTGATATTAATGCTACATCTAAAACTTTCCCTGTATACATACTGGTGGCAGATACTACACCATGAAGAAATGTGTGTCCCCGTTTATGCCAGGTACCATCGAACGCTGCAGTCAAATCTCTGTTACCATTATTTTCCATTACTGCCTCTTCCACAGCGTTCTTCATAGATTCTATACAGACATCTTCTACTTTAGACCCTATTAATTTATTATAGGTCGTAAACTTGGTTGGGGGATTTGGAAGATTCATGATGCCACAGAAAATTGCACCTGCAGTAGCACCCTTACCAACTGAACGCAAGGAATAAACAAATCTAACGTTGTGTTCGTAGATTTTGCTACCATTTTCTTCAGTTGCAGTTACTGCAACACTGTTCCAAAAGGTGGTCATGTATGAACACTTATCACATTTCAGTTGTATTTCACTAGCAAGTCCTACGTGCTTTATTATGGAGAGTTCCAGACCAACTTCACTACAATGAATACATCTTACACAGTTTGAAAAAATTCCTTTGAGAACCGACATATCAAATATTTCATTCACATCCGATTCGCCCATAAAACATTCATTGTTTTCACTCATTGAACCAAGCTTCTTCTGTGAAGTATTTTCTTTCCCACTTTGACTGCTATGGGCAGGTGTACTTGAGAGGTTAGGTTCACTCACTTGGTTATCGTCTTTATTGTTTACAGTAATAACACATACCTTTGGCTTTCCAACATTTCTCCTTTTCTTAAAAGCCTTCAGAGGATTTATTATACTTCAACAAAACAGAGACTCAAGAAACAGAATTAATTACGAATATTTTCGAGATAACGACAGAGTAAATAACATGAAACAATCGACAATCACGCCAGCGATATATATTTAACCATAATAGGTTAGCCACAACACATACTTTATCTCACATCACTAAAATGTACCTGATGAACACGGACATTAATAATAACACCATTTGACAGCAGTTTAACAGCGCCACAGTGGGTCACGCCCATGTAGAACACATTTCAAAAAAATATAAAAATAGTTGTAATCTTCGGAATTAAATAAATTATATATCTATTAAAAGGTAATAGTCTGCAGATTCAGAAAACTCAAAAAAGTAAAAATTGAACTTTTCATGATTTTGAGCCTTTCCGGAGCCCCTTAAGGTGTCCAGCATCCTGAGAGGGGTGCAGAATATGGCGCTCAAGTGTGTTGGCAATTTTGCAGCTTCATTTCTGCAAATTTCTGCCATAGTATCACAAACAATAATATTTTCTGCAACTTTTTATATACGGTCTTGTGGTGATTTTATCTTTCTTTGCCACTTTTCAAGAAGATGCACATAAACACAGGTTTCGTTGCTATTTTACCGATTTTCTCCCACTTTCCAAAAAGATACACATAAATACAAGAGCGAATGTTGAAAAATTCCCGCAATGCATTATTTACCAACAAATAAACTCCTACTACATATCTTTTGCTAGCACACCACCTCCCTCCACTGCTGTTTATGATCTTACTGTTATTTTACCGATTTCACAGCAGTGAGTGATGCAGTTTACAGATTTACCGTTCTTTTACCAATTTTCCCAAATTTTTCGCAAGAAGATAACTGTTGCACTTCCACTTTTGCTTCTGCTAGCTTCATAAAAACATTCGAAATAAGGGAACCATGCAGAACTATGCACTTCTTTTTAAAAAAACCTAATTGATGGGTGACCTCTCTCAAATGGCCTGAAATGCATCGTGTTAGGTAACTGGAACCTTCTGCACCCACCTGCAGTGTAGCCATCACTCCATACACCCAGTCCTCTACCACCACTACCACTACCCACCCCTATTGTTACTCAGCATATGATGGATGAAAACTGCCCCCACTGTTGGGACAGTACAGTAATAGACTGCAGCGTCTATTGAAACCTGTCTGTTACTATGTGGAAGGCTGTTGCTGTTTGTTTCTAGTAATTTCAATACAAGAGTCGCTATATGTCCAAGCATCAATGATTAATGCTACATAAAGGCCTTTGGCCTTTGGCCTATGGGCTTTAGGCTGATCAGAAGGTATCTCTTATTTGAAAGAAGATTTGCAATATGGAAGAAACAATGACCAACAAATATGACTATGGCTGATGACTCAGGCTAATCTGTACACAAATGACATTTGATTAATTTCCTATCAAAATGATATCTAGAAGAATTCGATTTCAATACATTGATTTTACAGGGCTCTTCACATATGGAAAAAACCAAACATGATGAATATCTTTGTTCAAAAACAACAACTCTCTCAGCTGCAAGTAACGCGCATATGGTAGGTCCGTAGGGTACTGGGAAACACATTGTTGAAGAGGCTTCTCTTCGAGCGACAGCGATTGAATCGACTTTAAAGGAAGTGGTAGAAATAAATGCTTCGTCATGCATATATTCAAACATTTCTTTTAGGCGACAGTATACAGCATGAATATGTTTCATAAAACGCATGTCAGATTTGCCGTACTGAATTTTGCACATTAATTCCTACCAGTTTCAGTTGTCAACCATCATCAAGGTAAAAGCAAATAATAATACAACTTTTACATTTCATATATACCATACGAATGACATATTACTTCGTCTGTAGCATTATTTATGAAATGTAAAAGTCTTATTGTTTTTTTTTTCCTTTTCTCTGATGGTTGACAACCGAAACCGGTCCGAATAAATGTATAAAATTCATACAGCAAAGTTAACACGAATTTTCTAAGAAATAATTGCGTTGCCCGTGGTACTGAGGAGAGGTTAGACATGCACCAGAATACATATACCACCAAGTTAAGAAGCACGTCACGATGACTTAAGATTCACTGTAACAAACGTTGAGTCCTGGATAACGAAAGAATTGAATAAAAATGAAGGATCATGATTGCTAATGCGAAACGACTCTAACTTGATCGCAAGCTTCCTAAGCTTTACCTTACGCCGATCATAGTTAAATCTTAACACTGCAGCAAGAACACTAACAGTTTGGCTGATGCGTCGGATCTCAGGCATGAACTGCCCTCCATTGATCTTAGGACCAGACAAGACAGTTGATCTTCCCCACTGATCTCCACTTTCCGAAACCGAATGTTCTCTATACTTTTCGTTTCTCTAACTCTGTCAACCCACGAGATATAATTCTGCCAAAATCCTGAGTCATCCTACCACGGCTCATGCTCATTTGTTGACCTGTAAGTAGAGAGAAAATTTTCCACACGTCAGCCCTCCTGTCATCCTATGAGCCCCAGAAAGATTCACGCCACATATTAGCAGACAATGAGAGCTCTAGTCTTGGTGTAAGCCTATGAGACAGGAACATACGCTCATCTCTCCATCCCCCATTCAGCCTATTTTTTGGAGGTGTCTTAACTCTTCCCACGGGTTTCGTAAACACTTCTGGCGTCGATATGTCTATCGTGGGCGTACCTTCCTACTTAATCATTAGGCTGTCAATTTTCAGTTGGCGTCAGCATGTCACCTCGGGTCATAAACGATCGTCAATTTCTGAACTGTCTCTTCTGCACTGAAGACATTGCATTTGCAAGAGGAGTGCATCCACTTTCAATCAGTGCAATGTCCTGCCTGCTGCATTCAGCTGAAAAAATACAATGACCAACATCTTCCAGGCTTGTAAAGTGACCGCCCAGGGCACAGGTTCTGCTGTTTACATTACGTGAGTTTCTCTTGTCCACAGAGAACACGGCCGCCTTGGCGGAAGAGGCATGCGACACGCGTCTGAAAGTCATCCATCCATTATCTCATACGAATGAAAATCCTATTACTTCAATGAATTCTGACTTGCTTGTTCCTTGACGTTTTAAGACAGGTGTCAAATTCTCTGTCTAGATTCTAGTGAAAGGAGCTAATTACGAGGGTGACTGCTGCTGTTTGTGCTCTGATTTAGCTCTGACTGAAATTACTGGTGGAGACCAATCTTAGCCAACTTTTAATCACAGCGTGTGGTTGTCTCGAAGTATTCACATACACGCCAACATCTTACCATATTCCTTTTATTAATCTACCTCTTTGTCGCCCATAGTAGCAACGGATTTTCGTAATAGCAGAATTAGAAAATGCGTCGGAAGTGCGGACCCAATTTATCGTTTATCAAACGCGCCAACCTAAAGAACACAATGGAAAACTTCTTCCTGAGAGTTTGGTTGGATTTATCAATCTTTTCGAGGCTGCAATTTTCTTCCCCATTCCTTCAAATAGCTGTAGCTCTTCACGCATCAAGGAATAACTATAAAAACCTCAGTAACGGCCATGTTTCTCCTATCTCAGGCAGGCTAAACTAGTCATTCATCATAAGCTTCGGTGATGTGATTGCATTCCTCCCATTTCAGGCAGTGGCAGTCGTAAATTCTAACTCACAGTCAAAATAAAATCCTCAGTAACTGCCACGAAATTCTTTTCTCAGGCAGGCACAATTATTCATACTTCATCATGTGGAGGGCCTGTAAAGCCCTTCTTAATAAATGCCCAACTATATCTACTAATCAAGTTTCGAAAAATCATCTCACAATAACCACTGCGTGAAGAAAAATCAACCAGCACAAATAACTCAATCACTACATCACCAAAACAACCACCAAAAATCACAATGTCATCCTCACAAAGACCACAAAATCACACTGTCATACTCAATAAGAGGGAATCAATAAAGACCACAAACACTCATATAATGATAGAACAATCATTCAGTACCATCACAGTAAGTCTGCAAAGCGGTACCCGTTACACTAAAGAAAAACCCTCACTGAAAAAGTTTACCACATCACATCTTATTAAGTAAATCTTCCCCGAGTTAGCATTTTAAAAATTTTCACAACTTGCATCTGGAAACCAATTTATCCCTGAAATTTCTCAAACATGTAACACATTCACTAGAAACTGAAAACCTTTGCAATAGTCTGAATACTCGCGTGGACATAAGTACGTTATCCGTGGGCATTCTGGGCAAGATAACGATCTTACCACATTCGGTGTCATCCTACACATCTAGTTTCAGGTTAAACTCTTTGACTTCTAGATACCCCCACTCCCTCTCTCCCAGGAAACCACTGGGAATTGACCATCACCTGCGAGAATCACCAACCCATCGCATCCTCCCCCTATCCCTCTGCCCTCCCTTCCTGTCTGTACCAATGTGGACCAAGCACCCCATTATCCCTCTTTCCACTATTACCTTTTATAAATGGGACACCTGACTGTGAGGGATTTATTCTGCAATTGAAGAGCGTAGGGTGAGGTTGCAGGCTGGGTCTGTTTGTTTATAACAAACTAGCTCAGCGCCTACTGCTTCACACACATAGTCTCTGTGTTTTTCTTTAATAGAATTTTTATTTTGTTCATAAATTGCAACACCTTCTAAATTATTCACACTAATTAAGGCCATAGAAGTGCGGTCTTTTCCAAATGTACTTTTTTCAAAGAGCGATTTGGATAGCTGGAGCTTATCTTTAATCCTACCTTTTGACGTCTTATGGTGATATTTCCATAAAATATCCCCTAACGCATTTCTTTATTTCCAAACTAGTAGCTAAATACCAATTTTCATACTTTTAACTTTTAAAATGTCTCAATATATTATCCTTTCTTTCACTCCCAGAGGGGATGAATTTCAAGAAACACATTAACTCCTTTTTTTATTTCTGATTGAGAAGTGAAAACCGATATTCACACGTGCAACTTCAAAAATGGTTTAGTAGTTCTTTGATAACGATTTACTTAGAAAAACTTTCATCTATTTAGTATTCCCCCATAGGAGCTGAATTTCCAAAAAGTGCTGTATTCTTTGAATTGCTGACTAATAAAAAAAATACCAATTTTCGAATTTCTGTCTTCAAAATTACCTTAATAGTGACATAACTTAAAAAAACAAAACAAAAAAACTTTCATTCCCTACTGTACCCATTTAGAGGTGGAATTTCGAACAATCCTTAGCGGTATGACCTGGGTGATGATGAGTCAGTGAATCAGTCAGGCTCTATTTCACATTTGCATTTTACAAACCAGTAAAACCCTTTTTTTATTTCTAAGTGAGAAGCCAAATACCAATTTTCATAGACTTAGCTTTACCAGTGCTTTCACAATGAAATATTTTCATAAAGCGTTTCAACCTATCTTTCAGTCTCTTAGGAGTTAAATTTCCAAAACCAGTGAAACATGCCCTTATTTTATTTCTAACCAAGAAGTCAATACAAATTTTCGAAGATTTATCATCAAAAAATGCTTTCATTGCGGCGTATTTTCATAAAAACTTTCATCCCTTTTTCACCCCCTTAGTGATTGAATTTAAAAAAATTGAAACACCAATTTCTTTTTATTTGTAACTGAAAATCCAAATACAAATTTTCTTAAGTTTAGCTTAAAAATCCTTTCATAATGACGTATTTCCATAATGTTTTATCCATTATTTGCCCCCAATAAGGGTTAAATGTTCAAAAACAATGGAACACAAATTTTTTATGTGTAACTGAAATGTCAAATACCAGTTTCCATAGATATAGCTTTCATCATCATCATCATTTAAGACTGATTATGCCTTTCATCTTTCAGTCTGGAGCATAGTCCCCCTTATAAAATTCCTCCATGACCCCTATTCAGTGCTAACATTGGTGCCTCTTCTGATGTTAAGACTATTACTTCAAAATCATTCTTAAGTGAATCCAGGCACCTTCTCCTTGGTCTGCCCCGACTCCTCCTACCCTCTACTGCTGAAACCATGAGTCTCTTGGGTAACCTTGCTTCTCCCATGTGTGTAACATGACCCCACCATCTAAGCCTGTTCGCCCTGACTGCTACATCTATAGAGTTCATCCCCAGTTTTTCTTTGATTTCCTCATTGTCGACACCCTCCTGCCATTGTTCCCATCTATTAGTACCTGCAATCATCCTAGCTACTTTCATATCCGTAACCTCAACTTTATTGATAAGGTAACCTGAATCCACCCAGCTTTCGCTCCCATACAACAAAGTTGGTCGAAAGATTTAACAGTGCACAGATAACTTAGTCTTGGTACTGACTTCCTTATTGCAGAAGAGAGTAGTTCGTAGCTGAGCACTCACTGCATTAGCTTTGCTACACCTCGCTTCCAGTTCCTTCACTATGTTGCCATCCTGTGAGAATATGCATCCTAAGTACTTGAAACCGTCCACCTGTTCTAACTTTGTTCCTCCTATTTGGCACTCAATCCGTTTATATCTCTTTCCCACTGACCTTACTTTCATTTTGGAGGTGCTAATCTTCATACCATAGTCCTTACTTTTCTGATATAGCTCTGAAATATTACTTTGCAAACTTTCAATCGAATCTGCCATCACAACTAAGTCATACGCATATGCAAGACTGCTTATTTTGTGTTCACATATCTTAATCTCACCCAGCCAGTCTATTGTTTTTCAATATATGACCCATAAATAATATGAACAACAGTGGAGACAGGTTGCAGCCTTTTCTTACCCCTGAAACTGCTTTGAACTATGAACTCAATTTACCATCAACTCTAACTGCTGCCTGACTATCCATGTAAAGACCTTTAATTGCTTGCAAAAGTTTGCCTCTTATTCCATAATCTCGTAGAACAGACAATAACTTCCTCCTAGGAACCCGGTCATATGCCTTTTCTAGATCTACAAAGCATAGATAAAATTCCTTGTTCCACTCATAACACTTCTCCATTATTTGCCGTAAGCCAAAGATCTGGTCCTGACAACCTCTAAGAGGCCTAAACCCACACTGTTTTTCATCCAATTGGTCCTCAACTAATACTCGCACTTTCCTTTCAACAATACCTGAGAAGATCTTACCCACAATGCTGATTAAAGAGATACCTCTGTAGTTGCTACAATCTTTTCTGTTTCCATGTTTAAAGATTGGTGTGATTACTGCTTTTGTCCAGTCTGAAGGAACCTGTCCCGACTCCCAGGCCATTTCAATTATCCTGTGTAGCCATTTAAGACCTGACATTCCACTGTATTTGATGAGTTCCGACTTAATTTCATCCACCCCAGCTGCTTTATTGCACTGCAATCTACTGACCATTTTCTCCACTTCCTCAAATGTGATGCTATTTCCATCATCATTCCTATCCAATTGTACATCGAAATATGAAACATTACTGATCGTATTTTCACTTACATTAAGCAACTCCCCAAAATATTCCCTCCATCTGCCCAAGGAATCCACAGGATTCACCAGCAGTTTTCCTGACCTGTCCAAAATACTTGTCATTTCCTTCTTACCTCCCTTTCGAAGGCTGCTAATTACACTCCAGAATGGTTTTCCAGCAGCTTGACCAAAAGTCTTCAACCTGTTTCCAAAGTCTTCCCAAGATTTCTTCTTGGATGCTGCAATTATCTGTTTGGCTTTGTTTCTTTCTTCAACATAACTTTCTCTGTCCACCTGAGTTCTAGTATGTAGCCATTTTTGATACGCCTTCTTTTTCCTTTTACAGGCTGTCTTGACTGTGTCATTCCACCAAGCTGTTTGCTTCATCCTACCTTTACACACTACTGTTCCAAGACATTCTTTAGCCACTTCTAGTACTGTGTCCCTGTACCTTGTCCATTCCTTTTCCAATGACTGTAAATGACTTCATTCAACTAACTTGTACCTTTCTGAGATCACTGTTATGTGCTTGTGCCTGATTTCCTTATCCTGAAGTTTCTCCACTCATCCTCCTACATTTGGACCTGACCTCCTGCACTTTCGGCCCCACAATACCAATTTCACTACAGATTAAATAATGATCAGTGACATCAAAGAAACTCCTGAATACACGTGTGTCCCTCACAGCCTTCCAGAATTCCTGATCTGTTATTATATAGTCAATGACAGATCTGGTTCCCTTGCCTTCCCAAGTATACCTGTGAATGTTCTTATGTTTAAAAAAGGAGTTTGTGATTAGTAAGCCCATACTGGCACAGAAATCCAAGAGTTGTTTCCCGTTCCTGTTGGTCTCCATATCCTCTCCAAATTTACCCATAACCTTTTCATAACCTTCTGTTCGATTTCCAATCCTGGCATTAAAATCACCCATGAGTAGAACACTGTCCTTGTCCTTTACTCTAACAACTACATCACTGATTGCATCATAAAAACCATCCATCTTATCTTGATCAGTCCCTTCACAATGCGAATATACTGACACAATCCTAATTTGCTTGCTAGACACTCTCAAATCTATTCACATCAGTCATTCGTTTACATACCTTATTGCGACTACGCTGGGTTCCATTTCATTCCTGATGTAAAGACCTACACCCCATTGTGCTATTCCTGCTTTGACTCCTGACAGGTAGACCTTGTATTCTCCCACTTCCTCTTCTTTTTCACCCCTTACCCGAATGTCACTAATAGCTAAAACGTCCAGCCCCATCTTACTTGCAGCCTCTGCCAGCTCTACCTTCTTCCCAGAGTAGCTCCCATTGATATTAATAGCTCCCCACCTCATTACCATTTGTTTGCCAAGTCGTATCTTAGGAGTCCCTGGTTTGTCAGTTAGAGGTGGGACTCCGTCACCTCCAATGGTTCGAGGCAGTTTGCTCTGATTGTTGCCAGCATCATATTTAAAGTACCAGGGAAGCAGGTTGCTAGCCTTACTTGCCCCAAGTCCCATTGAGTTTTACCCCTAACGGTTGATGGACTAACCGGTGGATTTGGTAGTCTTTGCCGTATGAGCACAAAGGTGACCATGACTCAGAATATGTCCGAGATGCCCAGCCTTATTCCAAAGTAACTGGTATCACGACTGTCGGGACCACTTACTTGGCCACTCATACGTTGCCCGTGGTTCATGAACTAGGACATGACTACAGGAACCCACACCATGAACCATACAGCTTTAAAATGCTTTATTAGTATTTTAATGATAATTTGCTACATACAATTCACACACAATTTCATCCCCTTAGTGGTCGAATTTTCAAATATGCTATAACATTTTATTGATTTCTGGCTGAGAAATTGAATACGAATTTTCGTAATTCTCTCTTCTAAATTGCCTTAATAGTCACATAATTGAAAAAAAAAACTTTCATCTCCGACTTCTCGCACTTCGGGGTGGAAATTCGAACTGGTCCTTACTAAACGATACCCACAGTTTAAGATTAACACCCTCTCCAAATCTTTAATTTCCATTATTAGAAGTTTGGCCTTTGCGATGATGAGCAAGTCAGTGGGGACATTTCCTTTCATTCTTAGATGTCACCTTAAGTCTCGTCACGTGAGTTCTGTTTGTTAATACCAGGTTAATATTACATCATTCCAGGCATGAGCAGTGACCACACTCAGGGATATACGTAATAACTCTCACTTTTAAGTATTTTTCATATTCTCCACATCTTAACGTATCTTTCATCCAATTCCGTACGTTTACCAGCTTTACCACAATTTTACGTATTTTGTCCAATTTCGCAATATCTGCCTCCTGTTCCCAATGTCCCAACAATGTCATGATACTCTCAATCACAATCACAAGGCAGTAGGTGCCTGAATTACTTATCACTGCTATCGAAGTACACCACCTTATTTCCATCTTTTATAACTAAGATAGACTGGAGTGGGTACCATTGTGAGAAGCTGTATAATTCTTCTATTTGTTAATAACAAACTGCGTACCTCAAGTACTATGTGTTAAAAATAAATTAACATTAGGAAGCACCAGCAGACACCACACCTATCAGTTACGTAAGTGTGCTCATTTTTGCATATTTTCGACAATTTTCCACATTTTACCCAATGCATTTCACCCTGCCTCAAGTTCCCATGAACACTATGTTGTGTCACATTATGACGTCATTTCAACCTTGAGTCTCGTCATGTCAACATTATGTTGCTTTCAGCCAATCTCAGTACAGCATGGTCCCGATTTATTTATCATTACTGCACTACTAAGTAGTAGGGCAAGGGTGGCATAAGCGCAGTTTGATAGTATGGGTTCCCTGCATTCAGCGGCAAGCATACATTCACTCCAAACATATTGTTCTCTTTTCATTGACAGGTCCTTAACTATTGTTCCTCCACTCATCCCCCCATACCGCCTCCTCCCCACTCCTCCTCCACTATTCCTCAGGGAACTTGCCTTGCTGATACAAGCACACTGTTTACATCAATTCGGTTGGCTAACTAATTAAATTGGTTAATTAATTACCCCTTCTGGGGAACTCCAAGCACTCCCTTCCCCTCCTCCTCACGGAAATTGGTGGCAAAAAGACTCAGTTGATCGGCCACTTGGAGGGAAATCGTTGCAATTAATGGAATATTGCTTAAACATTTAGCCAATATGTGCAATATTGTTTATTTAAAGAATTGATGGGATACGAGACTGTGTATGGAATATAGTTCAGTTATTTATGAAAAGAATTTGGTGGGAAATATATAGCAGCGTATGGAATATCGTTTAAACAATGTAGACAAAATAGTTTATTTATTTATTTATTTAAATAATTTGGCAGGAAATTTATTCCATCGTATGGAATGTTGTATAAACCGTAACACCCCACCCATCACTTATCTGGTTTTGGCGTGTGTTCACCCCATCTAATTGACTAACAGATCAACAGAGAGTGCAAAACTGCCGCAATATCGGATAACGCAAAGAAAGTAATAAGGCCCTGTGACTCCCGATTGAACTGCGGTGGCAGTGTTGACATTAATTGATTCAGAATTGATCACTTTTAATTAAAATGGGGTGCACATTGATGTTATATGCAGCTATGAACACCAGATGAAAATGTTGAACATAAAATTAATTAAGAAAGTGACTTGGGATTTCAACTACTTGATTGAAAACAGATGCAGTCGATTATCACAAATTTATTTCAACTCACGACCTTCAATCATCACATTACATGACTCTCCTACCAGGCAGTGGTAATAAATTGCGTTTACGTGGAGTAAAGCTCGATAACTCAAAAGTAATTCCTATCGACTGACCCAGGTGTAATGCGAAGTGCGAGAAGAATTCTACAGAACACGGCTCATGAAACCCTCGTGGAAACTTTGCCGACGTGATCCAACAAATTAATCAGTGGCCGGAGCGGGCGCAATATCACTGAATACAGCGTGGCAGAGCGTCGTCGTTGTGTGGACGTCGGCCGACCTCGTGGTGCTGCAAGGCTGCGCTCGTCTATTCACTCCTAGTAATCTTGCTCAGTACATAGCTGAACCAATACTTTCTATCTACGAGCTCAATCGTTCCATTTGCTAAGTCCTAAACTGCAAAGGTGTTCACTCTTTCTCAGGCAAGCTGAGTAAAGAACGCCACGTCCACATTCTAGGCAAGCTGGGAACGGAAGACCTCTACTGAGACTTCTCACAGTCCACTCTTCGCCTCGGTTTATCCTCCAGCAAAATCACTTACGCCAATTGCAGCACAAGTCGCATTAATTATGTGTCGCTTCCCAGCGCCGACCAATGCCTGCTCTGGGAAGTGAACAAATACCCACAAAATTTCCCTTCCTCTCAACTTCTGCGATTTAGCTCCTCTCAGGCCACCCATCAAGGTTAGCGTCTGCACAAACACCAAGTTTTCCAGAATTCTGACTCCCAGGAGAGTACTTCAAATTCCTTGGTCCTACGTTCCCATCAGAGGCTGGTGTATTTCATTCTGTCGCTCTCCACCTGATTCGCTTCAGACTCTGTGGACCGTGAATTCAGTGTGAAGTTGCTATAGTCAGGAACATGCATATTTTGACCTCTGTTGACCGCTCCACCATACCTTTGCGCGGCTTTCTCGCATGTTTCACAGAAAATGGGATGACGGACATTTATCAACAGGTTTACAAGTTCTCCGTCTGTTTCCCGGTACACCAGCATGGAGTCGGGGTCAACCATCCACTCACTGTCACTCATCTCAAGGCGGCCGCGCACCGTTACCACTTTCTCAGAGCTTGAGCAGCCCTAACCTGCCTATTGTTGCTTCCCTTAGCCGTTCCCCAGCCGGCCATGGTCGACTCTAAATGCTTCCCTAGGGTAAACTAGAGTCCAGTAAATCGACTCATTTCCACAAAGTTTTCATGTCTTGTGAATTACTTTAAAACCATCACCCGACATTAATTATTCCAATACGTCCATACTATACCCTCTACAAGATGCATTGTGCCTTGTCAGTCATTTTTTGTTCAGCTGTACTGTTCGCTCAACGTGAGTTAGGTGATCTTTAATGACTTCATGTAATGGGCATAGTTCTTGCCATCTTACAAAACCATTGAGACAATGTGTGGAATATTGTTTATTTAAATTATTTATTGGACAGGAGGTAATATATGAAATATTTAAATAATTGTGATGATCTTTCATTCTAATTGTGTAAGGAGACACATATTTACATTGTCACACACCACTTAAACATATCTAACTACCTTTATCACATCCCCCCACGCACGCAGGATGCCTAGAGTTGGGATGCACCAAAGCCCCCGTGAAGTGACGTGTCCACCAACAGCCATACCACATGCCAGCTTGCTGCAGTGCTGTCAGCTGTCAGCAGCTCAACAGCTATATGAAGTACTGCACAAATCCCTGAACAAAAGCTTCTGTTGGTGGCAATCCTTTGATACCGATACGTGACAAACTCCTGTCACTGCACCCCCTGTCATCTCACCTTGTCTGTATGCATGAACTGAACTGTCAGATACCAGCGCAAGGGAGAGGTGCGTTCCATACAAAGCACATAATTGATTGGGAACCAATCCTGAAATACTGCTGACGTTAATAAATAAGTAATTTCCAGTCACATGTTTGTGATGTAGGGCATGTAAGGCGGAGACGATAGATTCTTCACATACAAAAATTGATGATGTCACAAAGCTAGTAGCAGGCTGACCTGAAATACAGTTTAAAAAAAGATTGCTGCATACAAAGAGAGAGAGAGAGAGAGAGAGAGAGAGAGAGAGAGAGAGAGAGAGAGCTGTAATTCTGCTGTGGGTTGTAAGCTGCCACAGCATTCCTGGTGCACTTTTCTTGTGTTGCATTTCGTGAACTGCTTCAGGAGTTATCAAATAAGGTGCGGAGTATCAGATCTTGAAGACGTCACGAATATTGCTTTAGAAGATGTGCCACATGAATAAAATCGTTAATATAGTGTTTAAACAATTTGTTTTACTCCGTTTAAAACTACTCGAAATAACAAAAAGATCGGCACTGTGTCGTAGTTTGCATGCATAAACAACAGTGTTATGTTTTTGACGAGGAATTTCATTAAATAATGCAAAACTATTGCTATTTGACACTACAATTGGAAGCGGTGATGTATGAAATGATAGTTGTAATTTCAAATTTATTTTGTCATGGTTATAGAGTTCATGACCACTACAGGTCAACTAAGTATATTTGCTTTTTTAAAGCTCTATAAAATTCCTACGTTGACTGGTAGTCTCCACTACATCCGGAAGGAAGGAGGAATGTTCTAGTATGTGATAGAATAGATACAAGAGCAAATACCACGGCAAGACAGAGTCCACTGCGATGTCCTGAGAAGCACTAAACATGACCCACTTAAACAACAGTCCAGTCCGTAGCTGTAGGTGACCTGGTTATATGTCGGAGATCGCTGAAAAGTATAGTAACAGTCGTTGTGTTTGGTGAAGATGTATATATTTCAGATAATTTCCGCATCCGTTTAAGAGTTGCACCGATATACTGTGAGTTACATGTCTTCATATTCTGCATAGGAACACTGACAGAAATAGCCCACCATTAATGTAGTTTCAGGATTGTATTTTGTCGCTAAATTTATTCCTGATATGTCTGGTATGGTTCACTCGTTGTGGAGAAAGCATCAGTTGCACCAGTTGTGCCCACTATTGAAGGATACTCATTATTAATGCACTAATATGTTTTCATAGCAATAATTTGTTAAACTCTGCAATGTCCTAGCTGTCCGCTGTGTGTCTTTGAAATTCTATGGATTAGTCAAAAGTACATTAATAGCAACGGCCATACTCGGAGTTTCCTGTGGTTAACATGCCTTATGTATACTAACAATATTGCAGAGTTTATATTGTTTAGACATCGTACTCATGCGTCTTCATTTCAACTGGGAGTGCCACCTGGCGGAAAATGGAGTTACTCACACAGGTTTTAAGACCATTATGGTTGGAGTAAAGGGCGGGAGGAGGAAGGATGGAGGGGGAACTTGTGTCTGATTGGTCTAGAGAGAAAGGGGGAGGGGAGAGGATAGCTCTTATGTGCGTGCTCGTATGTGGGAACTACCCTTACCGGGACACAAGATACACTATGTGATCAAAAGTATCCGGACACCTGGCTGAAAATTACTTATAAGTTCGTGGCGCCCTCCAACGGTAATGTTGGAATTCAATCTGGTGATTGGCCACCGTCAGCCTTGGTGACAGCTTCCACTCTCGCAGGCATATGTTTAATAAGGTGCTGGAAGGTTTCTTGAGGAATCGCAGCCCATTCTTCATGGGATGCTGCACTGATGAGAGGTATCGATGTCGGTCGATGAAGCATGGCACGAAGTCGGTGTTCCAAAACACCCCAAAGATGTTCCACAGGATTCAGGTCAGGACTGTGCAAGCCAGTCCATTACAGGGAGGTTATTGTCGTGTATCCACTCCGCCACAAGCCGTGCATTACCAAAAGGTGATCGATCGTGTTGAAAGATGAATCGCCATCCCCGAATTGCTCTTCAACAGTGGGAAGCAAGAAGGTGTGTAAAACATCAATGTAGGCCTATGCTGTGACAGTGTCACGCAAAACAATAAGGGTTGCAAGCCCCCACCATGGAAAACATGAGCACACCGTAACACCACCGCCTCCGAATTTTACTGTGGGCACTACACACGCTGGCGGATGACGTTCACCGGGCATTCGCCATACTCACTCCCTGCCATCGGATCGCCACATTATGAACCGTGATTCGTCACTCTACGCAACGTTTTTCCACTGTTCAGTTGTCCAATGTTTACGCTCCTTACACCAAGCGAGGTGTCGTTTGGCATTTACCGGCGTGATGTGTGGCTTACGAGCAGCCACTCGACCATGAAATCTAAGTTTTCTCACCTCCCGCCTAGCTGTCATAGTACCTCCAGTGGATCCTGATGAAATTTGGAATTCCTGTGTGATAGTCTGGATAGATTTCTGCCTATTACACATTAGGACCCTCTTCAGCTGTCACCGGTCCCTGTCAGTCAACAGACGAGTTTGGCCTGTACGCTTTTGTGCTGTACGTGTTCCTTCACGTTTCCACTTCGCTATCACATCGGAAACAGTGGACCTAGGGAGGTTTAGGAGTGTGAAAATCTCGCGTGCAGACGTATGACACAAGTGACACCCAATCACCTGACCACGTTCGAAGTCCATGAGTTCTGCGGTGCTCCCCATTCTGATCTCTCACGATGTCTACTGAGATCACTGATACTGATATGGAGTACCTGGCAGTAGGTGGCAACACAATGCACATAATACGAAAAACGTATGTTTTTGGGGGTGTCCGGATACTTTTGATCACATAGTGTATACTTCCTGCCAGTGACAGGTGGCCTCAGGTGTTCCGACCCGGACCCCTCTTTGCGAGGCATGACTACACAAAATGCCGAGGCTCGCCATAGATGAAACAACCTTGGGTTTAACCTCCTCCAACACAAGGCCTGCAGCCATCTGTTGACTCCCCTCGTATGAAACAGCTAGCTGTTGCTCATCGGCAAACCTGAAACCCTCCATTTCGGCAACTAAAGTATTTAATTCCGTAAAGGTGGCAAGTTTCCTTGAAAGCGTCACACTTGATCGATTCTTGGATTTCATACCTTGTAATATTATCTTGATGACATCACCTGTGCCACCACTCAACTCCAAGGCTACCACTGCATTGTGGATCTCGTCAGTGTACGTAGGTAAGGTCTCATCCTGGTGTTGCACATGCCAGAAATTCTTGTGCTCCAACTCATACTTAATGAGCTGTCTAAAACTATGAAGTGATCTCTTTGCCTGCACGTTCTCAGAAAAAAACCTTGGTTAAGACTCCACAGGTCTACAGATAAAGAAGCTGAAGCATAATGGCATGTGAAATACAAACTGCATCAGCATGAAATTCAAACTGAACCATCAACCATAACATAAATTCAACTACCTGCTCAATAGAACAGAAAATAACAAATACAAAATGGGGTTAGGCAACATAGTGAAGGTATTAAAGGAGGTCACATTTACTGACCCTCGATTTCCTGCTTGGTCTCCTGAAGTGGCAGATCATCAAGTACACTTCCGCCCGCTCCCACTTACACTCACTAGGTCATCTAATGTGAGAAGAATCAAATATACGTGTAAATGCTTAAAGTGACTAACTAATCTATCAATGGCACCACTATCGTCAAGCTTAAGTGACACCTGTTTTAGGTCACAAAGACGATTTCCCAACTGTGTAGCCT
This sequence comes from Schistocerca cancellata, assembly GCF_023864275.1. NCBI lineage: Eukaryota > Metazoa > Arthropoda > Insecta > Orthoptera > Acrididae > Schistocerca > Schistocerca cancellata. Next base: position 816,396,817 of record NC_064627.1, on the reverse strand, counting down.
GTTCCTGGATCCTGTACAATTTTTTGCGTTTAGGCTGACTATTTCATAAGAAGATTCTCCTGCAGTCGTGCCAATCCCACCAAACCCTCAGTGGGTACAACACCTGTCTTACCAGTGCTGCTGGCATTGAGGTCCATGGGTATCCCTAAAGTGCTGTGCAAATGAGAAGCCAGCTCAGGCACGGCACCCTCGCCTGACTGCTGCTGAATTCTCACCTCATACAACAGCTGATGCATTTTGAATTAGCCTATCCCTGAACACGGCCTGGCCACTATACTGACGATTGTAACCTGGAAAATACCACATAACTAACCAAACAAATCGAGACGATTAACTAAAGAAAAGGAATGACTGAGGATACTGCTGCAACAAGGAATTTCCAGAGGAAAACTACGCTCTGCTACAAGCTGCAAGGTGGAACTTAGGATTAGGACAGGAGGCCCACACAGATGCTTCGGCATTCAATACCTTTAAATATAGTTTCCTTCATTGAATTATAGAAGCATTCCAACACAGTTTTAAAAGTAATAGCTAGTAATTAAGCAGACAACTGATATGGCCCTTCACTGTTCATCGGTTTCATTAGAAAAATATTATATGACCTGACAGTTTTAAATTACCAACAAATGATAATTCTGCAAACAGCTCCAAATGAATTCTTAGTACACCCCAGTTTATGAAAAACATTCTAACAGATACCAGAGTTTTTAAAAAATAGCAGAACGGTTATCATCAGATAAATCACGTAACTCTTAGTATTCAACAGCTTAAGAAAAATATTTTAACAGCTGTCGAATTTCTTAAAACAGCAAAAACAGTTACTAAGCACACACCTCAAACTTTTGGTTAGTATCCACCAGATTAAGAAAATATTCTAACAGCTATCACAATTCTTTTTAAATACCAAAATACTTATTAAGTAGACGCCTCGCATGACTCCTTAATATTCACCAGTTTAAGTGTTCTAACAGCTGTGACAATTTTTAATATTCGAGAATAGCTATTAAGCACACTGCTCATATGACCCTTCACTGTATGTGAGTATAATTAGAAAAATATTCTTACCAATAAAAAGTTATTATGCAAACTGCCCGAAATGACTTCTTAGTATACCTCAGTTTAAGAAAAATATTCTAACGGCTGTCACAATTTTTATTTAAACAGGAGAACGGTTGGTAAGCATACAGCACATATGACCTCTTAGTATTCACTAGTTTAAGAAAAATATTCTAACAAATGTGGCAATTTCTTAAAACAGCAGAAACAGTTATTAACTGGACACCTGCAACACTAAGTTGCTATGTACCAAGCAACAATTGTTTCCACAACACCCCTATACTTGAGTAGCAGTGCTTGAAACCCAAATAAAGGAAAAATCAGGAACCAAGAAACACATGCAAAATTACTTAGCTTAAAAGCTGTCCTCTGGCTCTATAAGGGCAAATAAATTCCAAAACGCCACTGCAGCGAGCTCTTAGGCGAATGTACATGTCCCTACTAACAGACTTTTGTCTCCAGTACAGGCGATCGTTGTCGATGCAAACCGGATTCCTGACCCTTCCCAGAAGCAGTTGATTATGTCCGCAAAACGTCAGTATCTCAGCACACTAGCTCACTGCTGGGAGACTCCTCAAACTTCGGCAAGGGAATCACCTACGAAGAGGGCCTTTCATCCGGATGCCGGATCACATCCGACTCACGTTACCGTTCCACGTCAATTCCCTCTTTCCGTGAGCGAGCACAAATGGCGCTAGAGGAAGCACTATCAAGGCACAATGCTGAACCAAAGCAGAACCCGATAAGGGAAAGAGCAGCCACGGTGCATGTATATTTTGCGTAAGATAAGAGAAATTAAAGATATGTAGAGGCCTTCATATTCCTAGGATAATCTTTTGTGAGAGACACAAGGCACATACTCTGATTGTGTGTCTTGGGAAAAGAGATGTCATGTTCGAGTGATCCTCTTATAAGCGACCTAGAGTTCGGAGGACATTTGAAAAACACAATGAATCTGTGTCTAGTATTTTTTCAGTAATATCCATATGTAAGCACTAGATTTTCAGCAAAACAGGCTTCTATGGAAGTAACTCTTGCGATAATTGTAGCCCACATCCATTAACCCAACCTGATAAGATTCTCAGACTGTTGATATAGTCTGTTGTTGTAACACGCTACGAAAACCCTCAACATGTTATGTGTGTGATAAACAATTATTGATTCGAAGACCAAACATAGTTATTAATTTACAACACCATACTGCCATTAGCACTGTTTGCTGGAAAGACAGTGTTACTAGCAAACATAACTGTGAGAGTACAAGAAAGCTAGTTTCCCCGTCTTGGTTCTATAGAAAGCAACGAGGCAGATGAAATGATTTCAATCATTCTGAATTCCACCAACAGACTGGCTAAAAAACATCTCCCAGTATTAGTGTAATCAGTTTCCAAGCTAAACCTTTAAGGATACAGCGCTTTGTATTATAATCCATTGTGTCGTTCAGCTAGGGGACATCCCACCACAGAAAACGTGTTCTAACGCGCTGACACTTTTGCAGATGAGCGTCACTAACGGTTTCAGCATGAAGCATTACCCCCCTCCCAACACACCCTTTCTCTCTAGCCCTATAGGAAACAAGCTCGCCATCCTTCCGCCCTCAATCAGCTTTTAAAACTTTCATGGAAAACTCCATGTCAAGCGGGGTAGCGCGCACCAGTGAAATAAAGGACGCATAATTACGATGTCTAAACAAAATAAACCCTGTTATATCATTAGTATATGCGATACTACGGTAAGAAGTCTCGTACAATAACAACAGGAATGTCCACGTAGGGCCACTGCTGTTAACGTAGTTTCGACTGATCCGTTAAATTCCGAAGACACACGCTGGACAGTGTTTAAAAAAGGTACTGCTATAAATCTTATCAGTGGATAAGATCTAATCTGCATCTCTGTTGACACTATCGACACAAGCAATGTGCGGTGACTCCTGCGCAAGTCAGACCTGAAATACAAGCTGAGAGCAACGTCCACCATCCATTCCACTGGTTCCAGAGGGAAAGCCATCTCACTGGCTCCAAGTAGCAGTGGAAAAACGTATACTATGCAAACTGATAAATGGGAATAGGCAATTACTGACCTGTTATCTGTCCATTTAACGGACAGAAAACTCCTTCCCCTCCGCTCATGATCGCTATATGCAGAAGACTATGGTCGCAAAACGCCATTACGAAACGATATCTGAGCAACATAGACGCTAGCAACTACGTCTGCAATCTCCAGAGACCATTTTGATAAGGCTACCAGCGTGCTCCTTTCGAAATGTTAAGCAGCGACAGAAATCTGTAATATTACACTTCAGTGAGCTGTTGGATCAGTCTTAAAACAAGCATTATTTGGTAACAGAAACATACCATACTCGTATGGTTACAATGATGTCAGCATGTGTATAGCGTTGGAAGTACGACAAAAATGTCAGTTCTGGGTCATGTTTTAATATATTTTGTGTGGGATCTAAAATTTAAAAACCTCTCTCACATCGGCCTGATATAGCTTCACTGATCAGGATAGTAAAAACATGCGTATATTAAGGGATTTTTTATTGACAAAGCAGGCTTATCACATTCACACAGTTCAGTACTGTTCTACCCTGATTAAATTGAGCTTAACTTAAATTCCATAAGACAGTAAAGCAATTTCGAAGTCTCGGTGCGGCGAAAATTGTCAGTCGATCTCCTGGAAATATCTGTAATAATTATTAACTTTCGGTGATCACATGGGGAAGACCGGAGATCTGCTGGTAAGACCGTGTTAGCCTATTTATTTGAAGTAACTGGATATCTTGAGCATACAAAACGGCAGGTTCGTCCAGTGCAAATCAGACGTTCCCCACTGATCCCATGCAACACAGCGTAGTAAGCAGACACTGTCAATAATAATCAGTTAAATAATACGCGAACACACTTACTTTAGTTTAGTTCATGTATTAAATTCCTTCTCATACAGAATCTCATCAAGATGGCGACTAGCCCAACAATACATACATATACATCCTTCTTTCACGACTAATCGGCAAGAAGTCCTCCATTCTTTTCCTAAGAGAAAACATAGATGGCAGAAAAGCTACTCCATGGAGTAAATGGACGCTCCAAGGAATCATTGGGCTTGAAACTACTTTGCATTGATAATCGGTAAGATAAGAAGAGATATTTCGAGATATGTACTGAGTTATATAATTTATAAAATTTCTGAAAATATCGCGGACAGACCACTGCAAGAGACATTACATCGCCCCTCGCAGCAAGCAAAGTTGATATGTATCCACTTTGCGAGCTAACTATTGGCTTAGCTAACTCGTTAGAATTTGTGGAACATACGTTCCTATAAATTTTAAGAAGTTAGTAAAATTTTTTTTGATTACAAGAATTGAAAGAGATTTTGTATCTTCGTTACTAGATACCTAGTTGCTTTCAAGTGTACTAGGGCATACCCGCATCCCACGTACACAACCAGGGAAGATGGACTTATATAGTTGTTAATCAGGTCTACCTATTCAGGAACTGGCCTTCACAGGGAAACCCTGGAGGCTTAGACCCCAACTAGGTATCACAGATGATAGGAAAGACAGAATAATTTAGAAATTTGAGAGTTATCTAGAATTCATAGGAAAGATAAAATCTGCCTCATAGCCAAAAAAAAAAACTTTTCACATTCAAATTTTTTTACAATCTTCTGAAAAATTTTCTTCGTCGATGTCTTGCTGAACTGCGGTGAAACTGATCGAACAGGAACATGGGACACGGTACGGAGGACAGGCGTCGCATTGGCGTACTGGACACGAGACGTAACGCATTTGAGAGACCAGAAGCAACCTCAGGAACAGGTACTCAGGATTGTGGCATGAAACAATCGAAATTCGTCTAAGGAATGGTCAACTATTAAAGATTCCTGGAAGAGAAGGGTTAGTCCAATTTTCCAGATTCATTTTGAACTCAAATATGGACCTGATCCATCCAATCTTCCATCTGAGGAATGGGAAAATCTATTCGTCTTATACTTTCCACACCTAGGTGTCTTAATCGATACTGTAGTTGCACAATATCACAACTCCAGATCGGAAAACAATTTTTGAAAACATGGATAATTTCATCCATCTTCTTGAATAAGCCGAAAGGTTCTAATCCTGGTTTTAATTATTTATTTATTTTATTTGTTTTTTCGTTGGCTTTTCCAGGTGGAAGTTGATCTGAATCTTTCCTAATTTGGTTTCAAGTACGAATGTGGATAGCATGTCAGAATATTAAAAACTTTATTATTTGAGACAATTTCCAAAAACATTATATCTTATTCATACATGATTAAAATGAAATTTTGCTGAAAGAGAACGTTTAATTAAGTCTTGCTGCATGACCTCTCCAGCTGAAATTAATCTTAATTAGTATTTATTGACGATCAAAATTTTCTCTTTTATACTCCAAATGCCGCATTTTCTCATGAACATATATGAATGCAATGTAACAATAAACAAATCCAACTGGAAAATGACACATTATTGCAAATTCAATGAAGAACTTTCTTATTAACTCTAATTTTATAAACACACACTAAGCTGGTTAATTAAATGCTCTTGAATAGAATTTAGCTCGCGCAAAAAAAAAAGAAAAAAACCAGCGAGTCTTTATATCTGTGGACAGTAGCAATCGATTGTAATTTCCTAACGCGGTTCATTTGTTCTCCTGTGAACTGTCAGTTTACAACAGGTTCATTTGTTCTCCTGTGAACTGTCAGTTTACAACAGTATTCGATCATATAGTTTCAGTAAACTTATTCTCACTGGAGATTAACACTCCCTGAATGTATGTTATGTCACACGCACAAGCTTCTTTGGTGATCATCGTGTAGACAGATAATCCGTAAGTCTTCACAGCAGCAATAGCTACAGTTCCACTTACTTTTCTGAATATTCCTATACTATCACAGAAGCAATCGCTTACTGTTCATTAAACTATCACAGATGCTTGGCATGCTGTCATTTAACCTATCACAGTAGCTGAGGCATACTGTCCTTCGCACTCCAATTATTGTTTTTTTTTTTTCTTTTTCAACACTCAAATACTTCATACAGACTTTTCGTTTAATTTGAAACACTTTCCTTAAAAGTACCTCTTTAGGTCTACATGGGGAAATAATCCTTTTATTCTTCCAGAATCCGGATATGCTAATAAATACGCACCAGGATTCGGTATATCAACTATTATATATGGACCTGTATAAATTAGATTCCATTTTCTGATGGTCTTCTTCAACCTTGATGACCTGATGTGTCTTCTTAAAAGAATTTTCTGTCCGATATTGAAAGTCTGAATCAGTTTGATGTTTCTGTCATGGATTTCCTTTCGCTGTCTTGCTTTCTCCGTAATATTAATGAGAGCATTGCGAATTTTTTCTTCCCATGACATTTTGGTGTCCTCGAGTTTAGGCAAGTTATCTACCCAAAAGTTTCTTTCGATATCTCTGAACATCAGTTCATTCGGGGTAAAGCTTGTAGAACTATGATGTAAATTATTATAAATCTGCTCAAACTCGGTCAAATAGTTTATCCAGGTAGTTTGGTTATCATGACAGTACGTTCTCATGAATCTGTTTAGTTCTCGAAAATCCCGTTCAATTAAATTCCCTTGTGGATGATAGCAAGATGTAAATATCTGTTTTATTCCTAGTTGTGATACTAATTTTCTCCATAAATATCCAGTAAATATCTTCGCATTGTCGGAGATAATAGATTTTAGAATCCCTGCATGAGGAATGTAGTCATTTACAAACTTTACTACGGTAGCTCTTGCAGTTGCTGATTTTATAGGATATAGTTTAACATATTTTGTAAACACATCACAGAATCCAATAATGTACTTAACACCACCTCTGGCTCTAGGAAGTGGTCCACAAACATCACATGATATAAGTGATCTTGGTGCTTCAGGTATTATTGAGTGAAGCGCAATTTTATTTCCCTTGTTGTCCGGCTTAGCCTTTTGACAGGGAATACATTTCTGTATGACTTTGTGCACTTTTCGCCTTATATTTGGGAGGTAACAATAATATCTAATCTTATTAGCACACTTTACAACACCAACATGACCCCAGGTCAAATGTGTAAACCATATTAATCGTTCTTCATATTCTTCGGGTATGCAGACACACCACTTTGTATTCTCAGCCTTGCCAGATTTAAAAAAATAAAATATTATTCACAAGCCAGTAGTATTCCAACTTGACGATAGGATTTTGTTGTTAAATTGTCGTATTATAGCATTCCATCGTCGATCCTTCTTCTGAAGCTGAACCATTGTCTTACATAAATGAATATAATATAACTTGTAATTATTTTCTTGAAGAAGAAGCACTGGAAATTCTGCCTTATTATTTACATCCAGTTCAGGTGTTATTCCTTCTGGAGATCTTGACAACGCGTCAGCTATAATATTTTCTTTTCCGGCTACATGAATGATTTGAAACTGATATTCTCGCAGCGCCAGCGTCCACCTTGACAAACGAGGATGCAGCAACTTACAAGTTTGTAAAGAAGCTAGTGATTGGTGGTCACAATAAACGGCTATCCTTGAGCCATATACATAATAATTAAACCTTTTCAAAGACCAAATAACTGCTAAAGATTCCAATTCCGTAGTGGTATATGCTCTTTCACAGGTGGATAAAACTCTGCTAGCAAATGCAATTGGACAAAAGGTTTTTACAGCATCGATATACCTAATTTGAAATAAACAAGATCCTAATCCCACATCTGATGAATCAGTGGCTAAACAGAATCCGACATTCATATCAGGGTGGTATAATAATGGAGCATTTATCAGTTGATCCTTAATTTCACAAAAAGCCTTTTCACAATCATTAGACCATTGCCATGGTACATCTTTCCTCAGGAGCCGGTTTAGTGCTTCAGAGTTCATTGCTTGAGTTTTAATCAATCGACGAAAAAATGAAGCCAAGCCTATAAAGCCTTTCAGTTGTCTTCTGTTTCTTGCAGTTGGAAAATTTTTTATCGCACTAATCTTCGCTTCTGTTGGAAGAATGCCTTTTGCATTAATCATATGTCCTAAGAATTTAATTCTCTGTAGAGAAAACTGGGATTTTTTTAGATTTGCAGTTATACCAGTTTGTTTGAACACAGCAAAAATCCTCCTAATAAGTTGTACGTGTTCCTCCCAAATTTTAGAGGCAATTAATAGATCGTCCACAAAAATTGTTATTCGACTACGTAGTTCTGGTCCTAGGGCATAGTCCAACGCAGAAATAAAAACTCCAGAGCTGATATTGAGACCAAACGGAACGACCTTGAACTGATAGCTTCTCCCTCCATATATAAAAGCAGTATATTTTCTTGAGTCCTTGTCTAACTGGACTTGCCAGAACGAACTTCTCAAATCAATGCTGGTTAAATAGGATACATCTTGAAATTTCTGTATTAACTCATCGATGTTCTCCGGATGTGTGCGCACAGGTACTATAATTTTGTTAATTTCCCTTGCATCTAAAACCAATCGAACTTTTCCTCCTGGCTTTGGTACAACAAGCAACGGAGAACAATATGGGCTGTTCGACGGCTCAATAAGATTCCAGTTTAACATTTTTTGTATCTCTTCCTGAACTGGTTGTTTTAATTGCCAGGGAATGGGATAGTGTGTGCGGCAAAATGTCTTATGGGGCTTAATCTGTAATGTACAAACATATCCTCTAATAATTCCGGGCTTTTCCTCGAAAACTGACTCATATTCTGTTAATATATTGAATAATTGTTCCCTCTGACTATCCGTTAGGCAATCTGACTCAGCAATCTTCTGTTCGACTGTTTGTCTGAAATCCTCTTCTTGAATTGACTTGATCGGTAGTCGGCACATATTATTATTTTCAGCACAAATCAACTGCACAGCAGCACCACGGAAATATCGCTCATACACTGCCTCCTTTCTCAGTAAGATCAGTGTAACAAATTGATCTTCGATTTTAAAATGCACCTTTCCTTCTACCAAGTCCAACTTGCAATTTAAGGCTTGCAAAGTTCCAATGCCAAGAATACAATCTACTAACAACTTTTTCACTACAAGGAATGTGCATTGTTTAGCTACATTTCCCAATTTTATCTCTATAAGCGTTTGTATCTTGACGTTCCGGGATTTTGCTCCCACTGCACCTATAACTCGGCAATTTTGTAGTGGTAGGACAGGGATTTTCTTAATTTTACTAATTCTGCGAAACAAAGTTCCGGATACTACGTCTGTAGATGAAGCTGTGTCCAATACAACATTGGTTAAAATTCCTCCCACTTCTGTGATGATCTCAGACACAGGAACCCTTTTACCTTCGACTACACAGGCCTCTAAGTCTCTCGTCAATTCATCTGTCATTAATTTGCCTTCATTATATCTCAACATTGCCACGGAATTAATTTCGTTTAAAACAGGTTTGCCCCTTTTGTATTCCCCGGCCGACTTTACGGAGCATAAAGCAGCCCTTTTCAGTTTAAATGTTGATTATTATTTCGTCTTGAATCATCTACTACTTGTGTTATGACTGGTTGTTGTTGATGACTGGTTGTGTTATTTTCTTCAAATCGAGGGTCAGAATTTTTGTAATTTCTGTACGCATTATTATTATTTGAAGACTGCTGGTTCTGATAATCTCTTGCATTTCCAAACATTGGGTTGTATCTGCGACCTGTTCGATTGTCTCTGAATCTGCCCCTCGCAGCACAGTTATTGAAATTTCCATTTCCGTTGCAATTGTTTCCGTTAAATCTCTGACTATTCCTAGTATAATAATTATTAAAACCGTTTCCGTTCCGGTTTGCGTTTGGCGCCTCAATCGCTCTCCTCTGCATAACCGGTTGTCTTGGCCGATGTTCATTTTCCTCCTTTATATCTATAGTGTTAAGCGTAGTCATGAAAGAGTCAAGGTCATGCTCATTAGTATACAGGATTCTATTTCTGATGCTGGCCGGAAGTCGAGATTTTAATATGCCAATCACGTCTTGGAGAGGCATAGGCTTATCCCAATATCGCGATTTGCTTATATATTTCTCAAAGTATTTTTTACAGACCCACGTGAAAAGGAAAAAGGTTCCGGTTATAATACCTCCTGCCTGAAACGTTCTTGTACTCCTTCAGACCAGTATTTGGATAAAAATGCTCGTTCAAAATCTTCATATGTGTCCCAAGTTGATATCATATCAGATGCCCATATAGCTCCTGACCCCTGAATATAACCGGTCACGAAACTGACCTTTTGCCACTCACTCCAATTTTTTGGCAATACTCCCCTAAAACTTCTTATAAACACTAGGGGATGAACATTTTTCTTGTCTGGGTTGTAGATCTGGAATTGGCGTTGTTTCAGCATTTTCTCCTCAGTATTGCTTTTACAATTACAGTCATTATGACTACCCTGATAGTGTTGTGATTGATGTTGATTGCAAATACGAGCGTGTGCATTAATGTCCCTGTCTGTACTTGATCGGGTAAATAATGTAGCTTCTCTTCGCCTAGTTGTTCTTTGGCTTCTCGAAAACCTTTATTAAATAATATTATTAAATAAATTTTCTTTCGAACTCTGGGTCATGGATTGTATAGCTGCTCTGACCGTATGGTTTTTTTATTTTATTTTAATGGACTTTTAGTCCGGGGTGATATGTTACAATACAGCATCACCGGTCTATTGCGGTTCAACTGTGTTGATGAGGCAGTACATTTCCACAGGGCAGTGTTCAATATTGTCTGTCTGAAGAAATGCTTTGCCTTTCTAAACTTAACTGCGAGAATTTTCCCGCGAGAATGTTTACCTTATGATCAACGTCGTCTTGTCTCTCCTTTATGTTATTTATGGATTTATCCAAATTTTTTGGATGTCCTTCGGGATCTTGTCTTGTGATTGTCTCAAATCCTGCATATCTGCTGACATCTCATTTACTTGTTGCTTTAAATCATCTTGAACTTCAACTAATACTGGAATTACCGCGATAGAACATTGCATCTGTTCTTGTGCTTGAACTATCTGTGGGATTGACTCGACCTGCTCTTAAATAGTATCAAGCTTAGTAGCAACATACTCAGTTAGCTTTAGGCGTAACTTCTTCGCATTTTCATTACACTGCTGAGTGACTTGCTCAATTTGAGCAGCTAATTTTAATTCTGTCTTTTCATTCTGAATTTTCAATTCTTCTGCAGTTTTATTGAATTTATCATCAAGTTTCTGAAAACTCTCTACCAATTTATTATTTAATTCCGCTTTATTAGCTTCTAATTTCTCCTGGACTTTCACTTGATTGGCTGCTAATCGTTCATTCATTTTCCTTTTAATCTCTATTTGCGCTCTAGTTAATTCCCTTTTAGTCTCTATTTGCGCTTTAGTTAATTCCCTTTTAGTCTCTATTTGCGCTTTAGTTAAGTCTGTTACATTTTTGGCTAACAGTGTTAACTGCTGCATGATTACAGTCAATGGGTTTATTTCGTCCTGCTCAGATGGCATCGAAACACATAAGCTTTGTTGTGGGGCCTGAGTAATGCTACCGCTAGGCCCAACTCCTGACTTGACCCGGGGTCTAGCCATACCCCCTCCATTCCGTATGAGCTCGAAGCTAGCGACCAATGAGTGTTCAGAAGTGGGCGATACCGAGTATCCAATGAGATAGCGCCTTATAAAAGCTGTATTGCCGGGCTGGGAACAGCTGATGTTTGTTGGAGCCTAGTAGGAAAGTACATACAAAGGCGTGGATATTTATATTTAGTTGTGAAAACTTGTTTTTTGTCTGTGAAAGTTATATTTCTTCGCGGAAATTGTACGTGCTTCTTTATGAATAGTGTGCTAAGATTACAACAAGTACGAATATGTTGTGCCTTAGTGATGATTATCCGCCGTAAAATCGGAGAACTGTCGATTTATCGCGTAGAACGTAAAGCTTTTGGTGTAGTTGTTACTATAAACCTTGAATGTAATTTACTGATGATTTTGTATTAACACAGTGAAATCTAATAATCATTCTACTATAGAACAATAAAAGTGTCAGCTTAAGAAAACGTGACAAATCACAAATTTTGTTGCGCTAAGAGTTTGTTTATAAATAACTGAGCTACCAGTCACAATTTTTTCTGTTCTTTATATTTTGCACGAAGCGTTGTGCTAAATAATAACCATTTTCAATTGCATTCTTCACCATCCTGTGCCATTTTTTCGTAGTGTTTTCGCTTGTAACGATATATGTGCGTTTCTTATTTTTTTACGTATGCCTGTATTGTGCTCAGAAAATTGGAACACAGAAGAATTTAAGGACAACAGAAGAACCAGAACCCCACACAAACACCACAAAAAATGGCATAGTATACAGAACAATGCACTTCAAAATGAGAATTATTTCTCGAAACGCGTCGTGAAAAATGTAAATAAAAGTAAAAATCGTGTGGTAGCAGTTATTTATAAACAAAGCCATTGTTTCCACAGTCGTTGCTGGCTTTCACAAGCCATGTCTAGCGCATGAAATCAAATTATTGCGGTATTTTTATTAATTTTTAAAATTTATGTTTCCGCAGAGAAATATTAATTAAATGGTACGTGTTTATTTTTTAAATACACATAGATTACTAGTTTCGAGTCTATAAGAGTGCAAAGGATGCCACAGAACATTATTGGTGTAAATGATTCCCACACATTTGGTCAAAGATATACAACAAATTTATTTACTAACATTTGGGCTACTGCACTGTAAATGAGTATTTGAAATACCTGTGGACAACCACATATTCATCAGTACTATGTAACAACATGTGCCATAATCAGGAATGTCAGCCTAATTACAGAAAATCGAAAACTGTAAGAAACTAGAGGTCAATGGAAGCGTCCGATCCCACCTGTGCGCCTTGACTCGCAACATAAGGGTGTTGTGGTGTGACACGTCATTATGGCACAGAGTTATGAGCTGGTTTATTATGAGAAAACTAAGACATCTGGATCTATAAGAACATCTTTCTATTGTCAGACATTTATGAAATATGGTCAAAGTTTTCTTAAATTTACTTTCCGTTTTTTAGGTGCCTATTTAAAAAAGTATTTTTCGAAGTTGCGTTTGTATTGCAGATGTTTTGATCTTATGACTCAACTTTTTACTGTGCAAAAGTAATCTCTTCAGAAAAGACTGACCAAGGCTCAATAAAACCATACATAGAGTTTCACAGCTGCTGACCAGTATTTTGGTGAATTACTCGTACATTTATGAACTTGATTTTTTTTCTCAAACTTGAGTAAGAACTCAATTACACAAAAAAAATTTTTTCCAAAGCACACACAACATATGTATGAGAGGTCAACATATGTAAGTATGCAACAGTACCTATGGGGATTTTTGGGGCATTATCCTGGATAAAAACGAGTAGAATATAATACAATACATTTTATCCCAATTTTGCTAAAAAATGATTCCATGGCAGCAGCCTTAAGTTTCTGTAGATAAAGAAAGCCAAACCAATCTAATTAGTGTATTGCTGTTTCATGACCTTTTTACAGTATTAATTGTTACTATTTAACTGACTCTTTCCTCTTTAATTGTTTCTAGGACTGTACATCATTTTCATGCATGTAGGATGAAACATGGACACATTAACAAATGTATTAATCTTCCAGTTTGTTAATATATCTGTTTGCCCCAATAGAAGTTGAATGTAGCACAGTCAGCCATGATACATTAGGTAAATTGCCAGTACCAGACCTGAAAGGCTTTTAAGGCACAGTAAAATATGCTTACTACAGGCGTGTTGTGATGGAATCATTATAAAGAAGCATAGAATGTACTTACCTTCAATACATTTTTTTTAGTCGAATCAGAAAATAACATGTGCTCATGTAATAGTTCAGGCTAAGCTCATAAAACTACATTCATACGGGCCCAAAAGTCTTACTTGTGTTATTTTTATACTAATTAAAGAATTTTACTAAATTAGTTTAAGTGTAAAGAAACGTGTTATGATAACACCAGTTACCTTGGATTGTAGCAAAACAAAATAGGGTAAGACTTTTCAAATGGTAACAACTTTCAGATTTAAAAATAAATATGCCAGACTGAGTGTGCAGTACAGATTAAGGTGTTGGGTGTCAGCTTTTTTTATACCCCCATTGCTGTTAAATGATATGGAGGTTTTACATCTGTCCATCTTTTGTCTTCCACTTTCTATTTTTACCTCAACTTTGAATCTAAAAATGGGCCCTAATATTTGTTTTAACTTTATTATACTACATATAATTTTAAGAACAACAGAAAATGTGGAAATACACTTTCAGTTGCTTGTTCAACATATTGTCTCAGATTTAAAAATTACATCTATCTGGAAAAATTTGTCTAGTATTACTCCATACAGTTAAAGATTTTTCTGTGGGCAATAATGCTTTTTTCTGTTTGTGTATGCCTTGAAGACAATCTACACATTCCAAGCACTGGTATCCTAAAATATTATCACATAACTGATGTTTGAATGTTTATTTGCAAAGTAGATCACTTCGAGAACTCTCAGAGTAGTGTAACATGTGCTCTGCTAAAATGTTCACATGTTCTCCTTGTTCCAGCTGGCAACACATTAATGCCCACAAATTTACTCTCATGTTTTAATCGATTTTTGTTAACTATTAGTCAAACCTCACTATTGTTTTTATTTGAATGGAAGTTCATACAGTTAGTTTTCTTTATGTTTAGGGCCACTTTGTCTTTATGTGATGAATTTTAACCATCTTTGAGACATTTATTTGATTTCTCTGTCAGCTGGCTTAGATTTTATTTGGGATTACTTAGTACCATCATTAGTGAATGGAATTTATCCTCCATGCATGATAGTTTGCGGGAAACATTCATGAAGAAAAAGACTTTGTATAATATGGTCCCCTGAGTGACACACACCTATTTAGGTTATGATAAATGTTTTACTAAGTTTTTTTGAAGTGAGATCTCAACAACTTGAAGCACCCTGTTTGACAAGTGTGATGGAGGAGTTTCATTAGGAAGACAATGACCGAGACTTAATGTTGTAAGGCATAAGTCTTAAAAGTGAAGCTGATATAATATTAGTTATGTTTAATGCATTTTCCTGGGCAAGCTGGTATACCTGTCCTGTTGTAACTCATTCCAGTTTCTTTCCTGATACATACTGTTGTTTCCTGCACACCTTAATGTCACAAGATAATGACTGAAGATTGTATATGTATATACATAAAGGAAATACAGTGCGTCACTTACCTGAAAGCTGATATCTGGCAGTGGTGGATAAGCATGACCCCCCCCCCCCCCCCTCAGATATGGATCACACAAACAGCATGCAATCCGTAAATGTGTGGTGTGCGTGTCTCTCTCTCTCTCTCTCTCTCTCTCTCTCTCTCTCTCTCTCTCTCTCTCTCTCTCTCTCTCTTTCTCTCTCTCTCTCTCTCTCTCTCTGTGTGTGTGTGTGTGTGTGTGTGTGTGTGTGTAATTGCAAAATTAGAAAATCAAAGTTACTTAGACATTACATGTTTCAGTTTTTAGTCCTTAATAGGCATTCTTTATGAAAAGAGCAATTAAAACAAAATTTTACTATGCTGAAGTCCTAAAGGACTATCTTGTGAATTAAGTAGCCTGTCAGTTTGTTAGTAATATGTTCCATGGATTACTTTGCATTATAGATTGTAGTGATGTGCAACATGTCACAAATTAATTTGGACATATGATTGCATTCTCAACATTTATTTTTGCATTTTTGTTGATGGTAATATCACTAAAGTTGAACATAACTCCACTAGTCAAATGGCAGTGAGAGATGTATGTATAAGCTTGCTGGCAATTTGAAGGCAGCACTGAGTGGGGTTTTAAGAGCACCAGACATCTAGGTCTAAGTGAGCTTGGTATGGGTTAGGACAGAAACACTACAGTACATTACATGAAATCCCAATTAGTTTAAATAACACAACAGTCTGTATAGCAATACAGTATCATTTTTTAAAAATGCTGTAATGTGAATAACCCCAAATTGTGTTTTACTGTCAGTGTTGTTTTGTGGCAGTTGTGTACAAATTGTAATCATTATAGTCAATACCTTTCTTAAATTGGTTTCTTGAATTTAGTAAATGTGTGCCAGTGCTATATTTATATTCTTATTCTTTGTCATCGATGCATGGAGTTGGACATTAATAGATATACAAAATTAAACAAATCTTTACTCTCTCCTGTCCAGTTAATAGCTCTCTGTAGACTAGGCAGTGATTTGAAACACACAGTTAAATTACAAGAATCTGGCTTTCATCCACCTACTCATGCCAACCCTCATCTGCAGGTTGTTTACCACACAAGCATAGGTCTCTTTGGACCCTGATTCTGTCTTATTACTTTCTCACATATTTCACAATTTTTCCACACTCATTTGCTTTTCCCCTTTGTCTTCACTTACCAGAAGCAGAACATTGCGTCACCAAAAGCTGGACATAAACATTCATGGAGAGTACACTTACCTTGTTCAGCTTTCTATCTGCTATTCAAATAAAAGTTTAAAGAGATTCAATGTCCTTTCATTCTCAGAATGTTAAAGTCACAAACTGTGATATGAAGACATGCAGTCTGATTAGTTGGCTTGGCATTTAATGAAAAAATTAAGTTTTTTACAACATTAATGCATTTTTTTGTTTAGTTTAGGATGGTTGCCTGAAAGTGTGTTCTACCAGCAAAAAAATAATTTACTTCCCTTTTAGTTAATTTGAGATGGAAAATTTTTGTTTAGACTCTACATGCCAGAGGAAGCTATCATCATAAGCAATTCCTATATGCCAACCTTGGTGTAAATGGGGGCAATCTGTTCATAATTCCTATTTAAATGTGATGCTTATATTAACATTGCAAAATATCTTCACTTAATCTTCTAAAATAAAGTTTTAATACCAATTAATAAAATAACAGTTCGTTCCTGCCAATATTACAGTTTATTATTGCCAAAATATATTAAAAGGCAGGAAACATTTTTCATTATCAGCTGACAGAACAACTTCAGAAAGCAGACATAAGATGACAAATTAAATAAGCTACATGTAACCTGAAGGAACAGATGTAAATAAAAAAAAGTCATATGCAGAATATAAAATGTAGTTTACATTTTAAGAAAAGATAATTCACATTTCCCAGAAACTTGTGCAACATACACAATAAGTATCCACATTGTTGGGATATCCCAATTTAAAGAAGAACTTCTATATTTCAATAGTAAGTTTGGTCTGAACTTTAAGAAAAAACTTATTTCAATAATCGGATTAGAAAATGGCTCTGAGCACTATGGAACTTAACATCTATGGTCATCAGTCCCCTAGAACATAGAACTAATTAAACCTAACTAACCTAAGGACATCGCATAACACCCAGTCATCACGAGGCAGAGAAAATCCCTGACCCTGCCGGGAATAATCGGGTCAGACCCGAGCTACAACCGAAAAACTTAATATATTTCAGCAGTCAGGCTAGGCCTGAGCTTTAAGAAAAAACTTAATTACTACAATCATTCCCTTAATAGTTCCATTACGTTGGATCTCAGATTAAGAAAATCCTACACACTATGCTGCAGTAAATAGTCGTGCACCTTCTTCAAAAGTCTGAAGCTGACTGGGATGATTGCGTAGCTGGTGATGGAAAGGTAGCCTGAAAAGAAATTAAAATCCACATTAACATTACTGAAAACCTTTATTTCTAAATTATGGATTACTAAGTTTGTTGCACTAATTCTGGGTTAATGTTGGGGAAAAATGTTTATGTAATATGGCTTTTCTTATACATTTCTGTGTCGAAATATTCAATGACGGAATGAAACTCAAAGTGGCTCCACATTTGTGTGTATTTACATCTTTATATTGTAATTAGCTACTTAAAGTCATAACATGTATATGCCACACCTTAAAAAAACACTTAGATAACTAATAATAAAAAATATAGGCCTAGTTAATTGTTAAAATTTAGATGTCATGTAATGAGAATTTTACTGTACATGCAAGACATACTGAACCAAAGAAACGAAATGCCATGATGTTAATAACCTAACATCTAAACAAGATTAGCAAACAATTTGAATGTGAGTATATTAATATGGGTGATAATACCAGATAGTTTTTCTGCCTAGATGGTGTTATAGTCAGGACTGAGATTTTAAGCTAATGGGGAACTTGAGGCAACTGCCAATCAGGAAGTTGTGTTAACACAACATATGAGCACTTTTACCCATCAGCAATTATTCCATAATGTACTAATGCCACTGCTTTGGAACAAGACGTGTTGTGAACTATGTTTGAACATTCACATTTGCATGAGAAAGTCACAAGCCAATGGAAATATGCAATGCTGCTTGCACAGAAGGGAACATCCTGTACACACATCGATTTTTTTTCGAATGAAACAGAATGTGTAAACACTTTATGACTGATTTG
The DNA here is from genome assembly GCF_023864275.1 of Schistocerca cancellata. Taxonomy (NCBI): domain Eukaryota; kingdom Metazoa; phylum Arthropoda; class Insecta; order Orthoptera; family Acrididae; genus Schistocerca; species Schistocerca cancellata. The sequence goes on along the minus strand of NC_064627.1, from coordinate 816,378,346 downwards.
CAGTGTATCATTCAGCTGGCTTGCTGTATAATGGAATTATCCACACCAAGTTCAAGGTGTGGAGTGACTTCAGTTTTTGCAATAGCAATGTCTACAAATTATTCCACATGACAGTCACATCAAATCATAATTCAGTATTTTCTTTTTTTTTAATTATACTAACAGAGCTGCCTTCAGATAAAATAAGAATTATTTTAAAAATGGTGCCAGAAACTTGCATGCCATAACCTTTGTCAATACTGGATGTGAGGTCAGGCTGGAGGCAGTTTTCAGTTGCAATTTCTTATTTCTTTTGTGGATTGTTTCAGTCTTTACACCACCATTAGCACACAGTATTAAATTTATGCAAGTTAGCCAATAGCACTGTATGTCCAGCAGTGCTCCCTCAAACTTAAAAATGTTAAATAAATAATAATTACTTTATTCCTTAATATGCCCTTTGGGGAAAGGGAAGTTGCTAGATAAATTTCAAAATGCCATACATGACTTTAGAAATGTAATACTTACCATTTCAGAAATTTCTACTGTCTTTACAAATTCCTTGCATTGCTTAGAGTGTGGTCTTTGTCTTCCCCCCGGATGACATCTGCGACCTGCCAACTTGTTTTTTCTTCTGCTTATTGCAGTGGGCTGAATGGGAATATAGTTACCACGATTTTTTATAGATTTTCCTGTAACAAAAATTAGAATTCATACAATATTGAATTACTTGCCATAACATTTATATAAAAGTATCTTTTACTTACCTTCACCAAAATTTGCCAAATAAGATGCACATGCAGATGGCGTTTTAAGCTTTCTCAATTTTTCGCACATGACTTCAAGGCCTTTCCTCATTTCCTCAGGGGATTTATTTGAAAAATCTATGAGACGAGCTTTTATCTCGTCGATTAAATCATTATTTCTTTTGTCTGGAACTGTCTCCATGCGAAGTGTCTCTGGCATCTCTTCTTGGCTTTCACAGAGCAAACCTGTGTCCATTTGCTCCAAACGTTCCGAAGAACTTGAAGCCCCTGCATTCTGAGAGCAATACAGAGGCTCTAGCCAACCTTCAGGAGGCTCCTCATTTGTAGCAATAAAATAATACAGTCTACGTATACTGTCACTATCAGTCACCTCCCTGTAGTTTCCTGATGGTAAAACAGTACTGCCCCAGTCTATATGTTTGCAGATCTTCCCTGTATTGCCTTGGCAACAAGTGCAAACAAGAACAGCCATATTAAAAATGTAATAATGATTCTGCCTTTCTTCACTGGGAACGAGCAGAACATCCTCATTGACTTGTCTGATTTTTGCTAGAATCTCCTGTGAAGGAGCCTTTATTGCCCTTGCTCCATTAGCAGCATCAAGAAGTCTCCTCTGAAAATACAAATTCACCTTTGTGAGAAAAAAGTCCACCATCTGAACCACATTGAAGGCACGCACCCTCTCAAAAATCCTGTCCTTTAAAATTCTCATGAAGGCCTCACTTATATTATTTATGTTGTGCCCTTCTATAAGCATACCTCGCCGATGTGAAAGGGTCCACAGTTCTCTCCTATCCCAATACCCTTCCAAGTATTTCAATAAATTTTGATGATTTTCACCGATGTTCGCTCTTGTTACATTATAGTTTACCACTGCTTCATTTTTTGTTTGCGCAAACATTATTTTTTTGAAATTCTGGAAGAACTCGCACTGTTTTTGCTGTGGTATAGCATTTTTTGTTTTGAGAATCCAGCGCCACACTGCCTGCAGGACATGGAATATACACAACAAAGTTTTTGTGTTTGGGAAGCACCTTCTAATTGCATTTTGTTCTGGCTGGCTGTCGTCAGTCAGAAACACACTTGGGCCATTGATGTTTCCCCCAAAAATATTTTCCTCCACTATCTCTTTCAGCAACTCTAGTCCCATTTCTATAACTCCGCAGCTTTCTGAAGGCATAATCAGAACTCCTAGTGGTAAACCTCCACACTCACTGTGAGTAAGTAAAATGAACACTCTGCTGCTATCATGATCCAGAGAACCAGTGGAATCCATAAATACAAGTTTGGAAGCAGCTTTTACGTGAGTATGGACTTTATGCATCAGTGGTGAGCAAATGCTGAAAAACAATTATACAAATATTAATAGTAGCTAAATGTATATGCATAAAGTTTTCATCAGACTACAAATTTGTAAATATACTCTTACCATACTATATAATCATCATCTTTCTGAATCATCTTGGCACACACAGCTCCAACTTCGCTGTTGTATTCCTCTAACCTCTGTTGTAACAGCTGCTTTCCTTCTTTGTTGAAGTCTGTTGGCCCATACTTTTTCTTAAAAACTTTGTTGAACAAATAGTGGCAAAAGTTGTAATCAGGACACCTGCTTCTGTCTGCAAGGACTAAAGGGTAATCTGAACAATTCAGCTGAATTTCAACCTTTATTGACTCAAGAGCAGTGGCTGGTGAATGACCTCTTTCAAACAGGGATATTAATTTTTCTTTGACATCACTTGATGGTTGCCTAAATCTTAAAGAAGCAGCACTCTCAACACTGTGGTTATGACCCAACACCAAGTTAACCTCACACGGCATTTCCTTGTAGAGCATTGCTTTCTCTACAGACTTACCTCTGTATCTATCATGCACAGTGTGAATTTTCACTGTCATTTTTGATGGACAGTTAGTGTTTTTTGTTGCCCTTTGCACTGAACCATGAACTTTTATACTGCGAGTATTGTGGTGACAGACCAGCCTTTGTTTGAAAACAACATATTTTCCTGATGCAGGTTCAGTGCACCTTATTGTATAAGTTGTTTTTGTTATGTTTTCAAACTGTGCCAACCACTGTCCAAACTCCTCCCTTGTTTTAACATCAACAAGGATGTTTAAAGATTTAATTTCTTGCACATTACAATCATTTCTGTGCAGCTCCAACACACGTGTTTTCCACTGTGGGAGAATTTCCTGTTAAGAGAGAAGAGCATGTATTACTATCACTTCTGTACTTGGCTTCATTTAAATTATTTCAGAATTTTCCTCCCTACAGTTACATACATTTGATATAAGAAGTGCAGCAGGTATGTAGACACATGGTAGACCAGACCACAATTTCATAAAAACCACCAATAAGTACACATTTTACCTTGGGTAGGGAGGGGTAAAAACAAAATAATATTTAAACTTTCGAAATTTTGGGTGAAAAGCTTTTGTACTCATCAGAATATGGTTAAAAATGTTTCATATTCACACAAACATTTCACTGAAAAAAGAAAATATACTTGAGGGGGGACAAAAAAAGACCTAGAGACTAAATTGAAGAAAGTACCTACACAGGTGACAGGACAATAAAAGTATGAGGCAAGATAAAAAGAATTCATATAATGGTCTGTTAGACATATCTATGTCAAACAAATTAATGTAGTATAAGTTTTGAGGAAAAGGGTAGATTTTTATATAGAGGAAATACACTCCTGGAAATTGAAATAAGAACACCGTGAATTCATTGTCCCAGGAAGTGGAAACTTTATTGACACATTCCTGGGGTCAGATACATCACATGATCACACTGACAGAACCACAGGCACATAGACACAGGCAACAGAGCATGCACAATGTCGGCACTAGTACAGTGTATATCCACCTTTCGCAGCAATGAAGGCTGCTATTCTCCCATGGAGACGATCGTAGAGATGCTGGATGTAGTCCTGTGGAACGGCTTGCATGCCATTTCCACCTGGCGCCTCAGTTGGACCAGCGTTCGTGCTGCACGTGCAGACCGCGTGAGACGACACTTCATCCAGTCCCAAAGATGCTCAATGGGGGACAGATCCGGAGATCTTGCTGGCCAGGGTAGTTGACTTACACCTTCTAGAGCTCGTTGGGTGGCACGGGATACATGCGGACGTGCATTGTCCTGTTGGAACAGCAAGTTCCCTTGCCGGTCTAGGAATGGTAGAACGATGGGTTCGATGACGGTTTGGATGTACCGTGCACTATTCAGTGTCCCCTCGACGATCACCAGTGGTGTACGGCCAGTGTAGGAGATCGCTCCCCACACCATGATGCCGGGTGTTGGGCCTGTGTGCATCGGTCGTATGCAGTCCTGATTGTGGCGCTCAGCTGCACGGCGCCAAACACGCATACGACCATCATTGGCACCAAGGCAGAAGCGACTCTCATCGCTGAAGACGACACGTCTCCATTCGTCCCTCCATTCACGCCTGTCGCGACACCACTGGAGGCGGGCTTCACGATGTTGGGGCGTGAGCGGAAGACGGCCTAACGGTGTGCGGGACCGTAGCCCAGCTTCATGGAGACGGTTGCGAATGGTCCTCGCCGATACCCCAGGAGCAACAGTGTCCCTAATTTGCTGGGAAGTGGCGGTGCGGTCCCCTACGGCACTGCGTAGGATCCTACGGTCTTGGCGTGCATCCGTGCGTCGCTGCGGTCCGGTCCCAGGTCGACGGGCACGTGCACCTTCCACCGACCACTGGCGACAACATCGATGTACTGTGGAGACCTCACGCCCCACGTGTTGAGCAATTCGGCGGTACATCCACCCGGCCTCCCGCATGCCCACTATATGCCCTCGCTCAAAGTCCGTCAACTGCACATACGGTTCACGTCCACGCTGTCGCGGCATGCTACCAGTGTTAAAGACTGCGATGGAGCTCCGTATGCCACGGCAAACTGGCTGACACTGACGGCGGCGGTGCACAAATACTGCGCAGCTAGCGCCATTCGACGGCCAACACCGCGGTTCCTGGTGTGTCCGCTGTGCCGTGCGTGTGATCATTGCTTGTACAGCCCTCTCGCAGTGTCCGGAGCAAGTATGGTGGGTCTGACACACCAGTGTCAATGTGTTCTTTTTTCCATTTCCAGGAGTGTATTAACTATGTCCATTAATGTTATAAACAGTATGAGGAAAAGGGTAGATTTTTATACAGAGGAAATATTAACTATGTCCATTAATGTTACAAACAGTATTTAAACTAATAGTTTTGGCCTAAACAAATTTTTCTAGACACTTCAGTCTGATAGTTCCAATTCCAAATCTTAAGGGAAATGTTTTTAAGGGAAAGACAAATGGACATGTTGGTGTGCTCCTATAGATAATTTAAAATTTCTGAAGTTTCTGGGTGATTAGAGCTGGGTGTTTGGTAAAATCTGGAAACCAATCCTTACTGGCAAAACTTTTCACTGGTAAATATGCTTTCTGTAGTACCTGAACAAACTCAGCAACAAACTGTTTTACCTTGAATGAAGTTACAGGAAGGCCCATGTAGCCAAGCAAGTATATTCATCTTTACTGAGAACAGATCTATGTGTATTCAGAACTTTTTAGTATTACTCTCAGATACCAGTGGTATGTTTAAATTACAGTTGAGTAACAGCTTTTATTTACACCTGGCATTAATTTTAAACTACCACAGCATACTCTGTGTTTTTCTCTTAAAGGTTGCAGTTTAATGTAATTTCTAGGCATTCAACACTACTGACAGTCTAATGATTTCAAAATTGAAATACAGAGAGTAAAAGTTACTAATTTTTTTTAAAAAAAGCAAACACTATTTGTAATTAATCTGAACTTAGGATGCAGTCAGCTGCTCAAGATATGATTGCCTTCTGTTCACTCCACTTTTCCTCCACCTTTCCAATCAATGGAAAAAACAACTCACAGTTTAGTATACAAATGTGTTTTATAATTCCAGTACACAATGTTAATAAGTTTTAGCTGATTCTGAAACTTCTTACACATATACATGTTTCACATATATGTGAAACATAAAGAAAAAATGGCCTACGAAAAAAGCCTTCTTTTAAAGGATCATTAAAAGTCTTTGTGGGTAACAAGAAACATAAAAACCAAATTCGTACAGAAACATGTATTAAATGGTAATTTTCCAGTACCGAGAAACGGAAATCTGTCAAAATAGGTATACCGCTGTTTTATATTATGATTTGCGCGCGCTGTTTCATACAGTTATTAAATCTCCTGCTTACTATCACACCATTTAAATTACTGGAGTCCACAACAAGATTTTTAAATGATGATTTCTGATCAGGCAAACAAGTTGGCTGTACCTTCACCTTATTTCCTTCCATAATTTACTCTAATAATAGCTATTTTTACCCGATCGTGCTTATTTTATTTTTACCCTACCAATACCCTATCTTTCATGTTTTATTTGATCCCCGTAATTCTATAATCTTAAGTAGCCAACATTACCAAGTTGCCAATAACTGTCAAGTGAGCAGTCTGGATTAATAGCTACAAAAAGCAAGCAGAGAATACACCCACTTGAGAAATAGTACTAACTATTTCACTCTGCCTTTCGTTCGCCGACAGCATTATCATTGAAAGCAATGAATTTCAACGCTTAAAAAAAACATTAAGTGCAGAAAATTCATACTAAATATGGTACTTACAAATACTTCAGCCTTTCGCTCGTCCGCAACAGTATCTTCGAACGAAATCATTTCGAAAATACAGTACGGAGGACACGTTGACGCAGGAAACGCATACACATACAAACACAATAGTGAGTAGTGAGTTGTGGCTAACACAAAATTTCGCGCGCGCACGCCTGATGCACAGCACTTTTTCATTGGTAGTCGTCTGGTGGCTCCTTATTGGTCGCTAGCTACAGCGCTCAGACAGTGTGGAGGGGAGATGGCTAGACCCCGGGTCAAGTCAGTACTCGCGCCGCTAGGCACTACTTCAGTTAAGCTAGCGTCTGATGTTTCACTAACCTCAGAAACAGCTGAGGGCTGTTGTGATTCGCTCTGCTGTTGCATTGCCATTTTATAAGCCGCCATAGTAAGAACCATTAATACACAGAATAACAAATATATAAAGTCACTCGCATCTGAGTTAATAATGTCACTGACCTAAACTTTGCATAATACTCACTTATAATAAACACTTCCTATCTAAAGTTCAACCCAATCAATCTGATTCAAACCGATAGACATTTAAATAGTTATTATAAATTTCTATCTACAAAAATTTAACTGTATATTGTCTGGCCTGAACGACGTTCTCGTAGGTTGTGGCGAAATTGTGACTTCTGGAACAGGCCTCGTCTTATTTTCTCTCGTGCACATGCAACATAAAATTCACACAATGTTTAAGTAATGCTCAAAAATGAGTCCTGTCACGGTCGCCAAATTTAATATATTTTGTGTGGGATCTAAAATTTAAAAACCTCTCTCACACCAGTCTGATTTAGCTTCACTGATCAGGATAGTAAAAACATGCGTATATTAAGGGAATTTTTATTAACAAAGCAGGCTTATCACATTCACACAGTTCAATACTGTTCTACCCTGATTAAATTGAGCTTAACTTAAATTCCATAAGGCAGTGAAGCAATTTCGAAGTCTCGGTGCGACGAAAATTGCACAGTCGATCTCCTGGAAACATTTGTAATAATTATTAACTTTCGGTGATCACATGGGGAAGACCGGAGATCTGCTGGTAAGACCGTGTTAGCCTATTTATTTGAAGTAACTGGATGTCTTGAGCATACAAAACGGCAGGTTCGTCCAGTGCAAATCAGACGTTCCCCACTGATCCCGTGCAACACAGCGTAGTAAGCAGACACCGTCAATAATAATCAGTTAAATAATACGCGAACACACTTACTTTAGTTTAGTTCATGTATTAAATTCCTTCTCATACAGAATCTCATCAAGATGGCGACTAGCCCAACAATACATACATATACATCCTTCTTTCACGACTAATCGGCAAGAAGTCCTCCATTCTTTTCCTAAGAGAAAACATAGATAGCAGAGAAGCTACTACATGGAGTAAATGGACGCTCCAAGGAATCATTGGGCTTGAAACTACTTTGCATTGATAATCGGTGAGATAAGAAGAGATATTTCGAGATATGTACTGAGTTATATAATTTATAAAATTTCTGAGAATATCGCGGACAGACCACTGCAAGAGACATTACAATGTACTTACAATTATATATAATTTTGAGTAGGTGTCCCGAGACTGACAGCTTTATCCTACTAACCCTAATTTTATTTGTAGCTCTTCTAATCAAAAGTACACAAAAATATAGCTAAATTTTCAATCTTTTAAAATTTTTTCTTACATTCACCTTTTCTAAAAAATAAGTCTAAGAATAGAAGGAAAATGAGTAAAAGAAGTTTTATTTATAAATGTACAATATTTTTTAATCTTTTAAAAAATCATAAGTAAAGATTTTGTGAGAAACTAATATGATCTACTCACCTGAGAAAAAATATTTACCAGAGAAAATAAGTGATGCCAGTGCAAAGGGAAAAGGGAGTAATTGTAATAAAATGTTTAAGTAAAGTAAAAACTCAAAATCATGAAATTCATTGTTATTATTTTTCTTTTATTTAATTGTTTGTATCCTAATTTAAACTGTACTTCTTCAAAAAATTGAAAATCTCTCAGTCTGTTAGTAATGTCAAGTTTTATTTATAAATGTACAATATTTTTTAATTAATCTCATTATTAATTTAAGTACTGTATGTGACCTCAGGCACAGATTGTAAAGTGCCGTGAGTATATTCACTAATTCAAATATAAAAATTAAGGGCGTAGCTCACGATTTGAACGTTACTGAGAAGATAATATTTTTCTTTATGTAAAAATAATAACATTTAGCATCACTCAGACATATAATTTTAATTAAGTAAAGCGATGAACTGCAGCCTGGTCTATAAGGATGTAAAGGTCAATCACAATAACAATAACGTTCACAGCAGCACGCCACAGTCAAATCAGCACCGCACGCAGAATCACAGTCCACATCAGTCAAATGTCTATTGGCTGCCCAAGTGACGTCACCCCCTCCATCGTCTTGGTTTGATGCGCATCGTACTGATCACCGCCCACTAAATGTAAATAATAACAGGAGAAGGGATGGAGTCAGTTCATCCTGGTTACCAGGGAAATGGGGACGGAGAGTTTTATAGAAATAACAACAATTGCTGGAATTCGTGTAATGCCAACCAGAACTGAGGGAATATGAAAATTACTCGCCAAAAATGCCCCATGGTCTGCTGATAGCAGATTGCAAAATCAAGGACCATCGACAAATATTGTTGAGATGACCTGTGACCCACAATCGACTATCCGCAATGTATCTTGGTCAATTCTGATCTTGTTAAGCCGTCAAATGATGGCTGCTGTACAACTGGCTCTCTGGGTGCAAAATCGCAACCTATAAAGTGGCAGACGCAGGTGTTAATTATAGCAGGAATAAAGCTACGTTACGCCTGTCCCTAATTTTGATGGGTCTCATAGATATTAACTTGGCATGGAGTTTTCCAGGAAAAGAATGTAAAACTAGACTTTTATTTGGGTCCATGCTATTTGTGCACCAAGGGCAAAGATATCATGGTTGATTTAATATAAACCGCAGTAAAACACGGTAAACACCAACAGGATATTAATAGAAATAAAGGGAACACCTAAGAGTAAAAATAACAATTCTTACATCCATGATAGAGTAATAGAATCATCCTATCTCAGTTAGGAACAACAGTTATAACTAAAAAATATACTTTCGAAGTATTTACATGTATTTGATGAAAAATTGGCTATAATAAATTTTTATGTACTTCATGTGGACCTGAGGCTGCATAACACATTTTGCTGAAACTCTTACTCTATTCCGAGGGATGAACAAGGTGCTGTTGCTCGAGAAATAAAATGAATGCTTCATTGGAAGGAACGTACACAATGTGTATGTTGGGTGGAATTTACTGAACCATTTGAGCACACAGTAAACAGTTTGCCATAGTATACAACCCTTTATACGACCTGAGATCTCTTGATGTAGAGCAAAGAAGTTAGTAATTGATTAAACCCACTGTCACACCTGGCTAAGATAGAAAGTTCGCTGGAAGAAAAGGTAGGACTACACTGACTGCACTCGGTGAACCGGCTGGGGTTAGGAAGAATGACTATGAAAAAAGTCTAGGACGTGTACAAGAATATTTAATTGGAGAAATCGTATTGCTTGAGCCACATCCAAGATCTTCTGCTCTACAGAAAAGAAATAGTACATGGCAGCTACTGTATAGAAGGCAGTATTAGATTATCTGGATCCCACATCCAGCAGATACCTTTTTGTTTCTCCGATGACAATATTTGACAGAAAAAAGTCTATATGCGTAACAGTGACGACTGTGTTCCCTTAAATGGAGAATATGTAAAAGGTATAAATCTCTGAGTAATCATTCACATGGAAATATGCTATAAGCAATTTCATATGTGAATAGGTTTACTGTAGTGTACTAATTGAACTACAGCGAATGCTGCATAACACTGTGAACTGTTTAGACAGGAATTCGTAAACAAATGTGTTCCTATGTAACTACATGAATCAGAAAGAAGAGAACGATATACTGCAAGATGTACCTCGTGTACAGTATGCTCATATATGACACTAATGAGTACTTATGATAGAGAAGCATTGTAATACAAGTCTAGAATGTTGCCAGTGCAGAAAGTCTTTTTCTTTGATGTTGACTATAGAAGAAGTTTTTTTCGTTAAGGCAATCTCTACTCTTCCAACAGAAAAACTTAGTATCTGCATGTATTTATATTAGTCGCTTAGTTGCATTTTAGGTGATGAATTGTTATTTGATCATGACATTGAAATGACTGAAGTTAATATTAGCTTTCAAGCAGAGCACTGAAATTTTTCTGTTGTAATTAATGGTTTTGTGTAGCTATACTATTCTCTAATGGTTGATATTTGTGAACTGATGTTTCATGTGCCTGAATGAACCAAATTTCTAGTCCATTAACTGTAAATAGATAAGTAGATGTACTTAAGTGATGGACGAATGTTTTAGTTGGAAGTTGTAAGTGTAATAAGACATGATGCTCTTCCGATTGAGCATATCTTTAGAATTTTCGGTTGGATTCGCATGTATTTTTGAACGTATGCGTGGTGATTATTGCATCAACCACATGAGCTACTTTTGAGGAATACGTAAAGTTCTGTTTTCCAAGCTTGAACACTTGCTAAGCTGTACAATAGTTAGACCTTAAAACAGAATGTTTATCTAACTAGTTGTTCTTCAATAAAAGGGTACCATTATGCAATGTATGTACTTCTGTAGATAACAAGAAAAGAATTTAATGATAGATGTGAAAATAACATCATTTATTAAATGTAACGAAAAGGTTTTGAGTTCCGTTAAAATTAATGAGATCCAAGGAACGAATTTGAAACATGTCCACGTACTACAAATGACAGAGCTCTATCGTAAAAACTAGTGTCAAAACTTTTGTGAAATCTGTTTGTATCCAAAAACAACTGAACATTTGTGACTGGAATTAGGACACTAGGAGACAGGGTGGCACTGAAGTGTCTCTATATGAGTAGCTTAGTTGAACTTCAGGGTTTTACATTTCTGAACAGCACTGCTTAGGTGTCGTTGCTGCTACAAATTCAAACTGAGAGAACGGACAGCTGGGTGCCAAACCTGGCAGCGATGCCGCCATGGTGATGTTTCAATACTGAATTGCCGTCTCTGAATTGTATTTCATGTCCAAATCATCTTCCACATTAGCTACAGTTTAATTTGATACAAAAAAGCTACCCTCACATATTTACATTGTTCCATCCCTTTGGTTGTCTGCTTGGAAGCATGTTTGTCGTCTGCTGGAATGTCTATATGTCTTTGGACTTGGGGTACGTTTCTCTGAATGTATGTAGAGCTTAGCATACTTTTGTGTATAGCAAAGGGAAATGCTTCTGAGTCGGAGAGACACCGGCTAACGACTATCAGTCGTGTTTGTTAAGCTGGCACAGGTTGAGAGTGCGTGTTGTCTGTGCTCCGGCTTCTTGTCCGCGCTAAGGACTGTAGGTGAACAGTTAGCAGCCTCACTGCACTGGGATTCGTCGAAGAGCTAACATCTAGCATTTTGTGAATGCGTTAGTTTCCGCTTAACTGACTTCTTTATTAATTTCTTAGTCGGTTTCAGCTAATGTAGAATAACTGGGGATTCCTTGCGCAGGCTGTAATTGAGAACAACTTCGTAATTTTTAGAATATATAGCAGTATTTTCTTTGTTGTCTATAACTTTGGGATTGTGGGAGATTGTAGTGTAACGATGTAAGTTTTGTATAAATGATTTTCTTTTGACATATGACCATGTGCAGACTTTGTCACCTATGTCAGTTACAAAACACTTCAAAATTATTCCAATTCTTTTTAAAGTTGTCTCTGAATGGTTCTTGAACGAAACTGTAATTAAAACATCATCATTTGAGTCGTATGCGCAGAATTGCGTCACTCCGTCCAATTGGTTTGCACAAACTTTTTTTCAATTTAGATGTCGTTTGTTTATTCTCAGAAATTATATTAATGCAAGTTATCTGCTTCAATAAATATTAAATCCACATTGAATAAACTTTCAAGACTCAAACTCGCAATGAACGTTGTCAAAAATTAATAATCTTGTCAAATAAATTAATAATACTTCTTCCTTAACATAATTCTTCATAAATAAACTCTCGGAACACGTATTTAAACTTTCGTAGTATACACTAGTTTATAATCTTCCTATATACTACATATAGACGTGAACCTGAGCCTTGACAAAATAGGATTGAACATTTACAACATGATTAAACTTTCTATGACGTCATTGTTGTAGAAACATTACAAATTCTTTTTTTTTCAGTTTTTAGAAGCACGACGCAACAACTCGGTTTCAGGATCTTCTGTTGCTCTTTGGCTGTCGACCCGCGACGTATAGTGGCCAGCAATTTTCTTTCTGGTCCCAGCAGTGAAGATGCTGTCTCCGTTCGTTGCGCCGCCCTCTCCGTACATGAAACATAAAAATAAATACAAAACTTTAGATGATCGACAAATATTACAAAATACATAAACAAAACACTCAATTAAACTTATATTCACCCGCAAACTCGGCTGACAATGGTGGATGGGTGACGCTTCAATTTCGCGTCCCACTACATACCCCACCCACAAGCTCAGTTTGTCAGGTTTTAACCGAAAATAAAACTTCTTCTATATACAATATGTAACTGTTAATATTATACATTTTTCTCACATTTTCCGTAATCTAAAGTCCTTGCTCTTAGATAGATTCAATCCTTTTATGACGATATTTTGTGACTACTTGTCATTTACTTTTAATTGTGCTATTATGGTAATTCATAACCGAATATGTGGAGATTACCCCTTTTCAATTAATAGTTGCTAGTAAATAATAATTTAGTACGTTCTTTAACGTTGTTACATTAGGACAGAGCGTTCAAATTGTGATAGGTTAGTTTCAGTTTTATTCATTTACTAGAGTTATTCTTTCCAAAATATACATTACTAATAAGTTTCTCACAATAACTAATAGTACTATTTACTTTACGTCGTTTCTTTCCCTAATGCTTTATTTATGCCTGAGGTCAAGAAGAAATCAAGCAAAACTTTCTTTAGAATCTCGGCACAGCTTTCTTTACCTTCGGACACTTTGTTGGGTAATGGCAATTTATTTAGGAGAAACAAGCGAGAGAGCCCTGTTTGGTGTGTTCTATATTAACACTATTACAAATCTCTATTAAAGGCACTCTGCTATGTTCTCGAGAGCCATATAGCTCTCGACGCCCATGGTCCCTAAAATTATTAACCATCCCCTTTGGTTCCTACTATCCGAGTAAATATAAAATATACAAAATTCCTTCTGACCTAATAACAAAAATTACTTCCATATAAATCCCCTTTTTGTTATCTTTCCCTTTTTGAAGTATCGGTAGATTATTGTAGAACACTTGTTTAAACTTCCTGTCATTTCTTTAAAATAAAACGTAACTATCACGAAAAACTTCACATGAATAAACTATGAACGCTTGTCCATATGTAACATATACTAAATATTAACTTATTTAGGAATGAATGGTTTAATTTGATCGACACTATATAATCCTTTAATTACACCTGATGAAGGTTCCATAAGAAGTAACGCTTTGGGATGTACAATCTTACGAACAACATATGGACCTTCAAAGATAACGAAGAAATTTCTACATTCCTCATTGATCTTCGAACTTTTAGGATGAGATCGTACTAATACAAGGTCTCCTACCAGAAATGAGGGTTCTATAGCTTGTTGATTATAACTTCTAATTCTCCGTTCAGCATTTTTAACAATCTGTTTGCGAATTTTTTCGTTTGGAATCCATTGTTGGATCTCATTTACTGGTGGCCAAGGTAGAGCAGCTAGTAAAGGCTCACCTATAATTCGTTTGCCTAAAATTTCTATAGGTGATAATCCCGTCGTTAGATGAGGCAATTCATTTAATATCTTTTCGAATTCAGGCATTAGTTTGGCCCACCGAGTATGTTTATATGCACAATAAGTTCTACACAATCGTCCTAATTCTTTCATGACTCTTTCTACTAAATTACTTTGAGGGTGATATTTCGAAATTGAGATATGTTTGATTCCATATTGATTTATCATATCTTGAAACTTTTGACTAATAAAGGCACTACCGTTGTCAGACATAAGTCGTTTAGGAATGCCCCAGTTAACAAAGTAATTTCGAGTGAGACAGCGTATAACGCTTGCTGTATTCGCTCGTTTCAAAGTATATAGTTTCACATGTTTGGACCAACATTCCATTACAATAAGCACATAAGTAAACCGTCCTGAACTACGAGGCAGAGGGCCGAAATAATCTAATGACAGTAGATCCCACAGACCTCGAGGATTTACAGCATATAATTTATAACGCTTAGACTTGTTATTAACTTTAACCTTTTGACAGGTTTCACAAGTCCTAATAATACTTCTCACAATACGTGACATATTTTTGAAATAATAATACTTCATTAAATGTTTAATACATTTATGAATTCCAAAATGCCCGTAACCTTCATGAATATAAGTAATTAATTCGTACACAACAGTTTTTGGAATGCAGATTTTCCATCTCTGGTGTTCCCTCTGTGCTTTCCAATACAACAAGTCGTTGAAATATAACCACACACCCCGGGTGTTAACTGTTTTGTCCCCATTATTAGGGTTTTGTATAAGTTCCCTATATTGATCGTCATTTCTTTGATTGCATCTAATAGCAGTTACTATCCGTTTAACCTTACGTTCGTTCTCCTGAGTTAATAGGAAATAAACATGGTAATTGGTTCCTGGTTCTTCCGCAATGTTAATATTCTCCATTCCTACTGGAAGTCTCGACAAAGCATCTGAAACTACATTTTGAGATCCTTTTATATACCTAATTTCGTACTGTAATTCTTGCAAGCATAATACCCAACGTAATAATCTACGGTGAAGTAACCGACAATTGTTCAAAAAGGTTAAAGTCTGATGATCAGTACATACAATTGTTTTTCTTCCAATTAATAATCCTCTAAGTCTTTGAAAACCCCATACCACTGCGAGAGCTTCCTTCTGGGTTACAAAATAATTTCTTTCATGTTTATTTAAAGTTCTACTAGCGAATCCAATAGGCTGATATAATCCCTTTTCATTGGTCAGATCACCTTGGAATATTACGTAAGACACACCATAATCAGAGGCATCCGTACACATACAAAAGTCCTGATTGTAATCTGGATGGTATAACATTTTAGCTTCTGTTAATGCTCCTTTTATCTTATTAAAAACTTCCTCTTCCTCTTTTCCCCAGAGCGATACTGATTTCTCTTTCAATAAATCCAGTAATTTAGGATTAACAATATCCTGCCCTGGAAGAAATCTTCTCAGAATCCCTACCATTCCTAAGATTGATTTCAGTTGTTTCCGATTTCTAGGACTCGGGCATCGAGCAATAGCTTCAATACGTGCTGGGTCTGGCCTAATACCTTTACTGCCCCAAAAATCTCACTTCCTCCTTTCCGAAGTTTGACTTAGATAATTTTAAAGTAATTCCTCTGTCAATTAAACGGTCAAACAATTCCCGTAATATCATCTACATATAAAATAATCTTTTGTAATAATTGCTGACCCAAAGCAGAATCTAATGCACCAATGAAAGTCGACACTGATATATTAAGTCCAAAAGGTAAAACTTGGAGCTGATATGATCTGCCTTCAAAAAGAAAAGCCGTATATTGCCGTGAATCCGGGTGTAATATTACTTGATGGTAGCCAGCAGTTAAATCCATTGTACTCATATAACGAGAACCAGCAATCTTAAGAAGTACCTCCTCCATAGGAATAGGTCTGTCTCTTTCCATCTCCATAATTTTGTTTAATTCAGGAGCATCCAGAACCAGTCGTATCCCACCAGTAGCTTTCTTAACTACCCACAAAGGACTGTTAAAAGCACTACATGATCGTTCGATAATATTTTGTTCTAGCATCTTACTTATTTCTCTACTAGCCAGTTCTTTGAATTGTACTGGAATAGGATAAAGTTTCTTAAAGAATGGTTTTTGATCTTTAATCTTAAGTTTACAAACGTAATCTTTAATTCTCCCCGGTTCATCTGAGAAGACGGCTCTAAATTCTAACCATAAAGATTCCAAATCTTCCTTTTCTTGTTCGGATAGACAATTCGTAGAATAGCATTTTTCTTTCCTTTACATAATACGGTAACCTACTAATTAGGACTCGTATTAGATGACTTTCAATAATTGGTTCTTCAATTAATTTAGCACGGTTTAAATGTCATTCGAAATAATTCCTATAACCTCCCCACCGTTTAGAATATGGAGGAGGGTCTAACAATTCTAAAGTTAAGTGTTGTTGTTTTCCTCTTGACCAATAATTTTGTTTAAACTGCTTAACAAAATCATCCCAGTCTCTAAATTCAGTTCGATGCAGTACTGTCCATTCCGCAGCTTCTGCTTCTAAAAGTCCTATTACAAATTGAATCCGTTTTTCATTACTCCATTTAGGAGATAATGAAGTTTCAAAATCTTTTATAAAGAATATGGGGTGAAGTTCGCCTCCTGGTTTGAATACAGGAAATCGACTTGCTACATTTGAGTTTGTCGTTATATCATCACAACATTCTGCGAGAGACATAGTTGGATTTTGTTTAGATTGCAGAGACGGAGTTGCGTCGGATTTGCTTACCGTGATTTCTTTATTTGTATTGTTGTCGTCGGAGCTAGCAAACACAATGCGACTGTTGTCTCTGATTACGTTATTACTTCTACTACTTGAAATGTTTTCATTATTATCTAAATCCGATAACCGTTTAGTAATTTCCTGTATTCGCATTTATGTATTAGATACACGGTTAGCTAATATCGATTCTTCACTGTGTTCACGATGTGAACGCTCTGTACCTTCGTCAATGTTGTTATCTTTGGAAGTCTCAAGGTTACTGCATATTTCGGTAATTAAAAATTTCATGTTTTCTATTTCAGTATGATCTTTTTCTACTCGATGAGTTAACGTCTCTAATTCTACATTATCTATTGAAGAAATCTCTACAGATTTGGTAGAAACCTCTTCAATAGATTCTAATAATTCTCTACGAACAGTTTCTGTTTGCATAGAAAATTCATCTCGTAACTTATTGATATTTTTCTCTATTTCATTTACAACTAAGACAATGACATTATGTAGTCTCTTGGTTAAGTCAGTAATATCATTTCGCATGCCAGCTTTTTCCTTACGCGATTCCTGGATATGTTCTTCTAACCTTTTACAATTATCAGCAATCTTATTACTAAGTCCTACTAGTTTTTCCTGCATTTCAACTTTAGAAGCCTCTATTTTATCACTTAATTCTCGACTGGTTTCATTAAGATGTTCCTGTAACCTGTCTGTAGATTTTGTTAGCTCCCCTTTAAGTTCCTCTTTTAATCTAGCCGCAGATTGTTCGTTAGATTGTTTTAATTCCTGTTTTAGTTTCTCTTTTAATCTAGCAGTAGATTCTTCGTTAGACTGTTTTAATTCCTGTTTTACTTCCTCTTTAAATCTAGCAGTAGATTCTTCGTTAGATTGTTTTAATTCCTCTTTTAGTTCCTCTTTTAATCTAGCAGTAGATTCTTCGTTAGATTGTTTTAATTCAGCTAAAAAATCCCCGTTACATTGTTTTAATTTGGCGATCGCCCTAAAAAGGGATCTCAAGTTCCTATCGGACACAGATTGCTCTTCGTCTGACATTTCACTTCCCGACTATTGTAAGATATTAACTAGTTACACACGCAGACTTGTAATCAACAATCCTATTAAAAGCAGACTCCCTATGTACAACACTCCACTTCCAACTTAAAACAGACTCACCGGACACTAATATTGTAGATTGTAGTCCTCGGTGATCAGTGTGCTGTTATGGGCTGCAGAAGTAACAGCCGTCTATGCAGCCGCTGAGATGCTGCGACCCCGCTTCCGCAACCGGCAGGACGCTGAGTCGAACACCGGAGACGTCACTGGCTGCAACCACGCCCGGCCGCACCGTAGAGAGGCGAAGCCCTCAGCAACACCTCTAATACCAGCCGGCGGAACGCCCCCCAGCTGACGTACTGGGCCTGTTAGTTCAGGGAGAAAAAGGTTGTCGGGGTTTGCAGCGTTCATCTGCTGCCCAACAGATGCGCCTTCTCGTGGAATAACTGCGTGACCGTACTGCTTGGCTGCGCTCCGTCAGATGCCCACACCCGCGAAGTCGCCGCTGGCTGGTGAAGGCTCCACGAAGACTCTTGTTGACTTCCGAAGGACTCTTTATGTTTTAATTGTTTCGTACCTGTGTGCCTTAGTTGCACACAAGTCCTGTTTATAAGGTCGCCACGGTGTAGCGTAACGACGTAAGTTTTGTATAAAAGATTTTCTTTTGACATATGACCATGTGCAGTCTTCGTCACCTACGTCAGTTACAAAACGCTTCAAAATTATTTCACTTCTTTTTAAAGTTGTCTCTGAATGGTTCTTGAACGAAACTGTAATTAAAACATCATCATTTGAGTCGTATGCGCAGAATTACGTTCTTTCAATTTAGATGTCGTTCGTTTCTTCTCAGAAATTATATTAATGCAAGTTATCTGCTTTAACAAATATTAAAACCACATTGAATAAACTTCCAAGACTCAAACTCGCGATGAACGTTGTCAAAAATTAATAATCCTTTCAAATAAATTAGTAATACTTGTTCCTTAACATAATTCTTCATAAATAAATTCTCGGAACACGTATGTAAACTTTCGTAGTATACACTAGTTTCTTATCTTCCTATATACTGCATATAGACGTGAACCTGAAACTGACAAAATAGGATTGAACATTTACAACATGATTAAACTTTCTATGACGTCATTGTTGTAGAAACATCACAAATTCTTATTTTTTCAGTTTTTAGAAGCACGACGCAACAACTCGGTTTCAGGATCTTCTGTTGCTCTTTGGCTGTCGACCCGCGACGTATAGTGGCCAGCAATTTTCTCTCTGGTCCCGGCAGTGAAGATGCTGTCTCCGTTCGTTGCGCCGCCCCCTCCGTACATGAAACATAAAAATAAATACAAAACTTTAGATGATTCACAAATATTACAAATATTACAAAATACATAAACAAAACACTAAATTAAACTTATATTCACCTGCAAACTGGGCTGACACTGGGGGATGGGTGACGCTTCAATTTCGCGTCCCACTACAAGATGAGGCCACGTGGATCTATAAATGTGACTAGATTCTTGAATAAATCGTGTAACTGATGATGAGCGTTACGTATGGTTTTAACATTCGCTAGTCATATTAATGAAAGGCCACTGTGTTTTGTGCAGACTAGAGAGAGGTTTCTTTGTGCATGATTGGTAACCGTTACCATATGCTTCATTCGTGAGACTGTGCTTTAATGTTATATTGTTGAAAATGAAACAGTTTCTATGCTTCAATGAATTCTCGTACTTTATTATTCAATTTCGTGATCTTGTCATGAACTTTTTTTTATATTTTATCATTTTTTTTGTCGTGGATAGCCACGTGGTTACTTGTGATTTTCGATGGCTCCTACCATTCGGAAGAACGGTTCACGAAGTGTAGTTCCTATTCATTGCTCTTAACTGCAATCTCGCGTAATTTTTTATCAATTTGGGAATAATTTTCTGTTAAAGTATTCGACCATCGAGACCAATCTCTCTCTAATCCAATTTAGATTTTCTTTCCTTTACTTAATTACTGAACAACTTCTTTCTCTGTGTAATCCATCTCTCCCACAGCTCTCCCGTTTTCACATGATCGTGTTATTCACGTCTGAATTTCAGTCCGTTTTACCAGAAACACTCAGTACCATCACTCCATGGAAGCTTCAGGTTTTTCTGTTAAATATACGTTTGTTCATGTGCTTCCCTTTCAAAGATTTAACCCAGAAATAAACGTATAGTAAAAGGCATTCTTGATGTTCAATAACTTACCCGCTATTTATCCATTTTCCCATTGAGGCTCTTCCAGGCCAGCCTAGGTCACACATGTATTATTGTTAGTATATTTGAGAGAATTTCCGAAATTGATTCTCCTACAGAGTTTACCATGAACTATCTAGGTATATAAAGCTTTCACTATTTTTTCTTGAATTGAGGCCAGTATACTACTTTCTTTTTAAAGCAAATGTTTAGAGTAATGAAGTGATAAGCCAATTTAGATGGCGATATGAGTTGTCTTTTGTGATGAATTCTCAATTTAAGTTCACATAATAATGTACCAGGCTTCGAAAGAGAACAGTTTTCCATCAGCCAGGCTAACTACAAGGTCTACAAGTTTGCTTCCGCCGTTTTTTCCCCAACATTTGAGCTTTAATGAAACAGATTAGTTACACATGTATCATTCAAAGTATTTTCCATCGCTGGCCACTATTTTCTCCCATATTTCGGGCAGTGTAGGAATCCCTCGTCGAAAAAATTGTTCCTCTTTTGAAGCGATCCACGAATTGATCCAATTTGTGACTTCTTCATGAGATCGGAAGTGTTGGTTAGCCAGGCCATGCTCCATTGATGTAAACAGGTGATAGAGGGAGCAATGTTTGGAGAATACGGCGGATGGGGTAGGACTTCCCATTTTAACGTTTCCAAGTACTTTTTGACCTTTTCTGCAACGTGGGGTTGAGCGTTGTCGTGCTGCAAAATCACTTTATCGTGCCTCTCGCTGTATTTCGGCCGTTTGTCTTTTAATGCTCTGCTCAGATGCATTAATTGCTTTCGATAATGAGCACCTGTGATTGTTTCACTTGGTTTTAACACCTAATAGTACACGACGCCGAGCTCGTCCCACCAAATGCAGAGCATTGACTTGGAGCCGTGAATATTCGGTTTGGCCGTCGACGTGGGAGCATGGCCGGGATATCCCCATGATTTTTTGCGTTTAGGGTTACCGTAATGAATCCATTTTTCGTCCCCAGTCACAACGCAATGCAGAAATCCCTTCCGTTTTTGCCTCTGAAGCAGCTGTTCACAAACACACAAAAGTCATTCAACGTCTCTTGGTTTCAGCTCACACGGGACCCAAGTTCCTCCTTCTGAATCATGCCCGTAGCCTTGAGACGTTTTGAAATGGCTTGGTGTGTCACTCTCACTAATCGTGCCAACTCTTCTTGAGTTTGACGCGAGTCTTCACTCAACAATGTCTCCAATTCCGCGTCTTCGAAAACATTCTCTCTTTCACCACTATGCCGGTCTGCGACGTTAAAATCACCGTTCTTGAAGCGTTGAAACCACTAAAGACACATTCTTTCACTAATATCGTCCTTACCATACGCACTTCAGAGCATTCGATGAGACCCAGCCGCTGTTTTCTTCATATTGAAACAAAACAGTAACACCTACCGCAAATGACGAGAATTAGGCTCGTAAACTGACATTTTCAATCAAGAACAACTTTATGATGCAGACACAAATCGACAAATGTTTGAATGATGTTATGCTGACAGAGGTCGAAGCTAAATGCCTGACGACTGCGATCTGTTTCTTTCGACCGCTACTTACCGCTGTCGCCACCTATTGGCAAACGGCGGAAGCAAAGTTGTACACCTTGTATATAAGTAAACAGGTACATTGTAGCGTGTGAGTGAAATCTTGTTTGCAGAGTGTATCGCATAGTGTAACCCGACAACTTCGCCAGTGTGGACGCTTCAAAGAAGTGATAACTCCACTCATCTGGGTTCAGTGCCCTGAACCGCAGGTTGTTGAATGTGTAGAGCACGGGCGTCCTTGAGCTAATCAATCAAGGAAGCACGCGAACGCAGTAGGTACCTTGCTACATCGCCAGCTGACTGTAAGCACTGCCTGTGCACGTACCCGACGACAATCGCTGTAACTAAAGACGAACTTGACTCGGCGCTGTACGTCGCGCACGTTGTACCGTCTGAAAACATACAGATGACACGATCAGGATAAACACGAAAATCCGTCAAAAGAGGATCCTGACTGTGTCTGTTACGAACCTTAGTCAAGTGTGAGACAGAGTGAATACACTTTTTAGGGCTAAATAAAGAAATCACTAATAAATTACGCTGCAACGTATAACAAAAAACTCTTATTAAAAATATGCCATAATCTGACATCCCCATAATGATAATAGTAGTAGTAATGCATGGACCTCCAAATTTTATATCTATTTCTCGTATGATGTATGTCTGACTTCTATGGAAGACAATGTGTTTTGTAATAACAGCCTTTATTGCAGCACAGTCACTGTAAATTGTCCAAAGACGTTTCTGATCCCAGTGTACATCTGTTCCATGAAACCTGGCCCATACTGAACACCCGATGCCTGGTTGAATCGTGATGCCTTGTCCCAGTCCAGAGAGCTATTCTTTGCATGTGCCCTATCCTTCTGACCTGTACCATCTCGTAACCATTGACGTCACCGGTCAAAAAACTGGTTCAAATGGCTCTAAGCGCTGTGGGACTTAACATCTGAGGTCATCAGTCCCATGGACTTAGAACTTATTAAACCTAACTAACCTAAGGACATCACACACATCCATGCCCGAGGCAGGATTAGAACCTGCGACCGCAGCAGCAGCGCGGTTCCGGACTGAAGCGCCTAGAACCGCTCGGCCACAGAAGCCGGCCGTCACCAGTCACCTGTCCATGGGTTCAGTTCATCGAATGTTGAAAAGGTATAAAGAAATTATTTCGTGTGCTTTTGAAAATGAACAATGTCACCCATATTCAGTATTCAAGAAGTAAATATCGAATAATTGCTTCGATGTATCACTTAGATAAGCATTACAATCAAAGTGAAAAATAATGAGAATTACGAACTAGAAATGAAATCTTTTGTTTATGTCAATGAAACAAATGTTTGTGTATGTATGTACAGGATGTAACACGTACTGAACAATTTAAACAAAAAATGAGGGAATAGCGCTGATTGCATGAAAGGGAAGCAGTTGTTGGGAAGGGAGTGAGACAGGGTTGTAACCTATCCCCGATGTTATTCAATCTTTATATTGAGCAAACAGTAAAGGAAACAAAAGAAAAATTCGGAGTAGGAATCAAAATCCGTGGAGAAGAAATAAAAACTTTGAGGTTTGCCGATGACATTGTAATTCTGTCAGAGACAGCGAAGGACTTGTAAGAGTAGTTGAACGGAATGGACAGTGTCTTGAAAGGAGGGTATAAGATAAACATCAACAAAAGCAAAACAAGGACAATGGAATGTAGTCGAATTAAGTCGGGTGATGCTGAGGGAATTAGATTAGGAAATGAGACACTTAAAGTAGTAAAGGAGTTTTGCTATTTGGGGAGCAAAATAACTGATGATGGTCGAAGTAGAGAGGATATGGAAAGCGTTTCTGAAGAAGAGAAATTTTTTAACATCGAGTATAGATTTAAGTGTCAGGAAATCGTTTCTAAAAGTATTTTTGTGGAGTGTAGCGATGTATGGAAGTGAAACATGGACGATAAATAGTTTAGACAAGAAGAGAATAGAAGCTTTCGAAATGTGGTGCTACAGAAGAATACTGAAGATTAGATGGGTAGATGACATAACTAATGAAGAGGTATTGAATAGGGTTGGGGAGAAGAGAAATTTATGGCACAACTTGACTAGAAGAAGGGATCGGTTGGTAGGACATATTCTGAGGCATCAAGGGATCACCAATTTAGAACTGTAGGGCAGCATGGAGAGTAAAACTCGAAGAGCGGGACTAAAAGATGAATACACTAAATGGATTCAGAAGGATGTCGGTTGCAGCAGGTACTGGGAGATGAAGAAGCTTGCGCAGGATGGAGTAGCATGGAGAGCTGCATCAAACCAGTCTTAGGACTGAAGACCACAACAACAACAATGAATACCTGTAAACTGTAACAATAACAGACAATCAAAATCTGTGAACTCCACAACGTGAGTGCATATCGAGTGGTGATTTACTGAATGCCGTCGTCAAGTCAACAACAAGAACTGTGTGTGATGTTATTGGTTGACCGCTATTGCTGCAGCCTTGTATGCACATTTCATGGTGAAATAAAAGAACCTGCATTTATTATCGATTAATTTTACGAAGTCTGATACCTTTTAAAGCATCTCTGCTGTGCAACGCAAATGGTGACAGTGAAATATTGATGGTTTTTCCCACGGTTACGCATCTGATTGCCGTCTGCGCTCCTTCCATTAAGATAATTCCGTTTTCTCTTCTTAATATTTCACTAAAGAAAAAGAGGAAGTATAACCTCTTGCAGAACTACAAATCTGTCATAGTTTTCTGCCTCGTTTCTATACAAATTTGCATTCCCGTATGCGTGCCTATTTCATTTACGTCCATCTGGGCTCTCTCAGCGACGATTGTCTCCACGGTCGTAGCGCTCGTTATTCTGTCGATTCACCTATTCGAACGATATGGTTGCAGACTCCTATCAACTGTATCACGCCGGCGCGTCCTATTGCTCCCGTTGCTTGAACTGCTGCGTCCTCTGTTACAAGGCGGTTCATCATAGTAGTTTGGACCACTTACACATTTCACATCATGTCTGCTCCTGTATGATTTTAAAAGCTTTAATATCATCAAACATGCAAACTTAAAGAAAACAAAGGTTATGGTTGGCTGGTTATTTTTGCATGCATTTAGCAAGTAGCTGAAACTAATGAACAGTTTACAGAAGTAAAAAGATATGCTAGAGATCTGACAGATTTCTCTCATTGTATTTAAATATTCGTCTTACCGTGTACTGCCCACCCCTCACCTAGAGTACCAAAGAGTGGTGGCGCGGCGTGTGCCCCTTGCGGCTTCTGCTACATGCCTTTCGGCTGCGCCTTAGACGATGGTCTCTCCCTCTCGCCACGCTACCGTTGCTACGACAGCACGGTGGCGGGTCGGTGTGCATGACGGAATGAGGGTAGCCATCACTTCTTTGGTTACAGCAAACAAAAAGCACGGCAGGTCTTCTCCAGCGATGTACTGAAGGTACACCCTCCGCACGGTGTCGCCTAACGCTGCTGTTACAGAGAGACAGCAGAACATATCTTCATACAGGTGAGAAAGGGGGTTGCTACGCTTTAAGCTACCTAGTTTCAACTTCCCACTTCCCTTGCCCCCTCTCCCACCTGGTACTAAGAGACACATGTAGATCACTGTAAATAGAAGGCTGTTCATCTGCGAGTTAATTTTGATTTTATGGGGGCTCAACGGCGGGGCTATAAGCGCCTTTTCATCGGCGACGAACGTCCTGGATATTTGGCGAAGCAGTGAAAAAGGTAGCAAATATTCTCGTTTAGCAACTTTACTAATTTTTGCATGTACACTTACAGAGAGAAAACAACTATTTCTTTATTTTAGTTTGGTGTAGTTTTACACGGTCCTCTTACATTAACTTGACTGTCACCTTTGTTCACCGTCTGCGATATACCGTTAAGGACGGTGGGTGGCACCACTAGCCGTGGTAGGCATATAAAGAATGTCGGTGAGCGAGGGGCAGGGACGTGGAAAACAGTGCAGGTGTCGTAACGCGGAAACGGAGTGATTTATCAGACGTCCAAAATGGCATGATCATTGGCTCTCAGGCCAAGCATGGAAGCATTTCCGACATGGCTAAGTTTGCAAACTGTTCGCGTGCCGCCATGTGTAAAGTATGCCGTGAATTCAAAATGGCGCTGTCGAAAACCGACGCCAAAACAACTGTGATGCACCACGGGCCGTAGCGATAGCGGTGAATGACGCACAAGCGTTGAACAACTGACGGCCCAGGTGAAGCAAGGAGTTACC
This sequence comes from Schistocerca cancellata, assembly GCF_023864275.1. Taxonomy (NCBI): domain Eukaryota; kingdom Metazoa; phylum Arthropoda; class Insecta; order Orthoptera; family Acrididae; genus Schistocerca; species Schistocerca cancellata. The sequence continues at coordinate 816,352,227 of NC_064627.1, read as the reverse complement.
GATACTATCCCCTCAACGATCGTTTAAAGAAAGTTGCTGTGTTTGGTCCTCCCCAGCAGTTGCATGATGATGCGCCTATGCTGACTGCTGTTCATCGGCGAGTATGTCTTCTCAGATCTACATCTACTTCTACATCCATCTCCGCAAGCCACCTGACGTTGTGTGGTGGAGGGTACTTTGGGTACCTCAATCGGTTCTCCCTTCTATTCCAGTCTCGTGTTGTTCGTGGAAAGAAGGATTGTCGGTATGTCTCTGTGTGGGCTCTAATCTCTCTCATTTTATCCTCATGGTCTCTTCGCGAGATATACGTAGGAGGGAGCAATATACTGCTTGACTCCTCGGTGAAGGTATGTTCTCGAAACTTCAACAAAAGCCCGTACCGAGCTACTGAGCGTCTCTCCTGCAGAGTCTTCCACTGGAGTTTATCTATCATCTCCGTAACGCTTTCGCGATTGCTAAATGATTCTGTAACGAAGCGCGCTGCTCTCCGTTGGATCTTCTCTAAATCTTCTATCAACCCTATCTGGTACGGATCCCACACTGGTGAACAGTATTCAAGCAGTGGGCGAACAAGTGTGCTTTAACCTATTTCCTGTGTTTTCGGATTGCATTTTCTTAGGATTCTTCCAATTAATCTCAGTCTGGCATCTGCTTTACCGACGATCAACTTTATATCACCATACCATTTTAAATCACACCCAATCCGTACTCTCAGATAATTTATGGAATTAACTGCTTCCAGTTGCTCACCTGCTATATTGCAGCTAAATGGTAAGGGATCTTTCTTTCTATATATTCGCAGCACGTCTACATTGAGATTCAATTGCCATTCCCTGCACCAAGCGTCAATTCGTTGCAGATCCTCCTGCATTTCAGTACAATTTTTCATTGTTACAACCTCTCGATATACCACAGCATCATCCGCAAAAAGCCTCAGTTAACTTCCGATGTCATCCACAAGATCATTTATGTATATTGTAAATAGCAACGGTCATACGACACTCCCCTGCGGCACACCTGAAATCACTCTTACTTCGGAAGATTTCTCTCCATTGAGAATGACATTCTGCGTTCTGTTATCTAGGAACTCTTCAATCCAATCATACAATTGGTCTGATACTCCATATGCTCTTACTTTTTTCATTAAACGGCTGTGGGGAACTGTATCGAACGCCTTGCGGAAGTCAAGAAACACGGCATCTACCTGGGAACCAGTGTCTATGGCGCTCTGAGTCTCGTGGACGAATAGCGCGAGCTTGGTTTCACACGATCGTCTTTTTCGAAACCCATGCTGGTTCCTACAGAGTAGAATCACATATTATGGTCCATAAGACAAATGGCTGTTGGCGTGTACGGCATCAAACATCTGGAGCAATCCACGGAAGAGTCCCGGAGAAGGGAGCGTTATGGACTAGGGTATGTTTTCGTGGCATCTCGCTCATCTCGTCATTCTGGAAGGCACAATGGGTTCACGCAAATATGCATTTATCCTCGGGGACCATATCCACCCGTGCATGCAGTGTGTTTTTCCTCGTTACGATGGCGTCTGAAAGCTGGTTAGTGCAACGCATCACACAGCTTCCTGTGTACGTGCATAGTTTGAAAAGCACCAGAATGAGTTTACCCTACTCAAGAGTCCAACAAACTCTCCGGATTTAAATCCAATCGATAACTTGACGCACAATCTCGCTCTGGCTGTTTGCGTCATGGATCCTAAACGGAGAAACCTAGCGCGCTGACCACGGCACTGGAGTTGTCTGTACCTTCCAGAAACGCAGTGTTTCTCTTCCCGCGCATCTCACAGCACCTCTCACTGTGAAAGCTGTGAAAGAAGGCTATTCTGGCTTTTGACAGTTCCTGATATTATCGCAGAAGAAGCTGAGTAGCACAGTCAGTGTGGTGTAATGCTTACGATACTAGACTGTTGCATGGAGGGTCGTGAGTGCAAAACTCACCTGAACTGTACAATTTAAATTTCTATATTCGGTTCGTGTACATTTTAGAAGTATCCACAAATGTCAAGAATGAATGTACTGGTATGTTCTGTAACCATATATATGCCGTATGTGTTCTGGCCGGAGGCAGTTCGCTCCACGCTCTTGTATGTGCAAGTGCTGAATAAACCTTCGTTAAGTGGAGTTAGTGTTCATTCATCTTACACCTTCTTCTACGTGACATTGTTCTGGTGGAGACACTGGGCACGATCCCAGAGCCTCTCGCACGCCAAATCTACCAGCCTGGTGACCTCGTCTGGATCTTCACTCCTGTTCGGATGGCTCGTCTCTCTGAGAAGCTCCCCAGGCGCTACTTTGGACCTTATAAGGTTGTAAAACAGTTGTCTGATGTTACTTATGATGTTGAAGGTTTCGACCCCGACACAAGGCGATGAAAGATCAGAGATACGGTCCACGTCCTTGGAATTAATGACACCTTCTTCTACGTGACAATATTAATTTGAGGTGACAGTATAATAACATACATTTTTATTTTTGGTTGCAGTCTATATTAGAATCATTTATTTCTTCCCCAAACCACTAATTTAATATTTAAAGAAAGTACGTTCGTTCTCGAATTAAAAAAATGTAGGCTACCTTAATTTTTCCTGTAAAGTATTGGTTTAACAATAAGCTCTGGTCCTTCCCGCAATTTCTCTAGGCAGGAGCATCTAGACACCACTGAGGAAATAAGGATCCCATAAATTATCATAATTATGAACACAGTTACCACTTTAGACTAGGATAACAGCGTGAACATAGATTATTCAGCCTTCATCTTAGTTATAAATTAGGCTAATTATTAATTAAATCCTAAATAAACACAGTCGGTTACATGAGGACCCTACGGAAGTGGTTGGTTTGTTTACATAAGGAGAACAGTGGGCACTTCGTCACGGAACTGATACAGCCCTTCTGCTACCCTACAATTCCCTGTACTTGCAGACTGCATAAGCCTCAGGAAGTATCATATTAACCTATCTCTTCTTTTAGTCTAGTTGCGCCATGCAGTTCTTTCTCTAAAGTTCGATTTGGTGGCAATTCGTTATCAAGTCTCTACATTTAATCTTTAGCATTCCTCTGTAACACTGCAAATCGAAAGCTTTTATTGTCTTCATTTCAGTAATGTTAGTTCCATAAAAAGCTACACCAAAAACGTAACGTAATAATCTTGTTAACGATAGTCATCATTTGCAATACTATTTAATTTCTTACTGTAGTGTTTAAAGAAATAAAATAAAAATTACCCTTATGTCAGGAAGATTCAAAAGAGAATAATAATATGTTTACTCTGTTAATGATAATTTCTGTGTTATTTATAGTGGTGTTTGTCGTTGATGACTTTAAGATGAATGGGACATCCTACAGGATGGTCAGAAACAGCTTGAAAAGCTTGTCGTGTCAGTTGTTCCCATAGAATAGATGATAGCGCACGAGACTGATCAGACATTGGCTCTGTCCGATCCTTACCACCCTCCAACTTTTGTACCCCTCTTGTTTTCTGTTTCAGGAAACTAAACGAAGAACACGTTTCGTAACATCCTCTCCGGCGGGTCGCTTGAGTCTGCGCGCGCAACGGCCAGATTGGCCAACTTCAACGCTATTTAACTTGGAAACGGTGCATTGTATCGAATTTCTTTCTTAAGAAATATTTCTCAGTGCAACCTACACTGCAACATCCTTACAAGCTTTTCTGACTGTTTCTGACTGCAGTGTATAAATGCAACCTCATTAAATACTATCAAGTTTTTATGGTGATAAATGTGCCACAGTATTAGAGTCTAGTGTATGCTTGCAATATATATATATATATATAAGTCTGATTTTAAGATTTCGTTTATATTCATTTCTGGTTTCTTGTACTCTGCAATATTTATTATGACTGTTACTGATTATGGGGCCTCTTTATGAACGCGGCTGCAGTTAATTAATAGTACATTAACATTTTATTTTTATGGTCATCAGCCACGAATTTTTTCCCCTGTAATTAAATTGGTTGATTTCCAACGTTTTCCAGTTACAAGATGTAATTCACCATTTAACGTACTAAGGAGTTCCGCTTGTGTATTTCTTGTACATACCTGATGGGGTCTTCGGCCCAAGTATCCGCTCTATGTGTATGGTGCCATAGCGATTCACATTTCCCGTCGAGGCTCGTTCAGTTCCTAGAGTGGTGGCGTAATTATCTCTGTTAGTACTGAATGATTTTTTTCTTCGGTGTGAATTTGGGAGAAATTCAATGTAAAAATTATAGCGCAATGTAGTAGTAGACGTAGAAGTATGCCACCATATCAACTACTGCTTGAATACGAAACTAATTCCATGCGAAAAGATGTTGAAAATATATTTTAAAGTTCAAACTTCTACAGTGAAAACTGTTTAACGTTGTAAAATATCCGGAATTTTGTAATATTGTCAACAAACAGGATCGTTTTGGATTGCTGTCTTGGTGCTGTTTGGTCGCAGAAATCGTCATACAGTTATTACACTCGTTTATTCCTATCATTGACAAGACTTTAAAAACCTGTCCTAATGTCTCTCACCAGAGTACAATGGCACGGTAAGTTTTCTGACCAGACGACGGCACAGGTGTGTAACACACTTCACGGAATAGACACTCTTACATGACAACAAATGAGATAGCTATCTACTCCGCCAGTGTGTGGATTGGTGTGCTTATAATTGCTCTAAATTTTGCATTTTAGAACTTTCTAGCCTGCAGAGAAGCCTCTCTCTGCTTCTGTATGCCACTGTAGTCGCCAGTTTGCGCAGCACCTGTTAAAGTTTACTGTTTACTTGTGGATATGACCACGGGAATTGAGAACCATGATCAGTTCTGAGCACTGCTTGTGTTCGCTTTTTGTGTTCCATCGAATATTATTCTTTTTTGAGCCTTACATGTTCTTACGATCACCTATAATATGGTTTTCTTTCGGCTGTTTGTTCCTGTAATATATTTGTCACCATAGTATTTTTTAAACCTGTTTGTTATATTGCTCACTGCCTCCTTTTATGGCCAAGGGACAATGGAAATTTTATTGATGTAGGTACTGTGCGCAATATAGTAAGTGTGAGTTTTTTTTTTTTTTTTTTTTTTTTTTGTTAATCTGCTTTCCGAATAGTTGTGGTGTGTGTAGATAAACTGGAATACCGTGTCGTCATAAAGTCCTTGGTGTTGGGTGCCTAACATCAATTCATCCATTGCAAGTTGAGGATTGCAAAGAACCTGCTATAATTATTAATAAATGGCCAATTCAGTTCTAACTTGGCTGTACTTCTCTTGAAGATGATCCGCTGGAAGGACGCCACAAAACATCGAGACACTGCATAATAAGATTCTCGATCGGCGACGAAAGATAATAATTTAAATAACTGACGCCATTCATACAGCAAAAGAAATGGTATGTATCATTTTCCATGAAGAATTAACTTTGATCAACTTTTTGCAACTTAAGTGCCACGTTTCTTGAATGGGGCCAAATAAAATGCGGAAGGAATATTTCGATATTCTTTAGACGTTTTTGCCGGCCGGAGTGGCCGTGCGGTTCTAGGCGCTACAGTCTGGAGCCGAGCGACCGCTACCGTCGCAGGTTCGAATCCTGCCTCGGGCGTGTATGTGTGTGATGTCCTTAGGTTAGTTAGGTTTAAGTAGTTCTAAGTTCTAGGGGACTGATGACCTCAGAAGTTAAGTACCATAGTGCTCAGAGCCATTTGAACCATTTTTAGACGTTTTTAAAAACAACTGAACTAGTTTTGGACGCCTGTTTGTTACTGAGTACAATACAGGGTTACACCACATGACATCAAAAGCAAAACACCAGTAAAAGCAGTGCGGGGTTCCGGTATTGTTGAATGCAAGTGCCTGAAACTACCGTGGAACCAGACTGTTGCTGCATGAGGTGCAGCGTAGCAGACGTTGTCTCTTCACTGCTATGAAGCGACGCATATACTCGTAGCATTTGGAAACTATTCAGCAACATTTTAAGGTGTGACAACGGAAAATGGGGTGACTAGGACCAGATTTCAACTTTACAAGAAAAAACTGATAATCTTAAAAATAAATGTGAAAATCAAAATTATATATGATTATATGTCGTGTGCTTAACTTTAAATTTATAATTGGATTTGGACCCAGCACATGCTTTTATAACATAAAAAAAGCGAAACTTGGTTTCCATTCAATTCACAGAAGCGGTGAGTAAAAACATCAGTGTAATTATTGTTATTTTTTCCAGTTTATTTGTTTTTGGGGAGAATCAAAGTCTCCTTCGTATATAGGAGAGAGTAAGTAAAGAAATTTACCTGATCCAAAAAAGTTTTATTTAATACAAAAACCAAAATTATTCCATGAGTGTTTTATTGTTTCACAGATAAAAAATTGTTGCGTCTATACTTTATTGTGACATTAAATTAATGAACTTCATTCCTTTGTTATAACTGTAAGTAGGCTGTTTATGTTTTCTTTATGTAAGTAGGCTGTTTATGTTTTCTTATTGGCAACGTTACATAGCGCTCTATATGAAAATCACTGGCTGTGCTGTGTGCAGTCTGTGGCTAGTTTGCATTGTTGTCTGCCATTGTATTGTTGGGCAGGTGGATGTTAACAGCGCATAGCGTTGGGCAGTTGGAGGTGAGCCGCCAGCAGTGGTGGATGTGAGGAGAGAGATGGCGGAAGTTTTGAAATTGAACTGCTATATATATTATGATTATTAAGGTAAATACAGTGTTTGTTCTCTATTAATATCTTTCATTTGCTAACTATCCCTATCAGTAGTTAGTGCGTTCCGTAGTTTGAATCTGTTATTTAGCTGGCAGTAGTGGCGCTCGCCGTATTGCAGTAGTTCGAGTAACGGAGATTTTTGTGAGGTAAGTTATTTGTGAAAGGTATAGTTTAATGTTACTCAGGGCCATTCTTTTGCAGGGATCTTTGATAGTCAGATTGCGATGCGCTAAATAATATTGTGTGTCAGGTTAAGCACAGTCGTATATAATTGTTCTAAGGGGACGTTTCATATGTCGACACTTAGCCTAGGATACCTCACTGGAATCTTCTGATTTTTTCTTGTAGTTTGTGTATTTAGTGTAGCTTTTGTTTATTGCTAGTGCGTAATTGTAGAGAGAATCTCCTTTGTAGTTGCAGTCTTTCATTGTTGCACAGTAAAACAGTTGTGGCATGCATGTAGATTTGCACCAAGAATTTCGCAGCTGCGCTTGCAATTAACTAGATATTATTTTCAGTGCTATGTTAATGTGTTCTCTTATTTTTGCTCTTCAAATTGTGTTTTTCTGTGTTATCGTGTGAAATATTGTGACAATAATGGCGTGTGAAAAACGTAACACTAGGCTCCAAAGTAAACTGAGAAATAATAGTGACGACGAGCGTAGCTTATCAGCACCACTGGGTAGGTGAATTAACAGACATTCCAAGTAGTAATTTGGTAATTGTACATAGGGAAATGGAGCGGGCTGCAAATAATGGTGTAGACGGTGAAACAATTAGTGAACAGGGAAGCATTATCGATCGATCGGTCGGCAACAGCTCGCCTCAGGAATCCGAAATGACAGAACACAATATTGCAAATACTGTAGATTCAGGTTTTGCGTCCTCACCCTTTTCTCAAATAAGTCAAGACACATTTTCTGCTTGTCAAAATTTGAATGTTGCCGGTGCAAATTCACGACCGAAAAGCACTGAGGAACATGTTTCAGACACCAGTGCATTGTTATTACAATTAATGCAACAAATGGGACAAAAGCTTCAAAAGTTAGACACAATGGAACAACATCAGAAACAAACACAGCAACAGTTAGACACAATGGAACAACACCAGAGACAAACACAGCAACAGTTAGACGCAATGGAACAAAATCTTCACACCACACTTGAACAAACACGTGAGGATTTAACTACTGAGTTACATAACATTGAATCGAAATGTCAAAAAGTCTGTAATGACGTAAAAACACAAATTTGTGAGCATTTTCAACCTATTTTTTCGCGGCATGAAAATGCATTACAGAATCACGAAGCAGCCATAAAAGAACTGCAAACCATTGTTCATGAAAATCATGAGACCTTGCAAGCTAAAATGGACTCAGTTGCATCTACCGATTCGGTTACGCAACTTGCAAAAACTCAGGAAAACTTAAAGGACACAGTAGAAAGACACACTGAGGAAATGTGTTCACTATCGGAGAAAGTAGCCGAACTTTCGGATCAGGTCACTAACTTATCTACAAAGGTAGATGATGATCTGAATGACACAAGAACCGTAGCCTTCACTGACACAGAAGAGTATGAACAAATAAGAAAATTCAAACAAAATCAAAATCAAATCAATACACAGTACAAAATAGAAATCCGGGAAGTACAAGATCAGTTGACGCAGGTGATACAAGAATTACATATTTCAGAGGACACTCGCGCTCCAACACGGAAAGAGGAACTTAGAAATACGGAAAAGCCACAAAATAATAACACAGGGCATTTCGGTAATTATGAAAGGAATTGGCAAGGTGGACCGAATTTTGAGATGGAACCGCCGACACGATGTAACAATGACCGATATGCTACTCGCCGACACGATGACTTTGACTATAAGCTGTTCATTACTACACGTAAATTCAAAACATTTAAGAATTCTGCCAACGACATTCATCCACAAGCGTGGCTCCAGCAATTCTCTCATTGTTTTCCTCCCAACTGGTCATTAGAACACAGATTAGAATTTATGTGTGGCTACTTGGAGAATGAACCAGCTGTAAGAATGCGATCGGTCATTCACGATTGTCACAGTGAAGGAGAATTTTACCATGCGTTCCTCTCAGTATATTGGTCACAAGCTACACAAGACCGAGTGAAACATAGCATCATGATGATGAAACACTTTGAACAATCTGAATTTTCCAGTCTTGTCAAATATTTTGAAGACATGTTGCACAAGAATCAGTACCTGTCAAACCCATACAGCCCCTCAGAACTCATCCGCATTTGTTTAATCAAATTACCTGAACATTTACGACATATTATTTTGGCAGGACGTTGCAAAGACGACATTGAAGCTTTTCAGGGACTCTTACAAGAATTAGAAATTGACACAGACAGTCGCGGGATGGGAAAACAGGAAAACAATCATTACAGGTCACATCCGTCACAATTCCGTGACGACAGAAACAATAAATGGCCACGACAAACCTATTCTTACAACGTAAATCGTGACCAAAACAGACACCACCCATATGACAACCACTGGCAGAGTAATAGTTACAGGGAAAGATCACCTTTCCGCGGTAATGACTATCACAGAGACAATCAGAGAAACAGACAATATGGGAACCAAAATAATTATTATCAAGGGAGACAGAATAACTTTAGACGCAACGGTCCAGCACGCAGTTACGACTCAGGGAGAAATTCTCCACCACGTGACAGACAAGAAAGAAACTATGTAAACTACCGACAAAACGACAGACGTGAATTTCATCAGAACTGGCGGGTTTCTAACCGAGCTGGGCCCTCTGGACAACGTGAATTTGTAGAAGTTAGGTCTCCAAATCCCAATAACGATGCGCGCCAACAAAGAGACAATAGGCAATGACTCACACCGCTGGCAGCCACAAAGGTACTTATGAAACTGACGACGCAGCTGCCGTAGCTAGTAATTACGTAAAAATGGAAGACATTAGGGACATCTTACTCCAGGAACACGACGTAACACGTAACAACATTGCATATCCTGTGATTCACATTACTGTAAATGACGTAAAATTTACGGCAGTACTTGACTCTGGCAGTCCCATTTCAGTAATTAGTGAAACAGCTTTTAGCAAATGCAACAAATCGAACGATTGCCCCACACTTCCGTTACGTAAGATTAAATTACAAGGTGCAATCTTTGGAAAAAGTGTAGATGTACGCCAACAAACCCATTTAGAATTCTTTTGCCAAAGCCACAGCTTCTCTATGAACTTTCTTATTGTTCCATTATTGTCGACGGAAATTATACTGGGAGTAGACTTTTTGAATGAATATAAAGCAATCTTAAGCTTTCACGATGCTGAAATAAGTTTAGAGAAAGAAGGTAAGTCAATAGTTTTGAAATTTGAAGACTGGCTCTCAAACCATGATGAGGAAATTAATCGGCTTTACGTTCTGTTAGACAACAGTTCGGAATTTTCTACGGAACTAGACACTAACAATCACTCTGCAAGTACTGACAGTGATGATATCGACGGCAAATTTGAAATTAATGAGTTAATTCAGAATAAAATTCAAACAATTGAGAATTGTAATGACACTGATAGGCAGGACCTTTTTGAGATTTTACAAGCACATTCCACAGTTTTTACTCACAAAACAGGAACAATCAAGGGATTTCAATACCAATTTCGTGTTCGTGAGCATACTAAATTTTGTGTTAGACCATACGTAATTCCAGCACATTATAGGGACCGTGTTAGAACAGAAATACAATCTATGCTTGATGAGGGCATTATTGAGCCTGCAGTAAGCCCATACAACAATCCGTTACATGTTGTTGAGAAGAAAAATGGATCGATCAGGCTTGTCTTAGATTCGAGACAAATCAATACTATCATTATTCCTGAAACAGACAGGCCGCAGACGATGGAAGAACTTCTTCAAAATTTTAATGATGTAAAAGTGTTGTCTTCCATTGATCTCAGATCCAGCTTTTATCAGATCGAACTTCATCCAGAATGTAGAAAATACACAGCTTTCCTTTGGTTCGGCGTTTGTTATCAGTTTCGGAAACTTCCTTTTGGTTTGAACATTTCTTCAGCAGCATTCATTCGCGGGCTAAATTCCATATTACCTGAGTTCTTAAAACATCACATCACCTTATATGTGGACGATATTCTGATAGCAGAAGCTTCATGGGAACAACACAATCGCATCCTCAACAGTTTGTTACGTATTTTTGCAGAATCTGGAATTACAGTTAACTTGAAAAAGTCTGAATTCGGTAGGACAAATGTGAAGTTTTTGGGACATATTATTTCTTCTGAAGGCATTCAGCCGGATCCTGAAAAGTTAGAAGCAATTAGAGCCATTCCAGTTCCATCCACAAAAAACAAGTCCGCAGTTTTCTAGGTCTCGTAAATTTTTACCGTCGTTTTCTGAATATGCAAAATCTAGTTACACCAAAACTTTGTTCTCTCACTGGAAAAAATACTATTTGGAACTGGGACGAACAAGCACAGTTGGAATTCAATTCTTTGAAAGAAGCGTTACTTCACGCGCCAATACTAGCTCATCCAGATCTGTCACAAGATTTCTGCCTTAGCACGGATTCTTCCAAAGTTGGTCTTGGTGCCCATTTATTTCAAGAAGCCATAGAAGATGACATTACTGTTCAGAAAACCATTGCTTTTGCTAGCCGAGTGCTAACAAAATCTGAGAAAAATTATTCCGTTACTGAATTAGAAGCTTTAGCTATCGTTTGGGCATTTAACAAATTCCGTTTCTTTCTTTCTGGCAAGCACGTAGAAGTATACAGTGATCATCGTGCATTACAATTTCTTATGTCTTCAAAATTAAATCATGACAGGTTAAAACGTTGGGCATTGTTTCTGCAAGAATTCCGCTTCACAATAGTCTACATTCCCGGCAAGGAGAACATTGTTGCGGACGCGCTGTCACGCGCACCAGCTGGGCTTGAGAAAAGTAGCACAGAAGGCAACCTCGAGAAAAATTTCAGTATTCTTTACATTCAGAAAGTCGCCTTTGAAAACTTCATCACCACATCTTTGAAGGACATTGCTCATGAACAAGATAAAGATCCGATTTGGAAAGACATCGAAAGTAAATGGCATGAGAAGACACACACTCAGATTCGGCATTATTACCTGGTTAGAAACAACATACTCTTCAAACGCTGCACTGTTGATGACAAGCTATGGGTACTTTGCATTCCAGACGATTTTGTTAATAAGCTCATTTGGTACATTCATCTCAGCTACGCACATTTTGGTCCACGAAAATGTTATCATATTCTTCGAACGACTTGTTATTTTAACAATATGGAAAAGCGAATTCGAAGAGTCTTGTCTATTTGTAAACTTTGTCAAAAGGCGAAACCATCTACTATCTCACATCGTGCTCCGTTGTTTCCTATTATTCCTTCTAAATTAAAAGAATTTGCTGCTGTTGGTCTCTTGGGACCCCTTGTCAGAACATCGAATGGATTTTCGTACGTTCTAGTCGCTGTTGAACTTACTTCAAAATTTGTTTCTTTCACTCCGTTACGTAAAGCCACTGGACGGTCTGTATCCAACGCCTTTGTTAAAAATTTCTTACGTGAAGTTGGACACGTTAGTAAAGTCATTTCAGATAACGGACCGCAATTCAGATCTGCTGTTTGGTCCCGCATGCTTCGGAATCATAAAATCAAACCTGTTTTTATTTCATTGTATTCACCACATTGTAACCCCTCCGAACGGATTATGAAAGAAATCAATAAGCTTTGCAGACTTTATTGTCACAGAAAGCATCAGCATTGGGACAGATATTTACACGTATTTCAAAATGTGCTGAATGAATTGCCTCATGATTCCACTGCTTTACCACCTACTCTTGTACTGAAGAATGAAGAACCACCGAACAGAATCAGAGAGCTTGTACCTTTCCCGAATACACGTAAACTTCGACACAAAGACATAATTGATTTGGCTCTTAAAAATATAAAATCTGCAGCAGACAAAAGGAGAAAACTACACGGTAAAGCAAATGCAAAGAAATTATATATTGGTCAGAAAGTTCTCATTAAAGCTCATTCATTGTCACATAAGAAGAAACACTTGAGTCACAAATTCTTTCTAGTTTACAATGGACCTTACAGAATCCGACGTATACCACATGATAATTGCGTTGAAGTTGAAACTCTGCGTACTAGGAAGAGTAAAGGTTTACACCACATTTCACATGTAAAACCGTTTATTGAAAGATAATCTGCCTTTTAACTTTGTCTTTGTCATAAAACGTTTCACTTCACATTACTAGTATGCTTTGTCAGACTTAGAATCTGTTTGCGGTGTTTCTGTTTCATATCTGCACAGTTTTTCTGTATTATTCTGGGAAGTAAAACATGTTTTAGTAGTAACTTTTGTGGTATAGCTACAATGAGACAGCCTCTTTCGTAGCACAACAATACGTTACAGCACAGTACGTTCTTCACCACGACAATAAGCGTAATAACTAAGATATCTATACGCAAAGCATTTCACTTTTGTTTATCATGAGGTAAGTACATTGTCTTCTGCAGAACTTAGCTTTCGGAGGACGATAACTACGACACTTCCACAGAGATTATCTTACAGCAAGACGCATATTTAGCGCTACAGGACACGTATTTGAGTGATTAATTTTGTACTTAAAACATTTATTTCTTAAGATTTTTGAATTACAAAGAAAGTTTTCCGTGATACATTTCATTCCATTGCTGTAATCTGTAATACCTGAGGGTACAATTACATTAAACCTCAGGGGGTTACACGCTTACTTTGTGTACCATGTGTTTGGCAAGCACAAGGAACCCTAGCTAATATGGTATTTGCTTATACAACTTTACACATCGGTACCATATTCCTCTAACACATAAATTACATAGCTATCTGATCATTTAACTGAGAGAGACAAATTTTTTTACTACGTCAGTGTCACATGTTTACGCAATTACACAGCTGGATGATTTCACACTTAAGAAATTGTATTTTGTCTGTACTGTGTGAACTCTTCATATTTTTTTGGAACCATTGTGATACTATGAGAGCTTTGAATGATGTATTTGGTATGAGATCATGATTTTTAAAGTACGTTTGAGGCAGATGACACTTTTGACATGAGCAGAGAATTTTTTTATGGTTTGAAATTATTGCAGAAAGCTACGACTTTTTGAGATTTGACTGAGGTGTTATGATGTTATTTTTACGACGACGATGTGTATTATGCTGTTGAGGTATGTTTATGTCAATAAGATGATGCTACCATAAATGAGGAATGTGATTACGTGTTTATATGTATATGAATAATGAATAGAAGTTAGGGACTCATGACTTGTGAAAAAGGATGTTGGAAACCAAGAATCGTACTTTAAGAGTTATGAAATGTGTATAAATGCGTGAATGTATCACAATTAAGGCGAAAATTTTTTGGACAATGTTATATTCATAGGATTTTGTTTCTACACATTTGCATTGCAAAGCTCGTAATTTATGATATTTACTGAAATGCCTAATGAAACGATGAGAAACATTTCACAGCTATTGTCTTGCTAGTTGAGAAAAATGCCATATGGCTTGCTTTATGTATTTATTTACACATTTTGTTTAATATCAAGTTTCTAGCTGCACTGCAGCATTGGTTAAAATAAAATTTAATATATGTACTAATATAGTTATTTTATGCCTACAGATCCAGTCAATAAGAAATTTATGATCTAATTCCAAGAAAACGAGGGCACATAAATAGACATTTCCCTTCACAGGAATTGCATAAATAATTTCTTTACGATTTGGTAACTTATCTGCTAGTGTAAGTTCTCGTGATGCATCACTCTAGTGTTAAGATGTGACATAGGTATTAGACATGGCCATTTTATTGTAATATTTTTTCTGCTTGAGCTCTGTCATGTATAAATATAAGTTTTATATTCTTTATATTTTTTATATTTGCTGCTGCTGTTTGCCAGGCATAGTGTTACTGAATTTGACTTTGTGTTACTCTTCTAAGCTAGTTTTACTACTGTTTTCGTTTTCTTGTTGCTGCACATTGGCTCATATTAGTTGTAATGTTGGATTGCTTGGTAATTTAGATGTACTGTAGCTTGCTTTGCAATTTTCCATTTTTTTCCATTGCTGTTTGTGTTAATTTGTTATGTGCCACTGCATTGCCTCGTCCCTTAGTTTAGCATCTGAGCTCAGTAGATTTAAGTTAGCTTAAGAGGGGGTAGCCTATAAGACAATGAGTTATGATGAATTGGAAGAAATGCATTGGGAAGCTATACGAAAAAGGTTTGGCAAAAAAAGTAGTGTACAGTGGAGAAAAACTATTTTTGACAGATGATGTGAACAGAATACAGAAAGCAGGCTTAGATAGGACTTTTTGGGAATAATGATGAACGAAGGGAGATCTCCATGCAAAATACTGCAGTAAAACAAACCCTGTCCTTTCCTTTTGTGTTATCCCACTATGTGTTTGTGTACCCTTGTGTATTTGTTTTCTTCCTGTCTCTGTGTAGTTCCATAGAATTTTTTCTTCTTCTAATACTAAGCTATATTCACTATGATGAGGAATACTGTTATCCTCAAATATAATTGGCATTAATAATATGTTATTTACCTTGTAAAGATGTTAGACATTATTTATTCTGTTTTGTTGCTCATGTGTGGAGTTGATGTTTTTTAAAGTTATTCTGATCTTTTATGTATTTACTTATGTCATAATTCCTGTAACACTGATGTATATGTTTATTTCTATTCTGTTGTAAAGCCTGTACTACAAATGTTATCTGTATTGTTATGTTCTTTAATGATGTATTTTGTACCTTTGTAATTGTATTCTTATGTTATAAAATTGTAATTGACACCAGTTCATCATATTATTAACGTGTAAGTTTCATTTCACTGCACACGTTTCTGTTGGTCATAGTATATGGACAATGTGTGAGAAGTAGGGACTGTTAGTGTTTGCACGTGTGTTAATAATTCAGCAAGGTACTGGATAACAGCATTGCTGGTTCTAAGGACAATTCCAAAAACTTTGTGAGTGCACAAGTAGTGGTTATGAACTTGCTATATTATCTGCAAGACTCTTCACTGGTGATTGTGCACCCGCACAGTCACAACAGATGGCTGCTGGTTATCTCTACCAGGACTACAGTGGGCCTGTCCACAATTTCTACAAGGACTGCAGTGGGTCTACACCTTTGATGACTCACCAATACCATACTCTCTACCAGGACTACAGTGGGTCTGCTCTGTGATGACCTACCTATCAATATTCGTCAGAACTTCGAATGACTCTGCTGTGGGTTTGCTCCATTGTGGCCCATTAAATGTCAGCATGTCAAGAGTCAGCACTGTCTTTCCGTTGGAAGGACACCACTACTTCTTCAAGACTGCGTGGAAATCCACTACTTCTGTGTGCAATTTTTTTTACTAATGAGACTTTGTGAAAAAAAACTGTAATTACTATTATGATGAATGATGAGGACTCTCTTTATGGACTGTGAGAAAATTTTAGCTTTTGACCAACATTGTATCAATAAGTGTGTGCATTTTATATCATTGTTACTGTAATTGAAAAAATTTTTTCAAATCTGTATTGGCCAGTGCCCAACACCATTTGTAAAAATTTTTTGTGGGGAGCATGGGGGCTATGTAAGTAGGCTGTTTATGTTTTCTTTATGTAAGTAGGCTGTTTATGTTTTCTTATTGGCAACGTTACGTAGCGTTCTATATGAAAATCACTGGCTGTGCTGTGTGCAGTCTGTGGCTAGTTTGCATTGTTGTCTGCCAATTTATTGTTGGGCAGGTGGATGTTAACAGCGCATAGCGTTGGGCAGTTGGAGGTGAGCCGCCAGCAGTGGTGGATGTGAGGAGAGAGATGGCGGAAGTTTTGAAATTGAACTGCTATATATATTATGATTATTAAGGTAAATACAGTGTTTGTTCTCTATTAATATCTTTCATTTGCTTACTATCCCTATCAGTAGTTAGTGCGTTCCGTAATTTGAATCTGTTATTTAGCTGGAAGTAGTGGCGCTCGCCGTATTGCAGTAGTTCGAATAACGGAGATTTTTGTGAGGTAAGTTATTTGTGAAAGGTATAGTTTAATGTTACTCAGGGCCATTCTTTTGCAGGGATCTTTGATAGTCAGATTGCGATGCGCTAAATAATATTGTGTGTCAGGTTAAGCACAGTCGTGTATAATTGTTCTTAAGGGGACGTTTCATAACATTAAGGCACTGACACTATGTTACAGATGTTGTCTTTCGATTTACAAATCGTACCCCAAGAAGTAACTAATGGCAATGGAACAACACCTCCTTGACTAAAAAATGACTCCTCATTTTTAAAAAAAACATGTTTAATCGTCTAAAAGAAAACAACAACATAACATTTGTCTAATGAACAATGCTAGATGATTCTTCATTTCCGTCAAATTCTGGGTCTTATAGTGAAGAAACATAGATTATTACTGTTTCTGTCCACCCCATAAATTCCAAAAACATATCCTACATTTTCAATTACCCGTAACACAAGTCAGATAAAATATGCTATAAAACTGAATTTTTGGGCTTTGCACTGGATTGCAAGTTTGCGGACCCTGTCCTTAAATTAAGACAACTCAATTGAGATTGTTACTTACCATGAAGTTTGATGTAAGGAAATTCAGAAGCACATCCGGTTTCTGTAGTAGAAACAGCAACAGTCGGTGTCGACAACTTTGAAGTTCGTAGTATCCCAGTTAAATTGGTTCAAAACTAACCTAGAGAAACAGATCTTAGATTGATATTCCCCTCTGTCTTCTGACATGATGGCTTAAAACTTTCTTGGACGTTTCCTTTCTATTCACTCCATTTCACGGTAGTAAATAAAGATTGAACGACTTTTACATTTGTTTATCATTCGTATTTCCTCCCCTACTAAAGAGATCGGATTGTCAAAAGAGGAGCACGTTTAACCACCAGTCAGCAATACTTCAACCAACCACGAGCTAGATATTTAGTTTCATGATCAATGTATCATTTTGCACGATAATTCGTTATGATGTGGAATCAGTCATTTCGCACTAACATAGTAAATTAATTTGTAAGTATAATTACTTTTTCTTATAGACAGATGTGAGTTAGTAATTAATATCCACTACCCTTTACACATCACAATAATAGATATTCTTCTGTGGCATAGAGGTTGTCCTCAAGTAGAGACTTTTTGAGTTTGATGGTGGTAGGACAGCAACCAGCCACAAATTTACTTTGAGTTCCTTTATTCAAAGGAAACCGTTACCGGTTTCGAATCGTTGCGATTCATCATCAGACGGTTTACACGCTTTCTTTCTGACATTTGGTGTGTTTTATACCAATACTAATACCAATACCAATACCAAGCAAGCAAGCAGGCACATGTGGTGCGTGGTTGGAATGATCTCAGCGATAAATCTAAAGTGTACAGTGAGAACTATTACGTGTGCAACAACGAGGATGCAGTGGGAATGCATTTACATCGATTGGATGAACGTTATGGAAACAATCACTCGAAACCGACGTTTCACGACAATTAATCTAAAAAAACACACCAAATGTCAGAAAGAAAGCGTGTAAACCGTCTGATGATGAATCGCAACGATTCGAAACCGGTAACGGTTTCCTTTGAATAAAGGAACTCAAAGTAAATTTGTGGCTGGTTGCTGTCCTAACACCATCAACATTTGTCTTCAAAAACAGCCACTGTCTCCAACATGTCATCATATGACTTTTTGAGTTTGTTTTGAAATGTTACTTTGCTGTCTGTTACACGTTTTATACCCCCAGGTAAGTGATCAAATATTTTAGTTCCAGCATTGTGCAATCTTTTTTGTGCTAAAGACAACCCTCATGTGGAGTAACGAATGTCATTAATAATACTGAGTCAGTGTAGCAGCACACAGGGAATCACGTAGAGCTGGTGTTGTCGTAGCATATGCAGCATATTCAGCGGCTGAGTTGGTAAGAATATCGAATCCGTGTCGTGATGTAATCAAACCTAATATGTATTGTGATATCTACGATACCAGCCACTACCAGAATGGTTCAAATGGTTCTAAGCACTATGGGACTTAACATCTGACGTCATCAGTGCCCTAGACTTAGAACTACTTAAACCTAACTAACCTAGGGACATCACACACACCCATGCCCGAGGCAGGATTCGAACCTGCGACCGTAGCAGCAGCGCGGTTCCGGACTGAAGCGCCTATAACCGCTCGGCCACACCGGCCGATTCACATATATTTAAATAACATGTATTTAAATAACAACGTCGTCTAAAAACAGATTTTATATAGCTCGTGACCTACCCCTTCTTTGAATACAAGCGGCCGTTGTGGCCGGCGGTTCTGGACGTTCAGTCTGGAACCGCTCGACCACTGCGGTCGCAGGTTCGAATCGTGCCTCCGGCGTGGATGTGTGATCTCCTTAGGTTGGTTAGGTTTAAGTAGTTCTAATTTCTAGGGGAGTGATGACCTCAGGTGTTGAGTCCCATAGCGCTCAGAGCCATTTGAACCTTGAATACATAATTAACACGTTTGTAATGAATTAGAACATAAATGTACTAATTTTGTAATATCATTTGCAAGAATGTTTACCCAAACTTTTATAACACTTAAATGAAAAAGCAATTTTGAACATTTCTACTGAATATCGGGAACAATCAATAAATTCTTTGAGTTAGATGTGTAATAGAATTTTTGTGCGTCTTACTCTTACTTAGCGAGAAAAATTGTTGTATGATGGATTGTTAGAAATGCAGCTGTAAAGAACAGTCACGTTTAGTAGCTGAAAGAACAGTCTTATGGAACCTTTTGTGAGACATATTTTATGAGTCAGTCATCTATGAACTCACAAATTCGATGACGAAACTGTTTTATTTAGTACTAGTAGTAGTAGTATCTACTCGAAAAACATGGAAATAGTATATTTCTTTGTATAGAATGTATCAGAGACCATCATATGCTTGAAACGAATGCAACAAGTCCAACTTCAAGAGACTCAACTAAGTAAGCAATTATATTTTAGTAAAGTGGACATGCCTCTCAATCACACTTCTTGCAGAAAACATAATGAAAGTCCATTTACTGGACGCATCATTACATAAACATTATGGTAATGGTTACCCCAGGCTCTCGTATTGTGAGGGACTGAACTCCGGAGATATACCACGTGCAGTCTCATGTGAATGATTCTTGCACTGTCCATTACAGAGTGGTCAAACGCACATATCCAACCTCGGAACATATTGTGCAGCCGGACTGGCTGGCCGAGCGGTTCTAGGCGCTACAGTCTAGATGCGCGCGTCCGCTACGGTCGCTGGTTCGAATCCTGCCTCGGGCATGGATGTGTGTGATGTCCTTAGGTTAGTTAGGTTTAAGTAGTTCTAAGTTCTAGGGGACTGATGATCTCAGACGTTAAGACCCATAGTGCTCAGAGCCATTTGAACCAATTTGAACCATACTGTGCATCCGCAATGAGCTCCAGTGAACCAACAGGAAAACTGACCGTCGTTAACAGTACGTGTATTGACACAGGAAGGGAGACGTAGAATAAGCAGTAACACTGGTGAAGTTCCTTGAGCGAGCAGTAAACCCACAAAATTTTTACGTTTTCCAAGAGAAGAGTCTTTGTCTAGCGCATGGACATTTGCATCGCCGGCCGGCGTGGCCGAGCAGTTCTAGGCGCTACAGTCTGGAACCGCGCGACCGCTACGCTCACAGGTTCGAATCCTGCCTCGGGCATGGATGTGTGTGATGTCCTTAGGTTGATTAGGTTTAAGTAGTTCTAAGTTCTAGGGGACTGATGACCTCAGAAGTTAAGTACCATAGTGCTCAGAGCCATTTGAACCATTTGACATTTGCGTCCATTTGGGAAATCTAGGGGGTTGTTCAGGCACGTCAGTGCGCTGACGAGTCATCTACAGCGCCGGAAAAAAAGTGATATGTCTGGAAAGACGACATTTATGTTGATTCAGTGGTGGTTGGGTTGATTTGGTGGAAGAGACCAAACAGCGAGGAAATCGGTCTCATCGGATTAGGGAAGGAAGTCGGCCGTGTCCTTTGAAAGGAACTATCTCGGCATTTGCTTGAAGTGCTTTAGGGAAATCACGGAAAACCTAAATCCGGATGGCCGGACGCGGGACTGAACCGTCGTCCTCCCGAATGCATCCGATGACAGCATATACCACCTGGGGTATAGTAGATGTGCTGATAATAGTTTAAACGTCGACCACCAATTGAGAGCCTAGTGGCATAGCTACCAGAGGGTCATCTGTGTTGACCCTTTAATTGGGAACGGTCACAACGAGAAGGCTTATTGTGGTGCAACCGTGTGAAGCAAGCAGGCAACATTGCCAAGGAGATGCACCTCATTATACCTTCAACCAAATGAGCGTATTTGAAACAGGTCAAATTGTGGCCTTACGAGTCGCGGTATGGTCCTTTCGGAGAACTGCCACACAGGTTGGGCGTGCTGTACCAGTCGTGCAATGATACTGGTATCAGTGGCCACGTGAACATTCTCACACCCTTGGACGACGTTCTGGAAGTCCACGCAGCACAGACGTCTGCCCGTACTTTGAGGATAGCAGTGACACATCATATAGCAACCACATCATAGATAAAAGGGCCTGTGAGCCCAGACGTATCGACACGGACTGTTGCGAACCATTTACAATCAGTGGGACCACAGGCATGCACATCTCTAGCCCATCTTTCACTCACGCCATGGCATCAATGTGCATGGCTCGAATGGTGCTGTCAGAGGATCGCCTGGCATGGCGATCCGTGGTCTTCAGTACTGTCAACAAGTTCTGCCTGTTGGTCATTTGCTCCTGTTGTGTACATAGTTCCGTGTAGTCAGCATGTACACAACTTTCCCACTAGAGCGCGCCCCACTAAGCACAACAGCGCAGGCACAGTGCTCGTCCGTCTCCGCACTACGAGATGGCGCTGCCATAGAGACGGACCAAATTCTGCTTCCACCGATCCGCGTATTAATATGTAACGCAGCCAATGAGATTGCTACTAACGTAGAACATTTTCTCCACGTGGATCACACTTGCGCAGTGATACATGAACGCGCGAGGTATTATAATGAGTGTACAGACATCCGATTAGTCAGTTTGCATTTGTCCGCACCAGTCTATACCAGTCTGCATTTGTCTGCAACAGTCTGTACAAGTTCTACATTTGTTGGTACGAGTCTATAGTCAAGTTTCTGTCTGTGCCCAATAAGATTACCACATTCCTGTACATAGCCATGAAGGTAAATGTAATAGACACTTTTGTCAAGTATCAGAGATATATGTGAGAATAAGATTAACGTACCAATACCAAAGGAACTTCAGATTGTCAATTGTAAATAGCATCCAGAACCAAGTCAAGTAATTTTTATGCTGGTTATTATTTTAATAAATGTGTGTGAAAATTAATCAAATTCTGTTTAAAGTTGGTCACCGTCAATCTGCTACTCTAAGCATGCAAGTGGCATTTCTATCGTCTGACCTAACGGCAGAAGATAAACATGCCAATATAAGACCACAAGACGTATCGCTGACACTCGCCTACTTCGTTAGAGCGACAGGTCAAATAATCTGATGGTGTGTGTACTGAAAGTCTTACAGTAGGCACACCACAGCGCCTGTGACATAGACCTAGTGAGTGCTGCCTTGTAGAGTGTATTCGTCCAAGACACTCTGGGCCCGCCCCAGGCCTTACGGTCTGAGGTGCTTATGCGACAACCCGCGTTCGCCTTTGGTGTTTCCAGAGGGGGCAGTAACGAGCGCTCGGTACATGCAGAATGTTCTAGACCCCTTCTTTCACCACTACTGCAACATGAAGGTGATGTGTTGATGCAACAGGACGATTATCGTCCACACATGACCTGTGAAACTCAATGTACTCTGCAAGATGTGCAGTAACTTCAGTCGAGCACGTGTGAGCGAGAAGTGAGTCGTGCCGTCTGTGAAGCAACAATTCTTACAGAGTTACGTGAACATGTTGAGCAGGCGTGAAATACCGTATCCGAGGACAGTATTCGCCATCTGTACGATCGACAGGATACCAGAGTCAGCGCCTGTATAGCCGCCCATGGAGGCCGCACCACGTGCTAAAGTTGGTGTTTCAGCCTGTGTCGATACCTAAAGTACCTCAGAACCTCTTGTGCTAGTGATCTGCACTGTTGCAGCAACAAATGGTGAGTGAAGTGGAAACCTCTGAAATGGTAGACTGATTTTTTTCGGCGGTTTACATTGTCTTCCCGCAAAGTACAGCCGTCAGGAGTGAAAGGACGACGACGGAATGGGAGGTGGGCAAGGCAGTCCGTGTTGAGCAGGGGGCGCTCGGAGTTCCCCAGGAGGGTGTCTGTCGCATGGCGCAAACACGCAGGGCCGCGGCGTGAGGCCGCCAGCCGCCCCGGCCAGCCGTCCCGCCCCTGCGGCGCAAACTTCCGGCGCGCGCCGGCGTGCTGTCGCTTTGTCTCGGCGCGGCGCGCAAACACCGCCTGTTTGCAGGGGACACACCGGCGCCGCGCCGACGACACACAAAGGCAACAGGTGGGTGCCGCCCGGCCGGCCGCAACACCCAGGCACCTGCGCAATAGCGGGCACACTCGGCGCTCGCGAGTCGCAGTGCAGCACCAGTCTGGTCAACCACGAGTACGTGCTAAGGAAACGATGAAACTGCGTAATGTAGTGTGACATCGTGGCAGATGCAGTACGTACTAAGCACCATATCGATAAACCACCAGTCATCATTAGGACTGGCCGATATGAACAAGTGGGATTTCATATCATTCGTCCAGACTTAGGTTTTTAAATGTCTCGCTAGTGAATAAGAAATTCCTTTTAGTAATAGAAACGCCCTTCTTCATAAAATTCTAATGATCTTTAGCCACCTCAGGTGGTGAATATCTACGAGCTTTCGGCCGAGTACTCCTCAACCATTGTCAAGGGCGCACTGTCTTCTCTTTGCTGCTGCCATCCTTATATAGGCGTGCTGCCATCTGTGACGTCACTGGTGCTCGCTCCAGCGCCATCTGTAGTAATGTTTTCGTTGCGCGCCCGTTTCTGCTTCCCGACGGACGGGTCCGAAGCTGTGCTTAACTGCAGGCAGCCGTCTTTAATAACGATTTTGTCACAAAATTTTATCTCGATTGCTTCTTTTACTGCACTGCCCCAGAAACCGTCAGTGCTTGTAATAACAGATATCTTGTCGAATGCAATACTGTGTCCATTTTCTAGAGCATGCCCTGCTTCCGCTGGCTTCTCAGGGTACTGAAGGCGAAAGCATCGAAAGCATCTCTCGTGTTCAACACATCGGTGTTCAATAGTATACAGAGTCTGTCCGACATAAAACTGTTCACACGCAGGTTCGAATCCTGCCTCGGGCATGGATGTGTGTGATGTCCTTACGTTAGTTAGGTTTAAGTAGTTCTAAGTTCTAGGGGACTTATGACCTCAGATGTTAAGTGCCATAGTGCTCAGAGCCATTTGAACCATTTTTTGTTCACATGCACACAGTAGGTACTCCTGGTGTTCTGAGGCCTACATCGTCTTTGACAAGCCTCATGAGTTGTCGAATTTTGCTGAAGCCATGAAGACCGAAGCGACTTTATGCCTCTTTAGGAGCCGGCAAATTTTTCTTGTTACTGAGCCACAGATTAGCAAAATTCTTCTTCTCGGGGTCCTTCTTTTCGGAAAGACGGCTTGTGAAATCTGGCGGTTGTTGTAGCCTTCATTCCCGTATACTTTTCGTAAGTTTCTCAGTTTCTTTGGCAGGCCTTTAGCGCTTAACACGGCTTCCGCTCGATGCACCAAGGCCCTCAGCACAAATGTTTCAGCGACGGATGGTGATAGCTGTTAGCGTGCAGATGTCGGTCCGTGTGGGTGGGTTTCCGGTAAACACTGTCGCTGTGACATCCATTTGCCATATGGCAGACGAGGACGTTAAGGAACGGAAAGGCGTTATCTCTCTGTCAGTACATATCGCCGCGAAACCATGCAGCCTTTTTTCTTGGAGCAATCTACGTTTATCAGTCCACCAGACGCTTGTTTCCCTCATCTGGTCACAGGCTAGAGGTTGCTCTTACCTTCACTGCCAACACATCGAGACATTTTCACGTCATGATCATCTGATTTATGGTTTTCATACTTCGTAAGCTAATTGCTCTCGAGCATCACTGCTGATGAGGCAGTAACTGTAGACTTTTCTTCCGAGAACTGTGTGTGATTTCTGTACGTGCGTAATTCTTTTATAACGGAGATATTTATCATTATGTTGAGACATTTTGGCATTTTGGGAGGAAGGTTATGCCTAGCCGAGGAGGGGTATGCTGAAAGTTGAGTGTTGATCTGATAACTGTGAAGGAGTGGATAAAAGTTTTAGGTGTTCAGGTTGGAATTTTGGCTTCCGTTGTCTCCTCTAAATAATTTATAAACCAAAAAACTAACTATCCAAACACCCAGAACTTTTTCTGCACTCCATTACAGCTGTTAAATCCACATACAAATTTCTCCAACCCCATTTCCGACTAGCCACAATCTCACTTCAACCCTCATTCTCCCACCCCTCCCCAAACACACATACACACAAAAGAGTCTTGAGAACTTCTGTGAATTACGCAGCATAGGCCACGTAAGACGTAACGCCTCTTTTATTTAGTGAACAGTTACAGATGTCGCAACGCGGTTTTCGGCAAATTTTAGAGTGTCGAGGGGCACTATTTTTCTGTTTAGATAATGTTTGCTGGCCGCGGTGGCCGAGCGGTTCTAGGCGCTTCAGTCTGAAACCGCGCGACTGGTGCGGTCGCAGGTTCGAATCCTGCCTCGGGCATGGATGTGCGTGATGTCCTTTGGTTAGTTAGGTTTAAGTAGTTCTAAGTTTAATAATGAATAAAAAAAATAGGAGTGTGGGTAAGCTAGAACAAACAGCATAGTGGACGCATTATTGTGGCCAAGACAGACACGAAGCCCATGCCTACTACAGTAGTAACAGTTTATATGCCAACTAGCTCTGCAGATGATGAAGGAATTGATGAAATGTATGATCAGATAAAAGAAGTTATTCAGGTAGTGAAGGGAGACGAAAACTTAATAGTCATGGGTGACTGGAATTCGAGAGTAGGAATAGGGAGAGTAGGAAACATAGTAGGTGAATATGGATTGGGGCTAAGAAATAAAAGAGGAAGCCGTCTGGTAGAAATTTGCACAGAGCATAACTCAATCATAGCTAACACTTCTTTCAAGAGTCATAAAAGAAGGTTGTATGCATGGAAGAATCCTGGAGATAATAAAAGCTGTCAGATAGATTATATAATGGTAAGACAGAGATTTAGGAACCAGGTTTTAAATTGTAAGACATTCCCAGAGGCAGATGTGGACTCTGACCACAATCTATTGGTTATGAACTGCAGATTAAAATTGAAGAAACTGCAAAAAGGTGGCAATTTAAGGAGATGGGACTTGGATAAACTGACTAAACCAGAGGTTGTACAGAGTTTCAGGGAGAGCATAAGGGAACAATTGACAGGAATGGTGGAAAGAAATATAGTAGAAGAAGAATGGGTAGCTCTGAGAGATGAAGTAGTGAAGGCAGAACAGGATCAGGTAGGTAAAAAGACAAGAGCTAGTAGAAATCCTTGGGTAACAGAAGAAATATTGAATTTAATTGATGAAAGGAGAAAATATAAAAATGCAGTAAATGAAGCAGGCAAAACGGAGTACAAACGTCTCAAAAATGAGGAAGTGCAAAATGGCTAAGCAGGGAAGGCTAGGGGACAAATGTGAGGATGTAGATGCTTATCTCACTAGGGGTAAGATAGATACTGCCTACAGGAAAATTAAAGAAACCTTTGGAGAAAAGATAGCCACTTGTATGAATATCAAGAGCTCAGATGGAAACACAGTTCTAAGCAAAGAAGGGAAAGCAAAAGGGTGGAAGGAGTATATAGAGGGTCTATACAAGGGCAATGTACTTGAGGACAATATTATGGAAATGGAAGAGGATGTAGATAAAGATTAAATGGGAGATACGATACTGCGTGAAGAGTTTGACTGAGCACTGAAAGACCTGAATCGAAACAAGGTCCCGGAAGTAGATAACATTCCATTAGAACTACTGACGGCCTTGGGAGAGCCAGTCCTGACAAAACTCTACCATTTGGTGAGCAAGATGTATGAGACAGGCGAAATACCCTCAGACTTGAACAAGAATATAATAATTCCAATCCCAAAGAAAGTAGGTGTTTTCGCCCGCGGTGGTCTAGCGGTTCTAGGCGCGCAGTCCGGAACCGCGCGACGGCTACGGTCGCAGGTTCGAATCCTGCCTTGGGCATGGATGTGTGTGATGTCCTTAGGTTAGTTAGGTTTAAGTAGTTCGAAGTTCTAGGGGACTGACGACCACAGATGTTAAGTCCCATAGTACTCAGAGCCATTTGAACCATTTTTGAAAATAGGTGTTGACAGATAAGAAAATTACCGAACTATCAGTTTAATAAGTCACAGCTCCAAAATACTAACGCGAAGTCTTTACAGACGAATGGAAAAACTGGTAGAAGCTGACCTCGGGGAAGATCAGTTTGGATTCCGTAGAAAAGTTGGAACGCGTGAGGCAATACTGACCTTACGAATTATCTTAGAAGAAAGATTAAGGAAAGGCAAACCTACGTTTCTAGCATTTGTAGACTTAGAGAAAGCTTTTGACAATCTTGACTGGAATACTCTCTTTCAAATTCTAAAGGTGGCAGGGGTAAAATACAGGGAGCGAAAGGCTATTTACAATTTGTACAGTAACCAGATGGCAGTGATAAGAGTCGAGGGGTATGAAAGGGAAGCAGTGGTTGGGAATGGTGTGAGACAGTGTTGTAGCCTATCCCGTATGTTATTCAATCTGTATATTGAGCAAGCAGTAAAGGAAACAATAGAAAAATTTGGAGTAGGTATTAAAATCCATGGAGAAGAAAGAAAAACTTTGAGGATGACATTGTAATTCTGTCAGGGACAGCAAAGGACTTGGAAGAGCATTTGAATGGAATGGACAGTGTCTTGAAAGGAGAATATAAGATTAACATCAACAAAAGCAAAACGAGGATAATGGAATGTAGTCAAATTAAGTCGGGTGATGTTGAGGGAATTAAATTAGAAAATGAAGCACTTAAAGTAGTAAAGGAGTTTTGCTATTTGGGGAGCAAAATAACTGATGATGGTCGAAGTAGAGAAGATATAAAATGTAGACTGGCAATGGCAAGGAAAGCGTTTCTGAAGAAGAGAAATTTGTTAACATCGAGTATAGATTTAAGTGTCAGGATGTCTGTTCTGAAAGTATTTGTATGGGCTGTAGCCATGTATGGAAGTGAAACATGGACGATAAATAGCTTGGACAAGAAGAGAATAGAAGCCTTTGTAATGTGGTGTTACAGATGAATGCTGAAGATTTGATGGGTAGATTACATAACTTATGTGGAGATATTGAATAGAATTGGGGAGAAGAGGAGTTTGTGGCACAACTTGACAAGAAGAAGGGATCGGTTGGTAGGACTTGTTCTGAGGCATCAAGTGGTCACAAATTTAGCATTGGAGGGCAGCATGGATGATAAAAATCGTAGTGGGAGACCAAGAGATGAATACACTAAGCAGATTCAGAAGGATGTAGGTTGCAGTAATTACTGGGAGATGAAGAATCATGCACAGGTTAGAGTAGCATGGAGAGCTGTATCAAACCAGTCTCAGGACTGAAGACCACAACAACAATAAGTTCTAGGGGACTGATGACCTTAGATGTTAAGTCCCATAGTGCTCAGAGCCATTTGAACCATTTTGAAACATCATCGATATGGGCTTTCGGAGTCGAAGGCCCACTCACACGAGTGGGCACACACACTTGATGACTGCACGATATAAAGCTTTACGCCTCGGCTGGGCCCTTCAACACCGACATTGGACTGTTGAGGACTGGAACCATGTTGCGTGGTCGGACGAGTCTCGTTTCAAATTGTATCAAGCGGATGGAAGTGTAGGGGTATGGTGACAACCTTATGAATGCATGGACACTGCATGTCAGCAGCTGGTGGAGGCTCTGTAGTGGTGTGGTGCGCGTGCAGATGGAGTAATGTGGGACCCCTGATACGTCTAGGTACGACTCTGACAGGTGACACGTAGGTAAGCATGCTGTCTGATCACCTGCATCCATTCATGCCCGTTGTGCTTCCCGACAGACTTTGGCAATTCCAGCAGGACAGTGCGACACCCCACACGTCCAGAATTGCTACTGAATGGCTCCAGGAGCACTCCTCTGAGTTTAAACACTTCTACTGGCCACCAAACTCCCCAGACATAAACATTATTGAGTATATCTGGGATGCCTTGCAACGTACTCTTCAGAAGAGATCTCCACCCCGTCGTACTCTTACGGATTTGTGAACACCCTGCAGGATTCATGGTGTCAGTTCCCTCCAGCACTACTTTAGACATTAGTCGAGTCCACGCCACGCCGTGTTGCGGCACTTGTGCGTGCTCTCTGGGGCACTACACGGTATTAGGCAGGTGTACCAGTTATTTGGCTTTTCTGTGTATATGGAAATACGATATAGGCTGGAATCTAGCTTATCACAAAGGACTTAGGAAATCTGTTTCACATTTGTGTGTCCTGCCAGATTTACGTGAGCTGAAACAGAGAAATTAACTGTTCATTCTTCAAAAATAGAGACTGCTTATAAACTGCAAAAAGCAACTAGTGTATTAAATATTTAAATGTTAGGAGGAAGATCTGACCTATCTTTTCCTGTACGTGGCTGTCTGCTTCTTAGATGTAAAATACATACTGTCGGACAACTGTCTCTGCCTACACTGCTCTAAATTATATCATGTGGGATACATTCATTTGATCTAAACATTTTATTAGAAAAACATTGGTAACCACGTGTACACCTCACAATAAATATTCTCCTCAATGCAACGTCGTTTCTTACTGAAGTATGCGCATAATGACACTGTTGCGAGACGCGTGCAATACACGCTGTCGACGATGCAATGCAATTTCGTATATGCATAAATGGAATAAAATATTTACTAACAACGATCTAGCGACCACTTAATTCACATAACATAAATTCTGTCTACCAAACAAATAACTTTATCCTTTACTTAAGCATGTGTTCAAACTGTTTACCGTGGACTGAAAGGTACATTTGCAATCGCCATTCGAAAGAACGATGAACAGGTTCAATTACAATGAGTGATATGGTAGATGGTAGAGCATGCACTGGCGATGCGACGACACATATCGCCTGGCGTAGCTGTGTCTCCGTCGTAGACTGCATTATTGAGTGCTCCTCTCCTGAAACAGAGAAATCAAGAGGAGTCAAATCGGAGGACCTCGCAGGCCGTTTGGCAACAAAACGTCTTCCTGGCCAACGTCCAGGAAAGTTCTCATTCAGTATTTCCGTTGCAACACGGAACGAATGAACCGGACAACCGTCTTGTTGCAGCCACATACACAGCCGAATATCCAGTGGTAGCTCTTCTCGAAGAGTCGGCAGAATGTTCGTCAGATAATGTGGGTACAGATGTCCATTTAGAACGCCTGAGATGAAGAAAGGTCCCACATTAGATTTTACATTAACGTGGTTGGTAAACGTTGCTGAAGGGAAAACCAGTAAAATTCGGTACGACGCTCGAAATCACTATCGTCGAGTGGCTGATGTAGTGACAGATGATAGGGACGGAAATACTGTCGATGCGTAATGCGAATGTCACTCGTCTGGCTGATTCCACATTCCTTGGGAATATATCCCGTACCAGTGCGCGGATTCATTAGCGTCGAAGCCAGACCAGCTTCTTCGTGTTCTCCATCAGTCTCCTTTCTTGCCTTTTTTTTTTTTTTTTTGACATTCAAGCTGTCTGTCCGCACTAGCGTTTTGACAATTCGCGCAGTTGCCTGGCACGTTGAACGCTGGCGATCTGGGGAGATGGTACTATACCGCTGTACTGTTTGAACGGCATTTCTTTTACATTCACCATTTGAAAATAATATATCCAACTTCTCCTGATTGGTGTGCATGTCTGCACGCAACAAATGTTGAAGCAGAAATGAGCGGCCTGCAATGCAGACAAGTAAACAGTCAAATGTGTTGACAAGCTGACAGAGCATAGCACGAGAGCTCTGGTTGGCATACTCGCACATGTACATAAACAAAGAAGCAAAGACACACACACACACACACACACATACAGAGAGAGAGAGAGGGGTAGATAGGACAGAGAACAACAATCGTTAGGTGTTCATCATTTACTTCATAAGGTTGGCAACACATACGACAATATGTAAGAAAAGGGACACTAAGTGAACACACAGTTACAACAGGAACCACTCAAAGTATTCGGATTAAAAATCTGAAGTCTTTGTCGGAGCTATAGCTCTACAGCAGTTAGATTACGGAATATGAAAACTACAAACCAAAAAGTTTATAACGTGAAATGCACCTATATTTTATAAGTGAAGTGAAAGTGCGACCTCTTAAGCTGTCAGATGAGAGGGAATGTAGATTTTGGCCTGAAAAACTAGTGACTTTAAGTAGTTATTTATTAATATAAAAATTATGGGGTGAATAATTTTCTAATCTATAATTATCACATATAAAACACTGCATTGTTCCACATTAAATCCACAGAAGGTGCTTCAATGTAAAAGGCGAAGCTTGTCTGGAACATAAACAAATATAATTTTCTGCAGAAAAAACATTTGTTTTTATAAAATTAATATTTATATACTTGCTGCGTATAACAGCCACACCAACAAGATTGTTAACCGTGATATGTTGCCTCTGAAAGGAATGTGGTCGGTGTCCAGCTATATTTTTGTCCCTCCTTTAACGACCTCCCCCATCACCCTCTTTTTATACTTTATACTCAGCACTTAATGAAAAGTATCTGCACACCCATCTGACGCTGTCACTACCTCTCCTCTCCGTCAAAATACTAGTCCCGGGCACACCATTCATTGTAACAAACTTCTCGAGTCTACAAGTCACAACTTTCTAAGCTGTCCTGCATTCCACCTTTCAGCATTGCAATTAGATCTTGCTTTTTCCGTCTTAGTGCTGTGTCCTGGTAGTGTTTTTTTGTTGTTCTTCTTCCCATCCAAAGTTCCCGCTAAATTTTCGTCGACGTCTGAAAAACCGCCTGGCGTGTAGGTTAGACCAGAAATTACTGAAATAGAAATGGTGATAAATGATAGTTATATTCAGGTCAGTGAAAGGTAGCCCCTGACAGTGATGCTCTAAGAAATTTTCTCATTAACCTCCCATTAGATTCAATAACTGTCTTCATGACTGAATTACATCTGTGCTACATTAGTTACTCACGTCTCACTTCAAGTATCTAAAAAAATGGTTCAAATGGCTCTGAGCACTATGGGACTAAACATCTGAGGTCATCAGTCCCCTAGACTTACACGTAACTAACCCAAGTACATCACACACATCCATGCCCGAGGCAGGATTCGAACCTGCGACCGTAGCAGCAGCGCGGTTCTAGACTGAAGTGCCGGCACGTGTCTAAACCACACCCGAATTACGAGCCCGATAAGCTAAGTACTTAGTCACATAAATGCTTGCAAAATAAGTCTTCGAAACTGCATGTTACATCGCTCTTCTTATTTCATTTCCAGAACCGTTATTTTAAATCCTTATTTGTCCCTTCTGCAAATAAGCCACGTAACATCGAAAGTAAACTGCATTTATTTTAACATGAATTTGTGTTTTTCACTTTTTATGCACTGTGTCAAACGCATAGAATATTGGTGTAATTGAACCACGAATCCGATCTTTCTGACCAGTAACGCGGGCCTTACTTATTGCGTGTGTTGGCCAAAAAACTCTATAGTGTGAATAAATGTTCTGAAGTATTAGAACTCACAATACTTATTCACAAAGTGTTCATGAACATCGAGTAAATTGTAGGAGTAACTTCGTCACCATGTACCACGACATTGTACGTTGAGCAACAAACCCCGTCAGACGCCTCGATGAGAAACAGAACTATTGTGTGAGTTCCTCTTCCGCAACACGGTAAATACAGGCTAAAGTAACGTTCCTCGGATGCACTCACTTCTCTCGGAAGAGTAAGTAGGATACAGTAATTTGTCATTGCGTGCATAGCATTCCACAGTTCTACATTCGCGCTCTGACACTTCTTCACTTCTTCGCATTATTACGTGTTGTTTAGAACAGGTGCCTTGTCACGGAAAGCCGGATTACACTGATCTCTGAGAAACAGTCGCACGGGTAGGAACAAATATTCAAACGTTATCATTCTATGGATGGAATGGGGGGAATACCGATAAGCAGAACGAAATTTCCGGCACCCGGTGATCCCTGCAGGTCCATCCGGTTCATGCTCCTTGCTTCCATTACGCTACGATATGATCCTCTTGATTTTAGAAGTGAAACTGCACTCGCTGACGTATGACGTGAGTGGCATCATAACATTACTTTACATTACTCATGTGGTGTCTCCGAGTCTTGTGTTACGAGACTCTAGACGTAAGTGCGGCCCCGTCATACTTATTGTCGTAACGTCAATCCAAGTAGACTGTCATAGCGGCAGTTTTACTGCTCGGAACGCTTATCTCACAGCCGATGTGGTACATCGCGGGGAGCAGCTGACAATGATCGTGACTCTGAATGTTGGATGGTGCGTTAAAGCCATTCTGCTCATGTGCAATGTGAACCCAGTTTAAAGTGCTGCAGACGCAAATATAATGCTGTGAATGAATGCCCTAGTGGACAGAGAATCAGCTGTAAACCTCTACACATCGTCGCCTAGTAAACGAAATTATAGAGTAAGTCGTTAAGGAATAATGGTACGGCAATGTAACCGGACTGAAGACTATATAACCCAACATGTGACTTTTAGCTGATGGGCGTCGTCAGAATCGAAATTAAAGTTGGTAGTACTCTAGG
The DNA here is from genome assembly GCF_023864275.1 of Schistocerca cancellata. NCBI lineage: Eukaryota > Metazoa > Arthropoda > Insecta > Orthoptera > Acrididae > Schistocerca > Schistocerca cancellata. The sequence goes on along the minus strand of NC_064627.1, from coordinate 816,318,506 downwards.
GGCGAATAATGGGAGCATCACTATTCTCGATAAGCGTGAGCAACGTAGTACACAGCGCTTGCTGATCTCTGAAGCTATCTGCTGACAATATAGCTGGTACAGAGCTGTCACGTTGATAGAAGATTATGTCGAAAGCTTTCCTTGTGTGTAGTTCGGGTCCACACCGTAGATTTGTCGTGAAAACATCGGGACAAAATGATAAAAAGTGTTTCGTATCAACTCGTAGTGTAATTATTAATCGCCATAAACAATGGCTGCACACAGTAATACGAGGGCTATTTTTTTAACCTTCAATCGGTCGCAAAATGGAAAACACAGTGAAAATAAAAAAACGTTTTATCTGCATCATTTAGCTACACCTCCCGGCTACTTCTCAACATACTCGTCACTTTGACGTAGACATTTCTCGTAGCGTGCTACCAACTTTCCAATCACAGCTGCCTGTGATTTCCGCCAATTCCTTACGCTGGTCTGCAGTTCGTTGTCTGCGCCGAAGTTCTGTCTTCTAGGCGCTTCAGTCCGGAACCTCGCTGCTGCTACGATCGCAGGTTCGATGCTGCCTCGGGCATGGATGTGTGTGATGTCCTTAGGTTAGTTAGGTTTAAGTAGTTCTAAGTTCTAGGGGACTGATGACCTCAGATGTTAAGTCACATAGCGCTCAGAGCCATTTGAACCATTTGAAAGTTCTGGTCTTGCAGCCCGCAGTTCATGTGAGCGAAAAGATAAAAATCAGTTGTATCCAAGTCCGGACTCCGTTGTGGGTATTCAAACACTTCCCGTCAGAAACGCAGCAGGATTATGTTTGCGTCACCTGCAGTATTTGGCCGAGAACTGTTACGAAGACGGAAACGCATGACAGTTATGTCACGTGGGCTGGATACAATCAGGCGAAACCCCTCAGCAGGACTTCAGAATTGTAGGGCGAGACTATTTACTAGGCACCTTTACGTGCGCACTCTGCACTCATAACTGAAAAGTACGATTTAGTTTACTCATCTGGAGCCGCAAGGGTCGACCTGTGATAACAGATTTGGCAAGATAAACGTATTTGCCAAGATCACTAGTAACAACTCTTATTCTCAATAACCGATTTCGGTATTCAATGTTACTATCTTCAGATGTCTGTCTGTCGACATCTGATGATGGTAACATTGATTACGGAAACCGGTTATCGAGAATGAATGTTATTATTAGAGATCTTGGCAAAGAATTTTATCTTCTCTAATCTATGAAAAGGGCGAGATGACGTGATAGATGTTCTTAGGACAGAGACGTGATGATAGATGTACATCGACTGACACCGCGCAACAAATCTGCGAAAAGCTCCGTCGGATTGTCACTGCAGGTTTAGTTCCCAGTCTGAGAGGAGGGCGAAAAAGAAAATTACCTTCGTAAATGATTACACGAGGATAAATCACAAGTTTGGACAGTCCTGGCCATTGTACGATGCCAGATGGACTGGCTATGTGATTGCTTTGCGCAGCTGTTTCCTTTCTTCCTCTTCTGCCACATTCGCTCAGCAATGAAATTTTTAAAGCTTTTTGGATTACTTTCGACACCTGCGTTCGTCTGACGAGCGCTTTCTATAATTCTGAGAGTATTTAGGAGACGACATATTTCATTGTTTTATAGGTTTGAGGTTAATACCGATTTTCACTAATATTCGTGTGAATATTTTTGTTGCGTCGTATTGGATCCTAGTAGTGCTCCGCAAGCTCTTCACAATGACAGGAGAATCAATGTTCTAGAGATACGCTTTTGCACACTACACCAATTTGTGCCTTACACAAAGCTAATTCGAAACAATGACGCTCACGTGCTTGCACTGGTACGACGAGGACTCAGGAAAAAACTACAGCGCGACGGACGTTCAGACGTGATCTGTCCAAAAATGGTTCAAATGGCTCTAAGTGCTATGGGACTAAACATCTGAGGTCATTCGTCCCCTAGACTTAGAACTACTTAAACCTAACTCACCTAAGGACATCACACACATCCATGCCCGAGGCAGGATTCGAACCTGCGACCGTAGCAGCAGCGCTGTTCCGGACTGAAGCGCCTAGAACCGCTCAGTCATAAAGGCCGGCTGTGATCCGTCCACTGTGGGATGAAGCGCTGTTTTCCCATTATTATGTCGGAATTATCAGCAATTCAAATCTTACGGTATCGGTGTTGTGTTACATAGGGAAGTTCGACCGTCGGGCAAAGAGAGGTCAGTACACTTAAATTCAAGAGAAGTTAGGATTGGTGATGAGGTGGAGTTCTACAGCTGTCAAATAAATGTGAAACGTCATTGTAGATAGCCATCAGCTGTATATATTAATGCTCAGTGCTATCCGTTTCGATCAGTAGACAATTATCGAGCCGAAGCCAAGCGTAACCAGCTTGTCACTACAACAAGACAGAGAGAGATGTGGTTTTTCAGAGAATATTTATTCGAACAGAAGCTCTATTTTTCTACATACATCAAAGTTGTTCACTTCAAACGTTGTAGTGACAAGCTGGTTACGCTTTTCTTCGACTTGATAACTGACTACTGATCGAAAACAGCAGCACTGAGCATAAAAGTAAACAGCTGATGATTACCTACAATGAAGTTTCACTGGAAGACCTGAAGATAATTATCAGTTGGTGTAAGGACTGCAGGCCAATGCTACATTTTAATAAATGTAACGGAATGAGCGTAAATATACGGAAAGACGCGATGTTTTTGGGCAACACGATTAACAATGAGCTACAGAAATTAGTTGCAACCGTCACGTTGGATGAGTGGTGACCACTGTAACCTTCTCTCGCGGGTCAGAGTTGGACTGGTGGTCCTACTTGATCAAAACTGTTAATAAGGGAAAAAAAATCCTTCCTCCATCGAGTAATGTTTCCTTATCTTCTCTGCTAAGCCTACTTTGCGTCGCTCGCGTGGCGCACATCGCTAGTCGCACGTTGACTCCGGCCGTGGACGCGAGCGAAACTTACCTCGGCGCCATGAAGGACGACGGAATTTTCCTTAAATCTAGACGACTAGAGAACGAACGGAGAGCATACGAGTATTTGTTCGAGACGGGGAATGGTCTGGCCGTGACCGACGGTTCGCTGCGAACAGAAGCTGATTTCCTCAAAATTTAGAGGCGACTGCATGCCAAGCAGCGGTGAAAAGCCTTGACTGAAAATTGTAAACCATGAAGAATGAACTCTCACTCTGATATATGTACCAACTAAATAAAAACATGAGAGTTTTTATTCTAAAAACTGATCTGCTCCTTGTATCTGTTAGCCAAGAGAAACCATTATCGACGCGATAAAATTTAGTTTCATTTTTCATTACATTCATGTGTACGAATGTTTCTCACGTGCATGAGACTGAAAGAATTCCTCTCGGGCTTCCAGCCCCGTCAAGTAGTTACAAAGCCTCACAAAGTTTCATACATTCATACGTCTTATCATTTATGGCGTATACCTGGTGTCCCTCCTGACAGTGGAGAGGCTCTCCTTCTCTGCTGTTTCGGCAGATAGTAGCAATTTAGTTTTCGCAATGTGTGTTTCATGCGAAGCGCAGCGTCGGTGGAAAGTGTCGGTTTGTTTCCCGTTATAAACAAAATTATTTTTGAGTGGAATTTTAACTTCGTTATCGATAGCGCGGCCCAGACTAGTCTAGAGCGATATTTTATCGACATATTTTAACGGAGTCAGTAAAACACGAACAATACTCGGTACTCCACCAGCAGCAGCAACACTGCCCTGCCCCATGCTGCCGCTAACGCCATGCATCAGCGCGGCTCACTGCAGTGTTGTTCATTTATTCTTCGTCTTTTACTGTCCCTGTTAATAGATGTCGATAAAATTAATGACGTACCAGAGTTATTTGGCACCATTCTATATACTGTGCACGTAAAATTCCGCTTTAAAAATCATTTTGTTTGTGGTGGGAAACAAACTGACGCTTTCCACCGACTCTGGGTGTCGCATGAACGACGTGATGAGCAGAATTTGTTAGGACTGACACCAGATAAACATTGCGAAAACGAAACTGCAAATGTCGTTCGAAAGACGAGGGGAAATTCAGCTGACAACTCTCAGGAGGACACTCAGTATACGCACTTGTCTTATGCTTTCATTCTTTTGTGTACAAAATCTCACCTTCCCCAGGAACTTCATTCAGCTGCCCCTAAATTTAGTTTTTACGTTTTAGAAGAGACACATCTTTCACATACACACTATATTACAACCGCTATTATTATCTCAAGCAGTTCTGAGAATGTGACTATTCTTGTTTTATTTTGTACATTTTTTTATAATTCTGTTTGTAGCTTATTTCATTTTATAGAAACCTGAAACCTGACAACGGTTCTATTGCTTGGTCATCAGTACAAATCTTTAAGGGTTTCCAGAAATAACGGCATTCAGTTGCATTTTATGACTCTTCAATTTTAATTTACCACGTGTGCTTTTGAATCTCCTGGCGATTCAGTGTAAGCTGGTACTCATTTAATGAATGTTTCGAGCACTGTGTGGGTCGTGTAGCCATGACAAGACATAAAAACGAAATTAGTAATCACTGAATCTGCCGAGAATTATTTTCAAGATGATATAGACTTAAAGGCATTACTTTCAGTTCTTATCCGTTCATTTATTTCCGGTGCAGACATTATCGTGGAAAACAAAATATATTTTTTCCAGCGACTATAAATATATAGCAATACACTAACTTTGCCAAAGCGAGTAACTCTCACGTGTATTATAAAATACCGAGCGACCGCTGCGGTCGCAGGTTCGAATTCTGCCTCGGGCATGGATGTGTGTGCTGTCCTTAGGTTAGTTAGGTTTAATTAGTTCTAAGTTCTAGGCGACTGATGACCTCAGAAGTTAAGTCGCATAGTACTCAGAGCCATTTGAACCATGACTAAAGTGATTGTTCAAAGAATTTGTGTTGCGCCAGACATGTTCTTTTCTCAACACACGTTTTGTACATCGATGACAGTAAGTACACACACACACACACACACACACACACACACAGAGTTTATCAAGGAAGTCTATACTCTTTTACACCTCCTAAGCACTTTTTTTTCATTTTTCACGTGTGACAGCTTGTAACAAGGCAGAAGGCAGGCTGAAACTAGAACAAAGAAAGTTCATTCTTAAGTGCTACTGGAAAACTCAGAACATACGTGCAAAGGCAGTTCAGAATGAAGTTTCAACAAGGTGTACAAAAGCGACCTACACTTACTCGTTTGCAAGATAAGTTTGTGGAAGAAAGAACTGTCCAAAATGCCCACATGAACTATTTCGGAATACCACCATCATCCACTGGTCCCACAAGGGAGAGTCATGGCGTCGAAAGGTTTCAGTGACCTCCTAGAAAGTTTGAAACATTAGTTCCAAAAACGAGCCTCCCTTGAATTTTGAATCATCTCCAATGGAAAAGTTTTATTCCTAGATTACTATACGCTCTAAATGAGGATGCTCATCCCGACCTACGTGCCTACCTTGACGAGAACATACTGGCCAGACGGATAGAACGAAGAGGCAATATCGAATACCCTCCAAGTTCATCATATTTCATCCCTATGATTTTTTTTTTTTTTTTTTGTGGGAATGTTTGGAGCATAATATTTATAGCACAAGACTAGCTACAATCAATGAATTGAAAGCATTCATTGAAGATGAATTTGCGAAATATCAATTGCAACGATTAGGAGCGTGTTTGATTCCTTCGGTCAGCGTTATCAGCTCTGTCTGAACCACAGTGGCAAACAACATGAACACTTTTGATTAATGTGCTATTTACGAAGTCTATCAAACTAAGAGGTTACAGTGTTATTTCGTCTACAATTATAAGGTATCTGGTTGCAGTTACTTCTGGAAACCCTTATTCATCACAGTCGCAGCTTTCTATATCCATCTATACACATCTATAACTGCAATGTCCTGATTGACCGATTATCGTCGTCCAACCCTAACCGCAAAGGACAGAAACTTTAAATTTGGGGAGAGTGTTGATCTTATACCGTGGGCGTCGTTTAAAAGGGAATTTTTCGAATTTCCTCCCTAAGGGAATGAAATAGGGTTTTAAAGGTACTTTGAAAGTATGTTGCTCTTAAGACAATTTTAAAGTTAGACCTACCAAAATTTGTATTTGCTTTCTCGGTCACAAATAAATATGTGTTTCAACATTTTTGGTAATTTAACCCCTATGGGGAACAAATAGTGTGTGAAATTTTTGTGTAAATAAATAATTCTTAAGGAACTGCTAAAGAATTTTAAAATTTGCCTTTATGAAAATTGGTATTTGGCATCTCGGTTACAAATTTAAAAAAAAAAGTGTTTCAGTTGTTTTGGAAATGCAACCCCTCAGGGGGTGAAATAGGGAATGAAATATTTTATGAAATATTTCATTATGTAAGCATTTTTAAAGTTACATTTACGAAAATTTCATTTTTGGCTTGTCAGATAAAAATAAAAGTAAACCACATGTTTCACTTTATAAGGAAATTCAACCCCTGTGGGGGTGAAATAGAGGATAAAGGATTTATGGTAATATTTTATTGTGCAAGCATTTTTGAATCTAAATCTGTGAATAATTGTATTTGTATTTGGCTTTTCTGTTACAAACAAAAATATGCACATTTTACTAATTTTGGAAATTCAACCCTTCAGAAGTTGAAAAAAAGGTGAAATGTTTTATGAAAATATTTCACGGTGAAAGCATTTTCAGAGCCAAATTCATGAAAAATGATACTTGGGTTCTCGGTTAGAAATGAAAAAAAATTGTGTTTCCCTGTTTTTGGAAATTCAATCTCTATGGGGGTGAAATAGGGCCAGGCTGATGCACTGACTGATCATCGCTAAGGTCAGAAACTCGAAATTTGGAGAGGGTGTTGACCTTATACTGCAGGAATCGTTTAGTAAGAGATTGTTCCAAATTCCACTGTAAGTAGGCTGTTTATGTTTTCTTTATGTAAGTAGGCTGTTTATGTTTTCTTTGTGTAAGTAGGCTGTTTATGTTTTCTTTATGTAAGCTAGGCTGTTTATGTTTCTTATTGGCAACGTTACGTAGCGCTCTGTATGAAAATCACTGGCTGTGCTGTGTGCAGTCTGTGGCTAGTTTGCATTGTTGTCTGCCATTGTAGATGGGCAGCTGGATGTTAACAGCGCGTAACGTTGGGCAGTTAGAGGTGAGCCGCCAGCAGTGGTGGATGTGAGGATCGTGTGAAATATTGTGACAATAATGGCGTGTGAAAAACGTAACACTAGGCTCCAAAGCAAACTGAAAAATAATAGTGACGACGAGCGTAGCTTATCAGCACCACTGTGTAGTGAATTAACAGACATTCGAAGTAGTAATTTGGTAACTGTGCATAGGGAAATGGAGCGGGCGGCAAACAATGGCGTAGGCAGTGAAACAATTAGTGAACAGGGAAGCATTAGCGATCGATCGGTCGGCAACAGCTCGCCTCAGGAATCCGAAATGACAGAACACAATACTGCAAATACTGTAGACTTCGGTTTTGGGTCCTCACCGTTTTCTCAAATGAGTCAAGACACATTTTCTGCTTGTCAAAATGTGAATGTTGCCGGTGAAAATGCACTGCCAAAAAGCATAGAGAAACAGATTCCAGACACTAATACATTACTATTGCAATTAATGCAACAAATGGAACAAAATCAGAGACATATGGGACAAAATCTTCAAAAGTTAGACACAATGGAACAAAATCTTAAAAAGTTAGACACAGTGGAACAAAATCTTAAAAAGTTAGACACAATGGAACAAAATCTTCGGAAGTTAGACACCACACTTGAACAAACACGTGAAGATTTAACTACTGAATTACGTAACATTGAATCGAAATGTCAAAAGGTCTGTAATGACGTAAAAACACAAATTTGTGAGCATTTTCAACCTATTTTTTCGCGGCATGAAAATGCATTACAGAATCACGAAGCAACCATAAAAGAACTGCAAACCATTGTTCATGAAAATCATGAGACCTTGTGGGCTAAAATTGACTCAGTTGCATCTACCGATTCGGTTACGCAACTTGCAAAAACTCAGAAAAACTTAAAGGACACAGTAGATACGATTTCAACACAAATGGACACTCTGAAACTTGGTTCAGAAAAACACACTGAGGAAATAAGTACACTATCGGAGAAAGTAGCCGAACTTTCGGATCAGTTCACTAACTTATCTGCAAAGGTAGATGATGATCTGAATGACACAAGACCCGTAGCCTTTACTGACACAGAAGAGTATGAACAAATAAGAAAATTCAAACAAAATCAAAATCAAATCAATACACAGTACAAATGAGAAATCCGGGAAGTACAAGATCAGTTGACGCAGGTGATACAAGAATTACATATTTCAGAGGACACTAGCGCTCCAACACGGGAAGAGGAACTTAGAAATACGGAAAAGCCACAAAATAATAACACAGGGCATTTCGGTAATTATGAAAGGAATTGGCAAGGTGGACAGAATTTTGAGATGGAACCGCCGACACGACGTAACAATGACCGATATGCTACTCGCCGACACGATGATTTTGACTATAAGCTGTTCATTACTAGACGTAAATTCAAAACATTTAAGAATTCTGCCAACGACATTCATCCACAAGCGTGGCTCCATCAATTCTCTCATTGTTTTCCTCCCAACTGGTCATTGGAGCACAGATTAGAATTTATGTGTGGCTACTTGGAGAATGAACCAGCTGTAAGAATGCGATCGGTCATTCACGATTGTCATAGTGAAGGAGAATTTTACCATGCGTTCCTCTCAGCATATTGGTTCACTTGAAAATACATTCCGGATTTAAAGTACTTTTTGAGAGATACCAGGTGACACAGTGGTTAGTTTATGTGACAGCTACACGATTATATCACGACGTTACTAATGTGTGACACAATTTACATTGTTGCTTTTGCGGTCTATCTGTTTTATATCTGCACAGTTTTTCTGAATTCTTCTGGAAAGCAAAACTTGTTTTATTAGTAACTTTTGTGGTATAGCTACAAGGAGACAGCCTTTTCCATAGCACAACAATACGTTACAGCACAGTACTTTCATCATCACAACAATAAGCGTAATAACTAAGATATCTCTACGCCAAGCATTTCACTTTTGTTTATCATGAGGTAAGTACATTGGCTTCTGCAGAACTTAGCTTTCGGAAGAAAATAACTACGATACTTCCACAGAGATTATCTTACAACAAGATGCACCTTTAGCGCTACAGGACACGTATTTGAGTGATTAATTTTGTACTTAAAACATTTATTTTTAAAGATATTTGAAGTACAATGATACAAAGGTTTTCCGTGATACATTTCATTCCATTGCTGTAATCTGTAACACCTGAGGGTATAATTACATTAATCCTCAGGGGGGTACACGCCTACTTTGTGTACCATGTGTTTGGCAAGCACAAGGAGCCCTAATATGGTATTTGCTTATACAACTTTACACATCGGTACCATATTTCTCTAACACACAAATTACACAGCTATCTGATAATTTAACTGAGAGAGACAAACTTTTTACTACGGCAGTGACAGATGTTTACGTAATTACACCGTTGGATAACTTCACACTTAAGAAATTGTATTTTGTCTGTACTTTGTGAACTGTTCATATTTTTTTGGACCCATTATGATACTATGAGAGCTTTGAATGATGTATTTGGTATGAGATCATGATTTTTAAAGTACGTTTGAGGCAGATGACACTATTGAAATGAGCAGAGAATATTATTTATGGTTTGAAATTATTGCAGAAAGCTACGACTTTTTTGAGATTTGACTGAGGTGTTATGATGTTATTTTTACGACGACGATGTGTATTATGCTGTTGAGGTACGTTTATGTCAATAAGATGATGCTACCATATATGAGGAATGTGATTACGTGTTTATATGTATATGAATAATGAATAGAAGTTAGGGACTCTTGACTTGTGAAAAAGGATGTTGGAAACCAAGAATCGTACTTTAAGAGTTATGAAATGTGTGTAAATGCATGAATGTATCACAATGCCGGCGAAAATTTTTTTTGGACACTGTTATATTTATAGGATTTTGTTTCTACAGATTTGTATCGCAAATTATTTACCTGTGAAATATTTTTATATGAGACTGTCACTGTAGCGGAAACTGCTGTCGTAAATATTTCCGTAAGAAAGTTAAGTGACCACCTGCACGTGCGTCGTCGGCACACAGCTGTGTCAAACACCTGGAGAACAAGCCATTAGGGTGTACCTTTCCGGAAGCACAGGTAGAAAAAAAAAAAGAAAAAAAGGCAGGCCTTTATCCTCGCCATTGACATTCCTTTAGAGAAAATATTGCAAATGCAACACCCTCATTACTTCCATTAACCTTGCTATTGACATTCCTTTGTAGAAAGCATCGCAAATATTACACGCTCATTACCTGAAAACATATGATTACTCGTACTTTGTGCTAATTACTGAAATGCTTATGAATTGATGGGAAATATTCGTACACTTGCACACCTGATTATGACAAGCGTCTTTCTCTAGAATTGAGGGAATTTTTACTGCTTTATGAAACGCCATATGGCTAATGAATGATGTTTCATGCTGTCCTTTGTACATATTTGCTCATTTTCTTTAATATCTAGTTTCTAGCTGCACTGCAGCATTGGTTAAAATAAAATTTAATATATGTACTAATATAGTTATTTTATGCCTACAGATCCAGTCAATAAGAAATTTATGACCTACTTCCAAGAAAACGAGGGCACATAAATGGACATTTCCCTTCACAGGAATTGCATAAATAATTACTTTACGATTTGGTAACTTATCTGCTAGTGTAAGTTTTTGTGATGCATCACTCTAGTGTTAAGATGTGACATAGGTATTAGACATGGCCATTTTAGTGTAATATTTTTTCTGCTTGAGCTTTGTCATGTATAGATATAAGTTTTATATTTTTTATATTTTTTATATTTGCTGCTGCTGTTTGCCAGGCATAGTGTTACTGAATTTGACTTTGTGTTACTCTTCTAAGCTAGTTTTTCTTGTTTCCTGCACAGTGCCTTATATTAGTTGTAATTTATGCTGCTTGCTTTGCCATTTCTATTTTTTGTCATTGATGTTTGTATTAATTGTTTTATGTGATGCTGCATTGCCTCGTCCCTTAGTTTAGCATCTGAGCTCAGTAGTTTTAAGTTAGCTTAAGAGGGGTAGACTATATAAGAAACTAACTATGATGACTTGGAAGAAATGTATTGAGAAGCTATATGAAAATGGTTTGGGCAAAAAAAAAAAAAAAAGATACTGTACAGTGGAGAAAAACTATTTTTGACAGAGGTTGTGAACAAAATACAGAAGGCAGGCTTAGATAGGACTTTTGGGAATAATGATGAATGAAGGGAGATCTCCAAGAAGCAAAGAAAGTTTTGTTTGCAAAATACTGCAATGAAACAAACCCTGTCCTTTCCTTTTGTGTTATCCCTCTATATGTTTGTGTACCTGTGTGTAATTATGTTCTTCCTGTCTTTATATGTATATCTGATAAGACTTATGTTGTAGAATTTTTCTAATACTCAGCTGCATTCACTATGATGAGGAATACTGTTATCCTCAAATATACTTTGCATTAATAATATTTTATTTACTTTGTAAAGATGTTAGACATTATTTATTCTGTTTTGTTTTAATGCTCGTGTGTAAAGTTGATGTTTCAAAAGTTATTCTGATCGTTTATGTATTTACTTATGTCATAATTCCTGTAACACTGATGTATATGTTATTTCGATTCTTTTGTAAAGCTTGTACTACAAATGTTATCTGTATTGTTATGTTCTTTAAAGTTGTATTTTGTACCTTTGTTATTGTATTTTTATGTTATAAAATTGTAATTGACACTAGTTCATCAAATTAAGTACATTTCACTGCACACGTTTCTGTTGGTCATAGTATATAGACAATAGGTGAGAAGTAGGGACTGTTAGTGTTTGCACGTGTGTTAATAATTCAGCAAGGGACTGGATAACAGCATTGCTGGTTCTAAGGACAATTCAAAAAACTCTGTGAGTGCACGAGTGGTGGTTTATGGACTTGCTATATTATCCGCAAGACTCTTCACTGGTGATTGTGCACCCGCACAGTCACAACAGATGGCTGCTGGTCATCTCTACAAGGACTACAGTGGGTCTGCATCTTTGATGGCCCACCAAAACCATTGTTTCTACAGGGACTACAGTGGGTCTACACCTTTGCTGACTCACCAATACCGTAATCTCTACAAGGACTACAGTGGGTCTACACCTTTGATGACTCACCAATACCATACTCTCTACCAGGACTACAGTGGGTCTGCTCTGTGATGACCTACCTACCAATATTCTTCTAAATGTCGAATGACTCTGCTGTGGGTTTGCTCTGTTGTGGCCCATTACCTGTCAGCATGTCAAGTGTCAGCACTGTCTCTCCGTTGGAAGGACAACACTACTTCTGCAAGACTCCATGGAAATCCACTACTTCCGTGTGCATTTTCTTTTACTGCTCAGACTTTGAGTAAAACACTGAAATTTTACGGTGATGAACAATCTGGACTGTCTTTATGGACTGTGAGAAAGTTTTAGCTTCTGACCAACATTGTATCAATAATTGTGTGCATTTGATTTCTTTGTTATTGTAATTGTGAAAAAAAAATTAACAAATATGTATTGGCCACTGCCCAAAAAAAAAATTTGTAAAATTTTTTGTGGGGAGCATGGGGGGTATGTAAGTAGGCTGTTTATGTTTTCTTTATGTAAGTAGGCTGTTTATGTTTTCTTTATGTAAGTAGGCTGTTTATGTTTCTTATTGGCAACGTTACGTAGCGCTCTGTATGAAAATCACTGGCTGTGCTGTGTGCAGTCTGTGGCTAGTTTGCATTGTTGTCTGCCATTGTAGAGGGGCAGCTGGATGTTAACAGCGCGTAGCGTTGGGCAGTTAGAGGTGAGCCGCCAGCAGTGGTGGATGTGAGGAGAGAGATGGCGGAGTTTTGAAATTACATACATTATGACTTTTGATGATATTAAGGTAAATACAGTGTTTGTTCTCTATTAAAATCTTTCATTTGCTAACTATCCCTATCAGTAGTTAGTGCCTTCAGTAGTTTGAATCTTTTATTTAGCTGGCAGTAGTGGCGCTCGCCGTATTGCAGTAGTTCGAGTAACGGAGATTTTTGTGAGGTAAGTGATTTGTGAAAGGTATAGTTTACTGTTACTCTTCTTTTGCAGGGATCTTTGATAGTCAGATTGCGTTGCGCTAAATAATATTGTGTGTCAGGTTACGCACAGTCTTGTATAATTTGTTCAAAGGGGACGTTTCACCACCCCTAAGGACGCAAAGCAGGGATGAAAGGTTTTTGAAAATACGTCACTATTAGCGTGGTTTTGAAGCTAGAACTACAAAAATTGGTGCGAGTATTGGTTCCTCGGTAAGAAATAGAAAAATAACTGTTTCAGGGTTTTTTGGAAAATTCATCCTAATGGGGTGAATACGGGATGAAAACTTTTATGAAAATAGTTCAATATGAAAGCAGTTTTGAGCTAAATCTAAGGGAATTTATGTTCTGCTTCTCGGTTAGAGATTTAAAAAATTCGTTTCTCAGTGTTTTTGGAAATTCAACCGCCAAGGGGTTAATTTGTGATGAAAGTTCTTATGAAAATATTTCATTACGAAAGCATTTTTGAAATTAAGTCTCTGAAGATCTGTATTTGGCCTCTCGGACTGAAATAAGAAATTACGTGGTTTTTTTTTTTGTTTTTAAAAAATTCTAGCCCTGAAGGGGTGAAATACGGGATAAAAATTGTTACGAAAATATTGCTGTACATTAAAACATTTTTGCAGCTAAAACTATGAAAATCTGTATTTGACTTCTAAAGAAATAGCGACGAAAATTTATATGTAAATCTCACCACAAGAACTCAAATCGTTTTTTGGTCAGAGTACATTCGAAGAAGACCATGCTTCAGCGGCCATAATTAACGTGTAAAATTAAGAAGTCATTGCAATTTGTGAACAACATAAAAATTCGATTAAAGAAAAACAAAAACAAAAGAAGTCTGTGCGGACTATACAGTATAAGCAAACGAAGCACCCGGCGCTAAGCTAGTAAAGATTAAAAGGTTTTAATACACATCTTTCTTTTAATAGTATGCAGTCCTTTTGGAATTGTTACTTTGTATGTTTTATACAACTACATTTTGTAGCCCAGTTGGTGGATTCACCTTTGGTGGTCATTTGATTTTCATAAATGATAATACGGTCTTTAACATCAGTATGATATTGCACTACGTTTCGAGTAGCGCCAACGCAGCCGCTTCTGCATTAGCGGCGACGGGGAACGCTATACCATCATTAGTGCAAACCAGCTCTGCACCAACTGCCCTCCTCCGTTTCCGTCATGCCAGCTTTTTCTGTCGCGGACCTGGAAGGCTGCTCACCCTCTCTCCGTTACTGACAGTCATCCGTCTGATTCGCCTTCGACGTGGCCAGACTTAACCTGTTGAAGTTATTTCGCGCCATACCTGCTCAATATCACGTATTATGAAACCTTTCACCACACTGCGTTTCGTATCCATCTAATAATAACTCAGGGAGGCACTCAAGTTACATCAGATTGCCTCCCAGTACGAAGTTCCTTTCTAACACCTCAGCAGCGAACCATTTTTGAAGCTAAATTTATATATTTATTTGCCCTAAACCTTTGACCTATCTTGATGCCTACTGCATTACATTGGCGGCTCCATTCTGTATTGGTATATCGCATAGCATTTGCTTTAATAACCTGCGTTGCCTTAGAATTCATTATATTGAGAATATTACCAATAAAAATGTTCAATACTTTTTTTCGACAAGGGCTACAGCCATGCTACTGATGTTGATTAGGTTCTCATCGTGAACGTTGTGTTTCTTTGTTGTTTTTTTCTTTTAATTTTGCTACTCCCATGAAAAATTATGTAATGGCGTGTCAGGAGGTTTGCAGAGGTCCTTTATTTACAGATCACGTTTATAGCCCGTCTATTCACTTAAAGCTATTTCAGAACCAATAACAGTACAGTTACAAAGGATAAATGGGAAAAAAGACTTGTATGAGCTACGGATCTCGCTTCATGACGTCGTTGTGTGATCCTCGAAAAAAGGAACTTAGTGAAGCAGTTAAGAAGAAGGTAGATAAGGTGTGGATCTAAGAAAGAATCGGAGATCACCGAAAATAAACTAAATTTCTGGGCTCATTTTAAAGCTCAATGATAAAAACGATTGAAATAATGTGGTACAAAGTTACTATAAAGTGCATTTAGTCAAAGCTAACATAAACTGTTAAATGATTACGCCGGCTCTGACTAACTACTCATTGTCAATAGCCCACACTTTTTTCTTGATACATGTGTGCGTCAAAAGTTACTAGGAGTGAGCACTTCGTTGAGGCTGCTTCTAGAATCTTCTGGTAGAACCCTCGTGGAAATGTTGTCTCTTAGTACGTCTTGATGCAGCCATTCAACAAGAAATATTTATGGACCACTAACAGCTTAAACATGTAAGACAGTAAACAATTTATGCAAGTCTTGACCAAAATAAAGCTTTTTGTAAAAAGTAATGTGCTCACCAATGCTCTCAACCAAAATCATAATAAATGTGTAAAAAGTGGTCCAAAGTTGGTCGAAGCATAATTTTAAAAAATCAATATGAGTCATTAACTTACACTACTGGCCATTATAATTTCTACACCAAGAAGAAATGCAGATGATAAACGGGTATTCATTGGACAAATATATTATACTAGAACTGACATGTGATTACATTTTCACGCAATTTGGGTGCATAGATCCTGAGAAATCAGTACCCACAACAACCACCTCTGGCCGTAATAACGGCCTTGATACGCCTGGGCATTGAGTCAAACGGAGCTTGGATGGCGTGTACAGGTACAGCTGCTCACGCAACTTCAACACGATACCACAGTTCATCAAGAGTAGTGACTGGCGTATTGTGACGAGCCAGTTACTCGGCCACCATTGACCAGACGTTTTCAGTTGCTGAGAGATCTGGATAATGTGCTGGCCAGGGCAGCAGTCGAACATTTTCTGTATCCAGAAAGGCCCGTACAGGAACTGCAACATGCGGTAGTGCATTATCCTGCTGAAATGTAGGGTTTCGCAGGGATCGAATGAAGTGTAGAGACACGGGTCGTAAGACATCTGAAACGTAACGTCCACTGTTCAAAGTGCCGTCAATGCGAACAAGAGGTGACCGAGACATCTAACCAATGGCACCATATACCATGACGCCGGGTGATACGCCAGTATGGATGACGAATACACGCTTCCAATGTGCGTTCACCGCGATGTCGTCAAACACGGATGCGACCATCATGATGCTGTAAACACAACCTGGATTCATCTGAAAAAATGACATTTTGCCATTCGTGCACCCAGGTTCGTCGTTGAGCACACCATCACAGACTCTCCTGTCTGTGATGCAGCGTCAAGGGTAACCGCAGCCCTAGTCTCCGAGCTGAGAGTCCATGCTGCTGCAAACGTCGTCGAACTGTTCGTGCAGGTGGTTGTTGTCTTGCAAACGTCCCCATCTGTTGACTCAGGGATCGAGACGTGGCTGCATGATCCGTTACAGCGATGCGGATAAGGTGCCTGTCATCTCGGCTGCTAGTGATACGTGGCCGTTGAGATCCAGCACGGCGTTCCGTATTACCCTCCTGAACCCACCGATTCCATATTCTGCTAACAGTCATTGGATCTCGACCAACGCGAGAAGCAATGTCGCGATACGATAAACCGCAATCGCGACAGGCTACAATCCGACCTTTATCAAAGTCGGAAACGTGATAGTACGCACTTCTCCTCCTTACGCGAGGCAACGTCGGTCAACTGCTGTTTGTGTATGAAAAATCTGTTGGAAACTTTCCTCATGTCAGCACGTTGTAGGTGTCGCCACCGGTGCCAACCGTGTGTGAATGCTCTCATTTGCATATCACAGCATCTTCTTCCTGTCGGTTAAATATCGCGTCTGTAACACGTTATCTTCTTGGTGTAGCAGTTTTAATGTCCAGTAGTGTAGAATTCCTCTTCCTCTCGACAGTTTAGTTCGGTTTAAACGTATTATCTGCACGGCATCGTTCCTTTCTAAAACCTTTCCGTTCATACTAATAAAGGACACCAGCTATTATCCTAGGTCTCTTACCAATAATCTCAGCATAAAATGTTTATGCTACCTTTAATAGGATGATTCATCTGCAGTTTTCATAGTTGCTTCTCTCTCCTTTTTTGGGATGGTGGCGTTGTTTCATATGTTTCCCATTTCGTGATATTATGCACATTTTCCAATGTTCGTTGCAGAGACGTACTAATCTCGAATTGAGGAAATTATTTACGCCTTGTCAATACCGGCGGATTACTTTCCATTTCGTTGTATTTTGGGTCTGCAACAATTCCTACATAGGTGTTGCTACTGAACAGTTATAATTTTGTTGTTTTCTACCTTCACTTAGTCTTGCTGTGGATGCTGCCAAAGGCACCTATAGCTTTCTCCTCTTAAACTGGTATGGAATGTTTCAGTGTTTTTATTCGTGCATAGCGCTTTTTGGTAGCTACGGCATGAGGGAACCGAAGAAGGGAGACAATGTGTCCAGTTGATTAACAGACATGACCCTGTGGAGTAGGTGGTTGAAGATACCTTATCGATTACGCGAGCTATGAAATCGTCTACTAGCGCTAGTCAGAGTGATTTTTGAGTATCACCAATTACACACTTACGCTACCGATTTCATATGTTGCACTGTCAAGACGGATTTAAAGACACAGGCATCAAATGTCATTCAATTATATCCAATTCTAAAAGAAAATGACATAACTTCGGACCTCTCTCGTTAAGTGAATCTCTTCGTCTCCGAAAGTAAAAGCTGAAAGTGCATGACGTCACGTCTATTGAGAATGCTTTCGCTTGGACCCCTGCTGCGGACATCTTAACTGTAGAGAGCTTAATGCATGTTAACGTAATCGCAACCTGTCAGTGAACTCTGCCGACAGAGATATTGCGTGACGCAGACGCCGGCTCAGACGCTGACTGACAGCCTGTTATAATCTGCCTCCAGCCGTGGCCGACAGTGCATCAAGCAAGGCAGCGCCAGGCTTCTCCGTTAGCAATCCACAGCGCCAGTCTTATCCGTTAGCAATCCAGCCGGATCGCTTAAGGGTGAATCTTGGTAAAGCAGGGTGCCGCTAACTTTATCGACATGTTCTTACGTCATCGTACTGTGAACCTACGGTAATCTTCTACTTCATTTGGAAACAGGGGCGCTTTTAAGCGCAGGCTAGCTGGGCTTTAGCCTATTGTCCCACAGCACAAAGGGCCACCCACCTAAGAGTTTTAAAATAAAAAGTATCTTCGTGTGATATAATCGTAAGAATCGAAAGAATGGTTGACGGAACTTGGCAACCAGTGGAGTTTGATTTCGCCGAACCCCTTTTTGTTCTGCACCACACGCCGTCCACACCAGGGCTGACGTAAGCGTTGAATGTGTTTCTCCTAATTTTGAGATCGCGTCAGAATCATAAACATCAGCGGAAAAAGGTCTTTTTTCAAAACTAAAGTTGATCAAAAACAGATTTCCAATAGAAACATTGCAAGACTGCTCAGTATCTTGGCTAAAGCAGTATTTAAAATCATAAGACAACTAATACATGAAGATAGAAAAAGCTTCATTAGTTGTAAATGTAAGTGCATATCAATTACCCAATAAGATGATTTAAAATATTCATTTTAAGGCGTATTTTTTGTAACAGTATCGAATTTTAGTTAAATATAGACCAGATTTACTTGACTCGTACATTGCTAATGTTACTCTGCATTTGCGTCATAAAAATGTGTAGCTACGATATGATATTTTTATAACTGACATACATGGAGATGAATCACAAATTTTTGTTTTACTTTTTTAAATTGTTCTTCATACGTCTGTTAATAAATTGAGTTAAATATCTCAATAATTTAAATTCTCGTCGTTGTCTTTATCTCATCCACTAATTAAATCACGAACTGTGCAGTAAAATGCTACACAGTTGACTAACAAAAACTTAAATGCTGCTTTATAAGCTTCTAAATCGAAAATTGCTACAAAATACCATTTTTCCTTGTTAGTTAGCACAAAACGTCCCATATTAAGGCCAACACCACAGGTTCAGCATAAGTGTTTATAGTTCATAGCTATGGCCCTGCTTGCAATCACATGTAAAATGATTACACGTTCACCTAACCTGTTATTATTGTTGTTGTCGTCTTCAGTCCAAAGACTGGTTTGATGCAGCTCACCATACTATTCTATAGTGTCCAAGCCTCTTCATTTCTGAGTAACTACTGCAGCCTACATCCTTTCGAATCAGCTGACTGTATTCATATCTTGGTCTCTATCTACGATTTTTACCCCCCACGCTTCCCTCCAGTACTAAATCGGTGATCCATTGACGCCTCAGAATGCGCCCTACCAATCGATGCCTCCTTCTAGTCAGGTTGCACCACAAATTTATCTTCTCCCCAATTCTGTTCAGTACCTCCTCATTAGCTGCGTGATCTACCCATGCAATCTTCAGCGTTCTTCCGTAGCACCAAATTTCAAAAGCTTCTATTCTCTTGTCGTCTGAACCGTTCAACGTCCATTTTTCACTTCCATACATGGTTACACTCCACACAAATACTTTTAGAAAGGATTTCATGACACTTAAATCTATACTCGGCATTAACAAACTTGTCTTCTTCAGAGACACTTTCCTTGCCATTGCGAGTCTACATATTATATCCACCCTATTTCGGCCATCATCTGTTATTTTGCTGCCCAAATAGCAAAACTGCTCTACTAGTGTCTCATTTCCTAATCTAATTCCCTCAGCATCACCTGATTTAATTCAACCACATCCAGTACCCGCGGTTTGCTTTTGTTGATGTTCAGCTTATATCCCCCTTTCAAGACACTGTCCATCCCGTTCAACTGCTCTTCCAGGTCCTTCGCTGCCTCTGACAGAATTACAGTGTCATCGGAAAATCTTACAGTTTTTATTTCTTCACCCAGAACTTTAATTTCTACTCAAATTTTTTCTTTTGTTTCCTTTACTGCTTGCTCAATATACAGACTGCATAAAATCGGGGATAGGCAACAACCCTGTCTCACTGCCTTCTTAACTATTGCTACCTTCCGTGCCCCTCGACTCTTATAACTGTCACCTGGTTTCTGCACAAATTGTAAGTAGGCTTTAACTCCCTGTATTCTAGCCCTGCCACCTTTAGAGTTTGAAAAAGAGTACTCCAGTCAACATTGTCAAAAGCTGTATCTAACTCTGGAAATGCTATAAACGTAGGTTTGCCTTTCCTTAACCTATCTACTATGAGACATCGTACGGTCATTATTGTTTCACGTGTTCCTACATTTCTCCAGCATCCAAACTGATCTTCCCCGAGGTCGGCTTCTACCAATTTTTCCATTGTTCTGTAAGCATGACCTACTTTATTTGGAATAGGATTTATTACACTATTCTTGAAGTCTGAGGATATTTCGCCTGTCTCATACATCTTGCTCACCACATGGGAGAGTTTAGTCATGGTCGGCTCTCCCAAGGCTATCAGTAGCTCGAACGCAATGTTGTCTACTCCCGGGGCCTTGTTTCGACTTAAGTTTTTCAGTGCTTCGCCAAATTTTTCACGCAGTATCGTATCTCTCTTCTCATCCTCATCTACGTCCTTTTCCATTTCCATTATATTTCCCTCAAGTACATCTCCTTTGTATAGACGGTCTATATACTCCTTCCGCCTTTCTCCTTTCCCTTCTTTCCTTAGGAGTGGTTTTCCATCTGAGCTCTTGATATATATACAGGTTGTTCTCTTTTCTCCAGAGGTCTATTTAATTTTCATGTAGGCAGTATCTATCTTACTCCTAGTGATATATGCTTCGACTTCCTTACATTTGTCCTCTAGCCATTCATGATTGGCAATTTTGCACTTCCTGTCGATCTCATTTTTTAGACGATTGTATTTCATTTCGTCTGTTCCGTTTACTACATTTTTTTATATTTTCTCTTTTCATCGATTAAATTCGATATCTATTGTATTATCCAAGGATTTGTAATAGCCTTCGTCTTTTTGTCTACTTCATCCTCTGCTACCTTCACTATTTCATCTCCCAGGGTTACCTATTCTTATTCTGCTGCATTCCTTTCCCCTGTTCTTGTCAATTGTTCCCTAATGTTCCCTCTGAAATCCTCTACAGCCTTTGGTTCTTTCAGTTTATTCAGGTCCCGTATGCTTAAAGTCGTGCCTTTTGCAGTGTCCTCAGGTTTAATCTGCAGTTTATAACTAGCAAATTGTGGTCAGAGTCCACACTTGCCCCTAGAAATGTCTTATAATTTAAAAACTGATTCGGTAGCTCTGTCTTGCCATTGCGTAATGAATCTGAATCCTTACGGTGTTTTCAGGTCTCTTCCACGTGTACAACCTTCTTTCATGATTCTTAAACAAAGTTGCGTGACCGCTACGGTCGCAGGTTCGAATCCTGCCTCGGGCACGGATGTGTGTTATGTCCTTAGGTTAGTTAGGTTTAAGTAGTTCTAAGTTCTAGGGGACTGATGACCTCAGTACTGAAGTCCCATATTGCTCAGAGCCATTTGACCCGTTAAACTTAGTTTTAACTATGATTAAATTATGCTCTTGTGAAACTTTTACCACGCAGCTTCCTCTTTCATTCCTTTCCCTCAGTCCATATTCACCTACTAATTTACCTTCCCTTTCTTTTCCTACTATAGAATTCCAGTCCCCAATGACTATTACTTTTTCTTCTCCATTAACTATCTGAATAATTTCTTTTATCTCATCGTATATTTCTTCAATCTCTTCATCATCTGCGGAGCTAGTTGACACAGAAACTTATACTACTGTGGTAGGCGTGGACTTCTTGTCTATCTTGGCTACAATAATGCGTTCACTATGCTGTTCGTAGTAGCTTCCCCGAGCTACTGTTTTTTTATTCATTATTAAACCTACTCGGGCATGACCCCTGTTTGATTTTGTATTTATAAACCTGTTTCACCTGACCAGAAGTCTTTTCCCTCCTGCCAGCGAATTTCACTAATTCCCACTATATCTAAGCAGGTGTTGACAGATGTGAAAATTACCGAACAATCAGTTTAATAAGCCACAGCTGCAAAATACTAACACGAATTCTTTACAGACGAATAAAAAAACTAGTAGAAGCCGACCTCGGGGAAGATCAGTTTGGATTCCGTAGAAATACTGTAACACGTGAGGCAATAATGACCTTACGACTTATCTTAGAAGGAAGATTAAGGAAAGGCAAACCTACGTTTCTAGCATTTGTAGACTTAGAGAAAGCTTTTGACAATGTTGACTGGAATACTCTCTTTCAAATTCTAAAGGTGGCAGGGGTAAAATACAGGGAGCGAAAGGCTATTTACAATTTCTACAGAAACCAGATGGCAGTTATAAGAGTCGAGGGACATGAGAGGGAAGCAGTGGTTGGGAAGGGAGTAAGACAGGGTTGTAGCCTCTCCCCAATGTTATTCAATCTGTATATTGAGCAAGCAGTAAAGGAAACAAAAGAAAAATTCGGGTTAGGTATTAAAATCCATGGAGAAGAAATAAAAACTTTGAGGTTCGCCGATGACATTGTAATTCTGTCAGAGACAGCAAAGGACTTGGAAGAGCGGTTGAACGGAATAGATGGTGCCTTGAAGGGAGGATATAAGATGAACATAAAAAAAAGCAAAACGAGGATAATGGAATGTAGTCGAATTAAGTCGGGTGATCCTGAGGGAATTAGATTAGGAAATGAGACACTTAAAGTAGTAAAGGAGTTTTGCTATTTGGGGAGCAAAATAACTGATGATGGTCGAAGTAGAGAGGATATAAAATGTAGACTGGCAATGGCAAGGAAAGCGTTTCTGAAGAAGAGAAATTTGTTAACATCGAGTTTAGACTTAAGTGTCAGGAAGTCATTTCTGAAAGTATTTGTATGGAGTGTAGCCATGTATGGAAGTGAAACTTGGACGGTAAATCGTTTGGACAAGAAGAGAATAGAAGCTTTCGAAATGTGGTGCTACAGAAGAATGCTGAAGATTAGATGGGTAGATCACATAACTAATGAGGAAGTACTGAATAGGATTGGGGTGAAGAGAAGTTTGTGGCACAACTTGACCAGAAGAAGGGATCGGTTGGTAGGACATGTTCTGAGGCATAAAGGGATCACCAATTTAGTATTGGAGGGCAGCGTGGAGGGTAAAAATCGTAGGGGGAGACCAAGAGATGAATACACTAAGCAGATTCACAAGGATGTAGATTGCAGTAGGTAATGGGAGATGAAGAAGTTCGCACAGGATAGAGTAGCATGGAGACCTGCATCAAACCAGTCTCAGGACTGAAGACCACAACAACAACACATCACATCAATTTTTTGAAGGTTGGTAACGGATAGATACCTCTATCTACGTCTAAAGGAAAATTCAATATGTTATCTAAATTTAATATGCAACAACATATTATGTAATATGCACTACATGCAAAATCATAGCGCCCTCTATCTTTCATTGCACATTTTCCCGAATCTCGTGCAGTGTCTTACTTTCACGTAAGAAGACAAGAAGAGAATAGAAGCTTTCGAAGTGTGGTGCTACAGAAGAATGCTGAAGATTAGATGGCTAGATCACATAACTAATGATGAAGTATTGAATAGAATTGTGGAGAAGAGGATTCTGTGGCACAACTTGACAAAAAGAAGGGACTGGTTAGTAGGACATGTTCTCAGGCATCAAGGGATCTCAAATTTAGCATTGGAGGACAGCGTGGAGGGTAAAAATCGTAGAGGGAGACCAAGAGATGAATACACTAAGCAGATTCAGAAGGATGTAGGATGCAGTAAGTACTGGGAGATGAAGAAGCTTTCACAGGATAGGGTGGCATGGAGAGCTGCATCAAACCAGTCTCTGGAGTGAAAACTACAACAACAACAACATCTAACTTCAACCTGTCCATTACTCTTTTTAAATTTTGTGGCATAGCTACCCGATTAATTGATTAGACATTTCAAGTTCCGATCCGTAGAACGGCAGTTTTGTATCCCTTCAGAACGAAGTCCTCCTGAGTAGTACCCGTCCCGAGATCTGAATGGGGTACATGATTGTTGTGTATCACTTAACCCCTGGAAGCACAGTTGACAAATTATATGTAGAATAAAAAAGGGAATAGCTGTTTTGTCTTTCTAGAATAGACTCCAAACTTTCACCTTTATTAATCCATGTATTCTAGTTACATAACAGCAGCATGTCTAATGATTTTTGTTACGATCCGCACTTTAAATTAGTTGCCTTGCAGGGCCAATTTCATATTTATTTAGAAAGTCTGTTTAACGCCCTGGTCTTAAAAAGACAGTTCAGATGTTTTGTCGATCTGTACATTGACAAAATGGCGACCATGCCAGGATGCAAAATTACAGCAGGGTTTACTTTGGATAGCTACAAAACAAATAATCCTCCCAAACAATAAGCTGACGCAATTTTAGAAAAAACCTAAATGTAAATTTGACTCAACTGTGTAGTAAGTGTGGATAGAATTGTATTCATGTATTTTTTTATTTGCTGGCGCACCACATCGTTGAATTGGGATGTGTTGAGTTTTGGGTCAACTCTAGTAACCAAAAGGATATATAAAAGACGAGGAATAGTGTTCGAATATTGAATATAGGGCCGTGGATGATATTTTGGAGTAGAATCAAGTGTTATAATCTGATGTTAGCGCGTAGTCAAGCTCGGAAAATTCGTGAACAGCAATGCTTAATGGAACGCTCAAAAATGACAGAAAATAATCGATTACGACAAAGAGAAGTTATGGAAGATCTTGTTAGGATCGAGTTGGACAAGCAACAGGTAGAGCAGCGTGTACAACAAGAGACAGAACACGTATAAATCCCGAATGAGACTAAAAATGCAACACATGATGTTCAATATGGTCCAAAGAATGGACATGAGAACGGCGTTGCTAATAATTCAGACGCTGAGTCTGTAGATAGTGACTTACAGCATATTGAACCAAACGTAATCATATTGAATCAGGCAGGCCTGCAATTGCATGAATGAACGAGTGTTAGTGCCCGTACACTCTGTTCGGAAGTGAAGGAAACGGTGCACGAAAAACGAGATAGGGAACGGTTGCATCAGATGGCAATTGGCGAAAATGGTGTAGATGAAAATGCCAACTTATTTGGAATGTTGCAGCGTTTATTGCAACACTCACAGGAATCAGAAAAGCGTATAAATGGGCGCATAACGCAAGGGCAAAAAGAATTAGAGGGACACATAACACATCAAATAATACAGTTTCAAGAATCAGAAGAGCATACAGAAGGACGCTAACACTGAGGCTGAAAGAAACTAACAAGGAAATACAAAAAACGCTTGATGATATTCAAGGCCAATTAGATCAAATACGAACTGATGCTAAGGAAGCGTAAATCGCCCTTCAAACGCTAGTTACAGTTCACAAACAATTGAGAACAGATATTAAAACTGTGCAAACAGACACGATTACGTTGCGGGAAGTGACGCAACAAAGTGTCAAAAATGTTAAACGACAGGTCGAAGCTTTTGCATTCAATGCGACGACGAAGGCGAAAGGTGCTACTGCTGTGACGACGTCTCACAAAATAACAACAAAAGCATCATTAAAGAAATTAGTTGCTCGTATTTTAAAAATACAAGAGAAAAACGAACACCAGTTTCAACGGCTGAGAATGGAATTTTTACGTTCGATCGAAAGTCGTGGTGACGTAGAAAGCGTTAGTGAGGAGTTGCAGACGACGACAGAATCCATTTTCATCTCGTTAGATACTACTGTGAATAGTGTAAAATCAACAATTGTCGATAATACGACAGAAAGGGTACGCGAAATTACGTGTGACGTAAGACGGAAAGGCACATGTGGACGCCAGTTCGCAACCGCAAACTGCGAACGGGAAATTAGTCCAAACCAGCGTATGCCTGAACATCACGGTAACCGTAGGGAACAGTGTGGATTGCGACCACGAGTTCAAGAGAGTAACAGATCAATCGGGAATACATAAGCGTGGGTTGCAGCAAGGTTCAGTACGTCAAGCACATAGCGTGACATACGCTGATCAAACCATAGAGATGCGTTATGCAACGCTACAGCCTGTGGAACGAAACACGTTACATATTATTGCTAGCAATAATGATGTAACTTCCTGAAACCATCTGAAGATGAACCTGAAAAAATTCGAAAACCGCTTCATGGAATAAAACATAATTATTCAAAAAAGTGACTAGTTGCAGTTTTTTGTAACTTATTTAGAACATACTGATCGGCAAAACCACTATAAGCGACTGTTAAAACAAGTAAATATACCTCTACAAAGAGAAGCAAATGTAGAATCAATGCGCCAGAAAAACACAAAAGAAAATTTCTGTGGCCGCGTGGCGTGGGGTCTGTTTGAAGACTCGTCACCAGTGTCGAATCCTGCCAACTCGTCTAATATAGTGTCTAGGAAACCTGCTTTCACGGATCGCTAGACAACAATTCAAGCAAATAGAATTAATAGATTTTTAGTCCGCAGCTGGTGGTCGTGCGGTAGCGTTCTCCCTTCCCGCGCCCGGGTTCCCGGGTTCGATTCCCGGCGTGATCAGGGATTTTCTCTGCCTCGTGATGACTGGGTGTTGTGTGCTGTCCTTAAGTTAGTTAGGTTTAAGTAGTTCTAAGTTCTAGGGGACTGATGACCATAGCTGTTAAGTCCCATAGTGCTCAGAGCCATTTGAATAGATTTTTATTACACTAAGATAAATGATAATACTTTGAGAAATTTGCAATGGGACGTCGCAGGCAAAGGGCGACATGAAACATAAGCAATCTCTTCAGTATATACAATTCGAATACAAGTCCAGTAATACATTTTCTAAGTCGCTGCTATAGAGTTCGTAAAATGGCTAGGCTTCAACTGGGCCGGGGCCAGGCAGTACAGAGCTTATGTCCTCTTCGTGCAGTCCTCCATGCTCTAACGTTCTAGCCCGTCGTGCTGGAACATTTGAAGCCTTCTGAGTATCGACTGAATTGAAATGACTAATAAGAAAGCGAAGGCAGGGTACTTCAACAGAGATCTCCACACATAACAAGAAGCGCTCAGACAAGGGATTCACAGTATCCTGAACTGCCGACAGATTTGCGGAAGAGTGATAAATGATGAACTATTAGCTGGATGTAGAGAATGTATAACGCCATTGATAATTGGTTGAAGGTTGCCCTAAACGTACGTTTCCGGTGCAGAAATAGTTTCGAGGACGTTGAAGGCAGGGGATTTTACTGGCTTGCTGATTTTCCTCTCTCATAACTACATGAATTTACGCCAAGACTGCATGCACAGAGCGTGCAGTTACTCCATCTTTCTGAAAATACTCATACAATCGTGTATATTCTTTCACTTGATCCACAGGTCTGTGATGTTTACATATACACTCCTGGAAATTGAAATAAGAACACCGTGAATTCATTGTCCCAGGAAGGGGAAACTTTATTGACACATTCATGGGGTCAGATACATCACATGATCACACTGACAGAACCACAGGCACATAGACACAGGCAACAGAGCATGCACAATGTCGGCACTAGTACAGTGTATATCCACCTTTCGCAGCAATGCAGGCTGCTATTCTCCCATGGAGACGATCGTAGAGATGCTGGATGTAGTCCTGTGGAACGGCTTGCCATGCCATTTCCACCTGGCGCCTCAGTTGGACCAGCGTTCGTGCTGGACGTGCAGACCGCGTGAGACGACGCTTCATCCAGTCCCAAACATGCTCAATGGGGGACAGATCCGGAGATCTTGCTGGCCAGGGTAGTTGACTTACACCTTCTAGAGCACGTTGGGTGGCACGGGATACATGCGGACGTGCATTGTCCTGTTGGAACAGCAAGTTCCCTTGCCGGTCTAGGAATGGTAGAACGATGGGTTCGATGACGGTTTGGATGTATCGTGCACTATTCAGTGTCCCCTCGACGATCACCAGTGGTGTACGGCCAGTGTAGGAGATCGCTCCCCACACCATGATGCCGGGTGTTGGCCCTGTGTGCCTCGGTCGTATGCAGTCCTGATTGTGGCGCTCACCTGCACGGCGCCAAACACGCATACGACCATCATTGGCACCAAGGCAGAAGCGACTCTCATCGCTGAAGACGACACGTCTCCTTTCGTCCCTCCATTCACGCCTGTCGCGACACCACTGGAGGCGGGCTGCACGATGTTGGGGCGTGAGCGGAAGACGGCCTAACGGTGTGCGGGACCGTAGCCCAGCTTCATGGAGACGGTTGCGAATGGTCCTCGCCGATACCCCAGGAGCAACAGTGTTCCTAATTTGCTGGGAAGTGGCGGTGCGGTCCCCTACGGCACTGCGTAGGATCCTACGGTCTTGGCGTGCATCCGTGCGTCGCTGTGGTCCGGTCCCAGGTCGAGGGGCACGTGCACCTTCCGCCGACCACTGGCGACAACATCGATGTACTGTGGAGACCTCACGCCCCACGTGTTGAGCAATTCGGCGGTACGTCCACCCGGCCTCCCGCATGCCTAATATACGCCCTCGCTCAAAGTCCGTCAACTGCACATACGGTTCACGTCCACGCTGTCACGGCATGCTACCAGTGTTAAAGACTGCGATGGAGCTCCGTATGCCACGGCAAACTGGCTGACACTGACGGCGGCGGTGCACAAATGCTGCGCAGCTAACGCCATTCGACGGCCAACACCGCGGTTCCTGGTGTGTCCGCTGTGCCGTGCGTGTGATCATTGCTTGTACAGCCCTCTCGCAGTGTCTGGAGCAAGTATGGTGGGTCTGACACACCGGTGTCAATGTGTTCTTTTTTCCATTTCCAGGAGTGTACATCGCTAAATGGCGAAAATACTTTTAGGGGTACTTTTATTTTTGCTGTCGACCTTTCGAAGTTTGTAACTCATATCTTTCGTATGCCCAGCTAAAATTATTTGGTCATCAAGAAAAAAGAGTGCTGCAACGTCCTATTACTCTTCCCATCTTACCACAATTACCTCTTCAGACCGTATGGACATGATTTAACAAGAAACATCATCATGTAATAAGGAGGAAAAGGCGCATTTGTATGATATCCAGATGGGCCATAACTCCGATAGTACGCAGGACTGACTTCCTGAAAGTACAGTTTGGTAAATATTTGCGCGCACCGTTTTTTTGTCGCTCGCTCCACCCCACAGCAACCGCAATGCGCCCATTCGCAAAGCACTGTACAGTGAAGTAAGAGGATTGTTTACGTAACGTCGTAACGTCGGTGATCCAAGATGCGATTCTTCTTTGCCCCTTGTGTCAAAATGCGTGGTTTCTAACCTGTTGTTAGTGTCAGAGATCTCTTTGCTTTGAACACTTTCACGCTGCAATTCACAATTGAAATGTAAATTAATGAAATGAATGTGTGAAGTACATTTGCAGAAACTGCGCTTTTATTTAATGTGATTGGCATTATTAAATTTTACATCGAAAATCGTTAACTTCATTTCATAATATTCTTCAAGTGATTAGATTTATTCATTTTGATTTCATGTTTATTCTTGATTTTAACTGTATTCTTAAAATAATATTGACATGTGCGTGATGTTGTCGTGTTATGTACTGTTACTACTTACCTTTTTTCAGGTAAAATAACATGTGAATCGCTCGTTGTTGAAAGGCACTAAATCCACATTTTTGACAAATTCGTATTAGCGTGATTTTGCCTTCTAATAAGAAAGATACATGTTTTGGTGTTGAAAGAAACGGCGTTCTTGGCAATGCAAGTACCATTAACACAGCCGTCAGATTAGTCACTCCGTGTTGAAGGGAACTTAGTCCTGCAGTTAGCGCGTTTCAACACGGAACTTCTATCAGTGCCAGAGATGCTGCTATGTTTCAGATGTCAAGAGTAGAGCACTTTTTTGTTTTGTTTGCATGGATATTGAGTATTGTTGACGATATATCCTATGTGGTTGTTGTGCAGTGCATGTCGTTTTCGTGCTTTGTTCAAAAACGTATTTTCATTATGGATAATGAAGTTATGGGAAGAAAGAAACGTCAACGCAAAGAAGAAAATTACGCCTGGAATAAAGTAAAGCGATCAAGGCTCAAGGGTACTGGTTATACAAGCTATGCAGGAAAGGCAGTTCCTCAGAAAACTATCGGACCTCTATGCAGGTATTACAGAAATTATCGTTTTCACCTAAATATTATCTCTCCAACCATATCACTTCCATAAACAGGATTCGAATGATTATTCATACTGAAGTTGCGATTGATGTCTGACAATGATTTTACCTAGGTAACTTGTGTGTTTGTTTTTGGTGCAAACGTCAGTACTTCAATAAATTGCTTAAGCTGGAGGTATTTAATACTTTTTAAGAGTATGAAACCAAAAATGAACAGGATATCCACCAACAGAGACTGATTCAATGGCATTCCACTAAACGGCGAAGACCTAGGGCCGTTAATCAAAGCGGAGAACAATCAAAAGTCGTACGTGACTTTGCACATACATATTACGTAATTAGACATCAGAAGCGTCTGCAGGTATGTAGGAATGCATTCATTAGCTTACATGGTATAACGCAGAAGCGTGTATTCAGGTTTGCTAAGCTGCTGGCGAAAGGCGAAAGCCCATTAGAGAAGAGAGGATTCAATAAGAAGACGCATGCCATATCACATGAAATCTGCAATGAAATTCGGGACCATATTTTCAAGTTTCCTGTCAAAACATCTAATTATGCGGGAACAGAAGTAAAGTACTTTGATGCAAGGCTGAACTTTAGATAATGCATGAGTTATTTTGTCAGGAACATACTAATCTTCAATTAAAATATGCATTTTATGTTAATTATTTTAACAAGAACTTTGGCTACAGATTCCGTAGACCCCATGTAGATGTGTACAGAACCTGTGAATAACTTGAAGTCAAAATGAAGTCTCAGCACTTATCGCAAAATATCAAATTAACAGCAGCAAGTAAACTAAGTATTCACATGCGCAGAGGTCGCAAGTTTTATTCTTGTATGAATGCATGCTCAGCATCCTGTCAGCCCGATTATACAGTCTGTGTTGCCTTTGACTTCATGCAAAATTTACCTCTGCCTGTTCAGGAAATATTCTACCCAAGGCAGCTATGGATGCATGTATTTACTATACAGAACGTCAAGGACAATAGTTCCATAGTAGTAGTGAAAATGCATTACCTACTTTTACTAACAGTAGGACTTGTGATCCTAAAAGTTTTGTTGTGCAGTATCTGTGAGTACACAGTAGGCGTTTTATCAGTAATCGGGTTGTGTTTAGCCAAAGAAAATAATAAACAGTTCCGTGTTTTGTATGAAAAAATGATAATTACTTCATTTATGTTACCTCCGAATTTCGTACTTCATATGCAGATAATTATTTGGAAATAAAGGGAATTAAAAAAAGATTAATAATGTTATCGCTCGCTTACAGGTTCTGTTCGTTCCGTGTTGAAAAGAACCAAGTAAGTTACGTATTTTGTCAATAAAAGCGTTAGTAACATCCGCAGCAGAACAATTTTGGCTTTATTGTAACGGCGTATGTATGTACTTTACACGTACAAACAATTCTCTCTCATACTAAGAGAGTGGAAAAACATTTTTTTGTGTTTATCTCAAAACTGTAAAAGTTGGACTTAGTGCCTTTCAACAATGAGCGAGTCATGTGTTCTCGAACAAGATTTCTGTACACATCGAACAAACCCGAGCCTCTTCCCCCTCCTCTGAGCACGCCCTTAACATCCCGCGTGTAGGAAGGCTGTGGTTGTCACTCCGTTACACTGTTCTTCGCGCTCGGTCATCGGGCGGCTGCATTGGAAAAAGCAACCAGTGTGCGCAAATATTTAAAAGCTTTACTTTTAGAATGTCATAAATGCAGACTGTCAGAATCATTGTCCAAATTTTCACCGGGGATCGACTGCTGGGGCTGACGTCTCGCTTATGTGCTTTTTTGTCCTTCGAATATGATATCAAGTTAGTCGTGTTCTCTTGTAAGTTCACCTTGAAAGAGTTGATGCCGTTGGACAGCTATGATGCAGTTCCATTGAAGGGAAATATCTTCTGTAACAGAGTCGTGCCTTAGTCTTACTACGCCAGTACAGTCCGTATATAACAGTTTCACCAGTGCCTCATAGGCATTTGATACACACACGTGGTTCACGACTTGCGTTGTGGTACATTGTCGTGTTTACCAATACAACGTAGACTAAATTTTTCTGTTCCTCTGACAGTTCTTTTACCTACATCTACATGGCAGCAGGGATATGGCAGCAAGAGAGGGGAAGAAAACCAATGTGCACTCCGTGTGAATACCGGGGGGAGTCATTCCAGATGTGGAAAGGGTCCTTCCGGATGCCATGAAGGGTACAGGGTGCACCCATCTGCAGGTGGTCGCTCATGTCGGCACCAATTATGTGTGTCGCTATGGATCGGAGGAAATCCTCTCTGGCTTCCGGCGTCTATCTGATTTGGTGAAGACTGCCAGTCTCGCTAGCGGGATGAAAGCAGAGCTCGCCATCTGCAGCATCGTCGACAGGTCTGAATCAGAGGCTGAGACGATTCTGCGACCGTGTGGGCTGCAGATTCCTCGACTTGCGCCATAGAGTGGTGGGGTTTCGGGTTCCGCTGGATAGGTCAGGATTCCACTACACGCAGCAAGCGGCTACACGGGTAGCAGAGGTTGTGTGGCGTGGACTGGGCGGTTTTTTAGGTTAGATGGCCTCGGGCAAGTACAGAAAGGGCAACAGCCTCAAAGGGTGCTGGGAAAAGTCAGGACATGCGGGGGCCAAGCAGCAATCGGTATTGTAATTGTAAACTGTCGAAGCTGCATTGGTAAAGTACCGGAACTTCAAGCGCTGATAGAAAGCACCGAAGCTGAAATCGTTATAGGTACAGAGAGCTGGCTGAAGCCAGAGATAAATTCTGCCGAAATTTTTACAAAGGCACAGACGGTGTTTAGAAAGGATAGATTGCATGCGAACGGTGGTGGCGTGTTTGTCGCTGTTAGTAGTAGTTTATCCTGTAGTGAAGTAGAATTGGATAGTTCCTATGAATTATTATGGGTGGAGGTTACACTCAACAACCGAGCTAGGTTAATAATTGACTCCTTTTACCGACCTCCCGACTCAGCAGCATTAGTGGCAGAACAACTGAGAGAAAATTTGGAATACATTTCACAT
The DNA here is from genome assembly GCF_023864275.1 of Schistocerca cancellata. Lineage (NCBI taxonomy): Eukaryota > Metazoa > Arthropoda > Insecta > Orthoptera > Acrididae > Schistocerca > Schistocerca cancellata. Next base: position 816,285,193 of record NC_064627.1, on the reverse strand, counting down.
AAATTTTCTCAGCAAGTTATAGTCTTAGGTGGAGATTTCAATTTACCAAATATAGACTGGGTCACTCAGATGTTTAGGACGGGTGGTAGGACAAAGCATCGAGTGACATTATACTGAGTGCACTATCCGAAAATTACCTCGAGCAATTAAACAGAGAACCCACTCGTGGAGATAACATCTTGGACCTACTGATAACAAACAGACCCGAACTTTTCGACTCTGTAAGTGCAGAACAGGGAATCAGTGATCATAAGGCCGTTGCAGCATCCCGAAATATGGAAGTTAATAGGAATATAAAAAAAGGGAGAAAGGTTTATCTGTTTAGCAAGAGTAATAGAAGGCAGATTTCAGACTACCTAACAGATCAGAACGAAAATTTCTGTTCAGACACTGACAATGTTGAGTGTTTATGGAAAAAGTTCAAGGCAATCGTAAAATGCGTTTTAGACAGGTACGTGCCGAGTAAAACTGTGAGGGACGGGAAAAACCCACCGTGGTTCAACAACAAAGTTAGGAAACTACTGCGAAATCAAAGAGAGCTTCACTGCAAGTTTAAACGCAGCCAAAACCTCTCAGCCAAACAGAAGCTAAACGATGTCAAAGTTAGCGTAAGGAGGGCTATGCGTGAAGCGTTCAGTGAATTCGAAACTAAAATTCTATGTACCGACTTGACAGAAAATCCTAGGAAGTTCTGGTCTTACGTTAAATTAGTAAGTGGCTCGAAGCAGCATATCCAGACACTCCGGGATGATGATGGCATTGAAACAGAGGATGACACGCGTAAAGCTGAAATACTAAACACGTTTTTCCAAAGCTGTTTCACAGAGGAAGACCGCTCTGCAGTTCCTTCTCTAAATCCTCGCACAAACGAAAAAATGGCTGACATCGAAATAAGTGTCCAAGGAATAGAAGAGCAACTGGAATCACTCAACAGAGGAAAGCCCACTGGACCTGACGGGATACCAATTCGATTCTACACAGAGTACGCGAAAGAACTTGCCCCCCTTCTAACAGCCGTGTACCGCAAGTGTCTAGAGGAACGGAAGGTTCCAAATGATCGGAAAAGAGCACAGGTAGTCCCAGTCTTCAAGAAGAGTCGTCGAGCAGATGCGCAAAACTATGGACCTATATCTCTGACGTCGATCTGTTGTAGAATTTTAGAACACGTTTTTTGCTCGAGTATCATGTCGTTTTTGGAAACCCAGAATCTACTCTGTAGGAATCAACATGGATTCCGGAAACAGCGATCGTGTGAGACCCAACTCGCTTTATTTGTTCATGAGACTCAGAAAATATTAGATACAGGCTCCCAGGTAGATGCTATTTTCCTTGACTTCCGGAAGGCGTTCGATACAGTTCCGCACTGTCGCCTGATAAACAGAGTATGAGCCTACGGAATATCAGACCAGCTGTGTGGCTGGATTGAAGAGTTTTTAGCAAACAGAACACAGCATGTTGTTATCAATGGAGAGACGTCTATAGACGTTAAAGTAACCTCTGGCGTGCCACAGGGGAGTGTTATGGGACCGTTGCTTTTCACAATATATATAAATGACCTAGTAGATAGTGTCGGAAGTTCCATACGGCTTTTCGCGGATGATGCTGTAGTATACAGAGAAGTTGCAGCATTAGAAAATTGTAGCGAAATGCAGGAAGATCTGCAGCGGATAGGCACTTGGTGCAGGGAGTGGCAACTGACCCTTAACATAGACAAATGTAATGTATTGCGAATACATAGAAAGAAGGATCCTTTATTGTATGATTACATGATAGCGGAACAAACACTGGTAGCAGTTATTTCTGTAAAATATCTGGGAGTATGCGTGCGGAACGATTTGAAGTGGAATGATCTTATAAAATTAATTGTTGGTAAGGCGTGTACCGGGTTGTGATTCATTGGGAGAGTCCTTAGAAAATGTAGTCCATCAATAAAGGAGGTGGCTTACAAAACACTCGTTCGACCTATACTTGACTATTGCTCGTAAGTGTGGGATCCGTACCAGATTGGGTTGACGGAGGAGATAGAGAAGATACAAAGAAGAGCGGCGCGTTTCGTCACAGGGTTATTTGGTAACCGTGATAGCGTTACGGAGATGTTTAGCAAACTCAAGTGGCAGACTCTACAAGAGAGGCGCTCTGCATCGCGGTGTAGCTTGCTCGCCAGGTTTCGAGAGGGTGCGTTTCTGGGTGAGGTATCGAATATATTGCTTCCTCCTACCTATACCTCCCGAGAAGATCACGAATGTAAAATTAGAGAGATTCGAGCGCGCACGGAGGCTTTCAGACAGTCGTTCGTCCCGCGAACCGTACGCGACTGGAACAGGAAAGGGAGGTAATGACAGTGGCACGTAAAGTGCCCTCCGCCAAACACAGTTGGGTGGCTTGCGGAGTATAAATGTAGATGTAGATGAATGCTCTAGAAGCCTGCTAAGGACGTGTGGCGGTGGTTACTTCTCGTACTTTTATCACATTCACTCCTTAGCTGTTAAATTTGTAAATGGTGCGCTTATCAATAGGCATACATGTGAATTCTAATTCCTCAGATGTCGTCGTTGCAGTCGTTTCGCGACACGTATATGGAAGAATGTGGGCCTGATGTATTACCCAACTTGTAGGGAAGCACTCGAGATTTGGACAGTAAACAGCAGTAAACGATCCTGGGACCATTAATGCAGCCTGCTTAAGGGCCCCTGCGGCCGCGCGGGGTCGGTCGTCTGCATCTTTGTTAACGTTATCTTTCAGTCCATCTACCTCGATAGAATTCTTGCCGATGTTCCTTCACTCTGTGGTAACCGATACGCGCTAGGCAGTGTAAAGCAGCGTTGATGAAACCACCACCTAATACCTATCACACAGAGACCGTGTAACTCTAGATGAAAGTCAGTTACTGAAAGTTCATGATTAAAAACTCAGGCGTTCGGGATCTTCAGTCTACTCTCTGAAAAGCGTTTAAAATTAGATTAACTGCGCTTTTTATTCATATTGAAACACATAAAACGGCTATCTAGTCCGTGTTTCATATAGAAGACCGTTATCATCCAAAGTTCACTGTCTGTGTAATAAATATTCACTCCAAAAGCAGCCAGAATTTCAGTAAGTCCGACCCGATTAATTTTCACTTTCTACCAGTCACAGACACACAACTATTCGCGAGTTAAACATTCGGTCGTTTCAGTGGTCTGCTTCGTAGGAGGTGCTCACCAAAATATTTCGCGGTGGCCGAGCGATTCTAGGCGCTTCAGTCCGTAACCGCACTGCTACTACGGTCACAGGTTCGAATCCTGCCCCAGGCATGGATGTGTGTGATGTCCTTAGGTTAGTTAGGTTTAAGTAATTCTAAGTCTAGGGGACTGATGACCTCAGATGTTAAGTCCCATAGTGCTCAGAGCCATTTGAACCATTTCGAAACACGCCTTGCGGAGTTGTTACCAGAGGGTTGACACGCTGATATCTATCGAACTATTTAATTTAGAAACACCAAACTTTCATTAAAATGTTCGTAACTCCAGTCGCTTCAGTCACGATATGTTTGAACCGAAATTAGCTCACTATTTCCTCGTCTTATAGAGTGTTTTTAAGGCGCGATCTGACATAGTGTTATCCGTAGACCAGCTAGCAAGCGACTATTCTTGAGGGACTCTCTTGTATGCCCACTCCTCTTTTCGCATGGGAACAGCTTGATTCTGATTGGCTGTTGATTTAAACGACCAACCAGAACGTTCTTTCCAGATCATTCTCACGGCAAATCTTGCATTATCCAATCACTAATTTGATAGTAATTAATGTCAGCAAAACTTCAAATTCTTGTGTTTTGTTTAATCAAAATAAATGAAGTCGAAATATTCTTCAAATTGATAAATAAACTCATTCCGCCTCTAACTTCCATTCTGGCTGCTTTTATACACAAGCAAGCACACACCGACATACGTCACCTGAATCGTGGTTGCAACATAACTTTCCCACGGTTCGTTTGTACAAGGTTTTACGTAAAATGAAATATTAAATTTAAAGGTATGTCCCACATACACTAATTCATTCATTCTCACGCACTCACACGGCAAAATATAATCAAATAATAATTTTGACCGATTTTTGTATTACGTAATGCACAGCCACTAAAGTCTTAAAAAGAAAATTCTAATTAATTGATTTCTATGCACTAATAACTTTGGAATGGCTTCAAATGATAATGAAAGTCAATCTGTTATTGTTGTTTATTTGGTTTTAAAAAAGAAGCGTAGTTTTTAGGAGTTTTAGGTAATTCTCTTTATCCCCAGAACTACAATAAAGAAAAATCTGAAATTTTGACAGCATAATTCTATTAATAACAAAAGACTGTGTACCAAATTTGAACAAAATGGGATAGTAACTAATATGGATTATTTAGATTCGTAGAAGATATGAATCTTCCTATGGACTGAATGTTACGCAATGCATTTCTCACGGCAAACAGCGTCAGCTGTCCTGTGAGCAAAGCGAAAAAAAAAAAAAATAGCCATCCTGCAGCCACCATACTTAGCGGCTGCGTGCCTTACTGCAACGAATGTCATCTCGTAATAACTTGCTGCGTTACACCCCGAATGATGAGCAATACTCAATAACAGGTCGAGTGAGTGAAGTCACTTCTTTTGCAGATGAATTACATTCCCTTATGATTCTTCCAGTTTATCTCGACCTGACGTCTGTTTTCCGTACAAGAAGTTTTATATGATTATTCCATTTTATTCACGTTAATGACAGAAGCCGAAGAAATGAATTAAAACTTGTGCCACAGCCCTGACAACACCGTAGTATAGGTAACCCACTTGCATAAAGATGACATTTTCTACATATTTTTGTAAATTCCATTCTCCTAGAAGTTCCCGAGAGGATAACAAATAGACTGATGGAAAATCGCTATTAATACAGAAAAAAATCCGCACGCCACAACTTTTTTAAAAAAACTGATACAACAACTGTTATCAGCAAAAATCACGGTAAAAAAAAGAGAACAACCGATAATCGAAAGACATATATCAACAAATGGAAAACAAAAATTTGCACTTCGCATTGTGACAAAAATGGAACATGCTGTAAATCACTGCATTGCTGAATTTGTAAATAAAATTTTATATACGTTACATAAAAGCAATGCCTGAGTTACAGGGATGATTTCTCCATTACGCAGAAAGCTAGAGTGCATTCCAATTCCAGAGAGCCTCGACAGTAGTGACGATTTAGGAAGGGGAAAGCAGGCTGAAGTCTTTAACTGAGGTGTGTGTTAGGGAGGGCATTGCACTAGAGTGCCCATACAGTGCTATTGCCTGTACAGCTACAGCAGTGTAACGGGTAACACATCTGCGTTGTAAGCAAGAGTGAAAATTTTGACTATTGCACAAATTTTAATTAATTTCTTCATATTCTATCATCATCGTAGATAAAGTTGAGACTCATATGTCTCAAAGAAAATATAATTACATCAGATCTATAGATTCCATTTTAGGTCACTTCAGACTTTTTTCTATTACGCATTTCACTGTCAGCTAGTATTTATAGGCAACAGCGAAATTTAACAATAATGGATCTCTTCTCAAATTTATACGTAAAATTGTCTTAAGATATGTTAGCATCCATACAACTCATTTTTCACCAGAAATTCTCTATCGTAATAGAAATACACATGAACTCATCATAAATAATGACATATAAAATATAGTATTTACCGCGTCAATTCAGGGTTTCCACGATTACCTCCATCGTCTTCGTCAGAAGTTACTGACTGTAGAAACATCTGCTGTGGTGGCCTTATACAGCTCATGGACGGCTTTTGATTGGTAGGTAATTACATAAGTCTGTTGCAGATAGTGTCAAGGTCGCGCTGGAGGAACCACCGCTTTCAAGTAGCGTAAACATTGCTACTAATATCTCTGCTTCTCCTCTGCGTCGACAGCTCGCTTCCATGCATTACTAAGGTTATAACCGCTGTCATGGTTGAAGTTCTTCTCGCACATTCTCATTTCTACAGCCTCTGTAATTACAGAATCCCATTTTGTAGAAGCATATAGAACCCATGAACAGCATACACCCAAAAATATAGTTTACTGTTAAGACAGAGAAAAGTAGGGTGCCATTTGTAGATTTTTCTTTTTGGTACAACGAAGATTTCATCGACGTCTCGGACACTCAGTTTACCGCAAGCTAACCCACACTGATTTATATTTAAGCGTCCGGAGCTTTCATCATCCAATCCAGAAGAGAGCAGTTTTAAATAAATCGGTACACAGAGAAAAAACTGTTTCTCCAGAGGACCACCTGAACTCCGAAAATGATCGTCTGAAGTATGTGTTCCTAAATAACTGCAGTAGTTCACGTGATATGAAGTCAGAATTCTCCAAGAAAAGAAAACGTGAAGATGTTGAACATTGACGTGACGAGCCAACGATTGTATTCCTTTCTTTCTACGGCGCTACATCCAAAAAAAAACAGGCGGAGTCCTGGGAAGACAAGGTATAAGGCCTTTTCCGACGTCCTAAGAAGATGAAGGGGATTCTACGCCCTGTTAAGGACAGTCTCGGCCTCAGGATTCCATGGATTTGTAACATCCTTTGTGAGTGCGGAAGTAATTACATCTATTAGTCCATCCGTACCGTTTCTGACCGCTATGCAGAATGTCAAGGCATATTAAAAATAGGAACCGGAGAAATCTGTAGTTGGTGAGCACAGCTTTACAAACAAACACAAAATACTGTTTGAAAGTTTTGTCCCTTGCTTCTACATTCTGGGGTTCTGTTAGTAAAGAGGCTGCAGCAACAAGAATATGGGAGAAGAACTTCAACCGCGACAGTAGACGTAATCATAGAGGGACATGGAAGTGAGCTCTTGATGCAGAGGAGAGGTAGACACATTCATCGCAATGTTTACGCTTCTATGGGAGAGGTGACGCTACCAGCGCAGACGTTGGCATCATTCACGACAGCATTACTTAATTACCGACCAATCAGAAGTGCCACCACAGCAACGATTTAGACAGTTAGTTGCTCCTGACGAAGAGGGTAGAGGTATTTATCGAAAGGTCGAGATTTTACCCTCAATTGATGCTGCAAGAAGTCCGAGAATGTTTTATACATCAGCGCCGTCGGGAAACACTTCGTTTCTAATATAGCATCTGTTACTGGGTAGATGTACGGACACAGCCAACGATAATGAATGATCGATAAACATATAATTTTTCGCTGTGACTACCCCTAAATGCTTAAGGTAAGCGCTCAGCTTGCTATGGAGTCGGCTCTGCCCTGCAGGTGTTTCCCAGTCACAGAGGCCATAGCCAAGAGATCCTCAGAGGGCTGTCGGCCTCAGGCGGTTCCCACGTCCCTGCCGCGCAGATCGGATCGATATTAGGGTCGACAGCGGCGTAAGCCGAGAGCAGCTCTCAGTGCGACCTACCTGCCCGTTTCCAGGAGAAAAAGAAGAAAAAACTTTCTAGAGGAGCCCAGCCTGACAGGGACAACCCAAACGAAGCGTCCAGGAAGAGACCCCTACAATTAGTGGCACGTTGCTGAGACTTTGCTCCTGGACAAAATGCGAGGGCATCACAGGGCTAAGCTCAATCCGGAAAAATTTAAAAAGGCATTGAACTTAGAGAGTAATACTACTAGATCACACAGTGTACATTGTCCAGTTGCATCTTTGTGATAAATTTGTAACCTTTTCATTGGGAGAAACAAATGTGAGGAGCATATGAACTGATTCGAAGAGAACCGTATTGTTTATAGACTAATAGCCAATATTAAGGAAGAAATGTTTTTATTTGGTTGATGTCAGGCCTGGTGTCAGAGGGCGTTCATGGAAACCGTAAGGTCGCGGAATCGAGTCCCGATCGGACCGTGGACTATTTCAGTTGCCTCTAACCTAACCTTCACTTCTCAATGGTGTCAAGATACGGTAAAAACGACACTGGTCGCGTGTTAAGCTCACCGTAAGCCGAGGGAAGCTTACCGGGTACGCCGCAAGCGGCAGAAGGGGCCTCCAATTGAGAGACCTGTGTAGGTCAGTTGAGTCAGACAGCAATAATATGTAATTAGTCAAGAAATTTTTAATTTGACAATATCATTGAACAACATCTCATTGACTGCAAGTAATAAGATGTTACTATTCTGATACGCTTTTCCCAGTGTTCATTTTCGGTATGAGCTCTTTGAATTATGGCTGACAGCTGCCCAGCGCAGTTCGCACAACTTCTCTGAAATTTTCATGTTAGTTCACATCGGTATTTATAATTAACGAATTTGGCTACTGAGTATATCAGTTTGTTGTGTGTGGCGAAAATCAAACAACATAGCAGAATAACACCATAAATTACCAGTGATGCAGATTCTCGCAATATCCAGACATTCCATAGTGCTGTAGTTTATTTTTGTCCTTCAGGTACGACTGATTCACCAAGTCATAACGCAAACAATGAAGTGAAACATATAAATTCTGCTTGTGCTGCTTTTGCTTCGGAATATAAAATAAATATCACAGTGCAGACGGCTAACGGACTTTTCTTCATTAAGTAAAAGAATTACACAACATTTTACTATTCAAACTGCGTGTGTGGTACGGACATCGTACGTGTAATGGTGTCGTTACCAGATTCAAGATAATCTGAACACAGCGATGGTGTCATTACTCCATTCAAGTCAACCTAAACGCAGAGGCACTCGAATAGATCTTAACTTCGCCGTTTTGCAAATACTACTCCCACCCTTGCCCCATCAAGCGATTTTTGTCACATTTTCACATCGTATAAATCGCCACCTGTACCCATGATAACAGTGAGGCAAATAAATATAGACAGCCTTTCCTTCGCGCTATAGCTGCTAAGCCAGTTCGCTTCTCGCGATGAACGCTTTGTGCTACATGCAGTACATGTTACATCTAGGAAGCACTCGTATTAATGAGACCCCGATAGAGTGATTAATTATTGAGAATGTTGAAGTACATAATGTGGTGACTACTTAGTACACTATTTTTGATTACAATTACGTTAAGTCTAATCTTCATTCGTTCCTTATTATTTTAGTCACGGGTTTGTTTGACGTCCGGGAGAGAGTCACAGAGATGTTGAAGGGGCTGAACTGGCAGACTCTTGAAGACAGACTCAAACTATCACGAGAAACACTACGTACAAAGCTTCAATAACCGGCTTTAAATAATGACCCCAGAAATATACTGCGAGCCTACATATGTTCCCGTAAGTACAGTGAAGATAAGTTCAGATTAACGACAGCACACACAGAGGCAGTTAAACGGTCATTCTTCTCGCGCCCCATATGTGAATGGAGCGGGAAAAAGCCCTAATAACTGTTACTTGTATATACAAATAAGAAAATATTCGATTTATCGAACACAGTTTCTCCAAATTTGGAGTTTACAATAATATTTATGTCATACTTTTCATTCCTTGGGTAAAGCGAGCTGTTCGAGTAATGATTCATGTAGAGGCAGGGAATTTTGAACCAAATATCACGCGAGTAGGTAGTACGTTAGACGGAGAGAGTTTCCAGTTTCGATGTTCGCGTTAAAACCAAAAAAACGTCCTGACATACCTTGTCAGATCTGGGAGATCGGATCTCTTTTTAATTTCATTCTGGGTTCTATACTCCCCAGTCAAATAACAACCTGAAGTGAAAGAATATGAGTAACCTAATATGAAAGAGCAGCTGATTGTGAGTGTACAGACCAGTACTTCCTCGATCAGTGCGCAGTGTCTATTTGGCTGTCTACATCTATAGCTGCATCTTTGCTCTGTAAGATCCTAGACGATGGGTGGCAGGAGATTCTTTTACCGTGACTATCTAACTCCTCCTTTTCCTTGCACTCGAAAATGACTTGTGAGAAGAATGGTTGTCGGTAAACCTCCATATTCGCTCTAATCTCTCGAATTTTTTCGTTCTGGTCATTTGTTGAGAGGTATGATTGAAGTTGGTTTGATAGAAGAGATTGACAAGATCTAATGAAGAATGATACGTTTCGTCAAGGGTTTGTTTGGTTGGCGCGTGGCACACGCTACAAGAGAGGCATTGTGAGTCACGGAGGTCTTCATGTAATGTGTTTTATAAAAGAGGTTTTATAAAATCTTTGACGGTGTACTGGAGCACTAAGGGAGTGGTCCTCAAAATATGAGTGGTGGAGCGTGTGTGCTCAGTCTGCCTGCTGATGCAGCGTGTGAAACATCAATTTTGTAATCTGGCCCCAGAGCAAAGCACAACACCAGGTTACATTTATATTTCTGCGGTTAGCCTAACGAGGAAACTTGCAGGGCACGTTAAGGTCCTTCTAGAATAGAAGTCTGCCTTTAACAGAGAAATTTCATTAACTCTGAAGTTTCACATAGATCAATGAGAGTACAAGATGACAACACAAAAACGTGAATGTATTTAGAGTTAATGAAAGTTTTGTGCTCCACAATCTACAACATATTTGTAGAACAATAGAAAGAATGGCGTAAGAAACAGTGGCCCTCGTGACCACTGAGGATGCTTTAAAATATATTGAAACACGTTTGGTCTTAAATAGACTTTATTAGAGTCACAAAAGACGGTATTTAATCCACATAACTTGTATAACAGAAACTGCGGAAAAAAGAGGCCGAGAAACAAAGAAGACAACATGTAATCAAAAATCATCAAAGAAACAAGATTAATTGAACTTCGAATTATGTTAACAAAAAAGCAAGACTCTTAGGCGAATTCTATGAAAGAAAAACCACAGAGGTTAAAGCACCAAGGTATCCTTATATGTGCAGTTCGCTGTTGCAACATTAAAGAAACAAAATGCAAACTAGAACGAAGTCAGCGATTAAGGTTGCACACCCAACTCATATACGAAGCGAACTACTCAGACTGCGGATCGTGCTACCGTGGAATGTGAAAAGTCAGCAGGGAGTGCACCAGACAGCTCTAGATGACCGTCATCTCCCGTCTCCTCTGATCACCAGCAGCGTTCGCAGAAATCTCTGTTCCCCGACATCGAGAAATTCCTTCCTTCTGACCAATATCCAGCCTTCCAAAAATTCCATGTGGGGGGGGGGGGGGGGGGGCTGACTACACTATTGCCAACATGACGAAAGGGAACTGTCACAATTTTTTTCTAAAATTCAGGGAAAATACAGCAGACTTTCCCCTCTTCACATACACGACACACCTTTTACCGTTGCGAGGTTGCACTGGACTGAAATAGTGTTATTTTAAATAGTCAGCCTGTTCGCACCCTGCAATATATGGCCGAATTGTCGAAGTCGATTTATCTCCAGGGGGTGGCAAGGCAAACACGACACCCACCGCTCGTCACACATGTCAGCGATACTTGCGTACACACAGCAGGCCATCGTGACTTACGCCAATGTTACCCCATCCCCAGGGAGGTGTATTAGATGTAATGAGATTGCCCAATGGCCTCTTCTTTGCAAAGGACCGTCCAGTTCATCTGAACCGCCAGCAGGGCACACTGTTTTCTTCTCCCAGCACACACTGCCAATGCCAACGAACGTAACTGCGGAAAAAGAGGCCATAAAAGTAAATTGATATCACATAGCATTACGCACATGAAATATATTCGCAGTTGCGAATATGGACAACCATCAGGTGTATAATGGAAGGACCACAAAGGAAATCAGTGCCGGAACGGTTCTAGAACACATATTTCCCGCTTTACACGAGCGGTCGCCTTAACCGCTTTTTGGGTATCCGTGCGCGACCCACGGCCATACCCAGACTTCCATATGTCGTGGGTCTTGCGGCACAACCTGTACTCGTTCACACATTATGTAAGTCTCGTACTGGAGAGGACATTTTAATTGAAAAGTGTGGCCTGGTATCGATTAAGGCGACCTCTCGCGTAATGCGGGAAATCCGTGCTCGAGTTCCGGTTCGACACAAATTTTCATTGTTGTGATTTCATTATACAACTGATGGTTGTCCATATTCGCAACTGCGAATACATGTCCGGTACTTCATTGTGGCTGTAGTCACTGCAATGCTCGTTTCTTCGGACATGCATGCGTCTTTCTTCTCACCGAGCGGGGTGGCGCAGTGGTTAGACACTGGACTCGCATTCGGGAGGACGGGAGGACGACGGTTCAATCCCGCGTCCGGCCATCATGATTTAGGTTTTCCGTGATTTCCCTAAATCACTCCAGGCAAATGCCGGGATGGTTCCTCTGAAAGGGCACGGCCGACTTCCTTCCCAATCCTTCCCTAATCCGATGAGAGCGATGACCACGCTGTCTGGTCTCCTTCCCCAAACCAACCAACCAATCTTTCTTCTTAACAACACAAGCACAGCGATATCGTACAGCAATTCGTGATAGCAATGTCACAGATACCCCTGTGTCCTATTTGGATCTGCGAAGAAGGAAGGAGGATGTGGTTTACCGTTCTGTCGGCATGGACGTCATTAAAGAAGAAGCACCAGCTCGGGTGAGGGAGGGATTTCTTTTTTTGTTTTGGGGGGGGGGGGAAATCGGCGGTGCCCTTTCAAAGGAATCATCCCGGCATTCGCCTTATGTGACTGACGGAAATCACGGACACGGGTGGGGATTTGAACCGTAGTGCGACCGACTATTGCGCAACCTCGCTCTGTGTTGTATCTACTGCACGGCTGTAAGTATCGTTCAGTCACGCAAGCCACCCCACCACGGCATGGTCCACGGTTCAACGGGGCGTGATGTAATGCAGTTCTTTGTTTTTCACTTAAAGCTACTTCTTGCAATTTTGTAAGTACACTTTCATTATATGCAATCGACACCTCCCATTAGTCCTATATGGTATGACTCCCACGCACTTGAGCAATATTCTAAATAGATGTATTTTCTGTTTCCTGCCACTCAATCAACATCTGTCACCCGTCTTATCTGCGACTGATCTTATTTTATCATTCCACTTCTGTCCTAACATATTGTTGTGATACCATAGTATTTGTATGAAGTGACTGATTCCATTGGTGAGTCACTGAAGTCACAGTCATACGATTCTAGTTAGCAGTTTTATAAGTACAAAATTCTACAATTTTGAAGTTTTACACCACATTGAAATCCATCAAGATCTGACTTGATGTCTGTGCAGTTTTTTCAGACCATCAGTAAATGTCTGAAGTCACTGTTGATGTTGTTAGTAAGGTCATTAAAATGCAAAATTAGGAGCAGCCGGCCGTTGTGGCCGAGCGGTTCTAGGCGCTTCAGTTTGGAACCACGAGACCGCTCCGGTCTCAGGTTCGAATCCTGACACGGGCATGGATGTGTGTGATGTCCTTAGGTTGGTTAGGTTTAAGTAGTTCTAAGTTCTAGGGGATTGATAACCTCAGATGATAGTGCTCAGTGCCATTTGAACCATTTGAGTAGCAATGGTGCCAACATATTTCCTTTGTGTAATCCTGAAATAAATTCTACGTTTGTTGATGACTGTCCATCCAAGACAACAAGCTGCTTTTTCCCTACGAAGATATCCTCAAACTAGTCACAAATTTAGTGGTTTGGTTGGAGTAGTTGTCAGTCAAATATTTTATTGCGCGTACCTGCTTGCCTTGATCTGTGGCTTTTGTGATGAAAAGCGCGAGTTTTGCTGCATGACCCGTGTTTTTGGAATCCGTGCTGGTAGGCAGAAAGGGTGTCACGTTTGAAAAACTCCATTGCCCTATGTCCATTGCAAATCGCCCTATAACGAGGAAAACTGATCGCAGGCATTCGTTTCTCGTCTGGACAGGAGCAGCGTATAATATTCACCGCGGAGGACAGAAAAAGAGAAAAGAACGGGATGAAGTAGAAGCCTCGCCGCTATGCCGCATCACTTGAGCCCCCGCTCCCCCGCTGCCGTATGACGGACCCTCATAAACGTCCCTCGCCACTCTCTTACCACATTACAGCAGGTAGTATTACGGTGATAGCGCGCGCGCCCGGCCTGTTTACCAGGAACGCGATACGTGGCGTTTATGGTGAAAGCAGATAAGGACAACGATAGCGATCTCTTTACGAGCGCCGCCCACCGTCAGGGGAGCGGGCCGCGGCCGCCGCCCACGCAGTCTGGCCACGTCGTCCGTCTGCACCGCGGCGCCGGGACCCCGCGGCTGCACTTCAAAGGCCGGCGCGGCGCGGGGCCGCGTGGCGCTCGGGTTTCTGGCGACAGCGCGGTGGGCCCCTTGCGTGAGCGGCGGGGGTGGGGGGCGGGGAGGCCTCCGCTGATTCTCGAGACTGCCAGCGTTCGCCGAGAGACGGTGTCAACGCTTTTAGTGGCACGCCGTCCATGGCATCTTTAAAAGTGGGTCTTGACCACAATAAAATATTTATTTCCAATGGTTACCGGTTTCGGTCGGAATGTGGCCATCTTCAGGACATTTATACCATGATGGTAATCGGTGGCGGTGAACGGAGCAGGTGTCATGACGCCATTAATGTCAACTGCTTGTCAGAAAGTGACCATCTTCAGCCAATTTACATGATGATTGAAGACAGTGGAGGTGAACGGAGCAGTTGTCATGACGCTAGGAACGTCAGCTGCTTGAGCAGTTGACGTTCGTGGAGTAATGACATCTGCTCTGTTCATCACCACAGCCTACCTTCAATGTATATTATATGATCTGACGGTGGTCTCCTTCTGACCGAAACAAGCAATCGACGTTAGTGGAGTCATAACACCTGCTCCACTCACAGTCACCGCCTACCATCATGGTACAAGTGGTCTGAAGATGGTCACATTCTGACCGACGCTGGTAACCATTGGAAATAAATATTTTACTGTGGTCGATACTGTTTTTAATCCATTTTAAAGCATTTTTAACCAGATCTCTGAATGTTCTCAGAAATCTCTGTTTCAATAGCATAGCACAACGCTGTAGGGGTTTGATCAAATGCAAGCTTCCATCAGAAAATAGTGGTTCCTATTTTTCTTACAATTCCTTTGAAACGGATTCGAAACAAAAGCTATACTATTTCGCAAAAGTGTCGCTTGGTGGTTGTATCTGTATCATATGAGACCTACGATACACATTAATTTATGTAGTCTGTCGTAGGAAGCCTAGGTTTACTTCTGGAGGAGGTCGAGCTGACACTAGAATACACACAAAATATTAGATCATTTTATTAAAGTTTGAGCAATCCAAAATACTTCACTTGGAAACAGTCCATGTCGACAGGAAAGATCAGTCGCTAAGAATCGGAACTACAACTGGCACTCGTCTGAAATCGGAAAGCGGTCACGTGACTTCCTTCGCTCGCTAATTTTGAGTTGCCATATTAGATTTATCGTACTTCGAGTGTTTCCGTATTATAAATTGCATGTAATGACAGTGTGCCATTTTAAGGCAAAGGGGAATGAAGACATATCACCCTAGGCCCGATTTATTTAATTTAAATGTCAGTTAAAGACACATCAGGGTCCTATGAAAATTTACTACGAACAGTTTAAAAGCTTTACTGAAGACCCTTTTCAAATGGTCGTGTGGTTAAAGACATCCTGTTGTGGAGCAGAGGAAATTGGCTTCGAATGCAAGTACAGATTTTTTTTTTTCATCTTCGCGTTTGTAACACATTCTGTGAGTTTATAATTCATGTAACAGAAATATGTTCTGCAATATTCGATGTTATTTATGTATAAGAGCACGCTCGCTTTTAATAATGTGTTCTTTCCATTTTGTCACTTCTCTCTGATTAAAAAACGGAAGGTGACATTGCTACGAGTGAAACAACCGGCAACATCATTTATATTCCCTTTTGTCACAAATACTTGACCTTTTTCTCTGAATATATTACGGTTTCCAAGCGTGTGGTCAGCCAGGAATCTAAAAGTAAAGCATAATAACTGCAAGTAGAATGAAGAGCAATCGTATAAATAGGCTATTCTTGCCTGTCAAAAGTATTTGACTGCTTATTTTCGGACACGTCGCCACTCGCGATCGTTTGCTTACGCAGGAACCTAAGATGGTCTACAGTTTTTAAATTGCTGCTGGTAAAACGAGACCAACCGTGTTTGTAGTCGTGCTTATCATCAGTAATTCGCTGTTTATTCGGAATATATTGCAATTTTCGAGGGGTCGATTAGGTAAGAACCTAAGGGCGCAGATTAAACTGCTGCGAATGAAACGAGCATCAGTGATTTCCACAGTATTGCTTGTCATAAATATTTAGCTCAGAACTATTCCATAACAACGCTTTCGTAAGTTTGGCGCTTGGGACAGATTACACCACACAAGCGAGTGACGTTACGTGATATGATTTTAGCTGAATGGCTCACGTACTTCCGATTTTTAGTCACTGGTACAGAAATGTCACTGTGCACTTGTGTGTGTCACTGAACACTATAACTGTTATCACACGATACGATAGAAAATGATAACCGTATCTCAGTATACAGATAACTATAAACTTCGATAGACAGTTCCGGCTAATAGTTCTGTTACGTTGCAGCCGGATATGAGTTCAGAGGGTGCTGTTGTCGTGGGCGATGATTATAGACTGCAGTGAACCGTGCAGTACTCATGACGAAAGCAAGCTTCCCGCACGGCAGCGTACGGAAGGTCTTGAGGGCGTGTATTCGCTGAAGTCTCTCCTTCGTTGCTGCGTCTGGCAAATTTGTTTTTAGCTTGTGGTGTCGTTGTGAGATACCAAATGCAGTCTGGGACCTAGCACACCGGACGACACCACAGTCTAAATATTTACATGTGTCTAGAAAAACGAGATCTGGAAATCGGCTACATACGTCAGTACAAGGGCAGAAAATTATTTGAGTCCAGAAATTATGATAAGGCCAGAAGCAGTACACTGTCTCAAAAAGGGAAACAAATAACTCAGAGGTCTCTCTACGGAGCTATTTCTTGATTCTGAAACTATATAGCCCACGCAAGAAGACATCATTTTACTTGGGTTCAATACAGTGTTTACAAGGGAAGACTTAAGCTTAACTGCTTATAAAAGTATTCGTGTAGTAAGAAAACAAATATTTTTTATACTATCGAAAGACAAAAAGCAATCATTCGATTATATTTTTTTACTCGTTTGATTCATTTCTCTACAGATTTATTTTTTCTTTTTGATCTAGGTTTACATCGAGTGCTTTGAATTATAGATACGGGTGTGAACAGGCCCCATTATTCCAGAGACACAGCGACATACCTTGAGAACAGAGAAAGCTGGAAAATAAAAAGAAAGAGGAAAAGACTATTGTAAGGAAACGGTGAAGAAGCTGTAGCATGGCGATTGAAGGACAACTATCAAAGGAGAAAGAAGTCCTCTTACAATATAAAATCAAAATTAAATTTGGTTATACGGCAGACCGCGAATCCAAACAACTGAGGTTAGATTCCTGGATGACCGCAGTATTTGTATCTGTCACGTATCACCATGTTCATCTATGAGAATGCTTCTTAATTTGATAAACATCGCACGGTGCTTCGCCGTCCACATTAAGGAAAAGGTCCTGCTATAACACGCTGGATAAGTCAGTCTGAATATTGGAGGAAAGGAATGTCATATGAAATGCAATAGGGGACTACGTCCAGTTAAGGACTGTGGTGTTCTAACCAGCCCAGCCTTCGACATGACAGCTTCATTTACAGTACACGGGGTGACAATTATTGAACTCTGTGAACCCCCGCCCCTTCCCCCCCCCCCCCCCCCCCCCGCCCCTCTGCCATGAACCACGCACCATGCCGTTGGTGTGGAGGCTTGCGTGCCTCGGCGATATAGATAGCCGTACAGTAGGTGAAACCACAGCGGAGAGATATCTGCTGACACGCCAGACAAACGTGTGGTTCCTGAAGAGGGGCAGCAGCCTTTTCAATAGTTGCACGGGGCAACAGTCTGGATGACTGACTGAACTAGTCTTGTAACACTAACCAAACGGCCTTTCTGTGCAGGTACTGTGAACGGCTGAAAGCAAGGAGAAACTACAGCCGTAATTTTTCCCGAGGGCATGCGACTTTACTGTATGGTTAAATGATTATGGCGTCCTCTTGAGTAAAATAGAGATAAAATAGTCCCCCATTCGGAACTCTGGGCGGAGACTACTTAGGAGAACGTCGTTATCAGGCGTTCTACGGATCGGAGAGTGGAATGTCAGATCCCTTAATCGGATAGATAGGTTAGAAAATTTAAGAAGGGGAAGGGATAGGTTAAAATTAGATATAATGGAAATTAGTGAACTTCAGTACCAGGAGGAACAAGACCTCTGGTCAGGTGAATACAGGGCTATAAATACAAAATCAAATAGGGGTAGTGCAGGAGTAGGTTCAATCATGAATAAAAAAACAGGAGTGCGGCTAAGCTAAGTGAACGCATTATTGTAGCCAAGATAGACACGAAGCACATGCCTATCACAGTAGTACAAGTTCATATGCCATCCAACTCTGCAGAAGAAGAGATTGGAGAAATGTATGATGAGATACAAGAAATTATTCAGATAGTGAAGGGAGATGTAACTTTAATAGTCATTGGAGACTGGAATTCGATAGTAGGAAAAGGAAGTGAAGGAAAAGTAGTAAGTGAATATGGAATGGGGGTAAGGAATGAAAGAGGAGGCCACCTGGTAGAATTTTGCACAGAGCATAACTTAATCATAGCTAACACTTGGTTTAAGAATCATGAAAGAAGGCTGTACACATGGAAGAGGCCTGCAGACACTCTAAAGTTTCAGATAGATTACATAAAGGTAAGTCAGAGATTTAGGAACTGGGTTTTAAATTGTAAGACATTTCCAGGTGCGGATGTGGGCTCTGACCACAATCTATCGGTTATGAAATATACATTAAAATGGACGTAACTGCAAAAAGGTGGGAATTTAAGGAGATGGGACCTGGATAAACTAAAAAAAAACAGAGGTTGTAGAGAGTTTCAGAGAGATCATTAGGGAACGATTGACAAAAACGGGGGAAAGAAATACAGTAGGAGAAGAATGGGTAGCTTTGAGGGATGAAATAGTGAATGCAGCAGAGGATGAAGTAGATAAAAAGACGAGGACTAGTAGAAGTCATTGGGTAACATAAGAGATATTGGATTTCATTGATGAAAGGATAAAAATGCAGTAAATGAAGCATCCAAAAAGGAATACAAACGTCTCACAAATGAGATCTACAGGAAGTGCAAAATGGATAAACAGGGATGGTTAAAGGACAAATGTAAGGCTGTAGCGGCATATATCACTAGGGGTAAGATACATACTGCCTGCAGGAAAATTAAAGAGATCTTTGAAGGAAAGAGAACCATTTGTGGCAATATCAAGAGCTCAGATGGAAAACTCAGTTCTAAGCAAAGAAGGAAGAAGCAAAAAGGTGAAAGGAGTATGTAGAGGGTCTATATAAGGGCAATGTACTTGAGGGAAATATTATCGAAATGGAAGATGACGTAGATGAAGATCAAATGGGAGATATGATACTGCGTGAAGAATTTGACAGAGCACTGAAAGACCTAAGTCGAAACAAGGCCAATGGAATAGACAACATTCCAACAGAACTATTGATAGTCTTGGTAGAGCCAGCCCTGAAAAAACTCTACCATCTGGTGACAAAGATGTGTGAGTCAGGTGAAATACCATCAGACTTAAAGAAGAACATAATAATTCCAATCTCAAAGAAAGCAGTTGTTGACAGGTGTGAAAATTATCGAACTATCATTTTAATAAGTCACGGCTGCAAAATACTAACACGGAATCCTTACAGACGCATGGAAATACTGGTGGAAGCCGACCTCAGGGAAGATCAGTTTGGATTCCGTAGAAATACTGGAACACGTGAGGCAATACTGACCCTACGAATTATCTTAGAAGATAGGTTAAGGAAAGGCAAACCTACGTTTCTAGCATTTGTAGATTTAGAATAAGCATTTGACAATGTTGACTGGAATACTCTCTTTCAAATTCTGAAGGTGGCAGGGGTAAAATACAGGGAGCGAAAGGCTATTTACAATTTGTACAGAAACCAGATGGCAGTTACAAGAGTCGAGGGACATGAAAGGGAAGCAGTGGTTGGGAAGGGAGTGAGACAAGGTTGTAGCCTCTCCCCGATGTTATTCAATCTGTATATCGAGCAAGCAGTAAAGGAAACAAAAAAGAAATTTGCAGTAGGAATTAAAACCCATGGAGAAGAAATAAACAGTTTGAGGTTTGTCGATGACATTGTAGTGTCTTGAAAGGAGGATATAATAGCAAAACGAGAATAATGGAATGAAGTCAATTTAAATCAGGTGATGCTGAGGGAATTAGATTTGGAAATGAGACACATAAAGTAGTAAATGAGTTCTGCTATTTGGGAAGCAAGATAACTGATGATGGCTGGCCGGAGTGGCCGAGAGGTTCTAGGCGCTTCAGTCTGGAACCGCGAACCGCTATGGTCGCAGGTTCGAATTCTTCCTCGGGCATGGATGTGTGTGATGTCCTTAGGTTAGTTAGGTTTAAGTAGTTTCTAAGTTCTAGGGGAGTGATGACCTTAGATGTCAAGTCCCATAGTGCTCAGAGCTATTTGTACAATTTTTTTACTGATGGTGGTCGAAGTAGAGAGGATATAAAATGGAGACTGGCAATGCTGAGGAAAGTGTTACTTAAGAAGAGAAATTTGTTAACATAGAGTACAGATTTAAGTGTCAGGAAGTCTTTTCTGAAAGTATTTGTATGGAGTGTAGCCATGTACGGAAGCGGAGCATGGAGGATAAATAGTTTAGACAAGAAGAGAATAGAAGCTGTCGAAATGTGATGCTACAGATGAATGCTGAAGATTAGATGGGTAGATTACGTAACTAATGAGGAGGAACTGAACACAATTGGGGAGAAGAGGAATTTATGGCGTAATTTCACTAGAAGAAGGGATCGGTTGGTAGGACATGTTCTGCGGCATCAAGGGATCACCAATTTAGTATGGAGGGCAGCGTGAAGGGTAAAAATCGTAGACTGAGACCAAGAGATGAATACAGAAAGCAGAATCAGAGGGATGTAGGTTTCAGGTTGCAGTAGTTATTTGGAGATGAAGAAGCTTGCACAGAATAGAGTAGCATGGAGAGCTGCATCAAACCAGTCTCTGGACTGAAGACCACAACAACAACATGAAAATAAACGTAAACTGGTTACTAACTACGGCATGCACACACTTTATTCAATATGTAAACGTCACAACAGATATTTGGACTTAGGTTATGACATGTTCGGTATGCCCACCACTATTGGCGATGATGTGGCGCGGAAGAACAGCGAAATTCTGCATGACCCGCTGAAGTGTAGGAACATCGATCCCGTCGATGACCTCCTGAATGGCTGTTTTCAGCTCGGAAACGGTTTGGGGTTATTGTTGTATACCTTGTCCTTAATACATCCCCACAAAAAGTGTGTTCAGATCCGGAGAATATGGCGGCTAGTCGATGCCCATGCCAGTAGCCTCCAGGTACCCCAGCACCAGAATGCGGTGCCCAAAGTGCTCCTTCAGGACATCAAAGTCCCTCCTGATTCGATGGGGTCGAACAGCGTCTTGCATGAACCACACTTTGTCGAAATAGGGGACGCTTTGGGTAATGGGGACCGGACCGTTCGGTAGTGCCCATACCATCAAGGAACATCGCACCGATTATTCCGTGACTGGGCATTGCACACTCCACAGTCACCCGCTACGGGTGAAGAGCCTTCTCGACAGCAAAATGCGGATTCTTAGTCGCTCAAATGTGTCAATTTTGATTGTCGACATAGCCATCCAAATGAAAGCGGGCTTCGTCGCTAAACTAAACCATTCGTGCGCATATTAATTCCATCATGCCCCGCGGCCGACCGCGTAGTTTGAGCGTCTTAACACAAACCGGTCAGTAGTTATGACGATTTTATTTCATATAGTTCAATAATTGTCACCCCGTAGATGCACACTGACTGAGAAAAATCGTAACACCACAAAATAATTAATGTAGTGTAATGAAATTTCGGGAATACATTTGTCTAGGTAATATATTAAGTGATTAAAACTGCAAGACGACAGGTTTATGTAAGCGCGAGATAAGCCATTGCAAATTTGAAATTCTGGTACTTTAATAACTGGTGTAAACCTCCAGAATGCTGAATGCAAGCATGCAAACGTTGTGCATGCATTGTGTTGTACAGGTACCGGATGTCAGTTTCTGGAGTGAAGTTCCAGGCCTGTTGCAGTTGGTCGGTAAATACAAGGATGATTGCCAGCCGCTATGGCCGAGCGGTTCTAGGAGCTTCAGTCCGGAACCGCGCTGCTGCTACAGTAACAGGTTCGAATCCTGCGTCGGGTATGGATGTGTGTGATGTCCTTAGGTTAGTTAGGTTTAAGTAGTTCTAAGTTCTAGGAGACTGATGACCTCAGATGTTAAGTCCCATAGAGCTCAGAGCCATTTGAACCAGGTTTGATCAATGATGATTAATGCTGGTTGTGGATGACGCTGGAGCTGTTGTCCGGCGATGTCCCACATGAGCTCCATAGGAGACAGATCTGGTGGTCGAACAGGCCAAGGCAACATCAACATGTCGACACTCCGTACGGCATGTTGAGTATCAACAGCGGCATGTAGACGAGGGTTATCCAGTCAAAAAACATCCACTACAACTCTGTTCATGAATGGCAGCACAACAGGTCGAATCACCAGAGTGACGTACAGTTTTGCAATCAGGGTGCGTGGGATAACCATGAGAGTGCTCCTGCTGAAATACGAAATCGCACTGCAAACCATAGCTCCAACTGTAGGGCCAATGTGTCTAGCACGCTGACACGTTGGTTGTAGGCCCTCAACTGACCTCCTCTTAACCAATACACAGCCATCACTGGCACTGGGGCAGAGCCAGGTTTTATGAAAAACCTAACGCACTTCCACCCTGCCCTCCCATGAGCTCTCGCTTGACACCACTGAAGTAGCAAATGGCGGTGGTTTGGGATCAGTGGAAAGCACGAGACAGGGCGTCTGACGCGGAGCTGTTCTGGAAGTAGTCAATTTGTAACTGTGCCAATGTACAGCAGCAGCTACTCAGGTTGCTGCTGTACATGCAGTACGATGCGCCGGAGCCGTTAGCGTCACGTGGCCATCCAGAGCCCGGTCTCTATGTAACCATGCAGTCTCGTGTCCTCCGCTGCCAGCAATCATGTACATTGGCTACATTGCTGCCCAGTCATTCTGCATTATCGCAAAAGGAACATCCGGTTTCTCGTACACCTACTACACGACCTCGTTCAAACTCAGTGAGGGCTTGACAATGGTGTCTTTGTCGCCTTAAAGGCATTATTGACAATCATAAATTCGTCTCAGAGGTAACAAATGCTCCCTACCAACTTTCGTTTATGTCACACAAATCCTTCTTGGTACTGCAATATTTTTCTGTCAGTGTATATTCTTCGGAAGGAACTGTGAAAGGTCTCTGTTGGATTCCTTTCATGTTAATTTCTTAAATATGTTGTCATTTACGGCATAAATTCCACTTCTGAATTTAATGTGGTGTTTCTGACTCCATCTGGGAGGAGACTGAGCAGTGGAACGTGTTACTTTTACACATAAACAAGAACGATCTGTCACACTACTACACTTTAAAACACAGTTTATATGTAATTCATGTCACACAGTCTCATATGGAACCTACATGCGCTTTTTTATATAGTGTATATGATATGATATTGTCA
Source organism: Schistocerca cancellata (assembly GCF_023864275.1). Lineage (NCBI taxonomy): Eukaryota > Metazoa > Arthropoda > Insecta > Orthoptera > Acrididae > Schistocerca > Schistocerca cancellata. The sequence continues at coordinate 816,261,589 of NC_064627.1, read as the reverse complement.
TACCCCTTCCCTTCTGCGTGAACGGATGAATGAGCAAATGTATTTCTAGTTGCATGCTTGATGGTTGCAGACAAGCTTGACTGCTAGAGAACAGTAGGACCAACGTCGAAACAGGTAGCTACGCTTTCTAAAAGCGAAGAGGTTTCTATTCTTAGTATGGTCCTGTCCGTCCCTTGTCATGTTGGTATAGGAAACTGCATCTCTCGTCACTTCCGTTTGTATCTATGAAGCACCCTCGGTAGGGGCCCATGGCAGTCTGCCCGCGGTGAGCGTCTGAAGTGGTAAGACCTCCAGCTAAGCGCGTCTCTGCTAAGTCCGTAGGACAATGGATTTCTTAAGTTCAGCCTAACTGGAAATTTCATCACCTTTGATTCAGGTTTAGATCTAAAACATGTTATCTTAAATTACAACGCGGTGTAATTCGAGTGTGAAGTTCAGAATACCTTCCAGTAGTAACTTTGTCACTACTTTGGGAGTAAAGTGGAACCACATGTAACTCTAACTATGATCATCAATCTTAAATGCGAATGTGTGTGAGATTATAACGTCTCGTTTTGACAATATTTTTCAATATAGCAACTTTTCTTTATGTTTAACCCACATGGGGTGTACTTTGTGAGACCAGTACCACGTGCTTATACAATTGTTTGACCCATCAGGTTAATAGTAAGACGATAGTAACCAGTTCCAGGTTTTTCTTTTGTAAATTGCGTTTCGATGTCATTCATTTTAATTATCAAAATTATTGTGGAGTTACACTCTTTGTGTAAACCAAATTGACCACGTGAAGCATGTGGTATAATCATCAAAGTAGCCCTCAGCTATTCTTTTCGGGAAGATTTCACAGAGAGTTAGTATGAATTTAGTATACCAGTGTGTGGCTATTTCATGACGGACAGGATTGCGCTACGACCGTAACTTCTGTGGATGAAAATTTAATCGGTTGGTTGTGGTTAATTTCCTCTTGCATATGTTTCAACGTTCTTTGTGTGTTATTTTATGAATGCAGTGTTGTATGTAGTCTCCCAATCTTGGCTCCATATTTGATGTGTTCCGTAAGATTGCAAACTCACATTTTCACAATCCAAAATAAGGCACCAGTTTAGTTATGAATCAAGTTTAACATGCTGAAATTTTAACGGAACAATGATTAATGTTAAAACAAATGTCCAAATATAAACTGATTTATTTCTTTTTATTTAAATTCTCTTTATATATATATATATATATATATATATATATATATATATATATATATATATATATATCACCAGTTGTCGTAAGATGACCATTAAAAGATTATAATTAATGTTGGTCTGGTTGGGAATTTGGTAAGCTAGACTGGATACCAGATGCAACAGTTGCTCAGTAATGCAAGGTTAACTTCCCCAGATAGCTCACAGCTTTTAACCCGCTTTTATTGTCTTGAATATGAGCACCGCTTTCAGAACAACTTAATGCACCAACATTACAACTGTTCACTCTATAATATAGATGTCGTCCTATTCAGCGTTTATTTATATCCTTCGGAACATAAGGTATATTACGAAGGAGTGGTGAACAGTAATACTTCCGAAGGTTTTATATGAAAGTACTTCAGCCTTTTTAAATAAAATAAAAGTTATTAACATTCTTGCTCTTCATTCATCATGTCTACTTATTTCGCTAGAGGACTCCGAATTGTAGGCAATAACGTGGCAGTGTGTAACGTAACAATGTCGGTGCGTGAGAAATAGCGTGCTGTAAATGAAAGCACGAATTTGAACTCGTAGTTCACACAGCACCCTCTCCTTTAGCATGGCAACGTTCAATCGCACACGAGTGCTGATGCACCAGCAACATTGCCTTGGAGTCACTGTCATCTATCATCTTCCATACAGTACCGACTTGCCCGCATCGATTTTTATCTGCTTTCAAAACTTAAGGAACACTTCCAGGACTTTGCTTTGACAGTGATGAAGTGGTGCAAGCACAGGTGAGGTCGTGGATCCGCAACAAAGTCAAATGTTCTACAGTGACGGTATCAACGTTAATCTCTCGTTGATGAAAATGCGTTCGTCACCACGGTTGCTATGTTGAGAAATAAATATTAGACACGATGAATAAAGATGTAGAATGTTAATGACGTTTGTTTATTTAAAAATATATAAGAGTTTTCACATAAAAATCCGGAGGCATTACTTTTCATCAAGCCCACGTACATTAGCTGGTTCTTACGCATAGAACGCTTAGAAAATTCTTTCAGTCGTCTTTTAGCATGGTCACAGACTACGGCCCTTTCAAATTTTCAACGCTCCTACGTCTATGACCTTGTAATCATTTTGATTCAATACAAAATTTATAAGCTTCACAAGCATGCGTTTCAGCTACCATAAGAATATTACACGGTGGGAATGCGACTGTCGCATAATGGAGACGCAACTGAATTCTTTGCGCAACTTTCGGATTTCAAATAAGTGACGTAACTCAGTCTGTTTTGTTTTAACTTCTAGATGTTGATCAGAATTGGAGCTAGAATAGGTCTCATCCTTCCAGTGCAATAGATAAACTCATAGAAAATACTTGCACAAAAGACCAGCAGCTTTTAACATGCATCAAATGTTCAAATGTGTGTGAAATCTTATGGGACTTAACTGCTAACGTCATCAGTCCATAAGCTTACACACTAATTAACCTAAATTATCCTAAGGACGAACACACACACCCATGCCCGAGGGAGGAATCGAACCTCCGCCGGGATCAACCGCACAGTCCATGACTGCAGCGCCTGAAACCGCTCGGCTAATCCCGCGCGGCTAACATGCATCACTCAAACGGCATAGCAGCTAATACGATTTCACGTGTTCATCTTGTACAAATCAACTTTCGAAGTGATAGAGATTCACTGCTTGATATCTGAGACCATCGTTTCATGTGAATTTTCATTATTCGACAGAATTTCGAAATACCTTCACAAAATGAAGACACCTTCGTCAGAGATCGTGCATTACCGTACACGGAAGAATGGTTATTGATGAGAATTGTGAACTACGTGAAGAATGAATTGATGAAATTTGCCTCTTCTAAAGACTACTTTTACAATTTTCATCTGTAGTGTTACTAGCATAGTCCTCATTTCATGTAACTTCAGAAGGGATTTGTTGTGGTAGCCAATGAAGACGAGTTCTCCTATCTGTAAAGAATTTTAGTGGGCTGTTTTCCGGTTTAGAGAATATTCTAGGCATGTAGGGCTTATTACCAGCTACAAACAGAAGCTTGTACATTCATAACTTTGAATAAGAAATGGGTAAAATTCTTCCTGCGAAGCTGCTCGCAAGTCTTGGAGAATGGTTGGTGGATGTTGACGTGATACAACCCGTCTCCCCAGCGCATCCCAGATATGCTCTGTGGGATTCAAATCGGGAGAGCGAGCAGACCACGCCATGCCTGCAGTATCTTCCGTTTCCAAGAAGACATCAACCACTCGTTCTCTATGAGGTCGAGCACTATCTTCCATCAATACGAAATCTGGGAGAACAGCACTTCACAACAATAGTACACGAGGTCCCAAGACTTCGTCACGATACCTGACAGCAGTTACACCTTCCAGATTCAACCGTACAAGTGGTCAACACAATGCCTGCCCACACCATTAGCGATCCTCCTCGATATCGTTCTTTTTCCACAATGCTTGGGTCTCGAAATCGTGCTCAGATGCGAATCCGTCGACAATCACTCTCCCGATCAAACCGGTACTCATCTGTGAAAATACTCGTAATATTGGCCCACTGTTCGACTGTCTTGGTGGAATGTTGATGACTCCAATGCAGACGTTCCCTTCTATGAAGTCGCGTCCAAGGCACACTTACAGAGGGTTCCGACAATAAAGCCCATCCTGTCCTTCTCTACACCGTCTGGCTCTATAAAACAGGCCCAGTGGATGCTGCGGAGTCAGATGCCAACTGTAGCGCAGTACTGAGGTGGTATCGTAGTGCCCCTACAGCCAGGTAACAGTCCTCTCTTTCAGTTGTCCCACATGGTCGGCCCTTTCCTGATCTTTGGGATATAGCTATGGTCTCTATAAACTGTCGCCACACCCGAGGAATGACAGACCGATTCACCTTAAGCCATCGGGCCACATGAGTTTGCGACTGTCCTGCTTCCATTCTTCCTATGGCCCTGCACCGCAGAGACCCTGGTAGGCGTGTTCTCTGTGCCAAACTGCTCCGTCTGTGCCTATTACGCAATGTTTTTGGATATGAGATTACCCGGCAAACACTACTCCTTTTGATAGGTGCCTTGACGCTATCGCTGGCGTGACTTTCCATTGACAGGAATACCATATTCCGTGCAGTATACGACACTACGGATATCTGTTGACAGTCTGTACGATTATATCGTGATTCAGACGCAGGACGGGGAAATAGCGATTTGTCGCTTAAATGTTGGACACCAGTGTATTGTAAACAGACCGACGACTGCGTCTTACCTAGAGATGTTGATACGTTGAACCTACAAATTTAATTGTGGACGTGAAGGTGGTACGCGGAAGTGATCGACAGGACAACCCATACAAATATAGATACAACTGAATTGACAGAACCGAAAAACTCAGATATCCGAAAACAAAGAACAGCACTTTAATCTGGATGCTTCTGCATACTGTAACATATAGAATATAACGTATGGCTGAGGAGAAACGTACTACGACTATTTGCCATCATACTGAAAAACCACACTGGATCAATCAAGAGATAAACCAAATATACTGCAAGCTTTAGCAACATGTTAAAAACCATCTACATCTACATGGATACTCTGAAAATCACATGTAAGTGCCTGGCAGAGAGTTTATCGAAGCAGCTTCACAATTCTCTGTTTTTCCACTCTCGTATAGCGCGCGGGAAGAATGAACACCTATATCTTTCCGTACGAGCTCTGATTTCCCTTATTTTATCGTGGTGATCGTTCCTCCCTATGCAGGTCGGTGTCAACAAAATATTTTCGCATTCGGAGGAGAAAGTTGGTGATTGGAATTTCGTGAGAAGATTCCGTCGCAACGAAAAACGCCTTTCTTTTAATGACTTCCAGCCCAAATCCTGTATCATTTCTGTGACACTCTCTCCCAAATTTCGAATTATACAAAACGTGCTTCCTTTCTTTGAACTTTTTCGATGTACTCCGTCAGTCCTATCTGGTAAGGATCCCACACCGCGCAGCAGTATTCTAAAAGAGGACGGACAAGCGTAGTGTAGGCAATCTTCTTAGTAGGTCTGTTACATTTTCTAAGTGTCCTACCAATAAAACGCAGTCTTTGGTTAGCCGTCCTGACAACATTTTCTGTGTGTTCCTTCCAATTTCAGTTGTTCGTAATTGTAATACCTAGGTATTTAGTTGAATTTACGGCTTTTAGATTAGACTGATTTATTGTGTAACCGAAGTTTAACGAGTTCCTTTTACCACTCATATGGATGGCCTCACACTTTTCATTATTTAGGGTCAACTGCCACTTTTCGCACCATTCAGATATCTTTACCAACTCGTTTTGCAATTTGTTTTGATCTTCTGATGACTTTATTAGTCGATAAACGACAGCGTCATCTGCAAACAACCGAAGACGGCTGCTCAGATTGTCTCCAAAATCGTTTATATAGATAAGGAACAGCAAAGGGCCTATAACACTACCTTGGGGAACGACAGAAATCACTTCTGTTTTACTCGATGACTTTCCGTCAGTTACTACGAACTGTGACCTCTCTGACAGGAAATCGCAAATCCAGTCACATAACTGAGACGATATTCCATAAGCACGCAATTTCACTGCGAGCCGCTTGCGTGGTACATTGTCAAAAGCCTTCCGGAAATACAGAAATACGGAATCGATCTGAAATCCCTTGTCACTTCATGTGAATAAGGAGCTAGTTGTGTTTCACTGGAACGATGTTTTCTGAACCCATGTTGACTGAGTGTTAATAGACCGTTTTCTTCGAGGTAATTCATAATGTTCGAACACAATATATGTTCGAAAGTCCTGCTGCATATTGCCGTTTACGATATGGGCCTGTAATTTAGTGATTGACTCCTACTACATTTCTTGAATATTGGTGTGACCTGTGCAACTTTCCAGTCTTTGGGTACGGATCTTTCGTCGAGCGAACAGTTGCATACCATTGTTAAGTATGGAGCTAATGCTTTAGCAGAAAGGAACCTAATTTGTATGCAGTCTGGACCAGAAGACTTTCTTTTATTAAGTGATTTAAGTTGCTTAACTACTCCGAGGATATTTACTTCTACGTTACTCATGTTGATAGCTGCTCTCGATTCGGATTCTGGAATATTTACTTCGTCTTCTTTTGTGAAGGCATTTCGGAAGGCTGTGTTTAGTAACTCTGCTTTGGCAGGACTCTCTTCGATAGTATCTCCATTGCTGTCGCTCAGAGAAAGCATTGATTGTTTCTTGCCGCTAACATACTTCACATACGACCAGAATCTCTTTGGATTTTCTGCCAGGTTCAGAGACACAGTTTCGTTGTGCAAACTGCTATAGGCATCTCTCATTGAAGACCACGCTAAATTTCGAGCTTTCTGTAAAAGATCGCCAATCTTGGGGATTTTTGCGTCTGTTTAAATTTGGCATGTTTGTTTCGTTGTTTCTGCAACAGTGGTCTAACCCGTTTTGTGTACCAGGGAGGATCAGCTCCGTCGTTTGTTAATTTATTTCGTATAAATCTCTCAATTGCTGCCGATACTATTTCTTTGAATTTAAGCCCCATCTGGTCTACACTTATATTATTAATTTGGATCAAGTCATAAGAAAAAGAAGAAGAAAATGACGATCAACTGCTGGTTGTGATGATGCTGTGAAGAACAAAGACATTTTTGTGTGCCACTTGTTGTGACTATGTCTGTATTATGTTGATAAATTGCACATTTAGTATTAAAAATTATTTCCGGAGAGAGTGGCTACCAGTAACAGGCTTCAAATGCCCCGCATAACTGTGTTAGTGGCTATCTGTCTTACTTTTAGCTTTGTAGCCACTATCGTGTATCATGGTTTCCCAGAGTGTGATATTCCAGTGTTGTGATCCAGTGGCTTCAAAGTGCGTACTGCAGCCATGAACCCCTTGAGATGGACAGTACTGCAGCTATGGCCGGCGCGTGCAGGTTCTGGTGAGACCGTATCTGTTTCACTGTTGTGTTAATGGGGTGATTTGCATTCTAATGGCGCATCAAGCATCCAATAAACGTTGTTGTTACCCCTACATAAAAAGTGGACGAAGATGGCGAGGAGCTGGTCGTGGAAGGCTTAAGTAGGCGGCTTTAATTTCACGCAAGAGGAGACGTATACTTAATAGGGAGATTGGCCTCAGATATACGCTCTTCAACACTGAATATCTTAAATGCAGCGTGGCGTGACTTAGCTCAACGTGGACGTCATAATATTTAGCAGGAAACTTGTTTCACTTTTAAAAATTACGATGCGAGAATTTCAATATCTTTGTACTTACTCCTTAGACCTTAGCATTCATGTTATACTGAAAATTCTTTTGTTTTTCTGTATCAGCTGGGAAATACGTTGCATAAAGCTCCCGTAATGGGATACAAGAGTTTAGCTTATATCCACTTAAGACTCCTGAACAGGCGATCTCTGGCAGCTCCTACAATGCTTGTATTGACGTGTAGAGACCTGTAAACAAATTGAAATCTTAGGGACGAAGAACATGTGGATTCGATGGTAGTGAAACTGCTATACTTGTAACATGTTGCACAATAATGTGTTGTCATCAAAAAGTTTACATAGAACTGATGAAAAATCTACACCGTCCGCTGTAGAGTACTTACATACCGCTTGCAGTGCGTCTTAAACTTTTCTACTTGCTAGAATTCACTCTGCGTTTATGAATGTGTTAAAGTGTGCTTTCATTTCAAGAGTAGTGAAAAGCAATATGTGCTCCCAAGATCCGTGTGTATACTGTTATTTACAATTTTTTAATTCACATTATTTACTACTTTTTTAGTAATCGTTCTTTTTATTATAGTTCGTTGTGTTTCCCCGCATATTTGTTACTGCAGTGTGATAGAATGATCGTTCCTCTATTGGAAATTTAAAAAAAGTAGACGCTGAATACCACAGTACTATTTTGTACGACTGTTTTACGTTAATGAGTGGTCAGCTATAAAAAATGTCATCTTCTAAATGAGTTCTGAAACTATTTTGTTTTCATCCTAGGTCCTTGAAAATAAATATTATGACAAGAAAAGGCCTCTATGCTCTTATGAAGAGATGTTCTGAAAAAGAGTTTCTAAAAACACTGGACTTTACGGAAAAGTGTACATTATCAGATACTAACAAACCTGATGAAGAAAAGGTTTTAAACATAAACTGTCTTATACAAAGTCACAATTAAAGAAACGGGGCTAGCGTCATACAAAGTTGAAAGTACCTTCTCAAAAGAAACTATAACTGACTTGATAGTACCATAAAAATTTCATACAGCAAAACTCGAGCTGGTAGGCCGTCAAAGTCGTTCGTAGAGTTAAGCGAACGCAGTAAAAGGCGTAAGACGCTGCTACCGAGGAACAGGTTTGGAGCCACAGAATTAACGTATGCCAGTCAAATGAAGCTCCTAGAATATGGAAATGTTGATGGTTCCAAAGTTGTTAAATGTATTATTTCATCTCATACACGAGGAGCTAAGTACAGACAAGCATTCGATAGGAATCGTAGATAGTTACAAGCAAAAAAACGACTTTCGCATATCCAAGCTTTGTCAATGTTTTTGGAAGCCCCGCCAACAAGGAAACAATACGAAATAATTCGAACAATCCGAACAGCTGATAAGAAGGTCTGTCCCTGTTACATTATCCTTTCAAGAGGCTAAGAAGCAGTCCTAGCCTGTGACTGAATCCAAGCAGGTGACTGCCACAGGAGCGGAGAATCAATTTGAAGGTTTCCTTAATCGCACGTGTAAGCGATTAATTATTTTGAAGAGGTTTTAAATTATCTTCCAAATGGTGAGCTAAATGCATTGGAATTTATCTATAAATGTGCTTGTTAGGTATATTGGGAATTAGTGAAGTTCGGTGGCAGGAGGAACAAGACTTCTGGTCAGGTGACTACAGGGTTATAAACACCAAATCATATAGGGGTAATGCAGAGTAGGTTTAATAATTAATAGGAAAATAGGAATGCCGGTAAGTTTCTACAAACAGCATAGTGAACGCATTATTGTGGCAAAGATAGATTCGAAGCCCACACCTACTACAGTAGTACCAGTTTATATGCCAACTAGCTCTGCAGATGACGAAGAAATTGAAGAAATGTATGATGAAATAAAAGAAATTATTCAGATAGTGAAGGGTGACGAAAATTTAATAGTCATGGGTGAATGGAATTCAGTAGTAGGAAAAGGGGGAGAAGGAAACGTAGTAGGTAAATATGGATTGAGGCTAAGAAATGAAAGAGGAAGCCGCCTGGTAGAATTGTGCACAGAGCACAACTTAATCATAGCTAACACTTGGTTCAAGAATCATAAAAGAAGGCTGTATACATGTAAGAAGCCTGGAGATACTGACAGGTTTCAGATAGATTATATAAGGGTAAGATAGAGATTTAGGAACCAGGTTTTAAATTGTGAGACGTTTCCAGGGGCAGATGTGGACTCTGACCAAAATCTATTGGTTATGATCTGTAGATTAAAACTGAAGAAACTGCAAAAAGGTGGGAATTTAAGGAGATGGGACATGGATAAACTGAGTAAACCAGAGATTGTACAGAGTTTCAGGGAGAGCATGAGGGAACAATTGACAGGAATGGGGGAAAGAAATACCGTAGAAGAAGAATGGGTAGCTCTGAGGGATGAAGAAGTAAAGGCAGCAGAGGATCAAGTAGGTAAAAAGACGAGGGCTAGTAGAAATCCTTGGGTAACAGAAGATATATTGAATTTAATTGATGAAAGGAGAAAATATAAAAATGCAGTAAATGAAGCAGGCAAAAAGGAATACAAACGTCTCAAAAATGAGATCGACAGGAAGTGCAAAATGGCTAAGCAGGGATGGCTAGAGGACAAATGTAAGGACGTAGAGGCTTATCTCACTAGGGGTAAGATAGATACTGCCTACAAGAAAATTAAAGAGACCTTTGGAGATAAGAGAACCACTTGCATGAACATCAAAAGCTCAGATGGAAACCCAGTTCTAAGCAAAGAAGGGAAAGCCGAAAGGTGGAAGGAGGATATAGAGGGTCTATGCAAGGGCGATGTGCTTGAGGACAATATTATCGAAATGGAAGAGGATGTAGATGAAGATGAAATGGGACGTACGATACTGCGTGAAGAGTTTAACAGAGCACTGAAGGACTTAAGTCGAAACAAGACCCCGGGAGTAGACAACATTCCATTAGAACTACTGACGGCCTTGGGACAGCCAGTCCTAACAATACCATCTGGTGAGCAAGATGTATGAAACAGGCGAAATACCGTCAGACTTTAATAAGAATATAATAATTCCAATCGCAAAGAAAGTAGGTGTTGACAGATAAGAAAATTACCGAACTATCAGTTTAATAAGTCACAGCTGTAAAATTCTAAAGCGAATTCTTTACAGACGAATGGAAAACTTAGTAGAAGTCGACCTCGGGGAAGATCAGTTTGGATTCCGTAGAAATGTTGGAACACGTGAGGCAATACTGACCCTACGACTTATCTTACAAGCTAGATTAAGGAAGGGCAAACCTACGTTTCTAGCATTTGTAGACTTAGAGAAAGCTTTTGACAATGTTGACTGGAATACTCTCTTTCAAATTCTGAAGGTGGCAGGGAGCGAAAGGCTATTTACAATTTGTACAGGAACCAGATGGCAGTTATAAGAGTCGAGGGACATGAAAGGGAAGCCGTGGTTGGGGAGGGAGTGAGACAGGGTTGTAGTCTCTCCCCGATGTTATTCAATCTGTATATTCAGCAAGCAGTGAAGGCAACAAAAGAAAAGTTAGGAGTAGGTATTAAAATCCATGGAGAAGAAATAAAAACTTTGAGGTCCACCGATGACATTGTAATTCTGTCAGAGACAGCAAAGGACTTGGAAGAGAAGTTGAACGGAATAGATAGTGTCTTGAAAGGAGGATATAAGATGAACTTCAACAAAAGCAAAACGAGGAAAATGGAATGTAGTCGAATTAAGTCGGGTTTTGCTATTTGGGGAGCTAAATAACTGATGACGGTCGAAGTAGAGAGGATATAAAATGTAGACTGGCAATGGCAAGGAAAGCGTTTCTGAAGAAGAGAAATTTGTTAACATCGAGTATGGATTTAAGTGTCAGGAAGTCATTTTTGAAAGTATTTGTATGGAGTGTAGCCATTTATGGAAGTGAAACATGGACGATAAATAGTTTAGACAAGAAGAGAAAGAAGCTTTTGAAATGTGGTGCTACAGAAGAATGCTGAAGATTAGATGGGTAGATCACATAACTAATGAGGAAGTATTGAACAGGATTGGGGAGAAGAGATGTTTGTGGCACAACTTGACTAGAAGAAGGAACCGATTGGTAGGACATGTTCTGAGGCATAAAGGGATCACCAATTTAGTATTGGAGGGCAGTGTGGAGGGTAAAAATCGTAGAGGGAGACCAAGAGATGAATACACTAAGCAGATTCAGAAGGATGTAGGTTGCAGTAGGTACTGGGAGATGAAGAAGCTTGCACAGGATAGGGTGGCATGGAGAGCTGCATCAAACCAGTCTCTGAACTGAAGACCACAACAACAACAACGTGCTTGTGATGCTTCAGATCAAATTATGTTTAATTTTTGTTTTAAACCCTTGGTTTTGATGCGAAAATATTTCAGTCATCTTTAGTGCCTCTCCAACTTGTTAGTCTCACGGATAAAAACCTGCTAGGAAAAATCCTACACCATCACCTTCTCTCTATTGTAAACAAAACAAACCAGATTTATTCATGAAATAGCTTATGTTACTAATTAAGGAATTGATTATATCAACAGACAAATTGAAACATTACAAGAGACAAAAATTGCAGGAACAGAGGATGATTTATCCACAACTAACACATTGCCGATGGAACGTGATAGATTCAAGGGTCTGCAATGCAGCAAGAGAGACAGCATCGGCAATGAGATGCTACATTTGCAAGGCTACCTCAAAAGACTTCAATGAATTGTCAAAAACAAAGGTAGTAAATACAGAAGCTCCTCGGTTCGGACTCCCTATACTCCACGCTCGAACTAGATTTTTAGAATATCTGTTGCGTTTGTCATACAAAATAAACATCAAGACGCAAATCCGTTCAAAATAGGAAAAGAAACTTGTTCAAGAGAGGAAGAAAGTCACATAAGAAATGTTAAGGAATCGATGAGATTAATTGTATGTAGGTGTTCCCATACAATGCAAAGGAAAAAGAAATGATGGAGTAACATTAGAAGTTTTTTTACAGATCCTGAAACATCGACAGAAATAACACATGTAGATCTGCAACTCATCTATCGACTCAGAGTTGTTCTAGAAGTATTTCCAGTGGACAGAAGACAGTCATGCACAAGTTTTCTATTGATATAGTTGAAACAGCAAGACTGTGCGTCGATTTGTATTAATGGCATCCTATGGCCCTCTTTGCACATGGCCCAACTGTCATTGAACATGGCCCCTTCCCCGTAGGCAGTTTATCAGAAGTAGCAGCCGAGGCCCGCAATAAGCACTTTCGTACAGGCAAACGTATGACTTGAAATTCTCACAAGGAGAATGGAATCTGACATAAACAGACTACTTAACAGGTGTGAGACCGAAGCCAAGGAAAACGAACAAACCTTTCTTAAAAGCAACATTACATTTAATGTTCTCAAGAGAAGGATGGGTTAGGCAGGTCTCTCAAGCGGAAATTGATGGTGTAGAGGAGTTCCCAATAGAAACTGACTGCTCAGATGAACAAGATTGGGAGACGTCATCTCAGTAATACATAGTACTGTACCTAAGAAATAAAAAATCTAGTAAAAGTACCATAATTTTGTTTCATTTCATGTTATAAAGTATGTAAATAAATTATTATCCTATAAATATTTTCCTTAGGGTCTCACGGTACAGAAAATACCAAACACTAATTTTGGCTAACTTTTTGCATGAAATACTTTTATGTGCGTCAGTTACGTTGCTTCCAGACAGACACACAGTTCCCCTCTGTAATAATTATATTATTGCGTCAGACGTTTGACAGAAGTTTATACCTTTTGATGAGCAGATTACAACAGCAGTTTAAATTTTAAAATTCGGTCAGTAATTAGTCGAAATGCGGATACCTCGGATGACGAGATAGTCGCTTAGTAATATACAGTAGGTCCAACTAATGGGTTTACATCATTTGAACTCTTTTGTTTACAATTCCGGTCCAGTTACTACGTTGCTTCTGCACTTCTATGTAATCTTAGTACCACCTGTGCTTTTGCAGTGTGCAGGCGCGTGACAACAAGCGAACATCTGTTGAGAAGTGGATAGACCGACGAGGAAGTGTTAAGTTTCCACCCAGATCTCCCGATCTAAATCAGTTACACTTCTTTCTGTAGGGAACTCCAAAGGACACCGCCAACACCACAAATCCACGTGCCGGACGATGTGGCCGAGCGGTTCTAGGCGCTTCAGTCTGAAACCGCGCTGCTGCTACGGTCGCAGGTTCGAACCCTGCCTCGGGCGTGGATGTGTGTGATGTCCTTAGGTTAGTTAGGTTTAAGTTGTTCTAAGTCTAGGGGACTGATGACCTCAGATGTAGAGTCCCACAGAGCTTAGAGCCATTTGAACCACTTGAACAAGCCACATCCGCTGGGTAACATGAGAGAAACGAATCCGTTCCAGTGGCAACCGGACCAAATGTGCGATACTGTAGTGCCTGACTACGATGCAACAGGCTCTGCGGGGACCACAGCCGTTACGAAACACATCAAATAAATTCGCAATTGCAAATGAGGACAACCATCAGGAGTAGAATGGAATAACGACAATGAAAATTTGTGCCAGACTGAGACTCGAGCCCGGATTTCCCGCTTATCGCGAGCGGTCGCCTTACCATTTGGCTATCCGTGCACGCATGCATGCATGCATGCATGTCCAAAGGAACTCTGCATCTTAATCAGAATAACACAGGCGCTGCAACATCGTACTTATCTGCCGAAACTGGGCAAGCGATTTTCAAGTACAACGTCTGTCCTGTACAGGAATATACACTCCTGGAAATGGAAAAAAGAACACATTGACACCGGTGTGTCAGACCCACCATACTTATTCCGGACACTGCGAGAGGGCTGTACAAGCAATGATCACACGCACGGCACAGCGGACACACCAGGAACCGTGGTGTTGGCCGTCGAATGGCGCTAGCTGCGCAGCATTTGTGCACCACCGCCGTCAGTGTCAGCCACTTTGCCGTGGCATACGGAGCTCCATCGCAGTCTTTAACACTGGTAGCATGCCGCGACAGCGTGGACGTGAACCGTATGTGCAGTTGACGGACTTTGAGCGAGGGCGTATAGTGGGCATGCGGGAGGCCGGGTGGACGTACCACCGAATTGCTCAACACGTGGGGCGTGAGGTCTCCACAGTACATCGATGTTGTCGCCAGTGGTCGGCGGAAGGTGCACGTGCCCGTCGACCTGGGACCGGACCGCAGCGACGCACGGATGCACGCCAAGACCGTAGGATCCTACGCAGTGCCGTAGGGGACCGCACCGCCACTTCCCAGCAAATTAGGGACACTGTTGCTCCTGGGGTATCGGCGAGGACCATTCGCAACCGTCTCCATGAAGCAGGGCTACGGTCCCGCACACCGTTAGGCCGTCTTCCGCTCACGCCCCAACATCGTGCAGCCCGCCTCCAGTGGTGTCGCGACAGGCGTGAATGGAGGGACGAATGGAGACGTGTCGTCTTCAGCGATGAGAGTCGCTTCTGCCTTGGTGCCAATGATGGTCGTATGCGTGTTTGGCGCCGTGCAGGTGAGCGCCACAATCAGGACTGCATACGACCGAGGCACACAGGGCCAACACCCGGCATCATGGTGTGGGGAGCGATCACCTACACTGGCCGTACACCACTGGTGATCGTCGAGAGGACACTGAATAGTGCACGGTACATCCAAACCGTCATCGAACCCATCGTTCTACCATTCCTAGACCGGCAAGGGAACTTGCTGTTCCAACAGGACAATGCACGTCCGCATGTATCCCGTGCCACCCAACGTGCTCTAGAAGGTGTAAGTCAACTACCCTGGCCAGCAAGATCTCCGGATCTGTCCCCCATTGAGCATGTTTGGGACTGGATGAAGCGTCGTCTCACGCGGTCTGCACGTCCAGCACGAACGCTGGTCCAACTGAGGCGCCAGGTGGAAATGGCATGGCAAGCCGTTCCACAGGACTACATCCAGCATCTCTACGATCGTCTCCATGGGAGAATAGCAGCCTGCATTGCTGCGAAAGGTGGATATACACTGTACTAGTGCCGACATTGTGCATGCTCTGTTGCCTGTGTCTATGTGCCTGTGATTCTGTCAGTGTGATCATGTGAGGTATCTGACCCCAGGAATGTGTCAATAAAGTTTCCCCTTCCTGGGACAATGAATTCACGGTGTTCTTATTTCAATTTCCAGGAGTGTACATAATGGATGCACTAATTCACGTCGTAGACGCATGGTAGACGACATATGGAAGTTTGGGTCTGCCCGTGACTCATGCACAGATAGCCAGGCCGGTACCGTAGCTCAGTATGTTCGCTCAGAGGATTAGCTACCTTCTGTAATAGAAAAACTGAGTGAACGGATCGACGAACAACCCGAAAGATTGTCATCGGACGTCCGCTCCGACGACATTCAACGAACAATATAGAACAAAATGAGATCAAAATTTAAAAAAACGGTGAGAGCGACCGCTCGTGATAAGAGGGAAATCCGGGTTCGATTCCCGGCCCGGCACAAATTTTCATTGTCATCATTCCATTGTACAGCTGATGGTAGCCCTTATTCGCAATTGCGTATTCATCTGATGTGTAAACATTATTGTCGATCTGTTTCACAGCGCTGTACAGTGAAGTGATAAAAGTTTGGGGATACCTCTTCATATCGTGTCGGACTTCTTACCAGCGGAAGTATTGACGGATGTTGACTATTGCCGTCAATAATTACGTAAGCAATGCCAGCACAGGATTCTGTGCAGGAACTGACCTCTAGATTAAGTCCCATAAATATTCGACTGGATTAATGACGGGTGTTCGAATTGTACAGAATGTTCTTCAAACCAATCGCTAACAATCGTGACCCTGGCACATAGCGCATTGTCACCTATAAACATTCCACCGTGGTTTGGCAACAAGAAGACCATGGATGGCTTCTGCAGGTAGCCGAACATAACCATTTCCAGTCGGGTTCAGTCGGACCAGAGGATCCAGTCCATTCCACGTAAACACACCCACATCATCACGAAGCCATCACCACCTTGCCTAGTGCCTTATTGACAACTTGGATCCATGGCCTCATGAGGTCCACGCCACACTCGAACCATGCTGTCAGCTCTTACCAACTGAAATCTGGACTCATCTGATCATTCCACGTTTGTGCAGTCGTCTATGGTCCAGCTGATACGGTCACGAGCCTAGGAGAGACGCTGCAGTCGATGTCGCGTTATTAGCAAACGCACTCGAGTCGGTCGTTGCTGCCATCGCCCAGTAACACCAAATTTCGCCGCAGTGTCGCAACTAATACGTTCGTCGCACGGCCCGCTTTGACTTCTGCGGTTATTTCACGCAGTGTTGCTTGTCTGTTAGCAATGATAACTCCATCCAAACGCCTCTGCTCTCGGTCGTTAAGTAAAGGCCGTCGGTCACTGCGTTGTCCGTAATGAGAGGTAATGCCTCGAATGTGGTATTGCAGTCACACTCTTGACACTGTGGCTCTTGGAATATTGAATTTCCTAACGATTTCCGAAATGGAATGACCTGAGTACAAATGTCAGCTCTGCCAATTTCCTGTCCTTCGCACCTTGTGTACGCGATACTACCTTGAAGTGGTTCAAATGGCTCTGAGCACTATGGGACTTAATGTCTGAGGTCATCAGTCCCCTAAAATTAGAACTACTTAAACCTAACTAACCTAAGGACATCACACACATCCATGCTCGAAGCAGGATTCGGACCTGCGACTGTAGCAGCAGCGTGGTTCAGGACTGAAGCGCCTAGAACCTCTCGGTCACAGCTGCCGGCGATACTACCTTCATCTGTGTAAGTGCATATCGTTACCCAACGAGTTCTGTCACATCAGTGTGTTGCTGCTGAGGACATTTTGAATATTTTGAGTAAGAACCCTTCCTTATTCATATTGTGGCCATCTTTACGTGATAGAAATCCCTAGTTTGTGTTTATTTAGTTCGAGTGATTTGAGTTCAAACATTGTAAACCCCTATGTGGGACTTCCCGTATTTGCGAGGACATAATTAAGACTTTATGGCTCCCATCGAATAGCCGTTCTACCACGCTTTTCCCTGTCGCAGTATTGTTTCCGTCTATTGTTACACAGATATCTGATACATAAGCTTTCAGAGCAGGACTGTAGGAGTGTCATAGCCGTAGTTCTCCCAGAGGATAGTCTTGAAATGTGACGCGAGAGGTAAGGTCGCACCCCGAGTAGCCCTCGCGCGCCCCTTAGGGGTCGTCGACACCCCTCCGCGTTGACCGCCGCGCCTTTCCCACGCGTCGAGGGTTACCGCGGAAGGCGACCGCGAGATGTCCCTGCGATACGGCCACGTCGGGCCGCGCGCTAATTGGCGGCGCGTCGCCCGCTTCCAGCCCATATCACACGGCGCGGCAATCTGGCTCGTGTGTGGCCGGGCCGTCTCGCCGGCTACAGCCGCCTGTCACTGCGCAGGAGACGCGCCACCGACGCCGTCGGCCCGGCCCACACGTGCTGACGTGCCCGGCAGCCACGGGTAGACTCCTCGTACCGTGTTAAGCTCAGTCTGTGTCCAGACGTGAAGCCTGGTAGAAAAAAAAAATTTTTTTTCAAGTACAAATACACAGGGCACGAGCGAAACAGGTACTGTAACAAAATATGGAAACACAGCGAGAAATGTATGGTTCAACATAAATATAAATACCACGTTCCTTGTAGTGACCATTTTCGCTGCAGCTGTTTATAAATTGCAGTTGTTTCAAAGAAAATGCCTTTTTTGCATGCAGCATATCGAAATTTTGGTTTTTATTTTCGCACCCAGACGCGTTTCGCCTTTTTTTCAAGGCATCTTCAGTGGGTGTCCTGAAATATTACATGATTTGTCCATTTTTACACATAGGTTATGGTATCAGATCTAGGTTATAGATTTAAAAACAGTTCCTTAACGTTTTTTTATGAAACGGAGAGGTACTTACAGGTAACTTCCAAATCATTGCATCTAATCAAACTACTTTTTCTCATCTGGCAACCAGGTGGACATCTTACAGTTCACTTTCAGTTCACTGTTTACGTTGCACATCACTGTAACTGCCATCTTTTTAATACAGAGTTTCATTTGGTTTTCTAAGTGTTACCAACATTCTCAGTTTCCTGCATTCACCTCTTTTGTGTTTGTGTGTGTGTGTGTGTGTGTGTGTGTATTAGAGAGGGGGAGAGATTTCTTATTTTTTAATAAAATAAAAATTATTTATTTAATTTTTATTAGTATTTTTTATTCATTTATTTATTCTTAAAAACAATAATAATTATTATTAGTTTTATATTTTCCTGTATATACTTATGAGCGGAGCCAAGCCTGCAGGTTGCACTGTTATATGGTGTGTGTGTGTGTGTGTGTGTGTGTGTGTGTGTGTGTGTGTGTGTGTGTGTTAGTGTATGTCTGTGTGTGTGTGTCTGAGTGCGTGGGTGGTGTTATGGGCACTCAACGTTGAGATTATCAGCGCCCATATGAAGTTCGTGGAAATAAATGTGGCTAAAATGGAGAAAACGTGAGCAAAGAAATAAAAAGCAGTCTCTATTTATATAAAAGGCAATGTCCCGACTGACTAGCTAAGGACAGAACCATGAAATTTCCAGAGGGTATTGATCTTATACTGTAGGCGACGTTAACGAGGTTTTTTTTTCGATGTTCCGTCCCTAAGGGGGTGAAAGAGAAGTTGAAAGGCTTTGCGAAAATATGTCGCTGTTAAGGCAATTTTGAAGCTACAACTGCGGAAGTTGGTATTTGATATCTTAGTCACAAGTAAAAAAATACGTACTATACCATGTTTGGAAATTCAACCCCTAAGGGGCGAAATACGGAATGAAAAATTTTTTGAAAAATATTGCTCGTAACCCAAATTTGAAGCTAGAACTACTAAAATTAGTATTTGGTTTCTCCGCCAGAAATAAAAAAATACGTGCCTAGAATTTCTGTAAATTCAGCCACCAAGGGGGTTAAATACTGTGTGAAATTTTCTTCAAAATAAATCATTATTATAGTACTACTAAAGCATTTTTAAAGATACATCTATGAATATTGGTATTTGACTTCTAGGTTAGAAATAAAAAAAAAGCGTTCCACTGTTTTCGGAAATTCAATCCCTAAGGGGATAAAATAGGTGATGAAAAGTTTTGCGGAAATATTTCATTGCAAAAGCAGTCTTGAAACTAAAGCTCTGAAGATTTGTTTTCGGATTTTCAGTTAGAAATAAAAAAAATAAGTGTTGCTGTTCAACCTGTAACGGGTTTAAACTGGGTTTTGTTTGAAAATATTTTGTCATTTCAAAACATTTTTAAAGCTACAAAAATCGATATTCGAATTTCTAAAGAAATTGTATTAGGGGATGAAAGTTCCTATGGAATTATCGCTAGAAGAACTCAAAAGGCAGAATTAACAAAGGCCTGCGTCTCCAGTTACCAGAATCATCTTTTCGTCAGAAGTACATTCTGAAAAGACACTGCTTCTGAGGTGTTAATTAGCGTGAAAAGTTTACAATACTTCACAATAATTTGAATAACATAACAATTCCAGTAAATAAAAAAAATTTGCGCAGACCATGCGGCTTACGCTAGCGAAGCAGCGGCACTAAGCTAGTATAAAATCGCAACATCTCTCTCAAATCTCACTCTGACGACCTGCACAGTCGCACTTGCTCACATTATGGAATATAACGTTAAACTTGTTCAGATGTTGTACTCTGTCACATTACTGTGACCACCTGTCAGACGCCTGAAAAACCACCTTTTACTGCGAGAAATTTGCAGGAGGAGAGTCAGTGAGGTTCTGGAAGATGCTGATGGGGATGCGCAGCTATGCCGAACCCAGTATCGTGGCCAGCTGCGCTAGGTTTCTCATTTGAGAATTCATGGCGCCTGTGGTCGATCGAGGTGGTCTCACAGACTCTCGATTGGGTTTAAATCAGGAGAGTTTGCTGGCCAGAGGATTATGATAAACTCAACACGGTGCTCTTCTAATCATTTACGTGCACTGCGAACTGCGCGACACATTGCACTGGCTTGCTCGTAGATGCCATCCTGCCGACGACAAACGTACTGCGTGTAGGACGCGGGCCTCCCCAAGGATAGATGCGTACTTCTTTTGATCCACTGTGCCTTCTAAAATGATTACACCGTCCAGGGAATGCCACTAACACATTCCACAGATCATAACGCTCCTTCCTGGTTTCAGGGTGTTTTTTTTTATACGTTTCTCGCCGTACACGGCAACGACCATTTATGTAATGGAGCATGAAACGTGACTCATCGGAAAAGGCCAGCTGTCGCCACTCATTGTGTAAGGTGCCAGGACATAGGCACTTACAAGTTAGCTTACCAACATTAGTAACAATAAAGGGACTGGCAAGGGCATCAGATCATGACTATTGAATTGTGATAAATATGAGGCACTCCCTGGATGTCTGCATGGTTCAGCCACTAAATTAAAGCGTTGGTGAAAAGCGTCGGAAGTTGAGAATTGTGGAATGCAAAGTCTGCAGATGGCCGTAGCTCGCCGGGCCGCCGTGGGCGGCAGGTAGCGGTCACCGGAAAAGCGGGACAATACGGCGCTTCTGGGGGTAGCCCGGCATCCAGAGCCACCTGTACTGGGCAACACGTGGCGAAGACGGGAATTTAGTTTGGCTAGGGGCGTTATGACCTACTCTATCATTGGGTAGATCTCAGTGGAGGGATTTCGGCGATGATAGAGCTTTCGACATTGGCCGAAACTGAGTATTCTTCCGCCGCGTTTTCGTACGCGTGGGAAACGGGAGAATTGTGGAGAGAGAGTGGACTTCGCCTTCAGCCATCGAGCGGTACGGACTTGGAGACGGCGTCTTGGCCAAAAAGGGAGATATACGGTCTGTATCGCAGTACTGCACCAACGCGTGTTCCGTGCAGAGTTCTGCGGTTAGAGCTCTTTGTGTGCTCAGAAGTGAGATTTTCACGAACGCTTAACCACTTCCAACAACTTACCTAATATTCTTGATCTGGTAGTTATCCTTGCGAGGTGTCGAGTATTTATCAACGCAGCTGCCGGTAACAGGGGCGCGTAATTGCAAATTGTTAATGTGCGATTCTCAGGAGTGTACGGGTGGACAAAGAGATTTACATTTTTTTTGTTAATTTTGTCAGTTGTGGGGAATATCAAATTAAAATGCCAATATTACAATCGAATTGTGGACTTCATTGTACCCTGTCCCAGTAAGCTTTACAGGTACTCTAGTCACTGCACAGCTTGCCCAGGCGGGAAGGAAAGAAAGTTTGCAGTCTTCTATGTCAGGGACGGACTGATAAGCTTAAAAGTGGACGTCCATATTCCAGCCTTCGTCGCCGATGAATAGGAGTCAGCATGGGTGCATGCATGAATCAGGAGCCTGATGTGGAGGCCCACACGCAGCAGCGTTCGCTCAACTGCCGCTAAGGAGACACTGCTGGTAGCCTTTCAGCTCCTCTAGACAGTCAGTTGCTCGGTAGTTACACCTCTATTCGTCCGCACACATCTTCTCAGTCATCGTTCAAGACT
This sequence comes from Schistocerca cancellata, assembly GCF_023864275.1. NCBI lineage: Eukaryota > Metazoa > Arthropoda > Insecta > Orthoptera > Acrididae > Schistocerca > Schistocerca cancellata. The sequence continues at coordinate 816,239,623 of NC_064627.1, read as the reverse complement.
GTCATCTATGGCCTGCGGAGCACCAAGGTTGCTTCGGCGCCGGCTTTTGATACTGACATTTTGCGATGCACGATAGGCTTTAACCACGGCGGCACGCGAACAGTTTACTTAGCCATTGCGGAAATTCGCGTCCCATCGACATGCTTTATATGCCTGCCACTGCTCGTAATGTCATCTGCCGCCTGTGAGTGGTTACTGCACGTTGAAGTCGAACGTAGGCGGTGGTTGCGTTCCGTGATGCTACTCCAGGCGGGTGTAAAATGAATGTGCGCAACGGAAAAAATAAACGGTAAATGAAGATTTGGCCCTGTCTGATCACCCCCTGAAGCAGATATTAGGATCTCTTAATTCTATTAACTACAATCTAAACATAAATGAATAATGAAGGCAACTAATCCTACTAAATGAGAAACGTTGTTCCTGCTTATATAGTTATTGTAGGAAGAAAACCTTTACATTACAAAGTTTACATTTCCTAAGTAAAATTACTAATCAATTGCCCAACTCTGCCCCTTATTATGACTGCGCGGTCTAATATCAATAACGCGAAATGACTGACATAATCTATGTACCAAGCACTATAAGACACTGCTTTCAAAGAGGATCTACGATGGTGTGGAACTTCAGTGGAAATAAACTAACGTGATCACAGCTGTTTAGCTTTTATAGCCCGAATAAGCCGAAGCAATTTGCGATATCACCGTATGTACTGCGTCCGGTGCGTCGAAGTGATGGTTCTCGTACTCGTCTGCGACGATGGAAGAACTCCAGCCACAACTCTTTCAAACACTAGGACGGCAATAGGCGGTCCTCTGACTAATATACGCTAATACTGTCTTCTCCTCTCTGTGTTCTGCAGACGAGAAACGTGAACTCCCAGCAACAAGGACGGAGTTCAGATAACGTCTCAACGTAAGTATAGGCAGAAGGAATGCCCTCAATTACTGAACGCTGCGTACTCAACGACGACTTCCAACCAGGAGGTGAAGTTCAGAATCGTATAGGTTGGCAACAGTACAGTACCTAACTGTTCTAACTATAAACTCTCCTGAGAGCAAGAACAGCAAATAAGTCTGTATCAACAAAGCTGGTGTCTAGGGACCGTCACACACGGGCGCTCACAACGGAAGCCCTCGTCTCTCCACCGCTGGCCTCCCAGCAAGGCTCGGCTTCTCACCCACGTAATTCCGAAAACGTATCATATTCCCGAAACCACGGAATATTCTCTCTCTCTACAGATTCTTCCGAACGCTGACCAACCAAATTTTAGTCTTTTGTCGTCCAGCGCGGAAAGTTTGTGAGGAAAAACCTATACTCGTACAATGGTAAGCTTGTGAGTAAAAATCCTTGGAAAAAACCCAGCCTGCTTGGTTTCCGAGGTGCCGCGTCTTCGTTCCTCTCACCTGCGTCCAAGATTTTCAGCGTTCAGAAGTATTATCTTGTTATCTTTCCGGCCCCTACTACAATAGCGGCCAGCCGTCAACCTGTTGTGCACCAGAGCTCAGGTGCCACGACTTCCGACAAGCTACTACCTGTGTTTAAGCAGGACCAACACCTGTGCGATCCTTCCACCCAGAGCTTGAGTTTTGCCTGCCGTTTCATCTCTACTGGCTTTTCAACCTCTACTAGTATAGGCAATCATCCGTTACGCCGTTTTTATAATAAAGACACTCCGTCACCTTTCGTGCAATAAGCGTTAACAATTATTTACAAGACATACGTGACAGTGTCAGTCTCCTTTATACAGGGTGATTCAAAAAGAATACCACAACTTTAGGAATTTAAAACTCTGCAACGACAAAAGGCAGAGCTAAGCACTATCTGTCGGCGAATTAAGGGAGCTATAAAGTTTCATTTGGTTGTACATTTGTTCGCTTGAGGCGCAGTTGACTAGGCGTCAGCGTCAGTTGATGCTAAGATGGCGACCGCTCAACACAAAGCTTTTTGTGTTATTGAGTACGGCAGAAGTGAATCGACGACAGTTGTTCAGGATATGGTGTTTCGGCCACCTCTCCCAGCCACCATTGATGATTTGAAACGAGAAATAACAGCAGCTATCCAAACTGTTACGCCTAATATGCTACAGAGAGTGTGGAACGAGTTGGAGTATCGGGTTGATATTGCTCGAGTGTCTGGAGGGGGCCATATTGAACATCTCTGAACTTGTTTTTGAGTGAAAAAAAACCTTTTTAAATACTCTTTGTAATGATGTATAACAGAAGGTTATATTATGTTTCTTTCATTAAATACACATTTTTAAAGTTGTGGTATTCTTTTTGAATCACCCTGTATATTCAAGTATACGATGTACAACCTATCGCAAGACACTTAATTGTGTTTATAGATCACGGCAAAGTATGTGGATGAGTTCTTGTAAGGTGCGAAATTATAGCCGCCTTACAAGATTAATGTGATTTGAATGTGGAAAACTGTTAAGTAAATCTAAGTAAGACAAGAGGAAAACTAAAATAGAGTTACAGTTTCATTTGGCTGTCTGATTACAAAAAACACAGATGAGCCAACCACCCTGATAAGGCATTAAAAACATCGCACTACAATTTTAGGGAACAAGTCAGACAATTCACAAAATTTTAAAAGTCATAGCACATTCGTATGAGTGTCAATTAAAACAGAGGGCAAATCTGTCAGCAGATGAGCTTCCGCCCTTTGGTCCGAAAATAAAACACAGGCTGGTAAACTGCAGCGCACTGCAATGTGCACGCCACAAGCAACACTCACTGGAGGGTCCTCTCACCGGAGCAGGAAGCCATTTGTAATAGCCCTGCGGCATATGCGAGGACGAGTAAAGAGGACTTCATCCCGCCTGAGTGGCTGGCAGTAGGTACGCCATGGCCGTGTTGAGGACTTCACTAGACGCAAAGTGTCTTTCTGCTGGATGCCAGAACACGTGAGTATTACGGGGAACGATGCAGCAGCCACGGACCCGTGTCATGATCCTCAGGTAGTTCAGTGTGCCTTCCCTCTACCTGCTATCGCATCACTGTTGAGGTACAAAGGCATACGTCGATGGGAAGAAGAATCCTTATTGTGACTTAGACTGTTGTATTTGTCCACGAATGGCATCTATGCAATGTCCTCAAGACATTGCAGCTGTCACTCGTGGTCAGAGCGGCGTTCTGTATAGAGCCGTAGGTTAAGTGATCTCGAACGTGGGAAAATTGTTGGGGGGTGCTTCCGTAACCAAGGTAACCGAAGTGTTTAGTGTATCAGGTGGCACTGTATCAAACATTTATACTTAAAACGGGGAAAGGGGAGAAACATCATCCGCGGACGGAAGTGCCTGTTGAATGATCTCGACAGACAATCATCATGGAGGAGTGCGACGAAAATTAACAGGACGACAGGTGCAAAACGTTTCTGTCGAACTTGATGTCGCACTCGTGAACCCTGTCAGCACCAAACCAACAGAAAGTGAGCTCCATAAACTGGGAATTGCAGGGTGAGCGGCAATTGCGAAAGCACACATCACTGATCCAAATGCCCGTAAAGGGAAAACGTGTTGCCGAAGCCATTAATCCCGGACTGTGGAGCATTGCAAGAAAGTCTTTTGGTTGGATGAGTCTTGTTTCAAACTGTGTCTATCTTCTGGCTGAATTTATGTACCAGGAGTGAAACTTAGCGGTGGTTCAGTGATGGCTTTGGTAGCCACACTGTGGTAATGTGTGGCCTCCATGGTTAATCTGCAAGATTGCCTTACTATCTAGCAATAAGTTACTCTTTTCGCTAATCGCGCCCATTCCATGGTACAATGTTTGTTCCCCGATAGTAATGCTGTGTTCCAAGTTGACATAGCCCCTGTTCACACTGCTCGCATAGTGCAGGACTGATTTTGTGACCAAGAGGATTAATTGTCCCATCTCCCCTAGCCACCACAGTCACCAGATCGCCATAAAATTAAGCCTTTGTGTTCTACTTCGAAGGGAACGTCCGTGACTGTTATTTATCTCCGTCATTGTTACCTGAACTTGGTATAATATTCCCTTGAAAAACCTTTGTTTGTCCATTTAGTGATGACTGGACGGTGTTTTGCATGCCAAAGGTTTTCCTTCGCCATATGTTATGGTAATGAGTTTCCTTTATGGTGTTACCATATTTTCGTCCACATTTTGTGCATTGCTTCACTAAAAAAGTGAAGCATCCAGAAGCGGAAACGAAATGTGCCTATTCGCGGTTGATGGTGTTTTGTACATAGAAGTTATAACAACTGATCAGTTGTACCGAAATGAAGGGAGGCCTGTGTAGGAGCGACATTCAGTAAAAGAACTGGCAGCTGACCTTCAAGATTTTGCACGTACATAGTCGGCAAGACTGGTTACTCATACGTTCGCTTTCAAGTTTACCAACCGATCTCTAGAAGTAGTCACGCCCATTAAATACCTGGCAGCATGTTCACGGATTTGACATTTACGACAGTATACTCGTAAAACTAATTTTATAGGAGACATATGCAAATTTGAAATTGATTGGAAGAATCATCAGGAAATGTAGTTGACTCACGGAGGGCACAGCATACAAAAACCGATTTCTGTCTGTAATGGAACATTATTCATCAGTCTGGAAGCCATAGCAAACAAGGTAACGAACAGAGAATGTCGAACGCAGAGCAGCGTGTATCGTCACAGGTTCGTTTAGTCAGTGGGGAAACCGTTAAGAAGGTGCTCAGTTGGTAGGAATACGGAAACTTTTTGTGAAAACAATAACGCGAAAAATAACGCGAAATTAGCGGTTTTTATCGAAATAAAGTGAAATGAGAATTTTTTTCAGATATCACGAAATCCGAAATTTTGCCGTACAAAAACTTTATAAATCCAAGGAAGCAGTTTACTAATAGCCGTAACAGATAATTACTGAATGTTAAAACTGCATTTTGACTTCCAATATCCTGAAGCCTGAGGTTTGTACAAAATCTTAAACTGACAGCTCATTCCCTGCGTAATGAACTTTGATGTGAAGACCAAAATAGTACTGAACTTAGGAAAAATAAAGAGTGTGGCAAAAAAATCACTGAATTTGGCCAATAACAAATACGAATTAAAAATTACCGAATTTGATAAAACAACTGAATTTAACAAAAACGCCAAATTTGGAAAAAACACGTGATCTGACAAAATAACACAGAGTTCGGTGAAAAAATTAACACCGAAATTAGCAAAAAAGCAACATCAAATTTGCAAGAAGCTACAAAGAAGCTGACAAAAAATAACATTGAATTTGGCAAAAACATAACATCGAATTTGGCAAAAAGTGGCGCTGAATGAGCCAAAATGTAACACTGAATGTGGGAAAAATATAACAGCAAATATGGAGAAAAAACACTCAAATTGACAAAAAATACCAGTAAATTTGGCAAAAAATAGCACCGAATTTGTCAAGAAAAATAAGCGAGAACTTGTAAAAAAATTAAAACCAAATTAGGCAAAAAATAACAACGAATTTAGTTAAAAATAACAAAAACTAGCACCATGTTTCGCAAAGATTAATACTGAATTTGGTGGAAAATTAACTCAAAATTTGGCAAAAAATAACGCTAAATTCGGGCAAAAAATAACACCCAATTTGCAGAAAAATTACAACTAATTTAGGCAAAAAAATAAGTTAGTACTTGGCAAAAATAAGGCAAACAAATAAAATCAAATTTGGAAAAATTGCTAACGAATTTGGCTAGAAAACTCCGAATTTGGCAATAGTGTAACCATATTTGACAAAAAATACACCATAGTTGGCAAAAGCAACACCAAATTTGGTAGGAAATGATACTAAATATTGCAAAAAAAAGCTGAATTTGACAAAAAAATCTCAGATTTGAAAAACATAACTAATCTGTTGGATAAATAATAACGAGCTTGGAAAAAATAGTAACTAAGATACAGAAAACGATAGCGGATCTATCGAAGAATAACAACCATTTTGGCAAAAAATAACACCGAAGATGGCAATAAATAAAATGATTTTTTCCTGTCCCTATCAATTGTTTATAGGAGTGGCCGACGATATAAGACAGGCGCTGTACAGCACAGTTAATTACTAGAGCGTACGTTCCTGGAAGATACACGCAATATATTGCTTCATCTTCCTACGTGTGCACGGAGGAAAAGTTGTAAAGGTAAAATTAAAGAGATTCGAGGTCACATGGAGGTTTGACGACTGGAACAGGAAAGCGAGGTTGTGACAGCGATACACAAAGAAACCTCTGCTAAATACCATCAGGCGGGTTCGGCTATAGTTTGAGAAGTGTGGCTACACACAGCGAGCGTAGGTAAGCGGGGCGTCGCCGGAGAAACCGGCAAAGGAGACGGTGGCTGCGGAGTTTAGCGCCTGGTGCCGTTAGCAGGTGACAGCCGAGCGGCTGTACACGTACTCGGTGGGAAGGACGCTACCGTTGCGCTAAGCCTCTTAGCGGAGGCAGGGCAGACGCGGCGGACACGCGCGGCCATCAGATGCAGCAGCCGCGGCCGGGCTGTCACACGCCGGGATTAAGGCGGCCGTCCGCTCGCCAAAGATGGCTGCGGCGGCTTCCCGCGCCCGGCCGTCTCAGCGTGGCACTAAACTGCTTTGTTGTACAACTTCCAGCTGGATAATCGCCGGGGGATCGCTTATCGACAGGAAAACACGTGTCGGGAAAGAGTCTGCGGCTGAGGTGGATGCTTCTATCCAGTAAGCTGTGAGGGAAGGGTGAACCACAGACTTAGCGATACCTGTGTTGAACGATCATCTGCGGCGCACTGAATTCCTAAGCAGCCATGTCTGATTCTAGGATCCAGAACCACGTCCGTCATTTCGACAAGAGAACAGCTCAGGAGCACCGAACGCTTCATAGCAACATATTAAAGAAAGGACATGTGTCGATCAAGTATCAGCTACTTATATGTAAAGGGTGATTCAAAAAGAAAAACAGATTTCAGTTCATTGCTAGAGACAAACTATGAAAGATAGAAACACATTGCCCATGTCACTGAACTGCGGAAGGTTCAGAGTTTTATGTTCGCACAGATACTATATCATACACTCGACATAAGCACCACACGTTGCTCGAGAAGCACCGAAACGGCAGTTCATTTAATTCTACACACGAATCACCAGGATCCTATTGTTGAATCGGCAGCTTCAACGACTCGAATTCTCTGCTTTTGAAGAGCAGCTGCCATACGTGGGGTAAAGATTCTGTCTTTTATGTAGCCCCATAGAAAAAAAAAAAAAAAGAAATCGCGAGATGTGAGGTCTGGTGACATGGGAGGCTAAAAGTCATAAATGAGACCTTGTTGTCCACCCCTTCCAATCCAGCCTTCTGAGATGGTGTTGTTAAGATAGCGCAGCGCCTAAAGGTGAAAGCGAAGCGGGGCGCCCTCATGCGTAAAAAAAAAAATCATCGGCAGCTTCGTGCAGCTGAGGGGAGAGCCAGTTTTGCAGTATGTTCAGGTATGAAGTTACTGTCCAAGCTTCCTCCGCAGAAAAGTAAGGTCATTAAACTTTGTGAACAGAAACGGCACAAAACACATTCATTATCGGTGAGTCTCTTTCATGTTCGACCATTACATTATAATGGTTTACTTTACTCGACAGGTGAATCGTCTCTTCGTCTGGAAAGGTGAGTCGTTCGGCATAAATGTCCTCTATTAAATCCTGGAGAAGTGAAATTCAAAATTCTTACCTCCTATTACGGTTGCCGGGACGCAGTTCTTACAGTAACTGCAACTTCTAAAGCTTCATATGCAGGGGTCGTTTCCGAACAGGCACACCGTTGTTTGAAGAAGTTGGTCTTGTGGACATCCGAGGACTCCGTGTGAACGCATCTCGGATACGCTCGCCATTTTCATCAGACGTGCGTGGCCGACCAGTGCTCTACTTGCCAACTTGCAAGAACTTCATATACCATTCATAAATCTGCTTGTGCATAGGCAGCTTGTTGCTGAATCGAAGACCCAATGCATGTCGCACTTCAGCAATGCACAGATTTCACGCAAATTCCGACACACAAAAGCACAAAATCGTGTAGTTGCCATGTCACTACAGACAAAAAACAACGATGCCGTGTCATTCCTCTGTCCACTGACATACACACTGTGTTTCTTTCTTTTATAGTTTGTAGCAAATAGCTGATGCCTGTTCTTTCTACTTAATCACGCAGTACACTATGTTTCAAATAGATTCACCAGATTCCACGTGACTGTATCTTCTATATGAATTATTGTAGAAACTTGGGGTAATTTTAACTTGCCCCTGGGACGACAAACTGTTTATATTCAAAACAAGGGTCTGATTTTGTAAGGGTATCTCTTTCACATGCATGAAGATACAACTTTCGGGTACGTCTTACAGCTACGGTTACGACCAAAGTTTTCATTTGCGTATCACAAATGCTCAATGTGGCACCACAATGTCGTACCACATACATACTGACGATAGCCGAACTCATTCCATGCATTTATCAGCATATCTGCAGCTAATCAATTCATTGGTATCGTTATGAGACACTTCACTCAAAGTTGTTGAAGGGGCGTCTCCCATAGACAAACTCTTTCGAAAAACACCTACCAAAAACAAGCAAATCACACAACAGATGTTGAAATGCTTCTGGAGACCAGTGGTGTAGTGCGAGATCCGTCAACCCCTTATGAAGCTCAGCTGATAGTAGCATTCAATTTCAACATCTCAGCAAATCTTTTTGAAACAGCCTGTGATGTGATACCAAAGTTTCTCCCACTGTCATCCTTGAATTAAATTCTTTTCGGTGTTCAGGTTTCTGTCAAATCGAACTTAAAACTCGAGCTTTACAAGGTTACCTCCATCTTCTCCGTCAGGAGATGACTGCAGCCGGTAGCAAAGTCTGTTCTCGTTATAGTGGCGTTAAAGTTTCTGATTACTCGGTTGACGACCCTTAGAATTCCAACTTTCTGTTGGCGGTGACGTCGCTCCGAAGGTGGAATTTGCATGCGCTAATGAAGGAAATTTGTATTGAGGCGGCATACCTACCCTCCCTCCCCCCCCCTTCCTCACACCCCTTCATGCCACGCAGGGCCGCCATTGCAGCACATGTGGCGGAACGCACTACTTATTCTCCAAGTGTTTTTTTTTTTTTTTTTTTCATCGCGTTCACGGACTTGTCTTGAGAAAAGTAATTGCTTGTACGTCTTTGTGTGAGCTACGATCATTCTAATTTGATCATCACATTCTCCAAGGGATCTTCGCGAAGTGGGCTTAAGAATATTCTTAGATTTCACCCCTGAAATCGGTTCCTCTCATTTTCTACTCAGGGTTTTCCTAAACATACAGTGTCTTTTCTCGAGTGTCACTAACGAGGGTTGGAACTTTAATACTGGCAACTATTTATTTACAACACGTACAAAACAGATACGTGTTTCAAAGTTTTACTGACCTTCAAAGTAGTCACCAGCACTGTGTATAACCCGTTTCCAGCGATGTGGAAGTTGTAGGATACTCTTAGCAGTGCCAGTTGTGTTGACAGTTAGAGCGGTGCGGTTTATTGCCCGACGAATTTTTAGAGATCTGAAGCGAATGTCGTGACGTGTTCACTTCAGTTTGGAAATCGAGTTGAACTCACGAGGGCTTAAGTCAGGCGAGTGCAATTGGTGGTATAGCACTTAGCAGCCCCATCAGTCAAACAAATCAGTAACAACTTGCACTGTATGTGCTTGAGCATTATCCTGCAAAATGACGAACAGGCCCTGCAGAAAGTGTCATCACTTCTGTCTCTGTGCTGTTCTTTTTTGGAACACAACCTACGACCAGCTTAGCAGCTTAGAGACAGAAGTGATGACACTTTCTGCAGGACCTGCTCAAGCACGCCGGCCGGTGTGGCCGTGCGGTTCTAGGCGCTTCAGTTTGGAAGCGCGGGACCGCTACGGTCGCAGGTTCGAATCCTGCCTCGGGCATGGATGTGTGTGATGTCCTTCGGTTAGTTAAGTTTAAGTAGTTCAAGGGGACTGATGACCACAGATGTTAAGTCCCATAGTGCTCAGAGCCATTCGAACCATTTTTTTGCTAAAGCACGTACAGTGCAAGCTGTAACAGATTTGTTTGACTGATGGGGCTGCTGGGTGCTACACCACCTGCTGCACTCCCCTGACTTAAGACCTCGTAAGTTCAACTCGATTTCTAAACTGAAGGAAACACTTCACGACATTCGCTTCAGAACTGCTACAAATTCGCCGGGCAATAGATCGCGGCGCTCGAACTGTCAACACAACTGGCACTGCTAAGAGTATCCTACGACTTCCACATCGCTGGCAACGGATTATACACAATGCTGGTGACTAATATGGAGGTCAGTAAAACTTTGAAACACGTACCTATTTTGTACGTGTTGTAAATAAATAGTTCAACCCTCCTATTTAAATTTTTGTATCATTTCTGTCAACATTCTACCTTTAGTTCGAGGGGTCACGCGATCATTCACGCCATTCCAACTTTGTATATTCTTTGTGATTGCTGTTCAGTTGTCATTTACTTTAACTATAAACGATCTTCTTTTAGTATCCTACTTAATGTCAGTCACCGTGCTGCTTTCAAATATTCGTATGACATGACTGACTAGCTGTGATTTATGGCTCGTGCGTTTGCACTTAATGAAGTCGACAATAGGAGTATCACTTTTCTCTACATTAAGAGCTTGTTACCATTTTATGCACTATGCTGATATTTTGTCGAGATTTACTTGGCTATTACTAGAATTTTCGTCAGATAAAAATGCCACTTTTAAGAATAGCCTGTGATTGCAACCAATACTGACCGATAAGCAATTAACGTGAAATCTGAACTGTAGTGGTCCTATAACACATTCCTGGAGCGCACCGTATATTTTTTCTGTGTTTTTAGACGCTATACGTCCAGGCTAATGTGCTATGCTCTGTCTGTCAATCCTGTTTAGATATCTCATGGAAACATGATTTTTTTATTGTATATTGGTATGGTATTGAATACAAATATTTTCGGAAGTCTAAAAACACTGAATCCACTTATGGTCGGGTTTTCGCATGATCGATGTTTTCGGGATTCGTGCTTGCTTCTACAGAAAGATGTAAGTCATTTTGTCTGAACTGATAATGGTGGTGAGTGACAGAGGAAAGTACACTCCTGGAAATTGAAATAAGAACACCGTGAATTCATTGTCCCAGGAAGGGGAAACTTTATTGACACATTCCTGGGGTCAGATACATCACATGATCACACTGACAGAACCACAGGCACATAGACACAGGCAACAGAGCATGCACAATGTCGGCACTAGTACAGTGTATATCCACCTTTCGCAGCAATGCAGGCTGCTATTCTCCCATGGAGACGATCGTAGAGATGCTGGATGTAGTCCTGTGGAACGGCTTGCCATGCCATTTCCACCTGGCGCCTCAGTTGGACCAGCGTTCGTGCTGGACGTGCAGACCGCGTGAGACGACGCTTCATCCAGTCCCAAACATGCTCAATGGGGGACAGATCCGGAGATCTTGCTGGCCAGGGTAGTTGACTTACACCTTCTAGAGCACGTTGGGTGGCACGGGATACATGCGGACGTGCATTGTCCTGTTGGAACAGCAAGTTCCCTTGCCGGTCTAGGAATGGTAGAACGATGGGTTCGATGACGGTTTGGATGTACTGTGCACTATTCAGTGTCCCCTCGACGATCACCAGTGGTGTACGGCCAGTGTAGGAGATCGCTCCCCACACTATGATGCCGGGTGTTGGCCCTGTGTGCCTCGGTCGTATGCAGTCCTGATTGTGGCGCTCACCTGCACGGCGCCAAACACGCATACGACCATCATTGGCACCAAGGCAGAAGCGACTCTCATCGCTGAAGACGACACGTCTCCATTCGTCCCTCCATTCACGCCTGTCGCGACACCACTGGAGGCGGGCTGCACGATGTTGGGGCGTGAGCGGAAGACGGCCTAACGGTGTGCGGGACCGTAGCCCAGCTTCATGGAGACGGTTGCGAATGGTCCTCGCCGATACCCCAGGAGCAACAGTGTCCCTAATTTGCTGGGAAGTGGCGGTGCGGTCCCCTACGGCACTGCGTAGGATCCTACGGTCTTGGCGTGCATCCGTGCGTCGCTGCTGTCCGGTCCCAGGTCGACGGGCATGTGCACCTTCCGCCGACCACTGGCGACAACATCGATGTACTGTGGAGACCTCACGCCCCACGTGTTGAGCAATTCGGCGGTACGTCCACCCGGCCTCCCGCATCCCACTATACGCCCTCGCTCAAAGTCCGTCAACTGCACATACGGTTCACGTCCACGCTGTCGCGGCATGCTACCAGTGTTAAAGACTGCGATGGAGCTCCGTATGCCACGGCAAACTGGCTGACACTGACGGCGGCGGTGCACAAATGCTGCGCAGCTAGCGCCATTCGACGGCCAACACCGCGGTTCCTGGTGTGTCCGCTGTGCCGTGCGTGTGATCATTGCTTGTACAGCCCTCTCGCAGTGTCTGGAGCAAGTATGGTGGGTCTGACACACCGGTGTCAATGTGTTCTTTTTTCCATTTCCAGGAGTGTATTTCTGTCGTTCAATTCTGATACCTTATTTGTTGGTAAGTGTCCCTTTCAAATCACAGGGAACAATTCGTCGCTCAAGGAATCTTCGGAATATTCGGTATTTTATTATTAAGACTGAACAAAATTCTGTATACAATCCAACAGGAGTACTGTCGCGAACTGGAGCCTCGCTGAGTATCAGCAATTCAGCTACTTTGTATGACCATTAGTTCTGATTACTGGGTCACTAGTCTTATCAAGGGTTATAATATGAAACTCATAAAAAGTGAAACAAGGGTAATGGAATATAGTCCAACTGCTACAGGCGATACTGAGGAGACTAGATTAGGAAATGAAACACTAAAAGTAGTTTTATTAATACTGATACAGAAAATTTAAGCTGGCAATAGCAAACGTAAAGTTGATATAAGATGCAGATTAACAATAACAAGAAAACTTTTCTGAAAGAGAGTAAGATTTTAACGTCTAGTTAAGTAATATTCTTTGCTATTGTTTGTCTGTAGTGGAGCCTGATACCGAAGTGAAACATGGACGACAGATTGTGTAGATAAGAAGCGAATAAAAGCTCTTGAAATGTGGAGCTACAAAATAATGATGCTGTTTAGGAAGAGAGGCAGACTAATTAATGAAGATGTATTGATTGTTATCTGGGAGGAAAGAAACGTATTGATTTAAGGAAGGAATCGAATGATACGTCACTTTGAGATGGATCAAGGCACAGTTAAGTTAATAACTAAAACAGTTTCCTCTTCAATGCAGTTGGGAAACGGATAAAAATGTAATGGAGCTAAACAGACGCGTCCTCTTAAAACGATCATCATAGAGACAGGGCATTGTGGTGGGCTGTCCTGGTGTGAAATCCCAGATTTTGTCTACTGTTCATTCGCCGTTCTCTCAGCTTGGTTAGGACCTCATTGCGATATACTCCTAATCATTTGACCCTTAGGTATCTATTTACTCAAGATAACATCGTAAATACCAGAAAAATCTGATTTGCTTTCGGTATCAGTTTACTTATCTATGATTTTTTTCCTTTATTTTTCATTTTTAGCGATGTTAGTCATGATTTCGGCTTAACTATATCGCATTGTATTCCAAAAGAAAAAAAATAGTTGAACTAAACTGTATTGCAAGACTAGTGGATTCCTGTGATGTTACAGTCAACTATTTACCATTCCAGTCTTTTGCCATAAGTATGAAGGCTACGCAGCAAGCAGTCTCACCATTTAATTTCAACGAAATGTATCAGGATTATAAAATATTCACTCCAAAGTCTCGGATCTGTAATAGGAACTCTCTCGGCAACAAACATGGTTATGCGGAGATCTGCAACTTCGTCTTATTGAATACCTGTGTTACTCCCAACTTCCCTACCGCATTATTCCGCATCACAATCCTGTCAGCACAGTCAACATCTCTGTCCGCAGTGACACTAACCCGGAAGCGTCTCAGCTGGCGCCAGCACAACTATCAGCAAGCATAGTCTACCAGGCATCAGTGGCTACACTAATACCAGAGCAACATATATTTTCAGTAATAGCCGTAAGTCAAGATCATGGCAGACCAGATTTGTTCCAAGACCAACAAATATTTGGGAACTACTCGTGTTACGAACATTAACTAGAACCAGAAATAGCAATACTGCAGCAATTACGTCACCATTCTTGTGCACATGAATGTTGTAGAAGTTGTTTATGTTGCCACTCTGCCTACGCCAGCAGATACATAGGCCTTGTTCAATACCCACGTCTGTATTAGTGCTCGTAAGCCGTAGAATGTGGTGCAGCGCTCTACTCGTACCAGTTTAAGTCGCGAATGATTCTATGGTAGACCGTCGTCCACTATGTCTCTGTGTCTGTTCCTTACGATTCTCAGTGTGTATGCAACTAGATCTTTCGTAAAGCTTTGTCGAGATGTACAAGATCTTTGTTTTATTGCCTTTTTAGTGCTGTCGGCAGCATGTCTTCTACCACAGTCATGGACTTGACACACTACAGATATTTCGAACTTTCATTTAGTGCATGCTTGTCATCCCCGATAAACTATTTCATTTCCTATGGACTCACCATAGAAAATGGTGTGAAATTTCCATGAGAGGAGTAGTATCTGAAATACATCCAAATGCAAACGTAACAGTCGTCTGGCACCTACATTTAAGAGTGTCTCAAAACCCACATATCCGGCCCACTACTTGCTGAACTTCCGTGACTATCTATTCCTTCACGTAAACTGGATTTTAATGTACAGGAATCAACACAGAGTGTAATGTTCCAAAACCATTCCAAAAAAATGGTTCAAATGGCTCTGAGCACTATGGGACTGAACAGCTACGGTCATCAGTCCCCTAGAACTTAGAACTACTTAAACCTAACTAACCTAAGGACATCACACAACACCCAGTCATCACGAGGCAGAGAAAATCTCTGACCCCGCCGGGAATCGAACCCGGGAACCCGGGCGTGGGAAGCGAGAACGCTACCGCACGACCACGAGCTGCGGACAAACCATTCCATTTAGTCTCACAAAATCTAAAGTGTGAGACATACTTTCCCGCTACACTCAGTATGTAAAGGATTTGTTTTATCTGTTCATTTTTAGTTATTGTTTAGCAAGAGAATTGATTTCTATTATTTTGTTAAATTTTTTTTCATGTTCACCGTGTGAGACTGTAACCAAGCGACGTCCGTCCAGAGCAACTCGGAAGCATCCGTTACACGGAAGTCGGCGATCGTAAATAATTGGAAAGAACATTTCTGTTAAAATAAAGTTAGTCGACTGCTTAAGAAATGTCCTCGACAGCACGCTCACTGATACTACACGCACCGTCACTGCTCGCTAGAAGACGCTGCTGCCGCCTGGACGGGTTTATATCGATAGTAGATGGGTGGTCATAATGTTCTGGCTGATCAGTGTATGTGTAGATAATAACGTGTGCTAATGAAATTCAAAGCATAATCATTGCTAACAGCAACAGTTTAATCGCCAGGAAAATGGTCCCCAACGTCTGCTGAGTGCCATTTCATGTTTGCTGTCTGCAGCTAGTATCGTGTCAACATTCTTTAGCTATTAATTATTGTACCCATATGGATACCGAAACATAATCTTAAGTCATTATATAAACTTATTTGATTATGATTTATCTGTATAGATATTTTTATGCTTCTATCAAACTCTTGACAGTATGGTTCAACAACACCAAAGAAAAAAAAAATCAGCCGTATCTTTTTTTAGAACATTTCCTACGTAATCTACATTGAGAAGCACATTTTATTTCTTTTCGATATTATTAATATCCAGCTTTATATTTGTCTTTCGCACAGGCAGTGTAGAGTAATGATTTGGACATTGTAAATCTGCTCTCGCGCCAGACTTTCTCAAATAGGTGCAGTTCTTGTATTCCGTCCTTAGCTCTACAAAAACTGTTACTACGAGTTTAAGGATCCTCGAGTAGCCTCGTTGTCACTGTCGTCAGCTCCTCACTCCCTCATCACATTTGTATTTTACAGGCGACGGTCTCTGGGGTCCCAGCGTGGCGACGCTCTCTCGTGGAGATCGCTGCTGTGACATGTGTCTCGTGCGTGGATGTAGATGTTAAACATAGGCTACTTTATACCACATGAGCTTCACATACTTGAAAGATACGGACGTATGTGAAAAGAATGTAAACGTATAAGAAAATGAAACAGTGAGTACAAGAAAGTCCAATGTTGACCAAAGCGTAAGCAAATGTACCGTACTGTGCGTATATAAGCAGGAAGAGCCGTTATTGTTGCATTATACGATTGTGAGTCAAGTTTAAGCATCACAGAAATGCTAATCGCACTGCAATGATAGATATTAAAGGACATACGTTGTGCATCATGCAGAGATTTACTGCTTACGTTTCACGAAGGGACAGGAGATATATTACAGTCCTCCTGCAAAGATACCATGACAGTACCAAGCAAAGAAATTCAACCTCATACGTATATTAACTGACAGTTCATCTGAGTACCCTGCGTGAATGGAACAGGAAACTAAGAGAAAAATAGTTTTGTACGAAGTTCTCTCCACCATACACCGGACGTTGGCTGCAATGTATGCAGATGTTGATTAATCATCAGCAGGAGGAGTATGTCAAGCAGATGATGAATTTTGTCATAGAATAATTACTACTTAGTGCTTAATTCTATACATGCTGTGCATCTAAGCTGCCACCCTCACGGATGGACCGACAAAAACCCACACACCATTCTGAAAGAACATTTTAAACAATTCTCCTTCATAGATGTATAGGAATCACAAGTTCGATACTACAATTCTCCGAATACGCTCGTATCGGTATTTTTGTTAAATTATTTTTATTTACATACACCATCACTTCCAGATTTCTAGATTACCAGTTTCAACCGCACCAAATTTTCATCTTCAGGTGAATGTGAAGCATAGTAATTTTAGCCATGTTGAAGGCCGTGCATGATCATTGAGTGACAGGTGAGACTACTCTGCTGTTCATTGATCTGAAGAAGACCGTTGGATCCGCTAAAGACGAAATTTAAATGTCATTTTGCAAAGAAACAAAAGTCGTTTTTATATATCAAATGTTCAAATGTGTGTGAAATCTTATGAGACTTGACTGCTAAGGTCATCAGTCCCTAAGCTTACACACTACTTAACCTAAATTATCCTAAGGACAAACACACACACCCGTGCCCGAGGGAGGACTCGAACCTCCGCCGGGACCAGCCGCACAGCCCATGACTGCAGCGCCTTAGACCGTTTTATATATCGATTCAGGCTAATTATGAGATGGTTCCTCTGATTAGGCCATTCCCTTTCCTTCATAGTCGTCATATAATGAACTACTGCTTCGTTTCCGAAGACATTGGAATCAAGGGGACGCTATATTCTCAGTTCCTTCATTCTTCGTTCGTTGTTTAACACTCATACTTACAGAAACATTATGAAGATTTTTAAGATAAAGCTGTACTATACATCATACATGATCCAAATTTCTCATCCACAAGTGCATGTAAAGGACTGCAGCTCGACGTGTTATACCAGTTAAGCATCAACTTGTTATTGAGACATATATAGAAATGAGTTTAATCCTTATTTTTTGTTTTGTAAACTCCGTATTCTGAAAGACGCAATATATTTCTATTTTTATTTACCCAAACGCGGTTCGACTCTTATCTGTCATCATGTGTGGTCTAGATCATTTCTTTAAAAGTGTTATACAGTGTTCATGGTTGCTTCTCTATTTGTTTACAATATTTCTGTTGACGACATGCTGTTTTCAAATAGTCCTGCACAAAACCGCCGTCGTCATAAACTATCTCTTAAAGTCGATTAATAAAAATGCTAAATTGCTGGGGCCACTTATCGATTCATAGCATGCTGACCTCCCGTCCCCAACACTTTAGGTACGAGGCCCACTATTTCACAGAATTTCAAAACCCCTGTTAGAGTGCTTTCGGCGAGGATGGTGGCCAAATTTCCAGCCCAACTGACTGTTGTTTTTATGTCAGTATATGAAACACACTTAACTAAAACGAGATGGATCGAAAGTGGTACACTACAAACATCACAGAGTGGTTAATCTTCCCGTTGGAGGAGGAACCCTTGCTTTGATGGGCAGTGTCCTATTTGCGCTCTGGTGAGCAGTACTTCGGTCCATCGGTATTTTTGGCGTGATGTCCGCATGCTGCGTGGTCGATCTGATTGACCGCAGTTAGTTGTTTGCCACATCCAAGCATTCGATTTGTCTTCTGCCAGACTATGAGATGACGTCGTGCAAGGGGACACCACATCTTCTTTTGTTGCTTTGTCGGCTGTGTCGTTTTCGTGTATTCCGACCTGTACCGGTACCCAGAAAAAGAGCATCTGCTTGCTTTGGTGCTGGATCCGCTGTAAGGTGCCATTGATGGTGTTGGGAGTGGCATATAACAGCCGCAGAACGTATAAACCTGGAGGCACTACGGAAAGAACACGTAGTAATAAGAAGCACACACTTTCACTCTGAAAGCAAATAACTTTCTGAATTACTTGCTGTCGCTGTCTAGCGTACTGGCGCTGGGAAGTAGGCATCAGCGGTCGGAATAATTCTCACGAGCAACAGCGAGATAGCCGCTCGACGGAACCACCGCGTGTATGCATATGACGAGCGCCGTGTAGCTGTCAAGCGCCACAGCGCCGATTGCGTTTTCCCTGACAGGAACGCCGCACCGGACAGTGGCCCGCGTAGCGCCTACAGAGCTAATCCTCTTAGCGGAGAGTCGCAGCCGGGATTATCGGACGGGAGTTGGCCCTCCTGGGCGAGGTGGGCGTTGTCCGGCCCTCATGACCTGCGATCTGCCTCCGCCGGCTGTGGGTCCTCCTCCTGGCATAACGTCTGGAGCTTATTACCGCTGGATTGTTCACTGGTTACAAGAAGGCCTTCCGTGTTTCTGATCACCGATTTCTTGTGGGGGCGTTCTCGAGCGGTGTTGCTATGTGAGAACGCGAATGGAAGGAGTCAATTTGACCTTCTCTCCTTTCTCCGTCGTTCAAATTCTTCCATCGTGCACGAAGAGAAGACTGGCAAATATATCCCTCTCAAATATGATGACTAGTTGGTCACTGGTGTATTGTAAGAAGTAACGCATATTTAGTCAGTTAATCAGCACTACTTAAGGTATGGATGGACCAGACGATGTGATGGTGCGGTGAGGTTCAACCAGAGTTATCAGTTCCCAGCTCGTTTATTAATTGCACCACAGGAGTAAGACACCGTACTGCTATTAGAAGTGGTGAGATTTCAGATGCCGCACGCTGGCCGGAAACGGTCACACCGCATTTGGCGCTCCAAGCAACCTAGGTATCCACGACAGAGACGAGCGCCGAGTGGCGTAACGCCGCTGTGCACGCGAACGATCCAAGCGCCCAAATGCTGTCTGTATAAGCGCCCACTGTTATCGAAGATGGAACGACCACTGCAAAACCAGCCAGAGTAACTTAGTATTACCGCGCGGGAATGGCCGAGCGGGCAGTCCGCCTTTAGCCGCGGAGCAGCTCGGACTTGATTACGTCCCGGCTGCGAACGTTCGCGGAAGAAGCGGTGTTTACACCGTCGTCACTCGCGTGTGTTACTGTTTGAATCGAACGCAATGGCACACAATTTCCGAAAAACCACGATACAGTTCACGTTCTGTAACGAGTATGCAAGACCGAAGGCTTTCGAAATCGAACGTTTCTTGAGGGACGAAGTGCATCTTAATTACACGGAGATTATTGGAATTCATTTATCAATCGTGAGCAGCATTCTTTACATAAAGATGATTGACGACGCAACATGCGATAGGATCATTGAAGCCGCCAAACGAGGATTCCAGTTCCGACACTCCGATGGTCATATTGGCTAAGTTTTCGTCGCTCATTCGGGCCTGGAAGTGCGTACGATTTGAGTCTTCGAGCTGCCTTTCGAGGTACCCGAATCATTGGTCACTGAATCACTCCAGTCATATGGCAGAGTTATTAGTCATACGGCTGAACGCTGGGCAAGTTTTAGCACGTATCCAGTGCTCAATGGTGTCCGACAGGTGCGAATTGCCCTTATGAAACATGTGCCATCGTACATAAACATTGGCGGCTGTAGAGCCATTGTCATCTATGATGGACAGCCCGGACATGCTCCGGGTGTGGTGGTGAAGGACATCTACGATCTGCGTGTATGCAGAGGAGACTCGTGCAACTCCCCAGCGGAGACCTCCAGAATCCGACTACACCAACGTCACTGCCGATGACTTACGTGACGGCGCTTCGCGGGGAGGTGACGCCGAGGTCGGAACGCTCTATCGAACCGACGCCACAGTTGATTGAGGCGCCTTCGGACCCCACTGAAGAAGGAATGGCTCCGAGCAACCTCCAATCTCAGACACTACAGGTGGTGCAGAAAGAGGATGACAGCATCACAGTAGGCATGGAAGCTGAAGTGGAACGGTCCCAGGGCGCTGTGGCGGTGGCGAGACAGCAGGAGATACAAGATTCGCCAACACCAGAGGCCGAGGTTAGGGCCCGCAAACAACGCTCGCCAAAGCGCCCCAAGAAGCGCCGACTAAACTCTGCGGAGACGCTCCCTTCTCTTCCTGGAAGCCCAGATGAGTCTAACTCTATGGACCTATCTGACTTGGAACCTCAAGCTTTGGATGTCGCAGACCCTATGACTTCGGACGGTGAAAAGATGTCATGTCGCTCAGAAGACGCATCCGCTCAGGGGCCTGATACCCCTTCTGCGGCGGAGTCTAATGCTGCGAAAGAACAACAGATGTCACACATCAATGCCGCACTGGAAAATTTGGAGCACCCCAATAATATCAGCTGGTATGAGCAGGACGACGAAATCACCGATGCGGACCATTCTATTGGTGGGGACTTGCATCCGTCCGCATCTCAAGACACCTAATGCCGCAGGGACACGTCCGTCAGGCGACCCTCTGCGGATGTGCAAAGGGACTATCGATACGGTGAAACTATGCCATTTTAACATCATGTGGAGATGACAGCTACTCGACCCCAGGCATACAGAATAGGGACAGTGAATGTAAATACCATTAGATCGCCTGTGAAACAGCAGTTGTTTAGGGACATGATATACGCGTCGGATGTGGATATACTGATGGTGCAGGAAATTAACATTCCTGAGTTCCAGGAAGCACATGGATACATCTCCTACACCTCGCCGCACTCGAACAACGACAATGGAACGGCGATATTGGTCCGGGACGGGATTCCGGTTCGCGACCTGGCTTATCTACCTTCGGCACGAGGACTGTCGATAATTGTTAATGGAATTCGCATTCTCAATGTGTGTGACCCTTCCGGCACAAACAACAGACGGGCGCGTGCGAGATATTATTCGGAAGAGATTGTGCCCTTATTTACCGGCAGATTCGATCATTTCATTATAGGTGGTGACTTCAATTGTGTTTTAGCCCAAAAAGACCAGACTCCACATTACAATACCTGTCGTGAATTGCATGTGCTATGCCGGGATCTGGAGTTAAGCGACACCTGGGACTTGATGCATAGGAACCGTCAGGGATATACTTTTTTTACCAGTCACTCGGCGAGCAGACTCGATCGAATATATGTTTCGGTTGGCCTACAGGATAAGGCGTTCGACGCGGAACGATGGCCTGCGGCATTTACTGATCATCTGGCTTACATTTCTACCATATCACTCCCTCGGCAAAGTGTGTGGAGAAGCCGCGGGACATGGAAGCTCAATTCGTCACTTTCGACGGACCCCGAATGTCGTCAGAGAGTCGAGGCGGTATGGACCACATGTCAACGCCGTCTACCAGCATATACCTCCGTGCTCCAATGGTGGCCCGAGTGTACTAAGCCGGCAATAAGAAGAGCTCTAATACAGTGTGGTCGGGATAAGACGAGATGGTAAAGAGACACTCTTGATTATTATTACACCATAATTCGTGAGCTGTCATTCCAGGTGCCGTCTGCAGAACATCATGCGTGTCAAGGCACCAATCCTATCGATCACGCGACGACGATTGGGTGGCACCCCAATACGGGCAAGATCTCTCGACACCATCACTGGGGAACGTACCTCGATGCACCATGTGTCGCGGTAACGTAAACGTTACCGCCGGGCATTGGTAACAATGCTCCACGGTTTAGATGGCCGTCAACTGACAACAGGACATTGCAAAAGAATTTTTAGAGCATTTCCGCCACCTCTATGCCGGTACAACGACGGACCGTCGGGTGGCGGAAGAGATACTGCAACATCTGCAAACGACACTGACAGAGACGGATAAGGCAGTGCTTATGGAGTCACTCACAGAAGACGATATGAAGGTGGCACTCACAAAAGGAGCGGCCCATAAATCACCAGGGCCAGATGGGAGTACGCTAGCGTTTTATCGAGAATTCGTGGACATGATGATGCCACAACTGGTGTCGATGTACAATGAGGCGACATGCGCCTACCGTCGGATTTTGTGACGGGCTTTCTTCTTCCCATCCCGAAGATGGCGGGGAGTCGCAATGTTAATCAATATCGGCCTCTCACTATGCTAAACACCGACTATAAAATCTTTGCACGACTATTAGCGTCTCGTCTCAAGCTGGCGATATCCAGGACAATATCCCCTGATCAGGCTTGCCTAGGGGTGCGAAGCAACATCTCCTCGGCGTTAAGTGAATACCGTGACGTTATCGCCCTTGCGGAAACGTGTAAAATGAGAGCAGCGATGATATCTGTGGCCTTCGATCCTGCGTTCGACAGGATAAACCGTGACTTCTTGTCGTCAATTGAGCCGAATGGCGATTCCACCTGTTTTCATCTCCATCGTTATGAGGCTAATACGAGGGGCTACATCGAAGGTGATTGTAAATGGTTGGGAAGCGGGCTCGATTCCTATTAACAACTCAGTCCGGAAAGGGTGCCCACTCTCCATGATGCTGTTTGCGATAGCACTTGAGCCGCTGATGTGTGTTATGAGGCGCTCACTTACTGGGATAGCGCTTAATGAGAACTCTTTCGTTTGTCGCGCATATGTGGACGACCTGATCATTCTCGTCAGATCAGGACATGAAGTGCGTGAAGCTGTTGAACATCTAGACTCTTACGGCACGGCGGAAGGCAGTGTAGTTAACGTGACGAAATCCAAAATTATGCACATTGGACTGGGTCTGGAAGACATACCGGGACCGTTTCAGATGGTGGAATCGCTGAGATGTCTGGGGATCACATTTACCCGTTCACTGCGGCGGTCAGCGGCGGCGAGTTATCGGCGGCTTCTGCAGAATGTTCGTCTGACGGTACGCAACAACTCACTGAGGGCCTTTGACATGATCCAACGTGTGGCATACACCAACGTTCACATAGCGTCACGACTGCCCCATTTAGCGCAGATCCTACCAATACCGAAGGGTATTGCTGACCGCCTCATTGCTGCCTTTGGTTACTATGTTAGTACTGGGATGTTATTTAAGATCAAATATGACACGTTAACGCTACAGTTCCGGAACGGTGGCCTCAACCTCACAAAAGTGCGAAACAAAACTCTGGCGCTTTACATGCGAGCGATGATACGAAATTGGCAACAACGTAAGCATACCATAACGTCAGCTCTGATAGAAGTACTTGTTCCGCCTTCGTACGAATCCCCTATTGCGGTGGGCAATATTTCGCCTTCTCTTGCACACATGGCCTCATTTCTTGTTGATTACAGTTATGTTCGTCTGAAAGTACCTTCAACGAGAATACCCACGACTCGGGAGATCTATAGGTGCTTGATGGATCAACATAATGGAATTCAAATATCCGTCGAGAACGTGGAACCACATTTGGTGTGCAGTGCATACTCCATTACTGTCAACAGCAGCGAGATCGATGTGGTATATTCTTATAAACCGTAAACTTGTGACCAGGAGTCAATTACATACAATTCATATGGTCGATTCTCCTCTTTGCACAAACTGTGGACTGTTAACAACGAAAGAACATGGTTTAGTGTGTGGCGCAGCGAGGGACATCTGGACGCTGACGCGTCCAATACTGGCCTTCCTTCGGCGCACTAACTACACAGAAATCACATCGGATGTACTTTTTCTACCGGACAAGACCTTTTTTCCCAAACAAAAGACGTATGCGGTCAATTGGATCGCTGGAAATGCGACGAAATATTTGTATTCGTTCGATATTAAGTCCGTGATGGATTATTGGATATATTTACAAGAACAACACGAGCTCATACGGAGTCATACGAAATACAGGACTTACTTTGCCAATTTTTTAGGAAGTGTTTTTCACAATCAGCCCGACAGCTGGGTGCCCCAGAACTGAGAAGACTCCTGCAGCAGAACGACTGCGCGGTTCAATTAAATTGGCACACGGCACACTGAGAAGAAAACTGGCCCCTGCCTGTTGGCGCCAGTTATGACTGGATTATGTTCACGTGAAAAAAAAGGAAAAAAAAAACACACACACAACGATGGTAAACATCGAAACCGCCTCAGATAATGGTCCTTCGAATGGACGACGCAGGAGAAATACATGCCTCCCACATTGGCAGTAATGGTCAAGATTATATGGCTTTCTGCCAGATTTATGATGTGACACCGCGTGCTGCAGGGATTGTGATGCAGATGATAACTTCATTTTCAGTCCCGTCCGTGACTGGGATTGTCATTTACTTTATTCATATAAAAAAAAAAAAAACAGTGGTCACGTTGTTGGACCATGAAGCGGAGGTAACGCGTTTTTATTTTTATTTTACTTTTTCTAACAAAAAAGAGTTAAAAAAATAAAAATATTAAAAAAAAACAATAAAAGTAAAAAAATTAAAAACAAAATAAAATAAAAAAGTGATCAGTGCGTCTAACTGCCACGCGAGAGGCCCAGGTTCGACTCCTGGTACTGCCAGGAATTTTCCTTTGGTGGAAGGACTATCACAGGGTGCACTCAACCGCATGAGGCCAGTTTAGGAAAAAAAAAGAATATAAACAAAAAAAAGAGCGGTGTTAGGCGCTGCAGTCATGGACTGTACAGCTGGCCCCGTCGGAGGTTCGAGTCCTCCCTCGGGCATAGGTGTGTGTGTTTGTCCTTAGAATAATTTGGGTTAAGTAGTGTGTAAGCATAGGGACTGATGACCTTAGCAGTTAAATCCCATAAGATTTAACACACATTTGAACATTTTTGAACTTTGCATTATGGAAGAGTGAAGAAATGTTCATAGCATCCCAAGCTCATTCAGCGAAGGCCGGCCGGGGTCGCCGAGCGGTTCTAGGCGCTACAGTCTGGAACCGCGTGACCGCTACGATCGCAGGTTCGAATCCTGCCTCGGGCATGGATGTGTGTGATGTCTTTAGGTTAGCAAAGTTTAAGTAGTTCTAAGTTCTAGGGGACTGATGACCTCAGAAATTCCCATATGCTCAGAGCCATTTGAACCATTTGAACAGCGAAGAAACAAGCGAGGAAGTAGATGTTTGCTCTGAATCATGGACATTATATAACTTGAAACTTCCTGGCAGATTAAAACTGTGTGCCCGACCGAGACTCGAAATCGGGACCTTTGCCTTTCGCAGGCAAGTGCTCTACCAACTGAGCAAGTTATATAACTTGCTTGGTAAGGTTGCGAGCTCCTCCTCTGTTGGTAAATTAAGAAAACCTCCTGATAATGCCTGCAAAAGGTTACCCTGTTTGAAATGCCCTCTTATAACATAAAAGCTAAGACCCAAGGAAGTTTTATTTAACGCTAACTCACTGTGTTTTAACAATAAATTCGCGAGGGGAAGGCTTACTTTGTGAAAAATGGTGATGTATTGGAGTAAATGAATGAACGTTTAAATGTTCATTGACGATCAAATTTCCTATCACCAAGTTCACGACCTGAGTTCTGAAACATGTAACTGCCTCATGTTATACATGTAGGTGCATGCAATGAGCATATGTGGCTCACTCTTCTATCTTAACACACGTTTTTAGGCAAAACCTGAAATTATGATGTATTAAAAGTAGACGTAGAATTAAAGCTAAAATATTGTCGGCTGCTATGAGAATCTCGGCGTGGCGTACGTAAAAAGAAACCAGAAATACCACACAAAGTACTAGACCTAATCTTACTGCTAAACAATTAAACACCGGATGTAGGGGTAGCTAGTGTGAATGAACACTCTTGCTACAGGCAAATGATCACAGCTGAACCTCTACTGTGGCTTATTTGAAAAACTGAACCAACGTACATAAAGAGAAATGTCCGTCCTTTTGGAGGTTACCAGTTCATTCAAGATTTATTGTTGTAACAAATGCGTATGGAGTACATCAAATGATTACATTTACATATCAATAGCATTAGCATTTCTGAGCTACCAGGTATCGACCCATGCTGAAACATCCGTAATAGTAGATGGTGTAGCCTCCATGGGTGGCAATGCAGGCGCCGAGTGTGGCATGCGGTCGATAATAAAGATGGCGTATACTGTCCTGGGATACGTTATGCCACGCCTTCTCGACCTGTTAACGTACTTCTTTAAAATTTATTGGTTAACGAGTCGCACATATGATTTCCGTACAATCATATTGTAAAATGGCAAGAACTATGTCCCTTACATTAAGTCATTAAAGATGATCTAACTCACGTTGAGCGAACAGTAGGGCTGAACAAAATGACTGACAAGGCACAATGCATCTTGCAGAGGGTATAGTATGGACGTATTGGAATAATTAATGTTGGGTGATTGTTTTAAAGTAATTCACATGACATGAAAACTTTGTGGAAACGATTAGATTTACTGGACGCTAGTTTACCCCAGGGAAATATTTAGAGTTGACCATGGGTGGCTGGGGAACAGCGAATGGAAGCGACAATAGGCAGCTTAGGGCGGCTCAAGCTCTGAGAAAGCGGTAACGTGGCGCTGCCTCCAGCCGCCTTAAGATGAGTGACAGTGAGTGGGTGGTTGACCACGGGAAACAGACTGAGAACTTTATGCCCATTGATAAATGTCCATCGTCCCGTTTTCAGGGAAACGTGCGAGAAAGCCGAGCAAAGCTACACTGGAGCAGTCAACAGAGGTCAAAATATGCGTGTTCGTGACTATAGCAACTTCACGCTGAATTCACGGTCCTCTGAGCCTGAAGTAAATTAGGTGAAGAGTGACAGAATGAAATGAGCCAGCCTCCGATGGGAACGTAGGACCAAGGAATTCGCAGTACTCTCCTGGGAGTCAGAATTCTGGAAAACTTGGTGTTTGTGCAGATGCTAACCTTGATGGGTGGCCTGGGAGGAGCTGTATAACAAAAGTTGAGAGGAAGGGAAATTTTGTGGGAATTTGTTCACTTCCCAGAGCACGCATTGGTCAGCGCTGGGAAGCGACACATAATTAACGCGACTTGCGCTGCAATTGGCGTAAGTGATTTTGCTGGAGGGGAAACCGAGGCGAAGAGCGGACTGTGAGAAGTCTCTGTAGAGGTCTTCCATTCCCAGCTTGCCTAGTGTGCGGACGTGACGTTCTTGACTCAGCTTCCCTGAGAAAGAGTGAGCATCTCTGCAGTTTAGGACTTAGCAAAGGGAACGATTGAGCTTGGAGATAGGAAGTTTTGGTTCAGCTATGTACTGAGCAAGATAGCTAGGAGTGAATAGACGAGCACAGTCTTGCAGCACCACGAGGTCGGCCGATGTCCACACAACGACGCCGCTCCGCCACGCTGTATTGGGTGATATTGCACCCGCTCCGGCCACTGACTAATTTGTTGGATCACGTCAGCAAAGTTTCCACGAGGGTTTCATGGGCTGTGTATTGTAGAATTCTTCTCGCAATTCGCATTACGCCTGGGTCAGTCGATAGGAATTACTTTTGAGTATCGCAATTTACTCCACGCAAACGCAATTTATTACCATTGCCTGATAGGAGAGTCATGTAATGTCATGATTGAAGGTCTTGAGTTAAAATAAATTTTGTGCTAATCGACTGCATCTGTTTTCAATCAAGTAGTTGAAATCCCAAGTCACTTTCTTAATTAATTTTATGTTCAACATTTGCATCTGGTGTTCAACAGCTGAATAAAACATCAATGTGCACGCCTTTTTAATTAAAAGTGATCAATTCTGATTAAATTAATGTCAACACTGCCACCGCAGTTCAATCAGGAGTCACAGGGCCATATTACTTTCTTTGTGTTATCCGATATTGCGGCAGTTTTGCACTCTCTGTTGATCTGATAGTCAATTAGTTGGGGTGAACACACGCCAAAACCAGCTAAGTGACGGGTGGGGTGTTACAGTATTCCACACGTGCTCGATTGGAGGCAAGTCCGGAGATGGTGCTGGTCAGGGAAATTGCTGCACATGTTGCAGAGCACGTAGAGTTACACATGTAGTGCGTGCATGAGCATTATCCTGCTGGAATATCACCCTCCTGTGGCAAGAACGGCTAAAGAACGGATCTAACAACATTCCGCACGTGCCGGGCGCAATTTACCGTCCCCAGGAACATGAAAGACGAACGAAACTTCTAGCATATCGCGCCCCAGATCGTAAGGCCTGGGTTGGAGCCATTATGTCTTCAACGAATGCACTCCACGAGATAGTACTCATCAGATGAACGTCGTATGCGCATACGACCATCACTTGCATGCAAGTTGAAATCTGCTTTCAACGCTGAAGACCACGGTGCTCCATTCCAAGTGATCCTCTGACGGCGCCAGTCGAACCGTGCAAGTCGATGGAGTGGAAGAAAGGCTAGAAGAGTGCGTGCTTTTAGCCCCACTGCTAACAACCGGTTCGCAATAATTGGTGCTGAGATGTCTGGCCTCACAGGCCCTCTTGTCTGTGCTGTGGTAGCCATAGGATCTGCCACTGCTGCCCTTGCAATACGACGACCCTGGCGTGGGACTGTCCTGCGTGGACG
This sequence comes from Schistocerca cancellata, assembly GCF_023864275.1. Lineage (NCBI taxonomy): Eukaryota > Metazoa > Arthropoda > Insecta > Orthoptera > Acrididae > Schistocerca > Schistocerca cancellata. The sequence goes on along the minus strand of NC_064627.1, from coordinate 816,210,702 downwards.
GGTGTGAAAATGTTCTCGTGGCAAATGATACCAACATCGTTGCACAACTGACGCGGCAAGTGCAACATGAGTGTCAATTCTCATAAAGCACCATCGCGCCACTCGGAAGGCCACAATGTAAGCCCTTTCAATTGGCTGTAGGAAGCACGAGTGGATCTCCTGTGGTATGCTTGCCTGCTTGTTTTATACGTCTGCATCACACTGAGCCTTCTGGCTATGATTATTCCCTGTTAGGTAGTAGACCCATTTGGCGCTACCGTAGCTATACCAACATGCTGTCTGTTGTTGTACGAAATCATTATCAGTACATTTATTATCCCCCAGGTGGCACTGGAACAAAATCGACGTCGTCCTTTCAGGTGCATTACTTTTTTCCTGCAATGTATGTCATGTTGCGCAGAATTGTCGTGTTTCAGCTATGAATTTAATAGTATCAAGGAAATCTAATATCGTGTAGGAACCCCGCGAGCACGCAGAATTGCCGCAACACGTCGTGGCAGGGATCGATTAATGTCTGAAGTAGCGTTGGAGCGAACTCACACCATGAATCCTGCAGAGCTGTCCATAAATCCATAAGAACACGAGGGGGCGGAGATCTCTTCTGAACAGCGCGTTGCAATTAAATCCGTTTCTTGCTCCGCGTATCTCTGCAGATGGTTCAGGCAAACACGCGTTCTCGTCATCTTCTGACTCTCTGAACTATGTTTGCGCACCCACTGTGCCCAAATTTTCCCATAACGAGGCTTCTCGCCGGTTATGTGAGGCACATTTCCTTTGGATATCATCAGTTCAACAGCAAAATCACGTGTGGTTATCCAAGTTAACCGATTTCTGGTCCGCTTGAATCGACACTGAGTATCTCACCGAACAAAGCGTGTTAAATCCTACCATTCAAAATGGCTCTTTACAGGTATGAAATCGCTTTAGTGGATTAATGAGCTAAGCTGCGCAGCGCTGGGCTTTACTTCACAGTAACTCGTAGGTCGTAACAAGAGCACGCAGTAAGCAATCTCATGCCAAGTTTGCGCGACAGCCTCCTCTGCTGAGAACCAGTCTGCACGAAGCTGTGCTTCCAGCGCCGAACAGCAAGCACAAGCGTGTCCTTCTAGTCTATGTTTTTCCTCTTAAAGCGCTGTCCATTAGTTAATGCGCGAGTCCGTGTTCAGCTCGCACTGGATGAGACTGTGTTCGCCGAAGAATGGGTTCCAGATTTCCCTTTGTAGTTATGCTTTATGGAACAGTATTTTTATCCTCCCGAGTACTTCTCAAAACTGACTTTTAATAAAATTATTTCATTTTTAGAAGAAGCGTATAGACTGTACGTTCAGTATCATCTTTGAGGTGGCTTAGGTGTCTCACATTTGCTCTTAAACATGTGAATTGCCGCTACTATTCTATTCTACCTTGTCGAGAATGGTTTGGGTAAAGCACATATCGTAAGGATGTTATATTTTTTCTGAAATAGTAATCAACATGTTAATTTTAGGGGTGTCATTACGTTTTAGCTTATACTCCGTAGTCAGCTGTGCCAGTAGGACTGAATATTTTAATTAGATTCGAAGTGTATTTAGTAAACGCTGTAATTTAGTTATTATTCCGTTAGCTCAGTGTCTCACTTGTGACTAGTTTATATTCCCTATGTAACATAACATCAATCTGGCTCAGCTACTGACTACTCTTCACGGTACCTATAGATTATCTTTCGGAGGTAACATGAACTTATTTTGTTCAAACCGCAAATATCATTATCCTGTAGCTTGCTCCAATATGTATACTGCTTGTTCTGGCGCGAACTGAATTTTTCGTCATCTCCACTTTCTTTTCCGCACCAGAAGAAGTAGTATCAATTTTCACGACTGACCAAAGACTGTAATCATTTGAGGCATCGATTGCTGTACACACAATATGTTGGCGATGTGCTCGCGCGCTAGAAAACGTGGAAAACAGTACAGGCTTGATGGTGATATTTTTGACGAACGATTTTCAAGGTCAGTAGTGTTTTTCAGGATGTCTATGAAAGGCTCTCCCAGTTATAAATTTTAACAGTATTAGCTGTAAGCGATGTAGAGTGTTGCTTCATGGTCACAATTGAAGAGTGAAACAACAGTTTCAGATAAGCGCCTGCGCAAGTTGTGTTTTGGTGTTTCCCTGCTTGCAGCACCACATACGCAAAATGGCGATTCCTGGACTTAAAGCGTTTCGTGTTCATTGATGTTGTATTTTACATCTAAGAGGGAAGGTAAATACGCATAACGTTTGATTCTGGAGGTCGAAAAATCTTCATGTACCTGCAAAAGTCAAAGAGATGCCCCAAAATTAAACTTTTCTGCACTGTATTCCTACGTAAAGCCTACGGACCATTTTTTTTTTCGCTGAAACTGCCACAACAGGTATGGTTTTTCTGGATGCGTTGCAAGAACGACTCTTTCCCCAATTAGAGAGTGAGCCTAGAAACTTTTTTGGTATTGTACACTTGTGCGAGGACCAGCAGTTTGCTAAACGTTCAAATAACAAGTACTCTGCTTTACCTTCTTATCGTGAACACTAATTGATCCTCAGTCATTTATCTGGATAGTTTCCTCTATCTGATGCTGAACAGTGGTGATGTCACAAAGCAGAATTACTCAGCATAGATTTCCCAGAAACGAAGTAAATATTCCAGAATTTGAATCTAGAATAACTGCCAACATGAGTAACTTAGAAACAGATATCCTAGTGTGTAGCGAAGCAGCTTAAATCACTTAATAAAGTCAAGGCCTCTGGTCTAGATTGTGTACTAATCAGGTTCCTTTCAGATTATGCTTATACAATAGCTCCATGCTTCGCTACCATCTACAACCATTCACTCGTCCAAAGATCCGCACCTAAAGAGTGGAAAGTTGCACAAGTACCCCAATAGCCAAGAAAGGTAACAGGAATAATACGCTGAATTGCAAACGCATACAGCTCAAGTCGATTTGCAGTACCATTTTGGAACATATACTTTGCTAGAACATTATGAGTTAGGTCGAAAGAAACGATTTCTTGACAAACAGCCAACACGAATTCAGCAGATACCGTTCTTATAAAATGCAGTTAGCTCTTTATTCTCACGAAGTAATGAGTGTTGTTGACAGGGGATGTGAAACGGGTTCCATATTTTTAGATTTCCAAAAAGCTTTTGACACTGTTGCTTGCAGATGACTTCTAATCAAATTGCGTGTCTATGGAGTATCGTCTCAGTTATGCGACTGGATTCGTGATTCCCTGCCAGAAAGGTCACAATACGTAGTAATCGATGGAAAATCATCGAGTGAAACGGAAGTGATATCCGCCGTTTCCCAAGGAAGTGTTGCAGGACTTCCTCATCTACTTAAACGATTTAGGAGACAATCTGAGCAGTAGTCTTAGATTGATTGCTGTTATCTACCGCCTTAGAAAGTCATCAGATGATCAAAACAAATTCCAAAAATACTTAGACAAGACATCTGTATGGTGTGAAAAGTGGCAATTGAATCATCATCATTGAGTCATCTATTGAAAAGTGTGAAATCATCCTTATGACTACTCAAAGGAATCAATCAAATTTCAGTTACGGTATAAAATAGACAAATCTAAAGGCTGAAAATTCAACTGAATGCTGAGCGAGTACAATTACGAAAAACTTAAACTGAAACGATCACATAAAAAATGCGTCTGGAAATGTAACAAGGATTGCAATTTACTGGCAGAACACAAAATACAGGAGGTCTACTAAAGAAACTGCTTGTACTACGCTTGTCCGCCCTCTTCTAGAGTACTGCTATGCAGTAAGGGATCCACAACAGATAGGACTGACGGAGGACATCGACATAGTTCAAAGAACGGGAGCTCGTAATGTATTATTGCCAAATGCGGGAGAGAGTGATACGGATATGTCACGTGAATTGGAGTGGCAATCATTAAAACAAAGGCAGCTGTTGTTGCAGCGGTGTCTTTTCGTGACATTTCAGTCATCGATTTCCTCCTCAGTGTGCAAATTTTTTTTGGTTGGAGCCCAGTTTCATAGGTAGAAATGATTATCATAATTAAATAAGAGAAATCAGACATCGCACTGAAAGATTTAAATGTTTCTTTCCTCGCGCCCTGTTCGTGACTGAAACGTAGAGAAATACCTTGAAGGTTGTTCGATGAACCATCTGCCAACCACTTTAATTATGAATTGTTGAGTAATCATGTAGATACAGATGCATTCCTAGTGATTCAGAATTTAGTAACCTATCGAATCAATACTATTTAACATCTTTATTAACTTTCGTGGAGTAGTTATTTTCTTAATGGGTAAGTTAGTCTTTTGTGTGAAACGCTCCACGTGGCTATCTAAGTGATTAAGTGAAAGTACTGTAAAAGAATAAGTTTTTGAAAATGTTTAATCTAAGTGATTAACTTCAGCTTTTGTTAAAGGCATTGCTCAGTACTTAAATTTTGCATGTACAATGAAGGAGTTACGGAAACCAAGTACACGCCACAGCAGTTCAATGGCGTTCGCATTTATTACTTATCTTAGAGGATTTTAGTACTGTTTTGTCTATATATTTGTGTTTGTGTGTGAACCGCTACTGCGTCACGTTAGAGGTGTTAGTCCGAAACCCAGTCAGCAATCGAAAAAGCTTCTGAAGCACTCCGTCTTCAGGCCACGAGTGGCCTATCGGGACCATCTGACCGCCGTGTCATCCTCAGAGGAGGATGTGGATAGGAGGGGCGTGGGGTCAGCACACCGCTCTCCCGGTCGTTATGAGCCTCCATCTTATGTTGAGTCAGTGATTTGGTAAATTTTACAGTGAAATTGTATATAAAGTTATGTAATTATTCTAGAACATTTGTGTACTTAAGGTTATAACTGCCAATAAATAATCAAAAGTATAACGTATTGAGGGTCCCAATAGATCACTCACGTTCTGTATAATGCAATGACTCCTGTGCTTCCCATGAATACAAAATGTCCATGCTAGTTAAAGTAACAGCTTGGTAACTACTTGAAAATTACTTTGCTTTCACCTCATGTCCAAATTATCTGCATTTTGCTTTTGTTGAGCGGTACATTGTAGTGCGAAGTATCCTTCGCATTATAAAGCAGACAATGTACGTTAATGGGAAACACTTTATTGCCGATATATTTTAAAAATGTTTCTGTTTTGCCATACGGACAGTTTGTTTGCTAACACATTATGTAGAGTACTGTTATCTCCATGTTCGATTTAACTAACAGATTTCTAATTCAAGTAAAGTTTAATACAGCAACTAGCTTTCTTTGTTAGCAGTATACTTGCTTAGAATTACTTTTGCCTAATTAGACTGGCGACTGCTTTTGATTTTCAACTGTAATACCGTTGATCAGTTCGCACTAGAATAACTGTTTTCCCTTTCCATTCGTAATCTTTCTAGTGGCGAAATACACTCCGAAAAACGGCCATTAGTGCTCTATCACGGTCAGCTTCATTTCCTTCCATATGAGTAACATTACATGGGAATTTCTCTTGTAGTAATAATCTGTAGTGTTATTAGAAGGCCGGCCGCAGTGGTCTAGCGGTTCTGGCGCTGCAGTCCGGAACCGCGGGACTGCTACGGTCGCAGGTTCGAATCCTGCCTCGGGCATGGGTGTGTGTGATGTCCTTAGGTTAGTTAGGTTTAAGTAGTTCTAAGTTCTAGGGGACTTATGACCTGAGATGTTGAGTCCCATAGTGCTCAGAGCCATTTGAACCATTTTTGTTATTAGAACACTGACATTCTCTGCCCATTCATTTTCCCGTAAGGACAGTCTTTCAGTTTTAGTGAATATTCGAAACACAGCTGGAGTAAAAACATTTTCATTCTGGTTGGATAAATTACTGCACCGACTCTGTAGGGATTGTAACGTCGACACTGGTGATTAGGGAAGAGATGGTGCGAGCGGACGCGTGTTTCTACTTGTCGGCTGCACGGCGTGACTGCACGTGGTCCGCCTAAGCCCAGAATACCGCCTGAGGCGGAGCATACCGCATCTGGACAAGAACAGTGAACGGTTTATAGAAATCTATAAAACTTACAGTGACGTAGTGAGGGATTCCTTTAAATTTCAAGTCACTATTTTTGACAGTAAATTCGATTATACTCTACGTAACAATAATATGAACGTATATTCCTATTCTTGTCAAATTTGAGGTGACATCAGGCAATTATTCGTTATTTTACTTTCGTTACTCTTTATGCATTTCAGAAAACATTTTTATTTATTTTAAGACTCCTCATGTAATACTTTTGTCACTTTCCAACCCAAATACCTTTTTTTATATTGCTGTAATGTAATGTGACTTTCGCAGTTCCATCAGAAAAAATTAGTACTTAAGTTACGTAAAAAATGAAAAACAGGTAGACATTGTTTTATTAGAAAAATACGAAATGAAAATAGTAATTATGGAAATTAATATAATTTAATGAGAAACATAAATTAAGTACAATTTAAGCAATACAATTTACGAAAACATAAAATCATAAACGGGCTTGTAAGGCAAAAGGATACTTTTTGCCGAGGAAAGGAATTCACTATGACCTTTCTTTATAGTAGAAAGTATCATTTTTTCTTACACGCTGCAACACACGAAAGTTCGTAGTTTTTACAACAGCTGTAAATGTCAAAACAGTGTGTGTTCCTTCAGACAGGCCCACATGTCTGGAGGACACCGTAATCCAAGTGCAGACACTCTATAAACACAGACTTTACAATAATCAGTTATATGAAAAATTACATTCAACTTACGTTATACATGAAAAGTGTCACAACTCGGAATGTGCCGCTCTTGTTGAATGACACGTGCGCTTCTGCCAGAAGCAACGCTCAATAGTCTGCGACACTCTTCTTGCCGTGGCGAATTATGAAGCAGTCTACAACAAAACTGACACAACTGCCCTAAAGTTAACAAACTGCGATATACAGGGGTGATGTTTCTGGTGCACGTTGTGGCACTTCACTCGTATTTTTCAGTGGCATAAACAAGTCAGTTTTCTTGCCGGGATGTAATATGATGCGGTCGTCCTCTGTGGTATTCAGCGTCTCGAATACCATAGTGAGTGCTGATACTGTTTCTTTATGCGTGCTCTTTTGGACAATTCGTCTCGCAATGCAACAATGCGCTATTTAGGTTAGATCACACGAGTTAACGATAAATCATTTTTGCTGAATTTAGAGTAAATGGAAATTGTGATAATACAAGAAATGATCTCACAGGCCGTCAACAGTTTCTTACCTATTTCCGTTATTGCTGCCTACAACACACGTAACGAACTTAACTTGTCGTGGCTACGCCACAGCATTCGAAGTATGGTAATTTCACTCAAAGGTCTTTCGATTCATATACTAAAATCGTTCAACCTCTAATGAAGTTGAGATGAATCGCACGAATTTACTAGGAAAAGAATTCCTCCCGCAGTTTTACGCTTCAAACGAGGGCGAAGTGATGACAGGAATAAGAAATTCTTGGTCGTAGATAGTTCCATGCATGAATAGTGTACTACAAATTACTGTGGAATGTCATAGCTACACTGCCAGGTCACAGATTTCCTAAAAATTACTGTAAGGCGTACCTTCTTAGTAGAATGGCACGGAGAGGTAGTTGAAAGAACTGCAAATCGCACGGACGAGAAAGCTGCGCGAGATTTGTTTGTCATCTCTTAATACAGCTTCAAGAGCAGAGGCTTCGATATTTATTTTACTGCGTTGACATATTAGCCTTGAAATTACACGGCTGATGTCTACCATAGAGATCCGTTTCCGGAACCAGTGAAGACAAACGAAGTGGGAGGAACAATATTGCATCCCCGCATTCAAGTTCAGAGAAATTAAGGATTGACTTTAGCGTTATTCTCACATAATTTACATTATCTGTAGTTTTAGGAAACGATCGATGTTGAATAGCAACATATTTAGCCATTAATGACTCATTTATATCGATGTAAACCAAACGTAACTCTGGGAAAATCTAACGGTTTTCTCAAGATGTTATAACAAAAATCTACATAAGTAATTAAAATTCATCGAGAAAGAATGCAGGATGAACTCATAAGCGTCAGAAGCATTGAGAAAGATTGTAACCAGTGTTAACAATACGTTTTAACCCATTGCACTCTATCCTGGTGGTTCTGAATTAGTAGTACGGGCTATTGTTATAAAACATCAAAAAATTCCATAAAATTCTGAAATCTCTGCTTTCGATTTGGTGACACAAGATCATTGCTTATTAAATTTATATTCTTATGACCTGTGAAGAAACGTAAATCGAACTCAGTCATATGTAATGTTTGTCATGATGTAATCTTGAGAGTTCAGAAGTAGGAAGATTTCATTTATAATAGTAGAAAATACCAGCCCCATTTTCTCAAGACAATCATAGATGAAAGAAATAGTAGGATTTGACCTCAACTTTATAAAGTACTGAACGCAGTAAGTCATAGAGTGCTTCACAAGAATACATAAATCGTTAAGAAAGTACTATTTTGTGTTAGTAATAACAAATTCTGAAACCTAAATCATGATATTTGTGTGCCGATGCTGAATTGTAGAGACTTTTCTGTTAGAAAGACGAGGCCTTAAATCAGTATAGAGAACTCAATATTAAGTACTGCAAAATTCGATCCCCAGTGGTATGTCACAAACTAAATTAAGTATAAGAAGTCCTATTTTATACACTACTTCAATCGTAAATTTTGCGAGTGTTTAGTAATCTAGGGTTAAAAGACAACAGAAACGAAAAAGAACAACAAAAGGGGATTTTATACGCAGGTTGACTGAAACAGTAAGTATTTTCGTGATGTCATCCTACTAATGTTTATTAATGTATCTGCCAATTAATTTTTATCAGGGAACTGCAGATCTATTTTCTTATTTGTAGACGACGCCTGTGGTTACTTGAGCCTTTTTGTTAGCGCTGTATTATCTTCATAATTTTCTTAATAGTTTTGTATACCTTTCTACAACGATCACGAATCTCTCGACCCATTCTGCCTGGTACGTCAGCAACGAACAAACGGGGCTCCCTCAGGGCTTCGGGAGTAGACAACAGGACTCCTCTAGGATGTTTACAAGGGGACGACTCTGACTCAGCAAAGTTAAGTCGATCCAATATAGATGGCAGTGCACTCTTAGGCGTAAGGAGAAATCAGCCGAGGCGGGGCACAGACCGAAGAACACAGACCAAGTAATAAAATTCACCGACACGCAAGTTCTTGCGCTGGAGAGAAAGTGTCACGCACATTTATCCAGAGAAGCGTTTGAAAATCATAACCACAACAATAGCCCCAGCAAGCAGGAGAAACGAGCCGAGATAGGTGAGGCCTAGATTCTTTGTTTGCACCGACCGCACGTTACAATCACAAAGAGGGAATGTATACAGGTAACGGCCATAGAAATACTGTTAGGCGTAACAGCTACTAATACATTTAACATGCAACGGTGCATTTGGAATATCTTGACGCAAAAGCCAACAGGTACAGTGTCAGTTATATACAGTACTAACACGACTTTCTCTCCGAGATGCGTGAGTTAGAACTTTGATCTATATTAAAAAAAAAAATGTTCAAATGTGTGTGAAATCTTATGGGATTTAACTGCTAAGGTCATCAGTCCCTAAGCTTACAAACTACTTAACCTAAATTATCCTAAGGACAAACACACACACCCATGCCCGAGGGAGGACTCGAACCTCCGCCGGGAACAGCCGCACAGTCCATGACTGCAGCGCCTAAGACCGCTCGGCTAATCCCACGCGGCGATCTCTATTTGACGCCGTTTCTCATTGTATGCCTTGTAACTTCAAATTAGCAAGGCGTATAGAGAGCTTAGCACTGAATCGTCGCTTGACTAGTGGCGTAAACACTGAGAACACGTTGCTCTCTGAGTCCGAGATACTGTATAATAGTTTATTTATTTATCTGTACATTTACTTCACCTGGTAAGATTGGGGGCTATTTGCCTTCTCTTAGAAGTAGTCAGATATCAGTATGTTAACTTCACATGTGTAGCACATAACCCATACATAACGATTATAATGATAACAGTGAGAGGCACCCACATGACTTGCTCATACTGTGGCATCAAGCAGTCAGGCCTGCAAGATGAGTGGCCTGCAAGCGAGTGGATTCATTCTTATTTATCGAGTAGCATGAACTCTAGTACTCACAATTAAGTTACAAATTACCCTCCTGTATGAATATTACGCAACGGAAACGCACATCTGACTATCAGTAATTTACAGAACTCTGACTGTTCACTACGCACTGGCAATACCACATTTTCTTTCTAATTTAACGGCTTTGATAAACACTTGGCCATCGCACTGAATATGAATGGCGCACACATTATAAATTCTGGATATCATGACAACATACAATTCGAAGGAAAAGGCCACCAATCTTTTTCTTTTCGCTATCTTATTTATTCCGATAAATTCTATAACCTAAACACACAAATTCCATAACCTAGAACAATAACATATTAGAAATTCCGCCCAGTGGGCATTGCTTTACATTGGTGATTATCTTATGGTCTCGTAATTATTTAATGCTACAGTGCACTTTCTGGATAGGATGGTGGATCTTTTGCTATATCTCACACTTCGACTCTCACAACCATCATCACGAAACTTTCCTCTAGACCGAGCGGTACAAAAGGAACATGCATAACCCACTACCTCTGAAACTACCTTGCTACTCTCCCATGCAAACCACACATACTTAAATTACATGACATACACCACACTGCAACATGGAATACAACATAAGGAATAGTCACAACATTATAATCACATCACTTTCAGCTTTCCCACTTCAATTAGTATTTATCCCAGTTTCACACGACACTGCCCCACTTCGTAACTTTTCTTTCCTACTACGAACTCTGGACGTTATATGCACGTCTTCCTGTGCAATGCAAGCCAAGTGACGTTGCTGGATAGACGGCTGACTCACCTTGCTTCTCTCTCAGAGTATTATAGTTTGAATCAAGCGTCACACAGAAACATAACACGCAAGGTAATATTAAGAACATATTCATCACACACGCGAGTCCTCAACTGATACCATGGACGAGTACTTCTCTTTATCCTTTGTCTCATACACAGATTGAGACTCACGCAGTAGTCACCTCGTGCAAGTACTCGTCTCTAATTTCAAGTCTTGCACAGGCCATTTCTTAAATATTTCCAACTTATAGTACACACGCTAGTAATTCAGCTTAACTTAAGCACTCGGAGGTATTTCAACTTATTACTACACGTGGTTTCATTGTGACCGTTGGTCACTTCCGAAGATTACTACGATCCCATTAATATTACCTGCCTGACATTTAATTCTCCCCACAAAAGTTCCTGAAATAGAGAAATTATTATTCTAAACTACTCTTAAGTATTTCACATGCATACCATGTCTCCACTCTTTTGTCCTTACGGAGCACGCCTAAGACAGGTCTTACCAACAGTAGATCCAGCGGCAGAGTGCTGAAACGTGGCCGTGCTTCAGGTCCTCTCGCACCTCTGTCGAGGTGGGGGAAGACCATGCTACCGTATTGGTCAGCCACATCTCAGGTGCTCAAAGCTCCGGTAAGTTTCATTTCTTTGGTTCCACCAAAGGTGGCCAAAGGATCGTCTCAAAGATGATCATATATTCATATTCACTATCTGCGGTTAGCAGACGACCATACATTCATTCATTTCACAGATCTCACCAAACTGGGTGTAGGGATTTATTTTGTGGGAGTGCACATGTGATCAATTAAATAAATAACTTGTCATTCTTTCCCACACTGGTATACGGCTTCGATGTATTAATTGAAATTGAGTTATTTTACAAAAAATATGTTGTACTGACAAGAATGACCAAGAATGTTGTACCTATTTTCAATGTCGGGTGGTACTGTATCCTTTCAACAGATGCAATAAACATTACAGTATACGTAGTACATTATTACTGAATAATAATAACCAAAGATGTTGTATTCAGTCCAGAGACTGGTATGGTGCAGCTCTCCATGCTACTCTATCCTGTGCAAACCTCTGTGTCTCTGAGTAACTACTCCAACCTGTATCCTTCTGAATTTGGTTAGTGTATTCATCGTTTGGACTCCCACTACGATTTTTGCCCTCCACGCTTCCCTCCAATACTAAATTGGTGATCCCTTGAAGCCTCAGAATGTATCCTACCAACCGGTCCCTTCTTCTAGTCAAGTTGTGCCATAAATTTCTCTTCTCCCCAATTCTGTTCAGTACCTCCTCATCAGTGACGTGATCTACCCATCAGATCTTCAGCATTATTCTGTAACACCACGTTTCGCAAGCTGCTATTCTCTTCTTGCCTAAGGTATTTATTATTCATATTTCACTTCCATATACAGCTACACTACATACAATTACTTTCATAAAGTGTTTCCCGACACTTAAATCTACACTCGATGTTAACAAATTTCTCTTCTTCAGAAACGCTTTCCTTGCCATAGCCAGTCTACGTTTTACAACCTCTCTACTTTGACCATCATAAGTTATTTTGCTTACCAGATAGCAACGCTCATCAACTACTTGAAGTTTATCATTTCCTAATCTAACTCCCTCAACATCACCTGATTTAATCGGACTACATTCCATTATCCTCGTTTTGCATTTGTTAATGTTCAGCTTAAATCGTCCTTTCAAGACACTGTCCATTCCGTTCAACGGCTCTTCCAAGTCCTGTGCTGTTTCTGACAGAATTACAGTGTCATCGGCAAACCTCAAAATTTTTATTTCTGCTCCATGGATTTTAATTCCTACTCTAAATTTTTCTTTTATTTCCTGTTTGCTCAATATAGTAAATGCGAAAGTGTGTATGTTACGCTTTCACGACCGAACCGTCGAAACCATTTTCATAAAATTTGGTTTGGAGATAACCTGTACGCTGAGGAAGAACATATGCTACTTAACGAATTGTAGTACAACATATGTATTGGTCTGAAGAATATAAAGCGAAATATGGAACAATAATTACTCTTTGAAAAAGCTGTTTGCTGTCTGAGTTTTTAATTTCACCATATTTGTGAAATTGCGTTTATTATTTGATATTTTCTACATAATACGATTCAACGTAATGAATACAGAATTTATACAGTCCTCTAGCTATTCAATCCATACTTCCATACCGATATCTGTCAGAAGTTAGTCAGACTTTAGGTGTTGAACGTCACACGTCCCTTACTGCTTCCAAGACACTTTAAGACTGAGAACGACAGCGCCATTTAAAGGCTCTACGACAAACAGAGAATCCTACCCGAGCCCTGGCGGCCTTCTCGGCGCTCGGGCGGCCCTTCTGGTGTCACTTGTGCGCGCTCCACCAATTCTGGCTCTCGCCATCTCATCTTTGCTTGGTGGTGTGTTCACTATGGCGCTGTGTGGTAGTGAGTGTCGTGTAGGGCACAGAGTTGGTCGGGTGTGCCTGAGTACTCGGCAGCGAGTTGAAACGGTTAACCGTCGGGCCACGGGGGCCCGCATTTTCCTGCAGCGTTGACCGTAGCTGCCGGCGCGATTAGCGGGGGGACAGCTGTCGCAACCTGTTTACGAAGTGCATCAGTCACCTGTGGTGTGCTAGATACCCTGAGACGCATGAGATGCATCGAACAACTTGTTAGCAACTATGAGCAGGCGGGCTGTGTTATCAGGTGCCTACGTGGAGTCCTGAAGCTACTGGCTTCCTTGGCATTTGTTTGAAGTGAAGTATGAAGACTGTTCAGTAAGTGCTGTGCTTAGAAACTGTTAATTGTGTCCCAGTGCGAGGTGGCCAGGAATGCGGTTCCTTTACGGCTTTCAGTGACCGCTTTTGGGGCTGCGTGTGTCAATCTGGAGTTTTCTGTAAGCGCCAAGCTAGTATTATCGAGTGTTAATCTGGTACCTGAAATTGTTGTTGTCATTGAGTACTGACTGTAATTTCCTTTATTGTAGACCTTATGCCCCTTCCTGTGGAGAGTTATTGGATTTGGTCTGTAGCTAAAATTGTGTGCGCTTAGCCTAAAGGTAAGCACTTGAGGTCAAGTGTGTGTGTATGCTTGTATTTGCACACACTCTTACTCGGTGTTAAGGAGATGTACATTTTAACCGGCCTCCTTCCATTTGGAGCGTATCCAAATTATAGTGCCTATTAGTCCCTAAGAGACCCCAATAAAGGTATACCTTCACGTATATAATTTTTTTTAATTATCATGTAACTGTTCCTTTAAATGACTTTGTACATGGCTTCTTGTTATTTTTAGGAAGGTTAACTTAACGTTTAATTGCCCGTTTAAGAATGGCTGTGTATGCTACTTTCTGTCAAACTCGTTTGCTGTTTGTTGTTTGGTACATGTTGACAGTCTTGTATCGGCAGCGGTTGACGCATCGCTGTTCTGCTGGTCCGGGACTGGGACTCGCTTCCCTCCTAGTTCGGCGTCTTTCCCGTATCGCACAAGGCCCAGGTGTGGGCAGATCTCCGGTTCCAGCCTCAAGTTGAGTAGTTTATTGCTATTCTTTTGGTATCGTGCCACGTCGACGGTTTCACCGGATTATGCGTTGGCTTCGGTGATTCTGTGGAAGTAATTTATCCAGTGTTTCTATTATTGTACGATTCTTGTGCACGTGTGATGAAAGCCTTTGGCTAGCCTGATAATTGAGTTTCTTGATTTCTTTAAAAAATAAGGGTTTAATTGTCATCAACATTTTAATAGTGGCTCTGAGCACTATGGGACTTAACATCTATGGTCATCAGTCCCCTAGAACTTAGAACTACTTAAACCTAACTAACCTAAGGACATCACACAACACCCAGTCATCACGAGGCAGAGAAAATCCCTGACCCCGCCGGGAATCGAACCCGGGAACAACATTTTAATAGTGTTGTAGGGGCCCGGTAGTTTATGTAAGTACTTAACTTGGTTCATGTGTGGCCAGTCAGCAAGTGTACCCTTGATAACTGCACGACACAAGGCTTTACACCTCGTTTGGGCCCATCAACACTGACGTTGAACTGCTGGTGGCTGAAAACATATTACCTCGTCGGTCGAATGGCCGTGTACGGATATGGAGACAACCTCATGAATCCATGGTCTTTGCATGTCAGTAGGGGACTGTTGAGGCTGATGGGGGCTCTGTAACGGTGTGGGGTGTGTGCAGTTGGAGTGACATGGGACCCCTGATACGTCTAGATACGACTCTGAGAGGTGACACGTACGTAAGCATCCAGTCTGATCACCTGCATTCATTCTTGTCCATTGTGCATTCCGACGGACTTGGGCAATTTCAACAGGACAATTAGAATGGTTACAGAATGGCTCCAGGAAGACTCTTCCGAGGTTAAAGACTTCTGCTGTTCACCAGACTCCCCACATATGAACATTATTGAGCATATCTGGGATGCCTTGCAGCGTACTGTTCAGAAGAGATCTCGACCCCACCCTTATGGATTTAGGGACAGCCCTGCAGGATTCATGGTTTCAGTTCTCTCCAACACTACTTCAGACTTTAGTCGGGTCCATGCCACGTCGCGTTGCGGCAGTTCTGCGTACTTGCAGGGGCCCTACACGATATTAGGCAGGTGTACCACTTTCTTTGGCTCTACTGTGTATAGCTTCAGTGGACAATACTGTACAAAACCGGGGTGATTTAATAAGTGGTCAGTCGCATGTGTTAGCTGACACCACGATTCAAAAGAGAGAACAAAGATGCTTCTACCAAACAGACATAACTCTGCAGATCTTTACTTATATTTAATGTGAATGATCTCAGTGTGACTGAATGTTTATACTACTGTTGTAATGCATTAGTGTAGTGCGCAAAGTGATCAATTTGAGTCAAAATTATATTTGTAGAACGTAAGACCAATGAATTGGATGGGGATGACCTTTAGCCAATGGACAAGAAGGCAGTGTCAAGTGGATGGAGATACTGTTGGAGTGCGTAAGGAAGTGATTCTGGACACTTTTACGTTAGTTTTGAGAGAAGGTAGCCCTACCTGTGGTAACGTATGTTAATCGAGTAGGTGACAGATTCCGGACAATGAGTTGGCGCTGCAACACTTAAAGCTTCTGACACTTTTACGTTTGCGTTGGAAGAAGATAGACCTTTATTTTGTAATGTGTTATATTTGGTCGTGATAGATTCTGGGCGGTGTACGGCTCTACAATCCTTTCAACTGCTGAAGGGACTCTAACTTTAATGAGGCCTTGGTGTACTCCAGTGCAGAACTTTTCCACTTGCATTAAGGAACTGAGAAAAGACGCAATATGAGTTTCTACTCGTTATCTCTCGTGTGTTAATACATAGATCGTCATGCTGAACACAGAATTATTTTGAGCTGGCGAATATTTTGTGCACTGTGATCACGAAATGGACTTAGCATCTCTTGTGTCTTGGATGACTATTTAATTGGGGATTCTGCTACCATTATCATAACGCTTTCAAAGCAACTGTATTTCATTTTATTAGGCTATATTTGTCTCAGTGTTATAACTGGTTATCGCAGGGCCATCTTCCTTTCATTTGCGGTTTCCTTTCTTGAATAAACATTCTTCAACATGACATGACATGTGGAACAGTCGGGTCTACTGCCGGATGTTTGTGTCGCTCTGGCACAATATTTCGGCCACGTAACTCGTTGCCTTCTTCAGGTGCTAGTGTGGCCGAAATATTGTGCCACAGCGACACAAACATCCGGCAGTAGACCCGATTGTTCCACATGTCAAGGTCTCGCCGGGAAAGCCTGAAGAGTTACATTATTCAACATAATTTGCTGCTATCGTCTACATCAATTACAGACGTCAGAATAGAAACCTTTTTTTAACTCTTCAATTGTCTTTATTTGCAATGTCTGATTATTTTATTAATTCGCAATTCCAGCCAATGCATAGGCTATTTGGGTGCCGGATCACAGCTGTGGGCTATTATTTGCAGCGAGTTAGCTATGTTGGTCAAGAAAGCAGACGTGTGCGGCTCAAACGTATGATAATATTGAGCTATTCTTTTTAAACGGAGCTATGCATAGCCCAGTTACCTAAGGTACAAGTAGCATCATGTAAAGTCGCAAATGGTGTGCTCGTATGGAATGCTGGTCAGAGAAGCTACTGTTCAGCAGAATATACATTAGACAACGTCACACTCTGCGTTAGGTAATCTGCTCTTTAATTTTGTTATGTATGAGTACTGCCAGCTATCAGAAATGTATTTAAGCAGTACAGAAGTCACTGGATATGGAGACCAAACTGATTGGTCAAGAGTAAGAAATAATAGCGTAAGATTAGCAGATAGGATGGAGGAAAGGAAACAGGGAAGAGGAAAGCATGAATATTGTCTACAATGTGGCAAAAATACTGGTTCCTTTCGACAGAAGCGAGAGAAAAGCTAAGTCGACATTTCATCTCAGCTTGAATGCAGTGTCGATCTGGGTGAGAATCAAGGTATTTAGCAGCTTTTTTCCTGAGTTGTACGGGTAAATGGAAGAGGAAATGGGAAAGGGTTAGTCTCATGAGTAGAAAAGAAACGTGAGTTTTTAAATATATTATTGCAGTTATGAGATGATTATAATAGTTGATAAACAAGGACAGGTACTGAGTCAATTAGTAAAACAGCGTGTGTGAGCTTCCCGTCACCTGAGTATAGCAAGAACTGAATGTTACACACATTTGTGGCTAACTCGTGTTGTGTGGATTTTTGCTGTTTGTCGCATGTTAAACTATATTACAGTACTAAAGATTCGTACGACTAAAGGCTGGACTAGTTTTAGTTTCATTTTGGGTGAAAATGATTTTTCTAAATTTTTAGACAGCATGTAAGCCGGAGAAATATTTTCTACAATCTGAGACAGTTTGTTCTTGCCAAATTAGATGATCATACAAGATTATCCCGGGATGCTATACTATTTTTTTGATAAGGACTTGGATAACACTAAGGAATATTGATTTTTTGCTAGCCTAATTCAGTAGCATCAGATACAAACTTGATGTCATCAGCATATAAACAGTAGTTACAAGAGTTTAAAATAGATGATATACTGCGAGAATAGCAGCCGATTAAGGACTGGATGCTGGGTCATCTCCTGAGATGATTTCTCCGACGCAGAGGCGGCTTGTTGATATCTGTTTCTAAGATGACTGTTGAACCACAGCACTGCACTGCTTGGTAAATTCAGCAGTTTCATTTTCATTAGTGAAATACTGAAATCCACAGTACTGAAAGCCTTGTCCAAATGAAGTTGTGTTCAAATGGCCATTTCGCACCATCCCATGGCATATTTGATGTCGTCAGTCGCTATGATCGCAGTAGTGCGGTTGTTGTCTCTTGTTTTTAAGGAGCTGTGATGTTTACTATGTTGTTGTTGTTGTGGTCTTCAGTCCTGAGACTGGTTTGATGCAGCTCTCCATGCTACTCTATCCTGTGCAAGCTTCTTCATGTCCCAGTACCTACTGCAACCTACATCCTTCTGAATCTGCTTAGTGTATTCATCTCTTGGTCTCCCCCTACGATTTTTACCCTCCACCCTGCCCTCCAATACTAAACTGGTGATCCCTTGATGCCTCAGAACATGTCCTACCAACCGATCCCTTCTTCTGGTCAAGTTGTGCCACAAACTTCTCTTCTCCCCAATCCTATTCAATACTTCCTCATTAGTTACGTGATCTACCCATCTAATCTTCAGCATTCTTCTGTAGCACCACATTTCAAAAGCTTCTATTCTCTTCTTGTCCAAACTATTTACCGTCCATGTTTCACTTCCGTTCATGGCTACACTCCATACAAATACTTTCAGAAATGACTTCCTGACACTTAAATCTATACTCGATGTTAACAAATTTCTCTTCTTCAGAAACGCTTTCCTTGCCATTGCCAGTTTACATTTAATATACTCTCTACTTCGTCCATCATCAGTTATTTTGCTCCCCAAATAGCAAAACTCCTTTACTACTTTAAGTGTCTCATTTTCTAATCTAATTCCCTCAGCATCACCCGACTTAATTCGACTACATTCCATTATCCTCGTTTTTCTTTTGTTGATGTTCATCTTATATCCTCCTTTCAAGACACCATCCATTCCGTTCAACTGCTCTTCCAAGTCCTTTGCTGTCTCTGACAGAATTACAATGTCATCGGCGAACCTCAAAGTTTTTATTTCTTCTCCATGGATTTTAATACCTACTCCGAATTTTTCTTTTGTTTCCTTTACTGCTTGCTCAATATACAGATTGAATAACATCGGGGAGAGGCTACAACCCTGTCTTACTCCCTTCCCAACCACTGCTTCCCTTTCATGTCCCTCGACTCTTATAACTGCCATCTGGTTTCTGTACAAATTGTATATAGCCTTTCGCTCCCTGTATTTTACCCCTGCCACCTTTAGAATTTGAAAGAGAGTATTCCAGTCAACATTGTCAAAAGCTTTCTCTAAGTCTACAAATGCTAGAAACGTAGGTTTGCCCTTCCT
This sequence comes from Schistocerca cancellata, assembly GCF_023864275.1. Lineage (NCBI taxonomy): Eukaryota > Metazoa > Arthropoda > Insecta > Orthoptera > Acrididae > Schistocerca > Schistocerca cancellata. Next base: position 816,191,250 of record NC_064627.1, on the reverse strand, counting down.
TAATCTAGCTTGTAATATAAGTCGTAGGGTCAGTATTGCCTCACGTGTTCCAACATTTCTACGGAATCCAAACTGATCTTCCCCGAGGTCGACTTCTACTAGTTTTTCCATTCGTACGTAAAGAATTCGCGTTAGAATTTTTCAGCTGTGACTTATTAAACTGATAGTTCAGTAGTTTTCACATCTGTCAACACTTGCTTTCTTTGGGATTGGAATTATTATATTCTTCTTGAAGTCTGAGGGTATTTCGCCTGTTTCTTACATCTTGCTCACCAGATGGTAGAGTTTTGTCAGGACTGGCTCTCCCAAGGCCATCAGTAGTTCCAATGGAATGTTGTCTACTCCGGGGGCCTTGTTTCGACTCAGGTCTTTCAGTGCTCTGTCAAACTCTTCACGCAGTATCGTATCTCCCATTTCATCTTCATCTACATCCTCTTCCATTTCCATAATATTGTCCTCAAGTGCATCGCCCTTGTATAGACCCTCTATATACTCCTTCCACCTTTCTGCTTTCCCTTCTTTGCTTAGAACTGGGTTTCCATCTGAGCTTATCTCCAAAGGTCTCTTTAATTTTCCTGTAGGCAGTATCTATCTTACCCCTAGTGAGATAAGCCTCTACATCCTTACATTTGTCCTCTAGCCATCCCTGCTTAGCCATTTTGCACTTCCTGTCGATCTCATTTTTGAGACGTTTGTATTCTTTTTTGCCTGCTTCATTTACTGCATTTTTATATTTTCTCCTTTCATCAATTAAATTCAATATTTCTTCTGTTACCCAAGGATTTCTACTAGCCCTCGTCTTTTTACCTACTTTTTCCTCTGCTGCCTTCACTACTTCATCCCTCAAAGCTACCCATTCTTCTTCTACTGTATTTCTTTCCCCCATTCCTGTCAATTGTTCCCTTATGCTCTCCCTGAAACTCTGTACAACCTCTGGCTCTTTCAGTTTATCCAGGTCCCATCTCCTTAAATTCCCACCTTTTTGCTGTTTCTTCAGTTTTAATCTACAGGTCATAACCAATAGATTGTGGTCAGAGTCCACATCTGCCCCTGGAAATGTCTTACAATTTAAAACCTGGTTCCTAAATCTCTGTCTTACCATTATATAATCTATCTGATACCCTTTAGTATCTCCAGGGTTCTTCCATGTATACAACCTTCTATCATGATTCTTAAACCAAGTGTTGGCTATGATTAAGTTGTGCTCTGTGCAAAATTCTACCAGGCGGCTTCCTCTTTCATTTCTTAGCCCCAATCCATATTCACCTACTACGTTTCCTTCTCTCCCTTCTCCTAAACTCGAATTCCAGTCACCCATGACTATTAAATTTTCATCTCCCTTCACTATCTGAATAATTTCTTTTATTTTATCATACATTTCTTCAATTTCTTCGTCATCTGCAGAGCTAGTTGGCATATAAACTTGTACTACTGTAGTAGATGTGGGCTTCGTATCTATCTTGGCCACAATAATGCGTTCACTATGCTGTTTGTAGTAGCTTACCCGCATTCCTATTTTCCTATTCATTATTAAACCTACTCCTGCATTACCCCTATTTGACTTTGTGTTTATAACCCTGTAGTCACCTGACCAGAAGTCTTGTTCCTCCTGCCACCGAACTTCACTAATTCCCACTATAACTAACTTTAACCTATCCATTTCCCTTTTTAAATTTTCTAACCTACCTGCCCGATTAAGGGATCTGACATTCCACGCTCCGATCCGTAGAACGCCAGTTTTCTTTCTCCTGGTAACGGCATCCTCTTGAGTAGTACCCGCCCGGAGATCCGAATGGGGGACTATTTTACCTCCGGAATATTTTACCCAAGAGGACGCCATCATCATTTAATCATACAGTAAAGCTGCATGCCCTCGGGAAAAATTACGGCCGTAGTTTCCCCTTGCTTTCAGCCATTCGCAGTACCAGCACAGCAAGGCCGTTTTGGTTATTGTTACAAGGCCAGATCAGTCAATCAACCAGACTGTTGCCCTTGCAACTACTGAAAAGGCTGCTGCCCCTCTTCAGGAATCACACGTTTGTCTGGCCTCTCAACAGATACCCCTCCGTTGTGGTTGTACCTACGGTACGGCTATCTGTATCGCTGAGGCACGCAAGCCTCCCCACCAACGGCAAGGTCCATGGTTCATGGGGCAGGATGTTTACTATGCGTATTATAAATTTTAAGGTGACCGTGTGCAATGCACTCTAAGGGTTTAGATATACAAATAACATGCTGACGCAACTATTGTCGCCGTATGACTTGGGGTTACCTTTCTCGTGTATTGGTTGAATTAAGCTTTGGTTCCATTCAGTAGGATACTTACCGCTAACGAGAGAGAGATTCGTGATTTTTGTTAGATTGGGAATAATAACATCGGAAACCTTGTAAATGATGCGGATGCTCACTCTACAATTATCTACTGCCTCATAATTGTCTTCCCCTACTGCACCTGTAGAGACACGTTTCAAGAAAACTATAGGTGTCGTGAAGGTGAAGTTGTATTTGATAACTGATCCTACGTTGGTGCCGGGCGCTGTGGTCGAGTGGTTCTAGGCGCTTCAGTTCGGAACCACGCTGTTGCTACGGTCGCAGGTTCGAATCCTGCCTCGGGCATTGATGTGTGTGATGTCCTTAGGTTAGTTACGTTTAATTAGTTCTAAGTCTAGGGGACTGATGACCTCAGATGTTAAGTCCCATAGTGCTCAGAGCCATTTGAACTTGAGAGCTCTTGGAGAGTCTGTGGCGGAACAGAAAGACCAGGAACACGTCTACCAAGCATGTCCCACACATGCTCGACGGGATTTAGGTAGGGACTCACTCCTGGCTATCTCATTACCTCAATGTCTAGGTGTCACAAGGCATCCCTGATTACGTCTGCCATATGGGCCCTGTTATTACTGTCCATGAGAAGGAATTCAGGGCCATCACCGTATGCACCAGACATCAAATGATCGAACAGGATCTGTTCGATGTACTGCCTGACGGTTAGGCGACCATGGAGAACGACGAAATCCGTACGGCTGTTAACACTGAAGCCTCCCTATACCATCACAGAACCTTGGCCGTATCTGTCGATTTTCTGGACGACATTTGGCAGTTACCACTCACAGATGCGTATCCACCCGTGAATACGGCTATCCCCTTGCGTCAGACGAAATCTGAATTCATCTGTGATTAACGCGTTTCGCAGCAACGAAGTTGCCAGTTGATACGGAGGTGCCAGAACTGAAGTCGAGCTGCGAATTGTTGTCGTGTCAAGCGGGGTGCTCGAAGAGAACATCTGGATCGTAAGGTTGTTTCTCGTAACCTGTTCTTAGGATGTGACGGGACACAGCGGCTCCAGTGGCCCTTCTGCGATCACCTTTCAGTGTTCTGGTGGCAATCGTACGTGGCAGGAACGTAGAGGTAGCCAGATATCGGTCTTCACGTCGGGTTGTAAGCCGTCGGCGACCTTGTCCAACTCGCTTTGTGTACTGGGCAGTCTCCCTGTAGCATGCCCACAACCTATCGACGATAAGTGGAGAGACATTGGCAGCTGCCGCGACACGAGGGAAAATCCATACATCTAGGATCAAAGGACGCCCCCTACAACTTGCTCTGGATCAAGATCTCGCTCTGGATGTACCTGCTTGAATACAACTTCCGCAAATGACATCTAACGTCTGTGTACCTAACTAGAGAACTGAGGGGTCACCTGATACTGTAATGCATAACACAGCCAATAGGTGGGGAATGACTTTGTTTGTTGGATACGTTAAAAGCGAAGATCCAAAGCCGTGCGATAAGACCACAGGTACCGTCCAAATTAAAACTGTTTTAACATACCGAACGTTGGTACACGCATTCCTCTAGTTATTTTAAGCCATCTGTTTTACTCATCTGTTCAGTTGTTCGGGAATTAAATTGGGACAACAGTCCGGGATTTTCCTTTGCAGAGGAACATCTGGAAACGGTGTTAAGCACTTCAGCTTTTGTTTTGCTACTCATTTCCGACTGTCAACTCGTTTCATTAGAAGGCAGTGAGTCTTCCGTTCTGCGGGAGCCGTTTCAGAGGCTGTTGAAGTGTGAGTCATCACTGGGAAAGAAGAGAAGCGGGTGGCGGCGGCCACGGTTAGGCGGCCGGTGGTGACCGACCGCAGTGGGTCTGGCGCCGCCCGAAACCCGAGCCGGCGGGGCGCCCACCCCCCTGTTCTACCCACCTAGGCTGGAACCTGCGAGCGCTCACAGCCTCCCGTCTATCAGCTCTCCTAACGAGACGCCGGCTCCTGGCACCCATCTGTAAGACACCCGGCAATGTAATCGACTCTCCACCCCACCCCAGAGCAGGGACTCACTGCGGGGCGTGCACGTAAATTCTCGATAAATTTTGGTTGAAAAAAAAAAAGAACGGTTTTCTGTGGGACATCTTGGGATATTCCTGCTTCACTGTAGTTCCATGAAGTTCCCATAGCTGGCGGTGCTACACGTTGCCTTCGAAATGACGTCTGTAACGGAGGTGCGCACCAAGCAGAGAGCTGTCATTAAGTTTCCTTTACCGAAAACCAGAGCATCGCAGATATTCGTAGTCGATAATCTCTACAGAGACTTGGCAGTGAACAAAAAGCACGGTGAGTCGTTGGGCGAGGCGTCTGTCATCATCGCAACTAGGTCGCGCAAACCTGTCCGATCTCCCGCGAGCCTGCCGCCAGCAAACAGCTGTGACCCCTGCAATGTTGGACGGCGCGCACACTCTCATTCGAACTGAAAGACGGATCACAGTCAAACACCTCGCTGCTGAGCGGACGTATCTGTTGGTAGTGCCGACGCACTTGTCCACCAGTTGGGGTACTCAAGGATGTGTGGTCTCTGGGTTCCTCACTGCCGAACAGAAGACCGTAAAGAGCAACAAAGGACCATCCATGCGAAATTGTTTGTATGTTACAAGGCTGATCGTGACAATATTTTGTAGAACATCCTTATAGGCAATGAAACATCGATTCGTCACAGTGAACCGGAAACAAAACGACAATCCATGGAGTGGCGCCCACCACGTCTCTTCCCAAGAAGAGGCCTATCATCAATCGGTAAAGCCATGGCGGCTGTCTTCAGGGACTCTGAAGGGGATGTTCTGTTTGATGCCCTCCCTCATGGTGCAACCATCAGCTTCAATGTGTATTGCGCTACTCTCAGAAAATTGGAGGAGTGACTTCAGCGTGTTCGTTGCCACAAAAATCCAAACGAATATCTCCTCCACGACAAGACCTCACCCAAGTCTCCGCAACCGAAAGGAGCTTCTAAAACTTCACTGGACTGTTATTTCTCATTCACCCAACAACTCGGACCTCACACCCTCAGACTTCCATATGTTTGGACCAGTGAACGATGTACACCGCGGGAAGCAGCAAGTGGATGATGGGGAGGTTACTGACGCAGCAACACGTTGGCTCCGACGAGTGGTACCATGCAAGCATACAGCCCTCCCAGCAAGTTGGCATAAAACCGTCACGTTGAAGGGAGATTATGTTGAAAAATAGGGTTTTGTAGCCAAAAGAGCGGAGAATAATATGGTCTATTGGAGTCAAGAATGAAACCAACCAGCTTACAGAAAAAGACTGTGTTGCATTTCTTATTGAACGGCCGTAGTATAATTGAGAGCAAGGGAAAAGAGAAAATTGTTGTTTCTTTTACTCCAGATTTGAAGACTTATCATGCACCAAGTACTAAATTTGACAAAAAGTACTCAAAAATACATATCTAGTGATTGATAGTCACCCATTCAGTACACGCTGCCCGATAAAGTAGTGAAGAGCTCAGAAGAAATTGTCAGATGCCAACGGAACTTTATGCACGTACACACTATTAGCCAGTATCAAATGATTATATTTGCAATTTTCTACGACTGGTAGAACAGCCACCAGAGTGCATTATTGCTGTTCATGTTTAGTGTTGTTACCACGCCTGTTAGGGTACATAAGAGGTGTGAATAGCGTCAGTTGTTGACTGATCGCTTCGAAGGATGTGAAGATGCCACGTACACGTGTGGTACAGCGTTATCAGCAGGTGATAGATTTTGAAATGGGCCTCATTGTGGATCTTCATTTCACTGGCCGACCAAATCGCGCAGTTTCCAGATTCATGGGGTATTCAGTTTTAGTTTTAGTTATGTCATGTTCAGTAGATCATTTACCCGATTATTTTGTCGATATGATCTGGAACAAGTCAGATTACAAGATATATATATATATATATATATATATATATATATATATATATCTTGTAATATTACAGAAATTTTTAGTTGTACACATGCAACTACATTTAGAGCTCCAATTTTTTAAATTTTTTTACCAGCTCTGAAACAGAAACTCGTCCATGGAGTAGAAGGAGTTGTCCAAAAGAAATGATTTTAATCTAGATTTAAAACTTGATCTGCTACCTGCCAGACACTTTATGTTGTTGGGCAAATGATCAAAGATTTTTGTTGCTGAGTAATGTACTCCTTTTTGAGCAACTGACAGCTTCAATAACGGATAGGAAAGGTCATTTTTCCCTCTAGTGTTGTACGTATGAACATTACTGGTCTTCGCGAATTGAGATGGATTACTTATAACGAATTTTATTAACGAATATATGTACTCTGATGGTGCAGTTAAAATAACTAACTCTTTGAAAAGGTGCCTACATGACGTCCTTGGGTCAACACCACTAATTATTCTCACTATTCTCTTTTGTGCAATCAGTACTTTATGTCTAAGTGGTGAGTTACCCCAGAAAACTATTCCATAAGACATTATTGAGTGGAAATATGCAAAGTACTTTAGGAGGTTGATCTGTTTATTACCAAGACTAGCGATTATAAGAAGAGCGAAAGAAGCTGAACTTAATTGTTTGAGAAACTCATTAATATGCTTCTTCCAGTTAAAGTTGTCATCAATGTAAACACCCAAAAATTTGGAGAAATGTACCCTGTTAATATGCAACATCGATTGTCGGTATGACTCTACTCGGTGTACAGAACTGGATTTAGTGAGTTTTTTTTCAAAATTAAGGGAGAGTCCATTTTCTGAGAACCACTTAATGATTCTTTGAAAGACATCCGTAACAATATTTTCAGCTGCTTTTTCTGGAATGGGATTTATTATAACACTCGTGTCATCTTCAAAAAGTACTACCTCCGCTTTCTGAACGTTAAGTGAGAGGTCGTTCACATGAATAAGGAACAGCAGAGGACCCAAAATTGAACCCTGAGGGACTCCCTTTGTGATAACTCACCATTCACTAGAATTTACCACCCTCCCAACATTAAGTGTGCTATCCAGCACAACTTTAGCTTTTTCTTCATTAATTATGATTCCGATCGACAACGTCTGACCGCCACAAGAAAGGACCGTATCGTGCTCCAGGCACACAGTAACCGTTTCAGACCTGTGCCTGACACCCGTGAACAAGTAATGGACTGCCTACAACATTGTGCGTCATCCCGCACCACTAGTCAGCTGCTGGACTAGCAGCCGGACTTGCAAATTATCATTGCATGCGTACACTGCTATTAACACAAAAACGAATTTGGTTGCATTTGGAATGGTGCTGTGATCAGGATGATGAACAGCGTCACACTGTGTTCGGCGGTGAATCGAGGGTCTGCTCTAACGCGGATGACCATCGTCGGTGAATATGGCGGCGAGCTGGAGAAACGTCCCATTCCACCAGTGTTTTGGAAAGGTACAGCGGTATTACTCCTGGTGTCGTGGGGTGGGGAGCTTTCGTATATGACTTCGGATCATGGCTATTAGTTGATTGAAGGAACTCGGACGACACAGTGGTACGTTACGGGTAATCTGATCGCTGATGTGATACCTCTCATGAGACAGTATCATGGCCCCTTTTTCAAAAGTACACTGCTCGTCCACACATGGTCTCTACGAGCTGTCTACCTGACGCTGAAGTACTTATGTGGCTAGCTAGATCCGAAGATCTGTCCCCAATTCAACATGTATAGGACCAGTTCCGACGTCGGCTCCATCCAGTGCCACTACCCACGATATCAAGGACCAGTTGAAATCGGCTAATCCAAACTCGGCAACATCTACCTGTTGGTGAAAAGCAGTCGAATTCGGAAACTTCGTGAAGCGCGTCCTGGGCGGCACGCAGGAACTCGTCAACTTCTGCCTGCTCGTGGCAGACGACCCGCACAAACTCAGCAAACTCCTCTAAAACTGAGCGGAGAAAGTGCAAGACGTTCACCAGTATTTACAAGATTCTTAAAGATTGCTGTAAATACTGGCCCAATGCACAACATAAAAAAGAAATAAAATTATACAAAAACACAAAGATATCATTACAAAATATTTTCTGAGAACAAGCGCTTTCTTTTATTTTATGTTCTGTCGACGGCTACTTTGTATGAAACGTACTTTAGAAATTCTAATTTGCCAACTTCATAATTTCTGAGTAAATCTAATTTCTGTTGCAGCAGAGCTTACCTTCTCCTAGTTTTTGAGTTCGTTTTGATGATGTGGCCATTTTTTTCGGTGTTAATTCTTATGAACTTTCAGTTTGCTCATCATACTTTTCACAGACTTGAAGATGTTTGAGTGAGGAGATTCACACGAAGCAATGAAGCGGGAATGAAAGCTTTCAAAAGCGTTGGTCGTTCTTCGTAAGGAATCGCAATCTGCTGCCCAAACGTGAAGAGGAAACAGCGCATCTTCTTCCTCGTAAATGTAAATTTCAGTTACACAATCGGCAAATTCGTTTTTTTTTTTTTTTATTATTCATGTGGCTATATACTGACCAGATCAGCAAAAATCTCAGGACATCTTGAGGATTTAAATAACTAAGCCCAAACATGTTATGCAACAGGTGGCCTTTTTCACTGTTCTGGTCTTTGTACATCGAAGGCAAACCAAGTGTTTGTATTTTCCGCCATGCAATTTATGGATTTTAAAAGGCAAAAGTTTTTGAATGTGCGTGACTTAAGCAATACACCCAACCCTTGGCAGCGTGAACGGTCAACAGACAATTTTATAACTAACGTAATTTTGGGAAAAACTGTATTCTACTGTGTTGTACAAAAGAGCATATAATATTCTACACCAATTATGGGAGTTTATCATTCAACAGTAATTATAATTACAGTTGTACTTACCAAGTATTAGCCAGGTGAAACCGACAAACAGAAATCTTGACTGATAGGAAAGCAACCTTGATAATCTCATTATTGGACTGTTCGAAGTCAGTTACCATTGGTTTTGGATTAAGAGACAGTCGCCCCTTCTTACATTCATCTTCAGTACACTATATAATTTTCAAATATGTTTTCTTCTTCTTATCCGCTATACGACGGGACACTAGTGGCATGTAAGAGCCTTCAGAGCAACTGTGGACTGTGAATAACGGGAGAAATTCTTCCGCTGCAATATTGAAAAGTCTCATCCATCAATATAGCTTCCTGCAGACATAGGTACTCTGTACTGGAGTTGACTTGTAATACCGAAAATGCAGATAAAATACCTGCTGCACCATCCAAAATTTTCGCCGTTTAATATCCGTTGATAACTTGCACTGTACTTTCGATTCTGAAGCTGTAAGCTGTATTACTGAAACTGCGGGGCTATTACAAATGATTGAAGCGATTTCATAAATTCACTGTAGCTCCATTCATTGACATATGGTCACGACACACTACAGATCCGACAGCAGCCGAGAAAGCGTATGTCGTGCTTGAAATGCACTCACATCACTCAGCCATAACAGTGCAACGACACTTCAGGACGAAGTTCAACAAAGATCCACCAACTGCTAACTCCATTCGGCGATGGTATGCGCAATTTAAAGCTTCTTGATGCCTCTGTAAGGGGAAATCAACGGGTCGGCATGCAGTGAGCGATGAAACGGCTGAACGCGTTCGGGCAAGTTTCACGCATAGCCCGCGGAAGTCGACGAATAAAGCAAGCAGGGAGCTAAACGTACCACAGCCGACGGTTTGGAAAATCTTATGGAAAAGGCTAAAGCACAAGCCTTACCGTTTACAATTGCTACAAGCCCTGACACCCAATGACAAAGTCAAACGCTTTGAATTTTCGGCGCGGTTGCAACAGCTCATGGAAGAGGATGCGTTCAGTGCGAAACTTGTTTTCAGTGATGAAGCAACATTTTTTCTTAATGGTGAAGTGAACAGACACAATGTGCGAATTTGGGTGGTAGAGAATCCTCACGCATTCGTGCAGCAAATTCGCAATCCACCAAAAGTTAACGTGTTTTGTGCAATCTCATGGTTTAAAGTTTACGGCCCCTTTTTCTTATGCGAAAAAAACGTTACAGGACACGTGTATCTGGACATGCTGGAAAATTGGCTCATGCCACAACTGGAGACCGACAGCGCCAATTTCATCTTTCAATAGGATGGTGCTCCACCGCACTTCCATCATGATGTTCGGCATTTCTTAAACAGGAGACTGGAAAACCGATGGATCGGTCGTGGTGGAGATCATGATCAGCAATTCATGTCATGGCCTCCACGCTCTCCCGACTTAACCCCATGCGATTTCTTTCTGTGGGGTTATGTGAAAGATTGAGTGTTTAAACCTCCTCTATCAAGAAACGTGCCAGAACTGCGAGCTCGCATCAACGATGCTTTCGAACTCATTGATGGGGACATGCTGCGCCGAGTGTGGGAGGAACTTGATTATCGGCTTGATGTCTGCCGAATCACTAAAGGGACACATATCGAACATTTGTGAATGCCTAAAAAAAAACTTTTTGAGTTTTTGTATGTGTGTGCAACGCATTGTGAAAATATCTCAAATAACAAAGATATTGTAGAGCTGTGAAATCGCTTCAATCATTTGTAATAACCCTGTACATTTAGTACGTAATCGGTGTATTAGTGTATTTAATTCTGACAGTATATAATTGATGGCAATTATAAAGAAAATATTGTAAATCGCTGGGTAATAACCAAGGGAACTTTATTGAAATGTATCGATAGCAACGACGAAGTGGTAGTAGCTGTGCCGTTGATAATTTTTGCCCATGGAGAGTCTCTGACGCTTTGCGAGGAGAGAGGAAGCAGAACAGCTTGAGTCATGAAAGAGTGCGGAAGTGTTGGTTGGGCGCTCCCGCCGATGCGGAGTGTAGCTATGCTCGCGCCAGTGTAGACGTGGCTCTGCAGACTACTCGGGGTTCTCGAATAGCATCAGCATTGCCGTCGGCTACATTCTTCGTTGTCCGCACAGTTAATAACATCGTAAGACTGTCAAGTGACTGATGTAATACTGTAGAGGCTTTACTCGGTTGATTTCTTTCACAAAGTATGCATAACTTGAATAACAACTTGCAATAGATGAAACTTGTAGGGCACCTTTGTTGCGATTGTCGTTAGACATTGTTACCGAGCAGGGTCCCTTTCCTTTCCATGCAATCACCGGGTGTCGTAAGAATATGAAAAGTGGTTAACTATTTACTGCCAGTTAGTGTGTTTGCTGAAGTCCAGTTTGTCTAAACGTTCTGCCACAGTAACTGTTCTTCATTCTTGTATTGCATAACAGAGGCCATTTAAAGTAAAGTAAAATTTTACTGGCAAAACTAATAAGTAAAGACACAGCACAAATTAAGAGCGCGCAATTTGATTTATTCTGTATTTAGCTTAGCGAGTGACTTCTGTGGTGTGATATGTATTTTATTGCTATTTTAAAAGCAAAACCAGTTGCTCATTTGCTTAAAGTTAATTTCAATAATCAGAAGTAAATTGCTTGCCTTTTTCTAAATTTGGCATTACGTTACGCTGAGGTTACTTAAAGTTATTTTTTTACATAACAAAGTTCAAGTTAAGCCTGTCATTTATTTAACCAGTAATTTCATTTAACATTACGTTCAAGATTTAGTATTTCAGAATAAGTAAATGCAAACTCAGTGCTTTCTGAATCATTTATTTTCTTGTGAACTGTTGTACTGTGGAAAAGCATGACAACCTATTGTTGCCACGCCAGTGATTATTTGCTTAAATTTCTTTGCCGTTACCTTTTTCAAGATCCCGGTGATTCATTGCCCTAGCGGACTGGCGACCGTTTAATTATCCCTTTTTTTAGCTGAACACTGTTTTCCTTGTGTTTTCAGTGATTTTTGTAGTAAATATTACGTGGTACCCGTAACCCCTCCCCCTCCACGCCCCCCCCCCCCCTCTCCGCCGGCCGTGCGGTTTGTGAGTGATTGCACTATATTCCACCCATTTCAAACTTATCATCTAAATTTAGAATAGATTCTTCATTCAGAAGATTCTGTTGTACACTTTCCTCCAACTAACCGGTGATATTTTCCTTTGTTAACGATAGCGTTATTCATTGTAAAATTTCTAAAATTTCATTAGGTATATGCGACCATGGTCAATTATATCGCAATCCAGTTGGCACTTTGTGTGTCTTTAGATCTCGAAATGTCAAGAGTTGTGATCTGACACGACTATTATAAGTTATTACGCTGCACGGCGCTGTGTACATTATGTTGCAATAAAACTTTTGTGACATTGTTAGAATTAATCTGAAGATATCAGAGTTGTGATCTAGCTTGAAAATTTTATCAGATGAATCTTTGAAGAAGTGGTACTAGAAAAAACAAAGCCGTTTTACGAAAATATGGAATTAATGAGATTCAAACTGAGATTATTGAAAAAGTAGGAGTTACCTTTGGTTCATAAAAACTTACAGAAGAGAGCTAGTGGGGTTCATTAATCTGACTGGTATTAGGAATTCACTTCAAACTTATAACTGATGCCAGAATATTCTTTAGTTAGAACGTTCGAAACAGTCATTAAAGTGACAGCTGAAATTAAAGGCTAATTTGCATTTAACGTGAAAGGTGGGTATTACAAATCGGAGACCATTTCATTCAACGATGCGGAAGTAATTATGATCTCTGGTGAAAACAAATCACACCGATTATGAACCAAAAGTGCAAATGTTTCAAATTTCATTATACACTGCCGTTTGTGAAAAGTGCAGCACCGAAAAGGAATAACCCGAATAGCGCCACGCTTAGTGGAAGTGGCGACGGATGTGCAAGCAATACGTGATACGTTCTGCAGCGAGATGGGGTATACGTAGGCCAAGACGAGCCCTCTCCTGTCGGTCCGTCAGGATCGGTATTGCGCCAAGTATAGTCGGTAAAAGGGAAATGATCGTATGGCGTTGTTGGCTGGGAGGCCCCCATTCGGAGGAGTTCGGCTGCCGTATTGCAAGTCCCTTTAAGCTGACACCATTCGGTGACTTGCAAGTCAGTGATGATGAAAATGATGTAGAAGGACACACAACACCCAGTCCCCTGCCGAAAATCGAACCTGAGCCCTCTGTGTCGTTTTTTCCCTTTAGTAGTTAGTTGTCAATATCTTGTTTTGATTTAAGCATTACAGGCTATGATAACCTCCAAAAAGTTAGGTTAAACCGGCGACCGTGACAGGACAGATTGTCTGGTAACGCCGGACAATCGTGGTAGGCGGTAACGCTACCGCTACGCTACGGAGGCGGACAGAGTAGTCAGTGCAGAGCTGTCACACAAGGTGGAAACAATACAGTGAGTGCCAGTATGCCTCGTCGGCGTCAAAGGGAGTCACATCGGCATGTGAGCGAGTTCTAACGGGGCAGAATGATAGGTCTCTGGGAAACGGGGTTGTCATACCATGACATTTCGGCTCGCACAGGGCATGATGCTACGACAGCGATGCGTGTGTGGAAGCAGTGGGTAGAGGAAGGTCGTACGCAGCGACGAGCGGGAACTGGACCACGGAACATGACTACAGCACGGGATGACCGTCATCTTGCCGGCATGGGCATTACGGACCGTACAGCGTCATCCATAGCGCTGGCTCGTCGCTGGAGCACTGCAACAGCTGTGAACTTGTCTGCATTGACGGTTCGTCGCCGTCTGCTGCAGGTTGGACTGGTTGCACGCGTAACATTACGTCGGCTTCCATTGTCCAGAAACCACAAGCTCCTCCGACTGCAATGGGCACGTGAACGCAGTTACTGGGGTGCTGGGTGGCAACGCGTAATCTTTTTGGGTGAGTCCTGCTTCAACATGTCCTACTGTGACGGGCGCATACGTGTCCGACGGTACAATGGTGAGCGCAACCTGGAGTGCTGCATTGTGGAGCGGCATAGCGGACAAATATCGGATGTGATGGTATGGGGCGTCATTGGTTACAACAACCGATCTCGCCTCGTACGTATTGCGGCACTTTGAACAGCAACAGGTACCTAATGGAGGTTGTGGAGCCAGAGGTACTCCCCCTGCTTCAGGCATCTCCACAGGCCACATTTCAACAGGGCAATGACCGGCCGGAGTGTCCTAGAGGTTCTAGGCGCTTAAGTATGGAACCGCGCAACCGCTACGGGCGCAGGTTCGAATCCTGCCGCGGGCATGGATGTGTGTGATGTCCTTAGGTTAGTTAGGTTTAAGTAGTTCTAAGTCTAGGGGACTGATGACCTCAGATGTTAAGTCCCATAGTGCTCAGAGCCATTTGAACCTTTTGAACAGGGCAATGCCCGGCCACGTATCGCGAGGAATGTACAGGCCTTCTTCGAAGAGCGACGGGTACCGCTGCTTCCCTGGCCTGCACGTTCGCCATACATGTCGCTCATCGAACATGTCTGGGATATGGTTGGTCGGCACCTGGTGTGTCACGGTCCTCCAGTAACTGGTGTCACGAATTTGTGGTCACGGATACAAACTGCGAGGAGAGAAATCCCTCAGGAACGTATTCAGAACCTTATTGATTCAATGCCACGACGAACAGCAGCTCTAATTGCAGCGCATTGTGGCCACACATCATACTGAATAGTAGGGCTCAAAGGACGTCTACAAATTTGAAAAGGTAATCATTTGTTACTTGTCATGTACCTAAGCTTTGGTATTAAATAAATTGAATTCGTGCGTTTCCTTCTTGGCGTTGCAGTTCCACAAACGGTAGTGTACTATAGGCCCGTATATCTCCAATAAGTAAAGAATATTTAAAAATGAAAGACTAAATGTTCATAGTGACACTGAAGATACATTAACTAAGTGATTTTTAGAGAACAAAGACATTGTGACTAGCCGAGATGACCGATCTTACAATACTTCAGTTAAGCGTGATCTCTGGTTAGAGACAGCAGCAGAGAAAGAAACGAATTCAACTGCAGCTGATTACAAACTGGTCTTTTGAAAATAACAATATATATCTTGTACCTTATAAAAGTAATAAGGACTTTCAGTTGCGAGAGCGTACAGGAATCTGTAATCACCGAACTGTCTCCGGATGCGCGTGAGAGACGATCTTTGTGGGCGTAGTTCGCGATCTGGCGAAGAGTAGGAACTTCGTCGTAGATACGTACCGTTGGCTAAATAACAAGGTTATCCAACATTAAGAAGGTACCACTGTAGTGTGTCGTATGTTTTAGTGAATTTTGTAGTAGTAGAACAGTCCCAATTTGACGGCCTTTCTTTGTAGTGGATATCAGTGCTGAGTTAAATATGCAATTTTTGTGCAATGAATGAAAGATAATTACTTTTGGCTGCGAGGGAGAAGTAATGTGAATACCAGTTATTGTAAAACTATTGTGGACCATAGATTAGTAATACAGTTTTTTAAAACAAATGTGTAGATAAAACTTATAACATACTTATTAGACAATGCGAATGTATGTCATTTCGTGCGCCACCCTATGTGGAAGTCATACCAGACAGGGCGTATGGTCACAGGTTTGTTTAACCCGTGGGAGAGCGTGAAGGAAATGTTGAAAAACCTGAATTGGCAGGGCTTGAAGATAGACGCCACCTATACGGAGAAGGAATATTATATAGGCTCTACGTTCCCCGGATATGCGGCAAGTTTACGCACCTATGGGGCCACGTTTACGCATATCACAGAAAAAAAAGAGTAAATAAAACACGGTAGTAAACCAGCATTAAGTAAAGAATCTAGGAATAAATCAAGAAACCCTTCCTTACGGACTGCGAAGACAAGATCAGTCTAGTTACAGAGCGCATATACACGCGAATGGAACGGGAAGAAGCCTTAACGAAAGGTTGTTGTCGTCTTCAGTTAGAAGGCTAGTTAGATCCGGCTCTCCAAGCTATTCTATCCTCTACAATCCTCTTCATCTCCGAATAACTACTACAACCTATACCCATTTGAAAGCGCTTGCTGTATACATCCT
Organism: Schistocerca cancellata; assembly: GCF_023864275.1. Lineage (NCBI taxonomy): Eukaryota > Metazoa > Arthropoda > Insecta > Orthoptera > Acrididae > Schistocerca > Schistocerca cancellata. The sequence goes on along the minus strand of NC_064627.1, from coordinate 816,175,078 downwards.
TTGGTGTCCCTCTATATTTTGTACCTACCACCCTCCCTCTATAATTTTCTCCTTCCCCACCCCCATCCATATAGAGAGAAACTTCCTTCTACTACAAACCTGATGACTCCATCACACCTCAGCATGTGTCCCATCAACCGATTCCTTCTTCTGGTCAAGTTCTGCCACAAATTTTTTTTCTCCCCAGTTCGATTGAGTACCTCCTCATGCGTAATTCTCCATCTAAACTAGAAAATTATTTTATAGCATCACATTTCCAAAGCTTCCATTTTCTGAATTGCCTGTCATCCACATTTCACTTCCACACAAGGCTATTTTCCAGACAAACACCTCAGGAAGGCACAACGGGAAATACACACAGCCATGGACTTCTCAACGATAAGCGCACATTAACACGGATTTTATTTCGGGATTTTTAGAATTTTTTTCGTCGGATTCATCGTGTTTAAATACATCTAGTCTTATAACATGGTTAGTAAAGTATAACTTGATGTATACACTTCTTGCACAACATTACATTTAACAGTACAAAATAATATTATATAGGCTCTACGTTCCCCGGATATGCGGCAAGTTTACGCACCTATGGGGGCACGTTTACGCATATCATAGAAAAAAAAGAGTAAATAAAACACGGTAGTAAAATTTTAAGAATACGTTTTATTCGCAGTAAACATATACTGACATGGTAAAAACAAATTTTACTGGAAATAAATGTTTTGGCGCAATTCTATCTATTAGCATAATATGTTCTGCATAGAAGTCTGAACGTTAATGAAAGGCCTAGTCATTATCATTATCCGCGTTGCAGACCTGTGGAACAATTGTCGTTAGCCTGCCTTTTACATCTAAGCAACTGGACCCAGACTTGACTTCTTCTTGATTGACTGTATTTTTCAAGAAGTAAATACAAAGGCAACTTTCATCGTCTTCCATCAGATTGTTGCAGGTTGTAACAGAAAGGAAGAAGAACTGGGTGGGACTTTCGTTGAGACGGGAGTGTTTCCTTAAAGACTCTTTGGAAATATTAGTTTGTGAGAGAAGATTGGGAGGAAGAAAGAGATACAAGGTGACAGACGACATAAAGCGAAGAGGAAATTATGCGAACCTGAAGAGGATGGCAGAAAACATGAGAGCATGGAGAGTTACCATGTAGAGACCTGTCTTTCGGCAGAATACTAATGATAACTGAGCCATGCCGGCTGGCCCCGGCTTATGCGCTTTTTGGGCCTCCAGTCTCATTTAAAATATTTTTTGGATAAAGCTTTGGGCCTTCTGCCTTTTAGAAATTTATTGTAGTTCTGTTTTTCAATCATGGGCCTTCAGCCGTCTTAAAATTTAAGTTCCTTACTTGTTAAATCTTAGCTTGTTTGGGACTTCAGCCTCTTAAAAAAAAAAAAAAAATAAGGATAAAGCCTTGGGGTTTCTGCCTTGTAAAAATTTATTGTAGTTGTGTTTTGAATCATGAGACTTCAGCCGCTTTGAAAGTAGAATTCCTTATTGTAAAGACTTAGATTGTTTGGGTCTTCAGCCTCTTTTGAAATATTATTTAAGGATGTAACCTTGCGCCTTCTGCCGTTTGAAAATTTATTGTTGTTATGTTTTAAATCATGGGCCTTCAGCCGTTTTAAAAATTGAAGAAGTTGTGCCCTTAAGCCATAAGATTGTGTGACATATTCAGTCGATAGTTAAGCTCGGAAAATTGCGCTGTAATGTTTAGGCAACTAAATAAAGTTATATGTGTTCGAGTGTAACTGACAGCCGCTCATTTTTGGCCCCTTCCCACAATTCCATCTATCTGTTCTGTCCTGCGGATTTAACCAGGCGTTTCAATAACATAACCATTAGGACAATACACATTTTTCCTTCATCTTGCTTCGAGCAATTTCTTGCCCTTAGTTGTTTATACCATTTATTCTCCTGTGTCTTCAATTATTTAACTGCTGTTGCTTTTAACTGCTGTTGTATTAAAGCTTCCTTGACTGGGATATCAGCATGGTAATGCAAAATAGTGCCTGAAAGTGCCTCAACAGAATTTTGTAGACGTGCGCATTTGTCTTGCATGAATTTGTTTAGAAATTACAGTAGTAACTTCTGGACTTTCAAATTATGCTGATGTGCCGTTGAAGTAGAGTAATCTACTGTAAACTAACATCTATTTAACTATTTTCAGTTCTAGAATGTATGCTCATCAGAAACTTCGATATTTCAATAACGAAGTTTAATCACCTTGCATATGAAGGGCTTCTTTCGATAGTGGTACAAGTCCATTTTTGTTCATTCTGAGATACAGAGTCCTATAGTTAAATGAGCGCTGAAAAATCAGCAATTGAGATACCAGAAATATTGAAGTATATATATACTTGATATATTCTTGAATATTTCTGGTATCTCAACTGCAGATTTTTCAGCGCTTATTTAACTTTAGGACTCTGTATCTCAGAATGAACAAAAATGGACTTGTACCACAATTGAAATAAGCCCTTCATATGTTCTTCGCTCGAAGACGTTCACTGAGCTGGTGCCGTGAAGTTTGTGAGAGCCCTCAGTAGATGGCAGAACCGATCTCCCACTGCGACTAGAACTCTAGCTACAATGGTTGCCGAGAAAAGTGCTCTACGGAAACGTGGCCCGGTCTAATAAAATGGCTCGAAGGACTGTGGAACTCAACATATGAGGTCATCAGTCCCCTAGACTAAGAAACTACTTCAACCTAACTAATCTAAGGACATCACACACATCCTTGCCCGAGGCAGGATTCGTACCTGCGACAGTAGCAGCAGCGCCTATAACCTCTCGGCCACAGCGGCCGGCTGCCCCAGTTTCCTCTGCTATAACCGTAGGTGGACTTTTTAATGATAAGTCACCGGTCCGATAACTATTAATGCGAAAGAAGGCGGTCGCTATATATGGCTGTCGATACAGTTACTAATGACATGGAGAACGCTCCAGATGACGCTACGGGCCCATCGGACACTGTTAGCATACCCAGTACGACAGAGAGCCTCGATGTTTGACGTAAAGTGGCCGTCAACAATTTTAAAAACTTTTATAGCTAATTTCTGATTAAATTTCAATAAAATTCACGTTACTGAACTCGGGAAGTGCCTCATTGCCGTCGAACTTCCACCTGTTATGGCAATGCCTACCATCTCTATGTGCACAGGACACGAACACTTGTTGTTCGGCGCATGCGCAGTGGGCCCCGTGCCGGTTCTTGGGCGGCGCGGCGCGGCGAAGGCAGCCGATGCCAGCGCGGGTCTGTGCTCGTCGGCTCTGCGCGGTGCGGCTCGGCTCGGCGCGGGTCCAGATGGTATCTGCGAGATTTGTAGCGGCTAATTCGGCGCCGTGTCGCCGGCCGGCGTGTCGCTGTCTGGCGCGCTGTGTGGCGCTCGCCACTCACCGGCCGGCCTGCCTGCCTGCCATCTGATAGCGGCGCGCGTGCGGCCGGCCGTGTGTGAATCTCGCGTGGGGGCGGAAGGGCGCCGCCCGATGGAGACGTAACGTCCCCATTCACTCCTCTTCGCTGCTGCTCTTCACTCTTCGTGGTGTCTTACACGTATCAGCAAACTTTTCTCGCTTTTAATTACTAGTCAGTCATTTCCTAACGACTACATTTTCTTAGGACTTATCAAATACGATGACTTATTCTCAGTTGTGCCCTATCTTTTATTTTTCAATATATAACGTGTATGTTGACTGGAATACTCCCTTTCAAATTCTAAGGGTGGCAGGGGTAAAATACAGGGAGCGAAAGGCTATGTATAATTTCTACAGCAACCAAATGGCAGTTATAAGAGTCGAGGGACATGAAAGGGAAGCAGTGGTTGGAAAGAGAGTGAGGCAGGGTTGTAGCCTCTCCCCGATGTTATTCAATCTGTATATTGAGCAAGTAGTAAAGGAAACAAAAGAAAAATTCGGGGTAGGTATTAAAATCCATGGAGAAGAAATAAAAACTTTGTAATTCTGCCAGAGACATCAAAGGACGTGGAAGAGCAGTTGAACGGAATGGACAGTGTCTTGAAAGGAGGATATAAGATGAACATCAACAAAAGCAAAACGAGGATAATGGAATGTAGTCGAATTAAGTCGGGTGATGCTGAAGGAATTAGATTAGGAAATGAGACACTTAAAGTAGTAAAGGAGTTTTGCTATTTGGGGAGCAAAATAACTGATGATTTTCGAAGTAGAGAGCATATAAAATGTAGACTGGCAATGGCAAGGAAAGCGTTTCTGAAGAAGAGAAATTTCTTAACATCGAGTATAGATTTAAGGGTCAGGAAGTCAAATGGCTCTGAGCACTATGGGACTTAACATTTGTGGTCATCATTCCCCTAGAACGTAGAACTACATAAACCTAACTAACCTACAGACATCACACACATCCATGGCCGAGGCAGGATTCGAACCTGCGACCAGAGCGGTCACGCGGTTCCGGACTGAAGCGCCTAGACCGCACGGCCACACTGGCCGGCGGTCAGGAAGTCGTTTCGGAAAGTATTTCTATGGAGTGTAACCATGTATGGAAGTGAAACATGGACGATAAATAGTTTGGACAGGAAGAGAATAGAAGCTTTCGAAATGTGGTGCTACAGAAGAATGCTGAAGATTAGATGGGTACATCACATAACTAATGAGGACGTATTGAACAGAATTGGGGAGCAGTTTGTAGCACAACTTGACAAGAAGAAGGGATCGGTTGGTAGGACATGTTCTGAGGCATCAAGAGTTCACCAATTTAGTACTGGAGGGCAGCGTGGAGGGTAAAAATCGTAGAGTGAGACCAAGAGATGAATACACTAAGCAGATTAAGAAGGATGTAGGTTGCAGTAGGTACTGGGAGATGAAGAAGCTTGCACAGGATAGAGTAGCATGGAGAGCTGCATCAAACCAGTCTCAGGACTGAAGACCACAACAACAAGAACATGACGTTCTTCACTATTGCAACATCATCAGATATGAACACTGTCCAGTCACATTAATGTGGCCACCTGTCAGCCTGAAGCCTGAATAACCAGATTTTGCAGCCGGAGATGTGCAGGAAGGGAGTCAGGCAGGTTCTGGATGGTGCTGAGGGATGTGGAGCCATGCCGATCGCAGCGCCATGGCCAGCTACAGTAGGTTTCCTGGATAAAGATCCGTTACAGGAAGAGCCCAATCGAAGAGAGCCCAATCGAAGAGATTCCACAGAGAGTCCATTAAAGTTTAAATCCGAGGAGTTTGGCGGCCAGAAAAAAATGGTTCAAATGGCTCTGAGCACTATGGGACTCAACTGCTGTGGTCATAAGTCCTCTAGAACTTAGAACTACTTAAACCTAACTAACCTAAGAACATTACACACATCCATGCCCGAGGCAGGATTCGAACCTGCGACCGTAGCGGTCGTGCGGTTCCAGACTGTAGCGCCTTTAACCGCGCGGCCACTCCGGCCGGCTTGGCGACCAGAGCAGTGTGGTTAATTCATCCTGGTAAATTCATCCTGGTCTTAGAACCATGCACGCAAATTGCGAGCTGTGTGGCACTTTGCATTGTCCTGCTGGTAGATGCCATCGATCATGCCCGGGAAATGAAAATGCATGTAGGAGTGGACATCGTCTCAAGGATAGGTGCATACTTGTTTTGATCCATTGCGCCTCTCAGAATGTCGAGATCACCCAGAGAATGTCATGAAAACATTCCCCAGAGCATAACGCATGTCGGATGCTTGCTTTCGGACGTTCCACGACTTACACGAAATCGACACTCTGCCTGATGGAACATAAAATGTAATTCATCTTGAAAGGCAAGGCCGGCCGCTGTGGCCGAGCGGTTTTAGGTGCTTCGGTCCGGAACCGCGCTGCTGTTATGGTCACAGGTTCGAATCCTGCCTCGGGCATGGATTTGTGTGATGTTCTTAGGTTAGTCAGGTTTGAGCAGTTCTAAGTTCTCGGGGACTGATGACCTCAGATGTTAAGTCCCATAGTGCTCAGAGCTATTTGAGGCCCATACACAGCAATGTTTAATGAACGGTCGTTGAGGAGAAACTGTTGGTAGCCCCATAGTTCGTCTGGGTGGTCAGTTGCTCAACAGCTACACATCTATTAGGCAGTGCATATCTCCGCAGCCGTCGTTCATCGCTGTAAAATATGGCCCATAGTGCGCAAAAGTTGCCTCTGTGCTAGTTTTGACGTAGCGCCGTTTTGCCACGCCTTACTTTAGCCACGGCGGCGCGCGAACAGTTTAGAAACTTGAAACGTCCCCTTTGAAAAATTATATACACGACTGTGCTTAAACTGACACACAATATTTTTTTGCGCAACGCAATCTGACTTTCAGAAATCCCTACAAAGGAATGGCCCTGACTAACATTAACTTGTACCTTTCACAAATCACTTACCTCACCAAAAATCTTGGTTACTCGAACTACTGCAATACAGCGAGCGCCACTACTGCCAGCTAAATAAAAGATTCAAACTACGGAAGGCACTAACTACTGATAGGCATAGTTAGCAAATGAAAGATTTTAATAGAGAACAAACAATGTATTTACCTTAATAGTCATAATATATATAGCAGTTCATGACATCCAGTCTAACAAATTGCAAAACTCCGCCATCTTTCTCCCCACATCCACCACTGCTGGCGGCCCACCTCCAACTGTGCAACGCTATGCGCTGTTCACATCCAGCTGCCGCTGCCCAACGCTACAATGGCAGACAACAATGCAAACTAGCCACAGACTGCACACAGCACAGCCAGTGATTTTCATACAGAGCGCTACATATCGGCGGCGTTACCAATATAAGAACCTAAACAGCCTACTTACATAGCCTACTTACATAGCCCCCATGCCCCCACAAAAAATTTTACAAATTGTTTTGGGCAGTGGCCAATAATGATTTGATAAAATTTTTCATAATTACAATAACAAAGATATCAAATGCACACACTTATTGATACAATGTTGGTCAAAAGCTAAAATTTTCTCACAGTCCATAAGGACAGTCCTGATCATTCATCATAATAGTAATTACAGTTTTTTTTCACAAAGTCTCATTAGTAAAAGAAATTGCACACAGAAGTAGTGGATTTCCATGCAGTCTTGAAGAAGTAGTGTTGTCCTTCCAACGGAAAGACACTGCTGACTCTTGACATGCAGACAGGTAATGGGCCACAACAGAGCAAACCCACCGCAGAGTCAGTCGAAGTTGATGAATATTGGTAGGTAGGTCATCACAGAGTAGACCCACTGTAGTCCTGGTAGAGATTGTGGTATTGGTGGGCCACCAGAGGTGCAGACCCACTGCAGTCCTTGTAGAAATAATGGTATTGGTGGGCCATCAAAGATGCAGACCCACTGTAGTCCATGTAGAGACGGCCAGCAGCCATCTGTTGCGACTGTGCAGGTGCACAATCACCATCGAAGAGTCTTGCAGAGAAGATAGCAAGTCCATAAACCACCACTTGTGCATGCACAAAGTTTTTAGAATTGTCCTTAGAACCAGCAATGCTGTTATCCGGTCCCTTGCTGAATTATTAACATACATGCAAACACTATCACTCCCTACTTCTCACATATTGTGCATTACTATGACCAACAGAAATGTGTGCAATGAAATGAATGCTTACAAGTTAATAATATCATGAACTGGTGACAATTACAATATTATGACATGAGAATACAATTACAAAGGTACAAAATACATCATTAAAGAACATAACAGTACAGATAAGCTTTGTAGTACAGGCTTTACAACAGAATAGAAATAAACATATACATCAGTGTTACAGGAATTATGACATAAGTAAATACATAAAAGATCAGAATAACTTGCGAAACATCAACTTCACACATGAGCATTAAAACAAAACAGAATAAATAATGTCTAAGCATATTTATAAGGTAAATAACATAAATTAATGCCAATTATGTTTGAGGATAACAGTATTCCTCATCATAGTGAATGTAGCTTAGTATTAGAAGAAAAAATTCTATGAAACTACAAAGAGACAGGAAGAAAACAAATACACAAGGGTACACAAACACATAGTGGGATAACACAAAAGGAAAGGACATGGTTCGTTTTCAGTGTAACATTTGGTACTGCAGTCCAACCCAAAACTTCATTCCATAGATCTTTCATCTTATTTCAACATTTGTTTCCACCAAAAAAATCCTATCCAAGCATGCTTTCTGTATTTATATGTTCACATGTTTCTTACCACAATAGTTATTTTCCATTATCTTACCTCATCATTTATTTCCAAGAAAATCCTACCTAAACCTGTTACCCTAAACCCTACTTTTTTTGGTTCATATCCTCTTTCAAAATACTGTTTTGGCCAAACCATTTTCTTATAGCTTCTCAATGCATTTCTTCCAATCCATCATAGTTAGTTTCTTATATAGTCTACCCCCTCTTAAGCTAACTTAAATCTACTGAGCTCAGATGCTAAACTAAGGGACGAGGCAATGCAGCAGCACATAACAAATTAACACAAACCACAAGGACAAAAAATTCGAATTGGCAAAGCAATTGCAATATTACAACTAAGATAAGGCACTGTGCAGCAAACAAGAAAAATAAATCAGTAGTAAAACTAGCTTAGAAGAGTAACGCAAATTAAAATTCAGTAGCACTATGCCTGGCAAACAGCAGCAGCAAATATAAAAAATATAAAAAATATAAAACTTATATCTATACATGACAAAGCTCAAGCAGAAAAAATATTACAGTAAAAATGGCCATGTTTAATACTTATGTCACATCTTAACACTAGAGTGATGCATCACAAAAACTTACTCTACCAAAAAAAATTACCAAGTAGTTGAAAAGAAAATTATGTATGCAGTTCCCATGAAATGTCTTTGTGCTCCCCCATTTTTGGGAAATGTATTACAAAATTAGTATTTACTGGATCTGTAGACAGAAAATATTTATATTAGTACATCTATAAAATTCTATTTTAACCAATGCTGCAGTGCAGCTAGAAACTTGATATTAAACAAAATGTGTAAATAAATACATAAAGCAAGCCATATGGCATTTTTCTCAACTAGCAAGACAATAGCCGTGAAATGTTTCTCATCGTTTCATTAGGCATTTCAGTAAATATCATAAATTACGAGCTCCACAGTATGCTTTCAACAAGGAAATGTCACTAGCGAGGATAATGGCCTCCCTTTTTTTTTCTACCTGTGCTTCCGAAAAGGCACACCCTAATGGCTTGTTCTCCAGGCGTCTGACACAACTGGGTGCCCATGACGCATTACGTGCAGGTGGTCACTTAACTTTCTTACGGAAATATTTACGACAGCAGTTTCCGCTACAGTGACAGTCTCATATACAAAATTTCATGGGTCGAGAATTTGCGTTGCAAATGTGTAGAAACAAAATCTTATAAATATAACAGTGTCCAAAAAGTTTTCGTCGGCATTGTAATACATTCACGCATTTACATACATTTCATAACTCTTAAAGTACGATTCTTGGTTTCCAACATCCTTATTCACAAACCAGAGTCCCTAACCACTACTCATTATTCCTTACTTCATTATACATATACATATTCGTCGACACTTCTTCAATATTTCATCATAAGAGATACGTAGCATAATCAAATAACTCATATAGCATCAGCCTATTAATCATAAACATACCTCAGCAGCATAATACACATGGTCGTCGTAATAATAACATCATAACACCTCAGTCAAATCTCAAAAACGTCGTAGCTTTCTGCAATAATTTCAAAACCTAAAGAAAACTCTCTGCTCATTTCAGTAGTGTCATCTACCTCAAACGTACTTTAAAAATCATGATCTCATACCAAATACATCATTCAAAGCTCTCATAGTATCACAATGGGTCTGAAAAAATATAAACAGTTGACACAGTACAGATAAAATACAATTTTGTAAGTGTGAAGTAATCCAACTCTGTAATTGTGTAAACATGTGTCACTGACATAATAAAAAGGTTTGTCTCTCTCAGTTAAATGATCAGATAGCTGTGTAATTTATGTATTAGAGAAATATGGTACCGATGTGTAAAGTTGTACAAGCAAATACCATATTAGCTAGGGCTCCTTGTGCTTGCCAAACACAAGGTACACAAAGCAGGCGTGTACCCCCCTGAGGATTAATGTAATTATACCCTCAGGTGTTACAGATTACAAGAATGGAATGAAATGTATTACAGAAAACCTTTGTATCATTGTGCTTCAAATATCTTCAAAAATAAATGTTTTAAGTATAAAATTAATCACTCAAAATACGTGTACTGTAGCGCTAAACTGTGTGTCTTGTTGTAAGATAATCTCTGTGGAAGTGTCGTAGTTATCGTCCTCCGAAAGCTAAGTTCTGCAGAAGTCAATGTACTTACCTCATGATAAACAAAAGTGAAATGATTTGCGTATAGATATCTTAGTTATTACGCTTATTCTTGTGATGAAGTTGTCAAAGGCAACTTTCTGAACGTAAAGAATACTGAAATTTTTCTCAAGGTTGCCTTCAATATTATTTTTCCCTGAGCCAGCGGGCGCAGGTGGCTGCCTGCGGTGCGAGTGATTGTCTGTTTCTTTGTTAGCGCGCGCCGTTACTGGGATTAGGAGACCTAACTTCTACAAATTCGTCTTGCCGAGAAGGCCCTCCCCTGTTTGAAGCTCGCCAGTTCTGATGGAATTCAGGTCTGTCGTTTTGTCGGTAGTTACTGTAGATTCTTTCTTGTCTATTAAGTGGTGGAGAATTTCTCCCTGAATTATCACTGCACGGTGGACCGTTGCGTCTGAAGTTATTCTGTCTCCCGTGATAATAATTGTTCTGGTTGCCAAATTGTCTGCTTCTATGAGTGTCTCTGTCATATTCATTACTACGGAAATGTGATCTTTCTCTGTAACTATTACTCTGCCAGTGGTTGTCATACAGGTGGTGTCTGTTTTGGTCACGATTTACATTGAAAGAATAGCCTTGTCGTATCCAGTTATTATTTCTTACATCGCGGAATTGCGACAGATGTGACCGGTAGTTGTTGTGTTCCTGTTTTCGCGTTACGCGATTGTCAGTGTCAATTTCTAGTTCTTGTAACAGTCCCTGAAAAGCTTCAATGTCGTCTTTGCAACGTCCTGCTAAAATAATATGTCGTAAATGTTCAGGCAGTTTGATTAAGCAAATGCGGATGAGTTCGTAGGGGCTGTATGGGTTTGACAGGTACTGATTCTTGTGCAACATGTCTTCAAAATATTTCACAAGACTGGTAAATTCAGATTGTTCGAAATGTTTCATCATTATGATGCCATGTTTTACTCGGTCTTGTGTGCCTTGAGACCAATACGCTGAAAGGAAGGCATGGTAAAATTCTCCTTCAATGTGGCAATCGTGAATGACCGATCGCATTCTTACAGCTGGTTCATTCTCCAAGTAGCCACACATAAATTCTAATCTGTGTTCTAACGACCAGTTGGGAGGAAAACATTGAGAGAATTGATGGAGACATGCTTGTGGATGAATGTCGTTGCCAGAATTCTTAAATGTTTTGAATTTACGTGTAGTAATGAACAGCTTATAGTCAAAATCATCATGTCGGCGAGTCACATGTCGGTCATTGTTATGTCGTTTCGGCGGTTCCATCTCAAAATTCGGTGTGCCTTGCCTATTTCTTTCATAATTTCCGAAGTGTCCTGTGTTATTATTTTGTGGTTGTTCCGTATTTCTATGTCCCTCTTCCCGTATTGTAGCCCGAGTGTCCTCTGAAATACGTAATTCTTGTATTACCTGTGTCAGCTGATCTTGTACTTCCCGGATTTCTCTTTGGTGTTGCGTATTACTTTGATTCAGATTTTGTTTCAGTTTCCTAATTTGTTCGCACTCTTCTGTGTCATTAAAGACTACCGGTTTTGTGTCATTCAGATTATCATCTACCTTCGTAGATAAGTTAGTGACCTGATCCGAAAGTTCGGCTACTTTCTCCGATAGTGAACACATTTCCTCAGTGTGTTTTTCTGAACCAAGCTTCAGAGTGTCCATTTGTGTTGAAATCGAATCTACTGTGTCCTTTAAGTTTTCCTGAGTTTTTGCAAGTTGCGTAACCGAATCGGTAGATGCACCTGAGTCAATTTTAGCCCACAAGGTCTCATGATTTTCATGAACAATGGTTTGCAGTTCTTTTATGGCTGCATCATGATTCTGTAATGCATTTTCATGCCGCGAAAAAATAGGTTGAAAATGCTCACAAATTTGTGTTTTTACGTCATTACAGACTTTTTGACATTTCGATTCAATGTTATGTAACTCAGTAGTTAAATCTTCACGTGTTTGTTCAAGTGTGGTGTCTAACTTTTGAAGCTTTTGTTGTGTTTGTCTCTGATTTTGTTCCATAGTGTCTAACTGTTGCTGTGTTTGTCTCTGATTTCGTTCCATTGTGTCTAACTTTTGAAGATTTTGTTCCATTTTGTCTAGCTTTTGCTGTGTTTGTCTCTGATTTTGTTCCACTGTGTCTAACTTTTGAAGATTTTGTCCCATTTGTCTCTGATTTTGTTCCATTTGTTGCATTTATTGCAATAATAATGTATTAGTGTCTGGAATCTGTTTCTCTATGCTTTTTGGCAGTGCATTTTCACCGGCAAGATTCACATTTTGACAAGCAGAAAATGTGTCTTGACTCATTTGAGAAAACGGTGAGGACCCAAAACCTAAGTCTACAGTATTTGCAATATTGTGTTCTCTCATTTCGGATTCCTGAGGCGAGCTGTTGCCGACCGATCGACCGATAATGCTTCCTTGTTCACTACCTGTTTCACTGTCTACACCATTATTTGCCGCCCGCTCCATTTCCCTATACACAATTACCAAATTACTACTTCGAATGTCTGTTAATTCACTACACAGTGGTGCTGATAAGCTACGCTCGTCGTCACTATTATTTCTCAGTTTACTTTGAAGCCTAGTGTTACGTTTTTCACACGCCATTATTGTCACAATATTTCACACGATAACACAGAAAAGCACAATTTGAAGAGCAAAACTAAGAGAACACATTAACGTAGCACTGAAAATAATATGTAGTTAATTGCAAGCGCAGCTGCGAAATACTTGGTGCAAATCTACATGCATGCCACAACTGTTTTACTGTACAACAATGAAAGACTGCAACTACAAAGGAGATTCTCTCTACAATTACGCACTAGCAATAAACAAAATCTACACTAATTACACAAACTACAAGAAAAAATCAGAAGATTCCAGTGAGGTATCCTAGGCTAAGGGTCGACATATGAAACGTCCCCTTAGAACAATTTATACACGACTGTGCTTAAACTGACACACAATATTTTTTTGCGCAACGCAATCTAACTTTCAGAAATCCCTACAAAGGAATGGCCCTGACTAACATTAACCTGTACCTTTCACAAATCACTTACCTCACAAAAATCTTGGTTACTCGAACTACTGCAATACAGCGAGCGCCACTACTGCCAGCTAAATAAAAGATTCGAACTACGGAAGGCACTAACTACTGATAGGCATAGTTAGCAAATGAAAGATTTTAATAGAGAACAAACAATGTATTTACCTTAATAGTCATAATATATATAGCAGTTCATGACATCCTGTCTAACAAATTGCAAAACTCCGCCATCTCTCTCCCCACATCCACCACTGCTGGCGGCTCACCTCCAACTGCGCAACGCTATGCGCTGTTCACATCCAGCTGCCGCTGCCCAACGCTACAATGGCAGACAACAATGCAAACTAGCCACAGACTGCACACAGCACAGCCAGTGATTTTCATACAGAGCGCTACGTGGCGGCGGCGTTACCAATATAAGAACCTAAATAGCCTACTTACATAGCCTACTTACAAACTTACCCGTCTCTGAAATGCTTCCATCGTTGGCCCGAAAGCCAAAAATCATGCTCTTCGGGAAGTCAGATAAATCTCTCCGTTTCCGCATTACGACAACGAGTGCACTGTTGTCCAGGTTCCACCGCCAAGCTTTATACAGGGTGGTCCATTGGTAATGACCCGGCCGAGTATCTCACGAAATAAGCATCAAACGAAAACACTACAAAGATCGAAACTCGTCTAGGTTGAAGGGGGAAACTAGATGGTGGTATGGTTGGCCCGCTAGATGGCGCTTCCATAGGTCAAACGGATATCAACTGAGTTTTTTTTAAATAGGAACCCCCATTTTTATTACATATTCGTGTAGTGCGTAAAGAAATATTAATGTTTTAGTTGGACCACTTTTTCCGCTTTGTCACAGATGGTGCTCTAACAGTCACAAACGTATAATTACGTGGTATCACGTAACATTACGCCAGTGCGGACGGTATTTGCTTCGTAATACATTACCCGTGTTAAAATGGAGTGTTTACCAATTGTGGAAAAGGTCGATATCGTGTTGACGTATGGCTATTGTGATCAAAATGCCTAACGGGCGTGTGCTGTGTATACTGCTTGGTATCCTGGACGACATCACCTAAGTGTCCGGACCGTTCGCCGGATAGTTACGTTATTTAAGGAAACAGGAAGTGTTCAGCCACATGTGAAAAGTCAACCACGACCTGCAAGAAATGATGATGCCCAAGTAGGTGTTTTAGTTGCTGTCACGGCTAATCCGCAGATCAGTAGCAGACAAATTGCGTGAGAATCGGTAATCTCAAAAACGTCCGTGTTGAGAATGCTACATCAACATCGATTGCATCCGTACCATATTTCTATGCACCAGGAATTGCATGGCGACGACTTTGAACGTCGTGTACAGTTCTGCTAATGGGCACAAAAGAAATTACGGGACGATGAAAAATTTTTTGCCCGCGTTCTATTTAGCGACGAAGCGTCATTCACCAACAGCAGTAACATAAACCGGCATAATATGGACTACTGGGCAACGGGAAATCCACGATGGCTGCGACAAGTGGAACATCAGCGACCTTGGCGGGATAATGAATGGTGTGGCATTATGGGAGGAAGGATAATTGTCCACCATTTGATGGATGGCAATCTAAATGGTGCAATAATGCTGATTTCCTACGTAATGTTCTACTGATGTTACTACAAGATGGTTCACTGCATGACAGAATGGCGCTGTACTTCCAATATGCTCGTGTGCGGTTGAAGCGGTATTGAATAGCATTTTTCATGACAGGTGGATTGGTCGTCGAAGCACCGTACCATGGCCCGCACGTTCACCGGATCTGACGTCCCCGGATTACTTTCTGTGGGGAAACTTGACGGATATTTGCTATCGTGATCCACCGACAACGCCTGACAACATGCGTCAGCGCATTGTCAATGCATGTGCGAACATTGCGGAAGGCGAACTACTCGCTATTGAAAGGAATGTCGTTACACGTATTGCCAAATGCATTGAGGTTGACGGACATCATTTTGAGCATTTATTGCATTAATATGGTACTTACACGTAATCACGTTGCAACAGCATGCGTTCTCAGAAATGATAAGTTCACAAAGTTACATGTATCACATTGACACTGAGAGGCACTCACATGCCTTGCTCATACTGTGGCATCAAGCAGTCAGGCCTGCAAGATGAGTGGTCTGTCGAGCGAGTGGATTCATTTTTTTTTTTGTATCAAGTAACATGAACTCTAGTACTCACAATTAAGTTAAAAGTTATCCTCCTGCTTGGATATTACGCAACGGAAACGCACATCTGACTATCAGTAATTTACAGAAATCTGACTGTTCACTACGCACTGGCAATACCACATTTTCTTCCTTATTTAACGGTTTTGATCAACACGTGGCCATTGCACTGAATATGAAAGGCGCACACATTGTAAATACTGGATATCATGGCAATATACAGTTCGAAGGAAAAGGCCACCAATCTTTTTCTTTTCACTATCTTATTTATTCCGATAAATTCTATAACCTAAACACACAAATTCTATAACCTACAACCATAACACATGAGAAATTCCGACCAGAGGCATGGCTCTAACTTATGGTCTCGTAATTATTTAATTATACAGTGCACTTTCTGGATAGGATGGTGGATCTTTTGCTATGTCTCACACTTCGACTCTCACACCCATCATTACGAAAATTTCCTCCAGACCGAACGGTATAAAAGGAACATGGATAACCCACTACCTCTGAAACTACCTTGCTACTCTCCCATGCAAACCACACATACTTAAATTACATGACATACATCACACTGCAACATGGCATACAACACAAGGAATAGTCACAACATTATAATCACATCACATTCAGATTTCCCACTTTAATTAGTATATATCCCAGTTTCACACGACACTGCCCCACTTCGTAATTTTTCTTTCCTACTACGAGCTCTGTACGATATATGCACGTCTTCCTGTGCAATGCAAGCCAAGTGGCGTTGCTGGATAGACGACTGACTCACCTTGCTTCTCTCTCAGAGTATTATAGTTTGAATCAAGTGTCACACGGAAACATAACACGCGAAGTAATGTTAAGAACATATTCATCACACACGCGAGTCCTCAACTGATACCATGGACGAGTACTTCTCTTTATCCTTTGTCTCATACACAGATTGAGACTCACACAGTACTCACCACGTGGAAGCACTCGTCTCTAATTTCAAGTCCTGCACACGCCATTTCTTAAATATTTCCAACTTATAGTACACACGCTAGTAATTCAGCTTAACTTAAGCACTCGGAAGTATTTCAACTTATTGCTACACGTGGTTTCATTGTGACCGTTGGTCACTTCCGAAGATTACTACGATCCCATTAATATTACCTGCCTGACATTTAATTCTCCCCACAAAAGTTCCTGAAATAGAGAAATTATTATTATAAACTACTGTTAAGTATTTCACATGCATACCATGTCTCCACTCTTTTGTCCTTACGGAGCACGCCTAAGACAGGTCTTACCAACACTAGATCCACCGGCAGAGTGCCGAAACATGGCCGTTCTTAAGGTCATCTCGCACCTCTATCGAGGTGGGGGAAGACCATGCTACCGTATTGGTCAGCCACATTTCAGGCGCTCAAAGCTCCGGTAAGTTTCATCTCTTTGGTTCCACCAAAGGAGGCCAAAGGATCGTTTCAAAGATGATCATATATTCACATTCACTATCTGCGGTTAGCAGACGACCATACATTCATTCATTTCGCAGATCTCACCAAACTGGATGTAGGGATTTATTTTGTGGGAGTGCACATGTGATCAATTAAATAAATAAATTGTCGTTCTTTCCCACACTGGTATCCGGTTTCGCTGTATTAATTGAAATTGAGTTATTATTAGAAAAAATATGTTATTCTGACAAGAATAATGAAGTATGTTGTACCTATTTTCAATGTCGGGCGGTACTGTACCCTTTCAACACAACCGAAATAAAATGTTCAAACGTACCTACGTTCTGTATTTTAATTTAAAAAACCTACCTGTTACCAACTGTTCATCTAAAATTGTGAGCCATATGTTTGTGAGTATTACAGCGCCATCTATCACAATGCGGAAAAAGTGGTCCAACTAAAACATTAATATTTCTTTACGTACTACACGAATATGTAATAATAATGGGGATTCCTATTTCAAAAAACGCAGTTGATATCCGTTTGACCTATGGCAGCGCCATCTATCGGGCCAGCCATAGCTCCATCTGGTTTCCCCCTTCAATCTAGACGAGTTTCGTTCTTTGTAGTTTTTTCCTTTGATGCATATTTCGTGAGATATTTGGCCCGGTCACTATCAATGGACCATCCTATGTAACCTGCACCGCTAGTGCTGCCACCAGCCCCTTGTGAGTAGTTGTTCCACTTTGATGTCGGTGGTCACAGTAATGTGCGTGGACCGTGTAGTACCGGTAGAGCAACCAAGCGAGCGTATTTCGCTCGTTGTCTACAGCAGTGTTGAACGTCGTCTGGAGCTGGCCGTTGTAGCCGAGCGGTTCTGGGCGCTTCAGTGTGTGATGGGTTAGTTAGGTTTAAGTAGTTCTAAGTTCTAGAGGACCGATGATCTCAGTTAAGTCCCATAGTGCTCCGAGCCACTTGAACTAACCTAAGGACATCACACACATCCATGCCCGAGGCAGGATTCGAACCTGCGACCGTAGCGGTCGCTCGGCTCCAGACTGTACCGCCTAGAACCGCACGGCCACTCCGGCCGGCTATGTTTTTACATTACGGCGGGGTACAGTATTATATACAGAAAAGTTTTATGTCAGCTGAAGCACAATTTTCATCTAATTTCAGCGTTAAAATATCATAAATGAAAACACCCACAGCACTGGTTAAATTCTACAAATTTTTCTTACTTTACAAACCGGTATTCGGCTCCTTACATGATCATCAGGTACGAAAGTAAGTATGTGGTGCAGTGAAAGTTTGAAGGATCAAAGATTTTAAACTAGGCATTTACAGAACATCTCCGTTTCCAGAGATGAAAAATATTAATGCTACATTTAGGAATAAAACAATAGAAGTCGTTTCAGTGGAAAGGTGATGTAAAATTATTTAACTAAGACAAAATATGTGACATATAACTAATGAATTATACACAAATTACAACAGTTGTTCACAGAAGAAAATAAAGTGCACAATAAACTTTAGTGACCTGTTCCGAATATATGGTTCAACAAAATAATCTCGTCTGACATGTTCTAAAATACAAACACATAATAGTGATATTAAGCAGGTGAGTGAAGCAGATGTGATTATACAAAGTAAAATTTTTTATCACAATAAGAGAAATTATGGTAACTGAAATAAAGGAAAATTGGGCATATGAGTAAGAGCGGTGGTTTACAACATGTCATGGATAGGATTATGAGTAGTATCTGCAGTTAAAAGTGGCGAGTAAGGGAACAGTGGCCATTCAGAACTAAGCTTGGGCAGATGGACATATGTTTATTAATGTCCATTATTTCAAGACAGTTCCTTCCTTTATGTACGTGATGAATAATTCATGTTTCACCTTGTAACTATTTCCTTATTTAAGCTGCTGGTCTGCAAAAGTAGAGTCTCCTTAACTAAGTTTCCAACTTCAAACGGGTATATGATCCCCTGCCAAACTGATCCATACAGAATTTGCCGCAATTAAAAGCAATTTTATATATGCCTCTCTTTTTGGAAATTGGAGACATGTCTTTACCATTTGGCAAAATGTGTCCAACAGCGTTCTCCACATAAAATGATATTTTTACGTTCCTGGATTTAAGCTTTTTGGCTACATCCAGTGAGACGTATCCTACACTTGGAATTATGCACCATTTATTGCGTTCTTTAGGTGGTGGGTCAAGAACATGGTAAAGAGGAGAGCACACCTGTTGTTTCTGCTTTTTGTGCGTCATGGAATCTACTAAGGTGGGAGGGTAGCCACTGTTTGATGATATGAAGATTTCAGCAAGGACTAGACTGAGGAGGGGATCTCATGGCTAGACCGTCCAACGGTTTGTATGTTCTGCCACTGACACGGAAATAATTTTGTGCTAGACAAGTTTCTGAAGCTAACCTTATGTCATTTGGAACAATCGATTGAACTTCTGATTTATCTAGCAAGTCCGTGGGAATGCTTAGGCGCTCTTGAACAGGTATATTAGTGCTAACATCAAAAGAAATTGGCTTGCCACTGGGGGGGAAGGGGGTTTGCATGTCTTTTAACTTGTTCACTTAGTCAACTGAATTAATGATACCATGACCAGGTTTAAACTTGGTTTTAATCTTGATCAGGTCAGTTAACTCTGCGGCTAATATGTAACGTGGAACCAAGAATGAAGACACCACACGGCGGACTGGGATACTATCTTTATGGAGTTTAGGTAGGCCATAAAATCTGGGAGATACAGAGATACAGGATTCATTTTATTGAGAAGTAGACACTGGAGTCTAATATACTTTTACATAGTTTGACAACACTTTCAATTTTATCATTATAGTATTGTGCGGGGTCTTCCTGTATCTGCTGGAAGTTGGTGGCTTTCAGGAAATCTTCCACGTTTTTAACACGGTCATATTTGTTCATTAAGGAAACAGAACTTCCTTTCCAGAATGAGATTTTCACTCTGCAGTGGAGTGTGCGCTGATTTGAAACTTCCTGGTAGATTAAAACTGTGTGCCGGACCGAGACTCGAACTCGGGGCCTTTGCCTTTCGTGGGCAAGTGCTCTACCATCTGAGGTACCCAAGCAGGAGTCACGCCCCGCCCTCACAGCTTTACTTCTGCCAGTATCTCGTCTCCTACCTTCCAAACTTTACAGAAGCTCTGCTGCGAACCTTACAGAACTAACACTCCTGAAAGAAAGGATATTGCGGAGACATGACTTAACCACAGCCTGGGGGATGTTTTCAGAATGAGATTTTCACTCTGCAGCGGAGTGTGCGCTCATATGAAACTTCCTGGCAGATTAAAACTATGTGCCGGACCGCGACTCGAACTCGGGACCTTTGCCTTTCGCGGACAAGTGCTCTACCATCTGAGCTACCCAATCACGACTCATGCCCCGTCGTCACAGCTTTACTTCTGCCATTAACTGCTTGGGTAGCTCAGATGGTAGAGCACTTTCCCGTGAAAGGCAAGGGTCCCGTGTTCGAGTCTCAGTCCGACACGCAGTTTTAATCTGCCAGGAAGTTTCAGAATTTCCTTTGTTTGATCGGATTGCTACTACATTGTCATTCATTTTCTTCTTGAAACTGTTTAATACTTGTTCTTTTGCTGACGGGGCACTAGAAACGAGCTTAGATGCTTCCAGTTTGTGGGTTACGAGATGTTTAGTGGAGATGTCATTAAGTAATGCACATTCTAGGTCTATTTTAGTTATTTCCATTTGTTCATCGGAGACTTTTTGTGTTGGAGCATATCTGAAGCCTTTTCCCAGTGCTTTGAGTTCATCGCTGGTCGTTTTTAAATCCAGAAGATTAGTTACACCGTCTGCAAACTTTAACTTTTTGAACTGGTTTCGAAAGTTGTTTACCACTGAATGGTTAAGTAAATCAGCCTTCTGTTTTTCGTACATGGTATGCACGTCGGACTTTAGCATGGTAATAATCACTGTGATTAAGTTACAGGCCAAGATTAATTACGCCTGGAAGTACGAGAGGACGCTGATGTCTGGATCATACTGAAGACAGAAGGCTCTAAATTACGTGGCCAGTTTAGAAGATGGCACTAGATGGAGGTCTGGTACAACGCTTGGGGTTTGGAGAGCAATGACTGGAAACGGGGACCACGTACCGAAATCACCAGCGCTCGTGTTGTCCTCGCATAGTGCCTGTGTGTGTACTACCGCTCTACTACAAAATACGGGTAGTTGTATGTTCGTACTGCCAACTGTTTGAAGCATATTTCGCAAAATCATATTAAAGTACTCATCTTTGTAATCATACTTGCAAATATTAGCGATCCTCAAACAATATTTAATCTCATATACATGTTTCAACGCATATACACGTATATTTGAAAATGTTGACCGGCATCAATCTGTTTTACATCATCATCGAACCATACTCCGCAAAAAGAGTAAAATTAGAGATTTAGAGGGATGTGTAAAAGAATGGCGACAGTAATTAATCGAAGATAATGTCAAAAGCTGCAGGCAGAGACGGTGACACGGTGTAGGAACGCTATGTGCGAGCCATGGATGTCGAATGCTGGTTTCTACACGTGCTAAATCATTTTTAGTGAACGTCAGTTTAAGCCAGTTTTTATTGCCTATTACACATTCTGACAGTTAACTATTAATCATTAATATGTGTCTGGACTACATTTGGCTATGTGCAACCATTTTATACCAGTTCCTCCTATTCGATTTGGCATGTTTGCAAGTAGGTGCTTTCATGGTGTCTGGCGATCTTTGGCGCATCATTGCTGCATGATCTTTTGTCTAGACGCAATCACTTCGCGGCCCGTACAGTAATTTCAACATTTTCTCCCGGTTCATCGCGTATGGCCGAGCATCTTTTACGGACGACAGCATCCGACTGATACACCATGGGCTGTCCGTATCTTCCTTTCCGTGCCAGCGAAATCCGGCACTTAATCCATGGCGCCTCTTTAATCTCTGTAGACGGAAAACATCGACATTCTGCATGCCTTCACCTTGGCCGCCGAAGGCGTCTACTCGATTAGCTTTGTTGGTCTTATGGGTCACACAATAAATCCCCACACAATACCCATTTTTCGTGGAATATGCCATTGCTTCATTGTTCTTCAAAATGGTTCAAATGGCTCTGAGCACTATGGGACTCAACTGCTGAGGTCATTAGTCCCCTAGAACTTAGAACTAGTTAAACCTAACTAACCTAAGGACATCACAAACATCCATGCCCGAGGCAGGATTCGAACCTGCGACCGTAGCGGCCATTCATTGTTCTGATGTTGACGAAATAAATCTGGGGTGAACAGCCTGGTATGAGTGTGCATAGGACACAATATTTCGGCGATCGACCGCGTTGCTATCGTCAGGTGCGCTGATGTTAATTATTGCGTTTTGGTAAACTACTTTATACAACAGTAAATTCTGTTATCCTTTCTCTCATTTTACTCATATTTTGTATTACAATCCCGCAGATAGAGTACTTCTGTAACGCTTCTCTGCACATTAAATTTCATTGGCTCTTAATGACGCCAGACGGAAGACTGCGGAAGGGGGCAGAGCCTCCTCTGTTTAACCAGTAATTTCCTTACGCTAATCAGCAGGTGATATCCATGCCTCGCACATAGTATTCCTACTCCGTCTGCCATATTTGGGTATCTTCAGTTAACTACTGTTGTTATTTTTTGATTTAACTAACAATTTCTCTAAATCTATAATTTCGCTTTTAGCTCTTTATCCATCTTCAGCACCTGTCTTTCTATTGGTTAAAATAATAAGCAACCAGTTGTACAAAAGAAATTTTATCTCTTTATTGTTTCAGGCACCTAGTGCCCTTCTTCAGAAGACAACAGACGAAAACAAACCAGAAATAAATACAGGCTGGATAAGAATCTTAAAATTTAAGAAAGAAAAGTTTAAAAATTTAAAGATGAAAATGTGGTAAATGCTCACTTATTAGCGAGTGTCAAAGAAAGCAAGTGCGTGCAGCATTCAGCCCTAATGAAAGGATCAAGCCAGTCGATGAAATGATAACTTCAAAAAAATAACATAGTACGTAAAATTTATAAAAATGTACACATTAGTCTTTGACATTGCTAATGTTAGTTGTGAAATCAGCTTAACTTCGAAAATAAAAGCGAACGTCTTTGTCTTTCTACTTCAACATTATAAATTCAACTAGGGGACAGATGGAACTGTCCAGAAGTAAAACATTTACTATGATGAATAAATAGACTATGATCTTTGGAGCTGGATGCTGAAATCTTTCAAAGGCATGAATTTAGTAAAGAGTACTGCAGAGCTTAATTTTTCCTTCTAATGTTGCAGCTGTAAACATTTCTGTACTTCTCGAGCTGTAATTGCTTATTTACGACGGATTTTAGCGAATGTTCAGGCTGAATCCGACTACCACAGGCAAAAACTTCAGACTGCCCAGATATATTTTCTCAGCAGGTTGACCTAGAGTACCATGGTTTTCTGAGGCTCGTGCAAGATAGTGGTTTTTGTTAGAATTGGAAGGTAAGCCTAACAGATGTCCCAATAATACGAGGGTGAGTCAAATGAAAACCTTAAATACTTTTTAAAAATATTATTTATTATGCAGAAGTGGTACAAAGCTGTATCACTTTTCTACATAATCTCCCCCCACGCTCAATGCAAGTCCTCCAGAGCTTACAAAGTGCATATATTCCTTGAGAAAAAAATTCTTTTCGTTGTCCGCGCTACCACTCATGCACTGCGTGGCGTACCTCTTCATCAGAACGAAACTTCTTTCCTCTCATTGCGTGTTTGAGTCGTCCAAACATATGGAAATCACTTGGGCAAGGTCTGGTGAGTATGGTGGATGAGGAAGACACTCAAAATGCAAGTCTGTGATTGTTGCAACTGTTGTACGGGCAGTTTGGGGCCTTGCATTGTCATGTTGCAAAAGGACACCTGCTGACTGCAATCCACGTCGCTTTCATTTGATTGTAGGCCGCCGATGATTTCTTAGGAGATCTGTGTATGATGCACTGGTGACAGTGGTCCCTCTAGGCATGTAATGCTCCAAAATGACGCCTTTTTCGTCCCGAAAGAGAGTCAGCATAACATTCCCTGCTGATGGTTCTGCTAGAAACAACTTTGGTTTTGGTGATGAGGAACGGCGCCATTCCTTGCTCGCTCTCTTCGTTTCCGGTTGGTGGAAGTGAACGCAAGTTTCGTCCCCAATAACGATTCTTGCAAGGAAGCCATCACCTTCTCGCTGAAAGCGCCGAAGAAGTTCTTCACAAGCATCAACACGTCTTCTCTCATTGCTGGAGTCAGCTGCCGTGGCACCCATCTTGCAGACACTTTGTGAAACAGGAGCACATCATGCACAATGTGGTGTGCTGACGCATGACCAATCTGTAAACATGCTGCAATGTCATTCAGTGTCACTCGGCAGTTTTCCTTCGCTACGGTTTCAACTGCTGCAGTGTTCTGTGGAGTCACAACTCGTTGCGACTGACCTGGACGAGGAGCATCTTCCACTGAAGTCACACCATTTGCGAACTTCCTACTCCATTCGTAGACTTGCTGCAGTGACAAAAATGCATCACCGTACTGAACCTTCATTCGTCGATGAATTTCAATAGGTTTCATACCTTCACTACGCAAAAACCGGATAACAGAACGCTGTTCTTCCCTGGTGCAAGTAGCAAGTGGGACGGCCATCTTTATACTGATACTGCGACGGTATGTGTGCATCTGCATTATGCTGCCACCAACAGGCCATTCTGCACGCTGTTTGTAACACGCTACCCACTTACAGGATAACGGCGCGAAATTTCGATTTGTTATTACAAATTTAAGGTTTTAATTTGACTCACCCTCGTATTAGGGTGCTCTCCAAAATAGTGACTGGGGAAATTTATGACTACTAGACGAGACACAGATCACAATTACTTTGATTTATCCCGTTAAAATGATTGAAAAAGCAAATGACAAACAGTGGTAACATTAATACAACGAGGCCATGGCATAACTAACATAAGGGTCAGGGGAATGATTCTAATAATCCCACAAGTGAATCAACTGCAATAGCAAAGTGCCCAGTGATTGTTGTGATCTTAAGTGGAAACAGATAGTACTACAGGAGGGAATACGTCACACGTGTGGTCGGAGTTGAGAGCAGACTTTTTATTGGCGTTAAAATATAAATCTTTAGAGTGATGCTTGAAGTAATTAAATTACAGTCATCTCGTGACTGCAGCTCGGTCTCAACATGTACTGCAGTATCATTTATTTTGTGGAACTAACAACACTCGTCAACAGCTAAGATAAGCTCGAAATTTTTCTATGTCTCCAATTCATCAGCTCAGGTGGCGTAGCAGGCTGATGATGTCTCTCAGCGTGGAAGTCTGGCGGTGGGGGATCCCAAAGCTGGAGTGATTTCTGACTGAATGTCAATTAAGAGGAAACCTCGCATTTCCCCATTTTACATCTCTTGCTAAATTCAGATTGTCTGGGCTCTGAATCTTCCTAGCGCCAACTAGTACAAATGCTCCCTAGAAACCACTAGTCCCCCTCCCCTACCTGGTTAACCAATAACGTACATCCTACTATCTTCCACAGAAAAAGTCGCGTCACTCCCTTTTCTCTTTCTGACTTGTAGTTTATTTACGTATCATAAACTCTCTTTTTATGTTCAGCAGTATCTCCCATTTTCAGAGCCCCTAAGCCGCGGAACTCCAATATGTCTTCAAGTGTTTATCCCTGATGTTTGGTGTTTTCTGGAAAAAAAAATAGACTTTCTAAATTTAGGCGCCATAGTGCCTTCTGCTAAAAACCGAACCTTCTCAGACCACTTTCAAGTCGTAAAATGTTTTCACAAGGAGTATGTACCATGAGATATCCTATCTCTGTTCGCTCAGAACAAGGCTAGTCGCCCTGGTGCGGCACCACAAAAGCATGGCTGAGGGGCGGTGGGCTATTGGGCCTTACCACTCCATCAGCAGGCCTTCTGTGAATTGGCCCTAGGTCTGGCAGCTGACTCTACTGTCCCTGGTGATACGCAGGCTCTTTCCACTGCTCAGAATACCTTCTGCCAATTGTACGAGGCATGCAAAGTCGAATTCAGAGTAAACGAAAAGCAAGGTTCCAATAGTCAGTTACTGACAATCACTAGTACTTCTGTCTCTCACGTTCCTTAGTGTTAATTAAGTATTACAATCAAATGGATCTTTCAGTATAGATTTGCGTACATTACGTGACTGTTTCGAGGAAAAAGAGTCACGTAACACTCTTAACAGAGGAATAATGTAACTATGATTTATTCGGTAATGTAAGCATACTGGACAAAATGTTAGACATCCCACAAGGGGTTGCACTGTAGATGGCGCAGAATTGGTACCTGGCGGTTATGTAACCCTCTACTGCTGACGTAAGTCACGAGAGTGAAGTGGTATGTGCCAGCAGACTGTGTGCAATCAGCACAGTGAGACAGATGAAAGTGGAGACATAAAGGAACGGCAGCTATCGTATTTGGAAATGACCATGACCACACAATGATTGAAGTTGCTTGATTTTTGGTTGTATCAGCACAGACAGCCCAATGTAACCACAAAGAATAGAGAACCACTCACTGGCATCTGATAAAGCATAATATCAGTGACTGTAAGAAGATACTAACCGACACAGACAAAGATGAGTTTCACGTCTTACAAAGATTAATAAGGGTAAGAAATCAGTCGAAATCCAGTAACTCTAGGTTGATCCACTGGAGACACAAGTCCTGGATGCAAAAATTGTCAGATAATGTCACTGACTAACATCCGAAATTTTGGCTTCAGCGTTCAGGTTCATCCTGTGTATTCTGTTGCGGTACTGCTAGAAAAAACGACTCCTAGAAGAGGAGCCTACATTCTGAATCTGACTGAACATCATTGTTTTCTCATGTATGTTTTTGTACAGCTAATGCTTTATTTCTTTCTCACATCAGAGTATCTGCCGGTGATGTTTTGATGTGACGCCTAAATATCACATCACTTCGTCACTTGTCCGAGAGATTCACTGCCACATTGAATGTACCCAAACAGCTATTTGTGGACATTAATATGGGACTTGTGCAGTCTTCATGTTTACGATGGCTTGAACTCATTGGCTTCATTTCAGGGCTCTGTGCAGTTCAGTCTATTTCAGGACTGTTACAGTCCACAAACCATTTCCTCACAGATGCTGCTATATGACATGATGCACTTTCACGATGATACAATAATCAACGTCTCTGAAGAGTTTCTCCACTGTACGCGGCATACAATGCTGTAAAATTGGTTCATAACATTCCACATTTAACATTTCCTGAAGCACAAGAAGGAGATTGCATTCCAACCATGAGAAGCGTACCTACAACGTAACATCACCTCCTTCGTACTTCACTGTTGGTACGACACTTGATGGCAGGTAACGCCGTCCGGACATTCGCCAAACGCAAACATCCCCATCGGAGTGCAGCAGGCACAGTACGAGTCATCACTCCAAATCACTCTCTTCCACTCAATCACTGCGCATTTTATTGCCCTTTTTACCACCTCAAGCGCCGCTTAGCTTTGACTACTAAATGTGTGGCGTATGAGGAGCAGCTAGACGATTTACCCCATTCCTTTATTCCCTACGCACAATTATGCCAGCTGGCCTGTTGTGGTACTCCTTTCACGTTTCCACTGCACCATCTGTGAGCAATAGTCGACTTGGGAAGCGTTCACAGAGTTTTAAATGTCCGTGATGGATGAGTTACTCAGCAGACATCCCATGACTAGCGCACGTTCAATGCCAGTGAACTCTGCTGACCGGCCCAGTGGGGTGTTACTGCTTCTCTACTGACAACTTCCGGTTATCAAGTGCTAATTTGCTGCAGCACACTGTAAGTATCATGTGGTGTCACTGCCAGACACCACACATGCTAGGTGCTAGCCTTTAAATCGGCCGCGGCCCGTTAGTATACGTCGGACCCGCGTGTCGCCACTATCAGCGATTGCAGACCGAGCGCCGCCACACGGCAGGTCTAGAGAGACTTCGTAGCACTCGCCCCAGTGGTACAACCGACTTTGCTAGCGATGGTTCACTGACAAAATACGCTCTCAATTGCCGAGACGATAGTTAGCATAGCCTTCAGCTACGTCATTTGCTACGACCTAGCAAGGCGCCATTACCAGGTACTATTGATGCTGTAAAACATGTACCGTCAAGAGCGACGTTCACCATTTATGGATTAAAGTTAAGTATTCCACCAGCTACGTCAGTTTTTCCTACAGTCTAATTTCCTTGACCTGTTCCAGACCTCACGCCAGCCTGCGTGAGCTAAAACGCGTGCCTTTCGGCTTCCTCTCATACCGGTGTAGGCTCTCCTGCCAACCCACAATATATCACAATGAAATTATTTCATTTCTCTTTGAACGTGAGCGGGAAATCACCCTAAAATTATACCATTCCTCTTTGTATGTGTTCTGGTATGCAAATAAACTGGACGAAAATATGTTTTGTAGCGCTCTCTCTGCGATACCTCATGGACTGTGCGGCTGGTCCCAGCGAAGGTTCGAGTCCTCCCTCGGGCATGGGTGTGTGTGTTTGTCGTTAGGATAATCCAGGTTAAGTAGTGTGTAAGCTTAGGGACTGATGACCTTAGCAGTTAAGTCCCATAAGATAAAAATAATCTGCGATAACTATACACCTATGTCAGGTGCTGAAATGATGGTCAGCCACATTACGGTCAACTCAGAGTGGGGATGCAGCTGTCTGTTTTCGACTATGAGTGCTACGCTGCCCAGAGCACCAGTTTAGTATCAGTCTTTAAAGTTACATGTAACATTTTGTGCAAGCGTAATATATGAGGGACTCTGGAGAGCCGTTGCGCAATGGTGCTTTGGGCGAGTGGCCGCGCACACTGGCTGGCAGTTCATCACTTTGTGTTTGATTCTCAAAGCTAACAACATTTTTGTTTTTTCTATTTAGTTTTGTGCTTCGCAGTGTTAAATGATTAATCACACAATTTAAATATGTTTAAACAACATAAAATAAGTATATTCAGTTTAGTTATGATTACTAACATTGGAAGTCAAAAGACTGTAGTCGCCAACGTTATAGGACATTATGGCTACGAAGTCTTTCGCGACGTATTTCTTGAATAAAAATCTCTCGGTGTACATGCCGCGTCAATTCAGGATAAAACTCCAAGCTTTCGACCACTACCTCCATGGTCGTCGTCAGGGCTAAAACTGACTGTCGTGAACTAGCGAGGTTCCCACTTTTATATGCCAAGGACGGCTTCTGATTGTCTGGAATACGTCATAGCAACAGCGATATGGCGCGTAGTGAAGTGGTGCCCTCTACTTCCATAGATGTAGGTAGTGGTCGAAAGCTTGGAGTTTTATCCTGAATTGACGCGGCATGTACACCGAGAGATTGTTATAGGACATTGGTAAAATTTTTCCCGAAATACTACTGCAGCACAGTACTCACCGACTCCTTTTACAGCACCGATTTTGCCACTTGTGACATCTTGTGCTCGGTGCCGCATTACCTAGGTGTGTGGACATTTCTGATCAGGTAGTGCATCTAAAATTATTTTCCTTGTGAAATCCTCATCTCGGACGTAACTGAATGTACGCCTATGGGATAGTGCCACCACAGACAAGATCCGCAAATTCATGTAATCTAGAGATCGTAGATCTGAACGTGCACGTTCAGCCTCGTGCTTGTGAGACTGGCACGCGTGGCTGCTGGAGTCCAGACACAGCCGGCAGGCATCAAAGAGACGGCGCGAGGTTGGCGGTTGGCGGCACGCGCCCACCAAGGCCACGGCCCTGAGCCTAGCTAGCCGACTTCGTCCCAACTGCCGACGGCCCGGGTCTTTCCTTGAGGGCCTCTGTCTAACACAGTGGCACAGCAGCGCCATCTAATAAACGAGCTATAAAACCTGCGGACAGAAATTGCGCTGTCTGCTTAGGAAAGGATGACTCTGCTGTCAATAGCCACTTGACTGTCGGATAATATCGTCAGTGCAGTAGACTCATAATGTCTCACATACGTTCGCTCTTTTATTGTAAGCATACTGATTTGACAGATGTGAAAATAAGCGATCTATTAGTTTAATAAACCACGGCTGCAAAATACTAACACGAATTCTTTAAAGACGAATGGAAAAACTGGTAGAAGCCGACATCGGGGAAGATCAGTTTGGATTCCGTAGAAATGTTGGAACACGTGAGGCAATACTGACCCTACGACTTATCTTAGATAATACACTCCTGGAAATTGAAATAAGAACACCGTGAATTCATTGTCCCAGGAAGGGGAAACTTTATTGACACATTCCTGGGGTCAGATACATCACATGATCACACTGACAGAACCACAGGCACATAGACACAGGCAACAGAGCATGCACAATGTCGGCACTAGTACAGTGTATATCCACCTTTCGCAGCAATGCAGGCTGCTATTCTCCCATGGAGACGATCGTAGAGATGCTGGATGTAGTCCTGTGGAACGGCTTGCCATGCCATTTCCACCTGGCGCCTCAGTTGGACCAGCGTTCGTGCTGGACGTGCAGACCGCGTGAGACGACGCTTCATCCAGTCCCAAACATGCTCAATGGGGGACAGATCCGGAGATCTTGCTGGCCAGGGTAGTTGACTTACACTTTCTAGAGCACGTTGGGTGGCACGGGATACATGCGGACGTGCATTGTCCTGTTGGAACAGCAAGTTCCCTTGCCGGTCTAGGAATGGTAGAACGATGGGTTCGATGACGGTTTGGATGTACCGTGCACTATTCAGTGTCCCCTCGACGATCACCAGTGGTGTACGGCCAGTGTAGGAGATCGCTCCCCACACCATGATGCCGGGTGTTGGCCCTGTGTGCCTCGGTCGTATGCAGTCCTGATTGTGGCGCTCACCTGCACGGCGCCAAACACGCATACGACCATCATTGGCACCAAGGCAGAAGCGACTCTCATCGCTGAAGACGACACGTCTCCATTCGTCCCTCCATTCACGCCTGTCGCGACACCACTGGAGGCGGGCTGCACGATGTTGGGGCGTGAGCGGAAGACGGCCTAACGGTGTGCGGCACCGTAGCCCAGCTTCATGGAGACGGTTGCGAATGGTCCTCGCCGATACCCCAGGAGCAACAGTGTCCCTAATTTGCTGGGAAGTGGCGGTGCGGTCCCCTACGGCACTGCGTAGGATCCTACGGTCTTGGCGTGCATCCGTGCGTCGCTGCGGTCCGGTCCCAGGTCGACGGGCACGTGCACCTTCCGCCGACCACTGGCGACAACATCGATGTACTGTGGAGACCTCACGCCCCACGTGTTGAGCAATTCGGCGGTACGTCCACCCGGCCTCCCGCATGCCCACTATACGCCCTCGCTCAAAGTCCGTCAACTGCACATACGGTTCACGTCCACGCTGTCGCGGCATGCTACCAGTGTTAAAGACTGCGATGGAGCTCCGTATGCCACGGCAAACTGGCTGACACTGACGGCGGTGGTGCACAAATGCTGCGCAGCTAGCGCCATTCGACGGCCAACACCGCGGTTCCTGGTGTGTCCGCTGTGCCGTGCGTGTGATCATTGCTTGTACAGCCCTCTCGCAGTGTCCGGAGCAAGTATGGTGGGTCTGACACACCGGTGTCAATGTGTTCTTTTTTCCATTTCCAGGAGTGTAGATTAAGGAAAGGCAAACCTACGTTTGTAGCATTTGTAGACTTAGAGAAAGTTTTTGATAATGTTGACTGGAATACTCTCCTTCAAATTCTGAAGGCGGCAGGGGTAAAATACAGGGAGCGAAAAGCTATTTACAATTTGTACAGAAACCAGATGGCAGTTATAAGAGTCGAGGGGCATGAAAGGGAAGTAAAGTAGTGGTTGGGAAGGGAGTGAGACAGGGTTGTAGCCTATCCCCGATGTTATTCAATCTGTATATTGAGCAAGCAGTAAAGGAAACAAATGAAAAATTTGGAGTAGGAATTAAAATCCATGGAGAAGAAATAAAAACTTTGAGGTTCGCCGATGACATTGCAATTCTGTCAGAGACAGCAAGGGACTTGGAAGAGCAGCGAACGAAATGGACAGTGTCCTGAAAGGAGGATATAAGATGATCACCAACAAATGCAAAACGAGGATAATGGAATGTAGTCGAATTAAATCGGGTGATGCTGAGGGAATTAGATTAGGAAATGCGACGCTTAAAGCAGTAAAGGAGTTTTGCTGTTTGGGGAGCAAAATAACTGATGATGGTCGAAGTAGAGAGGATATAAAATGTAGACTGACAATGGCAAGGAAAGCGTTTCTGAAGAAGAGAAACTTGTTAACATCGAGTATAGATTTAAGTGTCTGGAAGCCGTTTCTGAAAGTATTTGTATGGAGTGTAGCCATGTATGGAAGTGAAACGTGGACGATAAATAGGTTAGACAAGAAGAGAATAGAAGCTTTCGAAATGTCTGCTATAGAAGAATGCTGAAGGTTAGATGGGTAGATCACATAACTAATGAGGAGGTTTTGAATAGAATTGGGGAGAAGAGAAATTTGTGGCACAACTTGACTAGAAGAAGGGATCGCTTAGTAGGACATATTCTGAGGCATCAAGGGATCGCCAATTTAGTATTGGAGGGCAGCGTGGAGGGTAAAAATCATAGAGGGAGACCGAGAATGCACTAAGAAGATTCAGAAGAATGTAGGTTGCAGTAGGTACTGGGAGATGAAGAAGCTTGCACACGAGAGAGCAACATGGAGAGCTGCATCAAACCAGTCTCTGGACTGAAGACCAGAACAACAACAACAACAATAACAACAACAACTACTACTACTACTACTACTGATTTCCTTGATGACGTCACAAAGACGCCATTTCAGTCTTGTTTTGCAGCTGAAACCCTCCACTCCCTCAGCGCGTCAGGTCCGCAGCTCGTGGTCTAGTCGCTAGCCTTGCTGCCTCTGCATTACGTGGTCTCGGGTTCGATTCCCGGCCGGGTTGGAGATTTTCTCTGCCAGGGCACTGAGGTTTGTGTTGTCCTCATCATTTCAACAACATTATCATTCGTGACAGTGGCTATATTGGACTGTGTAAAGAAAATTGGACTGTGAAAAAATTGGGACTTTGTACGGGCGCTGATGCCTGCGCAGTTGAGCGCCCCACAAACCAAACATCATCAGCGTGTCAAAAAGAGATTGTGTTAAATGGTCTAAAATCGTCTGTTATGAGTGACCCTTAAACGTTGTTCAAGTGTTGGTGCAGATCGTTTTATTGTTTCTAAGTCTTTTCTCGTTTCTCTAAAGGGTAGGCCTTGTTATACGGGTTTTGGCAATGTTACTGACGGTTGGAGGTCGGATACCCTACCTGACGCCAACACAACCTCCAGGACGGAATCTGTGTACCACGTCTTTTTCCAAGTATTTGCCTGGCGTGTAGCTGAGGCGCGACGTGGGTACCATCCAGTTGTTTACTTAGCACGAAGTGGGAAACTACCTAAAAACCACATCCATGCTGGGCGTCTCACCAGTTCTCGTGGTTAAGCCATGAGGCGGATGCGGTCAGGGGCAGGCCGAGTGCAGCGCGTTAACGAGGTCGGCTTGACGGACGGTTTATTGATTCTTAGAATATTAACCTCTATAATTTATTAAGTCAGCGTGCCTGAGAGCCTACCCTGGAACCTCTTTCCCACGTTGAACTTGTTCCATCCAAAATATGATTTCGGAATGATTCAGCTGTTTCTTCGGGGTTGATAAGAAAATTTCTCTACTCAATTTTTGTCAGATATTAGAGGACGAAAAGTAATCTCTAGGCAGCAGAGAATGAAAAGTAATCGCTAGGCGGTAGAGAACCAAAAGTAATCGCTAAGGTGAATTCGAATATGGTAAGCAGGCTCACCTCCTAGAATCTCGAAAGCGAGCGTGCCCTAAAAATGGCCACTGTAGCCGAGGCTGAAACGTTGATTCCATTAGTTTTTTAAATTATGACACGCTACCATACCCAGAAAACTTTTGTGTCAACTGACCGAGGAAGCCTACATAGTAATAAGTGAGACATTACTTCCATGTTTTACTACGTCGAATAACGGTCTGTACGGCAGTTGGCGTTGTCGTGATGAAGAATGACGCTGCGTTTTCGGCTTGGTTCACCCAACTGACCGCTGCTTGTTTTTCAGTTGTTACGAATATGCAGAAGTTTCGCTTCCTGTTACGATGTTATATGGGGGTCTTGCAATTCGTCGGTAAAATTTTTTAGCATATCATTACTACAGAAGACACAAGCCTTTTTTTTTTAACTTCGATAAAATGCGTCAGGAACAGTTACTTTCCGCAGATACAAATCGACTGAACTTCGAATTGTCTTAGGGCACACTTATCTCGCCTGAAGTCAGATGCCGGGCTTCTTCGATTGTGTGTTACACTGCACCAAAATTTTCTGAAAAAGCAACCGATTTATCTGTTCCTTCACGGAATTTGCTGCTAACGGGAGTACGGCCATGACGAAATTGTGCAAACAAACAGTGAAGTACACAAGTGTGCACAACCGATGGAGGAACCTAACTTTCGCATGATGAGTCATTGCCGAGTAACATAGCTCGATGCAACTTGGATTGCACATAGAAGAGCAGAAGGTAACTGAAAGAAACACACAATATTAAAAAAAAAAAATTGCGCTTGAGTAGCTGCGGTTCATGCTGCTCCGCGGGACATTGTTGTTATTAGCGTTTCTGATCATCATGCACGGCAGTGCATGATCTGCAACGTGCTGTCATACTGGTGAGGCGCTCTTGCTGTTGGACGTTTCATTCCTCCATCAGAGCGGTTGACATCTGCTGGTAGTCGTTGGTGCATGTAGACGTGCGTCAATAGATTTCCAAACGCATCCCACACGTGCCGCAGGGGATTTAAGTCAGGGCAACGCGCAGGCCAAGCCATTCGGTGAATATCCTCTCGTTCCAAGCTCTCCTCCATCAGCAGTTCGATGCGGTCGCACATTGTCATCCATACAAGGGGCGTTCGAGCAGAAATGCAACACATCTTATTCTGAAACCAGGTTCCTGATTCAAATAACCATATTCCCCCCTCTTTTGGCTACAAAACCTTGCTTTCCAACATAATCACCGTTCAATGCGAGGGTCTGTATGCTGGTGTGGTACCATTCTATAGGTCATCGCTTGGGCCAACGTGTCGCTGCATCTGATGTGTTGGCAGATGTGCCAACACCTTGTAGTTAGAGGAGGCCGAAATGCACGCTATAATCTAACGCAGACTGGCGTGAGGTCTGGAACAGGATACGTAATGAATGGTATAAAGAAAAGTACGTAGCTGCTGGAATACTTAACTTTTAATCCATCATTTGTA
The DNA here is from genome assembly GCF_023864275.1 of Schistocerca cancellata. Classification (NCBI taxonomy): domain Eukaryota; kingdom Metazoa; phylum Arthropoda; class Insecta; order Orthoptera; family Acrididae; genus Schistocerca; species Schistocerca cancellata. Next base: position 816,139,687 of record NC_064627.1, on the reverse strand, counting down.
TAAAGCGTTCTTGATGATACAAGTGAGACTCTCTCTAGATATGGTTAATGGCGCCTTGCTAGGTCGTAGCCATGGACTTAGCTGAAGGCTATTCTAACTATCTCTCGGCAACTGAGAGAAAGGCTTCGTCAGTGTAGTCGCTAGCAAAGTCGTCGTACAACTGGGGCGAGTGCTAGTCAGTCTCTCTAGACCTGCCGTGTGGTGGCGCTCGGTCTGCAATTACTGACAGTGGCGACACGCGGGTCCGACATGTACCAATGGACCGCGGCCGATTTAAAGCTACCACCTAGCAAGTGTGGTGACTGGCGGTGACACCACAGCATCAATAACCTCCTCATCACCCACGTGCTGCTTCCCGTGGAGTGCATACTTCATTGAGCCAAACAGACGGAAGTAGAAACGTGCGAGATCGCAGCTGTAGGGTAGATGAGAAATAACAGTTCAATGAAGTTTTGTGAGCTCCTCTCGGGTGCGCAGACTCGTGTGAGGCCTTGCGTTGTCATGGAGAAGGAGAAGCTTGTTCGCATTTCTGTTGCGACGAACACGCTTAAGCCGTTTCCTGAGAAGACATGAAACAGAATAGCCGCTTCACAGTCCAGTTGTGCCATGAGGAGTTTGTTGCCATCCGTCGATCAGCTCGAGTGAGAGTTCCAACATTGCGAGAATGAGAACTGTGTGCGGCCTACCGACATGGGGGAGGTCGGACAGGTTTGGGCGACCTTGCTGCGATGATGACAGACGCCTCGCTCAACGACTCGCCAAGCTTTTGTTCACTGTCAGGTCTCCGTAGACATTCTGCAAGCGTCTATGAATATCTTCGATGCTCTGGTTTTCCGCCAAAAGAAACTCAGTGACAGCTCTCTGCACGGAATGCACCTCCACTACAGACACCGTTTTGAAGGCTGGTTAGAGCGCGGTCACCTATCGGAATTATAAGTGCTGATGCGGGAATATTGCACGTTTGCCCACAACAAATTCCGCATTTTTTCAATCGAAACTTACTCACGGATAATGTGTTGCATTAAATATTGATCGCCTCTCGATAAAAATGAAGCTAGGGCAGAATGCACCTCGGAGAAGACGCATATGGTGTAAGTAGGCTGTATAGGTCTTTATGTTGGTGACGCCATGTAACGCTCTGTATTAAAATCGCTGAATGCGCTGTGTGCAGTCTGTGGCTGGTTGGACTCATTTTTGGATTATTCGCTAGTGTAGTGTTGGACATTCGGATGTGAACAGCCCGTAGCGTTAGGCACTTGGAGGTGAGCCGCCAGCAGTGGTTGATGTGGGAAGAGAGATGCCAGAGTTTTGAGATGTTAATACGAGCGGACGATCCGGATGTCGGTGTGGCCATGCGGTTCTAGGCGCTTCAGTCCGGAACCGCACGACTGCTACGGTCGCAGGTTCGAATCCTGCCTCGGGCATGGGTGTGTGTCATGTCCTTAGGTAAGTTAGGTTTAAGCAGTTCTAAATTCTACGGGACTGATGACCTCAGATGTTAAGCCCCATAGTGCTCAGAGCCATTTGAACCATTTTTTGATCCGGACGTGTGCCCGTCAGAAAAAGGAAATTTGTCAAAATAGATGTCAAGAATATATATGTTATGACTTTTGAACACAATTAAGATAAATAGATTGTTTGTTCTCTGTCAAAATCTTCCATTTCCTCACAGTATGCCTATCAGTCGTTAGTGCATTCAGTATTTAGTATCTTTAATTTAGCTGGCGCTATTGGCGCTCGCTGTACTGCAGTAGTTCGAGTAACGAAGGTTTTTGTGAGGTAAGTGATTCATCAAGGGTATAGGTTATTGTTAATCAGGGCTATTCTTTTGTGGGGATTATTAAAGTCAGATTGCGTTTTGCTAAAATATTGTTTGTCAGTCTAGAAATGATCAGAATAAGTAAAGAGAACTGTCTGAGGACGTTCAGTTTTACTCAGCTGTTTCGGTATCAAATAACGTGCAAGTTTACCAGAAAAGTCATTCCTTACATTCAAAGGAGAACTTTTAATGGCAAAGGAGCTCAGTGTCACTAAAACGTTCATCGGTGAATGTGCCGATCTATGGATGACCGTTTAAATTCCCTGAGCATTTCTGCTATACTTCCGTATCGACATGTTCCCATTCCACCAGCATCTCCCTGATTTCTTCTGATGTCTTTTCTCTTCCTAATGGTTAGGGCTCCGAAAACCTGAACAATAGTCTAGAATCCGTCGCAGCAGCCTTTTGTACGCGATTCTCTTCCACCAAATCTAGATGTTCCATTCACGTTGCCTAAAACTAAATTCACGTAATTGTCCCATACTATACAGCTTCTTAGTATTGCTCATAACCACAGATTTGATGAGTACAAGATGCTCCTGTGTAATTTTTTAATCACATGCTATAGAACGTTTTCTCTTTACCATGAGCATTTATCGTAGTTTTAGTCACATTTAAAGAGCGATGTCACTCCATTTCAGACGATGTGCCCAGGCAAGTGGTTTGTCGTGCGAGGCGCTCTTCTGGCTGTGCACCATAGGTGGCGGCGGCGCACGTTTGGAAGCAGCCATAAAGACAGCCCGCGGCCCGGGCCGGCGGGACTTTGCCAATAAAAGCACCGCAGCTCCACCGCTGCCGCCGCCGCCGCCGCTGTCGTCGTTTTTCGAGTTTGCGCGGCCGCCCCTCCGCGCGCACGCGGACGTCTGAGACAATAATTATTGTGGCGGGGGAAAGAGGCTCTGATCAGAGACGGCTGCTCAGGTGGTGGGAGGGGAGGGGGGGGGGTGGCGTAGCGCCGTCCGGAAGGGGAGGGGAGGGGGCAACCAGCGAGGCTAACCGCGAAGCCGCCAAACCCGTCCGCGGGCGGCGGGCTCGTCTTTTTGCCGGGTGCAAGGTCGCGGGACCAGGGTCCGCGGCTCGACCTCCGGCGCGTCCTACGCTCGAGCTGGCCGTAACCGCCGGCAAATCAACAGCGGCTCCATTGTGGGCGGCAGCGGACCTGGTTGGACCCAAACTGGGCCCAGCTGCTGTAGGGCACCAAACTAGCTCCGTGCTACTTTTGGACTCTCACTCTCATCCTTCATTCATTTCTCCTGCGTTGTTCTAAATGTGCTTGTATTTCAGAAAGGCTCCCTCGATTTAATATTTCTATATCTATCAGTTTAATAAGCCACGGCTGCAAAATACTAACACTAATTCTTTACATACGAATGGAAAAACTGGTAGAAGCCGACCTCGAGGAAGATCAGTTTGGATTCCGTAGAAATGTTGGAACACGTGAGGCAATACTGACCCTACGACTTACCTTAGAAAATAGATTAAGGAAAGGCAAACCTACCTTTCTATCATTTGTAGACTTAGAGAAAGCTTTTGACAATGTTGACTGGAATACTCTCTATCAAATTCTGAAGGTGCCAGGCGTAAAATACAGGGAGCGAAAGGCTATTTACGATTTGTACAGAAGCCAGATGGCAGTTTTAAGAGTCGATGGACATGAAAGGGCAGCAGTGGTTGGGAAGGGAGTGAGACAGGGTTGTAGCCTATCCCCGATGTTATTCAGTCTGTATATTGAACAAGCAGTAAAGGAAACAAAAACTCGGAGTAGGAATTAAAATCCGTGGAGAAGAAATAAAAACTTTGAGGTTCACCGATGACATTGTAATTCTGTCAGAGACAGCAAAGGATCTGGAAGAGCAGCTGAACGGAATGGACAGCGTCTTGAAAGGAAGATATAAGATGAACATCAACAAAAGCAAAACGAGGATAATGGAATGTAGTCGAATTAAGTCGGGTGATGCTCAGGGAATTACATTAGGAAATGAGACACTTAAAGTAGTAAAGGAGTTTTGCTGTTTGGGGAGCAAAATAACTGATGAAGGTCGAAGTAGAGAGGATATAAAATGTAGACTGGCAATGACAAGGAAAGCGTTTCTGAAGAAGAGAAATTTGTTAATATCGAGTATAGAAACATTACTGATCGTATTTTCACCTACATTGAGCAACTCTTCAAAATATTCACTCCATATGCCCAAGGAATCCACAGGATTCACCAGCAGTTTTCCTGACATGTCCAAAATACTTGTCATTTCCTTCTTACCTCCCTTTCGAAGACTGCTAATTACACTCCAGAATGGTTTTCCAGCAGCTTGGCCCATAGTCTCCAACCTGTTTCCAAAGTCTTCCCAAGATTTCTTCTTGGATGCTGCAATTATCTGTTAGGATTTGTTTCTTTCTTCAACATAACTTTCTCTGTTTACCTGAGTTCTAGTATGTAGCCATTTTTGATACGCCTTCTTTTTCCTTTTACGGGCTGCCTTGACTGTGTCATTCCACCAAGCTGTTTGCTTCATCCTACTTTTACACACTACTGTTCCAAGACATTGTTTAGCCACTTCTAGTACTGTGTCCCTGTACCTTGTCCATTCCTTTTCCAATGACTGTAATTGACTACATTCAACTAACTGGTGCCTTTCTGAGATCGCTGTTATGTACTTGTGCCTGATTTCCTTATCCTGAAGTATCTCCACTCTTATCCTCCTACATATGGACCTGACCTCCTGCACTTTGGGCCTCACAATCCCAATTTCACTGCAGATTAAATAATGATCAGTGTCATCAAAGAATCCCTCACAGCCTTCCTGAATTCCTGATCTGTTATTATATAGTCAATGATAGATCTGGTTCCCCTGCCTTCCCAAGTATACCGGTGAATGTTCTTATGTTTAAAAAAGGAGTTTGTGATTACTAAGCCCATACTGTCACAGAAATTCAAGAGTTGTTTCCCGTTCCTGTTGGCCTCCATATCCTCTCCAAACTTACACATAACCTTTCCATACCCTTCTGTTCGATTTCCAATCCTGACATTAAAATCACCCATGAGCAGAACACTGTCCTTGTCCTTTACTCTAACAACTACATCACTGAGTGCCTCATAAAAACTATCCATCTTATCTTGATCTGTCCCTTCACAATGCGAATATACTGACACAATCCTAATTTTCTGGCTAGAAACTGTCAAATCTATCCACATCAGTCGTTCGTTTACATACCTTATTGCAACTACGCTGGGTTCCATTTCTTTCCTGATGTAAAGCCCTACACCCCAATGTGCTATTCCTGCTTTGACTCCTGACAGGTAGACCTTGTATTCTCCCACATCCTCTTCTTTCTCACCCCTTGCCCGAATGTCACTAACAGCTAAACCGTCCAGCCACATCTTACTTGCAGCTTCTGCCAGCTCTTCCTTCTTCCCAGAGTAGCCCCCATTGATATTAATAGCTCCCCATCTCATTACCATTTGTTTGCCAAGTCGTATATTAGGAGTCCCTAGTTTGTCAGTTAGAGGTGGGACTCCGTCACCCCCAAATGTCCGAGGCATTTTGCTCTGATTGTTGCCAGCATCATATTTAAAGTACCAGGGAAGCAGGTTACTAGCCTTACTTGCCCCTAGTCCCATTGAGTTTTATCCCTAACGGTTGAGGGACTCACCGGTGGATTTGGTAGTCTTTGCCGTATGAGCACAAAGGTGACCACGACTCAGAATATGTCCGAGATGCCCAGCCTTATTCCAAAGTAACTGGTATCCCGACTGTCGGGACCACTTACTTGGCCACTCATACGTTGCCCGTGGTTCATGAACTAGGACATAACTACAGGAACCCACACCATGAACCAGATATACCGATGTAAAATCGGATCATCCTTTTAAAAATAAAAGCTTGGCAGTCCAACAAGTAAGTTAAAATTTACTCCCGTTCGAGCTTCATTCATGGAGAAAGTCTTCCGAAATCTGATGCATCTTATGGAAACACCCTCTCTTTGAAGCTCAGACCATATGACGTAGAATATGAAATACAGCGATTTCGAAACCAACATCATCATTCAATATGACCTTACTTATATGACCATCTCGTAACTAAGAGTGGTCTATGAAGAGAGACTTTCAAGACTTATTCAGAAGTACTGACTCTTGGGTGTGATCCCAGTTACTGCTAAGAGTTTGAATAAAATTTACCTGTTATGGCTGCCGACGACTTTCAGTATAAGAAATCATACTAATTCAGCCAATGACTTGGTGAAAAAAAATGGTAGAGAAGCGTACAGAGGCTAAGAATACTTTGTACCCTCTTGAACTTTAGACGGATTATTGCCCCTCAAAGCAGAAGCAACAGGAATGATCAGCAGCAAGAGGATTCAGAAATCTGCTGCAAAACACGCAGTCATACCAAAATAACAAAGATGGAGTGTAGCATGAAACCAGGAGAAAAGCTGATGAGTTATAAAAAGAGGACCCTAAAACTGGAGGAGGAATTTAAAAAGAATCGTTAGCGAGTATGAAATGAGAGCATTACTGTTTGCGAAGGACCAAGTATTTTTAGAAAATTTAGTATGTGAGTACCAGGAGAGGAGTACAGAAATAATTTTTTTTAAAAAAAGCAGTATGTGGCCTTAGTTGCAGAAGGTGATACTTAAAGACCATGGATAGAAGTCTTATAAACATAACCCCATATAGTGAGGCTCGGTGGTAGATAGAACTCAGGACATTATTCTTAATGGAACAAAATCGGCAGATAAAAAGGTAATTTTGCGAGTACACTAACGGAGAGTTAGAAGAATAATGCTGACATGTCCGTGGCATATTGGTGAGTGATATTTGATTTGGCCGAGCGGTTCTAGGGCTACAGTCTAGAACCGCGCGACCGCTACGGTTGAAGGTTCGAATCCAGCCTCGGGCATGGACGTGTGGTGTCCTTAGGTTAGTTAGGTTTAAGTAGTTCTAAGTTCTAGGGGACCGATGACCTCAGAAGTTAAGTCCCATAGTGCTCAGAGCCATTTGAATCATTTGATATTTGATTACTTTTCTGTTAATATCTAGTAAATTTTTGAGAAGAGTATAAAAGCATGCGAAATCAGAAACAAGACTTCAGATTGTCTTTTTAAGAAACGAGCAGGCTCAGTTGCTTGTTCCGTGGTCTGGTTTGGAGGAGGCCAGTCACAGAGGCTCCACGGTAGGAAAGTGGATCCCCAGGGCACTGCAGCTCTTGGAAGCGGTTGCGATAACCCCGTGCTCCACACGTTGGCAGTGAATGCAGTTTTCCCCTCTGAAGGAAGATGCCGCTAACTCAGTGCAAGAGAATAATTGTGCGTGAAGAATTCACCTCCCTTTGTACAGGTCTCGGAATAGGTCGCCTGGAGCTGCTCGGCCACCTTGAGAACATTCGTTTCATTACCTTACAAATCTCGTTACCCAAACAACTGTGAGTTTCCCACCACTGTGTTTAACGCAAAGCGCTCGACCATTGAGTGGAACCCAGCTGACAGCTGATATCAACCTTTTGAATTTTATGATGCGTTCCGTAACCCAAGAATGGAAAACGTCTGTAGGTTTCCCTCTTTTCACGTAAATGAGGCGAAATTCTCATGGGTCACTGTGGCAATCGCTGGGTCTCCTCGTTTCGCGTTTTTCGAAAAGTCGGGAGCTGACGTTTGGTTGAGAATAATTTGTGCATTTGTAGGCCTCCCATGCAGGGAGAGAGTCTTGCGGCCCTGCAACACAGGAAAAAAGACTTCTGGTCCTGGCGCCGACTGGGGCGAACATTCAGCAAGTGTGACATTTCAGGTTACCGCTATCCACTTTCTGAGCAGATCACAGTTTGCAGCGACTTGCTACGCATCGAGTTGCCTGATTAATTGTATTGGTTCGTGGGTCTTGGACGCGTTTACTTTGCATTTGCAAGTTGCACAGATTAGGTAAGTTCGTAGCGCTACCAAGCAATCTTTCATGAAGAGGAGGTACCTCGAGACAGTGTTAGCGGGGCATTCATGATTAAATTGAACTTCTAGAGAGGTTCGTGTATCAGTTCTTTACTTTCTTTGTGTTCGTTGAACTGGAGCAAATTCTCAGTCAAAGTTGTGTTGTTGTTGTGGTCTTCGGTCGAGACTGGTTTGTTGCAGCTCTCCATGCTACTCTATCCTGTGCAAGCTGCTTCATCTCCTAGTACGTACTGCAGCCTACATCCCTCTGAATCTGCTTAGTGTATTCATCTCTTGGTCTTCCTCTACGATTTTTACCCTCCACGCTGCCCCCCAATGAATTTGTGATCCCTTGATGCCTCAGAACATGTCCTAGTAACCGATCCCTTCTTCTAGTCAAATTGTGCCACAAACTCCTCTTCTCTCCAAATCTATTCATTACCTCCTCATTAGTTATGTGATCTACCTATCTAATCTTCAGTCAACGTTATAAGACTTTAAGCGCATTTCGTTGGAAACTTATTCTCTGATACTCTGTTATTTTTAGTATGGCATGTGTCGAGATTTTAGAGAAAACAAACGAACTATTAAACTCAGACTTAATTTGAATCTCAGAACCAGTCCACTGTCGTACAACTGATCCTGGCTATGTGAACATCTAAAAACATATATAAGCATTACATTACTATTTTGTTCGTCTCATTGCAACGGTATCCCATTACAAAGCAAGTGCCAAAACTTCGGTTCAAATATTAAATATGAGAGTATTTTGATCTGTGATTGTGACTTGCGATTTATGAACACTGCACTGAGACCGTCACAGAAGTGTCAAAGACCGGTCCTAGAGAGATCAAGAAAGGTAGGCAGCACTGGTTCACTTCATATCGACTCTGTTCCAGTATAATAACAGGTATAGTTCATGTCGACCCTGATCCAGGATAATCATAAGGGTTGTTCAACGTCTACACAAAGGATGCAATACTAGGAGACTGAAGCGAAATGGCGGAAGGCCTGCAAAGCATCTACGACTGGTGCAGGGACCGGTAGTTTACCCTCAACACAAATAAATCTAGCGTATTGAATTAAATACGCTGTGGGATTAATTACTTTTTGATTACACTATTGGCAACAAATTAATGGAACTAGTAACTACCATAAAATATTTTGGAGTAGCGATTCGGAGGGACCCAAAGTGGAATGACAGCAAATAATAAACTGCATAAAAGGCAGACACCAGGCTTCATTGATTGGAATAACCTTAAGAAAATGTAATTCTCTCACGAACCTACATTCGACCTATTTTCGAGTATTTTTCATCAATCTACACCTTTATCAAGTAGGACTGACATACGAGATAGAGCAGAAACTGGTGCATTCATTATGGAATCGTTTAGTCGGTGTGTGATCATTACGGAGATGCTCAACAAAATCTAGTAGGTGTCGCTTCAAGAAAAGCATGCTGCAAGAAGGAGAGGTTTACTACTGAAATTTCGAGAGCGTACATTCCAAGAAGACTTGGGAAACCTATCACTTTCTTCCAAATGAGTCTTGGGATGTGACTAGGACGAGAAAACACGAGACACTAGAGCTCAAACGTAACTATACCGACAATCATTCTTCCTTCAAGCCAGTTGTGAAGGTAACAGAAAAGTGCCGGAAATATTGTGGAACCAAGAGTAGACCTCGCCACGCACCGCAAGGCAGCTTGCGGAGTGTCGATGTAGATGTAAACGTCCGAGTTCAATCCTCAGCCTTATGCCGGTACCTGTCACTGTTGGCTTCTTTCACATTTGACAATTACTTGTTAATGTGAAATATCCCAAGCTACATAGAGGTTCATAGCTCACCGTGAACTGTAGACTGCGCTATAACTGGCTAGATACTTCATTTCGAAGGTCGGATGATGGCGAGGAGAGTCGATTTTCAATAGGACTTTGCCTCCTGAAACACTGTGGTGTTAAAACCAAGCCTCAGGTTGATAATAGATTTACAACCTCATATTAGCGCAACGCATAGCAAAAAAAAAAGTTAAGCGCAAGAAATTGGTATGTATCATACAAGTATGGTGCAAACCACATATGAGCAGTACCACAGATTCCATAGCAGTATAGTTTCTCAAGCAACGTAATAGCACCAAACCACTAATGGCTATACTTTGCCTTTCCCCTGGGATGATGGGTGCATGCACTGATTCGGTTCGGAATAGTCTCTTAAAGCTGTTGTATCCACTCGTGAGGCAAGCTCTCCCACGACTATTATATCTGGTTCTTGACATTGTGGCTACTGGCACTGTGACGGAAACGACGTTGGGCTGGTCCCACACATTTTCAATCAGAGACCGGTCTGGGGATCTTACAGTGCACACGGGACCTTCACATTACGAAGACAGTTCACAAAGGCAGGTGCCATGTGTGGACGGGCATAGTTTTGTTTGCAAAACGGCGCGACGATACTGTCGCATGACAAGTAAATCATGTGTTGAGTGGTAAATTCGAGGGCGAATTTCTCCGAAGGGTGGAGGAATGTTGAGTGGTACTTAAGTAAATAAATTAGTGAAATCAAAGTGAAGTAGAAATTAGAATATAAATGAAAAACTTAGTTTAGTTTAGAAGAATTACACACTGGCAAACAGCGGGCAGAACAGCAGATCAGAAGAGACAATGACCATGAACTCAGCAAGTTCCACATAAGCGGACGCTGTCGATTCAGCCGTCAGGGCATCGCCCGACCGGCTCACGTGATTCTCAGTTGTTACATGTGAGCAAAGGCCCTCGCCTACATTCCAAGAGCCAATGACCGACGTTAAGAAGACTCTTCGAGAAGCTTTTCAACGTGACAGAAGAGGCAATGACCGGCTCACGTGTTTCTCAGTTGTCACATGTGATCAAAGGCCCTCGCCTACATTTCAAGAGCCAATGACCGACGTTAAGAAGACTCTTCGAGAAGCTTTTCAACGTGACAAACGAGGCAATGACCGTGAAGTCTTTCACCTCCAGTGAACTGAAGTGAATAAATACACGAGACGCAGTGGGCCCGACAGACGAAACAGAGGAAGAAGTGAAGAAGAGTAGCAGTAGTTTTCAGTCAGTTTCTGTGCTGAAGACCGTCATGCAAGAAGAGACTACATCATGCACAGACGCACCAAGTCCGCCGCTGTAATGGAATAGCAAGCAGCAGCAGCTGCGGCAGAAGACAGAAGTTAAAAGGTATTTGAAGTCTGATTTTTACGTGACTCGTGAGGACGGGAAGGAGACGGCCTCACATCAGCAGTCACCTGTGAGCTGGGATGAAGATCTGACAGCCGAAGACTGGCAAGCGGGTGTCCGTTGTTCGAGTCCGGGACACTGGCCTTCCCCCACCGCGCCGCTCCGCTGGCCGACGCACAACACACGCGGCCGCTTAGAGAAGAGAAACACTGGGACGCCACATCCACGGTATCACCATCCGATGCACGACTTCGCTCGCAATAATTAAACGGGCCACCTCGCGCTGCGCGTCTCCAGTCAGCTGGGCGAGACGGCGACACGAGATACACACTGCCACGCGTAATCAGACGCCGCCGCTGCTGCAGCAGAAGGCTTCGCAAACGACACAGCTGCCGTTCTCCGAGCCAGAACATCGAGTAAGGAAACAGTTGTACAAATATTCAATAAAAGTTATCTTATGTAAAAATGCTGTTTCATTCTACCTCATACCCGAGCCAAGGAAGAACCCACCCTGCCCACATGTTGTTAAGAGAGAAAAATTAATTTATTTAGTATTTTCACCCTGACATAATGCTTTAGAATTAAATGCTCATTGCAGTAATGCTCATCCTGACAATTGACTAGCATCAAAAGAGAAAACCCAGTTACAATTAGTGACAGAAGTGTTACACATGGGAAGTACCCATACGGGTTGCTGTGCATGTAAACGCGATGCTTCCGGGACGAAGGTATGCTGGCCGCAAGTCCAGTCCATCCGGCGTATTAACTGTGCAGGCTCGCTACGCCAGCCAGCCTGGGTGTGGATTTTAGGCGGTTAGCCACATCGTACTAGGTAAATACCAGGCTGGGCCCAGCGTTTCGCCTCAATTACATGCTACACAAAGATTTAGTATACTTTCTCTTATTTGCATATTAAATTTACTCTGTACGCAGGCAGACTGGGTACAGTGCTTCTGTGGAGGGGGTTAACAGAATACAAGACAACCTTTGCTGTTTGGTCTCCTTAAACACTTACTCAGCATCATCACATGAGAACGAATGATGACCGTCGGGCCTCCGAATTCTATCAACCTCTGCCAACCGTGACATGAAGTCATCCCCAATGGGCTGCTCACATCGTGACGTCAAGAGTAACAACGCTGTGCCTCTCAAAAACATTGGAATAATGGGATCTCTCTCCATGTCACCGCCATACTCACTTACGATGGTCATAAGGAACACTGCAGAATATCACTTCCTCGAAGCCATGTGTCAGCAGTCCATGAGTCCTCATCACGGAACATCTCCATTCTGTATTTAAATGTGTGAGTCTGTACTTAAATTGCAGAATGACTGAGAAGATGAAGCTTTTACGTTACTTGATACTAAAACAGCTGAGTAAAACTGAACGTACTGAGCCTTCTTTCTCTTTGCTTTTTCTTATCATGTCAACACTAACCCACAGTATTCTACCGCAACGCAATCAGACTGCTCAAAAAAATTACAACCTGACTTCAAATAATTAATTCAAAAGAATGACCCTGGCTAAAAAGAAATCTTAACAATAACCTATACATTTTATTAAGCACTTACCTCACAAAAGTCTTCATTACGCGAACTACTGCAATACGGCGTGCGTCAATACTGCCAGCTAAATAAAAGATTCTAACTACTGAAGCCACCAACTTCTAATAGGCATATGGTTAGCAAAGGAAAGATTTTATTGCAAAGTAAAAAATGTATTTTCTACCTTAACAATGTGACAGATACATAATCATGAATAATTTTCAATTTCCAAGTGGGATACTTCCAGATCGTTAGCCTACGCTAACACTTCAAACCTATACCCTCCATTAACGCTAACTTCTCACATTTAACATCCATCACTGCTGGCTGTTCACCTCCAACTGCCCAACAGTACTTCCACCACTGCTGGCGACTAACTTCCAACTGCCCAACACTAGTGGCGATTAACTTCCAACAACGAGTCCAACCAGCCACAGAGTCTCTTACAAAAAAAGCGCAGTCAGAGATCCAATGCAAAGCGCTACACAGAGCTGCCAACACTGAAGCAGCACACTTACAACGGTACGATAACTCCTTACTCCTGCTGCTAACAGTCTCTGATCAATGGTGCGGATGGAACAGAATTTTGCGGGGAGTCCATTACTTGTTGTTGGACGACAGACGCAGATGTCAAGAAGCTACGACGTGCTTGGTGCATAAAAGAGACATCCCTCCTTGTCGTGGTCAGACATGGTCGATCGGAATCTTAACAGCGGGTATCCCTGCCTTCACGTTCCCCATGTTGTCATACATCCTGTTCGTGTCACTTCTGTATGCACCACAAATCTGGATACTGCGCGATTTTAGCAGCCAGACAAATGGATGCCCACAATGTCGTCCCTGTCAGGTGCTGATATCCCTGTGCCTCATGAGTACATGGCATCTCTGTATCCTTCACAATGATCACTCAGTGTCTGACGCTGTTCATGTCTCTTATATACCCTAACAGGCCCGGTAATAACACTAAATACGAACAAAGATAAAGCAGTCTGTTGGCCGTTCTACCTGTCACAAAAAATTGTAACTCTCATCATTTACATACGCGCCGATGGTGTATACGTGTACGAAGTTACGCTGATATCCGACCATGCTTCACTTTCTCTGTCAGCGAGTGTACTTCAGTGTCACACTGACAGAGAACTGAGGAAAAGATGATGATACACAGAATGAGTAAAAAAACGAAGCCATAATTGAACAGCTGTGGCCAGTGTTAGGAAATGACACTATCTTCAAAGCTACAAATCAGCGACTTTACAATATGTTTGTGGAAACTACAGTATCATATGGAGCAAAAATGTAAAACTGGCGAAGAAAATGTAAGAAACACCCAATGCTGTTGAAATATGCTGTGGAAAGTAAGAAAAAAGAAGCGCAATAATCTACAGGTAAAGAACGAATAGATGAAGACAATGGGCACTGATACAGAACTGGAGTGATAGCAAATTACTGGAACGGTATGGTCGAGTTGAAAGGATAGAAGTTAACAGAATACCTCAGAAAGAGTGAGAATGTTTCCTCCAGGAAGGCAGAAAACAAGCAGACTTGAGAAAGACTGCAATGCAGGAATTGTGTAGGCTACGTAGAGGTGAAGAGGAATGGAAACGAAGTTGCAGTAGATGGGTAAGAACAGTGCGAAACAACCGCTGCATATAATATAGGCTCCTTCATTCGACGGGTCGACTAAGGATGGTATTACAATCGCTAAGTTGCCTTTTACTGCTTTAAATACTCCATCTGCTCCCACTTCTTCTCTCTCTTCTCCTGTTCAATCTCTTTCTGGCATTTTTATCTCAGAAACCTATCCAATAGACAAATCTGCTTCTATTTTCACACTACACAAAACAATTAAAGCGTCGCTTTTTCCCCATTGAGAAGCAGACAGGACGACACATACGAAGAGAGCTCAGAAGTCTACGTGAGGTATAAGGTGGGTTAATGATGTCACATTGGTACCAAAATTCATCATAATTCTACAGAACGTCACAGTGGACGGTAACAAGATTGGAAAGTCGGACATCCCTCTTACAGATATTTCATCCCTTCTTTTGACGTCTTTGCGATGGAACCCGCGAGGCCCAGCTTTGAAATCACGCGGTTTTCTTATGGATGCCCGAGGGAGACATTTTAAACACACCCCGATCAGTATCGACATGAAAAGGCTTCAGAGGTGGCATAAAGGACGTCACTCCTTCCCTCGTGACGTGCCGTCGAAGATAGTTTGTAGAGCGATAAGCAACAGCACGGTGTTCTTGACAATCTGTAAATTGCTGACACTCCCTGGACAATTCAGCCCTTCTCTAAGGACATCACGGGCTTACAAGCCCATTGAACCTGATCGTGAGTGTTACCCTGCCGCATTTATTTCTATGGTATACAAATGGAACGTCCAGGGACCGTTCAGAGCCTTTCGACAAAATTTGAACGTGAGTTAAAACAGTAAATGGCGTTTGCGCTTTTACAATCCTTCTGTTTCGCGCTCTTCTGTAGCATGAGCATTAACGGACGGGAGGGGGTGGGGGTGGGGGTGGGGAGAGGGGCGACGAGGGAGGAGTCAGCGACATTGACTCATGAGCGAATAAAATGACAAAGAGTCTGTTTCATTCAAGCATTTTCCTTGATCACTTTAAAAATGTACCTGTAAAGAGATAATCAGTTGCTGTTACCAGGCGCCGGGGTGACAGGCAACCATTTCGATACCCCTGAGCTACGTGACGCTATGTCGATAAACTAGAGGCTGCTGGTCGCATGTGAAATCTGAGGGCTGTCGAAAGGATACTCGTCACACTGGCTCCTGGTAAAACAGAAACTGTCTGCCTCTGTACAGGTACTTAATTAAAGCTCTCAACCCTGGTGTGTAGGTGACACCGAAGGTGTTGCTGAATTTGGGGCTGTTAGAGGAACCTCTCAATTTCCATCGATACTATTTCTATGAAATCATTCCACATTTTTCTAAGCTAACGTGATCGGAAAGAGTGGAGACTATCTCTTAAAAGGCGTTAAGAGCATTTTTATCAGCTTTTTTTTAAATATATGTACTTTTCTTTTCTTTTTGATGGTTGTGGGTGTTATGGTATTCAACCTTGTAGCAAATGCCTTGTGGTCGCTAATCCCTGTATTAGTCATGATACTCCCTATTTGTCCAGGATTATTTGTTGCAAAGAGGTCAAGTATGCATTCGCAACCATTTACGCTTCGAGTGGGATCATGAACTAATCGTTCGAAATAATTTTCTGACAAAGCATTCAGTACAGTTTCGGATGACTTTTTATGCCTGCCGCCGGCTTTAAACGTATAATTTTTCCAGCACATCGACGGTAGATAGAAGTCGGCACCGACTATAATTGTATAAGTGCGGTATCTATTTGAAATGAGACTCAAGTTTTCTTTGAACTGTTCTGAAACTGTATCCTCCTAGTCGATGGGACGATAAAACGATCCAATTAATGGTTTAGTCCGATTATCAAGTATAATCTCTACCCATGCGAGGGGAGACAAAGGGCTGTCCATTGGTACGCCGTCTGTTTATTTGAAAATTCCTTGGTTGAACATAAAATAGATCGAGGAAAGTGCTTGCCGAAACAAAGCAGTGATGCTCGCCTCAAATTGCTTAACAATTAGTACCAAGGAATCAGTAAGAGATACATTTGTAAAAAGGGATACTACATCAAAAGTCACTGAAAGATCCGAACTACTTTGGTGGAGATCCCCAGTCCGTTGATAAAATCTGTTAGGTTCCTCGTACGATGTGGACATTTGCCAACCAATGGTCTCAGCAAGAAAGGAAAGTGAGGGACTGTATCATATGAGCGGACGTCAATATTGCTCACTACAGGCGGTAAAATAAGATTATCTTTGTGCGCCTTAGGAAGACCATACAGTCCTGGTGACACGCCCAGTGTGGTCTTAACCGCTTGATGGTCCCTGGAGGTAACGGGGAAGAATTCAGTAGTGTACGCGTCTTCCGTAGCACACGTTCCGTGGGGTTGTGATCAATCTTCATGTGCGTAGTATTACTAAGTAGGCCGTTCATCTTCTCTTAATACAAACTATGAGGTAACAAAACCGTTGAGTTACCTTTATCAGCCTTCAGCGCCGCTATGTCCGGGTACTCCCGGAAATTTCGTAGTGCAGCGCTTTCTTCAGAAGTTGTATCTTATCAGATTGAATGCACTAGGTGTAGGTGCAAAACTGAGTTCTTTAGCCAATACAGTTAGCGTCGCATCATCCAAGTTCGTCTCCGTAAAGTTGAGAACAGAACGTGTGTCGTCGGCTCTTGTAGCACCAAACGAACAAATTTTGACATCTGTCGATAACTTACAACCTTATATATCCAATCAAACTTGGCTGAAGTCACTCCATCAGCCCAATCCCGTAATATAGGAGAGAGAAATGGTGCAACCTTCAGATGTAGGTGTAGCAGATTTTTCTGAAATGGCATCCTGCCTTTGTCTCGTATAACAAATTCTTTCCTTAACAATAGCATGATTGGTCTTATCCGATATCTTGCTTTGTACTTACACTCTTCAAGTTGCCGTGACGCATTATAAACCATCAGTCTCCTTAAAATCCTGGCACACAGAGCCCATACAGCGTCGAATGTAAATAGTTTGCCTAAAAAGCTTGAACATTTACAGACAGTTTTCGGAGAGAATGGATACTCTAACTGGAAAATTAACAGGGAATTCTCAGCTAAAATCAAGAACCTGGAAGTGGATAAAGAGGAGAACGTGTCAGCAAAGTCCCTAACATTTCCCTTTGAAATAACAAGAATCCTTAGTAATTTTCAGGTAAAAGTGATTTTCCGCCAATTATCATATATTTCGGACGTGCCGGGATCAGTGAAGGATAATCTGTTATTGGGGAAGGTGGGAATTTACAAAATACCTCGTCAGTGTGGTATGGCCTATACAGGACAGACGACACGCACAGTGGAAGAACGCTTCACAGAACACAAACGTTGTACTCGCCTTCTGTAGCCCAACTAGTCTGAAATTGCGGAACATTGTATCTCCAACGGACATTCGACGGAGTATGACAAAACATTAATTTTGGCTACGGCAACATCTTTTTGGTGCTCCATTATAACAGAATCCGTTGAAATACACATCACGAAAAATCTAATGCGTGGAACCACGTCATCTCCGAGATTTTCTCCCGATGAAGACGCCAGATTACTCCAATGGCTGCGGTGAACGGTAACTCCGAAGACAGCTGATTTTCACAGTTTCACCGGTGAGCGTGCTGCCGCAGGGAGTCGTGGTCCATATGTCACCGTGACTGTGACGCATACGCGGCAATACTATCAGCGCCTCGTACAGGGCAGAACGGAGAACTTCTTCGTCAGTCTTGAATGGCCCAGCTGAAGATGACTGGCAGGTGTCCAGTTGAAATATCGTAGAATGAAATTTACGAAATTTCTTCGAACAGTATGTCTTATTTTGGTCCATATTTCCACCTCAAAAAGACTGTCGTTGCAGTTCCGGTTCACCCTGCATGTTGCCCTCTACTGAGTCCTAGCAAAGTGAAGCCGATAATTTCCACAACAACAACCTCACTCAAATTTCTAAGGAAACGAATATGTTTTATTAGCTTCAATGCAAACCTCAACAGGTCCGTCTTATGCACTGTTCACAACTGTCCTGTTAGCTATTTGGCTCCACAACCGAATTTGAGGTCTCTTTCCCTGTCTCGCTAACCCATAACACTCGCCTAGAAAGCCAAAAATGAATCGACTAGAAAGCTTCACCCGCATACGGGAACGCTCTTTCGTATTATCTCAGTTTTCCCCTCAGCTAGAAGTACGTTGGGTGATCACGAAGAACTGTCAACATCCCCTAATGGTACACGACTTTCACACCACAGGAGGAATGCGAGACGACTTCCCTGTTGCGTTAGCTGCAAATCACTCCCCCAAATTACTTAACACTAGAACCTTTCAGCCAATCAGAACAGAATGTACGTGTTTTCATTGTCTATTTCGTGACCCCGCTAATTGTATTTCTCTACTAAATGCTGCTTCCTCCATGGATTTCAGAAGCTCCTTTCCAACACACGCTTCAGAGCACGTACCAACATGAAAGCCGCAAGATGTTATGCAATTTTCGTTGACTCAGACCGCAAATCGTTGACAAAGATTGCAGGAAGACTCTCCAAACTTAACAAATCCCCTTCGCTTAGAACAGGAAAATAGTCTTGTGGCTGACACCAGCGAGCAGGAAGGGCCGACGGGCGCAACCAAGAAAGGTGTGTAACACCCCTGTGCTCCATTTCAAATGACATCCTCATCGACGGGACGCTGAATCCTGGTATCCTCTCTTCCAACACTTGCCTAATTTATTTACGGTGTTACTTTAAACGTCATAGAGACTATGATATGAGGCAGTAAATATCTCCCCTCAATAGAGAAACTGTTCACTTTCTTGTGTGTATTGCTTTACATAAAGACTCTGATTTAAGCCAATTAGAACACTAATGTCTTAGTTCTAATTTGTTCTGTACAACAAACACAGTACTGAACCGTGGTGCGCCTTTTCTGGCACACTAGCGTTTTGGTACACTATCGATTACTCGGCTGCACTAGGGTCTTTGCCCCTGTTGTGATCTCACGGATGTTTTCGCGCTGGGGGCTGTCAGTGTTGGACTTGCTACGCGAGGCGCAAGGACGTGCTTGCGTGGAAAACGAGCGTACTCGACCAGCAGCGGTACGGCGGGTCGACCTCGGAAGCCTGTCGCGAGTTTGTGGTGAACCTGCCTGATGTCAACTCCGGGCGCTGTTCGTCGCATTGCCTTGGTGCCTGTGTTCTCGAAAAGACCCATCTCTGGAGACCAATTTCGAACAACGCTCTCCATCGAAGGTGTAAGTGATCTTGGTTCCTTCGTTTCGTTAAACGATTTGCGTTGCAGCGAGGGTACTTGTTGCTTGGTTGCCCTAATGTACGTGTTGTAGTAGTAAGAGCAGCCGGCAAGGTGTGTAACCGCAGAGACCAGCAGTTACTATTTCTTTTTAAAAATCCTCTGGTTGGATTACTATCAGGAAGCTGATGAGCTAGAAGGTGTATGTTATGTATATATAATTTGGGACAGTATCTAGAATTTTATGTATTGTCTGTATGAGATTTTCAGTGTATTTTGATTGCCATCAAATTGACGTCTCTTGTATATTGCTGCAAAATTTGGGTCACTTCTACTAAAAGCACTTATTCAGTTATTAGCAAAGACTCGTATTCTGTGAAGCCATTCATTTGTACGTACTTCCTTATATACGTGCATTTATTTGAAAGAACTCACTCAGTTATTAGTAATGGCCCGTACTCTGTAAAAGGCAATCATTTGTACGCAGAACTTAATACACGTGCATTTATTTGAATGCACTTATTCAATATTAGAAAAGTGCAATTGATTATTCGTTTATTAGTATTGTTTACTGATCTCTTAACTCATAGTAATTGGTGTTTGATTGGGGTTTGCCGTGTTTTCTGTGGTCTGTTTGTGTTCCAGTCTTCTGAGAGTAGGGGCGTGTGGAAGCGGCGCCACGTTCTGCTTCGGTGCACAGAAGCTGTGACGTGCCGTCTAAGGGGAAGTGACTCTCGGTTGGACCCCGGGGTTTAGGTGTTGTTTTGGACGGCTGGTCTGCTGCTTCTGGCATTTTAAGTCACCTTTAGCCCAGGGCAGCCTGGCGTCACTGCCCGTTTGGTAAGCATTTAACGTGTTACATCTATATTTCAAAAAATATATGGTTTTTTATTTGCTTGGGAATGAATTGTATTAAACTGTTACTTTGTCCTGCTTGTGTTATTTGGGTTCTTAGCGAACTGGTGTGGGTTTCATGAATCACTTTCATGTTGCAAATTATTGCCCTTTTTAAATAAATTATCTGTGCTACATTTCTTAAAATCACTTGTAATTTATTGTTCGTTTAAGTATCGATATCTCTGTCGCTCATCTTTTAAGTCAGTTTGTGATTGTAATTTGCTGCCTTGCTTGAGAATCAAGCTATCTGTCATATTTTGGTGTTGTATTAAAGATGGCCACGTGTTGATTGTCTCTTAGCTGTTTTATAAATATTGCCTTTGAATAAATTGTTAATTTATTGATTCGGTAGTTGTTGTGTTTAAGGAGTGACATTACAGGGGCGTTGACCTTCCACACCTGCTGATACAATGAGGTCAAAAAGCTAAATATATCTGGAGGTTGGTCTGTGACGGTTCACATTCAAAGAATGTGATTAAATTATTAAAAGCTGTCAGAAGAAAAGATTTATATAATTTTCACAGTTCTTAACTGCTGTTTACGTGTATTTGGCAGCGTATTTTTATCAATTTCGTTAGGCTGTTAACATCGTAGAAGATCTACAGCTTAATCCTCTCAAGATACTTAACTTTCTGTTCTCTAAAAAGATGACATTTTAAATGGATTTATGAATGCATTCTAACATTTAATATTAGGTTTTACACGTGTCCCTGCAATTTAAAGTCCTGCCCTATGCATGTTACACAGATCGTAAACGAAAGACCGGAATAATGCTGAGATGTAAATTATATACGTTACGGACTTCGTAACACTCTGAAACGACTCTTCCCTCGATAATATGGAGACTGTCGGCTAGATAATACTTTATGTAATAAGAATAAAAACAAAGGAAACAGCACTTGTTCTTCATGTTGTGGTGAATTTGTTGTTGAGCAATAATACTAGCAGTCCGTTATCTGATGTTTAGAATTAGGTGACTAGACAACTACACCAAGATAGACATCCTCGCATTTTTGTTTGTAATGAGATTTTTCAACAGTGCGTTAAATTATTTTATGCAGACCTCTATCTTGTTGTCCTTTCTGTCAATGCTTCAATCTGTGCATAGCTGAGTTACATACCATTGTTTTTCAGTCGTTATCTGTACGGCGGTGATTACTATAATTACTATGTGAAAAAGTTAGTTTAATTGGATGCAGTACGGGACACTATCTCCGTGGTATAGCTGTACAAAAGCAGTTATAAGTTGTCAGAGCCTCCAGGTATCACATTTTTTCCATCTGTGTACATAGCATTAGAATACATTATGCCAGCCGCGGTGGCCGAGCGGTTCTAGGCGCTTCAGTCGGGAACCGCGCGACTGCTACGATCGCAGGTTCGAATCCTGCCTCGGGCATGGGTGTGTGTGATAGGTTAGTTAGGTTTAAGTAGTTCTAAGTTCTAGGGGACTGATGACCTC
Source organism: Schistocerca cancellata (assembly GCF_023864275.1). Lineage (NCBI taxonomy): Eukaryota > Metazoa > Arthropoda > Insecta > Orthoptera > Acrididae > Schistocerca > Schistocerca cancellata. The sequence goes on along the minus strand of NC_064627.1, from coordinate 816,117,996 downwards.
AGATGTTAAGTCCCATGCTCAGAGCCATTTGAACCATTTTGAATACATTATGCGAAATTCCCTGGTGATTAAGTTCCTAATTGTGGACAGTCCACGTTTTTAAGACCTACACTTCACCTTTTGGTTGTGGCCAAAGTTTTGTGGGTAAAGCGAAATGGTGTCCCTTGGCAACATCCTGAAGTGGGGAATATGCGTAAAACAGAATCTAACTGATGTTATCGGACTGAACCAACGATTATTTGCATACAGTTTATGCGACTGGAATTATATACCTGAATATTGGTTGACTGCGTATTACTTAATGCAAGTGAATGTAGCAAACAAACACACTGATTAGTTAATTATTGACAACTATTTACAAACACATGTATTACACTGAGGAAACAGAAGTCATGGGATAGTGATATGCTCGTGTACAGATGGTGGCAGTATCGCGTACACAAGATATACGAGGCCAGTACATTGGCGGAGCTGTCTTTCGTACTTACGGGATTCGTGTGAAAGATTTTAGACGTGATTATGGCCACATGACAGTAATTAACAGACCCTGAACGTGGAATGGTAGTTGGAGCTGGACGCACGGGACATGCTATTTCGAAAATCGTTAGAGAATTCGATAATCCGAGATCAACAGTGTGAAAAGAATACTAGATTCCAGGCATCACCTCTCACCCCGGATAACTCAGTGGCCGACGGCCTGCACTTATGGACCGAGAGCAGCGGCGTTTACGTGGAATTCTCAGTGTCAACAGACAAGCAACACTGCGTCAGGTAACAGCAGAGATCAATATGGGACGTACAACGAAAGTATCCGTTAGGACAGTGTGGAGAAATCTGGCGTTAATGGGCTATGGCAGCAGACTACCGAAGTGTGTGCCTTTGCAGGTAGCACGACATCACCTTCAGCGTCTCTCCTGGGCCCGTGACCATATCGGTTGAGCCCTAGACACTGGAAAACCAAGGCCTCGTCAGATGAGTCCCGACTTTAGTTCGTAAGAGCTGAGGGTAGGTTTCGGTCGTAGCGCAGACCCCAGGAAGCCATAGACACAAGCTGTCAGCGAAGAATTGTGCAAGTTGGTGCTGGCTCCATAATGGTGTGGGCTGTGTTTACTTGGAATGGAATGGATCCTCTGGTTATGTTCAGCAACTTGGAGACGATTTACACTAACCCATGGACTGCAAGTTCCAAAACAACGTTGGAACTTTTATGGATCACAATGTGCCATTGCACCAGGACAAAATTATTCGTCATTGGTTTGAAGAGCATTCTGGACAATCCGCGCGTATTATTTGTCCACCTAGATCGTCCGTCACGAATCCCATCGAACATTTGTGGAACATAATCGAGAGGTGAGTTCGTGCAACAAATCTTGCATCGACAACACTTTCGCTATGGAGCAAGATGGATCAATATTTCTGCAGGGGACTTCCAACGATTTCTTGAGTCCATGCCACATCGAGTTGCTGCACTACTGCGGGAAAAAGGAGGTCCGGCGCGTCACTATAGTTGATTTATACGGGGCAGAATTGGGTTGAAACTTATATTGAAGTCTAGGCAGATCATTGCCGTAAGGTCAAGGGCTAAGAGTATCTGAGAATTTTGTGCGCGAGAGAAAGTAGAGCTCAGTATTAAACTCTACTACATGCCGAATAACCAATAACTGGATCTGTGGACTATACGATTGGACGTGAAGAACGGAACTGGACACTTCAAGCTTTGTCGAAGTAAAGCGTACGAAGTTTGAATGACTGTATAGAAGTATAGTAGTGGACCACAGTCCTTTCTGTAATATCTTCGAATGACGAACTATAAAGATCACGAACACTTTAGGTGCCGTGATTGCTGAGAATAAATGTAGTATTAACCCTACTTTTCTCTATATGCAAAACGCAATCATTCATGGTAATTTAATTGTTACTATATGTTGTTAATAAAAACTAAAGTGATTTCCACAATAGAGTATGTATTAGTCAACGATAAACATAGGCAAGCAGCAAATTGTATCTCTGTATGACGGAAGGTTCGATTATGAAATATTCCGAAGCGTGAATTGTGATTTAAAAGCTATTTACCATTTCATGTCCAATCAGACAGAAATAACACAAAATCAGAAACAGTGAGGGTAAGCAGTAAAATCGGAAACAGGAAGTTGAAACAATAACTAACATCCAAAGACATTATTAACTGTTTTGTCTTCGATAACGTAGCAAAAAATTATGGGTGATCGACTGTGCAAAAAATTAACATTAATTACTATTATGAAAACCCGAAATTTAGTCACCGTTACAGTGAAGGTATTTGTGGCTGCTCCATCTGATGTGTAGATATAACGAAAAGTCGGGCATATACAGTAGATAACAACATCAATATCTTACGTCAGAGAAGTGCACGACAGCAGATCGACGGATTGCTTCTACAAGTCGGATGACAAAGGTCAAAAGAAATATTTCTTTCGTGTTTGCTAACTTCTTTTTCCTATACTTGCAGTGTGAAACCTTGCTTTCGCCAGAGTTCGTGAAACTAGGTGAACATAAAGTACCCTATAGATTTCAATGATTTAGCTTCCGAGTATCAAAATACACTATGTGATCAAAAGTATCCGGACATGTGGCTGAAAATGTCTTAAAAGTTCTTGGCGGCCTCCATTGGTAGTGCTGGAATTCAGTATGGTGTTGGCCCACCCTTAGCCTTGATGACAGCTTCCCCTCTAACAGGCATACATTCAGTCAGGTGCTGGGAGGTTTCTTGGAGACGGGCAGCCCATTCTTCATGGAGTGCTGCACTGAGGAGAGGTATAGACGTCGGACGGAGAGGCCTGCCACGAAGTCGGCGTTCCCAAACATCCCAAGGGTGTTCTGCAGGATTCAGGTCAGGACTCTGTGCAGGTCAGTCCATTACAGGGCTGTTATTGCCGTGTAACCACTCTGCCACAGGCCATGCATTATGAACAGGTGCTCGATCGTGTCGAAAGCTGCAATTGCCATCCCCGAATTGCTCTTCAACAGTGGGAAGGAAAAAGTTGCTCAGTTAATACTCGGCAGAAAACAAACCTGCATTTGGATCGGACTTCCTTAACTTTTGTGCAGAAAGGTATGCAGTATACTGCCGCATTCATTTTCAATAAGCTACCACTCGAATTAAAAAAGTCTTAGCAGTAATCCACGCTCTTTCGAATCGAAACTGAAGAGTTTCCTCATGGGTCACTTCTTCTATTCTGTCGAGGAGTTCCTTGGAAAATTAAGCTGATTCTTGTTGTATTGTTGACTGCGTTGACTTAAACTTATGGACTGACTTTTTTCGGGTTCATAAACATTTTATTTTTATCTGTTATTACTTTTATGTTGTGGTTTCATGTACTGACACGTTTCATTACCTTGGAGTTATTTTCCTCAATTTGATCCTACGGAACTTGGCGTGTAAATCAAATAAAATAAACATCAATGTAGGCCTGTGCTATGATAGTGCCACGCAAAACAACAAGGGGTGCAAGCCCCCTTCAGGAAAAACACAACCACACCGTAACACAGCCGCCTCCGAATTTCACTGTTGCCACTACACACGCTGGCAGATGACGTTCACCGGACATTCGCCACATCCTGCCATGGGATCGCCAAATTGTGTACCGTGATTTGTCACTCCACACAACGTTTTTCCACTGTTCAATCGTCCAATGTCAGTGCGAGGCGTCGTTTTTGCATTTACCGGCGTGATGTGTGGCTTATGAGCAGCCGCTCGACCATGAAATCCATGTTTTCTCACCTCCCATCTAACTGTCATAGTATTTGCAGTGGATCCTGATGCAGTTTGCAATACCTGTATGATGGTCTGGGTAGATTTCTGCCTATTACACAATAAGACCCTCTTCAATTGTCGGCTGTCTCTGTCAGTCAACAGACGAGGTCGGCCTGTACGCTTGTGCGCTGTACGTGCCCCTTCACGTTTCCACTTCGCTTCGGAAACAGTGGACTTAGGGACGTGTAGGAGTGTGGAAATCTCGCGTACAGACGTATGACACAAGTGACACCCAATCACCTGACCACGTTCGGAGTCCGTGAGTTCCGAGGAGCCCCCCATTCTGTCCTCTCACGATGTCTAATTATTGAGGTCGCTGATAAATGTGTGAATTCCAAAGGGACTAAACTGCTGAAGTCATCGGTCCCTAGACTTAAACACTACTTACACTAACTTTAACTTATGCTATGAACGACACACGCACCCATGCCCGAGGGAGGACTCGAACCTCCGGCGGGAGGATGTCGCTGATATGGTGTACCTGGCTGTAGGTGGCATCACAATGCACCTAATATGAAAAAACGTATGTTTTTGAGGGTGTCCGGATACTTTTGATCACATAGTATATGTGACGTAAACGGGCTCATCTTTTCAGTGCATTGACTTAAAGTTTTAAGTTTTGACACCGCGAAGCGAACGTAGACCGTAGTACGTGAAGTAAATTTCAAATACAGTATACATCTACTGTTCCTGAGAAAAAGGATCTTTAACAGTCAGGCAGTCAGACAGACAGACGGACGGAAAACAACGTAATCATATGAGGGTTTCCTTTTTACCCACTGAGGTTCGACACCCTAAAAAAAGTGCCTATTTACAATTTCCTAAAGGTAAACCTAAAACCGTCTTCGAACACAGTCTCCAATAATGTGGCACAAGGCATCTGGAAAAAGCTTTTCTTCTCACCTTCCAGGTGACCCTCCTCCACCCCTCCCCATAGCATTCTCAACATCTAGAAGATGAGATTGACAAAGTTGCAAATCTACTTCGCATCATTAAAATGCTTGAAATTCGTGTTAAGTCAAAAAAAAAAAAAAAAAAAAACGGCGATTATCAACGAAAAGGCAGTATCTCCATCATAGAATGGATACCATTCGATTCAGTAACGTGATTCTCGTCTCGTGTTATAGGAAGGTATTGCCTTGAAGTTTTAATCCGATCGATTTTTTGCTAAAATTTATAGATTTAGTAGTGCCAGTCACCGTTTTTCAGGTAGGATCGCCGTGCTTACCATTAAAAGTGTAGTTTTTTGCTGATGCCTGAAACCAACACAAGCATATTACATGTTCTTTCCAGAGTTTATTTTCCCTGCTTCTCAGCTTTGTCCATTAGAAAGGGATTAGTTATAGCTGTTTACAACAATAAATGCAAAAAAAAAAATCAAAATTGAAAAGGAAGGAGTTGGGAGGAACGAAGAGTTATTAAAGCTGTAAAAGTGACAACAAATAGTGTTTCAGTGCATTAAAGTAATTATGTTGAGTACCTAGCCTCAAACCAAGCCAACTGTGGGTAAAAGTAATTTAAATATTTGTTATTTTTTATGCAACGAAATTTTCTGTTAAGGCGTGGTTTATTATCAGCGCTATTCCTGAGAGTCTCAGACCTCTATTTCATCATTGGCAAGCATGACTTTACCAGTTGTCCACAGCATAGGTATTACGATTTATACAGTCCAGGAAGCACCTTACAATCGCCTCGCTATTCCATTGTGCAGTCGTGAGGTTTTCGAGAGCATTGCTGCTGGGAGAGAAATCTTGTCAGTATAATTTCCCTGCAATAAAATAGTTCTGCTGCGGTACGATAAGGTGTACATTAATTGTCGGCAGTTCCGTGAAAGCTAAAGCTCAGCTGCGAAGAGAAGAAACGTGAAAAGGAGAGTTTCTCAGATTCGTATCACGCTTGATTTGTGCAGAACGCCAGCCAGCGGTCTTACACTCCCGCTGCAGCCGCAATGCAGTGCGGCCAGCTAGGCCGCTGACTGCTTCCTAGGGCATTCATTCGGCTGCTCTACTCCGGCTTGGGCGAAAGTAGAGACATGTAAGCGAAATCTGCAGGTGGCATTCTGGTGTCAACGTTCGGAAAAAAAACAGCCTCGTGTAAGCTGAGGCGTTTGCTGTGTTTGTGGTGGTTAAAAATAAGGTCTGAGGCCACTTTCAACGATGCCACAAAAAAAACTTGTGGATTTCATAAAAGTGATGTAATGAATTTTAATGCCTGCAGTCAGGTTTCTAGTCCTAGAATTCGCTTGTGATGCCAGATCTTTATGTGTGGCATGTAGATACTGATAAGTTAAAACACGTCTTCATATCAGAATATACACTGAAGAGCCAAAGAAACTGGCACACCTACCTAATATCGTGTAGGGCCCTCACGAGCACGCAGAAGTGCCGCAGCACGACGTGGCATGAACTCGACTGATGTCTGACGTGGTGCTGGAGGGAACTGACCCCATGAATCCTGCAGGGCTGTCTATACATCCGTAAGAGTACGAGGGGTGGAGATCTCTTCTGAACAGTATGTTACAAGGCATCCCAGACATGCTCAATAATGTTGATGTCCGAGAAGTTTAGTGGTCAACGGAAGTGTTTGAACTCAGAAGAGTGTTCCTGGAGCCACTCTGTAGCAATTACGGTCGTTTGAGGGTGTCGCATTGTCCTTGCCCGAGTCCGTCGGAAAGCACAAAGGACATGAATGGATGCAGGTGATTAGACAGGATGCTTACGTACGTGTCACCTGTCAGAGCCATATCCAGACGCATATGGTGTCCCATATCCCTCCAACATCACACGCCCCACAGCATTAGAGAGCCTCCTCCACCTTGAACAGTCTTCAGCTGACTTGCAGGATCCATGGATCCATGGGGTTGTCTCCATACCCGTACACGTCCATTCACTCGATACAATTTGAAACTAGACTCGTCCGACCAGGCAACATGTTTCCAGTCATCCAGTCCAATGTCGATGTCGACGGGCCCAGTCGAGGCGGAAAGCTTTGTGTCGTACAGTCATCAAGGTGCCTTCGGCTCCGAAAGCTGACACTTGTTGATGACCCAGCAATGAAAGTGCTGCAGTTTGCGGAAGAGTTAACTTCTGTCACGTTGAACGATTCTCTTCAGTCATCGTTGGTCCTGTTCTTGGAGGATATTTTCCGGCCGCAGCGATGTCGAAGATTTGTTGTTTTACGGGACTGCTAATGTTCACGGTCCACTCGTGAAATGGTCGTACGGGAAAATCGCCAATTCATCGCTACGTCGGAGATGCTGTCCTCCATCGCTCGTGCACCGTCTGTAACACCACGTTCAAACTCACCTGCCTTTGTAGCAGCAATAACCGATCGAACAACTGCGCCAAACACTTGCTGTCTTATTTAGACGTTGCCGACCGCAGCCTCGTATTCTGCCTGTTTACATATCTCTGTACTTGAATACGCTTTCCTGTACCAGTTTATTTAGCGCTTCAGTGTATTTTATGTAAAGAAGTCACAGTAACGATGGACACTGGACATGTTTTCGCACTCTTCTCACTCTAAATTTGCATGGCATTCCGAGTAAGAAAAAGTAAGTTTACACGGCCTGTTACATCAATATACAGTAAACTGCTTTTTTGGCGTCTCTTTAAGATGTGTTTAAAGATATTTCTCATCCTACCAATTCAAAGGATGTGAGCCCACAAAAACAAAGCTAAATCATGTATACTGTGTGTCATGCTGCGACAAACTTCGAGGGGTTATGGAGGGTGTCTTGAGCAACAAATCGAGGATAGGAACTAGTGTCCGAAAACGTCATTTAGCGACGCAGTGGTTTCTGTTGTTTAGTGATAGCAAACTGGTAGCCAAGATACCAGTAGAGGAGATGGAAGCAGGCCTTGTCTCCTATGAAAGCGAGGACTTCTTTCCTTGGTGGATGGCGGTTTCGGACATGGATTTCCATCTGCAGCTTATTTTTCTCCTGTATGCCGAAAAATACCGGAGATATTACAGTTCCAGGAGAAAAATAAACTGTGGAAACCTGTGTCCCAAACGGTCATCCACCGAGGCAACAGAGCACCGCATTCATAAGAGACAAGGCCATTGTACGCGGCAGTTAGCTCCATCTTCTGCATTGGCGATCGTGGAAATGAGTCGCAGTCACTAAACAAGAAACAACATTGCGACACGTTGCGCCTACGGTCCATCAGCGTACGCAGCCGTAATGCGTACGCAGCCGCATTGCCAAGGGGTGGCCTATTGGCAGGCGGTGGCGCCTGTAACTTCGACGCCTGGTAGCGTCGTTGAATGACATTTCTGGACGCGCGTTCTTATTCTATCCGTCTGCTGAGCTGAGTGGTGTTTGCCTACTATGCAGCGGGCTTGCGTTCGATTCCCGGCCGGGTTCGAGATTTTCTCCGTCCGTAGACTGCGTGTTGTTTTAATCTCATCATCACCGAAGCGCAAGTCGCCCAATGTTGCGTCACCTGAAATACGACTTGCAACCCGGTGGCCGAACTTCCCCGGGTCGGGCCTCCCGACCGTCAGTGCCACACGATCATTTAATTGTTTTCCTTAAGACAACCACTACAACACCTCGAATTCTGTCGCAATATTTCTGGGACACCCTGCATAGTAACAGAATTAAGCTGCCTGAATGCTAGCACTATTTTGTTTTACATTAGTAATATATTCCCTAGGCGTATTAAATATACTTGAATGTATATGTGGTAGAAGCCTTATTTGGCTCTACTTTAATTACCGCAACCTGTCTGTCAGCACATCAAAATAAATTAAATTTTTACGAAATTCAAAATGAGAGGGAAATGATTTGTAAAATGTCCCATCTTTAAGGAATTTGTCTGCCGATTTCACGAGTAAGTAATATAATAGATAGTCAAATGAAAACGAGACAGATGGAGAAAGTAAGTACTCTGTCAACTGTTTGAGACTTTTCCGTCGTATGTCCCATCTCAAGACAGTGTTCAGCAACAGCACACTTTCCTGGCTGACCCAATCTGGTGTGACGTTTATATTCAGTGCATCTATCATTAACAGTGCGATACGCCTGGTCGATGTATGATTTCCAACAACCATCATTTTCTTAGGGACTTTGTCCCACTTCAACCCCGGGGTCGGCCTTGTTACTATGGGTTTGGTAATGTTAGTGACAGAGGGTGGCCAGATGCCCTTCCTGTCGCCACCCACATCCCCTGGGACCGAAATTACTGTACCCCAGCTGTCTGCATCTACTGTGAGCAATGAAATCGTGCGAACGTTTCCAAATATCTGCGAGTCGTGTAACTGGCGGGATATTGGGACCAGCCCGGTATTCAGCTAGTGGGATGTGGAAAACCCCCTAAAAATCACAACCAGGCACTCGTCGGTAATCCACCGGGCTGATTCGATCCGGGGCCGGCGCGCCTACCCGAGTCCAAGAAGCAGCGCATTAGCGCTCTCGGCAAACCTGTCGGGTCACGATTTCCATCACTGGCACGGGATTTTATATATCCCTGGTCGCCTTACACCTAGTTTCTCTGTAATAGATCCTAACATCGTTTGTACTCTCTCTGGAGGGCGGGAGACATTATTTTTATGTTTCTTGAACAACCTGCCGATCTTGGACACGCTACCAACATGGGGTAGAAAAAGCATCCTAGTGAAATTGTCCATTTCTTCTGGCTGTTCTTGAGGTTTAGCGAATGCGGGTTGAAATGCATTACGAATCGACTTGTCAGAGTACCCGTTTTGTACAAACACAGCGGAGATAGCTAAGCTCTGCTGATCAGCTCCCTGCATCTGAAATAATTCCAGCCCTATGAACGAGAGTCTGGCATACGTCACTGCGTTGAGATTGGCGATGGCAGTTCGTAGCTCCTAGATATAGTCCACTGTGATTTTGTTTACGAATCACACGGACCCAAGGAACCATATTCTTTTCTGCCTACCAAAACATCTAAGAACGGTTTATCTCCATTTTTCTCCACTTCCATGGTGAAGCAAATACTCGGGTGGATGGAGTTAAATAAAACTATTGTGCACCACCTCTCACCCTTTCTATGTCATGTGGCCATACTACAAAGGTGTCGTCCACATACCTTCAGAAACTTTTAGCCGACTGAAGTACTTTTACCTCGAGGTCTTTGTAATGTCTCTTGCAGCGGTCTCTCCGCGATATTTTCAGAAATTTTATAAATTATGTAACTGAGTACATATCTTGAAATATCTCTTCTTATCTTACTGATTATCAATGCAAAGTAGTTTCAAGCCCAATTATTCCTTGGAGCGTCCATTTACTCCATGGAACAGCTTCTCTGCTATCTATGTTTTCTCTTATGAAAGGAATGAGGGAATGCTTGCCGATTAGTCGTGAAAGAACGAAGATGTATATGTATGTATTGTTGAGCTAGTCGCCATCTTAATGACATTCTGTATGAGAAGGAATTTAATACATGAACTAAATTAAAGTAAGTGTGTTCGCGTATTATTTAACTGATTATTATTGACAGTGTCTGCTTACTACGCTGTGTTGCACGGGATCAGTGGGGAACGTCTGATTTACACTGGACGAACCTGCCGTTTTGTATGCTCAAGATATCCAGTTACTTCAAATAAATAGGCTAACACGGTCTTACCAGCAGATCTCCGCTCTTTCCCCATGTGATCACCGAAAGTTAATAATTATTACAATGTTTTCAGGAGATGACTGACAATTTTCGTCGCACCGAGACTTCGAAATGGCTTCATTGCCGTATGGAATTTAAGTTAAGCTCAATTTAATCAGGATAGAACAGTATTGAACTGTGTGAATGTGATAAGCCTTCTTTGTGAATGAAAATTCCCTTAACATACACATGTTTTTACTATCCTGATCAGTGAAGCTAAATCAGGCCGGTGTGAGAGAGGTTTTTAAATTTTAGATCCCAAAAAAAATATATTAATTCTTCCATAAAAAGTTTAGTTACTATGGGAGACGTAAGGCCACCCACAGCAACACCGTCGCTCAAAAATATTGTACATGTAATTGTAAGTCGATGGAATCACATGTTTGAATAGGTGTAAGAGGTCCTCCTCCAACTTAGCTGCTACAAGTTGTAGTAACTCTACCAGAGGTGATCCTGTGAACAAAGAGACCACATCGATACTCACTAATACGTCAGCTGATTCGAGACTAGCATTGTATTTTGTCATCAGATTTCTGCCCATCCTGCTCTGCGGAGTGGGCAGGTCTCGAATCTCGACGTTATGTGATGCGTGGACGCTCAACACCTTGTCTCCTGTTCCTCCTTTCACCGTACTGCGACCACTTTCCACACACGTTCGCGGCAGTAGCATGCCGACAGACGACCTGCTCTGCCGCTTCCGAGATGCTCCTTCACATGCTCAGCGCCATAACAATGTGCCCTATATCAAAATCGCTTACTTCAATGGATTCCCCCATTTGACCCCCGTACCGTATGTAGCTTGGTTCCCCATTCGGCTGTGCTCCTGTCATATACTTAGCTTACAGCATAACGTGCCTTCAGCGCCACAAGACGGTGTACAGTTTTGCGGAGGGCAGTGGTTTCTCTGCTTTGGCTCAATAGTTTGGCTGAAAAAAGCTCGTTTCAGTCAGATAGTCAATAAAGCAACTAGCACAAATTTTCACACGAAAATAGGCAAATAAAACACCTCTATACCTTATCTCATCGTCCTTCTTCACATGGACGTTTGGTTTTCCTTCCTTACTGATGGTAAAGAGATTTCGTATGGAAAACATTATGGCAGAGGTTATATTTAGTTTTTCATTGACAGTCATATGCCAAAAGCGTTGGCAGGTTCTCAGTAAGCACTTATTCAAGCCCGCCCGGTTAGCCGAACTACTTTCCGGGTGGGAAGATGCGCCGGTCCCCGGCACGAATCCGCCTGTCGGATTAGTGTCGAGCTCCCGTGTGACAGCCAGTCTGTGGATGGTTTTTAAGGCGGTTCTGCCTCGGAGAATGGGGGATGGTTCCCCTTATTCCGTCTCAGTTACATTATGTCGGCGATTGCTGCGCAAACACTGTGTCCACGTATGCGTACACCATAACTACTCTACCATGCAACATTGGGATTACACTCGTCTGGTGTGAGACGATCCTGTGGGAGTCCAATGGGGGCCGAACCGCACAGAAACCCTGAGTTCGCTGTGGGGCAGCGGTGGGGTGAGTGGACTGCTGTAGCCTGTTGTGGGGTTGTTTACCACTGAGGTCTATGGCGGGGACGAAGCCTCTCCTTCGTTTCTAGGTCCCTAGTTCCATACAATACAATACCAGCGCTTATTCAAAGCGAACATGAGAAAGTTTATTGAAATTTCTCATTATGAGAGTACTGGAGGAATTTTATTGAAATTTCTCATTTTGAGAATACTGAAGGGTGGTCTGTTTTAATTGTTAAAAACCTTTCAAAAGGCAAAATCGCACAAAATGTTTTTTATTCAAGATAATCGGTTTCAACAGTCCTTTCTGTCATCTTCAGACCTTAAACATCTCTTTGCAGTAAGACACGTTCATTTTACTCTGAGCCTTATGAAAAACGTTTACAATTTGCTGAGTTTTAGCCGCTTGACACCTTGTGCATAAATATCACTCTTTAAAATCTTCTATACTGAACTGAAATTCAAAACATAATTGTTTCACCCTATCATGTTCTATGATTTCATTCGTATTCCTATGCACACACACACACACACACACACACACACACACACACACACACACACACATATATATATATATATATATATATATATAATCATTCACATATGACAGCGTGAGCGCGCAAGGGGTGAAATGTGTTCAAATGTGTGTGAAATCTTATGGGGCAGACTGCTTAGGTCATCAGTCCCTAAGCTTACACACTACTTAACCTAAATTATCCTAAGGACAAACACACACACCCATGCCCGAGGGAGGACTCGAACCTCCGCCGAGACCAGCCGCACAGTCCATGACTGGAGCGCTTGAGGCCGCTCGGCTAATCTCGCGCGGCTACCCAAGTGGTGTAAACAAGAGCGTAGAGGAGAAATCTCCAGAGAGAGGGAGGTACCTCGCGAAACGTAATGTAATCTGCCAGGCACTTAAGTGTGATTTGCAGAGTATCCAAATAAATAAATAAATGAACAAAAACGTTACCAGCTATAAATCAGATTTGAATGTGCAACTGTCCGTGTGGCGCGAAGCAGAAAATCAATGTTTTTTGAAACAAAGGAACAACAAAGAAAAAAAATAGAGAAAAAAGTTCTGGTGTTATTGATCTTCTTGAACTTCACCCTTGTGTTTAGCACTAAGGTCATTATTTAGCACCTGAAAGAAAGTCTTTATTGTAACTGCATAAATAGAGACAAGAAGGCAATTGGCTTTTTTTTAAAATGCAGGCTAATGAGCTTGGTGAATATCTTGGATGTGTTTTCGATTCTTTTTGGTTCTAAAGAACGCAGTTCTCGAGTCCTCTATGTTCTCGTTTTTGGCCACCACTGCTTCCAGCAGAATGCCGGAGAGGGGGCGGGAGCGGAAGATCGGGGTGCCACCCATCCCCAGCGTGCTAGGGCGAGGGGGTGCTGGTTCCGCCTCTACTCGCCCCGCCGTGTCTGTGTTCCGGGCGGTCGACACTATCAGGCGCACTAAATCAGACAGCGCTCCCCCTAGGGTACCCGTCACCCTGTTATCGATGGACGCAGCAGCGGTTTCTGGTTACCGTCGCCGAGGGACACGAGGAATTAGAACCCAAATTAGAGGAATGCTTGCGGAAGTGACACCTCAAAAGTTCCCATTGATAAAGGCAACAGGTATCTAGTGAGCAAAAGATTCATGGACGAATTGTCTAAGGCAGCTGCTGCAATCTACATCCACATCTTCCAGCCACTGTCCAGTGCAAGCAGATATGCATTTCGTACGATATTATATTTTACTCACGTACTAGACAAATTCCTGGCCAAGAAAACTCGTTTCAAACATAGGCCTTAATTTGAGGAAGCGATTTCTGAGAAAGTGCGTTTGAAGCATAGCATTGTGTGGTAGTGAGACATGGACTGTGGGGAAGCCGGAACAGAAGAGAACCGAAGTATTTGAGATATGGTGCTACAGAAGAATGTTGAAAATTAGGCGGACTGGTAAGACAAGGAACGAGTAAGTCCTTCATAGAATTGGCGAGGAAAGGAATATATGGGAAGCACTAACAAGGAGGAGGGACAGGATGCCAGGATACCTATTAAGACATCGGGGATAACATCAATGGTACTAGAGGGAACTGTAGATGGTAACAAAGGTAGAGGAAGGCACAGATTGGGATACACCCAGCAAATAATTGAGGTCGTGGGTTGCAAGTGATTTCTGAGGTGAAGAGGTTAGTACAAGACAGGAATTCGTCACGGGCCACATCAAACAAGTCCAAAGAAAAAAAGAAACTAAAAATTTCGATAAAGGAGTGAGATTAGATATAAGGGAGGGGTTGAAGCCCGTACCTAATCTTGCAATGTGAAATAAATTCATAAGTAAATAGAAAATTTTACTTATTGTGCATATATACACTACTGGCCATTAAAATTGCTACACCAAGAAGAAATGCAGATGATAAACGGGTATTCATTGGACAAATATACTAAAACTGACCTGTGATTACATTTTCACGCAATTTGGGTGCACAGATCCTGAGAAATCAGTACCCAGAACAACCACCTCTGGCCGTAATAACGGCCTTGATACGCCTGGGCATTGAGTCAAACAGAGCTTGGATGGCGTGTACAGGTACAGCTGCCCATGCAGCTTCAACACCACACCACAGGTCATCAAGAGTAGTGACTGGTGTATTGTGACGAGCCAGTTGCTCGGCCACCATTGAGCAGACGTTTTCAGTTGGTGAGAGATCTGGAGAATGTGCTGGCCAGGGCAGCAGTCGAACATTTTCTGTATGCAGAAAGGCCCGTACAGGACTTACAACATGCGGTCGTGCATTATCCTGCTGAAATGTAGGGTTTCGCAGGGATCGAATTAAGGGTCGAGCAACGGGTGGTAACACGTCTGAAATGTAACGTCCACTGTTCAAAGTGCCGTCAATGCGAGCAAGAGGTGACCGAGACGTGTAACCAATGGCACCCCATACCATTACGCCCGGTGATACGCCAGTATGGCGATGACGAATACACGCTTCCAATGTGCGTTCACCGCGATGTCGCAAAACACGGATGCGACTATCATGAAGCTGTAAACAGAACCTGGATTCATCCACAAAAATGACGTTTTGCCATTCGTGCATCCAGGTTCGTCGTTGAGTACACCATTGCAGGCGCTCCTGACTGTGATGCAGCGTCAAGGGTAACCGCAGCCATGGTCTCCGAGCTGATAGTCCATGATGCTGCAAACGTCGTCTAACTGTTTGTCCAGATGCTTGTTGTCTGGCTAACGTCCCCATCTGTTGATTCAGATATCTAAACGTGGCTGCACGATCCGTTACAGCCATGGGAATTAGACGCCTGTCATCTCGACTGCTAGTGATACGAGGCCGTTGGGATCCAGCACCGCGTTCCATATTACCCTCCTGAACCCACCAATTCCATATTCGGCCGGCCGGTGTGACCGTGCGGTTCTAGGAGCTATAGTCTGGAACCGCGTGACCGCTACGGTCGCAGGTTCGAATCCTGCGTCGCGCATGGATGTGTGTGATGTCCTTAGGTTGGTTAGGTTTAAGTAGTTCTAAGTTCTAGGGGACTGATGACCACAGATGTTAAGTCCCATAGTGCTCAGACCCATTTTAACCATTTTCCCATATTCTGCTAACAGTCATTGGATCTCGACCAACGCGAGCAGCAATGTCGCGATACGATAAACTGCAATCGTGATAGGCAACAATCCGACTTGTATCAAAGTCGGAAACTTGATGGTACGCATTTCTCCTCCTTGCACGAGGCATCACAACAACGTTTCACCAGGCCACGCCGGTCAACCGCTGTTTGTGTATGAGAAATCGGTTGGAAACGTTCCTCATGTCACCAAGTTGTAGGTGTTGTCACCGCCGCCAACCTTGTGTGAATGCTCTGGAAAGATAATCATTTGCATATCACAGCATCTTCTTCCTGTAGGTTAAATTTCACGCTTGTAGCACGTCATTTCGTGGTGTAGCAATTTTAATGGCCATTATTGTAGTATCGCAGGGAGAGTACGTGACTAACGTGGTAAGGGATTTGGGATATGAAGAGTGAGAAATTCAGTACACAGAGCTGTTACCGCTAGAAGCAACAGCGGCTCTAGCTGCGTAGCAGGGTCGAGGCGATAGTGGAAAATGAGAAAAATCAGCCGTTGATATGTTTTCAAAGTATTGCACGTTATTTCGAACGTAACAAACACTGTCGTCCGCTGGTTTCTGGGACTGCTCGCACCTATTCCAAAAACACGCGGAACCGAGAAAGTTACGGAAATGCTGCCTCTGTGCCAGGCCCATCCAGAAATTCTTCTACCTCCTAATCACCGTGAAAAGTTCTCGCTGTATCAGTATGATACTTAGACAAAGAGCAAATCAGAGAGGTGGGAAAAATGTGGATAGATCACCGCCAAAAAAGTTGAACTGTTAGTGAAACATTTATCAGAACCAAAGTACATTAATATAGGGTAGCGTATTAGGACCAATATTACTTCCGATATGTATCAATGACATTCCCAATAATATTGGTCACGCAGAAGAAAGCTCTTTTGTTCGATGATAACAATATTATAGTCACTGAGAAATCAAGAGAACTCCTTGCAGAGGAAGCAAATGAAGTAGGAACACGACAGGAAAAACTGACCCCACCACTTATCTTCGAGATAGGTTAAGGAAAATCAAACAAAAGGTTATAGAATTTGTAGACCTAGAGGATGCTTTTGAACGATGTTGACTGGAATACACTCTTTGAAATTCTGAAGGTGGCGAGGGCAAAATACAGAGAGTGAAAGACTATTTACAACTTGTTTAGGAATCAGACAGTAGTTCTAACAGTCGAGCGACATGAAAGGGAAGCAATGGTTAAGAACGAAGTAAGACAGAGTTGTAGCCTATCCCAGATGGTTTTCAGTCTATACACTAAGAAAGAAATAAAGGAAATCAACGAGAATTTTGGAGTAGTAATTTAAATCCGGGGAGAAGAAATAAAAGCTTTGCGGTTTTCCGATGACACTGCAATTGTTACAGAGAGAGCAAAGGACTTGGAAGAGCAGTTGAATGGAATGGACAGCATCTTGAAAGGAGGATATAAAATGACCGTCAACAAACAAAGTGCACATTCTGAGACATCAAGGGGTCACCAGCTTAGTAATGGAGGGAAGTGAGGCGGATAAAGATCAGAAGGATGTAAGTTTCTGTAGCTATTCGGAGATGAAGAGGCTTGCACAGCATAGCAAGGAGAGCTGTATCAAACCAGTCTCTGGACTGATGACCACAACAACAACAATTAAAAATTTTTGACTACGCTCCGTACTTCAATTAAAATAACTTTTTGGTTGACTTTTTTGTGAGTCGAGTGGCAATGACCAGCCCTCAGCGTAGTTCTGCTTTAGAGCACCACCCGCACTGTGCTGCCTGCCCTGTTTTGCAGGTACACACACACACACACACACACAGCGTCGAGCACGTTGTCGAGCGTGGCTGGATGTACGCCGGCAACAGCGAAAACAACCACACCAGACTTGTCAACCACAACACAGTTTTAATGGAGCTACAACAGTCGAGCATCACGCTCCCATTAACACAGCGTGTGGCAGTCTCATTATCACCATCTTATAGGAGCTTGAATGATACCGTTTCCTCATCACTACCTGACAACAGTACCAAAATTGGCATCTAAACTTGATATTTCAAATGGCGCTGTCGCTATACAAGAAAGAGTAGGGTGTGGTATGGGTCGGGTGTAGGAAAGATAAAGGCACCTCTCCATAATGGAAGCAAGAAGCAGATAGATCAAGACGACCTAGAAAAACTGTCCGGAAAAGTGAAACGGTACAAGACGTTCGAAATTCTGACAAACGTAGGGTTAAGCTGTAGGGAAAGAGAGGTGATATATAAAATGTACAAGAAGCAAGAGTGAACAATAATAATGGAAGACCAAGAACGAAGTATTCGGATTACAAAGAGTGTAAGACAGATATCCAGTCTTTCGCCCCTACTGTTCTATTTTTGAAACAAGCAATGACGGGAATAAAAAAGAAAGTTTCAAGAGTGGGCTTAAAATTGAAGGTGAAAGGATATCTGTCATAAGACACGCTGATGATAATGATATCCTCAGCGAAAATGAAGAAGAATTACAGGGTCTGTTGAACTGAACTGTGTAATTGGTATAGGATATTGGTCGAGTGTAAACATTATGAAAAAGCGTTCGACAATGTAAAATGGTGCAAGATATTAGAAATTCTGAGGAAAACAGGAGTAAGCTATAGAGAAAGACGGGTAATATACGGTATGTATAAGAGCCTAGAGGGAACCGTAAGACGGGAAAAAAAAATGGTTCAAATGGCTCTGAGTACTATGAAGCTTAACAGCTGTGGTCATCAGTCCCCTAGAACTTAGAACTACTTGAACCTAACTAACCTAAGGACATCACACACATCCATGCCCGAGGCAGGATTCGAACCTGCGACCGTAGCAGTCGCATGGTTCCGGACTGCGCGCCTAGAACCGCGAGACCACCGCGGCCGGCACGTAAGACAGGAAAACTAAGAATGAAGTGTTCATATTAAAAATGTTATAAGACATGGATGTAGTCTTTCGCCTATAACGATTAATATGTGAAAATACGTAGGTCCCAAAAGTTTTGGGAAAATAGAGTAAACTTAATAAATCCTTCCAGCTCTTAGGAAGTCAAACTTTACATTGCTTGATTTATTTATCCATATATGTAAGATGGCTTAATAGGCAGGTTTCGTACATGAACAATGCTTTGTAATTGCAAAAAATATTGAAGTTTTGAAAATATTCTTTACTTAAACATTTACATTAACAAACGCACACATTTTAGAAAAAAGTATTGAATACACTACTGGCCATTAAAATTGCTACACCACGAATATGACGTGCTACAGACGCGAAATTTAACCGACAGGAAGAAGATGCTCCGATATGCAAATGATTAGCTTTTCAGAACATTCACTCAAGGTTGGCGCCGGTGGCGAAACCTACAACGTGCTGACATGAGAAAAGTTTCCAACCGATTTCTCATACACAAACAGCAGTTGACCGGCGTTGCCTGGTGAAACGTTGTTATGATGCCTCGTGTAAGGAGGAGAAATGCGTACCATCATGTTTCCCACTTTGATAAAGGTCGGATTGTAGCCTATCGCGATTGCCGTTTATCGTATCGCGACATTGCCGCTCTAGTTGGTCGAGATCCAATGACTGTTAGCAGAATATAGAATCTGCTTTCAGGAGGGTAATATGGAACACCGTGCTGGGTCCCAACGGCCTCGTATCAGTAGCAGTCGAGATGACAGGCATCTTATCCGCATAGCTGTAACGGATCGGGCAGCCACGTCTCGATCCCTGAGTCAACACATAGGGACGTTTGCAAGACAACAACCATCTGCACGAACAGTTCGACGACGTTTGGAGCAGCATGGACTATCAGCTCGGAGACCATGGCTGCGGTTACCCTTGACGCTGCATCACAGACAGGAGCGCCTGCGATGGTGTACTCAGTGACGAACCTGGCTGCACGAATGGCAAAACGTCATTTTTTCGAATGAATCCAGGTTCTGTTTACAGCACCATGATGGCCGCATCCGTGTTTGGCGACATCGGGGTGAACGCACATTGGAAGCGTGTATTCGTCATTGCCGAGCAACTTGCTCGTCACAATATGCCAGTCACTACTCTTGAGGAACTGTGGTAACGTGTTGAAGCTGCATGGGCAGCTGTACCTGTACACACCATCCAAGCTGTTTGACTCAATGCCCAGGTGTTGTTCTGGGTAGTGATTTCTCAGGATCTACGCACCCAAATTGCGTGAACATGTAATCGTATGTCAGTTGTAGTATAATATATTTGTCTAATGAATACCCGTTTATCATCTGCATTTCTTCTTGGTGTAGCAATTTTAATGGCCAGTAGTGTAATATTAGCTACCCATTAATGATGATTTCTTTATACTTATTTCAGAATAAGTATTTGCTATGGGGCATGCATAGTGTCATATAACGAATACCAGCAAGTTATAAAACATAATTATCGAGAAGAGTTGTTTACGGGCCACTGGAGGAGAGAGCTACAAAAGTCTTGATGTTCGTTTGGTACATATTTCATGGTTTTAGATAAGTTCTTAATTTTATCATGAATGATAAGCAGTTTTTCATGATTGTACGCTCTTTCAGTTGGCATTACGCATGAGACATTCATATGAAACTTGTGCCTTGGTACGAAATTATGCTTCGTTAAAGCTGCTGTGAGTTGTGAGGCACTAACTATGCCTTTAGACTTAGAGGCTTAGTTGTACTCAGGCTACATGCAACTAGCAATGGTAAAGTCTTGTTTATGGGCTCGTACAACTGCACTGTATTTAGGTTCTTCTGATAAGGACGTTCGATGTACAGTTTTGACCAGCATGTTTTGAATTTAGTGTATCCTCCGACGTAATTATGTGAACATTAAAATTACCAGAAATTGCAGCAGAGAATATGACCTTGTTCGTAGTGTCTACCTCCCTTTCTGAGTATTCGCTTTACAAGCGCAAAATCATGGTCACACTGTAAGAATGAGAGACCACAGATTGGAAAACGACAGACAATTTTGTCAAATCTCCCACTATCGTGAGGGCTAGTAAGAATTTTATCATGCAGTGGTTTTTGTCTTGACCACGACAGGAATCGCTAAAAAGATGAAGTTCTCTGATCTTTGGTGAAGCATGCTCATTCAGATATCTGAATAGGAATGAACATGTTTCGTTTGTGCCCTTCTTCCGTTGGCCTCAATAGTACGAAAGAAAATCAACACTTCCAGTGCTGAGATTGTGTACTGCAAAAGTGAAAACAGAGGGCTACCTGTAATAAAACTTCTCTTGAACAGGAATGCATGGCAGGGACAAGTTCTGCATTCAAACAAACATGAGAACCATACTGCTATCACTGTTTTTATATAGCTGTTCAGTCTCTCGTACACTTCTGTAAAACGCTATAGCTTTTCACTCACATACTGCTAATTCAGTGGCTGCCACATGTTTTGCGGTGTCTTTTAAACAGAAATCTGTAATTTAACTTCAAGTTGTTCATGAACACTACAAGTATCAACTTTTGGTTTATAAAAACTTAAATCGAAGCAGTCTTTGAACACATCGTAACAGAATGATTACCTCGCCTGTGAATCTGTTAACCTTTATTGAAAAGACAAAACATCTTCGTAAATTCCAGAGCTGAATGAAGATATTTGATGTACCCTGAAGTATAGGGACTCGTGCTTATGCGAAAGGAACATATGTGCTCTTTAATTTGTACCACAAGATCTGTTTCGACTGCTATCCTGTTTTCATGTTGGTCCTAACTGTCCATTTTCAATTTTATCAACAATAGTGACGTCTTACTTCCGTTTCAGTTGCAGTGTTGCAGTGTGCAAGTGAAGAAACGTATTTGTGCACACTTCCAGCCAGTGTTCTCCGTTGATTACGTGGTATTTGAAAGACGAACCTTTTTATTTTTTTATTGAGGTACACATTAACCGGCTGACGTAAGATATTACATAAACAAATGAAAAAAAGACTAGGCTTGTCCAAGCGTTACTCTTAAGTACTTTTTTTTCCAACAATGAGCCTAAATTCAAAGCTACTGTTTCCACCAATAAATCATTTTTACCAAAAACTGTTATATGTCTCTTCACAAATAAGCGACTCGTATAATCGAACAATCAATAACGGAAATAAAAGAAAGATGGGACTAAACTTTAGGGTGAAAGGATATCAATGATAAGATTCGCAAGTTGCTGTCTTCAGTGATGATGAAGAATTGCAGGCTCTGTTGAACTGTATAAGTAGCCTAATCAGCGTAGAATATGGACTGAGAGTAAACCAGAAAATGACGTAAGTAATGAGAAGCAGCAGAAATGAGAACACCAAAACTGAAGGTCGCGAAGTAGACGAAGTTAAGGTATTCTGCTGCCTTGGAAGCAAGAGAACATATGGCGGACGAAGCAACGAGGACAAAAAAACAGACTAGTACATTCAGAACAGGCATTCCTGGACAAGAGAAGTCCTAGTGTCAAGTAAAGTTTTGAGGGTGTAATTTCTGAGAATGTACATTTGCAGCATAGCGCAGTATGGTAGTGACTCATGGAGAAGGAAAAAGGGTGCAGAAGTGAATTGGAGCATTTGAGATATGGTGCAACAGAGTAATGTTGAAAATTAGGTGGGCTGATAATGTAAGGAATTAGGAGGTTCTTCTCAGAATCGGCGAAGAAAGGAACATACGGAAAACACTGACAAGGATAAGGAATATGATGATAGTACATGAGATGAGACATCAGGAAATAACTACCATGGTACTAGAGGGAGCTGTAGAGAGTAAAAACTGTAGAAGACAGAGATAGGAACACATACAAAAACTGAGGACGTCGGGTGCCCAGTGCTACTCGGTGATGAAGAGATTGGCACAAGACAGGAATTCGTGGCGGGCCCCATCTTATCTGTCAAAATTATTACTCAAAAAGTCTATCCCCCCCCCTCTCTCTCTCGCTCATACACACAAACGGTATAAACATCATCAATAGAAGTTAGTCTCGAACATATACTTCGTTATGTTTGCAACAAATAAGTAAACATACCAAAGAAGATGAAACACGTAATGGAGTCGCATTATTTACGTTGTGAAAAAAAGTCTCAGAATAGCACTTACTTATTTGTTGTATTTTAGTCCCTGTCTTCCCACACAATTATTATGCTCTTTAACAAGTTTGTTTGCGTGGCCATCCTCCGAAGCAAGCAGGTAAATACTTGTTTTGTAAATAAAACTGCCTTTTCCTGCTGCTGGTTACCTTATTTATCCCATAGGCGATTCGCCTTCTCCTGTTCTAAGGCAATATCAGTGGGATCTATAACGGTACGGTTTTGTTAGTTTTAGATTATTAAACAGTTCACTTCGCGATTTTTTTGTAAAAAAAGTAATTACTTGCGATTTTCTGATTTGTGTTTCCTCACATCTGGTCTGGAGGCGGCACTGCCACTTTTATCACTGCCATTTTTTTTTGGGGGGGGGGGAGGTCAAATCAGCTGTCACCAAAGTTTTCAACCACTCGCTAACAGCTAGTACACACGCCCCCGCCCCCCTCCCAAAAAACAAGAGAAAAAATCTCATCGGCTCTATCCCCCCCCCCTCTCTCTCGCTCATACACACAAACGGTATAAACATCATCAATAGAAGTTAGTCTCGAACATATACTTCGTTATGTTTGCAACAAATAAGTAAACATACCAAAGAAGATGAAACACGTAATGGAGTCGCATTATTTACGTTGTGAAAAACAGTGTACGACGAAAAAGTTCTATCGAGTGACAAAAGAACAATAGTCCATGACAAAAAAGAGTGCGAAACATAGTGAACAGAGTGTGGAAGGCGAGAACACAAAGATGTGATTATATGGCAGTGATAAAAGTGGTAGTGCGACCTCCAGACCAAAAAATGGTGCAAATGGCTCTGAGCACTATGGGACTTAAATTCTAAGGTCAGCAGTTCCCTAGAACTTAGAACTACTTAAACCTAGCCAACCTAAGGACATCACACACATCCACGCCCGAGGCAGGATTCGAAACTGCGACCGTAGCGGTCGCGCGGTTCCAGACTGTAGCGCCTAGAACCACTCGGCCACCCCGGCCGGCACCTCCAGACAAGATGTGAGGAAACGCTAATCATCAAATCGTAAGTAATTACTTTTTTTACAAAAAAATCGCGAAGTGAACTGTTTAATAATCTAAAACTAACAAAACTGTATCGTTATAGATCCCACTGATGATGCCTTAGAACAGGAGAAGGCGAAACGCGTATGGGATACGGTAAATAAACTAGCAGCGGGAAAAGGCAGTTTTATTTAGAAAACAAATATTTATTATGCTCTTTGGCTGTCTCTAGTACCAGTGCACTGATTACGATCATGAATGGAAGGGAGAGGGTGCAGGAACTTAGACAGCTTCTCTGGAATAATGCCGAGGAGGCCGATTCATAATATCCCATTCGAATGAGGTATCACCGCAACAGTGTCATGTGTCCTCACTCCATGATACACTGTGAAGTATGGGATTTAATCGAGGGTACTGACGTAAGACCCGACGTAAAGGTAAGAATTTCTGCTTCCACGAGGATTCGAACCAGTTACCCACGAGTCAGCCAACGGTGCTCGAGCGTGCTTTAGCTACCTCAGCCACGGAGCCGCGGTGTAACATTGTTGACAATATTACTTTGAAGGCAGCCACCATGTGGCACTGCGCTCGGTGGAGGTGCCTGGCTGGTGAATGAGTGCCGTGTAGGGTGTCCGGGGGCCGGAGCTCGGCAGGTGCTAATGGCGACCGCGCCGGGGCGGGCGACACGCGATGCTATCTGGCGAGTGGAGGCGGCTTGACTTGCACTTTCAGCGCGGACCACACGGGGCGCGGCACGGCCCGGCCCCAGAGAAATACGGCCGGCGCCGCTGCCGCTGACGATGCCCCACACCGCAGGCAGCAGGGACCCACGTGAGGGCTGGAGGCGCACTTGCCACAGCCAGCTACCCAAGCACGGCTATGGAAACCAGAGGCCGCGGAATCAGTGAGGCAAGCAGTCATGGAACCAAGCAGAAAAAAACGGTAAGGCACTCTACATACACTACTAGCCATTAAAATTGCTACACCAAGAAGAAATGCTGATGATAAACGGGTATTCATTGGACAAAAATATTATACTAGAACTGACATGTGATTACATTTTCACGCAATTTGGGTGCATAGATCCTGAGAAATCAGTACCCAGAACGACCACCTCTGGCCGTAATAACGGCAGATGGTTGTTGTCTTGCAAACGTCCCCATCCGTTGACTCATGGCTCGTGACGTGTCTACGCGACCCGTTACAGCCATGCGGATAAGATGCCTGTCATCTCGACTGCTGGTGATACGACGCCGTTGGGATCCAGCACGGCATTCCCTATTACCCTCCTGAACCCACCGATTCCATATTCTGCTAACAGTCATTGGATTTCGAGCAACGCGATCAGCAATGTCGCGATACGATAAACCGCAATCGCGATAGGCTACAACCCGACCTTTATCAAAGTGGGAAACGTGATGCTACGCATTTCTCCTCCTTACACGAGGCATCACAACAACGTTTCACCAGGCAACGCCGGTCAACTGCTGTTTGTGTATGAGAAATAGGTTGGAAATTTTCCTCAAGTCAGCACGTTGTAGGTGTCACCACCGGCGCCAACCTTGAGTGAATGCTCTGGAAAGCTAATCATTTGCATATCACAGCATTTTCTTCCTGTCGGTTAAATTTAGCGTCTGTAGCACGTCATCTTCTTGATGTAGCAATTTTAATGTCCAGTAGCATATTAAGGGCAATCGAAAAGTTTCCGTTCAAAGGCCGTACAATCCAGGATCGGTATGCCAATCAGGGAAAATCACCGTGAGGATTGAGGCAATTATCCCACCGACGCACCAGGTTGAAGATAACCGTTTGTTAAAACATCGTGTTCTGCTCCGTGAAGGAGTCCGTAGTTGCCTACTGCACACGTCACACAGGAATCGCCGATCCTTCAAAGCCTTTTTTAAGGGACTTAAGGCAAGGTAATTGCACGGAGAGAGATCAGGAATGTATGGCGGTTGTGTTTCACTGTTGCGTTCCGCGTTACGATTTTTACGATAGGAAGCAGCGGTATCCCTTTTCGTAGTTTCCCAGACGTTTCGCCTTAATTGCATGTCGTAATTTCTCCTGCGTTGCCCAGTACCGTTCCCCAGTGATGGGAACGCTAGGTTCCTTGAAATGGGCCCCAGTAATGAAATAACAGGGTTAGCATCACCTTTCCGACATATGTCTGGCTCTTGAAGGTTTTGGGACGAGGGGAGAATGGATGACACTACTACACCGTCGATGCATTGCTCCACGGTTCCCAGCGGTGGCACTAGCTTTCGTCGCCTGCAGTAATGAGCTCAAGGCCTTCAACATTGAAACGCATCAGGTGCTTCATGCAAACAGCTATCCAGTTTGCTTTTCGTTCAGGGTGCACTGCTTGGGGTATCCATCAAAGACACACCTTACAGTATCCTAACTCCTGTCGGATAATGTGTCGCATGCTCCCGGAGTTGATGCCGAGATCCTTTACTAGCACACGAATGGTTATGCACCGATCCACGCTAAGTACCTCATCAACTGCCCACATAGTGTTGGCCGTAATGGGCAAGTTTGGACTGCCGGATCGGGCGGTGTCTTGTGTCAAATCGCGACCAGCACATAACTGGGCTGCACCACACACGTTCTTCATTCTCCGATGGATGTTACAGGTGTTTGTCCTTCAGCAGCGAAGAAAAGAATAAGAGCAAGCTGGTCCTATTTGGATGTATTCTGTAATAACGCCGCCGTAGTTCACGTTTGCACTTTTCCGCACATACGTCAGCAGGACACGAATGCCTCACTAGTCCCTTGCATACATTTCGGTGCTTATATACTAGGATCGGAGTTTCTCTACATTGCATGTATGCTATAGCGGTGCACTCAAAGGGAAACTTTTTGATCGCTCCTTGTACTAACACTCACTTAAAATCATGTACCGTTAAAACTTAAAAGCTAAAGCTGCTTAACAAGAAGTTGACATATTTTTATCTATTCCCTGCTTTCTTAGCCTGGAGAGATTAGGGCTCTAAGGCCGTGTCTCACTTCTGACCAGGAACAACATTTATCAGGAATTTATATAACAGTAACAACATTAACAATAATAATAATAATAGACAATAATAATAATAGAGGGCATTAAGAATGACATTGTTTAAATGAGCACGTTTTCATCTGTGTTCAGTACTATAGGAAATGGAAGGGCAGTGAAAGACGAAAAGATAGAACTGAAAGTGACAATGGCTGTTAAAAAGAACAGAATTCAACAGAGAACTCGGTGGACAACGGGGTGGGTGGTGGGGGGGGGGGGGTGAGGGGGGGGGTGTAGGAGATGGAGGGTTGAAGGTTTAAGAGAGCGAACTGCAGACTAGTATTTAGAACAGACAACTATTGTCACAAAATGTGGACCATTAGCTGTCTTTTTGAAGTCTGGAAGGATATTTTGAGTTATGTTGTTCCGAAGTCGGGGACCTGGTACAGAAAATAATTTGGAGAACACGGTATTTCCATGTAGTGGTACAGAAAGAATTTTTCTTTGTTGAATTGCACACGAAATGATGCAAGAACAGTCATACCAGGTATCATTTGTGCCTCAGAACAACGTTGACGTAAGTTGGGAACCATAGGTAGGCTACACGTACCTGAAACACCTAAAGATGTAATCACCTCTGACCATAGTCTGTTACTACGAAAATATAAAACATCTATGGTGTGAGCAGTCAAAATAACTACAGGAAATATCTGCAATTTTATATCAAGATATTACGCTACACTACATAAAATAGCATAAAATCGACGTGAAATCGATATTTTAGAATTTCGTGTGAAATATAAGGAGAACAGTAAACAGATACAGTCACACAATATTTGATATATATGTCAGGACAACGTAGACGTAGACTTATCTGCCTCTTACTTGCATAATTTAAAAATCTAAAAGTTAATTACAACATAACTGTTTATGTAATTTGTGATGATGAAAATTATGACTGCGATTTCAGCTATACCTCAATAACTCACGAAATTCTTCACTTATAAAAATTAAGTCTAAAATAGCACATTGTAATTCTTAAACTTCGTATTAGCAGTTACCAGAAAAAGGAAATGTTCCGAAACAGCTACCGTAATAACCAATATATGTTTTAAACGGTGATACTGGAACCTTACTTACAATTGTCAAAGAAGCTCACATGCTTTAACGAAACCCCACTAACTCCAGGATCAAATGAAACTGCCTGAGTTGAAATTAATTCAAGATACGCCAACAAGAAGGTAAACCCATGGTTGCTGGCACGGTAACTCAGCGTTTTCGGTCAGAGGGTTAACTACGTTGTCCTAGGGGTGGGAAACTGCCCCTTCAGCAATGATCAACGGCATGAGGATGCAGAAGGCAATGGAAACCACTGCATTAAAGATATGTAACGTGTATCCACAGGACATGCGGCCTGTAATTGAAGAAGTGTCATGATGATATCTCAATTGACAAAAGATTCCGGAATAGTCCCCCATTTGGATCTCCGAAGGGGACTGCCAAGCGGGAGGTTACCATGAGAAAAAGATTGAATAATCAACTGATGGATAACGTTCTACGAGTCGAGGCGTGGAATGGCAGAAACTTGAACGTGGTAAGATTCAAATGGTTCAAATGGCTCTGAGCACTATGGGACTTAACATCTATGGTCATCAGCCCCCTAGAACTTAGAACTACTTAAACCTAACTAACCTTAGGACAGCACACAACACCCAGTCATCACGAGGCAGAGAAAATCCCTGACCCCGCCGGTAATCGAACCCGGGAACCCGGAAACGTGGTAAGGAAACTAGAAAATCTGAAAAGGGAAATGCGGAGGCTCAGCCTAGATATAGTAGGAGTCAGTGAAGTGAAGTGGAAAGAAGACAAGGATAGCTGGTCAGATGAGTATAGGGTAATATCAACAGCAGCAGAAAATGGTATAACAGGAGTAGGATTCGTTATGAATAGGAAGGTAGGGCAGAGAGTATGTTACTGTAAACAGTTCAGTGACAGGGTTGTTCTTATCAGAATCGACAGAAAACCAACACCGACAACGATAGTTCAGGTACACATGCCGACATCGCAAGCTGAAGCTGAAGATGAAGAGAGAGAAAAAGTGTATGAGGATATTGAAAGGGTGATACAGTACTTAAAGGGAGATGAAAATCTAATAGTCCTGGGGGACGGGAATGTAGTTCTAGGGGAAGGAGTAGAAGAGAAGGTTACAGGAGAATATGGGTTTGGGACAAGAAATGAGACAGGAGAAAGACTGAGTTCTGCAACAAGTTTCAGCTAGTAACAGCGAATATCCTGTTCAAGAATCACAAGAGGAGGTATACTTGGAAAATGCCGGTTGATACAGGAGGATTTCAGTTAGATTACATCACGGTCAGACAGAGATTACGAATTCAGATACTGGATTGAAAGGCGTACCCAGGAGCAGATATAGACTCAGATCACAATATCGTAGTGATGAACAGTAGGCTAAAGTTTAAGACATTGGCCAGGAAGAATCGATACGGAAAGAAGTGGGATACGGAAGTACTAAGGAATGGCGAGATACGCTTGAAGTTCTCTAAGGATATAGATACAGCAGTTAGGAATAGCTCAGTAGGCAGTACAGTTGATGAGAAATGGACATCTCTAAAAAGGGCCATCACAAAAGTTAGGAAGGAAAACATAGGTACAAAGAAAGTAACTGCGAAGAAACCACGGGTAACAGAAAAAATACTTCAGTTGATCGATGAAAGGAGGAAGTACAAAAATGTTCCGGGAAACTCAGGAATATAGAAATACATGTCGCTGAAGAATGAAACACATAGGAAGTGCAGGGAAGCTAAGACGAAATGGCTGCAGGAAAAATGTGAAGACATAGAAAAAGAAATGATTGTCGGAAGGACAGACTCAGCATACAGGAAAGTCAAAACAACCTTCGGTGACATTAAAAGCAAGAGTGGTAACATTAAGAGTGCAACGCGAATTCCACTGTTAAACGCAGAGAGCCGATAGGTGGAAAGAATACATTGAAAGCCTCTATGAGGGGGAAGATTTGTCTGATGTGATAGAAGAAGAAACGGGAGTCGATTTAGAACAGATAGAGGATTCAGTATTAGAATCACAATTTAAAATAGCTTTGGAGGACTTAAGGTCAAATAAGGCCGAAGGGATAGATTACATTGCAACAGAATTTCTAAAATCATTGGGGGAAGTGGTGACAAAACTATTATTCACGTTGTAGTCTGGCGACATACCATCTGACTTTCGTAAAAGCATCATCCTCACAATTCCGAAGACGGAAAGAGCTGACAAGTGCGAAGTTATCGCGCAATCAGCTTAACACATCATGCATCCAAGTTGCTTACAATAATAATATACAGAAGAATGGAAAAGAAAAGTCAAGACGCGCTAGATGACGGTCAGTTTGGCTTTAGGAAAAGTAAAGGCACGAGAGAGGCAATTCTGACGTTGTGGTTAATAATGGAAGCAAGACTAAAGAAAAATCAAGACACGTTCATAGGATTTTTCGACATGGAAAAAGCGTTCGGCCGTGTAAAATGGGGCAAGATGTTCGAAATTCTGAAAGAAGTAGGGGTAAGCTATAGGGAGAGACGGGTCATATACAATATCTACAACAGCCAAGAGGGAATAATAAGAGTGGACGGCCAAGAACGAAGTGCTCGTACTAAAAATGGTGTAAGACAAGGATGTAACCTTTCACCCCTACTGTTCAATCTGTACATAGAGGAAGCAATGGTGGAAATGAAATAAAGTGAGGCCAAGCGCCTTCGCATCGCTCCTGTCACTTGCTAGGACGATATCGTTGTATGCGTGAGTCATTGACAGATGTCACCAGCTGACATGGACCTGAGTGACAGAGCTGCACGTAGTTGTACTAGTAGGCGGCAGAGGTCAGCAGTTGACGGACAGTGCTAGCAGTCGGAGTCAAAACAATGTTGTAAAGTTATATTTGATTAATATTTAATGTATTTGCATAATTATAATTGTTTTATATGTGTAGTAATTAGCAGTGTGAGTGTTGTATGAGTGAAGTGGAACAGAAGTAAATGAAAATTGTTTTGTTTATTCACGAAGTACCAGTTAAACTATACAGGGGATTTACTATAATTAAATGTGCAGTCAGTTTATGGTACTAATAAATCGTGAGTAGAACACAAATTAATCGGTAATTTCAGAAGGAGTAATTTTATATTTGATACTTTTCTAAATTTATTTATTTAGCAATTACCATAGAAAGAAATGTTTTACTATGATTGGTCATTGAAGTAAATCGCGAGTTAGTGTGGGATAATACTGCAACCTGATTTGCTATTTGTGATATCAGCCAATCAGAAAAATGCAGGTTTGCGCCAATCTATGCTGGGAACAAAGCCTTTGGTGTAATTTAGGGGGGTCAGGGCTGAGGGTTCGAACTAGTAACATCGCATTGAAAGCAGCTCCGACGAAAGTACTGTAAAATCGCGGAAAAATGCTAATTACGAGTTCGCGAAGTAGTACAAAGTGTATTTAAGTGAATGGTATAGTGGAAGTCGTGAGGAATTTCGGACGGAATATCAAAATTATCGATTTTGACTGTTAGTTAAAACCGCGTGGCGTGTTGTGCGATCTAAGGCTGGAACAGGTATTACGTGTAGAGCAGAGTGCACAACATTTGAGCGAGCATTTTCATAACTAAACGATCCGGTGAACTCTATTAACTTCGGTAACGGGTGCAAATATCATAAACTGGCTAGGTGTGTGATTGTGGTGTGCGTGTGAACTTTACATTGTGTTGCCACTTAGTACGGACTTGGCAGTATTAACTGTGATCTTTATCGTAAAAATACACCTGAAAATTTACATTGCCAAGTTAAAACTTTTATTTCAGTAGCTAGCCACATCCCGTTTACCGGACAATTCTATGTATGTTGCGACCTGCAATAGACAGTAGTGGTCTAGTATTTTCTACTACAACTTTTAGTTAGACAAATGAACATTGCTGGACACTGGCAGGTTGGTAAAAAGTAGCGTGCCGTGCCGGAAAAGGTTAAGGAGTGTAATTAAAATTTAAGGTGAAAGGATATCAATGATTCGATTCGCTGGTGACATTGCTATCCTGAGTGAAAGTGAAGGAGAATTACAAGATCTGCTGAACGGAATGAACAATCTTATGAGTACACAGTAAAAAGAAGAAAGACGAAGGTAACAAGAAGTAGTAGAAATGAGAACAGCGAGAAACTTAACCTCAGGATTGATGGTCATGAAGTAAATG
Source organism: Schistocerca cancellata (assembly GCF_023864275.1). Lineage (NCBI taxonomy): Eukaryota > Metazoa > Arthropoda > Insecta > Orthoptera > Acrididae > Schistocerca > Schistocerca cancellata. The sequence goes on along the minus strand of NC_064627.1, from coordinate 816,086,150 downwards.
AAGTTAAGCAATTCTGCTACCTAGACAGTAAAATAACCAATGACAGACAGAGCAAGGAGGACATTAAATGCAGACTACCGATAATTCTGATCGTTCTGCCGTCTCCGAATCACAGCACTCCCAGTCTAAAGTAATCTCAATTGAAAGTTGCTTCTCAAACTTCCACCCCACAGGACAGCACAAATCCTACAAGTTAGAAATCAGATGGCAATCCCTCTCTGCACTATTCTGCACAGAGGAACAATTCGCGTCTTAGATGTCGCGGGATGCGTCCTAACTCGCCGACGTCCAAATCGGAGTCCGCTCCCTTCAAAGACGGTGGCCAAGGCACCGTCTCCAACTTCGTACCGCTCGATGGCTGAAGGCGAAGTCTTTCTCTACAATTCTCCTGTCTTCCACGCGTACGAAAAAACGCGGCGGAAAATACTCAGATTCGGCCATTGTCGAACGCTCTAATATTGCTGAAATCCCTCCAACGCCAGCGGCAGACTTTATATTCTACAGTTCTCAACTTCGACACTGCTCGAGTGTGCTTCATATTCATCATAAGTCAATAAAGTCATGACATGATGCCCTTGCCAGTCCCTTTATTATTAAGACTAATGTTGACAAGCTGACGTGTACGTGCCCAAATCCTGGCACCTTACACGTAAAATCACATGATTATCACCTGATGGGCACACTAAAAATCTGATTGATCACACTTTGGTGGACGGGAATTACTGTGGGTGTGTTGAACAAGTAAGGACATTTCGTGGGGCTGATATGAACTCCGACCATCTTCTAGTAATTCTGAAACTGCGACTGAAACTATCGACCAAATGACGAAAGAGAAACGAAGCGGTGGATTGTCATGACACAGACATGCTTGCAGCTGGACAAGTGAGACGGTCCTATCAAGAGAAAGTCATGAATCGCCTATTGTCCTGGATCCCAGGTGGAGTTGAAGAGAAGTGGCGGTCACCACGAGAGGCGCTCATTCAAAGTGCAAGTGAAGAACTGGGACAGCCGTTGTTTGATGAAAAGTACAAAGGGTTAGTTTATACTGGGACGTCAAGAAATTAGAACGGCTTAAGGATCGCACAGAGAACAGAAAGACAGCATAATTGGTGGGAAGAAGAATGACAGACAGAATAATAAGGCAGAAGAAACGAGAATATGGTAAACAACTATTAAGGGAAATTGAGGAGTCAAAGAATACAATCCGTTCCTTCTTTCGGCGGACAAGGTTTGCAAGAGGTGTTTATAGACCGCAAACTTTAACCTTAACGGATGATGAGGTAACAGTAATTCCTTCAGTGTAGCAAGGAGGTTCCTTTGGAAGATATTCTGACAAAGTGCTAAATCATGATGATCAGGTAGAAAAAAGAAAACAACTAGAGAGGTTAGAAGGGAGAGAGAAAAAGCTCCTGAGCGTACATCGGATGATACAGAAACCATCCTAGAGGCCCTTACGAACAATAAGGCTCCAGGCGGTAGTGGCATCAATGCGGAGTTGTTTCAGCAAACGGGGTGGGGGAGGGGGAGGGAGGGGGAAGCGGTAGTAGAAGCTCTGACAGCTGATGGCCGAAATATGGTCAGTAGAGGAGATCCCTGGGGATTGGTAAAAGGTTTTCAAAAGGTCGATGTCACAAAAGTGAATAATTATCGAGGGATCTCGCTGCTGGAGATCGGATATAAAGTGTACATCACTCTAATATTAGGTCGGCTAAAGACATTGATCGGAGTGATCGTAAGCACACATTCATGGGCGTTCACGTACCGACCACATCTTCACATTGAGACAAATGGTGGAGAAGTTTTATGGTTCTGAGCACTATGGGACTCAACTCCTAAGGTCATCAGTACCCTAGAACTTAGAACTACTTAAACCTAATCAACCTAAGGACAGCACAGACATCCATGCCCGAGGCAGGATTCGAACCTGCGACCGTAGCGGTCGCGCAGTTCCAGACTGCAGCGTCTAGAACCGCTCGGCCACTCCGTCCGGCGAAGTTTTATGAATTCGATGAAGATTTACACCTTATACTCACTGACTTCCGGCAGACACACGACAGCATTAATCAGACAGCCTTCTGGAAGATAATGAGAGAGTTCAGCATACCAGTAAAATACCTTAGGCTGACTGTAGCTCGTTACAACGGATCAATTTGCCAAGTACGCTTTGCAAATAAATTGTCGGCACCCTTCACAGTTAAAAATGGGTTCAGACAGGGCGACCCTCTCTCACCAGTTCTCTTCAACATTGCACTGGAAAAGGTTAGACGCGCAGTTGGCCATAACAGGGAGATGGAAATGGTTGGAAGAGACACGGTCCTTGCATTTGCATATGATGTCTTGATTGTGGGCGAACCTCTGAATGAGGTGACAGCAGATACCTCTCGATTTACGCTAGAAGCGAGCAAACAAGAGCTACTGGACAACAATGAGAAAAGAAAGTATATGGTAGTTTCTCGTTGACAGAATGATACGGACGGCATCAGTACAGACCGTCATAATTCTGAAAGAGTTGAAAAATTCGAGTATTTGGAGTCAATGCTGTTGAATAAAAGTGTGTGTGTGAGAGAGAGAGAGAGAGAGAGAGAAGGAAATACAGTTATATGGGTCACTAGTGTGACTAGCTGTATTGTATGGTTGTGAGGCATGGGGGAAGTACAAAGGAAGAGTGCAGTAGTGCGTTTGATAGGAAGATTTTACGAAACATTAATGGCCCGGTATACAAAGCAGAAACTGCAAAATGGGAAAGAAGGCATAATGAAGATCTGTATCGGCGGTTGAAGAAAGCCGATATTGGGAGAGTGATAGCAATAAGAAAGCTACAGTGGGCAGGACATGTTCTACGAGCAGAGGGCGCTCTCTCTAAGAGAGTGTTTCTACACCAGCGAACTGGGAGGCGTCAGAGAGGTCATCAGCGAACGAGGTGTAGTGACCCTGGAAAAGCAGATCCAGCAGCCAGCGCTGAAGATGTCCGAGACAGCTGTAAATGGGCAAACATACGTAATAAATTTCGGTGAAGTTACAACTATTTTGTCACGATTCTTGAACTTGATGTGTTAATTAATTCATTATTTTCTATGTATGTGCTCTGTTTGCATATTTTTATCTGCTGCCGTGAGTCTAAATGTCCTACGTATGTGAAATAAATGATGATATATCGACTTGAATTTTTCGAAGAGTGAATTGGTTCAAATGGCTCTGAGCACTATGGGACTTAACAGCTGAGGTCATCAGTCCCCTAGAACTTAGAACTAATTAAACCTAACTAACCTAAGGACATCACACACATCCATGCCCGAGGCAGCGTTCGAATCTGCGACCGTAGCGGTCGCGCCGTTCCAGACTGAAGCGCCTAGAACCGCTCGGACACACCGGCCGGCAGTGAATTGGTTTTGAGTTACTTTAAGCTTACAGATCTCAGCTAATTCGTTGTTCTGGATAGCATAGTTACTACTAACCCATTAACATGCGACAATGCACATACAGTTCTCAAAGGGAAATAGTAGAAGTTTGATACGGGTGTCAGGTAGTGTAGCTGGTACACAAAAGTTTTGTCTCAAGTACAGATAGTGTTGAGGATCAGCGGACAAAGTTCAAAACCGTCGTACATTATGCGTTAGATGAGTATGTGCCAAGCAAGATCGTAAGAGATGGAAAAGAGCCACAGTGGTACAACAACCGAGTTAGAAAACTGCTGCGGAAGCAAAGGGAACTTCACAGCAAACATAAACATAGCCAAAGCCTTGCAGACAAAAATTACGCGAAGCGAAATGTAGTATGAGGAGGGCTATGCGAGAGGTGTTCAATGAATTCGAAAGAAAGTTCTATGTACTGACTTGGCAGAAAATCCTAAGAAATTTTGGTCTTATGTCAAAGCGGTAGGTGGATCAAAACAAAATGTCCAGACACTCTGTGACCAAAATGGTACTGAAACAGAGGATGACAGAATAAAGGCCGAAATACTAAATGTCTTTTTCCAAAGTTGTTTCACAGAGGAAGATTGCACTGTAGTTACTTCTCTAGATTGTCGCACAGATGACAAAATGGTAGATATAGAAATAGACGACAGAGGGATAGAGAAACAATTAAAATCGCTCAAAAGAGGAAAGGCCTCTGGACCTGATGGGATACCAGTTCAATTTTACACAGAGTACGCGAAGGAACTTGCCCTCCTTCTTGCAGCGGTGTACCGTAGGTCTCTAGAAGAGCGAAGCGTTCCAAAGGATTGGAAAAGGGCACAGGTCATCCCCGTTTTCAAGAAGGGACGTCGAACAGATCTGCAGAACTATAGACCTATATCTCTAACGTCGATCAGTTGCAGAATTTTGGAACACGTATTGTGTTCGAGTATAATGACTTTTCTGGAGACTAGAAATCTACTCTGTAGGAATCAGCATGGGTTTCGAAAAAGACGGTCATGTGAAACCCAGCTCGCGCTATTCGTCCACGAGACTCAGAGGGCCATAGACACGGGTTCACAGGTAGATGCCGTGTTTCTTGACTTCCGCAAGGCGTTAGATACAGTTCCCCACAGTCGTTTAATGAACAAAGTAAGAGCATATGGACTATCAGACCAATTGTGTGATTGGATTGAGGAGTTCCTAGATAACAGGACGCAGCATGTTATTCTCAATGGAGAGAAGTCTTCCGAAGTAAGAGTGATTTCAGGTGTGCCGCAGGGGAGTGTCATAGGACCGTTGCTATTCACAATATACATAAATGACCTGGTGGATGACATCGGAAGTTCACTGAGGCTTTTTGCAGATGATGCTGTGGTGTACCGTGACGTTGTAACAATGGAAAATTGTACTGAAATGCAGGAGGATCTGCAGCGAATTGACGCATGGTGCAAGGAATGGCAATTGAATCTCAATGTAGACAAGTGTAATGTGCTGCGAATATACAGAAAGATAGATCCTTTATCATTTAGCTACAAAATAGCAGGTCAGCAACTGGAAGCAGTTAATACCATAAATTATCTGGGAGTACGCATTAGGAGTGATTTAAAATGGAATGATCATATAATGTTGATCGTCGGTAAAGCAGATGCCAGACTGAGATTCATTGGAAGAATCCTAAGGAAATGCAATCCGAAAACAAAGGAAGTAGGTTACAGTACGCTTGTTCGCCCACTGCTTGAATATTGCTCAGCAGTGTGGGATCCGTACCAGATAGGGTTGATAGAAGATATAGAGAAGATCCAACACAGAGCAGCGCGCTTCGTTACAGGATCATTTAGTAATCGCGAAAGCGTTACGGAGATGATAGATAAACTCCAGTGGAAGACTCTGCAGGAGAGACGCTCAGTAGCTCGGTACGGGCTTTTATTGAAGTTTCGAGAACATACCTTCACCGAAGAATCAAGCAGTATATTGCTCCCTCCTACGTATATCTCGCGAAGAGACCATGAGGATAAAATCAGAGAGATTAGAGCCCACACAGAGGCATACCGACAATCCTTCTTTCCACGAACAATACGAGACTGGAATAGAAGGGAGAACCGATAGAGGTACGGAAGGTACCCTCCGCCACACACCGTCAGGTGGCTTGCGGAGTATGGATGTAGATGTAGATGTAGATGTACTCTACTCACATCTACAGAAACACTGGAAATAAGCAAAAACAATGTGATAAAAAATCTTTACTACTGAATGATTGACGGGAAAACGAATGTTAAATGCCTGTACAGAGAACAAAAGTCTCCCAGGTGCCTCACAACTAGACACACATGTTATATGACTACACGAACTCTCGGCTACAGTGGGACGAGACTCATAGACAAAGGAGGGTTACTGCCTTGTGGGATCACGACGTACGTAGCGTCGAGATAAGGTGCGGATGGCTCAGCCGCAGTGAGCAGGCCGGCACACCTACTTCACGGCCTCATCAGATTCTAGGTATGGTGAATCTCCCACCATTATGGTGAGCCGCGATGCTGTCACCAGCAGAGTGTGAACCAGACAAAACCGCAGTCAGTGGCAAGGCTACCATCTCCAAGTAGCTGCACCTAGTGGGACGTTTTCACTCCTTCACAATACAATCGAATGGCGGTCTCCAAGAGTTCTCTTTCAAGTCTCCAACCGAACCGTCCAAGTGTTCTACGCCACGGGTACAACTGAGCAGACTGTCTTTGAAGGCTCCGGCTGAACTCAACTTTCTCAGGTAGTGTTCTCCCGCTCTGTCTCTTTTTTTCTTTCTTTCATGGATTACTGTCATTGGCTTGTCCTTTGTACTCTCTCCAGACAATGAAACGCATCATTAAAAACTCTTGAAATGTAGCACGCAGTTTGGTTTGCTTCTTTTCATAAAATATTTCTAATTATGCAGATTCAGTGAGAAATTTATAAACTGTAAGATACGTAGGTGCTGATTTTTAGTAAAGAGAGAAATGGTTTATTCACATTACCGTGGTTGGACGGTCTGTTTTTCTTTTCTTTTCTTTTTTTTAATTAACACAGTAAAACCCGCTGCTGGGCATTTATTTTGCCGCAGAGACAAGTGCTACTGTCGTGATGTTTGCTGAAGACAGGAAACGGGAAAGGACCTCACTGGACCGGAGAGGAAAATAGCGTACCGCCGCCCCCTGGAGACCGCCTCTAAGGAATTAGCTCGCCAGACTGCAGTTCAGTGACCACTGGCTTCTTTTCCCGTTGCGTAACAGCTGAAAGCTCGACAAACGACTAAAAATAACAGTACGTCTGGCATTCGACTGAAACTGGCAAGTGATTAGGTGATGTCCCACGCTTGTGTTGTCTTCAGCGAAGAATTTACGAAGGCGTTGTCAAGTATTCGATTGCAGTTAAATATTTGTGACAAATGAGGCTATAAATATGACTGCTGCTCGTTTAATAAACAGCCAAATATTGGTAACAGGCAAAAAAATGTAGCAACACCAAAAAAATAATTAATGTAGAGTGAAGAAATTTCCGGAATACGTTTGGCTAGATAATAGACAGTATAATTATGATTAACATTACAAGGTTACAGCTTAAGATAAGCCATTGCAAATGTGAAATGCTCGTACATTTACAACCGATGTAATCCCCAGGGTGTAGAATGCAAGCATGCAAAAGTGCATGCATTGTGTTGTACAGGTGCCGGAGGTCAGTTTGTGGGATGGAGTTCCATGCCTGGTGCACTTGGTTGTTCAACACAGTGTCAGTTAATGGTGTTTTGTGAATGACGTTGGAGTTGTTCGATGATGTCCCATATGTGCTCGACTGCAGACAGATCTGGAGATCGAGCAAGCCCAGGCAACATGTCGGCACTCTGTAGGGCATGTTAGGTTACAACAGCTGCATGTGTTCGAGCGCTATCCTGTTGGAAATCACCCCTTCTAGTGCTGCTCATGAATGGAGTCAGGATGTGAGGGATAACCATAGAGTCATCCAGTTTTCATCCGAAATTGCACCCCACTTCATAACTGCAGGTGTAGATTCATTGTGTTTAGCACGCAGAAAGGTTGGTTGCCACCTTCTAATCAATACACGGCCTTCACTGGCACCGAGATAGATCCAGCTTTCATCAGAAAACACAAGAGACCTCGATCCTGTCCTCCAATGAGCTCTCGTTTGACATCACTAAAGCCACAAATGGCGGTGGTTTGGAGACAGTGGAATACACGCTGCAGGAAATCTGGCTCGGAGTTGTCCTTCAAGTAACGGATTTGTAACAGTTGGATGTGTCACTGTGGTGCCAACTGCTGCTCAAATTGCTGCTGCAGATGCACCCGAAGCACACGCTGAACACGATGGTCTTTCCTCTCGCTAGTGCCGCCTGGCCGTCTGGAGCCCGGTCTTCCTGCGACCGTATATTCTCGTACCACCGCTGCCGGTAACCATGCACAGTGGCTACATTCCTGCCAAGTCTTTCTGCGGTATCGCAGAAGAAACATGCAGCTTATAGCAGCCCTATTACACGACCTCGTTCAAACAGTGCGGTGATGATAACGGCACTCTTGACTAACGTCAATTAACCGCGTCCAATGTCAGAAGTGACTGACGAACACAACCATTACAGAGTGTATTTAAAGTAGACATGATTTGGATCGTCATAGTGGCACCACTCTTATGCGACTGGCGCGAAATTTCAATAGACATTATCTTTCAGATGCAGAAACACACCTACCAACTGTTGCACAACTCTTTCTGGGGTGTTGCGATTTATCATTGCTGCTCGTTTTATTTGTGGGGAATTTTAAGCTATACTTTTCGATTCCTGCCTAACTACGCCACACCCTCGGAAATCGCGACATATTCGGAAAAAGCGGTCAAGTAGTTGTGACAAAAGGAATAAGATGTCTTAGCTGGTTGTTTCACTAGCAGGAATTTCACCTTTCGTTTTTTAATCAGAGAAAGTCACAAAACGGGAAGAACTTGACAGATCATAGTTTTGTTACATACACTACGTGATGAAAAGCATCCGGACATCTGGCTGAAAATGACTTGCAAGTTCATGGCGCCCTCCATCGGTAATGCTGGATTTGGCCCACCCTTAGCCTTGTTGACAGCTTCCACCCACGCAGGCATACGTTCAATCAAGTGCTGGAAGGTTTCCTGGGGAATGGCAGCCCATTCTTCACGGAGTGCTGCACTGAGGAGAGGTAGCGATGTCGGTCGGTGAGGCATGGCACGAAGTCGGCCTTCCAAAACATCCCAAAGGTGTTCTTGATTACTTTTGATCGCACAGTGTAAGTAAGAAACTCACAAGATTGTTATAAATGTGAAGATGAAAAAGAAAATAGTTGTTTAGTAAATAAAACCGCCTTTTCTTGCTGCTTATTTACAAAACAAGTGTTTATGTGCTTGGTGCGGAGGATGACCACGCAAACAAACTTGTGAAAAAGAAAATATTGGCATTACGAGGTGCATTCAAGTTCTAAGGCCTCAGATTTTTTTTCTAATTAACTACTCACCCGAAATCGATGAAACTGGCCTTACTTCTCGACGTAATCGCCCTGCAGACGTACACGTTTTTCACAACGTTGACGCCATGATTCCATGGCAACGGCGAAGGGTTCTTTAGGAGTCTGTTTTGACCACTGGAAAATCGCTGACGCAATAGCAGCACGGCTGGTGAATGTGCGGCCACGGAGAGTGTATTTCATTGTTGGAAAAAGCCAAAAGTCACTAGGAGCCAGGTCAGGTTAGTAGGGAGCATGAGGAATCACTTCAAAGTTGTTATCACGAAGAAACTGTTGCGTAACGTTAGCTCGATGTGTGGGTGCGTTGTCTTGGTGAAACAGCACACGCGCAGCCCTTCCCGGACGTTTTTGTTGCAGTGCAGGAAGGAATTTGTTCTTCAAAACATTTTCGTAGGATGCACCTGTTACTGTAGTGCCCTTTGGAACGCAATGAGTAAGGATTACGCCCTCGCTGTCCCAGAACATGGACACCATCATTTCTTCAGCACTGGCGGTTACCCGAAATTTTTTTGGTGGCGGTGAATCTGTGTGCTTCCATTGAGCTGACTGGCGCTTTGTTTCTGGATTGAAAAATGGCATCCACGTCTCATCCATTGTCACAACCGACGAAAAGAAAGTCCCATTCATGCTGTCGTTGCGCGTCAACATTGCTTGGCAACATGCCACACGGGCAGCCATGTGGTCGTCCGTCAGCATTCGTGGCACCCACCTGGATGACACTTTTCGCATTTTCAGGTCGTCATGCAGGATTGTGTGCACAGAACCCACAGAAACGCCAACTCTGGAGGCGATCTGTTCAACAGTCATTCGGCGATCCCCCAAAACAATTCTCTCCACTCTCTCGATCATGTCGTCTGACCGGCTTGTGCGAGTCCGAGGTTGTTTCGGTTTGTTGTCACACGATGTTCTGCCATCATTAAACTGTCCCACCCACGAACGCACTTTCGACACATCCATAACTCCATCACCACATGTCTCCTTCAACTGTCGATGAATTTCAATTAGTTTCACACCACGCAAATTCAGTAAACGAATTATTACACGCTGTTCAAGTAAGGAAAACGTCGCCATTTTAAGTATTTAAAACAGTTCTCATTCTCGCCGCTGGCGGTAAAATTCCATCTGCCGTACGGTGCTGCCATCTCTGGGACGTATTGACAATGAACGCGGCCTCATTTTAAAACAATGCGCATGTTTCTATCTCTTTCCAGTCCGGAGAAAAAAAATCGGATACCTTAGAACTTGAATGCATCTCGTACGTAGACTCGGACAAATTTTCTTCCGTTCAACAACATCACGTCTTCAGCAACCCGACCACAGGAAACACACGGAGGCCACTGCTCTAAAAATGTTCATAGTAAGTGTTTTTGACAGGCGCTGTGTCATTAAATGACATTTAATTATAACAAATCACGCCTAGAGTGATACATCTTCATTGGGCCTTTGCCTTAAAACGGCATATCATAACACGCAACTTATAATAAGGAAACAATCGAAATACACTCCTGGAAATTGAAATAAGAACACCGTGAATTCATTGTCCCAGGAAGAGGGAACTTTATTGACACATTCCTGGGGTCAGATACATCACATGATCACACTGACAGAACCACAGGCACATAGACACAGGCAACAGAGCATGCACAATGTCGGCACTAGTACAGTGTATATCCACCTTTCGCAGCAATGCAGGCTGCTATTCTCCCATGGAGACGATCGTAGAGATGCTGGATGTAGTCCTGTGGAACGGCTTGCCATGCCATTTCCACCTGGCACCTCAGTTGGACCAGCGTTCGTGCTGGACGTGCAGACCGCGTGAGACGACGCTTCATCCAGTCCCAAACATGCTCAATGGGGGACAGATCCGGAGATCTTGCTGGCCAGGGTAGTTGACTTACACCTTCTAGAGCACGTTGGGTGGCACGGGATACATGCGGACGTGCATTGTCCTGTTGGAACAGCAAGTTCCCTTGCCGGTCTAGGAATGGTAGAACGATGGGTTCGATGACGGTTTGGATGTACCGTGCACTATTCAGTGTCCCCTCGACGATCACCAGTGGTGTACGGCCAGTGTAGGAGATCGCTCCCCACACCATGATGCCGGGTGTTGGCCCTGTGTGCCTCGGTCGTATGCAGTCCTGATTATGGCGCTCACCCGCACGGCGCCAAACACGCATACGACCATCATTGGCACCAAGGCAGAAGCGACTCTCATCGCTGAAGACGACACGTCTCCATTCGTCCCTCCATTCACGCCTGTCGCGACACCACTGGAGGCGGGCTGCACGATGTTGGGGCGTGAGCGGAAGACGGCCTAACGGTGTGCGGAACCGTAGCCCAGCTTCATGGATACGGTTGCGAATGGTCCTCGCCAATACCCCAGGAGCAACAGTGTCCCTAATTTGCTGGGAAGTGGCGGTGCGGTCCCCTACGGCACTGCGTAGGATCCTACGGTCTTGGCGTGCATCCGTGCGTCGCTGCGGTCCGGTCCCAGGTCGACGGGCACGTGCACCTTCCGCCGACCACTGGCGACAACATCGATGTACTGTGGAGACCTCACGCCCCACGTGTTGAGCAATTCGGCGGTACGTCCACCCGGCCTCCCGCATGCCCACTATACGCCCTCGCTCAAAGTCCGTCAACTGCACATACGGTTCACGTCCACGCTGTCGCGGCATGCTACCAGTGTTAAAGACTGCGATGGAGCTCCGTATGCCACGGCAAACTGGCTGACACTGACGGCGGCGGTGCACAAATGGTGCGCAGCTAGCGCCATTCGACGGCCAACACCGCGGTTCCTGGTGTGTCCGCTGTGCCGTGCGTGTGATCATTGCTTGTACAGCCCTCTCGCAGTGTCCGGAGCAAGTATGGTGGGTCTGACACACCGGTGTCAATGTGCTCTTTTTTCCATTTCCAGGAGTGTATAAAGAACCCAAAATGGTGGCTCGCAAATACCGAGCGAGTTATGCCACGTGACCACTTTCCAACTTCAGCCTAGTGCCAGACGTACTTCGGTTTTTAGTCATTCGTGTAGGATGCAGCACGTTACGCCAGCTTGACGCGTGGCATTGTCAGTAGCGAGAATATGGAACACTTCGCGACGGTCGAACGGAAACGGTGCTCGGCGTGCCAGGTGACAGCAGTACGTCAGAGAGAAGTCACCCCTGCGTTAACCATCTGCCGATACTAGGAAAACTTGCGTAACTCAGCCAAAGAAGCTGAGAGTTTGGTGTGGAACGGGGGGAGCGGAGAAAAAGCTTCTCATCCCGTCCTGTGTCTTTCTCGCATCGGACCTGTTGTGAGGTCAGGAACCGTTTTTAACAGAATACGTCGATTGGTGATTTGATCTCAGATTTCAACAGTACAAAAAAGAGGCAAATACAGTTAGAAAGAGCAGGAGAGCCAAAGTTGATTGGCGCTCAAGATTTTACGTCTCTAGATAGCAGTTTGTTAAACGGAAAACATGCATGCTGTTGGCGAGCGGCTTCAACTTTGAAGAGACTGGTAGTGTTTGGCGGGAAGGAGCATCAAGACTTAGTACGTGAGGGACTTCGTCTTCGATGCTAGGATACGAAGGAATTCATCTCCAGACTTGATAGAGATGTCTTCGTCTTAATCGCTGGGGCAGAAAACTCCGTCTTGGGACTGCGCTAGCTATGGTTTCAAATGCAGTTTTTATCAGTGCTGTACTTGATCACAGCTGGTCGCAGCGATGTCTATCAACTCATACGAGTATGGCGAAGGATATGAAAGTGAGCAAGGGGCAGTATTGGCATGCTAGGGACGTCAGAACTTAAAGTTTCATCAGACATTGTAAGACGCAAATTTCAATCTATCAGCACAGACTCCGGTCCATGGGCTCACATATAACTTTTTGTATCAGTCTGTCAACTACTGTAATCAACGTGTAGGAAACATCAACAACGTTCACATTTTAAATTCGTAACGAGCAGAAAATTCCAACCCCTTCCAATTATCTCTCCAATCGGTATCTTCGGTAATGATATCAGGAATTTAGTTTTGTAGATCAACATTACTCGAATGTTATGTGGATTTGTAAATTGTTTAATTTGATGCAAATCTAGTAAGAAATCAACTAGTTCATTTATCTTGCTTTTCTGCTGACTGGTAACAACCCCTTCATTCATTTTTCATGATTTTTATTAATGAAATTGTAATTCTCCTAGCTCCACCTTCACGGCTAGGACCGTGCATTTGTTAGGGTTTTAATTCCGTTGGGCACATTTTTACCAACACTGAATCTTAAGAGGGTGTCTGAGTTACGCCAAGGTCTAGTTCAGTTAACTTCCCTTGTCTAATACAAGCGGGGTTTCGCGCTCTTGCCTTGCACTAAGTCTCCTAGGTGCATCTTTGTACAACCGTCAAACCAATTCCTACAGAAACACTCAGCGATCGGTATTTCCATCTCTGGCTGCCATGTGCTCCTAGCCACGGGAAAATTCCTTTTACCACAGTCAGGTTCCCATCGACTCGCGTCTTCGATGAAATTGCTCTACCCTGCCTCTGACGGCCTCCAGAGATGGAGTGTACGACCTGGGGCTCAATAGGTTATTAGGGGCCCAGCAAGCTGACTAAGAGCTAACGGAAGTTTCCAGACAAATCTGTTCTTGACTTTCTGCTCCTTTCCCATCAACCGCCGTTGTGAAACCGAATCGTACACAGTGGCAGGAATCAAATCGCATGCAAATGTAAGTAGTATTAAATAACTTTACGAGTAGAATCACTTCACTTCTGAGCTTTCCATGACAATTTTTTTTTGTTAGAAAAAATTGCTACAAACACTACATAAAAATTTACATTCCAGTACTGCCTTTTGTGTGAGGTTCCTGTCATTCCGTCGGAAGCCACATTTTTCCCACTGCCAGATTGTACTACTTGTCCACTACTCTTAACTGCGCCTCCCACTTGCGCATTACTGTGGAAGCTTCACAAAGAACATGGGTCTACGAGTGCTCGATGTGCTAAAACGGTTGCCCGTTATAGTGTCGCTTTTCCGGTGTTTAAGAATAATGCGTGTGAAGTGTGTATAACAATATTGAATAAGGCCAAACAGACCAGACTGAAAGACAATTGTGAAAAAAATTAAAATTATTTACAAAAAATATAACGTCGATACTACGGTAGGGAAAGACAATAACGATGATAAACAATATCGCAGTAAGGAATAGGGTGAAATAAAACATTTATATCTTTGTTTAACTGTAGAAGATGAGTTATCACTCGCTCTTCTGCTGTTTCTGATTCTCCTGTTACTATTGTTAGATGGATATTGTGTGTAGCGTTGAACGCTAGCAGATGTTCTTTCGACTAGAAGATACAAAAAGTGTGTATCAGGTTATTTAGGGAAATATATGTGTAAAAGTGAGTTCACTGTATTATTTCAAGAACATCGCAATGTTTTAATTGAAAAGAGAGAATAATTAGTATTTTTCAGCTTTTAAGAAGGCGAGAGCAGTGATCGCTGACTGGCAACAATTGGCCGCCATTACGCGGTGGACTTAATATTAACTTTTCTTACAGCTTTCCACAGAGCATAAGTGATAAAATCATTTTAAAACATTATTTAATTTAAATCTGAATAGTTCCACGAGTTAATTCTGCGAGAGTTCAAATACTTTCAGAGATAGCATTTGTCGTAATTCTGTCAACTTTGGCCTTGACTGTATTTAGATGAAAACCAGTTATGATAATGTTCTAGGAAGCCTGGCGCTCATTTAAACTGGAAACAAACATTTATTTTGGCCTCCTATTAGATACTCTGCCTCTAACGGTTCAAATGCCTCTGAGCACTATGGGACTCAACTGCTGTGGTCATAAGTCCCCTAGAACTTAGAACTACTTAAACCTAACTAACCTATGGACATCACACACATCCATGCCCGAGGCAGGATTCGAACCTGCGACCGAAACGGTCACGCGGTTCCAGACTGAAGCGCCTAGAGCCGCACGGCCACACCGACCGGCTAAGTGATAACATATTACTTACATACACACTACTAAATGAAAAATGTCTAGCCCGGTGGCTGCGTCAAGACCAATAAATTAACTTCAACAGACATAAGCCTGTTTCGAAAGTAAGTAAAATTACATATCGCACCGTATGTCCTTCACCACCGCCTCTGGTATACTGGGCGCACGGTCGTCAAATTTGCTGCACCCTGCGCACTATAGGTATTATTACTGACGTAATTTTGAAGTTTAGGTATAGAGTGTATCACTGGTTTAAATGTTATTTCGATCATTTTAGGACTTCTGAAGAAGGATATATTATTATAGCAGAAACCATGGTCAAGGTTTAAAATAAACATAATTTGGTGAACCTGTGAGCTGTTTTTCATTCGAGAAATTAACATTACTGAGTTGCCCGAGGCAGGATTCGAACCTGCGACCGTAGCGGTCGTGCCGTTCCAGACTGTAGCGCCTTTAACCGCTTTTTTTTTTTAAGACGCTACCCCTTTTTTTATGTTTTTTTTCTGTTTATTCTTTTTTTTTTTTTTTTTTTTTTTTTTTTTTTTTTTTTTTTTTTTTTTTTTTTTAACGTAGCAGTCGCGCGGTTCCGGACTGCGCGCCTAGAACCGCTTTTTTTTTAAGTGCTCTACCACTTTTTTTTTAAGAGTTTGTCACATAAACTGAAAATAAAAAATTAAACTTTTCACTCTTTTTTTTGTCTGAAAAAAAAACCTCCTCACTCGAGGTTAGACTTGAACCAAGGACCTCTTTGTTTTTTTAATTCAGTTATTTAATTTTAATTTTTTTATTTTAATTTTTTTATATTTTTTTTATTTTTTTTGTATTTTTTTTAACAGTAAGGAACTGAAAACTAGTAAGTGCACTCGTTGGGCCGAGTTGGGGACGCACATAACTAAAACCATGCTAATAGTTGTAGAAAAAGGCATAAAGAAAGAGAGCAAGGTGCGGGGCGAAGGAAACCATGAAACAAAACTGAAGGGTGGAATCCTTACCACCATTAACCAGTGCTACATCTTGCACTGGTTGGAAAAACAAAAACTGCGAAGACCTTTTCGCACTGGGGACAAAAAGAGGAAATGGGGCAAATACTGCTACAGAGTGTGAGGGTTCACAACGAACCTCTCCATCTGCTGTATCATCCAGGTATGACTTCTCGTAATGATGAAAGTAGATCCCACGTTGTACCGTGTAGTGTTCTATCATCGTCTTGTAATCTTAACTTCTCTTACCCGTGATGTTCCAGCTACGTGGAGGGTCGTGGAACGCACTCCACAAAAAATTGGAAAAATATTGTCGATACTTTGGGTTACGGAGGATCTTGCAATGTCGTTCCTGCAAATAGTTCCAAAAGTCTAAAGTGTCCTTAGTGCCGTCTTGAAACAAATAATGCACTGCATGTCCACGAAGCCACGTCATAGCATTAGTTTTAGTGCGTGGGTAATACATGTCACTTGGGGTCGATATGATTCGGCGTTACCCGAAGGAAGTATGCTGACATTTGCCTCACTAAGTGCCACACTGCCGTAGACTCGCCACAGCTAAGACGGTGTTCATCGTTGTCTTGAACGCCGCAGCTCGTGCACGTGGGTGAGTCGACCATGTGGATCGCATGTAGCCTTGATTTGGTCACCTGCTTACCGTTGACAGTGATATACCACATCGCCGTGACGTCAGTGTCCAGTGTTACGTGGTGAATTGTCCTCCACACTACTCGCCAGTTGACGTTCGGGTGCTTCCTCTCCACGACGTTATCAGGTCGTCCACGTTGCAGGACCCTATAAACCACCTTTGCCGTCGCCAGGTGAGTCGCTGGTAAGGCAAGCCGAACGTAACTGAGTTCGAGGTAAAAGACACCGATGTAGAAGAGCGAGGAGGGGACGTGGTGTATCGGCACAGGCGGCAACAGTGAGGGCGGTGCTAGTTCTTCTATTAACAAACTGGTCAAACTGTTCGGACGGCGGTGCCATAGTTTGACTAATGTGCTCACAAATAGGGCGACCGCTCTGTCATGAACGTGATAAAGGCCAAGCCCTCCCCGATCCGGGGGAAGGGTGAGAGTCTCATATTTGATCTTGAAAAGCATTCTTGAACTCACGAAGGACCCAAAAGCCGCAAGTATACGGCGAGCTAACATCACCGGTATAGGTAATATCTGGGCGATGTGCGGAATGCGTGACGCTAAATGTGTGTTAACATACTGGGTCCTTTGGACGATGTCCAGGGCTCGTAGGCGGTTGTTGGCAATTCCAGTCCGAACATTTCTTAAAAGCCGTCGATAGTTGTGAGCAGCGGTCCGTCGTATATCGTCTGTAAAATCAATGCCGAGACATTTCAAACTATCTCTGAGCCGGAAAGGGGTGACACTGTTCTCAGACAATCCGGCCCCGATGTTCATAGCCACCGATTTTGCGACGTTGATACGACTACCAGTGGCCATGCCATATTTCTCTATCCAATTCAGTGCGCTAGCGGTGTCGTCACCGTTGCGGATGACAATCACCAGGTCGTCAGCGTACGCTTTACATCGGAAAGTGTGGCCTCGTAACGTCATACCCGTTAGTCGTTGGCGCAGGCCGCAGAGGAGAGGTTCCATGGCCACAGCGTAAAGTAAAGTGGACAGAGGGCAGCCTTGGCGTATCGATCGAGAAATGGTGAGGGGCTGCGAAGGTCGGCCGTTGACGATCACCTTGGATGTCGCGCCACGGAGTAGTCGCATGACGACAGTGACGAATGGCTGTGGGTACCGCATATGTTGGAGGACCGCTTCCAAATAGTCGTGGTCCACTCGGTCGAAAGCTTGACTAAAATCGATTGCCGCCAGTGCACCCTTCAGACGACATGCCCTCGCCAGTGAGATCAAGTCACGATATTCACTGAGTGCTGTTTGAATATTATTGTCACCTCCTAATGACGTTTGATCGGGTGAGATAACATTTCGTAAGGTCTGGCGTATCCGCGCCGCCAACAGTCGAGAAAAGATCTTAAAGTCGCAGTTCAATAGCGTCAACGGGCGGTAGTCCTGCAGACGTGAGCCACCGGACGGTTTGTGAATAGGAATTATCATCCCTTCCACAAGGGCCGCAGGGAGCGGCACGTCCGGGGATAGTAGTTCGCGACAGATGTCCGTCCATCGGGAGGCTAATAAATATTGAAAAGTCCGGTAAAATTCCAAGGGGAGGCCATCAGGACCCGGTGACTTGTTGACAGCTCCTTTTCTAATGGCGTCGATCACTTCTTCTTCTGTAATTTCGTCCATCAAGGCCTCTTCCATTACCGGGGTGACGGTGCCGTAAATCGTCTGAGAGACGTCCTCCAGTGCTCTCAGATCAGGGGTCTGAGCGGAATAGAGTTGGGAATAATGATTGTAGAACGCTGTGTTTATGTCTTGTTGCGTGGTGAGGCGACGACCGTCCTCCGTGTCGATGAAGCGTATCAGCGCTCGTTGGCGTCGTTTACGTTCACGAAGGACGTGGAACATTGACGGGCGTTCGCTCGGTATCCGATCCTGCGTCCTCGAGCGGATGACTACCCCCTCGAGGTGGCGTCGCATATGAGCGAGGATCTGAGCCTTAGCACGGTGGACCGCCGTTTGTCGTTCCGGAGACGGCGCCATAGCATCGCAGTCGCGCAGGACCCGGAAGTAAAAGTCGAGTGTATGTCTTCGCCAAGTAGCGTGGTCGCGACCGTAGGTTATCAACGTTCGCCTCAGTGCCGGTTTGGCGCAGTCCAACCACCAGCGGATCGTTGTGGGATATGCACGGAGGCGATTTTCACACGAATGCCACGTATCCTCAACGGCTTGGCGGCAATCCGGGTACGACAGGTGAGCGATGTTTAATTTCCACGGGCTGCGGCTTCTCCACACTTGTTGCCGCCGCAGGGTGACTGCACAAATGTAAGCTGTGTGGTCCGAGAATGCTGCAGGCCACAGTTCCGCATCCTGTGTTCCAGCGGCGAGAGAGCGTGAGACATAAATCCGATCGATACGACTGGAAGAGTGACTCGTGAAGTGCGTGAATCCCGGTCGATGGCCGTGAAGATGTTCCCAAGTGTCCACCATCTGCAGTTCTCGAATTAGCGTCTCGAGTTCCGGGCACGGATTATGTCGTGGGAGTTGGTCTCTGGGCGCCAGTACGCAATTGTAGTCACCTCCAAACACCAGATGGTCGTGGCGGCCTTGGAAGAGCGGGGCGACGTCTTCCGCAAAGAATCGTGAACGTTCGTGACGTTTGTCCGTCCCGGAAGGTGCGTAGATGTTGATAAGGCGGACACCCAGTACTGTGAGTGCCATTCCTCTTGCCCCAGGCAGAAACAGGATATCGTCCGCCACTATCCCTTCCCGAAGAAGTACAGCGACACCGCTGCCTGTTGGGGAAGCTGGAGAGACGCAAGCATCGTAACCGTACATGCCTGGGAAGTCGTCGACGTACACTTCCTGGAGAAGGGCTATGTCGATGGAAGCAGAGTTCAACATATCCTGAAGCAAGGATAACTTAGCGCGCGTCCGTATAGTGTTGATGTTTATAGTTGCAACGCGATAAGTTTGAGGTCTATCCATAGCATCCGTGTTGGCCATCAATACCCTTGTAAGGCTGTCTCGTCACTGTAACTGATGGCGGGAAAGGATCAACATTGGTGGGGTAAAGTTCCCCCCGTGTCGTCCGACACGATGGGCAAGGAGTGTTCCTCACAGTCGTCCGCCCAGTCGCCATGAAATACCATCGGCTGTTGGTGGCTGTTAGTGGCTGCTGCGGCACTCGGCGCTGAATCCATCGGCTCTGCTGGCTGGGAATCGGCAGCGGCTGTCTGCTTGTGATCCTGTTGTTCTGTGGGATCGGAGGGGCTGGAGCCATCACCACGGCGATCTGTTGAGTTTGATGTTACAGCGGCCTCTGTACCGTCGGTACCGTCGTCGGAATTTCCACAGTCCATGTCAGACGATCGCTGCAAACAATCGTCCGATGGAGCACGCCGCCGTCTCTTGTGTTTTCGCGGGGAACGCTGTTTACGGACGTGTGTTTCAGAATCTGAATGTGGGTGATTTTCTTCAGCTGCTCCGGTGTCTGGAAGAAAAGCCGCTGTCGGCACAACCCGTGGGTCAATGTCCATCCTAGCATCCACGCCTTCTTGCAAGGTCGGTCGGTGATTATCTTCAGGTGGGGGCGCCGTTGTAGAGGCCGGATCCTGTACTGCAGAAGCCATCACGGTCTCGCTATCGGGGGCGGCTATCGGACTAACGTGGGCAGCATCAGAAAGGGTTGCTGCCCGTGTAACTTCTGCGTAATTGAGAGGAAGTGTCGTCACCGTAGGAGGAGTCATAGATTCACCTGTCGGGATTTGAGTAAGCCGTCGTCGGAGACAATCCGACCGGACGTGCCCTTCTTGGCCACAACCAGAGCAAGTGCGTGGCTGACCGTCATACATAATGATCGCCCTACATCCGCCGATGACAAGATATGACGGAACATGTTTGGTCAGTTCAATTTTTATCTGTCGCACGCCGTTAAGAACGGGGTACGTTGTAAAGGTGGTCCATTTTTCGGCCATATGGCTGATCACTCTGCCGTAGGGCTGGAAAGCCGCGGTGACTACGTCCGGTGGTACTTCGAAAGGGAGTTCGAAGACGCGTATCGTACGGAGGCCAAGCCCCGCGTGATCGATAGAGACCGCCCCAATATGGCCATCAGAGTGTTTGAATTTAAGATCGTTCGCATGTGCGCGCACGATTCTGTTGCACACCTCGTCACTTACTAGCTTGACGTAGACAACACTGCTCGTGATAGAGAGATGGATACCAATTATGTCTCGCGGTTCAATTTTAACGTCGTCACGTAGAAAACGTTCCACTTCAAAAGCTCGCGGTCGTGCATGATCGGGTTGAAAACTGATCTTGATGGTGGTTTGTCTGTATGAATGTGCCATGTTGCGTCGGTAGTGATGGACTCTAAACTAACGACAACGCAGTAGTAAACAACGACGGGCACTCGCGACCGCGCGGACGGGACGTAAACAAGACGTCCTCGCCGCAGCGCTGCGGAAAGCAGACTGAAACCGCTCGGCCACTCCGGCCGGCCTGCCTCTAACGGTCTCATCTACGCAAAGAAAATAATTAATGCTAACCTCCTATCTTACGTAGTATCAAAAAGCATAAAACCAATATAGAATATTAAAAGAGAACCGTTAGACCGTGAACACAGTTCTTAACTGCTTCGCTACAAGACTTTGACTATAACTTGAGTAACTGTTCCTGCTCTTCTTACCGCTTTGTTAAAATAAACAGCTATCGGCTGTGTACCGACTAGTTGCAGTATCACACGAATTCGATGATAAATGATCTCTACTAGTGATCTCGTGTACGTATATACAGAACTCTTTTATTATTTTCCTTACCCAAGTTCGAATAGTAACTACCTACACTAATAAACAGCTTTACCGTTCCATTTTGGCTGTCTCCTGACCGGTCTCGGTTGTACCAATCACCAACAGTGGAATAAAAATTAGACATCTGTTTGATCAGTCTAGTATGTATGTATCCTGCCTGTATGGCGATGATATTATTAAATTACTGTTATTTTACATTTTACACTACGTAACCATTATATCTGGTAAGCAAATGTGTCGTCTATGAGAAACGCATTTTTGGTCCAACAGGCGCAAAATTTTTCTTCCACTGATAACGGCTGAAATAACCGAAACTGATGAAGAATAAATTCAAAAATGAGGTTCAGCATAAAATGAACAAGTTTTACTATAAGAAGACGTTTCAGGACTGAATATGACAGCAAAGACTATTAAAACCGGTTGCCCTTAATAATAATATTTTGTGCGACCCTGGCTTTTGGATTGTTTTTAGTACTCATATAACACAAAATTCAGTTAATCGTTTACAGCAAATGGCGAGACTATGCATTTCCTACATCTTACAGCTACAAATAGTTACTTACACAACGAACTACGCTTTATTTAACATATATGACAGCTGTAAATTGCTACGTATGCGACTTACTTGTTTTGTGATTTCCTGCAATTTTGCAGATCGGACTCCGCCTAATTAATAGTATTTAAACTAAAGCTGTAAGTTAAGTAACTGCGAGACAATTATTGCTGTGTGCACAAATACGTGTAGGCTGAATTTCTTCCCATGCTTCTGAAACGCAAAAGAGAATCTAGCTGTTGTTACTTGATTTCTGAATTTACAGCAGTGTCCTAACATGCAGTAAATTGTCAACTGCACTGAAATACTGAAGACTGCATATTATTATTTTCTCGTACCCACGCCTTACTGGTGCTGTTTTGAATATGAAGCCAAAGACGTAATTCCTGCTGTTCCTGTCTAATACAGTCATAACTGCTGTGGTGGACGATTGATTGCTTGGTGTGGAATTATTCGAAATGCGGTTCCATTTCCGTGCTGCATTTAAGTGGTGGTCGATGCAGATTAATTCGACGGCTAGTTCATGGCTCTTCAATAACGGTTTCCGCCAGAGCCATAACTGTCACTAGTTCTACTGTCGGTAGATGATATTTGAGCATGTTCTATAGACTGATTCTGCTCAGCCTATCTGTGTTTTAAATTGTGTTCAATCTGAGGTATTCTGTATATGATACATCAAAATGCCCGAGACTACCTGACAGTTAACCTGCAGGTCCCTATCGTATTAATGTTGCTGATTATTTTCTGTGTAAAACGTTGGAGCTGTGGATGTTGATTTTACTGTTATGTTCGTGCATCTTAAACTGTGAAAAAAATGGGCGGGCGTACTTGCATGGAACCGCTCTGTCGTGTAACTTGCTTCCTTTTTGTTGAAAGATTAAAGAACAAATTAGCCGGTGGCATAGTAATGCATTCGGTCTCTGGTGTGCTTGTTCAATTTTAAAAGCAGTGAGAGCGCGTCTACTTACGTTTACTGGAACTTTTATGCTACTTTCGTGTGCTCTCTTCTCCAGCGTTAAATTTTGTCGTCAGTCTAACCTGACCTCTTTTGGAGCTTCGCGCGGATCGTTTACTGTTCCGGGGGAAGGAAAGTCAGGTACAATCGTAACAGTAATTATTCACTGCGTTCTTAGCTCGCTCCTTCCTAAGCTGGTCTCACACCCGATATTGCAGTCGGAGTCTTGAATTGGTATTTAATTGTTATGTGTATTTCTAAGTGTATTTTTTATTTTATAGACGTGTTCTGCTCCCGTGCTTAGACTAAAGGTCTATGTGGTGGATCTGTAGACCAGTCGGTGCCGGACGTGCTACTATACTCACGTCTTGGTGGCCAAGGTAGTTTGCACTAATTCTGATGTTGCTGTATTTATGAAACAGCTGTTATTCTGTAAATAAATGCTCTTGTTGGTAAAATTTTATTTTAACTTTGTACAGCTCTTGGAGCACCCGATCTTTGCTCTTTTGGGTTTCTAGTTAGTCAAGTTAATTATCATTCCTGTAAATTCTAAAAACTATTAAATAAAATCGTTGTTAAATTACATTGAATTTGGGCTTTGGTTTGCCATTAACACTTCAGAATAGTTGTTCAGTTGTTATTTCAAAGCCCTAACGAAGCCTAAATGCCCTTGTTCTGTATTAATCGAAATATTGTTATCACTACTAAAAATGTTTTCAACATTATCTGAAGATAGCATTTCAGTCTAGATATGTATTTTTAAATAAATTGTTTTATATATTTTACGAATGGTGCTTAATCATAATTTGGGTCCAATCCTTCCATCTCTTGAGCAATCAGTAAATCGCAAGAAGCGTACCATTTTGACAAAGACCTTTGATCAGAAACTTCGACAATGTACTATGGACTCTAGGTGTGTAACAGCTTATATTTTTTATTAGCGTGCCGCTTAAGCATGGGAAAGTTGTAGCACAGTTTAAAGGATCTTGTAATTTGAATCATGTCGAAGTATAACATATTTTTATTTCCTGTAATTATTGGGCACAGTATACTAGTATTTAAGAGAGAAAAAAGCTTTCTCAGAGTCTGCCCTGAATTCACACGAAATGACGCTAACACTGTGGGGAAGTACCGTATTGTATGGAAGACTGTATGCAAGAAACAAAACAAGTTATCTGTATCTTGGCAGTTTTAATGAGTCAATATCAGCTCGAGTTGTGTCCCAGAACAAGTAAGAAGCGACGTGCTCAAAGTACGGATAGCACTATCGCAGATTGTGGAACTTACATTTCTCCCAAATTTGCAAAGCGTGAGCCCATCAGTAGCAGGTGATGGCCAGAAGAGCAATAGCATGTCGGCTGGAACCGAAGGCTCATTTCTCCCTTCTCAACTCTTCATTTTCAGAAAGCCCTCCATGGACGGGAAGACTCATTGCTATTGCCAATGCGACGGGGAAGAATATCGTTTATTTCATGAAAAAACTGGGGAACACAGCAGAAAGCTCCCATTCTCGGCATACAAAACACACATTGACTGACATGAGGTTACTCGCCTAGAGCAGTGTCTCCCCGATTGGTCAGCCTGTTCACACCAAACATGGTAGGAGGGCGAATCAATTCAGCCGTGCGACCACAATTTTAGAAAGAAAGCAATAATTTTTCTCATGCTGGCCGGGAAACGAAGAGACAAAAAAATATCATACTTGATTATTTTCTGGGCTTGGCAGTGCAGCCTGGAGTGCCCTACCGTCGGCTAGGCCAGGTGCTGTCTCTGCCCACAGAAGCACGAAGCAGGTCACAACATCACTTCCGCAAAAGCTTCCCATTTCCGTGAGGAAGTTCGCCTCCCCAATGAGATTCACTGACTGTCTTCTACCGAAAACAAGACACTGGGACCATAACGGGAGTGCTTCATCTCAGTGCTAAAAATGCAAAGTCTTTCTCCCAAGCCACACGTCCGGTACTCTCAATAAAATAATTACGAAATAACGACAGAAAAAGGAAGAACATCGCTTTGCGATATTTGAGAGTAATATCACACGTTCTTCAGACGGCTCCATACATTAAAACATCATAGGGTTTTCGACAAGAATAGATATCTTTAAATGGTTTAACACTGAGAATTCAACTCATTTTTGTGGGCGTGCTGAACATTTTCCATGTTTTAGTTCCAGTGTTGCGAACTTTCTCAGAGTTTATTGCCCTTCAGGTGTGGACTTACTTTTGTTTAGATGTCTGTACTCCTTCGAAGTTCCACTTTCACTGAAGGCCCAAGTTCGACATCCACTCATGGGATCTTTTTCAGGAATTATTTTTCTTCCCGGAAGTGAAATAGAAGCAACTGGTTTATAGAGGGCTCAGCGCTGGACAATTTTCATCCATTTTAATAGTAACTCCTATTTGTGCCCAGAAATAGGACTGAATTGTTGAGTGTCGAAGGTGAAATAAAGATTTGACAGTAAAATACGGATGTTCTTATTCATTATAAGGTACACATTTCATTAAAATGACGTCTCTGTTAATCGTGTTACGAAATGTATTCGGAGATGTCACAAAAGTCATGTACGACATATAGAATCTATAGGAACTCCTAGTTTCCCCTGTACTTAAATTTGTATTTATTCTTAAACATTTAATATTCTTAAATACTCTAATTACAAGGTCTTCTTCGACCTCCTGAACAGACGCTACAGGAAACGCGATAAAATACCGAGAACATACATTCCAATATAAGCCAAAAATTCTGTCTCCTCCAACATGCCTTTCGCTAAAAGATGATGATGGCAAATTCAGAGATATTCTGGCACATATAATGGCTTTTCAACATACATGCTACTGTGCACCATTCATGAATGGCACAAGAAGGGTGAAATGATGACTGAAGTGTTACGAGATGGCTTTAGGTACATAGGCGTAAATGCGAGAAATATTAATGCGTTACCTCTTGCTTCTATTGACCCTTGCTTATACCAGCTAATCTTAAGAACAATGTAGTCGCCATTACTTTTACAATATAATTTTTTAATATTCAATAAATTTATAGTCACTTTTATACTAATTAATTAACCTTCAGGGTCAAGTAACATCAATACTGTATCCGAACACTCCTGATGATGAGAAAAAACATGCACGAAACATCGCAGTGTACTAAATTGAAACATAAAATACTTACAAAGTGATAGGTATTAGTGCAGTCCTAATATTTATTTCGTAGAAATGACAAAGTATACCCTTAGCGACTATGGACTCAGTCATATTCTGAAATAGACGTTCTTCTCATAAATTTAACTTCTTGTTTGTGTAGGTATGTTTGGTAATAAAAACATGTATTTGCATTTAAATTTTGATTTACGGCTTAATACGCCGTGAATGTTTCTTTTGCATCACCACGTTAAAATAATTTTACTGCAGCCAGCTTAACAGCCGCAATAATACCACCAAGATGCTACAGACGAATAATATCTGAAGGTGACGTGAAATGCCTTGAAATGAGTTGTGTAATATTAATACGAGGGCGTTCAATAAATATTGCAACACAATTTTTTCTCTGAAACATGGTTGGTTTTTATTCAGGATTCCAGTACACCATGTTGTTCCCCACTCTCATGGCTACAAACTCAATTTTTCAACACAATCTCCGTGCAGTGCGATAGCCTTACGCCACCTCGCTAGGAGGACCTGTATGCCCACATTGTATCACTCCACTGGTCGACCTTGGAACCAAAGTTTTGCTGTACCAGTAACCTCCCCATCATCCACGTTTCTGCCTCCTGCGCAGTGTCTCCTTCATTGGACCAAACAGAACATTGTACCACTGTACTGGTCGACATTGGAACCAAAGTTTTTCTGTATTAATAACCTCCCCATCATCCATGTACTGCCTCCCGCGCAGTGTCTCCTTCATTGGGCCAAACAGATGATCTTTATGGTCTTCTGTTAGGCGACAAGGATCCAAGCCGGCACACTCGTTTGAGAACCCTAGCTGGTAGACGAGCGTGTCAGCACTACCAACAGAGACGTCCAGTTATGCAGCGAGGTGTTTAATTGTGATCCGTCGATCAACTCGAACGAGAGTGTCCGCACGTTCCAACATTGCAGGTGTCACAGCTGTGTGCTACCAGCCTGCGCGCGGTTAGTAGCACAGGTTTGCGCGACCTTCTTGCGAAGATGACAGATGAGACCGTCCAACGACACACCATGACTTTGCTCACTGCCAGGTATTCGCAGACATTCTGCAAGTGCCTATGAATGTCTACTATTCTCTCGTTCTCCGCCAAAAGAAATCCAATGTCATTTCTCTGCTTGGAACGTAATACAGACACTACTGTGGAAATGGAAATGAGCGTTTGGCGTCATTGGCCGAGAGGCCCCTTACGGAGCAAGTACCAACCGCCTTGGCGTCGGTCTTATTACATTCGACGCCACATTGGGCGACCTGTGGCCCGGATGGGGAGAAATGATGATGAAGATAACACAACACCCAGTCCCTGAGCGGAGGAAATCCCCGACCCAGCCGGGAATCGAACCCGGGCCCGTAGGACGGCAATCCGTCACGCTAACCACAGAGCTATCGGGGAGGACGGACGCTACTATAAAGGCTACGTATAGCGCCACCACCTGTCGGAACTATAGGGGCTGAGGCGGGAATATTCCATGATGTCCCACAACAAATTCCGAATTTTTTTAACCGAACCTGTCTTGAAGAAAAAGAAAAGTGTTGTGTTACTTATTGTACACCCCTAGTGAAATAATTTATGGCGGTTTCTGATTTTAGTGTTTTTTTTTATACGTACCCCGGTTTTACGCAGTCATGGTAGACCTGAACTACAAGTTTTTGTTTTGCTTGTCGAAGAACGTTCCACGACGCGGCACGTCTTCTAAATCGCAGCGATCTCACCAGACGTCAGCTGGACAGAGGGGGCGGGACGCAGTGTTTGGAAGGGCGGCAGCGGCCGCGACTGCTGCTGAGTCAGCGGCGGCCGCTCTATATGTTAATGCCGCCAGTGACACGCCGACCGCCCCCACAACCCCCCCACACACACGCACACACGTGACGCGGCGGCAGGGTTCCAGCGCGGCGCGCGTCCTCCTGCCGCCGCAGTCATCGCGAGCGGGAGAGCGCAGGTATCGGGTACAGGGCGGCAGCGCTAACCTGTAGAGATGGGCAAACTCGTTCATCCTTGGGAACTAGTTCACTGCTGATCGTTCTTTTTTGGGAACCGTTCATTTTTACTCGTTCACCGTTCATTTCTGCTTGGTATATGGTTCTTATGAAAAACTGAAAACTAGTAGTGTAGGTGACTGAAGGATGGAGGGCACCAAGATGGGGCACTTGCCTCCCCCCTGGAGTACAGAGTTTTTATTCATTACAGAATTCTTACACACTTTTAGAAGTAATTTCTGTGATTCTGCAGAACCTCTCGTTTAGTCAGCCGTCTTCGGTCCCGGGTTCGATCCCCGCCACTGCCTAAATTTTGATAAATAATCACCACTGGCGGCCGAAGACTTTCGGCATAAGAAGTCAGCCTCATTCTGCCAACGGCCTTGTCAAAGAGGGCGGAGGAGCGGATAGAGGTTCAGGGCACTCTCTTGTCCTAGGGGTGGGAAATTGCCCCTAAAGGCGGAAGAATCAGCAATGATCAACGACATGAGGATGCATAAGGCAATGGAAATCACTGCATTAAAGACACGTAACGTGTATCCACAGGACATGTGGCTTGTAATTGAAGAAGTGTCATGATAATCTCTCCATTGGCAAAAGATTCCGGAATAGTCCCCCATTCGGATCTCCGGGAGGGGACTGCCAAGGGGGAGGTTACCATGAGAAAAAGATTGAATAATCTATGAAAGGATAACGTTCTACGATTCGGGGCGTGGAATGTCAGAAGCTTGAACGTGGTAGGGAAACTAGAAAATCTGAAAAGGGAAATGCAAAGGCTCAATCTAGATATAGTAGGGGTCAGTGAAGTGAAGGAAGACAAGGATTTCTGGTCAGATGAGTATCGGGTAATATCAACAGCAACAGAAAATGGTATAACAGGTGTAGGATTCGTTATGAATAGGAAGGTAGGGCAGAGGGTGTGTTACTGTGGAAAGTTCAGTGACCGGGTTGTTCTAATCAGAATCGACAGCAGACCAACACCGACAACAATAGTTCAGGTATACATGCCGACGTCGCAAGCTGAAGATGAACAGATAGAGAAAGTGTATGAGAATATTGAAAGGGTAATGCAGTAAGTAAAATCTAATAGTCATGGGCGACTGGAATTCAGTTGTAGGGGAAGGAGTAGAAGA
Organism: Schistocerca cancellata; assembly: GCF_023864275.1. NCBI lineage: Eukaryota > Metazoa > Arthropoda > Insecta > Orthoptera > Acrididae > Schistocerca > Schistocerca cancellata. The sequence goes on along the minus strand of NC_064627.1, from coordinate 816,057,057 downwards.
AAAGATTACAGGAGAATATGGGCTTGGGACAAGGAATGAAAGAGGAGAAAGACTAATTGAGTTCTGTAACAAGTTTCAGCTAGTAACAGCGAATACCCTGTTCAAGAATCACAAGAGGAGGAATACTTGGAAAAGGCCGGGAGATACGGGAAGATTTCAATTAGATTACATCATCGTCAGACAGAGATTCCGAAATCAGTTACTGGATTGTAAGGCGTACCCAGGAGCAGATATAGACTCAGATGACAATATAGTAGTGATGAAGAGTAGGCTGAAGTTCAAGAAATTAGTCAGGAAGAATCAATACGCCAAGAAGTGGGATACGGAAGTACTAAGATACAGCAATAAGGAATAGCGCAGTAGGCAGTACAGTTGAAGAGGAATGGACATCTCTAAAAAGGCCATCACAGAAGTTGGGAAGGAAAACATAGGTACAAAGAAGGTAGCTGCGAAGAAACCATGGGTAACAGAAGAAATAATAATTAAATGGACACCCTAGCTGCAAGCAGGCGTTGATATACTTCATTAGGAACATGTTGAAAATGTGTGCTCCGACCGGGACTCGAACCCGGGATCTCCTGCTTACATGGCAGACGCTCTATCCATCTGAGACACCGCGGGCACAGAGGATAGTGCGTCTGCAGGGACTTATCCCTTGCACGCTCGAGTCCCGGTCGGGGCACACATTTTCAACATGTCCCTAATGAAGTATATCAACGCCTGCTTGCAGCATAGGGTGTCCATTTAATTATCATTTCATTTCTAGCAAAGCTGCATGGTCATCAACGGTAACTGTTCTTTCGGGAACAGATACTACCGTCATACACAGTTAAAAACAGAAGAAATACTTCAGTTGATTGATGAAAGGAGGAAGTACAAACATGTTCCTGGAAAATCAGGAATACAGAAATACAAGTCGCTGAGGAATGAAACAAATAGGAAGTGCAGGGAAGCTAAGACGAAATGGCTACAGGAAAAATGTGAAGACATCGAAAAAGATATGTTTGTCGGAAGGACAGACTCAGCCTACAGGAAAGTCAAAACAACCTTTGGTGGCATTAAAAGCAACGGTGGTAACATTAAGAGTGCAACGGGAATTCCACTGTTAAATGCAGAGGAGAGAGCAGATAGGTGGAAAGAATACATTGAAAGCCTCTATGAGGGTGAAGATTTGTCTGATGTGGTAGAAGAAGAAACAGGAGTCGATTTAGAAGAGATAGGGGATCCAGTATTAGAATCGGAATTTAAAAGAGCTTTGGAGGACTTACGGTCAAATAAGGCAGAAGGGATAGATAACATTCCATCAGAATTCCTAAAATCATTGGGGGAAGTGGCAACAAAACGACTATTCACGTTGGTGTGTAGAATATATGAGTCTGGCGATATACCATCTGACTTTCGGAAAAACATCATCCACACAATTCCGAAGACGGCAAGTGCTGACAAGTGCGAGAATTATCGCAGAATCAGCTTGACAGCTCATGCATCGAAGCTGATTACAAGAATATTATACAGAAGAATGGAAAAGAAAATTGAGAATGCGCTAGGTGACGATCAGTTTGGCTTTAGGAAAAGTAAAGGGATGAGAGAGGCAATTCTGACGTTACGGCTAATAATGGAAGCAAGGCTAAAGAAAAATCAAGACACTTTCATAGGATTTGTCGACCTGGAAAAAGCGTTCGACAATATAAAATGGTGCAAGCTGTTCGAGATTCTGAAAAAAGTAGGGATAAGCTATAGGGAGAGACGGGTCATATACAATATGTACAACAACCAAGAGGGAATAATAAGAGTGGACGATCAAGAACGAAGTTCTCGTATTAAGAAGGGTGTAAAACAAGGCTGTAGCCTTTCGCCCCTACTCTTCAATCTGTACATCGAGGATGCAATGATGGAAATAAAAGAAAGGTTCAGGAGCGGAATTAAAATACAAGGTGAAAGGATATCAATGATACGATTTGCTGATGACATTGCTATCCTGAGTGAAAGTGAAGACGAATTAAATGATCTGCTGAACGGAATGAACAGTCTAATGAGTACACAGTATGGTTTGAGAGTAAATCGGAGAAAGACGAAGGTAATGAGAACTAGTAGAAATGAGAACCGCGAGAAACTTAACATCAGGATTGATGGTCACGAAGTCAATGAAGTTAAGGAATTCTGCTACCTAGGCAGTAAAATAACCAGTGACGAACGGAGCAAGGAGGACATCAAAAGCAGACTCGCTATGGCAAAAAAGGCATTTCTGGCCAAGAGAAGTCTACTAATATCAAATACAGGCATTAATTTTGAGGAAGAAATTTCTGAGGATGTACGTCAGGAGTACAGCATTGTATGGTAGTGAAACATGGACTGCGGGAAAACCGGAACAGAAGAGAATCGAAGCATTTGAGATGTGGTGCTATAGACGAATGTTGAAAATTAGGTGGACTGATAAGGTAAGGAATGAGGAGGTTCTACGCAGAATCGGAGAGGAAAGGAATATGTGGAAAACACTGATAAGGAGAAGGGACAGGATGATAGGACATCTGCTAAGACATGAGCGAATGACTTCCATGGTACTAGAGGGAACTGTAGAGGAAGCTAGAGATTGGAATACGTCAAGCAAATAGTTGAGGACGTAGGTTGCAAGTGCTACTCTGAGATGAAGAGGGTAGCACAGGAAAGGAATTCGTGGCGGGCCGCATCAAACCAGTCAGTAGACTGATGACCAAAAAAAAAAAAAAAAAAGCCTTGTGTGGCTGATCGCAGGGAAATAAATAATATAGGGTGGCGCACGGAAACCCGGCGCCGAGTACAGAGTGTTCGCCAATTACGGACGATGACGATGTGTTGACCGTTATGAGCAGATACAACAAACAGACAAACATGTAATAATTAGGCAGTGAAGAAATAACAAGCTAATGCAAGCAACAATTGCGAAAGAATCGATGACGATGTGTAGAGAGCTGGAGAAGAGAAAATGAAAATCTCACGTGAGACGCGTGGGCTATAGTTCATGTAGTCTTGTAAACCTGTTGGTGGCTGTTTCCCAACTTAATAGACGATAAGTGTTTTGTATAAAATTCTTCGTTTCGACTTCCACTACATAGCTATGCTACGTTGTAAACAATAATCGTTTACACCCTATATATAGTTCACGTTGTCTCTGAATTCGTAGCGAAGTAGAGACTTTATGGAAGCATAAAATAAAATGTGGTTTCTCATACTTGCATCACACGCTTAGTAAAAATTAGGTTTTTATGTTGCATTATTAAAGTTAATGCAGCAATAATAATAATTAAGTTCGCAGTAATAAATTTTTGGTTTGAAAGCTCCTTTTGAACAAATGTGTTTGAGATAATAAGTAAATACGATTTTATGGCAATCTATGTCTTTTCAAATGGAGAGGCACTAAAAATTAAGAAATTATTGAAAGTTAGCTGCTAAATCAAGTCGATGAAACCAAAAAATATATGAATAACAAAAAAAACTTGCCTTGTTATGTCTTCTGCTGTTCATCGATATAATGAAGTGGGCTGATATGCCCTTTTGTTACCTGAAAAGACGTACCTATTACATACAACGTAATTTTTGTGTAATTTACGTAACTATAAAATACTTTTTGATTACCGGTCGTGGACGCTGAATAGCCAGAACCAAGTGCAAGAACAGTTTGGAACACATGTAAAATAGGCGAGCTGAACGAAATGAACAACTGGATACTGAACGAACTAGGAGCAGTCGGCAGTGGAACTGAGACAGGTGGTCATGCGAAGACGAGACTGAGACGAGCACGCGACCGAGGCTGAAACGAGAACTGCCGAAGTGACCGCCGCGACCGAAGTGAACTATGAACCGATCGTTCCTTGGAATTCGTTCCTCGGTCCTTTCGTTCATCTTAGTGAACCGTTCCTTTGCACCCGTTCGTTCGCGAACTACCCATCTCTACTACCCTGTTTGCTAGTCTGCCGCCGCTCTAGAGGCACGTCACCACTGTTCCTATCCGGGCACCTAGTAGTGGACTTCATAGTGGGTGTGACCACCCTACACCTTTATGACGTCCTCAACTGTGCTGGGAACACTTCCAGTGGATTATCTGTATGTCTGCGGAGAAACGATTACCCTTCCTTACTCAAGGCTCGAATCTAGAGCAGGTAGTGATGTTGGACGCTGGCGTCTGGACCGAAACCGACGTTTTGACTCATCCCAGGGGTGTTCCATAGGGTCCGGGTCGGGACTTGTAAGACTCCGAAGTTTTTCTTTCTTTACATTTATGAAATTATGGACCAAAGACTCCAAAAATATTAATAATTACTTGTAAGGCTTCCTGTGACCCGCCAGGGTAGCCGAGAGCGATAACGCGCTGCTTCCTGGACTCGGGTAGGCGCGCCGGCCCCGGATCGAATCCGCCCGGCGGATTAACGACGAGGGCCGGTATGCCGGCCAGCCTGGATGGGCTTTTAGACGGTTTTCCACATCCCGCTAGGTGAATACCGGACTGGTCCCCAAGTTCCGCCTCAGTTACACGACTCACAGACATCTGAAAACGTTCGCACTGTTTCACGGCTTACACTAGACGCAGACAGCTGGGGTACGCTACTTCCGTCCCAGGGGGTTTGGGGTGGCGGCAGGTAGGGCATCCGGCCACCCTCTGCAACTAACACTGCCAAATCCGTCATAACAAAGCCGACACCTCGTTGGAGGGGGACAAAGGCCACGAAAAAGAAAGAAAGAAACTTGTAAGACTTCCTGTGATAAAGGAAGGCGCCGCCTTAACATTTTTTCTGCCCCCAGCAAGAAGGTACCTTGTTCGTTTTGTAAATAAAAACCGCCATTTCTTGCTGCAACGTATTTTATTTCTCCCAGACGCGTACCTTAGGGTGTCGGCAGTGGAATGTGGAATGATACAGTTTTGTTCTAAATATGCGATGTTTGTAGATTGTAAAACAGTTCATGTCTTGTTTTTTACGAAAAAGTAATTACTTAGAGTGCTTCGATTTTCTCTTTGGCATCTGCGTTTGTTCTCATCTGATCACATGTTGGGCGTTCAGAAGACTGTGTATGAACGTTCATACAAGCATACAAAACATAAAATTCAACAACATATGCAAATTTAATGAACTTTTACCTGAATATATCAATGTAAACATCAAAACATTTCACACAACGCTCAAAAAGCAGTGCATGCTGGCCGTAAAATGTGGTTAAAATTCGAAATCGAATCCTTATACTTCGCAAAACATGAACTACTTTACGAGTTATATAAGGCACATTTGCAACTCGCAAACACCATTAACAATATGACAGTTTTCTCCCCTTCTGGTAAACATGGTTGGAAGTCACATCAAACTGCTAGACAAAGAATGGAATAGTACGACCTCCAACATGTGGCCAGATGAGAGGAAATGCAGATCCTAACCAAAAACGCGAAGAAATGTAAGTAATCAGTTATTCTCTTAAAACAAAAGACGTGAACTCATTTGTGTTCTACAAGTATTGCATATTAAAGCGAAACTGTATCATTCTAGATTATACTGACGATGCCTTAAATTAAAAGGCGAGAGCTTTGTGGAAGAAATAAAATACATTGCAGCAAGAAAAGACGGTTCCCATTTACAAAGCAAATATTTATATGCTTGCCGCGGATGATGGCCACACAATCAAACTAGAGATGCTTTGTTGTTTCGCATCGTCATTTGTCCTTCAGTTTTCACCATGTAACCATCCATCTTGCAGCTCTTAACGACAATGGAAACATTTAAGTATATTTAAGTCAATATCTTTAAGGTTTATATGTTCAACAACCCAACAAATCCCTTTGTATTAACTCGTTGTAATTATCAGCTTTGTTTGCAACTATTCGTGAAAGAAATGAAGTGCTGATGTGTTGTACGTCTGCCACTCGCGTATTCCAAAAGCTGATTAACAAATAATCAGATCTTTTATTGTGCACCAGTGAACCTGCAGTCTCTCAGAAACGAAGTCCTACACTCAATTAACGATACAGCGGTACATGACTGACCGATCGTGTTACTTGACTTTCCTAAATTATGTTGGCCACGTCTGTAACGTTATGTTTCTCCCCAATACCAGTCTGCAGTAACAGAAATAAAACTTCCTGGCAGATTAAAACTGTGTGCCCGACCGAGACTCGAACTCGGGACCTTTGCCTTTCGCGGGCAAGTGCTCTACCAACTGCGCTACCGAAGCACGACTCACGCGCGGTCCTCACAGCTGTACTTCTGCCAGTATCTCGTCTCCTACCTTCCACACTTTACAGAAGCTCTCCTGCGAAACTTGTAGAACTAGCACTCCTGAAAGAAAGGATACTGCAGAGTGAAAATCTCATTTTGGAAACATCCCCCAGGCTGTGGCTAAGCCATGTCTCCGCAGTATCCTTTCTTTCAGGAGTGCTAGTTCTGCAAGTTTCGCAGGAGAGCTTCTGTAAAGTTTGGAAGGTAGGAGACGAGATACTGGCAGAAGTAAAGCTGTGAGGAGCGGGCGTGAGTCGTGCTTCGGTAGGTCAGTTGGTAGAGCACTTCCCCGCGAAAGGCAAAGGTCCCGATTTCGAGTCTCGGTCAGGCACACAGTTTTAATCTGCCAGGAAGTTTCATATCAGCGCACACTCCGCTGCAGAGTGAAAATCTCATTCTGGAATAGAAATAAACATTCCATTATTTTCATCTTGCAACCGTTACGAAATTGTCTCGAATGAAAAACAGCCCACAGTTGCACTAAATTATGTTTATATTAAACCTTGACCGTGGTTTCTGCTATAATAATATAGCCTTCTTCAGAAGTCCTAAAAATGATCGAAATAACATCCAAACCATTGATACAATCTATATATAAAGTGCAAAATTACGTAAGTGATAACAAATAAAATGGCTCTGAGCACTATGGGACTTAACATCTGTGGTCATCAGTCCCCTAGAACTTAGAACTACTTAAACCTAACTAACCTAAGGACATCACACACATCCATGCCCGAGGCAGGATTCGAACCTGCGACCGTAGCGGTCACGCGGTTCCAGACTGAAGCGCCTAGAACCGCACGGCCACACAGACCGGCTAAGTGATAACATATTACTTACATACACACTACTAAATGAAAAATGTCTTAGCGCAGTGGCTGCGTCAAGACCAATAAAATAACTTCAACAGACATAAGCCTGTTTTGAAAGTAAATAAAATTACATATGGCACCGTGTGTCCTTCACCACTGCCTCTGGTATACTGGGCGCACGGTCGTCAAATTTGCTGCACCCTGCGCACTATAGGTATTATTACTGACGTAATTTTGTAGTTTAGGTGTAGAGTGTATCACTGGTGTAGATGTTATTTCGATCATTTTTAGGACTTCTGAAGAAGGCTATATTATTATAGCAGAAACCATGGTCAAGGTTTAAAATAAACATAATTTGGTGAATCTGTGAGCTGTTTTTCATTCTAGAAATTAACATTACTGAGTTGACTTCCTATGGGGAAGTGGTAAATAATCACGACGGAATTCCTCACATTAACTATATTCCTTCTACTTTCTCATCAGGCAAGATTGCGATTAAAACTCAGACTCTGGGCAGCCCAACCCATTTTCCAAATGTTGTTTTCCACAAACGACTGCCTCACAGATGCTGCTTATCGCAGGGTGCATTGTCATGCCTAAACAGACGAATACCGTCTCCGAACTGTTCCTTTGCTGTATTCAGAGGACAATGCTGTGTTCATATCCTTCCGCATTTAGCATTTTCTTAAGCGCAATAAGTGGATCACTCCTTAGCCTCAAGAAACACACCCACACAATACAAACACCTCCTCCATGTTTCACTGTTGGTACTACACATGGTGGCGGATAACGTAAGACACTCACCACACCCAAATCTTTCCATGGGATTGCCACAGAGTAAAGCGTAATTCATACACTACTGGCCATTAAAATTGCTACACCAAGAAGAAATGCAGATGATAAACGGGTATTAATAGGACAAATATATTATACTAGAACTGACATGTGATTACATTTTCACCCAATTTGGGTGCATAGATCATGAGAAATCAGTACCCAGAACAAGCTCCTCTGACCGTAATAACGGCCTTGATAGGCCTGGGCATTGAGTCAAACAGAGTTTGGATGGCGTGTACAGGTACAGCTGCCCATGTAGCTTTAACACGATACCACAATTCATCAAGAGTAGTGACTGGCGTATTGCGGCGAGCCAGTTGCTCAGCAACCATTGACCAGACGTTTTCAATTGGTAAGAGATCTGGAGAATGTGCTGGCCAGGGCAGCAGTCGAACATTTTCTGTATCCAGAATGCCCCGTACAGGACCTGCAAGATGCGGTCGTGCATTATCCTGCTGAAATGTAGGATTTCGCAGGGATCGAATGAAGGGTAGAGCCACGGGTCGTAACACATCTGAAATGTAACGTCCACTGTTCAAAGTGCCGTCAATGCGAACAAGAGGTGACCGAGACGTGTAACCAATGGCACCCCATACCATCACGCCGGGTGATACGCCAGTATGGCGATGACGAATACACGCTTCCAATGTGCGTTCACAGCGATGTCACCAAACACGGATGCGACCATCATGATGCTGTACACAGAACCTGGATTCATTCGAAAAAATAACGTTTTGCCATTCGTGCACCCAGGTTTGTCGTTGAGGACACCATCGCAGGCGCTCCTGTTTGTGATGCAGCGCCAAGGGTAACCGCATCCATGGTCTCTGAGCTGATAGTCCATACTGCTGCAAACGTCGTCGAACTGTTCGTCCAGATGGTTGTTGTCTTGCAAACGTCTCCATCTGTTGACTTGGGGATCGAGGCGTGGCTGCACGATCCGTTACATCTATGCGGATAAGATGACTGTCATCTCGACTGCTAGTGATACGAGGCCGTTGGGATCCAGCACGGCGTTCCGTATTACCCTCGTGAACCCACCGATTCCATATTCTGCTAACAGTCATTGGATCTCGACCAACGCGAGCAGCAATGTCGCGATACGATAAACGGCAATCGCGATAGGCTACAATCCGACCTTTATCAAAGTCGGAAACGTGATGGTAGGCATTTATCCTCCGCATTTCTCCTCCTTACACGAGTCATCACAAGAACGTTGCACCAGGCAACGCCGGTCAATTGCTGTTTTTGTATGAGAAATCGGTTGGAAACTTTCCTCATGTTAGCACGTTGTAGGTGTCGCCACCGGCGCCAACCTTGTGTGGATGCTCTGAAAAGCTAATCATTTGCATATCATAGCATCTTCTTCCTGTCGGTTAAATTTCGCGTCTCTAGCACGTCATGTTCGTGGTGTAGCAATTTTAATGCCCACTAGTGTAACTCGAAATCATTCGTTTCCAAGCATCCTCTATCCAGTGGCGTCGTTAATTTCGACTTCGGAAAGGTTTGTCTCGTGAGAAGCTTGCTTGTCGACCATTTAACTCCCTGCGCACAGTCGTTGAGCTACATCGACTGCTGGTAGTACTTAGGGACTCACGAGTCCTTTGATATCATCCTTTGATATCACAAGATGTTTTACAACCACCCTCCGCCCTGCTCGATTGTCTCTGTCCAACAGTACAAGAGATCTGCCTGGTGTTGCTTTAGCTCAGGTTCTTCCTTCGTATTTCAACTTCACAGTCACTTCAGCAACAGTAGATTTGGACAGCTTTAGAAGGGTTGAGATTTCTATCATGGATTTGCTACTAAGGTAGTCAGATGTCTAGTCCACGATCCTAGTCACTGAACTCTCCCGACCGCCCCATACTGAAGTTAATGCTTCTCTGATGACCAACATAGTACTTCTGGCCTCCTTTCCTAGTGACGAGTCGGCCTCTGGTGATACTAATGGTCAGTTCCGAATCACATAAATGTCTTTGTATAGCACACGCACTATCAGCCACCCTACAACCGCATAGTTTATTTTGTTTGGAGGAAAATTAGCTGTTAGTTGGTTAGTTTCATATTACGTGGATCGTTTGCACGATAAACCGTAATGATATGGAACGAGTGATTTTACACTCACATCGGAAGTTTTGAATTTAAAATAATAATTAAACGGCCTTCGCGATAAATTTTAAATTGGCATCGATTATAATAATGGAAGATAATATTCGATTTTAATAGGAAGTTACGTTCGTCAGAACACTGACTATGAATTCACTTTCTCCAAAAGATTCATCAAAAATGAAAATAAAACAAGACGTTGTCAGAAGCACTAACACGGTTGCAAATATAAAGGAAAGTAACTTGATCGCCGGCCGCTGTGGCCGAGCGGTTCTATGCGCTTCAGTCCGGAACCGCGCTGCAGCTACGGTCGCAGGTTCGAATCCTGCTTCGGGCATGGATGCGTGTGATGTCGTTAGGTTAGTTAGGTTTAAGTAGTTCTAAGTCCAGGGGACTGAACACCTCCGATGTTAAGCCCCATCGTGCTTAGAGCCATTTGAACCATTTTTTTGTAACTTGGTCTGCTATTCACTATGTATAGGTTGTCTACTTCGCTTTGTTTTCAGAGTTAGGGATCACGAATACCCATCTGTTCGTCGAAAAAGGATTCAACAACAGCAAGCAACGTAATATTCTTTCAGAGTGTAGAAGGTGAAGTTAGGACAAAACTGGTAATAAGAGCTTTAAGTATAATGGGGTTCGGGCCACTGCCAAAGAAAGGTGGCAGAATCCTTTGAACCTGGTAGGAAGTTGTGCAACCAAATGTTATTCGTTAGCTACTCATTTTATTTCTGCGGAAATACCTTGCACATTTACTCTGCTCCAGTTCGTCGAAGAAAATTCATGCAAACAAACAGTCTAATTATGAACAACGCCCTCCTCTGCGCAAAATACCTGACAGTGGATAAAGTGCTCGAGTAGAAGCTCCCTAAATCCTCATCGTGGGGGACCCTGTCATAATTAATCTTTGGAAAGATGATATCGTGGACAGTGATACTGAGACGCAGAGCAGTCAACAGGCTAAGATGCTCTTGTACGCCACGGAAACGTTGCAGTCGACTTTACACTGCTAGTGTGATGTAAGATCCGCGGAACTTCCAGGCCACCTGTGTTTTCTATGCAGCCGTCTGACCGAGACCTGGATCTAACACGTGTATTATTGTTTGTATTCGATACACTAAAACTCTCAGACGAACGTTTGCTAATTTAAAGAGTACGGTGAAAGTCATCACTGACTCATCAATATCATGAGGAGATTTCACAGACAAACCGCCGGCCGCGGTGGTGTAGCGGTTCTGGCGCTGCAGTCCGGAACCGCGGGACTGCTACGGTCGCAGGTTCGAATCCTGCCTCGGTTATGGGTGTGTGTGATATCCTTAGGTTCGTTAGGTTTAAGTAGTTCTAAGTTCTAGGGGACTTATGACCTAAGATGTTGAGTCCCATAGTGCTCAGAGCCATTAAGAACAGACAAACCAACGGTATCCAAAGTTTCACGACCCTCGAGAGTTCCAATAATAATATTGCAAAGAGTCTAAACCTGCCTCAAAAATTCAGAATTCACATTTTTTATTATTATTGACATTTGTATGACTACTTTATCATGTAGACATAGAGCGTACTCGAAACTGAAGCTCTATTTACGAACCAAAATAAGGCACGATTCTAGTATTAGTACGTCTAAACCGATTCGATAGTATCGCGAGGATACTGAAAATCATTTTGAGGAGAACTGATCCAATTTACTGAAATTTTGAAAATTCTTGTTACTAAGGGTGCCTCAAAAAGAGCGCTGTTCTTGATATGTCAAAGTAAGGAGTACATTTTTACAAAAAAACATATACAAAATACATCATATAACTTTCCCATTTCATTTATGAAAAATGTGCGGCATATGACCTCCTCTACTGCGCTAGCATGCCAAGACACTGTCCATAAAATTCAATGTGACTGCATGACAAGTTTTCACACTCATTTTGCTGACAACCCGTCGAATTTTCTCAATCAAGTCATAGATGTTCAGGGGTTTATTGCCATACACCACTGAGTTAAGACGATCTCAAAGAAAAAAGTCACAAGGAGTTAAGTCACACTACGTTGGTGGCCATTGATGATCAGCGTTGCGCGAAATGAGACGATCCGCTAACCGATGGAGCAACTGGACTGTTTCGCAGGAAGTGTGGCAGGTGGCACCATCCTGCTCAAAAACAACTCTTCAGGGTCCGTTCCATCCAAATGCGGTAACAAAACTCCCCTACCGTCGTACGGTATCGGTCTCATTTGACTGTAACAGCTTGTCCTGCCTCATCTTTTTTTTTTCTTTAAAAAAAAGAAAGGATCGATGACGCCACCAGATCAAAAGAACAAAACTGTCACTCGTTGTGGATGCGTTTCCCTTCCTTGGATCATGCAAGAAATTTACGACTCCCAGACAAAGCAGTTCTGCTTATTCACAAAACTATTTAAATGGCAATGTGCTTCATCATTGAAGATGATTTTGTTTGAGAAGCTTTCATCCCCCTGTCGTCCTCTCATAAACTAGTCAACAGCCTGTCGTCTCTTCTGGTGATCCGTCACTTTCAGCTGCTGCGTCAACTGAATTTCGTAGAGGTGGTAATGAGGATCATACCGGAGAATTCTCCGTATTGAAGAACAGCTTAACTCAACTGTTGGAGCCACGCAGGATTAGCCGAGCGGTCTCAGGCGCTGCGGTCATGGACTGTGCGGCTGGTCCCGGCGGTGGTTCAAGTCCTCCCTCGGGCATGGGTGTGTGTGTTTGTCCTTAGGATAGTTTAGGTTAAGCAGTGTCCAAGCTTAGGGACTGATGACCTTAGCAGTTACGTCCCATAAGATTTCACACAAATTTGAACATTTCAACTGTTGAAGATGGTGACGAATTGATTTCATTGGGCTAAGAGCCACAATGTTCTGCGCAATGTTCTGCGCACTTCGACCAGAATGACTACACCGAAGACATTTAATGTTTACTGTTGAACCCGTCTCAGAGAACTCTTTCGTAAGTCTACGAACTGTTGACTCATTTGGTATCTCATTACGCCCTAGAATCGCGCGAAGCCGCCTGACTGTTGCTGAATAACTTCTCCATTGTGATAAAACGTTTTCACAATTTCCATATGTTCCGCACAAGTGAATTGCTGGATGGTTAGACGCCGAATACGAGAAATTCGAAATGAATCAACAATTGGAATGTTTGTGGAAATAGGAAAGAATCAAAAGATGTACCCACCGATAAACAAAATTTACCAGCCGTTTAAAACCGGGGCTGTGTTTGAACTATGCTTTACTTCTGAATATCATGACGGAATTTACGAATCTAGATTGTATCGCTTCGTATTTGATCATTATTTTTGCCTCTGGTGTTCGTAATGTGGAAACTGAAAGATTTTGCTCTCACTTGTTGATAGTAATAGCTGTAGTAAACGTTCAGTACATTATATTACTGTTGTTACCGAAAACATTGGCAGGACTGCAGAGCCTGTAAGCTTTGCTGCGGCTAATTCGGACTTCGTCTGGCGCTCCCCCTGCTTCCCCCCCCCCCCCCCCCCCCCCAGCGGCGCAACCACATTTGTAACTGTGTCTTTGTCTGAATTCCCTAACACGATTTTTTTCAGTTATTTATAAAGCTGATATGACAGTACTGAAAACGACTACAATATGTTTTGGATGTAATGTAGGTTGGTCCTTGCAAAATTGTCCTCCCTGGGTCTCAGTTGGCTGATTTCTTTTCCCTAATGGGCACCGCCAGCGGAAACACATGTTGAAAAGCAGCTTCTGATGAATGTAGTTATGTGGTGTATTTTTATTTGGCAGTCCCTTCTTATTTCCAGCTATGAACCGGATCAAGGTAGAAAGATTATTTCACTTCTTCAAATGGTTCACATGGCTCTGAGCACTTAACTACTGAGGTCATCAGTCCCCTAGAACTTAGAACTACTTAAATCTAACTAACCTAAGGACATCACACACATCCATACCCGAGGCAGGATTCGAACCTGCGACCGTAGCGGTCACGTGGTTCCAAACTGAAGCGCCTAGAACCGCACGACCACACCGGCCAGCATTCGAAGTTAGATTGTGAGCAAGAATTCTCCAGCAAATCGATGTTAAGGATACTGGTCTGTAATTATGCGATCCGTTCTTTCGCATTTTTTACACAAAGAAGTCCACTTTTTTTTCCTTTGCTTGGGATTCGCGATGAATGCAACCTAAGTAAGAGACAAATGCTGCCGAGTAATCTCTCTAGAACCAAACTGTGATTCCGTCTAGACCTGCGGCTTTCCTTTTTCCAACTCGTTCGGTTGCTTCTCTCCGTCAGGGATGCCTATTTCTATGTCCTCCACGCGGGAGTTTGTGTGACAGTCAAACGACGAAATGTTCAAATGTGTGTGAATTCTTATGGGACTTAACTGCTAAGGTCATCAGTCCCAAAGCTTACACACTACTTAACCTAAATCATCCTAAGGTCGAACACACACACCCATGCCCGAGGGAGGATTCGTACCTCCGCCGGGACCAGGTGCACAGTTCATGACTGCAGCGCCCAAGACCGCTCGGCTAATCCCGCGCGGCAGTCAAACGACGATATGTTTGTACGACCCTCCTGTGTGGACGATTTCTTAAACACTAAATTTAAAACTTCAACTTTTGATTATACGTACGAGAAGAATTTTCTCGATTTCTCGGTAAGATCTTTCGGTAAGGTGTGTGGGTGGAAGTTGTTGTATACTTCGTGCATCGATATTCTTATTGACGAGCTAATTTCAGACATCTTTTGCCTGTCGACATCTGCGAGTTCTTTTTTGAGCAGAGAGTGAAACAATCTCTGCTTCCTCAGCATTTTCCGAAATTTGATAAAACTGTATTATCAATTAATCATCAAATGTTGCTGCCAATATATCCATGTCGTCAGGATGGAAATTGCTGCCGGCCGCGGTGGCCGAGCGGTTCTAGGCGCTTCAGTTCGGAACCTCGCGAGTGCTACGGTCGCAGGTTCGAATCCTACCTCGGTAAGGGATGTGTGTGATGTCCTTAGGTTGATTAGGTTTAAGTAATTCTAAGTTCTAGGGGACTGATGACATCCGATGTTAAGTCCCATAGTGCTCAGAGCCATTTGAAAATTGCTCCCGTATTTTCTACGCCGGTCTAACTCTTCAGCTTCTCTGGACTCATTTTGCACATCGTCGGCCGAGGTACACTACCACCAGAGTGTTGTTGTACAGACTTCGTGCTGCACTGATGAGATGCTGAGACTACCAGTCTGGCTCTGATAATGTAGGCCATTATACCCTGTTATTCCCACCACGAGCTGCAGGCCGTAATATGCTAACCCTGAAAAAAATAGGCAAAAATCTTTTATTGGAAGGAACATTCATTCAGTGTGTATAAGGTGAAGCGACAATTTTCTTATTGGGGATGGGCAATAATGGCTAAAACGCCATGACGCTGCGATAAACTGCATTTCGTCGGTTAAGTCAAGTGGTTTTCGTAAGGAAGTTATGAAAAATGCGTGGTCCGAAATGCAGCACTTGCTCTCTGTCAAAAATGTACGAACTCTGTACACAGCGCTAGTACCCACCGACATAATTTGCGCCTGTATGTTTCAAGTTGGCCTGTTTACTACCTGTTCCTGCCTGCCTGCATAGCTGACCAGGGCGGTCTGCCGGAAATAGAGTGGTGGGCGTTTCGAAACTCTGGCGCGGCAGCACCATCAGCAGCAGCAGCAGGTCCAGCAGCGGCTCCCGACGAGAGATTAATGGTGGCCGCAGCCATCCTAATTAATGGATTAAACGGCTCCGGGCACCATGAATTATGGCAGTCTCTCCCCTGGGACATCTCACGGCGACGGCTATTCACTGCCGATGAATAATCGAATTCCCTAAAATTGATCGACTGAGCAGTCGAGCTTGTCACCTCTGACCGAGAACAGTTCCAATACAGATCATCGATGCCTCTTGGGCTGGGGCGACCCGGAGAGAATGTACACTGAGCTGCATAAACGTTGCAGTATCTCTGTACCAGTGCTAAATTACGAAAACGGTGCTTCACAGTGAACAGTAGAAGAACAGCACGAAAATAAAATACCGGCATGTCGACTATCACTGCCGTTATTCACAGCGTGGTCCGAGTACTGAAACTTCATCTTCAGGCTAAAATATCAGTATTTCGTGTGACGAAAGAAAAAAAAATGGTTCAAATGGCTCTGAGCACTATAGGACTTAACATCTGAGGTCATCAGTCCCCTAGAACTTATAACTACTTAAACCTAATTAACCTGCCCGACGCAGGATTCGAACCTGCGACCATAGCGGTCGCGCGGTTCCGCACTGAAGCGCCTAGAACCGCTCGGCCACACCGGCCGGCTTCGACGGTATCTCCATTGCTATCGCGCAGAGAAGGAATTGATTGTCTCTTGCCGCTAACATACTTCACATACGACCAGAATCTCTTTGGATTTTCTGTCAGATTTCGTTGTGGAAAATGTTATAAGCATCTCTCATTGAAGTCCAGGCTAAATTTCGAGCTTTTGTAAAAGATCGCCAATCCTGGGGATTTTGCATGTGTTTAAATTTGGCATGTTTGTTTCGTTGTTTCTGCAACAGTGCTCTAAACCGTTTTGTGTACCAAGGAGGATCAGCTCCGTCGTCTGTTAATTTATTTGGTATAAATAACTCAATTGCCGCCGATACCATTTCTTTGAATTTAAGCCACATGTGGTCTACTCTTATATTATTAATTTCGAATGAGTGGAGATTGTTTCTCACGAAGGTGTCAAGTGAATTTTTATCTGCTTTTTTGAATAGGTATATTTTTCGCTTATTTTTCGAGGATTTGGGGATTACAACAACCCTGTGTTCACTAATCCCTGAATCGGTTTTGATGCTCGTTATTAAATCAAGATTATTTGTTGCTAAGAGGTCAAGTGTGTTTTCACAACCGTTTACTATTCGCGTGGGCTCATGAACTAACTACTCGAATTAATTTTTAGAGAATGCGTTTAGCACAATTTCGGATGATATTTTATGCGTACCTCAGGAATTAAACACGTATTGTCGCCAGCATATCGAGGGTAAATTAAAGTCACCACCAACTATTATCGTATGAGTTGGGTACGTGTTTGAAATCTGTGGTGTCACCGCCAGACACCACACTTGCTAGGTGGTAGCTTTAAATCGGCCGCAGGTCCATTAGTACATGTCGGACCCGCGTGTCGCCACTGTCAGTGATCGCAGACCGAGCGCCACCACACGGCAGGTCTTGAGAGACGTACTAGCACTCGCCCCAGTTGTACGGACGACTTCGCTAGCGACTACACTGACGAAGCCTTTCTCTCATTTGCCGAGAGATAGTTAGAATAGCCTTCAGCTAAGTCCATGGCTACGACCTAGCAAGGCGCCATTAACCATTTCTAGAGAGAGTCTCCCTTGTATCATCAAGAATGCTGTATACAAATGATGGATTAAAGTTAAGTATTCCAGCAGCTACGTACTTTTCTTTATAGCATTCATTACGTATCCTGTTTCAGACCTAAATCCAGCCTGCGTGAGTTGACGCGTGCATTTCGGCCTCCTCTAAAAATTAGTGTACGTTGTGTTGGCTAATCTGCCGACACAACAAAATCAAACTCAAGTTTTCTTTGAACCTTCCAGAAACTGTATCATCTGAATTGGGAGGTCGATAAAAGGATCCAATTACTATTTTATTCCGGTTGCCGACAATGACCTCTGCCCATACTAACTCGCAGGAGTATCTACTTCAATTTCGCCACTAGTTAAACTACTTCTAACAGCAACAAACACGCCACCTCCAACCGTGTTTAGCCTATCCTTTCGGAACACCGTTAGGTTCTTCGCAAAAATTTCGGCTGAGCTTATATCCGGCTTTAGCCAGCTCTCAGTGCCTATAACGATTTGAGCATCAGTGCTTTCTATTAGCGCTTGAAGCTCTGGTACTTTCTCAACACAGTTACGACAATTTACAACTGTTATACCAATGGTTCCTGTATCTACGTTTTTCCTGTGTTCAGCCTGCACCCTTTGAAACTGAGGTCCTTCTTGTGTTGTCCCGAGACCGCCAAACCTAAAAAACCGCCCAGTCCACGCCGCACAGCCCCTGCTACCAGTGTGGCCGCCTCCTGCGTATGGTGGACACCTGACCTATTCAGCAGAACCCGAAACCCAACCTCCCTTTGGCGCAAGTCGAGGAATCTGCAGCCCACACCCCGCCCCGCCCCGGGATGACCTCTCACTCGACCATAAGTGAGGGGTCAGCCTCAGTGCGAGCAGTAACTGGGCTGGCCACCGGTGAGGACCTACCGGAGGACTCTGACGCGCTGGACGTCCGTTGGATCCCCACGGCCTGCTCACAACAGTGGTGCCCATCCACTGCAGCCTCAAGCTGTGTAACCGAAACCATCACAGCCTGAAGCTGAGAGCGAAGTGTCATCTTTGTCATCTTTGATGCAGATTACGTAGTTATCTATAATGAAGTATTAAATGAAAAAAGCTGCTGAAATATTCATTCAGGTCTCGAAAACATTTGAAAATGGTGCGAAGACTCACATTTAGCTTTAAATGTTAAGAAACGTAAAACGGTGCACTTCACAAAACCAAAAATATAACATCCTAAGTCTAAAATATCAGTGAGTCATATGATACATGGTTTCATGACGTATAACGTGCACATACAATCGTGTCACCCGACACAGCATTTTCCATTTCGTGCAATATGACACAAAGTGTCTTTAACGTGTAAGATGCATGCATCCCCACTTTGGGATATTTCTAGTTACAGATGCACCCCGTCTCATGGATACTTCCTATTGTAGATGCATCGCACACTCTAGAAGCACAAAGATTTGTGTCAATTTGTTCTTACACCAATCACCGTGCCTGTAACAGGTGGTTGGTCTCAGAGAGCTTACTCCACTGGTGAACTTAATACAGTGTAATAAAAACTACGGTACAATATTATTTACAGATAATTTCACTGTTTATAAGTCCAGCATTCAGAAATCAGAATGGCACGGTTACGCGCTGGAAACAAGTCTTCCATATCACAAGGTTTGCTCAGGTTACTGCAATCCAACAAATGTTCGGAGCTCTGCTCCACCCCAGATTTACAACAAAAAAATGGCTCTGAGCACTATGCGACTTAACTGCTGAGGTCATCAGTCGCCTAGAACTTAACACCAATTAAACCTAATTAACCTAAGGATATCATATACATCCATGCCTGAGGCAGGATTGGAACCTGCGACCGTAGCGGTCGCTCGGCTCCAGACTGTAGCGCCTAGGACCGCCAGGCCACTCCGGCCGGCGATTCACAACATTCATCATCACTGATGTCCCACTTCTTCAGATTTAACATTCACCTTTTTACCCATGTTCTCAACCTGTTGAGTGGGAGATTGCAGCCTGGTGGTAGTCTACCTTTTGCTGTCCATAATCATCCAGGAGACTGACATCCCAATTCAGTTCTCTGGGCTTCTGCTGAAGTTGGAATTGGTGCAATTGCAATTCCTGGATTTCAGTCGTGATGAATAGGTCTGAATTCCGACATTGGATGCCTAGTTCCGTACAAATGAAGAAAATATCAGCTTCAAGGTTCCGCACTTTTCAGTATTACCATCGTGGAGTGCTTGCGCAAAGTGGATTTGACACGGACGGAAATGAGGAGATGACAGTACCCTAGAGACACCGCTGATGTCACGTTCCTGAGCCACATTCCTTGTTGACCGAGTTGAACTCACCATATCGCCTCAGCTAGCACGGCTGCCGATTTCGTATCCGCAGTAACAGCGAGTGGTCATACGGAATTTATTTTGTCGTGAACAATGCCTATAGACTTGAGTCGTTCCCTTAAACGGCCTGATCTTACGTTGGTCTGGGTGTCGTCCTACCGCTTCCCGTTGACACATGCCTGCAGTAAGGATGAGAACCATTTCCGCCTTCTCCTGATGTGTGAACATTTCTGTACAGGTTACTACACTGCAGAACACAAATGATGAGAGGACACTATCCCGGAGACAGATGCTTGGTTGATGTCACGTTACTGTGCCACGTCCTCGTTGATCGAGTTGAACTTACGATATCGCCTTAGCTAGTACGGCTGCTGTGGTAACTGGCGCACCTTCCGGCGGAAAGCGTCCGTTATTTGCCCCACAGGCAGTCGGCCATGTGGTACTACGCACTGCATGCGACTGATCATTTCGGCGGTGTTGTGTTGGTGGGTCGTCCCTCTAGTTGTAGTTTTCGCTGTTTGTACTAAATCGAATTCGTCCTATGGCACATGACTTTTGGACCAACCTGTATAGTTTACGGTTGCTGTGGGTGGGTAATTTCTAGAAAACATCCTTAGAGATTGTGCACATGCCTACTGAGGGAGGCAGGGGGAGAGGGGAGGGATCGGTGTTGTACGGAGGATGTGTAAGAGCTTCCCACCAATACGTTTGCAATGTAATCGAAACAACAGGCACTCCAGCTCCGGAAAAGTCATGATGATCTGTATCTTTGATCTTTGACTGCAAGGGCATGCTTCTCATTGCTATTCTGGGACACGGTACCACAATCGACGCACAGGCGTACGTGAACACTTTGTAAAAATTGATGTGAGCCATTTACTTTTAATTAAAGCTGTTTCTTCGGCGTTATAATATATTTCTGCTCAAGTACACAGCAATGTGCCTCTTCAATGTATGTTGAAAATATTCGGATAGTACATTAAACACATTTTAGGTGTCCCTTGGTTACTACTGTCTACTTAACAGTAACCATGGTGCTTAAGCGTAAGGAAATGAACAAAAGAAGCTTAGGAAAACGAAGTAACAAGTGAAACACCTGACATATAAACAGTGTGCTGCATGAGCCATATAGTAGCTAATGCAGAATACAAGGTGTGTTAAATAAATCTGCAATGAAAGAAATTCAGTATTCTGGGCCCTGCACGATTACATCTAGTGTCACTGACCCCCGCGTACTTCATTTTCCACTCACCCTCCTCACTCTTCCACCCTCCCTCCTCCTCCCTGCTTCACCCTCCCATCCTTCCCCCGGCGGCCGTCCACATTTCAAGAACACTCGACATAGCTTATTTGAGAAGTTTATGTATAATCAAGCAGCTAATAAATTTGTGTATCTTATAATCTGCATACAGACACGCTTTAGGATGAGAAAATGTACGATCGAAAAGCGTGTCTCATACTAAGCTGAAACATAAAGTGAAGTTAATGCGATTAGTATCAGCACAGCGAAAATAAATATTCAGTATCTTGAAGTGGCCCCAAAATATTCATTCGTTATTACTACTTAAACTGCAACAGATAGCTCTGATTTACGAAGCCACTGATTCCGACAAAATGAGATTTGGGGCTTCGTGCGTCGTATGCTTTCACTGGATGACTCGTTTAGTAGCAAGCCCTTCCTTTGTCAGGGCCTGGATGTTCCTGAATACAAGCAAAATATCTCTGTTCCAAACAGCTCTGATTTCAGTTGTTGCGAACACCAGTATACACGACGAACCATCTGTTGAAATTCGTTATCCATTCGCTTTGGACGTCCAGTGGAGGTGTTCCTACACCCTTCTCAACTGCAGAGACTTTTGTTGTTTAATGATACTTCCGTAAAGTCGATTTCCAGTAGATATGGTGGTACAATCCGGATGACACGCGCTTTTGAATTGGTGACTGATTTCATTTACTGCGATTCACCGATAGGCACGTGGTATTGGTCGGCTTAAAAGTCTGACATTTTATGAAATGTACGATTTAGTTCCTTTGGTGTGTTGTCTATGGGCTGTGTTAGATGACTCACAAAAATTTACTCATTGTAAAGCCATAGATGCGTGATAAACGTAACTTAAACTGGCAAACAGACATGCAAACACTTCTGAAAGTTATGTCCCTTATAATGGTTTACTTTCCATATTAGTTGCATAATCAGTATATGAACTAGTCCATTGCTGATTCAGCAGATGAGCTCATAGAGATCTATACAGGCTGATTACTAATACTTTTACAAACTTTTTTCCATCTAAACTAGAAAAACTTAATTTAACGAACGTCCGAAAATTGTTCGTTTTCGAGTTACTAATGGATGTTACTTTCGAAGGGTTTCCATTTACAACCCAACTTTAAGCCACTCTTTCAAAGTTGGCTTTGATCCATTGTATCCTAGATGACGATGTGAAGTCATGGAGTCTTATTTAAGTTTTATCATTTCTTACTAATCTGTATATAATGTTTCAGTTGTGTGTTCCGTACAACCATGTCAGGATATTCATTATGTTAGCAGAAGACCATGATTTTTACGTGCGACCGCACAAATACTAATGGATGCGAGGCTGAACAGCTGTAAGAGATGGTGTTTGCAGATTGAAGACAATCGCGCCATCCAACCTTTGCTGCTGTTTGTTTTCACGTTGTTGAGACAGGACCAAGATTAATGAATGGGCTGGAATTCTAGGTGAGCGTCTAGCAGGTGCAAACATTCTCTCAACATATCTTATAAGTCCCTCCCATGAACCATGGACCTTGCCGTTGGTGGGGAGCTTGCGTGCCTCAGCGATACAGATAGCAGTACCGTAGGTGCAACCACCACGGATGGGTATCTGTTGAGAGGCCAGACAAACGTGTGGTTCCTGAAGAGGGGCAGCAGCCTTTTCAGTAGTTGCAGGAGCAAAAGTCTGGATGATTGACTGATCTGGCCTTGTAACACTAATCAAATCGGCCTTGCTGTGCTGGTATTGCGAACGGCTGAAAGCAAGGGGAAACTACAGCCGTAATTTTTCCCGAGGGCATGCAGCTTTACTGTATAGTTAAATGATTATGGCGTCCTCTTGGGTAAAATATTCCGGAGGTAAAATAGTCCCCCATTCGGATCTCCGGGCGGGGACTACTCAAGAGGATGTCGTATTCAGGAGAAAGAAAACTGGCGTTCTACAGATCGGAGCGTGGAATGTCGGATTCCTTAATCGGGAAGGTAGGTTTGAAAATTTAAAAAAGGGAAATGGATGGGTTAAAGTTAGATATAGTGGGAATTAGTGAAGTTCGGTGGCAGGAGGAACAAGACTTCTGGTCAAGGGACTACAGGGTTATAAACACAAAATCAAATAGGGGTAATGCAAGAGTAGTTTTAATAATGAATAGGAAAATAGGAATGCGGGTAAGCTACTACAAACAGCATAGTGAACGCATTATTGTGGCAAAGATAGATTCGAAGCTCACGCCTACTACAGTAGTACCAGTTTATATGCCAACTAGCTCTGCAGATGACGAAGAAATTGAAGAAATGTATGTTGAAATAAAAGAAATTATTCAGATAGTGAAGGGTGACGAAAATTTAATAGTCATGGGTGAATGGAATTCGGTAGTAGGAAAATGGAGAGAAGGAAACGTAGTAGGTGAATATGGATTGAGGCTAAGAAATGAAAGAGGAAACCGCCTGGTAGAATTTTGCACACAGCACAACTTAATCATAGCTAACACTTGGTTCAAGAATCATAAAAGAAGGTTGTATACATGGAAGAAGCCTGGAGATACTGACAGGTTTCAGATAGATTATATAAGGGTAAGACAGAGATTTAGGAACCAGGTTTTAAATTGTGAGACGTTTCCAGGGGCAGATGTGGACTCTGACCACAATCTATTGGTTATGAAACTGTAGATTAAAATTGAAGAAACTGCAAAAAGGTGGGAATTTAAGGAGATGGGACCTGGATAAACTGACTAAACCAAACGTTGTACAGAGTTTCAGGGAGAGTGTAAGGGAACAATTGACAAGAATGGGGGAAAGAAATACAGTAGAAGAAGAATGGGTAGCATTGAGAGATGAAGTGGTGAAGGCAGCAGAGGATCAAGTATGTAAAAAGACGAGGGCTAGTAGAAATCCTTCGGTGACAGAAGAAATACTGAATTTAATTGATGAAAGAAGAAAATATAAAAATGCAGTAAATGAAGCAGGCAAAAAGGAATACAAACGTCTCAAAAATGAGATCGACGGGAAGTGCAAAATGGCTAAGCAGTGGTGGCTAGAGGACAAATGTAAGGATGTAGAGGCTTTTCTCACTAGGGGTAAGATAGATACTGCCTACAGGAAAATTAAAGAGACCTTTGGAGAAAAAAGAACCACTTGTATGAACATCAAGAGCTCAGATGGAAACCCAGTTCTAAGCAAAGAAGGGAAAGCAGAAACGTGGAAGGAGTATATAGAGGGTCTTTACAAGGGCGATGCACTTGAGGACAATATTATGAAAATGGAAGAGGATGTAGATGAAGATGAAATGGAAGATACGATACTGCGTGAAGAGTTTGACAGAGCACTGAAATACCTTAGTCGAAACAAGGCCCTGGAAGTAGACAACATTCCATTAGAACTACTGACGGCCTTGGGAGAGCCAGTCTTGACAAAACTCTACCATCTGGTGAGCAAGATGTATGAGACAGGCGAAATACCCTCAGACTTCAAGAAGAATATAATAATTCCAATGCCAGAGAAAGCAGGTGTTGACAGATGTGAAAATTATCGAACTATCAGTTTAATAAGTCACGGCTGCAAAATACTAACGCGAATTCCTTACAGACGAATGGAAAAACTAGAAGAAGCCGACATCGGGGAAGATCAGTTTGGATTCCGCAGAAATATCGGAACACGTGAGGCAATACTGACCCTACGACTTATCTTAGAAGCTAGATTAAGGAAAGGCAAGTCTACGTTTCTAGCATTTGTAGACTTAGAGAAAGGTTTTGAAAATGTCGACTGGAATACTCTCTTTCAAATTCTGAAGGTGGCAGGGGTAAAATACAGAGAGCGAAAAGCTATTTACAATTTGTACAGAAACCAGATGGCAGTTATAAGAGTTGAGGGACATCAAAGGGAAGCAGTGGTTGGGAAGGGAGTGAGACAGGGTTGTACCCTCTCCCTGATGTTATTCAATCTCTATATTGAGCAAGCAGTGAAGGAATCAAAAGAAAAATTCGGAGTAGGTATTAAAATCCATGGAGAAGAAATAAAAACTTTGAGGTTAGCCGATGACATTGTAATTCTGTCAGAGACAGCAAAGGACTTGGAAGAGCAGTTGAACGGAATGGATAGTGTCTTGAAAGGAGGATATAAGATGAACATCAACAAAAGCAAAACGAGGATAATGGAAGTTAGTCGAATTAAGTCGTGTGATGCTGAGGGAATTAGATTAGGAAATGAGACACTTAAAGTAGTAAAGTAATTTTGCTATTTGGGGAGCAAAATAACTGACGATGGTCGAAGTAGAGAGGATATAAAATGTAGACTGGCAATGGCAAGGAAAGCATTTCTGAAGAAGAGAAATTTGTTAACATCGAGTATAGATCTAAGTGTCAGGAAGTCATTTCTAAAAGTGTTTGTTGTAAGATGGCGAGAACTATGCACCTTACATGAGGTCATTAAAGATCACCTAACTGACGTTGAGCGAACAGTAGGGCTGAACAAAAATGACTGACAAGGCACAATACATCTTGTAGAGGGCATAGTATGGACGTATTGGAATAATTAATGTTGGGTGATGGTTTTAAAGTAATTCACACGACATGAAAAACTTTATGGAAACATGTCGATTTACAGGAGGCTAGTTTATCCCAGGGAAGTATACAGAGTCACCGTGGCCAGCCGGCGGCGGATTGGCGAAGGGAAGCGACAATAGGCAGCTTAGAGCGGCTCAAGCTCTGAGAAAGCGGTAACGAGGCGCGGCCTCCAGCTGCCTTAAGATGATTGACAGTGAGTGGGTGGTTGACCCCATGCTGGTGTACTGGGAGCATATGGAGAACTTGTACCCCTGTTGATAAATGTCCGTCATCCCGTTTTCAATGAAACATGCAAGAAAGCCGCGCAAAGCTACGGTGGAGTGGTCAACAGAGGTTAAAATATGTGTGTTCATGAGTATAGCAACTTCACGCAGAATTCACGGTCTGCAGAGCCTGAAGTAAATTAGGTGAAGAGCGACAGAATTAAATACGCCAGCCTCCGATGGGGACATAGGACCAAGGAATTTGAAGTACTCTCCTGGGAGTCAGAATTCCGGAAAAATTGGTGTTTGTGCAGATGTTAACCTTGATGGGTGGTCTGGGAGGAGCTAAATAGCAAGTTGAGAGGAAGGGAAATTTTGAGGGAATTTGTTCACTTCCCAGAGCAGGCATTGGTGGGTGCTGGGAAGCAACGCATAATTAACGCGACTTGGCATAAGTGATTTTGGTGGAGGGGAAACCGAAGCAAAGAGCGGACTGTGGGAAGTCTCCGTGGTGGTCTTCCGTTCCGAGCTTCCCTAGAGTGCGAACATGGCGTTCTTTACTCAGCTTGCCTGAGAGAGCATCTCTGCAGTTTAGGACTTAGCAAATGGAACGATTGAGCTTGGAGATAGGAAGTTTTGGTTCAGCTATGTACTGAGCGAGATAGCTAGGAGTGAATAGACGAGCGCAGCCTTGCAGCACCAAGAGGTTGGCCATCGTCCGCACAACGACGCTGCTCCGCCACACTGTATTCGGTGATATTGCGCCCGCTCCGGCCACTGATTAATTTGTTGCATCACGTCAGAAAAGTTTACACGAGGGTTTCATGGGCCGTTTATTGTAGATTCTTCTCGCACTTCGCATTACGCCTGGGTCAGTCGATAAGAATTACTTTTGATTCATCGCACTTTACTCCACCCAAACGCAATTTATTGCCACTGCCTGTTAGGAGGGTCATGTAACGTGATGATTGAAGGTTGTGAGTTAAAAATAAATCTGTGCTAATCGGCTGCATCTGTTTTCAATCAAGTAGTTGAAATCCGAAGTCACTTTCATAATTAATTTTATGTTCAACATTTGCATCTTGTGATCAATAGCTGCATATAACATCAATGTGCACCCCTTTTAATTAAAAGGGATCAATTCTGAATCAAATAATGTCAACACTGCCACCGCAGTTAAATCAGGAGTCACAGGGCCTTATTACTTTCTTTGCGTTATCCGACATTGCGGCAGTTTTGCACTCTCTGTTGATCTGTTAGTCAATTACCTGGGGTGAACACACACCAAAACCAGATAAGTGACGGGTGGGGTGTTACATTGTCTGGAGTGTAGCCATGTATGGAAGTGAAACATGTCCAATAAATAGTTTGGACAGGAAGAGAATAGAAGCTTTCGAAATGTGATGTTTCAGAAGAATGCTGAAGATTAGATGGGTAGATCATATAACTAATGAGGAAGTACTAAATAGGAATGGGGAGAAGAGAATTTTGTGGCACAACTTGACTAGAAGAAGGGATCGGTTGGTAGGACATGTTATGAGGCATCAACGGATCACCAATTTAGTACTGGATGGCAGCGTGGAGGGTAAAAATCGTAGAGGGAGACCGAGAGATGTATATACTAAGCAGATTCAGAAGGATGTAGGTTGCAGTAGGTACTGGGAGATGAAGAAGCTTGCACAGGATAGAGTAGCATGGAGAGCTGCATCAAACCAGTCTCAGGACTGAAGACCACAACAACAACAACATCTTATAAGTGCTGTACACAAGGGCTTTAAGGTCCTCAAGACTTATTAGAAGATGTGCCCAAGCAAATAAGAAGATACATGTGTTTTATGCTATAATAGGGCTCCAGCACATTTTGGTCTCAGTTTATAGAGGCGCACAGGATGGTATCTACTACGATAGACGGATGGGTATTGGGGTACATTTTGATATCTGGGGGTACCTTAAAAAGGTGTGTGAAATCTTATGGGACTTAACAGCTAAGGTCATCAGTCCCTAAGCTTACGCTCTACTTAATCTAAATTATCCTAAGGACAAACACACACACCCATGCCCAAGGGAGGACTGGAACCTCCGCCGGGACCAGCGGCACAGCCCATGACTGCAGCGCCCCTGACCGCTCGGTTAATCCCGCGCGGGGGTATCTTAAACAACTGGTTTATGCAGCATACAAACCAAATATAGGAAGTCTACAGTGATGTGTCGTGATACCGTCAGGAAGAACGTGGAAGTTTTCGACAGTCCACGGTTCAACAGGAATATGCATGCATGCAAGAAAGAGGACATTTTGAATATTTGTTAGTAGTTTCTGAGTTTTCAATGTGTAACAGTTGTTGAATATAAAGTTTAACAAAGTACCGGTTTTTGGACACAAACTTTTTTCTTTGTTTGTTTCAATGAACCTGTCCCTAAAGTTTATACAGATATGTTTGGATCTCTGGATCTCCTCGTCTGTGGGGACCTTTATGATCTACTAAGGCTGCTGAAGTTGTTCTCCCGTCTATATATTCAAGTTGGACCAGCGCCAGAGAGACAAGAATTATAGGACTTCCATTTCTCCACGCCTTAGAAAATGCAGGTCCCATGTGTTTGATCCAATTGACTGGACACTACATGATCTGACGGCTACACGATCGAGTAACACGCTGAGCCATTCCGTTATCTGAGCTTGCACGTTCTATTGTGCTGTTTTTGGATAAGCAAAGGAATCGCTAACTGTGTGAGCAGCACTGTACTCCGATGTCCGGTAAATATATCTAAATATCATTCATATTTCGGCCTCTTACCTTTTTAAGGAGTCGCACTGAATACCAGCTATTGCTTGCCTTATTCGTTACAGGATCAGTAATTAAATACTCAACCGTGATCACTATGTTCTAGCGTGCTATGTATATCATATTATGGTGGGCATGCGTCCTGATCACTCCTACCGAGCGTGGTTTGAAGGAATGTTCACTGACTGTATCAAAAACACTACTTTAAGAAAGAACTTCCACTCTGATAATACGTACCGAGGGAGGTGGCGCAGTGGTTGGGTCATTGGACTCGCATTCGGGAGGACGACGGTTAAAACAAACTTCCGGCCATCCTGATTCCCGTGAGTCACCTAAATCGCTAGGCAAATGCTGGGATGGTTCCTTTGAAAGGGGACGGCCGACTTCCTTCCCTTTCCTACCCTGGCCCGATTGGGCGATGACCTCACTGACCCTCTCCCAAGTCAACCAACCAAACAACCAACCACTAATACGTAATCTAATAAACAAACTATCTACGCCGCATGTAGCACTTCGTCACACGACACTGTTGATATTTCGTGATTTGTGTCTTGAGTTACTCATGTCACACAATTTCACCCACGACAGTAATCCAACGTCAGTCACAGTAAATAGAGCTTAACGAGACGACGTGTCGAGATAACATCCCTCGATTTAGAGACGGTGTTAACTGATACTGCTGCAGTTATATAATACTGCACTTGAATTCCGTACTAGCCGCGCCAACTTCAAATGTAGCGCGCGCTCGTTCTGTTCCGTAAGAGCGAAATGCTAACCCTGTGCTACCTGCTTTTCTGTTACAAGACCGCAGGATCTTGCCATGCTTTATGTTTTATAGTCCATCTATTTCAATGACCGTGGTTACTTTGCCTTTAGCCTTTTCTTTGCTTAATTTTACAAGATTAATTACGAATTTATTGGACTTCAACACGTACACGGTTCATATAATGATTTCGTAAAAGCATTTAAGAATAATACCATAAGCGTGAAAAAGTGACCTACTCGTAGCTAGTCTTGTTACTTATAAACAAAATGCTTTGCTGGATACCTCTAGTATAATTATATCTTCCAAGCAAATGAAATAACAACTTGACGATATCGAAAGCTCTTAATCCACCTTCCTAATCTCAGTATTATAATACTCCATTGTCTAAGTAACGTCAGTTTTCTGCAAAAAGCCCTTCTTGGGATTAGATACGGGAATAATAAAAATTTTGGTTTTTTGTAATTTCAATACATGTCAATAGCGATCGGCCGGGTACTTTAAAACCTCGCAGGATTATATCGTTGTCCATTCACTAACAACCCGTACATTACAGACTCACAAAACACTGTACCTTTAAAGTAACGCTATCCAAAAGAGCAAGCCCACTATATAAATATTCCAAATCCACATCTATATCTACGTGATTACTCTGCTATTCACAATAAAGTGCCTGGCAGAGGATTCAATGAACCACCTTCAAGCTGTCTCTCTACCGTTCCACTCTCGAATAGCACGCGGGAAAAACCAGCACCTAAATTTTTCTGTGCAAACCCTGATTTCTCTTATTTTATCGCGATGATCATTTCTGCCTATGTAGGTGGATGTCAACAGAATGTTTTCGCAATCGGAGGAGAAAATTGGTGATCGAAATTTCATGAGAAGATCCGGTCGCAATGAAAAACGCCTGGGTTTCGATGACTGCCTCTCCAATTCACGCATCATATCTGTGGCACTGTTTCCACTACTTCTCGATAATACAAAACGAGCTGTCCTTCTTTGTACTTTTTCGATGTCATGCGTCAGTCCCATCTGACGCGGATCCCACACCGCACACAAATACTCCAGAATAGGACGGACAAGTGTGATGTAAGCAGTCTCTTTAGTAGACCTATTGCACCTTCTAAGTGTTCTGCCAATGAATCGCAGTCTTTAGTTTGCTCTACCTACAACATCATCTATGTGATGGTTCCCATGTAGAGTATTTGCAATTGTATTTCCTAAGTTTAGTTGAATTTACAGCCATTATATTTGTGTGACTTATCGATAATCGAAATTTAGCGGATTCCTTTTAGTAGTCATTTGAATAACTTCAAATTTTTCTTTATTCAGGGTCAATTCTTTTCACACCATATAGATATCTTACCTAAATCATTTTGCAATTCGTTTTGGTTATCTGATGACTTTACAAGACGGTAAAACAAACTAAGACGGGTACTGAGATCTTCTCCTATGTCGTTAATACATATCAGGAACAATAGAGGGCCTTTAACACTTCCTTGGGGAACGCCGGATATTACTTCTGTTTTACTCGATGACTTTCCGTCTATTACTACGAACTATGACCTTTTTGACACGAAATCACGAATCCAGTCGCACAACTAAGGCGATATTCCATAGGCACGCAGTTTGGTTAGAAGACGCTAGTCAGGAACGGTGTCGAAAGCTTGCTGGAAATATAAAAATATGGAATCAATTTTGGCATTCCCTGTCGATAGCAATGTTCGTTCAGGCAGTTGAAGGTTAAATATTCTCATTTAAAGAGTACAAATCTTTTATCTTAAGTTAGCAATGAATGTAATTACACGTCTGTTATATATAATCCTTGCCAGACGGATTATTGAAACTCATTTTCTCCACTGCCATCACCATATGTTTCGTAACATTAACTGTGGAAAATCTTATTCTTTTTCGTAACAAACAAATTATTCCTGATCGTCCGTTCACAATTAATTTACACTACATTTTGGTCTGTTATTGGCAAATTTATTTCTTTTCGTAATTAATAATCACCTTTTAGTATCTTTCATTATTCCAAGACTTCAAAGTTTCTGTTTTGGAAAACATCTCTGATTTCTTTTGTAATTATTCTGTCTTAAAAATATTACTGTCTTCAGATATTTGACTTCCTTTCTTTGCATTAACTGACAGTAGGTGAGTTTCAGTTTGTTCATAAGTCGGACATAATTTTGTTCTTTAAACAGCCATATTTTAGTTTTCTTTCACGATTCAGTCAAATGTTGATATGTTCCTGGCGATGGAAGCTGCTAAACCAGCGGAGTAAATATCAGTAAAATAAACTCTGACATTTAACAAGTTAGGCTACAGAGTCAATCCAAGTGTTAATCTAATAGGGTTATATCTTTTGGAAATTTGTGGTAAGGTCTTATGGGGCAAAACTGCTGAGGTCATCGGTCCCTAACTTTACACACCACTTAATCGAACTTAAACTACACTGTTGGCCATTAAAATTGCTACACCACGAAGATGAGTGCTACGGACGCGAAATTTAACCGACAGGAAGAAGATACTGTGATATGCAAATGATTCGCTTTTCAGAGCATTCACACAAGGTAGGCGCCGGTGGCGACACCTACAACGTGCTGACATGAGGAAAGTTTCCAACCGATTTCTCATACACAAACAGCAGTTGACCGACGTTGCCTGGTGAAACGTTGTTGTGATGCTTCGTGTAAGGAGGATAAATACGTACCATCATGTTTCTGACTTTGATAAAGGTTGGATTGAAGCCTATCGCGATTGCGGTTTATCGTATCGCGACACGACCGAGTGAGGTGGCGCAGTGGTTAGCACACTGGACTCGCATTCGGGAGGACGACGGTTCAATCCCGTCTCCGGCCATCCTGATTTAGGTTTTCCGTGATTTCCCTAAATCGCTTCAGGCAAATGCCGGGATGGTTCCTTAGAAAGGGCACGGCCGATTTCCTTCCCCATCCTTCCCTCACCCGAGCTTGCGCTCCGTCTCTAATGACCTCGTTGTCGACGGGACGTTAAACACTAATATCCTCCTCCTCCTCGTATCGCGACATTGTTGCTCGCGTTGGTCGAGATGCAATGACTGTTAGCAGAATATGGAATAGGTGGGTTCAGGAGGGTAATACGGAACGCCGTGCTGAATCCCAACGGCCTCGTATCACTAGCAGTCGAGATGACAGGCATCTTATCCGCATGGCCGTAACGGATCGTGAAGTCACGTCTCGACTCCTGAGTCAATAGATGGGGACGTTTGCAAGACAACAACCATCTGCACGAACAATTCGACGACGTTTGCTGCAGCATGGACTATCAGCTTAGAGACCATGGCTGCGGCTACCCTTGACGCTGCATCACAGACAGGAGCACCTGCGATTGTGTACTCAACGACGAACCTGGGTGCACGAATGGCAAAACGCCATTTTTTTCGGATGAATGCAGGTTCTGTTTACAACATCATGATGGTCGCATCCGTGTTTGGCGACATCGCGGTGAACGCACATTGGACATGTTTATTCGTCATCGCCGTACTGGCGTATCACTCGGCGTGATGGTATGGGGTGCCATTGGTTACACGTCACGGTCACCTCTTGTTCGCATTGACGGCACTTTGAACAGTGAACGTTACATTTCAGATGTGTTACGACCCGTTTCTCTACCCTTCATTCGATATCTGGGAAATTCTAAATTTCAGCAGGATAATGCACGACCGCATGTCGCAGGTCCTGTACGGGCCTTTCTGGATACAGAAAATGTTCGACTGCTACCCTGGCCAACACATTCTCCAGATCTCTCACCAATTGAAAACGTCTGGCCAATGGTGGCTGAGCAACTGGCTCGTCACAATACGAGTCACTACTGTTGATGAACTGTGGTATCGTGTTGAAGCTGCATGGGCAGCTGTACCTGTACACGCCATCCAAGGTCTGTTGATACCCAGGCGTATCAAGGCCGTTATTACGGCCAGAGGATGATTGTTCTGGGTAGTGATTTCTCAGGATCTATGCACCCAAATTGGGTGAAAATGTAATCACATGTCAGTTCTAGTATAATATATTTTTCCGATGAATACGCGTTTGTCATCTGCATTTCATCTTTATGTAGCAATTTTAATGGCCAGTAGTGTAACTTATGCTAAGGACAACACACACACCCATGCTCTAAGGAGAACTCGAACCTCCGACGGGGAGAGCTGCGCGAACCGTGCAAAATGGTTCAAATGGCTCTTAGCAGTATGGGACTTAACATCTATAGTCATCAGTCCCCTAGAACTTAGAACTACTTAAACCTAACTAACCTAAGGACATCACACAACACCCAGTCATCACGAGGCAGAGAAAATCCCTGACCCCTCCAGGAATTGAACCCGGGAACCCGGGCGCGGGAAGCGAGAACGCTACCGCACGACCACGAGCTGCGGACGCGAACTGTGCAAGGCGCCCAAGACCGGTCGGGTACCCCGAGGCCTACATCGCGCAAACTTAAGACTGCAATTTAAGCCACTCATAACTTTCTATTCAGAGTGGATGAACCAGCTATATTTTTAGTCCAATGGTTTAGTGGTTACTTCCGAACGACTGACTCTCAAGCCAAAACTGCACTTCTCATGTCCCAAGCTGAAATCGTACAGACCATAAGCTCTGCGGTAATTTCATTTGGAAACGTTTTTCAAGCAAATGTACAGCGTTCCCCTTCGATATTTAACAATGAAGTTATTATATTTACGGCCTCCCGCTTAAGCTGGTGTGGGCATCTGTGTGGTTGTATATTCCGTACGACCTTGGATTCTGTTTTTCCCGCTAACCGCTTTAACGCCACTATACGACATTACGCCACGCCGATGACGGCATTTCCATAGCAATCGTGGCCCGGCAGCCCTAGTGGGAAGTGGCCTTTACATTGCCTCCACTACTGAAACAATATAAAACAAACACGTATGAAACCGCGCGACCGCTACGGTCACAGGTTCGAATCCTGCCTCGGGCATGGATGTGTGTGTTGTCCTTAGGTTAGGTAGGTTTAAGTAGTTCTAAGTTCTAGGGGACATGACCTCAGCTCAGCCATTTGCTCAGAGCCATTTGAACCAAACACGCACGAAAACACACAACACACAGGTCTACATATTTTAACACCCTTATAAGCCGTTATTTCGCTTACTGTTGGTCACCAGTGCGGTTGATGATGCAAAATTTGCTCTTTAAAATTTTGAAGCCTTTATAAGTACGTCTAGTCAGTAAAATCACACTTAACTCTACTTCAGCTTGTCTTAGGTCAACGTAGACCGACAAGAATCGCGTTGGTAATGCATACAGCTATTCACATTGCAGCGCACGTTTCGACGTCTTTGATGGCCGCTGATGCGAGCTGCGAGCACGAGCAGGCACGCCGGCCTGGCCTCGGTTCTGTGCCATGTAGCACGCACGCGGCCGGCTGCCGGGCGCGCTGTTCCCAGGCAAGTGTCAGCGCGCGCGGGCTAAGTGACCCGCGGGCCATTGTGTGGCTGCGCCGCGCCGACGGCTCCATTAGGCGCTTTGTCTCGCGCCAGCCAGTCACGCGTGATTAATTAGAGGCGCGCGCCGGGCCCAACCACCTGCGACGCGGACGACCGCCTGCCTTTGTCTCCGCCGCCGCCGCCAGAGCCGCCCATTGAGAGAAGCCGTCTCCCCCTCTGTGTCCGTGTGCGAGCCTCAGTATGCACAGAGGACGCCAGCCACTTCACCTGTCCACTAGTCGGTCTCCGAGACTGTAAGCAGGTACAATCTACTGCATCACTGCCCGGTTCACGGATCTAGTGGCAAATGTGCAGCTCGTGTTGGACAGTCGTTTAGATTTCTCTTTCTTTTGCCAACGAAATAAAGCTACATTAATATCTCTGAAAATCGTAGACTATGTTTTATGGAATTAAAGATCCGGAAAGAGATGCCCCACGCCATACTTAACCAAAAGAACGCAGAAAGAGGTGTTTCATAATCCGTGAAGTGCAGACAGAAAATTCTTTCTTGTTGCCGGTGAAATCATTAATGGAGTTTGACAGTCTTAGAAATAACATGTTGTATCACGTGAGGCTGCTGTTACAATATGTCATTACTAAGATTTATACAACCGTGGAACACACTCAACAACAAACTATTTCGATATCCACAACGTTTAATATTTGGTCCACTGTTATTTCTCATATACGTTAATGACCTATATAATAATCATAAATAAGACTTAGTTCGTTTTACAGGTGACATAAATGTAACCAAAGCACTTAAGTGAACTGTAAATAATGTGCTCATTTAAAGATTGGTGCCAATGAAAGCCTCACTTTACTAATATGGACGATATTTTCAAAAATGATTCAAATGGCTCTAAGCACTATGGGACTTAACATCTAAGGTCATCAGTCCCCTCGACTTAGAACTACCTAAACCTAAGGACACCACACACACTCATGCCCGAGGCAGGATTCGAACCTGCGACTGTAGCAGCAACGCGTTTCCGGACGACGACATTTTATTTTATGTAAATAACCCTGAGCGTAGAAAATATGAAAGAGTTCACCAGTCTTTATGGCCTCTCTGAACTGAACTGAATGCTTTATATGTGTCCACGTCCGGGATTTCCCGATTTGAAACAAATGCCGCACAAGTGTCTCGATCTCATTCAGGTAGTTCCCTGCAGTGCCAGTCGAAATCACAGCGTGGTTATCAGCGGGTCTGTCGTAATATTCTGCAACGCAAAAAAAGGTTCAAATGGTTCTGAGCGCTATGGGACTCAACTGCTGAGGTCATTAGTCCCCTAGAACTTAGAACTAGTTAAACCTAACTAACCTAAGGACATCACAAACATCCATGCCCGAGGCAGGATTCGAACCTGCGACCGTAGCGGTCTTGCGGTTCCAGACTGCAGCGCCTTTAACCGCACGGCCACTTCGGCCGGCGCAAAAAAAGGTTCAAATGGCTCTAAGCACTGTGGGACTTACCATCTGAGGTCATCAGTCCCCTAGACTTAGAACTACTTAAACCTAACTAACCTCAGGACATCACACACATCCATGCCCGAACCTGCGACCGTAGCAGCAGCGCGGTTCTCGACTGAAGAGCCTAGAACTGCTCGGCCACAGCGGCCGGCTCTGCAACACATATGCAGTAAATGTTACTGTACTCAACATGAATTTTTATCAAAATTTTTACAATTCGCCCATTAAGCGGAATGCCAACAAGTCGAAACACTTGTCCGAGCTAGATGTTAATCTTGTGAGAGGAAGCTAAGCGACGTTCACCGACATGAATTCTCTTAGTGACCGTACTAATCATGAGATTGAAAAGTTACGTAATTTTATTGTTCAAAGGAAGGTACACACAATGTTGTCTTTCATCTGCAAAGTAGTTAGAGCTTCAGTGCCATTTAATGTGCATATTATCTATGAATAAAAGGTTAGTTTTTTGGGGATATGTCAAAATGGTTAACATGATTTTGGTGGAGCCTTTTTGTCCGTCTGTCCGTCATAAAACTACTCAGTGTTGGCACGTTTAAAACAGCGGTTTTAACGACGTATCAAAACGCCGTTTAATACACTTTATAGATAAGACATGGTTTTAGAACAAATAAAGAAGTAATTTTATGCGTTTTTACCCTATTACGGGTACTTCGGGCGGTGGGAGAGGGGGGGGGGGGGGGAGGATACCACCACATTTCACCAAATCTCACCAAGACGGCAGCAGGATCCAAAATTTAAAGAAGACCCCACGTAAATAATGGACGTCTCCTAATGAACTAATGGTTCACTCCTGTAGCACTTAATTGACCAGTAATTAAAATGAAAAGTATCAGTATGCAAATTAAATTTATAAGCAAAACCCGATCCTGCCAGGTAATGATTACTACGCAAGTTTAGTTCAACACCCCAAAAATTCCGGCAGGGAACGACAGTTTATACAAAAAAAGGCCTATTTGTTGGACACATATGTGGGTACCTCTGATGACTTCTGCCTCTGAATATCTCTAAGACACAGAACCATTCTTCAGTTGCACTACAACAAAGTATACATGCAATGGGAATTAAACGTGAATAAGAAGATATTTGGCGCTGTGTAGTGAAACTGAAGATGGTATATAGTATATTATTCCAAGACTACTCCTATTGCTCCCCACAAAGATGAATAAAATTAATAAAGGTGATCAAAGAATCTTGTCTACCTGAATACCAAATAGAATTCAATATCACGACAGATTTATGTACGAAAGAGATGCATGACATGAAACATAGCCCAACATAACCCACCAGTTACGTTTAGGCTCATTTTCATAAAATGAAGTGTAGAGGAGTACAGTTGACAAATTTGAACAGAGGATGGCAAATATGCTCTACTTCTTACTTTAAAAATGGATAGCCGGCTGGAGTGGCCGAGTGGTTCTAGGCGCTACAGTCTGGAACCGCGCGACCGCTACGGTCGCAGGTTCGAATCCTGCCTCGGGCATGGATGTGTGTGATGTCCTTAGGTTAGTTAGGTTTAAGTAGTTCTAAGTTCTAGGGGACTGATGACCTCAGAAGTTAAGTCCCATAGTGCTCAGCGCCGTTTGATTTTTTTTAAAAAAGGGATAGCGCTGCATATTCAATTTTACACATCAAGCACGACACCAGCAATAACGTTGAAGGATGAGCAGAATCAGCAAAACAGAATGTTCAGAAGTCTTTGGTATACATATTAATGAGAATTTAAAAAGAAAAAGAAACTTTAAAGCTCCTTAAACTACTCGGTTCGACCACATATGCACTCCAAGGCATTGCAAACCTTGAGGGGAGACAAAACAGTAAGTTACTATATTTTAGTTATTTTAATTTAATATATTATTTCTAATTGAATTGTGGGCCAATTAAACTTTAATCAAGAAAATCTTAATTCTAGAAAAGCGTGTATTAAGAATAACATGAAGGTCTCAGGTCTCGTCTTTTTGTGGACAACTGTTTAAAGAGTTAGTGTTTTAACTGCGATATCGCCATACCGGTAAACATGTTATCTCATGAAAATTGTTATAAACAATTCATTAGAGTTCAGAAAGGCTAATAACACCCGCAACTACAACACTGATAATGTTCCAGCGCTGATCGATCATCAAAAATTTATGCATGACAGAGAATTATTTTTTGCACTAGATATTAGTGCTCTAAATGTAAAGGAGAGGCAAGAAAGAGCAAATATTAATGGAAGTGCAGTTCCAGTTTATTTCACACAATATATCTTAAGTAAGCGAAGACGATGATGGCGCCCTCTAGTGAAACTTGAAACAGTTATTCTGCCTGCAATGACGAGAGACGTCAGGCGGTATGTAACTAGACAAACGAAAGTATCTGAAATGATAAGCAATACGAGTGTGATACGTAATTGAAAATGATGCACAAAATGGGAGATAAACACTATTGACGGGTTAACTCTGAAACATCCCCTTGGAAAAATTAAGAAAGACTGTGCTAGTAAACCTCTTACGTTATTTGATTTTCAAACAGCTGAGCAAAACTGAACGTGCTCAGACATTTCTGTCTTTACTTATTCTGATCATCACTAAACTGACACACAATATTTTTAGCGCAATGCAATCTGACTTTCAATAATCCCTACAAAAGAATGGCCTTGGCTAACAATAAACTATACCTTTCATGAATCACTTACCTCACAAAAATCTACGTTACTCGAACTACTGCAATACAGCGAGCGCCAATACTGCCAGCTAAATGAAAGATTCTAACTATGGAAGGCACTAACTACTGATAGGCATAGTCAGCAAATGAACGATTTTGATAGAGAACAAACAATGTCTTTACCTTAATAATGTTCAAAAGTCATTGATATATATATATATATATATATATATATATATATATCAATGACTTTTGAACATTATTAAGGTAAAGACATGCGCTGTTCACATCCAACTGCCCAACACTACAATAGCAAATATTCCAACAATGCCAACCAGCCATGGACTGCACACAACACAGTCAGTGATTTTCATACAGAGCGCTACGTGGCGTTACCAACATAAAAACCTAAACAGGTTACTTACAACTCATTGTAGTCATTGGCAAAAATTATCGTTATCGACTCACTGCAAGACGATACTCACCTATTTCTGTAAAAAGTAATATAAAAGGGTCAAATTTTGCTTAGTCGCCTTTCTTCTTTTGGGATCCATACTAGTGTAAATTGGTGTCAGGCTAGGATATAATTTATGATTTTTTATTAATGTTTAGCCACAAGTTGGGACAATTCATTATTTTGCATATGGCGAGAAAAATACTTATGTACTATGTCAAATATATGCAGCAAAAACAGGTAATGCTGAATTACATTATTTTTTGTGGCAATCTGTAGCCTCAGACTATTCCATTGGTTATTCTAATTTT
The DNA here is from genome assembly GCF_023864275.1 of Schistocerca cancellata. Taxonomy (NCBI): domain Eukaryota; kingdom Metazoa; phylum Arthropoda; class Insecta; order Orthoptera; family Acrididae; genus Schistocerca; species Schistocerca cancellata. The sequence continues at coordinate 816,017,428 of NC_064627.1, read as the reverse complement.
TGTTTAACACTTTAGAGCATATTTCATATTCGAGAAAACACACGGGGTTTTCATTACTTCTTCATTATTTAAACAGGTTGCATAACTTACTCCCCTCAAAATACAGTGACTGTATTTTCATTCCTGCATGCTTCTTTGAAAGAACAGGCTGCTAGCGATACGTAGCTGTACTAAGAACATTTCGAAATTACTCCGCCGACTGCTAACTGCTTCACATCAGCTGTGTTAAGCATATATCTGCTACACGATAGTGACATATGAACATTTGTGCCGAACCGGGACTCCAAGATGGATTTTTCGCTTCCCGTGGTTAAGGCTGCCGCTCGCGATAAACGTGATATCCGGGATCGAGTTGGTATGGCACTAATTTTCAAATGTTATTACCGTGCAGCAATCTATATTTAACACAGCTGATATGAAGCAGTTCACGGTGGATTAATTATGAACTATATTTTCAGTTTTATGGTAACGAAGCGAAATTTTGGTTTACAAATCGAAATAGATTTAGCAACGGATATTTAACTGTTGATGGATAGTTTTGATGTAAAAATCGCCATATTATCAAATTAACGAGATTTTTCTGCGATCTAACAAACTTCGTTACAGAAAACGAACATTTCATCCTCAATTCTTGAAATATTCGTTCAATGTGCGAACAGTCTAACATTTGAGCTCAGGTACCTTTACCAACAAATTATTAACGCATATTTGCCATTTTACTTAAGATATTTTCGATGCAGGGAAAGAATAAATGTCTGAGGGTTACGCAAAAGTGTTACACATATTTACAATAAATTGAAATCACTTTCTTTGGCCGAACGACTATAATTTATTTTTAACACGTACTGAAAGACACAAAACTATTTTGGCGGTGATTAAAATTCTTCTGGGTATTATTCCGCGTCATTGCTAAAAAAAAGAAACTAATAACAATAATAATAACAAACAACATGGAAATCACCGAAGAAATTACTTGGCGAATTCCAGATTGATCACGTGGCAATAAGTTATGATAATTCAAGGGACATTCAAGATGTGCAGGTGGTGAAAGGGGCCAACTTTGATTCTGACCATTATCTGACCAAAATTAAGATGAAATTAACACCAGAAAGAAGTCACAAGAGTGACGAAACAAAAATAGCCAAATACAGAGTACAGGACTTAATGCTCAATCAGCAAGTCTTAGACGACTACAAGGAAAAGACAGATAAAATCAAAAGTCACAAATGGGAAGAAATTGCAACCTCAATACGAGACGCAGCAGAACAAACAATTTTACTAACCAAAAAGAAAAAGCATCCCTGGTGGAATGAGGTCTGTGAGAAAGCACTACAGAAAAGAGCCAGAACTTGGGAGAAATACAACTCAACCAAAAGGCCAACTGACTGGGAGCAGTTCAAAACGCAAAGACGTGAAACGACGAAAATCATTAAAAGTGAACGAAGGAAATATGACACACAACAAATACAGAAAATACAAGATGAATTTTCTAAGAACAATACACGCAATTTCTTTCAAACATTCAGAACTACAATAACAAGATATAAACCACCGACACTCTGCTTCAAAGATGAAAAAGGAAACCTGATCACCAGCGTGGAACAAAATTGCCAACACCTAGCGAACTACTTTGAAACGCTGCTAAGCTGCAAAAGACCTGATGAAACCTTGACATTTGAGAAGCCTAAGAATAAGCTACCAGACTCTGAACCACCTAATAAAGAAGAAATTAAAGAGATCTTGAGAGGATTGAAAAACAATAAAGCATCTGGTAAAGATTCGTTAGTCGCGGAACTACTGAAATACGCAGGAGAAAACTTAATAAATAATTTCGAGGCGCTGTTTGAAGAGATTTGGAATACAGAGAAGATTCCGGAGGAATGGAAGACAGCATTGATTCATCCATTACATAAGAAGGGTGCCAAGACAAATGCAAATAACTACAGAGGTATTTCATTGTTATCAGTGGCCTATAAGATCCTATCCAAGGCACTACAAAACAGGATTGAAAATCAGGTAGAGAAAGAACTGGGTGAATATCAGGCTGGGTTTAGAAAAGGAAGATCATGCAGTGAACAGATATTCAGTCTACTCTCCATAATACAACTTCGCGCACGCACATCGAAAAATCTAGTAATTACATTCATAGACTTCAAAAAAGCATATGATTCTATTGATAGACCAACTCTGATTAACACATTAGAAGAATTTGGGATTGATGATAAAAGCAGAAGTCTAATCCAGGAAACCCTTACGGGAACAAAATCGCAAGTGAAGTTTTTGGGTAGATTGTCACAACCGTTTGTAATTGGAACAGGTGTTAGACAAGGGGATGGGCTCTCCCCACTGTTGTTTAACATTGTCCTTGAAAAAGTGGTCAGGGAATGGAGAAAGAAGATGGCAGAAGCTGGAGTGAAAAATGGGATAACGTTAGGAAGAAATAAAACAAAAATTGAATGTCTGGCATTTGCTGATGACATGGCAATATTGGCAGATGACATCGAAACAGCAAAGATTCAGATAGAAATGCTGCATGAGATCGCTGAGAAGACAGGTCTACAAATATCGTATGAAAAGACAGAACTGATGATACAGGACAAAACAGACCCAACACAGACATTGCAAACTAAATATGGAATAATTAAGAGAGTTCATAAATTTAAGTATCTAGGGGAATGGATTACACCGACAGGGTTACCAAATGTTTCACTACAGGAAAGAGCAATAAAGATGGAAACGGCATACCAGCTATGCCGAAATGTATACAATAAAAAGTCGATCTCCATCAATGCCAAGCTCAGGCACTACAATGCGGTAATAAAACCAGAAAGTTTGTATGCGATTGAATGCATCCCACTGAACAGAAAACGTCTGTTGGAGAAATTGGAAATAAAAGAGAGAAAAATACTGAGAAAGATCTTAGGACCTAAAAAGGATGGACAAGAATATAAATTGCGATCCAATAAAGAGTTATACGAGAAAATTGAAAAACTGACAACATCCTTTAAAAAGAGAAGACTGAGTTTCTATGGGCATGTCAAAAGAATGGCACCAGAAAGAACGGCAAAGAAAATCCTGGAATACATGGAAAGCAGAAAGACACAAATTAACTGGCTGAAAGAAGTAAAAGAAGACATTGCAGAAATGAACATTATACCAGAGACAGTTTACAACAGAATGGAATATAGGAATGCCATCAACAAAATACAGGGATTCAAAGACCGAACGCAATCAAAGAAGACGGGAACAACCTGGTCGCAAGAACGTAAAGAAGCCCACTCAGAAAAAATGAAGAAGTACTGGGAAGAACGCAAGAAAAAGCACAAGAAATGACTGATGCTTAGCGTAGTGCAAAGTTGACTGTAACGAATAATAATAATAATAATAATAATAAACTAAAACCGACGCTTCGGCCGAATTGCAGCGGCCTTCCTCAGGGCACGACTGGTTTTGCATGGGGATAGGTGCTTCTATTTATTACAGACTATCGATATCTGACGACATTGTCGTAAAACTCTAATAGGATTGGCTATTCATGACGTAAGGGAAGATGGAAGGAAAGAAGCTATTCGTGGATGTCCATGTCGTCAACGATTGTTAGCTGTCCGCTAATCAGCGTTCGGCTTCTGGTCGGTAAGTTTTCCTCCTGGTGTGGGCGCAAGTGGACTGACAGTTGCTCTACAGCTCTTTGTGCAGATACGTCCGTGTCCCGTGTAGCTTCTGCCCCGCGACCGCTCGCGGCCCGTTGGACTGGGATGGCCGGCATCCAGGACGCCGAGAGTTTGTAGCCACCTTCTCCGTTGATGTCGTCAGGTAGCTTAATAATTTCGATCGCCTCCCGTATTTTGCGTTCTCGCATCCACCATTCTTTCACCAGTACTCGGGCTTCCTGAAACCTGATAGGTTGTCCACAGTCACGGTGGTGTTCCGCTATTGCCGATTTATTATGTTGTTGTATCGTACATAGCGTTCGTTTTCTGCTACTCGTAATCTGACATGTCTCCCTGTTTCTCCTATGTGGGCAGCTCCGCACTCACACCGTAGTTCGTACCCAGAAGAATTTTAATCATTATGACACCGGCCGCGGAAGCCTACTTTCTTGTATTTTGACGGTTTTCTTAGAAAAAATGGTTCAAATGGCTCTGAGCACTATGGGACTTAACTACTGAGGTCATCAGTCCCCTAGAACTTAGAACTACTTAAACCTAACTAACCTAAGGACATCACAGACATCCATGCCCGAGGCAGGATTCGAACCTGCGACCGTAGCGGTCACGCGGCTCCAAACTGACGCGCTTAGAACCGCACGGCCACATCGGCCGGCTTTTCTTAGAAGCTGACGCAGGAAAACTATATTATTGTGACAACTGTGGAGAGCACTGAAACATTTTCTGCGGTCTTCTTAGCTAGAAATCTTTATTTTCTACAGACTATAACATCTGCGCACAAAAGCTGTAGATTTGACGAAGACAAAGCGATAAAGTGCGACTTTGTTCCAATCCTGGCCTAACATACTCCAAGCAAAACAATGATATAGTAAGCACATTTCCGCAGCATACATCTTCTAAAGACAATTCACAGTTTTCAGATAAATGCATCCCATCACGTGAGCACGTAATTTGTCATTTCGTAGCGACGGCAACCAGGATATACATAGCGATGTTACATTATGTCATGGGTGCTTATACACAATGATAAGATGCTTTGTTTAGCAGTCCTCTCCTAGGGGACGTATGTCCTGTAGGATTCAGTGCCTTTTCATTTAATTCGTTTAGGCCTCATACACCTGGCTACCTTGCAACCTTGCAAAAAAAATGGCTCTGAGCACTATGGGACTTAACTGCTGTGGTCATCAGTCCCTTAGAACTTAGAACTGCTTAAACCCAACTAACCTAAGAACATCACACACATCCATGCCCGAGGCAGGATTCGAACCTGTGACCGTAGCGGTCGCACGGTTCCAGACTGTAGCGCCTAGAACCGCTCGGCCACTCCGGCCGGCAGCAACCTTGCAACCACCATCTTATTCACACAGCTTCGTCTACAGCATTAGCTCTTCGATGGAACTCAACAGTGAGTGTAGACCGGTCTGCGTCGAGGGTATACGATACGGCCCATGTTTCACGCATGCTCTTGCACCGGCATCTATTGTCCAGACGCCACAAACGCCTCAGAACACAACTGGCACGTGAAAGCTCTCCTGAATTGCTGAATCGGTAACAGTAATGTTTTCACTGAGTCACGTTTCAACCTGTGATACTATAAACATTGTGTACGTGTACGATACAACCGCAGTCGGGAAGGCTGTATTGTAAAGGCACAGAGGACAAATGGATGCTACATGTGATCCAGACTCCTACATAACGACAGAATCTTAATTTCATTTAATCGTATGGCTAGGGCCCCCCGCCGGGCAGGTCGTTCGCCCGGTGCCTGTCTTTCAATTTGACGCCACTTCGGCGACCTGCAGTCGATGAGGATGATAGGATGGTGATGAGGACAGCACAACACCCAGTCCCTGGACGGAGAAAATTCCGCGAACCAGCCGGGAATCGATCGCGAGCCCAGAGGATTGACAATCCGTCACGCTGACCATTCAGCTACCCGGTGGCGGACAGAATTTTGAGTGCAACTACCACATAAAGAAGTGTTGTAGATCAATTTTTGTCTTTTATTCAGACAACTCAGAACCATTACTTGGACAGAACAATGATTGGCCGCATGTGGAAGACACGTGCAAGCATTCCTCTAAAGCCGACAATTATCATTGCTTTCGTGGTCTGCATTTTTGTCTTACATGTTGCCCATTGCACATGATTAAGATTTGTTTTCTCGGCAACGTATTCCTCACGGTCCTTAAATAACAATAGTGGATTGTCTGTGTACGCGCTTGCAGAACGTTCGGATAAAAATTCCGCAGGTATATACCCATCCCCACTGTCTTCCCACGCTAAGATGTTTGGAGGATCTGATTGTAGCAGCTGGGGAACTTTATGCCACACAGTGTTTCTACAGTAAGAAATAGCTCTTTAAACACAATCATCTCAATATTTTCTTGTAACTAATCTGTCATAAAAAGTGAATTTAGCTACAGTGTATCGTCATTGATCTTGCATTTTCACACGCTTTGGTGTATGCATAGTAATTTTCGGATAAAATCAGTTTATTACAGTCTCTAAACGCTGTATCCCGCTTTGAGGAGGTAACGCAGCAGTGAAGACACGTTTCGGTAAGAAGGGGATCCAGACACCCGTTCAGCCTCCTTCGTTAGGTCCGGGGGTGCTTAATATCAAATAAACCTACATCAGTGAATCCATTTCCACTGTGTCTTGGATTGTATCCAAATGATTTCAAAATGAGGAATAGCGCAACAATGTACAGCTATGTAAGGAAGGCCCAGTCAGAGCAGGACTAATAAGTGATGAAAAACTCACAAGTATAAGGGAAGTGTACAGGTGAGGTAGCGTTGAATAGTAGTAGACAGGTGCAAAAAGTAAATGGAAAATGTTGGTGCACTAACTACCGGACCAGTATCTAAAAAAATCAAAAGTAATCAGGAAATGGGAACATATTTTTCAAGAAGGTTCTCGGATGTCTTACAGGCCAAGGTGAAGCTTAACATAAGACATTTGACATACAAAATTGTCCAAGACAGGGAATAAATTCAAAAACTTTCTGAAATGACAAACATGTCAAAAACAAAGTTGCAAAACAATAAACCGTCCACTAAATTTCTTGTCAATTGTATTTTTCTATCTACTTTTGTAATTTCCTCATATCAGAATATTTTTACAAAAGCAAAACGAGGATAATGGAATGTAGTCGAATTAAGTCTGGTGATGCTGAGGGAATTAGATTAGGAAATGAGACACTTAAAGTAGTAAAGGAGTTTTGCTATTTGGGGAGCAAAATAACTGATGATGGTCGAAGTAGAGAGGATATAAAATGTGGACTGACAATGGCAAGGAAAGCGTTTCTGAAGAAGAGAAATTTGTTAACATCGAGTATAGATTTAAGTGTCAGGAAGTCATTTCTGAAAGTATTTGTATGGTGTGTAGCCATGGAACATGGACATGGACGATAAATAGTTTGGACAAGAAGAGAATAGAAGCTTTCGAAATGTGGTGCTACAGAAGAATGCTGAAGATTAGATGGGTAGATCACATAACTAATGTGGACGTATTGAATAGAATTGGGGAGAAGAGGAGTTTGTGGCACAACTTGACAAGAAGAAGTGACCGGTTGGTAGGACATGTTCTGAGGCATCAAGGGATCACAAATTTAGCATTGGAGGGCAGTGTGGAGGGTAAAAATCATAGAGGGAGACCAAGAAGAGAATACACTAAGCAGATTCAGAAGGACGTAGGTTGCAGTAAGTACTGGGAGATGATGCAGCTTGCACAGGATAGAGTAGCATGGAGAGCTGCATCAAACCAGTCTCAGGACTGAAGACCACAACAACAATAACAGTATATTTTTACCAGACAGCTGAAGCTGAGTGTTAGCGCCCGCTAACATGCTGCCTATCGTGATACTCGCGGCAGATTCGAATTCTGATTGAAATTTTTATAATGACTGTTTAGTAGGCAAGAGGGGGAGAGGTGGTGGCGTACAGCACCTGCTCATCAGATTTTGCACCAAATTGTTGCGTTAATTCAAACGTTTTGTTTCGAATTGACTCAAATTATAAGGCGCTGTTGATGGTAGTATGTCCATTGCAGGCGAACGGTGATTTCGACGGCCATCAGTGTGTTATTGAAGTTTCTGACCACTTACACAGACTGTGTTTCAACCACCACCTTTCTTTCGATCACATAATTCTTCTTAATAACACAAAGACAGTGCTTTATGGTATGTTCTATTGAGTCACACATCTCTTCCAACCAATTTCTATAGGTGGCAATGTTTGACTGGGGAGATGCGGTTCCTTGATGCCGTGGGTCATGACTGAAATACTTCATTGCTCGTCGGAGGACGAGCAACATTCATTTTCTACAGTTAATTCACATATAGCTTATGTTGGTAAATGGATACTTTCCAACGTATCTTACCAGCACTGTAAAACACGTTAAGTTGACGGCTAGTTTTCTTACTAATACCCTATTACATATGTACATTTTAATGTCATGTTCTCTTATTTCCTTACATTTAACACGAGAGATACTGATGACATATTTTATCGATCCTTCCTTCTGTTTCATTATTTTATGTATATATATATATGATGAAGTCCCATACTGCTTGACAGAGCGTAGGGGAACGATGCGGGAGACCCGCACCGCAGTACTAGTTCGTTAGTGCATGACTTTGCGGTGGCGCTCAAGTCGTGATGGTGTGTGAAATTTCACGCTCAACGCACTTGACCGCTAGGGGTCACGAGAGCTGGATCCAGCAGCATAGGCCGGCCGAAGTGGCCGAGCGGTTCTAGGCGCTTCAGTCTGGAACTTCGCGACCACTACGGTCGCAGGTTCGAATTCTGCCTCGGGCATGTATGTGTGTGATGTCCTTAGGTTAGTTAGGTTTAAGCAGTTCTAAGTTCTAGGGGACTGATGGCCTCAGCTGTTAAGTCCCATAGTGCTCAGAGCCATTTGAGCCATTTGAACCATTTGAACCAGCAGCATAAAAGGAGGCGGGCAGCAGAATGCAGAGTTGAAGCAGTAGAATGGGTCGGTCTGGATAACTCGCTGACTTCGAACGTGGACTAGTCTTTGGATGTCACCTGAGGAACGAATTCATCAGGGTCCTTTCAACCCTTCAAAAACTGCACCAGTCGACTGTTAGTGACGTGATTGTGAAGTGGAAACACGAAATAAGAGTCACAGCTGAACCAAGACCAGGCTGACCTAAGGTACTGTCGGACAGGGGCCGTTGATCGCTGTGCGGGAAGGTTGTAAAAATCCGCGGAAGGAATTACTCGTGAGTTTAGAAGTTCTACCATCTAGCAGCTCCTCATAAAGCACACACTCACGTAGTCGATGCTAGGTGTCCCTTTAGGTGCTGTAAACAGCACAGTCACTGCGTAGAGGATGGCTAGAAACAAGTGAGTTGGAGTGATCAAACACACTATACCTTGTGGCGATCCGATGAGAGGAGTTGGGTTTGGAGAATTTCTGGAGAGTATACCTGTCATCGTGTGTACTCCCGACAGCGAAGTACTGTAAGTTCCTTCCTACGTGTTTCTCTGTGAAATTAAGCCCAACTTTACATCCCACACTATAAAAGAGCCCACTGTTAACAAAACTATGTACCCACAAACCGCTATCTAACTTAAACACGTATGCTAAGCTTCAACCACAAATAACCTAATTGGGTTTGAACAGTAACTGGTCTGAATACAACGTGTCTTTATATTAAATGCGCAACTAAATTTAAAACAGTTATCTGGCCCTAATAAAAATTTCCACTTATTTCGCTTCTTGACAGTACTGTTACCGCTTTCTCGAAAGCACAAAAAAAGTTCAGATGGCTCTGAGCAGTATGGGACTTAACATCTGAGGTCATCAGTCTCCTAGACTTAGAACTACTTAAACCTAATTTATCTAAGGATATCACACATATCAATGTCCGAGGCAGGATTCGAACCTGCGACCATAGCAGCAGTGCGGTTCAGGACTGAAGCGCCTAGAACCTCTCGGCCACAGCAGCCGGCAAAAGCAAACAGCAAGCAGGCAGCGACTAAGCTAGATTTCTATTTTTAAATAAAATTTCCAAACAATATTCAAACAGTTGCATACCATTTGGTGCAATGTGGTAATGCGTAATGATAAATCTTCTTTAAACAATGGGATGACGAGAGCAACTATTCCTACGAAATGACATTCCAAGACAACGCTTTTAGAATGAAGTATGTGTTAAAAAAGACAGAAGAAAATTTCGCGTAATCTTCACACGTAAGATTGGTCTGAACAACACTGTGATTAACAAAGTGAACAAAGATTTGAAAAGAGTACAATGTTGACAGAGAATTTCTATAACAATTAAACAGCCTAATCAGTTAATATCCTTATGCATGACTCAGGGAAGTGGGGTCGTCTTTCTCTCAGCTCTGAGAATGTTAATTAGCTGACAAAAATCACTCCAGCACAGTGCTGCAGTCTTACCTCAAACTACTTCCCACTAAAAAAAAAAAAAAAAAAAAAAAAAAAAAAAAAAAAAAAAAAAAAAAAATTTGTATTCATTTCACTTTTCAAGATACATATCATACTCATACTTGCGTTCATTTACAGTAAATCTTTCTTCACTTAACAGATGCAGCCACAAATCAACTACTGAATATGTCCATCGCCTACGACACTTCAACTAAGAACGTATCAGACTGCGCGGAGGCAAAGAATGTGTCACGACAAGATCAAAGATTTTTTTTAACAGTAATACAACTTGCTCCGTCTCTGACGTGCACACCGATAACAAAAATCAAAATGACATGACGGGCCTACAGTACGAAGGAGGAGGCGTTAAGACACGGGAGAGTTTTTCGTGGTTAGGGCGTGGTCCCTTCGTTGTGTTTAAGAATACGCTAAGTGAGTACGGTTATGAACACGTTTCCCAAATCTCGCACTGCGTGCAGTAGAGGAACAGATCGGAGAAGATGATTATTTGTATCAGCATTATAATGCATCGCGTCATAAAGCTGCATCTGTGAAGCAATGGTTTATGAAAAGCAGCAGCCCTGAAATTGACTAGCCGGCCCAGGGGAGTATCTTTCAGATGAGTTGTAACGTCTACTTTGCTCCAGAATCCAGCGTCCATCATTATTACCTTGTGTGGTTTCGGCTCTTGAGGAAGAATGGGTCATCATTCTACCACAGACGTTCAGACACCTGATTGAAGGTATCCCCAGAAGAGTTGAAGCCGTCATGAAGGCTTCAATGTCCAATAACAAGTGGCCGGATACTGTTGACTAGATAGCGTATTTGTCGGGCAAGAGGAGGAAGGGGGTGGCGTTAAGTTCTTTATCACCAGACATCCCCACAGTGTCTCATTTAGTGTGGGCGTGTGACCCTATTGATGGTGACCCCTTTGTCGGATGGGGACGTTAAGATCGGCAGCGCCCTAGGTGCTATTTGAGAGGAGCAGGTTATGCACCGATGTCACGTTTCACCTTCTCCGTCTCCCGTTATTATAGAACACAAACATGACAATATAGTGTACGATTGTCTGTAACACTTGGGCAGACTCAACAGATAAACTTGCGACACTGATAAGAAACGGGCCACTGTACGCGGGAGAAGGAAATTCTCACCGATTAGGCCGCTGAACCTTGGGTCTCCCAGACAACAGTGCCATATGGGTCTAACTTTCTTTCTTTGTATTAAAATAAAAAACATGTATTTTATATTTTATGCTTTATGCGCTAATCTTTTGTTAAGTCAGTACATAAACGTTATTGACCATTATCTTTGGCAGTAAGACAACAGATGCGTCTCGCGTGTTCCGGGGCTCTTCACGGTGCAACATTTCGGACTATACATTCAATTTTTTGCTTTTATACTACTGTTGATTCTTTGTTAATTTCGGATCTTAGTTTCCGTGTGTATATAAAGGGTGGCTCTCCTACGAGCAGTAAGACGTATTTTCTCTGGTGTTTCGGCAGATATTTGCAACTTCGTTTTTACATTGTGTACCTGGAGTCAGCCCTACTGTGCGATGCCGGTGTCGACAAAAAGCTTCGGTTTCTTTCCCGTTAAAAAAAGAAAAAAATATTTTTAAAGCGGAATTTTACGTACCCGTAATCGGGCAGGTAGTTTAGGAAATTTAAAAAGGGAAATGGATAGGTTGAAGTTGGATATAGTGGGAATTAGTGAAGTTCGGTGGCAGGAGGAACAAGACTTTTTGTCAGGTGAATACAGGGTTATAAATACAAAATCAAATAGGGGTAATGCAGGAGTAGGTTTAATAATGACTAAAAAAGTAGGAGTGAGGGTACGCTACTACAAACAGCATAGTGAACGCATTATTGTGGCAAAGATAGATTCGAAGCTCACGCCTACTACAGTAGTACCAGTTTATATGCCAACTAGCTCTGCAGATGACGAAGAAATTGAAGAAATGTATGTTGAAATAAAAGAAATTTTTCAGATAGTGAAAGGTGACGAAAATTTAATTGTCATGGGTGAATGGAATTCGGTAGTAGGAAAAGGGAGAGAAGGAAACGTAGTAGGTGAATATGGATTGAGGCTGAGAAATGAAAGAGGAAGCCGCCTGGTAGAATTTTGCACAGAGCACAACTTAATCATAGCTAACACTTGGTTCAAGAATCATAAAAGAAGGCTGTATACATGGAAGAAGCCTGGAGATACTGACAGGTTTCAGATAGATTATATAAGGGTAAGACAGATATTTAGGAACCAGGTTTTAAATTGTGAGACGTTTCCAGGGGCAGATGTGGACTCTGACCACAATCTATTGGTTATGAAACTGTACATTAAAACTGAAGAAACTGCAAAAAGGTGGGAATTTAAGGAGATGGGACCTGGATAAACTGAAAGAACCAGAGGTTGTACAGAGTTTCAGGGAGAGCAAAAGTGAACGATTGACAGGAATGGGGGAAAGAAATACAGTAGAAGAAGAATGGGTAGCTTCGAGGAATGAGATAGTGAAGGCAGCAGAGGATCAAGTAGGTAAAAAGACGAGGGGTAATAGAAATCCTTGCGTAACAGAAGAGATACTGAATTTAATTGATGAAAGGAGAAAATACAAAAATGCAGTAAGTGAAGCAGGCAAAAAGCAATACAAACGTCTCAAAAATGAGATCGACAGGAAGTGCAAAATGGCTAAGCAGGGATGGCCAGAGGACAAATGTAAGGATGTAGAGGCTTATCTCACGAGGGGTAAGATAGATACTGCCTACAGGAAAATTAAAGAGACCTTTGGAGAAAAGAGAACCACTTGTATGAATATCAAGAGCTCAGATGTATACCTAGTTCTAAGAAAAGAAGGGAAAGCAGAAAGGTTGAAGGAGTATATGAGGGTCTATACAGGGGCCATGTTCTTGAGGACAGTATTATGGCAATGGTAGAGGAGGTAAATGAAGACGAAATGGGAGATACGATACTGCGTGAAGAGTTCGACAGAGCACTGAAATACCTTAGTCGAAACAAGGCCCTGGAAGTAGACAACATTCCATTAGAACTACTGACGGCCTTGGGAGAGCCAGTCCTGACAAAACTCTACCATCTGGTGAGCAAGATGTATGAGACAGGCGAAATACCCTCAGACTTCAAGAAGAAAATAATAATTCCAATGCCAAAGAAAGCAGGTGTTGACAGATGTGAAAATTACTGAACTATCAGTTTGATAAGTCACAGGTGCAAAATAATAACGCGAATTCTGTACAGATGAATGGAAAAACCGGTAGAAGCCGACCTCGGGGAAGATCAGTTTGGAATCCGTAGAAATGTTGGAACCCGTGAGGCAACACTGACCCTACGACTTATCTTAGAAGAAAGATTAAGGAAAGGCAAACTTACGTTTCTAGCATTTTTAGACTTAGAGAAAGCTTTTGACAACATTGACTGGAATACTCTCTTTCAAATTCTAAAGGTGGCAGGGGTAAAATACAGGGTGCGAAAGGTTATTTACAATTTGTACAGAAACCAGATGGCAGTTATAAGTGTCGAGGGGCATGAAAGGGAGGCGGTGGTTGGGAAGCGAGTGAGACAGGGTTGTAGCCTCTCCCCGATGTTATTCAATCTGTATATTGAGCAAGCAGTAAAGGAAATAAAAGAAAAGTTCGGAGTAGGTATTAAAATCCATGGAGAAGAAATAAAAACGTTGAGGTTTGCTGATACATTGTAATTCTGTCAGAGACAGCAAAGGACTTGGAAGAGCAGTTGAACGGAATGGACAGTGTCTTGAAAGGAGGGTATAAGATGAACATCAACAAAAGCAAATCGAGGATAATGGAATGTAGTCGAATTAAGTCGTGTGATGCTGAGGGAATTAGATTAGGAAATGAGACACTTAAAGCAGTAAAGGAGTTTTGCTATTTGGGGAGCAAAATAACTGATGATGGTCGAAGTAGAGAGGATATAAAATGTAGACTGGCAATGGCAAGGAAAGCGTTTCTCAAGAAGAGAAATTTTTTAACATCGAGTATAGATTTAAGTGTCAGGAAGTCGTTTCTGAAAATATTTTTATGTAGTGTAGCCATGCCCAGAAGTGAAACGTGAACGATAAATAGTTTAGACAAGAAGAGAATAGAAGCTTTCGAAATGTGGTGCTACAGAAGAATGCTGAAGATTAGATGGGTAGATCACATGACTAATGAGAGTGTATTGAATAGAATTGGGGAGGAGTTTGTGGCACAATTTGACAAGAAGAAGGGATCGGTTGGTAGGACATGTTCTGAGGCATCAAGGGATCACCAATTTAGTACTGGAGGGCAGCTTGGAGGGTAAAAATCGTAGAGGGAGACCAATAGATGAACACACTAAGCAGATTCAGAAGGATGTAGGCTGCAGTAGGTACTGGGAGATGAAGAAGCTTGCACAGGATAGAGTAGTATGGAGAGCTGCATCAAACCAGTCTCAGGACTCAAGACCACAACAGCAACAACAACAACTTTCGGTAGAGCACTCCAAAATTAGAAAAGTGCGCTATTTGTTTTATTTATAGGCCCGTGTGTTAATGGGGACAGTAAAACTCGAAGAGTACCAGTACTCTAGCAGCGACAGTATCTCTGAGTGCTCCCACCAAGCATGCAGCGCTACTGAGTCACTGCTGCATTACTCTTTATATTTCGTGTTGTATTGTCTCTGTAAACACATATCGATCAAATGAATGTCGTACTAGGCTGATTTAGGAGCGCTCTGTCCAATGGGCATGCAAAATTCCGATTTAAGAATATTTTCTTAGTAATTTTTGAGGACATTTCTTGTGGAGAAACAGCGGTGTCCCCAAACAAACTTTAAAAATTGATTTAAGACACCCTCGACCGCAGAAACATTTGCTTCGGTTGTAACAAGTTTCGATCAGTGTTTGACTATCCTCAGACCCTCATACCATGACGGTAGGCGGTGGCGGTGAAGGAGCGGATCTTGTAATTCCAAGAGCTCTAGTTGAAGTTCGAGAAATTAGAACACCCGCTCCATTCATCACCACCGCCTACCGTCATGGTATAAGGGTCTGAGGATGGTCAAACACTGACCGAAATGTTTTTGCTGTTGAGACTGTTTTTAATCCATTTTTAAAATCAATTTGTCTGTAATAGTATACAAACCAACGGTTGCCGTCTATACTGCGACACGAGTCGAGCAGTAGTTGTTTGGACTGACTCCAGTTACATGATGCTAAAACAAAAATGCAAATATCTGACGAAACAGCAGAGAAAATGCACCTAACGACTCTTAGGATAGGCACACTATAGGTCTACATCTGGAGATGACTGTTGATTACAGTCTATTTCGCTCACTGTAAAACTAGTGACTGTAGCGCGGATCATTACTTCACGAAAAAAAGAAAAACGCCACATTCGAGAATCACAACCACTACCTAGCAAACTTTTTGCTTCTGTGTCGAACAAAGAAGAAGTAAATTATACAGTGTGTTTCACTACTACAAATACAATGAAACAAGAAAATAATCCTAATAAACATAGGTCCCGGTATGACGTACGCATTAGTGTATTCATGCCAATGTTACAACCCTGTCTTTCGGGTATAAATTGTACGAATCTTCGACAATATCATCGCCTCTCTGGTCCGCCGACTTCAGCCCGTTGGATTCTTTGCGTATGGATATTTTTAATCTTTGGTGTATTCCAGTCCTGTGATAGCGCCAATACAGTCCGGAAAGGCATTCCGGATGGTTATCAGTGCATTCGGATTACGCCTGGGGTTTTTGAACGTGCGTGAGCATCCGTGAAGAGATCTGTTAAAGCCTGCCTTCACGTGGACGGTAACCATGTGTAATACTTGTAATGTCTTTCTCCTCAAGCGCATATCTCAGTTTGGATCCTGTGGGACTCATAACAGAGGTGTTCATGCACTCAATCGTAATACGTCGTATCTATAATAGACCCCCAGTATATTTATACGTATAAAGTTAGTATATAGTTAAAAAAACCTTAGTGTGGGAATTCCAAGCCACCGATAGGGAACCGTTAAGTGTGCTGGTCCCTTGGCACCCGGCAATCGTGTGAAGCTGGAGAAACCTAATTAAATTATCAGGAGCGAATGGATAAGCGGCAGGTAGTCCAACACCTATCAGAGGGCCAGGTTAAATATTTATAGCAGTTGGCGCCAGGGGAGCAGCGGTTCCGTTAGCGATCCCACACCAATAAAAGCTTAACGCGGGGAGCCGTTTACTGCGGCCATTAGCACAGTTCCGGCAAGCGCCATCTGCCACACCAGCCCTTTGTCTCGAACTACTGTGTGTGTATTTAGTGCGGGAAGGCATCTACAGTGACCTACTTAGGAGAACGAACCCATACAACTGAATTTATCTCTAGCCGAGATACGGTTGAACCTCGTAAACATGACAACGCTGCGCCAATATTTGATAAGTATATTAATTTTAATTTATCGTATGGTTATACACTGAAGCACAAATAAACTGGTATAGATATGGGCATTCAAATACAGGCAGAATACATCGCTGCGGTCGGCAATGCATTTACAAGACAACAAGTGTCTGGCGCAGTTGTTAGATCGGTTACTGCTGCTACAATGGCAGGTTATCAAGATTTAAGTGAATTTGCACGTGGTGTTAGTCAGCGGACGAGCGAT
Organism: Schistocerca cancellata; assembly: GCF_023864275.1. Lineage (NCBI taxonomy): Eukaryota > Metazoa > Arthropoda > Insecta > Orthoptera > Acrididae > Schistocerca > Schistocerca cancellata. The sequence goes on along the minus strand of NC_064627.1, from coordinate 816,000,701 downwards.
GGGACACAGAAATTCCGAGGTAGCGATGAAGTGAGGATTTTCCCGTACGACCATTTCACGTGTTTACCTTGAATATCAGGAATCCGGTAAAACATCAAATCTCTGCGGCCTGAAAAAAGATCCTGCAAGAACGGGACCAATGACGACTGAAGAAAATCGATTAACATGGCAGAAGTGCAACCTTTCCTCATACTGATGCAGATTTCAATTCTGGGTCATCAACAATTGTCAGCGTGCGAACCATTCGACGAAATATCATCGATATGCGCTTTCGGAGCCGAAGGTCCATTCGTGTACCCATGATGACTGCACGACACAAAGCTTCACGCCTCACCTGGACCCGTCAAAACCGACATTGGACTGTTGATGGCTGGAAACATGTTGCCTGGTCGGACGAGTCTCGTTTCAAATTGTATCGAGCAGATGGACGTGTATGGGTATGGAGAAAACGTCATGAATCCATGGACTCTGCATGTCAGCAGGCGACTGTTAAAGCTGGTGGTGGCTCTGTAGTGGTGTGGGGCGTGTGCAGTTGGAACGATATGGGACCCCTGATATGTCTAGAGACGACTCTGACAGGTGCCACGAACGTAAGCATCCTGTCTGATCAGCTGCATCCATTCATGTCCATTGTGCATTCCGACGGACTTGGGCAATTGAAGCACTACAACGTGACACCCCACACGTCCAAAATTGTTACAGAGTGGCTCCAGGAAGACTCGTCTGAGGTTAAACACTTCCGCTGGCGACCAAACTCCCCAGACGTAAACATCATTGAGCGTATCAGGGTGCCTTGCGACGTGCTGTTCAGAAGAGATCTCCACCCGCTCGTACTCTTACTGATTTCTGGACAGCCCTGCAGGATTCATGGTGCCAGTTCTTTCCATCACTGTTTCAGACATTAGTCGAGTACATGCCACGTCGTGGTGCGGCACCTCTGCGTGTTCGCGGGAGCCCTACACGATATTAGGCAGGTGTACCAGTTTCATTGACTCTTCAGTGTATGATTCACAGCAATATTTACGTAGTAATGTAGAAAAGGAATATCCAAGAGCTCTCGTCTCAATTGACCTGACAGAGTGATGTCAAAGGAATCCATGCATTCTAATGTTGTTAGAGAAGCGATGATATGCGTTCCATCCAGTCTCCACTAAAATATTTCTTAGGACACTCCTCTGCAATATAATCTGTTCTGAAGCTTCAGAGGGCACATCTGAGAGCTGGAGTCTCTCCATTTGTACATGAAGGACTTAATTACTCTGCCGCTGCTGTCCCATCGCGGACACTGAATAGCTGGGGGTCCGATATTTTCGTAAGAAAAATCACCAAGCAGCCGTATGTTTTCAGAAGTTGTTCTTTTATTTACACGAAACTACTCGTGTAAATAAACTAGTCGTGTAAATAAAATAAGAACTTCGTAAAACGTACGGTTGTTTGGTGATATTTCTTTGGTAAATTAGTTACTTCGTGTCCATATCAGATTCTGTTCTGTTGACACCTTCTTATAGGCAGCTGCAAACCTCATAAACGTGTGGGTTCTTCGAGGCGATGACATTGTGTGCTGGTGTTGTTATTCCATATCTCCTTCCACGTAACTAGAGTGTTTGTATTTCAGGAGCTGGCCAGAATGTTTCTTTTTTTTTTTTGACTTGAGACGCATGTTGGGTGAACTGAGCACTATTTCCTGAATAGGTATCCCTTTGGAAAACTCTTACTAGTCTTTTCCCAATCACGGGTCACTGCTTCTTATAACTAGGTAATATTTGCTGACTCATAGTAGTGTACAGGACCAATGAGTCATTTTTTAATGTTTGCCATGTACTGTATAGAGGAAACCATTGGCGACTGAACATTAGCTGAAGACATACGAAATGGATTTACCGTAATATAGTTAACGAAAAATCCAATTACGTTGCTTAAAGTTTTGCTGAAAGCACTACAAATCTGTATACTAAAACAACTGGACCCCTATCTGAACCATTCAGGTTGACACCAGCAGTGTTGAAAAGTTAATATGATACCAAAACCAGCTTCATTAAGTAAGGTCGAAGTCTTACTGACGAACAAAAGCTAAACTAAACCAAATTAAGAGTAAGGAGAACAATGCAAGAAGCTTTCGATGAATTCGGAAGCAAAAGTTTGACAATCGATCTAACTTAAAGCCGCAAGAAATGTTGGTCTTACGTAAAGTGACTAAGGAAATCGAAATTATCTATTCAGTTGCTCAGAGACCCTACAGGGTCAGAAAACAAGATAAGCTAAATACTGAATCCAGTTGTCTGAAACTGCTTCATGGCGGAATATAGTGTTAAGGTTTCTCTTTCAGTCATACTAAGAAAGTCGAAATGGCAGATATTGAGACAAGTGATCACGGAACGGAAAATCAGTTAAAATCGCTCAATAGTGGAAAGGCTTGTGGATCGGATGAGACAACTGTGAGGATCTGTAGAGATTATGTGAAATAACTTGTTCCCCTTGTAGCAGTAGTTTAACGTAGTTCGCCGAAGCAGCGAAAGATCTGAAACGATTTGAAAGAAGCCAAATCATTCCTGTTGCCTGCTTAGAATCGCGTCGCGTCGTCTAAGCTGTCAGTTCTTGAATTATTAATGGTGGTGGTTTTAAAATGTGAATCTTTAACTGAGTATATAAAAATGGCTTTCTATATCTAACATAAGTCAATGCCATCCAAAAGAATTAACAAGGAATTCATTAGCTACGAAATTAAGTAAGGATGTCATTTGCTTAGTTTATTATATGAAAATTCAAAAGGAATGGTTAAACTATAGCTTACTACAATAATAAGCTAATGCATGGGATCTGGGATGTGACTCAACTAAATGCGTATCTGCGAGAACATTTATCATGATTACCGAAGGATAGTGCAAAAAGATAGGAAATTCTGCAGGAGGTAAGTGTTTGCATCTATTGCAGTAGTTGAAAGCATGTTGAACCTCAAATTGCAAACAAACTTTCATAGTGAATATTGGAATTTCTAAAAATGTTTAAAAATGACTCGAGTTGCCCTACAGTTCTCACTATTGTGGTTGGATCTCACGGTACTCATAATCTGCAAGAGGTGGCTTAAGTAGCTACGGATTCAGTCACTGACTCAGTACCAGCAACGCCTAATTTCATTTCCATCAGATGAATTCCTCTCGCTGCAGAAGTGAAGACCGCCCGAGATGGTACATAGGTTGCTTTCTGCTGTCTTCTTCCGACGAGGAAGATTAGGTTTTCCGCGTTTTCTTGGGGCTGAATGATAAATATTGCGAGTGCCGACCAGTAATAAGCCGTCTTAAAAGACGTTTGTTTCCCTCCCTCACTCTCATTTAATGTGGTTACCCAGCTACAAAATTCGATCTATTTGACACCACAAATTATGTCCTGCTCTCCTCCTCTCTTTGTCTTATGTCCGTGTGCTGGCCAATAATGGTGGACTTCTGTAAGCGCAATCATGTTTCTTACTCCCACTTCCAAGTTACTTGCGTTAACGAATTGTAGCTCATTCCACATTTCGTGAAACATTTGGATTTTTGCGGGGACCTGAATTCGGTGACGGTGTCCCACAACATTCAAAGGCACCCAAAACATTTCTGTACCCATTCCACTCTCTACGATGTTATCTTAACGACCTGTGTACGAGGGTAAATCAATTATTGTCCGCAATTTAATTATATTTTTGTTTTTTTGGTAGTACTATCGTTTTACGTTGATGACACATGCTTTGTTTATTTTTTGTTATAACTCTGCTATTTTCAAGCTGCTTCGTTATCGCTGCCGTTCTGTTAATCAAGGTTGCTCCGTTGTCTATTTGCACCAAAGAAGTGCAACGTTCAGTGATCCGTTTTTTGTGGTCGGAAGGCGTATCAGGGGCCTAAATTAATCGAAGACTTTCGATGCAGTACGGGAACAGTGTTTTGCCACAACGGAGTGTCTACGAATGGATTGAAAAATTCCGAAATGGTCGCACAAGTGTTACGCACGATGAAGGAGCCGGGCGACCTTTTACCGCCATAAATAAAGAAACCATTGAGCGTTCACGTGAAATGATTCTCTTAGACAGACGATTAACTATTGACGAAGTGGCACATCGCCTCCAAATCAGTCATGGTTCTGCCTACTACGTCATCCACAACAGACTTGCATGTCATAAAGTTTTGTAAGATGGGTCCCAAAGCAACTCACACAGTTGCATAAACAAACGTGCTTGTACTTCTGCAAAAAAACATTTGGGTCGGTATGATAAAGAAGAGGGCAACTTCTTAGATAGGATTATTACTGGCGAGGAAAAATTGATCCATCATTACGAACCGGAGAGTAAACGGCAGAGTATAGAATGGAAACATACAAATTCACCGTGCAAGTAAAAGTTCAAGACCCAACCATCCGCAGGAAAATTGTTGCTTACGGTTTTCTGGGACGCACGAGGTCCAGTACTGGAACATTACGGGGAAAGGGGCACAAAAATAAACGGTGTACGTTACAGTGAGACGCTTACTGCCAGGCTAAAGCCTGCAAGTCGAAGCGAACGTCGAGGATTGATGTGAAAAGGTGTTGCGTTGTTGCACGACAATGCCCGTCCGCATACTGCCGCCCACACTGCTAAAACGTTCCAGAAACTCAAATTTGAAGTACTGGATCATCCTCCATTTGGTCCCGATCTTGCCCTTTCTATCTCTTGTTTGGTCCACTCTAACAGGCATTAAGGGGCCGTCGATTTGCCTCGGACGAAGCAGTGAAAGAAGCGGTGCATTCCTGGCTTGCAGCTCAACCGAGAGCCTTCTTTAATGCGGGATCAAAACCTTGTACAAATCTGGACAAAGTGCGTTGAAACGCAAGGAGATTATGTCGAAAAATGATGTTCTTATAAGTTTCCTATTTCATTACAATAAAATTTTATAACTACTTTGCAGATAATAATTGACTTACCCTCGTATTTCGGCGATTTCTGACTGCCCGCGGAGCTGTCCACAATAGGTGTTCTTCTGGGGCTCTGCCAAAGCGACACACAAAGCTCGTTAAAAACAGTCCCAGTTGTCCCCGTACAGCCTGGAGATGCAATCTGCTTTGTGACTTTTAGTGCGCCTGGTGCCATGTCGGCTTTCCTCAAAGCACTGCTCCGTCTGAGCGCCCGGGGAGACCCTTCGCATCCGTGTTTATAGGCCTCCTACGAATTATGCCATTTGTCGCGAATGTGATAATGTTTCGACCAGCTCTTTAACACTGCTTAGAAAGTAATTCTTGGCCAGAGGCAGTAGGCAGCTTGTTTCAGGGCTGGAAGCGGCGGGCAAATATCTGGACTCGATAACGGACGCTGGCTCCGCCGTTCTTGGGACACGCAACAGCGGCCTACATGACTAGCTTCATTTAGTTTACAAGTTAGCAACGACGGGATATTCCAGAAAAACCAAATATGATTGGCATCACGCACTAACCGTGTGATCAGCCACGCACGCCGTATCATCATCGAACATTCCAGAAGGGCAATGTGCAAAAGAAATCGTTTAAATAGGGTCCTCCTACCCTGCTTTGGGGAGAATGGGTGCAGTACCAGCAATGAGCGAATAACACTGCCTCCGTAACAAACGTCAGCAGGAACCGGACTTCGGATATTTCATTAGTCTCGGCCAATGTGGGACACATAGCACACTTAGAGAATGAAGAGTCAGTCGGTTATAGAAGGGAACTTGTAGGTAAACAGGGAAGACTGCTTGTGGTACTTTCATTAAATGTACTCACATTGGTACTTAGACGTCTCCGCCCTGGTTCTTAAGTAGTCCTACCTAATTCTGTACTCTGCACCACTCGAAGCTCGTTTTTCAGCCGCGACAGGGGAATCAGCAGGCTGCCCATCACTAGTTAACCTCATAGAATTCAGAGTAGGGTGCCCTGTCATATATTTCGCTTTCGCACTCCCTCTCAGGACACGACATAGCACTGCCGGATTTCATTGCCCTAAAACACGCGACGGCCAAGTGCAACTAGCTTCCATGGTGGCAACCTGCTCATGTATACGTGCAATTTAACATAGAGAACTGTAATCTGTGTAGACGGGTTCCATAGAGAATTGTAATCTGTATAGACGGGTACTGGCAATCACTGGTACTGATTCATATTTCATTTATCGGTAGGGATTAATATATTCCGATTTGTTTTGTCTTTTTACTTCGGGTGATACATCAGTTACGGGGCAGTTTTGGAAAAACGGTTGCATAGCAATCGCTTCACGAGCAGTGTAAATTCTGCCTTAATTCAGGTTACTCAGATTACGGGTGACATAGCTGCGAATTTCGACTTCAGTGGCTATCGATATGGTGTCCCGCCTACCATACACCTTTCTTGCTCCCTTCTGAGGTCGTATTTTGAGGATTTCTTTCAGAAACACCTGTGCTGTTTATGGCAGAATGCTTCAACAAGAGCGAGCACCCGAGGTGTAGGCAGAAAGTGTTCGGGATGCAAGACTGCTCACATTATAGAGAGGAGAACGTTACTAAGTAAATGTAATAAAGTATAGTGTATCGTACGCTACAGAGAAAATCAAATTAAAGTATAAACATAAACAATTTATTGTATTTGCGGAAGCTGCTATTACTTGTCATCTACGGTAAAGGTAAAACAGTATTCAATCCTAAGGGCAGTATGGACACCACGGAGCTTTACTAAGGGTAGTACAATGAGAGGTGGTATGCCCTTCCTTTCTATCGTTCTTTGAACAGACTTACCCAACCAGATATGAGCGACCTACAGTTTTCATTGGACTCTGAACTACGGTGCGACTTGACATTGCCGGCCGGGGTGGCCGAGCGGTTCTAGGCGCTACAGTCTGGAACCGCGCGACCGGTACGGTCGCAGGTTCGAATCCTGCCTCGGGCATAGATGTGTGTGATGTCCTTGGGTTAGTTAAGTTTAAGTAGTTCTATGTTCTAGGGGACTGATGACCTCAGAAGTTAAGTTCCATAGTGCTCAGAGCCATTTGACTTGACATTTTTCACGTACACAAATCATTGTTAGAGGTGGAAGAACCAATGAGTGAGAGGAGAAAATACTATGACCAGAACAAAGTTGAGTCACGTACCTTTGAATATGTTCTATAACTATTATACAGCCAGCCATCGAATGACATCGCGTCCTTTCATCCACAAGGGACTACGTACTGAAACATGTACGTTTGAAAAAAGTGAAACATGCACGTTTGCAGTAAAGTAACTGACAGTAGCCTGCAACACATCTGTTAGAATGAGAATGGCCCCATGTGAACATGTATTTTATCTCGTCGCTTATACGCTTTGCCCTGTAATGAATTTTCTGACTGCGGGAATGCAAACTCTCAATAAGTTTAAACCAAACTGCATCCATCTAAGTAACACAGAAACTGAATCTGACGCAACACTGTTGATGTGAAATTGGTCCTAGTAATGAAACAAAACTTGATCAATTTGAAAATATGGTCCCTGTTCTTAATGAATGCTGTCCCTGAAATAATAAAATTTCTTACCTTTTTCTGCGCAATGGTAACGCTCTTCGCACTTCTCTCTGTTAGTGCTTTAAATTGTACAGTTAGCATACAGCTAGTGTGAATGGCTGTTGCTTAGCATATATTTTAATTAAATCGAATATGACTGAGACAATAACTTCTTGAGCAAAATAGTTAATCAAACAGGACATGGATCTGGAACTGGTATTGACTTGTAATTAACAATATGGCATTAACTTTATAACTTCTATTTTGACTGTTTTAAAATTAATAATGCTCACCATTGACACACAATAAAATGATTATACATTAACAATTAGCTTTACAAAATCATTGGATGTGAGTGCTATACATTGCCTCAATCATCACTTATGAATTCGAGCATTGCATTGGTAACAAAACAATTTTCTTTACCTTAATTATTTCCAGTATGGTATCATGCAAATGAGAAATCATTACTGCACGTAGCTAGTAAGTATATATCTAGCACACATCAGATACTACACGTCTTTGCACGTGAGAGTCCTCCATACATCTCCGATTCTGAAGTTACTCTATACATCTCCCTACCTAAAGTTATTGTAACACATTACTTGAAAAAACGATCGCTTTTGAGCAGCGACGCTACTACACAATCGATGCTAGATTTGACCATCTCTGGTTCAATATAAAATTTTGTTGCAAATTTTTCCCTTTTGTATATACCTTTTAGTACTTGTGATACTAGAATAATCTTTAGTGTCTTAACACATAACAGTATTGAAAGAAAACATTTGATCAAAACTGGAAATTGATACAAACAAAGAAATAATCTTCTTCCGATTTCTACATCTACATCCATACTCCGCAATCCACTTGACGGTGTGTGGCGGAGGGTACCTTGAGTACCTCTATCGGTTCTCCCATCTATTCCAGTCTCGTATTATTCGTGGAAAGAAAGATTGTCGGTATGCCTCTGTCTGGGCTCTTATCTCTCTGATTTTATTCTCATGGTCTCTTCGTGAGATATACGTAGGAGGGAGCAATATACTGCTTGACTCCTCGGTGAAGGTATGTACTCGAAACTTCAACAAAAGCCCGTACCGAGCTTGACTCCTGGGTGAAGGTATGTTCTCGAAACTTCAACAAAAGCCCGTACCGAGCTACTGAGTGTCTCTTTTGCAGATTTCTGCGTGTCTTGGAAAATTATTCTAAGACAGTTAAAATGACAGTATTGTTTTAGTAAGAAGGATTCGATCACTTTATTACTAATTCTTCCCCAATACGAGTTTCTCCTATGTTTTCAATGATTTTGTCATAGGCAGGATGGTGATTGTCACTGAATACAGCAGAACTTTGATAAAGTAGAACTTTGCAAATCAGTTAACCCTAGTTTGATTTCCAAAAGTGCTGTTTATGACACAACAACAAAAAGTACTACTAAGTACTTTCTTTTTATTTTCTTTGTCACATTTTTCCTGAAAACTTAACTCGAAACCTGAAATCTTCCACAGCATTCTGTTCGTTACTCATAACAAATTTCTAGAAGTACATGCTGACGCGTCCCGATTGGTTCTGCACGGGCGCAATCGTCTCCAGCGACACCGCTGGTGTGTTGCTGGAGGCTGAATAGGGTGAATGCTCCGTGGCGAGGAAAAGGGGTTTTAAACAGCACGCTGGACGAAATGCGGCAGAGTAGGAGGTTGGTGACCGAGCGAGGTGGCGCAGTGGTTAGCACACTGGACTCGCATTCGGGAGGACGACAGTTCCATCCCGCGTCCGGCCATCCTGATTTAGGTTTTCCGTGATTTCCCTAAATCGCTCTAGGCAAATGCCGGGATGGTTCCTTTCAAAGGGCACGGCCGACTTCCTTCCCTGTCCTTCCCTAATCCGATGAGACCGATGACCTCGCTGTCTGGTCTCCTTCCCCAAACCAACCAACCAATCAACCTAGGAGGTTGTTGAGCGGGCCGCGAGGTGGCACAGAAGCGTGTGGTGCCGGCAGTGGTTCAGTGCGTGGCAGTTACGAGACATGGGACTGGGCACGCGCCGCGGACTGGGCTGGACGCCTTGTTTTGATAAGAAGCAGCGTGCGGACGTCCTGTTAGGGGTGAGGCGTTCGGCAGTAGAATTGGATGGCTGTTTCTACGGTGAACTTGAACTCTGAAGTCTGTGAGACTGTGTTGGTGTCGCGGCTCGCTGCAGTCGCTGGCTTTGAATATATGTAATTGTGGACTTTTTAAAACTTTAATTGCTAATGTTAATCTCACCTCACGCTCTGTTCAAGTAACTGCTTCCATATTCCTCCACTAGTGGCTGAAATTGCGGAAGAAACTATTTTGGGATGTTTGACATATCTCGTCATTTGTGAAAGAACCGCTTTTGGCTTACTGTCGTGCGTCGACTTTGCACGTAGAAAACGCTAATCAGGCGGACTTATTGAAGTATATGTTATTTGAGTTAACTAATATCACTTCTTCGTTTGCTGTAGCAGTCTAATTATACTCTGTGCGCTTGTTTTTCGTGTTAGCACGGGATTGTGTTGTAAGTGCCACGAGGCCTGCATCGGGTTTGTCCGCTCTTGACCAGCCGACGGAACGTTGCATATTCTGGCTCTGGTCCTGTATGGTTTAGTTGAGCTGCATGTCCTGGTATGGTGGTACACGAATTTTTAGAGTGTTTTACTGCTTTAATCTTACTTAGTGTTACTGTAATCTGTGGACAACGGTGTGTAGTCGTTTGGTATTGCTCTTAAGTTGGAAATTATGTGATTTTATACTCTCCTATAATGTTCTTTTAGAAAGGTGATTAAAGCTGAAATTACAGGGTCACGTGTTGATTTTCGCTAACGTTACAAATATCTGGTAGTTACTTTGGAATTTACTGTAGTAGCTTCATATCACCGGTAAGAACGCATCAAGATTTGTTTTAGTGCTGTAATGTCTTATATTGTTTGATGTACACTGAGCTGAGCCACATTGCTCTGCTCAAAACAGAACTGTACGGTACTGGTTCCCACATGACTATTGTTCTATTTTATACTATTGGTGTTCCTAGTGGGAGCCGGTGCTGTGTATGCCCTGGGTTTTTTAAAGAATAATGTATGTACTGATTAACTGAGTTGAAATTTTACCAGTGTATATCGTTTGACTACCAAGGAATGAAAGCTTTTACTGTAATAAGTCTATGATCTTGAGCGAATGTTTAGCAGCTCTCCACTGAAGCAACCGTCTTTCCTAGCCAGCCTGCTCATTTGGTGTAAATTCTTAACCCCTTAATGGCGAATGTTACGAATTCGCATTGTGTCAATTCTGTGCTAATAATCGGAAGGTTAACTGTTTTTGAGCGCCAATGCCAGTAAGTGCTGATTCTGAGAAGACCCAACGCTTCTGACAAGTGCTGCATTCTCCTATGTGTTTTGGGCACCTCTAAAGCACAATGATTTTTGATAAAATCTTTGATCTAGAAATTTATTCGGGCATTAAGGGGTTAACAGAGGGCGGTTTCACTTGCAACGACCAAAGACAATACAAAACTATCAGGTTTCCTGTTCCAGCATCCTTTTAAAAAAGACTATGTTTTTCTGTGAAGGTACATTAATGAACAGTGTATCTTACCTTGTAGTGATATATACTCGTCCGTAGTGTTTAGCACCGTATAGCGTAGTCAACAAATTCCTTAGTCACGTTGCCACCTAATACCAATATTGAAATCTGTGCCAATCATTTCGTTCCCAGAAAGATGGTTATCCCTTCTGGAAATACGTGGAAAACGACTAGGTTTATATCTTTTTATATGGCAGTTTTTCACAAAAATGTCCCACAACCTATTTAATAATCCGATATGCAGATCCAACTGCTAAATCAAATCAGTAATGCTGCATGAGAACTGCAAGCAGTGATGACAAATGTCAATGATTGAAATTCTAATTAGCTCTACCTGCAGCGTCTGGCACCACCTGCCGCCAGCTACATCGACCTGAAATAGGTCACCTAGTTGCTGTCACTAATCACTGCCTTTTCTAGCTACAGATCTACTGGCTACGCCTAAGGTCTGACTCCGCTGGGAGCTGGAGTGGTGCTTTTCAGCTGGGGGACCATCTGCTAGTTAACTCCAACCACCTTCAGGATGCTGACCTGGGAGTCCATGGTTCGCACCTCGGCCCGACTAGCTGGTGAACCGCCGCCTATGCGTCCGTCTCAACTGCTGCAGGCTTGCCCCTTCAGGCCAGTGTCGCTGTATCCTGTGCTGAGGCGCTTGGTTCAACTCTGCAAGCTCATGTGTTTCCCGCAATGAGTCGCATCTGCACCAGTGATCGGGGCGACCGGCTGCTGCGGAGTCCACCACAGTGACACGTCAACCGCCTGTCTGAGGCCCGATGTGGCACTACACCGCTGGAGTGCTGACAAATTAGCTACATCTCACTCATCGCCTGTTCGACGGCAACACTAACGGCTGATGCACCGTTTGCATAGAATAAATAAACCCATCTATTTGCTGTTTCTGTGAGTTCCTGTCGGACATCCACCTATCTCCATGAATCTACATCTACGTACATACTCCGAAAGCCACCATGCGGTGCAAGGCGGAAGGTACCTTATACCACTACTAGCCGTTTCCTTTCCTGTTCCACTGGCAAATAGCTAAAAACGTAATGAGTCACTTAAGATATTTGTTGATGATTATACCATTTCCGATATTTACTTTACGACCAAGAGAAATGTGTCAAAAGTCTCCTTAAAACCCCTAATTTCTCGCATCTGATTTTCACGGTCTTTACGACAAATATACGTTGGCGGTAGCAGAATCGTTCTGCAGTCGGCCTGAAGTGCCTATTCTCTAAACTTCCGCAATAGTGCCTCGCGAAAACAGCGTCGTCTTCCCCGAGGGCCTCCCGCTTAAATAGTCAAAGCATCTCCGCAGCAACTGCTTGCTGATCGAATGTACCGGTAACAAGTCTGGCAGCACGCCTGTGAATTGCTTCGACGTCCTTCAATCCGAACTGGTGGGGGCGTGAAACACTCGAACGTTACTGAACAATGGGTCGCACTAGTATTTATACACCGTCTTCTTTACAGATTTACACTTTCCCAAAATTTTCACAATAAAACGAAGTCGAGCATTCGCCTTCCCCACTACTAAACCCCACGGGCTAGTTCCATTTCACATCGCCATACAACGTTACGCCTAGATATACAGGGTGTTACAAAAAGGTACGGCCAAACTTTCAGGAAACATTCCTCACAAACAAATGAAGAAAAGATGTTACGTGGACATGTGTCCGGAAACGCTTAATTTCCATGTTAGAGCTCATTTTAGTTTCGTCAGTATGTACTGTACTTCCTCGATTCACCGCCAGTTGGCCCAGTTGAAGGAAGGTAATGCTGACTTCGGTGCTTGTGTTGACATGCGACTCATTGCTCTACAGTACTAGCACCAAGCAGATCAGTACGTGGCATCAACAGGTTAGTGTTCATCACGAACGTGGTTTTGCAGTCAGTGCAATGTTTACAAATGCGGAGTTGGCAGATGCCCATTTGATGTATGGATTAGCACGGGGCAATAGCCGTGGCGCGGTACGTTTATATCGAGACAGATTTCCAGAACGAAGGTGTCCCGACAGGAAGACGTTCGAAGCAATTGATCGGCGTCTTACGGAGCACGGAACATTTCAGCCTATGACTCGCGACTGGGGAAGACCTAGAACGACGAAGAGACCTGCAATGGACGGGGCAACTCTTCGTGCAGTTGACGATAACTCTAATGTCAGCGTCAGAGAAGTTGCTGCTGTACAAGGTAACGTTGACCACGTCACTGTATGGAGAGTGCTACGGGAGAACCAGTTGTTTCCGTACCATGTACAGCGTGTGCAGGCACTATGAGCAGCTGATTGACCTCCACGGGTACACTTCTGCAAATGGTTCATCCAACAATGTGTCAATCCTCATTTCAGTGCAAATGTTCTCTTTACGGATGAGGCTTCATTCCAACGTGATCAAATTGTAAATTTTCACAATCAACATGTGTGGGCTGACGAGAATCCGCACGCAATTGTGCAATCACGTCATCAACACAGATTTTCTGTGAACGTTTGGGCAGGCATTGTTGGTGATGTCTTGTTTGGGCTCCATGTTCTTCCACCTACGCTCAATGGAGCACGTTATCGTGATTTCATACGGGATACTCTACCTGTGCTGCTAGAACAGGGCTTAACAACTCGTCGGTTTTGAGCGCGAGTACTCGCGTCTGCTCAGGCACGTGCTCGCGAGCAGGTGCAAGATCGCGGAGTAGGGAGGGAGGGGAGGGAGGGGAGGGAGGGGAGGGAGAGGAAATGCGCGCGCACGTATGAATAGGACCGCAGCGATCAGTTCTAACACTCACTTCGCTGATTAAGAATCATGTCAAGTCGCCGTTGTGTAACCCCAACCATGCTTTCGCAGTTCAACCCCCAATGGGAGGAATTGTATCTGTTTACAGAAAAAGATGGTGTTGCAAAATGTTTAGTACGTCACAAAAAGCTGAATTCTTTTAGGAAATTTAATTTGCAGCGACATTATATGTCGTACCACGCGAAAGACTACGGAAGTGGAAAATGTGATGGACCAGATCGTGCACAGGACGTTATTAAACTTAAAAGGGAGCTATCCGAAGAAGATCTGGATGACGAAGAAAAATCAACTGAGGCAGCTCTCAGAGTGAGCTACAAAATTGCTTTGTTTTTAGCAAAATCCCTGCGCCCCTACACTGATGGCGATTTAATAAAAGATGTTTGGTAGTTGCAAAATCAAATGGCTCTGAGCACTATGGGACTTAACATCTGTGGTCATCAGTTCCCTAGAACTTAGAACTACTTAAACCTAACTAACCTAACGACATCACACACATCTGTGCCTGAGGCAGAATTCGAACCTGCGACCGTAGCAGTCCCGCGGTTCCGGACTGAGTGCCTAGAACCGCTAGACCACCGCGGCCGACCTTGGTAGTTGCAGCGGGACATTTGTGTCCATCTCAAGTTGAACAGTTTCGGATTGTGCCATTATATGACATGACCATTATGCGTCGCATACAGGACATGGCAGACGACGTCCAGAGCCAGCTTGCAAATATCTATAAAGATTTTATGGCGTATTCTCTAGCTCTGGACGAAAGTGTTGATATCACTGGAACAGCGCAGCTTTCCATATTTATTAGAGGTGTTAATAGAGATCTTCAGGTGAGGAAGGAGCTCCTCGATGTAGTAGCCATGAAGAACACTACAACCGGAGGTGATATTTTAAGAAGCTTTGAAGAAAGTGTTGAAAATATAGGCCTGTCGTGGAATTCTTTAGTTTCAGTGTCTACAGACGTTGCACCAGCGATGACAGGGAAAAAATTAGGTTTCGTTGCGCTATTGAAGGAGAAACTGCAAAAACTGACCGTGCCGCATCAAATAAGGGGCGTTCACTGTGTGATCCACCAGGAAAACTTATGTGCAAAGAGTATCACTCTAAAAAATGTGATGAGTGTTGTTGTTCGTACAACCAATTATATGAGGAAGCATGGGCTACAACACAGACAATTTAAAAGCTTTCTTGAGGATGTACAAAACCAGTATGGAAGCCTGCCTTATTACAGCGAGATCCGCTGGCTTAGTTGTGGCGAATTATTAAATCGAATTTTTGCCTATTAGATGAGATAAATATGTTCATGGAAATAAATAACACGTGTGTTCCTGAATTGAAAGAGCCTTCATGGAAATGTGATCTCGCGTTCTCAGCAGATTTAACTAGCCATCTGAATGCTTTGAACATTTCCCTACAAGGTAAAGATCTGCTAATTACTCATTTCACAAATCGAATACGAGCCTTTAAAATGAAATTGACACTTTGGGTCAGTCAGGTGTAAACAGGAAATCTAGCTCATTTTACTAAATTATCAACCATGCAAGATGTGAACAAAGACTGTGAACGTTATTCACATAGTTTAGTTGTCCTTAAGGAAGAATTTGATCAACACTTTCAAGATCCGACAGCACTAGACAGTGATTCTGATCTATTCTCCTCTCCATATTCAGCGAATATTGAAGATATTCGTCCTGAGCTGCAACTAGAGATTATTGACCTGCAGTGTGACAGAGAATACAGAGACAAATTTCAGAACAAGAGAAACATTTTGGAATTTTACAGACACTTCCCTCAGAATAGATTTCCTCATTTGCACAAACTGGCGGCTACAATAATATCAATGTTCGGTTCCATGTAAGTTTGTGAATAACTGTTCTCTGCAATGAAATGTAACAAGACGCGCCTGAGAAACGCATTGTCTGATCGAAATTTAAACTGCACGCTGCGCCTACGATGCATAAGAACAATTACTCTGAACATAGACGCAATTGTAAAGGGCAAAAAGTACAAGTTAACAGAGAATCCCACACTTTAGTGACACCTTTTATTGTGTATCAGTTCACAAATTAATACGAATGTAGAGGCATACACTAAGCTAATAAAATTAAGTGGCACGTGTACATTCTCCTTTATTTGTTTCATTTGTCACAGTAATAATTCGTGAGTGATATCCCTGCAGGTGGCCGCGGATTTACATTGACTGGCGGCAGCTGTTGTGTGCCCCACGTGACTCTCCCCACTCTCCGCTCTGGTCCGGTAGTGGGGGTAGCGTGCTCGCGCTGCTCCGTGCTCGCGCCTTGCTGCTCACAGCTTGCTCCGCGAGCACGTATGTTGTGAAGCCCTGTGCTAGAATATGTGCCTTTACAAGTACGACACAACATGTGGTTCATGCACAATGGAGCTTTCAGTCGAAGTGTTCGTACGCTTCTCAACAACAGATTCGGTGACCGATGGATTGGTAGAGGCGGACCAATTCCATGGCCTCCACGCTCTCCTGACCTCAACCCCCTTGACTTTCATTTATGGGGGCATTTGAAAGCTCTTGTCTACGCAAACCCGGTACCAAATGTAGAGACTCTTCGTGCTCGTATTGTGGACGGCTGTGATACAATACGCCATTCTCCAGGGCTGCATCTGCGCATCAGGGATTCCATGCGACGGAGGGTGGATGCATGTATCCTCGCTAACGGAGGACATTATGAACATTTCCTGTAACAAAGTGTTTGAAGTCACGCTGGTACGTTCTGTTTCTGTGTGTTTCGATTCCATGATTAATGTGATTTGAATAGAACTAATAAGATGAGCTCTAACATGGAAAGTAAGCGTTTCCGGACACATGTCCACATAACATATTTTCTTTCTTTGTGTGTGAGGAATGTTTTCTGAAAGTTTGGCCGTACCTTTTTGTAACACCCTGTATACGGTTGCGCTCGCGGCGGCACCTCGCGGCCCGTACGCAACACGCGCGCCAACGATCGCAATGCACTCTTAGCGCTCGCGGCGGTGTCTAGCGGCCCGTACGCAAGTTGTGCGATTGCTGTCGCAGGTCGACCTTTAATCTATGATGTTACACTCCTACAGACACTCAACGATGACACCTTCCACAACGTCATGAGCAGGCAGCTTAACAACAAAGCAGCCTGTAGTGGGTTACATAATCTCGCCAGCCTTCTCGACCCCCGCTACAGCGCTAACGAATGGTACTTGAAAAGGAACTGGAAATAAAATTGTGCTGTAGTGCAAAAACACAAGCGACTTCTAATCAAGCTGCGGGCCTATGGAGTATCGTCTCAGTTGTGCGACTGGATTCGTGATTTCCTGTCAGGAAGGTCGCAGTTCGTAGTAATAGACGGCAAATCATCGAGTAAAACTGAAGTGACATCAGGTGTTCCCAGGGAAGCGTCCTGGGACCTCTGCTGTTCCTGATCTATATAAATAACTTCGGTGACAATCTGAGCAGTTCTCTTAGGTTGTTCGCAGATGATGCTGTAATTTACCGTCTAGTAAGGTCATCCGAAGACCAGTATCAATTGCAAAGCGATTTAGAAAAGATTGCTGTGTGGTGTGGTAGGTGGCAGTTGACGCTAAACAACGAAAAGTGTGAGGTGGTCCACATGAGTTCCAAAAGAAATCCGTTGGAATTCGATTACTCGATAAATAGTACAATTCTCAAGGCTGTCAATTCAATTAAGTACTTGGGTGTAAAAATTACGAACAACTTCAGTTGGAAAGACGACATAGATAATATTGTGGGGAAGGCGAGCCAAAGGTTGCATTTCATTGGCAGGACACTTAGGAGATGCAACAAGTCCACTGAAGAGACAGCTTACACTACACTCGTTCGTCCTCTGTTAGAATATTGTTGCGCGGTGTGGGATCCTTACCAGGTGGGATTGACGGAGGACATCGAAAGGGTGCAAAAAAGGGCAGCTCGTTTTGTATTATCACGTACTAGGGAAGAGAGTGTGGCAGATATGATACGTGAGTTGGGATGGAAGTCATTAAAGCAAAGACGTTTTCGTCGCGGCGAGATCTATTTACGAAATTTCAGTCACCAACTTTCTCTTCCAAATGCGAAAATATTTTGTTGAGCCCAACATACATAGGTAGGAATGATCATCAAAATAAAATAAGAGAAATCAGAGCTCGAAGAGAAAGGTTTAGGTGTCCGTTTTCCCGCGTGCTGTTCGGGAGTGTAATGGTAGATAGTATGATTGTGGTTCGATGAACCCTCTGCCAAGCACTTAAATGTGAATTGCAGAGTAATCATGTAGATGTAGATATAGATGTAGAACCGAAAAATCAACAGCTGAAGACGGCATGAGCCATTTAAGATATTTGTTGATGATTACCATTTCCGATATTTGATCTACGACCAAGAGAAATATGTCGAAAGCCTCGTCCGGAATCCAGGAGTTGGAGTTAATCGTATTTAGTTGCCGGGAAAATACGACCTACATTAATATGTGTGTATCTGAAACATAAGGGTGGCTTTCGAAACTGTCGGCAGAAAATAGCTGCAAGTGTCTTCTGTTGACAGTGGACTGTCGGCCGTGTGAGCGCCAGACTTGTGGGCAAATAAGCAATTACGTGCGACGCCGCGGGTGGTACGGGCGGTCACTGGCGCGGGGCCAGCCACACGTGGAGCAGACGGGGCGGCGGGCGCGCACCCATAGTGGCGAGCCGAGTGGCGCCCCGGCGATCCATTACGCGCCTTGCCGGGCCTCGCCGCGCCTTGCCACTAATTGCGGAGAGCTCATCAGGCGGCCGTATGCAGCGGCCGATCACTGCGGGTGACGGCTGCCGGCGCCTCATATCCATTCTAATTACTGGCGCGCCATTAGCTCTGCCTGATTTATGGCGCCGCCCGCACCGCTCGGCAGCCGACACGTTTGCGCCGACGGAAGACAAAGAAGCTGCGCTGTTGTCAGGAGTCGGAATCGTGAACCGCACCCTTCGCGTAGACCCTTCTTCTCCACCGGAATCTGGCTTCCTGCTGGACTCACTCGTTAGTGATTGCCTTTCGGTTGGGAAGTCATACTCGAAAGCGAAATTATTATGAAGTGTGCCTCAGGGAACAGTATCAGGTCCACCAATGGTGGTAGTCTTCTGCTGGAGACAGATAAAGGTGAGTGAGCCGTGGTAATAAAAAAAAAAATAAAACAAAAATAAAAAAAAGTTCTGCTGTTTGAAGAGCGCACCGCAGCGCGTCGTGTGAAGCAGTCGTCTCGGTTTTTGGCGGTGGCGCCGCTGTGGCTAATCGCAGCTTTGGTGGGAAAGCGGAAAGGTTGCCTGTTCACGTGCATTCAAGGGGCGCTATCAGCTCGGCAGTTGGTCAGTCGCAGTGAGGCTGGGTCAGTCTCGCGTCACCAGTTGCTGGTCTGTCTCTCGTTCGCATTTGTGCGGCAGTTAGTGTCTGTCTGTCGACACAGTGCGAGTATGTCTTATGTCTGTCGTTTGGATCAAACTTCAAGCCAGAAAATGAGAGTCTTGCCACTCCACCAGTAATGCAACTCAGCTTGTGGTCGCCCGGTCGGGGCTGAGTTCCTGCATCTGAGTCTGCGTGTTAGGTCGCCTGTCTGCTCCAGTTGCTCGGGCAACGGTCGTTGGCGGTTGGATCGATCAGCTGCTCGGTCGCGCACTGAGATACGAGACGACTTGTCCGCCTTGAGCGTCGGCGCTTGTGAGGTCCCCACGTGAGTCCAGTGGGCAGCGCCGTATAGAAAGGGGTAGTGGCTTCGCGGTCGACATGAGAGCAACAGGAGTGAAACCGCGACATCGGGCTGGCCGGGGCGAGCTGCGACGCCGTGAGACGGGAGATCGGCGCGCCTTCCTGCGTCCGTTGAAGCGGCTGGCAGCGGACGGTTCGGGAGAGCGTTGGGGGTGCTGCGCCAGGTCTTCGTCAGAAATCGCAGTTTATTAGAAGTTAAGTGATTGCAGATATGTTGTTTCATTTACTTCTTAAATTCTACTTGTTTTCTTGGTGATGTCACCAGTCGCTTTGTTTTGGGGTCGTCCCACCATTCTTCTCCGTTTGCCCACGCGCGGGAAGGTGGTTATATGTGAATTGGGTGGTCCGTTTCTCCCTTGTGGAGTTGGGGAGGGTTAGAGCAATCTGCGGTTCGGGTTGTTTAGTGACATCCCTGTCAATCTGCCATACGTTAATAGCTGTCTCTGTCATGTTTGTCGGATTCGGTGTTACCGAATTTATAGAATTAAGGTGCAAGAGCCGAATTCCTGAAATATGTTTTTATCTTGCCTACCATCTTGTGAGGCGGTATATGTGTAATGTAGAGCATGTTGTACATTTTATACAAATCTGAATTTCATGGGTTTTATTTAAATAGTCATTTTTATAAAGTTTCCACCCTTCCACCGTAAGAGTCCTTTAAAAAAAAAAAATTGCACTTTCGGTGGCAAATAATTTGTTAGTGTGAGTGATTGTACCATTTCCATCCCTCTTACGGGGTGTATAGTTAATGTGTTTGTGTGAGTTGTTCAAATTTTTAGTATAAAGTAATCTGGTGTATTGCAGACTTGCACCAGTGTAGTCTTTCAGAGGTTGTTGTGAGCGGTCGTTACTACAGCCATGTTGAAAGGGAGCGGCAAGCTTCTCAGCCCGAATGCTCATACTGTCAATATTGTTCTTTCTGCCTCTAAATAAAATTGTAACTTGATATTTCGAGGTTACTTTTCTGCTCATAAATTTTAAATCTGATTTTGGAAAGGCTTTTATGAATAAAATTCCCATTTGTTAAAGGTAATTTCATTTTCATCAGTTACTCCTCGGGCAACTGATTAAATGTGTTAATGTTCTTGATGAATCGCTAGTAAATAAAGTAAATTCTTTAAGAAAAGATTTTGGAAGTAAATTCACGGTTCAGAGACTTCCTCGGACGGCAAGTCACACTCGAAAATGATGTTATTATGAAGTGCGCATCAGGGAACGAATGACAATATTTAATTACTTTACTAGCTTTGTAACACTGTTCGAAGCTGCTGCCATGAGAGATGGACTCACACACGCTGAGTTGACAAAAGTCACAGGATACCTCCCAACATGGTGTCAGCCCCCCTTTTGCCCAGCGTAGCGCAACTGCTCCACGTGTCATGAACTCAAAAAGTCGTTAGAAGTCCCTTCACGAATACTGAGCCAAGCTGCCTCTATAGCCATCCATAATTCCGACAGTGTTGACAATGCACGATACTGTGCACGAACTGGCCTCTCGATTATGTCCCAGAAATGTTCGATGGCATTCATGTCGGGCGATCTGGGTGGCCAAACAATTCTTACGTATTGTCCAGAATGTTCTTCAAAGCAGAAACTAACAACTGTGGCCCGTGACTTGGTGCATTGTCATCCATAAAAATTCCATCGTTATTTGGGAAGCTGACGTCCATGAATGGCTGCAAATTGTGTCCAAGTAGCCGAAGATCAAGAGAATCCAGTCAATTTCATGTAAACACAGTAAGTTTTGTCCATGGCTTCGTGGGGTCTGCGCCACACTCGAAACCTACCAACAGCTCTTACCAACTGAAATCGGGACTGATCTGATCAGGCCATGGTTTTTCAGTCGTCGGGGATCAAACCGAAATAGTAACGACCCCATGATAGGCTCTGCAGGTGATGCCGTGATGTTACTAAAGGCACTCGCGTCGGTCGTTTGCCGCCGTAGACCATTATCACCAAATCTCGCCACTAACGGATACATTCGTCGTACGTCCTACATTGTGCCAACGGCCTTGCCGCAGTCGTAACACCGGTTCCCGTCAGATCAGCGAAGTTAAGCGCTGGCGGGCTGGGCTAGCACTTGGATGGGTGACCATCCGGTCAGCCGAGCGGTGTTGGCACGCGGGGTGCACTCAGCCCTTGTGAGGCAAACTGAGGAGCTACTTGATTGAGAAGGAGCGGCTCCGGTCTCATAAACTGACATACGGCCGGGAGAGCAGTGTGCTGACCACATACCCCTCCATATCTGCATCCAGTGACACCTGTGGGTGAGGATGACACGGCGGCCGGTCGGTGCTATTGGGCCTTCATAGCCTGTACGTGAGATATTGTTGTCCCACATTGATTGCTGCCGTTATTTCACGCAGTGGTGCTTGTATGTTAACACTGACAACTCTACGCTAACGCCGCTGCTCTCGGTCGTTAAGTGAAGGCCGTCGGTCACTGCGCTGTCCTTGGTGAGACATAGCACTTGAAATGTGGTATTCTCGACACACCTTTGATACTGTGGATCAAGGAATACTAGATTCCCGAATGATTTTCGGAAATGGAATGCTACATGCATTTAGCTGCAACTACCAATCCGCTTTCAAACTATTTTGACTCTCGTCGTGCAATCGCGTCAGACACATTTTCACACGAATCACCCGACTACAAGTGACAGCTCCGCCAATGCATTGTGATACTACCGCCATGTGTACACATGCATATAGCTATCCCATGAGTATTGTCACCTCAGTGTACAAGATGAACGATGACGTAACACACATCTTGCGTTATTGTGAAGTCATGTGAAACTGGAACCAATGAGTGTAGTTCACCGACTGTGTAAGGTAGCGCAGCAGTAAGACGCTGGACTCATATTTGGAGGACAGTGGCTAAAATCACCACCCAGTTTTCATTAATTTCCCTAAATCACTTAAAGCAAACACAAGAATGGTTTCTTTGAAATGACACGGCCGATTTCCTTCCATACCCTTCCTCAACCAGAGCCTGTGCTCCGTCACTAGTCATCCCGTGTCGACTGGACAATAAACCGTAATTATCTTTCCTCTCTTTTTTCCGTCGATTGCCGAGTATTACTTTAGAATCCGGGAACCTCACAGAGCCACGGGTTCTGGGGGAAAAGAGGGGACGTCACAGTGATTCCGTTACAATCTTTTGGGGAAGATGAAGAAGAAGGATAAATGTTTGGAAACGACCAAGTTGAAAGTTCGAAGGAAAAATCGTTCTGATACCTGTGACAGTGGATTTGAAACATCCCCTTAGAACAATTTCTGACTTACTGTGCTGATAAACCTCTTACATTATTTGCTTTTCAAACAGCTGAGCAAAACTGAACGTACTCAAACATTCACTAAAGTGACACACAATATTTTTAGCGCAACGCAATCTGACTTTCAATAATCCCTACAAAAGAATGGCCCTGACTAACATTAACCTATACCTTTCACAAATGACTTACCTCACCAAAACTCTTCGTTACTCGAACTACTGCAATACAGCGAGCGCCACTACTGCCAGCTAAATAAAAGATTCAAACTACGGAAGGCACTAACTACTGATAGGCATAGTTAGCAAATGAAAGATTTTAATAGAGAACAAACAATGTATTTACCTCAATAGTGTTCAAAAGTCATAATGTATGTAGCAGTTCATGATATCCAGTATTGCAAATTTCAAAACTCCGCCCTCTCTCTTCCCACATCCACCACTGCTGGCGGCTCATTTCCAACTGCGCAACGCTACGCGCTGTTCACATCCAGCTGCCCAACACTACAATGGCAGACAACAATGCAAACTAGCCACCGACTGCACACAGCACAGCCAGTAATTTTCATACAGAGCGCAATGTGGCGTTACCAATAAAAAAAACCTATACAGTCTACTTACATAGCCCCCACGCTCCCCACAAAAAATTTTACAAATTGTTTTGGGCAGTGGCCAATACAGATTTGAAAAAATTTTTCATAATTACAATAACAAAGAAATCAAATGCACACACTTATTAATGCAATGTTGGTCAAAAGCTAAAATTTTCTCACAGTCCATAAAGACAGTCCTGATCATTCATCACAGTAAAACTGCCGTTTCTTTTCTCAAAGTCTCAGCAGTAAACGAAAATGCACATGGAGGTAGTGGATTTCCATGCAGTCTTGAAGAAGTAGTGTTGTCCTTCCAACGGGAAGACAGTGCTGACTCTTGACATGCAGACAGGTAATGGGCCACAACAGAGCAAACCCACAGCAGAGTCATTCGAAGTTTCGAAGAATATTGATAGGTAGGTCATCACAGAGCAGACCCACTGTAGTCCTGGTAGAGATTACGGTATTGGTGGGCCACCTGAGGTGCAGACCCACTGCAGTCCTTGTAGAAATAATGGTATTGGTGAGTCATCAAAGGTGTAGACCCACTGTAGTCCTTGTAGAGATGACCAGCAGCCATCTGTTGTGACTGTGCAGGTGCACAATCACCATTGAAGAGTCTTGCGGATAATAGAGCAAGTCCATAATGACCACTTGTGCACTCACAAAGTTTTTGGAATTGTCCTTAGAACCAGCAATGCTGTTATCCAGTCCCTTGCTGAATTATTAACACACGTGCAAACACTAACAGTCCCTACTTCTCACATATTGTCTATATACTATGACCAACAGAAACGTGTGTAGTGAAATGTAACTTACAAGTTACTTAATTTGATGAACTGGTGTCAATTACAATTTCATAACATAAAAATACAATAACAAAGGTACAAAATACATCATTAAAGAACATAACAATACAGATAGCATTTTTGGTACAGGCTTTACAAAAGAATCGAACTAACATATACATCAGTGTTACAGGAATTATGACATAAGTAAATACATAAAACATCAGAAGAACTTTTGAAACATCAACTTTACACATGAGCATTAAAGCAAAACAGAATAAATAATGTCTAAGCATATTTATAAGGTAAATAACATATTATTAATGCCAATTATATTTGAGGATAACAGTATTCCTCATCATAGTGAATGTAGCTTAGTGTTAGAAGAAGAAAAAATTCTATGAAACTACACAGAGACAGGAAGAAAACAAATACACAAGGGTACACAAACACATAGTGGGATAACACAAACGGAAAGGACAGGGTTCGTTTTCAGTGTAACATTTGGTACTGCAGTCCAACCCAAAACTTCATTCCATAGATCTTTCATCTTATTTCGATATTTGCTCCAGCCAAAATTCCTATCCAAGCATACTTTCTGTATTTTTCTCGTATAACCCCTCAGTGCATTTCTTCAAATTCATCGCAACTCATTCTCTTATAGGCTACCCCCTCTTAAGCTAATTTAAATCTACTGAGCTCAGATGCTAAACTAAGGGACGAGGCAATGCAGCAGCACAAAACAATTAACGCAAACAGCAATGAAAAAAAATGCAGATTTGCGAAGCAAGCAGCATTATAGAAATTAGCAAAGCAATTGCAATATTACAACTAATGTGCAGCAAACAAGAAAAATAAATCGGTAGTAAACTGGCTTAGAAGAGTAACACAAAGTCAAATTCAGTAACACTATGTCTGACAAAAAGCAGCAGCAAATGAAATAACTTATATCTAAACACGACATGGATCAAGCAGAAAAAAAAACATTACACTAAAGACAACAGTGCAGACAAGGGAAATGTATATTCACATCTTAATGTCTATGTAATTAAAGTGGTGCACCACAAAAACGAATTCTACAAAAATTACCAATTACTTGAAAAGAAAATTATATATGCAGTTACTGTTATTAGTCCCTTCTTATTGTTCTTTCCATTCCAAGAGCTCCTTTTTTGAAGAATGTGGATCATAAAATAATTATCTAACAGATCTGTTGACAGAAAGTGTTCACATTAGCGAATGCATTGAATTTTATTTTATGAAACCAATGCTGCAAGACAGCTGGAAACCAGATATCAAATGAAATAAGCAACTATGTACAAAGTAAAGCATAAGAACATCATTCAGTAGTCATGAGGCTTTTCATAAGTTAGCAGAAAAATCTCTCAACTAGGAAGACAGTAGTCATAATCAGGTGTATAGACATAAAAATATTTCTCGTCATTTCATTAGGCATTTCAGTAAATATCATAAATTAAGAGCTCCACAGTGTTATCATATGTTTTCAAGATTGAGCGTGTCGTATTTGCGATGCTTTCTACAAAGGAATGTCAATAGCGAGGATAATGCCCCCCTTTTTTTTTCACCTGTGCCTCTGAAAGGCACACACTAATGGCTTTTTTCCAGGCGACTGTCACGCAGCAGGGTGCCCACAACTCATTACATGAAGGTGGTCACTCAACTTTCTTACTGAAATATTTACGACACCAGTTTGCATTACAGTGACAGTCTCATATAAAAAATTTCACTGGTTGAGAATTTGCGTTGCAAATGTGTAGAAACAAAATCCTATGAATATAACAGTGTTCAAAACGTGTTCATCGGCACTGTAATACATTCATGCATTTACATGCATTTCATAACTCTTAAAGCACGATTCTTGGTTTCCAACATCCTTTTCCACAAGTCAGAGTTCCTAATCACTATTCAATCCTCCTTACCTTATTATGCATATACATATTCGTCGACACTTCTTCAATATTTCATATTAATAAATATGTGGCATAATCAAATTCCTCATATAACATCAGCTTATTGATCATAAACATACCTCAACATCATAATACACATAGTCATCGTAATAATAACATCATAACACCTCAGTCAACTCTCAAAATCGTCGTAGCTTCCTCCAATAATTTCAAAACCAAAAAAAAATTCTCTGCTCATGTCAAAAGTGTCATCTGCCTCAAACGTGCTTTAAAAATCATGCTCCCTTACCAAATACATCATTCAAAGCTCTCATAGTATCACAATGGTTCCAAAAAAATATGAACAGTTCACAAAGTACAGACAAAATACAATTTCATAAGTGTGAAGTTACCCAACTGTGTAATTGTGTAAACATGTGTCACTGATGTAGCAAAAAAAATGTTTATCTCTCAGTTAAATGATCAGATAGCTGTGTAATTCTGTGTTAGAGAAATATGATACCGATGTGTAAAGTTGTATAAGCAAATACCATATTAGCTAGGGCTCCTTGTGCTTGCCACACACATGGTACACAAAGTAGGCGTGTACCCCCCCCCCCCCCCGAGGATTAATGTAATTATACCCTCAGGTGTTACAGATTACAACAATGGAATGAAATGTATCACAGAAAACCTTTGTATCATTGTACTTCAAATATCTTTAAAAATAAATGTTTTAAGTACAAAATTAATCACTCAAATACGTGTACTGTAGCGCTAAACTGTGCATCTTGTTGTAAGGTAATCTCTGTGGAAGTGTCTTAGTTATTTTCCTCCAAAATCTAACTTCTGCAGAAGCCAATGTACTTACCTCATGATAAACAAAAATGAAATGCTTTGCGTATAGATATCGTAGTTATTACGTACAGTATCGTGATCAAGAAAGTACTACACTGTAATGTATTGTTGTGCTACAAAACAAAAAAAGGCTGTCTTCTTGTAGCTATACCACAAAAGTTACTACTAAAACATGTTTTACTTTCCAGAATAATTCAGAAAAACTGTGCAGATATAAAACAGAAACACTGCAAAAGCAAAATTGTATATTGTCACTCATTAGTAGCGTTGTGATAAAATCGTGTAGCTGTCACATAAACTAACCACTGTGTCATCTGGTATCTTATTGAAAGTACTTTAAATCCAGAATGTATTTTCATGTAAACCAAAATGTTGCATTAAAATCTCATTAGCAGTATATATTCTAAGTATGTAAGCCGTATATTCGTTATGTAATCGTGCAACTAACAAGGAAGAATGTATAAATAACAACACTGTGTTGTCTGTTCACAATAACAATGCATTCGCAATTACTGTTTAAATAAGTTCTCTTGGTTCATTACTGGATATTTAACTTCAAACATTGTTGCATGTTAACAGATTTTAAGTCTGACAGAGAATACTAGTAATGTAAAGTGAAAAGTTATATGGCCAAGACAAAGTTAAAAAGCAGATTATCTCTCAATAAACGGTGTTACATGTGAAATGCGGTGTAAGCCTTTACTCTTCCTAGTACGCAGAGGTTCACCTTGAACGGAATTATCATGTGGCATATGGTACATCGGTAAAGAATGCTAAACTTTTTCTCAAGGTTAGCGTCTATGTAATGTTTCCCTGAGCCAGCCGGCGCACGTGGCTGCCTGCGGTGCGAGTCATTGTCTGTTTCTTTGCTGGCGCGCGTCGTTATTGGGATTTGGAATTCTAACTTCTACAAATTCACCTTGACGAGAAGGCCCTGCCCTGTTTGAAGCTCGCCAGTTCTGATGGAATTCAGGCCTGTCGTTATGTCGGTAGTTTACATAGTTTCTTGTTTGTCGGTCATGTGGTGGAGAATTTCTCCCGGAATCGTAACTGCGTGGTGGACCGTTGCATCTGAAGTTATTCTGTCTCCCTTGATAATAATTATTTTGGATCCCATATTGTCTGTTTCTATGGCTGTCTCTGTCACATTCATTACTATGGAAAAGCGATCTTTCTCTGTAACTATTATTCTGCCAACGGTTGTCATATGGGTGGTGTCTGTTTTGGTCACGATTTGCGTTGTAAGAATAGCCTTGTTGTGTCCAGTTATTTCTGTCATCGCAGAATTGCGACGGATGTGACCTGTAATTGTTGTGTTCCTGTTTTCGCGTTCCGCGATTAGCAGTGTCAATTTCCAGTTCTTGTAACAGTCCCTGAAAAGCTTCAATGTCGTCTTTGCAACGTCCTGCTAAAATAATATGTCGTAAATGTTCAGGCAATTTGATTAAGCAAATGCGGATTAGTTCTGAGGGGCTGTATGGGTTTGAAAGATACTGATTCTTGTGTAACATGTCTTCAAAATATTTGACAAGACTGGAAAATTCAGATTGTTCAAAGTGTTTCATCATCATGACGCTATGTTTTACTCAGTCTTGTGTAGCTTGAGACTAATATGCTGAGAGGAAGGCATGATAAGATTCTCCTTCACTGTGACAATCGTGAATGACCGATCGCATTCTTACTGCTGGTTCATTCTCTAAGTAGCCACACATAAATTCTAATCTGTGTTCTAATGACCAGTTGGGAGGAAAACGATGAGAGAATTGATGGAGCCACGCTTGTGGATGAATGTCGTTGGCAGAATTCTTAAACGTTTTGAATTTACGTGTAGTAATGAACAGCTTATAGTCAAAATCATCATGTCGGCGAGTCGCATGTCGGTCATTGTTACGTCGTTTCGGCGGTTCCATCTCAAAATTCGGTGTACCTTGCCAATTTCTTTCATAATTTCCGAAGTGCCCTGTGTTATTATTTTGTGGCTGTTCCGTATTTCTATGTCCCTCTTCCCGTATTGGAGCGCGAATGTCCTCTGAAATATGTAATTCTTGTATTACCTGTGTCAGCTGATCTTGTACTTCCCGGATTTCTCTTTGGTGTTGCGTATTAATTTGATTCAGATTTTGTTTCAGTTTCCTAATTTGTTCGCACTCTTCTGCGTCATTAAAGACTACCCGTTTTGTGTCATTCAGTTTATCATTTACCTTCGTAGGTGAATTAGTGAACTGATCCGAAAGTTCAGCTACTTTCTCCGATAGTGTACTTATTTCCTCAGTGTGTTTTTCTGAACCAAGTTTCAGAGTGTCCATTTGTGTTGAAATCGTATCTACTGAGTCCTTTAAGTTTTCTTGAGTTTTGCAAGTTGCGTAACCGAATCGGTAGATGCAACTGAGTCAGATTTAGCTTGCAAGGTGTCGTGATTTTCATGAACAATAGTTCGCAGTTCTTTTATGGCTGCTTCGTGATTCTGTAATGTATTTTCATGACGTGAAAAAATAGGTTCGGAATGCTCACAAATTTGTGTTTTTACGTCATTATAGACTTTTTGACATTTCGATTCGATGTTATGTAACTCAGTAGTTAAATCTTCACGTGTTTGTTCAAGTGTGGTGTCGAACTTTTGAAGATTTTGTTCCATTGCGTCTAACTATTGAAGATTCTGTTCCATTGTGTCTAACTTTTGAACATTTTGTTCCATTGTGTCTAACTTTTGAAGATTTTGCTGTGTTTGTCTCTGATTCTATTCCATTTGTTGCATTAGCTGTAATAACAATGCATTAGTGTCTGGAATCTGTTCCTCTACGCTTTTCGGCAGTGCATTTGCACCGGCAACATTCACATTTTGACAAGCAGAAAATGTGTCTTGACTTATTTGAGAAAACGGTGAGGACGCAAAACCTGAATCTAGAGTATTTGCAAAATTGTGTCCTGTCATTTCGGATTCCTGAGGCGAGCTGTTGCCGAGCGATCGATCGATAATGCTTCCCTGTTCACTAATTGTTTCACTGCCTACACCATTGTTTGCCGCCCGCTCCATTTCCCTATGCACAATTACCAAATTACTACTTTGAATATTAGTTAATTCATTACATGGTGGCGCTAACACACTGCTTTCATCTTCACTGTCATTTCTCAGTTTACTTTGGAGCCTAGTATTACGTTTTTCACACGCCATTATTGTCACAATATTTCACATGACAACACAGAAAAACACAATTTGAAGAGCAAAAATAGGGGAACACATTAACATAGCACTGAAAATAATATCTAGTTAATTGCAAGCGCAGCTGCGAAATACTTGGTGCAAATCAACATGCATGCCACAACAGTTTTACTGTACAAGAATGAAAAACTACAACTACAAAGAAAATTCTCTCTACAATTACCCGCTAGCAATAAACAAAGGCTGCACTAATTGCACAAACTACAAGAAGAAATGAGAAGATTCCAGTGAGGTATCCTCGGCTAAGGATCGACATATGAAACGTCCCCTTAGAACAATTTCTGAATTACTGTGCTGATAAACCTCTTACATTATTTGCTTTTCAAACAGCTGAGCAAAACTGAACGTACTCAAACATTCACTAAAGTGACACACAATATTTTTAGCGCAACGCAATCTGACTTTCAATAATCCCTACAAAAGAGTGGCCCTGACTAACATTAACCTATACCTTTCACAAATCACTTACCTCACCAAAAATCTTCGTTACTCGAACTACTGCAATACAGCGAGCGCCACTACTGCCAGCTAAATAAAAGATTCAAACTACGGAAGGCACTAACTACTGATAGGCATAGTTAGCAAATGAAAGATTTTAATAGAGAACAAACAATGTATTTACCTCAATAGTGTTCAAAAGTCATAATGTATATAGCAGTTCATGATATCCAGTATTGCAAATTTCAAAACTCCGCCCTCTCTCTTCCCACATCCACCACTGCTGGCGGCTCATTTCCAACTGCGCAACGCTACGCGCTGTTCACATCCAGCTGCCCAACACTACAATGGCAGACAACAATGCAAACTAGCCACAGACTGCACACAGCACAGCCAGTAATTTTCATACAGAGCGCTATGTGGCGTTACAAATAAAAAAAACCTATACAGTCTACTTACAGATTAAATGTACCGACACTGTTGTTGCTAAAATGTAGGGCAGACAGCTTTCCTAGGTGACAATGTGGACCAAAACAGAAAAAAATGGGTAGTAAACACGGGCTATATCATGCTTATCTTAAGATCTATGAACACTTGTCAAGGTTTCAGTATTTTTGGAGGAGGTAGTGGAGACCAAAACAAGAAAAAAATGTTAAGTAAATGTGTGGTACAAAATGGATACCTTAAAAGGTATCTGCATGTGTTCAGTAGAAGAGAAGTGTTTTGCAGGAACGGAAATGAACAAGTGCTCATAGAGTCCGAGGTATGCATTTTAGAGCCCGTATTTACCGGATATTTCTTTCTTGTTTTCTTCGGCACTATCTCCCCCCATTTATTTCATTCCTAAGTAACTTATATTGCTGTATTTTTGTCTTCCCATTTTTGTACTTCCTTCTTTGATCGATGAATTGGTCCTTTTAATACTGAAGGATTCTTCATAGTTACCTCCCTAGTACTTGTAGGTCTGTTTGTCAGTATCTGTGGTTGCTCTTTTTGGCAGATGTCCGTTCTTCTTCAGCTGAACTGCTTACTATGGTGTTCGTTATCACAATATCTACAGCCTTAAAGAACTTCAAACACATTTCACCATTCGTCAGTACCTCCTGTTTGCGAGTGGAGAGGAAAGGAAACGTCTAATACCGGTACAGTCACGCACCATATGTTGACTTGACGAGTGTCTATATAGATGTAGTACCTCACTATGCCCCTTCTTTCACGTTGATGCTCCTGGACGATTCTCTTAGGCTTCAGTTTACTCTTCATCATTACTACGTTGTGATCCAAGTTTGTATCTGCTCATGGGTACGTTTTACAATCCAGTAGCTGCCTTCGGAATCTCTGTTTGACTATAAGGTGATCCAGCTTCCTGTGTCTCCGGGTCTTTTGCAACTATACATCCTACTCTATTGACTTTTTAACAGTGTATTCACCTTTGCTAGCTGAAGCTGTTGCACAACTGAGTTAGCCTTTCCCTTCTGTCATTCATTCTACCATACAAGTATTCTCCCACAACTGTGTCATCTGCTTCTTCCACGGCTAACATATTCCACTTCTCCATGATCGTAACATTGTCATCTCCTTTACTAACAATTCAATATCCTTCTATATTTTCTCTCTATCTTCATTTTCTACTTGCGCCGTCGCCATCTGTACCTGAATGGTTGTTGCTAGCGTTGGTTTGCTATCGATTCTGATGAGACCACTTGTTCACAGTAACTCACTCTCTGTATTACCTTCCTATTCACAACGATATCTAGTCCCGCTATACCATTTTCTGTTGCTGTAGATATTAGCCTGTATTCGTGTGACCAGAATTCCTTATTTTCCTTCCATTTCAATTCACTGACCCTTAGGCGGTTCAGGCTGTGATCGTCTAGTTTCCTAGTAATGTGACAAAAACATTCACAGTGTAGATACTGTAGATAATTGAGTGCCAAGAGAGTCACGCATGCGTGGCACAGACGTGGACTTTACCTCGATTGAGTCTTTACATTTTGCTTTTTAGTTTTTCTAGCTTCCTCACCGTATTCCAACTTCTGATATTCAATGCTTACCTTGTAAATTATTACCGTTTCGTTGTATATTTAATCTTTTTCTGATGGATACTTGCCCTTTGACTGTCCCTCTGGGATATTCAAATAGGGGACTAATCCGGAACCTTCTGGCTACGGGGAGAATATCAAGATACTTTTTCAATCCTAGGTCACTTGGTCCTGTGGATACAAACTATCTTCCTGTAATGCAGTAGTTTCAGTTGTCTTCTGCAGTCACATCCCGTGAACCACTGCTGATTCTCCACCCAGTAGGATCACTTTGACAATTTCTGAAACTCTTTTCGCTCCTCTGCCAACTTTGACAAGACTGTTGGCAAAACGAGGGGGGATCCTTACACCCGAAATGTTTAGCCGACATTGATGATAGCGTAAATTAGAAAAACTACAATTTACAAGCTAGGAAATATTAGTTATTTGCCAGTATCGGTATTTCCCTTGGCACTATGATTATAAGCACAGGTGTGCAGATTATGGTATACGAGATGTAAATGAGGTGAATGCTGTTTCGTTCAGTCCTTTCCATATATGGCCAGAACATCTACATGTACATCTACATCTACATGATTGGTCTGCAATTCACGATTAACCGCCTGGCCGAGAATTCAAAGAAACCACCTTTACGCTACTGCTCTACTGCTCCATTGTCGAAAAGCGCAGGAGAAACGAGCATTTAAAGCTTTCTGTGCAAGCTTTAATTTCTCTTATTTTATTGTCATGATAATTTCTCCCTATGTAGGTGGGCACCAACAAAATATTTTCACACTTTGAGGAGACAGCTGGTGATTGAAATATCATGAGAAGGTCCTGCCGCGGCCAAAAACGCCTTTTTTTTAGTGGCTACCACTCCAATTCATGTATCGTATCCATGGTACTCTCTCTCCTATTTCGCGATAATACAAAACAAGCTGCTCTTGTTTGAAGTTTTCCGATGTTTTCCGTCAATCCTATCTAATGCGGATCCCACAGGAGGGCGGACAGGGGTAGTGCAAGCAGTCTTTTTAGTAAACCTGTTACATTTTCTATGTGTTTTGCCAATAAATCACAGTCTTTGGTTTGATTTCCCAATAACATTATCTATGAGATCGTTCCAGTTCAAGTTACCGGTGACCACAAGTATTCTGTTATGTTTACAGCCTCTAGATTTGTATGACTGATCAGCTGATACCATTACATCACGGTAAATGACAGCATTATTTGAAAACAATCTAAGAGGACTGCTCAGATTGTCTCCTAAATCGATTATGTAGCTTAGGAACAAGAAAGGGCGTATAGCTCTTGCTTGGGGAACACCAGATATTACTTCTGTTTTACTCGATGACTTCCCGTCAGTTATTACGTAATGTGGCCTTTCTAACAGGAAATCACGAATCCAACCACACTAGTGTGACGATACTCCATAGGCACGCAATTTAAATAGAAGTCGCTTGTAAGGAACGGTGTCAAAGACGTTCTGGAAATCTAAAAATATTGAATCAATCTGATGTCCCCTGACGATAGCACTCATTACTTCTTGGGAATAAAGAGGTAGCTGTGTTCCACAAGAACGATATTTTCTAATTCCGAGTTGGTTATTTGTCAATAAATCATTTTATTCCAGGTATTTGTAAAGTTCGAACACAGTATACGTCCCAAAATCCTACTGCAAATCGACGTTAGTGATATGGGTCTGTAATTCAGCGAATTACTCCTACTTCCTTTCTTGGGTATTGGTGTGACCTGTGCAACTTTCCAGTCTCTTGTACGGATGTTTCTACGAGCGGGCGGTTGTGACTGATTGCCAAGTACGGAGCTATGCATCAGCATAATCTGAAAAGAACCAGACTGATATACTGTACAATCTGGACCGGAAGCCTTGCCTTCGTAAGTGTTTTAAGCTGCTTCGCTACACCAAGGATATCTACTTCTAAGTTACTCATGTTGGTAGTTGTTCTTTACTCGATATCTGAAATACTTTTCGTTTCTGAAGGAATTTCGGAAAACCGTGTTTCGTAACTCTGCTTTAGTGGCGCTGTCATCATTATCATAACCACTGTTATCGCGTAGTGAACGTATTGGTTGCGTCTTGCCACAGGTATACTTTACATTCACGAGAATCTCTTTGGATTTTCTGCCAGATTTCGAGACAGAGTTTCGTTGTGGAAAGTATTAAAAGCACCTCGCATTGAAGTTCGCTCTAAATTTCGAGCTTCTACAAACCTTCGCCAATCTTAAGGGTTTTGCGTTCTTTTAAATTTGTCATGCTTTTTTCGTTGCTACTTCAACAGTGTTCTAACTTGCTGTTTTGTGTACCATGGGAGATCAGCACCATATCTTATTAATTTATTTGGTATATATTTGTCAATTTTCGTCGCTACTATTTCTTTGAATTAAAATCACATGTAGTCTGCACTTACGTAGTCAGGCTGGAAGGAGTAAGGATTGTCTCTTAGGAAGGTGTCAAGCGAATTATCTGATTTTTTAAACAGATGTATTTTGCCTTTATTTTTGGTGGGTTTGAATGTTACGGTAATCATTCTAGCTACAACAATCTTGTGGTCACTAATGCCTGTATCTGCCATGATGTTCCCTATTTGGTCAGGATTATTTATTGCTAATAGGTCAAGTATGTTTTCGCAACCATTTACACTTCGAGTGGGTCCCTGAGCTAGTTGTGCAAAGTAAATTTCTGAGAAGACATTCGCACGATTCCAGATGACGTTTTATGCCTACCACCGACTTTAAACATGTAGTTTCACCAAAATGTCGAAAATAGACTGAAGTCACCACCAACTGTAATTGTATGTGTTGGGTACCTATTTTAAATCATACGCAAGTTTTCTTTGAACTATTCTCAACTGAATCACCTGAATGAGGGGGGGGGGGGGGGGGAGGGATCTGTAGAAAGAACCAACTATTAATTTATTCCGGTTGTCGAGTATAACCTCTACCCATAGTAACTCACAGGAACTATCTACTTCAATTTATCTGCAAGGTAACTACTTCTGACAGCAATAATCTATCCTTTCTAGACACAGTTAGGTCCTTTATAAAAATTTCGGCTGAACTTATTTCTGGTTTTAGCCAGCTTTTCGTAACTATAACGATTTGAAAGTCAGTGCTTTCCTTTAGCGCTTGGAGCTCTGGTTGTTTTTCAACAAGCTACGACAGTTTACAACAACAATATTGATTGATCTTATGTCTACCATCTTCCTGTGTTAGACCTGCACCCTCTGACGCTGAAGCACTTTCTTCACGTTCCCGGAACTCTCTAAACTAAAGAACAGCCCAGTCCCCTCGACACAGCTTCCATTACCCGCGTAAGCGATTCCTGCATGTAGTTGACTCCTGACGTATTGAGCGTAATCTGCAAGCAACATGGTCGCAGAACCGTGTGAGTCTCTGATTCAGACCGTCTACTCGGTTGTGTACCAAAGGACCACAGTCGTTTCTGTCGGCGATACTACAGATGGTCAGCTGCGCCTTCATCTCGTAAGCAAGGGTTTACTTTTCTCCTTAGGAGATGGTTTGAGGCTTGGATTGACTGGAGCAGAACTGTATTCAGCGATGACTCCTGCTTTGAACGTAACCCCTCTGACCAGCGAAGATGCTTCTATAGGTGCCCCAGACAGCGGTAGGACGCCCATCTGACTGTCGCTCGCAATACAGCCTGCCAACCAGAAATGAGGCTTTGGGGTGTCATTTCATTTAGCAGCAAGAGTCCTTTGGATGTCATCCGCGGCACACCTACTGCACAACGGTAGGTCGACCATATTCTAAGACCCGTTTTGTTGTCCTTTATGACAAAACATTCTGGTATCACATTTCAGTAAGATAATGCTCGCCGACACACGGCGAGAGTTTCTACTGTTCGGCTTCGTACTTGCCAAACCCAAGCTTGACCAGCAATGTCGCCGGATCTCTCCTCCACTAACCTTTCACGGGTTATGGGCAGGGCCCTTTAACCAGCTCGGTTCAAATGGTTCAAATGGCTCTGAGCACTATGGGACTTACCTTCTGAGGTCATCAGTCCCCTAGAAACTTAGAACTACTTAAACCTAACTAACCTAAGGACATCACACACTTCCATGTCCGAGGCAGGATTCGAACCTACGACGTAGCGATCGCGCGGTTCCAGGCTGTAGCGCCTAGAACCGCTCAGCCACTCCGGCCGGCAACCAGCTCGAGATTTTGAATATATAACACGACAATTGCACAGTATTTCGCACGATATCACACAGAAGGACATCCTGAAACTCCATCAATCAATGTCAAGCCGAACAACTGCTTGAATAAGGGCCAGTTTGTAAAGTTTTTTCTTCTGAATAAATCATCCCATTTTCCTGAAATTGTAATCATTTGTTTGTCTGTACATGTACACCGCACCTAAATTTTCCGACCGATTGGGACAATTTCTTAGTGGTGCGTACTTTTTTTTGTCTTAGAACGTATATCGCCAAATGACAAAGTAGAGAAATTTGAGCTGGTGTGGAAGCTCAGCGACAGTCGTTCCTGCTATGTATTATTCGTGAACGGAAAGAAAAAAGGGAAGAAGGAAATGTAGCATAAAGTGCTCTCCGTCACACATCTTAAAGAAGGTTTACGGAACATAATATACACTCCTGGAAATTGAAATAAGAACACCGTGAATTAATTGTCCCAGGAAGGGGAAACCTTATTGGCACATTCCTGGGGTCAGATACATCACATGATCACACTGACAGAACCACAGGCACATAGACACAGGCAACAGAGCATGCACAATGTCGGCACTAGTACAGTGTATATCCACCTTTCGCAGCAATGCAGGCTGCTATTCTCCCATGGAGACGATCGTAGAGATGCTGGATGTAGTCCTGTGGAACGGCTTGCCATGCCATTTCCACCTGGCGCCTCAGTTGGACCAGCGTTCGTGCTGGACGTGCAGACCGCGTGAGACGACGCTTCATCCAGTCCCATACATGCTCAATGGGGGACAGATCCGGAGATCTTGCTGGCCAGGGTAGTTGACTTACACCTTCTAGAGCACGTTGGGTGGCACGGGATACATGCGGACGTGCATTGTCCTGTTGGAACAGCAAGTTCTCTTGCCGGTCTAGGAATGGTAGAACGATGGGTTCGATGACGGTTTGGATGTACCGTGCACTATTCAGTGTCCCCTCGACGATCACCAGTGGTGTACGGCCAGTGTAGGAGATCGCTCCCCACACCATGATGCCGGGTGTTGGCCCTGTGTGCCTCGGTCGTATGCAGTCCTGATTGTGGCGCTCACCTGCACGGCGCCAAACACGCATACGACCATCATTGGCACCAAGGCAGAAGCGACTCTCATCGCTGAAGACGACACGTCTCCATTCGTCCCTCCATTCACGCCTGTCGCGACACCACTGGAGGCGGGCTGCACGATGTTGGGGCGTGAGCGGAAGACGGCCTAACGGTGTGTGGGACCGTAGCCCAGCTTCATGGAGACGGTTGCGAATGGTCCTCGCCGATACCCCAGGAGCAACAGTGTCCCTAATTTGCTGGGAAGTGGCGGTGCGGTCCCCTACGGCACTGCGTAGGATCCTACGGTCTTGGCGTGCATCCGTGCGTCGCTGCGGTCCGGTCCCAGGTCGACGGGCACGTGCACCTTCCGCCGACCACTGGCGACAACATCGATGTACTGTGGAGACCTCACGCCCCACGTGTTGAGCAATTCGGCGGTACGTCCACCCGGCCTCCCGCATGCCCACTATACGCCCTCGCTCAAAGTCCGTCAACTGCACATACGGTTCACATCCACGCTGTCGCGGCATGCTACCAGTGTTCAAGACTGCGATGGAGCTCCGTATGCCACGGCAAACTGGCTGACACTGACGGCGGCGGTGCACAAATGCTGCGCAGCTAGCGCCATTCGACGGTCAACACCGCGGTTCCTGGTGTGTCCGCTGTGCCGTGCGTGTGATCATTGCTTGTACAGCCCTCTCGCAGTGTCCGGAGCAAGTATGGTGGGTCTGACACACCGGTGTCAATGTGTTCTTTTTTCCATTTCCAGGAGTGTATTATGTGGTTGGTGTTTGTGAGGGTACATGTTTTGGTGTAGCCGAGCTGTCTCCGACCGTTTTCGTTTGCTTGGCCGTACGCAAACACCACATGCACTTATTCCCAACTCGAATACAGGACAATTCTGCTGCTTACATTACGCTGGTTCAATCACACAGTCTGCAACACACAAGGAACGCACGGCACGTGGTCAGAGGAAGTTTAATTCATCAGCGCGATCTGCCGTGGAAACGATGCATTTCCGGCCACATGTTCATAGAACCATTATTCCTCCATTTCCGGTAGGAGTACGTCCCGGCAGTTTGTCGGTTTTATTAATGGTAAATATAGGGTAATAGGCGTCATGATACCAATTCAGCGCCAGCCTTGTGGCCGAGCGGTTCTAGGCGCTTCAGTCGGGAACTGCGCTGCTGCTACGGTCCCAGGTTCGAATCCTGCCTCGGGCATGGATGTGTGTGACGTCCTTAGGTTAGTTAGGTTTAAGTAGTTCTAAGTCTAGGGGACTGATGACCTCAGATGTCCCATAGTGCTTAGAGCCATTTGAACCATTGCAGCTTTCTTGTTTGAATACAAACTTACGTTCGTGACTATAAGCCAATTACTTGAGTAAACTGTAGGGGATAAGAACTGTACTGGAAGAAAGAGATTGGGATATACCCAACAATTCATTTTGGATGTTGGGAGCAAGTGTTACTCTGAGATGAAGAGGCTGCCTTTTAACTAGCACATTTCATGTCTACCCACTTTGATTCTACAACCCCAGATTAAAGTTGTACTCTCTTATTCCTTTACACATTATCCTACAGTGCACAATTAATATCATTTATATAGAATGGAATTATGATTCTGAAAATCTGTGCCCGACTGGAATTCAAACCCTGAATTCCACTTGTTATGAGCTGTTGCCTTAACTATTTCAGTTATCCGTCCACGCTTTGCTGTCAGACTCAAACATCCCTATGTTGTCGTCCATGTGACATTAATCTGCAGTCGTACACTTACATGCACTTAGATGCATGCATGTTCGAAAGAACATTACACCATACTTCTTACTAACAGAGGCACTGCAATATCCTGATATCATTTAGTCCAGTTATGAGGTGACATCCCCCTAAGCGCCTATTAGAAATTTCAGTGGAATTATTTGGTTACAGGTATTTGTGTATTTAAAGTAATATTCGTCACACTAACAGCTAGGTCTGACGCAAATTTTTTATACTGAAAATAATTGCTTCGACAAACGCCATTTTATGGTTTTTTAAAACTCCTTTAAAACGAAGTAGTCTGGAGAGCTCCCCTCACTTTGGGTATGTGTGTCTGAAAGAACTGGGAGAGGCGAGAACAAAGTGCAGAAAACAGTTTGTAATGTGGCAGGGACATTGTATTGTATTGTATTGTATTGATATGGGGACCTAGAAACGACGGAGAGGCTTCGTCCCCGCCGTAGCCCTCAGCGGTTCACAACCCCACAACAGGCTACAGCAGTCCACGCACCCCTCCGCCGCCCCACACCGAACCCAGGGTTATTGTGCGGTTCAGTCCCCAGTGGACCCTCCCGGGAACGTCTCACACCATACAAGTGTAACCCCAATGTTTGCGTGGTAGTGTAATTATGGTGTACTCGTACGTGGAGAAAGTGTGTGCATAGCAATCACCGACATAGTGTAACTGAGGCGGAATAAGAGGAACAAGCTCGCATTCGTCGAGGCAGATTGTAAATCGTCTTGAAAACCATCCAAAAGCTGGCCGGCACACCGGACGTCGACACTAATCCGCCGGGCGGATTCGTGCCGGGGACCGGCACGCCTTCCCGTGCGGAAAGCAGTGCGTTAGACCGCACGGCTAACAGGGCGGGCATAAATACAGGAACATCAGAATTAGTGCAAACCGACAAAGACATACTTCCCCGTTAGTTACAGTCTGAGTTAATTACGTATTAGACTTCCAATAAGTTAGATTAAAGATGATTTCTAAAAACGATTTAATCATTCAAGGAGTTAATTCGTTCTGTGAAGAGTTTGAAACGAACTTGTATATGTATCACAGTTTTGGATGATACGGAGTGCGGTTCCAGTTGACTATTTCGTCCCCATCTTATCGACTCACACAGCGCCAAAGTTAAATGCCTGCGCGTATCTCTGCTTTGTATCGTCTGCTGGCACTTGTGATTAACTTGACCCTCAGTTGTCTATTCCGATCAGCGTGCTCTGTACTATCTGCATGTTGAACTTCAGCTGTCTGAACGTGCCGGCCAAAGATGCTCGTATTTTATTTCTTGCCTAATTACAACATGGTTGCCACGAAATGTTACGAGAACGCAAAATGAAAATACTTTTCGATTCTACTCCCACATCAGCCTATTCATAACATCCTGGTATAAAGTTCAGTGCCAGAAATAAGTAAAGAATTCTTTATCACGTACAGACTGGAGATAATTTTTTTTTGCGGGATTACAACATGACAGACTATACGGATGACAAGAATTGGCGGGCACGTCGAAGTTACATGCTCTGAATGAAATCAGAAATCTACGTCCATGTAGTATAGAGATCACTGTTGCCAGTACATTGTGCCAAATTTCACCGGTTGAAGAGTTATGCTTGTGTCGATCCCCCTCCACATGGTGCGTGTGGTCCCCTTTTAACCAATCCACCTCGGTCGGTGATTGGGATGAATGGCATAAGCGCTTACACTTCATCTGTGCTCAGGCCGGTCATAGCGGAAGGTTTCTTCTCAGAAGACACCACGAGGAAACAAGTTCGATCGTAGATTCAAGATCGGGAGTTCTTTTCACGTGGTGGTGGACACAGCGTCAAATGCAGATGTGGGGCAAAGTTGCGAAACAATACGAATTCCTTATTGAGTAATTTATCAGACTGATTTTTTAAGAACAACGCTACAAAGTTTCCTAACCGAATTCTCGCTAGAAATATGTTTTAAAAAAGTTTGTTTGGGCGTCTGTGGCTGCCACGCTCCCCCCTTTCTATGCTGCGATTTACACCTTCTCTACGCTAGAAAATTTTTGTGGTTCAATTTTTCGTTCAAACAATAGAAAAGAACTGCAAATGAGTCTATTGGAAATGGAAATGTCGTGTGGCTAGGGCCTCCTGTCGGGTAGACCCTTCGCCTGGTGCAGGTCTTTCGATTTGACGCCACTTCGGCGACCTGCGCGTCGAAATGAGTCTATAA
The DNA here is from genome assembly GCF_023864275.1 of Schistocerca cancellata. Lineage (NCBI taxonomy): Eukaryota > Metazoa > Arthropoda > Insecta > Orthoptera > Acrididae > Schistocerca > Schistocerca cancellata. Next base: position 815,958,796 of record NC_064627.1, on the reverse strand, counting down.
GGCTGTGAGAAAGATTGCTTGTTCCCTTGCTCACAACGCAGATTTTTGAATAGTAAGTGCTACAAACTTATTTCAGTTTTTAGTTTGGCTTATATCAAACTGTTTTGCTCTAAATGGGCCGTAACAGTGGACGCTTATTAAAAAGCTCGAGTAAATGTCGAATTTCACGTGCATAAGGTACAGGAACTTTAAATAACAGTGTTACAGATGCTGCTCCTAAAGGTGAAGAACAATTTTCGACTAAGTCACTGAGTTCATCGAAGCAGAAAATTACGGAAGGAGTTGATGATACTGTGTACAGTGCCAAGGGCGAGTTTTCCAGTGGATTTAGATTATTTAGTATTAAAAGAAATGTGACTGACGGCCGAACAATTGGGACTTACATGCATCGAGGACAGAAAATAGTGCATTGAGAATCACTAGCCACTAGCGGAAATGTAGATTTGCCTAATAAAATCTAAAAAAAGGACTGATTGCTGCACTCTATAATTTATAAATTAGAAATACTTGCCTGTATGTTTAATGCTTCACGCGCATGTGGTAATTGTGGGTCAAAGGGCCTTAGTGACAGAATTGGCATTGCAAGTAACATACATATTTTGTGTAAAGTTTGTAAATATCTTGTTCAGTTCAAGACTTCTGCTCTCTGTGAGAAGATGTATGAGGCGAATACATGATTGTGTTACGCCATAAGATGCTTAAGTGTAAGCAGAGAAGGTGTAAGTAGGCTGTTTAGGTTTTATGTTGGTAACGTCACGTAGCGCTCTGTATGAACTGGCTGTGCTGTGTGCAGTCTGTGGCTGGTTGGCATTTCTGGAATATTCGCTATTGTAGTGCTGGGCAGTGGGATGTGAAGAGCGCGTAGTGTTGCGCAGTTGCAGGTGAGCTGCCAGCAGTGCTGGATGTGGGAAGAGAGATGGCAGAGTTTTGAGAGCGGACGACCTGGACGTGTGTCCGTCAGAAAAACGAAATTTGTAAGACTGGATGTCATGAACTGATATATATATATATATATATATATATATATATATATATATATATATATATATATAGGGTGTTTCAAAAATGACCGGTATATTTGAAACGGCAATAAAAACTAAACGAGCAGCGATAGAAATACACCGTTTGTTGCAATATGCTTGGGACAACTGTATATTTTCAGGCAGACAAACTTTCGAAATTACAGTAGTTACAATTTTCAACAACAGATGGCGCTGCGGTCTGGGAAACTCTATAGTACGATATTTTCCACATATCCTCGATGTGTAGCAATAATATGGCGTAGTCTCTGAATGAAATTACCCGAAACCTTTGACAACGTGTCTGGCGGAATGGCTTCACATGCAGATGAGATGTACTGCTTCAGCTGTTCAATTGTTTCTGGATTCTGGCGGTACACCTGGTCTTTCAAGTGTCCCCACAGAGAGAAGTCACAGGGGTTCATGTCTGGCGATTAGGGAGGCCAATCCACGCCGCCTCCTGTATGTTTAGGATAGCCAAAAGCAATCACACGATCATCGAAATATTCATTCAGGAAATTAAAGACGTCGGCCGTGCGATGTGGCCGGGCACCATCTTGCATAAACCACGAGGTGTTCGCAGTGTCGTCTAAGGCAGTTTGTACCGCCACAAATTCACGAAGAATGTCCAGATAGCGTGATGCAGTAATCGTTTCGGATTTGAAAAATGGGCCAATGATTCCTTTGGAAGAAATGGCGGCCCAGACCAGTACTTTTTGAGGATGCAGGGACGATGGGACTGCAACATGGGGCTTTTCGGTTCCCCATATGCGCCAGTTCTGTTTATTGACGAAGCCGTCCAGGTAAAAATAAGCTTCGTCAGTAAACCAAATGCTGCCCACATGCATATCGCCGTCATCAATCCTGTGCGCTATATCGTTAGCGAATGTCTCTCGTGCAGCAATGGTAGCGGCGCTGAGGGGTTGCCGCGTTTGAATTTTGTATGGATAGAGGTGTAAACTCTGGCGCATGAGACGATACGTGGACGTTGGCGTCATTTGGACCGCAGCTGCAACACGGCGAACGGAAACCCGAGGCCGCTGTTGGATCACCTGATGCACTAGCTGCGCGTTGCCCCCTGTGGTTGCCGTACACGGTCGCCCTACCTTTCCAGCACGTTCATCCGTCACGTTCCCAGTCCGTTGAAATTTTTCAAACAGATCCTTTATTGTATCGCTTTTCGGTCCTTTGGTTACATTAAACCTCCGTTGAAAACTTCGTCTTGTTGCAACAACACTGTGTTCTAGGCGGTGGAATTCCAACACCAGAAAAATCCTCTGTTCTAAGGAATAAACCATGTTGTCTACAGCACACTTGCACGTTGTGAACAGCACAAGCTTACAGCAGAAAGACGACGTACAGAATGGCGCACCCACAGACTGCGTTGTCTTCTATATCGTTCACATCACTTGCAGCGCCATCTGTTGTTGAAAATTGTAACTACTGTAATTTCGAAAGTTTGTCCGCCTGAAAATGCACTGTTGTCCCAAGCATATTGCAACAAACGGTGTATTTCTATCGCTGCTCGTTTAGTTTTTATTGCCGTTTCAAATATACCGGTCATTTTTGAAACACCCTGTATATAAAGACTTTTGAACACTATTAAGGTAAATACATTGTTTGTTCTCTAACAAAATCTTTCATTTGCAAAGTATGCCTATCAGTAGTAGTATTTAGCTGACGGTATTGGCGCTCGCTGTATTGCAGTAATTCGAGTAACGAAGATTTTTGTGAGGTAAGTGATTCATGAAAGGTATAGGTTATTCTCAGCCAGGGCCATTCTTTTGTAGGGATTATTGAAAGTCAGATTGCCTTGCGAAAAAATATTGTGGGTCAGTTTACTGTTGTTCAGAATAAGTAAAGACAGAAATGTCTGAGTACGTTCAGTTCTGCTCAGCTGTTTGAAAATCAAATAACGTAAGAGGTTCATCAGCACAGTCATTTATAATTTTTCTAAGGGGAGGTTTCATACGCCGTGAGATACTTAGGTGTCAACATAGAAGGCACAAATTTGGTTTGAGGCTTAATGAGCATTCCTGAACCAGTGACTACAACAGTGATTACGACAGAACACTCCTAAGTACACTTGAAGTTGAATGCAAGGACGACATGAAAGCAGCTGTTGAGGAAGCTGCAGATACACTACTCGCCATTAAAATTGCTACACCAAGAAGATGACGTGCTACAGACGCGAAATTTAACCGACAGGAAGAAGATGCTGTGATATGCAAATGATTAACTTTTCAGGGCATTCACGTAAGGATGGCGCAGGTGGCGACACCTAAAACGTGCTGACATGAGGAAAGTTTTCAACCGATTTCTCATACACAAAAAGCAGTTGACTGGCATTGCCTGGTGAAACGTTGTTGTGATGCCTCGTGTATGGAGGAGAAATGCGTACCATCACGTTCCCGACTTTGATAAAGGTCGGATTGTAACCTATCGCGATTGCGATTTATCGTATCGCGACATTGCTGCTCGCGTTGGTCGAGAACCAATGACTGTTAGCAGAATATGGAATCGGTGGGTTCAGGAGGGTAATACGGAACGCCGTGTTGGATCCCAGCGCCTCGTATCAGCAGCAGTCGAGATGACAGGCATCTTATCCGCATGGCTGTAACGGATCGTGCAGCCACGTCTCGATCCCTGAGCCAACAGATGGTGACGTTTGCAAGACAACAACCATCTGCACGAACAGTTCGACAACGTTTGCAGCAGCAGTGACTACCAGCTCGGAGACCATGGCTGCGGCTACCCTTGACGCTGCATCACAGACATGAGCGCCTGCGATGGTGTACTCAACGACCAACCTGGGTGCACGAATGGCAAAACGTCAATTTTTCGGATGAATACAGGTTCCATTTACAGCATCATGATGGTCGCATCCGTGTTTGGCGGCATCGCGGTGAACGCACATTGGAAGCGAGTATTCGTCATCGCCGTGCTGGCGTATCACTCGGCGTGATGGTATGGGGTGCCATTGGTTACACGTCGCGCTCACCTCTTGTTCGCATTGACGGCGCTTTGAACAGTGAACGTTACATTTCAGATGTGTTACGACCCGTTTCTCTACCCTTCATTCGATCCCTGCGAAATCCTACATTTCAGCAGGATAATGCACGACCGCATGTTGCAGTTCCTGAACGGGCCTTTCTGGATACAGAGAATGTTCGACTGCTGCCCTGGCCAACACATTCTCCAGATCTCTCACCAATTGAAAACGTCTGGTCAATGGTGGCCGAGCAACTGGCTCGTCACAATACGCCAGTCACTACTCTTGATGAACTGTGGTATCGTGTTGAAGCTGCATGGGCAGCTGAGACCTGTAGACGCCATCCTAGCTCTGTTTGACTAAATGCCCAGGGGTATCAAGGCCGTTATTACGGCCAGAAATGGTTATTCTGGGTACTGATTTCTCAGAATCTATGCACCCAAATTTCGTGAAAATGTAATCACATGTCAGTTCTAGTATAATATATTTATCCAATGAATACCCTTTTATCATCTGCATTTCTTCTTGGTGTAGCAATTTTAATGGCCAGTAGTGTATTAACAGTGAAGGGGATGAAGGACACTGGGTAGTGCAGACGGATCCATTTTCTCTTATGGTTGAACCTTGATGAAGAAGAACCAGGCGTCACTTCATGATGCATCATCTGTCATTAGTGTGCATACAGGGAAAATCTTAGCCTTATAAATAATGAGCAAATATTGCTCTCAGTGTAACACAAGAAAGAAAAATGATGGCAGTGAAGAAGAAAGGTGGCAGCAGGAACGCAAGTAAATGTGCAGCAAGAATTACCGGGGGTCTAGTGGTGGGATGGAAGCAACTGGGATGAAACAAATATTCCAAAGGTGATTTGAACAATATGGTGTTAGGTATGTGAAGTATCTAGGTAATGGAGATTCCAGCGCTTTTAAGACTGTTGTAGAGAGCAATCCTTATGGCTCACAAACAAAAATTGAAAAACTCAGATGTGTGGGTCATGTTGAAAAGTGAATGGGAGGTAGACTTCCCCGATTGAAGAAAGAAATGGAAGGCAAGAAATTAGAATATGGACAGCCACTGGGAGGTGTTAACAGACTGACAGACAGTGAAATTCACACTTTACAAATATATTATGTAAAAGCCATGAGGGATAACTTACATGGCCTAAAACGAGCCGCGTGGGCTATTTTCTTGCACAAACCTACCACAGATGATAATCCTCAACATTTATTTTGTGACATATCATAGGGCAAATATCTTCAGGCAGGAGCCAGTGGTAAGCTATACACCCACAAACACAAAAACATCGTTTGCCACTCGCTGTTTCAGATGCTGTAAAACCAGGTTTCAAGTACCTATCCAATCCAGAACTGTTAAAAAGATGTGTACATGGGAAAACACAGAATACAAATGGGAGCCACAGTCACATTATAAGCCTACATTGTCCAAAAACTGTATTTGGTGTTCTCAATTGTTTTGAAGATAGCTGCGTGTGATGCCCGTCTAGTGTTCGATAGTGGAAATGTAGGTACGATAAAGTGCCTTAAGGGACTATGCTTCCATCGACGTGCATTCACAGTTACTCAGAAGCATCGATGAAGCTCGACTGGACAAAGCTCAGGCAGCATAAGAAAAGTTGCAAAAGTTGAATAGGCAAAGGAGGCAAGGTTCAAAATGGCTCTGAGCACTATGGGACTCAACTGCTGTGGTCATAAGTCCCCTAGAACTTAGAACTACTTAAACCTAACTAACCTAAGGACATCACACACATCCATGCCCGAGGCAGGATTCGAACCTGCGACCGTAGCGGTCGTGCGGTTCCAGACTGTAGCGCCTTTAACCGCTCGGCCGCTCTGGCCGGCAAAGGAGGCAAGGAAGAGATTAGTCCAGGAAGACGACTAGGACAATAAAGATTATAGATTGGACAGCGTTAGTCACTAGAGGTATAGCACCATTGTCAAAAATTGAAATAAAAGCTTTAAACGCGAATTGCCCTAAACTGACTTATTTGAGCTATAATGTACCTCTTCTCATGAACTAATCCTTAAATTTGGCATAGTTCTTAAGAATTACATACTGAACAATGCTGTGCAGCAGTTTCCCATTATCTTTTCCCTGATATAAGTTCTCCTTTAAAATTTGAGAAAAATAGAGCAGTCCCGGGTAACAAAAGGTGTAAAATTAATTTCAAGGCAACTGTGACCTTAAGCAAACGTTTAATTATCGTCTTATGCAGATGTTAACTGTGAAATTCCAATGTTATTGCTTGATCAGTTAACGAGAAAATGTACATTATAGAAACAATAGTAATTAAAAATTCAAATCGTTATGAAACGTATGTCGATGCACATTTTCAAATAAAAATTGCACATAATGTCAAGCACTATGTTGTATATAATAGTCTTAAGTTTTACTATTGTGGCTGTAATATTGTCGGAGATATGTATGTTTAAAAACAAAAATGCATTTTGTCTAATGACCGTCCTTACTAGTCGTCTGTGCTCTTCTGAGAAGACACCACGAGGAAACAACTTCGGTGTTCAGATTCGAGATCAGTTCTTTTCATGTCGTGATGGACATAGCACCAAATGAAGTGCTGTTTCGTTGTTAATGCGGTACACTGAATTCGCAACGAGACTGTTAGTTCACGGAAACGGCATGCAGCGATAACTGATCACCGTGTTTAAAATTCTGGTAACTGCCGAGCATTTTTTTTCTTGAATTCGCCGTTGTTTTCCATTTAACAGTACATGTCCCAGATAGAACTATGTCTTCTAGTCAATCAAGAACCGTGCCTCCGTTCTTGTGAGATTTACAGCTCAGTTCCATAGCGTGCTATTGAGATGTTCTTATCTGATCTCAGTGAATTGTATCTTATAATCTCCGTTTATTTTCATTGCATACTTAAGTTTCCGAATAGCATTGCCTGCGTTTACTTCCCACAAAATTCGAAGTAGTCGTTGTATTTTATTATTCTGTTGCGTAAATATCTATCCATCTGACGACAGATCCACCCCACACCCTGCAAGGCAGGTGACAGGAGAGTAAAGAGATAAGAAGAGGAGGGAGAGAGAGAGAACGCGTGCTCTCGAGAGAGTGAGAGGTTGGGGGGGGGGGGGGGGAGTGAGGGGAGGAAAGATTTCTGAGCTTGCTCCCGATACGAGACAAATACAAAAGGGAAGACACGCGGGGACAGTGGTTTCCGTGCTCGCAGAGGTCAGCCTGGCGGGGAACCTTGTTTGCCGAGCAGGAGAATGTGCGGCCGGCAGAGCGGAGTGCGGCATAACTCTGGCGCGCTACCTGCGGCTACATGGCAGCCGGCGCGGCGGTCCGGGCTTCGAGCCCCGCGCACCTGCAGGCCGCGCCGTGTCTGCCGGCCTCAAAGGCGCCGCCCGCCGCATAACTCACGCCGGCCGGGCCTGGGCCGCCCACGCGTGTGGCCGCCCTCCGCCCCCGCACTGCCTCCGGCGGCCGCGTGTCCTGGCGGCGGTAAACCGAGTCAGTCAATTTCACGACAACAAAGGGCACTCCAACTACACCCTCACACTACATCGTTCTGGAGTATCGATACTCTCGAGCACGGGCAGCAACTCCACCATGAGGTATTGTGGCCGGCCGGAGTGGCCGTGCGATTCTAGGCGCTACAGTCTGGAGCCGAGCGACCGCTACGGTCGTAGGTTCGAATCCTGCCTCGGGCATGGATATGTGTGGTGGCCTTAGGTTAGTTAGGTTTAATTAATTCTAAGTTCTAGGCGACTGATGGCCTCAGAAGTTAAGTCGCATAGTGTTCAGAGCCATTTGAACCATTTGAGGTATTGTCGTTGTGCTCTTCAGTTCAAGAACTAGATGGATGCGAGTCTCCCTCTTGTCTATTCTGTGTAGACCCTCTTCATTTCTGCAAACTGTTGCTGCTTTGGTTCTCACTTCGAAGGCTGGTTTGCCGCACTCCTCCACACTAGTCTGCCTGTGTAAGCTTATTCATCGCAGCATGACTATTCCAACATCATCCATTTGAACCTGCTTACCGTATTCCAGACTTGGTCTCCCTTGACAATTTTAACCACTACCACCTTCCTCCAGTACCGAATCGACAATTCGTTGGTGCCTAAGAATCTGTCCTACCAATCTTATTGTTCTTTTAGTCAAATTGTGCCATACATTTATTTTCTCCCATTTCATTACCTCCTCATTAGTTACTCCACGTACGCAATTAATCTTTAGCCTTCTCTTACAGTAGTGCATTTCAAACGTTTCTAATCTCTTCTTGTCGGAACTGGTTATCGCCCACCTTCTGTACAAGACTACACTCCATACAAATACCTCCAGAAAAGACTCCCTAATGCTTAAAAATATATTCGAATTTGGAAAAGTACTCCTTTTCAGAAATTATTTGCTTGCTATAGCTTTTCGGCGTTTTATATCCCCTCTCTTTCGGCCATTCTCATACTACTTTGCCGCCCAAATAACAAAGCTGTTCTACTACCTACACATAGCATCCGATTTCGTAATCGAATTTCCTCATCAGCACCTGATTGGGCTCGGCTGTATACCATTCTCTTTGTTTCACTTCATTTTTGCTCATCTTATAACGTCCCTTCAAGACACTCTCCGTTCCGTTCAGTTGCCCTTTCTAGCTCTTTGCTGACTCTGACACAATTATAATGTCGTCAGCAAACCTCGAAGTTTTAATTTCCTCTCCCTGAACTTTATTTTCTTCCCCGAAGTTTCCTTTCTTTCCCTTTACTGACTGAATAACATCCGGTTTAGTTCACAACAACACTACACTTCGTCACTCCCTTCTCTACTATTACTTCCCGTTCACATCCTTCTATTCGTGTAACTGCAGACTGGTATCTGTACAAGCTACATACTACCTTTTGTCCCTGTGCTTTATCCCTGCTACATCTCTGCAACCTAGATCCATTGAATCTGGTTACTTTATTCCAGGCTCGTTCTCCTTCTCCAATTTTCATCCCCTCTCCTCCCTAGCAACTGCCATACATAACTGAACTTACAATTAATTTAAGATTCCGTAAGTGTCCCAGCAGCCGGTCCATTGTACTTACAAACCTGTGCCACATATTTCTTTTCTGTCCAATTCAAGGCCACAACACAACAACATTGTGTCACTCCCTTCTCTACTACTACTTCCCGTTCACATCCTACCACGTAGGGTTGAGTTCTATGACGAGGGAAACACCACAGTTTGCTGTATTCTACCCCCATAGGTATCCCCCAAAATACTGTTTGTTGCCACGTCTGTTTTTAACGTAACGAAATCGTCGAGAATTTAATAACAATCTTATGTCCTAATAACAACAACAGATACCGGACGACTTAACCGTTACTACCAATACATCTGAAAAACTGTCGTGTCTCTCTGTTTAACTATTCGAACACGCTTCTCCAAACGTAAAATACGTAGCAGCTAAAAACAAATTTCGTTTATTGTTAATAGTCAATGGTAAAAACTATGGGCCAATCACAGGAATGTCCTGAGCGGGCAGGCGGGATAGTTCCATTCTAGTCTGGTTTTTGGAGGATGCAATGCGTGAATCCGTGTGTAAAATGGGACGTGGCGTAAAGACTGAACAGTTTATTAAAACTGTTTCGGATGACGTTCTTGTGGGAGCTCTTGTTAACCTGGTGTAAATACTAAGATCGTCTGCAGCACTTTACTGTGACTTTTGCGGGGCTCTAGAAATAAACAGTATCCGGTTCAAAAAATGGTTCAAATGGCTCTGAGCACTATGGGACTTAACATCTGAGGTCATCGGTCCCCTAGACTTATAACTATTTAAACCTAACTAACCTAAGGACATCGCACACATCCATGCCCGAGGCAGAATTCTAACCTGCGGCCGTAGCGGTTGCGCGGTTCCGGACTGAAGCGGCTTGAACCGCTCGGCCACAGCAGCCAGCTAAACAGCATCCGGAAAGTTTACGATGAATGCTCATGTTTATAAGACAAGAGATATGCAAGATGCTCCGAGTTGTACTGAGGAAAGTGAGCGCGGACGTTATTAGTGAAATCCACCGTGTTTGTTGATCGTGGCACATGTTTTTGATGGGAAGTGTTATATTCAGAGACCCACCGTATAATGTTTGAGAATTCGGTTAACTTTAGTAGTATATTACAACACCCATTTAAACATCGCACTTCGCATCCCTGTGCGTGGATATGTAAATAATGTGGTAGACTGTATTTTGAACGAGTGCATATTCAAACCTCATTTAAACATTACAGGTTTCGTACCTAAACTGGTAAAAACTGTACCCTTATAGGATCACTTTGTTGTACGTCCGTCTGTTCGTTTGTTAAGACCTTTTTCTCTCAGGAACGGGCAGTAGTATCGACTTGAAATTTATTCTAAGGTCTATGGTCCCGTGGTGGTATAAAACATTCTAATATTCTACGTTAATCCAATCAAAAATTACTGCCATTTATATCGTTTATTTTGATGCTCGCAAACTCACTCGTCAAAACCTAATAGGTGCTTCCTACTAAACGAGAATCATGAAATTTGGCTAGAGGCAATGTTTCACTCTACAAATAGAAGGAAAAAAACAGATAGTTGTTTATTTGTAATTATATCACATAAAAATACTTTTTCATCATTTGTTGTCTGTCTTTGTATCTGTTAAGACCCCTTTTCTTCAAAAACAGGTTGATGTATTAAGTTGAAATCAATAGCAAATACCAACGTCTCAGGTTCCTTGCTAGTGTAAGAAACTGACGTATGTAAGTCAATATTACCAAAAGATGCGGTCGTTTATCTCACATATTCTGATACTCGCAAACTCGCTCGTCAAGACGTACAGATGAACCATCTGCATACATAATAAAGTTCATACGGAACTCTCAGAATACGAGTCCTACTCTCAATTGTTTTTTTCAGTTTCAATATACACAAAAAAATATGAAGATCTTAGTTTTGTTTTTATTTTGTCTATGTGTGAAATGTTTTCCTTGTCATTTTCCTTGACTTTCAGAACAGAGCATGCCGTATGTATTAACAGCGAAGTAGCAGGTAGGGAATCAACCAAGGTTAATGCAATGTAGACTTTCACGGCCGGCGTTTACTTCAGTTAAAGTCTTCTTGGTAAGAGGTTGTGGTCGTCATATAAGAGTATTCCGTTATGTTTTGTTTCCAACTTCGGGAAACGGTAACTGCGTCAAGCGCTCGAGGAGCCTACGAATTTAGACTTACAGAAGGCATCACAATTCATCACGCGGTTCCGAATGCGTGATTATCTCTGGCTGTCGCCGTCGTTCTGGATTAAACGTAATCTGTTTATGAAAAGTCGTCATCTATATTTTATTTAATTTAACTTTCTTTTCTAATCCGTTGAAATTATTGTACCCTTTGTAAATATCTGTGGCTTACCTACAGGGTGAATATTAATTAAACCGACATACTGAAGTGACGGGTTCCTGCCTGGAAATGGAGGAAGAAAGGTTCTATCAACTTGTGTCCGGAAATGGAAGGTGTGCGTGCAACGACCACAGATCGTCCCGGTACACAGTACAGTGCTGCATCGCACCCACATTACAACAGATGTTCAAAGTGGTCTCCATGGGATACGATGCACGTGTTCACACATCGCATCATGGACTACCGCACTCTGTCGCACGTTCCGGCCGAATAGCGTCACAGGCTTCGTGAACACGCTGTTGATGGGTCTTCACATCAGGAACTGGCTCAGCATACACAACGCTTTTCAAATGCCCCCAAAGGTAAAAAATCTAGGGGAATCAAGTCCGGTAATCTTAGCAGGCCGCGCTACAGGGCCTTTGCGTCCTCTCCCACGTGCGAGGAAGATGTTGTGCTGTGGAAGAACTGTAATGCGGAACTGGGGTGATGCTCTGTCATGGAAAAACCACATAACCTGTCGTAATGCCAAAGGCACATTCTCAAGCAGTCCAGGCAGACTATTCCGCAGAAAGTCCCGGTATGTTCCTCCTTCGAGGCGTTGTGGAATGATAATCGGTCGAAGTATGTGGTCGCCAAGGAACCCTGCCAACACATTCACGCTGAACTTATGCTGATGATACGCCTCAGCCATTCTCCGAGGATTTGTCAGTCCTGGTGAAGGTTGCTGCGTCGATAAGGAGGACTGATGACAGAAATCCCATAGTTGAGATGGTCTGCTGCTAAAACCATCGATAAAATGCTTCCCATGGAGGGAAATCCGCTGCTGACAGTCCTTGCACTCGCTGCAGGTGATGGGGATAGTAGTGGTTGTCATGCAGGATACACGTAATCGTACTTTGGCTAACACCATGTTAGCGGGCCACTTCTCTAGAGCTCATACTAGGATTCGTCTCTATATCCTGTAGAACCCGGTCCTCCAAATTTAGCGCACGCACAGTCCCCTGACTCGCTGCACGTTCATCTGTCTGAAAGGACCCATGATCTCACAAACCCCCAAAAAGGTCTTGAAATGTTATGTGGTATGGTTGGTGTCTGTGAGGGTACTAATTTTGATATAGCCGCGTTGCCTCTCGACCGTTTTCATCTACTTGTCCGTACCCAAACACCATATCGGGTTATTCCCATCATAAACACCCGACCGTTCTGCTGCTTACGGTGCGCTGCGTCAATCACACGGTCTGCAGCACACAAGGAACACACGGCACGTGGTCAGAGGAAATTTCATTCGTCAGCGCCATCTACCGTGACAACAATGCATTTCCCGACTGATCTTCATAGGATCTTTTTCCTCGATTTCCAGCCCGATTTCCAGTCAGAATTCCGTCCCTGAAGTTTGTCGGGGTTTTTAATGTTTACCCTGTATACGTGGGTGCAAGGTGATGCTTTGTCTTTGCTAAAATCCTGATCTCACTAAATTTTATTTCATGGTTTCTGAATCGTGATTTATTTTCAAAGAATATTCTTAAGAATTTATTTTATTTGCTAGCGATTCATCAAGAACATTAACACATTTAATCACACTATGTAAGCATCGAAGTAGTTGCCAGGGAGTAACAGTTGAAATCATAACCAAATTCCTTTTAAGAAAATGGGAATTTTATTCACTTTAATAGTGCCTAAAAGCATTTTTCAAAGAAACAGACTTAAAATTATAATCAGAAAGCACCCTCTAAATATCAAAGTTACAGTTTATTCAGAGACAGAAAGAAACAAATTTTGGCTGTATGAGCTTTCGGACAGAGAACCTTGCCGCTCCCTTTTGACACGGCCGTAGTTACTACCGCTCACAACAGCCTTTGAAAGACTACACTGGTGCAAATCTGCAACACACCAGATATCTTTAAACTAAGAGTTTTAACAATTTACACAAGCACACAAACTATGCACCCCCCCCCTCCCCCTAGGACGGATGGAAATGGTACAAAACACTAACAATTCAAATATTAACCTTGCCACCGAAGGTGCAACTTGATTTTAACTTCTAAGAAACGTCTTACGGTGAAAGGATGGCAACTTTATATACTAAAATGATCATTTAAATAAAAGGCCATGAAATGCGATCTTATATAAAATTCTACAAGGTTGGCCAAACAATAGTTAAGATGCTCTACACAATACAGATACCGCCTCTCAAGACCATAGGCAATAATATTAAAGTTTCTAAAGATCAAAACATATTTCAGGTACTAGGCCGTTACACTCCAAGCAATAAATTCGTTAATGCATCATATTTGACAAACATGACAGAGGCAGCTACTAACGTACGGTAGATTGATAGGGAGATTATCGAACAACCGGAACCGCAGGTTTCTCTAACCCGCCCGTAATGCACAAGGGAAAAACGGACCACTCAATCTATAAACAACCACCTTCCCGCGGGTGGGCAATCGGAGAAGAATGGTGGGACGACCCCAAAGCAAAACGGCTGGTGACATCACCAAGAAAACAAGTAGAATTTAACATGAGTAAATCAAACAACATATCACCAATCACTTCTAATAAACTGCGATTTCTCGAGAAGACCTGGCGCAGCACCCCCAAATCGCTTTCCCGAACCGTCCGCTGCCAGCCGCTTCAACGGACGCAGGAAGGAGCGCCGGCCTCCCGTCTCACGGCGTCGCAGCTCGCACCGGCCAGACTGATGTCGTGGGTTGACTCCTGTTACTCTCGTGTCGACCGCGATGTCACTACCCCTCGCTATACGCCGCGGCCCACTGGACTCACGTGGCGACCTCACATGCGCCGACGCTCAAGACGGACAAGTCATCTTGTGTCTCAGTGCGCGACCGGCCAACCGATCGATCCAACCGCCAATCACCATTGCCTGAGCAAACTCGAGCAGACTGGAGGCCTAACGCGAAGACTAAGCCCCAACCGGGCGACCACTCGCTGAGTTCTCTTACTGGCGGAGTGGAAAGACTCTCATTTTGCCGGCATTAAAGGTTGATCCGAACGACAGACATACTAACACTCCGAAAGACAGACGGACACTAACTGCCTAACAAATGCGGACGAGAGACAGACTAGCAAGCTGGGGACGAGAGACAACCCATACTGACCGACTGGCGAGCTCATCGCGCCCCTTAAATGCACGTGAACAGCCAACCTTTCCCCTTTCCCACCAGAGGGAGACACCAAAGCTGCGATTTCCATACCGGCGCCACCGCCAGAAAACGAAGGGCGACTGCATCACACTACGCGCTGCGGCGCACTCTTCAAAACAGCAGTTTTTACCACAGCTCAGGTTCCATTTTGGAAATCATGTTCTGCTATGGCCGATTTCTCCGTCTGTCTCAGGCGGCAATTCCTTTTACATTTGGCTAAGCAGGTGTTGAGAACGTCTTTCGCCGTTCTTAAGCACTCTCGTTTTCTTGATGGGTCGAAAGACCGTTGCCACCCTATACTTGGCACCACTTTCTTGACGCGATCCGTAATCTCATTAACATAAGGGAGGAATACTTTCGCAGGCGGCGGTCGTTGTTCCACATTAGTCCTGGCTTTCTGTCTACTGGGACGGAGTGTTGGATCCACGTACTTACTGAATTAACCGTATTTCTTGAACACAGACCGTAAGCGATTCAGCTCCACTTGTAAACAAACTAGCTCGCAAGTAGCATTAGTTCTGTCTCCTAAGTTTTAATGATATTTCTCTTTTGTCTTGTGTGATGGTAGAATTTCTTATGCAACTATCGATCAGTGTGTGCAGCTTTGCTGCACTCTTCATGGCCCAATGGTCGTCTCCACGTGAGAGATCACTATTACATCCCGCAAAAATCGATGTCGAAGTTTCATGCGTACCTGCTATACCCCTAACGTTAAATATGTTTTCAGTAAGCGAGATTAGTGCAGTGCCTAAGGATCAGGAGTACCATGCTGGTGGTACTGATTCAACACCTGAGAGTTGGCAATACTCTCAGGATTTGAAGGTTGGCTACAGCGCGCATACACAAGCTCTGGAATCTAAGATATTGTTGTCGCGCTTCGCAGCGCACGGATTAACTAGTGGCAGTTTTGAAGCAGTGCTGTGGTGCGCACGTGTGTCGGGCGAGGGGTCGACGCCGAGCTGCTGTACTGCCATGTCTGCCAGCAGCGACACAGGATTAGGAATTGAGTTGATATTTTTTTTATAATTTGCAGCGCGCTTATTAATTTAAAGGGCAACGGCCTTGCCGCAGTGGCTACACCAGTTCCCGTGAGATCACCGAAGTTAAGCGCTGTCGGGCGTGGTCGGCACTTGGATGGGTGACCATCCTGGCCACCATGCGCTGTTACTATTTTTCGGGGTGTACTCAGCCTCGTGATGCCAATTGAGGAGCTACTCGACCGAATAGTAGCGGCTTCGGTCAAGAATACCATCATAACGGCCGGGAGAGCGGTGTGCTGACCCCACGCCCCTGCTGTCCGCGTCCTCCACTGAGGATGACACGGCGGTCGGATGGTCCCGGTAGGCCACTCGTGGCCTGAAGACGGAGTGCTTTTATTAATTTAAAGAAAAGGGTTTGTGTATGTGCGTAGCAGCAGACGGTAATTTTGATAATGAAACGAGTTGAATTCTTAAGGGAAACCATTGTTAGGCGAATAGATTAAGTATTGATTTTTGTCATTGATTTCTTTTGTAATTGTCAGGGAATTGTTTCACTATGTATTTAATTGAGAAGTATTTCAGTCTGTCTCAAGAGTTTGATTAATTTGTAATATTGCTTTAATGCCACTGGAGGCAGACTTACATACGAAGCGATTGTTCAAAGAGCTTCTAGCGTTTTGTTAATTGAATGAGAAAGAATCGCTTTCAGAATATAGTTTTGGAAAAAAAAGGAATTACGTGTTTGGGTTATCATTTATCGACTTTAGATTTGACCAAACCCTTTCTCTTGAATTATACGTAGTTGTAGTAAGCAGCAGCAGCCGCAGCAACAGCAAGAGCCGCCATATAGAACATGCATTGCACTCAGCATGAATAATAGGTTTTTTTAATGATTTTTGTTAAATAATGGAATGCAGCAGATCAAGCAGTGGCATCAGAAAGACCAAGTAAGTTATTTTTTGCGCACAGGACCAATTAAAAGAAAAAAGTTTAGGGGATCTCTGTAATAGTAAAGTTAACAAGAGTCAAGCACGAGATTTTCAGTAGAAAACACGAGATAAGAAGATAGTGCTCGCGACTTTCACACCTACCCAGCGTACTTTTTTCTTCTCACACTACGAACTGCGTTAAATAGCATATGCCAGTTTATATCCACAAATCAGAATGGTTTTAGACAGCATCGCTCGTACGAAACTCAGCTTTTCTCACATGATATATTGCGATATATGGATGAAGGGCAACAGGCAGATTCCATACTTCTAATTTTCGCGAAAGCGTTTGACACCGTTCCTCATTGCAGGGTCTCAAAGAAGGTACGAGCATACTAAACAGGTTCACAGATACATGAGCGGCTCGAAGTCTTCTTGAGTTATAGAACCCAGTACGTTGTCCTTGACGGCGAATGCTTGTCAGAGACAAGGGTATCGTCAGGAGTGGCCTAGGGCAGTGTGATAGGGGCGCTGTTACTCTCTACACACAAATGATTTGGCGGACAGTGTGTCTGCAGTTGTTTGCTGATGATGCTGTAGTGCACGGTAAAGTGTCGGAGTAGAATGACTTAGATAAAATTTCTAGTCGGTGTCATGAGTGGGCGCAACAGGAGCTAAATTTGGAAAAAATTAAGCTAATGGGGATGAGTAGAGAAAAAACCCTAATATTCAAGTACAGAATTGGCAGTGTCCTGCTTGACACAGTCACGTCGTATAAATACCTGGGCGTAACTCTGCAAAGCGGTATGATATGGAACGAGCATGTGAGGATTGTGGTAGCCGGCCGCGGTGGTCTAGCAGTTCTAGGTGCTCAGTCCGGAGCCGCGCGACTGCTACGGTCGCAGGTTGGAATCCTGCCTCGAGCATGGATGTGTCTGATGTCCTTAGGTTAGTTAGGTTTAAGTAGTTCTAAGTTCTAGGGGACTGATGACCTCAGATGTTAAGTCCCATAGTGCTCAGAGCCATTTTTGATTGTGGTATGCAAGGCGAATGGCGACTTCGGTTTACTGAGAAAATTCTAGGAAAGTGTGGTTCATCTGTAAAGGAAACCGCATTCAGGGCGCTAGTGCGACGTATTCTTGAGTACTATTCGAGTGTCTGGGACCAGTACCCGATCGGATTAAAGGAAGACACTGAAGTAGTTCAGAGGCGGGCTAGTAGATTTATTTCTGGTGAGCTCGAACAACACACAAATGCTCACGAGATGCTTCGGGAAGTCAAATGGATGTTCCTGGAGGGAAGGCGACGTTCTTTTCGAGGAACACAACTGAGAAAATTTACAGAACCAGCATTTGAAGCTGACTGGAAAATGATTCTGTTGCCTCCAACATACATAGCGTGTAACGACTATGAAGATACAAGAAATTAGGGCTCATAAGGAGACATATAGATAGTCGTTTTTCCTTCATTCTATCTGCAAATGGAACAGGTAGAATAAGGACTAGTGTTGTTACAGGGAACCTTCCGCCGAGCGCCGTAAGGTTGGTAGCGGAATATCAACGAAGGTGTAACATGTAGGCGTAGATAAATATCCCACTCAAATGTACACCACCTTTACAGCCCTGTGAAGTTTGTTTTTCTTAGGCAGGTTAAATTTTTTTCGAAAAAATGTCTAAAAGCTACCGACTAGCTATGTGCTAATAGAGAAATCTCTTCCAGAAATGATTCCATGATGTACATTCTTTAATTTTACATTATTTTAGTGCACCTATTTTTATAGAATGATCACGTACGCGTGGTTCGCATCGAAGTTGATGGGAGAAACAACAATCTTTTTGAATTTAAAAGAACTGTGTTTAGCGGTATCGCTTCTGGAACATGAGTGTGCCAGTTAGACAGCAGCTTTTATTACACTTGCGTGGTGATCTACGAATCTGTGTATTGATTGCATCTGCGACAAATACCTCCTGGAATTCTGCTCTAGCATAGAAAGTGATACCGAGTAAAACAACTATATAATATATTCTGTAACAAAAGGAATGCACATTTGAAGAAAGTATGCTGTAATCATTGCTGTACTAATGAAACTACCAGTCGAAAGTAGCCATTTTTGAATAATTTTGCGTGACGTATACTATTTACTGATAATCTGTACGATGAAATTGAAAATGAAAACAATAAATGAGAGCCATGAAGCTTTGCTGCTGCGCTACACTCTCTAGACGGAAGCAACACTAACGTTATTGGTATAGTTGGTATCCATTAAACTTCGATACCTGTTTTCTCGGAAAAGCTCCTAGCCAGGTGCGCAAGATCGGTCCCTCTGCAACATACCTAAGACAAAATCCATTACTAACACTTAACTGGTGACGATCCATTTCTTTTAATTAAAAAAGATGGCGCTAACCATAAATTATCATGCATTCGGCATCACATGAAGGATGGTAGTGCCCTCTAAAGAGGTCTGAAAATACAGAGAGTCCTCCAATCCTTGACTCAGTTCCCGTTTAACCTCCAAAAGACATCTTCCGCTGTCGGAGACGAAATGTCAGGGACCAGTTTTATATATCCACCGTGGCGTCTCAGCACGGAAATTTTGACTGACAATGTCAGCCATAAATTCGTTTAAAGTAATTCGTAAGTTTACCTCTTGCTTTACATCTATTGAGGCTCATTGCAATACTCATTACATCTGTAAGATATTTTTGACATTAGGTTAATCGTTCGGAACTGACAGTTATATTATTCATGAAGAATGAAGTTCGCCAAGACTGCTAGCAATTCTTTTTATTACTATCACCTATTTCGACAGATCTCCACTGTCAACATCAAATCTCGTAACATTATTAAGTATACATGCTTTCTACAACACTGAAAGTGACATTTGTATGCTGGGACACCAGCATAACCTGTTGTATATGTTAAATGTGTGTTTTAATGTACGGAAAGTTCTGGTTGAGCGTTACGAATTATTCAGGAGTAAAGGAGACGTTTCACCGAAAGGCAGAGGCGCTGCGTCGTCGATAGGTACACAAACAAAATGTACAGAGCTTTGCTAGATTTCGGAATGAACTACCTTTCTCAAGGTAGTAGGAGAAATGTGCACACAAAGACAGTCACACTTACGCACTCACAAGCACACGCCTGTCCCCCTACATTGTGCTCAATTCGCAATCTAGGGAGACAGGCGAGTATTTGTGTGTGTGTGTGTGTGTGTGTGTGTGTTTCTCCTACAAGCTTCAAAAACGAATTTCATTCCGAAAGCTAGCAAAGCTCTGTACCTTAGGTCTGCACCTCTTGTTTGTGTAACTATCGAGGACGCAGCGCTTGTGCCTTCCGGTGAGATGTCTTCTTTATCCCAAAATTAAATGTATGTTGTTCTATTTCTGATATGCTGATGTTCCCTGCCACTTTTTATTGCGGTTTGACGCAACATCAATATGTAAGAACAATTAATTCTAGCTTGATAGTATACGGAATGTCACTGATGTAACACATGAGAAACAACAGTGGACCTAAAACTGAACCTTGTGGAACACCATGCTTTTCGGTGTATACAACACAGTTATTTGTATTACTTCCGCTATGTAACATGTAAGAGATTTTGTAGTCTCGTTTCACACAGTAAAGGGACTCGCACGCAGTATTCTCGGAACAGAGGTTTTCTGCCCCTGCACGATAGCTCCATGCCCAGACCTGTCCCGGCGCCTCTGTGACCTCGCGCTCTGTAATTACACAGGGCGCGTAATGTCCGGGTGCCTTACCGAGCTCCAGCAGGTCCCCTGGCGGCCGCATTAAAAGCGCCCCTGACAAATGGCTCTCCACAGCGGTGGAGCCCCGCCACTTTGCGGTCCGCTGATTGCCCGGGGCAGCGAGGCGGGCAGCGCCTTAGCGTGACCACAAATCAAAAGACAGCCCGTGCCGCCAGGCATTTCTGCCGGCATCGGCACCGCTAACGTCCAGGGTCGCAGGCCCAACGACTTCCGGAAGGATAATGGCGCACCCCGCGACGCCGCACAAACCGCACGCTGCCTGCTGTTATACCACACCACACAATTTATATGTTCCGCTGTTTGACAGCTTTCAATGAGACCTGTCATGCACTTCTCGGCATCTGCTCATTATTTACTACTGTCAGAAGCTTCGGACGCAATAAATGCTACAGCCGTACCAGTATAGTTAGTGTGGGCTATAGGGCACGAAAATCGTCCAGACATTTGGCAGAAACCGGCCCACATAAACGATTTTAAATTTTTTTAGAGCGGTCCTCTATTACTATGTCTCGAAGGCTATTTTCTTCCCAGGCAGCCCAAAAACGGCATCAAGAATCAATCTATGCTAGCTAAGACAGTTTTTTCCCCCTTGTTTTAGACTCCGGTACGCCATTGCATAAAGGATACTCCAGCACTTCTTTTCAGTGTTGTTTAACATATTTTCATTATTTGCATAAAATGTTGACCCGTTTCTTATCATACAACTGCACCACCCCTTTCGAGTGACTCATGCGTCTTCTTTTTCAGTACTGACTGCCATGTAATTTATACAGTGGTCAGCCTTTCAATATGGATACAGAACATCGCTTGTAGCTCATTCGCCCCAGTACGTTATCCACTTAGCTACTTCTCTCGGTTCCAAGGTTGAGGTAAGTACAGGGATCAGTACAGCGGAGTACAGAAAACATTCCTTGCCATCATTTAGTTATTTGCTTGTCTTCATTCGTTTCCCATATACTCATAATATATATCAGCTGCTAAAAAAAAGGAAGTTCTGCATCCAATGCGTACCTGGGAATATGAGCGGAGAAGGAATAAAGTAGCAACCCTTGTGAAACTAATCCTTTCAATTAAGACTGATGAAAAGATAGATGTACTTTTAAACAAAGCCGAAGCAATACCAGAAAGCTGGGCAACTTCGTCACTTATTACTTTGTGGCAACAACACACTCTTTCTCTTTTTTAAAGTTCTGTTACTCGGTTAACATACAAGACATAGCTCGCCTTTAGCAGTGAAAGCTAAGAATACGTGCATTACAAAATGGCTTTGAACACTATGGGACTTCCATTTAAGCCCGTTACTCTCTGAAGTCTCTTTTAGGAGCTTGATCTGAGGGGTGTTTCCTATTATTTCATTCCTTATCCTGTCGTTTTTCTTCTCATCTAGGATCCCTCGTAGAAAGTGCAGCTCTGTTGCATCTATTCTGCTCATATCTTTCTTTAATCTTTGTTTAATTATCTTGTTTAATGTGCTTAATTACTTTTTTGTTTTGGTGAGGATAATCCTGTAGTTATTGGGGCGGCTGAATTTAATTCTAATTCTCGATATCAGAGATAATGTCACAGTGTTGTACTGAACTGGAGGTAATTTTGTGAGAATTACTACTCTATATTCTGAACATCTCGTTGCACATAAAATCTTTATTCCCACCAAAATTAAAGGTAAAGGTTTTAAAATTCAGTATATGAGGAAACTAAATGTCGCATTACATATTTGTAAAACTTTATGTTACAAAAAGCACTAAGTAAGTGCCACGAAGTTTCCCAGTTTTAAGGCAACAAAAACTTAGGCATTCTGTTTGAAAGTGCACATCTTTGCATTTATGTCAAATGAAATTTAGCTGTGTAACATTGGTGCAATGCAACATAGGTGGACCCTCCTTAGCAGTTAGCACGCAATCCACGAGGTATTGGAGACGTTACTGCTCAGTGTTTCCCACTCTTGGACGGCGCTCTCTTGACGTCATCGAGTGTGTGACGGAGGTTCCTACGACAACGCACTGCAAGTCTCAGCTGGTCCAGAACAGACTGAATCGTGTTGATGTCAGCAGATGCCACACACTGTTCCATGCGGTTGATTCCTGCCACGTGGCGACAGCGGTACATGGGGAGGGTGCGGTGTGCTCAGCAGTTAATGCCTTGAAGGACGAAATATTCGCCGAAATGTTCACTGTACGGTAGGGCCTTAGGTTAGATGGTGCTGTTCAGATACTTCACAGACGTCAAATTGCCCTCGAAGGCCACGAGAATTACAAAATAAATTAACAAGATGTCTATATGGCATGTACAGTGATAAATTACCCGCTACAATACCTCCTCTGTAGGAATCAAAACATGGGTTCCGAAAACAACGACCTCTGTGAAAACCTACGTCTCCCTGTTGGTACACGAGACCCAGAAAGCACAAGATACAGCCTTCCAGTTGCAATGTTCCTTGACTTCCGGAAGGCTTTCGATACAGCTTCACACTGCCGCCTAACAAACAAAATACGATCATACGGAACATCAGATCAAATGTATGACTGGACTGAGTGGTTTCTAGCAAACAGAAGACTGTGGTGTCACCGCCAGACACCACACTTGCTAGGTGGTAGCCTTTAAATCGGCCGCGGTCCGTTAGTATACGTCGGACCCGCGTGTCGCCACTATCAGCGATTGCAGACCGAGCGCCGCCACACGGCAGGTCTAGTGAGACTTCCTAGCACTCGCCTCAGTTGTACAACCGACATTGCTAGCGATGGTTCACTGACAAAATACGCTCTCATTTGCCGAGACGATAGTTAGCATAGCCTTCAGCTACGTCATTTGCTACAATCTAGCAAGGCGCCATTACCAGTTACTATTGTTACTGTGAACCATGTACCGTCAAGAGCGACGTTCACCATTAATGGATTAAAGTTAAGTATTCCACCAGCTACGTCCGTTTTTTCTAAATTCTAATTTCCTTGCCCTGTTCCAGACCTCACGCCAGCCTGCGTGAGCTAAAACGCGTGCCTTTCGGCTTCCTCTAGTAACACGGTGTTGACTCTCCTGCCAACCACATCAAAGACAGTATGCCATTCTGAACGGAGAGGAGTCTTGAGACGTAAAATTAACTTCCGACGTGCCCCAAGGGAGTGTTGTAGAACCATAACTTTAATATAGCAGATAACATCGAGGCCGCAACGCTACGCAATTGTAGCGAAATGTAGGAAGACCTGCAGACGATCGGCGCCTGGTGCATGGAGTGGTAATCAACAATTAAAAGTAACGTATTGAGAATACATACGCAGAAATACCCTTTATTGTATTATTACACGATTGTAGAACAAACACTGGAAGCAGTTACTCCCATCAAATACGTAGGGGTTTGCACATAGAGAGATTTGAAGTTGAGCAGCCACATAAAATTAATCGCGAATGAGGCAGATCCCAGACAGAGATTCATTGGAAGAATCCTCAGGTACTGTCGTCCAGCAGGAGAGGAAGTAGCTTACAGTACTCTCGTTCAACCAATACTTCAGTATTGTGTAAACTGAATGTAGAGGGGGGAAGAAAAGAAAGGAAAATGCTGATGATATCAGTTGCTACAGGACTTCGTGCGGAATCAGCGGCGACGAGTGAAAACGTGTTGTGGACAGTGACTCGAACCCAGGATTTCCTCATCATTAGGCAGCTACGTTAACCACTGCACTATCCAGACACAGTGTTTACTGCAAATGCACGGACTGTCTTGACACGCTGCCCTGCCGACTCTAATTCCCATCTACCGCCACCTATCCGCAGTCCCCTTGGTGTCGATTTTTTCGATCATGTTCGGAAGAACGGACACCACGCATTTACACTCCTGGAAATTGAAATAAGAACACCGTGAATTCATTGTCCCAGGAAGGGGAAACTTTATTGACACATTCCTGGGGTCAGATACATCACATGATCACACTGACAGAACCACAGGCACATAGACACAGGCAACAGAGCAGGCACAATGTCGGCACTAGTACAGTGTATATCCACCTTTCGCAGCAATGCAGGCTGCTATTCGCCCATGGAGACGATCGTAGAGATGCTGGATGTAGTCCTGTGGAACGGCTTGCCATGCCATTTCCACCTGGCGCCTCAGTTGGACCAGCGTTCGTGCTGGACGTGCAGACCGCGTGAGAGAACGCTTCATCCAGTCCCAAACATGCTCAATGGGGGACAGATCCGGAGATCTTGCTGGCCAGGGTAGTTGACTTACACCTTCTAGAGCACGTTGGATGGCACGGGATACATGCGGACGTGCATTGTCCTGTTGGAACAGCAAGTTCCCTTGCCGGTCTAGGAATGGTAGAACGATGGGTTCGATGACGGTTTGGATGTACCGTGCACTATTCAGTGTCCCCTCGACGATCACCAGTGGTGTACGGCCAGTGTAGGAGATCGCTCCCCACACCATGATGCCGGGTGTTGGCCCTGTGTGCCTCGGTCGTATGCAGTCCTGATTGTGGCGCTCACCTGCACGGCGCCAAACACGCATACGACCATCATTGGCACCAAGGCAGAAGCGACTCTCATCGCTGAAGAAGACACGTCTCCATTCGTCCCTCCATTCCCGCCTGTCGCGACACCACTGGAGGCGGGCTGCACGATGTTGGGGCGTGAGCGGAAGACGGCCTAACGGTGTGCGGGACCGTAGCCCAGCTTCATGGAGACGGTTGCGAATGGTCCTCGCCGATACCCCAGGAGCAACAGTGTCCCTAATTTGCTGGGAAGTGGCGGTGCGGTCCCCTACGGCACTGCGTAGGATCCTACGGTCTTGGCTTGCATCCGTGCGTCGCTGCAGTCCGGTCCCAGGTCGACGGGCACGTGCACCTTCCGCCGACCACTGGCGACAACATCGATGTACCGTGGAGATCTCACGCCCCACGTGTTGAGCAATTCGGCGGTACGTCCACCCGGCCTCCCGCATGCCTACTATACGCCCTCGCTCAAAGTCCGTCAACTGCACATACGGTTCACGTCCACGCTGTCGCGGCATGCTACCAGTGTTAAAGACTGCGATGGAGCTCCGTATGCCACGGCAAACTGGCTGACACTGACGGCGGCGGTGCACAAATGCTGCGCAGCTAGCGCCATTCGACGGCCAACACCGCGGTTCCTGATGTGTCCGCTGTGCCGTGCGTGTGATCATTGCTTGTACAGCCCTCTCGCAGTGTCCGGAGCAAGTATGGTGGGTCTGACACACCGGTGTCAATGTGTTCTTTCTTCCATTTCCAGGAGTGTATATACCTGAATATTGATCAAAAGGCTGAGACTGATTGAGGAAATAGAAGAAAATCCAAAGAAGAACACCACGTTTTGTTTCAGTTTTATTTATTTAATAAGCGCGAAAGCTTACGGAGTGAACTCCTGTCACACACGCTGCATGGGAGGTGTTCTGCATCAGAGGAAGGTCTAGTGTTAAAATTCCGAGAGTGTACATTCCCAGAAGAGTCACCCAATGTTTAACGCAAAGAGCACGAAGATAAAATTAGAGAGATTCAAAGCCACCCGGAGGCTTACCAGCAATCGTCAGTCTCGCCAACCAAACGCGACCGGAACAGGGGGGAGTGACAGCCGCATACATAGTGTCCTCCGCCACACAACATAAAGTGGCTTGCGGACTGTAGACGTAGACATAAAGTCACAAGTTCTCCTCGTCAGTAGTAACAAGAATCCATTCGATTTCCTTACACGATAAATAATCAAATTTAAATCGAACTAAATATTTAGGAATTACAGTTAGGAACAACTTAAACTGGAACTCAGAACCTGTTGAAACGTCCCCTTTGGAAAATTATTTATTGACTGTGCTGATAAACCTCTTACGTTATTTGATTTTCAAACAGATGAGCAAAACTGAACGTACTCAGACATTTCTCTCTTTACTCATTCTGATCATCACTAAACTGACACAATATTTTTTTAGCGCAACGCAATCTGACTTTCAATAATTCCTACAAAAGAATGGCCCTAACAATAACCTATACCTTTCATGAATCGTTTACCTCACAAAAATCTTCGTTACTCGAACTACTGCAATACAGCGAGCGCCAATACTGCCAGCTAAATAAAAGATTCTAACTACTGAGGGCACTAACTACTGATAGGCATAGTTAGCAAATGAAATATTTTGATAGAGAACAAACAATGTATTTACCTTAATAGTGTTCAAAAGTCATTATATGTATATATATATATATATCGGTTCATGACATCCAGTCTTACAAACTTCGTTTTTCTGACAGACACACGTCCAGATCGTCCGCTCTCAAAACTCTGCCGTCTCTCTTCCTACATCCACCACTGCTGGCAGCTCACCTCCAACTGCGCAACTCTACGCGCTGTTCACATCCAACTGCCCAACTCTACAATAGCAAATATTCCAACAATGCAAACCAGCCACAGACTGCACACAGCGCAGTCAGTGATTGTCATACAGAGCGCTACGTGGCGTTACCAACATATAAACCTAAACAGCCTGCTTACATTGTGCCTTTGGTGGGCTAGTGCTCTACGAAGCTAGTCTCACGACCCGTCCTCACAGCTTTACATTCGCCAGCACCTGATCTCCTACCTTCCTAACTTCGCAAAAGTTCTCCTGCGAAACTTATAGGACTAGGCCTTTCCTCTAGAAGGGTTTTGTGGAGATATGGCTTCGCTGCAGCTTGGGATTTTTTCCAGAACGGAATTTTCATGCTGCAGCGCAGTGAGCACTGATATGAAACTTCCTGGCAGACTTAGTCAAGTGTGGAAGGTAGAAGATTAGGTCCTGGCGGAAGTAAAGCTGTGAGGACCGCTCGGGAGTTGTGCTTCGGTACAGCACTTGCCAGCGTAAAACACAGGTCCCGAGTTTGAGTCTCGGTTCGGCACACAGTTTTAATCTGGAGGAAGTTTTACCTCAGTGCACACTCTGCTACGGAGTGAAAATTTCATTCTGGCTACTTACACTGGAAGCATCACATGGAAGACGTTAAAACAAATGTGTGTGAATTCCTAAGGGACCAAACTGCTGAGGTCATCGGTCCCTAGTCTTAGACTCTACTTAAACTAACTTATGCTAAGAACAACATACACACCCTGAAACTTCCCCTATACCTTACACTAAATTTCAGTCACACTCTTTCTCCTCCGAATGCGAGAAGATGTTGTTGACTTCCACCTGGACGGGGGAAAATGACCATCGTACTGAACTAAGAGAAACCAGAGGTCGTATGCAAAGATTTAAGTGTTTATTGTGGCGTGTTATTCGAGAACGGAAGGGTCGAGAAATAGTATGACAGTAGTTCCGTGAACCGTGAGCAAAGCACGTGGCTGTGAATTACAGATTAGCCTTGTACATGTACATATAGACCGCTATTAGGCTTATTTTCAATTTTCTGTGTCTCAAAGAAGCTGTAGATGTACGATTATAATCGCTTATCTGTAGAGCAATTCGACAGACAACTTATCTTGATAACGAACTGTCCTTGCAGTAAAGTAACAACGCATGCGGGGCCTACGCTTAAAAAGATCTTTGGAGGCACGTAGAGAGAGTGTAGAGTGCGTACAGTATTTTACGGCCCCTAGTTGCACTGAAAGCGCGATAGGAGAGGGGACAACGGGTGGGGGACAGGGGTGTAGTTTTATAGCTGAACATGTCACGCAAACGACTGTCTCGCTAAACTTTTTGACTACAGCCAGCGAGTCTGTAAACAGTCTTTTTAACAGCATATGTCAGTACGTCCAATAACTCGACAAGTCAATCGTTATTTATTTAAAACACAGTGGCTACAGCATTATACAGTTATTGCAACAGAGGGAGCGATTGGTTGTCTCCTATGTTGTACATCTCTTTTCTTTCTCTTGTTGCCGTGTTAAAATTAGCTTCTTTTCCCAAAACAAAGGAAGAATTACACAATTTCACATCATTAACATGCTAATGCAGTTTCAGTTACGACAGAATCCTAAAACAGTCTACTAGTAATCAGAGAATTCAGGAAAAGAAAGGTAAATAGCTCATGAAAAAGTCAAACTCGGAATAAAAATAAAAATGTGATACCTTCACTTACGTTACTACGAACTCATACTATTTCTCACTTCATCATATATCTAAGTTTCTTAAAATAAACACACCATTTCACTGAAAAAATCTGTATTCACTCATATACTACAGTAAGAGTATATAAGAAAACTACGTGACAATATATTCTCAACTTTGCATACTATCATTTGCCAAAAATTTGTTTCAGTATCTAGGACCATTCATGAGATAGGAGGGCTGCTATGAATATTTGACTTCCACTCCATCGTTTGCACACATGATCGGAAGTGAGTGCATTGGTGATGAAACTTCTACGTTTCTCCAGAATGAGATTTTCACTCTGCAGCGGAGTGTGTGCTAATATGAAACTTCCTGGCAGACTAAAAGTGTGTGCCGGACCGAGACTCGAACTCGGGTCCTTTGCCTTTCGCGGGCAAGTGCTCTACCAACTTATCTCCCCAAGCAGTACTCACGACCCGTCCCCACAGCTTCAATTCTGCCAGTACCTCGTCTCCTGCCTTCCAAACTTCACAGAAGCTCTTCTGTGAATCCTGCAGGCAGGAGAGCTTCTGGCGCCCGTAATTTTCCCCAAGTCTCAAATATCTAATTAACGCCAATTAATTGTTAACGTAACGACCGCACATTTACTTTCTTTATTAATTTCAAAATTTTCTCAAAATTAATTTCCACCAATTTCATTTATATTTTTCCTTTCATTTAGAGGTAACCCTTTCCTCCCTCTTTACCGACAGATTAACTTCGGTGACGATTGCTTTTCATAAATTTCCATTAGGTGCACGCGGTTTATTTTTTCACTGTCATTAAGGTTGATAAGTGAGGGGGAGGTTACAGGGTAAAGTTCCGTGCCTGCTGCACTTGGTCGTTCAGTACACAGTTAATGTTGGTTGTGGATGACGCTGGCTTTGCATCCGAATATGTCCTATATTTGCTCGACTGCATACAGAACTGGTGATCGACCAGACCAAGGCAGCACGTCGACAATGTGTAGACCAGTGGTTGCCAACCTTTCTGAGACCATTAGCCTTCAGTGTTATCAGATGTGCTACTGCTATTACCCCCCTCTCCTTCCCCCCTGCCCACCATATCACCACCACTATTGACCTTCAACAAAGGCACATATCTTCATTTGAACAGCCGCATTTCTAAAATGACGAAAGATAACTGTCATGTAGTGTTTGTAGCTGTTACATTAAACCGTGAAGTAATGAGTTAATCAGATGACTCGTACTTCTTATTTCTAACACAGCTTTTTTTTTTCTTTTTTGTAGAACGATGAAGCAATTTTCAGTGCATCGCGTTTAACACCTACGATTCCATCTCAGAAAAGGAAGCAAACTACCACATTGAGGGTAGACCCTTGTTATAAAACATGCCTGCTGTGCACTACTTGCCGGCCGCTGTGGCCGAGCGGTTCTAAGCGCTTCAGTCCGGAACCGCACTGCTGCTACGGTCGCAGATTCGAGTCCTGCCTCGTGCATGACTGTGTGTGATGTCCTTAGGTTAGTTAGGTTTAAGTAGTTCTAAGTCTAGGGGACTGCTGACCTCCGATGTTAAGACCCTCTCATCTGAACTGGCAGAAACTGGACACATTCAGGCTGTGAGTGCCTTGTGTCTGAAGACTGCCGCTAATAATAATAACAATAATATAGCAGTGGAGTAGTCATTAGGTAGTTACTGATATGTTGCACTGTCAGTTAGTTGGTTTACTGATGCGAAATGAATAATAAAGCAATTTCTAGTCTCTTGCGGGAACTATCTACAGAAGAGGGATTTTAATGAGATATTTAAGTATATGTGGTCTATAATATACCATTTTACCGTCGTAGATGCACAATAAAAAGTACGCATGTCGTGGATGGACTATGTGAGAAAAATTTTGTTCATAAATTCGTTTCACAACGTGTAGTCTCCACCACATTGTGTCACACGTTAATGCTAATATTTAAGAAACGAATTTTTGGTTATTTATGTAATCAGTGTTACAGTTTCACGAATTAGCGATAACAGAAATGACTTTTAGAGATTATTTAGTTTCGTGACTGAAACTCAGTTGAACACCTCTGCTTTTTTCTCTTAGAAATTTTCATTATACCCCATTTGTGTCAGTCTGGCGATTCGACCTCTTGTGATGCCATTCATGTACAGCATTCTGGGAGGTGTTTTCCAACAGGATAACGCTCGCCCACATACTGTTACCCAACGTGATCTACAGCAGTGGTTCCCAACCTAAGAATAATGTACATGAATGGTAGCACAAGAGGTCGAATCGCCAGACTGACCCAAATTTGCAGTCAGGGTGTGTGCGATAACCACAAGAGTGCGCCTGCTCTCATACGAAAAAGCACCCCAGACTGTAACTCCAGGTGTAAGTCCAGTGTATCTAGCACGCAGACACGTTGATTCAGGCACTGAACTGGCCTCCTTCTAAAGCACATATGGCCATCACTGGCACCGACTCAGAGCCAGGTTTCATCAGTAAACACAAAAGACCTACACCCTGCCGTCAAATCAGATTTCGTTTGACCACACTGTAGTCGCAATGGTTTGGGTTCAGTGGTTTGCATGCTACAGGGCGTCTAGTTCGGAGCTGTCCTTCTAATAACCGATTTATAACAGATCGTTGTGTTACTGGGGTGCCAACCGCTGCTCGAATTGCTGCTGAAGATGCTTTACGATGCGCCAGAAACATACGCCGAAACGATGATCTTCCCTCTCGGTAGTGCCACGTGAACGGTCTTCTTGAAAGCGTACATTCCCGTGACCACCGCTGCCAGCAACCACGTACAGTGGCTATACTCCTACCAACTTATTCTGGAATATCTCAGAAGTAACATCCAGCTACTCGTAGCCGTACTACAAGACGTCGTTGAAACTCAGTGATGTTCCGATAATGGCGTCTTTGTCACCGTAGAGGCATTCTTGACTAACTTGAATTCACCACATCCAGTCTCAAAGTTAACTAACACTCACGGCTGTTACAGCGTGTATTTAAAGCGAACCTAATTGCATCCTCATAGTGGTGTTACTAGCGCCACTCTATGCGACCAGCACGAAATCTCAGTAGACACCATCTTTCACATGTAGAAAGAAACACGCCTACCAACTTCCATTTACGACGCACAACTGCTTCTTCATGTTGCGACTACACTCCTGGAAATGGAAAAAAGAACACATTGACACCGGTGTGTCAGACCCACCATACTTGCTCCGGACACTGCGAGAGGGCTGTACAAGCAATGATCACACGCACGGCACAGCGGACACACCAGGAACCGCGGTGTTGGCCGTCGAATGGCACTAGCTGCGCAGCATTTGTGCACCGCCGCCGTCAGTGTCAGCCAGTTTGCCGTGGCATACGGAGCTCCATCGCAGTCTTTAACACTGGTAGCATGCCGCGACAGCGTGGACGTGAACCGTATGTGCAGTTGACGGACTTTGAGCGAGGGCGTATAGTGGGCATGCGGGAGGCCGGGTGGACGTACCGCCGAATTGCTCAACACGTGGGGCGTGAGGTCTCCACAGTACATCGATGTTGTCGCCAGTGGTCGGCAGAAGGTGCACGTGCCCGTCGACCTGGGACCGGACCGCAGCGACGCACGGATGCACGCCAAGACCGTAGGATCCTACGCAGTGCCGTAGGGGACCGCACCGCCAGTTCCCAGCAAATTAGGGACACTGTTGCTCCTGGGGTAACGGCGAGGACCATTCGCAACCGTCTCCATGAAGCTGGGCTACGGTCCCGCACACCGTTAGGCCGTCTTCCGCTCACGCCCCAACATCGTGCAGCCCGCCTCCAGTGGTGTCGCGACAGGCGGGAATGGAGGGACGAATGGAGACGTGTCGTCTTTAGCGATGAGAGTCGCTTCTGCCTTGGTGCCAATGATGGTCGTATGCGTGTTTGGCGCCGTGCAGGTGAGCGCCACAATCAGGACTGCATACGACCGAGGCACACAGGGCCAACACCCGGCATCATGGTGTGGGGAGCGATCTCCTACACTGGCCGTACACCACTGGTGATCGTCGAGGGGACACTGAATAGTGCACGGTACATCCAAACCGTCATCGGACCCATCGTTCTACCATTCCTAGACCGGCAAGGGAACTTGCTGTTCCAACAGGACAATGCACGTCCGCATGTATCCCGTGCCACCCAACGTGCTCTAGAAGGTGTAAGTCAACTACCCTGGCCAGCAAGATCTCCGGATCTGTCCCCCATTGAGCATGTTTGGGACTGGATGAAGCGTCGTCTCACGCGGTCTGCACGTCCAGCACGAACGCTGGTCCAACTGAGGCGCCAGGTGGAAATGGCATGGCAAGCCGTTCCACAGGACTACATCCAGCATCTCTACGATCGTCTCCATGGGAGAATAGCAGCCTGCATTGCTGCGAAAGGTGGATATACACTGTACTAGTGCCGACATTGTGCATGCTCTGTTGCCTGTGTCTATGTGCCTGTGGTTCTGTCAGTGTGATCATGTGATGTATCTGACCCCAGGAATGTGTCAATAAAGTTTCCCCTTCCTGGGATAATGAATTCACGGTGTTCTTATTTCAATTTCCAGGAGTGTATTTTTCCGTCAGTGTATTTGCTTTGGTTTTGAAACTCCGTAAGTCACTGACTTGTGGGGGTTTCCAATGTAACAGTGTTTTGCCGCTAAGTATGTTGTTAGCATCGGCTGTTCGTAACACGAGTTTTAGTAATACTCCTGAATTTATTCTCGTTTATTCTCATTTGGGTGTTCTGCCCGAAACAGGAATAACACTATAATGAGAATCGTCTTGAACTTGCCTAAGCCAGATTTCATTCTATAGACAAGTATTTCCCATTGAGAGATTCTTCTTTTCTTCTTTTGACAGAGACGTTTCTGCGATCAAGAGAAAGGGAAAGAAATGTGAT
The DNA here is from genome assembly GCF_023864275.1 of Schistocerca cancellata. Taxonomy (NCBI): domain Eukaryota; kingdom Metazoa; phylum Arthropoda; class Insecta; order Orthoptera; family Acrididae; genus Schistocerca; species Schistocerca cancellata. The sequence continues at coordinate 815,925,625 of NC_064627.1, read as the reverse complement.
AGGGTATACACACTGATAAATTATCTGTTACTGACTGCTAACGCATCCAGGTGTAACAGATCCATAGTCAACATGGTAGAAGGTAGTGATATTGTTGCTGATAAAATCTGATGGCTTTCCCTGTTCAAGAAAACTGCCCTATACATTGACTCCCATGACACTGCAGTGTATCGAGGTGATACAGTAGCAGATACAACAGTATAACCATTTTGTTTACTTGAGAGATCAATTTGGTGTAGATAAGGCTATCTAATGGATTAATGGCCTTGTTTCTCACACATTCAGACTTATAGACTGTGATCCCGGCGCAACTACGATGCCAGAAAAAAAAGTGTACGTCATCAGTCTTCCAATTGATACAAAGAAGGTGGAGGATCCAGAGAGACTCGAGGAATACGTGCCTAATGAGGAGGGAATACCAAGCAGTCCGCTGAAAAATATTATTTGCATCTTCATTTAGAAAGCACGTTCCATGTAACACTGTGTATTAAAATACACTTGAAAGTTCGACGTAATTTATTGGTGATGGAAATGTTTATTATTTTATGTACTCAAATAAAGTAAATACACACGTGAATAAATCCTATGAGCACGAATTTTGTTTTCTCTTTAAGACAATAACGAAATGTTGTCCATTTAGTTTTAAAATGCCATAAGTCACACAGTTTTAATCTTATGTATAGGGAAATTTAATAAATAATTGGTATTCAGATCGTATTTACATGATATCTTTGCATTGGTATCATTCCTCAGAGGGAAAAGAATTTACAAATAGTTTCTCATATTTTCAGCAATCAGTTTGCTCTGTTTTCTCACAAGTATACATTACATGATTTATGGGGATGTCAAAAATACCCGATTCAATTACCAACAACCTGTTTATAGTATGGCCTCTGCACGGCCTTTTAATGTAAAGAATATAATTTAATGAGACGTTACGTAAGATTTGTTAAGGTGTGCAAGGATGAATGTAACGTTTTCTCAACGATGAAAATACACTAATATCGCTAATTACTCCCCTACTTTCAAAATTGTACACTCCTGGAAATTGAAAAAAGAACACATTGACACCGGTGTGTCAGACCCACCATACTTGCTCCGGACACTGCGAGAGGGCTGTACAAGCAATGATCACACGCACGGCACAGCGGACACACCAGGAACCGCGGTGTTGGCCGTCGAATGGCGCTAGCTGCACAGCATTTGTGCACTGCCACCGTCAGTGTCAACCAGTTTGCCGTGGCATACGGAGCTTCATCGCAGTCTTTAACACTGGTAGCATGCCGCAACAGCGTGGACGTGAACCGTATGTGCAGTTGACGGACTTTGAGCGAGGGCGTATAGTGGGCATGCGGGAGGCCGGGTGGACGTACCGCCGAATTGCTCAACACGTGGGGCGTGAGGTCTCCACAGTACATCGATGTTGTCGCCAGTGGTCGGCAGAAGGTGCACGTGCCCGTCGACCTGGGACCGGACCGCAGCGACGCACGGATGCACGCCAAGACTGTAGGATCCTACGCGGTGCCGTAGGGGACCGCACCGCCACTTCCCAGCAAATTAGGGACACTGTTGCTCCTGGGGTATCGGCGAGGACCATTCGCAACCGTCTCCATGAAGCTGGGCTACGGTCCCGCACACCGTTAGGCCGTCTTCCGCTCACGCCCCAACATCGTGCAGCCCGCCTCCAGTGGTGTCGCGACAGGCGTGAATGGAGGGACGAATGGAGACGTGTCGTCTTCAGCGATGAGAGTCGCTTCTGCCTTGATGCCAATGATGGTCGTATGCGTGTTTGGCGCCGTGCAGGTGAGCGCCACAATCAGGACTGCATACGACCGAGGCACACAGGGCCAACACCCGGCATCATGGTGTGGGGAGCGATCTCCTACACTGGCCGTACACCACTGGTGATCGTCGAGGGGACACTGAATAGTGCACGGTACATCCAAACCGTCATCGAACCCATCGTTCTACCATTCCTAGACCGGCAAGGGAACTTGCTGTTCCAACAGGACAATGCACGTCCGCATGTATCCCGTGCCACCCAACGTGCTCTAGAAGGTGTAAGTCAACTACCTTGGCCAGCAAGATCTCCGGATCTGTCCCCCATTGAGCATGTTTGGGACTGGATGAAGCGTCGTCTCACGCGGTCTGCACGTCCAGCACGAACGCTGGTCCAACTGAGGCGCCAGGTGGAAATGGCATGGCAAGCCGTTCCACAGGACTACATCCAGCATCTCTACGATCGTCTCCATGGGAGAATAGCAGCCTGCATTGCTGCGAAAGGTGGATATACACTGTACTAGTGCCGACATTGTGCCTGCTCTGTTGCCTGTGTCTATGTGCCTGTGGTTCTGTCAGTGTGATCATGTGATGTATCTGACCCCAGGAATGTGTCAATAAAGTTTCCCCTTCCTGGGACAATGAATTCACGGTGTTCTTATTTCAATTTCCAGGAGTGTATATACAATAGTACGAATGAAGAGGTGTAACTGTATTACATCTGTTTCAATTTTTAGATGTGATATCTGGCAGTTACGGTAAGAATTTTACTAAGAATCTAATTCTCTTAAGTGACTCTTGACGCTTCATTTGGCTTCAGTAAGTACACGGAGGCCTACAAGAATAATGCAATTACTGCTTTCGAAAAATACGCTTTGTTGAGTAACTTTCTACGGTTTATAAATTTCAACGCGAAGAAATCATTAAAATGCAAGTGATCTTGACGAAAATGAAAATTTCGGTGGACAAATAAGTTGATTTTTTTTAAAAAAATCGTCTTTTTAAACATAAAGTCGTCGTTATTTAATATTTTCATGTTCAGTGAATCATAACCCTATACACGTTTCTCTCCACCATGTGCGGTGAAGATGCACGTTGTCAAAATATACGACGAAGTGTCGTTCAACAGAAACTCGAACTTCATCTAGATTCATTCGCCACGTTCTTTTGCAGTTCTTTTACAGCTCTTTTGCATGTCGTTTTCTCTACTCTCACAGCAAATACACATTCTACAGGATCATACACACCCACACTCATTCACACATACACACACGAACACACACACACACACACACACACACACACACACACATCTAATTTCATCGTCATTTTTCTTGTTTTCCGTCATTCCCTAGTTGATTCAAAATTCTGTCTAAAACAAACTGCCTTTCATTTAATTGTATAGACGGAATATGCCTCCATAAATACTTAGTTTCATTATCGGACAATGGATAATACTGACAGAAACCAATAAAAAATTGCTGCAAACTACAGCCTCCGACCACATTTTCCGGGAAATTCCTCTGGGTTATTAGGTGAATGCTCTTCCTAAACATTTCATATTGGGAACGGTTTGTCCCACTATCAGCTTTCTGGAATATTTGAGTAAAGAGTAGCAAATTCTATGGTTATTCTGCTGTCAGGAGTAGGGACTTTCGGAGCAGAGAGAGAGAGAGAGAGAGAAAGAGAGAGAAACAGAAAGAGAGAGCTAAAGAACGAACACGTCAGATTCTACAGAACAAATCACTGGAATATGTATTTTAATCTTTTCTCGGCGTCATGAATAATCTATTAACTTTCGGGTACCTGTGCAAATATCATTTCTACCACAAATATTTCGATCTCGTATGTTCTGGCCATCCTTGAAGTGAGCCAACAGACTATCAGCAGCCCTCTGGGATTACTCCAAAACTGGCCGGAAGGTACTCGATCAAAATATTGGTGGCAGAGTTTGAATTTGCATGGGTGTATGTTTGAGATTTAGCGGAGTTTAACACTGACTCATGAGTTTGTGGAAGTTTGGTTTTAAAGACAGCTGACCCAGTTCCACTACTCCACGTACCAGATATCGTATCACTCTCAAAGTTATGCCTTCCGTGCTGCAGAAATGCCCCCGCTACAGGATTTTCAGACAGAATATTTGAATGTTCCTGTTTCAGAGCACATCGCAGATTAGCAAAGGCACGGAAGCGGGTAGAGGACTGGAAGCGACGCCTCCCTGTGCCAGTGGACACCCAGAAGCGGGTCTGCCGTGGGAGAGTTGGCAGGCCTGCGCGGCGCCGGCCGGTAGATCACGGGCTGTCATTAGCGGCACCCTCAGCAGGCGGCGGTTTGTTTTGCGAGGGGTGGGGGCGGCAAAATGCCGGGGTCGGTGCGGCGCAGCGGGGGCGGGGACGCGCGTAATCGCTGCCACTCCATGGGAACGCTCGCAGCCCCTGCGTGCTGGCCACCTCTGGTATGCGCCTGGGAGCAGCGCGTGGTCAGCACCGTTGTAATAGCGCGACCACTGCGTCTGACTGCAACCGGATCCTCGCCTTTCTCCAGTCACAAGACCTACAGACCTGTTACGTTCTTCTTTTGTTTTTAATAATCTTCCTAGTGATGTCATACCCTAATAGCGGGACCGTCCTTAAACCTTCCTGCAAAACCAGTGTGTACCTGATGTCGCCATTTGAGTTCTTCCCTATCGAATCTGCGGTTCGGTCGTTACATAAATGCCGTCGTAAATGGTAGGCTTATCGGTAGTATTGGTGGCATTGCTAAGGAAGGAAACATAAACGTGAGAGAAGAAACGGGGAGCCGACGACTTCTCTTTGTTTTTCGTTAGTTTGTTTGTTTTGCCATGATTACAATCGCTCATCATTCAGTGTTGTTAACTTATTTGTGTATTCTGTATCCCTACAAAATACAGACCGCATTTTATAAGTAATAAAAATTAGGTGACCCCTTAACATCTGCGCTTTAATGAAATCAAAGCAACTGTTTTTCATGAACATGCAGTTTACATGAGAAAACATAAAACAGTCTGTATTATTATTGTTGCTTTCTGTACCAAATAGAAAGTTCTTCATTATGGTCAGAGGCAAGAGTTTCAGGGTATTGTTAATAAGCGCGAAAGTTCTTTATGAATAACAGTAACATGCTTTATATAAGCTATGTGGAGTACTGAATCCATGTTCGATATGTTTCTATTTTGCGTTTTTTCTAATTTTACTTCTTTTGTGGATATTGCGTTTTCTTTCCTTTTTATGATAAATTTGTATTGTTTTAATACTTTTACTACAGGGTCCCTCTATTTCAATTTAAAACCAACAGTTTTCGAGTAAAATCTGAATAAAATATTGACAGTTTCAATTCTGCTATAAATAGTGTTTATTTTTAAGTAATAGACAGGAGGATAACTATGTAGTACTAAAATGTTTCTTAGGCTGTGCAGTTCCGTACGTATTCTCACTCAGTTTCTAAACTGTTCACCGCTTCCGGTTTCTAGAGGAATCTACGAATAGTAAGACACTGATCGCATCCGCAAAGTGATCGAAACGAAGTAACGCCTGATAGGTATGCAACACACCTAATGTACAAGTAATGTGGTTATGATCTTCACTGATCAAAGCTACTAGGAAAACTAAGAAAAGTACCACACTCTGCGGTAGCCTATTATAGTTTTACTACTCTAGTCGTCACATCTGTAGAGACAGTGGATACAAACGGGGAATGTGTTGCCTATCACTGTTTCCCGTTCAACCAAGATGTTTCACACACCTTCCGGCCCTGAACTGTGGAGAGATCGATATTCTTCAGTTAGAATAGAGACCCTTAGAATAGCAGAGGCGTATGCTCCAAATATGCCTCTTTGACTTTCTCTTGCAAAATATTTTATGAAGCGTATTATTTCATGCCTGCTAAATCTGAAGCGACGATACGCCTTCGCTATGATCGAACTCGCCATTTGACTACAGCCTGACCGACCAGGCTGCCCTCGTGGCCGAGCGGTTCTAGGCGCTTCAGTCTGGAACCGCGTGACCGCTACGGTCGCAGGTTCGAATCCTGCCTCGGGCATGGATGTGTGTGATGTCCTTAGGTTCGTTAGGTTTAAGTAGTTCTAATTTCTAGGGGACTGATGACCTCAGATGTTAAGTCCCATAGTGCTCAGAGCCAGACTGCAGTTGAATCACGAGACTAGCACAGGTGTATTAGCCAACCTGCCGACAGGGGCCGGATATCTGTCGAGTTCAGTCTGCTGAGTGTGAAGACAGTTGTAAATGCTATCTGGTGGCTTGTAGCTCACGCATTAAGGTTTATTGAGTACATGTCGTGTTGTGTAGTGAAATTAGTGTTGTGTAATGATGATACAATTCAATAAACCTTTCGTGCATTTAGCGTAATGGTGTACGTTTTTTAAGTGCCATGAGTGATACAGAAGGTAATTCTATGTCCCGTCACGTAAGTCATCCTAGAAAACGCTGCCTGCAGCAACACTAAAGGAAAATAAACGTTGCCAAGAAGGAGACAAATACAGGTAAAGAATATGTAAGTCTGATAATAGTATGAAGGCTAAAGAAGTAGGACCCGGTTGTTGGTGTGGTTGTTTTGAGAAATATTTCAAACAATTTTAGGACGTGGGGGATTATAACCTACAAAACAATTTTTTAAATAAACTAATGACAGGTGTGGATGTAAAAAGATGACGTGTAAATTGCAGGCAGTCTCGTAGATTGCAATTATAAAGTGATCCGTGGAAAAACAGCTACAACATTTGCGGAGTTGGTTTGTATGAAAAGCGACAGCGGACTGCTCGTGACAATATTTCAGGAACTGGAACCATAGATGTAGATCATCGTGGGCATCAGGAAAAGACACGTCTGGTTCGGATAGAGACAAACTGAAGGTACACAATAACGATTTCCCTGCCTTATCCAACCAGTACAGCAGACCTAAAAGCCCACAAAGGAAATAATTAGTCTCTGATTTAAACATATCCAAAACGTACGAGGCTTATTGTACTGGATGGTTGTAAATCATGCTGAAGATCGTCCAATTTCTGAGTCACAGATTTTCATCGTGGATTTAATCCTCCAATGTCTGAGACCTGTAACTGTTGTGACAAAACAAAGCTACAACTGGCGACAGTGAGACAAGACATGTATTCTGAAAATAATAACAGAATTAAAACAGGAATAGTGTTTGCATGAATGCAGAGCTATGATGGCTTTAAAACAAATGGTTGATAACACGGATCCAACAGTTGCTGCTGTTGCCATAGACATGCAGCAAGCGCTTCCCACATCCAAAATAAGTTGTGGAATTCGATTTTACAAGTGAAAAGAATTCACTTGCAATTTCAGTGTCCAGAATATAAAGGATAGAACAGCCTGAGTGTATCTTTGGGATGAAAGTACTGGAAAACTGGAATTAAACGTTACAGGAAAACAGTTACGGCTTTCTCACATATGAATGTATACCTTAAACAAATAACATTGGTATTGAAATCAGCGTTCACAAACGTTGTGTATCTGTCAAACAACGTTTTACTATTATACTTTATATGTTGACATCTCAGTACTTCTTAATGTCTTTATCGATTCTGTTAATATAGCGCAGTAAACATTTAATCGCATTGCTCTCCAAAACTTGCTTTTGGCGCATATGCCTATTCTAAGGGCCTCAATTGCTTCATCGCATGAAATGGTTACATACACTGAAGCGCCAGAGAAACTGGTACAGACATACGTATTCAAATATAGACATATGTGAACAGGCGGAATACGGCGCTGCAGTCGGCGAGGCCTATATAAGGCAACAAATGTCTGGTGCAGTTTTTAGGTCGGTTACTGCTGCTACACTGGCAGGTTATCAGGATGTAACACCCCACCCGTCACTTATCTGGTTTTGGCGTGTGTTCACCCCAGCTAATGGACTAACAGATCAACAGAGAGTGCAAAACTGCCGCAATATCGGATAACGCAAAAAAGTAATAAGGCCCTGTGATTCCTGATTGAACTGTGATGGCAGTGTTGACATTAATTGATTCAGAATTGATCACTTTTAATTAAAAAGGGATGCACATTTATGTAATATTCAACTATTGAACACCAGATACGAATGTTGAACATAAAATTAATTAAGAAAGTGACTCAGGATTTTAACTACTTGATTGAAAACAGATGCAGTCGATTAGCGCAAATTTATTTTAACTCCCGACCTTCAATCATCACATTACATGACTATCCTATCAGGCAGTGGCAATAAATTGCGTTTACGTGGAGTAAAGCGCGATATATCAAAAGTAATTCCTATCGACTGACCCAGGCGTAATGCGAAGTGCGAGAAGAATTCCCCACTACACGGCCCATGAAACTATCATGGGAACTTTGCCGACGTGATGCAACAAATTAATCAGTGGCCTAATTCAAGCCGGAGCGGGCGCAATATCACCGAATACAGCGTGGCGGAGCGGCGTCGTTGTGTGGACGTTGGCGGACCTTGTGGTGCTGCAAGGCTGCGCTCGTCTATTCACTCCTAGCTATCTTGCTCAGTTCTATCTCCAAACTCAATCGTTCCGTTTGCTAAGTCCTAAACTGCAGAGATGCTCACTCTCTCTCAGGTAAGCTGAGTAAAGAACGGCACGTCCGCACTCTAGGCAAGCTGGGAACAGAAGACCACTACGGAGACTTCTCCCAGTCCGCTCTTCGCCTCAGTTTCCCCTCCAGCAAAATCACTTACGCCAATTGCAGCGCAAGTCGCGTTAATTATGCGTCGTTTCCCAGCGCCGACCAATGCCTCCTCTGGGAAGTGAACAAATTCCCACAAAATTTCCCTTCCTCTCAACTTCTGCTATTTAGCTCCTCCCAGGCCACCCATCAAGGTTAGCGTCTGCACAAAACGCCAATTGTTCCGGAATTCTGACTCCCAGGAGAGAACTTCAAAATTCCATAGTCCTACGTTCCCATCGGAGGCTGGCGTATTTCATTCTGTCGGTCTTCACCTGATTTACTTCAGACTCTGCGGACCGTGAATTCAGCGTGAAGTTGCTAAAGTTATGAACACGCATATTTTGGCTTCTGTAGACCGCTCCACCATTGCTTTGCGCGGCTTTCTCGCATGTTTCACTGAAAACGGGACAACGGACATCTATCAACAGGCATACAAGTTCTCCGTCTGCTTCCCGGTACACCAGCATGGGGTCAACCACCCACTGTCACTCATCTTAAGGCACTGGAGGCCGCGCCCCGTTACCGCTTCCTCAGAGTTACACAAGCTGCCTATTGTCGCTTCCCTTCGCCGCTCCCCAGCCACGTGCCACTACCCACCCGCGGTCAACTCTGAATACTTCCCTGGGATAAACTAGCCTCCAGTAAATCGACGCGTTTCCGCAAAGTTTTCATGTCGTGTGAATTACTTTAAAACCATCACCCGACATTAATTATTCCAATACGTCCATACTATACCCTCTACAAGATGCATTATGCCTTGTCAGTCATTTTTGTTCAGCCCTACTGTTCGCTCAACGTGAGTTAGGTGGTCTTTAATGACTTCATGTAAGGGGCATGGTTCTTGCCATCTTACAAAGATTTAAGTCAGTTTGAAGGTGATGTTGTAGACGGCGCACAAACGACGTGTCACACTATCTCTGAGGTAGCGATGAAGTGGGGATTTTCCCTATGACCATTTCACGAGTGTACCGTGAATATCAGTTATCCGGTAAAACATCAAATCACCGACATCGCTGTAACTGGAAAGAGATCCTGCAAGAACGGGATCAACTACGACTGAAGAGAACTATCCAACATAACGGAAGTGCAACCCTTGCGCAAATTGCTGCAGATTTCAATGCTGGGCCATCAACAAGTGTTAGTGTGACAACCAAAAATCATCGATATGCGACCTATTTAACTGCTGCATACGCCTTGTCATAAAAGAAGCTAATCCAACTGGATTGTTCTCACAAAATGTAATGGCAGACAACAGTTGTGTATCAAAATGGCGATAACTTCGCCTCTACTACTACCCGTAATATGAAGACGCCAAGGATCTACAACCAGATGGCGTCAGAAAGCGTTGTCTCTGTAATTTTTGTAACCTCGGGCATGACACCGCTACGTGCACGCACAGATACAAAGACGTTCCTGTGGGCAACATGTCAGTGAGCAGAAGTGGAAAGGTTGGAGCAGCCTCAGACAAGTGGGGTGGCACAGCCTCTTGGCAGGTAAGTTGGGAGACTTGTCTTGACGCCAATTCTCCAAGTACTGGAGGAATTTGACCCCTCCACGCCGATGTGGCTCCAACTGAAATTCAAATGTAACGGCCACAAACTTTATGATTTTTGCGTACTTAGTAAATTAGTTGAATGATTAATATGAAAATTATTGCCCCTACCCACCCTCCCCGTCAATCGATACTTCTCCATATGGGCCAACTATCAGTAGTGTCAGCTGGCCACAGAGTATGAATCTTATTACATGAAATGATTCATTCAATTTAGTAACTCCTTAATTACTCGGTATTCAGGGCTGAAATTTCTATCAATGATCTTGGAATTTTGCAACAAACTCGAAACTGTGGTTGACATCATGAAATTAATTTTCTTCAGGTATCTTTGTTTGTTATGATTGCTCGACTGGACTGCTGTTTTGGTTTTGTCACATGCATTAGATGCATTCAAAATGTCTTCAAGTTTCAACTGGTTTCGTCAGTTTAGCGCATATACTCAGGTTAAACAGACTATAGTCTACTGCTCGTCACTCTTCCACATTTAGATTAGTGAGGAAGACATAGTTAATTCGAAGAAGCATTGCACTATCGCTGTTGAGTTTTAGAGTTGGGGGGAGGGAGGCAGGAGTTGTCACATTTCGTTATTTTCTCCCCCCTCAACCTCTCCCCAGTCCACCATAAACACAAATCATCCCCATTTTCAACATATCACAGATGATTATGAATATAAAAATGATTATAATATGTATAAAACTTTTTTGAGGAATCTTCCGTTACATCTTTTAATGTATTGGTACCTAGGGTTCTGGGTAGTCCCAATATTTGCAGTGATGAAGAGATGGACTATACTGAAAAGCCTCTTAAGTTTAAATTCAAGAGGAGATATTATATCGGAACATTTAATGTAAATATTTTCTCAAAATTGGGAAACAAAAGAATTGCAATTATTTTTACAGAAGAACCAGAGGCACATCTTAGCAGTGCAGGAAACGAGGTTCCTAGATGAGAATGGAGTTGACACGCAGCATTACAGATTTTATAAAGGGAAACCAGCAGTAACACTAATGGAAAACAAGCCAATGTCTCGACCAGCATTTTATGTAAACAAAAGAATTGTAGATAGTGTAATAGAATTTATGATGAAATCAGAAAGCATCTGCATTTTAACTATAAATTACAAGAATAAAAACTGTACCGTTGTAATCTGCCATGTACCTATGAAGCGTAATAACAGAAGAAATATGCTGAGAGTCAATTAGTTTTGGGATCTTTTAGAGTCCGGGATCTCCAATATACCTAAAACAAAATTAAAATACATCTCGGCGACATCAGTGCGCAAGTTTGAAAGAAGAATAAATTTAAGAATATTGTAGGCAAATATCCAGCACACTTAAGAGCAAAGAGAAATCGTGGAAGACTGATCAGTGTGTGTAAAATGTTCCAGTTGAAACTGATGTTCATACGTTTTCGCAAACTACCAAGAGAAAAAAACTTTGTGTTCTGCCTTACGGCAGGTCTTGTCACTGGGGAAGCTTGGTCAGATAGGTCCACCGCATGAGCGTCTAGGGAAGTGATTACAGGGGTGGTTTCCCGTTGCCTTCCTCTGATGATGATGAAATGATAATGAGGACAACATAACCCCCAGTCCCTGAGCGGAGAGAATCTCCGACTCAGCCGGGAATCGAACCCCGACCCCTTGGCGTGACAGAACGCCGCGCTAATCACTTATTTTTTTTTTGGTTGCATTTTGTTCGAAATTGTTCGTTGTATTTGGTCGTAGCGGACGTCAGATGATATCTGTTGAAGTTCGTTGTTGATCCCTTCACTCAGTTTTTTTTTATTACAGAGGCCAGTCAGCTCTCCGACCGAACACGCTGAGCTACCGTGCCGGCGTCACTCAGATATCGGGGCGGACAACTACCAAGAGAAGCCGAAACTTCGATATCTCTAAATCCAAACCTAGAAGAATTTCAACTGGATCACGTAGCCATATCTAAAAGACATATCATCGTAATTACGAACGTTAAGGTAATCAGAAATCGGGAATTTGATTCAGACAATTATCTCTATTAGATTAAAATACGATTTCTCCCATCTAAAACAAAGAAAATACAGCCAAGAAAGTAATCAGATACAACTCCACAACAACTTATATTACAATAAAAAATAGAAAAATCAGAGAACAAAACTGAGGTAACAAAACAAGGTAACTGGCACAGACTCCAGGTGCAGATTACGAAAGCAGCAGAGAAAACTTTAGGACTGGCTAGGAACTAAAAGAAGATATGGCGGAACGAAAAGTGTGAAGAAGCGCTAGAAAGAAGAGCTCAGAAATGGACTCTATTGAGATGATAAAGAAACCAACAACATCTATAACAATTCAGGCAACAAAGAAGGGAGACATAAAGATAGTCCGAAAAATCTAAAGAACATTTGAATAAACTCATCTTATGGAAATACAGGAAAATTTTACCAAAAACAATGCTAGAAAATTTTCCAAACTTTTAAACATATACTTAAAAGGTTGCAAGTACCAAGGAAATATTTCAAAGATAAAAATGGCAAATTAGGATTAAATAATAAAGAAAATGGTGAAATACAGGCAAATTTTTTTCGCAATCTCTTAAACCGTCGATTTACAACAGTTACATTCGAATTTCCTGGAATATCACAAAATCAGGAGAAAGTTTTCCCATCCACAAAGCAAGAAACTCATGAAGTCGTCAAATCACTCAAAAACTACAAAGCAAAATGTGAAGACTACAGTACAGTAGAATTATTGGAATGATCAGAACCACAGGTCATAAATGATCTACAACTGCTTTTGGACAGCGTTTGGAAAACTGAACGGATTCCAGAAGAGTGGGAAATAGCGTTAATCCATTCGTTACATAAAAAGGCAGACAAACAAAATATCAACAATTACAGAGGAGTATCACTTCTGCCAGTGGCATACAAAATGTTATAAAAAATTCTCTTTGATGGAGTGGTAGAAATTTTAAACAAACAGTTGGGAGAATATGATTAAGGGTTTTGAAAGGAATAGTCCTGCACAGAATAGACTTTAAGCTAAAAATTATTAATTCACCACAGAATATTAATGAACAAACCTATAATAGCATCATTTATATTTTGAACATGACTGCACTACTGCAACGTTACAGATAAGCGGGAAGACAGCCAAGCAGTTGCAATAAACTGCGGTTTTGAAATAACCACCATTTACTGAACCTGGGTGGCCGTCTTTTATTCGCGCAATATCATTTATTGATTTCATAAAGTATTTGATTCGGTAGACCGAGAGACAATAGAGAAAATCGTTAGAGAATTTGGTGGTTAAGCAAAATTCACAAACACTATTCATGAAACTCTTACACTGACGATACCTAAAGTTAAATTTATGGGAGAACAATCTCAGCCATTTGAAATAAAAACTGGTGTCAGACAAGGGGATGGTTGTCACTTTTACTATTTAAGTGCGTTCTAGAAGAAATAGTAAAGATTTGGAGTTTGAACCTAAGAAATTCTAACATTCTGAGTGGTGTCTGTTTGTTGTATATCGTGTCTCCCTACCACTTTCGCGCAACGACGCTCTGAGCGTGTTTTTTAGGGAATTGACTAGTTTGAACCAGGGACCTGTTGCTGGTAAGGAGACGCCAGACCACACATGACATGTAGAGATCAGAAGAGTTCAGTGAGACTACCGATGATATAACCAAATACTTAATGATTTCAGCGTCAGCTCCACTGCACTCCCTGTAAAAGAATCTTAATACTAACTAAATTTAGTGGAAGGGGTTCAAGGCTTTCCTATTTTTAGTAAGCTGGTAAAATAACGGCGATAAATCAGTTAAGTTTACCATTGGAAATTTTATTCTACTCTCAAAACATTGTTTATAAATTGCACTATTGATAAAAGGAAATGTTTTAATACAGGATGGTAAAAACCAACTGCGTTCAACAAAAATGTGAACGAATATTCCCTGAATGGGTTTCCAAGTTCTAAAATGGATCGAAGGATGACCTATGCCATATCACATCTATAATCTAGGTTTAAATTAAGTTTCACAAAAGAGAAAACTATCAAAATGGTCTACAGTGACCCTCAATTATCTTTAATTACTTATCTAACTTGTCGTAAATTACAATGGCTGATGTGGCTTCTCAATAACTATATATCAGAAAAATCATCGCGTTTCAGATTTTTACTTCAAGTGGCAAATGTGAACACCATGAGCTTTAATTGACGATCGACACTAGTATTACGCAAAAAGGGGGTGTAACAGATGAGACTTCTGCAGTTCTGAGTGAAGCTTTATGCGCTGTTATGCGGCATCACGTGCGTTCATTACCTTGTCGGTGTTCGTCAGTGACCCTCAATTATCTTTAGTTACTTATCTAACTTGTCGTAAATTACAATGGCTGATGTGGCTTCTCAATAACTATATATCAGAAAAATCATCGCGTTTCAGATTTTTACTTCAAGTGGCAAATGTGAACACCATGAGCTTTAATTGACGATCGACACTAGTATTACGCAAAAAGGGGGTGTAACAGATGAGACTTCTGCAGTTCTGAGTGAAGCTTTATGCGCTGTTATGCGGCATCACGTGCGTTCATTACCTTGTCGGTGTTCGTCAGGGGGCGGCGGACAGCACAGCTCCACTCACCTAGCCGTCTCGGAAGCAACTCCCTCCTAACTTCTCCTTACTACAATCTACGGAAGTTGGTCTAAAAAAACTATCTGGCTGTGTTATCATCTGACCAATCAGGGTCTCAATGTTAACCTTAAACTCCGCCTACAAAAATTCTGTCTATCCAATGAGAAACGTTATACTTTTCGTGGTGGGGCAATGTTTTTAAAGTTTACAACGTAACAGAGACGCGAAAGAGTCTCACGCTAAAACTTGCAGATGGTGTGGTCCTTTTAGTGTTATTGTAAGATCTATACTGTTCTTCTGGAGGGCTCTATCTTTTAACATGGGCTGGGGGGTGGTCCTGATGTAACAGAGACGCGAAAAAGTCTCACGCTAAAACTTGCGGCTGTGGTAGCCCTTTTTGTGTTATCGTAAGATCTATACTGTTCTTCTGGAGGGCTCTAGCTTTTAACATGGGCTGGGGGTGGTCCTAGCGGTTAGCTGGCGACGTGGGTGTCCGTCCCTTATCGTAGGGCCTTCTGGCTTAACACGGTTCTGCTCTCGGCTTCTGTTCTCGTTTCTCCCCTCGGAACTGCGTCTGTCTCACAGTGGGAAGGTATGACATGCATTTAGGCATTCTTGTGTTAGTCTGTGGTATTCCATTTTCTCACTCGTTACTCGTATTACTTTGGTTAATTTAATGTCACGATTTATTCGGAGCTATGTAACATACTACGGGATTTGCTTATCATGTCAGGGTTTTCATGGAAGGTGTTAGATTTGCCTGACACCTTACAAAATCACAAAACTGAACTGATAATTCTACGAAGGAAAACAAACGGAATGAAGTTAAAATGCCTGGCTCTTGCAGAGGATTTTGCAATACTTTCAGAAAATCTGACAGACGCAGTCATTCAATAAAACTTCTGGAAGAAATAGCAAATAGAATTGGTCCCAATTTTTCAGCTGAAAAAACAAAGTTCATGACAAATATAAAAAGTACACTAAAATGCATAGAAAGACAAGTAGGTAAAACTGCGAGAGTAAGTAAATTCACATATCTTGAAGGAACTAAAAAACAGAATGGACTAGTATAATTTGCAGTAGATGTAACAGTTAACAAATTGGACAGAGGTTATGGCTTGGCAAAGTATATTTACAATAGCAAATACGTACCTAGAAAAAAAACTAAAACACAGTACCACAGTGATACGACATGAATGTTAATGTGGATTTGAATGCCTAACAGTGAAGTATAAGCTGGACAGAATAAAGGCACTTGACAGAAGGATAATTAGAAAAATAATGTGTGCAATACAAACTGCAGATAGATGAAAAATGAAAAGTAATGACGAGCTCTACAAAAATATAGAGGAAACATCAGAAGTAATGGGTAAAAGAAGATTAATCTTTTTTTGACATCTCTACCGATTGAATGAGAACTGGCTCACGAAATAAATATTTCTGTGTTTCTGGAAAAAGAAATCGACAGCAGCATAGATTACAGAAGTACGGAAAGATCTAGAAAGAAACAACGTCAAAGAATAAAAAATAACAGACAGAAATCGTTTCAAGAATAAAATATTAAACTTGGAAGGCTATCAATGCAGAAAAACTTAGAAATCGGGAACAACATAGACAGAAGAAAGAAGAAGACAACATGGGGAGAAGATGAAGGAGTACTGGTAAAACAGAAAACAACAAGAAAGGAAGAGGAACTGAAGGTGTTACATGATCGTCGTTGGTCTCTATAAAATAAAAAAAATGAAAAGTTTTAATAAATTTCTGTGGCCTGCAAAGGTTACGTTATATAGTTGAACACAGAAGAGTGCAGAACTTTTCAGTACTCATGTGTTCTAAGCTAAGGCTGGCCTCCAACGAAGGGCACGCAAGTCAAGACCTACTCTATGCTTTCGCTTTATGTCGCACAAAGCCCCCGAGTGATATTCTTCCTCCAAACGCAGACTTAAGCCTGCACTCGGTTGCATTCAAAACAATATCCACTCATTATCAGCAGTATCTCAAGAAAGCATCAGGACTCATACACATCACCGCCAAGAATAGCCAAACTGGATTTTCTACAAGTGAAGGTACTTTTCATTGACTGGTTTCGGAACTAGATTAGAGTTAAAGACAAATCAGTGTTAGTCATCAATTAAATATTACACTTTAATATAAGAAAATTTCTGTTAATAAATGGCTGTTAATTGTTGCTAATCAGTGTTGCCATCATTTTGCCGAAGCTATTGTCTTACCCTTTGTGGCCATATGATGAGACGGTAAAGTTCCCGCCTCACGCATGGCACCTCATAACGACTGCAACTACAACGCAAAAAAAAGTAGTGTCAGAAATTTGTCAGATATCTGACACTTAGAACTGGCGTGTACTGCAGTCACTTCGCGTCGAGTGCGTATCTCGAGACGCTGCGATTAGTAAAATTTTGTACAGCGTCCACAAAAGCGGTGCAGCCTTCAGTCATCTGTCGTTGACGAGTGGACGGGAGAGCGGAGGACGGAGGTAATTGACAACAAGTAGGTAAATTTTTCACAATCTGTAACAAGAAGCTATCTTAACGCCAATGTGAGTTAATCTCTTTTGATCATAAACGATGTTTCCACTTTTTCGTGTCTCTAATAGATTGTACTTGTTAACGCGGTTTACACTTGTTGTCCATGGGAAACCATCTAACAAAACGAAGGATTCGAAAATAAACGGTTTAAATGAGTCACACTGAATATGTTTTCTTTCGTAGTACATTGTAGTTCACTCCGCTGGAAACTATCACATGGTACTGGAATGTTTGTTGCTCCACTAGCTATTGGGCTTAATATTTAGTTTGGGCTCTTAACAGTCCACGAAATTTTGTTGATTGACCAATAATACCACAAAGTTAACAAAGCTGTTCCTTGGGCTTGGAGAACATCGTTCTCCATAAAGAATGGATGAAAGAAAAAAACCAAGAAAAACAAACAAAAATTTGTATAGATAATTAATGAAATAGAGTTGCAATGGGTGCCGTTTTTTATGCGGTGTCAATCATTTTATCTGAGGTAGCACCCACATTTCCAAAACATGGAGAGACCATGCAACAGATTTGAGCGTTGGACAACATTCAGAGTCCTTCGACTGTCCATTGTACTTGAGCTCTAAATTGGAATAGAATTTTTGCTTCCTGCAGAACGTCTGTGACTTTAGACCGTAGCATCCACGCTTCTTTAACCCCCACTGGTACGTCATTTCAGCGACCATTCCTTTTCGTTCGGGATCCAAGGTCCCGCAAACTCTCTATATTATCTAGCGTGCTGTTGCTTAACGTACCGGGACCAGAGGTCTGCATTTTTTCCACGAAATTTGTTTGACCATGTCCTTTTCCCTTGTGTTGGTACACGATTTCTCATGCTGTGGCAAAAAACATGAGTCATCGGCGTAGAGTTGAGCTTATGGCACTCCGTCTGAAGTAACGTCGTGTTCTGTCCTGCTTCCACAAATTACGATTGGCGGTTAAATCAACACTTTGCCACAGTCTTAGGGCGCATTGAGAAATTGACTGACTGGTGGTATGACTGATTACTGTATCTTGAAAATGGACGCTACACTTACGAAGCCGAACGCTGAGTCAAATAAATTTTATGAGCAAGTGAAACTACACACTGCATCAGAAAAATTTAGCTAAATATTGCGATGATTATTACCAGTTCTTCCGTTAGATCTCGAGTGGTGATCACTGCCACAGGAAAACTCCCGATAGTTCTGCGTGGCATTTCACTCTTCTTTTGATAGTTTCGATAACATCTTCAGCAGGTCGCAGGTTATAACGTTGTTGCTTTATTTTGTGGTGTAAGCGGTGCTGCTAGACAATAAAAGCGGTTTAAAAGCTGTGAGCTGTCTGGGGAAGTTAACCTTGCATTACTGCGCAACTGTTTCACCAGGTATCCAGTCTAGCTGACCAAATTCCCAACCAGACTAACATTAATTATAATATTTTAATAGTCATACGACAACCGGTGATATATATATATATATATATATATATATATATATATATATATATATAAAAAAGAGAATTTAAATAAAAAGAAATAAATCAGTTTATATTTGGAAATTTATTTTAACATTGATCATTGAAATTTCAGCATATTAAACTTGATTCATAAATAAACTGGTGCCTTATTTAGGATTGTGAAAATGTGAGATTGTAATCCTACGGAACACATAAAATATGGAGCCAAGATTGGGAGACTCCATACAACACTGCATTCATAAAATAACACACGAAGCACGTTGAAACATATGCAAGAGGAAATTAACCACAACCAACCGATTCAATTTTGACCCAAAGAAATTACGTTCGTAGCGCAATCCTGTCCGTCATATAATTACCACACACTGGTATACTAAATTCATACTAACTCTGTGTGAAATCTTCCCAAAAAGAATAGCTGAGGGCTACTTTGATGATTACACCACATGCTTCACGTGGTCAACTTGGTTTACACAAAGCGTGTAACTCCACAATAATTTTGATAATTAAAATACATTAGATGGAAAAGCAATTTACAAAAGAAAAACCTTGAACTGGTTACTAACGTCTTACTATTAACCTGATGGGTCAAACAATTATATAAGCACGTGATAGTGGTCTCACAAAGTACACCCCACGTGGGTTGAACATAAAGAAAAGTTGCTATATTGAAAAATACTGTCAAGACGAGACGTTATAATCTCACGCACATTCGCACTTTCGCATTTAAGATTGATGATCTTAGTTAGAGTTACTGATCAACACGTGGTTCCTCTTTACTCACAAAGTAGTGACAAAGCAACTACCGGAAAATAATCTGAACTTCACACTCGAATTGCACTACGTTGCAATTTAAGATAACATTAGATATTTTAGAGCTAAACCTGAAATAAAGGTGATTAAATTTTCAGCTAGCTGAACTTAAGAAATCCATTGTCCTACAGACTTAGGAGACACGCGCTTAGCCGGAGATCTTACCACTTCAGACGCTCGCCACGGACAGACTGCCCTGGTCCATTCCTGAATGTGGCTCACAAATACAAACGGAAGTGGCCAGAGGGGCAGCTTCCTATACCAACATGACAAGCGACGGACAGGACCATACTAAGGATAGAAACCTCTTTGCTTTTAGAAAGCGTAGCTACCTGTTCCGACGTTGGTCCTACTGTTCTCTAGCAGACAGGCTTGTCTGCTACCCTCAAGCATGCAACTAGAAATACATTTGCTCATTCATCCTCTCACACAGCAGGGAAGGGGGATGACAGTATCTTATCATATACAGTATATAAAAGAAAGCGGATGTAGGTTCCGTATGAGACTGTGTGACATGAATTACATATAAACTGTGTTTTAAAGTGTAGTAGTGTGACAGATCGTTCTTGTTTGTGTGTAAAAGTAACACGTTCCACTACTCAGTCTCCTCCCAGTTAGTCAGAACGCCACAGTAAATTTAGAAGAGGAATTTATGCCGTAAATGAGAACAGATTTAAGAAATTAACATGAAAGGAATCCAACAGAGACCTTTCAAGGTATCTCTGGAACACCATCATCCTGGAGCGAATACCATATCGGCTGATTGGATAACGAATCGAAGGCTTTTTCCCGATCGAGGAATACTAGATGCAGGAGCTTCACTTTCGCTTTGTGTTTCTCTGTCATCTGGCCGGCAATACAAATCGCAACTGTGATACCACCTCTTCTGATGAAACCATATTGACTGATTTACAGATGTCGTAAAGTTTTCACTGGTGCCTACACGTATTTACTGAAGCTCGAATAACTGGCCTATTTCGGCTTTGCAGGTCAGTTCCGACAGCGAGCACACGAATTGGAAAGTCCACTGTTAAATAGTCGGATAATATTACCTGTTGTCGCATGAAAGTGGCCTGTAATAATGAAACTGGCCAACTGTACGAATTTAAGTCAAGTTAAAATAGTGTAAGCAACAGCTGAGTTGGAAACCTTACAATATCTTTCAATATGGCTGTGGTACCACACATATACGGTTGTGGTACCACGCATAAGGAAAATTATTCACACTGATGGATAGCTAAACGATGTCTGAGATTCCATGTTTTATCATGCTTCCAAAACTTTCATGTCGTAAGATGGTAGCTGTTCGAAAAGTCTGCTGATTCGCATTTGTTACTGAATAAGGGCAATGCGATACTGAATGACTGATCGACAGTGAAAACATGTTTTTGGATGATGAAATGTAAAAGCAGAACAGTCATTCCTTACAGAAGATTGCCCTGCACATTCCTAAATAGCTAGATATCAAGAATGACAGGTACTAATCGATAGTGTATGCAGAGGGACATATCATATTTACGAAGAGTGGACTGCAACGGCTTTTCCCAGCTCCACTCAATGATTTAGGAACCTTTTAATCTGAAGTGCATATTACTGTTGTTTTGATCTCTTCGTTCATCAGTCACGTGGTGCTCCGACACATATATCAAAAATCGTACTAAATCATGGTTTCAAGTCACAAACGCAGGAATGCTTCTCATAACTGTATTTTTTTTTCTTGTTTGTTTGCTAGTTTGTGGAGGTCAATCACTGTATCCCTGTAAGTATCTTGCCGCTGAGAATGGCCAAGTCATTACAACTTTTTTCACCAAATTAGGTGTTCCATAAAAATCTTTTACTGTGTTTTCCCGTGACTGACAGTTTAAAAATGGTTCTGCGTCGAAGGATATAGACGGATGCGTGTGTGATTTACCCTGCATTTTCAGCTAAACTTGAAATGACGTATCGTATTCAGCTGTCTAGCACAGCCAATATTCCGACAGAAGGAGAAGCTGCGGTTTATAGCCACGAACAAATTAGTGGCATCTTTGGGGAATCCGTACTTAGGAAAGATTTGTTGCCCCCAAACTACTGGGGGGATACTGGGCTGCCGGCAGAAGTTCTTCCAGCGCAGCTGTTAATCACTGGAGAAGAAACGCCGGTTCCAGAGCCAGATCGCCTTCCCCCTCCCACTGCACTCCGCGCTAACCCGTGGTCCTTCGATTCCAGCTAATTCCCGGTAACCTGTGCTTTTCGCAGGAAATGTTGTGCAGATAGCAGACTTCAGGTTACAGCTCTAGTTCATAACATGAACCAACGTGAACAAATGGCTTCAGAGATCTAAGAGGCTTTCACTTTCTCGTAATATGGTTGGTTCAAATGGCTCTGAGAACTATGGGACTCAACTGCTGTGGTCATAAGTCCCCTAGAACTTAGAACTACTTAAACCTAACTAACCTAAGGACATCACACACATCCATGCCCGAGGCAGGATTCGAACCTGCGACCGTAGCGGTCGTGCGGTTCCAGACTGTAGCGCCTTTAACCGCTCGGCCACTCTGACCGGCTTCTCGTAATATGGATATCACATTATCAGAGAGAGGAAATTAGTTCCATTTCGAACAAACTCATGTACACTCTGTACCAAACTGCATCTCGTCTTCTTATCATCGTCCGTGAGCTCTGGGCTTTTAATACCCTGCTGTACATCGTAATACCACCGCTTTGGAATTGTTACTCGGCGGGTGCAGATCAATCGAATTCACTTGCGTTGGAAGCAGGTATGTGATCTCAGTTAAACAAAAACTGTTCTTTTTATTTCCCAAACCTGTTTCAGCACCTTTGTGCCATCATCAGTTGGTGCTTTAACTCAGTTATTTTGCAGAGTGATAGGTTCCTTGGCATCTTCTATATACACTACTTGACGATTCCTAAGGAATAGAAACGTTGTTGGACAAAAATGACAGGCAATGATGGAAGCCATGTACATATGTAGTATAGGCGGTAGTATACCTATAATGAAAAATATTACAGATTTCACCACATGACAAAGCAGGATATAGGCGTAAAAATGTCCGTGTTTGACACAAATCACACTCCCAACATAAATGTCTACATCGGACTCACAGTAAGGAACATGCAATCCTCAGCCAATAGTGCACGTTTAGCATCTGTTATTCATGTGGGCACCAAATTGTTGAGGAATCCTCACTCAAGGCGGTTTTCAGTTCTTGTACCCTCGGAAAGTGGGTGTTCGTTGAGGAACACGTCTACCAACAGCATCTCAGGCGTGCTCCATAGAGGTTAGGTTGGGGGAGTGCACAGGACATTCCTTACGTTCAGTATCTTCAGAGACTGACGCCTCAGTGGTAGTTTTTTCGACCATGTACAGGAAGTTGGGACGTACCATACCCCTCAACAGACGGAAACAATCCAGAATAATCTTCCAGCAATAGCGCTGTGCTGTGATAGTACCTCGCGCAAAAATATATGGCGGTGTTCGGCCATTTTCATAATGCCTGCCCACACTGTGAGGCCCAGTCCATACAGTTGACGTTCATGAACATTCTGTGGTGTGCAATATGTTCCCCTCTCTCTGCTTATTAACTGATGTCTATAATCACTTGCCACAGCGAAGTGGGATTCGTCAGAGAACAAGTCTCAGAATCGCTGTTGCTGACCAACATGCTCCCTACACCAATGAACCCTTTCTCGACGATGGGGTGGTTGAAGTGGGATGTATTTAACAGCCTTACGACAGAGTTAACCTGCCGGGTTTTGATCTCGACACAATGTTTCTGACAGAGAAACGTCTACCGGTAGCGGTTGTAAGGTCTGCAGCGATCTGCCTAGGAATGATATGTCTGTTCCTTTTCACCAATAGGGCTACGTATTGAATCTTTTTCGGTGTGGTAGTTCGTCTACGATCATTGACATGCTTTCGCATAGCATTTCCACGTTTAGCCGCCTTTTTTATTCGCGAGATGACATTTTTGGACACATCCATTACTGTGGCCACAATAGTGACACTTCGACCGGCAATTTAATCGTCCACTATCGTAAGCACTCAAATGGCAGACATGTTGCCGTACCACACGGAATGTCGCACTTATAGGTTCCACAACAACCTTCGTCAAACACCGTACTGCATGAAATGTCGAGTACATGCAGATCGTTCGTGCATAGGCTTCGCTGAGGTTAACACGTTCCGCCGTCTAGATTTCCTTTTACTACCATTTGTCGGGTGTTCCGTAATACTTGGCAGTTGTTTCTTAGCAAGTGTCAGTTGTTCCTTAGCAATTGTTAAGCAGTGTATTATAAAATAGTTAACCATGGTTATCTGGGAGAAGTAAAAAAAAAACAACAAAAAAACAATTGTTTGAATAACAGGCGCACCTGAATTCCCAAAACGCTTTCTGAAAATATGACTGTTGCTAGTGCTTAAAAAGTAAGCGTGAGCATTATACGTTTCTGTTAACGGTTGGAAAATTCACACGCGTGACACATTTAAGAAGTCACACAATACAACTAATGTCTAGCCAATAGTTATATCATAGCACTCTGCTGAAATCTAAGATCCGACAACAGGAGTTGGTTAGATTAGATTAGATTAGTACTTGTTCCATAGATCATGAATACGACACTTCATAATGATGTGGAAAGTGTCAGGTTAATAAAAGGTGTCTATACGAGATATTACATTACACAAAATATGACATAACACTTATTTTTTTTGTGGGGCTTGGGGAAATTACCCACTTACTATATCCAAAAATACATCTAACGAGTAGAAGGAGTTGCACTTAAGAAATTCTTTTAATTTCCTTTTAAATGCTATATGGCTATCTGTCAGACTTTCGGTGCTATTAGGTAAGTGACCAAAGACTTTTGTGGCGGCATAATTTACCTCCTTCTGAGCCAGTTAGATCATCCTTTCTCATAGTGTTGTAGCCATATACACTGCTATTACTTTTGAATTCGTTCGGATTGTTAACAACAAATTTCATAAGGGAATATATATATTGTGAGGTTACAGTGAAGATCTCTAGCTCTTTAAATAAGTGTCTGCAGGATGATATTGCATGAGCTCCAGCAATTATTCTGATTACACGCTTTTGTGCAATGAACATTCTTTTACTCAATGATGAGTCACCCCAGAATATGATGCCATACCAAAGCAGAGAATGAAAATAGGCGTGGTAAGCTAATTTACTGAGATGTATATCGCCAAAATTTGCAATCACCCTAATAGCATAAGTAGCTGAACTCAAACGTTTCAGCAGATCTTCAGTGTGTTTTTTCCAGTTCAACCCCTGATCAATGCATACACCTAGAAATTTTGAATCTTCTACCTTAGCTACCGATTTCTGATCGAAGTCTATATTTATTAATGGTGTCATTCCATTTACTGTGTGGAACTGTATGTACAGTGTTTTTTCAAAGTTTAATGTGAGCACTTTTGCAGAGAACCACTTAATGATTTTCTGAAAAACATCGTTTACAACTTCACCAGTCAATTCTTGTCTGTTGGGTGTGATAGCTATACTTGTATCATCGGCAAAAAGTACCAGCTTTGCATCTTCGTGAATAAAGAATGGCAAGTCATTAATATATATTAAGAACAGCAGAGGACCCAAGACCGAACCTTGCGGCACCCCATTCTTCATTGTTCCCCAGTTTAAGAAATCACCTGTTTTTTGCATATTATGTGAACTGCTTATTTCAACTTTCTGCACTCTTCCACTTAGGCATGATTTAAACCATTTGAGCGCTGTCCCATTCATACCACAGTATTTGGGCTTATCTAGAAGTATTCCATGATTTACACAATCAAAAACCTTTGAGAGATCATAAAAAATCCCAACGGGTGACTTTCTGTTACTACGAGCATTTAATATTTCATTAGTGAAAGTATACTGTATATAGCGCTTTCAAAGAGTGCGGTTGTTTCGTTTCGCTTTGTTTCGATCTCATTTCGACATGTGTCAGTTTGAGGATATAATTAAAGAGTGTCTGAAGGATTTCAGCACCTACGCGAAGGCTAATTTTGTGGGACTTGTGTATCCCAAGAAGAAGAGATCTTATCTCTTTTTACCGGGCTGAAACGTGAGGAGCAGCGGTAGTTGTAAACTATCCTCCGGGGCTACAAGCAGTAAGTAGGAAATATCTTAATTTACTGTGTGTAGAGGGTGATCATAATTACAGTTAAACTTTCAAACCGCTGTATAAATAAAACCACTGGTCAGAATGACGTCCAATTGCAACGTAATATTATCGGAGAAGGGGGAAAACGTAAGGCAGAAGAAAAATAAATAGTTACGAAATGTAGTAATAGATGGCGCTGTAAGCATCATAATTTAACAGTGGTCGACTACAAATAACAAATGAATCATACAACAGTGCCTAAGGTGTACTTTTCGCGCTAAACAAACTGTACTACTCAGTGTGCATGTGTGTACAGGTGTGATATTGTTAGTTGCGTAAGCCCATCCACCACGACAAGGTCATATCACATCGGATGGGAGAAACCGGTTTTTAATTGTCCTGAGGTCGGAAACCGCACAAAAACCATTAATCACATCGGTTTTTAACTGTCCGGAGGCCAAAAACCGCATGAAAGGCATCACTCAAAATCAAATCGGATTATTAAATTCCGTGTGACTGGTGCAAAACAAGCTCAATATGCTGTCCACCGTTTTCTGCAACAAGTTGAAATCGAGATTCAACATGTTCCACGACTGATCGAAGTGTTTCCGGGGTCACGTTCAGAATGTGTTGCCCAATGCGTGCCTTCAAGGTAGCTAAGTTTGCAGTCGGAACACTGAACACATCATATTTCAGATAACCCCACAACCAGCAGTCACACGGATTAACATCAGGTGATCGGGACTGCCATGTTGTAGCGAAATGGAGGCTGATAATTCCAGCATTTCCCAAATGGTGCTTTAGCAACTCCTTAACTGAATTTACAATGTGCAGAGGTGCGCCATCTTGTTCACAAAATCGTCCACGGCCAGTCATTGTCCACTTCCATGCGAGCAAGAAATTCTAAAGCAGAGGTCTCTTTTGCTGGCAGGTCAACAGGAAGCAACTCGTGCACATGGGTAATTTTGAATGGAAAGCAGAGCAGGATGTTTCGAGTATGTCCAATATTCGGGCAATTTTCCGTGCACTACACGTTTGCACACCACCACTCGCCTCCTCCTGCACTGCTGTGGCCATTGCTTCCACTGACGTCGAATCAATTCGTTTCCTCCCTCTACCAGGTTGCACACCAAAAGAACCCGTCTTTTCGAATTTCCTAATCATTTTCTGCAGACCCACGGCAGTCATCGGACCAACGCCTAATTTCAAACCCTTCAGTGTCCGGAACTTCTGCAGAGCGACGTGTGCACAGTCATCATTCTTGTAATACAGCTTTACAAGCAGAGCGCGATCCTGCATTGAGACAGTCAAAGAGAACATCGCAGACGCGAAAGGCGGAAAAGCCGCGTACCCGGCGTGTTTTTACCAACTTCAATGGGTCGTGCGCAGGTGTTTTCATACACATATTCTGACAGATACAGCGCCATCTATTGATCAATTTTCACACTATGTTTTTTCTTCTACTGTACGTTTTCCCCCTTCTCCGATAATATTACGTTGCAATTTGACGTCATTCTGACCAGTGGTGTTATTTTTACAGCGTTTTGAAAGTTTAATTATAGTACCATGTATTTAATTTACTAATGTACTGGAAAAATGTTGTTAGGTCAGAAGATTAACAGAATGATACGCTGACGATATTTGTTGATGTGAAAAATGCCGAGTTGCACCGTGGATCGGAATCCACTTTGAACTATAGTCTCCTTTCAGATTGTTATGGCAATCAGTTCAAAGGTCGGAGGAAGGCAACGGCTTGCCGCCTTCAATAGGACCAAGCCTAGTGAAATAGTGTGGTATTCAAAACAATCTCTGGATTGATATCAGCTTTACTTACATTACTAGACAGAAGATAAATGAATTATTTGCGCAATGTTTGATGTTATTATTAATATTGTCTTGTAGGTTATTAATATAGAACATACGGAACATAGCCGAATCCACATCCTTGGGCACCTATGTATTTACTTATGTATTTGTCGATGACTCTCCATCCAAGACAATATGTGAAACGTTGCAAGCAAATTTGCTTGCCTTATTCATTAATTCTAATACCGGTTTACCAATTTAGAGAAGGAAAGTGGTGGGGATCGCGATAAGAAAATATTTGTTAATGATCTTGGAGCACAGTGAAAGATAGTACAGTGCCCTACGTAATTTCATTTCTTTAACATGGTGAAGGACTCACTAATTTCTGAACACATTTGTGTACATGGGAAGACATAATACATTGGAGATGAGATGGGTGACCAGAAAACGTTGCGGAGAATAGCACTCTGTGTGGCGACCAGAGAGTCAGGCACTGACTTTGTGGAACTGGCACTACCATCACGTCCCAAGGGGCTACTAAGAATTGTCCAGTTTATACAGTTCAAAGAAAGGCAGCACGTTTTGTATTATCGCAAAATATGGGAGAGAGTGTGGAATCTTCTCACGAAATTCCAATCACCAACTTTCTCCTCGGGATGCGAAAATATTTTGTTGACTTACATAGGGAGGAACGATCACCAAGATAAAATAAGGGAAATCAGAGCTCGTACGGAAAGATATAGGTGTTCATTCTTTCCGCGCGCTATACGAGATTGGAATGGTTCGATGAACCCTCTGCCAGGCACTTAAATGTGATTTCCAGAGTATCCCTGAAGATGTAGATACTCTCTGGCAGTCAGTAGGGCCACCAGAGAGGAGAGAGGCACCATTAGCTGGAGGTAAGTGCTGTTTTTCCAAGTTATGCAGACTACCTTTGTAGATTGACACTGGCCACTTTCAGAAACACAAGGTGCACAAAGTAACGGGATAGCCTCATGAACAGTGTTTCCTATTGGTTTGTTAGTGTGTGACATCGTGAGCACAGAGCTGATGCAGATGTCTTTTAGTAGTATGGGCGAGTTTTGCGATATGATTGGCATCTGAAGGTGACACGCTGCCTTGGTTTGGACTACATGCTGGAGCGAAGTCCCATATTTGGGCCACATTGTTCTGTAATTTTTCTATTCACCACAAACACTGTTCGGCGGGAAAAAATAGTTCAGAGCATAAAGGGAAGCCAAATTGTAATATTCACTGCAGACCGGTTGGTGGCAAACTGTGGAGACTTTGTGGGTGGACTTCCGTCGAGGGCAGTCCATAGAGATTTGCTGGCGAACTTCGAGCGATACAACATCGTTGTCGGGGTTTATTGGGGGACGAAGTGCAGTGGCGCGCACCGTAGCAGATGACGACAGGACGGTGTTGTAGATACTGCGATGTGCCCTCGTTTTCTCTGCAGTTCACATCAACGCCGTTCATCTTGGTGCATGAGAAATTTATGGTGAGCTATAAAAGTGGCACTGGCTAGCTAATGCATTATGTTCCACACTTGCAGAATTTCACACGATCCCACATCCGGCTTCGACTTTCCTGTTTGACGTACGATCGCTTTAATCAGTCACTTAGGTCGCTAAGCTGCGAGTCATTGTGTTTCTTGTAGGAATTTTTTGGGTTAAATTTGAGTCTCAGATCGGGATTTCAGCTAAGTGATTGCAATTTTGTCAGGTAGTAGATTAACATTGCTGTACACAATAATTTGTAGAATCAGAACGTTCATACAGATACAATTTGTCGACTGTTTCACTTTCTCTCCTCACGAGTAAGATGACTGATGTTTTAATGAATTAAATAAGAGTATTTAAAGGGGAGATTGCTATTTTCAGATACTTTCCTGTAGCATTAATTTTCATGCAAATCTGCCACTTTAGAATCTATACCTGGAGCCTACTATCGCGTTACCTATTCATAGTTATGCATATGTAAATTCATAGGGTACATCTCAGAGAAGTATTCAGCCACTAATTTGTTTTCTTGATTGGGTCGATACAGTACCTGGATTCTTCTGTTACACACTCAGAAACTATAACTGTAGGGTTTGGATAAACTGCGGAACCTCCTCAGTTAAAATTTTTATTTTCAGTTATTATTGTTCATTTACTACGTTCTTGGTGACTAAATAACAGACAATGTCATGTCACAATAGTTTTAATACCTAATCTTTGTTTCCTCTTTCCTACAGTTTCTAATTCATGGTTTTGTGGAATCTGTTTCACATCTAATGATAAATTGGCGTTGAACACTAGCGTTATGATAGTTTTGGATGGGTTATATATGTACAATTTTGTGAATATTTCATAATAATAATAATAACAAAATAGAACGATCACATTAAAAATTTTGTTGCTGTTTTGTTTGTTCAGGTGTACAGAAAATACTTGTTCTGTTTTTTGTCGAGCGTAAGATTTGTGGGAGCGTTAATAGATTGTCACAACATCCCATATTCCAATTTACTTTGGTTCATGAGTCGGATTTGCATCAGCTCAGGAGAAACTCACGGGAAATAAAGTATTTATGGCGCGCGAAATTTTAGCAGTGCAATCTGACAAGACGCAGCGCGCTGTGTACTCAACAAGGACAGGTGATCTGTAATCTGTGGAACGTGCAACCAGTGCACATACACACACACACACATAGCGCGAGAATGCAATGGCTGTTCAGGGTTGTTCATGAGAAGAAAGAAGTAAGGAGAGCTGTGAGAGAAGAATCGAGGTAGAAGCAGATGGCGATTGCGGTTAGCATGATAATTATTTTCAGAGAGGTTGTGTAGGCAGAAGGCTTAAGAGGAAAGAGTCTATTGAGTTTGTGATGAACTGAATGAAAAATTTTGTCTGCCGATCGACCATTGGGTAGGAAAATATAACCAGTGAGAGAAGAGGTCCTGACGGAGTAATAGTGTGATGAACGAAATAAAAATGTAATAGGTTTGTATATTCATATATTATTGGTCTGTTAGAAGTTACAAGAGGATAAGATTTATTGCTTCTTGTGTCACTCTGAATTTAACAGCATAAATGAGGGTGATTACATTTCAAGGAATAAAAAGTAGAGAATCTTAAATAGAGTACTGAATATATCGGCTACTGAATTTGTGATACGCATACACAGCTATGTCATTTGTGAACTTTGTGAGTGCGAGATATGCTACAACTCTCTGACAAGGGCGAAGCCACAGGTAGTACCAAACACATACTACTCCAAGAAGGAAGGTATGGTCACGTTACTTGTACCGGTGAATAGTCAAGCCCTATAGGTCGAAATCATGAGGACAATGTACCGGATACTAGGTAATTAGAGAACGAAACTGGTACAGCAAACGACTTACTCAACAGGAAGCCGAAGAAAGCCGAACTCAAGATGCAGAAACAGTAGTAGTTATTCATAGCCTGGAGGACGAAGAGAACGGAAGATCAAACCAAGAAGAGAAAGGTATCGCTCCAGTGGGGTCTAGAACAGATCAAACAGACAGAACGAGGAACTGAGAAATGACGAGTCCAATATAATAGACTTTTTAAAGGGAATGAAGAAAGAATTTAAAGTCTTGGAAAACGCAATAAGACAAGAAAATAAGGACATAGGGAAATGAACACAGAACGAAATTTGGGAGGTAAAGGCACAAACAAAAAGGATTGCAAAATTGGCAGAGGAAACGAATAAAATTTCACAGGCTGCTCAGTATAAGGTGCAATAATCTTTGATGTCGAGTACTCCCCTGATTTCTCACAGACAAATATCTCCCATAAAACATATTTTTCTGCCACTCACTATTATTCATACAATGTTCCAATAAATTACTGTGTGAAACTGGCTGAGATGTTTATCATGTTATCTTCAGTGTCATACCTGATGTACCTTTACGCAAAACATTGTATATAACTTTCTCCCCTTTTACTATTCGACATGTACTGCATTCCTGTAACCTTCTCTTCACTCTTATTGGTGTTCCTTTCCACTGTCCTCCTAATGCTGTACTCTAATAAACATAGAATCACACAGAGGCAAAGGAAGAGTTTAAAAGAATAGAGGAATTTAACTGTGAGGCCAAATCGAATTTAGGGAAAAGAATCAACAATTTACAGAAGCAACAGGAAGAGCGAGAGAGACAGGCGAGCGAGTCAGAGCAGCGTATGGAACACTTAGAGAAAAATCTGAGGGAAAAAATTACAAGACGCCATGCGCCAAATGCAGGACCAGAAGCGCGGGAAGATAGTAGATCCGTTGAGCAAAACGGAGGACAAGATCAGACTGACAGCCGCAAACGTGGAGCTGCTCCTGGAATTGGAAGAATTTGAGGAAAAAGTCTTTGGAACCAAGAGTGAAGAATAGGACACGTGGCTGAAGAGCACAGTGGCTTTTGAGGGAGGGTAAATGTGTGACAACGAAAATGTAGAAGCAGTCATTGAAGCAGCACCTGTGAACCTCAAGAATGCAGACGTGATCAATATATACAGGATTGGTGAAGCAGGTGGCATACTGACAATGGATGAACCAGAAATGCGAAACTGTGTGCAGCATGTGTTACCCTACATGTACAAGGAGTTGAGAGCGATGGGACTTCGATTCATCAAGTGCCTTAGGTTCGGTTATTTAATATGTGTCTCCCTATAAGAAGACTCGTATGGCAACACCGTTACCTGGAGGCGTTGAACAGGCCTGAGTGCTTAACGAAAAGCGACGGAAAAGAATTTATACCCCGACAAACCTTTCTCCGT
This sequence comes from Schistocerca cancellata, assembly GCF_023864275.1. Taxonomy (NCBI): domain Eukaryota; kingdom Metazoa; phylum Arthropoda; class Insecta; order Orthoptera; family Acrididae; genus Schistocerca; species Schistocerca cancellata. The sequence goes on along the minus strand of NC_064627.1, from coordinate 815,893,465 downwards.
TACTCAATTCCTTTGGTTGTGCAAGGAGAAATTGCCGAAAAAATTTCGTTGGGCACTAGTTTGGAAAAGGAAAGACAACGGCAGCGTGGAGTGGCCGCGCTGTTTGAGGCGTCATGTCACGAGCTGTGCGGCCCCTCCCGCCGGAGGTTCGAGTCCTCCCTCGGGCATGGGTGTGTGTGTTGTTCTTAGCATAAGTTAGTTTAAGTGGTGTGTAAGACTAGGTTTGGTCCCGTAGGAATTCACACACATTTGAACATTTTGAAAGAGAATATTAATACAGGGAGTGGATAGAACATAGGTGGTGGACTGAATGCGATGAGAGAGAGAGAGAGAGAGAGAGGCGATGGCGATGGCATGTGAATGTGCAGTGAGTTGGACCACATAAATGGCTAGATAACCTATGCTATTACGGTAATAATGAGTAAAACAATCATCAATTTAATCGGAACAGGATGAAAAGCAACGGACATAGATGTCGTGTCAATAATAGAGCTCAGGTACAGGTGACAGTGGGGTCTGGAATAGATACGATTTATAAACACAGTGGTAGGGAAGAGGAAGTGATTGCTGAGTCTTGAAGATTATATTCAATGCATAGTTGAGTAAAGTTACGAACTTTATTTCTGAGATAATTGTGTATGTTGTAAGTTACAATAAGTAGTTTGTTTGTGGTCATGAACAGTGTATGATTATAACTTTATATTAGTTAGTATTCTGTGTGTAATTTACCTTGTATGTTTCTTTCTCCATTCCCGAATATCTTTCTTCCCGTCGGCTTTATATGATTATGGCATAAAATACCTTGATAAGATTTGATACGAGATGAGAGGAGAGATGTATTGGTCGACATGTCACATTGTTAAGTATTCAGTGGAGGTGAAACGAAGATTTAGTGATATAGTTACTTCATGATATGAGATGTGTGATTCTATGTTTATTAGAGTACAGCATTAGGAGGACAGTGGAAAGGAACACCAATAAGAGTGAAGAGAAGGTTACAGGAATGCAGTACATGTCGAATAGTAAAAGGGGAGAAAGTTATATACAATGTTTTGCGTAAAGGTACATCAGGTATGACACTGAAGATAACATGATAAACATCTCAGCCAGTTTCACACAGTAATTTATTGGAACATTGTATGAATAATAGTGAGTGGCAGAAAAATATGTTTTATGGGAGATATTTGTCTGTGAGAAATCAGGGGAGTACTCGACATCAAAGACAAGCTCAACAGGATAATGGGAACAGTTGGTACAGGGTAATATTTAAATTTTGGTAATTCTCCATGAGTGTTACTAACATATACTTTAAGACCAGTTAGATGCTACGTATCCAAATGATTCTAATGTAGGTATAAGACTAGGTCTGGTGACATTGAAGCTCACTGAGGTAACGAAGAGGTAACTAACACGTGACTAACGCATTACTGATCGACGGAATTTTGATGGACGACAACCAGGTACCATGTTGTCACCAGCAGCATCTATTGCATAGCTTGAATAAAAATAGACACCAACTACTTGAAGGTGGACAATCCTGATATACTGCTTGCAAGTTTTATAAAGAATTCACATTAATGTTAAATTGGGCCAACTGCGTGATATCTAATTTCGTCGCTTATTGGTTACACTAAACTCATTTTGTTCAACTTTAGGGATATTTGTTAGGAAGTACTTCAGATAACAGGACTTCATGTACTGAGCCTGGTCATTAAGAACTGTGCAGGGCCACACGGAGACGAGGTGTGGAGACACGCAGGTAACATCCAGCATGCTGGGGGCAAACATAATGGGAGTTATGCACTGTGAAAGATATGCAGAGGAAAAGCTGTTTCGCGACAGGTGCGCAGCAGACAGCTTGGGTGTACGTCCCATCAGTCGCGGCTGCAGTCAAGGTCAGCCAGCCTCAGGTGGCAGGTGGCTTTCAGTAGGGTACTGAAAGCACCAGGGGCTGCAGAGGACAATGGAGGAGTCCCAAGATTGGAGACGCACAGGTGACTGGCATGTCGCTGCACAAGGTAAACACCAGTCTGCTGCAGTAAAATGATGACAACAAGGGATTCACGTAGAGAACACTTCGAACTGGTTAAGCTGGTGTTAGGCAACATTTAACAAATTTCTGCCACGTACTCTTCTTGAATGAAAATGTCAGCTGCACAATGTCACACACTGTCCAATTCTTATGGTGACAGCCAGTGTCCATTAGCCAGATTCCACCATCAAGCAGTTTTGTGCTAGGTAGCAAAATTCAACAAGAATTTTTGTTCTCATAACGAGAACTTCCTCCTGCTATCGTGGATGGTAATTGGTCCAGATCACCAGAGTTTGAAACTTTGGACAGCGGAATGCTCATCCATCCTAGTCCATCAAAACCTCCTATTCAGCTCGAAGGAGCATTTAAGCATCGCTCTCAGCATACAGTAGAAGTAACGAAAAAACTCAGCACCAGTTATATCTGAAGTAACTTTTGGTAATACCGATGACTGCTTGCTCCTGGACAAGCAGCAGTGGGCAAGGAACACAGCATCACTGTCATTCCTCCCTGGAACACAAGAAAATTGGAAGAAGGTCCATCTGCTGTCCTCTGCATTGACTTTTCCCACGTGTTGCAACACGCCCTTGTTGCGAGCGATGATGAAGTGGCTGCTTCAGAATATTCTGCTTGCGTTCCCATAGTAAATTGTGCCTTAAGTGAACCCACAACGCTCGTGTGAAGGTTGTCAACCAAATGCACGTGAAACGTAAATAAAGAAGTTATCTAAAGGATCTGGCTCATTTCAGTTACGTGTCTTATGGATATTTATTGTATTGTTCTTTTACTCTTTCAAGTCTTATATTGTCAATGTTTGAGAGTGTGATAACTACACATGTTAGCAGTTAAGAATTCAGCCAGTAAAAATGATTATTTCTATGTTTGTTTCCCTTTGTTGAATACTCACTATGTTTTGCAGACAGTAGTTCAATAAGCACATAAACCAGATAATCTTATGGGCATCACTTTATGCAATATTCATTTAGCTGTTTCAGAAATATGAAAACATGCATAGATGTAAGAAAATTTTCTATAATGATATATTGACATGTTATGGTTACTCTGTTTGACAAACCTGTGACTTCATAATATTCAGACTCTCTGCATCTTATTATCAGTGTTAACTATAGTTAAACTGCATCTAATCTTGACATTATTTACAAAATTTTGACTTTCATATCTACATTGTAATTGTATAGCACAATCCATTGAATGGCCAAAATATATATTAGTTATAGAATATGAAGGGACCTTCAGTCAGAATAGTTAGAATTTATGGTGTTTAACTTAATGTTTACTCTCACCTGTGAGAGAAGATTTGTTTGCATTTGATCTGCTGGAATATAAGTCGTTATTTATTTTATCATTAATGCATTTCCTAATTCTGAAGGAAATAACTTAAGCACTCACTCCAGCATTAGATTAAGTTTAGGCAGGTCTCCTCAGGAGTTAATGATTTGCTTATATGTTTTAATTAATTGCTGCTTACACACTAAGATTAGCAGAGCTAGTAGAATCATTAATACTCAACAGTCTCGACTGACATACGAAAAAGCCAGACAGTTACACATAAATCTTTTGGGTTGGTGGCCGCGAAGTTTTTCTTGTCACTGCCCTGTAACACCCCACCCGTCACTTTTCTGGTTTTGGTGTGTGTTCACCCCAGGTAATTGACTAACAGATCAACAGAGAGTGCAAAACTGCCGCAATGTCGGATAACGCAAAGAAAGTAATAAGGCCCTGTGACTCCTGATTGAACTGCAGTGGCAGTGTTGACATTAATTGATTCAGAATTGATCACTTTTAATTAAAAAGGGATGCACATTAATGTAATATTCAACTATTGAACACCAGATGCGAATGTTGAACATAAAATTAATTAAGAAAGTGACTCAGGATTTTAACTACTTGATTGAAAACAGATGCAGTCGATTAGCGCAAATTTATTTTAACTCCCGACCTTCAATCATCACATTACATGACTGTCCTATCAGGCAGTGGTAATAAATTGCGTTTACGTGGAGTAAAGCGCGATATATCAAAAGTAATTCCTATCGACTGACCCAGGCGTAATGCAAAGTGCGAGAAGAATTCCCCAATACACGGCCCATGAAACCATCATGGGAACTTTGCCGACGTGATCCAACAAATTAATCAGCGGCTGGAGCGGGGGCAATATCACCGAATTCAGCGTGGTGGGGCGGCGTCGTTATGCAGACGTCGGCTGACCTCGTGGTGCTGCAAGGCTGCACTCGTCTCTTCACTTCTAGTTATCTTGCTCAGTATGTAGCTGAACAAAAACTTTCTGTCTCCAAGCTCAATCATTCCATTTCAAGTCCTAAACTGCAGAGACGCTCACTCTCTCTTAGGCAAGCAGAGTAAAGAACGCCACGTCCACACTCTAGGCAAGCTGGGAACGGAAGACCTCTACTGAGACTTCTCACAGTCCACTCTTCGCCTCGGTTTCCCCTCCAGCAAAATCGCTTACGCCAATTGCAGTGCAAGTCGCATTAATTATGCGTCGCTTCCCAGCGCCGACCAATGCCTGCTCTGGGAAGTGAACAAATTCCCACAAAATTTCCCTTCCTCTCAACTTCTGCTGTTAACTCCTCCCAGGCCAGACATCAAGGTTAGCGTCTGCACAAAACACCAATTTTACAGAATTTTGACTCCCAGGAGAGTACTTCAAATTCCTTGGTCCTACGTTCCCATCAGAGGCTGGCATATTTCATTCTGTCGCTCTTTACCTGATTTACTTCAGACTCTGTGGACTGTGAATTCAGTGTGAAGTTGCTATAGTCATGAACACGCATATTTTGACCTATGTTGACCACTCCACCATAGCTTTGCACGGCTTACTCGCATGTTTCACAGAAAACAGGATGACGGACATTTATCAACAGGCATACAAGTTCTCCATCTGCTTCCCAGTACACCAGCATGGTGTCAACCACCCACTCACTGTCACTCATCTTAAGGCAGCTGGAGGCCGCACCCCGTTACCGCTTTCTCAGAGCTTGAGCCGCCCTAAGCTGCCTATTGTCGCTTCCCTTCGCCACTCCCCAGCCAGCCATGGTCAATTCTGAATACTTCCCTGGGATAAATTGACGCATTTCCACAAAGTTTTCTTGCTGTGAATTACTTTAAACCCATCACCAGACATTAATTATTCCAATTCGTCCACACTATACCCTCTATAAGATGCATTGTGCCTTGTCAGTCATTTTTGTTCAGCCCTACTGTTCGCTCAACGTGAGTTAGGTGATCTTTAATGACTTCATGTAAGGCGCATAGTTCTTTCCATCTTACAGCCCCTTTACCTAGTTCAAGAGGATTACACACTGAACAAAATTTATGTAGTGGGTGTTATGAATTATGGAAGGCAAATTTGCGCACTTTTTTTGCTAATTTTGGTATCTTTTTAGTGATTTAGAGAAAGTGAGGGGTGGGGGTTGCAATGGGAAAACATTTGTTACTGGTTTTGGACAACAGTGGCTAGTAATTTCCCTTTTTCAACATGATGAAGGACTTATTGATTTCTGAATGCTGTTCAGTATGTTGGAAAACGCAACATATTGGGGCTGATATCGGTGAGCAGAAAATGTTACGAAGAATGGCCAGAGGACAGGGATTGACTTTGATGTGGATCTGGGACTGCTGCAGTGTCCCGGGGTGCTGCTAAGCATTGTCTGGTTTACAACCTCTGGCAGCCAGTTGAGCGGACAGGCGCCTTGCGCAGCGACTTTTTTCTCTAGCTGTGCCAACTGACTTTATATATAGCCACAGGGCGGTTTTGAAAACACGTGGTGCACAAATAATAGGCCAGCCTTTTCAGCAGTATTTTCTAATTCCAGAGGTCCTCTGGTCTGATGTGAGGCTGCAAAACTACACTGGACTTCAGGTACTCTTTAACAAGTTAACCTTCCACTTGACTAAGGGCCCCATGTGTTTGTTAAATTGATTTTTTCCTTTACCTGTGTTTATTGTTGACAGCGTGCAGTAGACATTATCACAGTTATCAGAATCTAAGTGATTAATGACCCATCAACAAGTGACAAAAATGACAGTATCACCATTTTATTAATATGGTGGGCCTGTCATTATTTTTGTCAGTTGATGATGGGTGATTAAATATCGACACAAGTATTGATTAAAAATTGGACAGAAATGCATGTTAAGCATGATGACAAAAAATAAAACATGATTTGATGGCAGCACAAACATGCAACGAACTGTTAACAACTCTATGTGGCGGCTTCTTGGCAAAGATTAAGGTTTTTCTAATTGAACTATTTACTCTGGTTAGAGAGATGGATAATTCAATCTGAAATTATTTAACGCTGAATAGACATAGATGGATTTATTCTTCATAGAACTTACACTACGCTGTTGCAGCTGAGAACGAGTGGCGAGATTATGATCCAATTTTCCCTAACATGCCGGAGCAGCAGTACAATATCCGTTTTCTCGATGTGCGATGCTGTCTCAGGTGGCGGTCATGGTTCAAGCATCTGTGGAGCAGCGATGTGGGCGCCTGTAATTCCCTATCACTGGCATGAAATACGCAGAGTCATGGCTGGTGATCTGTTAGATGGATTGCAATTACTCTCTAACAGAACCCAGAAATCTCAGCAGATTCCAGAGTGTGACACTCCCGTTTGCCGCTCATGCCATGGACTAGTTTGATTCATTTATACAGCAGTGCACACAAGGAGATCACACATCAGAGTGGAGGGCGTGTCATGAATAGGACAGCCCTTAGCACAGTGAGCTGTCTGAGATGACTGATGTCTAAGCTGTTGGTACAGCAAGTCCTCAGCACAGGCTTCCCAGTTAAGACCAGTCACAGTGTTGAGTGACACTCTGGACAAATGTCTCAAGTGCATCTCACTCATAATAATCGTTAAGACCAATATCCTCTCCAGACTGGACTCTGAATCCAAAGGCCGACTCCAGCGAGTATGTCGTTTCCTCACTTTCCATCGAAAGTCAGTAAACTCTGCCTAAGCACTCCTACAACTGCCTGCACAATGGTTTCACGCCAATCACAAGACTCTATCAGCTCCATGTCTCCCCTCCAACATGTCTTCTCTACTCATCGGCCAATCCTAATCAAAGTTACCAATATTCTTCTCTTTTGAGGAGGAGCAACCGATCCCTGACTCACAAATTCCTATGCAGAGAGAAGGAGATGTTCCGCTCCTGACTTGGTTATTTCCATGGTCGCTATAGGCAGCACCTTATTTTGAGTTTCCCTGTAATCGTTATGTGGACAGCCTGAACGTTACCGCATGTCCAACCAGGGGCCCTGGCTAAATTAAGAGAAGTATTTTGTGTACCAACATCGATCATTTCAGAGTCGCCATAAATGTTGTGTTCCTTTTAAAATTGTTTTAAAGGCCGGACGCTTCCAAAAAACTCCTTAGGCCAAGGGACGAAATCACCTGGTGGCTCCCTCGATATCATCTGGCTGACGATGAGCACTCGCGAATTTTTATGGCCTCCAATCCTGTTCACCAACGGCATTTACGACACTGTTATAATGCGTTGGCTGGGTGACCTAGATTTCTCTCACGCTCCTGCCCACTACTCTGGCAAGAGGCACCTAACAGGTAAGTCAAGGCAGACTGTTTTTCCACGTCATCGACAAACGCATGGTCTGCACATCGTGGGAGAAGTTCTCGGGCCCAGCAGTAAATGCTTCGAGATGATCCTTTCCCTAATACCTGCACATGGCTTTCAAGCCCCAAACATCCACTGCTAGATTTACTGTTAAATGACTAAACTGCCAGATTCTTCTCAACTCCAAAAAAAAAAAAAAAATACTATTCGAAGGAGAGTCACTATAAAAACCCTACATGCATCGAGAACGTACACGCTTCCATCAATGCCAGCTCATGCTGATAACTTCCAGTCATCTCACAAACACGATGTCCTGGATGAGAGATCAACATGAAGTTGTACCCCTGAATGTGGAGAATAGTCAGAGAGTGACTTTTCCTCTCTCAAGGCTAACTCCATGTATGTGAAGACATGGGAATTGTTTGTTATAGTGTGACGTCACGAGCGCAGAGCTGGTGCACACGTTTTATAACAGCAGGGGAGAGTTTCGTGGCAGGATTAGCGTCTGAAGGCGATGTGCTATTTTAGCAAGACACTGTCTGCTGAAGGGAAAACTTGCTATTGGGCCATAGTGTTTTGCAATTTTGCTGTTGTCAACAGACAATTTTCTGACTGAAAAAAGGGTGCAGAGTGTACAAGAATGCCAAGTTTTAACATTCACAACAGACTTCGGTAGGTGGCGGTCTGAATAGATTTTACAGATGGACGTCCATCGACGGCAGTCCATACAGTTCCGCTGGTGGATTTTGGGCGTCGCCAGATCATTGTCGGAATTCGGCGGCGGACATCAGACGAAGTGGAGAGCAGCGCATCTTAGCAGATGACCAGTGGACGGTGTAAAAAGTACCGCAACACACCCTCATTTTCTCCAGAGAGCCACCTCCACACCAGTGCTGTTCATCTAGGCTCTGCCTTGCATTTGACGTCCCTCTCTGCCTAATACAAAATAGATGTCTCAAACATGGGGTGCAACAGAAAACTCTCTCATGCTGATCCGTATGTGTACACTTTCAGCCAACACCGCCTATCTCAAAAGCAAAGTTCTGAGGACATCAGTTCACCTACAAGAAGCTGTTGCTCATACTAAAAAATTTGCCATGAGGAATCTTCACAATGTCTCCTATGAGAATGATTATAGCAACAAACAAATATTGCATGTGATGATTAACCATCTCCCAAGGAGACATGATATCTTCAGTCTTCCACCTAAACTACGCCAGCTAATGAGGCCTGTAATAGATAATGTGGTCTTGAAACTCCCGCTGTCTACAAAATACTGAATGAGGGTGGGGGTAGTAGCACTGAGTCACGTGTGCTCATGATTTAATGCAGGAATGAGTGGGAGAGGTATCTATGACTACTCGGTGCAGGAAAATTGGCAAAAGTTGAACCTGCTTAGACATAATATTGCATTTGACGGCACTTTTTCATCATGAGTGCTGACGGTTTCAGGTACAACGTAACAAAAAGAACTATATATATCAGTGTTATATAAAATGAATAAAGACGCAACTCTGCTATTATTGGTCCAAAGCCTGGTGCCCCATCTCGCAAGTGATGGAAAAGGAAGAAGGGAAGGAGTAACAACCTCGTTAAAAAAACCAGGGTCCACCTTGCTTCGGATAGTAAGACCCTGTTATAGAGTCCCTGCCTAGGTTTACTATGCGAAAAGTGGCCGACAGTGGTAACGGTTTCTGAAGAGCAGAACCTCCCAACGGCAGAGAGAGCAGAAAAAATACTTCTTTGATTTACAATCTTGTTTGAATAACTGTGGCCTTAGGGTCACAGCAAACAAAACTTTTATGGATCATGGAAGTGTTTAGTGAAAAATAAGTTACCCCAGGTGAATGACCCACTCTACGAAAGTATGTAAGCACACATTCGGATTCTGGGAAAACTGCCACACCACGCAAAGACAACTCGGAGAGTCTTCGAATCTCATCCAAAACGAAAACCAATCAACCATTATACTCAGCAACCCTTAATGCAAATATATTATTAGAAATAGGAAAACATAAGAACTTGATGGACACATTTTAGAATCACAACATATTTATAACAGCTTTATAATAAACGAGATTTATAGCCACAGATAATTTTGAATCAGAAGGTTTGAGGATATAAAAAGGGAAAGTAGGAAAGAGAATGACGAAACTTGTACCATTTCTTCAAACAGATTATATTAGAGACAAAAAAATTTTCATTCGGTATTCCAAATCAGAAATAATCTCAAGTGGCAAATTTAAAAGCACAAACAAAATGTACAATATTATTAATGCTCATCTACCCATAAGTGGAGACAATAGAAAAAAATAAGGGAATAATGGAGAGTTTCTGGAACCAACCAGACTACCTTATTTAGGAACGTCCAGAAACAAACATCATCACTCTTGGTGATTTTAATGCACGAATTGGCAAAGAAAAAAGTATAAGAAAATTGTTGGAAACATAAATGTCATCATACTAACAGAACTTTTATACAGACATAATGACATATCTTCACCAGGTGCATAATAGAATTCTTAAATATGCAGCATTCAAAAGCCTATCATGAAAACAAAAAACATGGCCTTCCCCAAATTTCAACTTTACCATAAAGAAATTAACAAACATTTCCCTAAGAAATTATGAATGTTAGAGTGCTTAGGGGTGCAAACTTGGAATCGGATCATTATCTGCCTAAAATCATGTTTAAACTCGTCCCAAATAGAAAACACAAAACAAATTAAAGGTTGGAAATACAGCACAGAAAATATACCAAGTTCAGACGACTTCAGAGGGATGGCAGCGAACATCTACACTCATAGCTGAGAAAATATAAATGAAAACTTACTTAATTAAGCTGAACAAATACCACCGTAAACTAAAATTAGAAACCATGCACGGTGGTCGATGTAACACTTACAGTGCAACAAGAAAACAAGGAGGCAACAATAGCAATCACAAAAAATGGATCAAAAGAGATTAAATTTCATTACAATTAGGAAAATATGAAAAAGTTAAAAAATATAAGAATATAAAATAAGTTAAGGAGTCACACGAAATCAAAACTCTTCTCCAAATTGATGAAGAGCTTACAAAAAAAAAAGCTTCTATAGAACTTTCATATAATAGTATCAAAATACAAAGCACCCACCCTTTAATTTCCAGATGCTAATGAGAACACTGCTTTCAAAAATATAGAAAAATTATAGATATTATCATAATACAATAAGAAACTCTTGAATTGTCAACCCATTTTTGAAAAGCTTTGTTTTACACCAATCAATTCTGGTACATTCAATTCAGAATCACAAACAATTTATGAATTACAAAAGGTCATTTAAGAACGTCCATTCAGAGCGTCCATAAGCTACAAACACACACACTCCAAAATTAAGCATTACAAAATAGTTATCAATTAGGAAGCACTGTACCCAGGAAAAACCCTAACCATGTATCACGTAGGCCAAATAGAACAATTAGAATTGAAAGAAGGAATCATTTTAGCAAAAATCTTAGGATCAAAACCTGAGGACCATAAAACAGTACATGTTGTTGTTGTTGTGGTCTTCAGTCCTGAGACTGGTTTGATGCAGCTCTCCATGCTACTCTATCCTGTGCAAGCTTCTTCATCTCCCAGTATCTACTGCAACCTACATCCTTCTGAATCTGCTTAGTGTATTCATCTCTTGGTCTCCCTCTACGATTTTTACCCTCCACACTGCCCTCCAATGCTAAATTTGTGATCCCTTGATGCCTCAAAACATGTCCTACCAACCGATCCCTTCTTCTAGTCAAGTTGTGCCACAAACTTCTCTTCTCCCCAATCCTATTCAATACCTCCTCATTAGTTACGTGATCTACCCACCTTATCTTCAGCATTCTTCTGTAGCACCACATTTCGAAAGCTTCTATTCTCTTCTTGTCCAAACTAGTTATCGTCCATGTTTCACTTCCATACATGGCTACACTCCATACAAATGCTTTCAGAAACGACTTCCTGACACTTAAATCTATACTCGATGTTAACAAATTCCTCTTCTTGAGAAACGCTTTCCTTGCCATTGCCAGTCTACATTTTATATCCTCTCTACTTCGACCATCATCGGTTATTTTACTCCCTAAATAGCAAAACTCCTTTACTACTTTAAGTGTCTCATTTCCTGATCTAATTCCCTCAGCATCACCCGACTTAATTTGACTACATTCCATTATCCTCGTTTTACTTTTGTTGATGTTCATCTTATATCCTCCTTTCAAGACACTGTCCATTCCGTTCAACTGCTCTTCCAAGTCCTTTGCTGTCTCTGACAGAATTACAATGTCATCGGCGAACCTCAAAGTTTTTACTTCTTCTCCATGAATTTTAATACCTACTCCGAATTTTTCTTTTGTTTCCTTTACTGCTTGCTCAATATACAGATTGAATAACATCGGGGAGAGGCTACAACCCTGTCTTACTCCTTTCCCAACCACTGCTTCCCTTTCATGCCCCTCGACTCTTATAACTGCCATCTGATTTCTGTACAAACTGTAAATAGCCTTTCGCTCCCTGTATTTTACCCCTGCCACCTTCAGAATTTGAAAGAGAGTATTCCAGTTAACATTGTCAAAAGCTTTCTCTAAGTCTACAAATGCTAGAAACGTAGGTTTGCCTTTTCTTAATCTTTCTTCTAAGATAAGTCGTAAGGTCAGTATTGCCTCACGTGTTCCAACATTTCTACGGAATCTAAACTGATCTTCCCCGAGGTCGGCTTCAACCAGTTTCTCCATTCGTCTGTAAAGAATTCGTGTTAGTATTTTGCAGCTGTGACTTATTAAACTGATAGTTCGGTAATTTTCACATCTGTCAACACCTGCTTTCTTTGGGATTGGAATTATTATATTCTTCTTGAAGTCTGAGGGTATTTCGCCTGTCTCATACATCGTGCTCACCAGATGGTAGAGTTTTGTCATGACTGGCTCTCCCGAGGCCATCAGTAGTTCTAATGGAATGTTGTCTACTCCCGGGGCCTTGTTTCAACTCAGGTCTTTCAGTGCTCTGTCAAACTCTTCACGCAGTATCTTATCTCCCATTTCGTCTTCATCCACATCCTCTTCCATTTCCATAATATTGTCCTCAAGTACATCGCCCTTGTATAAACCCTCTATATACTCCTTCCACCTTTCTGCCTTCCCTTCTTTGCTTAGAACTGGGTTGCCATCTGAGCTCTTGATATTCATACAAGTGGTTCTCTTCTCTCCAAAGGTCTCTTTAATTTTCCTGTAGGCAGTATCTATCTTACCCCTAGTGAGACAAGCCTCTACATCCTTACATTTGTCCTCTAGCCATCCCTGCTTAGCCATTTTGCACTTCCTGTCGATATCATTTTTGAGACGTTTGTATTCCTTTTTGCCTGCTTCATTTACTGCATTTTTATATTTTCTCCTTTCATCAATTAAATTCAATATTTCTTCTGTTACCCAAGGATTTCTATTAGCCCTCGTCTTTTTACCTACTTGATCCTCTGCTGCCTTCACTACTTCATCCCTCAGAGCTACCCATTCTTCTTCTACTGTATTTCTTTCCCCCATTCCTGTCAATTGTTCCCTTATGCTCTCCCTGAAACTCTCTACAACCTCTGGTTCTTTCAGTTTATCCAGGTCCCATCTCCTTAAATTCCCACCTTTTTGCAGTTTCTTCAGTTTCAATCTGCAGTTCATAACCAATAGATTGTGGTCAGAATCCACATCTGCCCCAGGAAATGTCTTACAATTTAAAATCTGGTTCCTAAATCTCTGTCTTACCATTATATAATCTATCTGATACCTTTTAGTATCTCCAGGATTCTTCCAGGTATACAACCTTCTTTTATGATTCTTGAACCAAGTGTTGGCTATGATTAAGTTATGCTCTGTGCAAAATTCTACAAGGCGGCTTCCTCTTTCATTCCTTCCCCCCAATCCATATTCACCTACTATGTTTCCTTCTCTCCCTTTTCCTACTGACGAATTCCAGTCACCCATGACTATTAAATTTTCGTCCCCCTTCACTACCTGAATAATTTCTTTTATCTCGTCATACATTTCATCTATTTCTTCATCATCTGCAGAGGTAGTTGGCATATAAACTTGTACTACTGTAGTAGGCATGGGCTTTGTGTCTATCTTGGCCACAATAATGCGTTCACTATGCTGTTTGTAGTAGCTAACCCGCACTCCTATTTTTTTATTCATTATTAAACCTACACCTGCATTACCCCTATTTGATTTCGTATTTATAACCCTGTAATCACCTGACCAAAAGTCTTGTTCCTCCTGCCACCGAACTTCACTAATTCCCACTATATCTAACTTTAACCTATCCATCTCCCTTTTTAAATTTTCTAACCTACCTGCCCGATTAAGGGATCTGACATTCCACGCTCCAATCCGTAGAACGCCAGTTTTCTTTCTCCTGATAACGACGTCCTCCTGAGTAGTCCCCGCCCGGAGATCCGAATGGGGGACTATTTTACCTCCGGAATATTTTACCCAAGAGGACGCCATCATCATTTAATCATACAGTAGAGCTGCATGTCCTCGGGAAAAATTACGGCTGTAGTTTCCCCTTGCTTTCAGCCGTTCGCAGTACCAGCACAGCAAGGCCGTTTTGGTTAATGTTACAAGGCCAGATCAGTCAGTCATCCAGACTGTTGCCCCTGCAACTACTGAAAAGGCTGCTGCCCCTCTTCAGGAACCACATGTTTGTCTGGCCTCTCAACAGATACCCCTCCGTTGTGGTTGCACCTACGGCCATCTGTATCGCTGAGGCACGCAAGCCTCCGCACCAACAGCAAGGTCCATGGTTCATGGGGGGGGGGTAAAAAACAGTACATATAAAGAAAGAAATTCTCCAAAAGAGCTGAGAATCTCCCAGATACTACGTGAATGAAATCTGATAGACTAGCTAGACGAATTTTTCATTTATTCCAGAACCGCATAACGAAACGTAGATTACGGAAATTGAAAAGGAACTAAGAGAATTAAAAATTACAGAGGAGTCATTTCTCGATAGAACTGGTCGAATAGCACTAAAGACGACAAAATAAGTTTGCAAGACAAATTTAAAGCAAGACAAATTTAAAATAAAGTCGAAATGCATTATCTTGGGAGAGAAGAAAAAGGTCAAACACAACGAAGAAACACTTGATATATTAGAGGGAAACCACGCGGGGCAATGACTGACTCGTCGTACTCGAGACAGGGTGAAATGGAAGAAGAAGAAAGACTAAAGACTACAATTTGTCCTTGTGTGGAGCGTAGTCATCGCGAGGTGAAATAGCCGCGGCAGAAGCGGAACGAAAATATTGCTTTGTATGGCGATGGCGTGAATACGAGTGACGTCACGGTTGCTACAACACCTACGTATGGAGGCGGCCAGTAACCAAATATACCCAAAACCTAGCTGAAAGTAATTATAAATTCCAAACGACGCCTGAATTATGGTTGTATTCAGGAGCCTACCAATTCTCATAACACCCGTCGAAATCAAAAAGTTATCCAGAATGGGAAAGGAACTTCTGCGACTGACTTAGACAGTATAACTAATGAAGATGGACAAACATATCTCCCAAGGAAACCGTCGGTTTTTTCATTGAGATTTATTACCAATTTTTTCAGTTCACTTTCCCCCCCACCGTGATGGATAAAACTCGATCATACCAATGCCGAAACCAACGGCCTAAGACTCACAGCGAACTACAGATGAATCAACTTGTTGAACACCATGCGCAAGATACTGAAAAGATTAATATTAGCAGGAATACAGTAATGACTCACGGAAAACGGGACAATAAGGCTGGAAGAACAATTCGTATTTCTGACGCAACTATGAGCAGAAATGAAAATTATACGAATGATTAAACATGCTACCAACTGGTGGAATGCGTCCTAATCAACAGCAGCCACTTTCCTCTATTTGGAGTTACCTTATGATAAAGTATATCAAGAGAAACGAGAAAATCATAGACCCTGACTACCATTCCCCAGTGCTACATCCATCTACTGGACGGTTATCTGCAAGGAGAAACGATTACGGACACAATTGAAGGAAAATACTCGAGCGTTATCTGCTGACATACCACAAGGATCGGTTTCCTCGCTGGAATTGTTTAGTGTTTTCTTCAGCAAACAATAGAAACTAAATGTACAAGTTCCTCAATAAGCTGAGAAAACAATACTTCCAAAAGGTTTCAAGACTACAAAGACAAATGGACAAATTCGTTTCCTGGTTTAGGAGGAACAGAAGTGCTCTAAACGCAAACAGAACCACAAAATTGACAAAGTCTTTTTCTAACCTCAGAAATTAATTCGTTTTGTTTGATATTATAAATTTTCTTCGTCATTATTTCAATAACTTTATAGTCTTGATGTAAACACAGCTACAAACAGTAGTTTGCGACAGTTACTCGCTGATAGTCATCTTAGACACGCGGGCTGTCACATCTACATCTACAACTGCGTCTATGTCTATACTTCGCAAGCCACCTTATGGTGTGTGGTGCAGGGTATTTTGTGCACCGCTATCAGTTCCCTCCTTTCCTGCCTAAGTTGGGAATGGTGCTCGGGAAGAAGGAGTCTCTCGTATTTTGCTTTCATGATCCTCGCGTAAAATATTCATAGGAGTAAGTAATATACTGTTCACTCTTCTAGGAATGTACGTTTTCGCAATTTTAACAGTAAACCATATCGTAATCCAAAATGCCTCTCGTGTGGTGACTGCCATTGGAATTAGTTAAACACATCCGTGGACGCTTTTACACTTACTAAATGTACCTGCCACGAAACGCGCTGTTCTTCCTCGGATCTTCCCGATATCATCTGTCGTATCCCATGAATAACCCATAGTGATAAGCAATACTGAAACATCTGTCAAATGAGGGTCTTGTAAGCAACCTCTTCCGCAGGTGGTCTACATTTCCTGAGGCCAATAAATGTATCTGGGATTAGCCCTATCCTACGGTTGGTTTTTTGTGCTCTTTCTAACGCTTACTCCCAGATATTTAAGACTTCCTGACGGATTACACATGTCTGCTGGACTGAGACTCGAAACTGTCCCAATCTGTCAAGTAGTTTTCATCTTCCAGGAAGTGTTGAATCAGAGCACACTCCGCTGCTGAGTGAAGAAGAATTCTGTATCTCTAGTGATTATGCGACAATCATGTAATCAAACGATAACGAGTCTTTCCCTCTGCTCATTCCCAATAAGCTACATTTGTTTATCTTAAGGGTCAACGGCCAATCCCTGCACTAAGTATCGATCTTCTATAGGTCTTCCTACACACTCTCACTACATATTCTCAGAGCTTCTCCCATTTTCCTTTCTCCTGACTAGATGCGCTTGTCTGATCTCATTTCCACTCCATCATATGCATTATCTGCAGCACTACTGCACCAAATCTCCTTCACAAGCTGCAGTATATCTTGTACCATTACTTCAGTCCTAGAAAGGAAATAACATTCTTCCTTCTCCACCTTCATACATAAACAACACACCCATGCCTGACTTACATTTTTCCAATTTTTTATGTACTCTCATTCAGCAATCTGCTTGGAGCTGGTGACCAAGACCTAGCCTAAATCTCCAAATCTGTATCATTTGTTTTAAAATATCATGTATATCTCACAACCAACCCTCACACTCACTGACCATTAAAATAGCAACATCGTATAAATGAGATACAAGAAACGTCAAACTGGTATCAAGCGTATATAAATATATGTGAAGGCTCTAGTAGGAAGCGTCGGAAAGTCTTCCATACTGCTCGCAGATGATGATGCTGACTTTAAGAAAGTAGCAAACTGAAAGACAGTACCGCTTTGCAGAATGACCCACAAAGGACTGATGATTGGTTCAGGTACTGACATTGACGCTGAACGTAAATAAGCGTAACATACTACATATACACAGGAAAAGAAATCGGCTACTGTACAACTACACTTTGATGAAAAACTCGGGAAGCAGAATCTACCGTAAAATATCTAGGAGTAACTATCCAACAATAGTGAACAAAGGACGGGTCCTGCTCTTTTGCAAGTGCACACATTAATGTTTTGTTTTATCACCCAAACATGTTTCACCACATTTGTGGCATCCTTAGTGGTTTTTTATTATTTTTCTGAAATACATCTGCAAACAGTAGACACAGAAAATCGCTACACTGAATTATTTTACTTATTTATTCATTTATTTTTTGATCTGAACTCTAAAATGTATCGTATGGAAAAATTCGTGGGATATGCCAGTTTTTGGTGCTACCACTGTAGTGTTTAGCTAGTCCTTAGATGTAACAAGCCTGTTTTTATGTACCAGACGTGTATCGTGTAAATCAGGTGAACCTGTGGACATCAATAAAAGTTTGTGAAGCTTCGGTATGGAGGACTATTTCGTGTAGATTGTTATTCATGGATTATCTTTCGTATTTTGACAGTGTTTACCCACGTTTTATCGTGCTCGTTTGTAAATACTGCGTCGTCTTATGGTGCTGTGCTTGCACATACGTTTCACTGCACACATTTATGTCCCTCGTGAGCTCCCGGCTATTTGTTTACTGTTTCGTTTTAGTTTGACATTCGCGAACTTTAGAACTCTTCGTTTGTTTCCATTCTTGTGTGTGTGTGTGTGTGTGTGTGTGTGTGTGTGTGTGTGAATGTGTGCCTTATTTTGTCTTTTCCTATAATTTGTTGAATAGTGTTTTGTTGCATAGTACTGTTTGGCAATTGATAACTTTTTTGCCCTGTGTGATATCTTTCTGCATGTGGTAACTGTCTTCTGGTGTTAAAAATTGGTACAGATGGTTACTGTGTCTTAGTATTTGTAGGGCTGCTTCCATGCCAATGCGGTGGTGAGTGTTTTTGATGAGGTGTTCTGCAAATATGGAATGTGTTCTGTCACTTTTCAGTGCTCTTAAATGTTCTGAGTATCTGATCCTGAAATTTCTACATGTCTGTCCCATACATAATGGATCACATTCTTTGATCGTTAGCTGATACATACCTGCTTTGTTGAATTTATCTGTGGTGGTGTTAGGTATTTTTAATCTCTTCTTCTGAATGTTGTTTGCTTTATATACCAAATTTATATCTTGTTTCTGCATGACGATTCCTGTTCTCTATTGTTGTGAAACGTCTGAGTGTGCTATGGTTTCTCGTTGTTGTGGTTTCTTCACCCTCTGCGCATTGTGTGTTTTCTGTTGCGTGTTTATTGCTGGTTTATTGTATTGTGATCCTGTTGTCAACATTCTGTGTCACTTGTGTCTTTATTTTACGACTTGGTTTGTCAACAACGTTTATTTTGTTACCATTTTCGGTGGCAAAATGTCTGATTTATTTAGTTCTCGTGTGTAACCATCTTTGTCTATTGGAACACTGTTCAGTCTGTGTAGAAGGTATCTGAGGCTTGCTTGCTTGTGGGCTGTCAGATGGTTTGCTCTGTTGTGAATGACGCACTGCTTGGTGTTGGTTTTCTGTATAGTGAAAACCGATGTTAGTAGTTTTTTTTATTGTGATGTCTAGGAAATCTATTTTTTGTCTCTTTCAGTTTCAAGGTTGAATTGTCTTTTTGGATGAGCAGTGTTGATGACTCTGTGTAACTCTAGTATCCAGTTATGTGATCCATCTATCAAACAAATTATGTCATCAACAGAACAGTACTAATATATAAATTTGTACTGCTTTGGTTTTATTAGTTCCTCAAATATTTTGTTTTCAAGATGGTTAAGGAAGATGTTGGTCAGCTGGCCAGTTACGGGTGACCCAATGCAGAGTTATTCCTGTTGGATGTAGAATTCGTCTCTAAATCTGATATAATTTTGTCCTCTGTTATATGACCAAACACCACTATCTAACGAAACACTGTTCAACACTCTAAACGAATTATCGGAAAGCACAAAGGATGGAAACAAACGGAACAGATCTAAGGTTCGAGGACGACAAACCAAACCAAAACAGTATACAAATGACAGCCGGAAATTTGTGCTGTGAAACGTGTGTCCAAGCCACAGCAACATAACACGACGCAGTATTTACGAAACGATCAGTGACGAAATACAATAGATAATCCATGAATAAAAAAGTACACGAATTAGTTCACCGGACCTATACTTCACAAAACTTTTATCTATGTCCACAGGTTCAGCTCAACAACACGAAACTCGTGTGGTACATAAAAATAAATTTGTTACAGCTAAGGACCAGCAAAATACTACAGTCCTAGGGCCAAAAACTGGCATATACCACGATTTTTCCCGTAATATACAGACAATAAACAGAAAAGTTCACTGAAGATGATTTTCTAACATCCGTCATGTTTGAAGATGACATGTTGTACTAATTTAGACCTGTAGCTGATTTTGGTTGGTAGCCACAGGACACACATAAAATAAAAGGTAAAGCGCACATACAATTTCAGTGCCAACAAAAACTTATTTATCATACTTATTAACTTAGAAATTACCGGCATGTATCTATTTCAGGAAGATAATAAACCCCACTGAGGATACCAGAAGTGTGATGAAACATGTTTGGATGTAAAAAAAGTGCTTGCAAAAACGGGGCACCCATCCTTAATTCATTATTATTTTTCTGCAAGCACGGGAACTGAGCTCAAAACTCCAGTACGATAAAAACTCTCCAGAGCGACCTTAAAAGCAATGACTGCGTAAAACAGATAGTATGGAAATCAGATCCCAAACTGAAATTCATAGGAACAAAGTAAGGGAATGTAACTCATCCACAAAGGAAGTAGCTTATAGGAGCTTGTTCAACCGATACTTGAGTACTGTTCATCAAATTGAGATTCATACCAGGCAGGACTGATAGAAGAGACAGAGAAGATCCAACGAAGAGCGGCACGTTTCGTCACGAGGTCCTATAGCCGGAGATGCTTAACGAACTCCAGTGGCAGACGTTACACGCAAGTTGTTGTGCATCACGGAGAGGTAAATTACTGTAATTTCGAGAGCACATTGTCCGGGAAGAATCGGACAACGTATTACTTCTTCCCACATACACCTTGCGAAGTGACCATGACGAGAAAATTCGAGAAATTAAAGCTAATACAGAGGTTTACCGAGAATCTTTCTTCTCAAGTTCCTTTCGCCAGTGGAACAGGGTAAGGGGGATCAGTTAATGGGACCAGAAGTATCATCCACTACACGCTGTCAATTGGCGTGCAGAATATCATGTAGGTGTAAAAGTGTACGATACGCAGAGATATGCAAATGAATATCATTTTAGGACAACTGTACAAAGTAGGTGGGAGTAACACCATCTCCATTTGTATACAAGGAAAGATTGCGCAGCTGATTCCACATTCAGAAATCGTATTTGAATTTGTTATGTCTCACGATGAAAGGGAAACACCTACCAGCAAATGTCGAAATTGGAGAGCGGCACGACCGAGGCCTGCCGAGGTTGCAGTTTATCGTTCAGCGATATCACTACTCACATTGGTTGGGATATGCCGGCTGATAATGCAGAGGCTATAGATTCAAGAGGGTCATATTCAAATCCATGCACCGTCTCGGCGTCCCCATGCAAACAATACCAGAGATCGGCAGTCATGTTCATCGCTCAGTCTTGCGCCATCGTGCTGCTACGCCACGTACTTCTAGTCAGAAAAAGCGCTTGTTAACAGCGAGACAATTATCTACACGGACAGTGTGATGACGTCTGGAGCAGCATGGGCTGTCAGTACGGCGACCACTGTTGCGTCTTCCCTCCTTGCAGGTCCAGAGACGCGCCGACATGGCTGGGTTGCTAAGAGATTAGCACGCTACCACCTGCTAGCCATAACTACTGTATAAGGGGCAATCAGAAAGCTTCTGTCTGAGAGCGTTGCTGCAGCGTATTTGCACGCAGCACGACTCCGATGAGGGTACATACAACGAAACGCCAAAGAAACTTGTATAGACATGAAAGTTCAAATATAGAGATATATAACAGCCGGAATACGACGCGGCGGTTGGCAACGCCTATATAAGACAAGTGTCGGGCTCAGTTGTTAGATCGGTTGCTGCTGCTACAATAGCAAGTTGACAACATTTAAGTTCAAATGGTGCAAATGGCTCTAAGCATAACATCGGAGGTCATCAGTCCCCTTTAGTTACAACTACTTAAACCTAACTAACCTAAGGATATCACACACATCCATGCCCAAGGCAGGATCCAAAACTGCGACCGTAGCAGCAGCGCGGTTCCTAATTGAAGCGCCTAGAACCGCTAGGCCACCGCGGCCGGCAACATTTAAGTGAGTTTGAACGTGGTGTTATAATCGGCGCACGTGCGATAGGACACAGCTTCTCCGACGTAGCGATGAAGTGGGGATTTTCCCGTGCGACTATTTCACGAGTGTACCATGAATATCAGGAATCCGCTAAAACATCAAAAATCAAATCGCGGTGACCGGGAAAAGATCCTGTAAGGACGGGACCAACGACGACTGAAGAGAATTGTTCAACGTGACGGAAGTGCAATCCTTCCGCAAATTGCTGCAGATTTCAATGCTGGGCCATCAAAAAGTGTCAGCATACAAGCCATTCAATGAAACATCATCGACATAGGCTTTCGTAGCCGAAGGCCCAATCGTGTACACTTGATGATTGCACGACACAATGCTTTACCCCCCGCCTGGGCCCGTCAACACCGACATTGAACTGTTGATGACTGGAAACATGTTGCCTGGTCGGACGAGTCTCGTTTCAAATTGTATCGAGCGGATGGACGTGCACGGGTATGGAGATAAACTCATGAATCCATGGACCCTGCATGTCAGCAGGGGATTGTTGAAGCTGGTGGAGGCTCTGTAATGGCGTGGGGAGTGTGCAGTTGGAGTGATATGGGACCCATGATACGTCTAGATACGAATCTGACAGGTGTCGATTCCGATGGACTTGGGCAATTCCAGGAGGACAGCCTGACACCCCAGACGTCGAAAATTGCTACAGAGTGGCTCCAGGAACACTCTTCAGAGTTTAAACACTTCTGCTGGCCACCAAACTCCCCAGACATGAATATTATTGAACATATCTGGGATGCCTTGCAACGTGCTGTTCAGAAGAGATCTCCACCTCTTCGTAGTCTTACGGATTTATGGACAGCCGTGCAGGATTCATGCTGTCAATTTCCTCCACCTCTACTTCAGACATCATTCGAGTCCATGCCACGTCGTATTGCGGTACTTCTGCGTGCTTGCGGAGGCGTTACACGATATCTGGCAGGTCTACCAGTTTTTCTGCCTCTTCAGTGTAAACACAGACATGTACACATGGGATTACTGTGGCATCCGTGTTTTTCCAATGTGCGTGCCATGAATGCGGTGACTATTTCGACGTTATTACCAAATGGACGTAGACGGAACCTACGTACTATTACTCTTTTCTTGGCTACCGAAGGACAGGCACTGGTAGACGTCCGTCGGGCAGTGAAGGCTGTGTGTGGGAAAGCATGTCTGTCGAAAACCATCATTGTGGAATGGTGCGCCAAGTTCCGTGCTGGTCGCGAAAGACCCAAGACGCCGTTCGATCAGGGGGGCCAACCAGAAGTTAGGTCAACGCAAGTGGGAGACTTTCGACTACCCACCCTACAGTCTTGATCTCCTGTCATGTGATTACCATGCCTTCTGCCCATTGAAAAAAGGCCTCGAAGGGTCAATAATTCCAGTTGGACGAGGGTGTGCAGTATCCACATCAGGACTTCTTCACGCAGCAGTCTATCTTCAACCTGGCGAGTCGGTGAGATGATGGACTCAATGCTCAAGGCCATTTTGCCTGATTGGCATACCAGTTCTGGACTGTACAGCATTCGAACAGAAACTTTTTTCGGTCGCCTCTTATAGAACTCTGATTCTGAACTTGAACAGCTGGGAATGACGTACTCATATCTTTCATCCAAGCACAGTTCTATTGCACAGTTGCTAAATTAAGCCCCCCTCCCCCCCCCCCCCCCCCCCCGACCTCTCCAAAATCACCCAAAAACTTCATCATGCTTTGTCCCTGGTATACCGTTCATGCACAAGAAGTAACATTTTGCTATTTAATATCCTTCCTGACATCGAAATTATAATGGGCTACAATGTAGCAAAGAAAAATAAATACCAGAAAATGAAAAATGAGTTGTCAGAACATCGGTTTTGATAAATGCTAGACTCCAGCCGCTTGGCCACGTTTACAGATGGAGTTCGGGGCCGACTACTGGAGACGCTGGCAATTAACGGCACGTCCGCCTCCGGTAGGTTGGGAGGGCGAGGATGCTGCCCCCTGCGGCGCAGCCACCGTTCGCCAGTGGCAGTTTGTTTTGCGGCCGCAGGAATGCAGCTCTCTCTGTATCGCGGCCTCCCCATCTCACGTCTGCAGGTGTCCCTTAAGGGCTGTTGCTGCACCTGCGACGCATGAGGAGGATAGCGGATGGCGGGCTCACACCTAACTGCCCTCTCTGCGCCGTTACCGGGTGGCCGCGTCTGAGAAACTGAGAAATACTGAGATCCTGATGAAGTCGGCGATAATTAGGTGTTACACGACACCAACAACATCAAAAGGAAGCAACATTTCAAAAGATTTCCCATCTGATGGTACGCACCCTTGAGCTGCAACAAAAAATACTTTGCGGCATGGCTTGAAAAGAAAGACTCATTTGATGTAAAACTGTTATGGGGAGCTGGCGTTGATATCAATGAAATTTTTGTTTAGTTTTCCTGAGACTTGATGCGCTGTAACGGGAGTGGAGTGTCATTTGGATCTGCAAAACTGTTTTTTTTTTTATTTTTTTTATTTCAAAGTAGGCATCTTGTGCGTGGTTCCTTGGTTGGAACATGGCATCGTCAAAACACTCTTTCTTTTCAATATTTTATCGTTAACGACAGTGAAGTCTAAAGATACTGAAATTTTGTAAGTTGTCTGCTCATTCACTGACATCAGTTAGGAAGTGAATGGCTAAATCCGAGAAAGGTTTACTACTTTAAGAATGTAATCCGCATGAAGAATAGTGCGTAGCGGCAGCCGCAGGTGAAAACATTGATAAAGTCATGAATTTAGTACCAACTCAACGGCGATAAGAGACGTAAGAAATTGCTGACGAAATAAAACTAGACTGAAGCTTACGATATATAAGGTGCATTACAATTAGTAGCAAAAACAGACACGGATGAATGAATATGATAATTAGAGCGAGAAATGTTTATTTGATTTCCGTAAAACTCTGAGAAGGTTTCTTTAAAAGCACGATCGATTTCCTTCCCCCTCCCCCCCCCCCCCGCTTTTCTCTTATCCGAGCTTGTGCTCCATCCCTAATGGCCGCCGGAGTGGCCGAGTGGTTCTAGGCACTACGATCTGGAATCGCGCGACCGCTACGGTCGCAGGTTGGAATCCTGCCTCGGGCATGGATGTGTGTGTTGTCCTTAGGTTAGTTAGGTTTAAGTAGTTCTAAGTTCTAGGGGACTGATGACCTGAGAAGTTAAGTCCCATAGTGCTCAAAGCCATTTGAACCATCCCTAATGAAATCATTACTGATGGCACGATAAACTCTAATCTTTCTTCCTATTGTGGTGAAGCGTTTCCTCTTCTCCCGCAACATCACGATGTGTATGCTGTGAACATTCTCGTTGCTACGTCGGTGCTCTACTATTAGCCAAAGAACGCGACAGTTACCTCTGCTTCTGCGAGCGATTTCAGGATGTCAGCAAAACATAGGCAAGTTCGTCCGGCAGCAGCTAAACCGTATAAGGCTAAAGCCAGAACCTGGGTTTCATATAACAAGTTACATATATGAAACAAATAATGCGCTTGGGTTCGCTTTGCCAGTTCAGCACATGGACGATGAATGATAAAATCACATACGTACTAAGAGGGTAGCTTGATGAGCCTGGTGAAAAAGCAAGAAGAAATGTTTCTTTCCTAAACAACTCGCCTTACTTCTCGACGAAGTCCCCTTTGAGGGACATACACTTGGTCCGACGACCCTTCAGCTTTTCCACCCATGGGAAAATAGTTTCTATCAAACTCTTCAAAGCCGGTCGGAGTGGCCGAGCGGTTCTAGGTGCTTCAGTCTGGAACCCCGCGGCCGCTACGGTCGCAGGTTCGAATCCTGCCTCGGGCATGGGTGTGTATGATTTACTTAGGTTAATTAGGTTTAAGTAGTTCTAAGTTCTAGGGGATTGATGACCTCAGAAATTAAGTCCTGTAGTGCTCAGATCCTTTTGAGCCAAACTCTTCAACATACTCGTTTACTGCAACCATCACTTCCTTATATGATGAAAATTTCTTCCCAGCAAGCCAAAGTTTCAAGTTAGGGAACATGATTAACTCAGTTGGGGCCACATGTGGTAAATAGGCTGGATCAGCTACTTTGGCTACTCAAAGCCCAGGTCACACACTTTCGACAATTTCACCGATAATGTGTATGATGGTGCGTTATCCTGGTGAAAGAGCACGTTTTCGCTTGCCAACCTTGGTCTTTCTTCAGCCAACGCAAGTTTCAATCGATCCAACAATGAAACATAATTAGATATAGTTATGGCTCTGCCTAAGTAATCTATAAGGACTATTCCTTCGAAATCCCACACCTTACCAGGTGACAAGATGGTCTTTGTTTTCTTCGGTGCTCTTTCATCAGCCTTTGCCCAGTGTTTTGACTAACGTTTTGACTCTGGCGTGTAATGATGGATTCAGATTTCATCCACAGTCACAAATCGACGCAAGAAGTCTTTTGCATTGCGATTAAACATTTCCAGATATTGTTGTGACAGAAGCGATTTTCGTCGACGGTCAGCAATCGCAGCACCCTCTCGCACACAAGTTCTTCAAAGCTAGTTCTCCATGCAAGATTTGACGCACTCGCTCAGTTGAGATGCCTACAGACTCAGCAGCCTCACGAATTTTTATTGGGCGGTCTCGCATGACCATCACTGATTTTTTCAATGGTTGCCTTTGAGGTGACTTCAGTTGGACGATGGGCGTGCGCTTCGTCTTCGATGCTTATCCGACCATGTTTAAATTCATTAACCTAAAAGTAGATGGTCTTCAATGATGGTGCAGAGTCCGCATGAACTACACTCTTGGAAATGGAAAAAAGAACACATTGACACCGGTGTGTCAGACCCACCATACTTGCTCCGGACACTGCGAGAGGGCTGTACAAGCAATGATCACACGCACGGCACAGCGGACACACCAGGAACCGCGGTGTTGGCCGTCAGTGTCAGCCAGTTTGCCGTGGCACACGGAGCTCCATCGCAGTCTTTAACACTGGTAGCATGCCGCGACAGCGTGGACGTGAACCGTATGTGCAGTTGACGGACTTTGAGCGAGGGCGTATAGTGGGCATGCGGGAGGCCGGGTGGACGTACCGCCGAATTGCTCAACACGTGGGGCGTGAGGTCTCCACAGTACATCGATGTTGTCGCCAGTGGTCGGCGGAAGGTGCACGTGCCCGTCGACCTGGGACCGGACCGCAGCGAAGCACTGATGCACGCCAAGACCGTAGGATCCTACGCAGTGCCGTAGGGGACCGCACCGCCACTTCCCAGCAAATTAGGGACACTGTTGCTCCTGGGGTATCGGCGAGGACCATTCGCAACCGTCTCCATGAAGCTGGGCTACGGTCCCGCACACCGTTAGGCCGTCTTCCGCTCACGCCCCAACATCGTGCAGCCCGCCTCCAGTGGTGTCGCGACAGGCGTGAATGGAGGGACGAATGGAGACGTGTCGTCTTCAGCGATGAGAGTCGCTTCTGCCTTGGTGCCAATGATGGTCGTATGCGTGTTTGGCGCCGTGCAGGTGAGCGCCACAATCAGGACTGCATACGACCGAGGCACACAGGGCCAACACCCGGCATCATGGTGTGGGGAGCGATCTCCTACACTGGCCGTACACCACTGGTGATCGTCGAGGGGACACTGAATAGTGCACGGTACATCCAAACCGTCATCGAACCCATCTTTCTACTATTCCTAGACCGGCAAGGGAACTTGCTGTTCCAACAGGACAATGCACGTCCGCATGTATCCCGTGCCACCCAACGTGCTCTAGAAGGTGTAAGTCAACTACCCTGGCCAGCAAGATCTCCGGATCTGTCCCCCATTGAGCATGTTTGGGACTGGATGAAGCGTCGTCTCACGCGGTCTGCACGTCCAGCACGAACGCTGGTCCAACTGAGGCGCCAGGTGGAAATGGCATGGCAAGCCGTTCCACAGGACTACATCCAGCATCTCTACGATCGTCTCCATAGGAGAATAGCAGCCTGCATTGCTGCGAAAGGTGGATATACACTGTACTAGTGCCGACATTGTGCATGCTCTGTTGCCTGTGTCTATGTGCCTGTGGTTCTGTCAGTGTGATCATGTGATGTATCTGACCCCAGGAATGTGTCAATAAAGTTTCCCCTTCCTGGGACAATGAATTCACGGTGTTCTTATTTCAATTTCCAGGAGTGTGTATCGAGTTCTGTTGTGATCTGTGCGGCAGTCCAGTCTTTCTAGTGAAAGTGCTTAATAGCAGCACGGAACTCGGTCTCCATATCTTCCATCGCAGTCGTCTCACTGACCAACTCAGACTGCTGTCAACAATGAACTGTAAGCTTTACACTGTTGAAATTTCTTACACGAACCTTGGAATAACCAAACTTACCAACCATGAAAGCGCTACAAAAATGTTCCGTCATTTCAGGGAAATTTATCAGACTTATGAAAGCTACCCTTACTCTCAGTCCTTCAACGACTGAAACTAAGTTAAGCTTGGACGTAACTGGAATCTATTTTCAAAAAAGTTCCAAAGTGCACAGGGAAGTCTTACCGCAAAGTGCAGCTTTAGGCATACTTCGGCAGATCTGCTGCGTCATACAAACAGTATCACCTGAGTAGACTCTGACTTGACTCTGTCTCTTTATCCGGCCATCTGGAGTTATGTGTTATCAACGTTCGATACCACGCTTGTTAGGGGCTGCAGTTATCGACCGCGGTCCGTATTATTATCGTTGGACCCGCGAGTCGCGAACAGCGCCGCTCCGCGGCTTTTATCAAGTTTCTGGCTAGGTCTCGTCCACTCTTGCTCGGGACGTCAAGTAGTAAAGTAGCATAGCCTTCAGCTGATAGGAAGCAACCTCTAACAAGGGTATTAGTAACGTATGGCCTTAGTGATACCTCAATAGCTATCTGTTTATAATTATATGTATGCAACCAAAAAGAATTCTGTACAACCAGTTAAGTACAATATATATTATTTTTTACCAACGACTTCAAATTATTTTAGTCGTTGCAGATCGAGACCATCAGCCAGCATGTTATCGACGTTACTGACAAACCTGCTGTGATTTATATGTTCCTATTTAGCATTGGCCACCAGTCAACATCAGCGACGACTCGATCGTCGTCATCATAACAGGTCACATACTATGTCAGTGTTATTTCATACTCACGACGCTTTTCGAAGGTTTAAACATCCATCATCAGAGGGATGTACATTTGTTGATATGACACACGTGTGTGTTGTATTACGATGTTGGGGTATCTTCTGGGACTCTCTCAGGTGGTCTGACGTAACACAGTAAGTTTACAATATGTGACAGTTTACATTTGATGTGTTACGACAGAGAAAGAAACCTGTGACCACTGGAGACAGAGACACAACCTACCCCAAAATCGTAACACAACACACACATATGTCACACTTGTAAATCCACCTGATGATGGAGGTTTAAACCTCCGAAACGCGCGGTGAATGTAAATAAACACTGAGTGGTAACAGTAAACTTGTTGTCTCATTCGGAAGAAATGTTTTCTTGCAGTGATGAGTATTTAATTTAAGGACAGAACTGTAGATCAAGTTTCCGTAGGATAAGAGAGAGAATGAGATTTAGAACAATGTAAAGTCACTCATAATTTCCGGGAGATTTAAATTTTTCATTAGGCTTTTGGCGTAATAAGGAAATGGGCACATTCCGTACAGTGATGGTAAAACGCCAGATTAACGTAATCATTTAAAATTTCTGTTATTGATGACTTTCTCAGTCTGACTGAGATGAATTAGTGTTTCAATTTATTACACGGCAGCAGATTAGTGTACGGGGACTGTCAGGATCTTAAAAGAAACACAGCCAGCAAGCATGCACTTCATTTGGCTCTCGGAGAAGCAGCGTTAATGAGGTGTATAATTGGGACAATCTCTGCCTCCCATCCCGTGTTAACTTGTCGGACGTTTTATGATTGGGACCGGCTGCGGAGCCAAACGACCCGGGGAGCATTTCACAGGTAAATTAGATAACGGTCGGCCGGCAGGAACGGGCCGCGAGGCGCGAACGCACAGGTAGCCGGCCGGAATGTCAGCCAGGGGGGGGAGGGAACCGAGGGGTGGCTCCGTCCAGATGCCGAATGTTGCGGCCTATAAACGCGGCGCGAGCAGTGACAAAGGCGGCGGCGGCGGCGGCGGCTGAGGCGGAATGCGATGCGGCGGCTACCGGGCCGGGCCGGGCCGCGTCCGCGTGCAGTTTATTACGGCTGATGAGGGCGACCCCCGCGGCGCCAGGTAGCCGCCAGGGGACTACCTGCGCACAGCGGGCAGCGCGGGCCCTGCCCCTGGTAACGAGCCCACCTACCCCCGCCCAGCCCGGCACTTTGTATGCTCCTGCGACTAGCAGTGCACTCCAATAAGCGACTGTATCTTGCACCCCTTGACTTCTTAAGTAATAGAACCCAGTACGTTGTCCTCGATGGTGAGGAGTGCCCAGGGAAGTGTGGTAGGGAATGCCGGACATTTGCCACGCCGGACATTTGCCACGCCGGACATTTCCCACACTTGCCCCTTCGCCAGGTAGCGATCCGTCAGGTAAGGGACGCTCTTCCTCGTACTTCTTCTGTCCGCTTTCAAACCGCCGTCTCCACATCTCACATGATACAACAAGTGCATAACCGACCTTCTTCTTCGACATCTTGGCGAAATACAGAGCTTCTTTTCCGAAATCGAAATATTTATATCTTTTGGGAAAAGAAAGCAATTCCGACGATTATATCAGTATGTAATTAGTTCTGCCAGATATAAATATAGATCCCTCTGTCTGTACGGTAGCTTCCTTTCACGCTTACTGTTTGCGATAGAAACAGTCCATCGCCATGGGAGCAACAAGAAAGGAACGCTGTAAACAGAAGGCGAATGTATGCTAATCATTTCTTCTTGATCGTTGCATTTGTGCCTACTTTAATTACTACAACTGCATGCCCAAAAGACAATAAGGAAAGAAGAAATGGATATGTGAATGTTTGAAAAGAAGAACGACGTACTCCATATTAATTTACTCTCTAAAATCCGATATCCCTTGCGGCGAAACATTAGTTAATAAAGTGTAGCGTGACAATGTTCAAAAAATGACTGAAAGTACGTTCATAAACAGAGATAAGAACATCTACGACTGACATGTCATCTAAAGTCGACAGACAATTTTAAAATGTTAGAAATAAGGAAATGAAGTAATATAGAATGCTATGCTTGTGCCGTACGTTGTTTTTCTACATTGTTTAGCTCTGGTATTTACAGAGTCACAGAGAAAGCATCCTACGTTTTGGAGGGAAAAGCCGTAATTGTAATGATCTCCACTACAACAGAAACAATAAGCACAACTTAAGGAAAAGTAATGTAATGTGTGTTCCAGCTCACAAGCAACATTGAAGCAGGCAGTTCCTGTGACTTAGTATGGACAGAGGTTATATTCGACAACCGGAATAAATTAATACCTTGCTCCTTTTACCAACCTCCGGTCTCAGATGAACAGCTACTGAACATTTCAAAGAAAACTCGAGTCTCATCGCAAATAGGTACCCTACTCATAAATTTATAGTTGGCAGTGACTTCAATCTACCCTCCGTATGTTGACAAAAATACGTTTTCAGACCCTACTGTAGATATAAAATAACTTCCATAATTTTTCTAAATGCTTTTAAAAAAATTATTTTGAACAATTAGTTCACGAGGCCATTCAAATTGTAAATGGTTACGAAAACACACTTGATCTCTTAGCCACAAATAATCCTGAGCATTACGACGGGTACAGGAATTAGTGAACACACAGTCTTAGCGAGGCTCAATTCCGTAACAAAGAAATTCACCAAAACTAAACGCGAAATATATATATTTATAAAAGCAACTAAAAATTCGGTTGACGTCTTTCTAAGAGACAGTCTCCAATCCTTCCAAACTATGTAAGTGAAGACTGTATGTGGCTTAAGTTCAAAGAAATAGTATCAACAGCACTCGAGAGATTCATACCAAATAAATTAATATCAGACGGAACTGATACCCCCTTGGTACACAAAACACGACAGAAAGCTGCTGCAGGAGCACCGACAAAAGCACGTATAATTTAGACGACCGCAAAATCTCCAAGATTGGCGAAGTTTTACTGTGGCTCGAAATTTGGTGCGGATTTCAATGCGAGATGCATTTAATAGTTTCCACAGCGAAACTCTCTCTAGAAATGTGGCGAAAAATCCCTAGAGATTCTGGTCCTAAAGAAAACCAGCGAAAAGGCGCAGGAAGTACTTTTAATGCGGGTGGGCGGCGGGTGAGGAGGAGGAGGGGGAGGGGGAGGAGCAGGAGAAGGGGGAGACAAGGGACCCAACCCTTTGGAGCAGGTAAAATCGTGGCAAATGTCCGGCGTGGCAAATGTCCGCACACCGTGGAAAGTCCGCTGTTGTTTTCTATCTACGTAAATGATCTTTTGGAGAGGGTGGATAGCAATATGCGGCTGTTTGCTGATGATGCTGTGGTGTATGGGAAGGTGTCGTCCTTGAGTGACTGTGGGAGGATACAAGATGACTTGGACAGGATTTGTTATTGGTGTAAACAATGGCAACTAACTCTAAATATAGATAAATCTAAATTAATGCAGATGAATAGGAAAAAGAATCAGGTAATATTTGAAAACTCCATTAGTAGTGTAGCGCTCGCCACAGTCACGTCGATTAAATATTTGGGCGTAACATTGCAGAGCGATTTGAAGTGGGACAAGCATGTAATGGCAGTTGTGGCGAAGGCGGATAGCCATCTTCGGTTCATTGGTAGAATTTTGGGAAGATGTGGTTCATCTGTAAAGGAGACCGCTTATAAAACACTAATACGACCTATTCTTGAGTACTGCTCGAGCGTTTGGGACCGCTATCAGGTCGGATTGAGTTAGGACATAGAAGCAATTCAGAGGCGGGCTGCTAGATTTGTTACTGGTAGGTTTGATCATCACGCGAGTGTTGCGGAAATGCTTCAGGAACTCGGGTGGGAGTCTCTAGAGAAAAGGAGGCGCTCTTTTCGCGAATCGGTACTGAGGAAATTTAGAGAACCAGCATTTGAGGCTGACTGCAGTACAATTTTACTGCCGCCATCTTACATTTCGCGGAAAGACCCCAAAGATAAGATAAGGGAGGTTAGGGCTCGTACAGAGGCATATAGGCAGTCATTCTTCCCTCCTTCTGTTTCGGAGTGGAACAGGGAGAGAAGATGCTAGTTGTGGTACGAGGTACCCTCCGCCACGCATCGTATCGTGGATTGCGGAATATGTATGTAGATGCAGATGTAGAAGTCTCATTTCGCGCGACTACAGTCTGGAGATAGGGTTAAGCTCGATATCGGTCGAGCTTTAATCAAAAGGAGCGGGTGGGGAGCCTGCTGCTTCGGCTGCGAGGAGAGTGGTCGGTTGGGTGGTGGTTTCTGGCGGTGTAGAGGGTGACTGGCCGCTCGCTCGGTGACGAGAGCCCTAGGAACGCTGGACGCTAGGGATGGAAAAAACCTACTGGCTACAGCCGAAACCGGTATTTTGGTTCTGAACGACCAGTAGTTTTCAGCATTTGTTTCGTGTCGGTTGTAATTGGTGTTTTTCTTTTATTATTATTTTTTTTTATTTTTTTGCTAAGAACTGGGCAAAAAAAGGAAAACAGAACAACGAAAGATACGTTAGGCACAGCACCAATACCAAAGTTTTGGGTTTTTAACTAACATTTAAAAGAAGGGGTTGTTTGAATTCGAAATATTTCCATTGCTTTGAAATACTGCGTTATTACAGAAAATGGGAACAGAGATCAGTGCTATTTTAATGGCAGGTAGTGTACACAGTACATGAGTGAAAAGAGTAGCGAATGCAGAGAGTGCTGGTCCGGAGTTGTGGCCGGTAGTGGAACTGTGAAGTGGTGACACCAGCTTGTAAGGGGTTGAAAGCAGCCCGCAGAACGAGAGAACGGTTCAGCAAGGTCCGGTAGAGAATAGAGATGCGTGGCGCTCACTGTCAAAGGTAAAGCACCGCAGTAAACTTCCTGTAGTTTCATTATGGGGGGGGGGGAGGCAGAAAATAATTCTCATTAATCGGAGACTCGAGGACTGGTAGTTTGTGGGCTTTATTAACTATCAGGAAATACTGGAAGTGTCTAGGGATGTAACAGAGTTTGGCTTAAACCTTAAGTGTCATAGTCTAAAGAAGACTAGAGGAGACCTTATTTGTCAAAGTGTAAAAGGGCAGAAACGGATATTAAAGGATGTGAATAGAAATCCTTTTCGCTTTTAATTTATACTGCCATATTCTTTTATCAATTAGTCTCTTCACCTGTAAGTGTGAAGTGTCCTATGTGCCGTCGTTCCTTTTTCAGTATCCGTCGTAATCTTTGTGTGATGACAGGATAGGCTCGGGTGTAGTCTCTGTATTTCTGCACTGGTTTGCTGGGTATCCCGAATGATAGATGGGCCACTGATTTATGTTCTCAGTAATTCGCTTTGTCACACGGGGTGAACTTTTTATAGTGAGGCTCGCAGCCCAAAATAATTACAGCTATCGGTGCTGCGAGAGTTGATATTAAAGGTTGCCGAGAGCAACTGAGTTGATTTAAGCAGTACATTTGAGGGAGGGAACATTGCATCTTCTCCCATATATGGTCATAACTTAACACCATCCCGCTCGTTGCAATACTCTCTCTAAACAAAACACAGTATAAAATCAGATGACGAAAGAGAAATGAATATTAATGGTTAAGAATAACCACCACCGCTTTGTTAATACACATTTCTTGCGTCACAACGCGTTTCGTTCTTTTAGAACATCATCAGGTATACGATTCGTTGCAATGTCGTGATATAAAACGCGTGCTTGTCATATGTAACGTTAGAGACAAAGTCTGGAAGCGACGATCACATTAATATTGTGCTGACTCTTTGGTGATATTATGGCTACCTGTTCACACTGTGCCAGCCTAGGGAATGTGAATGAAATAAGGTGTGATTTTCCTAACTAAATCACTCTGCCTTTGAGTCTAAATAAATAGTTTGTAACTATTTTCCATGTTTGTTTCGCTTCGTCTCATCTATAACGTGGTTTGGTTGTGCCATTTGCCTCTCTCTAAAGGATAAATATATTACCTGATCCAGAAATTTCTCTTTCTTGCTACTTCTACTTACATATTTGCGAAATGGGTTTCTCACATTTATACTTTTCTGGAACAGTTTACATTTGGTTGGTAGCATTCAGTAAGCTGTTACTCGAGCACCCACACGTATCACCAGTCAGTATGTACGCATTTCCTTCTACTTTTCAAGTTGTGCTCTTAACTTTTACAGTGAAATACTCTCGCATTGTTTTTTTGCACTGTATGGTATAGCTTACAGCACACACACTCTGTGTGTGTGTGTGTGTGTGTGTGTGTGTGTGTGTGTGTGTGTGTGTGTATGTGTGTGTGTGTGTGTGTGTGTGTGTAGTGTGGTGAAGGGGCTAGGTGAGTCGAAAAAAGTGGAGGGAACAATGTTAAGGGAGGACGTCGATGGGGGATTGAATTGTTGAATTGCCTACATCGGCTCTGATACCAATCTCACCATTACGCGCAAGCGCGGCTGTGTGTGTGTGTGTGTGTTGTGTTTTTTTCGGACTA
The DNA here is from genome assembly GCF_023864275.1 of Schistocerca cancellata. Classification (NCBI taxonomy): domain Eukaryota; kingdom Metazoa; phylum Arthropoda; class Insecta; order Orthoptera; family Acrididae; genus Schistocerca; species Schistocerca cancellata. Next base: position 815,857,931 of record NC_064627.1, on the reverse strand, counting down.
CTGGACGCAAAGTAACCGAAAAGCACTATACACATCCCATACAGCCTTGTGTCATCATGTAGTAAGGGCTATCAGATTAGTCTCCTGGAGGTGAGGGGATTGATGCTAATGGTTGGTTTGTGGGGCGCTCAACTGCTCGGTCATCAGCGCCCGTACGAAGTCCCAATTTTTACGCAATCCAATTGTTTACACAATCTAATCTAGCCACTGTCACGAATGATGATGATGATGATGATGATAAAACGATGAGGACAACAGAAACACTCAGTCACCAAGCAGAGAATATCCTCACACCGGCCGGGAATCGAGCCCGAGACCCCGTGATCCAGAGGCAGCATGCCGTGAGGGAGATAACTACGGGAAAAAGCCTAACCTACCAACGAAAGGGTGACATTCTACAAGTCGGATCATGGGATGTCAGAAGTCTGAATATCGTAAGGAAACCAGAAATTCTGCAGAGGCGCAACCTACATTAATGGGTCTCAGTGAATTCTAAATATGAAGAAGATAAAAATCTTTGTATTCTTCAGAAAATCCTGGAGACAAAATGAAGCACTAGCTAGATTACGTCATGGTGAGACGAGTGGAGTTTAAGGCTTTCCCAGTCGCCGATACAGACTCATATTACAATTATGTAATGATGAAGAGAATGTGTCGGAGGAAGTTGGATACTGAAGTGCTGAGAAATGATGATGTGTATTTCAGGTTTCTTGAGGCTGCAGATACTGCTATTATGAAAACCATAGTAGGCATTTCGGTCGAAGGGTAGAGAGAACAGTCACAGACATTGGACACGAAAATAGAGCTACAAGGATGGTAACTCCGAAAATATTTGGGGTAACAGGGGAAAAACTTCTACTGATCGACGAACGAAGTAAATACAAAAACGGTCAGGAAAGGACAGAAATAACAGCAGTATATTACAGTTATTAAGTCACTTAGGAAATGGCTACATCTACATCTACATCCATACTCCACAAGCCACCTGACGGTGTGTGGCGGAGGGTACCTTGAGTACCTCTATCGGTTCTCCCTTCTATTCTAGTCTCGTATTGTTTGTGGAAAGAAGGATTGTCGGTATGCCTCTGCGCGGGCTCTAATCTCTCTGATTTTATCCTCATGGTCTCTTCGCGAGATGTGTGTAGGAGGGAGCAATATACTGCTTGACTCTTCGGTGAAGATATGTTCTCGAAACTTTGACAAAAGCCCGTACCGAGCTACTGAGCGTCTCTCCTGCAGAGTCTTCCACTGGAGTTCATCTATCATCTCCGTAACACTTCCGCGATTACTAAATGATCCTGTAACGAAGCGCGCTGCTCTCCATTGGATCTTCTCTATCTCTTCTATCAACCCTATCTGGTACGGGTCCCACACTAATGAGCAGTATTCAAGCAGTGGGCGAACAAGCGTACTGTAACCTACTTCCTTTGTTTTCGGATTGCATTTGCTTAAGATTCTTCCAATGAATCTCAGTCTGGCATCTGCTTTACCGACGATCAACTTTATATGATCATTCCATTTTAAATCACTCCTAATGCGTACTCCCAGATAATTTATGGAATTAACTGCTTCCAGTTGCTGACCTGCTATATTGTAGCTAAATGATAAGGGATGTTTCTTTCTATGTATTCGCAGCACATTACACTTGTCTATGAGATTCAATTGCCATTCCCTGCATCATGCGTCAATGCGCTGCAGATCCTCCTGCATTTCATACAATTTTCCATTGTTACAACCTCTCGATATACCACAGCATCATCCGCAAAACTTCCGATGTCATCCACAAGGTCATTTATGTATATTGTGAATAGCAACGGTCCTACGATACTCCCCTGCGGCACACCTGAAATCACTCTTACTTCGGAAGACTTCTCTCCATTGAGAATGACATGCTGCGTTCTGTTATCTAGGAATTCTTCAATCCAATCACACAATTGGTCTGATAGTCCATATGCTCTTACTTTGTTCATTAAACGACTGTGGGGAACTGTATCGAACGCCTTGCGGAAGTCAAGAAACACGGCGTCTACCTGGGAACCCATGTCTATGGCCCTCTGAGTCTCGTGGACGAATAGCGCGAGCTGGGTTTCACACGATCGTCTTTTTCGAAACCCATGCTGATTCCTACAGAGTAGATTTATAGTCACCAGAGAAGTCATTATACTCGAACATAATACGTGTTCCAAAATTCTACAACTGATCGACGTTAGAGATATAGGTCTATAGTCCCTTCTAGAAAACGGAGATGACCTGTGCCCTTTTCCAATCCTTTGGAACGCTACGCTCTTCTAGAGACCTACGGTACACCGCTGCAAGAAGGGGGCAAGTTCCTTCGCGTACTCTGTGTAAAATCGAACTGGTATCCCATCTGGTCCAGCGGCCTTTCCTCTTTTGAGCAAATTTAATTGTTTCTCTATCCCTCTGTCGTCTAATTCGATATCTACCATTTTGTCATCTGTGCGACAATCTAGAGAAGGACCTACAGTGCAATCTTCCTCTGTGAAACAGCTTTGGAAAAAGACATTTAGTATGTCGGCCTTTAGTCTGTCATCTTCTGTTTCAGTACCATTTTGGTCACAGAGTGTCTGGACATTTTGTTTTGATCCACCTACCTCTTTGACATAAGACCAAAATTTCTTAGGATTTTCTGCCAAGTCAGTACATAGAACTTTACTTTCGAATTCATTGAACGCCTCTCGCATAGCCCTCCTCACATTACATTTCGCTTCGCGGAATTTTTGTTTGTCTGCAAGGCTTTGGCTATGTTTATGTTTGCTGTGAAGTTCCCTTTGCTTCCGCAGCAGTTTTCTAACTCGGTTGTTGTACTAGGGTGGCTCTTTTCCATCTCGTACGATCTTGCTTGGCACATACTCATGACCGCAGGAAAAACGCTAACAGAGAGAAAAGAAATCGTTGTCAAAATGATAGAGTCAGTGTACGTAAAAGTAGAAACAACCTCCGGTAAAATAATAAACAAAGGCGTCAACATTAAGAGCGAGAAACTGATTCCGCTGCTAAACGTAGGTTGGAAGAATACACTGAAGGAGGAACTGCACGCTGAAGTGTTGGAAGATATCGATTTAGAAGACATATGTTAGATATCTGGGAGACTTGCGATAAAGGAAGGCAGAATGCATAGAAAACATTTCTTATGAATTCCTTTAATCATTGAGGAAAGTGATAATCAATCGATTACTCAGGTTACTGTCAAGAGTATACAGGGCGAATCACCTAAAACTTGCACCATAAATATTGTAGAAATGGAAAGTGCTGTTGATGTAAGGCACTCAAAGAATGGATTGGTAGCCAGGAGATCGTATTGCTGGGCAACAAACAGATTTTTATAGTACTTATAAAGTATACTTTTTGTGCCAACATACTCATTTTTAAAAGGAACAGTGCCTATTGTCATTAACAAACTAAAACGAGGGTACATTGGAATATCAGTGGCGTTTGTTGCATGATCCTAATGCTCGTCGAGATACTGTATTTTGGGAAAATTCCCACACTGACACTAGTTCAAGAAGTCTAGTGCGACTCGTTTACGAGGTACTGTATTTTGAAATGTTTCCACGCCGATACTTGTTTGTGGCATTCAACCTGCGTAGTTGCTAGGTACGATGTTGTTATATTTACTTACAGTGTTCTTATGTGTTCCTTGAGTGCATTGCGACTTGCTAGCCAGTTGTGTGTGACAGTCCTAGCACCATGTCGTGAGTGGACGATGGGATTTACCAATGCAGAAAAAGCCGACATGCTCGTGGTGTATGGAGAGTGGGAAAAATGCAGTTCGTTCTTGTCCAGTGTATGTGGAAAGACATCCCAATAGGCGTCAACCACCCCGCAATTATTTATTCAGATCTTCAACCAGTTACGTGAAAACTGGTAGTGTAACACCTAAACAACGTAACAGGAGGGAACAAGTGAAGACAGCAGAGGAGAAAATTAATGTTTTTGCTGCTGCTGCAGTTTAGCATGTTAGTTCCCGCACAATCGCACGAGCAAGTGAGTCAGACAAGCGCCCTACGCATTCTCCACCAACATTGATTTCATTCCTGTCACATCTCTCTCCATCAAGAGTTGCATGGCAACGATTATGAGACTCGTGTTCACCTGTGTACAGGAACATTAAGACAGGCCAGGTAAACCACACAGACATGCACTGTTGGTCAGTTGACAATGTATGTTGTCTTTGTCAGGTGCAACGTCAGTGTTAGTGGAGAGTGAAAGTGTGGTGTGGGATAGTGAACTATCAACTCATAGGCCCATTTTACATAGATGAGCACAAGTATTGCATTCTCCTAACAGACCATCTTCCAAGGATGCTAGAAGACGTTCCTCTGCAAACTAGGAGGAACCTATGGTACCAGCATGATGGCTCTCCAGCCCATAATGCACGAAGTACAACAGGATGTCTTTACCAATTGTTTCCAAATTGTTGGACTGGACGCAGAGGACCTGTATCTTGACCGACCCGTTCCCCAGAAGCGACGACTGTAGACTTTCTTCTGTGGGGTAAGCTGAAAGACGCTGTCTACAAGGACATACCAACTACACCTGATGATACACAACGACCTATTATTGCAGAATGCTTGGACATTTCCCCTGAAGTGCTAGCGCATGGGAAGTAGTTGTTCCTTACCAGATTGGGAGCGTATATTGTCGTTGCTGGTGGTCAGTATTAACCCAACCTGCAACTGTCAATTGTCTCGCTACCAATCAAAATCCACATAGCTACTGTATGCACTTGTGTTTTTTAGTTTGTGCTACCACAGGTATTGTACAAGTGTCAGTGTGGGAACTTTAAAAAATACAGTATCTCGTAAACGACTAGCGTTAGAATCATGCAACAAACACCTCTGACATTCTAATTTGCCCTAGATTTAGTCTGACAATGTCAACAGGCATTGTCCAATTTAAAAAAAAAGTGTGTTTGCACGAAAGATACACTTTCTAAGTATTATTACGCTCTGTTGATTGGTTAACAATACGAGCCCCTGACTACCAATCAATTCTGTGAAAACCTAGCGCCTTCCTCTTACACAACATTTGCGGTGCAAGGTTTAGGTGCTTCACCCTATATACATTATCAGAAATGGGATATAACATCGGACTTTCGATACTGAAATTTCGTAGGAATGCGAGAACTATTGCACAATCAGCTTTGAAGGTAGTACACCAAGTTGCTAACAAGAGTAATGTCAGGAGGAATTGAAAAGAAACGTGAAGTTACGTTAGACGACAATCAGTTTGGCTATAGGAAAGCTAAAGGTACATTATGCTTGATAATGAAGAAAATATTTATGAAAACCACTTTCAAAAGTTTATCTACTGAGGAAAAGAGATTGACAAAGTAAAATAATGGCACAAGAGACCAGGAATTCTCAAATAAAGTAGGCATAAACTGTACGAAAAGACGGATAAGATATTTTCAAGACCAAAGAGTGAATAATAAGATTGGAAGGACGCCAGTGCACGGGTTAGAAAGGTTACAAGACAGGAGTGTAGTCTTTCGCGTGTACTGTTTAACCTACACTATCTAATGGAAAGTATCTGGTTACATATTAGTAGATATTACTATGGGGTGTGTTAACACTTCGCCTCTGTGACTGCTTGTACTGCAATGGGGGCTCTTTCAACGAGCTGTTTGAATGTATGTGGAGGAATGGTGGCTCATTCTGGCTCAAGAGCAGAAACTAGAGGTTGTAGTGATGTTGGACGCTGGGGTATGGAGCGTAATCGACGTTTTAACTCATCCCAAAGGTGTCCCATTGGGATGTGCTTGGGACTCTGGACAAGTGTGCCCAGTTTAGGAACTTTACTGTCTACATACCATTGCCTCAAAGGTGCTGCTTTATCACAGGCTGCACTGTCGTGCCGATATAGTCATCGTCTCCGAACTGTTCATCTACCGTACGCAGTACACAATTCTGTAAAATTTGTTCACATCCTTCCGCATTCAACCTCCTCATCAGCTCAATAACGGGACCACATGCAAACCACGAGAAACATCCCCATACCGTAACTCTGCCTCCTCCATACTTCTTTGTTGGCACAACACTAGGTGACCACTAAGATTCTCCAGGCATTCACCAAGGGCGCTCTATCAAATTTCCACGGGGTACAGCGTGATTAATCATTCCAAATCATTCGTTCCCCGTCATCCACTGTCCAGTGGAGTCGCTTTATGCACCACATCAAGCGTCGCTTATGAGGAGCTATTCACCCATTGTACGCCATTCTTTTTAACTCCCTACGGAGAGTCTTTGTATTAGCTGAAATGCTGCTAGTACTTTGGAACCAATGAATGATTTCTGTCACTGATTTCATTCGGTTTTACAACCATACTCTGAAATACTCAACCGTCCCTATTCGTCAATACACGAGGTCTGTCTGGTCTGGGTTGAGCTGCGATTGTTCCTCGGAGACTCCACTTCACCAGCAGTACACTTCGACAGCTCTAGAATGGTTGAAATGTCTTTGACAGACGTGTCACTCAGGTGACATCCAATGAGTACTGCTCCGCATTCGAAGACGCTGGGCTCACCTGACGGATCCCTTCTGCTGTTACCGCATGTCAACTGACAACACGGTAGCCCCGCCTCCTTTTGTACTCACGGTCCGCCACTCGTAACAGCTAGTGGTCAATTGCGGATTACATAGGATTCTTTTGATCAGATAGTGTACGTGAAGAAGAAGCGGAGACAGGGAAGGCGCTTCTCGGTTTATGAACGTACAGCGAAGCGCCAAAGAAACTGGTATAGTCATGCGCATTGAAATACAGAGATAATTAAACAAGCAGGAAATGGCGCTGTTGTTGGCTACACCTATAGAAGACAACAGGTGTCTGGAGCTGTTGTTAGATCGGTTACTGCTGCTACAATGATAGGCTATCAAGATTTAAGTGAAACTGAATGTAGTGTTATAGTCAGCTCACGAGCGATGGGACACAACATCTCCGAGGTAGCGATGAAGCGGGGAACTTCGCGCACACCTATTTCACGAGTGTACTGTGAAATGGAGGAAATCAGATTATAATAGGGGACCTAAATGCACATGTTGGCACAGACAGGAAAGGATTCGAGGAGATAATGGGACCAGAGGGCTGGGGGAACCGAAATAGAGAAGGAAAATTGTTGCTGGAATTCTGCAAGAGGAATGGGCTGGCGATCGCAAATTCCTGGCACAAGAAGAGAAGTAGTCACAAAATAACTTGGTACAGTGGGGACTGGTCCCAAACTTCAGTAGTGGACTATATACTAGTGGATAGGCAGATGATGAGCAGCCTCACAGATGTTAATGTCATTCCATCTGAGGCCTTAGACAGTGACCATCGGCTGTTGGTAGCCACCCTGAGAGAGTAAAAAGGTAGGAGGGCAACAGAAATACAGGAGAAAAGGTTGAGGACATGGATGCTAAAAGAGGATGAACGGAGGACCCAGTACCAGACACTGATCAGGAAGAAGCTGCCAAAGGAAGATCAGAGAACAGTGGAAGAAGAATGGGGAGATTTTAAGAGGGCTCTAGTTGAGGCAGCTGCGACTGTGTGCGGAAGAACTAGCACAAAGAGGAGAAGTAGGGAAACCCCATGGTGGAACAACATATGTAAAGAGGCAGTACTTCGAAAGAACAAAGCCTTCAGAGAATGGTTCCAGACCCGAACAGAGGAAGCTAGGGTAAAATATAAGGAAAGCAAGAAAGCGGCACAGACCATAGTAAGGGCGGAGAAGAAGAAGTGGTTGGAAAAATGGACAAGAATGTTAGAAGAGGACAGTGAAGAGAACAAAAAAGTACTTTACACCATGGTAAGAAATAAGAGGAACGACAGAAGCGAGTGCCTGAGGATCATGGATAATAATGGAAGAGTTGTGGAGGAAATGCATGAGCTCAAAAAGATTTGGAAGGAGTACTTTGAAGATCTGTTGAATGCCGCCAAGCGGGTAACTAACAGCGATGGAGAGCCTAAGGCAGCAGACGATTATAATAGTGGGGAAATTGATGATCTAACTTGGAATGAAGTGGAAGAAGCCATAAAGAGGATGAAAGGGGGCAAGGCACCAGGTTGGGACGAAGTAACAGTGGATATGATACGAGCAGCAGGAGAAGTAGGAACCCAGTAGCTATACAGAGTGCTGAGGGTGGTGTGGAAGGAGAACAGAATTCCTGAGGATTGGAAGAAAGGAATTATAGTCCCGATCTTCAAGAAAGGGGATTAAAGGAGATGTGAGAACTACAGAGGAATCACCCTGCTATGCCACTGTGGAAAAATCTATGAAAAGATCCTGGAGAAGAGAATAAGAAGCAGTATTGAAAGTAGACTGCAAGAGGAGCAGTACGGTTTCAGACCGGGAAGATCAACAACGGACCTCATATTTGCGGTAAGGCAACTGCAGGAGAGGCACTATGAGTACGGGAAGGACTTAATCATGGCCTTTTTGGATATTGAGAAGGCGTATGACAGTATCTGTAGGGACAAGCTCTGCGATGTGCTGAACGCAAAAGGGATAGATGAAGAGATAACACGGAAAGTCAGAAAAATGTATGAGGGAAGTGAGAGTTGTGTGAAAGTGGGGAGGTAACGTACTGCATGGTTCAAGCTGGAAAATGAGCTGCGACAGGGAAGTGCACTTTCGCCTTTATTGTTTATTATTGTTATGTATGAAATCCTACAGCAAGTATCAGATGCAATTGGAGATCATAAAATGAAAGCAGTGCTTTTTGCCGATGACCTGATGTTATGGGGAAATTGCGAGAAGGAGGTGCAAGAACAGTTAGATGCATGGGAGGCAACGGCAGCACAATATGGAATGCATTTCTCTGCAAAGAAAAGTGAAATAATCGTCAAAACAAGGAAGAAGAATAGGCCAAATGTGGATATAACTTGTGGAGGGGAAAAACTACAAGTGGTAGAGAACTTCAAGTACCTGGGAAGCGTGATTGAAAGTAAGGGGGGAAACGCAATGGAAATGAATGAAAGGTGCAGAAAAGCAGGGCAGTTCTACAAATGCATTAGGGGGCTCATTTGGAGCAAGGAGGTGCCACAGAAATCCAAGGGAATTATATACCGAACCTACTTTGTCCCCATATTGGCATACGGAAGTGAGACATGGGTAATGCACAAAAGCGACAAAAGTAGAATACAGGCTAGTGAAATGAAGTTCCAGAGGAGCAGGTTGGGTGTAACAAGACGAGACAGATTGCGAAATGAGTATGTGAGGGAAAGACTAAAGGAGGAACCAGTACAGGACAGGATAGAAAAATCAAGACTGCAGTGGTATGGACACATGAAGAGAATGGATGAGGGAAGAACTCCAAAGAGGATGTTTGATCTGCAACTGGAGGGGAAGAGGCCCAGAGGAAGACCAAGGGATAGATGGGTGAAGGGAGTGAAGGAATATGTGATGAGAAGAGGAGAGAACTGGACGAAGGTGGAAGAGGGGGAATGGTGGAAAGACAGAACACGATAGTGAGGCTTGTGTTCCCGACAGACCCAGCCAGTGGCTGGAAACTGTCCAAGATGATGATGATGACTGTGTATATCTGGAATCCGGTAAAACATTAAATCTCCGACATCGCTGCGACTGGGATAAGGTCCTACGAGAACGGGACCAACGACGACTGAAGAGAATCGTTCAAAATGGTTCAAATGGCTCTGAGCACTATGGGACTTAACTTCTCAGGTCATCAGTCCCCTGTAACTTAGAACTACTTAAAACTTACTAACCTAAGGACATCACAAACATCCATGAGGTAGGCAGGATTCGACCTGCGACCGTAGCGGTCGCGCAGCTCCAGACTGAAGCGCCTAGAGCCGCTCGGTCGCTCCGGACTGCAGAGAATCGTTCAACGTGACAGAAGTGCAACCCTTCCGCAGATTGCCGCCGATTTCAAAGCTGGGCCATCAACAAGTGGCATCGTGCGAACCATTTAATGGAACGTCATCGATATGGGCTTTCGGAATCGAAGGCCCACTCGCATACACTTGTTGACTGCACGACACAGAGCTTTACCCTCTCCTGGTCCCGTCAACACTGACATTGGACTGTTGATGACTGGAAACATGTTGCCTGGTCGGATCAGCCTAGTTTCAAATTATATCGAGCGGTTGGACGTGTACGGGTATGGAGACAACCTGATGAATCCATGGATCCTGCATGTCAATAGATGATTGTTCAAGCTTTTTCGGACTCTGTAATGGTGAGAGGCGTGTGCGATTGGAGTGATATCTGACCCGTGATACGTCTAGATACAACTCTGACGGGTGAAACGTACGTAAGCATCCCGTCTGGTCACCTGCATCCATTCATATCCATTGTGCAGTCCGACGGACTTGGGCAATTCCAGCAGGACAATGCGACTCCCCACACGTCCAGAATTGCTACAGAGTAACTTCAGGAACACTCTTCTGAGTTTAAACACTTCCGCAAGCCACCAAACTCCCCAGACATGGACATTATTGAGCGTATCTGGGATGCCTTGCGACGTGTTCAGAAGAGATCTTTACCCCCTCGTACTCTTACGGATTTATGGACAGCCCAGCAGGATTCGTGGTGTCAGTTCCCTCCAGCATTACTTCAGACGTTAGTGGAGTCCATACCACGTCATACTGCGGCGTATCTGCGAGCTCCCAGGGGCCGTACACGATATTAGGCAGGTGTACCAGTTTCTTGGGCTCTTCAGTGGAGAACAAGCATGATAGAAATGCCTGGACGCCTTCCTGAAGCAGCCGATGGAGGTGGAGAGCGTGGTTTCTCCTGGGACCACCGGCGGGTGGGCGCGTAGAGCGCGGCGCTACCTCTCGCGGCGCCTCGTGCACTTCCGACGCCGCCACTGTGCTGACTGGCCGATTTCTGGGCGTGCTGCGCGGCGCGGCGCGGCGCGGCGCGGGGCGGCTACTTTTTAATTAACTCCCGGGTTATTGGATAGCGCGGGCGGCCACTTCAGGAGGTAATGGTTCCTAATTTGTAGAGCTTATCTGGGCGCGCATCGGCGCGCGGCCTCGCTGCTCTCTTAATCAAAGTGCGCGCGCTAGCCAGAGTGGAGCAGACCGGCCGGCCGACGGACGGGGATTAATCGCTGGCCGGCTGCCGGACCCACAACCGCCCGCACCGCAAAAAACAAATAGCCCGGCGCCGGGCCTAATTGCTCGCCGCGGATAGCTTTACATTAAGTTTGTTTATCGCGGCGATCGCGATTGCCGGCGCCTCTGCTAACGGCTTTTTAATGTCCGGCTGATTACGCGCGCCGCTCCAGATTATACTGGGAACCGGCGCGGGGATTGAAACGTCGCGGCCTCCCTTCTCGCCGCCGGCCGAACGCCGACCTTCCGCGGTCGCCGCCACTGTGCGTCGCACGACGCACAAAGGTTGGTCAAAATAATACGAATATCCATGCACACCTGTAGACGATGATATTTCGTTTGAGGTCTTTTATTTATCCTAATCTCTATTTTACTGTTCTTGTTGCAGTGGTGATATTCAGTTCTAAGACACATTTTATGCGCACCGAACGAGGCGGCGCAGTGGTTACCACACAGGACTCACGTTCCGGTGTACTACGGTTCAAACCCTGCCGCCGACCATCCTGAATGAGGCTTTCCGTATTTCCGTTAACAGCTCCAGGCATATGCTGGAGCCGGCAGGAGTGTCCGAGCGGTTCTAGGCGCTACAATCTGGAACCACGTGACCGCTACTGACGCAGGTTCGAATCCTGCCTCGGGCATGGATGTGTGTGATGCCCTTAGGTTAGTTAGGTTTAAGTAGTTCTAAGTTCTAGGGGACTGATGGCCTCCGAAGTTAAGTCCCATAGTGCTCAGAGCCATTTGAACCATTTGAACCAAATGCTAGGATCATTCCTTTGAAAGGGGACTGTCGATTTCATTTCCTATCTGTGTAAGAATTCCGTCTCGTGCTCCTCCTCTAATGACCTTCTTACCGACGAGTCGTTAAAACCATGCTTCCTGTTTTCCAAGATTTTAAACATGGCACTAAATCCGGTGTATGCAAAATTACTTGTAACGACTGCCCAAACTATTACATTGGACAGACAGGTAGACCCATTAAAGTAAGGTATAAAGAACACATGCTAGATAAAAATGGGGAAAATGTACATAATTCCACGTTTGCCGAACATCTATAGCTCTTACAGCATACGCCACGTAAACTGGATGACGTAGAATTGCTTCATGGAGCGAATATGGGTTACAAACTGGACTTGCTCGAAGAATTAGAGATTTTCAAGCATCTGTCTGTAAAAGATGGTTTTGTTCTTAATGAACAGGTGCAGATTAGAAACAAAAATTTTTTAGAAAGTTTCAAACCCCTCCTTGCCTTAATGTAATATAGTCTGGCTGACTAGAAGGTAGTTTTCTTGCTTGTTGATGCCGGTGAAATGCACTTTTCCTGTCTTGTTGGGATTTTACGTATTTTTGATGTTTGCTGTTTGTGATTTTCGATGTGTATGTGTGGTTAATTGACTAATATGTTTTTATTCACAACGGCAGATGGTTTCGTTTTACTGTAACATTTTGGTTGTTTTCGCTAGTATGTATTTCACCGCCTACGTTACGCGAGATTCTCGCGCATTACACTAGTGCCCTCTCTCGTTAGATGTGTTCCATAGCGCAAGCTTCATCTGTTTGACACTAGGACAGAGGTAAATTGGTTCCATATTTTCTATTTTACATAAATGTTTTTAAATGGTCTGATATGTTTTATTTAATAAGACAGAAGATCTGAATTAGCACAACTTTTAATAATTTTGATGTGCTTATGTACGAGGGCTATCCACAATGTACATTACGTTTTGGAATTAAAAATAAATAAAGTATTGGAAATTATTTTTATTATATACAGATGAAAGCCACACTTAAATACTACTTTTCTACATAGTTGCCATTTAAATTAAGGCACTTATCGTAGCGATGGACGAGCTTGTAAATTCCTTCGTCGTAAAATTCGTCCGCCTGCGCCTTCAACCACGTGGTTACCTCTTCTTGAAGCTGTGCGTCGTCATCAAAACGCTGCATAGCCAACCACTTATTCATTGCTGGGAATAAGTGGAAGTCGCTCGGTGCCAGGTCGGGACTGTACGGCGGATGAGGAAACAACTCCCACTTAAAAGATTCGAGAACTTCACGAGTGGCATTGGCCGTGTGGCCCCGGGCGTTGTCATGAATCAGCAAGATCTTTGAGCCCAACTTTCCCCTGCACTTGTTTTGTATTGCTCTTCTGAGGTTGTGCAGAGTTTGGCAATACCTTTGAGAGTTTATTGTAGTGGCTCTTTCCAGGAATTTTTCCGAATTTTACGACGAAGGAATTTCCAAGCTCGTCCATCGCCACGATAAGTGCCTTAATTTCATTGGCAACTATGTAGAAAAGTAGTATATAAGTGTGGCTTTCATCTGTATACAATAAAAAAAAATTCCAATACTTTAATTCTTTTTAATTCCAAAACGTAATGTACTTTGTGGATAGCCCTCGTATGTATCCATGGATTTTAATGAGAGCGAGTTTCTGGCACATACCACAAGTGCCCTCTCTCGGCGAAACCATCTGCCCTAGTGCTTTCATACTCTTGTCTTGATAGTTCATAGGCGAAGTACTGGTGCTAAACTGTTCGCATTCACCCTGTGCCTATAGTCATGTTGTACAAATGGAGATGATGTCTTAATTATTGACGACGCCTCTGGCACAATTGTTTTATTAATCTCCATTGCATGATGTAATTTTAGTAAGTAACTAAAAGATTTCATGCCTGTATTACTTTGGTAATTTCACTGTTACTTAAGCTTTAGTGTTTCTCATTTCCGATTCGAGGGTTGGATTCCCTCTTTCTTCATCGAAGACTTTCACTGCCTGGGCTACTCTCAGGGTGCAACTTCGACGTGGAAGATCCCCACTGTTTCCTTGCCGTGTCGTCTGCTCGCCGTCACTACTGCTCGCCGTCCGGTCTTCCTCGCCGCCGCCTGCCGGTGCTCGCCGCCGCTCGCCGCCGCCGCCGCCGCCGCCCTTCTCGCGCGCCACCACCATGTCCCAACCCACCACCACCACCACCACTATCATTTTCACCTCTCCCTCCGATGCTCCGACCACTATCACATGGAGCTCATCCTCCACACCACTTCCCGTCCTTCCTTCTCTCCCTGTCCACCCCACCCCTGCGCCACTTTCGGCTGTAACCACCCCCAACTCCTCCTCCCCTATCACTGTCGCCCCATCGACAGCTACTGACTTCCCGCCGCTCCCTGCACAGCCTCCGACAGGCTCGAAGCCAGCACAGATCTCGGCTCGCCATTCCACAGTCTCTGTGACGCCCACGCCCCCTCTGTCTGCGTCATCCGCTGCTCAGGGTGGTCCTGCCCCCCGCCATCTCCCCCTGCAACCCGTCCCCCTGCCCCCTCCCCACCCAGTAGTGACCACGAAACCTTCAAAGCGCCCGAATGCTGACCCTTCCCCCCGAAGTCTCCTCCAAAAAAACCCCCAATCCCCGTGACCCACCCACTCCCATGGACGCGGCCCCGACCCCTGCCCCCACCACGCCTGCCACCCACACCTTTGTCCTCTCCAATCCTGACCCTCACTTCCTTGATGCCCGCACCCTCACCCTCGCCATCTGGAAATACTACCCCAATGCTCCCATCTCCCAACTGATTCCTCGCAAGGACTTGGTCCTCATAAAATCCCTCAATGCTTCCTTCCACACCGACCTCCTCTCCCGCATCCCCCGCGTCCAATTTGGCCAACGTGCAACCCTCACCCCCTACCACACCCCATCCTCTCCCCGTCAGCCTCACCCTCCCCGACGTCCGCCAACCTTCATCGCTGTGATCACGAAGCTTAGCCCCGTGATCACGGAGGCTGAGGTGTTGGCGGAACTCAACTCCCGGCCCGACATTGAAATCCACTTGGCCCGTCGCATCTTCAATGATGCCGGGTCGACTTTTCTCATGCGGGTATTCACTGAATCCTCCTCCTCCATTGACCGCCTCCTCACCGAGGGAGCCCTCATCTACAATCAGCGCCATAAGGTGGACCCCTCCCGTTCCCCAGTCCAATCCTACCGCTGCCAATGCTGTCTCACCTACAACGACCACGTTACCTCTGCCTGCAAGAACCCCCCTACTTGTCCCCACTGCAAAGCTTCACACTTCCTCAAGCATTGCCCCAACCTCACCTCTCCCCCCTCCTGCAACACTTGCAATGAACCACATCCTACCTACTCCTCGAAGTGTAAAGCGAAACCTCCACCAGTAACCCCTGAGCTCACCGTCCCTGTCCATCCTGTTGATGACCCCATCCACCCCAACAACTCGCTCCGCCCTCCCCCCCCCCTACCGAACGAGGTGGCGCAGTGGTTAGCATACTGGACTCGCATTCGGGAGGACGACGGTTCAATCGCGTCTCCGGCCATCCTGATTTAGGTTTTCCGTGATTTCCCTAAATTGCTTCAGGCAAATGCCGGAATGGTTCCTTTGAAAGGGCACGGCCGATTTCCTTCCCCATCCTTCCCTCACCAGAGCTTGCGATCCGTCTCTAATGACCTCGTTGTCGACGGGACGTTCAACACTAATATCCTCCTCCTCCTCCTCCCCCTACTGCTGAGGACATCATCCGTTTCACCACCATTGTGCTCCAAAACATCCACCCCTTCCAGCGCTCACACACTCTTTCCCAAATCGCCCTCGCTGCCCGTTCCATCTTCCATCTTACCACCTATGCCACATACTCCCACAACCAGGCCCACTTCACCTTCACCCCCCTCACCACCCTCGTCTAACTCTCCACTCCCATGGTACAACAACCGTACCGTATCCTGTACCACAACATTCGCTCCCTGCCCACCCACAAACTCCTCTTCCTCCACACCCTGCGTCAGCACCGCGTGGATGCCTTCGTCCTAAATGAAACCTTCCTTCAACCCCATATCTCCGTCTCCACTGCCCCTTACACCCTACATCGCACTGATAACCCGTACCCTCTGGCACGTGGCGGAGTTGCTATAGGCCACCTCAAGCACCTCCCTGTCCGGCCCCAACCTCTCCGTAACAATCCTGCCGAGCATCTCACCCTCAGCCTCTTCTTCCCTGCCCTTACCGTCACCTGTACCACCATTTATGTCCGCCCTCGCACCCCCATCCCGTACGATTTCCTGGCCCACATTGACCGCACCTTCTCCACCTACGTGATTGCCGCCGACCTCAATATCCACAGCCGTGATCCTGCCGACCTCCAGCGGTGGCATCAGTTTCTCACCACTCTCCAGCGAGACCTGGTTCCCCTGCCTCAGCATACCCGACCCGAATCCAACACCACTCCTGATGTGGTCCTTGCCTCTCCCAACCTCCTTGGGCGCATCACTGCCGACGTCCTTGACCTCATTGGCAGTGACCATGCTCCTGTTCTCCTCACTATCTCTAATGGTCGCCATCCACGCAACGCTCCTCGCCCTGACGTCCCTCCTAAACTTGTCCATGATTACTCCGGTGCCAGCTGGGATGCCTACCAGGATTCCA
This sequence comes from Schistocerca cancellata, assembly GCF_023864275.1. Taxonomy (NCBI): domain Eukaryota; kingdom Metazoa; phylum Arthropoda; class Insecta; order Orthoptera; family Acrididae; genus Schistocerca; species Schistocerca cancellata. The sequence goes on along the minus strand of NC_064627.1, from coordinate 815,841,418 downwards.
TTCACGCCCAGGTTGACGGCCACGACCTTCCCCTCCGGTCTCCTGATGACATCTCCCGCACTGCTGCCTTCCTGCACCAGACCTTGTCTGACGCCGTCGCCACCCATATCCCCACCAAAGCCATCCACCCTCACCGCCCCGCCCTGCCTCCACAGGCTGTCCTTCTCCTTCGAGAGTCCCGCCGCCTCTACCGCTCTTTTCTCCACACTCGTGACCGGAATACACTTACCCGCCACCGGCAATTACAGCGACACATCCGCAACCTGCTTGTTGCGAAGAAACGCCGAGCCTGGCGCCAGACATGTACACAACTCAACACCACGCTCCCCATAAACTCTTCCAAGTATTGGTCTGCTTTCCACCGCCTTACTGGGAACCGCCCCACCCCCCAGTACCCTCTCCTCCTTAATGACTGTCCCTTTCCTGACAACCTCAGTAAGGCCAACCACTTTGCCTCCCACCTCTCTGATGTTTTTTTTCCATCCCAGATGATCCCCACTTTGATTATTCCCTCTTCCCTGATGTCATGGACCGTACGAATACCTCTGTTCCTCCCCTTGCTCCTAGCTTCCAGTACTTGGGCCACACCCCACCATCCGCACATAACACTCCCATCACTACACAGGATATCAGCCTCACACTCCGCACTAAACGCAACACTGCTCCCGGCCACGACTGCGTTACCTACCGCCACCTCAAACACTGCCCTCCCTCCTTCCTTTCCCTCCTTGCCACCCTCTACAATGTCATCCTTGCAACTGGCTTCTATCCCGACCTGTGGAAAACCTCCCGTATTCTGATGTTCTCCAAACCCAATAAGCCTCCATCTGATGCCTCTTCCTATCGTCCTATCTGTCTCACATCGGTGTTCAGCAAGCTCTTGGAATCCATCCTTTCCCGGCGCATCCATCTCCACCTCCACCAAAACCACCTCCTCCCAAACACCCAATGTGGCTTTCGACCTTCCTTCTCTGCTGATGACCAACTCCGCCGCCTCACTCATCTCCTCTCCCTCCAGCTTAACTCCCGTCGCTCCGCCATTTTTGTCTCACTTGGCCTCGAAAAGGCCTACGACCGTGTCTGGCATCCCGGTCTCTTTTTTAAACTCCAAACCTACGCCCTTCCTATCAACTACATCCGTCTGATGGCCTCCTTCCTCTCCCACCGCCCCTCCTATGTTACCATCCATAATGCCAATTCCCACACCTTCTACCCCTCTGCAGGTGTGCCCCAGGGCTCTGTCCTCTCCCCTCTCCTCTACCTCCTGTACACGGCAGATATGCCCCAGCCCCCCCCCTCCAGTACACCTCTTGCAATATGCTGATGACATCGCATTCCTCACCCTCGCTCCTACCCTCCAACGGTCCCAACGCCTTCTCCAGAATCACCTTGACCTTTTTGCTGCATGGTGTAACCAGTGGCTCCTGAAACTCAATCCTTCCAAGACCCAGGCAATCATTGTGGGTCGTACCACTCGTTCCTTCCGGCTCCTAGATTTCTCCCTTACTGTCTGCGCACGTCCTGTCCGCCTCACCCCCACCCTCACCTACCTTGGCCTCACCATTGACCGTCACCTCACCTGGATCCCTCATCTCCGCTCCATCCAATCAAAAGCCCACAACCGCCTCTGACTCCTCAAACTCCTCTCTGGCCGGACGTGGGGGTTGCACCCCTCTACCGTCCTCCACACCTACAAATCCTTAATCCGTCCCGTCCTCTGTTATGCCAGTCCTGCCTGGATATCTGCCCCCCCAAAATTCTATAAGTCCCTCCAAATCCTTGAGCGTCATGCACTCCGCCTCGCCTTCCGTATACGCCTCCCATCCCCCACGTGGATCCTCTATGATCTCATTCCTTTCCCCCATCTGCTCCTATTCCTCGAACATATCCGCATCCTCTACACCTCCCGCCGTCTTGAACCCCCTCACCCCCTGGTTGCTCCTCTCCTCTCCCATCCCCGTCCCCTGCCACGTCATCACCGTTGTGTCCCCCCTACCCTCCATCTCTACACCCTACATCTCCTTTCCCAAGGTGGCTTCCATCAGCTCCCCCTCCCGGATGATGCCCTGTCTCCCTCCATTTATCCTTCCTATCAACTCTGATCCTCAACCCCCCCTCCTTTCCTCCGTCCTTTCCCTGGGCTCCCTCTTCCTCCCCCCTTCCATCCTGTGATTTCTCCCCGCCTCTCATCTCCTTTCTCCCCCCCCCCCCGAGTCCTTTTGTACTCCCCTCCTCTGCCTTCCCCACTCCCTGGCCCGTCTGCTCAGCACCCCCCACCCCTCTTATGGGTCCTCCTCTTCCATTGGCTCCTTTCCCCCCTCCCCCTTCCCTTTTCCTCTCCTTCCCCCCCTTTTTCCCGTCATCTGACCAGTTTCCCCCCACCTGCTGTCGGGTGTGGTATGTTGTATTTGTGCCAACTTTTAGCGCAGTGTTTAAGTGAGTGTTCAGTGTTGTGCGTCCTTCCACAGTGTTGCGAACGAAAATCACGCTGTCGCTGGGTGTGCTTTTTATATCTCTTGCGAACAGAACCCAGACTGTCGCCGTGTTTTTTAAATTGTCTGTCTGTTGTTTTTCTGCTCCCTGTGTGTTTATTAGCTTCATCGACCCTGTGTTTTATGTTTTATGCTCCAGAATTTTCTGCCATTTTTACCTTTAAGTCACCGATTTTATCGCCAACTGTTATTATTTTTTATTATCTTCATCTTTTTAAAACAACTTCTGTAGGCTGAAGAGCGGCGTAATAAGCTGCTGCCAGCCCGCCCCCTTTAGGGGGAATCGAAACCCAATAAAGGAAAAAAAAATCATTTCCGATGTTAAGGTTTTACTAATGAAAGTGTCTTCCTGTTAAGGAACTGTTTTGGCTGTCCAGTTAGAAATACTTAAATCTAACTAACCTAAGGACATCACACACACCCATGCCCGAGACAGGATTCGAACCTGCGACCGTAGCAGTCACACGGTTAGAGACTGAAGCGCCTAGAACCACTCGGCCACGGAGGCCAGCTGCGTCGTTTTAAGTATGTATGTATGTATGTATGTATGTGTGGAAGCAAGTATTGTTGAGTGATTAATGAAAGATTATTTGAACTTACAGATTCTCCAAATGCTGATAATTAATGCAATGCTGACAGTAGTTTCAGATTCTGGTCCTAGAATGTTCACTGCTGTTAAACAAAACACTTCCCCAGTGGATTTCCGAAAGGAGTTAGAGGCTTTCTGGTAGCAATATAAATCCAGATTAATTATATTCCTTAATAAAGGAAATCGAGTATATTACATTGTATTTTAGTGTATTCGCACGAAGCATACCTCCAGTACCTGTAATCTATTAACTTTAATATTAAGTGTCTCGCACAACTTCACATTTTGATCTACCACTTCTTATCACGTATATTTGCGTGTACTGATATAGAACTTACGCATATACACTCCTGGAAATGGAAAAAAGAACACATTGACACCGGTGTGTCAGACCCACCATACTTGCTCAGGACACTGCGAGAGGGCTGTACAAGCAATGATCACACGCACGGCACAGCGGACACACCAGGAACCGCGGTGTTGGCCGTCGAATGGCGCTAGCTGCGCAGCATTTGTGCACCGCCGCCGTCAGTGTCAGCCAGTTTGCCGTGGCATACGGAGCTCCATCGCAGTCTTTAACACTGGTAGCATGCCGCGACAGCGTGGACGTGAACCGTATGTGCAGTTGACGGACTTTGAGCGAGGGCGTATAGTGGGCATGCGGGAGGCCGGGTGGACGTACCGCCGAATTGCTCAACACGTGGGGCGTGAGGTCTCCACAGTACATCGATGTTGTCGCCAGTGGTCGGCGGAAGGTGCACGTGCCCGTCGACCTGGGACCGGACCGCAGCGACGCACGGATGCACGCCAAGACCGTAGGATCCTACGCAGTGCCGTAGGGGACCGCACCGCCACTTCCCAGCAAATTAGGGACACTGTTGCTCCTGGGGTATCGGCGAGGACCATTCGCAACCGTCTCCATGAAGCTGGGCTACGGTCCCGCACACCGTTAGGCCGTCTTCCGCTCACGCCCCAACATCGTGCAGCCCGCCTCCAGTGGTGTCGCGACAGGCGTGAATGGAGGGACGAATGGAGACGTGTCGTCTTCAGCGATGAGAGTCGCTTCTGCCTTGGTGCCAATGATGGTCGTATGCGTGTTTGGCGCCGTGCAGGTGAGCGCCACAATCAGGACTGCATACGACCGAGGCACACAGGGCCAACACCCGCCATCATGGTGTGGGGAGCGATCTCCTACACTGGCCGTACACCACTGGTGATCGTCGAGGGGACACTGAATAGTGCACGGTACATCCAAACCGTCATCGAACCCATCGTTCTACCATTCCTAGACCGGCAAGGGAACTTGCTGTTCCAACAGGACAAGGCACGTCCGCATGTATCCCGTGCCACCCAACGTGCTCTAGAAGGTGTAAGTCAACTACCCTGGCCAGCAAGATCTCCGGATCTGTCCCCCATTGAACATGTTTGGGACTGGATGAAGCGTCGTCTCACGCGGTCTGCACGTCCAGCACGAACGCTGGTCCAACTGAGGCGCCAGGTGGAAATGGTATGGCAAGCCGTTCCACAGGACTACATCCAGCATCTCTACGATCGTCTCCATGGGAGAATAGCAGCTTGCATTGCTGCGAAAGGTGGATATACACTGTACTAGTGCTGACATTGTGCATGCTCTGTTGCCTGTGTCTATGTGCCTGTGGTTCTGTCAGTGTGATCATGTGATGTATCTGACCCCAGGAATGTGTCAATGAAGTTTCCTCTTCCTGGGACAATGAATTCACGGTGTTCTTATTTCAATTTCCAGGAGTGTATATGGAAATCAAGCAATGAATAGAACGCTATTATTCGTTTTACGTGACAATTTGACGTAAAATTTCCGGACACTGACTACATATGCGAGGTTATTCCTTATTTATAGATGAACAGGCACATATCAAACATAAAAATCTGATGTTTGATAAAACAACAAGAATAAAGTTTATGTTTATTTGTCCTTAGCTCATATTACATAAGATCAGACATGACAGGTTGCAACAAGCAAGAAAAACAGAGTTTTACATTACAAGACTGATTTGTTTTTGATACACATTATTAACGTGATTTTCCCACGTATATCACCACACCCAAAAACTTGTCGCTACACGTCTCTTGCATGTCTGTGTTGCCATATTTAAGGCTGATATTTTGAGTGTGGATATTTCTGCTGGCTTAGAACTGCATGTACATTGTTTGTGTAACATTTATGAACAAATTGTTACTACTGAAATAACTGGTTGGCATTTTCTGTGTTCAGAGTAAGTCTTTCCTCCGGTTCATTTTAAATGCTACGACCAGCTACAAGAGATGTATCGCCAGCATATATGGTGACATTTGTAGTCTTTAGTGTTAAAGGAATCACCCTGCCATATTATGTGAATTTTCAGTTGCTTTCTTGAAGTACATGTTCTTTATTTCCTTTACCAAACTGCTGTAATTCCTCGCTGTCTATTCCTGTAGTCCTCATTACTGGTTTGGTCTTTAATTTTTTTGGTGCCCTTCATGTGAATGTTTCAGTTCTCTCTTGGTCATTTAATGATTAGCATGAACCATTTCTTTCTCATTATATTTTTGTTTTTCCCACAGTATACAATATTTATGCAGTAGCTTAGAGTTGAACAGAAAGTTTCCCAGCATTTATTTGTGGAGTTTGCTATAACTCTAGTACTCTTTTCCTGAGCTAAACATAACATGCAACAGCTTTTGTTTCTTTGCTCTTACACCCATAAATGTAACTTCATTGTGTTTTAAGCTGTCCATTACTTCTACACAATACTCTGAAACTAATATTTAATAGCTGAACAGTTTTTTTTTACTTCTAAATTTAGGTTGTGAGTTCTGATTAGATCATATACAGCTGTCGAAGAGAACTGTCTTCTAGGGTTTTTATATTATCACATAGTACTGTTTTGTAAGTGAATTCACTTGTTTAGTATAATAGCAGCACATGCAGTTACTTGAGAAAACATCTTACCTGACAACTTCTAGATCTGTGCAGTCTTAGTATTAAGCTCTTCTTCCTTTCTCTGTATAGCTGATGCTTCAAAGAAAATTTCTCTATCGTTTCTGCCTGTCCTTGAAGTAGTGTTCTTCAATCCTTGTGTAAATAGAAATTAACGTCTCCTTCCTTATGTCCCTGTCTACTGAATTATGCAAGTTTTTTGTATCCAAAAATGTTGTAACTCTTGATTAAATATTCTTCTAGTCCATGTTCACACATTATAGTCTCTGGTATCCAAGAATCAATTAGTATTTCTATTGTTTTCAATTTTCTATCAGCATGCCGCACATTTTGGTGTAAAACTTTTTACATTTGGAGCAAATCAGGTTGAGAAATACGTGTCACCGAAAAAATGAACAAAAGAAGGACGTGACCAGCATACCAAATTCAAATTCCACTTCCACTCTGAAGAAAATGCTCCAAAAGTGCAAAAACAGGAAAGAGGTGCACTCATCGGTGAAGCCTGACAAAAAGCTGGTGAAACACTTTTTTATTGTGAGTAAAGTTACTGCAAATCCGACACATCACACCGTAACAGCTTTAAGCGATAGTAAGTGCACAGTTGAGCCCAGTAAAATAGAAATACCTTTATTCAACAATGATGAAATTATTCCCCACATTAAAGTAAAATCTCTTAGAGGCCAACTTAATGATTGGTATACTGACTAGAAGGACTGAGTTACAGCGTCTTTTGTACCAATAAACATTGCATATTGTACAGTGTAAGTCTACAGAAAAAGCCTGTTCCGAAAGATGAATCTCATAAAAAGTGCTGAATACAGAGATATCTAAAGTATAATCGCTATATGTAAAGCACACAGTGAGATTATTGTAAACTCTAAAAGTTAATTTAAAATACCATGAAGTGACACCGAAAAGGAAATGATTAATTACTGTAAAGGAATAGTCTCCCACTTCTCTCTACATCTATCAGTATTCTATAAATTGTGCTAATTGCACCTCTCTGCTCAGTGATTGCATCTTGGCTGTAAAGTGAACAATGTGTGAAATTCTTTGCCACAAATCTTCCTGGTCAATAGATTCTGTAAGAATGCAAGTGCAAAATTTTCCAAGGAGTTGGCATATTCAGTTCAGTTCATTCGGAGCCGTTAAATAAGTATAAGTGAGGATTAGATACTTAGCTCAGTGCAATGAAATTTATTCTTTTGGATTCTTAGTAATGAACCAACTTGAAATATGTTTCAGAAGTGAAAAATATCTTGAATTGTTATGAAAGCATTTTTATTTTGCATTCAGCAATATATTGCGACATGGCAGACTTTGATCCAACATGTAGAAGGAGCTTCACACACGTGCCAAACACACCGCTTTGCAGACATGGAAATTTTCTCCACCAGGTACACAGCAATTAATTTTAATGTAATGAAGTAGTATTTAAATAATAAAGGTATCAACTGAAAAACAACTCTGGAAAATGTAATTTTATTTTCTATATTAATATCGCTTGGGTTTCCGTATCACCCACAGGGGTACCAAGTGTGTTACATGGCGAGTTCCTCATCAGTCCTACTAACCATGGAATGTACAGAAGCACAAACGTTGAAAACTCTGTGCCAGCAGTAACTATGATTAGAACCAACATGAAAATTTAATATTTCAGTTTCAAGCTGCCTCAGTGTCAACAACGTTTGCTTTTTCAGCAAGGATGATTTCTCCGAAATGTCCTTTGGCTGTTTGTTTTATTTACCATATCTTCGCTGCACTTCTACCTTCTCTTTGCTGTGTTATCGTCGATCTTCCACGCCGTCTGACTGAAAAAGGGACAACGAATGAGCTACATCTTTCTGCAGTGACTGCAGTGTTTCTGTGCAGACTTTCCCTGAAATGACACATTAATCAAAACCTGATATATGGATGCTAATTCTCGGACCAGAAATGTGTTCAAATCGTTCAAATGGCTCTGAGCACTATGGGACTTAAAATATCAGTGCCCTAGAACTTAGAACTACTTAAACCTAACCAACGTAAGGACATCACACTCATCCATGCGCGAGGCAGGATTCGAACCTGCGACCGTAGCGGTCGCGTGGTTCCAGACTGAAGCGCCTAGAACCGCTCGGCCACCAATGCCGGCCCAGAAATGTGTCCTTACGATCGTAAGTATTTCTTTTAAGTCAAGACAAAATGGTACAACCCTCCTTAGCCACTGTTGCTTCAGTTGGTTTACATGTGGCACTAGAATGTAAAGCATAATACATCGCATACACCATGAATGTTGTGAGGTTCGATTCCGGCAGCAAGCGGTGGCCACTTTTAATTCCTGCGAGTGACGCCTCTGGCATCCGCAGTGACTGTGAGGGCGTTCCGGGACTAGTCTCGTCCGTGCTGCTGACGGCGTGTGGGCAAAACTTTCCCTACTAGGACAAAAAAACTTCTCTCTGCGACAGAGGCGGCTGATGAAGAGTGGCTGCAGTCTTTGCCTTGGTGATCCGTTGGACTGGTTGGGGCAATAGTTAGTCAACCGAAGGTTCCAAGCCGTTGTTGGATCAAGTGGACGTGAAGAATTTTATGAAGGGGCCTGTCGGAACTGCTCCATACCGCCATTCACCGAATTGTGGACTCTGAGCGACGTTAAGATGATGTGATGATGATGATGATGATGATGTTTGGTTGGTGAGGAGCGCAACTGCGCGGTTATCGGCGCCCGTACAAATTCCCAACCTTTGCTCAGTACAATTTCGCCACTTTCATCAATGATGAGGACGGTACAAACACCCAGTCATCTCGAGGCCGGGAATGTATCCCGGGACCCAGTGGTGACGTTAAGGAGCCACATAAAAAATGGCTCTGAGCACTATGGGACCTAACTTCTGAGGTTATCAGTCCCCTAGAACAAAAAAAAAAAAAAATATGTTGGTCGTGATTTCCGTTTGCAACTGTTAGCCTGTGTGGATACGTGTTACCGTTATAGCTTGTAAAAGCGTATTTACTACTCACACGATTGAGTGACTTAATTGCAGTGAAGTATTTTACTCGTTTCCAACGTGTTTATTGTATTCAGTCCTCGTGGTTTTGGATGTACGTGTTTGTCTTGACAAGAACCATATTTATTAAGTTATGTTGAGTACTGTGTATCCTGTTATTCATTTGATTATTGTTGAAAAAGGTGTCGTTCCCATTTTGGAAGGAGAGCTGTATGCGGGTAATGTTAATGCGTGAACTATCAATTCAAAGTAGCGATGGAACTGTAAATTAATATTATTTATTTTGAGCCTGCCGTAGTGGCCGAGCGGTTTTAGGCGCTACAGTCTGGAACCGTGCGACCGCTACGGTCGCAGGTTCGAATCCTGCCTCGGGCATGAATGTGTGTGATGTCCTCAGGTTAGTTAGGTTTTTAGTAGTTCTAAGTTCTAGGGGACTGATGACCTCAGCAGTTAAGTCCTATAGTGCTCAGAGTCATTTTATTTATGCTGAAATACAAGACAGTGAACTGAGTGCGTAAATTTAAATCTGTCATGTTACTTGCTGGTGAGACGTGTACGACTTACATCTGCCATGTTAGTTAATGGGATTTGTACCTTATGTAATGATTATCTGTGGATGCTTTAAAATTTTTTATTCTAAATGCAGGGAGTTGAACACAGTACATAATTTGAAAGTTTTAATGGTTGATTTCAAGTATGCTTACGTCGTGCTGGCTCATTAGCTGATGTCTTCTGTGCGATAAAATTGTTTTCACGTTTCTCTTGTAAGGCTAACTAGGAGTGCACATCTTGAGTTTTATGTTTAAATATTTGTATAAAAAAGCATGAAACATCGTTCATTGGAATGTCATTACATATGCCTGTAAATCCCAGCACCACCTCTCCATTGCTACGTTACAGATGAATTAAGTGTCTGCACGGGGACTACTAGCCGCGTGTATACATTCATTACAAATGAAACATGTCAAGTTGCACTCCAATTTACATCCAGTGTTATTTAAAATCACAGTATGTGTTTGTGACTTCATATGAAACTCTATGCGATCAGTACTGACTATTACGTCACTCTCTTTAACACTGTATGAAGCTTTGTGACGAGTGTCAATAAGGATGATCCCAGGTGATCACTTACATAGCTCAACCGTTCGATAGCATAGTTTGTCAAAAAACTAATTTCAGTAACACAGCAAGTAGTCTGTCAAATCTGTTGTGTGCTTTTTCATTTAGATAACAATATTTTCGAACTCTGTGCATTGCTTTAAGGTGCATATTTGTGTTTATGCCCAGTTTGTGACGGTAACAGTATGCTCACTCCAGATTGAGATTTTCACTCTACAGCGGAGTGTGCGCTGATATGAAACTTCCTGGCAGATTAAAACTGTGTGCCCGACCGAGACTCGAAATCGGGACCTTTGCCTTTCGCGGGCAAGTGCTCTACCATCTTTTATTTTATATATATATATATATCAGAAAAAAAGCTCGCATACGCTAGCCCCTACCACGGTTAGAACTGACGACTGATTTTAAAAGAAAACAAAGACTCCAATTATACTGGTTTCTCCTTCCAGTAAACAAAAATGAGTCTCCTTCGTCTTGTTGGCGAGGAAGCAATCTTTTGGAACAAAAAAAAAATTTTTCTCAAAGCCAAAATCAAATTTCTTTTTCTTTAAGAACAAATTATGAGGAATAAATAAGGAGTTTTTTTTAAATTAAGGTCGTCGTGCGACTTGTAGTTAAAGTCCAGTTCTTACAGGAGCTGCTGAAGTGTCTCCGCCTACAGCATGCCAGCTCGTCCAAACGTGTCTTCTCATGGCGTAGGCGTGGGTTCTGGGTAGCAGATCTATTCAGTTCGGTTCGGTTTATACAGTTTTCAGCCTCACAGGGCTTGGACGTTCCAGCTATTAGGTGGGTCATCCAAAGTGCTCCGTAAGAAATTGGAAAAATATTGTTTATAGCGTGGGTTGCGTATCAGGACGCAGTGTCTTTCGTTGAGATAAGTCCAATATCCTAGCATAGACTTGTCGCCAGAAGTAAAAAGATAGCGGATCGTGTGGCCACAGATCCAATTCACAGAGTGAGTTTTGGCGGAGGGGTAGAAAGTCTTATCGGGGTACAAAAGCATGTGGACGTCGATCTGAGCCGGTGTCTGGCGAGTAAGAAACGTCAAAATTCGCCGCGCAAGTGTCCAGACGTCGAGCGCTGTGCCACAGTGGAACCGGTGGACATCCGTGTCATCCACTCCACAGTGGGTGCAGAGGGATGAATCGGCGAGATGGATGCGGTGCAGACGATCTCGGTTAACTTGTTTGCCATTCACGGTGATGTACCACGCTGATTGAACGTCTGATTCGAGAAAACGCGCATGGATCGCCTTCCATATGTGTCGCCACACGTACTGTGGATACTTACGTTCGATGTGGTTGGACGGGCGGCACTGCTGTAACAATTCCGAGACTGTTTTCGTGAGGTACAAACGTGTAAGTGGTAAGGACCGGTAGATATAACTGAACTCCAGGAAAAATCGTTGGATGTAATAAAAGAGGGTTGGAATGGTCGATACCAGTACTGGGGCGGACAAGGAGGCCGGTGCAAAGTTGTGAAGCAGGAGGCTTGTAAGGCTCTGCGGGTAACGATGCCAAAGTTTTAGTTGGGAGCTGACGTATAGTGCCTTGACACCAGTCGGCACGTGGATGAGTCCCACCCCGCCACGATCTCGTGGCAGTGCAAGGGATTCATACTGCACCTTGAATAACATCCCCGAGCTGACGGAGGAGCCGAAAGCCATCAACAGTCGTCGCGCCAGGAGATTTGGGACTGGTAGTACTTGAGCCACGTGTGGTATACGGGAAGCATGATACATGTTCACGTATTGCGCGCGTTGGATAACGTCGAGAGCTCGTAGCCGGTGATCTGCGAGATTTGCTCTGATTGTCTATAGCAAGCGTCTACCATTGATAGTCGCTGAGCGGCGCAGGTCTGCTGTGAAATCAAGTCCAAGACACCGTATGGTGGCGGCGACACTAAGGGGGGCAGCGCATCTCTCCGGCAAGCCCTCACCAATGAACAGGACCTTGGATTTTGACACGTTGAGGCAGTCCCTGACGGTTCGCCGTAAGTCGCCACCCATGTCAGTGCTGCTTGTACTTCATCTTCACTGCGCAGATATAGTACTATGTCGTCTGCGTAGGCTGTACAACAAAAACGGTGGCCTTTCACAGCCATGCCTTCCAAACGTTGGCGCATGCCCTGGAGCAGGGGTTCCAAGGCGAAAGCATACAAAATCGTGGAAAGAGGGCATCCTTGTCGTACAGATCGTGCGATGACCAGGGACGGTGTAAGGCGACCGTTGTACATGATTTTAGAGGTTGCACTACTCAACAGGCGCATAACCACTGTGACAATACCGCCAGGAAAACCCATATGCTGAAGAACTGCCCGTAAATAGAAGTGGTCAACACGGTCGAAAGCCTGGCTAAAGTCCAGTGAAGCCAAGGCGCCAGGGAGACGCTGATAATGCGCTAATGCTATCATGTCTGTGTAACGGCAAATGACCGTACGGATGTTGTTGTCGCCTCCTAGGGAAGTCTGGTCGCAGGATGTGACGTAACGTGCGACCTTCTTGAGTCGCGATGCCAGTAGCCGTGTGAATATTTTCATGTCGCTGTTGAGCAAAGTAATTGGTCGATAGTCCTGGACCCTCGATAACCCGCTCGGTTTATGTACGGGGATAATAATGCCTTCTAGAAAGGCGCTCGGGACCACTGTCATCGGTGACATCAGCTCTTGTGCGATTGCCGTCCACGTTGAAGCCAACAAATAGTGAAAACTTTTATAAAATTCGATGGGTATACCGTCAGGTCCAGGAGATCTGTTATCGGAACCCGCCTTGATAGCGTCTGCCACTTCATCTGTGGTTACGTCGTCTTGGAGGTCATGCACTGCATCCTCCGGAAGAGTGTTCGTAGTAAACTGAGCGACTTCTGTGATCAGTGCTGCAGAATGCGGTACAGCTGCGTATAGCCCGGCAAAATGAGCATGGAGAGTACGACCGATGCTTTGTTGGGTCTCGTGCCGGCGCCCTTCCACATCAGTGAGGACTTGGATCAGAGCTCGTCGTCGTCGTTGTCTTTCCAGAAGGAGGTGGTACATCGACGGACGTTCTTGAGGGATTCGATTAGAAGCTCGAGAACGGACTACAGTGCCTTCCAAGTTACGCCGCATGATCAAGGAGATCTGCGCCTTCGTGCGATGGACCATCGACTGCCGGGCTGGCGAAAAAGGCATCGTCGTACAGTCACGTAGAATGGTGTAGTAGAAGTGCAGGGTATCAGTTTGCCACGCCTTTAATTCCTTCCCATAACTCATCAGAGTCTTCCTGAGGGTCGGCTTTGCACAGGAGAGCCACCATGATAAGGTGGAGTCATAGGCTTCTCGACGATGGTGGCAGCGTGCCCACGCTTCTTCGACCATACGGCGACAGTCTGAGGAGGTCAGGTGAGCGACATTGAGTTTCCACAGACCACGACTATGTCACACTTGCTGTCGGGCGAGAGTGACGTCACAGAGGTATGTATCATGGTCTGAAAAGGGCAAGGGCCAGACTTCCGCATGACGTGTGCCATCAGCAAGGGAGCGGGTAACGTAGATGCGATCTATGCGGCTTGACGAGTGAGAGATGTAGAATGTATAGCCCGGTTGAATTGCGTGGAGCTTCTTCCATGTGTCAACAAGTCGGAGACGGTCGATGACCACTGAGAGAGATGCACAAGGGGAATGTCGCGGGAGTTGGTCCGCGGGCTCTTGTGTCGAGTTAAAATCCCCACCGAGTACCAAATCGTCCTGCGGACCGGTGAAGAGGGGTGTGACGCTTTCGGCAAAACAAGTTTGTCGGTCATGACGGCGGCCAGTTCCGGACGGAGCGTAGATATTAATAATACGCACGCCGAACAGTGTGAGGGCCATACCTCGCGCAGTGGGGAGGTAGATGACGTCCTCTGCAGGGAGTCCGTCGCGTAGCAGGATGGTGACGCCGCTACCGTTGTCGGATGCGAGGGAAACATGGGCGTTGTATCCGGTGGGAACTAGGAAGTCAGCCACAAACACCTCTTGTAAGAGTGCTATATCCACATCCGCAGAGTAAATAGTGTCTCTGAACATGGCCAGTTTATGGGGGGCACGAATGGTGGCAAGATTCATCGTCGCGATACGATATTGCTGTGTACGGCCAACCTCAGTATTTGCAGAACGTGCGGTAGAAGTAGCCGGCAGGTGGAGACCCGCCGGTGGTCCCGCAGTGGTGATAATTACTGGCGGGGCGCCAGCCCCAGTGTCGCCGAGGTGGACTCCTGTGCAGACACGCTGGCAGTCTGTTCCACTTCTTCAACGTCATCGGCCCACGAAGCTGACGACGTGGACATGTGACGGTCACGTACTTCCGGAACGGGTGTTGTGTATTCCGCAACATGAGTGGCAGGGGGACCGCCGTCATAATTCGTTGACAACGGCGAAGACACGTCCCTGGCTGGGAGAGTAGGCGTCACAGGAGGGGCGCCTGTTGCTGCCACATCGCGTGACTGGACGCAATGTGGGAGATCACCGTCAGACATCAGGTCGACATCTCGCGGGGCCATCTGAGAAAGGGCGTCATCGGAAGGCGTTCGTCGTCGTTTCCTGTATTTGCGAGGCGACCGCTGTTTTCTGATGAGGCCTTCTGAATCAGAATGTGGTCGCCCGTCGTCTGACGCCGAACCCTTCTGGACAAAGGCAGACGTCCGCACGACACCGAGGTCGACGTCCATGGTTCCAACAGGAACATCGGTTTCGGTCTGCAACCCGGACGGTCCTGAAGCGAACACTGGGGGCGACGCCGTGCTTGTGTCCTCGGCGCGTTGTGCTGCGGCGGGTGGCGTTGACGATGCTGCTGGCGCAATCGAGATTGGTACGACGGGGTACTGTGCAACTTTGGCGTGGGTGATGGGTAAGGACGTGACCGTCGAAGCCTGGGTCTCTTCACGTAACGGCGTCTGTATTAAACGGCGGTGTAAGCATTCGGAACGTACGTGTCCCTCCTGGCCACATCCTGCGCACGTTCGTGGCTTGCCATCGTACATGACAATGGCCCTCACACCGCCAATCAGCAGGTACGATGGGACATGTTTCGTCAGCTCAATTTTTATTTGCCGGACGCCATTTAATACGGGGTAGGTCGTAAATGTTTGCCACTTCTCCGCGACGTGACCCAAGACGGTGCCATATGGTTGGAAAGCGGCAATGACCACATCCTGAGGCACCTCGAACGGGAGCTCAAACACCCGCAATGTCTGGAGACCGAATCCAGCATGGGCGACCGTCACAGCACCCATATGTCCATCAGAGTGTTTAAATTTCAGTCCGGTGGCATGACGGTGAATTATGTCATTGCAAATTTCCTCCGTCGACATCTTGATGTAGACAACACTTCCAGTGATGGAAAAATGTATGCCGATTACGTCCTGGGGGTTCAAACGTAGATCCTCACGTATGAACTGTTCGACTTCGAAAGCTCTGGGTCGTGGATGTTCGGCCTGAGACGTTACTTTGATCGTTGCACGGCGGTACGAGTGCGCCATGGAGTACGTTAGTACTGGACTCGATAGACACAAACACCGCGACGCGGAAGTAAACACCGCCGAGAGCGGAGCGTCGGACGGCGCGCGGAGCAGTTCCGCACGCTAGCACGGCTGAGAGCCGACTGTGACCATCTGAGCTACCGAAGCACTACTCACGCCCGGTACTCACAGCTTTACTTCTGCCAGTATCTCGTCTCCTACCTTCAGCTCTCCTGCTGAAGCCGGAATAAGTAGTCTGAAGAGAAATACGTACTGAAGTCTCTAGTATCTTCATTTGCTTGAAGAGGCCCCATGAACAACTCCAGCAGCTCATTCAGACTGCCTATGCCTGCTTCTTCAAGCAATGTACGAAGAGCTTTGCACGTGAGTGCTCTCTTTTCTTCATTTCCATGCACTTTCTTCAAATTATTCCGCCAGCTGTGGTCTATACGCCAAACACACGGCAGATTATTTCCCGCGGGTGCCATGACTGGTGTCCACGCTCACCGGCCAGTATTAGTATCTTCAGATGTGAATTCAGACGCTTTTATGATTCCACGCCCCTCTTTCACAGCATTGACGAAAGAAATCGTTACTGAAGTAGTCTCCTGATTTGACACACAGAATGATACAGGCATACCTGAACCAAAATCGTGTACAAGTGGTCCCTTCCTTTACCATAAATGTATGTTCAAGTGATGCTAAATGTTATTATCTGTACATAAAGAGAAGTACTGTCTTCTCAACAATCTTCAAATCGTGAGCTACAGCCTTAATTTTTATGTATGAAATTAGTGAACTTACTCATGGCCCTTTTATTGCCTTTGTCTGCGGTCACTTTCAGAAATAAAATTAATCACCAGATTACTAATTTAGTACACACATATTCCGAATTGCTGGTGTATCGATGTATCATCACAATAAAACAAAAACCGTGAATGGCTAGGAGAGTATGAATGAAAACAGTGACGTATTTAAGTTTACAAAAATAATGATATGCTTTTATTCATCCTTTTATAACCACAATCGAGCTAATAAATCTTACAAAAAATGACCAACATATATCAGGAAAGGGATGGTGCTTGACTGGCAAGACATTGATTTTGGTGGAAACTACACAAGTTCTCCACTGAATTAATCTTTTTTACAACGCAATCAGACTTCATTTACATGAATCCAATGCGAGGCCAAATTCTATTCAAACGGAATTAACTATGACCAGATACATCACAAACTATGGTTCATTGAGAACAGGGGGCTGTGAATATCATTTAACAACCCTACGCCTACGCATCAGTACTTTACCCTTTCACCATGATTCAGGCAGCAGCAGAAAACGGCACTCTGTGGACGAGGGGCAGAGGGTGCGGCAGGTGTAATGTTCTGACGCATCCACGAAGACTTACAAACTACACGGACTGGCATTCTGATTATTATAAAAACGGAAACTTACATATCAGAGCTCTGAAATCTCCGTAGAATTCAATAGGAGGTGCATCCGTTCGCTGGTCTGTCCAACCAATTTGACTCACAGGCAAAATGGCGCGTGCTGGATTTGTCAACTGTCAGACGGCCGACTCAGGAGTACGTTCACCCTCGTGACACACGGTGTGTCCGAAATGATATACAGTTCCACTGTCGGTACAGTTTGAAACCGCTGCTGGCTCTTAGTCCACCACAAGATGCATACAACAAGACTCATCCACTAGGGAAAGACCTGAAGTTCTCCACCAGGGGAGGACCAGAAGACAAAGAAGGCGAAGAATCACGACCACCTTCCACCAAGCCCCGCACAGGAGCTGAATTATCAGAAAAAAACCACCCTCATGTTGTACAAACCAGTCGAACTATTCTCTATTCTTTGAATCTCCCTCCTTTGACTGTTCTGCTGGCCTGGTAGCCAATCCAGAAACAGCACTGGGGTTCCCACGCTGAGGGGCCAAGCCTCTGCTTTGAATATCCTGAGAGGAGTCAATTAGTGACTCAGAATCTCTCTTGCCTGAAAACAGAAGATTTTAGGCTAGGGAGTGTCGTGCTCACGGTAAGCATGGCCATGTTTTGGCAAAAAACATCTACAAAATTGTTAAGGCTTTCGTGGCCACTTGTTGACAAACTGCCTATTGGCTTCTGTATCGGGTTCTTCGGCCGACGTTCATCTGATGATTTTACTGACGTTGGCTCACCGACGTATAAACTGGCAAAACACTTGTTCTCTCTGCTCCAGCCGCACGTGGGGAAGACGGACACATACATAAACGACTCAGGACATTTCACTGAGAAGCTGAAGAAACTGAAACTTGCACCAAACGACATCCTGGTCAGCTTTGATGTTGTTTCCTTGTGCCACTCAGTGACGCTCTGGAGCACATCGGTTCCATTTTCCCCCAAGACATCACAAAGTTCTTCCATGCACGTCTCACCACGAGCTATTTCACGTGGAATGGCAATTTCTACGAACAGCTGGAAGGTTTCGCCATGGGCAGTCCTCTTAGTCCAGTGCTGGCCAACCTCTTCATGGAACGTTTTGAAGCACAGGCACTGGAATTGGCGACTTGCAAACCTAAGGTGTGGTACAGGTACGTCGATGATACTTTAGTTGTTTGGAGCCATGGTGAAGAACAGCTCGGTGACTTCCTAAGACAATGGAACAGCCTCCATGCCAACATAAAATTAACTATGGAAGTAGAAAAGGACAAAAACTGCCATTTCTAGATGTGCTGGTCACAAGTAATGGCGAAAACGTGGGACACAGCTGTATCGAAAACCGACACACACGGGCCGATACCTGCACAAACTATCAAACCACCACCCGAGCCAGAAAAGACGCACGATTAATGCGCTCGTAACGCGAGCAGGACGAATATGTGAGCCGCAGCACCTCAGACGAGAAATGCAACACCTGGAAAGTGTTCTGAGGAGCAATTGGTACTCCACAAGATATATTAGAAGTGTAACAGAGCCAAACACCCAGCGAAGTAAGAAATCAGGAAAAGAAATGTTGAGTACGGCCTTTCTGCCATACATTCCCAGAGTGACGGACAGAATCGGTCGTATATTGCGCGAAAACGGCGTAAAGACGATTTTAAAACCGACAAGGAAGATCAAAGAGTGTCTTAGGTCGGCAAAGGATAAAAGGGACCCACTTTCAATGTCGTAAATATACCGTAAACCATGCACATGCGGTAAACTTTATGTCGGAGTGACTGGACGATCAATCAACACCAGGATTAAAGAACATAACGACACTGCAGGTTGGGGCAGGTGGAGAAATCGGTCATGACAGAGCACGCACTGAGTGAGATCGAGCACGTAATAAAATTCGCCGACACGGAAGTTCTGGCTGTAGAGAAGCACTATCACACCCCCTTGTTCACAGCTGTAGAAATACAAAAACACGCAAATAGCTTCAACAAGAAAGAGGAAAGCCTTTAGGTAAACGGATCCTGGCTTCCCGTACTGCAGCGAACGACCGTTTCAGGTAGCAAGAGGAGAATCCCACTGGAAGTGACTGCGGAGAAGCCCTCGGACGTTGGCGCGACAGGTGCATATAGTCTGCGGCCGCGAGCTCGGCTCCAGTTCACCACCGGCAATGGAGGGTGAAGCTTTGACAATGCCAGCCACTCGTGCTGGTGAAACGTCAGTAAAGCCATCACATGAACGTCGTCCGAATAACCCGAGACAGAAGCCAAGAAACATCTACCTAGACAGCACCACAGTGCCTCATTTGTGAAGAGATTTAATCTTTTCACACTGACCATTTCCAGTTTCTGAAAGGAGGCTGTTGACCTTCTCATACAGCCGCGGCTATGAAATATAACTTTTATCTGCTCACTAAAAGAACCTGGTGACTTCCAGGCGTCAGGGGAATTACAATCTTGTATCCACTACACATGTGCACCAGCTGCTCTGATCGTATCATCCAAGCTTGTAATATGATACTGCTTATAGTTTTATGACCGTCCCACTGTTTGAACAAAAGCTCAGTTTCAGCGGTCTCTCTTAAATGGCTTCCTCCACCCAATTTCTGCCATCAACCCACCTTCGTGACCGACTGCCACCTGGCCAAGATAAAATGTTTCGCGAGTCGGTGCCCTTCTCTGAACCTAAGTGGGAAGAGTGCAGTGGCCCGTGGTTCCTCTGCAGGTACAAAGAGGTCAGCTCTTAGTATGTACCTGCAGACACTCTGCACAAAGAACACTGCAGTTAACCATCCCTAATAATATAATTTCATGCAATATAGCAGTTGCTGTAAGTACTTATAAACTAAATAGTTTAAAATAAACTTCCAACACTACTGAAGATGCCATTAACACACTTTGGGCAGAAATATAAACTGAGACCAAATTACAAGACCACTTGCAATGTGTTTTATTTTTAAAAAACACGACTGGTTTCATCTCCCAAGGTCACTTTCAGTTGGTTATGAGCCTAGCGTCTTGGAGGTGTACAACTGCACGTCAGGGCATTGAAACAGGTGCTTTAGTCTGGTCTCAAATCATTACTGCAGTTGCCTATATCCTGATCTAGCATGTTTACCATACTGGACAATACAGAATAAATATGTTGTCTTTAGTCTATTCAGGTGCGTTACTGAACTATTCTTCTGAAATAAATTACTATGACACATGCAAAACAGCGCAATATGTGTTTCAGAATTTTCTTCCACACTTGCATCGCTGTAATGCAGTACAGCTACTATTACACACCCAAGAATGTAACTTTACAATCACCATTATTGTGCTCAATATGGGACGTAACAGTCTGGTCTTTTACGATTATATACATGCTACCATCACTGATTCGAATCACACATCTATGACAAAATTAATTTATAAACAGTAAAAAAATGTTCCTTCGCTGTCAAAAAAAAAAGTCAACTACATGTAACTAAAAGCAAGTTTCAAAATGAGTATAGAGACTTTCACATCATATTTTACTCACAAGGGCGACTCTCAAATTCTTCGAGATCCCTGAAAGAACAGCATCATTCTGGAATTAAGGTCATACTCACAAGTGACGGCTTCTCTATCAGAACTACTGAGATGCAGAAAAGAAGTGTTCATGGCCGAAATCTGTTCTGTTGTCAATGATACCACAAATTCCACTTTCTTCTTCGTGAAGCTCTATGGCAGCATTGCAGCGGTTCCCCATCTCACAAGTACCCTGGGACTTCCTCAGCATTTTTCCGTCTGACTCTGATTGACATGTACCTCTTCCGTTGCACACAAAGATGGTGTTCGCAGTGCCATCCTTTACAGGCTTTGTGCCATAACGAGACAAAAAACTACTTTGGGTTGTCCTCTCTTCCTCAGACTTCCACTTCAGAAAGTCTAAAACAAAACCATCGAAGAAAAATAACTATACGTTGTTCTTAGTGTAAGCTCCACACTCCTCTTTTAACTAACTGAAATGATCACAGAAATATATTTTAAATTCAAGTGCAACAACGTAAACAGCAGGAGTGACAACCTGAAGTGCACTATTAGATATCCACACAAATTACTGACACCATGCTATTACTGCTGTAATTTTGATCATTTAAATTTGTGTGTGCATGACTTAGTTGCAACAATTAAAAGTTATACTGAATTTAGCATACATTAAGTGTAAAATCTGTGCGAAATGCGTATTTTTTGGCTTTCAAATAAGCACATATTCTATTGGCCGACGAAAATAAGGATTAATAACTACAGGTCCGCTAAGAATATAACAATCAACAATGGACGCTAGTTATTAAGCAGCGTGGCATTTAACTTACCGACCTTCGACTAGAATTCACTAATTTCTTCTAGTGTCTCAACCACGTGTTCTTGCTCCACATGTAGGCGCAACTTAGACTAAAAACTACATTTAAGGCTTTTTGAGCACCTAATCACAGCTTCTCCATCTGGCTGTATGTTACCCACATTTCTTACATGAGCACTCAGACGCTTTCTAGCTGAAAATTCTCTGTCACACGCTTAACACACAATAGAAGGAGCCATTTCGAGAGAATAATTCACAGTGTGAATACGAGAATGAGTGAAGGAGCGATGTTGCATTCGCTGAAATCGACACAGTGTGAATACGAGAATGAATTTAGTAGAGGTGTTACACTCGTTCAAATCTTAGCTACACTCCTGATTGGCTAATGTGTATGACCTCATGAATGTAAATTTCAGGCAATCGGCATCACGACCAGCGGAACGCGAGACGCAAGTCTTAATCCTATCGCGCGGCCATAATCACATCGCAAAACTTTCCACTTGTATCACCTAAGTACAAATGTCTGCTCCGCCAATGCACTACCACTTTATGAGAGTATCGCCATCTGTATACGTGCATTTCGCTACTATGACCCGCCCCACGCCCTCACATATTTACCGGCATCTGTCACATGTGGTCAAGCACATTTTTAACATGCTACAGATGCCTACAGTTTTAACAATATTAACAAAATAAATATTTAATTTATATCATAACTTAGTATATAACTGAAGCATTACACCCAAGAAACTGAAATCCTTAAGAATATAGCAGATTACTATAATTCGTTTGAAAATTTGAAAACATGTTAACCAACGAGTTTGAGAAATGCACTCATGGAAAAAAATCGCAGCACTAAGAAGGAGTTGTGCAATATAAAAGGAATTTGGTAGGCGTATTTTTCTTCTGAAAGGCGGTGCTTGTTCAAAATTCACGCTAGTTGCGTAGAGTGACGCTGGTAGTGCCACTATAAAGAGGCAAATTAGGTTTGCTTTAAATACACGCTGTAGTGGCCGTGAGCGTTAGCTGTCTTTGACATTCGACGTGGTGAGTCTTTAAGGTGACAAAGAGACTATTATCAACAGCTCAGTGAGTTTGAACGAGAGATAAGGGAAGCTGTATGTCTTCTGAGAAACTGAAAGGAATGTAGCTACTATAGCTACTAGGAAGACCGACGACCACGTGGCACTACCAAGAGGGAAGACCATCACGTTCGGCGTATGGCTCTGGAGCATCGTACTACATTGCAGCAGAAATTTGAGAGCAGGAGCTGACACCACAGTCACACAGCGAACTGTTACAAACTAGTTACTTCAAGGACAGCTCCGAGGCAGACGACTTTTAGCGTGCATTCCACTGACACCAATCCAGCGTCATTTACGGTTTTAGTGGTGTCAAGCAAGATCTCATTGGAGGGAAAGGTGGAGGTCTGTTCTGTTTCTGATGAAGTCTGGTTCTGCCGCGGTGCCACTGATTGTCGTTTGTTGTTTAGAAGAATTGAGGGCCTGCAACCAACCTGTCTGTGTGCTAGACGCAGTGGCCCTACCCCTGGAGCAATTGTCTGTGGTATGATTTCGTCTGCCATCAGGACCACTCTTGAGGTTATCCCACGCACTCTGGCTGCAAATTTGTACGTCATTCTAGTGATTCGACATGTCGTGCAGCCGTTCATGAACAGCGTTCCAGGGGATGTTTTCCAACAGGATAACGCTCGCCCACATACCGCTATTGTAATCCAAGATGTTCCACAGGGTGTCAACATGTTGCCTGGGCCTGCTGGATCACCAGATCCACCTCCAATCGATCACATATGGAACATCATCGGACGACAACTCTAGCGTCATCCATAAATAGCACTAACTGACGCTACATTGACCGACTAAGTGCGACAGGCGTGGAATTCCATCCCACAAACTGACATCCGGCGCCTGTACAACACAATGCATGCACTTTTGCATACTTGCCTGGAACATTTTGCCTGATACACTTGTTATTAATGTACCAGCATTTCACATTTGCAGTGACTTATCTCGTTTACATTGACCTGTAATCTTACAATATTAATCACAAACATACGTTACCTAGACAAATGTATTCCCGAAATTTCGTTACTCTACACTAATTACTTTTTGGTGATGCAATTTTTTTGTCAGTGTCTATTTTAATAACCAACTCTCACAACATAGATAGCGCCTTAAATTTATTGATATATAGGTATAAGTGTGCACTCACCATAGTCACTACTTCACTTACCACTATATCTTTGAAATCAGATCTGAGCACTATGGGTATGTGTAGCTGAGATGACTGCTGATTATTTCACTCATTTCAAAGTACATTTAGGAATTCCTTCTGTTGTTTTCTTTTGTTTAATGGAGGGTTTTTCTTCTTCCGTTTTCTTTTATTCGAGTTCCTGTGGTTTGTCAGTGCTACCTCTGAACTTACGACCCATGTCGTAATTGCTGTTGACAGTAGATACAGTCAGGTCAGCCTATGATTGTGCATCTTTACGTAGCTACAATCTTACGAGTCACTTCGTAACATCTGGAAAGTATCCGGTGTTAATCGTAGTTTGTAATTTCGTTTCTGTTTACAAATTAACTTTAGTACAAGTGGTCGCCAATTACATTTCACAAAAGAATTTCACAGCAGACCCTGACAGAAAATCTATAAATTATCTCAATAAAATATCATCTGAATGTGACACATTACTCTCGTCTCCGGTTGAAAGAGGTTACACGGAGCAGATAGAAATGCTGATGGACAAATATCGAATGAATTCGGTAAGCCACGTGGCCACCTGTTGCAAAACAACTCCGAGAATTTCTAGGTCCCTGCCAAACACAAACATTACAACTGTTAAAGAAAATGACTAGATGCGTTTACATTCCGTACAAAATTATGTATGTACACAATTCACCCAGTCTGTGGAATTGAGAATTTCCAAGATTTTTGCATTTTATCGATCCTGATACTGGAAAAATATTGGTCCCCGGAGTTCCGGTACTTTTGAGAATGTTTTAATTACAAGTTTGTAGTCTGATAACAAATGAAAAAAAAAATTTATTTATTGTAATGTAATTAGAAATTAAAAATTTTCGGAGTTTTTCCTTTACTTGTTCTGTGAAACCTTGCTTCCTCCAAATTCCATGATTCTATGTCAAAGGGAAGTCCGCTATATGTTTTGACTAGTGGGTTTGTGAGAATTAAAATATTTGACGTAGATGGCCATTGACTTAGAAGTGTAAGATTTTTACACCACCAAGAAATCATAGGCCTTAGTATGTGACATAAATTTAAACTTGATATCTCTATATGTGCCCGAGAAAAAGGATGTTTAACAGTCGTACAGACAAGATAGATAGAGAGGCCTGCTCTTGTACGTATTTGTACTATAGGGTGAGCAACAAATGGCTCGAAATTGTGAACACGAAAGGGACCACGTGTTTAGACAACAGGGCTTACTATTAACTGACTTGCTCACAATCAGTCACTTACCGGACAACGATGAATGTTAAATGGGCATACTCGTTAGTCCCGTGGAATGGGACACGATTTGGTGTGGCACTGCAATTTAAAAACGAATGTGTTTGTTTTTAATGATGGCTTTACGAGAACGATTTTGTAACCGACATCGGCACTGAAACTCACAAACAACAGGTATTATTAAAAATACATGGGAGCATATGACTAACCAATCGGCTCATTCTCATGAGAAATGTTCGTCTCCGCTGTCCAATAATAATGAAGAATTTACACACAGCAACTGGCCTAGGGCTCACCTGCATTGGCTGTATGGTCGCCGGCGCGGTAGTTCAGCATGTTCGGTCAGACGGTTAGCTGCCCTCTGTCATCAAGAAACTGAGTGAACAGATCAACGAAGAGCCTGAACCGGTGTCATCGGACGTCCGCTCCGAACGAACGAACAATATAAAACAAAATTAGATAAAAAAATTGTCAATGTAAACGGATACCACGCGGAGGACCCGAGTTAGATTCCCGGTACTACCGAAGATTTTTCCTTAATGGGAGGACTGGTGAGGGATGCACTCAGCCTCTTCTTTAGAACTGAGGAGCTATTTGATCGAGCAGTAGCGGCTGCAGGGTCTGGAAAGCCTCAATACGGCCAAGAGAGCGGCGCTCTGACCAAATGCCCCTCCATACGGCATCATCCGCATGGCGCCGCAAGGCAGAGGATGACACGGCGGCCGGTAGACAGCCCTCGGGCTTCACGATCTGGACGTTAATTTCTTTTGTCTAGGCTCTTACGATTGCGTACAGCGTCGTCCTGCGCGAGACAGGCGCAAGAATACATTAAACAGTGAAAGTACGGACACAAAAGGACCACTCACGCATTTGTTCGTCTGCTCAATCAAGGGAAAGTAAAGTCCTTCACTGCAACTAACAACTACATGTCTGTAATGAACCAAACAGATAAAGTATGGCCTTACTTCGTGGAAAAACACGAGATCCCAGAACTAGTTAAATTAAACTTTAATCAGAAGGCAGAAAATTTCCAGGCCTGTAAGTATTCATCCGGCTCGTAACTGCGATTCACTAAATAAACCAGGTACAGCACTCACTGGCGAAACAGGAACACGAGCCGACAGTGCACAATAAACGTTAAATTTCTCTAGCAAAAGTCATGTTCTTAGATATGCAGTGAGCGCACTAGCATGTGATGTTTACTGCCCAGCTACCATCAAACATCACGTGGGAATCATATAAACAAGCACAGGTCTCTATCATACCACAAGTCAGCTCAAAGTACACGGAGGCAGAACGGAATTGATACTGCTGAAACGTCCCCATAGAAAAATTAATGAATTACTGTGCTGATAAACCTCTTACATTATTTGATTTTCAAACATCTGAGCAAAACTGAACGTACTCAGACATTACTCTCTTTACTTATTCTGATCAACACTAAACTAACACACAATATTTTTTAGCGCAACGCAATCTGACTTTCAATAATCCCTACAAGAGAATGGCCCTGACTAAATTAACCTATACCTTTCACAAAACACTTACCTCAGGTGTTACAGATTACAGCAATGGAATGAAATGTATCGCGGAAAACTTCCTTTGTAATTCAAAAATCTTGAAAAATAAATGGTTTAAGTACAAAATTAATCATTCAAATGCGTGTCCTGTAGCGCTGAATGTGCGTCTTGCTGTAAGATAATACTGTGGAAGTGTCGTAGTTATCGTCCTCTGTAAGCAAAGTTCTGCTGAGGTCAATGTACTTACCTCATCATAAACGAAAGTGAAATGCTTTGCGTATAGATATCGTAGTTATTACGTACCTTACCGTGATCAAGAAAGTACTATAATCTAACGTATTGTTGTGCTACGAAAAAGGCTGTCTCATTAAAACAGATACACCGCAAAAGTAACAATGTAAATTGTGTCACATAATAGTAGCGTCGTGATATAATCGTGTAGCTATCAAAGAAACCAAATGCTAAGTCATCTTTGATCTCACAGAAAGTACTTCAAATAAAGAATGTCTTTTCAACGAAACCAAAATGTTGCATTAAAATCTCATTAGCAGTATATGTTCTAAGTATGTAAGCTTTATAGTCGTTACATAATTGTGCAATTAACAAGCAAGAATGTACACACACAATAACACTGTGTCCTCTGTTCACTATAACAATGCATTCGTAATTCCTGTTTAAATAAGTTCTCTTGGTTCCTCACTGGATATTTAACTTCAAACATTGTTGCATGTTAGCAGATTCTAAGTCTGACAAAGCATACTAGTAATGTAAAGTGAAAAATTTTATGGCAAAGACTAAGTTAAAAAGCAGATTATCTTTCAATAAACGGTTTTACATGTGAAATGTGGTGTTAGCCTTTACTCTTCCTAGTGCTCAAAGTTAACTTCAACGCAATTATCATGTTGTATACATCGGTAAGGAATGCTAAAATTTTTCTCAAGGTTAGCATCTATGTTATTTTATCTCTGAGCCAACCGGCGCATGTGGCTGCCTGCGGTGCGAATCATTGTCTGCCTCTTTGTTGGCGCGTGTCGTTATAAGGATTAGGAGACCTAACTTCTACAAATTCACCTTGTCGAGAGTGCCCTGCTCTGTTTGAATCTCGCCAGTTCTGATGTAATTCAAGTCTGTCGTTACGATTATATCGTCTGTCGTCATGTCAGTAGTTCCTGTAGTTTCTTTCTTGTCGGTTAAGTGGTGGAGAATTTTTCCCTGAATTATCACTGCACGGTGGACCGTTGCATCTGAAGTTATTCTGTCTACCGTGATAATAATAGTTCTGGTTGCCATATTGTCTGTTTCTATGATTGTCTCTGTTATATTCATTACTACGGAAATGCGATCTTTCTCTGTAATTCTTATTACTGTGCCAACGGTTGTCATACGGGTGGTGTCTGTTTTGGTCACGATTTACATTATAAGAATAGCCTTGTCGTGTCCAGTTATTATTTCTTTCATCGCGGAATTGTGCCGGATGTGACCGGTAATTGTTGTGTTCCTGTTTTCGCGTTCCACGATTGTCAGTATCAATTTCTAATTCTTGTAAGAGTCCCTGAAAAGCTTCAATGTCGTCTTTGCAACGTCCTGCCAAAATAATATGTCGTAAATGTTCAGGTAATTTGATTAAGCAAATGCGGATGAGTTCTGAGGGGCTGTATGGGTTTGACAGGTACTGATTCTTGTGCAACATGTCTTCAAAGTATTTCACAAGACTGGAAAATTCAGATTGTTCGAAATGTTTCATCATTATGATGCTATGTTTTACTCGGTCTTGGGTAGCTTGAGACCAATATGTTGAGAGGAAGGCATGATAAAACTCTCCTTCACTATGACAATCGTGAATGACCGATCGCATTCTTACAGCTGGTTCATTCTCTAAGTAGCCACACATAAATTCTAATGTGTGCTCTAAAGACCAGTTGGGAGGAAAACAATGAGAGAATTGATGAAGCCACGCTTGTGGATGAATGTCGTTGCCGGAATTCTTAAATGTTTTGAATTTAAGCCTAGTAATAAACAGCTTATAGTCAAAATCATCTTGTCGGCGAGTCGCATGTCGGTCATTGTTACGTCGTTTCGGCGGTTCTATCACAAAATTCGGTGTACCTTGCCAATTTCTTTCATAATTTCCGAAGTACCCCGTGTTATTATTTTGTGGCTGTTCCGCATTTCTATGTCCCTCTTCCCGTATTGGAGCTCGAGTGCCCTCTGAAATACGCAAATCTTGTATTACCTGTGTCAACCGATCTTGTACTTTCCGGATTTCTCTTTGGTGTTGCGTATTAATTTGATTCTGATTTTGTTTGAATTTCCTAATTTGTTCGTTCTCTTCTGTGTCATTAAAGACTACAGGTTTTGTGTCATTCAGATTATCATCCACCTTCATAGATAAATTATTTAGCTGATCCGAAAGTTCAAATACTTTCTCTGATAATGAACTAATTTCCTCCAAGTGTCTTTCTGAACCAATTTTCAGAGTATCTACTGTGTCCTTTAAGTTTTCCTGTGTTTTTGAAAGTTGCGTAACAGAATCGGTAGATGCAACTGAGTCAATTTTAGCTTGCAAGGTCTCATGATTTTCATGAACAATAGTTTGCAGTTCTTTTATGGATGCTTCGTGATTCTGTAATGCATTTTCATGCCGCGAAAAAATAGGTTGAAAATGCTCACAAATTTGTGTTTTTACGTCATTACAGACTTTTTGACATTTCGATTCAATGTTATGTAACTCAGTAGTTAAATCTTCACGTGTTTGTTCAAGCGTGGTCTCCTACTTCCGAAGATTTCGTTCCATTGTGTCTAACTTTTGAAGCTTTTGCTGTGTTTGTCTCTGATTTTGTTCCAATTGTTGCATTAATTGCAATAATAATGTATTAGTGTCTGGAATCTGTTTCTCTACGCTTTTTGGCAGTGCATTTTCACCGGCAACATTCAGATTTTGACAAGCAGAAAATGTGTCTTGACTCATTTGAGGAAACGGTGAGGACCCAAAACCTGAGTGTACAGTATTTGCAATATTGTGTTTTGTCATTTCGAATTCCTGAGGCGAGCTGTTGCCGGCCGATCGATCGATAATGCTTCCCTGTTCACTACTTGTTTCATTGTCTACACCATTATTTGCCGCCCGCTCCTTTTCCCTATGCACAATTACCAAATTACTACTTCAAATGTCTGTTAATTCATTACACAGTGGTGCTGATAAGCTTCGCTCGTCGTCACTATTATTTCTCAGTTTACTTTGGAGCCTAGTGTTACGTTTTTCACACGCCATTATTGTCAGAATATTTCACACGATAACACAGAAAAGCATAATTTGTAGAGCAAAAATAAGAGAACACATTAACCTAGCTCTGAAAATAATATCTAGTTAATTGCAAGCGCAGCTGCGAAATACTTGGTGCAAATCTACATGCATGACACAACTGTTTTACTGTACAACAATGAAAAATTACAACTACAAAGGAAATTCTCTCTTTGATTACGCGCTAGCAATAAACAATAGCTACACTAATTACACAAACTGCAAGAAAAGAGTCAGAAGATTCCAGTGAGGTATCCTCGGCTAAGGGTCGACATATGAAACGTCCCTTTAGAAAAATTATACATGACTGTGCTTAAACTGACACACAATATTTTTAGCGCAACGCAATCTGACTTTCAATAATCCCTACAAGAGAATGGCCCTGACTAAATTAACCTATACCTTTCACAAATCACTTACCTCACAAAAATCTTTGTTACTCGAACTACTGCAACACAGCGAGCGCCACTACTGCCAGCCAAATAAAAGATTCAAACTACTGAAGGCACTAACTACTGATAGGCATAGTTAGCAAATGAAAGATTTTGATAGAGAACAAACAATGTATTTACCTCAATAGGTTCAAAAGTCATAATATATATAGCAGTTCATGACATCCATTCTTACGAATGTACTGTTTCTGATGGACACATGTCCAGATCATCTGCTCTCAAAAATCCGCCATCTTTCTTCCCACATCCACCACTGTTGGCGGCTCACCTCCAACTGCGCAACGCGCGCTTTTAACAGCCAACTGCCCAACACTACAATGGCAGACAACAATCCAAACTAGCCACAGACTGCGCACAGCACAGCCAGTGACTTTCATACAGAGCACTACGTGGCGTTACCTATAAGAAAACCTAAACAGCCTACTTACACTTCATGCATCCTGGAACTCGTGACGAATTTAGCTAGCCACGAGTTCTGAAAAGCATATCCACATTGTATACTAGTCCACGCGGCGTAGTTGACACCAGAACGAAGCTCCCTCGTGGAAACTGTAATTATTTACACAAATCGAAATAACTTAAAGAAAAGCAACCACAAAAAAATCTCTCTAGCTTGACAGGGCTCTAAGGAAACTTCTGAGCATTATGATGACTTAGAGATGATACATTCGTACGCCAGAATCCTTTACCAAAACGGAGCGCGTTGATACGAACAAAGCCGTCTTCACTTACCGTAACCGACAGAGTGGCGTTTTTCGCTTCCCAGCAGCCCGATCTCCATTTGTAACTGTACAGTGTAAATAGCTTTGGAGTGAGCATTGGGATGCACAGAACGAGAATTATGTCCACAAAATCTGCTGCAGCTGAAGTCACCTGATTTTGGTATGGCGCGTTACAGCCCGTATAGCGTTTACCATATTCTGCGTGGTATTACTTCGCTGCATCAGAACCATCACCTTCAGAAGTACAGTGAAAGTTTGTATACGTGTTTTACAGACTTGTTAATAATTTGATACCAGGAACAGAAGGTTTACATTCGTGAAGAGCAATGGTACTACGCTTTTTCGTCACGGTACCATAACACAGATTCCACTTTATTTACGTTTTCTCGGTAACTGGATAAGAAGTGGCAGCCAACAATATTTATTTCATATTATGTAGCACTTATTCATATTGTCAATCTCTGTTATAATTAATTACGTTACAATGGTTCTGTAGAAGGCGCTGAAGTGCCATGAAAAAGCAACTGATTTGGAAGTGTGAGATTGTAACAGTAAACACGGTAAGCGATATGCGTCACCTATTTGGCTATTGTTTTTTTTTTAGTTTTTCCTTATTTTTCCATTTTGCTTGTTGTAGACAAATAAAATATGTATGATGTTTATCTCCAGCTTCTCAGAAAACCAAAACGGTACATTACCCACAAAAAAATAAAAAATAAGAAACACATGATCGCTGCTAGAACTTTTGAGTAAGAGAAGAAGTGACAGCCAACAATTGTTTGTTTCGCTTTTTTTACGTTTACTGTTGCACTGATTCATATTGTCAGATCTGTTCTAATTAATTACGTTGTATTGCAACTTGACATTTCATTGGGAAACGCCATGGTACACATTTAGATCCTTCGAGGAATGGAAGATATTCATGTGGATATAGAGAGAAGATAGTCATGTGAATATAGAGAGAAAAATAATTTTTTTAAAGTTCATTAATCTAGAATGGAGCAGAACACTGCCGCTAGGCTTCGGTCTGTGCAGAGCCAAGAATACACCCAGAAGTTGCACATCCCATAGTCATCAATGTGAACGCAAGTCATCGCTTGCTGTGGTCGACGTGTTATTCCGTGCAGCCGCTGATGGAAGGTGTTATGGAGGCCCGCCAAGAAATTACCAAAGAGCCTGCATTAGCAACGAACGTTTGTAAAATGGAATGTATTTGACATACACGGACCAGAGAGAAGTAGGAGCCTTGTTCTCATTGCAAAGTATATTGTGTTAATGGTTAATCTGACAATATTTGGTCAAAATCATGGAACTCTGGTTATGAAAGCCTTACACTGTTTGAACTGAGCTCTTTTTCCAGTTAATTCACGAAATATTCGGGGAACAGGATCCGAGCACGGTGAAGAAGGTTATCAGCTGGAACTGAATAGCAGGACCTGCTCTACAAGATAAATTTACAGGCGACCGTAGTATCCAGAAGATATTACTAGACGAAATCGAATCTAAAAAAGTCGTGCGCCATTCCAGGAGGACGTATCTAAATGG
Source organism: Schistocerca cancellata (assembly GCF_023864275.1). Lineage (NCBI taxonomy): Eukaryota > Metazoa > Arthropoda > Insecta > Orthoptera > Acrididae > Schistocerca > Schistocerca cancellata. The sequence continues at coordinate 815,809,039 of NC_064627.1, read as the reverse complement.
TAGATTCGATGCCTCCCTGCGTGCATCAGGCAAAAGGCTACGTTACAGTGACACTGCACAGGAAACTCTGTCATACAGAAGTAAGTACTTGGATACCCACATGAGTTCGAGAACATGCATAAATTGGAAGAAATTAATTGGCGTGTCATGTACAAATATTATCTTCATATGAACATAGCAATACTGACTGGTAGCTTACTCAGATAACTTGGAAATTTATTGAGCACTTGTATCATAAGCACATGGGCATAAAATCACAGAAAGTGTTCCTGCAATACGAGACATTATAATACCGTGTCCCGATATTTTTCAGTGTATGAAGTGTCTCATATCAACTTGACATTTACAGTCATACATTTGTTGTACATACCTATCAAAAGTAAGTGGTCCTTCTTTCACATACTTCTCTTCATATCCGTAGCAACGGTAGCTGTTACGAAAACTCAAACGTGCAGGAACGTATGTGAAATAAGGCGAATGCGTGTAATATTGAAGTTTCTTTGTAACACAAGTTGCAAACAAGCAACGTCGTTCCAAAATAATGTTGAGAACATGCACAGTAGACTACGTTCACTATATACACTCCTGGAAATGGAAATAAGAACACATTGACACCGGTGTGTCAGACCCACCATACTTGCTCCGGACACTGCGAGAGGGCTGTACAAGCAATGATCACACGCACGGCACAGCGGACACACCAGGAACCGCGGTGTTGGCCGTCGAATGGCGCTAGCTGCGCAGCATTTGTGCACCGCCGCCGTCAGTGTCAGCCAGTTTGCCGTGGCATACGGAGCTCCATCGCAGTCTTTAACACTAATAGCATGCCGCGACAGCGTGGACGTGAACCGTATGTGCAGTTGACGGACTTTGAGCGAGGGCGTATAGTGGGCATGCGGGAGGCCGGGTGGACGTACCGCCGAATTGCTCAACACGTGGGGCGTGAGGTCTCCACAGTACATCGATGTTGTCGCCAGTGGTCGGCGGAAGGTGCACGTGCCCGTCGACCTGGGACCGCACCGCAGCGACGCACGGATGCACGCCAAGACCGTAGGATCCTACGCAGTGCCGTAGGGGACCGCACCGCCACTTCCCAGCAAATTAGGGACACTGTTGCTCCTGGGGTATCGGCGAGGACCATTCGCAACCGTCTCCATGAAGCTGGGCTACGGTCCCGCACACCGTTAGGCCGTCTTCCGCTCACGTCCCAACATCGTGCAGCCCGCCTCCAGTGGTGTCGCGACAGGCGTGAATGGAGGGACGAATGGAGACGTGTCGTCTTCAGCGATGAGAGTCGCTTCTGCCTTGGTGCCAATGATGGTCGTATGCGTGTTTGGCGGCGTGCAGGTGAGCGCCACAATCAGGACTGCATACGACCGAGGCACACAGGGCCAACACCCGGCATCATGGTGTGGGGAGCGATCACCTACACTGGCCGTACACCACTGGTGATCGTCGAGGGGACACTGAATAGTGCACGGTACATCCAAACCGTCATCGAACCCATCGTTCTACCATTCCTAGACCGGCAAGGGAACTTGCTGTTCCAACAGGACAATGCACGTCCGCATGTATCCCGTGCCACCCAACGTGCTCTAGAAGGTGTAAGTCAACTACCCTGGCCAGCAAGATCTCCGGATCTGTCCCCCATTGAGCATGTTTGGGACTGGATGAAGCGTCGTCTCACGCGGTCTGCACGTCCAGCACGAACGCTGGTCCAACTGAGGCGCCAGGTGGAAATGGCATGGCAAGCCGTTCCACAGGACTACATCCAGCATCTCTACGATCGTCTCCATGGGAGAATAGCAGCCTGCATTGCTGCGAAAGGTGGATATACACTGTACTAGTGCCGACATTGTGCATGCTCTGTTGCCTGTGTCTATGTGCCTGTGGTTCTGTCAGTGTGCTCATGTGATGTATCTGACCCCAGGAATGTGTCAATAAAGTTTCCCCTTCCTGGGACAATGAATTCACGGTGTTCTTATTTCAATTTCCAGGAGTGTAGATATACATATTCTTTTGGGATGACAAAGTGGTATTCGCACGGCCTCTGACCAACCTAACGGCGCGAATACGAAAACGTGTGTACCCTTTAGACGTGGACGAACCTCTTTGTTCAGGTACTATCCCATCTGAAGTTGGCTGAACTAGCACACCACGCAAGAGGTGCTACTTACACGCGGAGGTTTCATGTTGAACTCAAGCGTGTAATCATGCGTTCTTAGTGGCATACCCTAGTGGGGGTGCAGGTGCATAAATAACAAGTACGTTTGGTACGTTCAATGACTCGTTCTTTCACACGCTTGGCACCATCATGTACGGCAATTTGTGGTATCGATCACCGAGAATACGCGTACTGAGACTAAATAAGACGGATCTGACTTACCCATTTCAACGCAGTGAGGCCCATTATAATTTATTGATATGTTCCCCTGTTCAGAACCTTAGGAATTGAGCACAAGTCTTGTCAGACCGAACATGTCGTAAACAGTTTTTGAGTTTGTTCAGAGTGTTCATACATGGTTTTTAAATAAAAATTCACCGTTTTGGCAACACATCCACAAGATCATCAGATCATCAGTATCCCAGAGACTGTCAGCATGACTTTGCCAGCAGAGGAAGCTGCAACGAATTTCTTCTGTTTTGGTGACTGGGAGTAGTGACCCTCCAGTGACTGGCGTTTTGTTTACAGCCAGGTTTCGTTACATGTAACGATCTTTGTCAGAAAGGGTTCTCTATTGTCCTCAGACTGCTCCAACATGCCAGATGGAATGGTTTTCCTTGAATCTTGTGGCCTGTTACGATCACTCGAGGACACCGTCATGAACATACTTCTGAATATCGAAGAGTCTCAGTCACTGAACGCACACTTCCAATGCTCACAGATATTGTCGAATTGTGAGGAGTCGGTCTGCACGAGTAATAGCATCCACGTGTTTCACCTTATCTGGAGGTTTGTCTGTGACAGGACGTCCCGAGCGTGGCTGACCAAGGAGCTCATATTCTGCATTTCTTGGTGCCTTACCTCTCTTTACCATCGCCCAATAGTAAGGCAGCATCACTGCACACAAACGTTTATGAGTATTCACCACGGTTTCTTTTTAGGTAAGAAAAAATTTAATTAAAGCACGTTGCTTGTCGAAAGTCTTGCGTAGACGCCACTCCGATGGTTCGCTATGGCTAATTCTTTTGTCGGATTTATTAGAAACTTCGCATAGGTGCAAAAGAAACATCAAATTTCATGCACGTAAAAGGACAATTTCCTGTGTATATTAGCGGTTGTACAAAAAGAGATGGGTATTAGTTATTGAACGACCCTCTTATATTGTGATCAAGACATGTAATCTGATATTCAAATAGCCAAAGAGCGTAGGCCTATGCCGTTGATAGGGATCGAGCCCGTTTTTTACTCTTTTCATTCTATGTCGCGTCTTTACAGTATGCATGTACTGAGATTAGATGTTTCCTCCTCACTAAGTAGAGTGGAAAATATATCGTTGCTCACTCGATTGCACTAACTCCCTTGAGATGTGAGCCCTCCTGTGGTTCAGAAATCTTTGGCAACGTGTTTCCGGCTGCAGTCTTTGAGGCGGACAACATATTACTCCCCCCACCCCCCCACCCCCCACCCCCCTCATACAGCTCGCGTGTTGACGACAAGGAGAATATTCGAGAAATTACAGTCAATACAGAGGCTTACCGACAATCATTCTCCCCACGCACTATTCGCGAGTGGAGGGATCAGATAGTTGGAGGGATCAGTACCGAAAGTACCCTCCGCCACACACCAGTAGGTGGTTCGCGGAGTATGATGTAGATGTAATGTAGATGTCCTGGATCTCCTGTAGCTACTTGTTAGGCCTCATGTGCAATCCGCAGTCACTGGGCAGAAGTGCACTTGAAGTACTACACGCAATGCTATTTTTTGTTTTGCTGTTTCATTTGCAGTCAAGTTGTAATTTGATATTTGTTAAAATGCTAAAAAAGCTTTCAGACAGCCTTGGTCATCGAGAGGTGGTGGGCTTAAAGCTCCTGGAATTGTGATTTGGCACTTACATCTAAATTAATGCTGGAGCCTGAGGCTACTTTTTTAATGCAGTTCAGTGTATGGGTGGAGTGAGTTTTCAACTGTGGATTTTGCAGCATGGGCTTATTTTATATAGGCATTTATTAACAACGTAAGTATTTGCACACTATCTCAGCGACATGAAGAGAACGTCAGAGAATTAATAATAAATGAAGAATATGCTTATGTAAAAAGGATATAACACAATAATTACATAAATATAAAAATTCCAAAGCAAAACAATATTTATACAGCTGAAAGTGTTTCACCTCCTGTGATACATAGCTTTTGACAGTCTTACAAAATGTAAGTTAACACATTTGAATTTTTTTCCATATTTTCATTATCTTACAGTCCAAATTTGTCTGTGTTCATCTTTCTGTAATTTCTTTTTACTAACAAATGGTAAACTTAGAAATAATATTCAACCAACATGTAATAAAAGATTTTAAGGGCACATAGGAGTTTATTTCATACCAGTACAAACTCATAATCTTACAATGCTCAGAAAAGCATTAAAATAACGTTTCAAGAAGTCTAAATTTGAAAACACATCGTCTCCGTTATTACGGCATGAGTTGCGTGCGCTTCGTCCATTTCTCGGCCTACCTCTGACGAATGTACAGAAGCATGATAGACGGCAATGGTGTATGGAACGACGTCTCTGGGGACAGGAATGTCTTCAAGTAGTGTTTTCGGACGAATTCAGGTTCTGTTTGTCTGAAAAAATGGCTACATTTTGGTTCGCTGTGAAAAGGGGAGTGGCACCCAGTGACTACATCCGTACAAGACCTACAGCGCCAACTCAAGGTCTTATGGTGTGGGTTACTGTTGGGTACAACCACAAATTGGAGTTGGTACGTGTCCAGGGCACTGTGAGCAGTGTAACCTACTTGAATGACATCCTGCGACCCGTAGCCATGCCCTTTCTGTACAACACCCCAGACGCCATTTTTCAGCAGAACAATGTACGACCACATTGCTATGATATTGTGAAACGACAAGTGCAGCGGTGTAACCCAGTAGCAAGAATCACAGATGAACTTTGGAACCAGGTGAATGCAGCATGGATGACTATACCACAGGAAGCCGTTCGTGCCTTATACCCGTCGTTGTGACAATTCATCAGGGCCCATAGCAGACCCTGCGCCTACAAGTCAACAGGACACATGCTAAACTGACGTGACTGAAATGGTAATTATCTCTGCAGAACATACTAATATACATGCCTTGTGAATATCAACATTCTATCTCTAGTCGTTCAAGGTGTTTTGTTTTTCCGGAACATGACTGCACGTCTCAGTTTTACTGTCAATGTGATGATGATGTTCATACATTCCTTTCACAAACTGTAACCACCACATTCCCAGTATTTAAAAAACAAATATAATTCAGTTTGAGCGTCGGATCATTCTCAAATCTGCATCACATTGTGTCATGCGTCAGGCATAGCATTTAAAAAGGTTTGAGCGTACGACCATTATCAAATCTCGCTCTTCGCGTTACTGAGTGGACGGTACTGTCTTCAGTCTATGTTGAAGGGACCAGACTACTAGGGCCATCGGTCCCTCTCGACTTTGAAGAAGGCATTCTTCGTCGTGTAGATCAGAATCCGAAAACGAGTGCTCGAAACATTGTAAATGCCAAGGGCTACTGTAGAGCAAACGGGTCAGAGGGAGACAACTCGGTATTTTTATCGCTGCACAGACGGATAGCTGAGGAGCTAAACGAAGGATAAGTTACGGGACCATTTCGTAAAGGCGACTTTAATGGCCTGCTCGTATTGACGACAGGTTGCTGTCCAGTGACACCTGACTCGCAGCATAAAACATCAGACGATACGTCGCAGATCTTGATCCACTGTACCTCATCGCAGAATCATGTTACAGTATTAATTTTCTCACTGATACCGGAATAAATCTAATGGCAGTATTTTGACAAAACGTTTAGTAGACGTTCCTTAAACTAAATGTCTGATCCTTCGTTGTCATTGACAGAAGGAATGACTGGTTGTTAGGAAAAACGTGTCTTCATCAAAGAATAGTGCATTGGTTACAGAAGAAAGAGCGAAGCGGGGAAGTTCAATTGTATGCGGGATGCAGTAGTTAGGCTTGCACGGAATAATCTAGAGAGTCTCATCACACCAGTCTTCGTACCGACGACCATAACTGCAACAAGAATGGCTGTTCATGTGAATTACAATGAATTAGAGAGACTGGTGATTCTCCACTTCTCACTGAAAATGCCTGTCTTAAGCCAAACTTTCTATCTCACAATAGCAATTGTATCTTATGTCCACAGTTATTTCTTGGATGCATTCCAGTTTCTGTGTTTTCCTGATACTTTTGCTCTCTACAGGTCACCCCAGTACATGTAAGTTATTTCCCATTTGTCGCAGTAGTTAGCACCCAGGACTCGCATTCGGGAGGACGATGGTTCAAACCCACATCCGGCTGTACTCTACATATATGTTCTCAGAAATTTCTTCCTCATACTAAGAGGAGTGTTAGATACTAGCAGAGTTATTTTGGCCAGGAATGGCCACTTTCCTGTGATAGATTGCTTTTTATGCCCTCCTAGCTTCATGTATTGTGTGTTCGTTAGTTCCAAGATAGCAGAAATACTTGACTTTCTCTATTTCGTGATCCCCAATTTTGATGTTAAGTTTATCGCTAATTTCACTGCTGTTACTCCTCATTACTTTCATCTTTCTTTGGTTTACTCTCTATCTATATTCTGTACTCGTTAGACTGATCATTCCTTTCAGTACGATTATGTCATCTTCACTTTAACTGAGGGCAGCAATGTCATAATTTTATTATTGACAGCACACTAAACCTATATTTAACACTTGAATATTTCTTTTATGTCCGTAGTCGCTTACTCGATCTAGGGGAATGTGAGGGTCATGAGTCGTTTCATCCTTTTGCGGTCCAAAGGGATTGTAAATATTTTAATACATACGTTGAATGACAATTTTGAATAGATCTTAGTTATAGTTTCGTATGATAAAAGTACACTGTTTCAAGATCTATTCTTCTTCATTGTAAATAACGAAATTTAAAATGTTCTCTGTGAATCATTGTAGGCTGTCGTACAAGTGTACACGGTATGTAAGATTATACTTTTTAACTGTTCCACTAGTTGTTAGATGCATTTGTCATAGTGGAATTGGTTACAACCAGCAGCCTCCACACAAATTTCGTGAAACAACAACTTGCCTTTTCACACTTGATCCATTGCCTTTTTTCACATGTATATTGTCGTAATGTATGGTGTTGTAGCAAAAAAAGGTAGGTATTTTCCTCTGACTCAGCTTCATGTGATGAAGGCGAATCCTTTCCTGCATTTGAAGGTTTCTCTTGAACAAGCAGCACATATCTGCAACCCTTGACCACCTTTTGAGATTGCAGTTTTCTATTCTCCTGAAACGGCGCAACGTAACGTATTTTTTCCATAACAGTTATTTCTCAACACAACTTAGCATGCAACATCCTTACAAGCTTTTCAGACTGTATCTGACGACCCTGTGTGTGCTCTCATTTGAATCCTCCCTGTGGCGTTTCCAGCAGCGTGTCAGCTTATCCTAATTAATAGTTGTCTTAATACCACCTAGATAAATTGAGAGGAGTGTCTACACCAGACGATCCGAAAACTAGAACTGGTCACAGTTGAGGCCTACACGAGGAAGAGAACTGCTTCACCATCTCCTGCACTGAAGCAGCAACACACTATTCTAAGGCCATCCAACAAAGGTGCAGCTCATCGAACAGAGGCAATTCCGCGGGAAATACACCTACTTTTAAGGGAGAAAAACAAGCTCAATAAGGAATGGTGCCTTACAAAACAGAGCTCAGAGAAAACCAGTAGGAATTACCTGCAGTGGCAGAAAAAGGCGGTACTGTTAGAGCACTGAAGCGAAAGAATTGTAAATATGATAGGCTCCATTTAACTAAACCTCTCAGTATGAAATATCATCCACTTCTTCAAGGAAGAGATGAACGGGACTACCAGACTACCACCATTAACAACTCCTGCTGGAGAGGCTTACACTCTGGCAGGTAAAACAATAGCTGTTTCCCATGTATTCCAAAATTTCAAAACTATAGTGGCACTAGTCAACGCTGCCTCCATCAAACTGATGTAGGAGAGACTCTGAGTGTCCCGTCAGCACCAGCAGACGAAGACCTGCAGATCAAAGCTATCAGTTTGGAGAAAGTCCAACAAACACTTGAACACCTGCCAAAAAAACTGATGCATGGAGAAGATCAAATCAATGCCAAGATGTAAGTGGGTATATTGAGTGCACTTGGCACGTTTTTAATGGCACAACTTTTTTACAAATTAATTATATTATATTTTATTATATTTCATAAGATTTTCAGTTTGTAGATATTTTATATTATCCTATATTTATACAGATCTTCAGCATATAATAATTTATAATATGTCATAATACAATTAATTTGTAAAAGAATTGTGCTTTAAAAACATGCCAAGTGTACTAAACACACCCACTTACTACTATACATAAAACCCCAAATCAATTATGAGCACACTAAAAAATTACTGGTATTTCCTAATATTATCTTCTTTAAATCGACATGGAAATAATATTCATAAGATGAAACAAAATTTTAGTTGAAAATAATGGGTTTTTGACTCTATTACAATAAATTTAAAAAAAATTATTTTAATGTTTGTATTCAGTATTGGATGGTCATGTAACACCAAATTATTCTATGGAATGGCCATCCTCCATAAGATTACCAAGATTTAAAGAGAGATTCTGAAAAAGATCAGAAATATATGAATGGGTGAGAATGATATAGTCCAAAGCCACATTTATCTCAAAATACTTTTTTGTGTTAGTTCAGCTTCTATTTAACAGAGGAAGATACTGTGAAAATATTTAGCCTTTCACTCACTAGATGGCAGAGCAGTTGACACTCGTTTTTCTCAAACAATGAGGAAGTAGCTGTTCTCGTGTGTGACACAACCCAATGTCACAGTATAATGACGCTTGCAAATAAGAGGTTACTTCCATGTATAACCAAAAATGAAGATTTGAAGACCAGTTCTGTAGGCGATTATTCATCCAGTGGGAGCAGTTATTATCCCTCTGATGAATAATAATCCGAAAATAACATGCTAAGTCAAAAATAGTTACTTTTTCAAACATTTAAAACACTGAGACTTAGTACTGTATCAAAGTAAATATTATTGTGTAATTATAACTATTATGTACTTGCTAATTAAGATACATATATGTCACTCATGAAGAAATTGTACTTCTCCCACTAATTACTGCATTATTGGTAATAATTATAATATTGTAAGGCTATTTGTATAATGTATTAAGGTACGCTGCGTGTGTTAAAGTGGCCCTTGTCTTTCTCATTCTGAATACTTTGTTTGGCTTAGGATGCTGACTTATATAAAAGGTCTCCCAAAGTATCACCTGCTAAAGAACCCGAAAGCAGAAGAAAGAACAAATATGTGCCATTGGAAAATGGGATGATATAAATGCAGTAGAAATTCTGGTCAAACTGTTGGTGCCAAGATTCGTGGTCCTGGATACAAATACAAAAAGATGTGTCAGAGCAAAATTGATGAATGTGTAGAGCAGATATTCCATTCTTTTTGGGATATAGATGAATTCAATTGCCAAAATAAATATCTTCTGAGCAATATTAAGATGAAGTAAGTGCAAAGGGTTAATTATGATTAATGAAAATCTGATATTAATTTTGATATCATGTAATGTTTGTAAATAAAATATTGTTATTATGATTAAAATGTTTTACTTTTTTAGGTACTCAAAGAAAAGGAAAATTGCAGCATTGTGGTGAATGGTTACTTTTTTGTACCAGGTTAAGGTTAATGGCTGTAATATTCTGGTATGCAGAGAAGCATTTTTAAGTGTGCATGGGCTTTAGAACAATCAAGGACATCTTAAGAATTTAGAAAAACACTTGTGTGATGGACAATCCACTTCTCCAAAAGACAGAAGAGGTATTTAAAGATTAAATTAAGTTTGCTTCTCACAAAACCATAATTTTGTTCTATTCTGCTTATTTACCCAGTGTTTTTCTTTAAGTATCATATTCAAACATAAATTCACTAAATTTCTCTGACTTGAGCATGTACATTTACAACTACATTTACTCTTTTTCTTTGCTTCCAGGAAGAAAAGGAAATACAATAAGGAAAATTTCATCCGAAGCAGTTCAGACAGTTCACAACTTCATAAATAATATACCTAAGTTTGCCAGTCATTACAGCCAATCACAGAACCCAAATAAAGTTTACTTTAACCATGACATGCTGATTTATTTATTATATCCAGAACATTATTTGAAACATCATGAAGAATATAATGCACCATAAGTAAGAGTTTCGAAATTTTGTGATATTTTTAACCACAATTTTAATATTGGTTTAAATTTGACTCATTCAGAGACATGTCACGTATGTGATGAATTTTAAACTCAAATAAAAAAATATGCAAACGACCAACTCTGAAGATATGACTAGAAGATAAAAAATTGAAATGTACCTACATCATGCGAAAGCATCTGTTGGACAAAATATCATTACACAGCTTTCAGAGTTAGCTAGGGAAGTGACTGAGGAACTTCTTACAATAGCCTTTCATCTACAACAAACATATCTCTAAGCTGGTTGTAGGCTGTGTTCCAAAAATGAACAGCAAAGAGACAGAAGTGATGACACTTTCTGCAGGGCCTGACCATTTATTTGCATGACAATGCTCAAGCACATACAGTGCAAGCTGTTACTGATTTGTTTGACTGATAGGGCTGCTAAGTGCTATAGCACCTACTGCACTATCCTGACTTAAACCCTTGTGACTTCAACTCCATTTCTAAACTGAAGAAAACACTTCACGGTTTTCATTTCAGAACATATATTTCTGTATCCTAATTTCTTAGAAGTTTTCTTTTACAACACTAAAATGAAACGTCTTTCTTAACTATTTTGTTTATTAAATGTTAAGTATTGGCACCTCTAGTTATTTGGTTGTACTATAATTGTATCTTTTCTTTCACTTCATTTCCAATTCATCCTTTCAAAGATTTACCATTCAGATTTCGAATATTATTGTAGTTCAAAGAGAATCCCTTCATTTTCACCCTTGTATTTTTATCTTTTTCTCATAAAAATAACTTTTAGATCCAGTTGAAGCCCAGTCTCTAATCTAGTTATTGCTTAATTCATCAGTCTATTCACCAATATCCTTTTTCTCTAGCTGTATTTACTTTGGCAGTGGTCCAAGTTCGAATAAGTGATTACATTTGTTAATTCTGTCTTCTGCACATTTTACACATAAGGAAAACAACAGTTTTTTTCCTTTTTATCAGTCTTTGTGAATACAGATAAATCAAGATTAAACAAATCTCTAGGTGCCACTGTTTTACATTTTACAACTCCTTACCATTTTTTAGAATAAAATCTTAGGTAATATATTTTTGTTGGCTAATCTACAGGATAATAATATAATATTTTACTCTTGAATAAAGACTACACTGATATGTATTTTATTTTTTTATTAACACCATTTACTTTGTCTCATAATTTTATTGTGTCTATATGACCACTATAAAAAGCACCTCTGGTGGATTAGTGGCTCGACAGCTTCAGGTAACTGTATTAATTTCTTAAGTTCTTTATACACTGCTGACTTAATCAAATTGGATTATCATATTTCTACTTTATTAGATCCTGAATTTGGCATTTATGTTGTTCTTGCTAATGTCTTTTGATATAAACCATCCATTGTTTCTAGATTTTTGTTGTTAATCATTTCACTTTTGAAACAATTGTACATCCATGCCAAAACCCTCAATATTATTGATATACAGCATCATATTCTTTATCAAAGCCATGTATTTTTGCTCCAGATATATTCACTTCACCACCATTAAGAGCAAGTTAAATACTATTATTGTTTAAACTACTTAATCAAGCTATTGATTCTTTACTATATTTTTCCTTTTTTTGTTTAACCAATACAAATTGAATCTTTATGGGCTATTTCTAGGAACTGTTTTCTTAGTTCTAAACAGCCCCTTATTAATATATGTAAATCAGAACTATAGTATTCATTATTTTAATTCTTCATATTGAACACACAATTTCTTTAACTTTTTGCATATGCCATTTGAGAAATATTTCCCTATCTTTCAGTTTCATAGAATATGAATAATATTTGATTAGGAATTAATTCGATGTCATTTTCATTTTACCATTATTGAATAAATGTGCAGAGTAACGTTTCTTAAATCTTTTAATATGTTTCTGAAAATTTACTTAGTTTTCCTTACACAAAATTGCTGCTACTTGTAGTTTTTAAACATAATTGTTTTACCTCCAGCAACATTATTTAGCTCTTCTGTGGATAGTGTATGATGTTATTGTCTTTTTAAAATCTACTTCTGAAAGAATTGTGAATCATTATCTCTAGCATTACAAGTTCTAAATGTGTAATCATTATGTTGATTAGATATCTTCCACCTACAGAATTTATGATTTGTTTTAAATTTATAACTACTTTTAGCATTAAAATTGTGAACTATTACGAGATTCTTCATTATAACAGTATAACAGTTTGATAACGTATCTTATTTTCCGCAATATTGTGTTCTGTACCCTCAAACATCATTTTACTACCTCTACAATATTCATGAACTTCGGCAATTATGAATAGCTCCATTTTAATCTCTTTTTTAATATACAAATTTTATTAAGGAATTTAAAAATGCTGAAACAGATTTCTTATTTAATCTGTTGACAGTCAACACATTGTTTTGTGTTATCAGTATGTCTGTTGTCCATCATTTCTCATCAACATCAATATCTTGGAACATTTTTCACTTGGAATTAGTTGTAAGTGAGTTTTATAATAATAGATAGAAACATTTTTTCCAGACACATAAGGAATTTGATTACTATTGTATACCCTTGTATGATATTCATTTATACATAATCTGCACATTGTCCTATAACCATCTTTTGTACATATCTACAAAGTAAAATTGTCTATATACTCCTTAGTTATGCAATATTTTCACAAATTACTTTGGACACAGTCTGAAGACTGCTTCAAATATTTCTTCATGGCTTTCACTTATAAAGAAATAAATTTTAGTACCAAAGAGTAAAATTTTCTATTTTAGCAATATATCTTTTAATACACTTTTGTTACCTCGGGAACTAATGCTGATGGTTTATTGCCATCAGTACCAAATAAAGATAAAGCAACTGTACCAGCTCTAAGCATGTTTATGTGAATTCATTATATTCACAAAAAATGTCATCCTTGAAAAAGTATTGGAAACCATTAATGTACCTAAATGCAAAACTCATTCCAGGATAAGTCCTGGAAATGCTCTAGTTATAATACATCATCTTTTATATTTAAAATCGCTTTCAACTATATCTACACAGGAGAGTTTATTAAAGGATAAAAATATTCTTCCCATATATGTGTCACCTACACCATTTAATAAAAAAATTTGAGGCGCTCCTGTACTAGACATTGGTTTAGAATATTGTGAAATTAATTGTAATGTATGAAAATCCATCTATACATCATGTTAACTACAATTAATGGAACCACATACCTAGTTCTGTGACACAATGAGTCAATTTTTTTGTAAATCTTGAGATGAAAATGTTAACCAATTAGTCATTAGCTGTAAATTCATATCATTGCCTATCCACAGTAAGTTGTGGCAAAAAGTACAAGTATATAATATCACAATCACAAATAATATCGGATCAAACTTCTTAATTTGACATTAAGATTCCAATGGTTCAGAAAAGCAACTGGTATTCTTGGTATAGATGGCTGTGTTGCTGTCGATATTTAATGCCATAAAAGCTTTGAATAGCAGCGATATAATCTTGAGATAATTCTAAATGTGAAGCATTAAGTATGGATACATTATCGCTCCACCAACATCTGTGTGTTCTAAACCTAATGCATGACAAATTTCATGAACAAAAACTTCAAGTACCTTAGTTTTATCTTTTGGTGTATTCCCATCAGTCTCTAAGTACTCAAGAACTCAAGCACCACATGATGTCTTCATCATCCAGATGGATTCACACTGCATCATTATTCACATCTGGAAAGAAAGCATCACGTAGTACATTACCAGTTCAATCCAGTTCCTTTGGACAGTGATGATTATATTTCATAACTTTGTACACATCTTTTATTTATAATTAAAATATCAGGACTTTCACTATCTTGATGAAAATAAATGGCAATGAACTTTTACTATAAATGAAATGTGCCTTAGTTACTTGTAATTCCATTTTAGTTCCATCTTTTTAGTATGATTTTATATTTTTCTTATTCTATTTATAAATATTAGTTCTTTAGTCTGGATTTTTTTACATAAAATTTAATGTTTCTTCTCTTAATTCATCATTTGTAATAAGGCTCTGTGTGTCCTACAATATCATTAATGTTGCTCTTAATACAATGACAGTCACTTGAGATTTTTCCCCTATAGTTGGAATGTTCAAATAACTAAATCTTTTAATATTTTATGTTTTACTCCTAGTACTATTTCCTTTACCAACAGTGCCTTCATTTATAAAGACTTTAAAATTTGTAAAATTAAAAAAATATATTTTCATATAAATTATTTTTATTAAATAGAGGCAGCGATAGATCTTGTCAACAACAAGCATACATATAATAATAATCAAGTGTTTGAAGATAAGAGTAAACAATTGTTTTATGTAAAACAAGTTGCTCATCTTTTAGGATATGCTCCTTCTTGAGATGCTCTAAAACTCCGTGTTAAGGAAAAGTATAGTAAAACGTATGCAAACTTCAGGAGCAGTAAAATGATGCTACCTAAATGTACACAAAAATCAAGGAAATTTATCAATGACCTTGTTCATAACCTTTAGTTGGAGATCGAAGATACATTTCACAGAAAATTCAGATTATGTAACAAGTTATATTTTCACAGGCTAAGATGCTGACTAGAATCAGCAATAGCTGTTCACAATATCTGCTTTAGCAGATGAAAATTTATTTTCTAAATATTGTTTTGCATCACAACCATTTTAAGATGCTTCATAGTCTTCTACCTTTAAAATCGATACAACTTTTAGATTATGTAAAAATACCACTTAATCCTTTTTCAATTTTCTATATTATGTTCTCCATTCCTGCACCTACTAATGATTTTTATTATGCACATGTACTATAAACATCACTTAGATTGTTTTGAAGTGTTTAATTAAACTTTTTGATTTTGAATTTATTTTTTGTTTAACATTTGATTGATTTAACCTTCTGATTCCAATTGTTTCTGATTTTTTTTTTGTTGACTGATGTTGTCTTAATTCCAAAAACGTACACTTATTAGATTCAAGATATGATTAAAGTTATAATTACCTGATTACATTTTCAAAACAAATATACATAATGGCCACATATTACAATATTAAAATTTTGAATTCACTTACCATTATAATACAGCTCACTTTAACTAAGTCATACAACCAGTTCATCAGGAACATTTCCTCCATATGAATGAAACACCATTCAGTATCTTTATTCTTATAATAACAGATCCAATTTGAGCCAGTATGATCAGATGTATCTAAATTAATTATTCCAGATTCATGGTTTCTAGAATGATTGCAGACAGCTGAAGTGGTCTTAGGATTGCGTCCAGGTAATTCATCACTCATAAAACACCATGAAAGTATCTGATTTTTAATTATTTAGTATGTTTTTCTATATTAGACTTACCTAATGCTTTAGCACATATACAGATTATTTTTGGCAAATATTTTATTCCAGTGCCAGTTTTCTTGTCCTTTGATAAATTATGGCTTTTTTGTTCTTCTAATTCTTTATCATCTGTTTTATTGCCCATTACGTCTTTTGCTATACCAACTGCTCCACCAGCTAGTGAACCAAAAGTTGTTACATATGGCAATACTGACAAAAATAGACGAAGATATCGGCATAAGTGTTTTGTTAGTCCTCAGCCTTCTTCCTTTCTTGTTATGTATTTGGTGATTCTTATCACAATGGGTATAATTAATATTGTGAGTAAATTATCACCAATTTTCTATTGTTTCTATCTCTTTCTCTCTCTTGTGCATCAATTATAATTAACAATACTATTTAATTGTTCATAGTTGAGTTTAATTTTAATTGGTTTTAGTATAGTTTTGTCATTAGGCATTAATGTGTAATCAGTGCTGAAGTTATTTATTTACAGAGATAAAAAATAAATGAGGATTGTAGCTCCTAATCATTACCAAGATATTCTAAAGACTGCTTCACCTGCTGCAAAACTGTACTACATATTTAGCCTTCAAGGTGATACAACGGCATACCTATTTTCCCTTTCTCTTCATTATTCTACTAACTGCTGTAGTGGCTAATTTTCTCTAATTGTTGCATCAGAAGTATAAAGTCTTTCTTTTGGAGTAAATTGCAGTTGTTTATCTCCTTCACATATTTTCTCTAAATATTATTTAAATATGCAACATTGTGTTTTTACAAGCTTCATGTAGTGGATTTATTCTTTGGTCCCCTCTATCTAATATTTCGACTGGTTTGGTCCCTGGACCACAAAGTTTACAGCTAGGTGGATGCATTTCAGAATATAATTTATTGATTAATGTGTTAACTAATCCTTTTCATAATTTCCAGTTTTCTGTGATGTGCGTGGCAAGTGCCTCAAAACTCTAACCCTATATGGAATTCTTTTTGGATTGCTTACAATAAAATGGCTAAATTTGATGTTAACATTGGTGTTCTTCCCACTTTTTCATCATGACACTTTTTATTTCCAGATAATTCATCTCCATAATAGCTACTAATCTATCAATTGTATCTCTAATATCATTCATCAAAATATTTTCAATTGGTTTTTCTTTACTTTTTTTTACTAAGCCTCCACATTTTTTGCATCTGAAAATTGTGAACTTTAAAGTAGTGTTAATTTTGGAAAACAATCCTCAGCAGTTCCAGTTCTCAACCTTTTATATTTTTTACTTTTACTTGGTCTTATTTTAATTGGATTATTATCAGAATATAATGCTCCTGAATTGAATAATATAATATATCTTTATTATTTCATAAATCAACAGCATCAAATTTTTCACCTACATCATCTATAGTAACTTGTATTTTATTTAACACATTTGTTAATCCATGTGTACCCTTATATTCTTTTCTGCCAGTAGTTAATTTATCCTCCTCAAGTTTTACTGGTAAATTAGTAACATATTTTAACATTCCAATAGCTTTCTATCCAAAACCTTTATTTTCACTATGATTAATATACTTTTACATTCTTTCACTTACAATCATCTTTTTACTTTGACCGTCAGCTTGACCTATCTTCTTTCTCTGTGTAATCTCTCACTTCATATTTCATCAGTGCATCTTGTATTTCTGAATAATTTAATCTAAAGCAATACAAAGGAAGATGATCACACCATTCATACTGGGGAATTAAGTATTTTGTCCATCTCCAAATTTTTTTATATATCTTTGCCAATAAGGAATAATATGTTGTTATGCAAATAAGGAACAATTTGTTTTTCAACTTCACTATATTCTTTAATGCTTTTCAGTATATTATCATCTGAACCTTTGCTTAATTCCTTACCTTTTTTGGTTGTATCAATAACAAGTGGATTTTTTGAGATTTTTTATGCTCTCTTCTTGGTTGATTTTTTGAAACTTAAATCCATTTAAGTTCGATTTTTAATTTTTTATTTTATTTAGCTTTTTTAACATCGGGATCTCATTTTGAAACGATTCACTAAGGTTAATAACATGAATGAAATATATTTTTATTTATGGATTTATACAAAGTAATAAGATAATGGATTTTGGTTTTACACTTACCAAAAATATAGCAGCCACATGTATCTGG
This sequence comes from Schistocerca cancellata, assembly GCF_023864275.1. Lineage (NCBI taxonomy): Eukaryota > Metazoa > Arthropoda > Insecta > Orthoptera > Acrididae > Schistocerca > Schistocerca cancellata. Next base: position 815,791,021 of record NC_064627.1, on the reverse strand, counting down.
CAGACAGCTTCTTTACTAGCCAATAAACAATTATTATAATGTTCACCAATTCTTTTGTGATTTTTGATATTGTGTTGTACTGTCAAGAGTTTCTTTAAATTCATTTGTATTTTCAAGTAAACTACCATCATTGTGGTCTAATAGATATGCAATATTATCTTACAACGTGTCCATTGAATAAGGATAAAAAACATTAGGTGAGGAAATCTTTTATACAACATATGTACTTCCTTTCATTAGACTTTGTAGTCTTATTTATTGTAAAAAATCCAATCCAATCGTTCGAACAATTACAAAATATTTCTTTTAAACCATCAAATTTTCAGTCACTACCAGCAGACTCATGATAAATGTGATTTAAAATTTAGAATATCTCTGCACTAAGTAAAAACAATCTATTCCTATATGTCTTCATAGTAAAATAGTCTCCAATGATATCTAAATTTTCATGAAGGAAGTCATTAGATACTACATGTGACTTATCTTGGCATTGATCTAGTGGTATAACTTCATCATTGTTTTCACTAACTATTATCTTTATCATTATTATCATTTTATCATGATTTTTCTCTTCAACATTTTTACAAATTCTTATAAATTCTTGATATTTTGTTGATCTAAAATTTTTAATGAATGTACAAGTGACTTATCTAACTCCAGTTTAGCCATCCTGGAGCTAAAATATAACTGTCAATAATTAACACTGTTTTTCCACAACTACTTCTATTAATGCACATCAAATAGAATTTGGTAAAACCTTCCTATGTTTATTTTTGAGTTCTTTTCACGAATTCTTATTTCTGATTCCCAATCTGTTTTCGTTTCATTAAATAAGGTTTAACTGATATTAAATGAGTCACATATTTCAATTGGGTGGTAAGTCATCCTATCTCGAAAAAGATTGACTGATCTATGCAAGAATGTTTTAATAATGTTGCACTAGTCTGTTTTTATACAACGTTTCTAACTCCAAATATTGCAAAAAATAACAAATTATACTGTGATTGAGAAATGATAGAAGTTCCTGTTGGCCAGTATAGTTTAAATGGCTTGGTTAAACGTATCACTTAAAAAGAGCCTAATATAAGCATTAACACAGACGAAATTTTAAATAGAATTATTATTGAGAGTGATGTTAGATTACACATAGATATAAAAGATAGTATTGAAGCATGCTTGCGTTTAGTAACCAAATTATTGAAGCTGATAAAGTACCTGTTACTAACAATGATCCTAAAATTCTTCCATTTGAAAAAATTAATATAAATTTTGATCTATAAGGTGAGGTATTTGTGAAACATAGTGTTCATTTTCATCAAGAAACTAATATTATTACTTCAGTCAAGCCTAATGCTGAATCTGATGGACCAATAGTTCATGAATCAAAATATCCTGTATATATTCCAAGTTTTGATACTATACAGAAATAAGAAATAACTATATATGATGAAAATAATAAATCAATTGAACTCAGTGGAGCTTGTGTTACAATTATTTTAGATATGATTTAATAAAATTATATTCTTTAATAAATCATGAATAAAATAGAGAGCTATCAGGTCTACTCCTTACCTATGAATGTGAAATCAAAAAATTATTTAAATATGCATTACAAGAATTTAGAAATCTATGTAAATATAGGAGATGGATGGCTTTATCCTAAACATTTTCATTTGTACATGAGCTTCAGTTTTATTGGAGCTGATGGTACAGATTATCTAATTTATGATGGAAAAACTAGTAAAAATTAATTGATAATAACGTGGCAGAGGTATTTGATTTTAAAACCATAAAAATGAAATAATGTTACTTCTAGAATCCTTTCATTTTATCATAAGTTTTGCTATATCTGACTTCATCTTTTAATGATAAAGTAAGTGTGGAGGACATACCCTTAATAATGGTGAAGTAAAGAGTAAGAACATTGAATTGTTTTATCCACAGAATATGCATGGTGTTTTCTTGAGGGATTATAAGGAAAGTCTATAGAGAGAAGATCTTACTATGACTTTTAGTTGATGTTCCATTGGTGGTGATGACTTCTTAGATGGGCTGACTACAATGATGCTGGTGTTGAAATAAAAGATACTCTTCCAAAAAAAAGTGGTAGTAGCAGCTATGGAAATTGATGCACCTATCGTTAAATATGAACCAAATTATGAGTATGAACTATGAGAAAATAGACTGCAAAATTCTAAAATTCGAATATCCTTCTATGAACTACAAACTGGGGTAGTTGGTTGTTTAGGTAACAATAAATATTGCGATCTAGATCTTATGAATTCGTATGATTGAATAGAATTTTATGTGCCTTATTTTATTTTTGTTGTGTTTGAAACTAATAGAAAAAATAACCAGTTTGCTGATTCATCACTATATGATCATGTAAACCTGCATAATCTCTACTTGAAAAAGTGGATGAAATAAAATATTTCTTCAAGAAGTATGGAATTTAGAGCCATCAGATAATTATTTGAAAACTTATGATGTTTATCTCCATTTTAAAGAATTTCTCAACTGAAAGGAGATGTTGATATAAATCCCTACATTTTCACAACAAATTATCCTATTTATATAATTAAAATAACACATAGAAAAAATATTGTCTGAAGAACCATTCCAGATACATTATGCGCCCAAAATAAGGAAGTACATTAAGATAAACGAATTTAAGACAGGGGAGATTATTATGGCTGGACGCCTCAGATCGAATATCTCGGAAATGGTGAGGCTGGTCCTTTGTTCACATGCTGCTGTTTCGAGCATCAACAGAAAGAGATTGAAGGAAGGTGATGTTGGGCATCCATGCCTCATCACAGAAGGTGGAAGTTAGTGGCTTGTCAAATACGTAATACAGGAAAAGCAGTGATTTGTGGCAGTTCTGACGACAGAGTACAGTTGTGGAGCAGGAAGAAGTGTTTTGGAACACACTGTTTAGCGCACATTCTTGAACATGACGATGTACTGCAAACAACCATGTTGTGTTCAACATAGTCACAATGACATCGCCAGTTACTATAGCATTAGACATGGGATCACGAAGGTTTGACAGTGAATGAATGGAACCATATTGCCAGATCAGATGAATCACATTTCATGTTACACCAGGTCGATGTTCGTGTCCTTATACACTATCATCCAGACGAACGACTGGTCGAAACTTACTCCACATCAAAGATTCATGGCAGGTGGAGACGATATTATGCTAAGATGTCATTCACCAGAGCTTGCATGGTACCTGTAGTAGTAATCGAATGCACTATGATTGCTGTGAACTACTTGGACATTTTTGCGGACCATCTGCATCCCTTCATGTCTGATGTCTTCCCCAATGGCGATGGCATATTCCATTAGGATTGGTGGCAGAAGGCCGAAATCGTGAAAAAAGGTTTGAGGGGTATGGTAGTGAACTCACACTGAGGTTGCAGGCACCAAATTTGAATGATTTTGTGAAATTCACGGGACCTCTGACCTTGGGCCGCGTGCTTCCGGAAGTCTACCAAGGACTTGTCGAAGCCACCCCACGCAGAATCGAATGGCTTGAAGCGGAACCGTCACAGAGCACATTCAGTGGATGGGTGTGGCCAAATCTGCATGTTATTGGCAGAACACTTGGAAGATGCAACAAATCTACTAAAGTGCCCACACTCCGCTTGTCCATCCTCCTCTGGAGTACTGCTGTGGAGTATGGGATCCTTACTGTATAGGTCTGACAGATAACATAGAAAACGTTCAAAGAAGTACAGATTATTTTGTATTTTTGTGTAATACGAGAGACCGGCACGAATATGATACGGAAGTTGGGGTGGCAATCATTAACTCAAAGGCGTTTATCATTGTTATGAGACCTTTTCATTAAATTTCAACTATAAACATTTTCCTCTCAGTAGGAAAATATTTTGTTGACTCCCGTCTACATAATGATAGATAAACATAATAAGATTTAGATGATCAACAATGAAAACATGGTTCAAGTAGGCTGTAGCCTGTTCATTATCTGTGCAGTTAGCCAATTTCAACCGTGGGTCATTTTCAAGCACCTGTTATATATTCATAAAATGGTGACACTTGTTTATACATCAATTGTCTACAATCTAATGCATATACATGCAGTTCATAAAGCAAGATACATATTTCAAGCTTCACGCTTCATTTCGTATTTCACTACATCGATGATACACGTGGACAGGTACACATTGTATTTCTGTGCATACGCAGCACAAAAAATTACACCATTGTACATGATTATGTCCATTAGCCTACACATACGGTAAGCTGCCTTATTGTAGTTTACGTACAGCTGTTATGGTATGATCAATGATGTTAAGAATCCTATCTATGGACAATCGGTAACATTAAGCTAGCTACTGGCGCAGCATTCACTGTCATATTATGTTCGTTGTTTTCATATACTATTTTATTAATTCTGTTAGAATTTACAGTACTAAGTACGACTACAAAACATTATGTCGAGTCTCTTGATGAGTCATGCGAGTCAGTCTGTAATATAGAACTTTAGTAATGTAGTAACAAAAGCTTCCAGGTATTTAGATGGTAATTTTTCCCTTGAGTGAACATTCGAGAAATGGTTTTAAAGGGTTTCTATGAACCCTATGCAATGCACTTAAGTGTGATTTGCAGAGTGGCCATATAGATGTAGATGTAGGTGTACCCTGATAACTGGCAATGCTGAGATGGTTGCCAACCACATTGGGACCCTGTTTCTGCCTGCGACTCTGCCTAGACAAACTTTTTCTCCCAGAAAACTAAACTTGACGTAGGCCTTTTCGTATTTCCTTTATGCCAGCCACAACGAATACTACAGCAGCTAAGTACCCTCACTAGAATTATACCAACATGAAAAATCGAAGCTAAATATCCTAAACGTCCCGAAAGCACATGCTCTAGACAGACACTGCAGAATGTCGCTGTTGGCTGAAGCGTAGCATAGTAAACTGCTTCTTGTCACTACACGCTACTCCACAATCCACCTTATTATGTGCACACCACTATTGCAACAGACTGTCGCAGAGTCCTGCATGATTGGAAAAAGTTTACAGGGCTTAGTTATAGTAATAGGCCTGTCAGGCTGACTTCAGTTTGTCGAAGAATTGTAGAACAGATATGAGTTAGGGTATTTTTGTATTGTTCGAACAACAGTTGAGACAGATTCTTCAAGAGTTTTTTTGTGTGAATCTTCATTTTTTTGTTCGTTTATGAGATTCAAATACCTTTAGATAACGGTTTGACGCTATGTTTCTTGATTCAGGGAAGGAGTCGATATAGTTGGCCACTTTCACCTATTGAAAAATAAATCTCATATTTGCGGAAAATCGAAACAGGAATATGGTAAGGTCGAAGATTTTCTTGTGTGCAGATATCAGTATGTCTTTCTTGGTTAAGACACATCTTTAATAATATATGTAACAGGCTGAGCATCGAAAGGAGATGTAATAGAACAGTTCTTGTTCACGATATATATTATATAAATCACATGGTGGAAGTTTTTTGCTCTCGAAGGCTTTTCAACTATGACTCAGGTGTGTACAGGTACGTCACGTAACTAAAAATGGTTACGAAATCAAGAATGTTTGTAGATTATCAGCGCTTATTGTAAAACCTTCTAGGTGAGTCAACATAAATGAATTACAGCTCTTAAACAGACAAAAAGACTCGATGTCGACTATAGTCTCGATGATTTGTCACTTCTGTGATTTACAGCTGTGAAGTATTTAGGACTATGTACACGGACAGATTTGACTGTATAAATCTAGCCAGTGGAAAGGCAAATGCCAGAGTGATATTTATTATACATAAGAAAGTGTTTACGAAACCAACGTTTGGCTTTTGTTAAGAATCCTTACCAAAAAGGTTAACGGATGAGACACGGAACAATTACTAAGATCTTTCCAACTTGTCTCGGGTTTGTTTAGTCTGTGCGAGAGTGTCAACGAAACTGTCAAAATATTGTTGTGAGACTGGTTGGTTGGTTTGTGGGATTTAAGGGGCCAGACTGTGAGACTGTCATCAAGAATTATGCAGTGCATTGTGGAATGACAGACTCTCAAAATACTGATAGTGTACAAACCAGCGTGAGAGAAGAAACATGTTTTACTACGCAACAACCGGGTGATCAAAAAGTCTGTATAAATTTGAAAACTGAATAAATCAAGGAATAATGTAGATAGAGAGGTACAAATTGACACACATGTTTGCAATGACATGGGGTTTTATTAGAACCAAAAAAATGCAAAAGTTTAAAAAATGTCGGACAGATGGCGCTTCATCTGATCAGAATAGCAATAATTAGCATAACAAAGTAAGACAAAGCAAAGATGATGTTCTCTACAGGAAATGCTCAATATGTCCACTATCATTCCTCGACAATAACTGTAGTCGAGGAATAATGTCGTGAACAACATTGTAAAGCATGTCCGTAGCTATGGTGAGGCATTGGCGTCGGATGTTGTCTTTCAGCATCCCTAGAGATGTCGGTCGATCACGATACACTTGCGACTTCAGGTAACCCCAAAGCCAATAATCGCACGGACTGAGGCCTGGGGACCTGGGAGGCCAAGCTTGACGAAAGTGGCGGCTGAGCACACGATCATCACCAAACGACGCGCGCAAGAGATCTTTCACGCGTCTAGCAATATGGGGTGGAGCGCCATCCTGCATAAACATCATACGTTCCAGCAGGTGTTTATCAGCCAGGCTGGGAATTATGCAATTCTGTAACATACCGACGTAGCTCTCACCCGTCACGGTAGCAGTTACAAAACCAGAATCACGCATTTCCTCGAAGAAAAAAGGCCCGATAACGGTAGATGTCGAAAATCCAACCCATATCATGAATTTCTCGTTGTGCAATGGAGTTTCCACGACAGTTCTAGGATTTTCGGTAGCCCAAATTCTGCAGTTGTGGGCGTTGACAGACCCTCGGAGCGTGAAATGAGCTTCGTTGGTCCACAACACGTTACTCAACCAATCGCCATCTTTTGAAACGCCCACACCGCAAATACCCTCCGCTTTACTAAATTGCCAGGTAACAGTTCACGATGCCGATGGATTTTGTACGGTTAGCATCGGAGGGTACGCCTAAGTGCCAACCAAACAGTAGTGTATGGAAAGCCCGTGCGACGTGCGACTGCACGAGCGCTGACTACCCCGTGCATAGACGAACCCACTACAGTCTCCATTTCTTCCTGAACTGTCTCAGCAGCATTACGCCTTGTGCTCGGTCGGCCACTACGGGGTCTATCGTCTAAACAACCCGTGGCTTCGAACTTCGAAATCATTCTCACCACAGCTGCATTTGTCAACGGTCCTTTATCCTTTCGAATCCCCGACAGGATCGTAACGCTGAACTAGCACATTCCCCATTCTGATAATACAGCTTCACTAAAAGCGCCTTTTCAGGTAACGTCAACCTGGCGCATCTGATTCTCTCTCTTATTACAGCTCCTTTTATGCACGATTGTCATGCGCACTCACTGACGTTTTGGTGTCCAGCGCCATCTGTCGGACATTTTGAGAACTTCGTTTTTTTTTTTTGTTCTAATAAAACCCCATGTATTCCAAGCATGTGTGTCAATTTTTACCTCTCTATCTACATTATTCCGTGGTTTTTCAAACTTATGCTGACTTTTTGATCACCCGGTACGTCACGCTTCAGGATTTCGAGGATACAAGTAGAGAAATTTGGGATTATACAGGGGAAAATCTTTCTCCTTACCTACTTCCGACGGTAGAATACAAGATTGGAGAGGCATGAGTATCCCCGTCACACACCGTACGGTTGCCTGGTGTTTCACGGGCCTCTGCAGCAAGTGCGGCTGGACGTGGGCCGCTCACGCACAGAGGACGCGCTGCGGAGGTGTCGGTCGGTACGTGGGTCGGCCGGCCGGCGCAGCTAACTATTACGTTAAAAGCGCAACGAAGGCGTTGCCGCGGCAATTAAGGCTCGCTGCGGCTAACAAACGGCACTATTTATCTCGCGGACCGTTTACGACGCAGCCGGAAAACGCCCGCCCATTACCGACCGCCCAGGACGACGCCGGAATACATGCGCGCAGCGTCAACGAGCAGACGCCCCGACGCCCCGCGCCGGACATGGTTCCCTCCCAAACGTGAGCCAAACGCAGTCTAAGCCACAGTGCTGCACACTCGACGTCATTTTGTTCACTTCAAACGCATATTTGCGTGGAAGTGACTAAAAGAGGTCGTCCTTCTCGAAAACGCATGAATTGGGTCCTGTGAATGGTCGAAGTAGCTTCAGGAATCTCCCGGCCATTACTGTTCACGAAGTGTAGAAATGATCTAGTGGAAAACGTCCGAAACTCCGTTAGACTTCACGGAGGATGCTGCTGTAGGTAAGGTGTTAAAAGAACGTGTTCATTATTTTGAGAGGTGGTGGTGCTCATCGAAACAATAAAATCAAGTCCAAATAACATAGGTCCGGAAACGGATACATTCTGATATATGATCGGCTGCTCATAGGAGGCGCTCTACGTGATGTCTGATCGTGTAATTGTATCTATCAGCTCTTCGGCCTAACGTATTTTCACTGGATTGAAAATATGGCAATTGTTCGTGTCCATACAAAAGCATCACTCACGCCTTCCACTGCTACTAACCGTCGCACACTGTTTCCAGGACTTCCGTCCACTAAATCCAACACACGATCCTCCATCTCAGGAGTACCATGTGCGCAACGCATTCTATTGTTAAACTTTCGGTACGCTAAAGAACTTGGGTCACGAATATGCTGGAAGAGTCGGCCTTTCTACATCTATATCAATACTCCGCAAACCACCTGAGTCTAGAGGAGGACACTTCTACTACCACTAACCAACCCTTTCCCCTTTCCCTGCTTTATTTGCGACTGGCCCGTGGGAAGAATGACTGTCGGTAAGCCTGTAGCTAAGCTCTACAGCTCTAATTTCCCGAATTTTCTCTATATGATCATTCCGTGAGACATATGTGGGAGTAAGTAATGTGTTGTACGACCCCTCCCGAAAAGTACTCTTGCAATTTTAATAGTAAACCAGTCCGTGATGCACAATATCTGTCTTGTAGCGTCTGTCATTGTGACGTTCTCGCGCCGACTGTACGATTCCGTGAGGAAACCGGCCGCTCTTCGCTGGTTATCTATCTCTTCTACCTGGTAACGGTCCCAGATTGATGAAAAACAGTCAACAGCAGGTCGAACAAGCGCCTTGTAAGCCACTTCATCAGAGCATGAATGATATGTTCTTAATATTCTTCCCACTATACTCTGTCTGGCATCTGCTTCTCCTAATATTTGTTTTATGTGTTCACTAAACTTAAGGTCGCTCCAGATGCCTACTCTAAGATACAGTGTGTTTATAAATGAATATCGACGTTTTAACGCTTAATAATATTTATTACAGTAAACTTACAGTTATAAATGATATGCCAAATGAAAGAGGAACTCAAACAGTTTTGTTTGTATACCTGTGCGCAATGGCAAGAGAATGGAATGACAAAGAGCGACTGAAAAACGTGTTGAACAGGTGCGAGTCTCACGCTTAGCCTCAGGAAATATCCCCGCGGAATGTTTATGGGCCTTTCTTTTTCGGTGAATCAACTGTAAATAAGGTGTCTTATCTTGATGTGCTACAGCTATGGCCCGTGCTTCAATGGGAAGGAGCTGAACAACACATCTTTATTTGGGAGCAAGATGGTGCACCGCCTCACTTTCATAACTCAGTACGCGACTGGTTAAACGACCTTGTATGTGACCGGTGGATTGGGCGCAAGAGGCCGATTGACACAGCATTTTATGCTTGACCGCCACGTTCACACACGATCTGACTCGATCATATGTATGTGCCTCTGATACTAGCTGATCTATCCGACTTTAGCTGCAGACCTTATTACGTATAGGACCAGACAGATGTAAATTTTTGTAATTCCGCAGTTCTCATGAAATTTGCATTTGCCTTTCGATATGTCGTATATGTGACCAGGCAGATGTACAATTGTTAAGTTTTGTATATATTTATGTGATACAGTAGTCTCTAGAGTTATGTACAGGCCCTAATGACGTAGTGTAACCACACACGCAGAGCCTGTTATGACGCGATCTGTGACATTCATTGGCGCCTTTTCTGCTAGCGACATCTCGCGACTCGGCGTATAGGGTAAGAACACAGCCGAAGTTGCGGCAGTACCTAGCTTGCGCTTGTATGTGATGGAGACACTCAACATTTATAATGTCATCTTTCTTGGACGCCTATGTGCTACTTACGACAGGCAACTATTAATATCACCATTGTTTGCCTAGATGTTGTAACCTGTATGTGCCCTAAGGTATGTAACTAAATTTATATTTATATATGTTATATAAGGGGAATCCAAGCCCATTTCCCCCCACCTGCTCTCGACTGTGGTATGTCACATTTGCCAACTTTTTAGTGCAGTGTTCCAGTGACTATTCAGTGTTGTTTGTCTTTCTCGTGTTGCGAACAGAAACCATGCTGTCGCTAGGTGTGAATTTTATGTCTTTTGCGAACAGAATCCAGACTGTCGCCGTGTTTTTTAAATTGTCTGTCTATTGTTTTCCCTGTCTGCTTCGTATGTATTTTATTAGCATCATCATCCCTCTGTTGGTTGTTTTAAGTTCCACGATTTCTTTTCGCCATGTTACTCTTTAAGTCTCCGATTTTATCGCCTGTTTTTTATTATTTATTCTCTTGATCTTTCTCACAAAATCTGTAGGCTGAAGAGCGGCATACTAAGCTGCTGCCAGCCCGCCCCCTTCGGGGGAAATTGAAATTCAATAAAGAAAAAAAAAATCCAAGCCCACATCTCCACCTCCACCAAAACCACCTCCACCCAAACGCCCAATGTGGCTTTCGACCTTCCTTCTCTGCTGATGACCAACTCCTCCGCCTCACTCATCTCCTCTCCCTCCAGCTTAACTCCCGTCGCTCCGCCATTTTTGTCTCACTTGACCTCGAAAAGGCCTACGACCGTGTCTGGCATTCCGGTCTCCTGTTTAAACTCCAAACCTACGCCCTTCCTATCAACTACATCCGTCTGATGGCCTCCTGCCTCCTATGTTACCATCCATAATGCCAATTCCCACACCTTCTACCCCTCTGCAGGTGTGTCCCAGGGCTCTGTCCTCTCCCCTCTCCTCTACCTCCTGTACACGGCAGATATGCCCCAGCCCTCCCCCTCCAGTACACCTCTTGCAATATGCTGATGACACCGCATTCCTCGCCCTCGCTCCTACCCTGTAACGGTCCCAACGCCTTCTCCAGAATCACCTTGACCTTTTTGCTGCATGGTGTAACCAGTGGCTCCTGAAACTCAATCCTTCCAAGACCCAGGCAATCATCATAGGTCGTACCACTCGCTCCTTCCAGCTCCTGGATTTCTCCCTTACTGTCTGCGCACATCCTGTCCGCCTCACCCCCACCCTCACCTACCTTGGTCTCACCATTGACCGTCACCTCACCTGGATCCCTCATCTCCGCTCCATCCAATCCAAAGCCCACAACCGCCTCCGACTCCTCAAACTCCTCTCTGGCCGGATGTGGGGGTTGCACCCCTCTACCATCCTCCACACCTACACATCCTTAATCCGTCCCATCCTCCGTTATGCCAGTCCTGCCTGGATATCTGCCCCCCCCCCCCCCCCCACATTCTATAAGTCCCTCCAAATCCTTGAGCGTCATGCACTCCGCCTCGCCTTCCGTATACGTCTCCCGTCCTCCACGCGGATCCTCTATGCTCTCATTCCTTTCGGGAAACTGAGAAAATGATTTCAGCGTGTTTGTCGCCACAAATATGCAAACGAACTTCTCCTGCTCCATGACAACGCAAGGCCTCTCGCAGGTCTACACACCCGAGAGGAGGTCATGAAACTTCACTGGACTGTTCTTACTCATCCGTCCTACAGCCCGGACCTCGCACCTTCCGACTTCCCTCTGTTAGGCTCAGTGCCGGATGCTCTCCACGTGAAGCGGTACGTGGATGGTGGGGAGGTTATTCATGCAGCAAGACATTGGATCCGACGTCAACTAGTAGAGTAGAACCATGCTAGCACTCAGGCCTTCGCAAAAAGACGGCGTGTAGCCGACGTTTTCAACAGATTATGGTGAAAAACAGGGTTTTGTAGCCAGAAGAGTGGGGAATTACTGGCGTATTCGAATCCTGAATAAAACCAACCTGAGTTTAGAAAAAAATGCTTCGAATGGCTCTAAGCAATATGGGACTTACCATCTGAGGTCATCAGTCCCCTAGACTTAGAACTACTTAAACCTAACTAACCTAAGGACATCACACACATCCATGCCCGAGGCAGGATTCGAACCTGCGATCGTAGCAGCAGCGTGGTTCCCGACTGAAGCGCCTAGAACTGCTCGGCCACAGCGGTCGGCGCGTTTAGAAAAAAAGAAGAAAAAGAAAGATGTGCTATATTACTTATTGAACGCCAATCGTAGATGAGTATATAACGAGTTCCATATTTGTACGACAAAGTGACATCAACGATGTCCTACAATCCTTCCTGTAAACGGCAATAATCTGAGCTTATTTTGCAGTTCCTAGGTACCCTTCGTTGCTACAGCGAACTACGGTAAGGACACACACCTTCTCCATTGCACGAGGATGACCGGACTACCTCCCAGTTTAGCGAATTTTCCAAAACGCTACAGGAAATTATGTAACATTTAAGCCCCGAGCCCATCCGTCAGAAGCAGAACGTAGGCATTTTCATTGGGTGTTTCCTCTTACGACTTACATTGCATGTGTAAGGTGCTGCCTAATGCCCGTCATTTTCCAGAAGTTTCTCTGCATTGGCTGTTGGAAAACGTCTTCCGTCTCGAAGAAATTACTCGCCCTTGAGACATGCCTAGTCGGCTCCAGACACCACTCATTTAGGAGAATTAGTGAAAGCCCACTAAGTTGTCCTGCGACCGAACAAGAAGCCCTATCCCTGCACAAAAAACTGCCCATGTGACCACAACAGTAGACAGGACTACCAGCCGCGGTCAGGAAATAATATGTTACTATTAGTGGAGTAGTTGGCCTCCATTTCTAAGAAATGATGCAAAAGGGAAAAGCAGATGCGCTGGACAGTAAACGCGGAAGTACGTGAAAAGCAACTGTACGTACTTTCCATTATAAATATGTAGCAAACAAAGATTCGTATCGGTATAATACGAGTACTTACGTATCTGATACTGAAGGGTCCAGTCTCCTCACGTAGCCTATAATAAAAGCGATTTTTACGGTTTTTGTTTTGCTGAAACTAATGAAGCGATCAACGTAAATCTTTTTGCACATTACACTATGTGGTCAAAAGTATCCGGACAACTGGCTGAAAATGATTTACAAGTTCGTGGCGCCCTCTGTCGGTAATGCTGGAATTCAATATGGTACCGGCCCACCCTTAGCGTTGATGACCGCTCCCACTCTCGCAAGCATACTTTCAGTCACGTGCTGCAAGGTTTCTTGGGGAATGGCAGCTCATTTTCCACGGAGTGCTGCACTGAGGAGAGGTATCGATGTCGGTCGGTGAGGCCTGGCGCGAAGTCGGCGTTCAAAAACATCCCAAAGGTGTTCTACAGGATCCAGGTCAGGACTCTGTACAGGCCAGTACGTTACAGCGATGTTATTGTCGTGTAGCCACTCCGCCGTAGGTCGTGAATTATGAACAGGTGCTCAATCATTTTGAAAGATGCAATCGCCATCCTCGAATTGCTCTTCAACAGTGGGAAGCAAGAAGGTGCTTAAAACATGAATGTAGGCCTGACCTGTGATAGTGCCACGCAAAACAACAAGGGGTGCAAGCCCCTCCATTAAAAATACGACCACATCATAACACCACTCTGAGTTTTACTGTTGGCACTACACACGCTGGTAGATGACGTTCACCGGTCATTCGACGTACCCACACCATGCCATCGGATCGCCATATTGTATACCGTGATTCGCCACTCCACACAACGTTTTTCCTCTGTTCAATCGTCCAATGTTTAGCGAGGCGTCATCTGCCATTTACCGGCGTGATGTGTGGCTTATGAGCAGCCACTCGACTATGAAATCCATGTTTTCTCACCTCCCGCCTAACAGTCGTATTACTTGCAGTGGATCCTGATGCAGTCTGCAATTCCTCTGTGATGGTCTGGATAGATTTCTGCCTGTTACACATTATGACCCTCTTCAGTTGTCGGCGATCTCTGTCAGTCAACAGAGGAGGTCGGCTTGTACGCTTTTGTGCTTTACGTGTCCCTTCATGTTTCCACTTCACTATCACATTGGAGACAGTGAACCTAGAGAAGTTTAGGAGTGTGAAAATCTCGCGTACAGACATGTGACACAAGTGACACTATCTTTTTGCTCACAAGCAAACTGACACTGATTCCTGCTTTATTTTTGTACTAGTTGTTTTTGTTGTTGTTGTGGTTTTCAGTCCAGAGACTGGTTTGACGCAGCTCTCCATGCTACTCTATTCTGTGCAAGCGTCTTCATCTTCCAGTACCTACTGCAACCTACATCCTTCTGAATCTGCTTAGTATATTCATCTCTTGGTCTCCCCCTACGATTTTTACCCTCCACGCTGCCCTAAAATACTAAATTGGTAATCCCTTGATGCCTCAGAACCTGTTCTACCAACCGATCCCTTCTTCTAGTCAAGTTGTGCCACAAACTTCTCTTCTCTCCAATCCTATTCAATACTTCCTCATTAGTTATGTGATCTACCCATCTAATCTTCAGCATTCTTCTGTAGGGTACTTACAGAAAACGATCTAGTTAAAATAGTAGTTGCTCCTCGCTGAATCGACGCAATAAGAAGGGGCACAGTCTGGTTTTAGGGGAGAAGGCGTTGTGAATGGGCACTCCACAGAGGGCCTGATGAGAACAACTGCATAGCTTAGGGAGACATTCTGGAGCCGCTCACTTAAAGAGCTACAGCGACGATAGCAGACTCGTCCGTACTCCAGCGGGCTGTATTACGATGATGGCAGCTTCAGCATCGATCATTTATGCTATCAGAAGCCGTAACAACACATTTTGTTGCTACGTTAGTGATGGCAACACGTCTCCGCTGCTTACTTCACATATATCTCGCGTAAGTTCCTGACTCGTTAGTGTCTTGCGTATGTGATTTCCTGATAGTGACTTTGTTACCGTCCAAAGATCGCGGTGCCACACCAAAGACAGCAACGGCGCGTCGATACCGCAGACGTTAGCGGTATCTCACTGCGATCTGCAACGACGAATGGGAGACGCTCCTGAGGCCACGCCTTCTGTCTCAGCACTGTAGCGCAGTTGCTCGGGGATCGAGACAGAGCCAAGCATGGGCTCGCTGAGCCCAATTCGTGACCTCCGATGAAGCAGTCAACATCATGTTCAAAAGTGTGTGTGTATTCCTAATGGATCAAACTGCTGAGGTCACCGGTCCCTAGACTACTTAAACTAACTTATGATAAGAACAACACACACACCCATGCCCAAGGGAGGACTCGAACCTACGGCGGGAGGGGCCGCGCAATCCGTGACATGGCGCCTTAAGGCGCCCGGCAACCCAGCGCGACCTCAACGTCATCTACTTGGAAAACCAGTGTTAAACTTGTACGTCAATAGAATAAATAGTTTGTAAGAAGGACGCAACAATTTGTATTTTTTTGTCCAGTTCCACTTGAAAAAATCGTGGAATATTCCCACTTCTGCCCTTAAAGTTTCATGATGTTCTGATAGATGGCGGTGCTATTCGTAGCTTTCAAAATGGCGTCTGTAACGAACATGTATTCCGAGCAGGTGTTGTCACGGAGTTTCCTTCGGTGCGAAAACAGAGCGTCACAGATATTCATAGGCGCTTACACAATGTCTACAGAGACCAGGCAGTGAAAAAAAGCAGGGCGGTGAGGTGTCATCACCACAAGATCGAGCAAACTTGTCCTATCTCCAGCATGCCGGACGACTGCACCTTGCCGCGACTCCTGCATTGCTAGGACTTGCAGACACTCTCATTCGAGGTAATCGATGGATGGCAGTCAAACACCTCGCTGCTCAACTGAACATCTATGTTGGTAGTACTGACTCCTGAGTTTCTCCCCGTCTAGCAGAAGACCTTAAAGAGCAGCTCTTTGGCCCAATGAAGGATGCCCTCTGCGGAAAGCCGTACGTGGATGATGGGGACGTCATTGATGATGCAAGACGTTGGCTCCGACGTTGACAAGTAGAGTTGAACCACGTAGGCATAGAGGCTCTCGCATTAACGGGACGTAAGGCCGTCGCATTGAACGGAGATTATGTTGAAAAATAGAGTTTTACAGTCACAAGATGGGGAATTAGTATGGTGTATTGGAACTCTGAATGAAATGAAACTTATTTCAGGAAAAAATTCGTTCCATTACTTATTGAACCCACGAAACGCCTGTTGTAATTGTGTGCATGAAGTGATACTTCCCTGTTCAAAGACAGTTGCAAATATTTGGCTCATTCCTGTGACAACGGATTGTCTAGAGTTAAGTAGCTATTCGTATCCTAGTTGTAATAAAGTGAACTACTGTTTCACAGGTTTTAGTTCCGATCATCCATCTCACAGGGAAATAAAAGAAACCACAGTTATGACCCGACGATTGTGGTTTCGTCAGCTCATGACAATAACTAAAAACGCTAAGAGGTGCTGGATCGCAACAAATAAGGTTCTGTGCTCCGACATTTGGAGAAATTTGGCCAGTCGTGGAAGAACATGTAAGACATGTTTCGGAAGAGTAGGATTTGCCTGTCTGCTTTCGTGTCAAGGACAGTGGTGATTGGTTAAGTGCTTTGTGCTTTGTATCGTTCTACGGTGGCACCTCGCTTCAAGGTAAACGGTTTCCTGTTGAAGGTAAATTTGTTCTGATTGGCCCATCCATCGAAACCATTCCCTGCCGCGCGGGATTAGCCGAGCCGTCTAAGGCGCTGCAGTCATGGACTGTGCGGCTGGTCCCGGTGGAGGTTCGAGTCCTCCCTCCGGCATGGGTGTGTGTGTTTGTCCTTAGGATGATTTAGGTCAAGTAGTGTGTAAGCTTACCAGTTAAATCCCATAAGATTTCACACACATTTTTTTGAAACCATTCCCTGACGAAGGCGATTGCTTTTCCTTCTTGTAATTGTATTGTGATCATGCCTTTTGGAAACTACAAGCAGGCGGTTATTGCAGGTTTGCAGCCCTTCAAGCAGCGGGGATGATACGCAGCGCCAGGGTAACTGGGATAAGGCTGAGATTCATTAGAACACTATCTGAACAGCCGCAAAATAGTGTGGTTAGGTGTCTTATCGTGAGGCCCACCACGAACGAGGAATGCACAGTAGCGAGAGATTATGATAGGCCTGCCGAGAATCCGTTTATACGGCTTCCCACCACCAGCCTACATAAAAACAGACCTCAGCATACTAGAGAAACGAGTATACCGATTGAGTTACGCAGTCAACTTTAAAAGTTAAATTAGTATTTATTTTCGTTTTTGTGGCCGGCAGGGTGTTCGGAGAGTTTGCCCACACATTTCGTGAATGATCCTTCCCTGGCGACGACTGTCGGCGAGTGCTGGTCGCTACTGCGAACGGCAGTGTCCGTTTCCGAGTGTCCGTGGGAAGCGGCTATTCTGCGTCCTGGACATGAAGGGGCTGACTTGGGTACCATGTGATGGTCTGGCCCGATTAGGTGGTCTTCAAAGGCTGTGTTTTTCTCAGAAACAAACTCCTGAGATAGTCAGTAGGCAGCGGTACTTTATAGTAGGACTGTTGAGCTTTAGCAGGCAATAGCAAACCGCAGTGCCTACTTTCTGTTCTGGAGATTGACTGGCCGAAACATTCGCATCTAAAAAAGAATGTAGTGAATCTGTGAGGAGGGTGAAAGATCGTAGAGTTGGTCGTCGATCCTTGTAGGGTGCAGGAGGTGAGTTTGAGCCCTCAGGGGTGCGGGTGGCGGGGAGGCCTATTTACGAGTTTTGTAGTCAGGGGCAGTAAAGTTGTTTTCGTGTATGGAAGGATCAGAAAGTGTTCGGAAGAGCTCTTCCTTTCGCGAGCGTGGGAAACGTCTTATTCAATTGCCTATTTTTGAGGTGGGTACATGGACTGTTCGGGAAGAGCCCGCCTAACTGAGTGTGGAGCAACTGGCTAGCTGGAGGCGTTGTGTAACGGATGAAGTGGACTTGGCCGGGGATATTAGAAGAGATATAAATGCGTTTTTCTTCAGTGGGAATTTACAGTGTAGAGTTCTCGTGTATGATTTTAGCCTGTGCTCCTATGTTGTTTACAAAAGAGATGGGAGGAACCGGCTGGTGACAGGGTGGTGACTGATTGCGGTGTTTGTTGTCCAATGCAGTGATCGGACTTGGGAGCTTTTGGAGGTAGTCGGATGACTTTAGGGCACTGAATAGTGGCACATAGGAAGTGTCTGTTTTAACCCTGTCTCGCGGACCTAAGCGAGGCTGGTGAGTCTTATTTGGCATTATAGCGAAGTTGTAGTAGGGCCTAGATATTATGCAGGTCTGCTAACATACGGATGGTGGGAGGCTGCGGAGCAATACGTCGCTTGATTTGTCTCTCGCACCGCACGCTGCTGAAGCCGTCGTCACAGAGAATGAGGCAGCTAACGTTGAAGTGGACGCGGATGGGGCACCCGAACTCACCAACTCACCAGAGAGGTCCAAAAGGCTCTAAGCACTATGGGACTTAACATCTGAGGTCATCAGTCCCCTCGACTTAGAACTACCTAAACCTAACTAACCTAAGGACATCAGACACATCCATGCCCAAGGCAGGATTCGAATCTGCGACCGTGGCAGCAGCGCGCTTCCGGACTGAAGCGCCTAGAACCGCTCGGCCACAGCGGCCGACTCCGTCCTCACAAAGGACGAGATGGTTAAAGTGATTTAGGCTCTCAGAGCTATCCAGCGGCCGTTCTCGGCTTTATTTTGTCACACTAACCACACTGCTAATTTACGAAAATGGACATGCGTATAATAGCCGCCTTAATCCTGTTTGCCATTGTCGAAGAAGAGCGGAGAAAATCGCTATGAAAATTCAGGATTCGTCGATGGCTTGAACGGCGAATTTCTGGTAGAGGAAAACTATATAACGTTGTACAGCGATCTGAGATACATACAAGTAGTCGTCGCCTCAATTCAATTTTCATACCGTTTTCGGTTTTAAATTGAAGATAGTTCAGATACAGCGCCTAATGTCTGTTTTCGCTTGCATTATATCCGTATTGTCGATGTTGCATTGACTACCGACACTTTAAAATAACGTACTTCGTTGGGTAATTTCATTCGAATGGAAGGAGAGATTTTTTCTGAGCTTCCCACCATCTTTAAGAAAGATATTTACGGACAAGACACAAATACGTGCCAGTCCATAAACCCAGAGATCGGTATATACATTTTACAGAAAGTTTCTTAATAACATAAACTTCCAGGACGTAACTTGTGTTTACTTTCAGACACAGATCGACAGTCAAGTTAAGGTTTCTGGCCACTAGAGAAACATTCCAGCCGTTGGCTGGCAAGAATTGCAGCAAATACAGTAACGTAGACTTTTGAGATAATATGTCTATAAGAAAGACCCAGAATCTTTTAGAAAACCAAAAAAAAGAAAACTTTTTTGGAAGGAGGAGGACTGAGGCCGGCTACCTACATCATTTCAGCTCACAGCTCGAAAGCTATTAACTGCGCCGCAGTTTCGACACAAGTGCTCAGTCTTCTAACATTACCTGTACTTTCTACAGACTGTATCCACGAATTCCATTATTTGATGTTTAATATTAAAACAGTACCGAAAAGCCGCGTTTTCTTTCGTAGCACACAAGTAAAAACACCAAAAACGTCAGCTTCAGGAAGCTGTTGCTTACCGATATGTAGTTTGCTGTCATCAAATTATAACGAATCGTAGCTAAAATGACGTGTTTTCGAGAGATCCTCAATTTCCTTCACTTCGAAACAACATATATTCGTACCACGTACTCTATGAGAAAGGAAACCCAACAAATACGATGTTCGACGCCATCGCTCGTATGTTCTGTTGTGACGTAAACCGATGTCGCATCTGATTGGCCACGTTCCTCTCCAGGAGGAAAAATTCGGGTCGACAGAAGCGTCCGATCCCACGCGTTGTCTTGACCCGTGACGTAAGGGTGCTGTGGTGTGTGACGTCATGATGGCGCGGAGTTTGCTTTGTGAGTGTGGCGTGTTTGTAGATGTCGTCGTGTTGTGGTTTGTTGTGCCCTCTGGTGGTATGTTCAGGGCTTTAGTTTGTATGGTGTAATGGGCTCAGTTTGCTCTTGCTCATTATCCAGAATTGTTCGAGTGTCGGCTGTCTTTGTAGTGGAATTCGTTTCAGTGAGTTAAAGATTTCGTGGTTTCGTGTGAAGGTTAATTTAGTGTGGTTCGCTGTACGTCATGTGGTGATTTTAGTAAAATTAATCGGTTGTTGTTTTTGTTCAGGAATGGATATGACGGATCAAATTAACAGCGCGCGTCTGAGGGATATGATGGGGAACACTCCTTTAGAACTGATCAAGTTTTTGCAGCTTTTCGGTTTAATTGCCGAGGTTGTGAAATGCTCTATTTGTGGCGAAGAAATGAAGTTGGCTAAAGTTCCGGCGTCTCGGACCAGGGACGGTTATAACTGGCGCTGTCAAAAGACGACATTTGGCGTTCCATACGGCGCGGTTCCTGGTTCGAGAAGTCTACGTTGGGCATAATCGAGATTGTACTGGTGACTTATTATTTTTGTTATAGATCCCCACACAGTTTTTGCGCGCATGAGACTGGTGTGAGTGAGAGGAGTGTGCTTGATTGGTTTTCTTTTTGCCGTGAAGTGTGTTCCGAGTTCATTAAGTACAGGGGTAAGCTGGAGGGGGGGGGGGAGGGACATGGGGTTGTTGTGGAGGTGGACGAGTCGCAGTTTGGGAAAAGGAAGTATGGGAGGGTTAAGTCTGTGGTTGCTCTCTGGGTTTGGGGGGCTGTTGTTCCGGGGGTGGGTGTTCTGAATGTGTTTTTAGGGTTGTGAAAGGGAGGTGTAAGGCGGAATTAGTGGGGTTAATTGAGGAGTACATAGAACCGGGGTCCACAGTAGTTTCAGATGCATTTTCTTCATATAGGGGGTTGGGCGAGAGGGGATTCCATCATTTAGTCGTTAACCATAGCTTAGAGTTCAAAAATTATGGGACGGGGGCTTGCACAAATACAATAGAGGGGATGTGGGGGGCTGTTAAGTCAGTTCTTGGGAGGGGCAAGAGGCGCTCTTCCAACCTTCAGTCTCATTTAGATGAGTACTGTTGGCGGGAGTGTCCCTGAGGGCTATTGTGTTTTTCGGGTTTTTTAAAGGGCTGTTATTAAAATGTATAGGCTGAAAGTGATTGGTTAGGGTGGTTTGGGTAGGTGGGTGGATGCGGCTCAGAGTGGGGTAGGTGGTTTATTTCGTGTTAGAGTGTGTGTGTGTGGGGGGGGAGTGTGTTGGTTTGTGTTTTTGTTGTGGAGGATCTATTTTGTTGAAGTTTTTGTTGAGTTGTAGTGTGTGATTGAGATTTTTTATGTTGCATTTGGTTTTTGTTTATGGGTTTTTTATTTTGGGGTGAGGGGGGAGGTTGGGTTGGTTGGGGGGGTTGAGGTGTAGGTGGGTTGGGTCTTTCTTTTGGTTGAGTATTTTTTCGTTGGTTTGTTTGTGTGTGTGTGTGTGTGTGTGTTTGTGTGTGTGTGTGTGTGTGTGTGTGTGTGTGTGTGTGTGCCTGTGCCTGTGTGTGACTGTGGTGGCCAACCTAGTTTGTGGCGCTGGAACTTTTTTGTGGTAGGTTTTTATTGTTTTGTTTTCAGTGTATGTGTTGTGTGTTGGGGTCTAGGGAAGTCTTTTGTTGAAATGTGTGGCTGTGAATGTTGGTATTGGTATCGGGAGATGTTTTTGAGCTACATAGGTCAAGGGAAGTGTTCGATCCCAATGTGTGGCGGTGTATGTTGGCATTGGTATCGGGAGATGTTTTTGAGCTATATAGGCCAAGGGAAGTGTTTGATCCTAATTTATGGGATCGGGAGCTGCTGTTGAGCTATATAGGTCAAGGTCGATTTTTTTCGTCATTTTGTGTGGTTTTGTATGGGGGTGGGTGTCTAAATTATATTTAGTTTGTCTCGACCCAAAAACCCCCCCATCTCCCGCGCTTGTCCCGTTAGTGTCATTAGGCTTTTTGTGGAAAGTGTGTGTGTTTGCTTTTCGATGTATTTTCGTTCTCATAATGTGTACGTAACGACTTTATATGCGCCATATTGGAATTGTGGTTTATGGTCGTTTCCGCCATATTTGTGACGTCATGGGTCAAAGCAGACGGGCGGGATCGGAGGCTTCCGTATTTCCAAAAATTCTAACACGACAGATTCTTTATCTCAGGCTTCTCAGTGCAGTGGAACGTGGAATTCCACGCTGTGACGTCACCAGCGCCTGGTCCTCATGCGTTTGCATGTCCACTGGGAAGACAGCTTAAGAATTCATGGACTGTGGCTGCGGCCGCGATGTTACTTACCAGAAGCTACACAGGCTCCGACATGAGTGGCGATGGGGACCGTTTCAGTTACTGTTACTACATACGCAATTCAAGTTCCAACGTTCACTTGACGGTCAGTTCACCATACGTGGTCTGTCTTGCGGCGTAATCTGGTGACGACGGATTTGAAGCGAATGCAGGCGGGAGTTGGACGGTAATGGCCACGAGTGTGGTACTCGAGCGCAGCGCGGGGATGCCTCCCTGGCCGGCAGACGAGACGAACGCCGGAGCAGGCTCCGACCGCCCCCTGATGGATGGGTTAATCCCCCCCGTTGACCCCGCGCCGCGCCTGACAACATTAATTAAATACGTAATTAAAATAATGGCCGCCGCTCGCCGGGAGGCCATTACGGCGCATTTCACGCTCGAGCCTCGCGAGCGCGCTCGTTAACGAGGCGGCCGCAGTCGGACAAAGGCGGCCCGCCGGCGCGCCCAGTGACAACGGCCGACTGCGCATGCGCGCCGCGCCCGTCCCGCCGGCTCGAGCCCTTCTGGACGCGGGTAGCCTGCAGGGGTAACCTGAGGTTCACAGGACTTTCTGTAAACGTGACGTCATTTTGACGACGCACATTTTATCGAAAAGAGTTGTCTATTGACTTTCGTGATCGTTCAGTTCACAACACGTGAACCGAACATGATGTTCAAACCAGGAACATTCACCTCAAGTAGAGAGAACAGTATCTACATCTACATGCAAATCACATTTAAGTGCCTGGCAGAGGGTTCATCGAACCACCTACACAATTCTCTATTATTCCAATCTCGTATAGCGCGTGGAAAGAATGAACACCTATATCTTTCTGTACGATATCTGATTTCCCTTATTTTATCGTGGTGATCGTACCGCCCTATGTAGGTCGGTGTCAACAAAATATTTTCGCATTCGGAGGAGGAAGTTGCTGATTGGAATTTCGTGAGAAGATTCCGCCGCAACGAAAAACCCCTTTCTTCTAATGATTTCCAGCCCAACTCCCGTATCATTTCTGTGACACTCTCTCCCATATTTCGCGATAATACAAAACGTGCTGCCCTTCTTTGAACTTTTTCGATGTACTCCGTCAGTCCTACCTGGTAACGATCCCACACCGCGCAGCAGTATTCTAAAAGAGGACGGACAAGCGTAGTGTAGGTAGTCTCCTCAGTAGGCCTGTTACATTTTCCAAGTGTCCTGCCAATAAAACTCAACCTTTGGTTAGCCTTCTTCACAACATTTTTTATGTGTTCTTTCCAATTTAAGTTGTTCGTAATTGTAGTACCTAGGTATTTAGTTGAATTTACGGCTTTTAGATTAGACTGATTTATCGTGTAACCGAAGTTTAACGAGTTCCTTTTAGTACTCATGTGGATGACCTCACACTTTTCGTTATTTAGGGTCAACTGGCACTTTTCGCACCGTTCGGATATCTTTTCTAAATCGTTGTGCAGTTTGTTTTGGTCTTCTGATGGCGTCTCTTTTCTTTACTGCTGTGTATGTTAACCTCGAAGACACGTTGTTTGTGGCTCTGAGCACTATGGGACTTAACATCTATGGTCATGAGTCCCCTAGAACTTAGAACTACTTAAACCTAACTAACCTAAGGACAGCACACAACACCCAGCCATCACGAGGCAGAGAAAATCCCTGACCCCGCCGGGAATCGAACCCGGGAACCCAGGCGTGGGACACGTTGTTTGTAAATGTGTGAAGTATGTATGTGGACTGGGCAGTCGACGAGGGGGAGATAAGTTTATAGCCGTTAAGTCTGAAACTTACTGAAAATGTTGAACTAACTACTTTTCCTAATACGCTTTCATCAGCCCCAAAATTGAGACTAGTTGCTGATTTATAAACAAAAAAATAAATTGAAGGCAACCAGAATTGAATCCAGCAACGCATATACAGGGTGCTCGGAAATTCCGTTACAAGCTTCTAGGACTTGTAGGGGAAAATGAGTATCTAATATTTCGAATATGAATCCATGTACTGAAACGAACGGTTTCCGTTCTACTACGCTCTCAGTCCAGAAGTTTCAAACATCCACTTTTGTATTCAATAGCGTCCAGTAACGTGTCTCAACAAAATAAATTTATTTTTTAGATAAACGGAGCCTACTTTCTGGAGTCGATCCGTAATTAGAAAGAGTGGGTAGCCATTCTAGCAGAACAATTCAAACACCACCTCATTTGTCCTACGTCCAATGAATAAATGCTGTTTTAACACCAGCACAGTGAGGATCTTTCGAAAGCTTGTCGGTAGTGGTAAAATTTGTTGCCATAAAACGACGGAAAACGTAATATTGGTAGCTAAACATGCACGTTAATTGAAAACTTTCTTGTTTGGAAGAGTTTCCTAAAATAACTAGCTCGTGAATTTAGTTTTATACCTTGTAGACGGCTGAGAGTGATTTATCTTTCAATTATTTTGCAAATGTGTTGGATGTGTCAAATATGTGTGTGTTTGTAAAAGGTGTGTAAGAGAGAGAGCATTCATAAATGCACATAGCATAGAATACTTCTACTAAATTAATAAACAAGTCCCAGAAACCTTTAGAAACGCGAAGGCAAAAAAAAGTGTATGTAGCAGGACATGAATCAGCCACTTTCATACGTCAGTTCACAATTCCATTCTGTATCTTACATCTCATGAAGGGTTTAACCGCTGATATTTCATTATGTGCCATTTATACCAAATCGTATCACGAACGACGTGTTTTATAAATCTTCAGTTTCTTGTTGTCTTGAAACGCCATACTTTCACAATAGGCAAGGCAAGATACGAAAACTATCAACTTCGGAATTCAATATGGTGTCTCCCAAGCACCCGACATCGAACACTAACGAAGTCGATAACAATTCCTATGATTTTCGATAATGGCATGTGAGATCAAAATGATGTGTGCACGAAATCTTGTGAACAGTAGGTTACCCTTTGGCCGCAACCACATGGCCACCGGTGCCTTACGCCACAGTACAAGACTTCTACCAATGATCCCTATGAATCTCACGTTGTGCAGGGAAGCTCACTCCGTGATGTACTTCCTGGGAGATCAAACCTTTGTACAAGTTCGAAATTCGTTGACAATTATGGCTGTATTATGTTTCTGTTGCATGATAGTATGGCCACCACTGCTATATTCACTATGAGAGATTGAAAAGTTCGTTCATAGTAAAAAACCGTTAAATATCGGTTACACAGTAAACCACACAAATTTAAATGTCCTAGATTCAATTAATTACCTACAGATTACGGTTGCTAAAACTGGAACCATCACACAGGACTTACTGTGTGGGCTTCGAACCAAAGACTGCGTTTTATTGAAAGAACTTGTAGAACGTGAAACAATTCTACGCAAGAAACAACCAACATTGTGGTTTTTCACCTCCTCTGGAGTGTTGTGCGGCCTGGGGTTCTTATCGATACGTCCGCTGAAGGCGGCGCCGGAAAAGTAGCCAAGTATGCAAAGAATGTGAAGTTTATTGCATCGCAAAATAACAGTCTTCTCTGATCAGGGTTAGTTGTAAAACTATAATAGAAAAACAGAATACTTCTTAAATACGAAACAAACAAAAAAAGATATCTGAAGCAAAAGGCCTGTGTCACAGTACATCGAAAAATACAGTATCCTTGCACTAACAAGGGGACATTCCCAAATGTCAATAATCGATTTTGATAAAACTTAGGGGGTGTATAGAGGAGGTAAAAGCGATGCAATAGTACTTTTGCTCAGTTTGACTTTTGAGCGTCAAACACACACTGATACATAATTTGGTAAATTAGGTTTAAAGGGAAATTCCTTGACAGAGTGATATATAAAAGATGTTCCTCAAATAAGAGCTGATATTAATTAAAGTTCCTGAAAACTATATACCCGAATTTTGTAATAATTTCAAAATTTGCAAAACACCCCACCACCATTAATTAATTATGAAAAATGAAGACTTTCGTTGTAACAGAAATTAAAGAAGCTTTCAAGCTACATAAATGCATGTGTAATGAAGTCAGTTTGTGAAACACTATTTGTCGAAAATAAGCTGTACATAATATGCTGTCAGAGCATTTTCAACATACATAATAAAAATATCTAAGCATTTAATATTAGTCTAGTTCTATATTTTACTTACAGTTGTTTTAAGTTTTAAGTTCATTTTTGTTTCCTCTTTATTGTTATTTAGTTTATCATTTCACTTGTATATATTTTGTTCACTGAAAATAATGAGTAACTCATTATTACGAAACAAAATCATTACAGTAATGATTATCTATAAATAAATGCTTAAAACATAATGTTTTCTTACACCATACACATATAAAATGAAGAAATTTCTTCACATAATGTACATGATATAGAACACAACGTAAAACAAAATCAGCATGATTTCAAACTGTCATGGGTGACCCTCTAAATATCCTGTTATGTATGGGATACATTTAATATATTTATAAGCCTTGGCAAAGAGAACTGTATATATACTACTGATTGCAGCTTGATTGTACTGTTTCTCAAGTGGAGATTGATGTCACAATGATCCAACAGAACTAGATCAGAAAATCTCCTCACAATATTCTTCCAACCTCAGAAGCTGTTTACTTCTCCTGACTATAATGGTGCCATGAAGCCCTTTGGTATCTTCAGATGAACAAGTTTCTTGTCCTCAGGTATGATGATATATATGGTTCTTTCATAATGGCAGCCATATGAATCTAACAATAATACATCATATTTCAATGCTGTCTCAAGCACATGTGGAACTTCAGAAAGACATTCCCCAATTATTGGTCCAGATTCATCATTAAATTTCTTTTACAACTATGAAAAGACATGTGGTCAATGCAAAAAAAGAAACAATTTTGATCACCATATCCCAGCACAAGGAGCTTCTTCATCAAGTGATGCCAAAAGGCTCAGTGACTAAGGTACGAGGGCAGTTCAATAAGTAGTGCAACACATTTTTTTTTCTCGGCCAATTTTGGTTGAAAAAACCGGAAATTTCTTGTGGAATATTTTCAAACATTCCCGCTTCGTCTCGTATAGTTTCATTGACTTCCGACAGGTTGCAGCGCTGTACGGAGCTGTTAAAATGGCGCCTGTAACGGATGTGCGTTGCAAACAACGGGCAGTGATCGAGTTTCTTTTAGCGGAAAACCAGGGCATCTCAGATATTCATAGGCGCTTGCAGAATGTCTACGGTGATTTGGCAGTGGACAAAAGCACGATGAGTCGTTGGGCAAAGCGTGTGTCATCATCGCCGCAAGGTCAAGCAAGACTGTCTGATCTCCCGCGTGCGGGCCGGCCGTGCACAGCTGTGACTCCTGCAATGGCGGAGCGTGCGAACACACTCGTTCGAGATGATCGACGGATCACCATCAAACAACTCAGTGCTCAACTTGACATCTCTGTTGGTAGTGCTGTCACAATTGTTCACCAGTTGGGATATTCAAAGGTTTGTTCCCGCTGGGTCCCTCGTTGTCTAACCGAACACCATAAAGAGCAAAGGAGAACCATCTGTGCGGAATTGCTTGCTCGTCATGTGTCTGAGGGTGACAATTTCTTGTCAAAGATTGTTACAGGCGATGAAACATGGGTTCATCACTTCGAACCTGCAACAAAACGGCAATCAATGGAGTGGCGCCACACCCACTCCCCTACCAAGAAAAAGTTTAAAGCCATACCCTCAGCCGGTAAAGTCATGGTTACAGTCTTCTGGGACGCTGAAGGGGTTATTCTGTTCGATGTCCTTCCCCATGGTCAAACGATCAACTCTGAAGTGTATTGTGCTACTCTTCAGAAATTGAAGAAACGACTTCAGCGTGTTCGTAGGCACAAAAATCTGAACGAACTTCTCCTTCTTCATGACAACGCAAGACCTCACACAAGTCTTCGCACCCGAGAGGAGCTCACAAAACTTCAGTGGACTGTTCTTCCTCATGCACCCTACAACCCCGATCTCGCACCGTCGGATTTCCATATGTTTGGCCCAATGAAGGACGCAATCCGTGGGAGGCACTACGCGGATGATGAAGAAGTTATTGATGAAGTACGACGTTGGCTCCGACATCGACCAGTGGAATGGTACCGTGCAGGCATACAGGCCCTCATTTCAAGGTGGCGTAAGGGCGTAGCATTGAATGGAGATTACGTTGAAAAATAGTGTTGTGTAGCTAAAAGATTGGGGAATAACCTGGTGTATTTCAATGCTGAATAAAACAACCCCTGTTTCAGAAAAAAAATGTGTTGCATTACTTATTGAACTGCCCTCGTATATTCATGTTCCAAGTGATCTCTTGTGGCACACAGGTTGTCACCTTGTGACAGTGTTGAGTGTAGCCTTCTTCTGTTATGTTGCTCATATGACCTGCCTGTGATGTTGGTTGCAAGGCCTCAACACAGCATTCCCAACCCCCACCCTCCTTGAAGGGGATAGGGCTGCGTCTCTGCTGGTGGCTGCAGCAGCTGTAAGGTTGAAGTCCACCTCTAATGGCACTGTTGCTGGTATGGTGTGGTGTGGTGTGTGGAGCAGCTGAGAACTTGTCACAGACGGGAGCTGAGAATGGCTAGTGGTGTCAAGGATGCGCACTGTGGAGGAACACCTCTGGAAAAAGAGTTGATGTAGAGTAACAGACCATGGAAGAGGGCCACAGCGAGACCACAATTAGTTAATAATCCTAATAACAACAGACTGTGCCATCTTAAGGCATTACTTCAGTCATGTCCCAGCCCAGAATCTTGGAAATGACCACAGGAAACCAATGCTCATGGCCTTTGCTGAAGGCAGTGGCCCACACAGGACCTGGAATAGATAAATAGTGGCAGCTGTACTAATGAACTATGGAGTGGGCGTTGGTGGGATAGCTGACAGAGAACTGAGATTGATGTGGCTGCCAGTGTCATTTTTCTACTGTTGTTGACCCTTTCTGGAAAGTGAAATGATAAGATGCCAGAAAGAGTGTGAGGGTCTCATCCAATGTGTGACGGAGGTTGGATTTGGACAGCTGGGCTTGGAAGGTATGCATATTACTTTCGGCTACACAGTTAGAAGCAGGGTGGAAGTACACAGTATGTATTACTGTTATGCAATCTACTTCCCAAAAAGTGGACAACTCTGCAGAAGAAAAGTATGGCTGTTTTCTGTGACACCAGTTTCTGAGAGCCCTTCAGTCGCAAAAATCCAGGACGGGGTTTGAAGGTCTGCCCTGCTGATATGTGAGACGTAGTGGGGATCACAGCATCAATGTTGGTCAACCAGGTGAAGCTGAGACCAGGGTGCAGAAGCACATGGCCAAAGAAATAAACCACTTAGAGGCGTGGATTGTTTGGTCTGGCAGGTGGATATGAAATAAAAATGTGGGTGATCACTGCATCTATGCCCCGCCATTGGACATGTTGGCAGGCCAGGCACTTGGTGGGCACCACACTCCAGTGCCAGACGTATAATAAAGACAACACAGTGCTGAAGGGCCGCTAGAATCACGACTCCAGTGTGGCAGTTGTTCCATTGTAGCAGGAGCACATCGTTGAGGCTGGAGACCTCAAAATGATCATACAAGTATCTCTGGACCTGTGGGTATCACAGCTGCTTGCGATCTGGCAGCCAACCACGTTTCACAAGGTGCAGCACCTTGCAAAGCACTGAGTTCTTAGTGGGGTGACTTCTTACAGCTTCCTAGGTGGCAAAGTGCAGGTGAAAGCAGACTTCAGGATCTGCATCAGAAGAAGGGTCCTGGTCTATGGATACACGCAAGACTAGGCCAATTTTGGCATGTTGGGTTTTTGAACAGAACTTTTAGTAAGAATAAATTATAGCTTGAAACAAACAGAGTCCACCACTCAAAGCAATCTTTTTTGGTGGAGATATTTGCTGAAGCTTTCAACAGAGGGAGTAAGGGTTTGTGGCCAGTGAGCAGCATGAAATGGCGGCCTTAGACGTAGTCATGAAACATTTTTATGGCAAAGGTAATTGTGCGGCCTTCTTTTTCTATGGGACTGCTGTTCTACCCAGCAGAAAGGGTCTTAGATGCACATGCGATTGGTTGCTATAGACCATCAGTTACATGTGAAAGAACTGCCCCCAAGCCATATTCCGATGCATCAGCTGCCAAAATAAGGGACATGGTGGGATCATATGCCATGAGGCACATGGGACAGAGAATGGTCTCTTTCAAGTCCCAGAAAGTTTTATCACACGCTGGGGTCCAGTGTCCGTGTCAGTAATGTCTGCTGCATGCAGGATAAATTATGGTAATAATTGAGCTGCCTCATCACAGATTTCAGCTGGCTGGTGTTGGTAGGAGCCAGGAGCTTTTGCACAGCCACAGTATAGTGTGAGGTAGAGCGAATGCTCGATGCACTAAAAACATGATGCAAGTTTTCTGTGTGTAGCGCAACACCCATAGCACTTGCCTTTGTTGCATTTGAAGTTTGCCTGTTGAAGAACTGTGAACGCTCCACGAAGTTTTTTGTGCCAGTTTCGTGTTGCCTTGCTTATGATGAGAATGTCATCCAAACAGTTAGCTGTGCCTGACACACTGTGGGTGTGGTGCTTGAGACAGAGCTGAAAACTGGCTGGCGCACTGTCAATGTCAAAAAGATGTCTATTATACAGAAACAAACCAAAAGGAGTATTGTTCATTAACAAGTGTCAGAAATCCTCATGCAGTGGAAGCGGGAAATATGCATCATGGAGTTCAATCTTGGTAAACACTCTGCCACTTGTGAGGCAAGTCATTATGTACTCTACCTTGGGAACAGAGTAGGTGTCTGTATCAGAATGGACATTAATTGTTGTCTTGAAGTCGCTAGAAACAGGCAATGTCGCATTTGGTTTTTCAGTGATGACGACAGGTTAGGCCCATTGGCTACTGGAAACAGGAGTGAGAGTACCCTCATCCTGTTGCCACTGTACCACTGTCAAAAATTTCTCTCTGAGCACCAAGGTGTCATTTCTGGTTGTGAGGAACTTTGGTGTCGCTGTTGGGAGAAGAGCTACATGTGTCTCCAAATCTTTGACACCTGAAGAGGACTGTGTGAGCCGCGCGCAGTGACACGGACTGCTCGGCCCCTCCTGCAGGAGGTTCGAGTCCTCCCTCGGGCATCGGTGTGTGTGTGTTTTTCTTAGCATAAGTTAGTTTAAGGTAGTTTAAGTAGTGTGTAAGTCTAGGGACCGATGACCCAAACAGTTTGGCCCTATAGGAATTCACACACATTTGAACATTTGAAGGACTGTGTGAATACTGAGCTGAACTCAGCAACTTGAGGGTAAGGGTGGAGCCTTGGATGTTTAAGCTAAGCACATTTCACAGGTCAGAAGCATACGCGACACAACGAGTGCTGCTTGGGACACTTCTGCTCTAATTCCATATTTCCCACAAGAGGTACACTCAGCACTTCGGTGTCTGTAGTGACATAAACCGCTGGCTGCAGGAAGGCTGTTGTTGAGGGTGGCGTCTGGCCACTGAGGCTTTGATGTCATTGTTGTATATCGACCTCGGAGAGTGGCATAACTTGAAATGTGAGCGGCGCGTCAGTCAGATGGAGAACACTTGCATAGGATCCTTTAGGTTGGCTGACAATTCGTGAGACTGCTCAGAAGGTATGATAATGGGGAGACATGTTTCTAACGGAGGATCTTTCATTATATGGATGTCCCTGCGCAAAAGGTCATCATGAACAGGCATGGGAATGATGTGTGGACCAAAGAAGCCACATATGATTGCTTACATTGAGTATTACTACACTGGAAATGGCAATCGAGAGATAAACCCTGACGGTGGGCGACCCTTTCACTGTAAGACTGTCCATTAAGTTTATAACAATGAAAACTTAGCGCTGAGCTACAGTCCCATCCTCCTAGAATTCGAAGTATTCTAACAAGCTGAACTTTAACCTGTCAAAGTGCAGAGCATCTGTGGTCTAAGAGTAGCGTCTTTGACTAGTAATCAAAACGTCCTCATTCCTATATTCGATCTTCGACATTGCTTAAATATTGAAGAAAACTCATCAGCAATGGCGCCCAAAGACTTCCAGCATAAGAGGTCACCCTCGTTCTGCCAACGGGCTTGTCAAAGAGGACAGGGGAGTGGACAGAGGTCCAGGGCACTCTCTTCCCTTGGTGTGGGCATCTGACCCTAAAAGGCGGATGTATCGACAATGATCAACGGTTGAGAATGCAGAAGGCAATCGAAATCAATTCAATAAAGACACATAATGTGGTTCAAATGGCTCTGAGCACTATGGGACTTAACATCTTAGGTCATCAGTCCCCTAGAACGTAGAACTACTTAAACCTAACTAACCTAAGGACATCACGCACATCCATGCCCGAGGCAGGATTCGAACCTGCGACCGTAGCAGTCCCGCGGTTCCGGACTGCAGCGCCTAGAACCGCAAGACCACCGCGGCCGGCACACATAATGTGTATCAACTTGACATGTGACCTGTAACTGAAAAGGTGTCACGATCTCTCCATCGGAAAAGATTTCAAACCAGTCCGCCATTCGGATCTCCTAGAGGAGACTGCCAAGGGGAGGTGACTATGAGAAAAAAATTGATTAACACTCTAAAGGGTAGCATTCTACTAGTCGGGACGTGAATGTCCAAAGCTTGAACGTGATAGGAAAGCTAGATAATCTGAAAAGAGTAATGTTGTGACTCAGTCTAGTTCTAATGGGTGCAGTGAAATGAAGTGGAAAGAAGACTATGATTTCTTGTCAGGCGAGTTTAAGGGAATATCAATAACAGAGGAAAAGGGTATAAGGGGAATGGGATTCTTTATGAATAGGAAGGTAGGACGGAGAGGGAGGACAGAGAGAGCAAACAAACACCGAGAATAAAAGTTTAGGTATGCATGCCGACGTCGCGAGCAGACGATGAAGAGATAGGGAAGCTGTATGAGGATATTGAACGGGTAATTCAGAACATAAAAGGAAATGAAAATCTAATAATCACGGGGGTTGGAATGCGGCTTCAGGAGAGGAAGTAGAGTATTAGAATAGCAGAATGTGGGCTTAGTAGTACGAACGAGATTGCAGAAAGACTACTTGAGTTCTGCAATAGTAATAGTGAATACTGTTTTCAAGAGTCGTAACAGGATGAGGTATACTTGGAAAAGGCAGGCAGATACGGGAAGATACGGGAAGATTTCTATTACATTACGTCAAGCTCAGGCAGAGATTCCGAAATCAGATCCTGGTTGAAATGGTTCAAATGGCTCTGAGCACTATGGGACTTAACTTCTGAGGTCATCAGTCCCATAGAACTTAGAACTACTTAAAACTAACTAACCTAAGGACGTCACACACATCCATGCCCGAGGCAGGATTCGAACCTGCGACCGTAGCGGTCGCGCGGTTTCGGACTGAAGCGCCTAGAACCGCTCGGCAACAAAGGCCGGCCATCAGATCCTGGATTACAAGATGTATTCAGAAGCAGATATAGACTCCGATCACAATTTAGTAATGATGAAAAACAGGACGAAGTTTGAGGGACTAATAGTAAAAAGCAGTATGCAAAGAATTGGGATAAGAAGCCGTTTAGGAACTAAATGAAACGCAGGGAAGCTAAGGCAGAACGGCTGCATGAAAAAGTGAAGAAACCGTAAAAAGAAATGATAGTCAGAAGGATTGACTCAGGATGCAGAAACGTCAAAACAACCTTCATTGAAGTCAAAGCAAGGCGAGTAACTTTAGGGATGCAATGGAAATTCCACTGTTAAAAGCAGAGAAGAGAGTGGACAGGTGGAAAGAGTAGATTGAAGGTCTCTGTAAGGTGGAAGATCTTTCTGATAACGTGATAGAGGAAAACAACACAGGGAACACATAGGGAACCCAGTATTAGCATCAGAATTTAAAAGAGCTTTTTGGAGAGTTTAAGAACAAATAAGGCAGAAGGTATAGATAACACTCCATAGGAATTTCTAAGCCCGTTGGATGAAGGGGCAATAAATCAAATGTTCACGTTAGTATGTAGAGTATATGAGACTGGCGATATACCATCAAACTTTCGGAAAAACATCACCCATACAATTCCTGAGATAGAAATTATCGCACAATCAGTTTATCAGCTCATGTAACCATATTTCTGATAATAATAATATACAGATGAATAACAAAGAAAATTGAGGATCTTTTTGTACTTAGAAAACATAAAGGTACGAGAAGAGTTCTGATGCTGCGGTTGATAAATGGAAGCAAAACTAAAGAAAGTTGTAGACACGTTCATAGGATTTGTCGACCTGGAAGAAGAGTTCAACAATGTCAAATGATGCAAAATGTTCGAAATTCTGAGAAAAATAGGGGTAAGCTATAGGAAAAGATCGGTAGTAAGCCATATGTACAAGAACCAAAAGGGAACAATAAGACTATAGAACCATAAACGAAGAACAGAAAAAAGTGTGTAAGACAGGGACGTAGTCTTTCGCCCTGTCCAGTCTATACATCGAAGAAGCAATGACGGAAATAAAAGAAAGGTTCAAGAATGGGATTAAATTTCAGGGTGAATAGATGTCAGTGATAAGATTCGCTCATGACATTGCTATTCTGAGTGGAAGCGAAGGATCTGTTGCATGAAATTAACAGTCTAATGAGTGCAGAATATGGACTGAGAGTAAATCAAAGAAAGACGAAAATAATCAAATGTAGCTGAAATGAGAACAGCGAGAAACTTGACATCAGAATTGTGGATCACAAAGCAGACGAAGTTATGGAATTTTGCTACATAGGCAGCTAAATAATCCATGATGGACGGAGCAAGGAGGACATAAAAGGTAGGCTAATACTGGCAGAAACGACATTCCTGGCCTAGACAAGTCTGCTAGTATCAAACATAGGCCTTAATTAGAGAAAGAAATTTCTGAGAATGTATGTTTGAAGCACAATATTGTGTAATATTAAAATATGAACTGTGAAAAAACCGGAACAGAAGAGAATCGAAGCATATGAGATGTGGTACTACCGAAGAATTTCGAAAATTAGAACCGGCCAGTGTGGCCGAGCAGTTCTAGGCGCTTCATTCTGGAACCACGATACCGCTACGGTCGCAGGTTCGAATCCTGCCTCGGGCATGTATGTGAGTGACGTCCTTAGGTTAGTTAGGTTTAAGTAGTTCTAAGTTATAGGGGACTGAAGACCTCAGATGTTAAGTCCCATAGTGCTCATAGCCTTTTGAACCATACGAAAATTAGATGGGCTGATAAGGTAAAGGGTGCGGGGTTCTTCACAGAATCGGCGAGGAAAGGAATACAGAGAAAACAGTAAAAGAACAAGGGATATGATAATAGCTCATCTGTTAAGACATCAGGGATAACTTCTATGGTACTAGAGGGAGCTGTAGAGTGCAAAAACTGTAGAGGAAGGCAGATGTTGGAATACATTTAGCAAATAACTGAGGAAGTAGGCTGCATATACTACTCGGAGGTGAAGAGGTTGGTATGGGAGAGGGATTCGTCGTGAAGCACATCAGACCAGTCTAAGACTGATGACTCAAAAAAAAAAAAAAAAAAAAAAGGTCCAGAGCATGGTGTTCCATTTCCAGGCCAAGACTGTGCAGGAGGTGATAAATGTGTGAGCTCGCATATGCTCGAAAAAAGATGCGTTACTGGATACCACCTGCGATGCTCTGAGCTAAGAAATTCATTTCCTAGCATGCGATGAAGTTTGCTTATGGCTTAACCTTCTCGTTGAACAGCTGGAACCACACGAAACGCTTTATCATGTTGTCGTTGCGGGAGATGCGTTTGAAGATCTCAGGAGGTGACATTGAGATGACCACCAGATGCATGATCAGAAGTTTATGGATGCCCTATATCTGGTGGAGCAGTAATAGCCAATGGACAGAGACATTTACTGGTTCTGCCGTGCTCGAAGCCGTCACATTCAGTGAACTTGAAAGAGGACCAGCACACGCCAAAAAACTCTCTATTTGGGCTGGAGTACACACATAAGTACTGAATAAAAAAGAAACCTCGTTACTATCTGATATGTCCCCCGAAGACTGCGTAGGAAAAATATTCAGTTATACTATGAATATGAAGTTTATTGCACTACAAAAAGTCTTTGCTGACAGGTGTTAGCTGGAACACAGTAATGGAAAATCAGAAAAATTCTTAAATATAAAACAACAAAATGATAACATAGGGGAAAAGGCCTGAAAGTATCACAGTACATTGAAAGTTCCACCATCCCTGCCCTAAGCGGGTCACATTCAAAATCTGGAAAGTGCGCATCAAATTTAAGGTCCTGAGAGGACGAGTAAAAGTTTAAGTTCGACGTAGTGACAATGACAAAAATGATAATAAATATTACAATGTCCAAATGCTGGTCATGGCTCCAGACAATTTGTCTTCAGTGTAGAGCCCAAGCTAGCAGCTTTTGAAAGAGGGTTCCTACCAACCAATAATTCCTACCAAAATAGATCAGGGTAACAGTTTAAATTCAACAGATAAGATGTTACACAAAAATACCACACTTTAAGTTCCCACAGAAACAAACGCGATTCACGTCGCCGTGTTCGTCTCTTTTATTAACCAATTATTAGCTCACATGGCTCTGAGCTCTATGCGACTTAACTACTGAGGTCATCAGTCGCCTAGAACTGAGAACTAATTAAACCTAACTAACCTAAGGACATCACACACATCCATGCCCGAGGCAGGATTCGAACCTGCGACCGGAGCGGTCGCTCGGCTCCAGACTGTAGCGCCTACAACCGCACGGCCACTCCGGCCGGCCAACCAATTATTCCCATCCAAGATTGTTAGTGACTACGACCTTATACGGGACCAATTTTTAATTTTTCTAAGCTTTCTACACTGAAAATATTGCTTTACAAAGGACCACTAACTCCCTATGTAATACTTTTACACACTTTTAAACAATATCTGTCATCCAGAGGGCCCATGAGTTGCCTTCTACACACAGAAGGGCTGCCTGCTGATTCCTCGATCCAACCAGCAGTTAACAACTTCTAAATACACTCCTGGAAATTGAAATAAGAACACCGTGAATTCATTGTCCCAGGAAGGGGAAACTTTATTGACACATTCCTGGGGTCAGATACATCACATGATCACACTGACAGAACCACAGGCACATAGACACAGGCAACAGAGCATGCACAATGTCGGCACTAGTACAGTGTATATCCACCTTTCGCAGCAATGCAGGCTGCTATTCTCCCATGGAGACGATCGTAGAGATGCTGGATGTAGTCCTGTGGAACGGCTTGCCATGCCATTTCCACCTGGCGCCTCAGTTGGACCAGCGTTCGTGCTGGACGTGCAGACCGCGTGAGACGACGCTTCATCCAGTCCCAAACATGCTCAATGGGGGACAGATCCGGAGATCTTGCTGGCCAGGGTAGTTGACTTACACCTTCTAGAGCACGTTGGGTGGCACGGGATACATGCGGACGTGCATTGTCCTGTTGGAACAGCAAGTTCCCTTGCCGGTCTAGGAATGGTAGAACGATGGGTTCGATGACGGTTTGGATGTACCGTGCACTATTCAGTGTCCCCTCGACGATCACCAGTGGTGTACGGCCAGTGTAGGAGATCGCTCCCCACACCATGATGCCGGGTGTTGGCCCTGTGTGCCTCGATCGTATGCAGTCCTGATTGTGGCGCTCACCTGCACGGCGCCAAACACGCATACGACCATCATTGGCACCAAGGCAGAAGCGACTCTCATCGCTGAAGACGACACGTCTCCATTCGTCCCTCCATTCACGCCTGTCGCGACACCACTGGAGGCGGGCTGCACGATGTTGGGGCGTGAGCGGAAGACGGCCTAACGGTGTGCGGGACCGTAGCCCAGCTTCATGGAGACGGTTGCGAATGGTCCTCGCCGATACCCCAGGAGCAACAGTGTCCCTAATTTGCTGGGAAGTGGCGGTGCGGTCCCCTACGGCACTGCGTAGGATCCTACGGTCTTGGCGTGCATCCGTGCGTCGCTGCGGTCCGGTCCCAGGTCGACGGGCACGTGCACCTTCCGCCGACCACTGGCGACAACATCGATGTACTGTGGAGACCTCATGCCCCACGTGTTGAGCAATACGGCGGTACGTCCACCCGGCCTCCCGCATGCCCACTATACGCCCTCGCTCAAAGTCCGTCAACTGCACATACGGTTCACGTCCACGCTGTCGCGGCATGCTACCAGTGTTAAAGACTGCGATGGAGCTCCGTATGCCACGGCAAACTGGCTGACACTGACGGCGGCGGTGCACAAATGCTGCGCAGCTAGTGCCATTCGACGGCCAACACCGCGGTTCCTGGTGTGTCCGCTGTGCCGTGCGTGTGATCATTGCTTGTACAGCCCTCTCGCAGTGTCCGGAGCAAGTATGGTGGGTCTGACACACCGGTGTCAATGTGTTCTTTTTTCCATTTCCAGGAGTGTACTTTTTAACATGCAGATCTTTCTGGTAATCAGCTTCAGGATTAGACTGCAAGCATTTACATCCATCATTTACTTCTCCCTGCTAACGGCGTTCCTTAGAATATTTTTTTTTACAATATGCGCTGCCATCAACGGAAAATTACTAAACCTTAATCCAGCTTACTTTAGACCAACCAACAATCTACAAAAGATCCTGGGTGCCAGCTCGTGCGTCCATAACAGCCAAGACCACGACTTCAAGCCGTGAAAAAGATAAAATGTGTTTGACACAACAGTAACACATGAGCAAGAATCATTCACACCCAGTTATAAGAAACTACTTTAAAGTTGTCTAGGAAAAAATCCCGGATCCTTGTTGAACTTTAAATTCAAGAACAATGCGAACGTATTTGAAATTATAACAATGACGCTTAAGCTCACTAAAAAACAGGAAAATTACAATTAAATGACAAAATTGAAGAGTTCTCTGTGAATATTGAACGAATGTATGAAACTATTAACCACACACAACACGATCTCACAGAGTTACAAATCGTACCTTACGGGTACAACGTATGCAGGGATAAATGTCTTTGTCGTCTCTTTTTCGCTTTGCCTAGTAAACTATAAATATTTACACTGAGTGTTGACGCCAATGGTCCTCAATCACATAGTCTCAGCAGCAGAAAATATCGGAGTAAGTGCAGTTGCTTCAACTTACTTTGCTTACTGAAAAGCGTCTGTAAAACGAGAAATTTTAACAGGCAACGCATGTGCAGTATAACTCTGTACTTAGGTCCAGAAAAAAAAGAAGCACGATACCCCATGAAAGTGCACGCGATTTTCAAACATGCAGGCAAATACACGTGGCTGAAATTGTTAACACCAGAAAACTATGTAGCAAGACGCCGACATGAATCGACAGTGAGAATACACGGCGCCACAGGGCTGTGGAAAATGTGGCTTTGACCTGCGTCATGTCAACCCTTCCGATATGCGGCTCACATAACTCCGACTCAGATCTGATTTGACGAACTGTGCGCAACGGAAACTGTTGGGTATTTAACACCCGTGATAAATGACTCGTGGGTGTGTCCTTGCCAAAATTAATAACAGTTAAAGGAACTGAGGGGTTCATTTAACTACTGAAATCAAAGTTGGGTTCACTTTGACCGACGTTTATTACTATACAATGAAAGAGATAATCCAAGAACATTATTCATGAACGAAACAAAACATCTCGAAACCAACAGACAAGAGAAGTTTGGGCGTCATAGTCCGCTCAGTACACTCAATTAATACATAAAATGTATTAACAGTTGCGAATACGGACAACTATGAACTGTATAATGGAATGATGACAGTAAAAATTTGTGCTGGACAGGGACTCGAACCCGGATTTCCCGCTTTACACGAGTGGTCGCTTTAACCATTTTTTTCCTGCTAAGTTCCTCACACTCCTGAATATACGTAAGCCTGCAAAAAAAGGAGAAACAAAGACCACCGCCATTTTACCCTAAACTTAAAAGGAGATCCCCCACCAAAAAAAAAGAAAACTTCTCCACTTAAGACGTTGGCCTCAGTCAATAAAGACCCCAATAACGTCTATCAAACAGGAAAGGAGGATAGAAGTAAGGTTTCTTTTATTCAAATTTATTTTATTTTTCTTAGCCCCTCTCCGTTCAACCGGCACGTCCTTCCAAAGACTGGCGTCTTCTTTGACATCAGTGTGAGAAAGCACACATATTGGCAATGCACCAGCGGCTTCTTGCAAGTGTGTATAAATATTCGTTGGATCGAATCTGTAAAGTGGAGGAAAGGAACATATGTCAGTGCTCCTAGCATGGATGATCCAGCTGTGATGGGCGTTGCGGAAAGCACTTCGGAGAAAGTTCGAAAAATATTGTACTTAGGGTTCTTGACAACTGCACAAAGTCAGTCGTTAAGGTATCGCCAGAAATCAAGGGCTGGTTTGGCGCCGCCACCAAACAGGTAATGGACAGTGAGCCCACTAATTTAACTCACTGAGTTGGTCTTCACTCGCAGGTAATATTCCGTATCCAGGAAGAGAAGCATTTGTGCTGTGATGCTGTCAGGAGTCGTGTGCTTGATGAACGCCAAAATCTGGCGGACCAAACGCCCAACATCGCTCACCTCTCTGCAGAAAAGTCTATGACCCTCGTCATCCTGCACACCACATGTACACATAAGCGATGCTGCCGGATGTATCCGGTAGAGATGCGTCTGGCGTACCTGCTTCCCGCGTATTTGGTGGATTGAACATCTGACGCAAACTAGGGGCGTGCACTGCCCCCTACATGTCATTCCACTGGACAAGGAGGTGTTTTTCCTGAAACGCATTCGGCGGAAGCCACGATTGCAGTGAGGCATACACCATCTTGGCCGTCGATGGACGTGGTGGGAGAAGCACGGTCTGCATGTATGTGTATTCAAGAAAGAAACAGCTCAAGAACAAATAGGGTGCTGGGACCTCTGTCGGTAGAGCAGGGACAACGAGCTGGTTGGAGGTAAGGGTCCTCATCAATAGATTGGTGTGGCAAGTCGGAGAATGTTGCAATATCTTGGCATGCATGTTTACAAAGAGGGCTGCTGCTGTATGTTGGACATGATAAAGATTGAATCTTCCTTTGCCCTTTGGGCGGGTGGGAGACTCACATCTGACTTCCAATAACGTGTGTTGACTTATCACGTCGTAGGCCGCAGTGAAGCGATGCATTCATATTGCAGCCCACGTCCTAGAAGAAGTGTGCGAGATTTTAGGATGTTAATGATGCTTCCTGAAGCACGGCTGTACGACACCATCGACTTCAATGCTGCAGAAACATCAATGCCTTTGTATAGGAGGAGGACCAGTTCGTCCATGTAGGCTGTGCAACAAAAGTGTGTTCACCAAGAATTATTCAGCCAAGGCATTGGTAGAGGCTGCAAAGTAATGGTCCTATGAGGAGATCCTTCAGGATCGCGAAAAGAGGGCATCCTTGCCGCACTGATCGTTGTACCAGGACGGGTCGCATAAGATGACTACTGTCAGGATTCCAGATGGCGTGCCCCAGAACAGACGCATTATTACCTTCATGAACCTGTCTGGGAAACTCATATTCCGCATGACCGCTGTTAGAAAGAAGCGGTCAACCCTATTGAAAGCCTCGCTGAAATCAACAGAGAACAGGGCCCTGTAATACGCCATGACCAGGCAGGTACAGTCATATCACAGTATCGGTGTAAGGCAGTCCAGACGCCTGATCGTGGGAGACCAGGAAGTGGGTGACCCTTCGGTGACATGGTGCCAAAAGCTGGGAAAAGATCTTCACGTCAGAGTTCAGGAGTCATATGGGGCGATAACGAGCGAAGTAAATTCCACCATTTGGTTTATGAACAGGAAAAACCCTTCAGGGAAGACACCAGGAAGCTGTACCACAGGGGACATCAGTTCACAGCGTATGTCTATCCAGGCCCTGTAACTGTAATGGGAGGTCGTTGGGTCCTGGCAACTTGTGTAGCGCACTGTTCAGTACAGCTGTAGCAACTTCTTCTCCATCACATCCTCGAGTAATCCCATTTCCGAGTCCTACAGTAGTGTGCCATATGTAATGTGAGAGAACTCAATCGCATCCAGGGGATGCTGGTAGCCCACGAACCGTTGACTGCAGTGAGTGTGGAGAGCATATCTGATGTCATGTTGCGTGGTGACACAGAGACCTTTGGCACAAAGTTGGAGCATGGATCGGCGCCCATCGCTGAAGCTAGATGTGATACATCAACGACCCTTTATGGTCCACTCTATCCATGGTATGCACATCAACAGTCGTCCTTTCAAGGTGCTGCATTGTCAGTGCCGTGTTTCATGCTTTCGCATGATACGTTGCTTGCTGACAGGCGAGTGTGGCATTGTGGAACAATCGCACAGAATACAACACAATATGCTATAATAAACGTCTTTTGAGTGTCATCTGCTGTGGTGCCGAGGCGCACCGTCCGCAAGCCGCACGACAACTACGCTGCATACGCAAGGAACGGCGCCGTTCGTCCACGCTGCCGTGCCGTCGCTGGACGCCTAAATTACTGGCAAGTCACCAGGAGGCGTACCGGGAGAGAGGAGCCTTACCAGTCGCATCCAGAGGCCGCTGCAAGTACCGCCTAACCACGTCCTTGCTGGTCACATGTGTGGAGAGGGCAGCACATCTCTTCTGGAAGAACGGATAGTTAAGCAAACGCAGCGACCACAGTGGGCAGTTCCCGCAGGCGAGAGCTGGCCACGTAATGCGCCGGTTGCACAGCAGTCCCTCAGTAGCACTCGTCGCCGTGCCAGCGAAGTAGACGACGACCCGAAGTGAAGCTTCGTTTATAGTGCTATCTATGTAGATTATTTATTTTCTGTCGGACTCTTGGGCAGGACTGGCATGAAGCTGCACCTATCTACAAGATTCGCCCCCACCTTATTACCTTGGGTTGGTGGTGACTCAGTTTGATTTGTACGAAATGCGACTACCGTATATTTGGCTCGCTAGAAACCTGTTGTTTATCATGAGGATTGGGTCACGCATGCCCTGTAATCTCCCTGACCAGTTTAAAAGTGATAGTTTTGTTTTTTGTACGAATATTTCTGTTCGTTACTGACCGGTAGCAGTCCAATCGAAGTGTAAATGGTTCCAGAAACGTCTTTGACCTCTAACAACGAATAAATCTGAGTAGATAGATAGATAGCGATCACCTTCAAGCGACTTCCGTTGAAGATGATGGATACGAAACTGATCTAAACTTTGCGACCAGGCAACGTCACCACTCGGCTGACCACCTGAGAAGATTTCGTCTGTCACATGTGTTTTTAAATCCAGGTTGATTCTTAAGTTGACACGTAAGTTGTTTATAAATAGTATTCCTAGATATTTAGTTGAACTAACAGCCATCATATTTCTGTGATTTACCGAGAAACCGAAATTTAACGGATTCCTTTTAGAACTCAGATGAATGACCTCACATTTTTATAATGGAGAGTCAATCGCCTTTTTTGAAACAATGATTCCATCATTGCAATATTGCACTATACTATCTGCCATTCGGGATCTCCTGCGTGTGTGTCTGTTGTCCTGGAGCTAGAATGAAGGTCAAAAACCACCCAGTGTCCTAAGTACAGATCACACTACTAAATATCACTGACCACGGCTGGATGTCAGACTCCTTTGATCTATCGGCCCCAAACTAAGCGTCAAGTGGTATCATTCTGTTGAGGAAATTCCAGACTTGCTTCTTGTCTCTGTCGCTCTCAAGAGGCTACTTCCTGTTTTTGTTGTGAACCAACGTCTCCAAACATGCAGACAGAGGTTTTCATCTGCCCTCGGAATACTGTGTTCTTATTGGCTAATGCTGGGGACAAAAGGGAGAGCTGAGCTATTTCGATATAAAAAAATCACAGGGACATAGTTAATTTGTACTACCCTATTAAATTAGCTGTTTAACAATTCATGGCCGGTGTGGCCGTGCGGTTAAAGGCGCTTCAGTCTGGAACCGCGTGGCC
This sequence comes from Schistocerca cancellata, assembly GCF_023864275.1. Lineage (NCBI taxonomy): Eukaryota > Metazoa > Arthropoda > Insecta > Orthoptera > Acrididae > Schistocerca > Schistocerca cancellata. The sequence goes on along the minus strand of NC_064627.1, from coordinate 815,746,579 downwards.
GCTACGGTCGCAGGTTCGAATCCTGCCTCGGGCATGGATGTGTGTGATGTCCTTAGGTTAGTTAGGTTTAATTAGTTCTAAGTTCTAGGCGACTGATGACCACAGAAATTAAGTCGCATAGTACTCAGAGCCATTTGAGAGAGCCAACAATTCACAGGAGTCAAACAAATCGCTTAAAACACTCATCACCACCTTATGATGATATTAATTTGTAATAAAAACATATTTTCAGCGTCTGAAAATTCACACGCAAACACTTTGCAAATCAAGTAATTAAATATCTGCCACAAATAGATTGTTGTGCTAAATACAGGGTGTCACCTAACGTTACCGCTGGATGTATTTCGTAAACCACATCAAATACTGACGAACCGATTCCACAGACCGAACGTGAGGAGAGGGGCTAGTGTAATTGGTTAATACAAACCATACAAAAATGCACGGAAGTGTGTTTTTTAACACAAACCTACGTTTTTTTAAATGGAACCACGTTAGTTTTGTTAGCACATCTGAACATATAAACGAATACGTAATCAGTGCCGTTTGTTGCATTGCAGAATGTTAATTACATCCGGAGATATTGCAACCTAAAGTTGACGCTTGAGTACCACTCCTCCGCTGTTCGATCGTGTGTATCGGAGACCACCGAATTACGTAGGGATCCAAAGGGAACGATGATGGACCTTAAGTACAGAAGCGACTGGAACAGCACATTATGTCCACATGCTAACACCTTTTTATTGGTCTTTTTCACTGACGCACATGTACATTATCATGAGGGGTGAGGTACACCTACACACGTGGTTTCCGTTTTCAATTACGGAGTGGAATAGAGTGTGTCTCGACATATCAGGCCAATAGATATTCAATGTGGTGGCCATCATTTGCTGCACAAAATTGCAATCTCTGGCGTAATTAATGCCGTACACGCCGCAGTACATCTGGTGTAATGTCGCCGCAGGCTGCCACAATACGTTGTTTCATATCCTCTCGGGTTGTAGGCACATCACGGTACACATTCTCCTTTAACGTACCCCACAGAAAGAAGCCCAGAGGTGTAAGATCAGGAGAACGGGCTGGCCAATTTATGCGTCCTCCACGTCCTATGAAACGCCCGTCGAACATCCTGTCAAGGGTCAGCCTAGTGTTAATTGCGGAACGTGCAGGTGCACCATCATGCTGATACCACATACGTCGACGCGTTTCCAGTGGGACATTTTCGAGCAACGTTGGCAGATCATTCTGTAGAAACACGATGTATGTTGCAGTGCTCTTCGATACACACGATCGAACAGCGGAGGAGTGGTACTCAAGCGTCAACTTTAGGTTACAATATCGCCGGATGTAATTAATATTTTACAATGCAACAAACGGCACTGATTACGTATTCGTTTATATGTTCAGATGTGCTAACAAAACTAACGTGGTTCCATTTAAAAAAACGTAGGTTTGTGTTAAAAAACATACTTCCGTGCATTTTTGTATGGTTTGTATTAACCAATTACACTAGCCCCTCTCCTCACGTTCGGTCTGTGGAACCGGTTCGTCAGTATTTGATGTGGTTTACGAAATATATCCAGCGGTAACGTTAGGTGACTCACCCTGTATATCTGTGAACATATCTAGTGAAAATGTCCTACCAGTCACAACAACTCACGATTGCGAAGAACGCACCACCTGCTGACTGCTGAGAGATGTTGCTGGTCGGGAAGTAATGTCGTCACACAGGCGCTGGCCAGGAGAGACCCACATACACACCAGCAACTGGACATCCACTCCCCAGCATCTGCACGCCAGTCCTACCAATCGCTCAGAGGCTGGAGAGACTGTTACCAAGCAATCAACCGATCAATTTACAGGGAGGGGAATAATCGTCCAGTGCAAACACCACTCATACTGAGTCTTCTCACACAACACATGCGTCCGCTTCCGTCGTCGCTTACCCAACATACTGGTCACTTGGCTGGTCAGTCACCCAGAGAGTGCCGCCACAGGACTTTCCCACATAGCCATGGGTAAGAGCTGAGAGATAGGGGCATTCTTTGTAACTAATCATTAGTCACAGTCTAAGCTAATCCGTGACTTCCAGTCGACTGAAGCCTCGTGCCCACTCGTGCTGCTGGGTACAGTGCACTGTGAGACAAGTAGGTGCATCTTTGATGTTTAGTTCTAATTGCAATTCCACCTCAACATGGACTCCCCCATCTAAAAAATCCACTTCACTCAATCTGAGACAGTGATGTTGTTGACGTTACACCTCGAATTTCTCACACAAAATGTAGATTTATCCCTTTTATAGAAGTTATTTGGGGAAACAGAAGAAATTTGGGCATAAACGCGTTTTCACATCGCTAAAGTATCATAGTGAAACTCCTGCAACAGTATTGCTTAGGTTATATTTCGTTTCAGTATTTTCTTATCAGGTAAAAAAAATCTGTTCTAATCAGCTTAGTGTCTGTTACCTCCTGCATCACGGGACTAGAATATTAAACTCATTTTTGGCTCATGATGGAGTGCCAACATTTCTCAGACAATGGGTCCTCACTTCCGAATCATCTGAAAGTAATCAAATAATTCGTCGCATACAAAGTCTCTTAAGTTGAAAACGCAGAGAAGTTGAAACTATTAGGTTTATACTATGTATCACTTTACAAATTCGCTAATATGGCTGATTTTATTACAATGGTTATTTCTCCTTTTGTAGATGGGAGATTGAAATTTCAGTAAAAGATATTGAAATAAAAGCCAGAGACGGTGTTTCTCATTGTAAAAACTATGGAAGACATCACAATACATGGAACTGGAAAAGTCTGTGGTATTGCGGAGGCTTCCGAACTTACTTACTTACTTACCCACATTTAATCTAATCATCCACAGATTCTGTTTCCGAAGAGACTCCGAGCATTGATTCCTCATGTTGGTGGTGCATATTGTACGCAGGTACATTATCGCTGTTTCTGTGTCCTAGGTGATAGTCATCCTGACCCCCAAACCTTTGGACACTCTCTCTTTCATTTTCATGACTTACGATGTATAATCACATGTGAAACAAGGGGTATTCTGCAGGTATTAAACCTATACAGCACGGATAGTATGCACCATTAGATGTCAGTTGCACCAGTAGAGGAATGGCGAGCAAGCAAGTACCCTAATCCCTCCACACTTTTTGTTGTATTTTCATCAGTTTTACGTATTTTCCATCAGTTTTCGTAATTTTACCATGTTTTCGGTAATTTCAATACTTTTTATTCAGTTATTCGAAGTCGAAACCACCACTTTTGATGAGATGTTATTTCAATGAAACATCTCATCATGTCGATCTCCTGATGCTATCAGCCAATGACACTGCAGCACAGTTCAAACTTTTTGTATCATTGCTATATCACCCCTCTACTACTTTGTGAGGGTCATGTACATATGGTCATATTGTGAATCGAGTTACACTGCCTATCTCACATGACGCAAATGCGGCTTCTTAGTGTAGGAAATAGCTATCAGTAGAGATGAGGTGTAAAAATCACTTTTATTAGCTGAAACACATTTTTAAATTTGGTAAGATTTTATTAGATTGCCTCTCTCCAGACTTTTATGGGAACCATAAAGTATTCCAACATTCATGGGAAAAGTACGAGATTCAGAGATCTAGCACTCTGCCATCTATTTGGAAACGAGCTACCCCTTTGTTAAATCTTTAAGAACCCCAAGCAAAACTCTAGATGGCTTCTCTCTATGTATGTTGTAACTCTTCATCTTTCTTTAACCAACACTCCCTCCAACATTGACTCCAATCTATTTTGAAACTGACCAGAAGTAGAAGAGTACTATACCCATTACGTTCGATGTCTCGTGAGGACACAGAATGAGCTGAGTTCCAGGTAATCAATACACATTGATATTATGCATTCGCAAAGAATATAACACGTGTTCCAAACACATACTAGCCAATGCTAGTGACAAAGACCGATATTCTCTTTCCAGTACTGCTACTGCCGTTCTGTGAAGACTGTTCTGTGCCAATCTTACTCACATACCCACCCAATTACACATGATCTCTCTAGACGCTTGCATATTGCGGAGTTTAGCATTTCTTATTGGTGTGTGGTAGATATGAGCCTAAGACATTTGATGTTAGTGATATTGGCCTGTAATTCAGCAGATTACTCCTACTTCCCTTTTTGGGTATTGGTGTGACATGAGCAATTTGATAGTCTTTAGGTAAGGATCTTTCTGTGAGCGAGTGGTTGTATATAATAGCTGTATATGGAGCTATTTTATCAGCAAACTCTGAGAGGAATCTGACTGGTATACAATCTGGACCGGAGGCCTTGCCTTTGTTAAGTGATTTAAGCTGCTTTGTAACACCGAGGATATCTACTTGTATGTTTCTCATCTTGGCAGTTGGTCTTGATTGGAACTTCGTCTTCTTTGGTGAAGGAGTTTCGCAAAATCGTGTTTAATAACTCTTATTTAGTGGCACTGTCATCAGTGACTTCATCGTTGTTATCGCGCAGTGAAGGTATTGATTGCGTCTTGCCACTGGTGTGCTTTATGTATCATCAGAATCTCTTTGGGTTTTCTGCCAGATTTCGAGACAGAATTTAGTTGTGGAAATTATTAAAAGAATATCACATTGAAGTACGCACTATATTTCGAACTTCTGTAAAACTTTGCCAATCTTGGGGATTTTGAGTTCTTTTAAATTTGGCATGCTTTTTTCGTACAATCTCTGCTGTTATGAAACTGAATACTCGATTTATGTCCAAGATGTGGCATGAGAATGGAGTACTTTGCATACATCTTTGTTTGTCTAGAGCAGGGTGCTGAAAGAGATTTTCCATTGTTTTGGTGGAAATGATTCATCACACATACGTTGGAAGTCCTCTGCTGACCATGGTATGGAGAGGTTTGCTGATAAAAGTCACAGGTAGATACAGCTTTAAGTCATGTACAGAACATACAATTGTATACAAGTTGAACGCAGGTTATACCGTACAGCTTGTGCACCCCAGGAGAACAACAGAAAAAATGATTAAATATGTGATAAATGACCTGCCACAACATCTCCCTCTCTCTACAATACATAATCAGTCTACCATTAAACCACACTTCATTGCAACCCCTCTCAACCGATTACTCCATCTACTCTCTACTATCCTTTAATGCTGAGGCATGTCAATTTAGAGGCAGGTGGTCCTCTTTTTCAGCAAAGCATCGAAGACGGCAGTCAACCTGTATGTATCCCTATTATGTCAATGGATATACAACGGAATGTAGTTAAAATAGTTTAAATGGCTCTGAGCACTATGGGACTTAACATCTCAGACCATCAGTCCCCTAGAACTTAGAACTACTTAAACCTAACCAACCTAAGGACATCACACACATCCATGCCCGAGGCAGGATTCGAACCTGCGACCGTAGCGGTCGCGTGTTTCCAGACTGAAGCACCTAGTACCGCTCGGCCACCAACGGCCGGAATGTAGTTAAAAACCATGCAGCAACTGTTCTGTAAGCTATTTGTTACCTGACACTGTTAGGCTTGGATTAGTAGGGAGTACAGAGAAGCACATTGTAAATACTCTTTCTTAGAGTGTAAAACACATAAACAGTCTTGGACAGTATCAAACATACAATCCATTGTGTAGTTGTATACTGCAGCCCACATGCTAGTAATACCGGGCTCTTTAGCTAAGAACACTTCATAAAAATCTATAAGTTAGTTGCTGATAACTTTGGGGTAACACCAGGGTTAGTGATCCGACATATATAAATTTATTACGCTTCATTTCAAGGACACCCATGTTAAACAATCTGTTCCACCCATCTTATCACTGTCCACGAAAAATGACTGTTTCACTGGTTTGTGGTGCTTCTAGGTAAACTTTTCTCGTGTTCCTCTTGCTTTCACGTACTCATTCCCATGTAGAAGAATTATCTTGCACTAAGTAGACATGTAAGTATGAAACGTCCTCCTTAGAAAAATTGTACATGACTGTGCTTAAACTGACACAAAATATTTTTAGCGCAACGCAATCTGACTTTCAAAAATCCCTACAGAAGAATGGCCCTGACTAACATTAACCTATACGTTTCACAAATCACTTACCTCACAAAAATCTTGGTTACTCGAACTACTGCAATACAGCGAGCGCCACTACTGCCAGCTAAATAAAAGATTCAAACTATGGAAGGCACTAACTACTGATAGGCATAGTTAGCAAATGAAAGATTTTAATAGAGAACAAACAATGTATTTACCTTAATAGTATTAATATATATAGCAGTTCATGACGTCCAGTATTACAAATTTCAAACTCCGCCATCTCTCTCCCCACATCCACCACTGCTGGCGGCTCACCTCCAACTGCGCAACGCTACATGCTGTTAACATCCAGCTGCCCAACATTACAATGGCAGACAACAATGCAAACTAGCCACAGACTGCACATAGCACAGCCAGTGATTTTTCATACAGAGCGCTACGTGGCATTACCAATAAGAAAACCTAAACAGCCTACTTACAAGTACTCTCTGATTCTCCCTGAATTTCCCCACATTTGTCCAGAGGAGCGGGGGAGGGGGCAGAGGAGAAGGGAGGGGCTGAGTTTTTCCCACTAATTTCCAATAAGGTAGCACCCAAAATAAAGCAAATAAATTTCCTATGTATTTCTTCTCTGGCAGCTCAGCACATGCCGAGTCTTTTTCCACCAATTTCCAGATGGGGAAGGAGAGGAGCAGTGGGAGGATGAGACAGAGGATGGGAATTTTCCATAGGGGGATGGGGTAATTAATTGATCAGTTTCATAACTAATCAATCAATTTTATATCCAAAGTGTGCTTGTATTGGCGAGGGTGATGGGTGGAGACTTGAAGATTTCTGAGAGGGGTGGTGGAGATGGAGGGGGAAAGAGACAGGAGGGGGAGGGGGATCTCTCAGAAGGATGGATAGGGCATCATAAACCAACCCCTTTGAGGCATAAATTAGTTAGCATAACAATATAATAAATGCTATCAAGTTTGTCCCTGAATGTATACTTGTCACTGAATGCATGCAACCTGCACAAACAAACTGTACAAGAACTCTCTTTACCCAACTACTTTAACGTCCACAAACGTCTCTCTCCAAAAACTTGAAAATAGCTTGGGGAGATACTGAAAATGCACAGATGACAAGTAAGGGCTTCTGAGTGAAACGTCTGTAGTGTGGTCATAGCAAACTTCGCAACACGTTTTGGAGTGGATGGGGTCACATCCTGCAGCAGAATAATGATGTCTGTCAACATTCCTGGACTTTTGGAGTTGATGGAGTGCTTGATTTTTTGAAAAGTATCAACACAAAGCTGTGCATTAATCATGGCTTCTGTTTCAGAATGTCAGTGAGCAATGGGGTGAATCAGTGTGATTCAGCTGTTGTCTCTTACACTTGTTGTGTGGGTCAAAACGATGAAACTGTAGTCGATCTCCCACACATGATACCGTTCCAGCTGCTGCAGCGATGTGCACATTCTGTTAAACTTCTGCTCCTCCATCAGGCTGTGGGGAACCCACTGCACGCATATTTTCCAGAACTTCACATGCTCTGCCATTATGGCGTGAGCGCTACCGTGAGTGAAGCCGAACATGTCGCCCAGCGTCCGCCGTCGGTCATTTCCGACGGCAGCACCTACTGCAGCAGTTACAGAAGGGGAAATGACATGATGAGCCTGTCCTGGCCCATTGCTGTCTTTCGAAATCGTTTATGCCACATATATACATGCGCACATCACATACTGTAATTTCCATACTCAGAAGACATTCTGGCATGAATCTCACTTCCTGATGCTCCTTCCTCAGTGAGCTGCAGCTCGCTGTTCCTATTTCCTGGCGTCCATTGTGAAGTCGGAAGCAGGTACGACTGGCTGACTTGACGTCGAACACGTCTAACAGGGAAATTGCACAGCAGTGAACTTTCACTCTGTTCCATCCTGGTTCCCAATAGAAGGTTACCAATGAGACGCAGAAAATATTAGGTACAGGCTCCCAGGTAGATGCCATTTTCCTTGACTTCCGGAAGGCGTTCGATACAGTTGCGCACTGTCGCCTGGTAAACAAAGTAAGAGCCTACGGAATATCAGACCAGCTGTGTGGCTGGATTGAAGAGCTTTTAGCAATCAGAACACAGCATGTTGTTCTCAATGGAGAGACGTCTACAGACATTAAAGTAACCTCTGGCGCGCCACAGGGGACTGTTATGGGACCATTGCTTTCCACAATATATATAAATGACCTAGCAGATAGTGTCAGAGGTTCCATGTGGCTTTTCGCGGATGATGCTGTAGTATACAGAGAAGTTGCAGCATTAGAAAATTGCTGCGAAATGCAGGGAGATCTGCAGCGGATAGGCACTTGGTGCAGGGAGTGGCAACCGACCCTTAACATAGACAAATGTAATGTATTGCGAATACGTAGAAAGAAGGATCCTTTATTGTATGATTATGTGATAGCGGAACAAACACTGGTAGCAGTTACTTATGTAAAATATCTGGGAGTATGCGTACAGAACGATTTGAAGTGGAATAATCATATAAAATTAATTGTTGGTAAGGCGCGTGCCAGGTTGAGATTCATTGGGATAGTCCTTAGAAAATATAGTCCATCAACAAAGGAAGTGGCTTACAAAACACTCGTTCGACCTATACTTGAGTATTGCTCATCAGTGTGGGATCCGTACCAGGTCGGGTTGATAGAGGAGATAGAGAAGATCTAAAGAAGAGCGGCGCGTTTCGTCACAGGGTTATTTGGTTACGGAGATGTTTAGTAAACTCAAGTGGCATACTCTGCAAGAGAGGCGCTCTGCATCGCGGTGTAGCTTGCTGGCCAGGTTTGGAGAGGGTACGTTTCTGGATGAGGTATCGAATATATTGCTTCCCCCTACTTATACCTCCCGATGAGATCACGAATGTGAAATCAGAGAGATTCGAGCGCGCACGGAGGCTTTACGGCAGTCGTTCCTCCCGCGAACAGTACGCGACTGGAACAGGAAAAAGGAGGTAATGACAGTGGCACGTAAAGTGCCCTCCGCCACACTCTGTTGGGTGGCTTGCCGAGTATAAATGTAGATGAAGATGTAGATGTAGATCGTGCCATCCTCGTTATATTATCTTTTTCTTATTGACTATTTTTTATAAATGGATGTAGCTCTACTTCCTTCCATCTTGATTCGAGTTCCCGTCAAGAAAATTCATCGATTCCGGGGACAGGTGGGAATTACGTACAAAGCGACTTACTTACAATCAGATCCAACTAGTACCATCGACGTGCAGGACCCTCTAGCTGTGGCACAGGGAAGCGTGCGCCTTCAGAGTGCTGTTGCGGCTGTGACAGGTGACGGGCGCGCCGGTAGCAGAGCGCGGGCGCCCTCGCGGGCCCACAAAAAGGCGGCGGCCCAGCCCCGCGAGGCCCGGCCCAGGCGGCGGGCGGATTCCTGCCTTTACGACGGCGCAGGTGGCGGCGCTGATTACGACTCATTACGGCGTCACGCACGTCAGCGTCCACGCCTCTCGTTAGCCGCCATCGGCCGCTCTGTCACGGTCATCACGCAGAACGACACCACTTTTATGCGCGGCCCAACTGGTGGTCGTTATTCTCAACTGCATCGCATAATTACTGCCTCCCTTCCGAGATGGATTTTCAGCCAGCAGGCTGTTTCCGTTCAGTGAGTCGCCGCCGAGTATTTCTGGTGCGGCCTGCCGGCGTTAGCCCTGTCTTCTTCTCTCCACTCACTCCTGTCTTACTGCCCCCCCCCCTCCCTCCCTCTCTCTCATTCGGTCTCACATACGAACAATCGTCTTATCCATCCATTTCAGTCCCAACAATACAAGAAAATCTATTAAAAAACTTTCCATAAAATTGACCTTTATCATCATAGCAAGAAACGAATTCGAGAAGAAGTTGGCAGCACGTAAATAACCTATTACTTTAAGGGGGGGCCGAGTTGGAGCAGGAGAGGCACCACAGGACATTTTATTTTCTACTGTCTGTACTTTTACAAATAAATTCATAAAACTTTGTTAGCATGACCAGGAAGGATGCAGGATTCACACTCATAGCAGTGGAACTGCAAAAACATAACAAAATAATTTTTTTTAGATATGAAATTTCATCATTTTTCCACTTACTGTAGGCAGCATTTGTTGCTATAGCCACATTTTTCTTCACAAGTAAGAGAGATTCTTTGATGAATTTTGCACAGCATACAAACCATACTTACAGGTGTATGAAACTCCAGAATTTTCCAAATCTGTTAAAAACTGTGGAAAAAATTGAGATAATTTGATTTTTTTTCTAAACATAAAGTTTAAAATGTAACAGCTCAATCATTTTTTCATAAATTAAATAAATTCTAGGTTTCAGACTCCTGTAAGTATGGTTTGTATGCTGTGCAAAATTCATCGAACAGTCTCTCTTACTTATGAAGAAAAGTGTACCTATACCAAAAAATGCAGCCAATAGTAAGTGAAAAAATGATGAAATTTCACACGTAAAAAAATAATTTTGTTATGTTTTTGAACTTCCGCTGCTACGAGTGTGAATCCTGAGTCCTTCCTGGTCATGATGACAAAGTTTTATGAATTTAATTGTAAAAGTATAGACAGTGGAAATGAAAATGTCCTGTCGTGCCTCTCCTGCTCCAAGTCGGCCCGTCTGACGTCCTACCCCCCTTAAGGAGATGGTTTCACGGTCGAATATAGTTTTAAAATTTCTTTCACAGAATTAATCTTTATTATCATATTAAGGAATTAATAGAAGAACAAATTGGAGAAAAGTAAATAATCGGTTATTTTAAAACTGTGGGTTGAGTTTGGAACCATTGGGACATACAGTTTTCAACCTTCCATCACTTCATGATATATATTTGAAAGCAATTTCCCAAGTCTCCTAGACACAATCCCACATCTAGAAACTTCCATGAACTCATAAAGCGTAAAACAAATTGTAGTGCGAAATAACGAGCAAAATGGTTATAATTTAATACATTTCTGACAAAATTGTATACTACTCCAGTGGTTTCACTTGGAAATCACTCATAACAGGAGTAGCAAAATCTGACATTTGCATTACAGTAACGTCTGATGTGCTTACATTCACTGTCAATGACATCCTCAGTATGATTACTACAAAAGAAAATCACAACCTTCTACAATCGCACTGCACAATTTCCACGCCGACTGTTGCCTTGAATGCTTTATGCGACTTGTAGGATGCACTACATTCCTAGGAGTACGACTAGATGTTTCCCTCTTGTAATAGCATCTTATCAGAATCGACAGCAAACCAACATCGACAACGATAGTTCAGGTATACATGCTGCAAGCTGAAGATGAAGAGATAGAGGAAGTGTACGAGGATATTGAAAGGGCAATACAGTATGCAAAGGGAGCTCAAAATCTAATAGCAATGGGAGACTGGAGTGCAGTCGTAGGGGAAGGAGTTGAAGAAAAGGTTACTGGAGAATATGGGCTTATGACAAGGAATGAGAGAGGAGAAAGATTAACCGAGTTCTGTAATAAACTTCAGTTAGTAATAGCGAATACTATGTTCAGGAATCACACGAGACGGAGGTATACTTGGAAACGGACGGATGATGCCGGAAGATTTTAGTTAGATCACATCATGGTCAGACAGAGATTCCGAAATCAGATACTGGATTGTAAGGCGTACCCAGGAGCAGATATAGACTCAGTTCACAACACAGTAGTGATGAAGAGTAGGCTGAATTTTAAGACATTAGTCAGGAAGCATCAATACCCAAAGAAGTGGGATACGGAAGTACTAAGGACTGACGAGATACGCTTGAAGTTTTCTAAGGATATAGATACAGCAATAAGGAATAGCTCAGTACGCAGTACAGTTGAATACGACTGGACATCCCAAAAAGGGCGATAACAAAAGTTGGGAAGGAAAACATAGGTACAAAGAAGGTAACTGCGAAGAAACCATGGGTATCACAAGAAATACTCCAATCGATCGATGAAAGGAGGAAGTACAAAAATGTTCCAGGAGACTCAGAAATACAGAAATACAAGTCGCTGAGGAACGAAATAAATAGGAAGTACAGGGAAGCTAAGACCCAATCTCTGGATGAAATAACTGAACAAATCGAAAAAGAAATGATTGTCAGTAGTACTGACTTAGCATACAGGGAAGTCAAAACCACCTTCAGTGACATTAAAAGTAAGGGTGATAACATTAACAACGCAACGGGAATTCCACTGTTAAATGCAGACGAGACAGCGGATAGGTGGAAAGAATACACTGAAAGCCTCTATGAGAGGGAAGATTTGACTTATGTGATAGAAGAAGAAACAGGAGTCGATTTAGAAGAGATAAGGGAGCCGGTATTAGAATCAGTTTTTAAAAGAGCTTTGGATCACTTGAGATCACATAAGGCAGAAGGCATAGATAACATTCCATCAGAATTTCTAATATCGTCAGGAGAAGTGGCAACAAAACGACTATTCACGTTGGTGTGTAGAATGTAGGAAAGGAAACAGGAGAAGCCTGACACTAGTAAGTGGCCCCCCTCGCCCAACTCTTGGTTTCTTCGACCCCAACGGTATTAGGTTTCCGAGGCCAAAGGGTGTCTTTCACTTTCCTCTCTAGTATCTATTATCAACCCTTTGACCCAACGGCGAAGCGAGCGGAAGAAGAATCTTATATCCCAGGTTCTCAACGATCGTGGAGGCTGTAAAGGCGCCGCTCAGCCATCATTGAGCTCGCGGCAGTTCGTTGCAGTTCTGGTACCTGAAGTCACATGTCACATACATATGTGCCGTGATGAATTGTTCCAGAATCATAGTGTGTGGGTCACTTCCTCGCAAGCTGTAATCCACCTTAAACAAATTCACGCAAATGGCAATTTCTCCTGTCATTTTCTCTAAAGACCAATGGCGATGGGATAAGGACGATGGTAGCAAACTCCGAGTGAGGCTGGAAGCTACTAGTCTGGACCTGCACATTGGCGGCAGGTGTGTGATGGTCGCCTTCCTGAGAACCCATGCGATTACTCGGGAATCCGGTCCTGCATCCGCGACTGGGCAGGCCTATTTAGGATGACCGCTGCCCACCCTGAATGGGGAAGGCCCTAGAAAATGTGGGTTAAACATCGGAAGTCACACTTTAACCGGGCTGGGAATCCGCACCCAGTAGGTCACTCCTTATACTGCGGACGTAAACAAAAGAAGAATGAAATGATTATGACAATAGGGACGTGGAATGTCGGGACCCTCCTGGACGTGAACAATTACAGGCCAGAGAGAAGAACCGCTCATATCACCCAAGAACTAGCCCAGCTAGATATAGACATGGCTGCCTTGAGTGAGACAAGACTCTCAGGTGAGGGACACATTAGTGAGGCACGTTCAGGGTACACCATATTCTGGAGGGGAAAGGATGCAGAAGAACCACGCATCCATGGTGCAGGATTTGCCGTAAAAACGAAAATAGTGAAAGATCTTCGACTTACACCTGTCTCAATTAATGAAAGACTGATGACTCTTAGAGTACCCATTGGTTCAGACAGATTCATCACCTTCGTCTCTGCATATGCTCCTACTTTAGACAGTGATGAAGACACAAAGAATCAGTTCTACCACCAACTGAATAGTACTCTCTCTAAAATACCCATTCAAGATAAATTAATTTTACTTGATGATTTCAATGCCAGAGTGGGAAAGGACAACCGTTTTTGGAGAGACGTCATGGGTAAACAAGGGGTGGGAAACTGCAATGCAAATGGGTTGTTACTTCTTGGTCTATGTGCTGAGCACGAGCTTTTCATCTCCAATAGCCAATTCCGTTTGCGTAACCGCTATAAGTCCACATGGATGCACCCACGCTCCAAACATTGGCATCTTATAGACTACATTATTACGCAACAGCGTGACACGAAAGACATTCTCATCACAAAAGCAGCACTAAACATCGATGAGTGCTGGACTGACCATAGGCTTTTAGTCAGCCGTTTGAGAGTACCAAAGTATCGCAAGCCACGATCCCACTTTTCAAACCCACCACGCAGAAAATTCAACATAAGCAACCTGAACAACAAAAACGTTCGCTCACACTTCCAAGACATACTGTCTGAACAACTTAACAAAGCTCCAGCAACCACAGATGACGTCGAACAAGAATGGACCACATTAAAGAACATCATCAAAGAAACTGCTGAGAATGTTGTTGGTTTTAGTGCACGGAAAAGAAGTGACTGGTTTGATGACAACCATGGAGAAATCCAAGCCATCATCAATGCAAAGCGGGATGCTTACCTATCCCTTGCTCAAGATCCGTCCTGCGCAGAAAAGAAAGCACACTTTCAAGAACTCAAGCAGAAATGTCAAAGTGAAATTCGAGTAATCAAGAACAAATGGTGGCAACAGAAAGCCACAGAACTCCAAAATCTTTCCGATGCAAGGAACCTGCGTGGCTTCTACGCTGGTATGAAAGAGCTGTATGGACCTATCCGCTCCTCATCAGGAACACTGAAAGCTGCTGACAACTCCATCATTCTTACTGAAAGTCGGACATCTTAAATCGTTGGAAAGAGCACTTCAGCTCACTGTTAAACCGCCCTTCTACTGCCGCTACAGATTTTCTCGAAAATGTACCACAGCACCCTCCAAAACCCTGGATGGCTGATCCTCCAACTTTTCAAGAATTCTGCAAGGCACTCAAGAGTGTGAAACCTGGGAAGGTTCCTGGACCTGACAGCATCCCGATGGAGCTTATTGAGGGTGGCGGCTTGCCTCTAAAAACTAGACTCTTCTCACTCATTCTATTAATGTGGGAAGCCCGCACGGTACCAGCTGACTTGAAGAACTCAACAGTTGTCACCATCTTCAAGAAGGGCGACAGAAGCGTCTGTGGTAACTACCGGGGAATATCTCTACTCTCTGTCACTGGCAAAATTTTTGCAAGAATCCTTTTAAATCGCCTCCAGACACTTTCAGAGACTATATTACCTGAGTCTCAATACGGGTTTCGACCTTCAAGAGGGACAATTGACATGATGTTCTGTGCACGACAACTACAGGAGAAGTGCAGACAACAGCAAATGCCTTTACTACTTGTTTTCTACGATCTAGAAAAGGCCTTTGATACAGTTCCCACAGAAGCCATGTGGATGGTCTTAAAACGCTTCGACTGCCCAGAACATTTTGTTGACCTGATTGAAGCTCTCCACGATGATACGACTGGACAGGTCCTCTGCCAGAATGAAACGACTGGTGAATTCCCAATAACAAGTGGGCTTAAACAAGGATGCGTTCTTGCACCAACATTATTTGCATTGTATCTGGCAGCTATGCTTTACGAGACAACCGTAAACAATGCAGGAATAGGCTAAAGTACAGGTTTGATGGAGGATTATTCAACCAGTCCAGACTCCATTCAAAAAGGTTCACCAGTACCACTCGTGTGACAGAGCTGCAGTATGCTGATGACAATGCTTCTCCAGCTCATTCACCTGCAGAGTTGCAGCTGTCAGCTGATTCCTTCAGCAGGGCGTACGAACGATTTGGTCTCTCCATCAATATTCCAAAGACAAAGGTGATGGCGCAGCCAACTCCTGGCTCCTCCGTTCCTGACTTCAGCATATCCATTTATGATACACCCTTGGAACAAGTGGACCATTTCCTCTACCTGGGAAGCATACTATCATCTAACTGCTCATCTGGAAAAGATGTGGAGAATAGATTACGTGCTGCCCATGTAACATTTGGACGTCTTACAAAGCGTGTCTTCCTGAATAAAGACCTAACACTGTACACCAAACTGATGGTGTACAAAGCTGTAGTCATTTCCACCCTGCTATATGGTTGCGAAACCTGGACGTTATATCGCTGTGATCTGGAGAAGCTAGAACGCTTCAACCAATAGTAGCTAAGATATATCGTGAACCTGAAATGGGATGACTTCATATCCAACACGGCTGTTCTTGAGAAAGCAAAAATGTATAGCATGGAAGCTCTTATCATTGGGCATCAACTCAGATGGGTCGGACATGTCCAGCGGATGAAAAATGACAGACTTCCACGCCAAATGCTGTACAGCGAAGTGAGCACAGGTAAAAGGCCACGAGGTGCCCCTCTCAAACGTTATAAGGATCAGTACAAGAAAAATCTGAAAAACTTGAACATCGATCCGAGTAACTGGTCCACAATAGCAGAAGACCGAAGTCGCTGGCGTTCAGTTACCTCAAATGCTCTTCAAAACTTTGAGCTGGAACGTCAAAGAATGGAGGATGACAAAAGCCGGAGACGTAAACTCCTCCAGGCTCAGCCACGCGCTCCACCTTCCATCAGCTGTAATGTCTGTGGCCGCCTGTTCCACGCTAGGATTGGACTGCTAAGCCACCAGCGACACTTCCACGCCTGAACCGTGACAAAGGAAATCTCAGGAAAAAATGAAAACTCGGTTACGAGTATCAGCCGACGACGACGACGTAGAATGTATGAGTCTGCCGACAAACCATCTGACTTTCGGAAAAGCATCATCCACACAATTATGAAGACAGCAAGAGCTGACAAGTGCCAGAATTATCGCACAAACAGCTTAACAGCTCATGCATACAAGTTGCTTACAATAATAATATACAGAAGAATGGAAAAGAAAATTGAGTGCACGCTAGATGACGATCGGTTTGGCTTCAGTAAAGCTAAAGTTACGAGAGAGGCAATTCTGACGTTGCGGTTAGAAATGGAAGCAAGACTAAAAAAAAACCAAGACACGTTCATAGGATTTGTCGACCTGGAAAAAGTGTTCGACGGTGTAAAATGGTGCACGATGTTCGAAATTCTGAGAAAAATAGGGGTAAGCTGTAGGGAGAGACGGGTCATATACAATATGTACAACAGCCAAGAGGGAATAATAAGAGTGGACAACCAAGAACGAAATGCTCGGATTAAAAAGGGTGTAAGACAAGGATATAGTCTTTCGCCGCTGCTGTTCAACCTGTACGTCGAGGAAGCAATGATGGAAATAAAAGAAACGTTCTGGAGTGGAGTTAAAATTCTAGGTGAAAGGATATCAATGATACGATACGCTGATGACATTGCTACCCTGAGTAAAAGTGAAGAAGAATTACACGATCTTCTGAATGGAATGAGCAGTCTAATGAGCACAGAGTATGGACTGAGAGTAAATCGAAGAAAGACAAAGGTAATGAGAAGTAGTAGAAATGAGGACAGCGGGAAACTTTGATGGTCACGAAGGAGTTGAAGTTGAGGAATTCTGCTACGTAGGCAGTAAAATAACGAATGACGGACGGAGCAAGGAGGACAACAAAAGCAGACTAGCAATGGCAAAAAGGGCATTCCTGGCCATGAGAAGTCTACTAATATCAAATATCGGCCATAATTTGAGGAAGAAGTTTCTGAGAATGTACATGTGGAGGACAGCATTGTATGGTAGTGAAACATGGAGTGTGGGAAAACCGGAACAGAAGGGAATCGAAGTATTTCAGATGTGGTGCTACAGACGAATGTTGAAAATTAGGTGGACTGATAATGTAAAGAACGAGGAGCTTCTGTGCAGAATCGGAGAGGAGATGAATATGTTGAAAACACTGATAAGGAGAAGGGACAGGATGATAGGACATCTGTTAAGACATGAGGGAATGACTTCCACGATACTAGAGGGGGCTGTAGAAGGCAAAAACTGTAGAGGAAGACAGAGAATGGAATACATCCAGCAAATAATAGAGGACATAGGTTGCAAGTGCTTCTCTCAGATGAAGAGGTTAGCACAGGAGAGGAATTTATGGCGGGCCGCACTGAAGTAGTCCGAAGACTGATAACCCCCCCCCCCCACCCCAAAAAAAAAATTGCATTGGTGTAGCCCATTGTAATTAATCTTTGAGTATTATAATTAATCTTT
This sequence comes from Schistocerca cancellata, assembly GCF_023864275.1. Lineage (NCBI taxonomy): Eukaryota > Metazoa > Arthropoda > Insecta > Orthoptera > Acrididae > Schistocerca > Schistocerca cancellata. The sequence goes on along the minus strand of NC_064627.1, from coordinate 815,728,666 downwards.
GCTCTGGCAAACAGAGATTATAAAAACATTCAGGCATCCGATGTTACAGATGCCTTAAATGAAATGTTACCAAAGGGAATAGCACTTTCCCTGATACGACACCACACGAAATTAGTACGGTGGGTGTGGCGTTTCTCGTCATTTTAATAAGGTTGTGACCATAAGTGCTACTTCAGCTTCCCATTCTTGAGTACTTAAATTATAATATAGATCTGGCTCAGGTTGAACATCCATCAACAGAGCCCTAATACACAGGTGTCTGTTGGTGATATCCTGGTAGAAAGTTCACCAATGTACCATTGTGCCATTTCTCTTTGTTTAATGGGGTTGCTGTTGGAAACATTGTCTGACTACTGGCACTAAGAAACCCGCATTCCTCTCCACTTAAATAATAATACATTTCTGGCTCATATCAGACGTCTATCAGCAGGGACGTAATACTGTCAGGTAGCAAGATATTACATCTTGCATGGAATTAGATTGAGTTTTGATATTATTTGATAGGAGAAAGGCTGTTTTATTACACATTAAAATTGCTACACCACGAAGATGACGAGCTACAGACGCGAAATTTAACCGACAGGAAGAAGATGCTGTGATATGCAAATGATGAGTTTTTCAGAATATTCACACAAGGTTGGCGCAGGTGGCGACATATACTACATGCTGACATGAGGAAAGTTTCCAACCGATTTCTCATACACAAACAGCAGTTGACTGGCGTTGCCTGGTGAAATGTTATTGTGATGCTTCGTGTAAGGACGAGAAATGCGTACCATTACGTTTCCGACATTGATAAAGGTCGGATTGTAGCCTATCGCGATTGCGGTTTATCGTATCGCGACATTGTTGCTCGCGTTGGTCGAGATCCAATGATTGTTAGCAGAATATGGAATCAGTGGGTTCAGGAGGGTAATACGGAACGCCGTGCTGGATCCCAACGGCCTCGTATCACTAGCAGTCGAGATGACAGGCATCTTATCCGCATGTCTGTAACGGATCGTGCAGCCACGTCTCGATCCCTGAGTCAACACATGGGGACGTTTGCAAGACAAGAACCATCTCCACGAACAGTTCGACAATGTTTGCAGCAGCATGCACTATCAGCTCGGAGACCATGGCTGCGGTTACCCTTGACGCTGCATCACTGACAGGAGCACCTGCGCTGGTGTACTCAACGACGTACCTGGGTGCACGAATGGCAAAACGTCATTTATTCGGATGAATCCAGGTTCTGTTTACAGCATCATGATGGTCGCATCCGTGTTTGGCGACATCGCGGTGAACGCACATTGAAAGCGTGTATTCGTCATCGCCATACTGGCGCATCACCCGGCGTGAAGGTATGGGGTGCCATTGGTTACACGTCTCGTCCACCTCTTGTTCGCATTGACGGCGCTTTGAACAGTGGACGTTACGTTTAAGATGTCTTACGACTCGTGGCTCTACTCTTCATTCGATCCCTGCGAAACCGTACATTTCAGCAGGATAATGCACGACCGCATGTTTCAGGTCCTGTGCGGGCCTTTCTGGAAACAGAAAATATTCGACTGCTGTTCTGGCCAGCACATTCTCCTGATCTCTCACCAATTGAAAACGTGTGGTCAATGGTGGCCGAGCAACTTGCTCGTCACAATACTCTAGTCACTACTCTTGATGAACTGTGGTATGGTGTTTTAGCTGCATGGGCAGCTGTAGCTGTACACGCCATACAAGCTCTGTTTTACTCAATGCCCAGGCGTATCAATGCCGTTATTACGGGCAGAGGTGGTTGTTCTAGATACTGATTTCTCAGGATCTATGCACTCAAATTGCGTGAAAATGCAATCACATGTCAGTTGTGGTATAATATATTTGTCCAATGAATACCCGTTTATCATCTGCATTTCTTCTTGGTGTAGCAATTTTAATGGCCAGTAGAGTATGAATTCAAAACTTGATTGACATCGGCAGGTACACTTTGGCACTAATAACTGCATCTCACTTGCACGCTTGGTGAACGGTCTTAAATGCAGCGTTTCTGGGGAAAACTTGGTGGTGAGACGGGACAAGAGGGACCTCGGCTGGAGGACAGCCAGAAGCGGGAAAACAGCGAAGACGCACAAAGGCTCTGTCTGCAGTGGCTCGCCACACCTGGGGGTGTCTGGAGATGCAACAGCAGCACGGCTATTGTAAGCTAGTAGTCGCAGAGCCCGGAGCCGCCGTTGGCACCAGCTTCACGAGGATGCGCCGTGACGGAATGTGAGGGCAGCCTGCGTACAGTGACGGCCGACAAATTTTTTAGACTATACAGAAGCCACATGGAATGTTTTGGGCACTGGAACGGCAGCACCAGCCGTTAGGACGGGGTCGCTTCCGCCAGTCAGTTTCGCGCGATTTTTAACGTGGACAGTTCCTATTGGTAGATTTGTATCACTTGAGAGAGGTGAAAATTGTTCTAGAAGGTTCAACGGCAGAAACCAAAGTTGAGTTTGTGGTTGGCCAGAGCCTTTTAGAATGAGGAGAGTGGGAATATGAACAGATAATATTAAAGCGATGTTTCGCCCGCTCTTACTTGGGAGGGAGGTAACTAGGCGCGAGCTGTAGAGGCTGCAGTTTTAAGAAGAGAAAGGGGACCGAGCCACTTAGCTGGGTAGTCTTCTGTCTGAGCAACAGAACTGTGCAGATTTCTGTCAGAGCCCTTGGGCCGAATAGAATTTCTCTTGCTGCCAGTAGCTCGCATAGGCAGCTTTACTGTTCGTTTAAGGCTATTCTGAACTTCGCCTCTTGCCTGGGAGTTTTCGCCTTGCGTCCGGCATACAGTTTTCTGGAGATCTCCGTCTCTCTTCTACGTTTACGATTAAGTTATTTAGAGTTTTGCCTTTTTGGATGGGAGTTGTTTGTTGGCAGTGAAGCTATCTGTACAGAGCTTGGATTTAGAAGTTTTTGGGCAGTAATCTGCTGTCTGAGGATTTACATTTCAGCACGGAAAACATTTCAGGGCCGCCATCTCGCTCACAACACACGACAGTTCGAGTGTCGTTACTGGACGCTCCCACCAGGCTGTCTGAGATGGTGAAATCGCCATCCGCCCCGCCATTCAGAGAAGATAGTTTAAATTGCTGGGATCGCTTGTAGAACGTTTCTGCATTGACGTTTCACATCAACTGATTGGAATAGATTCTTCTGGTTTTTCAGTACGGAAGCGAAGTCGGTCATTCTGTGTAGAGACTCTCAGATACAGTTACTTCAAAAAAATTTAATTGTGTGTGAAATCTTATGGGACCTAACTGCTAAGGTCATCAATCCTTAAGCTTACACACTATTTAACCCAAATTATCCGCTAGATTCCGCTAGATGGCGCTGCCATAGGTCAAACGGATATCAACTGCGTTTTTTTAAATAGGAGCCCCCATTTTTTATTACATACTCGTGTAGTACGTAAAGAAATATGAATGTTTTAGTTGGACCACTTTTTTCGCTTTGTGATAGATGGCGCTGTAATAGTCACAAACATAAGGCTCACAATTTTAGACGAACAGTTGGTAACAGGTAGGTTTTTTAAATTAAAATACAGAACGTAGGTACGTTTGAACATTTTATTTCGGTTGTTCCAGTGTGATATATGTGCCTTTGTGAACTTATAATTTCTGAGAACGCATGCTGTTACAGCGTGATTACCTGTAAATACCACATTAATGCAATAAATGCTGAAAATGGTGTCCGTCAACCTCAATGTATTTGGCAATACGTGTAACGCCAATCCTCTCAACAGCGAGTAGTTCGCCTTCCGTAGTGTTCGCACATGCCTTGACAATGCGCTGACGCATGTTGTCAGGCGTTGTCGGTGGATCACGATAGCAAATATCCTTCAACTTTCCCCACAGAAAGAAATCCGGGTACGTCAGATCCGGTGAACTGCGGGCCATGGTATGGTGCTTGTACGACCAATCCACCTGTTATGAAATAAACTGTTCAATACCGCTTCCCATCACACGAGAGCTATGTGCCGGACATCCATCATGTTGGAAGTACATCGCCATTCCGTCATGCAGTGAAACATCTTGTAGTAACATCGATAGAACATTACGTAACAAATCAGCATACATTGCACGATTTAGATTGCCATCGATAAAATGGGGGTCAATTATCCTTCCTCACATAATGCCGCACCATACATTAACCCGACAAGGTCGCTGATGTTCCACTTCAGCTATCGTGGATTTTCCGTTGCACAATAGTGCATATTATGCCGGTTTACGTTACCGCTGTTGGTGAATGACGCTTCGTCGCTAAATAAAACGCGTGCAAAAATCTGTCAACATCCCGTAATTTCTCATGTGCCGGATGACAGAACTGTACACGACGTTCAAAGTCGTCGCCATGCAATTCCTGGTGCATAGAAATATGGTACGGGTGCAATCGATGTTGATGTAACATTCTCAACACCGACGTTTTTGATATTCCCGAGTCGCGTGCAATTTGTCTGCTGCTGATGTGCGGATTAGCCGCGACAGCAGCTAAAACACCTACTTGGGCATCATGATTTGTTGCAGATCGTGGTTGACGTTTCACATGTGACTGAACACTTCCTGTTTCCTTAAATAACGTAACTATCCAGCGAACGGTCCGGAAACTTGGATGATGTCGTCCAGGATACCGAGCAGCATAGATAGCACACGCCCGTTGTGCATTTTGATCACTATGGGCATACATCAACACGATATCGACCTTTTCCGCAATTGGTAAACGCTCCATTTTAACAGTCCGCCGCTCGTGGTCTCGCGGTGGCGTTCTCGCTTCCCGAGCCCGGGGTCCCGGGTTCGATTCCCGGCGGGGTCAGGGATTTTCACCTGCCTCGAGATGACTGGGTGTTTGTGGTGTCCTCATCATTTCATCATCATCCAGGAAAGTGGCGAAATTGGACTGCGCAAAGGTTGGGAAATTGTACGGGCGCTGATAACCACGCAGTTGAGCGCCCCACAAACCAAACATCATCATCATCATCCATTTTAACACGGGTAATGTATCACGAAGCAAATACCGTCCGCACTGGCTGAATGTTACGTGGTACCACGTACTTATACGTTTGTGACTATTACAGCGCCATCTATCACAAAGTGAAAAAAGTGGTCCAACTAAAACATTCGTATTTCTTTACGTACTACACGAATATGTAATAAAAATGGGGGTTCCTATTTTAAAAAACGAAGTTGATATCCGTTTGACCCATGGCAGCGCCATCTAGCGGGCCAACCATATCGCCATCTGGTTTCCCCTTCAAGCTAGACAAGTTTCGTTTTTTGTAGTTTTTTCGTTTGACGCTCATTTCGTGAGATACTTGGCCCGGCCACGATCAATGGAGCATCCCGTATATAGAAAATTAAATGATGTTTAAAATAATACATTGGTTTGTGTAATAACAAACGAGTGTTATACACAGATCCTGTTATCGGTTATTCGGCATTAATGGAGTTTAATACTTCCTGTCGCACACACAATTCCTCAGATATTCTTAGTCCGTGAACTTACAGCAAAGATCTACCTAGACCTCAGTATAAGTTTCACAGTAAGTCTGTCTGGTATAAATTAACTATAGTCACTTTTCTTGCAGTTTAACAGAAGTGCCCTCACCCGTTCCGTAGAATATCACACGGAAATGCCAGCTATATTGCATTATATAATAGAATTTAGAAACAAAAGTAGCCGCGTTGGAACGTCTTTGATTTATTTGAGGCGCTACTTTGCAGCTGGCGTTATTCTAATGAGAGATTATATGTTGCTAATTTCAATTAAAACTTTTTCAGTGCTATTAATTATTTCGCGATATTATCGATCACCTCTCCTCTATGTGAGAATAATCCTGATAATATTGTTCTCAATTAAAAGAGTGGTTATATACTGCACAGCAGGATGTTGTTATCAAGCAAAATAAAACTTGTGTTCTATGGTTTAGAGTATGGAATGTTAGATCTCGTAATCTGGTAGGAACGTTGAACAGTTTGAAAAGGGAAATGGGTAATCTAAAGATGGATATAGTGGAAATTAATTAAGTATGATGGCACGAAGAACAGGACTGTCGGTCAGCTGAGGACAGGGTTGTAAGAAAATCAAATACGGGTAATGCAGAAGCAGCGATGCAAAAAGATGCATGTCACTGAGTATCGGTTGCGGGCTTTTCCCTGGGCTGGAGTCGCCACGCTTGACTGAAGGGTGGAAATACCACAACGACATCTAAGGTGGATGAAATGGGAGACGACTATTATAGTTCCAACGAAATTACGTTACAGGCCCTACAACATGACACAGAAAAACGAAGTACGTCAGGAAAATCACGGCGCAGAGACAAGCTCATTCCAACTTCTAGCATGATTCTGCAATTGTTTTGACTATAATAGATCGTAAAATTGGTTACAACTGGAAAACTGTGCCAGTCTGAATGTATGAAGTGTTATAAGATAGCTGATGACGTCATTAAACACAACATCACGCAAATGTATAAAAAATTAAAGATGGATTTATTAAAAGCTGATACACAAATGTGCCAAAACCATAAATCCTCCACAATTACAAGTAATACGAAGGTAACAATAATTACCCAGATTATTACCTAGCCTTTCTAGTGGATGAGTACCCACAATGTACTATTTTTATGTATTAATAATTTTATGTAATTTTGGCACATTGTAAACCTGGAGGCAGGCATACATTCTGAACTTTGTTTCTAGCTTTTTAATACTGTGTTGTTTTTTTTAATGGGATCTCGAAAAGTAGCCACAATAATTTTCATTGTTTTCTAGTATCTATGTGTGTGCTGTTAGCTTTAAATTTGAATGGTAGTCATTTATTCAAGCGTCTAACTTGGAGTGAGTAGTGTGTGACGTCAGAGGAAGTATCTAAGAGCGAGCGATATGAAGGACATACAGTATCTTTTGCTGCTCGGAGGTCTTTTGACACTGGAGTCTGTGAACATAGTTATTTGTTACAGTTGTTATTTAAGTTCTTGCATGATGAAAATGTTGCATGTTCCTCGCAGTGGTAATTCAGGATAACGACCTTCCATTTAAGATTCATAGTCGGAAACTGCAGTCTCGGATTATGAATGTCTGTTGTCGAGATTTGGGAATTAATGTTCAGTTAATGAGCTTCACTCGCAGGTTTTCTGTATTCGATGTTCTGTTCACACTACATACATCAATTTTTGGATAATTGCTTTTTATTTGAACCCGGAATTCATATGAGCCCACTATTCACACACGTTAAAATATAACACTCTGGTTTCGTCAATATCATTAATTTTACGGATTTTATCCAGGTAAGTTTTACATTTTTAGCTAACTTAGTTATTTCCAAAAATGAACTTGAGGATTAACTTTGCATTAAATGTATGTTCTTCAAAGTGGCGGTGCACGGCCGACTCCTCTGATAAAAAGCTAATAAAATAGATCACGCATTACTCACGTCGATAACGGTTGATATAACTGCCATTGTGCTTGTAGTAGAGCTATCAGTGACTAAACAAACTGGACTGCGGATAAACTGCTATGTACATTTGTGAGGTGCAAATCTTCATATGGAAATGATGCTCTAAGGCCCCCCCCCCCCCCCCCTCGCCCTTTTCTAACTCCGACTTTTACTGTTGCACATGGATTAAGAAGAACAAAATCTTGGTGTATGTAATCTAGACATGGAAATAATTTATCTTGATACTTGTGTAGTGACCGATCTCACTACTGTACATGGTGTGTGACAACTGATGCTATGTAATGGATGAACAACTAAATGTGCGGGCCTGCACTAATATTACTATTACTTATATAGATCGACAGTAGACATGCTCCAGAATTAACTACCATATGCCAACGATCTAGCCGGCCGCTGGTGGCTGGTTCTAGGCGCTTCAGTCTGGAACCGCGCGACCGCTACGGTCGCAGGTTCGAATCCTGCCTCGGGCATGGATGTGTGTGATGTCCTTAGGTTAGTTAGGTTTAAGTAGTTCTAAGTTCTAGGGGACTGATGACCTCAGATGTTAAGTCCCATAGTGCTCAGAGCCATTTGAACCAACGATCTACATTCTATGTCTTTTGAATAAATTATGTTATTATGCAGGTTGAAGTTTTACTGAGCTATAAAGAACACGCAACTATTCTCCGTTCGCTCGCCGGTCGTCCCTCCATCTCGGGTCTGTGATTTGGTGACCCGAAAAATAGCATCCCAACAGGCGCTCGCCAAACATTCCTACTTGTGGTAGAAAACCCCAACAATATTGTCTAGTTATTGTTAAATCCTACAGTTTAACTTATCCTAATATATGGTACCTTTTTTTTCTTTTTTTTTGCCTTATACAATACTGTTACATAATTCCTGTTACGCTGAGATGTCTCGTTGCTGGCCTCTATTCACGATAGTGATGTGCGCACCGTACGACACTGCCTCCGAGTTCTCACTACGCCTCACTGAAACTCCAGAGACTGGGCTAGCCATGGCTATACAAGACAATAAATTTATAGTTGCAAGCGATCAGACTGCACCTTTCCAGAGACAATGTAATATGACCAACCCAGGACTGGTTCCTGTTGAGGATTCCGTCGCCCACCACACACCAGCTACACAGCATGTCACGAATCTCCAAGTATAATTCCTTGGTTATTCATTTGTGACAGTCACGAGCATCACGCTAAATCTTCAACCAGCACATTGGCATGGTAGGCATTATGCCCGCATTTCTACCGTCTAGGGCACCATTGGAGTCAAACGCTCACAGGTTCACCCCGACTTGCAAGACAACGATGTTGGCGCATCACTGTAAAAACTATACTGCCCATATTCATCCTCGAAATCACGCAATATACCACAATCTTGCAGTGCACTGACGCGTGCCTGCAAGCATTGGTATGAACGTCTCACGAACTGGTTGTGGCCGCTATGGAGCGTATAACGACTTCTCAGAACGCTTCTAAGAGCACGTTCTTGTATGCGCCCGTTTGTGCGACATCTCCTCACTCATCATTATCCCTCAACATGGACACCAGACAGGAAAGGACAAAAACATTGCTCATGGAAAGGTAGTGTCTCCTACTCCATGGACATTGGAAGTCGCGAACAGAAACAAAAAAGGATAGCAGCAGTAAATTCTTATGCGAGACAACGCAGCGTGTTAATACTTTAGCAATCTTAATCTATTAATACAACGATTATTGTTCCCCAAAGAAAGGTTCATATATTTACCTATTCTACTATGTACACCACTTAAACTACTATTATTCCACGAACTTCTTTGTGTGAGAGATGTGGAGGAGTCCTATGGACTAGCGCCAATCCCTTGTTAGACTCTCCCTCCTCTGACGTGCATTAGGATTTGCAGGTCTAATTTCAATCTCCTGATTCTCCTGTGGTCCTTGATTTCGCTCTCTCCAATTACGGTCGCTTTGCCGTTCGTTATTCCTCCTGTCAGATTCCTTGTCTAGACTGACCCTGTCCCCTGACGTTCTGGTTTCCGTGTCTCTGGTTTCCATAACCTTGAATAGCGTAACCTTGATTTCCGTAATCCTGGTTTCCTCACTGACCAGTATGATTATGCGATCTGTTGTCGTCCTCCCTTGCTGGCTCGTGGTATTTGTTATTTTGCGCCTTCTTCCGTTCCTTTGCGTCTTGTTTATCAAAGACTACTTCGAGTTCGCGCAATAGACTCTTGAATGTTTCTATGTCAGATCCACACTTCCCGACAAGTGTCTCTTGATACCTAACTGGCAATTTGGAAAAGCAAAATTTAATGATTTCTCCGTTGGACTATCTAAAAACTGATTCTTCTTGAGTAAATCATCAAAAAAATTTGGTTGCGCTCCTATGCCCGGACACTTCCAGTTCAGGACAAAATATCATTTCCTCTTTAATCCTGTCTTGCCTTTCCTTTGACCAATAGGTCCGCAGGAATGCACCAATAAATTCCTGATAAGTCCGACACGTCGCTGCCACACTCCGCATCTTTTCCGCGGCTTGGCCTTCGATGTGTCCACACATGAATTCTAATTTTGCCTGGGTTGGCCATGACGACGGTAATGAATTTGTAAACTGCATCACCCAGCTCTTCGGATGCATCGACCCTCCATTATCTTTGAACTTCTGGAATTTTAGTATCGACAGGAAGTGATTCTGATCAAAATTCTGTCCGATCCTCGCACAGGTGTTGTCTCTCGTTTCCGATACTTGCACGGCTGCTGAGTATCCTCATCTATCTTGCTGATAACTGTGATGTGCTACCTCTGTATCACAGTGGAAGTGGCACTCCGAATTCACTCTCCTAAGTGGGCTACAATTATTGGAGCTATTACTAGCTGTTTCTGCGTGTGCATTATTACTTCCGCACTCTGTCACTGGGCTAGAGCACGGCGGGATTTTCCTCGGAGACACAATTCTGTGTACTCCATCATTGGTATCCGAACACGCAGTGCTCTATTTTTGCGATCCGACTCTCTACTTCTTTCATTCGTTTCGTGATGTTCGTAACCGCAATATTGCCCTGAGTTTTTAAGACCGCTAGGGATTTTGAGTGGGCTTGTGTCGCACGTCGCAAACGCCCTACGAGTTGAAAAGTTGCTTTTGCGAATTTCATTGCCCCTGTTGCTGCCGTTTTGGCTAGGCCTGCTACTTTTTGTGCGGCCATTGTCATTTGTTTTACTTCTCCACATTCTTTCTTTATTGTTAGTAATTCCCCACGAATTTCTCCTATATGCGAAATTATAGTCTCAGTGTCCTTCTTACGTTGTTCGTCAGCTCCTTCTTCAATTGATCGTAAGAAGCTCTGTACTGGGTTAATGTCATCTTTTTTATCCTCGTCACACATGGGCGATGTAACTCTGGACACCTGGGTGCTAGAGCTCTGACGTGATTGAGTTGGCCTCTGTCTGCTCTCCTTCGTTTGACTATAAACTTCTGCTACCGTTTCGACCTGTGTGCCTGTCTCTGTTTCATCCTCTACCTCACTATCATAATCACGGCCGCGACGTTGTTCTAAGATCGCGTCCAAATCACCTTCCTCATCAACGAACCTGCCACCCTGTCCTGCTAAAAAGGTGCCCATCTCATCTCCGAACCTATCCCCGGCAATAACCTGCCCCTTATCCATTATGTATCCACTTTTGTTTTAGCTTCGCTCGCTAATAGTCGTGCCTTACTTGTCGTGATCATTCATGAAAAACAAATTTATCTAAAATGCACAATAAAAATAATCTACTCCCTGTATTTTTACACATAGACATAAAATTTGAACAACGCCGTTCCAACGCTGTAATTATATGCACGATTTGTTGTGGTACAGAAACCGCACACAAAGTGTGATGTGATATGGACACCACATCAAAGAAACACAAAAACAATGAACAAAAAAATATATACACTGAAAACAAAAACTGTAAACATGCGCCGCTACTTAAAAACTAAACGTGGAACTACCAGAAAAAACTTGGGTATTAATCAATAAAAAATGAAGTAAAAACATTTTGAGTGTTCCTACTAATAATACTGCTTGCTTGTCAGCGATTCACAGGAAAGATCCAAGGCAAAGGGTCGCCATTTTATGCGAGGTGCCGGGGCTAGCAGTGTATTTAACACTAAATTCTTCTCGAATCTTCATACGGAAATGATGCTCAAGCCCCCCCTCCCCCCTTTTCTAAATCCGACTTTTGCTCTTGCACATGGATTAAGAAGAAACGCGAACTGACTATAATCGACCCTGCAAGTGGAGTAGAAAAGAGTTTGGCACCTGCAATAATCTAATTGGATAAAATTACTTAGGTAAAGGAAAGTTTCATTAACGTAGTGAGAAATAAAATGTTTGCTCTACCGATTAACAGAATGAAAGTTCTGTCCAAAATAACAATTTGATTTATTATGACTAAACTTAAAATAATAAACAAAACACATGAAACATTTAGAATACATCAAACTGTATACTCAAATAAATGCTGTGAAGGTGAAGTTGTCCATAAACTAGATTGTGACATTTATGACCAAGTGGTATGTGGAGCCAATTCCTTGCAACTCAGATCTTAAGAGAAACAACCAGCCAACCCAACATTAATTGCTGCTACAGTAGTGAGAACTCAGGCAATGAACATCCAAGACAGAACCACGTAAGAAAAGATGGGAACAGGTGCGCTCTGCTGAGCTCTGATTATCACAGAGCAAAATTTCCTAATCTGCCGGTGCTGTGGACATACATTACCAAGCTGTCTTCTTAACTGCAAGGACATGATCTGGCGTACCAGAGGCGATGGCTGGCTGCTTAGACGTCCCATCATGGTGATGATAATGTCGCGTGTATATCCCGAAACAAATTATCCTGGTCTGGTTGTTCCGGGCTAAAGACTTCTTAGCAACACAAATGCGCCTCTGAGGGAGACGAAGAAGGCTTGCTACACAATCACTGACGGTACAGTGAGTGATTTTAACAAGCGAAGTCACACAGTAACTCCGATACAGTCAACTTTAGCCAAAACTGCTCAAGATAGACAATATAGGTAGCTTGTACGCAGAACGCTCAATTGCCAACTGTACTCGGAAAGTTACGTTGAAATCGAAACTTCAGCAACTTCGTCAAACAGTTACAATTAAATGAAAGTATATTAGACAGCCAACGGAAGGCAGGCTGTCCAGAGCAGCGAGAGCTCAGTCTTGTAACCTACTCTGACCGAAAGGTGAGAGCCGACTCTCACAAGAGCACCCGTACCAACAGAACACAGAACATTCCCACCCCCATGACAGTGGCCGTGGTTAAACGTTCTAATCAGCAACCCGAAAACCGGCGGAAAATTCCACTCTATTGCCGAAGCACTACCATTCCACCAATGAATTTCTGCGCCGATTTTGCTACGTCATAGAGCTATGCCCTGAGCAAGCCAATCACAGTTATGATTTTGCAGAAAGCGCGGGAATTTGCCCGCCAAGACCACCTCGGAACACAAGTTTTTCCCACGCCTCGCTGGTAGCCCGCCAGAAACGGTTTTCACTAAGTTTCTGCGAAGTAACGGAATCTCTAGCCCAGCCGCTTCGTCAGGCCCCTGTGGGCGTGTTGCTGCCGTTCTTATGACAATGTCGGCGTCTGGAAAGCATTCACTCGACTCCCTCGCACCCGTCGGCTTAACCCTCCTAAGATCAGCAGGGCCCGCCTGTCACCGGACCACCCGGGTGACGAGAGACGCTGTGTGGAAAGTCCGTGTGTGAACGAATAGCGACTTTTCACTGCATGCAATTAGAGAGGAAGATCGAATTACTCAGAGAAATATGAGAGGGGGCTCATGCCACCTCTCACATTACATTGATGTTGTGGTCTTAAAGTCCGACAACTGGGTGGATGCAGCTCTTGGTGCTACTCTATTCTGTGCAAGCCTCTTCATCTCTGAATAGGTACTACAACCCACATCCTTCTAACTCTGCTTACTGTATTCATCTCTTGGTCTCCCTCTCGATTTTTACCCTACACACTTCCCTCCAATAGTAAATTGATGTCATTGGTGACCCATCGATGTCTCAGTATGTTTCCTATCAACTGATCCCTTCTGTTAGTCAAGTTGTAGCATAAATTTCTTATCACCTCAATTCTATTTAGTATTCCTCACTAACTAAGTGATCCACCGATTCAATCCTCAGCATTCTTCTGTAGCACCACATTTCAAAAATTACTATTTTCTTTTTGTATGAACTGTTTATCACGCATGATTCACCTCCATACATGTCTTCACTCTAAATAACTCCAGAGGGGAATTCCTACGACTTAAATCATTATTCGATGTAAATAAATTTCTCTTTTGCAGAAACGCTGTTGTTAACATTGCCATCCTATATTTTATATTCTTTTTACTTCGACCAACATGATTTATTTTGCTGCCCAAATCTAACCTAATTCCCTTGGCATCTTTTGATTCAAGTCGACTGCATTCCATTACACTTGTTTTGCCTTTGTTGATGTTCATCTTATATCCTCCTTTCAGGACACTGTCCATTCCGTTCAACCTCTCTTCCAAGTCCTTTGCTGTCTCTCACAGAATTACAAAGTCACGGGCACACCTCAAAGTTTTTATTTCACTTCCTTGAATTTCAGTTCCTACTCTAAATTTTTCCTTCGTTTCCTTTACTGTTAACTCCAAGTGCAGATTGAATTACAACGGGTAGAGATTACAAACCTGTCTCAGTCCCTTCTCAACCACTGCTTTACTTTTATTCCTCTCGACTTTTATAACTGCCACCTGGTTTCTGTACAAGTTGTAAATATCTTGTTGCTCCCTCTATTTTATCCCTGCTAACTTCATAGTTTCAAAGCAAGGATTCCAGTTAACACTGTCGAAAGCTTTCTCTAAGTCTACAAATGCTATAAACGTAGTTTTGCCTTTCCTTAACCAATCTTCTAAGATAAGAAGTAGGGTAAGCATTCCCTCGTGCAGTCCTGTATTTCTCCGAAATCCAAAGTGATGTTCCCTGAGGTCGGTTTCTGCCACTTTTTCCATTCTTCTGTAAAGAATTCGTGTTATTATTTGGAACGACTACTTAAACTGATAGCTGGGTAATTTCCACATTTGTCAACAACTGCTTTCTTTGGAACTGGGATTATTACGTTCTTCTTGAAGTCTGTCTCACGCATCTTGCACACCAGGTGGAAGAGTTCAGTCATGGCTGGCTCTCCCAAGGCTATCAGTAGTTCTGACGGAATGCTGTTTACTCCGGGGGCCGTGTTTCGATTTAGGTATTTCAGAGCTCTTTCAAATTCTTCTCGCAGTATCATATCTCGCAACTCAGCGTCATCTACGCCCTCTTCCATTTCTATAATATACTTTTCAGGTTCATCTCCCTTGTATAGATCTTCTGCATTCTCCTTCCACGTTTCAGGTTTTCCTTCTTTGTTTAGGACTCGTTTGCCATCTGAACTCTTGATATTGACACAACTGCTTCTCTTTTCTCCAATGGCCTCTTAATATGTCTTTCCCCTAGTGAAATATTCTTCTAAATCCTTACATTTGTGTTCTAGACATTCATGGTAAGCCATTTTGCACTTCCCCTCAGTCTCATTATTTAAATGTTTGTGTTCCTTTACGCCTGCATCATTTTTATATTTGTTCCTTTCATCAATGAAATTCAATATCTCCTATGTTAACGAAGGATTTCTACTAGGTCTTATTTTTTTACCTATTTAATCTTTTGCTGCCTACACTATTTCAACTCTTAAGGCTGCCCATTCATGTTCTACTGCTATCCTTTCCCACGCTCTAGTGAACTGTTGCCTAAAACTCCCACTGAAACACGGAACAGCCTCTGGTCCTTTCACCTTATCCAACTCACACCCCCTCAATTTCCAACCATTTTGCTATTTTTAATCAACAGTTCATTACCAATAAATAATTGCCAAAGTAGTACACATCTGCCCCTGGAAATGTCTTACAATTTAAAAACTGGTTCAGAAGGCTGTTTCTTACCATTATATAGTCAATCTGAATCCATCCGGTGTCTCCAGGTTTCTTCCACGTACATAACCTTCTTTCATAGTTCTTAAACCAAGTGTTAGCAATTATTAAATTATGCTCTGAACAAAATTCTACCAGGTGGCTTTGTCTTTCATTCCTTTCCCCCAGTCCATATTCATCTACTACTTTTCCTTCTCTTCGTTTTTCTACTACCGAATTCCAATTCCCCATCACAATTAAATTTAGGTCTACCTTAACTATATGAATTATTTCTTTTATCTCATCGTACATTTCCTGAATCTCTTCATTATCTGCTACGATAATGTGTGAAAGTTGCTGTTTACAGTAAATTACCCGTATGCCTATTTTTATTCATTGTTATACCTACTTCCGCATTACTTCTGGTTGACTTTGTATTTATAAACCTGTTTTCTGCAGACCAGAATTCCAGCCCCCCTGCAATCGAACATCACTAATTCTCACTATTCCTACGTTCAATCTATCCGTTTCCCTTTTTAAGTTTTCCAAGCTACCTACCCGTTTAACTGATGTATCATTCCACGCTCCGTTCCGTAGAATTCCAGTTTTGTTTCTCCTGAGTAGTCCCCGCCCAGATCTGTATGGGGAACTACTTTACTTTCGGAATATTTTACCCAAGAGGGTGTAGTTGGCGTGCATGTGCACGGGAATAATTACAGTTGTAGATTGCCCTTGTTTCCAGTCGTTTGTAGAGTGGTGTATTGTCATTGCATGATTTCTGAATCTCACAGTATTCTGATGTACCACCAAATAGCCTCTCCTCACTCCCTAACTCATTTCATGTGCTGAACTACAAATGTGCAATGTGAAATGGAGAGAGAGAGTATATTATTATGAAGCAATTTAGTATACGCATAAACTACATGCCACATGTACGTTAGCTTTCCCTTCCGTCAGAATCCTGTTGTGAAGTAAAGCTTTTTTCATCCGATTAATCTGATGCATATAATAATAATAATAATAATAATAATAACGATAATAATAATAATAAAACATACTAGACTGGCAGCACGGTTCAATTGCTCCAACTCACATCAATTTTGATGGGAACATTGGACTGTGAATGTGACAGAGGCAGTCACGAATATGATCCTAGGCGACACAGATAATCATGACTCAGTTGCGGACTTCAAAGGAGGAAGTTTAATGTAAAAGAACAAGCAAAACGTTTTTGAAACATGTCCCTTTCAAGCATACATCCTGAGGCGTCAAGGAATCAGTTTGATAATGGAACGAAGCTTTGGAGTTAAAAAGTAAGTTAATTTAAATTGATGTCGGGTTAGCGTAGACTTGCACAGAATAACGCGGACAGCTGCTTCGAACCAGTCTTCTGACTGAAGATCGCCTGAAGAGTTAGGGATGAATGGGTTTCAAACTCTCATCGTGGTGTTCGGTCTTCACGGTTTTCAGAAATCTCTTCAAGAGTCAGCTGCAATGGTTCCTTGAAGTAACTACATCTATGTGCATACGCCACAAATCACCATACGGCGCATGGTGGAGTGTGCCTTGTACTGCTCCTAGTCATTCCCTTTCCTGTTCCGCTTGCAAATGGAGGGAGGGAAAATCGACTATCTATGTGCTTCAGTATGTTGACTTCTCTCATCTTGTCTTCGCGATCCTGTTGACGTATGCTGGTGGCAGTAGAATCGTTCTGCAGTCTGTCGCAGATGTCAGTGTTCCACACACTAGGGTTTCGCGAAAAGAGCGTCGTCTTCCTTCCAACGATTCAGATTTGAGTAATATTCACCTATTGATCGAACCCAACGGTAACAAGCCTTCTTTTAATTCGACCTGTTCTGACACCAGAACCTCGAAAATTACTCAAAATAAGTCACAAAAATGTTCCGTATGTTGTCACCTTCATAGATGAGCTACACACTCCTGGAATTACCCTAATTAGCTGAATTCAACAATTAATCTTCCATACAAGCGATTTTGCGTGCTCATTCCATTTCATGTAGCTTTTCAAACTTTTTACCTAGGCATTTGATCCATGTGACTGCGTCAAGCAGCACATCGCTATTATTATATTGGGACATTATAAGATTGTATTTCTACTCATCTCTTTTAATTTACACTCATTTTTAGAGCATAGTGTTTGCCA
This sequence comes from Schistocerca cancellata, assembly GCF_023864275.1. Taxonomy (NCBI): domain Eukaryota; kingdom Metazoa; phylum Arthropoda; class Insecta; order Orthoptera; family Acrididae; genus Schistocerca; species Schistocerca cancellata. The sequence goes on along the minus strand of NC_064627.1, from coordinate 815,711,092 downwards.
TTCATCCACCAACTAGAAACTCTGTCCAGGTCAACATGTCATCCTGTCCCCCTGCAGTTGGTCAAAGACGGTTTCCCATCCTCTGCAGCGTCATCATTAAACAGTCCCAATTGCTGCTCATTTTATCCATCAGACTGTTCATGTGTATAAACCGGTTTCTTATTCTGTTCTGTAACGATTCCCATAGACGAATTAAAGACCGTCTTTCAACGAAGTAAACCAGGTAAGGCCGCCGCTCAGTAACATGCAGTTTTCCTCTAAATTTCATTTATGATTGCTACTTCATACTGTTTACTTCTTGTTGGGTAATGATTAAAATGTTGATATTTCTAATACTTATAAATTCCACTCCGAATTTAGACAGTCTTTTGATGTATCTAAAATACACACACACACACACACACACACACACACACACACACACACACATACACACAAACACAGAAAGAGAGATAGAGAGAGAGGGAGGGAGGGAGGGAGGGAGGGAGAGAGAAAGATGATCTATTCAAGAATTCCGTGGGCAGAAGTTGTCCAGATTTTTCATGGGTGCACAATTTGCTCAAATCCTTGCTAGGAAAGCTATGAATTATGTTGAACGGCATGTTTTCCTTCTGTTCTCATCATGCTGCTGTTTTCAGATTGTCGTGGTCACCTACAAAATTTTTGAGAGCGAGCTCTACTGTTTGTTATCGTCCAGTGATTGAAATGTGTGTGAATTCTAATTCCGTACATCAATAGATGCAAGTATGTGAAATAAGTGAACGTTCTAGTATTCTCACAGGCAGACATAATAACGATCCCGAAGAAAAAAACTGTTAAATTCTAGGGTGCAGAAAATGCAAAAATATGTCGTTTTCAATCAGTTATCTTTCAATGTGTACAAGTAAAATTTATGAGTAACCATCATTATTATTAGCAATTTTGCATCGAGTGTTGGATAAAGGCATCCTCTACAGAATTTCCAATGCATAATGGTCTTCTCATATAAACGTACATGCTCCGAATTATTTTCTAACGTCATCTATCAGACTTTCGTTCGATCATCGCCTCGGATCTTCCTTATTTTTTGTAACTCAGCAAATATCTTCCTTGATTTATCTCCCATTCATTGTCATGACCATATATCCTGCTCACCTCTATTTCATTTTCGTTATAGTCATAACTGTGTTATCTACTGCAGTCGGTTTTCCGTTCAGCCTGTTTCTTTTCCTGACTCTCCTGCTAATTCCCAACATGTAGTTTTTCAGTGCTCGCTTAGCAATAGTTCTGTATTGGGCAAATTACAAGCTTCTTTCTAACACCGTTTTTCGTGTACTGAAAGAACCCAACAACATGTTTTTAATTTATTTTGCTATCCGTCCAGTCGTTATTTTCAACTGCCGTAAAAATAGAAGCTCATTAAGGGAAGAAGAAAGGCGGGCAGGCTCAAAAAACCATTTTTATATTTTTGTGTATTTGAAGATCCCGCTATTTCCTGCTAAAACAGTTTCTGTTTCATATAAATGTCCCAATTTGTTAGTGACTTATGATTATTTTCCTGATGCTCTGTGCGGTCTGGCATTTCAATGCCAAATTTCTTTTTTGCGACATGCAGAGAAAATTTCACCGATTTTGATATTCCTTGTACGTCATTTGCTGCTTCTATTGTTTTACCGTGCTAAGTTTTCTACTCAGTATCTTCTATCGATACACTTCCTTCTGATCGTGATCGTTGTTGTTTTCGAGTGGTATTGTTTGCACTTGGTGAAGTTTGTTGCAGGTGAAGTAAGTGTTGATTTACATTTTCTTTGATTTCACACATTTCTATAAAAATACCACGAATAAAGCAATTATCACCTAAAGTAAAATTCAGAGAAAATAAATATGTAAAGTTAAATGAGGTTAGTGGGTCAAAGGAACCAAAGATGTCAGACGCAAAGGAAATCAGTACCTCAAGAAAGAAACTGTTGTATCTTCAAGGCGTTTCCTCGGAGTCAGCTTGTTGGGACTCACTTGGACTTATTGTGGTGAACTTTAACACTCTTCTTGATGTTATTTCCATAAATACTGTGTACAGAATATATGGTGGTAACACAGCTTTAGGAAAGCATCAGTGTCTTCTCGAAAGGATTGTATCAAAATTAACACTGGATTGTGGAAAGTGTGAAGGAGTTGCTACTACAGTGACACCACAAATGGCAAATACTAATCTGCTTGAGAATAACGTAAGAGAGATCAATAGGTAAAGAGATGGAGAGAGACAAAGTATTTTGTGTAATGCTTCGCATTCCCAAATCCACCTGCAAAATTTATGATTTATAATGAAATTAATGGAACAGCTGTTGCTGAAGTCTGTAACCTCTCAATGAGAGAAATGGTTGAAGAAGCACTCAAGAAAGTGATGACAGTAAAAGTAATTATATTTGTGGATGTTTTGACGGTATCTGCGAGATATGTGGCCGCACTTCATTAAATGGTGTTGAGAAAGCTACATCATTTGATACTGGCAAGGAAACTGGTGTAGAGATTCTAATCACATATTGTATAACTTGTGGCAGTAAAGCTGAGAAGGTGGATGAACGCAACTATCAGAAGAATTATGCTGGTCTCAATGGTGGGATGCAAGTGCCAGGAGTTCTGAGGATTTTTAGTCAGTCATTGGCAAATAGTGGTGTTAGAGACACACATATTTACCGAACTGTGACAACAAGACTTGTGACCTTCGCCGTATGAAGAAAGATTCAGAATTTTGCAAACAGGAAGAAAGCTGTATGACCTGTCTTTTTCCGCGAGCTTTCCACAAATGAAAATCCTCAGTCTTTTCTTTGGCCAAATGATTCTGACAATTGGTGCAAGTACAGGTGGAGTGCAACGTAAGACTACAAACATTCCTTACATGCTATAATACAGAATGAAGTTAAACCTATATTTAGAGGTCTTTGTAAAGATATTTTGTTGGAGAAGTGCCTTCATGGGAAAACACAAAATTTAAATGAATGTCTAAATTCTGTCATTTGGACTTGGTTATCCAAAACTATATTTGTTCAGATTACGACCCAAATATTTAGTGTTTATGTTGCAGTATTATACTTCAGTGATGGTGTAAAAAGGAACCTGAGTGTTTTGGAAACATTTGGCATAAAACCTACTCCAAATACTGCAAAATCTTTTGTGCAAATAGACAAAGAGAGAACCTACAAAGCAGAAATTTATAATTTAAAATTCACAGAAGAAAGATGACGGAAAAGAAGAGGGACCAAGAGATGGAAAGGGCAGTATGATTCACATGATGCTCAGTATAGCGCAGAAAAATATTATTTGTAAGTAATTATCCCCCCCCCCCCCCCATGAACCATCGACTTTGCTGTTGGCGGGGAGGCAACCACAATGGAGTATCCAGTAATTGCAGGGGCAACAGTCTGGATGATTGACTGATCTGGCCTTGTAGCACTAACCAAAATGACCTTGCTGTGCTGGTACTGCGAACGTCTGAAAGCAAGGGAAAACTACAGGCGTAATTTTTCCCAAGGGCATGCAGCTTTACTGTATGGTTAAATGATGATGGCATCCTCTTGGGTAAAATATTCCGGAGGTAAAATAGTCCCCCATTCGGATCTCCGGGTGGGGACAACTCAGGAGGACGTCGTTATCAGGAGAAACTAAACTGGCGTTCTACGGAACTGAGCGTGGAATATCAGATCGCTTAATCGGGCAGGTAGGTTAGAAAATTAAAAAAGGGAAATGGAGTTAAAATTAGATATAGTGGGAATTAGTGAATTTCGGTGGCAGGAGGAACAGGACATCTGAGTCAGGTGAATACAGGGTTATAAATACAAAATCAAACGGGGGTAATGCAGGAGTAGGTTTAATAATTAATAAAAATAAAGAAGCGCGGGTAAGCTACTACAACCAGCATAGTGAACGCATTATTGTAGCCAAGATAGACACGAAGACCACGCCTACCACAACAATGCAAGTTTATATGCCAACTAGTTCCGCAGATGGCGAAGAGATTGAAGAAATATCTGATGAGGTAGAAGAAATTATTCAGAAAGTGGAGGGAGACAAAAATTTAATAGTCATGGGGGACTGGAATTCGATAGTAGGAAAAGAAAGAGAAGGAAAAGTAGTAGGTGGATATGGAAGGGGGGTTAGGAATAAAAGAGGAATCCGCCTGGTAGAATTTTGCACAGAGCATAGCTTAATCATACCTAACACTTGATTTAAGAATCATGAACGAAGGTTGTATACGTGGAAGAGGCCTGGAGACTCTGGAAGGTTTCAGATAGGTTATACAGGGTGTTACAAAAAGGTACGGCCAAACTTTCAGGAAACATTCCTCACACACAAAGAAAGAAAATATGTTATGTGGACATGTGTCCGGAAACGCTTACTTTCCATGTTAGAGCTCATTTTATTACTTCTCGTCCGCAGCTCGTGGTCGTGCGGTAGCGCTCTCGCTTCCCACGCCTGGGTTCCCGGGTTCGATTCCCGGCGGGGTCAGGGATTTTCACTGCCTCGTGATGACTGGGTGTTGTGTGATGTCCTTAGGTTAGTTAGGTTTAAGTAGTTCTAAGTTCTAGGGGACTGATGACCATAGATGTTAAGTCCCATAGTGCTCAGAGCCATTTGAACGATTTATTACTTCTCTTCAAATCACATTAATCATGGAATGGAAACACACAGCAACAGAACGTACCAGCGTGACTTCAAACACTTTGTTACAGGAAATGTTCAAAATGTCCTCCGTTAGCGAGGATACATGCATCCACCCTCCGTCGCATGGAGTCCCTGATACGCAGATGCAGCCCTGGAGAATGGCGTATTGTATCATAGCCGTCCACAATGCGAGCACGAAGAGTCTCTACATTTGGTACCGGGGTTTGTGTAGACAAGAGCTTTCAAATGCCCCCATAAATGAAAGTCAAGAGGGTTGAGGTCAGGAGAGCGTGGAGGCCATGGAATTGGTCCGCCTCTACCAATCCATCGGTCACCGAATCTGTTTTGAGAAGCGTACGAACACTTCGACTGAAATGTGCAGAAGCTCCATAGTGCATGAACCACATGTTGTGTCGTACTTGTAAGGGCACATGTTCTAGCAGCACAGGTAGAGTATCCCGTATGAAATCATGATAACGTGCTCCATTGAGCGTATGTGGAAGAACATGGGGCCCAATCAAGGCATCACCAACAATGCCTTCCCAAAAGTTCACAGAAAATCTTTGTTGATGACGTGATTGCACAATTGCGTGCGGATTCTCGTCAGCCCACACATGTTGATTGTGAAAATTTACAATTTGATCACGTTGGAATAAAGCCTGATTCGTAAAGAGAACATTTGCACTGAAATGAGGATTGACACATTTTGGATGAACCATTCGCAGAAGTGTACCCGTGGAGGCCAATCAGCTGCTGATGGTGCCTGCACACGCTGTACATGGTACGGAAACAACTGGTTCCATACAGTGACGTGGTCAACGTTACCTTGTACAGCAGCAACTTCTCTGACGCTGACATTAGAATTATCGTCAACTGCACGAAGAATTGCCTCGTCCATTGCAGGTGTCCTCGTCGTTCTAGGTCTTCCCCAGTCGCGAGTCATAGGCTGGAACGTTCCGTGCTCCTTAAGACGCCGATCAATTGCTTCGAACGTCTTCCTGTCGGGACACCTTCGTTCTGGAAACCTGTCTCGATACAAACGTACCGCGCCACACGGCTATTGCTCCGTGCTAATCCATACATCAAATGGGCATCTGCCAACTCCGCATCTGTAAACATTGCACTGACTGCAAAACCACGTTCGTGATGAACACTAACCTGTTGATGCTACGTACTGATGTGCTTTATGCTAGTACTGTAGAGCAATGAGTCGCATGTCAACACAAGCACCGAAGTCAACTTTACCTTCCTTCAATTGGGCCAACTGGCGGTGAAACGAGGAAGTACAGTACATACTGACGAAACTAAAATGAGCTCTAACGCGGAAATTAAGCGTTTCCGGACACATGTCCACATAATATCTTTTCTTTATTTGTGTGTGAGGAATGTTTCCTGAAAGTTTGGCCGTACCTTTTTGTAACACCCTGTATAATGGTAAGACAGAGATTTGGGAACCAGGTTTTAAATTGTAAGACCTTTCCAGGGGCAGATGTGGATTCTGACCACAATCTATTGGTTATAAACTGCAGATTAAAACTGAAGAAACTGCAAAAAGGTGGGAAATTGAGGAGATGGAACCTGGATAAACTGAAAGAACCAGAGCTTATAGAGAGTTTCAGAGAAAGCATTAGGGAACGATTGACAAGAACAGGGGAAAGAAATGCAGTAGAAGAAGAACGGGTAGATGTGAGAGATGAAATACTGAAGGCAGCGGAGGATCATGTAGGTAAAAAGAGAGGGCTAGCAGAAATCCTTGGGTAACAGAAGAGATGTAGAATTTAATTGATGAAAGAAGAAAATATAAAAATGCAGTAAATGAAGCAGGCAAAAAGGAATACAAACGTCTCAAAAATGAGAGCGACAGGAAATGCAAAATGGCTAAGCAAGGATGACTAAAGGACAAATGTAAGGATGCATAGGCATATATCACTAGGGTTAAGATAGATACTGCCTGCAGGGGAATTAAAGAGACCTTTGGTGAAAAGAGAACCGCTTGTATGAATATCAAGAGCTCAGATGGAAAACCTGTTCTAAGCAAAGAAGGGAAAGCAGAAAGGTGGAAGGAGTATATAGAGGGACTACACAAGGGCGATGTACTTGGGAGCACTATTATGAAATTGGAGAGGACGTAGGTGAAGATGAAATGGGGGATATGATACTGAGGATGAATGTGACAGAGCATTGAAATATCAAAGGCGAAACAAGGCCCCAGGAGTAGACAACATTCCATTAGAACTACTGATAGCCTTGGGAGAGCCAGCCCTGGCAAAACTCTACCATCTGGTGAGCATGATGTATGAGACACGTGAAATACCCTCAGACTTCAAGAAGAACATAATAATTCCAATCCCAAAAAAGCAGATGTTGACGGGTGTAAAAATTACCGAACTATCAGTTTAATCGGTCACGGCTGCAAAATACTGACACAAATTCCTTACAGACGAGTGGAAAAACTGGTAGTAGCCGACCTTTAGGAACATCAGTTTGGATTCCATAGAAATGTTGGATCCCATGAGCCAATACTGACTCTACGACTTATCTTAGAAGATAGATTAAGGACAGGCAAACACACGTTTCTGGCATTTGTTGACTTAGAGAAAGCTTTTGACAATGTTGATTGGAATACTCTCTTTCAAATTCTGAAGGTGGCAGGGGTAAAATACAGGGAGCGAAAGGCTATTTACAATTTGTACAGAAACCAGATGGCAGTTATAAGAGTCGAGGGGCATGAAAGGGAAGCCTATCCCCGATGTTATTCAATCTGTATATTGAGCAAGCAGTAAAGGAAACAAAAGAAACATTCGGAGTAGGAATTAAAATCCATGGAGAAGGAATAAAAACTTTGAGGTTCGCCGATGACGTTGTAATTCTGTCAGAGACAGCAAATGTCCTGGAAGAGCAGCTGAATGGAATGTACAGTGTCTTGAAAGGAGGATATAAGATGAACATCAACAAAAGCAAAACAAGGATAATGGAATGTGGTTGAATTAAATCGGGTGATGCTGAGGGTATTAGATAAGGAAATTCTGGTATCGATAGCTAGGATGCCACGACACAGCTGCCAGTTAAGTTGGCACTACGACAGACAACGACGACAGCGCCCTTTAGCAGGCGCTGTTCAGCTCTATGAGCACCACTGTAGATTCAGCCCATTTCATCGAGAGCAGACGGCCTGCAACATCACTTAAACTACAGTGTGTGTTGACTTGCTATCGAGACCTTGTACCACTTGCAACGGGATGTACGCAAAGTTATGTAACCATTTATTAACTTGTTTTTGTCTATAATAAACATCTAATATTATAATCTCAGTACTCTCCTGCTCCTACTCGCTTTCTTCATTCGGCGTACGTTTCAGTTTGCAGAAGCAGATCCACGCGCCGCCTTCCAGACGGGATACAAAAGAAATGAGACGCTTAAAGTAGTAAATGAGTTTTGCTATTTTGGGAGCAAAATAACTGATGACGGTCGAAGTAGAGACGATATAAAATGTAGACTGGCAATGGCAACGAAAGCGTTTCTGAAGAAGAGAAATTTGTTAACATCGAGTATTGATTTAAGTGTCAGGAAGTCGTTTCTGAAAGTATTTGTATGAAGTGTAGCCATGTATGGGTGTGAAACGTGAACGATAAATAGTTTAGACAGAAAGAAAATAGAAGCTTTCGAAACGTGTTGCTACAGAAGAATGTTGAAGATACATGGGTAGATCATGTAACTAATGAGGAGGTACTGAATAGAATTGGGGAGAAGAGGAATTAGTGGCACAACTTGTCTGGAAGAAGGAATCGGTTGGTAGTACATGTTCTGAGGCATCAATGGATCACCATTTCATTACTGGAGGGCAGCGTGGTGGATAAAAGTCGTAGAGGGGGGCCAAGAGATGAATATACTAAGCAGATTCAAAAGGCTGTAGGGTGCAGTAGTTACTTGGAAATGAAGAAACTTACACAGGAAAGAGTAGCATGGAGAACTGCATCAAATCAGTATCTGGACTGAAGACCACAACAACATACAAGTAATTATCGTAAATAATTATACTAAAATTTCAGTATTAAACTTTAAATTGATTTTTCTCAAAACAACATTTTATGATTTTCAGGTGCCATTATATTCTGATTATAAATGGCTTATAAGTATAAAATTCGGTCAATACAATAAGTTATTACAATAAATTGAGAACTACGAACCCAGTGGGACTGTTTTATGATCACTAGTGCATAAAAATGCGAAATTTTATTAGTGAAAGGTAAAATGAAAATCCTTCAAACCTATAAGAGGTATTTCACTCATTTTACTTATAAATGTGGGACTATATGTTAAACAAAATTCAGAAAAAAATTCCACCGCTCTAAAACTTAGAATTCTTTTGAAATGTGTTTCTATTCGGAGGGTGAAATAGCATTGGCAGAACAGGGATAAGGACTGACTTTCGTCACCCCTTAAATAGATCTACGACGCTGTTAGTTTTATCAGTTATCTTTCTGATGTGCTGGTTATACTTTTCTTGGTTTCACAACAATCAATTTTTCGATCCTGTCTCAAACTTACTTTGTTGCGTTATTCCGTTCTTCGCTACAGTTGATCTGCAGTAGTCGCAAACGGTACAGTTTCTTCAGCAAGTGGTTCATGTATTTGTTTTCTTCAGTTAAGAATTTAAAAACTCTTTTGGGATAGCTGAGAACTCGTTTTACTTTGCTTAGGGTCTGTTGGTACTGACGAATTCAAAACACATTTTCTACAGAATTTTTAGTTGCACTCAAATAACTGCATGGTAAGCTTCATTTTAGGAGCTGTAAGACAGTTTATTCTACTTTAAGTCTGAAATAAACGTCCTCCTCTTTTTCTATGGGAAACGCAGATACCTTCACGACCGCACATGACGGATCCTCTGTATACATTTTGTAAGAGTAGAAGTGGACTGAGATGTCCAGCGGAAGATAAATTGGGCGGAGAAGTTACAACTGCTGATATGGTATTTCATAAGGAAAATGAAAAGAAAACTGATGCACTTATTACATTACGATAATATTTTAACAGATAAAGCGGTGTAGAAACGAAGAAGCTGGACTCCGGGAGAAATGCGTGTGTTTTTCTTCGTGTTTGTTGCGAATGAACGCTGAGAACTCCCATGTGCACGCAAGAGCAAAACCGACATCCCGGGCTATCTAACAATATGCGCTTACAGGCCACCGCTGGGGCGTTCCGAACAGAGCCGTGAGAATACTGCCAGCTGTTCTCCAAGCAATCGCAATCGCTCTACTCTTCGCAGACAGAGTGGCACTAAAGCTCAATGTGCTCCAGAGAACAATCTTATCGGAGCTGAAAAATTTTTGATACCCTCTAATCTCTATCAGCAAGTTAAATATTAATTCACTATTTTGCTATGTACAGTAACTGAATAGGATAGTATAACTAATAGTGTTTTACCTGCTGCCACAGGTAGATAAACCAAGTTAGAACCAATAATTTATCCTCGTTGGATGTCAAAAATGGTTCAAATGGCTCTGAGCACTATGGTACTTAACATCTGAGGTCATCAGTCCCCTAGAACTTAGAACTACTTAAACCTAACTAACCTAAGGAAATCACACACATCCATGCCCGAGGCAGGATTCGAACCTGCGATCGTAGGGGTCACGTAGTTCCAGACGGGAGCCCCTAGAACCTCTCGGCCACTCCGGCCGGCTTCGTTGGATGTCAATGAGATTTGCATGATGTATGTGAACCCAAAACTATAATAAGAAAACATCGCTGGAGATGATTCAGTCCGAGGAGAAACCAAAGATTAAGCAAGTATTTCATACGTATCTTAGAAAGAAAAGCTATGATAATAAGATATTTATACTAAGGGAAGTTCTGCATGTTTTTTAAATATTACATTTCATTCCAGAAGGTACCTTGTGTTCCTTCTCCCTTGTTGGGCTTTTCTAAGACATGAGTCTTTAAACTGATTGAATGCTGCCCACAGTGTTTTCCTAACGTATGGAACACAGCACGTTCTAGTCTTCGTCTGTACCTACTATTTTCCCCCCTGATACTACTTCTAGCTCCACGTTTCCTATTCCTGGATGCCGCTGAAAATGTGCACTGAGCATTCTCGTTTTCTGACAACATAATCACATAGTCATCTTTCCTCTCCTATTCATTTTAGTACATTTTCTGGTCAAAAGTATCTGGAGACATTAATGAGTGGTGTATCCACCCTTTACCTTCATGACGGCTTGAATTCTGCTGGGGCCACTTTGCAGTGTGTGTCTGAATATCTGTGGAATTATGGCAGCCCGTTCTTTCTCAAGAGCAGATGCCAAGCAAGGTTGGGCGCTGGGCTATGAAGCGAAGTCGACGTTCTAACTCATCCCAGAGAGGTTCCATAGGGTTCACGTCGGCACCGGGTAGACCAGTGCATCTGAGGAATGTTCTGTCCTCAAACCATGGCCTCCGCTTAGCGGCCGTCACGCAGCCACACGTGCCCGCAGAAGGAAAACGAACGTCCCGGGTTGTCTAATACGTAGGCGCTTACAGGCCACTGCTGCGGCGTTCAGAACTGAGACGCGAGAGTACTGTCAGCTGTTCCCACAATAGTTACAAACGCTCTGCATTTCCCAGACAGAGTGGTCTCTAAAACCCAATTTGCTCCTACTATCCGTTTCTGCAGCTATTGTGTCTAGTGTTATAGGTCCACACAGAGTTCATCGCAAATACACTCCTGGAAATTGAAATAAGAACACCGTGAATTCATTGTCCCAGGAAGGGGAAACTTTATTGACACATTCCTGGGGTCAGATACATCACATGATCACACTGACAGAACCACAGCCACATAGACACAGGCAACAGAGCATGCACAATGTCGGCACTAGTACAGTGTATATCCACCTTTCGCAGCAATGCAGGCTGCTATTCTCCCATGGAGACGATCGTAGAGATGCTGGATGTAGTCCTGTGGAACGGCTTGCCATGCCATTTCCATCTGGCGCCTCAGTTGGACCAGCGTTCGTGCTGGACGTGCAGACCGCGTGAGACGATGCTTCATCCAGTCCCAAACATGCTCAATGGGGGACAGATCCGGAGATCTTGCTGGCCAGGGTAGTTGACTTACACCTTCTAGAGCACGTTGGGTGGCACGGGATACATGCGGACGTGCATTGTCCTGTTGGAACAGCAAGTTCCCTTGCCGGTCTAGGAATGGTAGAACGATGGGTTCGATGACGGTTTGGATGTACCGTGCACTATTCAGTGTCCCCTCGACGATCACCAGTGGTGTACGGCCAGTGTAGGAGATCGCTCCCCACACCATGATGCCGGGTGTCGGCCCTGTGTGCCTCGGTCGTATGCAGTCCTGATTGTGGCGCTCACCTGCACGGCGCCAAACACGCATACGACCATCATTGGCACCAAGGCAGAAGCGACTCTCATCGCTGAAGACGACACATCTCCATTCGTCCCTCCATTCACGCCTGTCGCGACACCACTGGAGGCGGGCTGCACGATGTTGGGGCGTGAGCGGAAGACGGCCTAACGGTGTGCGGGACCGTAGCCCAGCTTCATGGAGACGGTTGCGAATGGTCCTCGCCGATACCCCAGGAGCAACAGTGTCCCTAATTTGCTGGGAAGTGGCGGTGCGGTCCCCTACGGCACTGCGTAGGATCCTACGGTCTTGGCGTGCATCCGTGCGTCGCTGCGGTCCGGTCCCAGGTCGACGGGCACGTGCACCTTCCGCCGACCACTGGCGACAACATCGATGTGCTGTGGAGACATCACGCCCCACGTGTTGAGCAATTCGGCGGTACGTCCACCCGGCCTCCCGCATGCCCACTATACGCCCTCGCTCAAAGTCCGTCAACTGCACATACGGTTCACGTCCACGCTGTCGCGGCATGCTACCAGTGTTAAAGACTGCGATGGAGCTCCGTATGCCACGGCAAACTGGCTGAGACTGACGGCGGAGGTGCACAAATGCTGCGCAGCTAGCGCCATTCGACGGCCAACACCGCGGTTCCTGGTGTGTCCGCTGTGCCGTGCGTGTGATCATTGCTTGTACAGCCCTCTCGCAGTGTCCGGAGCAAGTATGGTGGGTCTGACACACCGGTGTCAATGTGTTCTTTTTTCCATTTCCAGGAGTGTATTTTCTGGTAAGCAAAATAGTGAAGAAATATTTCACTCTTCCTCTATTGTAGGCAGCACACAATACTGTAAAATGTGTTCGTATCTGTGTACATTTAAAGTTTTCTTATGTGAAAAAAGGGATCAACATCCTAACTACGAAAACCATCTCCATTCCATAACACCATCTCTTCCGTACTTCTCTGTTGACGCTCAACATGATACCAGACAAAGTTCTCCAGTCATTCGCAAAATCCATCGGATTGCCACAGGGTATGGCGCGATTCGTCGCTCCAAATCTTTAGTTCCCAACAATCCACTGTCCGGTGTCGTCGCTCACTACACTGCTTAAAGCGTCATTTAGCACAAAATGCAGAAATAGTTGGTTAATGAAGAGCTGCTCGACCATCGTACAGTAACTATGCACAGATATTGTGCTAGCTGGACTGTTAGTAAGTAGCACCTTGGAACTCACAAGCGATTACTTCCGGTGATATCACGCGATTTCTTACAACGATGCTCCACAATGCTCGACGGGCCCTTCCAACAGTAGACAAGGTTTGAAGGTCCCGGTTTAGCTGTGGTTGTTTCATAGCGTTTTCACTTTACAATCAAATTACTTGCACAACTTTAGAAGGGCTGAAATACCCACGGCAGATTTGTTACTCAGTCCATGTTCTAAGTAGCTAAGCTGTCCTGACCAATCGATTCTGCTGTTACTCCTTTTCTGCTGACAACACAACACTCCCCGCCTCCTTTTACACCCACAAGTCCGCCTCTAGTGATATCTTGTGGTCAGTTCTGCATTATATAGGGGTGTCTAGATATTTTGGATCAGGTATTTTATTTGTACATTTCGTACTTTCCCTTTCCACTTAGTCTTATCATTCTTCAGAAGTACCACATTCCATATACTTCCAGTTTCTTCCTCTCCGCATATCAAATAGTCAAGGTATCACTTATATTCTGTGCTGTGCTCCAGGTGTACACTTACTTCGTCAGTGCAATCTTTTCATCTTCCTTTTTCAATCGTCCTGTGTGATCCTGCTTACTAGACAGGGTAATTCTTTCACTTCCTCAACTACAGTGTTATCCACAGTTCTGCTGTTAAGCAAGTCTATGACAATACGTCACCCAAGGCCAAGCCTGTAGACTTCTCCGGTTCGCTATTGTGCGCACCACAACATGTTTCCTGCATTTGGAGAATGATGGGCCACTTGTCCAACCTGATGGTGAGGTGCCACACTTTCTGTAGTCCTTCTAAATTGGTTGGATCCTACCAGGCTGGTTTAATGACAAACGTCTTTTCCCCAGGTGATTGGTGTTTCCCTGCTCCTGTTCGAAGAATATTTTGGGTGATCGTGGACAGAAAAAGGGAAGTGCTATTATCGGGAGCTGCAAATGGCCAGTGCGAATGCCTGTAGTTTGCTTCTAGGTTAGACTGTCTCATTCGTGTGGATGTTAAAAATAGTTTCGAATATCAGTTTTGCAGCTCGCGAAATCGCAAGTCTACCAGCATCCCCTGAGGCAAGTACTGTGCGCTCTCAATGGGAGATAATGTTTGGAAGTGTGATTCTAGATTCAGTGTCTTAGCACTCTGGTTGCAAGAAACAAGTCGTGAATTCTGCTAAGCGGCGGTGATGTTTCAGTAATGTTGAGTGTACCAAGTTGAGGATGATTGACCTCCCCCCCCCCCCCCCCCCCTCCCAGTGATCACTTAAGATGTTTTGCCTGTGAGGCAAGCTTAGAGAGAGTCTACGAGTGCGTTTCCGGGTATGGTCGTGAAATTCGGGTTGGTCATATGCTTGTCTTGCAGTTTTGTGGGCAAACACATACTCGCTAGGAAGAGGCTTCGTCTTCGTTTCCTTATACGTCACCACCAGAAGAGATTTCATCATCATCGTGTCCACTACATAATTTTCCGTTCCACAATACGTTAGTTTGATATAAGTATCTTCACACTGATATCCAAATGTTTACCACAAGGTGTCAGCTCACGAGATATTAGGGAGCAACTTTCATGGTACTAAAGGGAGCTATAGAGATTAAAAACTGTACATGAAGACATTGGAGTTCATCCCACAAACAACTGAGCTTGTAGGAGGTAAGTGTTACTGTGAGATGAAGAGGTTAGCGCGGGAAAAGAATTCGAGACGGGCCGCATCAAACCAGTACCAGTCCTTAGACTGTTGATTCGAGGGAAAAAAAAGGAGCTCACAGTTTGTTCATGGTGGAGCACATAATATTTTAGCGGATTATTTATAGGGACAGGTAACGACAGTTGGTAAATTTAGAGACGGGTAAGTCAGCACACTTTACCGTCATCCCAAGTAATAATTCTCATGCGCTGTTACACAAAGAAAATAAAGATATATGGGTGCTTTCATAATCCTAAACTTTTATCAACAACGTATGCAACACAATCTTAAAAAGAGGACGAGGCTGAGAATGTTGTCGTTATTCTGTGTTTGGATCAACAATACATCCGCTTGGATTACAGGTAGATGTGTGTTAGGGAGAGAGTGTTGGTGTCGCTACAGGCATTGGAATAGCTCGGCACGTCACGAGAATGGGATGTCGTCTGCACGTATATTGACCATAACATAGTGCAGGATGCGCAAGACACGTGTAATCTCAAAAACTGATCGTGTCCCGATCGTCGGTTGAGATCAGCACGTGCACGAGCACATGGCAATCAGAGGATCGAGGCATGAAAACAGACTGCACAGACATATGAGTTGTGGTACACGTTGCCCCACATCGATTGCAGGGTACAAATACATCGATAACCGCTTAATATGCCTACCAAAAGGACACAAGTCAAGCAAGTGATGGAGGGATCGTCTGGTGGGAATAGTTACGTGGGATGAAATCTCGTGGATGAAACGTCTGCCATTGATTCTTAACAGTGAACAGTACAGGACCAATTGTTGTTCATGTGTATCTGACTCTTCACCAATATCAGACTAACTCGACACCCCATCGGCCCTGAAGTGCGTCAGAATTTATTGACAAAGCATTCATGACTGTGAAGGAAGGTAACTGGATTGAATTTGATATGTGGGATTAAAGGGACAAATCTACAAGGTCATCACTCATCGAAGGTGCTTATCTGACACTCCTTCCCTCCTCCTCCCCCACACTCCCCCAAAAAATCCAAAGAATACATAAGCTCATCGTACATGATGTAAGTCACACTTTGACAGAACTCACTGATCGCTTTGGAGCGCAGCAGGTAATGTATGACCCTCTGCAATTGACTTGGCAGTGAAGTGGGGTGTATGAGCCGATCGGTTGTATGGAAACAGTACAGTGAAATGGGGCCTCACAAAATGGCTTAAAGAAGATGTCATTACAAGAATGTTCTACGGTGAAGGACTGGCTCTCTGGCCATGTACAATCAAGAATTTTTATGATTTGTAATGGTGTTAGTGACTGATTTCAGAATTGCATGTTGCTGCGCCACGAATAAATACAGGCGTGTATTTGGGAAATTCTTGTAAATTTCGTGCAGCTATGGCTGGAAGATAGTATACTTAAGGGACCAATTGTCACATCGGATGACAGGCGCGGGCGATGTTGATATTTAGCAAATCATTCTGGGAGGTGGGTTAACGACACCACTCACAGAAGAGCACTGAATACAAGTGGGAAATAATCAGGGCAGTACAGGGCACTGACGTACTGTGTGGAAACCATACTTGCGGTTGCAACAGCGCCTTGTGACCTGTGTGAAGGGGCCGAAAGAAGTGCGGTAAGCTAACGTTATAATTGCACTATTGGCCATTAAAACTGCTACACCAAGAAAAAATGCAGATGATAAACGGGGTATTCATTGCACAAATACATTATACTAGAATTGACGTGTGATTACATTTTCACGCAATTTGGGTGCATAGATTCTGAGAAATCAGTACCCAGAACAACCATCTCTGGCCGTAATAACGGCCTTGATACGCCTGGGCACTGAGTCAAACAGAGCTTGGATGGCGTGTACAAGTACAGCTGCAATACGATACCGCAGTTCATCAAGAGTAGAGACTGGCGTATTGCGACGAGCCAGTTGCTCGGCCGCCATTGACCATATGTTTTCAGTTGGTGAGAGATCTGGAGAATGTGCTGGTTTGGGCAGCAGTCGAACATTTTCTGTATCCAGAAAGGTCAGTACAGGAGCTGCAACATGCGGTCGTGCATTATCCTGCTGAAATGTACGGTTTCGCAGGGATCGAATGAAGGTTAGAGCCACGGGTCGTAACATATCTGAAATGGAACGTCCACTGTTCAAAGTGCCGTCAATGCGTACAAGAGGTGACGAAGACGTGTAACCAGTGGCACCCCATACCATCACGCCGGGTGATACGCCAGTAGCGCGATGACGAATACACGCTTCCAATGTGCGTTCACCGCGATGTCGCCAAACACGGATGCGACCATCATGATGCTGTAAACAGAACCTGGATTCATCCGAAAAAAATAGACGTTTTGCCATTCGTGCACCCAGGTTCGTCGTTGAGTACACCATCGCAGGCGCTCTTGTGTGTGATGCAGCGTCAAGGGTAACCGCAGCCATGGTCTCCGAGCTGACAGTCCACGCTAATGGAAACGTCGTCGAACTGTTCGAGCAGATGGTTGTTGTCTTGTGAACGTCCCCATCTGTTAACTCAGGGATCGAGACGTGGCTGCACGATCCGTTACAGCCACGCTGATAAGATGCCTGTCACCTCGACTGCTAGTGATACGAGGCCGTTGGGATCCAGCACGGCGTTCCGTATTACCCTCCTGAACCCACCAATTCCATATTCTGCTAACAGACATTGGATTTCGACCAACGCGAGCAACAATGTCGCGATACGATAAACCGCAGTCGCGATAGGGTACAATGCGACGTTTATCAACGTCGGAAACGTGATGGTACGCATTTCTCGTCCTTACACGAGGCATCACAATAACGTTTCACCAGGTAACGCCGGTCAACTGCTGTTTGTGTATGAGAAATCGGTTGGAAACTTTCCTCATGTCAGCATAGTAGGTGTCGCCACCGGCGCCAACCTTGTGTGAATGCTCTGAAAAGCTCATCATTTGCATATCACAGCATCCTCTACCTGTCGGTTAAATTTCTGTAGTACGTCATCTTCGTGGTGTAGCAATTTTAATGGCCAGTAGTGTATTAAAGAGCACTGCACTTGTCCCGCCACCCTCGCTAACCCCCCCCCCCCCCCCCCAGAGGAACAAAATCAGAGGCGTAGGGAAAGACGTATAAATAAGCAAGCTCGGAGACTCATATCAGGCAGTCGTAACCGCTATGACCGTTTTGGTGATAGATGTCGGCGGCCAACCTCCGATGTGCGGACGCGGCATTGGTGTAGCGAGACAGTCCGCACTTTGGAGCAGCACCGACGCGAGGAGCGACAGGGTTGCTGGCTTCCGGTCTCTGGGTGACATAGTCCGGCGAACTTCAGGCTGCCAATCAACGTGGGCGGGACTGGAGCACGAAATCGCTGGCGCCCGGGTGCAGAGCTGTCTGCAGTCACTGGACGAGAGCTCTGGGCGGAAAGCCGGAGCTGCTAAGGCTCAGTGCAACGACGGCGGTCAACTGTCTCCCTCCGGCGTTCTACATAGGGTCCATGAGTTGCGCTTGTTGCCTTCACCGGGAGCAGTCAAAGGCCGGCTGAGTACCCTCGATGCAACGAAGTTAGTGACACAATTGGCGGCGTTTCTCTGAACGCTTCGCCATGAGTCACCCTTCTTTCCCAAACCATACCTGTCGGTACTCGAAACATGCAGAAAATAGCATGGTTATACAAACACAGTGGCATATTATTAAATTTTTACTATTAGTTTTTTGGAATATGGTTTTCTATGTATACTTTCATACTACCTTATTTATTGTATGTTACAGCATGTTTTTGAGAATTATTGTCGCTGTTTGCGACATATTTTCTGTGCGCTTTTTTTCCTGTTGCCGTTTTTTACTCAGCGAACATCATGTCATCTGTAACTGTGTGAGCGGAGGTTAGTAAACAAACAGAATACTAAAAGGTGAACTTTGTGTGTCAGCAATATGCACTTGGGGTTGCGGTAGTGTTGTGGAATCCAGTTATTTGGTGTGTACTGAGCTGTTACTTAGCTATTCGTGTACTCAGCTACGTACCATCCAACGAACGTGAGTACACGAATAGCTAAGTAACAGCTCAGTACACACCAAATAACTGGATTCCACAACACTACCGCAACCCCAAGTGTATATTGCTGACACACGAAGCTCACCTTTTAGTATTTTGTTTGTTTACTAACAGCCGTTCACACAGTTGCAGATGACATGATTTTCGCTGAGTAAAAAACGGAAACAGAAAAAAAAGCGCACAGAAAATATGTCGCAAACAGCGACAATAATTCTCAACAACATGCTGCACCATACAATAAATAAGGTAGTATGAAAGTATCCATAGAAAACTATATTTCAGAAAACGAATAGTAAAAATATAATAATGTGCCACTGTGCTTGAATAACCATGCTATTTTCTGTATGTTTTAGATTAAAAAACCTACTGATGATGGTGATATTTGTCACAGAAACTAGTTTGGGAGAATAAAGAAATAAACGAATAACAAGGTGTTCTGCATCCAGGCGGACTCAATTAACTCACCCATTTCACTCGTACTTCTATAGCAGAAAATTTTGTTCACTCGTATCTTCCATTGGGACAAAAACTTTCTACCTGTTAATGAAAATATTAGTATCATAAGCCAACTAATGCCTCAGAGCAACAACATTGTATCCCACGTACGAATAGCACTATTCCCATAAACAGTTAACTATTTGTACTTACTCAAGCTAAATTTATCACTGTAACATTGGAAGATGGCTACACTGAGCCACAGCGCCAAAGATCGCGCCAGAGAGTATTGTGCCGCCGCCTCCACTGGCAGTGATTATTGAGACGTAGCGGCAAGCAGTGCTTGCCGAGAAGTTGTGGTGGACGCTGCTTGTCGCGAAGTCAGAGTGAGATGTGGTAGTGGAGAGTGTTGTTCCATGTTTTATGCAGTGGTTTGATGGGAGAGATAGCAGATGTTGTTCTAATGGAGATATTGTAATGGTCAGAGTGCATTTCGTCAATATATATGGAGGTATTTTCTTTTATTCTTTTATTCTTTCAGTGACCTGAATAATGTGTCATTACAGGTTCAGTCAACAAAGCATCTGGCGTGTGTTCTTGTATTAGAGTGTAATTCTGGTTTTCTTGCGCAATTATAGTATTTCTAATTTTCTTTTATCACGTCGGTATAATTGGTATTTAAAAATTCTTGTCTTGTTGAAGAAGAACCGTGCCAGATGTGCGTTGAGTCATACTACCACATACAGAACAGCTACACTTGTGTTTGTTGTTTCGTAGGTTTTATAGTTGCTGGGGACTTAATTAATTAATTGTGCTAACAGAAATTTTCTTACATTCTTGTTGTCATTCTAAGCAGTCAGATTGCGTAATAATACTAGTCAGGGCCAGCCGTTTACGAGACTTGCGTAATCGGACATACAGCTACAAAAAAATATTTGCATTATTATAAAATTTATTTAATAAGCCCCCATTCAACATTGACAGTAAATTCACTACCTTTTTTTAAAAAAAGAAAGGGAAAAGATGAAGATTCGTAAGTTGTAGAATGCAGATGTTGTTTATTAGTTATTGTAATTACCACATAATCACATCCATATTTATCATAAAATAATAGTTATCTACATGTTATAAGAGTATTGGTATTTTTCATTCCGCTAATACCGATCAGTAGTATTTTTTGAATATACATAATCGTAACTCTTAGAAGGAATGGCTGGCGAGTTACGTTTTCAAATTTCTCTTGAATGTCACGCAAATTGTCTCACGTAAAATTTTTCTTTCTTACAGAAATGACTTGTTCCGTAATGAACCAGCTGATGTCGGCACTCAGATACTATACCTCCGGTGACGTCCCTCTGTCCACTGGAGATTTCATTGATACTGACAATGGTTTGGTCAGCAGGATTATTAAAAGGAAGTGCATGAGAATGAACAGAATGCACACAAGACAGCTATGCTAATTACTACAGTTCTCTGCGGTAACTTAATAGAAACAAAGTAAACAAACGTATATAGATTGATATATCTTTAATCCGAAATCTTGTGGTATAATTTTTCGTTTCGAGCAGTAATTTTGAGCATTTTGCTCTTTTCTTAACCGGTACAGTTCTTCCTCCCTCCTCTCTTTCTTACGCCACTTTTGAAGCAGCACCGTCTGCAACTCTGCCAATTCTTTCACACTCTCGGATACATATTTTTATCCTGAAAATAAAACCAGAACATGCGTCCATGCATGTGTCAACACAATATCTTATGCTTATTTATAAATTAACAAAGAGATACTGTATAGCACCAGGAAGCCACGCAGTCAGAATTTCACAAGCTGCTCCAATCCCACATGCACAGCTCCATCTTCCGATGCATGGGAATTGCGAATTCAGCATGCAGCCGATTCAGCTCGCTATTACGTGGCACTCAACAACGATCTGCCGCCAGCAGGAAGACGTCTATACTGCCAAGTACAAAGGAACCTGTATACAGTCAGACTTACTTCCCTCTATTTCTGCGTGGAACCGGAAACTGAATTACTACAAAATAATGATATCTTTTCTGCAAGCATACACACAGCTCCCATTGCTTAACACAATAAGCAAGTAGTTTACATGTAAATGTATATGCTTTTCTTGCTGGTGTGGGTTCATATGTTCAACATCCATCCAGGACATCAACAGACTGTATTTCTTCCAAATGTTAACTGACTACCATATCCAGCAGGTATACATACACTAAGAAAGCTCATGTGGATTGCTGACTATACCCATATCTTAAATACAACTTTATACCTACGTATACAAAATATCACTACGTGACCATATAACAATGTGCATCGACTTCCGTACAACAATAGAGCCTTGCATACTAGAGGCACTACTAATTCTTTGTGGTGTGTTCTCATTATTGTTTACGATAATGACAGATGGTGTTCACACTTCTTTTACGTTTGGTGTATTTTTTAAGAGGCTTTTGATGTTTCAAAGACCAAGCAAAAAATATTAGAAACAATTACCACTTTCTTCGCATTTGCACCTACATCAGCTGAGAATTTACAGTTATTTTAAAAGTTAGGTTACGAACGGACGACTGCAACTATTTTTCTGTTTACCGATCTCGTGCACACAACTCTTGCCTAAGTAATGAAAAAATAACGAAATTCTTTCCAGTTCTCCAAAGTGTGAGGGTAAGTTTTTTGGACAGACGTGTATGTAAATACTGGACTGCTGTAGCATCTGTGAAATGAAATAGGCTTCTATCACATTTTCTAGTGATGGTTTAACCCCACAGCTATTATTCTAACCTCCTAAGTGTCCCAGGCTGACGAATGAAACCCTTATTTTGCATGTAACACACCACAAAAATAGGAAACGGGTTATATATGTGACAAATAGTTATGACTGGATCGAAGAGGGTGGCAGTTGGTTATTTGTGCGAACGTATATTGGCATTAGAGTAGCGTGTTGGTACTTAAGCACAATTACGAATACAATTAAGCGCCAAAGGAGCTGGTATAGGCATGTGTATTCAAATACAGAGATATGTAAACAGGCAGAATAAGGCGCTGCGATCGGCAACGTCTATATAAGACAACAAATGTCTGGCACAGTTATTACATCGGTTACTGCTGCTACAATGGCAGGTTATCAAGATTTAAGTGAGTTTGAACGGGATGTTACAGTCGGCGCACGAGAGATGCGACACAATACCTCCGAGGTAGCGATGAAGTGGGGATTTTCCCGTATGACCATTTCACGAGTGTACCGGTAAAACATCAAATCTCCGACATCGCTGCGGCCGAAGAAAGGACGTGACCTATGACAACTGAAGAGAATCGTTCGGCGTGACAGAAGTGCAACCCTTCCTCAAATTGCTGCAGGTATCAGTCCTGGGCTATCAACAAGTGTCAGCGTGCGAACCATTCAACGAAACATCATAGATATGGGCTTTAGGAGCCGAAGGACCACCCGTGTACCCTTGATGACAGCACGACATAAAGTTTTACATCTTTCCTGGGCCCGTCTCGTTTCAAATTGTATCGATCGGATTGACGTGTGAGGGTATGGAGACACCCTCATGAATCCATAGACCCTGCATGTCAGCAGGGTACTGTTCAAGCTGGTAGATGCTCTGTAATGGTGTGGGACGTGTGCAGTTGGAGTGATATGGGACCCCTAATACGTCTACGTACGATTTTGACAGGTGGCACGTACGTAAGTATCCTGGCTGATCACCCGCATCCGTTCATGTCCATTATGCATTCCGGCGGACTTGGGCATTTAAAGCAGAACAATATGACACCCCAAATGTCCAGAATTGTTACAGAGTGGCTCCAGGAACACTCTTCTGAGTTTAAACACTTCTGATGGCCACTCCTCAGACATAAACATTGTTGAGCATATCTGGGATGCCTCTCAACGTGCTGTTCAGAAGAGATCACCACTCACTCTTACTCTTACGGATTTATAGAGAGTCTTGCAGGATTGATGGTGCCGGTTCCCTCCAGCACTGCTTCAGACATTAGTCAGGTCCATGCCACGTCATGTTGTGGAACTTCTGTGTGCTCGCGGTGACCCTATACGATATCAGGCAGCTTTACCAGTTTCTTTGGCTCTTCAGCGTATGTTATCTCTTGTAGCGTTAGAGCACTAGGCTAACAATCGAAATGCGACCTCATGGTCATGTCACAAAGTTATAAGCTCCTAATGTGTGACGTATTAACTCTGCTCGACACTTTGTCACCTTTAGGTGACTATATCTTGCCCAGCAAGACAGTCAGGTCTTTAGATATGAACAACAATTCTTTGCATTCTCACGGTTCTTGTCAGGGAGACAATGACTATTACTAGAGCTTGTCCCTAGCAGAGAAACCCGCTGTGAAGGTGGTACTTTTGCCAGCTATAGTAAGTGCAAATAGCCATTAGTTGACGTACTGTTCTAAAATATCAGAATTGACACCATTTCTCTATTAAGAAGCACATGGAAGGTCTGTTTATAAAGCTCAATTCTATCTGGATGTTGTTAAAAAAGGAAGATTACATCACAGCTAAATGCGGCACAGTAGATGTTGAACATCCTATTCAGAGAAGTAGTGGCTTAGCAAACAAATGTGTGTCTACCAGTTTATGCCAAACTGTATCTTGTAGTTGGGAACAGACTGGATCGTGTATTTGACCGTGTGCGAAGAGGAACAAACAGTATTTACATCATGCTCCACTGTAGTCTGCCCCAGTCGCTGCTATTCAGTATCAGTTAACGAGCAACTTTCCGGACAGTTGCTATGCGGTGTTTAACAGTGTTCTGCAGTTGGTCTGCTGGGGTAATAAGCTACTAATCACAGCTAATGTGTTCTGCATAAGCTATACATTTGACTACTGGTCCAAAATGTCGGAAACAGTATGGTGCATTAAGGGATGCACCAAGAAACTACACATGCTGTAAAAATGGAGGTGTGTATGTATGTTCCATATCTCCTCCTAAGCCACTAGACCGTTTCAACCAAACTTTGTACACAGATCACTTAGCGTCTAGAAAGAATCGTTGTGGGGGTAAAGCCGTTCAAAGGGGGGGGGGGGGTGAAAAAGAAATGTAGTTCACGATGGGCGAATATCCAGATTTTATTCATCCAATGTTTCAGAATGAGTACACTTAGTTACTTGAAAAAAGCTCTACACTTAAATTAAAACCCTTACAACACTTTTCTCGCCGACAACCCCGAGAGAATGTTGAAAAAAGTTTGTCGCTCATTAAATTTTCGATGTTCATGCAGTGAAACTGCAACTTCAGGTATGACGTTCTAATTTATTACTTCCTTACTAATAATTGTATTTGCGACTTATTTTGCACACGGTATTCACATATATCACAGAACATGCCTACCGATTTGTATCATTGTACAACGCATAGTCATAAACACTGAGACACGTGGAAAACTGTCTCATCATGCATGATGTTTCAATTTATTATGCCCTCACTACTAACCCTATTCGCTACACATTTCTCAGACAGTATTCAAGTATACCACTGAATGTACCTACAAAATTATCATTGTATGACACCTTCTTCAGGAGATGTTACATCGACGATTGAGCTGCAAGAAAACGGAACTGCAGGGCGTAATTCGGTACACATACGAGAGAAATACGTGTACAGATATGTGTGATCTTAGTTAAATTCATGTGAAATATACGTGGCATGTGCCTGTTCCACCAAAGCCACAGGTCAAAAATCCCTTCTAAATTGGTGAATCTACTTCCACCAAATCTGGTATGTATTGGTACACAAATTACTTCCTGCCTGGAAAGAAATGCTGCGGGTGTAAGAGCTACTAGCCTGGTGTTGGGGGTGGTGAATTGGAGAGCGAACATAAGCAGGAGGAGATGGACAGAGAGGGGGAAGGAGAAGATCGACAGATACAAGTGGGAGAAGCAGATGGGAAGAGGGAGAGGGGAGGAGCAGATGAACAGAGAGAAGGAGAGGAGCAAATGGATGGTGAGAGGGAGGAGCAGAAGAACAGAGAGAGGGGAGTAGTTGGACGGAGGGGAAAGGAGCAGGTGGACAGAGATAAGGGTAGCAGGAGACGGACAGCGAGTGTCAGAGGAGGAGATGTACGGAGAGGAAAGAAGGAGATAAACTAACAGAATATTGGAGGAAATACATGCTCAAGCGATGCTGGGTACTCGGCTATTCTGTTTATAAAGCTCCATTATCGAAGCAGTCCACAGAAGCCTCTTACCTTATTCCAATGGTTGCCCCTCTTTATGTAATAAAACGCCAATCTATATGGTGTTTAACGTTGTTCTACAGTTTCTCTACTGGTTTAGTATGTTAATAAGCCAGACATTCGAGTATTGGTCGAATAAATGCCGGAAACGGGACTGTTTCTGCATTAAAGAATACACGAAAAAATCTGTTTACAAAGTCCATTCACATCTGGATCTGCTTAACTTTGTGGTGGGCGCATGGCATCATACAGTATCACACCGTAATTTTCTTTGAGTAATCAAATTAGTGCGCCAAGCACACAGAATGGTGCTAGATAAGCCTCGAGTGTTTAATCAGGCGCCAAATTTCCCAACTGCAACATTATCATACCCATCACAACAACTGTGACTGATCTGTGGGTATATTACCAATGCTGGTACTGGGACAGATAACGATCTTTCACATCCAGTGTCAGGTTTCACGTCTGGTGTCAGGTTACACACTTGGGTGACTGATATTCGAGGCAGCCCCCAATCCTATCTCCTCGCCAGGAAAAATGACATTCGATGTGCAAACCCAATAGCGGACGTCATAAGATCGTTCTCTGTCCCCATAACGGCCTCCATAAACTAATTTCCTTTTCTAATTCCTTTTACAGCGTGCCTTCAGATTATTATTTCTTGCTCTCATTCACAGTCGGTAACGAATGATGCAACAGAGAAACATGGGGAACACTGTGTGGAAGGCGAGAACACAAAGGTGTGATTATGTGGCAGTGATAAAAGTGGTCGTGCGACCTCCCAACCAGATGCGAGGAAACGCAGATCAGCAAATAGTAAGTAATTACTTTTTTTACAAAAAAAATCGCGAAGTGAACTGTTTAATAATCTAAAATTAATAAAACTGTATCATTATAGATCCCACTGATGATGCCTTAGAACAGGAGAAGGCGAAACGCGTTGGGATAAATAAAGTAACCAGCAGCAGGAAAAGGCAGTTTTATTTACAAATCAAGTAGAGAAAACAAAGTTTGTAGTCACGTAGATTTAAATATTAATTTTAGAGCCCCACATTGGGTGACATTAGAAGCGTTTCCCTTCTCTAAGGAATGAAATCTTTCAATAAAATTTTTTATCAGTAAGTGATGATATTTAGAGACAATGAGTACAAATAAATACTGGATGGCTTGCATTTCAAGACGAGAAACAGGATGCCTTAATGAGGAGGAGTGAAATTAGTTTCAGAACAAAAACATTCTCGGCTGCGAAATTATTTCACAAGGTTCATTTCATGGTTCAAATGTTTCGTGACAGATGGATTATATATTCGGTTACCCCGGTGTCTATTTTACATTCTTGCGGTTTTATGACTGATGGGTCACCTATCCAGCTACTTTTACGTAAGTTTCTATTACATTTAGTTCACATTGTATAAAGGCACATTTGCATGCCGAGCGTGGGTTTCCTCGGAAACGCGAAATATTAATTAAATAAATAATCAGTGACAAATAAATAAAGCCTATGGCACACAACTGCAGCGCTGTGTCGCTGATAAAACAAAAGCACAATTACGTTACTCTTATGTTTGATTAAGAAAGGGAGCTCTGGTAGAGGTGGTGCGAGAAGCACGTATTTTATTCTAGTGTCTGGCACACCGCCATATTTCATGTTATAGAAGAATACTGCGAGTTGCAACCAGACTAGGCACTCGATTCTGTAAAGAATTTATATTTATAAAAGTAAGTAGGATTATGAACTGTAGGCTTATTCATTGAATATATCTGATTTAACTAACTGTGTAACTTTTTATGTTTAGTAGACAATCACCTCTGTACGACGTATTGGCATGGCTGGCAAATTATTGAAATATTGAGATTTAGATTATGAGTCCGCACCTACCGCAGCAGTCTTTGGAAACGATTTATTTACGAAGTCCGATTATTTCAGTTTTATTTCACGGTCAACTACGAGTAACATTGCCTTTACGAGAAAGCCATTGTCAAGCGTCTGATACCGAATAATTAAACGTCCACGTTCCAGATAAGCAAATATTTATTACAATTACAATCACAATCACCATCATACAGATAGAATAATTAATATTTAAATAATATTTTTTTATTTTATTTATTTTATATTGGCGACTGCGTGTCGGACTTGTTATTTTGTCATTTGTTACATTGTTCTCTTTGTTTCATGTGAAAAATCAACTTTCTGGACCTGGACGTGAATGTATGAGAGATAACAAAAAATCTGAAGATATTTTCCAATTCTAAAATTTTGCGGGAAGACGCAATGAAACTTCCAGCAAAATAAGGTAAGACGCAGCATCTTTGCATTAGCAGGCTTGACCAGACGTATAATTCAGTGTATTAGCTTTTCAGTAGATTCTGTAGTGTTTCTTTCGTGCATAACAGTTTTCAGTGATAAATTTCATTCTCAGTACTTTTCCTTAAACAATAACGTATGCAACAATACCAATACACGAGTGTACAATATGGCCGACTTCTGTACGATACGTAGTAACATGGACAGCAGCCATTACCAATAATCTCAAATTCAGTTTATATTTTTAAATTAACAGACAGCCATTGTTGCTACGAGCGATTCATGCTCAACTGCATTTTATTTTAAAATCAGTGTCAAATATTTTCTTGAAACATATATCACGTGTGGCATGGTAATAACTAGAAATCAATACGCAAAAATGGAACAGCAAAGACGTACTATTCAGACGCAATCCGACTCGGACGAGAGACAAATGTTAGAAAATGACTTTACGACAGCAACCGGTAGTGACGATTTATCAAACATTGACGCAAGTGTTGACGGAAATTTTGGCAATAGGCCGTCCACTACAAAAATTTCAAAGTCTCAGTCAGAGCCCATGTTGATGCATGACGTCACGTCTAATGACGCGACGGGGGCACAGACCTTGCAAACAGTAAACATTGCCGACATGTTACAAATGCTAATGAAACAAAACGCCAAAAACATGGCAACCTTACAGACACAAAATGACGCAATTAAATCTGACCTCATAGCACTCAAGACAGGTAATGACACTTTATGTAAACGTGTGGAACTTATAGAGGCGACACTGACCAAACAGATGACTGAACTCAGTACTAAATTTTCCCAGCTTAATACGAGACAAGAAAAGACTACAACTGACGTAGCACTTTTACAGACACAAGTAAAAAACCTTAATGTCACGTGTGAAGTTCTTACTGAACAAATTCAAACATATCCTTCAGTACATGACAACCTTGAAAAACGAATTACTGACGTACAGAATAAATTTGACAATGTTGAACAACACCTGACTGACATCTTACAATCTGATGCCACAGCTCATTTTCAAAATATTAATAAAGAATTTCATGATTGGGTAGTGAACAAAGACAAACATTTTGATAGATGCTTACGTGAAAATTTACCAACAATTGTGCACGACTCCGTAGCGCAATACATTACTAATAACAAACAGCTGATCAGTGACGCAGTACAATCCGTCACTGCACCCATGAGACAATTCACCGATCGACCACAGTCTGAATGTAACGAAAATATCAGTCAAAATGCACAGTTCAGGAACCAATATACATTCGAGTATGACACACACATACCGCACACGACAAACACACAAGAACAAAACACACCACGACTACAACACATACCACGATGTGCAAACACAAA
This sequence comes from Schistocerca cancellata, assembly GCF_023864275.1. Classification (NCBI taxonomy): domain Eukaryota; kingdom Metazoa; phylum Arthropoda; class Insecta; order Orthoptera; family Acrididae; genus Schistocerca; species Schistocerca cancellata. Next base: position 815,681,841 of record NC_064627.1, on the reverse strand, counting down.
CACAAGCTATTATCATGGTAAACCACAGCAACATTATCGTAATTACTCGCCAGCTGAACATAGCAGTAATTACAGTGGAATAAATCCATATCACAATGCGAAGGAAGAAGAAAGCTTAATGAAACACAGGCAATTTCAGATTTTTATCCCAGAAAAACGAACCATTCATCCGGTGATTTTTCTTAAATCTTTTAGTAACGCATTTCGACGCACTTGGAGTGACCGGAAAAAGATTTCATATATTGTCGGTTACATCCAAGGCGATGCAGCTGTCTGGGCATACAGTCAAGCTGACGTATGTACCACGTACAGTGAGTTTGAGCGTGCTTTTCTGAACAAATTCTGGTCGCAATCCGTCCAGGAGCGACTCAGAAGACAAATTTTAGAACCTGAAACTTTTAACAGTAAAAATGGCAACTTATGCAGATATTTTGAAAAATACTTGAACATGGGACACTTTTTAGACGAACCAGTCGCAACGCGTGATATACTCCGTGCGTTGAAGGCCAAATTGCCTTTCAACATTAAAGAAAAACTCCTACATATCCTGGATGACGATTCAGATTATTTTTTAACAGCCTTAGATTCGGTTGACATGTTACTTGAAGATCAGCGCTTCGCGCGGCAAAACAGCAGCCACAATGTTTACACTAGTGGTATGCAAAACATGCAGGCTTGCCAACTCAATTCTGGCGCGCCCACTGTTGGATACGCGGTACAGCAAAAACAGCAAACTCACATGCCGTTTCAATACGAAAATCAAAATCAACACGCGTATTCCAATACAAACAATAGTTACAACAGTAATAACACTTCATGCGGCAATCCATACAAAAGGCACCGCGGTAATAACTACAACGGTAACAACGGATACAAAGGCAACAACAAAAACACAAACAGAAATAGAAATAATAATAACTACGAGCCAAGACAGCATCAAGGTTGGACTCGTAACGATCAGTACTTCCATTCAAACTCTGCTTTACCACAGCAGCCACCAGGACAAAATTGGAGCATACCTTACGACCGACAGGTAAGTTATAATGCGCAACAGCAACAACAACCGCAAAAGTTTGGAGATCATAATAGGCAATATCCGAATGTGAATATAATAGAAATGACACCTGATGCACAACCTCAATCTGTGTCAGTACCTAGTACAAATGCTAATCCGACAAACTAGAAACAGTCACTTCTATGCCCCAGGTCGTGGCTGAAGAATTCTTGCGGGGCGACTGCAATGTTAATCAGTTATTTGACACCACAATTGAACAACAAAATATTGATATGCCTAATAATACTAAACAAAAACTACCTGTTTTATTTATAAGATACAACCACAATGAGAATATATCAGATGAACTTTTACAAGACAGTACACAATGTCGTTCAAACACAAATGAAATTGTTTTAGCATCTACTACTGGTGTAGTAGGTGGGATTCCAACTACTATTATCCTAGATACAGGTGCAGCTGTGAGCGTTTTGTCTTTTAATTTCTATAAAAAGATGGGTGAATTGGAACCTGTGCCTGAGTTTCCTGCCCAAAACTGTAAAATAACTACTGCACTAGGTAATAAGTCATGTAGGGTAACGAAGCAAGTTTTTGTAAACATTAAAATAGGTAATGGAACCGTACAATGGCCATTCCTGGTTGTACAAAACCTTGTGACAAATTGCATATTAGGAATAGATATTATGAGCGAGAAGGACTCTATTATAGACTTCTCCAAAGGTAAATGTATTTTAAATGATAAAGGCAGTGTAATTATTATTGATTTGGACAGGAGAACTCTAAAGCATGACAAACACTGTACAGGGTACAAGGTTCAGTTAGTACTTGACAATGACATTCAAGATATGCAAACACACTCATCTGACACAGAGCTAATGGACTTGAAAACATTGCTTGATCATAAGATAAGTGAAGCTACAGCTCTCAGTGTACATGAACGTATAAAACTACAGGAAGTGTTATCCAAATATTTACAAGTTTTTACCAAACGATTAGGTGTTATCAACACGTATGTATACAAGATTGAAGTTAAGCCTCACAAGATATTCTACCACAAGACATATAACGTACCGTTATCTCAACGACCTGCTGTGTGGCAAGAATTAAAACAAATGTTAGACTGGAAGGTCATTGAACCATCCACCTCACCTTATTGTAGTCCTCTACTTGTTGTCAAAAAATCAAATGGAAGCATTAGGTTAGTGTTAGACGCACGAGCAATTAATGAAATAATTTTACCGGTTCACACAAAACCCAAAAATTTAGAAGAGCAATTACAGAAATTTCTAGATGCAAAATATTTTTCCACAATAGATCTCGCTAATTCGTTTTGGCAGGTGGGTATCACTCCTGATTCACGGAAATATACTGCATTTATGTTCGGGGGGCGAACCTATCAGTTTTGTGTTCTACCTTTCGGACTGAATGTCAGCTCTGGGGTATTCATTACAGCCCTGGATACCGTGCTTGGCGACGATTTAGTTGAGACAGTCACACACTATGTAGATGATATACTGATAGCTACACAGTCTTGGAAGGAACACGTTGGCACACTTCAAAGAATTTTAGAAAAATACGCACACCGAGATCTTAGAGCATTTCATGCTGAATAATGTCAAAGTCATACCCATCAAAATATTGCTAAGCAACTCGAAAAACTCTGTTTTTACAACACAGATAATAAGTAGTGTAGAAATTTTCATTTCAGCGGTTCCAGAGTCGCAGTTGAAGGCAGAAGAACTCTTGTTTCAGCGCGCGCCACCACCTGGAAGACGGAATATCAAAATAAAATTTATGATTACGTAGCAGTGAATGATATATTAATTTTTCACGGAACATTTGTTATTGTAGGTACCACTGACTTGGTATGACACCTGACGAACCGACAGACGTCATCTGTGAAGCGATCTTTTACTTTGAGAAATAGATTAGACGCACATCTCTCAACACGAAAAGCATCTATCAGTAGTCAAGGCCACACAGACATTCTACACACACGCACAAAACGCGAGGAATCGAACATTTTTTCTCTCTTACTATTTTGAATATTTATTGAGTAGTGAAAACGCCTGGTCTTGCCTACTGATGTAATGAATGTTGTGTCTAACCTATCTTAATTTCAGATGACATCACGTGACACAATGTAATAACCTATAGCTATGTAATGATGATGCAAACATGTTTATGTGCAACTGTATTATGTTTATGCTAAGAAAATATGTGACGTGTGTATGTATAATTACTTATTTTTTTTAACTGATGTATCATGTAACTGTTACTATGTAAAAAATTTGAACAAAACGAGTGCCAAAAAGACATTGCATAGTGAACCTCTGTTCACGGACATTAACAAACATTACTAACTCTGCAACTACGCAGAAACCTATGTGAAAGAAACGGTTAATGCCATTCATTATGCAGCGTATCTATGTAAACGCGATGAATGATTTCTTTGATTAATAACTACGAACATTTAGGTGAGCTATATTCAGCAAAAAAAAAAAAAAAAAACTGAAAATGTGAAGTGCATAATTCCTGCATCGTCTAGTGACATTACTACAGTACCTAACTTCAAGATGTTAACTGGATTAAATGGACACAAAGTGCCTGTCCAGAAAACAACACGACGGGTGGAAGAATTTTGGTTGGAACTTCAGGGAATGAAATGTTCTCGAAATGTGACGGACACTCTTACCTGGACTGTCCAAGGATCGACGCCAGCTATGTGCCGTCCGAGGTTCTGCAACCAAGCTTCCACGGAATGCACGGAACTGCACGTGGACCAATTACTCGACGGGTCACGTCTGATCTGTAATGAGCAATGCCTTTAGTCACAACGAACTGCATCACAACGACTATAATGGAAATGGGAAATGGACACGCTTATGTATTAATCACGTTGTTATACAACGATGTTACTGTGATCAAAAAAAAAAAAAACTTTACCACGACGATACTAACCTATAAAAAAAATTATTGTGCAGCAGATGAATATGAACTGTAATAACGACACGATGTGTATAGGTCAACGCACCTGAAACATACGGACATTTTTCTTTGAAGTATTTCAAAACAATACTATGTAACTAAGAACATTCAACAATCTAAGTTGTATTGTGTGATAACAAATATCGTAAATTTAAAACTAAGTTACCTGTCATAGAATGTAGTCTTCATATGTAATCTTGGTTGAATATTTTCTTTGTGCAACGACTGAGAAACACGCGCACACGAACAATATGAACTGCAATACTGTGCCGCGTGATCTAACTGTACGATATAACGGCAGTGCCGGAGTCACACAGACGCTTCTGCGCATGCGCGCACTCTATCTGCCAACATAAGAACTTTTACGGCGCACCCGCGTCATTCAAATTTTGTATATAATGTGTATAATGTAAGTCATGTAAATAGTTGTAGATAACTTAGATTTTCTTGTGCCTTTAGGTGAATTGCTCGCCTGCAGGTGTGTCCTTTCGCCTCGCAATTCAGGGGGCAATATAAAGGCACATTTGCATGCCGAGCGTGGGTTTCCTCGGAAATGCGAAATATTAATTAAATAAATAATCAGTGACAAATAAATAAAGCCTATGGCACACAACTGCAGCGCTGTGTCGCTGATAAAACAAAAGCACAATTACGTTACTCTTATGTTTGATTAAGAAAGGGAGCTCTGGTAGAGGTGGTGCGAGAAGCACGTATTTTATTCTAGTGTCTGGCACACCGCCATATTTCATGTTATAGAAGAATACTGCGAGTTGCAACCTGACTAGGCACTCGATTCTGTAAAGAATTTATATTTATAAAAGTAAGTAGGATTATGAACTGTAGGCTTATTCATTGAATATATCTGATTTAACTAACTGTGTAACTTTTTATGTTTAGTAGACAATCACCTCTGTACGACGTATTGGCATGGCTGGCAAATTATTGAAATATTGAGATTTAGATTATGAGTCCGCACCTACCGCAGCAGTCTTTGGAAACGATTTATTTACGAAGTCCGATTATTTCAGTTTTATTTCATGGTCAACTACGAGTAACATTGCCTTTACGAGAAAGCCATTGTCAAGCGTCTGATACCGAATAATTAAACGTCCACGTTCCAGATAAGCAAATATTTATTACAATTACAATCACAATCACCATCATACAGATAGAATAATTAATATTTAAATAATATTTTTTATTTTATTTATTTTATAATTGTCTACGTTGCCGTGCAAGGTAGGACCATGCCATTTCCCTGTATTTGTATGTAATTGAGTGTTTTTTCTCTTTTCTTTTTTGGTACATCTTCTTCTGATGACGCAAAAGGATGAAACGCGTCGTTGACATTAAATAACTTCGCAAGTGAGATTGTTTTTATTCGGAAACACTTTTAAACCAGTTGCTGTAACAGCCTGCCGTGATAGAATGAGAAATTTTTAGTACAATTGGTCTCTTTTTAGAAAAATGCCACAAAATACAGAGAATCATAGGTCATCATTAATTTATGAAATAGTACATCGTCAAAAGTAAACCGTGAAGGGGGATACATCAGACCACTGAGGCGATTGAAGATGTCTTTCTTTGGTGTTAGACAAGCAATCAGTTTAACAGACATCTTATAAAAATGTGTGCAAAAATGAGGACACGATCGGCAAATAAATCTCAGGATGGTTCTGCTCTGTAATAACGAATAAATAACAAGAGAACATCGAAGTATCCGGGCGCTTTACCACCAAACAATCTGCCCTCAATCTTTCAGATGTGGCAGCTGAAACAGTAGGAAAATACATATAAAATTATATTCGTCACACTGTAATCGAGGAAAGCAAGGCTTTTTTAAATAACGTTAATTTGTATCAAAATTACGACATAATCTATTTTGATCCAACACAGGACAATGCCATAATGTGTTCATAGTTCGACATCAGATAGAGAAAAGGCGCAGATATGAGGAAGGACAAACTGAAGATAGCTATTTCCTAACGTAAAAAATGGATAGCACGACTTCTCGATGCTTCTAACGATGCAGCTCGTGAATTACAGCCTCTGGCCATGTTATGTTATTCCATAAGATACGAAAAGGAAAAATACATTACATCGAAATAAATGATTCAAGTACTTGACACATATCCCACACCAGCGAATGTAATGTTTAACAATTTCGTTCTCTATTGTCACTGTATACTACTCCCGTTTCTATTGATTATGCGGTTTTGTAAAGCTGCCTTCAATAACTGACTATAACAGCACTGTAAGCTGTCATTATAATTTGTTATTAACACCCAAACTGGCGCGCGGCGTACTTTGTACACAAGTCAAGAATAGCTGTCTTTATGTTACCAATGTGAACATATATGAGCAATATCACAGTTAAGTCTTAGTTTAATTAAACAATGATAAAATAAAGTTACGTTACACGAGGTAAATCATGGCTTAATTAAAGAATAATAAAATAAAAATTGATTATATAACGTTATTGCCGATTACACGTGTTAACCGCTTACACTTGTTAACCTATAGTGATGACCCACTGTACGCTTTATACAGCACAACTGAATCAGATCCCAGCCAACTACTTATTAGATCGCTAATTATCTCTCAGAAAACTGCCTCATTATGGGACTGTGCTGCTAGCGTCCAGTCTGTGTCTTTTTTTGCATGGATCGTAAAGTTTTTTTCTCGCCTAGCTCGTTGTTTATTGAATTTTACTTCTGCTCCCTTGTTAAGTGGTATTTCAAGTTAGACGGCACTGAATTCTGCACGCACCCACTGCCATGACTATTTTCAGCGCCGCTGCCACATTGTTATAGAAGGATCGTTATGCTACTTTAAATGTGGCGGCTAGATGTGATGCTTCTAGTCTTGTGTCTTGATGTAGCAGTTAACCAAGTGAATTGGTACCTAGCAGTTACGCCAAAATAGAATCTTACAGCTGGGAACAGAATATTCACTGCTTCACTCTGTGTCAGTCACTTCAACATAATGAATTAACGAATAATTTATGAAACAGCTAATGTGTGGTATTTAATAGAGTACTGTAGTTTGCCTACTGTGGTAATAAGCTCCTGAGCGTGGTTAATGTATTATGTGTACGAAAGAAAAAAACTGTAAATTGACATCACGACATCGAAGTCAGTATACTGGCTTATATGGTGCAGACAACTGGTACCAAGAAACAATATGTTTACTGCTTTTGAAAAAAAGAAGAAGTTCTCAAAATGTGTAAGCATTTACTGCAAATAGCGTTGGTAAGAAGCCATACGTTGGAGTACTGGTCGAAAAATACTGTAATCGAGATTCGTTACTGCATTAAGGGATAGACGAAAAATCTATTTATAACGTTCGTTTCACATCCGAATCCGCTTAAAAAAAGGACAGATATACCGCGTTTAAATGTGGTGGACTAGATGTCATACGCCTAGCAACATAACAACCCTTTTTCAGAATTTACCAATACCAATGGAACACCTGTTGATGAACATCTGTTAATGAAAATTTGTTTAAAAAAATTGTTATCTTAAATGTTCTACACAATTACGCAACGCTGAAAGCAACAGTTTGCTGCCGTATTACAAATGGGATCGTTTCTGTATAGGGTAAAATGCCAATCATTTTAATATCTGATTTCATGTACACACATCATCTGGAAAGTGTGTCTTTTCTCCTAGCCATGTTCTGCTCTGGTGCGTACGACCTCACGTGATCTGCTCAACACGAATTGCCGGCCGCGGTGGTCTCGCGGTTCTAGGCGCTCAGTCCGGAGCCGCGCGACTGCTACGGTCGCAGGTTCGAATCCTGCCTCGGGCATGGATGTGTGTGATGTCCTTAGGTTAGTTAGGTTTAAGTAGTTCTAAGTTCTAGGGGACTGATGACTTAAGATGTTAAGTCCCATAGCGCTCAGAGCCATTTTTTGAACCAACACGAATTCTGATGGGCGACTGCATGTAACATCCAGTCTGCTCCATGTAGATGCAATGTAACCATCGACTTTTTAAGCAGGTACAGCTTTATAGACAGTATTTTCATGTTGGCCTGTACAGTGTACAGTGAAGAGTTCCGATTCTGCCATTATTCCGTTCAATACTCCAACATATGACTACTTATCTTGCTGCTTACAGTAAATACAAATATCTCTCTGTCTTTAAAGCAATATCAGAATACTTATAATGCATTTTGTAATAACTTCTTCTTCTTTCAAAATGCGATTTAAATATTCTTTCTTTAAGGCAGTTGCCTTCACCATACAATTACTTAAGTTTTCCCTTCTTATCTTTGATGTTCTCCATTTCTAGTTCTTTTCATATACATCACACATTAACCGTGCTTATGACCTTTAAAGCAATATGCGAATATTTCTAATGCATTTTGAGATAGCTTCTTCTTCTTTTAAAATGCAATTTAAATATTACTTCTTTATGGCAATGTCTTCACCATGTAATTACTTAAGTTTTCCCTTCTTATCCTTGATGTCCTCCATTTCTAGTTCTTCTTCTTCATATACATCACACATCAACCGTGCTTATGACCTTATTACCGCAGGATTCCAACTGCAAACGCTGTTAGACACTAAGCCACTGCCCCATAAGTTATTCCTTAATTTATTGTGTAAGGTAGAGATTGGCTTAGAGCACAGTGGAGTATTTTGTAAATAACATGTTTTTGCTCTCTTCGTAGAATAAAGTACACGATCCGTGCTGTTCCCAGCTACACGATTCAATTTAGCATAAACTGGTAGACATCCATTCATTTGCTAAGATGCTACTTCTAAGCATAAGACCAGGAGTTCAGCAGCTAGTCTGCCACATCTACATGTAATTTAATCCGTTTTAATAGGGTTTAGCGTCTTTTATTAGTAATTACGACGTCCTCGGTCCTGGATTAGAACTCCACCACCGCTTAAATTTTGAATAATAATCAGCATTGGCGGCCTACGACTTACGGAATGAAAAGTCACTCTCAGTCTGCCAATGGTCTTGTCAAAGAAGGCGGAGGAGCGGACAAATGTTCAGATAATTTTCTTACCTTGTGGTGGCAAACTCCCCACAAAGGCGGAAGAATCAGCAGTGATCAACGGCATGAGGGCATGAGGATGCATAGGGTAATGGGAATCACTATTGCAGGACGAGTGACCTGTAACTGAAAAAATGTCATTATGATCGCTCCAGTGGCAAAAGATTCCAGATAATTCCGATTTCGAATCTCTGGGAGGTGACTGCCAAGGACGAGGTGATTATGAAAAACATATTGAATAACCAAAGATAGGATAATGTTCTACGAGTCGGGGCGTGGAATGTCAGAAGCTTGAATGTGGTAGGGAGACTGGAAAATCTGAAAGGTAAAATGTGATACAAGAAGAGACAGGATCCGATTTAGAAGCGAGAGGGGATCCAATACTAGAATGAAATTATAAAAGAGCTTTGGAAGATGCATAACATTCCATCAAAATTTCTAAAATGGTGGCAACAAATCAGTTATTCACGTTGGTGTGCAGATGTATAAGTCTGGCGACATACGTATATATGACTTCTGAAAAAAATCATCCACACAATTGCGAAGACTGGAAGAGCTGACAAGCGCGAGAACTATCGCAAAATCGGCTTAACAGCTCGTGTATCCAAGTTGCTAACAAGAATAATTTACAGAAGAATCGAGAAGAAAATTGAGGATATGTTAGACGACGATCAGTTTGGCTTTACGAAATGTAAAGCCACCAGAGGAGTAATTCTGGCGTTGCGGTTGATAATGGAAGGAAGAACAAAGAAAAATCAAGACACGTCCATAGGATTTGTCTACCTGAAAAGGCCTCCGACAATGTCAAATGGTGCAAGATTAGGGGTAGACTAGGGAGAGGGATGGGTAACGCACAACATGTACAAGAGCCTGTGTCAGATATTAACAGAACTCTTTTGCCAGTGATAGTCTGCTCTTGACGTCTTGCTTGCTCCGTCTGCCATTGACTGATTTCATGCCTAGGTTGTAGAATTCCCTAAGTTCATCTACTTCGTGACCAGCAATCCTGATGTTAAGTTTATCGCATTTCTCATTTCTGCTACTTCTTGTTACTTTCGTTTTTCTCTAATTTACTCTCAATCCATATTCTGTACTCATGAGGCGGTTCATTCCAGTCAGCAGATCACGTAATTCTTCTTCAATTCCACTCATAATAGGTCATCAGCGAATCGCATCATTGATACCCTTTCACCTATAATTTTAATTCCACTTATGACCCTTTCTTTGATGTCCATCATTCCTTCTTCCTTGTAGAGATTGAACAATAGGTGCGAAAGACTGCATCACTATCTCACACCCTTTCTAACCCGAGCTCTCAGTTGTTGGTCTTCCATTCTTGTTATTCCCTCTTCACTCTTGTACATGTTGTACGTTACCTGTCCATTCCTATAGTTTACCCTTAATTTCCTCAGAATTTCAAACATCCTGCACCATTTGATACTTTTTCAGGTAGACAAATCCTATGAACGTGTCTTGATTTTTCTTTAGTCTTGCTTCCATTATCAACCGTAACGTCTGAATTGCCTTTCTGGATCCTTTACCTTTCCCAAAGCCAAACTGATTGTTGTCTAGCTTATCCTCAATTTTATTTCCCATTCTCCTGTAAATTATTCTTGTAACCAACTTGGATGCATAAGCTGTCAAGCTGATTGTGCGATAATTCTCGCACATTTCAGCTCTTGTAGTCTTCGTAATTGTGTGGATAATATTTTCCCGAAAGTTAGATCGTACGGTACATCGACAGACTCATACAACGTACAGATCAACGTAAGTAGTCGTTTTGTTTTCACTTCCCCCAATGGTTTAAGAAATTTTATGTTATGATTCTAATTCCAGGTCCCCAGTCTCACCTAAATCGAACCCTGCCTCTTCTTATATCATGTCAGACAAATCTTCCTCTTTCATAGGGGCCTTCAATGTAGTCTTTCTACCTATCTGCTCTCTCCTCTGCATTTAAAACGGGAATTCTGGTTGCGGTCTTAATGATGCCATCTCTGCTTTTATTTCATGGACGGTTGTTTTGCCTTTACTCAAAGAAGGGAAAGCAGAAAGGTGGAAGGAGTATATAGAGGGTATATATAAGGGCGATGTACTTGAGGACAATATATATATATGGAAACACTGGTAGAAGCCGACCTCGGGGAAGATCAGTTTGGATTCCGTAGAAATGCTGGAACACGTGAGGCAGTACTGACCTTACGACTTATCTTAGAAGAAAGATTAAGGAAAGGCAAACCTACGTTTCTAGCATTTGTAGACTTAGAGAAAGCTTTTGACAATGTTGACTGGAATACTCTCTTTCACATTCTGAAGGTAGCAGGGGTAAAATACAGGGAGCGAAAGGCTATTTACAATTTATACAGAAACCAGATGGCAGTTATAAGAGTCGAGGGACATGAAAGGGAAGCAGTGGTTGGGAAGGGAGTAAGGCAGGGTTGTAGCCTCTCCCCGATGTTCGTCGATGACATTGTAATTCTGTCAGAGACAGCAAAGGACTTGGAAGAGCAGCTGAACGGAATGGACAGTGTCTTGAAAGGAGGATCTAAGAAGAACATCAACAAAAGCAAAACAAGGATAATGGAATGTAGTCGAATTAAGTCGGGTGATGCTGAGGGTATTAGATTAGGAAACGACACACTTAAAGTAGTAAAGGAGTTTTGCTATTTGGGGAGCAAAATAACTGATGATGGTCGAAGTAGAGAGGATATAAAATGTAGACTAGCAATGGCAAGGAAAGCGTTTCTGAAGAACAGAAATTTGTTAACATCGAGTATAGATTTAAGTGTCAGGAAGTCGTTTCTGAAAGTATTTGTATGGAGTGTAGCCATGTATGGAAGTGAAACATGGACGATAACTAGTTTGGACAAGAAGAGAATAGAAGCTTTCGAAATGTGTTGCTACAGAAGAATGCTGAAGATTAGATGGGTAGATCACATAACTAATGAGGAGGTATTGAATAGAATTGAGGAGAAGAGGAGTTTGTGGCACAACTTGGTCAGAAGAAGGGACCGGTTGGTAGGACATGTTCTGAGGCATCAGGGGATCACAAATTTAGCATTGGAGGGCAATGTGGAGGTTCAAAATCGTAGAGGGAGGCCAAGAGATGAATACACTAAGCAGATTCAGAAGGATGTAGGTTGCAGTAAGTACTGGGAGATGAAGAAGCTTGCACAGAATAGAGTAGCATGGAGAGCTGCATCAAACCAGTCTCAGGACTGAAGACCACAACAACAACAACAACAACAACAACAAATGCTGAGTCAGGCCTTCCTGCGCATAAGCAATTCAACTGAATACATGGTCACCAAGAGACATCCCAGAAAGGCGTTGGCGGAGGCCGCAGAGCCATGGTTCCATGGCGAAAGCATACAACAGTGCAGAGAGCGGGCAGCCATGATGCACCGAACGGCGGGTCAAGATGGCAGGAGGGAGATGTCGTTGTAGAATACTTGGAACGTAACTCTACGAAGAAGATGCATTACAACGTCTACAGTAGTAACAGGTATCCCATATTGAAGAGTACCCTTTCCAGGTAATCGTGATCGACCCGATCGGACACCTGGCTGAAGTGAAGAGCTGCCAAACGTCCAGTCATACGACGACCGTGAGCCAGAGCGATTACGTCCCGATAGGGGCAGATGGTAGTGTGGGTGTCATTGGCACCTATCTAAGAAATTTGATCAGAAATTTGCAGCAGCTGGGTAAAGAGCTTTGTGTCGCCTTTGAGTAACGTCAAACGGCTGTAATCGCATACCCATGACGTAGCACGAGGCTTGTGGGTGTGAATAAGGAAACATCGCGGAAACCGTCCGGTATCTGCATGAGAGGTGTCATAAGGTCCCGACAAATTTCCGTCCACACCGGTGCCAATACGGGACGAAGTGTCTCTTAAAACTCAAGTGCAATGCCGTCAGGGTCAGGCGACGTGTTCGAAGAACCCGCCAGGATAGTATCGTTGGTTTCTTCCTCCGTGACGTCGGCAAGCACTCCATTGTTGAATCCCCAGGAACTGACCCAAACAAGAGTATGAAGATCGCTGTAATGTCAGGATGGTGACGCTGTGCAGAGTAGACGAAACATGATGTGCACAGAGGGCAGACCCTATATCGCTTTGTGGATCTAAGCGGCGCCCATCATCATTCGTAAAAACATTCAAGTTCTTCAACGATGGCGATGTTCCGCTGCCACATGAAACATACATGGAAGCTCCTGCGCTAATCCGCAGTATGTACGCGCCCTAACCATAGCTCCTTCAAGGTGACGTAGAGAGAGTGATATGTGGTGTGCATTGACACGATTCACTATTGCTCGATGCTCTGGCGAATACGACGCCGTACTATATTCCTAGAGAATTGTGAAACAGACCTCCCTTCTGTGACCAATCACGGAATGCAGAGGGCAGGCTTCGCGCAGAGCAGCCACCATGACAGGGCAGACTGATATGCAACACAGCGCTGAAGACAAGCTGTCCACAGGGTCTCAATGAGTTGGCGGCATTCGGATGAAGTAAGGCGGATTGTGTTTAAGTCAAGTCACAACGTTTGGCGGCAGAGACTGATGGCACAGACATATGTGTCATGGTTAGAGAACGCAATGGGCCAGACTTCATCCTCATACACCCCGCTGACAATGTCGCGGAAGATGTAAATACGATCGAGGAGTCATAGTGAAATGCGTAAACCCTGGACGATCACCATGAACATACACCCGAGGATCAACAAAAACTGAGGTCTGGAGAATTGTCGCTAGCACTGCGCATGGAAAGTGACGTACTAGTTGGTCTTTGGGTGCCTGTCTGGAGCTAAAATCGCCTCTCACGATCAAAGCGTCCTGCTGACCCAAGAAAAGATGGGTGACTCACGTTCACGGCGGCGACCCGAAACAGACGGCGCATAGACGTTGATAATTCTGATGCCATTAAACGTGAGAGCCATGCCTCTGGCATCAGGGAGAGTTGCAACTGTATCAGCGAGGATACCGGCACGTAGAAGGATCGTCACACAACTACCCGTAGGGGAAAACATGGGAAACGTGCTGTAAAACCATGGAAAACACAAAATGTTACTATTTACACCTCCTGAAGGAGGGCAACGTCAACGTCTGCAGCATACAGCATGTCATGGATTAAGGCCAGGTTTTGCTGTACGCATACAGTATTGACATTGACTGTGGATATGATAAGTCTTTAAAACTGCCATCGCCAGGAGGACGGGCGACTCAAACATGGGGGAAGCATGGGGAGCTACCTATTAGACCCCCATGGAAGGGCACATCACTGTGAAAGGGAGGGAGCCGACCCAACTAAGGGGGTCCAATGCTCTCTAGTGCTCCAGAACGTCCATCCTTAGCATCGACATCGTCCGCTCAGAAGACAGAGGTCTCACTGGGCCAGTTCTGTGGAACTTTACCAGAGGTGGCCCACAGGTGGTATCAGGCACAGGATAGGAGGCGACCGCATCAGGCGCAGGTGGGGGAAGGTCGGAGTCCGTAGGCGGATGCTGACTGGAGACGGAGGCTGGGAAAGACGTTGCGTCGTCAGGTGCAAGGGCGTCAGAGGACAGATCATCAGCAGTACGAGTGTCGTTATCCTGTACTCACATCCGACAGAGGCAGTCATCAGAAGAGGCACGCCATTGTCTCTTCCGTTTCCTCTGCTACCATTGCCTCCAACTATGTTGTTCCATGTCGGATGTCGGGCGGCTATCGTTCGACAAGTGGCCAGATGGTACGCTCCATGATCAACAACCATGGGGTTGGGACGGACGGCTTGCCTCTGCTGACGACCACGCCCGTTGGTACTGCCTCCTACTGTATTGTAAGCGAGACAGGCAAAACGTGAATCGTGTTGTCGAAAGGAGTCGACGCCGGTGCCAATTGATTCAGAGGGGGACAGCAGGCAGCCCCACCACAAACGCATAAGATAGAGGGAGCACAGTGGGTGCCGAAGGGAGAGTGAATTCTCCGAACGGAATCTGAAGCAGTCTACCTCAGAGACATTAATAACGGACATGGCCTTCCTGGCCACAATCTGAACAATCCCGCAGCTGCCCATCGTACATGACGACAGCAATGCAGCCGACAAATACCATGCAAGAAGGCACGTGATTCCTCAGTTCAGTTTTTATCTGCCAGACCCAATTGAGGACACAGTATATGTAGAACGTCTTCCACGTTTCAGCAGTGTGACTGAAGACGTTGCCATAAGGTTTAAAGGTGGCCACGACAACTTCCACGGCATTTCAGATCGTTTAAATAAACAATGTATGCAAAATAAAAAATTACATCCGCAATATCCAGCAGCCCAGCACAGACTGAGTCGTTTTCCCACCAATTCCAAGGAAGAGGTGATGGTTGGATGGCTTAGGTTACTGGAGGTAGCTAGCCTAAGTGATCTTTCTTCCCGCAAATTTTCCCCACCAAAATTTTTCCACCGTTTTCTTGGGGAGGGGAAGGAGTGGTGGTGGGAGGGAAGGGGGTTAGATTCGTGGAGGTAGCCCAATTGACCTCTTTTCCCATCAAAATTTTAACTTCCCACCATGACATCACTGCGATGTTGCCACAGCTATCTCCATCATCTTGGATTCGCAATCTTGAATAAATTTGGCAACAATGCCAACTAACGTGCGCACGCTCGCAAGCAGCACAACAGGCGAGTCGCAAACGTGCTCGTTTCACCATTGACGATACAGGTGGTGTTAGTCCTTTGTAGTGCTTTACAGACTACGCTTGGACTCTTTAGTAAAAAGTAGAAAGTTTTTCTCTCTTTACGGTGGAGGGAGTGCTCCTGATTCTGTTAAAGACAGTCATATAGTTACTCAAAGTGATCTGTGTTATCATAACGTCAGGTACCTAATTCTACTTTTTATAAACGCTTGCACTGTGGCCTATTCCAGTACTTTTTACGGCTGGTTACACTTGACAACGACAAAATGTGGCCATACAAACGTCATTTTTCGATGCACCTGCAGTGCAGTTTCACAATAAACCATAGTCAGTGACTGATACACTCGTTCTTTTCCTTAAGCCTTACGGTCCAATTTGGCCAGTAGACAGAATGTCTTGACAAGCTGGGACCTGCAAAAGTGCGAGACAAATCCTTTTAGCAGTCATTGAGTTGGTAGAATAGCATGTGTATAGGGGCAGACTGGAATTTGCAGAATTTCGAGTTCAGTCGAATATTTAATGTAGATGAGCCCAGAAGTCAGTGCAAGGAGCGTTATGTCGTAGCAGTGATTGTGATCCTGTACCTAGAGAGGACATTTTCCTAAGAAATCAGCTAAGAGTTCAGCAGTTTACAAAAACTAGCCCATACACTACTGCTGATTGTGCTGAATAAAATATGGAGCTTAGTTATGTTTATAAATAGGCTAGAGTTTTTAGATGGCGTAGCACTCTGTGACGCACACAAATTTCTCATAGAGGTCTAACGTTTCTAAATTTTCGCAGGGTGTCCTAAGATGTTGTACACTGTAATGTCAAAGAACCCTACATTAACAGTCAGCACAATTTTGCAGAATATGCTGCGACGTCACACACACTGCACTTTCAGATTACCTCGCCTCATCATTTTTAACTCTGCTACTAATGTTCTGCTATAGCAAATGATAAGAACTCTTGTAACTGGAATAATAAAAAAATAAGTTCTTGTAACAAATAACCACACTGTAACCCTTTCACTACAGAGCACAGACGTAGAAAGCTGAGCAAATCGTCTAAGATGGGTGGAGCCCTACTGTTATTGACCAAGAGCAGCAGCCTGTAATTGTACATAGGTAGATAATAGTTAGTATTTGATGCACTGTTTCTTTTTCTTAAAAGCTACTAAATAGCACTGCTTGACGATATTGTGGCCCTACTTAGTCAATAAATCTAGCAATCATCAGCTTGGTGGAAATGCAACTCTGTAGGGATGGCAAAATTGAGAGATGCCTAATAGAGATATTACAGCGAAACAATACTCTAACATATGCGATGCCTAACACATATTCACAGTACCTGAGTATTTAACTCAATATTTGTGGATTGCTTCGAGAATATGTCCAATACTTCGCTGGTAGATGCTAGAGGCATTAATTGCGCTAATAGTGGCTACAACGATGATATGTTCAGCTACCCACATTTTTTTTTCACTTTTGCGGAATATGCTATGATATCGCACACAGTGCAACGTCAAAGTATCTCACCTTGTCATTATTTTCTTAACTCTATCATCCATCACATGGATGGTAACGGGGGCCGGCCGCGGTAGCCGAGCGGTTCTAGGCGCTTCACTCCGGAACCGCGCGACTGCTACGGTCGCAGGTTCGAATTCTGCCTCGGGAATGGATGTGTGTGATGTCCTTAGGTTCGTTAGGTTTAAGTAGTTCTAAGTTCTAGGGGACTGATGACCTCAGATGTGAAGTCCTATAGTGCTCAGCGCCATTTTGATGGTAGCGGTTCAGCATCATTAATGCATAGCACTCAAATATTCTATTAATGTAAATGTGACTCTACAAGAACACATCTAGCAGTTCGTTTTTTGGCTGGTACATCTGCATTTTGGTTTATCCCCAAGACTTTACCGTGGCTGGTACATCTGCATTTTGGTTTATCCCCAAGACTTTACCGATTTCCGATTGGGCATCGTACCAAATTGGCAATTTTGTTCTCTGTTTTTACCAATTTCTAGATTTGGTGCCACTTGACTAACATTTTACAGACTGTTATAAGACCATTATTGTATACTATCGAAGTATCTAACTGTGGCACGTGTGTGATGTGTGTATGGCATACGTATTGTGTATGTACAATGCATTCACGCCTATTTGTGGTGTAACTGAAGTGTGGAAGTGTGTGTGTGGCGTAATTGTGTTGCAGTTGTGTCGCAGTGGTCTCACAGCTGCCAGGAATGACGATGCTGATGTGACTACGTGACTGCCAGATGCTGGTCTCGGCGATTTCAGGAATGTTAATGCTTATGTCATCAGTTCTGGGAATGCTGATGCTGACATCAGCTATTAAGACCAAATACTCAGTGATCCTCTACTGTTGGGACAATGAACCCCTTTCCAAAGAACCTCCTAGTGTTTTGGATGACAGCTTAATACCCATGGACGACGATGGCTCTACAACGCTCATGGTGCATTACACATAATATGCTTCTACACCCTGTGGAAACGGCGAAAGAAGATGCTACAAACTACTATGCCAGTGTGTCTATTTTAAATGATTAGGAGTGTAGATTCGTTCTGTATAAGCCCCGTGTGTGTCAGCCATCGAGTAGTCCCATTGGCGCCAAGCCTTCTCATCCATGTCTTGCGTGATATTCTCGGCAGTTTTCGTAATGCTTCTACTCAGTTCTTGTAAAAGCAGAGACCGCATGTGACTTTACCTTTTTATTAATTCACTCGGGTAAGAAAAACAATATGTAGGCTGACAGGTACAGAAAGTGATGCCTGCGTTCGATAACTGACCATCCGACGGCATTTAAAAAAAATTGGGGACTCTGGAATGTTCGGATATTGTGGGGTTCTATGTTCTTGTAAAATGAACCGCTGTTCCTGCTGAACTTCCATCGTGAAATATTCTCGCGTTTTGAGGCACATGTGCAATGTTATAATATAGGTTACCTTCATTTCACGAGAATAACTTCATGCTTCCTCCAGTTAGTCCGATTTGCGTTGAATATCACTGTTAGTAGTTCGTTCCTAGACAGAATAAACGTCTTACATTTTGTTGACACATCACACCTTGTTGAATCCCCACATTCAGAGTTCATGTACAGTTCTCTCATTCTAGGTAATTGTGTACTTCATTACAATCGTTGGTATAAAGTACATTTCAGTCGTACATAACCTCCTCGGATAGGAAATTTTCACAAACTTTGGCTTCTTGAAACGGTGTGATAAGGTCTAGAAATTTAGTACTAACTAGCTGTTACCCTCAGCTGTTCTTGTATATTAATAGTTTTGTTGTGATGAGTAAGTAAGCTGTTGTACATGCAACAGCGTGAGCTGCCCTCACATGTCTCCCTCTCGGCTGAGGACAGCTCGTGATGTGTGCGCCTCTCTCCCCTCTCCCTGGCTGTCACAAACCACGATGTGTCGCCACGCACAGCGTTGCTGGGAAGCAGCTCGTACAGAGGGGCGCGGACAGGAGCCTGTACTTGTGCATCCTGTTACTAAGTAGCTACACATCATACAAAGTGTACATTGGGGAAAAAATACTGTGCGAATGTGGATTAAACACACTGAAGATTGTGCAAGCGTTATATTTATTACTTTGAATTATATCACATAGCATGCATCAGCCACTAAAAGCATTAGCACATATATTTGTATGATAAACTTGAAAAGTCAAAGAGAAAGTAGTTTTTTCCCTAACTGCTGAAATATTCTTGAAAGTCAATAAGTATTTTGTACTACACACTTTCTAAACTAGCTTATGTTCCTCTTCAGGAACAGCGGGTTAGTGGTGAAAACGTAACAAACGGAGTTACTTTTGCATTTGTAATATAAGTGAGGATGAAACTTCCAAGTATGACATATTTTTTTCCGTAATCCGTTATTGGTGAAGTAAATCCTATACGGTTACCCAAGATACACTCAACTTATCTGGAGAAATCCCACGAAAATTCGTCTAGCAGTTTAGGATACTGGCGTGTTCATATAGACAGACTGACATGATAGTTTTACAGATTTAATACGAGCGCTATTCGGAAACCAAGGTCCGATCAATCGCGTATCAGAGACCACAGTGAAACTCCGATAAAGGTTTCTGTAGACGTGTAAGATGGTGTGTCTACTACGCCCATCGACTGCGTCACGTCACTCTTTTCAGTTGCGAGCGCACAGTGAGCACGTAAAGATGCCTAGAAAATAATAGTGTTTGCCGCCAATTACGAGTGTTTGTGAGAGATTTCGCCTTATTTCGTTCAGACCATGAAACGTAACTGTCGTGTATTTCCTTCCTCGTGAAGATTCCCGACCACAAGCTGCAGGGCCAATGAGAACACCCCTGCAGCGTTTCCGATAGGAAGTGTTTGATGACAAACCATACATTCCGGACTTGGCTCCCTCTGGTTTTCATCTCTGCTCTCATGCATAACCGGCTGTGAAGACAATGTTTTGGCATAGACAACAAGCTGCGAATCAGCTTAGGAAACTGGCAGAAAGCGCAGGAGGCTGCCTTTTATAACGAGGGTATTGGAAGGTTGGTACAATTCTATTACAGATGCGGAGCGGCGACTATGTAGAGAAGTAGCTGGAAGGAGTAGCTAACTGAAGCAAGTAGAATACTTCTTATTTTCACTGTGGTTTCTATTTCGCGACCGATCGAACCTTACGTTCCGAATAGATCTCTCATTAGTATAGATTGGTGATCTCACAGTATCTTGCTTTGTATATCATATCGATGGAATGTGCCTTAAGGTGATCCACATTTAAGAAGTGTTAGTGTTTAGTAAACTGGGTGAAAATAGAAAATCATCATGCATTTCCTTACAATCACTGCTTTGTCAACAACAGTTATTTTTATGGTCGTGAAGTGACGGACGCGGTGGCTCCCACGTTTTAGCTCGAGCCACTAACAGTGTGCTTCTGAGAAGTGGACAATGCGGTCTGAAGTTACCAAGGTCGTTTACGAGACACCAAGCCTCCATTAGCGCGGTGAGACAGAACGGTCTAGGGCGGCGTGGATTTTTGCCCCACTGAGAGAGGTATCATCTCCGAGGCGAGTTCAGGAAGTCGGCCTCCAAATTGCCACTGTGCCAGGTAATGGTGGTCGCGTCCGGGGTGGCCGCCGGCCTTGCAAAAACCGGGACAGCTCCGCCGGGACACCTGTCGGCTTCTTGCAGCTTCTGCGCCGCCGACGCTAATGACGCCTTCCGGGGACGCTCCGGGAGGTTGCGAAACCTGCCGCCTACTCCTGCGTGTCGAAGACCTGCTGATGGTTTACTTGCGGCGAAAGGCTCCTGTTGCAACAAAGCCTGTTACAAAACACATCTACGTCTGCATCTTAATTCCACGAAGAATACTACCGGTACACTGTGGAAAATCCGGATCCTGACCTTCGCTGACTTGGGTATGGGTCGAACCCCAGTAGCTTGGGATGTGGAAAACACTATAGGCCTACGCATCTATTAATTCTTTTCAGAGGAAGTACACTCCTTCCCTGCTCCAAAATTTTTGGTTTGGATTCTTAAAGAAATTTGTGGGGATGGACCAGTGCAACATTATAAAACATTCCGAACCAAATAATCCAAATACTATTTTCCAAATTTTCCTATGAAACGTAAAAAATTAACAAAATTTATATTTTAGTTACTAATTTACACAAAGAAAAACCAGTTTTTATTCATATTTTCTATTCTACCGCAGCGTGATTTATCGACTAGACACTGAATAGCATTTTGTTCCTAAGAAAGGATTTGGCAACAATTAGATATTATTATGATTTACAGCAACTATTTGTAAAGGAAATTATTTCTAAGTTTCATTTTTTATGAAAATGTTACTATAACCTTGTATGAGATTGGCAACTCTTTCTCCACACGACAGTTGTCTACTGAAATGGCTCATGTTCACTTTTGTAAGCATGTCACCTTTCCATGTCGGGCGGTCTTTATCGTGGAAATTCCTGCTGAGACACAGTATCCTGAAGACAGCTACAGAATACGAGAACTCAACGTTTTCAAGGAAAGAAATATCGGTTAGTTGCAAATTGTACTTCTTAGATTGATTTTACTTCTTCTTATTCTCCCTCATCTTCGTTTACAAGCAGTGTAGCCAAGATAATGTTGGAAAAAATTTTCACAGCAGACTTACTGACTTCTAAATTAATATTTTGATAATTTTTCTGTTGATACATGAACAGAAATTAATGATAAGGTACTTTCATTGCTTGTAATAACAAAATCCATGTTCATACGTACACTCGGCGAAGGAAAATGTATATTGTCCTTATAGACCTCTTCTCTCCATGACATAACTCCAACTGAACTTGAGAGAGGCACATTTTGTCCATCTAGCATGGCTTCCCGGTACAAAATAACATCGTGTTCTTCGAAATGCCACCAGTTAACTTTGAAAGTTTAGAATAATCTCTCGGGGTTGTTAGTACGTGGAAAGGTGGATTTCAAGAAATCTGATGCTTGTAGCGGACGTCATCAAGCACTTCATTACTACTAATCATAAAAAAGTTTTTCTCGGGCTTCATTTAGACTTCTCCAAACCTTGGGAAAAGCATCGTGTCTCGAGCAGAAGTTGTACTATCAGTGAGTCGGAACAGTTGCAAAGGAAGTAACTAAAATACTGTAAGGGTCCTCCTTTAATATCAGAAGGGTTCTCAGCCCCCATGTTGTCCTCTGAAGCACATGCATAATTTTAGTTATCGTAAAATCCGGTCTGAGGTGTAAAATTATATAGTTTTACGTTATTTCTAATAAGTCAATATCAAAATTTTACTGACCCATGAAGTTCATTTCATATAAGTGACCTGCCCTGCTGTAGCAGGGAAAAGAAGGGAATCAGCGGGAAAATACTCCTATCGGAGCACAAAAAAGGCAATATGCTCCTATTTATTAAAAGAATCTGAGATATTAGGTGCCTGGTACTACCTTCCTGAGCACCTTGAAAAAATTTCCTAAAAATGTTCGCGCTTTTTTACGCTGAGAGGGAAGGACTCAGTGGCACTTGAAAAGAGGTGGAAAAATAAGAGAGACTGGAAGAGAGTAGACAGTGGTTGTAGTGTGGAAAAAGCGAAGGAGACAATGGCAGTGG
This sequence comes from Schistocerca cancellata, assembly GCF_023864275.1. Taxonomy (NCBI): domain Eukaryota; kingdom Metazoa; phylum Arthropoda; class Insecta; order Orthoptera; family Acrididae; genus Schistocerca; species Schistocerca cancellata. Next base: position 815,659,068 of record NC_064627.1, on the reverse strand, counting down.
GAGAAAAAGGGAGGGACACAACAGCAGTGGAACATGCACTCCGTTACTCCGTCTTCGGGCCACAAGTGGCCCATAGGGACCATCCGACCGCCGCATCATCCTCAGTTGAGGATGCGGATAGGAGGGGCGTGTGGTCAGCACACCGCTCTCCCGGTCGTTATGACGGTTTTCTTTGACCGGAGCCGCTACTATTCAGTCGAGTAGCTCCTCAATTGACATCACGAGGCTGAGTGCACCCAGAAAAATGGCAACAGCGCATGTCGGCTGGATGGTCACCCACCCAAGTATATCGCCCGACAGCGCTTAACTTCGGTGATCTCACGGGAACCGGTGTATCCACTGTAGCAAGGTCGTTGCCAGCAGTGGAACTTAGTTGTTAGGAAAAGAGTGAAGGAGACAGTGCCAGTGGAAAAGGAATAAAGAGAAGAAGGAAGTGGAAGTTGGTGAGACCAATGATAATGAGACACAGATTCTGTGACAACGACGACGAGTAAGAGAGAGGCAGCCAGCGACAGTGGCAAGAGACAGGAGCAATGGGAAGGAATGAATTAGATGGTAACAGTAAGAGAGAGCGAGAAGGAAACAGTGACAGAGAGAGAAGACAGTAGTAGTAGGACAGAACGAAGGAGACGGTATCTGGTACATAGGAGACAGTGACAGAGAGACGCAAAGAGATAATGACAATAAGTTAGGCTGAATGAGTGAAAACGAACAAGTCCGAGTGGATGGGTATGAGCGACTTAGAGCGAGTTACAGTTAGGGGAACTTGTGGGATTGAGAGGTGAGTTGCGTATTAAAAAGAGCGTAGATATGTTCTCATGCCAAATTTTTTTTTGGGAAAATTTTACAAGTATTGAGGAAAGTATTATGAGGCAGCTGATAACTGACTTTTCAGTTAGAGTCTTTTGAACAAGAATATGTTCCAAGTTCGAGTCTCGGTCCGGTACACAGTTTTAATCTGCCAGGAAGTTTCGTATCAGCGCACACTTTGCTGCAGAGTGAAAATCTCATTCTAAGAATAGTAACACCCCACCCGTCGCTTATCTGGTTTTGGCGTTTGTTCGCCCCAGCTAATTGACCAACAGATCAAGAGAGAGTGCAAAACTGTCGCAATATCGGATAACGCAAAAAAAGTAATAAGGCCCTGTGACTCCTGATTAAACTGCGGTGGCATTGTTGACATTAATTGATTCAGAATTGATCACTTTTAATTAAAAGGGGTTGCACATTGATGTGATGTTCAGCTATTGAACACCAGATGAACATGTTGAACATAAAAATTAATTAAGAAAGTGACTTGAGATTTCAACTACTTGTTTGAAAACAAATGCAGTCGATTAGCACAAATTTATTTTAACTCCCGACCTTCAATCATCACATTACAAGACTCTCCTATCAGGCACTGGTAATAAATTGCGTTTGCATGGAGTAAAGCGCGATAACTCAAAAGTAATTCCTATCGACTGACCCGGGCGTAATGCGAAGTGCAAGAAGAATTCTACAATACACGGCCCATGAAACCCTCGTGGAAACTTTGCCGACGTGATCCAACAAATTAATCAGTGGCCGGAGCGGGCGTAATATCACCGAATACAGCGTGGTGGAGCAGCGTCGTTGTGCGGACGTAGGCCGACCTCATGGTGCTGCAAGGCTGCGCTCGTCTATTCACTCCTAGCTATCTTGCTCCGTACATAGCTGAACCGAAACTTCCTATCTCCAAGCTCAATAGTTCCATTTGCTAAGTCCTAAACTGCAGAGATGCTCACTCTTTCTCAGGCAAGCCGAGTAAAGAACGCCACGTCCGCGCTCTAGGCAAGCTGGGAACGGAAGACCTCTACTGAGACTTCTGCCAGTCCGCTCTTCGCCTCGGTTTCACCTCCAGCAAAATCACTTACGCCAACTGCAGCGCAAGTCGCGTTAATTATGCGTCGCTTCCCTAAGCCGATCAATGCCTGCACTGGGAAGTGAACAAATTCCCACAAATGTCCCTTCATCTCAACTTTTGCTATTTAGCTCCTCCCAGGCCATCCATCAAGGTTAGCGTCTGCACAAAAACCAATTTTTCCAGAATTCTGTCTCCCAGGAGAGTACTTCAGATTCTTTCGTCCTACGTTCCCATCGGAGGCTGGCGTATTTCATTCTGTCGCTCTTCACCTGATTTGCTTCAGACTCTGCGGACCGTGAATTCAGCGTGAAGTTGCTATAGTCACGAACACGCATATTTTGGCCTCTGTTGACCGCTCCACCGTAGCTTTGCGCAGCTTTCTCGCATGTTTCACTGAAAACGGGACGACGCATACTTATCAACAGGCGCACAAGTTCTACCATCTGCTTCCCGGTACACCAGCATGGGGTCAACCACCCACTCACTGAAACTTTCTGGCAGATTAAAACTGTGTGCCGGGCCGAGACTCGAACTCGGGACCTTTGCCTTTCGCGGGCAAGTGCTCTACAAACTGAGCTACCCAAGCACGACTCACGCCCCGTCCTCACAGCTTTACTTCTGCCAATACCTCGTCTCCTACCTTCCAAACTTAACAGAAGCTCTTCTGCGAACCTTGTAGAAATAGCACTCCTGAAAGAAAGGATATTGTGGAGACATGGCTTAGCCACAGCCTGGGGGATGTTTCCAGAATGAGATTTTCACTCTGCATCGGAGTGTGCGCTGATATGAAACTTTCTGGCAGATTAAAACTGTGTGCCGGACCGAGACTCGAACTCGGGACCTTTGCCTTTCGCGGGCAAGTGCTCTACCAACTGTGCAACCCAAGCACGACTCACACCCCGTCCTCACAGATTTACTTCTGCCAGTACCTCGTCTCCTACCTTCCAAACTTAACAGAAGCTCTTCTGCGAACCGTTTGGAAGGTAGGAGACGAGGTACTGGCAGAAGTAAAGCTGTGAGGACGGGGCGTGAGTCGTGCTTGGGTAGCTCAGTTGGTAGAGCACTTGCCCGCGAAAGGCAAAGGTCTCGAGTTCGTGTCTCGGTCCGGCACACAGTTTTAATCTACCAGAAAGTTTCATATCAGCGCACACTCCGCTGCAGAGTGAAAATCTCATTCTGCACCCACTCACTGACACTCATCTTAAGGCAGCTGGAGGCCGCACCCTGTTACCGCTTTCTCAGAGTTTGAGCCGCCCTAAGCTGCCTATTGTCGCTTCCCATCGCCGCTCTCCAGCCGGCCACGGTCAACTCGAATACTTCCCTGGGATAAACTAGCCTCCAGTAAATCGACGCATTTCCATAAAGTTTTCATGTCGTGTGAATTACTTTAAAACCATTACCCAACATTAATTATTCCAATATGTCCATACTATACCCTCTACAAGATGCATTGTGCCTTGTCAGTCATTTTTGTTCAGCCCTACTGTTCACTCAACGCGAGTTAGGTGATCTTTATTGATTTCATGTAAGGGGCATAGTTCTTGCCATCTTACAGAATATGTTCGCCTTTTTTGTGCTCCAATAGGAACATTTTCTGCTGTATGTGGGTACCTGAAAAATGTGTTGTTCGACATACAAGAATTGTGTCTGTTGAATCCAGACATGACAGAGGTGTTATGTAAACAATGTATGCTTTTAATATACTTCAGTGAGGAATCGTTTGAAGATGTTCCATATTTCAGAAAATAATACCATTTTCGATATTTTATTGAAATGTAATTCTTACATTTCAGAATGCATGCCATTTTTTATCTTTGTAAATCAATGTAATGAGTCAATATTCAACTATCTTGTGTAAACTATAGCAAGAAAAGAAGTTTACGTTACGTAGTTTAACTCAAATAAAGCAAGTCATTTTATTTCGTTAGCAGCCTGGTGAATCACATAAGATACTTGCCGTACAAAAACACGTAAGAATAAAATTTATTCGTGTTATTGTCAATGGCACCAGCCAAATCAGTAGTGTTTGATTCGTTTTTGGTAAATCTGGCGTCGAGCTTTTGTTGTTATGGCGTGTGGGCATTGATGAGTCCTTTTTCCTTAATGGATGTCCAAACACACGCAAGTGAGTACTGTAATGCACCTCTTACATAATTACGACAAATCACTTTATTGGTAGCCACTCTGTTGGCACTTCTTCATTACGGTGACTAGAATAGGTAGGAATTTAACACGACTAATATGAAGTCAACTTTGGTACTAACTGTCGATGTGACGGCAGAAAGCGAAGCGTATGCCCGATTCATAGGACATTTCACCCCTAAAGTCATGGTAGGCATTACGGTTTTCATGTGTCACCCTGTCCAGAGCGAATGGTGAATTATTTATTAATATTAATTCACCTGATGTGTTTGGGATTCAGGTACAGTTGTAAAACGTTAATTGTATTTTGATACATATTCTTTTGTCAATACGTGGTACAGTACCTATTATCCTATTGTGATCTTTAGTTGTTATAGATCTTCATTTCTTAGTAACAACTGCAGAACAATGAATTTATATTGTTTCAACATTCGAAACATGGATTTCTTACAGAGATCTGAGTCACTGAAAACACATCTTTAGAAGAAGAGCAAGTGATGACTGTTAATGAAAGATTCTAGAAGAGGGTTGGGTTGGAGATTTTCTCCGCCCGGGAACTGTGGGTTGCGTTGTCCTCATCATCATTTCAACCTCAACATAGGCCGCAAGTCGCCCAATGTGGCGCCGACTGAAATAAGGCTTGCACCTGGCGGCCGAACCCGAATGGGACCTTCCGGCCAACAGTGCCATGCGATCATTTCATTTCATTTGTAGAAGACAGACTACCTGTAACTGTGATGTCGCCTCTCCAACCATCAAGCTGATAGTTGAAAACTGGATGTTGTCTCTCCAACCTTCAAGCTGATGGTCGAAAAGACAACATCACAGTTACTGGTAGTCTGCGTAAACCAGTTGTTGGCCACTGATACATCACATATATGGATCGCGATAACACCTTCAGCATCAACTAAGGCCTGAAGATGGCGCGTTGAAGCCCCGAAACAGGTAGCTACACAGTAAATGACAACATAAGAACGGCTGCAATTGTTTCATTTTCTTACAATGACTTCCTCTTCGTTTTGTTCTCTTCACTCTCATCAACTTCTTCAGCGCTTTCTGTTTTAGAATTACCGACCAGTTGCAACGAAATTTGGTACAGATATCACTTATTGTCTGAAAATCATCGCTGCTGGGGTAAGAACCAACTACCTATCACAGCAGTGTGGGTGAAAAAGAAGTGTAACATATGGTGGACGAATATTCATATTTCACTCTCCAGTATTTGAGAATGAGAGCGCTTAGCGACCTGCAACAAACTTTATACATAATATTAAATCTTTATGGAACTTTTTTCGCTTTTCTTACAGTAAAACAGCTGCATTTAGCATGAATTCTTGATTTATTTTTTCTTTACTGCTAAGTGTATTCATGACACATTTTGCAGACAGTATTCATATATACCGCTGAATGTACCATAAAAATTATATCCTTGTACGACATGTATTTGAGGAGACATGATGTCATAAACTCTTAGATGCGTGAATAACTGCTGCATCAGGCAAGACGTACTAATTTATTACTACGTTGCCACTAAATCGATTCACAACAACGTCACCAGACAGAATCCACAGCTCCCGTTTAATGTACCCACAAAAATGAATCATTGTGCGCCACATAGTTCAGGACGTATGACTTCGTAAATACTGAGATGCGTGAAAAACTGCCGCATCACACATGACGTTTAAAGTTATTACCTCTTTGTTACTTATTCTATTCGCAAAACATTTCGCAGACAGCATCCATATATGCCACTGAATGTACTTGCGATATTATATTATGATCCATTTCATACTTCGGGAGATCTGAGATCATAAAAATTGAGCTGCATGAAAATGGAACTGCGGAACGAAATTCCGTTCATGGGCAAAGCCATGGGTAAAAAGCTTATCCTAAACCCCTAGAACGATTTCAACCAAGACATATTGGTTGCAATCAGGAAAGAGATACTGTTGGAATGAGAACTACCAGCCTCATACTGGACTGAGCGCAATAAAGTGGAGAGAGAAGAGGGGGGGAGGGAGATACACAAACGGTGAGAGGAAGGAGAGGATGGACACAGATAAGGGAAGAGATAAAGGAGGACAGAGAGATGGAAGAGCAAAATAGACAGAGAGAGAGGAGATAGAGAAAGGAACAAGGAGGAGGTGGACAGAGACAGGGAGAGCAAGAGACAGGCAGAGAAAGGGGAACGAGGAAATGTACAAAGAAAGGGAAGAGAAAGAAATTGACGGACAGAGAGAGAAGAGGAGGAGATGCATAGAGAAAAGAAAGCGAAGGAAATGGACAGGGTGAGTGGGGAGTAGAAGATGGACAGTGATAGGGGGGACGAGAAGATGAACAGAGAGACAGAGGTTAGGAGGAGATGGACAAGGATAGGGAGAGGAGGAGATGGAATTAGCGGTGGGGGGAGGAGATGATGCAGAAGGAGAAGGAGCAGATGGAGAGAGGGGGTGCAGCACACTGTGGGGGAGGAGATGGTATATAGAGAGAGGATCTGTAGGAGATGTACAGAGAGTGAGGTGTGGAGGTGGGGGACAGAGAGAGCAGGTGAAGGAGATGGACACAAAATGGGTGATGGAGATGGAAAGAGAAAGAGTGAAGAAGGAGATGGATTAATAGAAGACTGCAATAAATACATACCTAGACAACGCTAGGAGGTAAATAAATAACGCTAACATTTCATTCTCAGCTGTTATAAAAATAATGGTTAATGGTTTGTTCTGACACATGACGGGTTTTCTGTGACTGACAAATAACTAACATGCTTCTTCTGCAGAATATATCGAATAAGATATAGTCGGTTTTCTTACGAAATACAGCCTGCCTCATCGTTTGAATGGAAGTATCATATAGCTTACGGATGGTCACTAGAGGATATACAAGCCATACATACTTTTTTGAACTCGTCATGCACCGATTAATCTGCTAACTGTGCTACATTCATAAATTAGCATCCCGTGCTATGCACGGAGTCACTTCAGAACGTAGATGCCTTCTCAAACGCTTGAAACTGGAGTAGTCTAGGACTATTTCTGCTTGCAGGACAGGTTTTAAGTGGAAGGAAGACCATTAACGAGAGTCCTGTGTTCATTTATAATACTTGTTGTGGACTGTTATTACTGAACAGTTTTCCCGAATTCCTGCTCGACAGAATAAAGAGTACAACACTTTAATGGTCAGAGGCCGCCTTAAAAGAATGTAGAACAGGAGTCTACAAATTAGAACTCGTGTCGTAAAAGTGTAGCAACTTATAACTTCAGTATCACTAAGTCGTTTCGGAGGACATACATCACGAACATCCTAACAAGGAATCTTTTACACTTGTATGAGGAGCGCCCCTACATCTAAATCAGAAATATGGGAGTATGCACGAAGGGTAGCAGCGCAGGGTATGACGGACAATATTTATATCTAATTTTAAGTTTTCTGTCAGTTCCGTTCACTGAAAGAGAGCGAGGAGAATTACTGTTTTACATGTTTCTGGAAGACCTGAAAAAAAGGAATTATTTCTTCATGATCCTGAAGAAATAATATGTCCAATATTCAAAAATGTTGACATATTTAAGTTTAAAATCCTGTTCTTCCACAGATAATACTATCTCACATATCTTTTTGAATCTCTGCTAGTTCAGTGTACATGAAGAAGAGCACTGGATAGTTGTTAATGCATGTGGAGGAAGATAACAACAGACAATAACGAAACAGCCAGGAGACTGCAGACCATCAGATGGAAACTTCCACATCTATACTCTATGTGTCACATTATGGATGGTATGTAATTATCTGAGGTATAGTTTTTCTGATTTTTCTCGTCGTGGTCATTTGGTAAGATGAGTGTTGGAGGCAGTAATATTTTGCTTGACCATTTTCCATTTTTTGAAAAATTCGCTCTTGTAATTTCAACCACAATCCTTTCTGTGGTGTGTGATTTCGACCATAATCTTTCTGTTTGTGCTGGCTCATGTCTATAACCTTTCTCTAGTAGTTATCTATGCTGCTTGCCCTGCAACGGGTTGGGGTGGGTCTCCTGAAAGAGTGCAGCCTGTAATCCTGTGAAGCTTAAAGGTGCTTACCATCCCAAATATATGACGGTTGTCCAGAAAGTAAGTCCCGATCAGTCACGAAATGGACACCACAATGAAAACCCAATGAAACTTTGCACAGATGTGTTGGGTAGTGTCTCTAGTATGATCGCCGATCGCATCAAGACGCTCTTTTCAGCTGTGAGCGCACTGTTAGCGAGTAAAGGTGCCTGGAACAACGATGTCTCCCGCCAAGTAGGAGTGCCCGCTGAGAGGCTTCGCCTTAATGAATGCAGCCCACCTAACACAACTGCCACGCACTTCCTTCTTCATGGCAATTCTCTGCTTCACTCTGCAAGGGCAGTGAAGACGCTCCTGCAACTTTTTGGATGGGAAGTGTTTGATCACCAACAACACAGCCCTAATTGGTTCGTCCTAAGTATCATCTCTGTTCACATGAAACGTTGGATAGGAAGACAACACTTGGGCGCAGGCTACGCACTACAGACCAACGTAGAGAACTATCGGAAAGCACAGGCGGCTACTTTCTATGACTATGGTGATGGAAATTTGGTATAACGCTGCGACAAATGTCTAAGTCGGGGCGTCGACTATGTAGAAGAGTAACTGGAAAGTGCAGCTAACTCTTGCAAATGAAATGTTTTTGATTTTCACTGTGGTTTCCGTTTAGCGACCGATCTGAACTTCCTTTCTGCACAACCCTCGTATTCAATCTGTTTTCGGCCTTCCATTGGACCATTTGGAAGAGGAAACAGTGGCTGAGCAATGGTCGAGAGGCTTTCCAGCTGTAATACGCAGTCGTGTACGTGCCACGAATCAATTGCAAGCATCCGTTGGACGTTCTGGTGCACTGGCTGTGGAAGCGTGCAGGGTCCATCTTGTTCGTCTCTGGCTGGTGCAAGGAGCGAGCGAATTTAGTGAACATCTTTCTGAACATTTTTTCACAACTTCTGTAAGTTCTAAAAAGTATGCTTGTGGCTGCACAACTTTGTTCGGCTCCATGCAGTTTTTTTTCGTATTGCTATCCTTGTGTAAGATCGGAAATTTGAGATTGGAATTTTTTATCGTCTTGTCTGCTGCTTAAAGTTTACATGTTAAATTATTTATTTTTATGTTTGAAAATTTTTGATTCATTTATTTACATTCAACATCATTCCATTTGGATTGTCTACAGGTAGCGCTGTACTTCCACAGTTGTTGGTCTTTGTTTTAGGGGACCTAAACTATCCAGATGATGTTGCGGTGTATAATAGAACATTTCACAAGCATTTGCAGTATGTTAGAGAAGTATTGCCTCGTCTGCATATTGTAGGTTTCAATGTTAAACCATCTAAGGTAAATCTTACCTGTTAGGAAATTTCATTCTTAGGGCATTTAGTTCCTGTCAGGTGAGTGAAAGTCGACCAAGAGCGTACCAGGGCCATCCAGAACACCCTTTCCCCAAGAATAAAAGGAGCATTGTCCGGTTTTTTGGACAGGTAAATTTATCAGGAAATTTATAACCAAATTCGCTCAGTTGATGGCATCCTTAAATTAGTTACGCAAAAGGAAAGGAGCTTTCCAGAGGACAGAGTCAATAGGAAGCATTCGATGCCCTTAAAATTGCCCTGAGTAATGCTTCTGTCTTGGCCATCATGGATTTTAAGCGCCCTTTTAAATTCAAATGGATGCCTCAAATTCCAAAGTCACTGTGGTCTTTCTTCAGTAGTAAGATGGTGACAGGCGAGTGGTAGAAGATGCTGTGTGCTGTCTGCTACTGAATTGAAGAATTCGGTCTATGAGTTGGAGGCATCGTGGACTTATACGCCTTAGAAAAAGTCAAATTCTATCTAGAACAAAGGGAGTCCTTATTAGAAACAGATAATCAGGCAATGAAAAGTGAAATCTTATGGGACTTAACTGCTAAGGTCAGACAATGAGCTAGGTCACTAAAAACTGGACGAAGAGCGCTTTGGATGATACACACTGCCGCCTTCCGGTTTTCCTTAAAACACATAAGAGGATCAGAGAATCAAGTTTCCGATGCCTTAAGCCTTGTGTCTTAGGGGGACGGCAGTGGTTTCGAAGACTTGGACCAGAATGAAGGTGGAGCTTGGGTCTTCCCGGCATTGACTGGGATAGCATTGCTATTCAGTAACCCAAAAGAAAAACGGGATCCGGGTCCGAGGATTCATGGTGTGAAGCAGAGACATCTTGCAAAGGGACAAGTCTGGGCTACCAACTCAAAAAAGAGTTTCTGTTTTATCTCATTTGTTGCAATAATAAGCTGAAGATTTGTTGCCCCCAATAATAAGTTGAAGATTTGTCTGCCCCAAAGAGCTTGTTCCTGCTGTTTGCATATATGAGTACGTCCATGAAATCTTACTTGGAATTATTTGGGGATTTATAAGACACAAAGGAGCACCTCTCCTGGTCGATGTTAAGTAAGGATCAGAAGGCTGGTTGGTGACTGTGAGGCCTGTAATGTGGTGAAGCCCAATGTCAACACACCTTGGGGTCTTCTTCTCTCAGCTTGTGGGGAAAGATTGTGTACGAGGTTTGTACTGATTATTTGGTGCCTCTTCCTCGTACTCAAAAACGGAGTAGATACATACTTGCAATTATTGAAACGTTTGCTCACTTTCTGTGGCTGGTGCCTACAGGGGGTGTGACTGCTGGGCTGACCATTCACCCTCTCACTGACATGTCTTTTTAAAAAAATTTTCTGTTTTTGGCCCACCTTAGATCTTGATTAGTGATAACTCAGCCTGCCTTTGTCTCTAGATAATTAAATAAATTTTGCTTTGAAAATGCAGTATCTCATGTGACCACCATTATTTGCTACCTCAGCCAGCCTTTGCTGAATTAGTTAATCCCTGTATCAAATTAATTGTAAATATTTTTCTCTCTTGCTTTCATATGAAGTGGAAAAAAACTAAACATGGCTAAACCCGGCCTTCAGTACCGCCATTAAAAAAGTCCATCTTCTTTGATGTTTGTGTGTCCCCTTAATTCTTCTTTCTCCAACTTGTGGTCTTTGGACGATGTCCTCTCAGAGCAGGGTACCTCAGAGATTATCCAGAGAAATTGGAGGTAGGTCTGGGGCAACACAGACCTTGCACATTGGAAGGAGTCACAGTGCTGTATTTGCGGTAGGCATCCTGCCAGATTGAATGTGGGTGATGTCGTTATTATTAAAAACTTGAGATTGCAAGCAGAGAGACATAATACCATCTCCAGTAAACTGATGCAACGTATTGTGGCGCTTTGTAAGGACATTAAAGTGTTGCCAACGGTCAGCCCCTTGGCTAAAAAGTCTGTCTGTTAACAAGACTAGAATAGTTCACTAAAGCCAGATTTAAGACTAAGCCTTGTATATAATCACCGTAAAACACACTCTCTCTCGTACTTTTTTTCATTTTTTTAAATAGACGGTAATTTGGCCATATCAGCTTATATTGTCTTTCTCTAGAAGTTATCAATGCTGGTTTTCCAGCAACAAGTTCGGAAGGATCTCCCGAGAGGGCGGGGCATACCCACCTGTGAAGCCTGAAGGTGCTTGTCTCCCTAGTTGGATTCAGTCTGCATTCGGCCTTGAGCGTTTGGAAGAGGCTTCTGTAGGCAAGCACTGGCTAAGTGTGGTGCGCTGCGTCAGTGCCGAGCTACAAGAGGAAGTATCCTTGCTGGATGGAGGCTTTCCGGGTGCAACATGCAGTGGGTTAAATGGCACAATCAGTCGTAAACAGTCGTTGGATGTACTTCTGCACTGGCTATGGAAGTTTTCAGGGCCTATCCTATTCAACACTGAATTTTTCTGTGTTGGTTCAGCTCTTTTCAGTGTCACGATTCTGTGTTACATGGACCGAACAAGCTCTTGATAGTTTTGAAGGAAGGAATACATGTTGCTGTTATCTTGTCTCCATAAACGGCTTAAGATGTCCAAAAGTAAGCAGCCGACTAGCGCTAACGATATAGATATTTAGTTGTATGCATCAACTCGATGACGCTTCGCACAATTCATTTTACATACCTACTAGGATATCCAACTAGCGGAACAGATGTAGTTTTGACACATGGTAGTATTCTGCCTTGCATTACCACGTTACAGGGCTCTCATTTCTGCTACAGATCCACAACAACTAGGAAATTACGAGTTCCACACACATTTTGACGAATACTGGTGCTGTTGAAATAACAACTAGTTAATGTTACCATTAAATCAAAGTCTTCCACCAACTTCTGCTGTATTTTACAAAGCCAAATGTTTCTGTGTGTTTTACGCAGTGTAATGACATGAGATGTCTCCACTAAACTTCTAAGTCGAACGTCAAAATATCAAAAGCAAAGCCGTATCGCCTCTAGAGGAATCATAAAACATATGGGATTTACCGTAAGACATGACTACGAGAGTGTTAAACACAGTGCCAAGGTTGCAAACCACTTCTCGTACATGGGGTTGACAGTGTGACTACAAAGGGTCAAATTCTGTCTGATGAAAACCACTTATAGGTTTCCAGTGATATACGACGGAACTTTTTACGAAATTCATGTTCGATTACGATACGGAAATGATGGTATATTCGCAAGATTCCCCCTAAGTTACTTGAGAGTGGCACATATTCGATCTCCCGTTGCTCCATATGTGAGTGTAATAGCAAAAGGGGTCAAACCATTCCTCTCTTTCTCTCTCTCAATATGAGTGTCGAAAAAATGAAGAGGTGCACATTCATCCTCCAGATGGTGAACCATACACTTCTTATAAACGACATTTCAATACAAAACACAGTCACCAATGCCACACGCTAGACCACAGTGTACCTTATTTTTAAGACAGACTTGAAGTCAGGAACGATAATTTTGACAACATAATCGAGTAGAAGGTAAGATACGTCAACCATAGATAGTCTCTCCATAGCGACACATATAGCGGAGTACGATTCGTACAGGTTCACCACAAATGAACGCTTGAAGTTACTTGACAAAGGCACGTATTCGTTCTCCCATGCTCCATACGCAAGTGAAATACCAGAAGGGGACGACTAGCAGTGAATATCCAAGACTCGGAATTACTGGCGCTGACACAGGTTCTATGATGTCATAATCCAGCTCATACTTGTTGGGCTATTTATAAAATTCTGGCATACTGGCCCAGACTTGAGATACTGAGCCAGGTTCTATGACTACAAAATCTTATTTCCGGAATACTAGTGCAGTACAGGAGAATGTGCTACAGTAGTTCATACAGACGTGCAGGCCACTCTGTTCCGTTGGTATAGCACTAGCAATTGTAGTAGTAGCAGATTCAGTAAATTGAAACAGTAGGTCTCACGGCGAATTCAGATTGCTATAGGTTGCCAACCAGCTGTTGGATTCTTAACCATCTATACTGCAGCGATATACACACTCTTTTGGTGAATTTTGGTGAATGACAGTACTGGAACTATCATTCCTATAAAAAGAATGTGATCTAATGCCCAGGCTATAACTACATTTTTATATGATTCCTCATACTAATTATGTTTTATGTTGTGCATAGGATACCTGGGATTTCCAGTGGATTTTTATTCGCCACTCCCCATAGTGTCCAGGTTTACTAGCGGTCAAGGATATATTGGTCAATTTGACCATCCTGATATGAGACTCTATTACAATGGCAGACTCACAGACCGCTAGTAAACACTGTGAAGTGTGGAACACTCGTATGTTGGCGAGAACACTAAGAGCGTTCATGATGAAGATGTTAATGGAAACTATGGTTTGAGAAGCATTTTGCTACAAATGGAGTGTATTATGTTCGACATTTTGGTGCACTTTGGAGGCATTTTTGGTACAATGTTTTCTGCTGTAACCCCTACGAGTTGTGGTCTTATGTAGTCTCTACTTATCATTTTCCTGCTCCATTAAATTCTTCAAAGTCCTAACGTCATCTGAAATATTTCAGGTTTATCATAACACTTCAAAAGAAGTCTCTGCTATGAGTTTCTAGCATGTTATTCATATGTGAAACGCCAACACACTAAACCACTGAGCAAGGTAACAGCACGTCTATGACATCGCCGTGTAGGTGCTACCCTGCATATTTCTAAGTCTAGAGCCCTTGTCGTCTGCAATGATGTCAGAATGAAGGTGGCTGACCGGGGGATATGAGTGCAGTTAAAAATAGTTGTTCCAATTTCTATGGCGCTGCAGTCGACTATCCCCTCCACTCGTCCTCAGCTTTCAGACTCACCACTTGTGTACCATATTCCGTAGTGAAAGGCTGACCATCATCATGAAGCGTCATTGGAAATCTGTCACCTCCACGCAAAATAAAATGAATCACAATCTCGATTCTTAGTATGAAACCATCTCTCTCTTTCAGTCGTTATTATTCATGAAGAGTGTATGTGTATGTATTTGTTTTTCATGGTTACCTTTTGTTTATCACTCATTTCAAGAGTTCTATGATGTAGATAATGCAGAGCCTAATACATCTGAACAGTATCAGAAATCAAATGAATGCAGTGACTCTCCCTGATGCACCTCCAAACACCATGCAGCAGAAGTCAAGTCAGCATGGAGCACTGTTTTCAAACTTCGAATTCCCACTACATCCATCACTGGTATCCTTAAACCGGCACACAGATGGAGCGCATGATATATCAGAGTGTGGCATAGAATTATTTCCAGACTTCGACTTCCCACTATATTGAGTGCCGGCACCATTTGTCGAGCTTCAGCTAAGTTATTACAGAGTGTTGTTGTCCAACACTACTTGTCAACTGACTGCCAATGGATCAAAGCTTGTTAATTTTAGTTTAGCACCAACCAAACATAGACTTCAAAATTACAGTAGAAATAGATACTGTCTAGGGGTGTAGAACGGCGCTGTTCAGAGATGTGCAGTAGGGTCAACCGTGGAACATTTTGAAATACATCCAGGACTACTTAACTAACGAGAACAATCCATTCACTTGAGACATCAATATCTTCAGCAGCAACAGTGCATCCATTGTCCTCGTGTTTGTTGTGATACTCTTAGGAGAAAATCATTATGTATGATACAACTTCTATGCATTCTTAATATACACTTAATACTTTGCTACCTTGCAAGCTTCCGAGCCATATCAGCTGTAACCCAGACATTAATAAAGAGGCGAAGGTAATGTAAATCAGAATACTAGGAGGATCTGTGGTCTAAATAACAACTGATTTATTCTTTCTTAACATCACATGACAAATGATGGCTAAGGAAACGCCACACAAATATTTTATCTGACAATCACTTTCAATAATATGCAGTCTGTGGTTAACAAAGTGATCATCTGGGGATCAACACACCACACTAACCAGAACTAATCGCTTTATCTGACTTCATAAATGTGAATCTGTTGTATGACCCAAAAACTACGCTACTACCCAGCATCTATACTGTATTATTCCATAAAGAAAGATATGGTTCCAAAGAACAAGGAGCTGAGAAGTATATATAGCAGCCCTACGCCATAGCAGCGAATACTTTACCATTCTGCAGCTGAGAGCGGCACATCACGATGGGATAATCGAGTGCAGTCACAGACAGGGGCAATCTGTTATTAACAGCACGCCCCCGAATATATGCGAGCACGCGGTCTCGCATTTGGCTGATTCGGAACATAGAATCGTCCCCATGAGCCTCTGAAATCCTGGTGGATTCCAGTGTGTAGGTGAACCCTTATGCTGGTCTGCCGAACCAATTTGACTCTGTGACATGACTATGCCTGATGGAATATGTCAAATGTTTAGACGGTCGACTCAAAACAAATAAATACACCCATGCATAACTCGTTGTGTGCGTGACGCAAGAAGCAGTATTTCTGACAGTTCAGATGGTGACTCGCACAGGCTATAAGTGGCACACTAGCAAAGGACACAAGTCATACTGTCTAGGTGTGAAGTGCCAGTACCAGAGTCCTCTTCTCTTTCTCTACAGCTTTCCTTGACAGCTCGGTAGCATAGCACATCTACATTCTTAGACTACACCCACTTTAGGACAAGCCAATCACAAGCCGGAGCTCGGCATTCGAAGCTGGGAGACCGCCCTCCCCTCTCCCTCCCTGCTCTGCATACACAGATATGACCGACCAGTGACTTTAAAAATTAATTGGGAGAAAAGGAAGAAAGATTCAGCTTCACGCACTCTTTCCCACGCTTTTACACCGTGTCATTGCTAAAAGCATGACTTGGATGGAACCACAGCTCTCCATAAAACGATCGTTATCTCCCCTGTTGCATCCATTTCGAACTTTCCAAAGAACGACCATAAAATCACTAAAAGCCTCGTGCCTTCACAAATATGTTTTGTAGCAGAGTCTGGATGCCTGGGTGCCACTGCCCATCCCACAGAATTCGCAAGAGCTCTCATCTGTCTCATCCGCTTTCTACCTAACAAGGGCCCATAATCTGCTTTATTGCTAGACATCGGGTCTTACAATGCAGTGGTCATACCTGCAGCGACTCCTCCGTCCCAGTCAGCCCACCTGGACGTGGCCGCCGACCGACCGGCACCACCCATTGTGTCTGCACTATGAGGCCGGGGCGCTTGGCTGTCTAAATGTTTTCACCCAGATTGTGCACAGAAAAAAGCTCCCCTCAGCTCTCAGCCCCCATACGCTTTTACTGCTGTCAATTAACTCGGCACCTTCTTCCTCGAAACACAGGTAAAGCCTACCACTATGCCTTCACTAGAGCACACAAGCAAGATCGTTAACTACTGCCAACGATTTCATCATATGAATGAACACCACGAGCCGTTCATTTGAATACCACTCAACTACACATGGGTGAAAATGCTGTTGCATGGTGCCACTACTTCTGCAGTCCACACAGAGAGAACCAATAGTGATCAAGGGATGTATGACACGAGGCTCTGGACCGATCAGTGAAGAGATGTAGCCACGAAGGCAATGCTCTCTTCTCTGTGCTGGCTTCTGAAAGGAACAGACGCACCTCCCCTTGTCTCCCTGATAACTTCCTCTCAGCCCCTCTATTTCAACACCTCTGAACTGGTGGCAGCCTCCTGGTGATGCTGCATATGGAAAATGAATAAATTTTCATCATGCTTTAACCTAAAACTTGATTTGAAAACAAGGGATGCTCCAACCTCACCTGTCGGTTCCTGACCATCCTGAACAGCAGGTTCGGGACACTTGGACATTTTAGATATACACATGTTGTTGGGTCTTGAGGTATTAATTTGATCGTGTCACCCTCAAACATGACGATGGATACAGTGCTGCCGGAGATAATGATGTCTCAATGGAATGGATTGTTCTCAGTTGTTACACAGTCCTCGATGTTCTTCGAGTCGTTGGACGGTAGATCTTACTCCATATCACTGAATTGCACTTTTGTACGCCACTGGCCATTCTCTATTCCTACTACGAAGTCTGTGTCTGGTGACAAAACCAGAATTAACACGCTTTGATGCACTGGCAGTCAGTTGATAGTTAGTGCTGAACAACAGCACTCGGTAACGACTTAGATGAGGGTCGACAAGTGGTGCAGGCGGTGGATATAGTGAGAATCCCATGCTCAGATGTATCATGCACTGCACGAGGGAGCTTGTCTGCATGCTAACTTAGTGGTACCAGTGTAGGATATAGTGAGAACTGTAAGTCTGGAAACAGTTCTCTGTGCTGATTCGATTTCCACTCCAGTGTGTCCAAAGCTGCATCAGGGAGCTTGTCTGTGTCCTGACCTGATTACAGATGCTGATGCTGCTTCTGCTGCTCATATGTATCAGGCACTGCATCGTCCACAACATGGAGCTCTTGAACTGAGGAAGAAAAAAGAAAACCACGAAAAATAAATACATACACATACAATGAATAGTAAATATTGAGAGAGGGAAATGGTTTAATACTATGAACCGTGCGTGTGCATTATTTTATTCCGTCTGGAGGTGTTATATCTCGAGTGACGCTTCATTATGACGGTCAACCTTTCACTATGGTGCACGGGACACAATTAGTGAGTCCACTTGATGGCTAACAAGCCTGAACACTGGGGGTGGTTGTTGGAGGTAGACGACTGCAGCGTCATGGGGATTGGAGTGTCTATTTAGGACTTTACTCATATTCCATTGGCAGCCAGCTTGTAATCTGATATCACTGGAGACGTAGCGGAGTCTAAACTTACAAGGGAAGGTCATGGTGAGTAGAAATATTTTTGTTTTTTTCTGACTAGAAAGAAAACTCTTTGTGAAGTTCAAGATGCTACGCTAAAACGGTATTGACAGCAGAGGGAAGAATAGGTGGGGCGGTAATAAATTTCCCCTCTCTGTGCTGCCCTGGATTAGCAACTCACATGACAGTGAGCCTGGAAAGTACAACGGTGTAATCATTTGATAGCGAAGAGACAGGTAAACGCAATAATACATGATCGCTTTGAGATTCTGGGCACTGACCCTCATATTTCACTGCATTTCAAAGCTTCCAAATCGTGAGTAAAGAAATTTAAATTTAATAACATCTACCGCAAAATAACCAATACAGCTAGGAAGCGATTAGTTGAAGTTGATGCCGATATTCAACAAATAGCTTATCAGTTCATGACAGGAATCAGGTCTGATTCAGAATGGTTCAAATGGCTCTGAGCACTATGGAGCTTAAGATCTGCGGTCATCAGTCTCCTAGACTTCGAACTACTTAAACCTAACTAACCTAAGGACATCACACACATCCATGCCCGAGACAGGATTCGAACCTGTGACCGTAGCAGCAGCGCGGTTCCGAACTGAAGCGCATAGAACCGCTCGGCCACAGCGGCCGGCAATCAGGTCTGAGACTGAAGAAAACATTTGTCACCAGATCGAGAAATTAGTGCCGACCAATGGTGATTTGATAAAGAGTTACGATGTCCACGCACTCTCGCAAAGAAGGTAAGCAAGAATATCTTTCCTGCAGTTGGATCCATAGTGGCAACCACACATTCTTATGTGATAATGCTTGGGATCGTGATGGATGGTATGCTGCTACCTGTTTGTATGTCTCTGTATTGGAACCCATCTGCCATTGTCCTGCAAATACGAATATAAATTTACCGGACGTCTAGGTGTTTTCTAGCAAATGCTGTACTAATATGACGAAGAGGGATTTCAAAGTCTTCCTATAAAATGTAATGTAGCCAGATATACAAGAAAAAACTAAAGCCCTTCTTATGGTTGACTCCTGAACAGCCAACAGAGATGACCAAATATACGATTTTACAGTTACTGAAGATATTGAATTCACCAACAATCTGATTCCAATACAGTGCACAGGCATTGGACAACCTGCCGACATTTTCTTCTTGCGTATAGAAAAAAAACTGTGAAGTTTATGACAGGTACAATTATATTCTGACAATGACATTCACTCAGGGCAAAGAGCTACATCTTACGCGTTAAATCACTTGTGTATTTCTAGTTCTCGGCGGCACGATTCTCCAACTTAATTAAAATTGCTTTGGTTCAATGCTTCTACACCGAAGTCTTTCCTGGTGTGTTTCAAAGAACCTTGAAGTACTGCTTCGAAGAGAGTTTGACGGAAAAGTGTTTCAAAAGAAAGGTGACAAACCTGCTTTCATCAAATGCACACGTTACGAGAACTATCTATGCATTGGCCATGCTGTTATTGTTGACTTGATTACTTTTGCCTCCGATACTGTAGTCAAGTAAGCAAACTCTGTTATAAAGTGTTTCACTTCGTATTATTGACTATTTGTCTCAAATAACCATTCATACTTACAGTATTCTCATCGTAACTATGACGATTGATATTTCATATTCTAGTAGTCCATAGCAGCTAAAATTTCTATGGTGTATGTATGTTTTGTCGCTCTATTAACTGCGGTACGTATGAATATTATTTGCGTGGCAGTACATCGTGTCCTTTCCTTGTTATAACCATGCAGGTTAGTACTTGTAGAGCGACGTCACAGAAATACCGTTACCCTGCCAATGGTTTACTGTGCTGGCAAGTCACCGTGAATAACATGCTAGAAAGTCAAAGCGGAGACTTCGTTTTCTGAAGTGTTCTGATAAATCTGAAGTATTTCAGATGAAATTTGGATTTGTGGAGTTAAAACGAAGTAGAAAATTGATCAGTGGAGACTTCATAACATTTCACCTTACACACGTTACAGTAGAAAACACTGTATCAAAATGCCTCCAAATTGCACCAAAGTGTCCAACATAATACGCTTCAAAAGTAGCGAAATGCTTCTCACACTACAGTTTCCACCATCATTAGCACCAACACTCTTAGCGCTTTCACCACCACATGAGTGTTCCACACTTTACAGTGACAGTTGGCGGTCTGTGTGTTCCACCACTGCAGAGTGTTCAAATTGACCAGTATATCCTTGACGGCTTGAAAGCCTGGACACTATGAGTGAGTGGCGGACAGAAATCTGCTGTAAATGCTAGATATCCCACGTACAATGTGAAACATTTATATTTTGTGTGAGGAATCACTTAAAAATTTATGCTAGCCCAGACATTAGATCAATTACGTTTACAGGAAAGATGGTTCCAGTTTAACGTTTCACCTATACAAATATCAAATTTCCATCACACCAAGATGTACCTACAGAGAAAGTCGGTGTTAGTTAAAAAGTAATACTGTTATCCGTCAAAAGACTGTGTGGATCGCTGCAGTACAGCTGTTTGAAAATTCTACGGCTACTTGGGAACCTACTGCAATTTGAATTCGCCTTGAGGCCCACTGTTTGAACCTATTGAATCCACTACTATAATCGCTAGTATTATACCAATGGAGCTCCGTGACTTGCACATTTGCATGAATTACTGCAGCACATCTTTCTGTACAGTGCTAGTATCCCGGAAATGGGATTCTGTCGTCATAAAACCTGTCCCATTATCTCACGTCTGGGCCAATACACCAAAATTCTACACTGTTATAAATAACCTCACCGGTCTGAGCTGGGCTGTGACGTCACAGAGCCAGTGTCAGCGGCAGTATTCCAGGTCTTGGATATTCACTGCTAAACGTCCCCTTCTGGTATTCCACCTGCGTATGGAGAATGAGAGAACGAATGTGTACGTCTTTCAAGTAACTTTCCGTGTTCAGTTGTGGTGAATCTGTGCGACTTGTACTCTGCAGTATGGATTGCTAAGGAGAGACTCCATCTGCTGTGTATGTATGTTAACACTCGATGATGTTGTTAAGTGCGTGTGGGAATATAAAGATATCGTTCCCGACTTCTTGTCGGTATCAAATATATAGAGCGCTGTGGTCTGGTGCCTGACATTGGTGACTGCTTTTAGTGTTGAAATGTCACAGATAAGAAGGGGACAGACTGTTACTCTCGTAAGACGTCGCACGCGTTTACCGTCGCTGACGATCATTTTGTAGGGTATAATGTGAACATACCATAATTTCCGAACCATAATTAGATGTGAATTTCGTTAACAGTTTCCCTTATACACCTCCATAAACCTATAAATGGTTTGCGTCAGACAGAATCGACGTTGTGTTTGCTGTAAAAATGTTGTAGTAGCTTCATCCACTTACAGTTTGCCACCCATTGTGTTTGGAGCTCTGTAAAAACATTGTCAACCCAACGTAGGAGAAATGGTTTACAACCTTGAAGCTGTCTCTCATACTCTCATAGTCATTTCTGACAGTAAATGTATGTTTTCTGATTTCTGTAAAAACGAACCCACTTTGCTCTCGATATTTAGACGTCCGACTTATAAATCCACTGTAGTCATCTGATGTCATTATACGTTGTGTAAAACATAATGAGCCATTTAGCCTCGTAAAGCGCAAGAGACTCAGACAGAAGACTGAGATTTCTTGGAAACATCTACAAGCCGTTATATCAGACAACCGCTATTCGTCAATTTGTGTGTTAAACTCCCAGTTTCCTAGTTGTTGTAGTTTTGGAGCATAAGCAGAAATGGGAGCAACTTAACGTTATAATTCAATGGATAGTACTTACATATGCCAAAGCTACACCCCTTCAGAATTACAGTAGAAATGTGAAATGTACTTAGTGAAGCATTACCGAGTTGATGTATATAACCATAGGTCTATATCGCTAGCGCTAGTCTTCTTATGACCTTTCCAGGAGACAGAATAACAACAACATGTTCCTTCCCTTTCAGGCTTTCAAGAGCTTGTTCAATCTGTGGAGCACAGAATCGTTACACTGAAAAGAGGTGAATCAACAAAGCAAAATTCATTGTGTCGGTACGATATCCGTTTTTAGTCATAAAACTACACCTGTAAAGGGTGTCTAGCACTTAGAAATTTCACTGACTTCGGTAAGTTATTCGTTGATAAAATTGATGCGAAGATGCAGTGAGTTGCTGTATCTATGCTGCCTGTCATCTTTTAGAAATCCTTTGGAGGTGAATGGTATTAAGTATGCGCCGTAAAACCGGCTACGGTGATATGACGGGAAATTAGACCAGCTGTGGTCGTTCACGTTACAGCCTTGGATGATGGGTGACACTTCTGGCCGCTGACTGCCGGCCGCCTGTGCTGTGTGTCAACTCGTGTGACCCACCTAACTGTAATTTAAGCACCAAGTTTTCTACCGTGATTCCCTACTAGGCTTCTGGCTGTACTCTTGAGGTATGGCTTCTATATTATAGGTAGCGTCTTGTGCTGTGTTACATGTGTTGCTAATCCGCTGTTAATTGGCGTTGCACTCTGCTGAAGATGGCAGTTTAGCTTTTGTTCTTGAAATGTCATGTATAGGTATGGTATTGACCGCTAGTCTCATAGAAAATATATTTTCCCTTCATATGTATTTGCAGCGTTTTTGATGGCTATGGTTCAACTAGCACATAAGTATAGATATGTTTCATTCTCAAATGTTGCTCCTACAAGTCTAGTACATGTAATTTACTATTAGTAAATAGGCACCATTCATCTTCCTTAAAATTTATTGCAGTGGTTTTCACAAGCAAAGTACTTCAACAGTGTGTCAGATACCAGGGGGACAAATGTGCATCTCTACATTTTTCAATTCCCATGCAGAATGTATATGTGAGTTACGGGCTATTGTCATGCTTCCTGCTCTTTTTCATGTTTCTCATTATTTTATTTCGTGTCCTGCGACTGCAGCAGAAGTACTCTCAGAACAGTGAACTACGATTAGATATTAGAGCTGTAGGCCCCATTTTGCATTATGTTATCGAACTGGTAGAATGAGTGTGGTGTCTCCCTGCCCAGAGTCACCATCAGATAATGGGCTAACTGCTGACTGTTGGACTCCTTGCATCTTGCGTAACACGGTGCCTGAAGCAGCTGACAGATCTGTCCAACATCCTGTGAGTGGCAGTGGTGTGCAGTGGCTAAATTCTCTACCATGGAAAGAGAGCTCTCCCAGAAAAGGTATTTGTTTAAATATAAATGCAAGTGTTTCTACTACACAGTATACAGATTGGACTTTAATTTAAAGGAATAAGCTGGGATGATATTTGGGTAGTGTGTCGATCAGTCCCTTTCCTTGTTTGTTTAAAAATGATGCTAGTGGAGAGATACAAACTTAGAGTGAGGAGAAGCAGTATGCAGTGACCTCTGAGTGAATGATAGCTTCAGGGAAACATGACAAACAGGTCAGCAGATAGGCCTGGTCCTGCTCAAACATCCTTTTTCCCTGATGTCATACTGCCAGTATTTCAGAACTTGGATTCTGACGCCAATTTGGATTCTGATGTCACAGTTAG
This sequence comes from Schistocerca cancellata, assembly GCF_023864275.1. Taxonomy (NCBI): domain Eukaryota; kingdom Metazoa; phylum Arthropoda; class Insecta; order Orthoptera; family Acrididae; genus Schistocerca; species Schistocerca cancellata. The sequence goes on along the minus strand of NC_064627.1, from coordinate 815,635,316 downwards.
GCTGGTGCTCGCATTCAATGTCTCTCATTGTAACGTCATATAGCCAGGGCCAGCCTTAGAAGCCATCCAGCACGACAATGTACCATCTTGGATTTTCCACAAATTTATGCTTACGACAGCTTTTAGTGGGGGAGGTGGGCACTCCATGATGTAACTAATGATGTCAGTATCCCAGAAATTCACACCAGAACCGTACTTGCACACCTACTTCCATGTGGCTGCACAAGTTTATTTGGCTCCTGGTTTAAGCATGCATAGGCGATGATCGTTGCTTTTTTTTCATCACTGTGCAACAGCGAAAATCTGAGAACAGGATTTTTCTCTCATTTTCTTTGCTGCTTAAAGTTTACTAGTTAAATTATTTATTTTTTTGTTTGAAAACCTTTGATTTGTGCTTAAAATGAAGTTGTGAGATGTGACAGCTCCGGTACTGGTGGCCAGTGCCAATTTCTTGCCAGGTGCATTATTAGCTTATTCTAAAGGACCTGGATAGTTATTTCAGCAGCTAAGTTTTAATGTGCATTTTGGCATTTATTTAGTTATCTATGTGTTTAATTAAATCGATACTGTCCTTGGACTAAATAAGTATAAATTTTCTATCTTGATGTGATTGATGTTTGTTCTGTCACCTAGCACTTACACTCCCAAGTTCTCGTTCATACCTGTAAATGGTAGCAGAGCATGGTTATCTGGTTGCAGGCTAAATTACTAATCAATGAAGCCTCTTTCTCAAATTGAGTTGCCTTGGGGGACATTTTTGTTCACCCCTTGTAGTATCTCTTACTAATGTGTCTTACGTCACTGCTATTAGCTATGGAACCACATGGCATACAAGATGTGGATTATTTGAGAAAGGAGCAGCTTCAATATAGGTTGAAGATATGAGCCATTCAGTGAAAGGCGGCATCACCAATCGTAGTGCACAGCTGCCTGGGATCTTGTGTTGTCAGCTGTAAGTCACCACATATGATGTTGGTGAGGTAAGCACCATACTGATTGTGTGTCCTGCTGTGTTGTCCAGTGTGCAGGAAAGTACTTGGGGTGTCGCAATCCTTCCCAGGCTCAGATTTATCTAGCGCTGGTTCAAATCATTCAGGTGCAAGCAAACTGAAAAGTTAACGTCAGGTAACACAAGTGAAGAACAGGCTTCTGGAAAGCAATCAGTGCTATGCTGGCCAAAGTAAACAAATATTTTCATTCTTGATGTTGCTGCTATCATCTGCCACTCCCAGCTCCTCACTCAATATCTTTCGTAGAATTTGTGATGTACCACCAATAACTTCACCACTTTCACGATACATCACACGGAACGAAATATAGTACAATATATAATAAATGTAATCAATTATTATTTGTTTAGTAATAAATACAAAGACTTTTTATGTACTTTGTGGAGACTGACGAGTGCAGTCAGCTGTTCTTCACACGCTGCAGGACTGTCATGTTGCTGAGTTCAGTACTCACGGGGTCGACGGCCTTCGACCACAATAAGACGCCTGATGATAGTGGAGAGATCCAAACTTAGAGCCAGGAGAAGCAGTACGCACTGACCTTTGACCGAATGATAGCTTGAGGGAAACACGACAAACAGGTCAGCAGACAGGCCTGGTCCTGCTGAAACATCCTTTGTCCCTGTTGTCATAGGGCCAGTATTCGAGAACTTGGACTCTGACGATGTAGAGCCTGTCCTACTATCGCAAGCCTCCTGCGGCGATTATGATTGTACAACGAAAATAAATGGAATGTACTGATGTCGATGAAAAAAATGGAAATGAGCGTTTGGCGTCATTGGCCGGGAGGCCCCTTGCGGGGCAGATCCGGCCGCCTTGGTGCAGCTCTTATTACATTCGACGCCACATTGGGCGACCTGCGCGCCGGATGGGGATGAAATGATGATGAAGACAACATCCAGTCCCTGAGCGGAGAAAATTCCGGACCCAGCCGTGAACCGAACCCGGGCCCGTAGAACGGCAATCCGTCACGCTGACCACTTTTTTTTAAGAAAATATTTTTCACATTACCACCGAGCTATCGAGGCGGACACTGAAGTCGATGAAGTTGTGTTAGTCTCTTTCTGGTCACAATCATCTCAATCTCTGTTTTATTATACGACTTTTTTTGTATATCGTATTATATTGCAACCTGAGGGTGGTAAAGAAACTCAGTTGAAGTGTGAATATAATAAAATAATCATCGAGTTACGAATATTTTCTACTCTGTCATCAGAAGAAGTTTACTTTCAAACATAATTATTATGTAACATTTATATCAAATGATTTCTTAAATTAATTAAATTGGGAGAAGTTCTAAAATTCAGAAATACTACCTCTGGTGTTAAAATACATCTACAGCTACATCTACGTGATTAGTCTGCTATTTACAATAAAGTGCCTGGCAGAGGGTTCAATGGACCACCTTCATGCTGTCTCTCTACCTTTCCACTCTCTAACGGCACGCGGGAAAAACGAGCACTTAAATTTTTCCATGCGAGCCCTGATTTCTCTAATTTTATAGTGATGATCATATCTCCCTATGTAGGTGGGTGCCATCACAATGTTTTCGCAATCGGAGGACAAAACTGGTGATTGAAATTTCATGAGAAGATCCCTTCGCATCGAAAAACGCCTTTGTTTTAATGACTGACACTCCAATTCACGTGTCATGTCTGTGACACTATCTCCCCCATTTCGCGATAATACGAAGCGAGCTGCCCTTCTTTGTATTTTTTCGACGTCATCCGTCAGCCCCACCTGATGCGGATCCCACAACGCACAGCAATACTCCAGAATAGGGCGGACAAACGTAGTGTAAGGAGTCTCTTTGGTAGACCTGTTGCAGCTTCCAAGTGTTCTGCCAATGAATCGCAATCTTTGGTTTGCTTCAACCACAATATTATCTATGTGATCGTTCCAATTTAGGTTATTTGTAATTGTAATCCCTAAGAATTTAGTTGAATTTATAGCCCTGAGATTTGTGTGACTTATCGCGTAATCGAAATTTAACTGATTTCTTTTAGTACTCATGTGAATAACTTCGCACTTTTCTTTATTCAGGGTCCATTGCCACTTTTCGTCCATACAGATACCTTATATAAATGATTTTGCAAGTCGTTTTGATCATCTGATGACTTTACAAGACTGTAAATGACAGCATCATCCGCAAATAATCTAAGACGGCTACTCAGATTGTCTGCTATGTCGTTAATATAGATCAGGAACAATAGAGGGCCTATAACACTTCCTTGGGGAACGCCGGATATTACTTATGTTTTACTCTATGACTTTCCGTCTATTACTACGAACTGTGACCTTTCTGACAGGAAATCACGAATCCAGTCGCACAACTGAGGCGATACTCCGTAGCAACGCAGTTTGATTAGAAGACGCTTGTGAGGAACGGTGTCGAAAGCCTATTGCGTCGAGATACACTTGGAAAACACTATCTGGCATGTCTGAAGAAAGAAGGGAACTATTAATTGAATATTGAAGAAAGATATTTATTGCGATTAGCTAAAAGTAAACAGAAAGTATATGGATGTAGAAAACTTTTTCACATTGGATGTGAATGATTCTGCAAGAGCCAGCGAGTCAAAGAATTTTGTTGAGTGTCAGGTTACTGGTAAAGTTGCGCAACTATCGGCGTGACTAACATGGAGGCAAGGTCGTTGAATGGATACCCCTTGTTTACCCCGCACCACAGCACGAAATATCGTAATCCGGAGTTGGAAAGCGCAGAAGGGAGCCGGCCGTTTGCGGCAGCGTGATGAATAAGTGAGCAGGTTGCGACACGCACTGCGTCCTCGAGGCCCGCGACGCAGCCGGCGCACCGGCTGACGTCAGCGCCTGGGAGCCGGTAAGGCGCAACCCGGTAGCCCATCTCCAGCCGCCTCGACAGTTATTTATGCGGCGGCTTCGCAGTAGCCTTCGGTCGCGCTGTTCGGGCTCTCCTGAGTCATCCCGCTGCGGGCGGAACGAATGTGTCACAAACAGGTGTATTCAGCACCGTTAGCCGGGTGTCTCCGTATTAGGAACTGGTCGGGCTCGTCTTCTGCTATTGCGATTGTGCTCGACGCAGAGAAGCGCTCGTACCGCAGAAACATCTCTGTAGTAATCACCATTGCTCTGAGCAAAATGTGTTGTGTTCCTCCTCCACCCCCTTGTAAAAACTTGTTCATATCTACGACTAAGTACAATATCTGATGAAAAGTATCCGGACACATAACAATGGATATAAATACGGGGTATACACTTCACCCTCGTGGCGGCTTGAACTCCCAGGGACACTTCCAGTGATGTGTCTGGAAGTTCAAAAATGTTTGAAATCTTGTGGGACTTAACTGCTAAGGTCATCAGTCCCTAAGCTTACACACCACTTAACCTAAATTATCCTAAGGACAAACGCACACACCCATGCCCGAGGGAGGACTTGAACCTCCGCCGGGACCAGGCGCACAGTCCAAGACTGCAGCGCCATAGACGGCTCGGCTAATCACGCGCGGCCGTCTGGAAGTCTGTGAAAGAATTGCAGCACTTTCTTCCTCAAGAGTCAAAACCAGAGAAGGTATGATGTTGGACGTTAGGATCTGGAATGAAGTCGACTGTCTAATTCATCCCGAAGGTGTTCTATTTGGTTCGGGTCGGGACTCTGGGCAGGCCAGTCCATTTCAGCATTTTTATTGTTCACAGACTGTTGTTGTTGTGGTCTTCAGTCCTGAGACTGGTTTGATGCAGCTCTCCATGCTACTCTATCCTGTGCTAGCTTCTTTATCTCTCAGTACCTACTGCAGCCTACATCCTTCTGAATCTGCTTAGTATATTCATCTCTTGGTCTCCCTCTACGATTTTTACCCTCCACGCTGCCCTCCAGTACCAAATTGGTGATCCCTTGATGCCTCAGAACATGTACTACCAAGCGATCCCTTCTTCTAGTCAAGTTGTGCCACAAACTCCTCTTCTCCCCAATTCAATTCAATACCTCCTCATTAGTTATGTGATCTACCCATCTAATCTTCAGCATTCTTCTGTAGCACCACATTTCGAAAGCTTCTGTTCTCTTCTTGTCTAAACTATTTATCGTCCATGTTTCACTTCCAAACATGGCTACTCTCCATACAAATACTTTCAGAAACGACTTCCTGACACTTAAATCAATACTCGATGTTAACAAATTTCTCTTCTTCAGAAACGCTTTCCTTGCCATTGCCAGTCTAGATTTTATATCCTCTCTACTTCGACCATCATCAGTTATTTTGCTCCCCAAACAGCAAAACTCCTTTACTACTTTAAGTGTCTCATTTTCTAATCTAATTCCCTCAGCATCACCCGACTTGATTCGACTAATTCACAGACTATTGCCTCACAAATAGTCCCTTAATGGAGGGACGTTGATGAAATTGACCAAAAATGTCAATTTTTGATTTATTATTTGTTAGTACAACTCATAGACAATAAGTTCCCAAAGTTTAAATGTGGAAATCGCATCCGAAGTGCCTGAAAATTAATTGAAAGTGTGACGCGGCCTCCCTGCCATGCCCATTTCATGCAGCATTTCAATACCAGCTCAGTGAACAACGATTCTGTGTATTACTTTCAACCAAACGTGTGCAGGATACACCTAGAAGGCCGAGATACATACTCTTTGGTTTTATAGATCATCTTTGACTCTGTTCTGTATCTTATAAACTCATATGGAAACGATGCCCTAAAAACACATTTGCATCTGCTACAGTTGTCAGAATTGCAACTTATGATGCAGTTATTGTATTTAATGATGGGAACGTCGGGAGGATGAGGGTATTAGAAAGAATCGGCTTCAAGATAGGAAATTTTACTCAAGACACCCTGAGAAAAATAGATTTACAGTGCGTCTCTGAAGCTGAAAAGTCAGTTGAAGACCTGGTAAAGGAAAGAACACAGACAACAAGAAACCAGAAGACCTGGTAAAGGAAAGAAGACAGACAACAAGAAACCAGAAGAGATGCCTTGAAGGGAAAGACGACCCAGAGTACAAATGTGGTGCCTTCTGAAGAAGTGACATAAGGAAAAAAGTTAGGTTGAACTTTAAACTCTGTCTCCTGAAACGTTTGTTTTTAAACGTTTATGTACCTTTTCCTCAGATTCTATGAATGCTAGAATTACGAAATTTTGTACACATATTTCTGTAAACCCAATAAACGTTGTCTCAAGAGAAAATTTTGAAATTATGATTGAAAGATGAGATATGGGGCAAATTTCTTGGAATTTAGCATGAATTTAAAATTGTACCTGTGGAATTATAATTAAAAAATTATGAAAATTCTCCTACTTGACCTATTCCAAAAACCTCACGAGAGGAGTTTACAACATATAAAAAGATGAAGCAGAGAAATTTTTGTAGAAATTTCTTGAATACTTTCTGAGAAAAAGGAACATACATTATTGTTTGAAAATAAAATTTCAAATTTCATTCAAAAAAGTTAAATATGTAAATCAACGGATTTTATATGTAAATGTGTTACTTTCATGTAAAGTGTGGTAGAAAATTTCATTGCCATATCTCGAAAACTGTGGATTTGGTGCATTTTTGAAATAGTGTGTGTTTTTCATCAACGTCCCCCCTTAAGAGAAAGGTATTGTCATGTCGAAATAAACACTGATCGTCTTCGAACTGTTTATCTGCTGAACACAGTACACAACGCTATAAAATCTGTTCATATCCTTCAACATTTAGCATTTTCTTAACCGAAATAAGGGGGCCACGTCCTAACCACGGAGAACACCCACCCACATACTGTTACACCACCTTCACCCTACTTCACTGCTGGCACTATACATGATGGGAAGCTATGTTCTCCAGGAACTCGCCAAACCGAAACCTTTCTCTCGGACTGCCACAGGGTGTAACGTGATTCTTCACTCCAAATCACTGGTTTCCACTAATCCACTCTCCACTGGCAACGCTTTTTACATCACCTCAAGCTTCGCTTAACATTGGCTATAGAATAAGTGGCTTATGAGGAGCTGCTAGACCATAACAGCCCATTCTTTGTAACTCCCTAATCGCAGTCGTTGTGCTGGCTGGTTGCTGGCAGCACTTTGGACTTTGCGAATGATTCCTTCCGTGTTTTCACACAGTTCTTCACAACCGTCCTTCGCAGTGTTAGACAGTTCCTGTGCGTCAACACATGCAGTCTTTCCGGCCTTTTGTTTTTTGCTGTAGCTTTTCCTTCTCGTTTCCACTCCACAATCACATCACCAACAGTCGACGTGAGCAGCTTTAGAAGAATTAGAAAGCTCCTGATGGATCTGTTACTCTGGTGACACCTAATGACCAGTCCACGTTCCAAGTTACTGAGCTCTCCTGCTTTCGTACTGAGAACACAATACTTCCCGACCGCTTTTAATAGTGGCGCGCCCGCCTCTTGTAACGTGTAGTGGTTAATTCTGCATGACGTAGGATGCTTTTGTACAGATAACGAACATTTAAATTCCGGTATAGAATCATTCATTTGTTGTTTCGATTAAGTAGATACGACGGACAGCCAAATTCTTTGAGTTCCTCTTTTCCACTGTACGAGTGTACTTCTAACGCAAAGTGTGGTCGATTCATTACACTAAAACGCAAAGGCGTAGCATGCGCTACCTCATCTGTTGAACCAAAGTTCATTGAGAACAGCTTAATATCATCATCATTGTCATTAGCCCTTTGACATACATTTCTGGATGATGGGCTTCTGCAGGCTAATAAATGAGTTACAGTTTTTCCCAAGTTCAAATGGTTCATATGCCTCTGAGCAATATGGGACTTTACATCCGAGGTCATCAGCCCCCTAGAACTTAGAACTACTTAAACCTAACTAACACATCCATGCCCGAGGCAGGATTCGAACCTGCGCCCGTAGCGGTCGCGCGGTTCTAGACTGAAGCCGGCTTTCCCAAGTTCATGCTACTACAGCTTACCCTCCACAGGAGAGGTCACAAACGCAACCAAGAACGGTGGTGCTCCACTCGGAGGTCAGTCGGGTCGAATCCTGATGGTGCATGGAAATTTTGCTGTCAGAATTTGGTCGGAAAGAGGGGTGGGGGGAGAAGTGGTGGCGTAATGTTTCCGATGACCAGTCCTTGCGCCAATGTTTTGGATTCAGTTCCAAAACACTCCGCATCTTCTCATGAAGTCAGAGCATGTGACACTGTTGATGGTCATTCCTCCGTCGGATGGGGGCGTTAAGCTCGGCAGCCCAATTCGTGCTTTTCGGCAGGAGTAGGTTACGTGCCGGGACTGGACTGGTTTTCAGCCTCTCCCTTCTCTCATCACCTCCAGTGCGAACATGACACTACGTTACATACGCACACGCTGTTAGCTAACATGGTGGTATACCTGTTCTACTTGGTGCATCGCTACATCCCATTTTCTTGCCTGAAACACTGGGTCATAATTCCACCATAATGAATGAGGTTTTGAGGTCAGGAAAACAACCAGATATTAGTACTATCCCTTGCAGAATTCTGGGGACAAAGGGTTTTGAAAAAGAAAAAAAGATGTGGTGTGAAATCAGATGTTTTATTATTATTGTCTACTTGTGTTACGTTTTTTACCAAAGTCCGTGTTATTTTGACATCAGTTCACTGTATATAATGTTTTCCTAAATAAGTACTCTTTAACATCCTTTTTAAATAATTTCGTTTGGTAACCCATTTAATCTTCTTGATAACCTTATTGGATAAATTCATTCCTTGGTAAAATATGCTGATTTGAATTTTACATTTATGATTCCTTGGTACTTGTATGTTAGGACTAGATCTTCTTCCATTGTCCAGAACAGAACTGTTTCTGTAGTAATTATCAAGGTTATTTTTTTATGTCCGTAACTGGCTGTTAATCGTATTCACATATTGTAGTTAAAACCCCAACATTTTACCGGATCTTTACAATAAGGTGTATTACCATTTTTATTTATTATTCATAAGGCTCTTCCATGTGGTCTAAGAACTGTAACTCATTTTGTGCATTTGTTCCCAAAAAAAGGGAAAGAAATCCAACATTATGCGATCAAATTAAGTTAATGTAGCTCATGTGTTTAACGCTGTAGCCACAGTGTAATGTTCTTCGGAATATCAATAGGAGTGAATTGGTAAGAAGTGTCATTCTCCAAACATGCAGCTTCTCCTCCAATCTCAGAGTGGAGTGGTTTGTACTTTCTACACTGATAAAAGTGTCTCGTACTAAGCCACAAGAGGTCTTTCTTCATGTCTCGCAAGGTTTGCTGTTGCCCTCAAAGTGCAATAACCTGTTTCCACGTAATCCACGACACCGCTTTTTTTCTCATCTGACAATGACTCAGCACACTATAAGCCCTGAACAAGAGTGAAGTGAGTCATGGATTCATGATCCCTGCTATTCCATTTTAAAAGTAAGATTACTTCTGAAAAGTTAGTGAAGAATCATTCAGCCGTTTCAAGCACACATGATGGTTAGCTCTGCATTTCATACTACTGATGAGAACACCAACACTGCAGTAACATAGGTGTTGCAACTTTTCCATGTTTGTAATTAGTCGTCAGGTCAGCACGAAGTACCCAAAATTTAATGGGGACTCCATTTTTCATTGCACGAGCAATTTGTAACACAATGTTTTGGCCATTCATCTCATCGCAAAACGACGCTGTACCCTGCTGTAGTTCACCTGTTGAGCCAAAACCGTTTATCATGAACATCATCATCGTCGTCATGATCATCATCATCATTAGCCATTTGACTTCCACTTCTGAGTTACGAACTCGCCCGAACTAATAAATGCATTACAGGTCTCAGCCTTAATCGCCAGCACTGCTCCCGGATCTCAACTCACCTACTCCATGTACCATCCAGTCGCCTGGCAAAATTTCCTGCTGTCACTATTCTTCTCTCATTACATTCTTAATTAATTCGTTTACTCCGATTTCTTCCCTAATTGACTTGTTTATTTTTCTGTCTCTTCCGATAATTCCAGCGCTGCACTTCTCAATTGTTCTCTTAGTAAAACAATTTGTTCATGTATTTTGCAATATGCCTTACCGCCATAAGACAGAGCATGACATACACACTGATTGTAAGATTAGTGAATCAAATACATCGAAATTTTTGCTAAGAAACCTACTTTTAGTTTACCAAGAGAACTTAAAATTATTTATATTGCTCTGTTTATTTCATTTGCTGTCCTTCTCGTTGTTGCCTTTAACTGCGCTTAACAATGGATACTTATCAACTGCGTTGTTAATTTTGTATTGTATTCTCTTCAGTCCACTGTTTACACTATACTGACTATTAAATATTGAACACTGACTATACCTTAATTTACCCTCAATGATTACCAGGTCTACTTTCAAGCATTATGGTGTTAAGTTCTACACTAGAGGCCAAAAATGGAAAGTATGTAAACAGTAAGTCGCTTGTGGTTCTTCTTCCATTAACTTGTATCCCTTTTTATTGTTCCCTGTTTAGTGATCTAAAAACTTCCTCTAGGGATTTTCATGTCTTTCTTCAGTTTCAATCTTGAATTTCCCACTAAACTGATGAGATGTAATTGAATGTGTAACTCAGTTGCATATATTCATTAGTATAAAAAATTAGTTTAATCAGTACATTGTATCCCAAGGGCTGGTAGAACGAATTGTTGACAGTGAAAACAAAAGAATTCCCTAAATCTATGAACCCAAGGCAAAGTATTTCATACTCATTACTTCATTCTGAAATGTTTAGCCGACTATCAAAAGATTCTTTTATCTCTATCCCCTAATGAAGCCAGCCTATTATGGATAAAAATTCAGTTTTTTCCTGTACAGTAGGTGGTTATTTTAATTAATGTTTTGTTAACCAGGTTTCTGAGTCTTGTCTGTTTCGTTACACATTTTTAAAAAAAAAAAGAAAAAGCAGTGGCAGCCGAGTTCCAGTTTCGGGGATTTGGCTTCCTCCAAAGACATCCAGCAGACCATTTTGCAAATTTCATTTCTATTATTTTCCTACGAGCCTTAATATTTCATGTTGGAACATCACCACCTCCAGTCATTCTTAAAACGAAGGAGTTTGCGTACCTCATCTCGCATTGCTTCCTAAGTGTTATTTTTTTCATTATGAAGTTACTAGTATTGGTGGATGGTATTTTGCCAGTGCTGAAGGCTACACCGAAGGAGAATATAGATACATGATGCATCAGGATAGCCACTAGAATGGTTGCTGTGTTCTACTTATGCAATAAAAAAATAATGTACTGCGTAACGTTTCACATTCTGTAATGTGAAGAAATTCAAGTAATTTGTATTTCCAAATCAGACTTCTAGACATCATCTGCCTATATTGTAAGGTGCGTTTTCCCCATTAGACAATAACTGAGATGATGATGATGTTTGGTTTGTGGGGCGCTCAACTGCGTGGTTATCAGCGCCCGTACAATTACCCAGTCTTTGCTCAGTCCAATTTCGCCACTTTCCTGGATGATGATGAAATGATGAGGACAACACAAACACCCAGTCATCTCGAGGCAGGTGAAAATCCCTGACCCCGCCGAGAATCGAACCCGGGACCCCGTGCTCGGGAAGCGAGAACGCTACCGCGAGACCACGGACAGACAATAACTGAGATGAACAACATTAATTTGCTTCGTCCACTGATGTCATCTGTGTTAATTTAAGCTGCGGTTGTTTCTAATTTTGGTTTATTTCAGTCCTTGATTCTTTTTTTCTGTTCCTCTGTTTACATGGTGCGTTGTTGTCTACTGAGTGTGAAAAATGTTTCCTTTTTTCTTCGAATTTCTCCTAATCGTTGGTTGCATAATCTATGCACCTTATACGTACGATGCTTTTCTTCACTAGCATCAGCCTTTTCATATAATACGGAAATATTAAAGGACTATCTCCAACGATAACTTGCTCCCCTCGTTTGCTACTGCAGAATCTGATAGATATCTCGGTACTGGACGCTTATGTCCGCTGCTACCACAGCAGGTAGGTAGTACTCCGTCTTCAGGCGTTAAGTGGCCCATAGGGACCATCCGACTCCCTTATCATCTTTAGATTAGAATGCGGATAGGAGGGGCGTGTGGTCAGCACACCGCAGTCCCGGTCGTCATGATGGTTTTCTTTGAGTGGAGACGCTACTATTCGGTCGAGTAGCTCCTCAATTAGCATCACGAGGCTGAGTGCACCCCGTAAAATGGCAACGGCGCATGGCGGCCCGGATGGTCACCCATGCAAGTGCCGGCCTCGCCCGACAGCGCTTAGCTTCGGTGATCTGACGGGAATCGGGGTATCCACTGCGCAAGGCCGTTGCCGCTTAGCGCTCTACCTTCGTATTATTCAGCCGAGTGTGTGTGATGTGTCTCTAGAGTCTTAGAATGACAATAAATCCTTGTGAATAACGGTGCGTGGAGTTAGGAATGAAACAGTTACTGTGATTAAACTTTTCACTCTGACCTCTGCGTATGATACCGAAAAACGGCAGTTACTCTACGAAGAAGATAGCTTATGTGACTTGATGATGAACAAAGAAGAACGACGCAAATTACCATACGCATGTTTAATAGAGAAGAACATTTTAGGGAAATGCTAAACAATTTCAATTACCAGATGTAAGACGACTATTACCTCGTAGTCACCTCACGAAGATCATAGAAAAAAATCCAAAAGTCAAAGATATTCCTCAATTTATTACTTACAACTTTCGAAAGTGACGGTAAGAGAAGAGTAGGCTGACAACGGTTCACGCGGAAGTGTATCCGTATTCTCCTCAGCCCTTGTCAATGAACAGAACGAAAACGAACATTAATACTTGGAACAACCATGGCTATAAATTCCGCACGCATTTTCTCTTCTTAGTTAGTTCTTTTCACAATCTCAAATATTTTTAAATTATTTTTTCTAACTACAATCCATTGTCTGTATAAACTTATTAACTGTTAACTGTAGTCGTTTCTCTTTTTTTCCGCAGTAATAATCACACCGTGGACGTCTAGTACTTAGCCACACATAGTTGATATCATCAAAGTTTACGGGCCTGAAGTGGCGTTGACGCAACGTCGAAACTAGTAGCCAAATAAATATGAAATCTTAAGTACATCTGGAGGAGTTTCATTTTTAATAAAAATTATAGCAGCTGATGTCCCACCACCATCCAATTGAAATATGGATGTACGAAGAATATCTGAATTGGTCAGTCGATGCACCACTGTAACTTTGTAAGATTTCAGTTCAATCAGTGCACACCTCTGTGAGCAGACTCTGCTCTATGGCGCAACAGATTTCCTGGGATTCTTTCCAAGCTCGCTCCAAACTTGTGTACTTTCTTCTCGGTTAAAACAGATACCTCACCCGCTGCACTAACCAAACAACGGTCCAGAGTGCCTGCACTGATCGGAGGCTGCCTGCGGAGATACTTGCTGCTTGCCACACAAAGCCAGAGAAAGCTCTTGCCTCGTACATGAAACATTCCATACTTTCGGTCTTCCAGAAACGTCGTTTATCGTTATCCTCGTAGTACACGTACTTCTCTGTGACGCATCGTGTACAACTCGGAAACTTAAGAAGTTGTTTAGACTGGTCACTTTATCTGATTAATTAAGTACCAAAATACGCTCAGTATGGATAAGAGGACTGGTGTTGCATGTACGAATGAAAGGGTATGTATCCACCCAAGCAATAAAACAACGAGTTTTTTATGACAAAAAGCGGTTACTTATCCACTCATTTCCTTTTAGGTCAAAACAATCTATTCAACGGAGATTTCGTCTACGACTGTGATGGATATGAAATATTTATTCTGATAACATTGGTACATTTGAGCAATAATGCATGCCAAGTGTCAGCCTAGTCTGCAGAATAATTTTATGTTATGCAGTTGTTTATTGTAGTATTGTAGCGCTTGTTGCGTGAGTCACGTTCAAATTTATGAAGTGGAATACCATGGGGGTCACTAAGTTCTCTGCCTGGGCGGATATTCGCAAATGAAATATCATCCAAAGTTGGCGAAGTATGTTCTTTCATTTAAAAACAGTTAAGAAATGGATTAACAAATCCAAGCATAGCCACACTTTTCTTGATCCACTCGAAGAATGTCCGTGAACTGCAACTGCTGATGAGAATATCGAGAAAGTGCACAGTATGGTTCTGGAGCAGTAACTATTAAGAATTTATGAAACAGCTGACACTATAAATATGACAGAACAATTTGAACAGCACGTTTTCCAAGAATAATGAAATATGTAATAGGCTGGCTTTATACCAGTGGTATGTTTTGTGATAACTGACCGAAAGGAGATGTGAAAACGAAATTCTCAGTAACGCTTAAATGATTTAGAAAAAATTAACTGCTTTTGTGTGCCTTTTTTTAGGTGGATGTCAATGACTTCACACTAGGAACGAAAGAGAAGGCCAAGTAATCGGTGGAATCTATTGGGCCCGCGGTAAAACTGGCGAAATCGATTTCACTTATCGAGGAGTTTATGCATAGTGTTTTATAGATTTCAAAAGAGATTATTTTTGGTGATTATCTTGCAAAGAACAAAACAACAGATGGCAGTTACTATGTGCCGCTATTGGATCGCGTGGTTAAATAGAAAGAAAGGTGAGAAAGACCATAGCTTAACAGGAGAAAAGTTTTTTGGCAGTGGGAAAACCAAGTGTTTTGAAGACTTACTCAGTGGATATCCAGCTTATTCATGAAATCTGATGCTCTCCGACTTCCGTCTACTTCTGAATCTAAAGAAAAGTGTGTCTGGGAAAGCTTTTAAGTGCTGGGTGGTTATAACTAAAGAGCAACTACTCACAGAGGTCGTGTTCGCGGTAATTTTCGTTCGACAGTGAAACTTGGTAGGTATTCGAATACATTAAAGCGGAATCGATTTACTCTGGGAAAAAAGTAGTTCCAGTTTTGGCCACGATGTGTAAATCTCGTGCCGTACAGCATTTCACCGACTTCTCCGGTACTCACATTGAACAAATTAAGTAAGCAGCGCTTAATAATAACATCAGTGTTAAGTCTTTCTTACTTGTTTAACCCTTTCTGCCCACTTTCCAGTCCTAATCCATTACTTATGGAAACATTTATACACATTTTCCTTGCATCCACAGCGACAGATACAGCGCTTTTGGTCAAAATTAGAACTAAACTTTTTTTCCAGCGTAGATTGGTTCGGCATAAACGCTTCCGAATATCTACTAAAATCGCTCATGTACGACATTTACAGCTCACCGTGGACCGCTGTGAGTAGATGCACTTTCATTATAACCACGCGGTACAATGCAGGGATTACAAGCAAAGCTCCGCTTTCTGGCCTGAGCGGCCAATAGGCGACCACCAGCCTCCATGTCATCCTCAGACAACAACGTATGCGGTATATAGCTGTGTGGGACCAGCACATTGCTCACTCGGGCGTTAACCCTGAAGCCGCTACTTCTGTCTCAGCTGCTTAACTGGCTCCATGAGATTGAGTGCACCTCTTGCCAGTCCTCCCACCAAGGGAAAATCCTAGGAAGTACTGGGAATCGAACCAAAGTCCTTCACATTGCAGCCAAACATGTTGGCCTCTGAGCCACGAAGGTGAACAAGAGGTTATAGCAGTGATAGGTATGTATTTGGCAGGTCTTCCAGAATCTACATCTCACGAATGGAGTAATTTAGCTAGAAATACGTTGAACATAACATACATGTACACAAATGTCTTTCAACGTCAGCTCGAGAGTTTTCATCTGCAGTCGTACACGAGAAGTCTTCATTGATTGTCAAGAGGCCTTCCTGAACTCCTTCCACGCTCACATCTTGTCATTACAGTTTTCGTTCGGTGTGGGTTTCGGTAGGAAGTCGAACATCGCCAAAGTTACACAGAACTTGCAGAAGCGGCAGCGCTCTAAGGACGACGCGGCAGGCGGGGGAGGGGAGGGGGAGAGGGGGTGCGTGACCCCTGACCCTGGCGGCGATGCGACTGGCCGGCCCGGCGCGTTCCCACGTTTCACTTTCCAGGCTGTGCCACTGGCTGGAGCTGGAGCTGGACTGGAGCCCCGCTGGCTTTCATCGGCCCCGCTGCCGCCGCACTGTGTGGGTCAGCGGGTCGCCGGCCGCCGCCGCTACCGCGCGCCTCAGCTGACGCGCCACTACCTGTCTGGCGGCGCGCGGCCGGCGGGGACTCCCCAGCCCCAGCAAGAGGTCACTGCCGCTGCTCGCAGGTACTGCGTGTTCCGTGTCACCCACATCCACATTCCGCGAATCTTCACCTATACTCCTCAAGCCACCTCAGTGCCCGTTTACATGTTCCTGTGTGGCGTTGTTGTGCGGTGTGCATGAACTCGCCACCACAACCCTGCTTTTGCATTTTGCCCGGAGCCGAGGGCAAGTCTATAACAATGTATGAGTTCGTATGCGACGATGCGTGACTGTAGCCGATAGAAGCAGTCGCATACGCTCCAGGCGGAGAAGTCTTGTGTGCACTGCACAGCCTCCTCTTTTTTTTTTTTTTTTCGTCCGTCTTCTGACTGGTTTCATGAGGCCTGCTACGAAATCCTCTCGTACACCGACGTCTTCATCTCGGAGTAGCACTAGCAATCTATGTCCTCAATTATTTCCTGTCTGCCTCTACAGTTTTTACCCTCTACATCATCGTCTAGTTTCATGCACATCCTGTCCCTATTTTCAAATGGTTCAAATGGCTCTGAGCACTACGGGACTTAACTTCTGAGGTCATCAGTCCCCTAGAGCTTAGAACCACTTAAACCTAACTAACCTAAGGACATCACACACATGCATGCCCGAGGCAGGATTCGAACCTGCGACCGTAGCGGTCGCGCGGTTCCAGACTGTAGCGCCTAGAACCGCTCGGCCACTCCTATTTTCAGTGTTTTCCATATATTCGTTTCCTTTCCTATCCTGTATAGAACTTTCTCATTGCATACTTTATGTGTCCACCCGATTTTCAACATTCTTGTGCTGCACCGCATCTCAGATGCATCACATCTCTTCTGTCCCGGTTTTCCCACTGTCTGTGATTTACTAACATACGATGCTGTGCTCCAAACGTACGAGGGTAATCCCAAAAGTAAAATAGCACTCCGTCTTCGGGCCAAAAGTGGCCCATCAGGACCATCCGACCGCCGTGTCATCCTCAGTTAAGGATGCGGATAGGAGGGGCGTGTGGTCAGCACACCGCTCTCGCCGGCCGGGGTGGACAAGCGGTTAAAGGCGCTACAGTCTGGAACCGCGTGACCGCTACGGTCGCAGGTTCGAATCCTGCCTCGGGCATGGATGTGTGTGATGTCCTTAGGTTAGTTAGGTTTAAGTAGTTCTAAGTTCTAGGGGACTGATGACCTCAGAAGTTAAGTCCCATAGTGCTCAGAGCCATTTTTGAACACCGCTCTCCCGGTCGTTATGATAGTTTTCTTTGACCGGAGTCGCTACTATTCGGTCGAGTGGCTCCTCACTTGGCATCACGAGGCTGAGTGCACCCCGAAAAATGGCAACAGCGCGTGGCGGCTGGATGGTCACCCATCCAAGTGCAGGCTACGCCCGACAGCGCTTAACTTCGGTGATCTCACGGGAACTGGTGCATCCACTGCGGCAAGGCCGTTGCAATCCCAAAAGTAAGGTCTCCTATTCTTTATAAGTACATATACCTGTTTATTTACACAATGGCTTACATCTGTTTACAGTTTGAACATTTAGCTATTTTTCGACATAATAATTTCTGTCAATGCATTTTTGTAGACGCTGTGGCAGTTTTCGTATTCCCCTGACATGCCATCTCGGCGCCATGCTGTTCAGAAAGTTATGAACCTCTTCTTTCACCTCGTCGTCGGAGCTGAATCGCTTTCCGGCCAAGTGTTCTTTTAACTTAGGGAACAGGTGACAGTCACTGGGCACCAAGTCAGGACTATAGGGTGCGTGGATGATTACGTTCCGCTGAAACTGTTGCAGGAGAGCAACGGTTTATCGAGCGATGCATGGGCGAGCGTTGTGATGGAGAATATGTACGCCCTTGTTCGACATTCCTCTTCTCCGGTTCTGAATTGCCCGTTTGAGTTTTTTCAGAGTTTCACAGTACCAGTCAGCGTTAATTGTGGTTCCAGCGATTCAGCTCCGACGACGAGGTGAAAGACGAGGTTCATAACTTTCTAAACAGCATAGCGGAGAGCTGGTATGACATGGGCATACAAAAACTGCCACGGCGTCTACAATAATGCATCGACAGAAATGGTGATTATGTCGAAAAATAGCTAAATGTTCAAGCTGTAAACTGATGTAAACCATTGAAGAAATAAACAGATCTATGTACTTATAAAAAATAGGAGACCTTACTTTTGGTGTTACCCTCGTACATTCTCAGAAATTTCTTCCTCAAATTATTGGTATGTTTGATACCAGCCGACATTTATTGGCCAGGAACGACCCCTTATCGTGGGCTGGTGTGCTTTGTATGACCTCCTTGCTCCGTCCGTAATAGGTTATTCTGCTTTCAAGGTTGCAGATTTCCTTACCTTCGTCTATTTTTCCGTGATCACTGATTTTTATGTTAAGTTTCTCGCTATGCTCATTTCTGATACTTCTAATTTTTTTTTCCGGTTTACTCTCAATCTATATTCTGTACTCATCACATTTCATTCTATTTAGCAGATCACGTAATTCTTCTTCACTTTCACTCAGGACAGCAGTGTCATCAGCGAATCTTATCATTGATATCCTTTAACCTTGAACTTAAATTCCACTCTTGAACCTTGCTTTTATTTCTGTCATTGCGTCTTCTGTGTACAGATCGAACAGTAGCGATGGAAGACTACGTCGCTGCCTTACACCCTTTTTAATCCGAGCACTTCGTTCTTAGTCTTCCAGTCTTATTATTCCCTCTTGGTTCTTCTGAATATTGT
Organism: Schistocerca cancellata; assembly: GCF_023864275.1. Taxonomy (NCBI): domain Eukaryota; kingdom Metazoa; phylum Arthropoda; class Insecta; order Orthoptera; family Acrididae; genus Schistocerca; species Schistocerca cancellata. The sequence continues at coordinate 815,616,459 of NC_064627.1, read as the reverse complement.
ATATTGCCGGTCTTTCTCTATAGCTTACTCCTATTCTTATCAGAATTTCGAACATCTTGCCCCGTTTCACAATGTCGAACGCTTTCTATCAGCCTTACCTGGTTTTCAGTCTTCCTTCCAGTATCAAGCGCAACGTTAGAAATTGCATCACTAGAGCGTTTACCATTCCTAAAGCCAAACTGTTCGTCATATAACATATCCACACATTTTCTTCCGTTCTTCTGTGTATTACGAGGTGCATTCAAGTTCTAAGGCCTCCGATTTTTTTTCTCCGGACTGGAAAGAGATAGAAACATGCGCATTGTTTTAAAATGAGGCCGCGTTCATTGTCAATACGTCCCAGAGATGGCAGCACCGTACAGCAGATGGAATTTTACCGCCAGCGGCGAGAATGAGAACTGTTTTAAATACTTAAAATGGCGACGTTTTCCTTGCTTGAATAGCGTGCAATCATTCGTTTTCTGAATTTGCGTGGTGTGAAACCAATTGAAATTCATCAACAGTTGAAGGAGACATGTGGTGATGGAGTTATGGATGTGTCGAAAGTGCGTTCGTGGGTGCGACAGTTTAATGAAGGCAGAACATCGTGTGACAACAAACCGAAACAACCTCGGGCTCGCACAAGCCGGTCTGACAACATGATCGAGAAAGTGGAGAGAATTGTTTTGAGTGATCGCCGAATGACTGTTGAACAGACCGCCTCCAGAGTTGGCATTTCTGTGGGTTCTGTGCACACAATCCTGCATGACGACCTGAAAATGCGAAAAGTGTCATCCAGGTGGGTGCCACGAATGCTGGCGGACGACAACATGGCTGCCCGTGTGGCATGTTGCCAAGCAACTTTGACGCGCAACGACAGCACGATTGGGACTTTCTTTTCATCGGTTGTGACAATGGATGAGATGTGGATGCCATTTTTCAATCCAGAAAGAAAGCGCCAGTCAGCTCAATGGAAGCACACAGATTCACCGCCACCAAAAAAATTTCGGGTAACCGCCAGTGCTGAAAAAATGATGGTGTCCATGTTCTGGGACAGCGAGGGCGTATTCCTTACCCATTGGGTTCCAAAGGGCACTACGGTAACAGGTGCATCCTACGAAAATGTTTTGAAGAACAAATTCCTTCCTGCACTGCAACAAAAACGTCCGGGAAGGGCTGCGCGTGTGCTGTTTCACCAAGACAACGCACCCGCACATCGAGCTAACGTTACGCAACAGTTTCTTCGTGATAACAACTTTGAAGTGATTCGTCATGCTCCCTATTCACCTGACCTGTCTCCTATTGACTTCTGGCTTTTTCTAACAATGAAAGACACTCTCCGTGGCCGCACATTCACCAGCCGTGCTGCTATTGCCTCAGCGATTTTCCAGTGGTCGAAACAGACTCCTAAAGAAGCCTTCGCCGGTGCCATGGAATAATGGCGTCAGCGTTATGAAAAATGTGTACGTCTGCAGGGCGATTACGTGGAGAAGTAACGCCAGTTTCATCGATTTCGGGTGAATAGTTAATTAGAAAAAAAATCGTAGGCCTTAGAACTTGAATGCACCTCGTATTGTCAGAATTTTGGATGCATGAGCTTTTAAGTTGATTGTGCGATAGCACTCGCTCTTATCTGCTCTTGCTATAAGTGTATTGTCTGAACAGTATGAAATGAAGTCGTATATTTTTGACATGAGAAGCTGAAGGTTGCCTGTCTCAGTGACGACTTTCAGAAACTGTTTCTTCCGCGTATTCTAGATCTAAGGCATTTTGCAAAGACGTTTCTGTGTCGAGCAGTCGACCACTGACATTAAGTCTTGACAAACTGTAGAGGGACATCGCAGGTAAGACGCTTGGGTGAGCCGTGGTGCTGGTCAGTGGCTGGTAAGCGAGCCGCATGTTTCGCTGGGGACTGGCCGACCACTTCAACGGCACATCGCAAGTCCAGTTTGCCAAGATCTCCCAGCCGGCGTGCTTCGGGGTACAGCCGCCCTGCTGCGGTTGAGTGATGTGTTAAGTTGAGCTGAAGTTGCTTTCTGTTGACCATTCTCAGATTTCGTGTTACAAATATTTCTCGAGATTCCATCTTGCGTCGCGCAGCTTGGCATTTTTGTAGCAGCATTCTTACATATCTTTAACGTGAATTTATTTAGATCCAAACAGCGTTCGTTGTTCGGCAAGATGGTCAGCTTTTGAGGCACGATAAGGAGGACTTTACTTTAGTTCATCCGAATACTAGATCCGCAGAATTCCTCAAACCCTTGGCTAACAATCTGTTTTCACCATTTACTAATGCATACGGAATTCATGTTGTGTAATTCTCTGCCTTGTGATGATCTATTGTACTAAGTGTTCTGCACACTGGCGATCGTGTGCTTTATAGTATCCATTAATATATTTAGGTGATATAGTAAACACTTGGAAGTTTATGTGATCTACGCCAATAACTGGCCACGAAAGCATTAACAGTCTTACGTGGTTTCTCGTAAACCTGTGTCATTAAAATGGTTCAAATGGCTCTGAGCACTATGGGACTTAACATCTGAGGTCATCAGTCCCCTAGAACTTAGAACTACTTAAACCTAACTAACCTAAGGACATCACACACATCCATGTCCATGGCAGGATTCGAACCTGCGACCGTAGCGGTCACGCGGTTCCAGATTGAAGTGCCTAGAACCGTTCACTCACCCCGGCCGGCAATCTATCTTGCCTCTGATGTATGTGGGAGGAAATAATGTGTAGCCTTACTCTTCTTGCAAAGATAAACTTCCCCTTCTCTCGTACAAGGATTTTTTAAATGTTTCGATACCTTAGTATTTATTCATAATGTGGCTACAAGTTTTGTGTGATTGATTTGTGCTTCTTAAGGAATTATTGTGAGAAAATGAACTTTCTTCTTCCTCATTCTACCACATGGGAATACTACGCTTCATTAGCTCGTCAGTGGAACTATAGTATTTGTCCTGCACATATAAGGGCGCAAAAGAAGTAAAAAATTGCAGAACGTAAGGCTGCAGCAGCTTTCTAAATGCATTCAATAAAGACAGTGTACTGACGAAGATATACCACTTCAAGGTAGCTGGAAGTGCGAAATGAATCTTGGCGTAACTAAATCTGCACGGAATTTGGTTGGTTACTTGGTTACTTCATGTGCGAAAAGTAGTGATCATTTCCACAGGGAAGCTGCGAAGCAAGGAAGCCAAACGCAACACTTTCTGCAGATCTTCTGCCTTGTTTAACATTTAAAGGATGTTTCTTTCAATTGCTTTAATAATAGAAGGTAAATAACTGTGGTACCTGTGTTTAAACTACTTATTGTCATTTAGTGCCACTTCATTAGGAGATCTGGCTTTCTCTGTGGTAATATAATTGTTTGTTTCCTAGTCCACTGATGTTTATAACAGGTGAAATGTATTTGGTCCAGTAACAAAGTAAATTCAGTGACAAAATACGAGGGTGAAACACTGGTAAAGAAGAAACTGAAATAATTGTTTGTTAAATCTTGTGTACCTTGTGTCTGAGGACGACACGATAGCCTGGTAACCGCAGTGTTACTGCTTTTTTCAAGGACTAATTTCGATTACATTATCATCACCAACTCAGGCTACTGAATCTTACCGGACAATTATGGCTAGTAATTGTCACTTGTTGTGTGTGGAGTTTCACTGAATTTCCCAGTCGTACAGGTATATGTGCAGTTGCTAATTATGTTCAATGATTCATGGCTCATTTATGCTGATCGGATGATTATTAAAGTAGTCCAGAAAAAGATTTTCACTCTGCCGCGGAGTGTGCGCTGATTTGAAACTTAAGCACGACTCACGGCCCGTCCTCACAACTTTAGAAAGAAAAGGTCCCGAGTTCGAGTCTCGGTCCGATACACAGTTTTAATCTGTCAGGAAGTTTCATTAAAGTGGTCGCTTACTAAAATGAAGTCATACTGAAGCTTTCGAATGCCATACCTTCCTTTTTCAAAATGCAATTATTGATGTAATTTCGCGTATGACCTCTTGATCGTATTGAAATATTTCTAAAGTATGAGAACACTGGTAGCACCCATAAAGTATCAGTTTCTTTGAGAGAAGAAAGTAATAAATATCATGTGGCAATATTTTGTGATGAGTAATTCGCCTTAGCAGGTTTTTGTGAAGTAAGTGATTTATGAAAGGTATAGGTTATTGTTAGTCAGGGCCATTCTTTTGTAGGGATTATTGAAATGCAGATTGCGTTGCGCTAAAAGTACTGTGTGTCAGTTTAAGCACAGTCACGTATAATTTTTCTAAAGGCCGTTTCAGGCTTACTGCGCAAGGACACGGTGAAACACTTGGCAGTATATACAGAGCTGTCCTCAAATCATTCAGAGTGCTACGGATTTTCCATAGTCACCACAGTACTTATTTACTGTAACGTCACTTCGCGTTTCTGATAACAGCCATGGGAGGCCAAGTGCAACAATATCGTGGTCGAGTAGTACTAGTCTAAAGGATGTCTCATTCTGCATTGTTCAGTGTTTACGTTACACTAGAGTCGAAAAGGAAGGGAGAAAGGCTTGACATGCAGTCGACATCCACATCCTTACAGGTAGAAATGCGAGAGCCGAAGGTACTGTTTTAATTTGCCTGAAAGTATTGGTTAAGACACAGAGACAAATATTTCCAATGTCATCTCAGTATTTTATTGGCTGTTAGTCTTCAGTACACGTTATGAGATACAGTGGCAACTGTGCTGTCTCGCCAAGGCTAGCGAGACTGCTGCTTCCGAGGAAAGACTGAGGGTCATGGCAGCTGCGACGCTGGAGGACGGTGCCCGGGAAAGGCCGCATGCTTTCCGCCACCTGAGTGTGAAGGCACCTAAAGGCCCACTCCCGGGAGCGCACTGAACGTCACCAGTGCTACATCCTCCTGTTGACATCTGCAGAGATCAACTTTCTTCTGGAACGCACTTTGGAACAGCAGCAGCTATTGCGATCTTCCCATTTATGCCGTCTCCTGAAGTGATGGTTACACATAATTGGTGTACTGCTGCTACAAGGCACTTGTGATAACTAACCAAACCATCTGTTAGTGATATATATATATATATATGTATGTATATGTTACTCAACAATACCATAAGTTACAATGAGTGCATGTTAGTAATTTTACAACAACAAAAAACTCTAAAGGAATAGTTACACTTTTAAATTCATATACAGGGGCTATATATGAACCGAAGTGCTTTTCTCACTATAGTAACAGACTGTTCCCGAGCTGCTACAAGTAACAGCTTAGTACACTCTTATTTAGAACACAAATTATATCACAAAAGTAACTCTCGAAAAAAATTACATTTGTCTTATGCCTGATAATAGGACAATAAATCTTTTCTTGCTAAATAGAAATATAATTTATCTCGTATACACATACTATAAGTATTTCACAATAATAATAGGGAAAACTCTTTATGTAGACATCTTATTTACAAAATGAAACATGTCAGTAACTGGTAAAAAAAAGTAGTTTACTGACGGTAAAGGTCGCTTTGCTGAATACGCGCTCTTGCACTGACGGCGGAAGTGGTGTCTAGAGTCCGGTTCAGCTTGTAACGGAACTGGAAACAGGCATGGGGTTTCACGGGACAGCTTGCAAGGTGCCTACGACTAAGTGAGGAGAAGCAGTCTGAGTCGCCGTGTGGCGGGCGTTGGTTTCTAGGAACGGTGTGATCGACAACAGATCCGCTGAAGTCCGCTGCCCCGATTTCGCCAGGAAACTCTGCAGAGCAGAGCAGCGGGCTCTCTTGGCAGGCCTGCAACATCACTGTTTAGCTCGTCCAACCTTCGAGTCCCCTCGACTGGAGATCCAGAGTGGTAGGTGGTAGGACCGTCGCGAGGCGATTGTGCTAGGATGTGTGCGGTTGATATTTCAATGTTCTTTATCTAGTGACGATTAAGGATAAAGGATTAAATTACCTATCAACAGAGCTGACTGCGAGACACAGTTGTAATCAATATTACGAGAGTCAGGATGGTCCCGAGGGACTTGCATGGTTCACTGGAGAACACTGTAACAGAGGTCACGAGGACTTGACTGTTTCACTGAAAACGGAACTATTTCACTATAGCGTCTGGTCACAGTTTATAGGATATACAGATCAGTTTATCAGCGAACTGTTCGTTGACGTTTTTTATCACAGGTATCGTGAAAAGTCTGCGAGAGATGTGGAGAACGTTTCGCCACCTTAAGACGGTATCTGGTTGCTCGTAGAGAAAAACTGGAGGAACACACTACACTGTCCACTGATTCACACTGAGAAATAATAGTGCACGTTTATGGGTCCTTTGCCTTTTGTGGCTGAGTCTGTAGGAGTTCATTGCGTGTGAGGAGAGCGGTTCAGGAACAGGAGTTGCTCGCAGACTGGAACGCGTGGCGTGACGCGCTTGCCGGTGAGGATGGGTCCGAGGGGTCGCAGACCTTGGACGGCGGCGGCTGGTCGGTGGTCGGCTGCGAGGTGGCGGGTGGTGCGGGGGTGGTGCGGGGGTGGTCCGTGTGTCGCCGTCATGGAGCGGCTGGCGGGCCCGGTGGCCGGCGAGCGAACCCACTCAGAGCCCGCCGCAGTGCTGGCCGGACCTGCAACAAGGCACCACCTCGGTCACCACTGTCTCCCAGTAATTCGTTACATTAAAACATATTTAAAGCTAAATCGACAGGGTGGCGCACCAAATGTGTTACCATTTTGTTTTCGAATATAAACTTTATTCTCAATACAATCTGAAAGGAACATATACTGTAAGATGGCAAGAACTATGCCCCTTACTTGAAGTCATTAAAGATCACCTAACTCACGTTGAGCGAACAGTAGGGCTGAACAAAAATGACTGACTAGGCACAATGCATCTTGTAGAGGGTATAGTACGGACGTATTAGAATAATTAATGTCAGGTGATGGATTTAAAGTAATTCACACGACATGAAAACTTTGTGGAAACGCGTCGATTTACAGGAGGCTAGTTCACCCCAGGGAAGTATTTGAGTTGACCACCGTGGCCGGCGGGGGAGCGGCGAAGGGAAGCGACAATAGGCAGCTTAGGGCGGCTCAAACTCTTGAGAAAGCGGTAACGGGGCGCGGCCTCCAGCTGCCTTAAGATGAGTGACAGTGAGGGGGGGTTGGTTGACCCCATGGTGATGTACCAGGAAACAGACGGAGAACTTGTACACCTGTTGATAAATGTCCGTTGTCCCGTTTTCAGTGAAACATGGGAAAAAGCCACGCAAAGCTACGGTGGAGCGGTCAGCAGAGGTCAAATTATGCGTGTTCGTGGCTACAGCTACTTCACGCTGAATTCACGGTCTGCAGAGTCTGAAGTAAATCAGGTGAAGAGCGACAGAATGAAATACGCCGGCCTCCAATGGGAACGTAGGACCGAGGAATTTGAAGTACTCTCCTGGGAGTCAGAATTCCGGAAAACTTGGTGTTGGTGCAGACGCTAACCTTGATGGGTGGCCTGGGGGGAGCTAAATAGCAGAAGTTGAGAGGAAGGGATATTTTGTGGGAATTTGTTCACTTCCCAGAGCAGGCATTTGTCGGCGCAGGGAAGCGACGCATAATTAACGCGACTTGCGCTGCAATTGGCGTAAGTGATTTTGCTGGAGGGGAAACCGAGGCGAAGAGCGGACTGGCAGAAGTCTCAGTAGAGGTCTTCCGTTCCCAGCTTGCCTAGAGCGCGGACGTGGCGTTCTTTACTCAGCTTGCCTGAGAAAGAGTGAGCATCTCTGCAGTTTAGGACTTAGCAAATAGAACTATTGAGCTTGGAGATAGGAAGTTTCGGTTCAGCTACGTACGGAGCAAGATAGCTAGGAGTGAATAGACGAGCGCAGCCTTGCAGCACAACGAGGTCGGCTGACGTTTGCACGACGACGCCGCTCCGCCACGCTGTATTCCGTGATATTGCGCCCGCTCCGGCCACTGATTAATTTGTTGGATCACGTCAGCAAAGTTTCCACGAGGGTTTCATGGGCCGTGTATTGTAGAATTCTTCTCGCACTTCGCATTACGCCTGGGTCAGTTGATAGGAATTACTTTTGATTTATCGCGCTTTACTCCACGCAAACGCAATTTATTACCACTCCCTGTTAGGAGAGTCATGTAATGTGATGATTGAAGGTCGTGAGTTAAAATAAATCTGTGCTAATCGACTGCGTCTGTTTTCAATCAAGTAGTTGAATTCCCAAGTCACTTTCTTAATTAATTTTATGTTCAACATTTGCATCTGGTGTTCAATAGCTGAATATCACATCAATGCGCACCCCCTTTTTATTAAAAGTGATCAATTCTGAATCAATTAATGTCAACACTGCCACCGCAGTTCAATCAGGAGTCACAGGGCCTTATTACTTTCTTTGCGTTATCCGACATTGCGGCAGTTTTGCACTCTCTGTTGAGCTGTTAGTCAGTTACTTGGAGTGAACACACACCAAAACCAGGTAAGTGACGGATGGGGTGTTACAATACTACAATGATGATTTGTTCTAACTCAGCACATGCTCAATATGTCCACCATTTCGTTTATTAACTTCCTTCAAACGAACATTGAAGTTAGTGATTACCCTACGGCACATGTGTTCCGTAATTTCACTGCAAGCTTGAAGAATAAGTCTTCTGAGCTCCATTAAATCAGGTGGACGTTTCGGGAAATTTTTTCCCTTTAGGTACCCCCAAAGAAAAGAGTCACACGGATTGAGGTCTTTGTCCGTCATTGAAGCGACCTGGAAACCTGAGTGAAATGATCCGCATGTCGAAATGCTCGTGTAAAAACTCCAACACAGTGTTTGCAGTATGTGGCCTTGCTCCATCTTGCATGAACCACTGCGTGTTGAAGGGCAAGGCAGTAGCAACAAGCTGTGGAATGAACCTATTGCGAAGCATGCTCAAATAACGCTCGCTGTTCACAGTTTCTTCAAAGAAAAAGGGTCCAATAAGTCCGTGACAGGAAATTGCTGCCCACGCTGTAATCCTCGGAGCATAATGTTGTCGTTCATGAAGCACTTGTGGGTTTTCAGTGGCCCAAAAGCATAAATTTAGTTCGTTATCCACACCGTCTAAATGAAAATGAGCCTCGTCTGAAAACCAAACGTTGTTGAGATTTTCTTCCCTATCCTCCGCTCACTAAGCAAACAGTTGTCTCTTCTGCTTGTGTTCCTCAGTGAGCTTCTGTGCACAGGTCATCATGTGTGGGTACATACGGAGGTCACATTTAAGAATGCGTTGAACGGAGCGTCTGGATATTCCCAGTTGCAATGCTGCCTTTCTACACGATTTACCGGGACTTCTCTGTACAGCAACTCGTACCGCTTCAATATTCTCCGGCGAACAAACAGGCTTAGGCCGAAGTCGCTTCGCTTCCAATACTGTTCCTTCCTGTACAAATTTATCGTACAACCTGTGGATGGTCTTCTTGCAAGGGACCCATCATGTGTTAAACTGTTGTCGAAAACGCCTCTGAGTCACAACAAGACTTTTGGTTTCATGAAAAAGTAACACAATTGCCGATCGTTGCTGTGTCGTCAGTCTTCCATTGTCACCCATTGCTGCTTATTAGTATCCTAGCGGCAGTATCGTGAATTAGACGTCATTTCGTAACTAATTTGTTTTTCCAAGCTCTGCTGGTACTGCTGTAGATATCCCAGCGGGATATCTCATGTGCATCATAAATTGTGAAAGAAACAATTGATAACACATTTCGTGCGCCAGCTGAATTTTTATGTTGCTCACAAATTGCACCCTCTTCTAAGCTGCCGTCGGAGGTCTTTGTTAATCTACCTATTGACTTGGGGTGAAATTTCCATAAAAACAGTGTCTTGAAATGAATGTTTAACATCATCATTAACAAAAGCAAAACAATGGTAATGAAATGTAGTCGAATTGAATCAGGTGATGCTGAGGGAATTACGTGGGTGTGCTGAAAATTATTTCTTATTGAAAATTCTTAAAGCTTTTAGATGAAACAAACGTTATTAACACACTGTATATTTATTTATTCTTGATATCTACATGTTTATTTCTGAACATAGACACGCTGGCGACAAACTCATTTCTGCCAGCGAGAGACCAGTTTGTGGAAACCGTCACTGTAGAATGTTTGTCGACGGAGCCACAACCTCACCTCTGCTTGCACCGCTTCATCACTATGAAAGGTCCTGGAAGGAATTTTTTAAGTTCTGAAAAAGCGGAAAGGGGCCAAATCGCGGCCGTATGGAGGATGACGGATGTTGGAGAGTTCGTGCGTGCTTTGGGATTGTCATGCTGAAGGGAAGAGTGCTGCATGTGTGGACGAATTCGGAACTCTATTATAGCACTATGTTTCTTTCCGCACCAACATAGTCAGCTTACACACACCATGTTACATTGTATAAGTAGGAGCGCTCTAGCGGCAGAGAGATACAAACGTGTAGCCATTATGAATGAAGGTGTAGAATAATAGGTGAACGACGCAACCATCCACAAATACTTTCTAAAATGTTTTATTTCAGTGCCGTTACCAGTTTCAGGCTATCATGCATATCTTCAGATGGATAATGTTTAAGTTATATAGAAGTGTTGGTCAACATTATTAGCCATCAGAAGATTCTTCTGGCAGCTCGAAACCGGTTATGGGACTAAAATAAAAATGTAAAAAATATGTGTGGCTGGTTGCGTCATTCGCCAAATACCCTCTATCATTAACGGCCGCGGAGTTCATAAGATCCAAAGATATAGAATGTTAATAACGTTTGTCCAATTTAAATTTTTTAGTTTTCACATGAAAAATTCGGACACATTATTTTTCAGCACTCCCTCCTAGATTAGGAAATCAGACACTAAAAGTAGTACGTAAGTTTTGTTATTTGTACTGTAGAATAACTGATGACGGCCGAAGTAGAGAGCATATAAAATAGAGATTGGCGAAGGCAAGAAAAGCGTTTCTGGAGAAGAGAATTTGTTAACATGGAATATAGTAAGCAGTGTCATGAAGTCTTTTCTGAAAGCATTTGGTTGGAGCGCAATCTTGTACGGGAGTGAAACGCGGTCTATAAGCAGTTCACATAAAAAGAGAATAGAAGCTTTTGAAATGTCGTGCTACGGAAGAGCGCTGGAGATTGGAGGGGTTGATTGCATAATTGATAAAGAGGTGCTAAACAGAAATGGGGAGAGAAGGGATCTGTTGTCTGGACACTTTCGGAGACGTCAAGGAATCGTCAATTTAGCACTGGCAAGAAGTGTGAGGGGCACAACATGAAACGGGAATCGAAGAGACGAGTCCTGTGAGGAGGTCCAGTGTACTACGCACAGGACAGAGCAGCGTCCACAGCTGCACTAAACCAGTCTTCGAACTGAAGAGCACAACACCAAAAACAAAATTTGAGAACAATAAATCACTCTATAAATGTTTTTCGTCACTATCATAACTAGCGTAGTTAGTGTTTCGTGATCGGAAACCTCTTTCTCAATACCTTCCCGACCAAAGCAAACCGCTACAAGCAGCCTCCTGTGTAAGTTATTTATGTGTTTTACTGCGTCCTCCAGACAGCCGGGAGAAGAGAGGACGCCACACGGCAAGGTCAGCCATCAGAGAGGCGCAACGAAGTTACGGTCAGAAGCCATAGAGGGCGCGCCCAACACGGACTATGTTGTACTTCCGCATTACGTCACTCAAATATTTCCAAAGTGAAAGTCCATCAGCTGAACGCGGATATAAGCGGACGCATGGATCAGCACAGACCGTATCAATAGTTGGTTCAACAGTAAGAACTCCATGCCACAAGACGGCATCAGGACGTATCTACCCTTGCCGTCGAGGAAAGCCCAACTGGACATTCTGTAAACTATACTGATCATCCCTGACTGGATTCAGGATTAGAGCAATGCTCAGAAATAGATCAGTGCAAGTGATCATTGAATTACATTGACAAGCATTCTCTTCAGACTCAAGATAAGTAGCGTATCATTTTTTTAATAAATTGTCAGTTGTTGTTAATTGGCGTTGTCATAATTTCTACCGTAGTCTGCCTTAATCTATTTGACCCTGTGATGAGGCAGTACAGTTGTTGCGTGTAATCAAGCCACCTGAATAACAGCAACTACTTTCGGTAGTAAGGGTTCTCTTCCTCTCATATTTGTGTCTGATGCCAAGAGTATTTGGTGAACGCAATATAAAACATTTACTTCACCTGGCAAAGGTAAGGTTGTCACGTCCTCTCTGAGATCTAACCAGCCTCCTTCGTGATTCAGCATTGCAAAATGCGTAGTTCATGAGCAATTAATAATGATAAGAATTGTGCAGACACACACACACACACACACACACACACACACACACACACACACAGGGTGATTCAGCTGATTCAGCCTACCGATATGTCTTGTCTTCAAAAATCACATACAATATTTTCATATTGTACCACTCACTAACAGCAAACCATTAGTCCTACGGAGAAAATGAAAAGTACCTTTTTTTCAGTACTTCTGTGGCATACAGCAAATCATTGCTTAACATTATTGGTTAAAAACTGTCTTGGTTGCAATTTTAATTTTTTATTTTTCAACTACGCGTTTCACCGTATTTAGGCATCTTCAGGTTGATCTTAATTTGGTATTTCTTAGAAACGATCCTTTAGACAGTGTAGCCAAAGGCCCTTTGGCTATACTGTCTAAATGATCGTTTCTAACAAGTACCAAATTAAGATCAACCTGAAGATGCCTAAATACGGTGAAACGCTTAGTTGAAAAATTAAAAAAAATTAAAAAGTAAAATTGCAACCAAGACTGTTTTTAACCAATAAAATAAAGTACCTTTTTGTAGGAAATTTAATGTAGTTAAACGTTGTACCGGAATACTTTTTATGGTGGAAGGCACGGTTTTCTAATTATTCAAGAAAAACATACACTACTGACCATTAAAATTGCTACACCAAGAAGAAATGCAGGTGATAAACGGGTATTCATTGGAGAAATGTATTATACTACAACTAACATGTGATTACATTTCCACGCAATTTGGGTGCATAGATCCTGAGAAATCAGTACCCAGAACAACCACCTCTGGCCGTAATAACGGCCTTGATACGCCTGGGCATTGAGTCAAACAGAGCTTGGATGTCGTGTACAGGTACAGCTGCCATGCAGCTTCAACACGATACCACAGTTCATCAAGAGTACTGACTGGCGTATTGTGACGAGCCAGTTGCTCGGCCGCCATTGATCGCACGTTTTCAATTGGTGAGAGATCTGGAGAATGTGCTGGCCAGGGCAGCAGTCGAACATTTCCTGTATCCAGAAAGGTCCGTACAGGACTTGCAACATGCGGTCGTACATTATCCTGCTGAAATGAAGGGTTACGCAGGAATCGAATGAAGGGTTGAGCCACGGGTCGTAACACATCTGAAATGTAACGTCCACCGTTCAAAGTGGCGTCAATGCGAACAAGAGGTGACCGACACGTGTAACCAATGGGACCCCAATACCATCACGCCGGGCCGACCGGTATGGCCGTGCTGTTCTAGGTGCTTCAGTCTGGAACGGCGTGACCGATACGGTCGCAGGTTCGAATCCTGCCTCGAGCATGGATGTGTGTGATGTCGTTAGGTTAGTTAGGTTTAAGTAGTTCTAAGTTCTAGGGGACTGATGACCACAGATGTTAAGTCCCATAGTGCGCAGAGCCATTTGAACCATTTGAACCATCACGCCGGGTGATACGCCAGTATGGCGATGACGAATACACATTTCCAATGTGCGTTCACCGCGATGTCGCCAAACACGGATGCGACATTCATGATACTGTAAACAGAACCTGGATTCATCCGAAAAAAATGACGTTTTGCCATTCGTGCACCCAGGTTTCGTCGTTGAGTACACCATCACATTGGGGAACAAACACTGTACCAAAGGACGGACCCTGATCAGTCAAAATGGTCACATGAAGTTTGGCACTAATGCAACCTTGTTAAGTAACCAAGAGGCCCATGGAATACCACGCAACAGCTGCCCAGATCATCGCCAAACCCCCTCCATGTTTCCACAGTTGGTACTTGAACTCGGGCAAAATTTGTAAATACTGTGAAACAACCCTCAATCGATCAAATGATTTTTTTTCCTTTGCTCCACAACGCATGTTTTAGGGCTTTGCCGCTACGATTTCCTGTTACGAGCGTTTGCATCACTGACTTATGGTTTTGGAAGTCCAACTCGCCCTGCCATTCGTGTTTACGGGGCTCCCTCCCTGTTGCTTTGGTGCTGACACAGTTCGCGAGTGCGAGATTCAGTTCTGCAGTGACTTTTGCAGGTATCGTCCTGTTACTTTTCGTCAAAAACATCTTCAATGCCAACCCGTCACGATCACTCAAAACACACTTTCGTCGGCCTTAGCAGCGTCCGCAGCTCGTGGTCTCGCTGTAGCGTTCTCGCTCCCCACGCCTGGGTTCCCGGGTTCGATTCCCGGCGGGGTCAGGGATTTTCTCTGCCTCGTGATGACTGGGTGTTGTGTGCTGTCCTTAGGTTAGTTTGGTTTAAGTAGTTGTAAGTTCTAGGGGACTGATGACCATAGATGTTAAGTCCCATAGTGCTCAGAGCCATTTGAACCCATTTGTAACTCAGCGCATGATGTTTTTTCCGCTTACCCCTATGTGGCATAACGTTTCGATACGATGCCTCTTGGAACACTATCGGCTACCTTTGTTATGGAAACATCGACCATACGAGCACCAATAATTTGACCATTTTCGAATTCACTTAGCTCTGACATAATGCGCTCAAAACTCACAGAACACCGATCTGACTACGACTCACCCTTGCAACGTACTAAAGACATTTCGCAGACATTGGTTTGTAAGTGTACCCGAGAGGAGATACAGACACAAAAATGGTTCAAATGGCTCTGAGCCCCATGGGACTCAACTGCTGTGGTCATCAGTCCCCTACAACTTAGAGCTACTTAAACCTACCTAACCTAAGGACATCACACACATCCATGCCCGAGGCAGGATTCGAACCTGCGACCGTAGCAGATACAGACACAGACCACAATATAGTGATGATGAAGAGTAGACTGATGGTTAACAGCATCATCCGAAAGAAACAATCCGGAAAGGAGTCGGACGCTGAAGCACTGCGGAATGATTAAATGTGTCTTAAGTTCTCTAAAGCTGTACATACTGCGGTTATGAATACTGCAGTAGGCAGTTCAGTTGAAGAGAACTGGACAGCTCTTTAAAGGGCAGTCACAAATGTTGGGCAAACAAACACGGATACAAGTCAAAGCAACCTGCAGTCAAATTAGGAGCAAGTGCGGTAACGTTAACAACAAAATGGGACTTGCGTTGTTAAACGGTGCGGAGAGAGCAGATACGTGGAAAGAGGATAGTGAAGGCCTCCATGAAACGGGAGGACTTAACTGATCTCTTGATATGACAAGAAATATGAGTCAATACAGAAGACATAGCGGATGCAGTATTAGTGAAAAGTTCGAACTTCGGACGACTTGCAGTCAAATAACGCAGAACGGATAAATAACATTCTTTTGAAGTTTCTAAAATTATGGCGGAAGTGCAACCAAACAACTATTCATGTTGGCATGTAGAATCTATGAAACTGGAGATTCACCATCGGCAAATATCACCCGCACAATTCCACAGGACACATACGAATGAGAACTATTGCATATTCAGGACAATAGCTCATGCATCGAAGTTTCTGATAAGAATAGTACACGGAAGAATGGAAAATCAAATTAAGGGCGTGCTAGAAGAAAATCAGTTTGGCTTCAGGAAAGGTGAAGGTACAAGAGAGGAAGTTCTGACCTTACGTTTCATAATGGAAACAAGTGTAGTGCAGTCAAAACGAATCATTTGTTGACTTAGAAAAAACCTTCGGCAATGTAAAACGATGCAAGATGTTCGAGTACCTGAGAAAAAGAGGAGTACGCTGCATGGAAAGATTGGTAATGTACAATATGCACAAAAACCAAGAGGGGATAACAAAAAAGAACGATATGCTCGAATTCGAAGCTTGTAGTCTTTCCCCCCGTAATGCCCAATTTATACATCGAAGAATTAATAATGGTAATAAAAGGAAAGCTCAAGAGTAAGATTAAAACTCGGTGTGAAAGAATATCAGTGACGTTGCTATCATCAGTGAAAGCGAGAATGGGTTACGGGACCTGTTGTATGGCACAAGCAGTCTCTATGGTTTGAGAGAAAACCACAGGAAGACGGAAGTAACGAGGAGCAACAGAAAGAAGATTAATTATAAAAATCAGCCATGGTGACTACGAATTAGACGAAGGAATTCTGCTGTCTCCGAAGCAAAATAACGTATGACTGACGAAGGAAGGAGGACATAAAAAGCAGACAAGCGAGTACTGGTATGAAACATACGTCTTAATTTGAAGAATAAAATTCTGTGAATGTTAATTTGGAACATAGTAATTTATGGTAAGGAATCATGTACTGCGGGACTACCGGAGAGAAGAGAATCGAAACGTTTGAGATGTAATGCTGTAAAAAAATGTTGAAGATTAGATGAGCTGAGAGATTTGGAATGAGAGGTTTCTGGGCAGAATTGCATATGAAACGACTGACAGGAAGAAGGGGATGGATTATAGGAAATATGTTAAAACATCATGGAATAACTTCCGTGGTACTAGACGGTGGATGGTAAAAACTGTAGAGGAAGACAGAAACTGAAATATATCCAGCGAATAACTGATAGCATAAGTTGCAGATGGTGCTCTGGGATGAAGAGGTTGGTACAAGAAAGAAATACGTGGTGGGCCGCATCAAACCAATCAGAAGACTGAAAACTCAAAAAAAAAAAAAATAAATAAAAATAAAAAAATAAATAAAAACTGTTGATCACATATTATTTCATTCAAATTGGCGATCGGTTTGATTTGTAACCATCATCAGGTACAATGATTATAGCACTGACACGTAGGCGCATAGTCAGGGCATTAACGAGCACCTCACAGATTCTTAGGTTTATCTGTTGAATCATTGTTCTCTCTTGCGTCACATAGATTATTGTATTAGAATGAGCCGTCCTCCAGCAGAATAAATTCGTAACACGTGCACAGCTGGATGCACCCAGAACAATGATGGCGGTGTGGTTGTGTGGAGAGCTTTTTCTTGTTGCAACAGAAATCTTTCAACTTGTGTTCCTTGTGTCTAATGTATTCCTCCACTGGACTCGACATTCTTCCGTAAAAGTGACTGTAGTACAGTTGTACGTCCCTGTTTTTAAACTGTAGTGTGAAATGTCAGCAGTGTAAATTATGCATAATATGCGTGTCTACGTGAGAGGACAACATCAGAGTCTGCAGGCATGTAATAATGCAGGAGATGGTACGAAAAACACTTGATAATGGGAATTATTTGCCCGAGATGTGTCGTGCCAAAAATGAAGGAAAAGCGCGACTAGAAGCTGCAATTTCTGTTCTGTAGAAAGTAAAACTGTAATGTTTCCAGTCGCAGATATTCGCCAGATACTTATGACGGACAAAATAAAATACTAGGAAGATTAGTGTTTTACGTTCCACCGACAACTACACCATTAGAGAAATGACAAAAATAAAGCACGTAAAATCCATTCTTGCCCTAAGTAATTTACAAAAATCGAAAGAAAACTGAAGTTGGTTGGCAGAAAATACAGTACTGGTCATTAAAATTGCTACACCAAGAACAAGTGCAGATGATAAACGGGTATTCATTGGACAAATATATTATACTAGAACTGACATGTGATTACATTTTCAAGCAATTTGGGTGCATAGATCCTGAGAAATCAGTACCCAGAACAACCACCTCTGGCCGTAATAACGGCCTTGATACGCCTGGACGTCGACTCAAACAGAGCTTGGATGCAGCTTCAACACGATTCCACAGTTCATCAAGAGTAGTGACTGGCGTATTGTGACGAGCCAGTTGCTCGGCCACCATTGACCAGACGTTTTCAGTTGGAGAGAGATCTGGAGAATATGCTGGCCAGGGCAGCAGTCGACCATTTTCTGTATCCAGAAAGGCCCGTACAGGACCTGCAACATGCGGTCGTGCATTATCCTGCTGAAATGTATGGTTTCGCAGGGATCCAATGAAGGGTAGAGAAACGGGTCGTAACACATCTGAAATGTAACGTCCACTGTTCAAAGTGCCTTCAATGAGAACAAGATGTGACCGAGACGTGTAGACATTGGCACCCCATACCATCACGCCGGGTGATACGCCAGTATGACGATGACGAATACACGCTTCCAATGTGCGTTCACCGCGATGTCGCCAAACACGGATGCGACCATCATGATGCTGGAAACAGAACCTGGATTCATCCGAAAAAAAAAAGCGTTTTGCCATTGCCATTTTCTTGAGTACACCATCGCAGGCGCTCCTGTCTGTGATGCAGCGTGAAGGGTAACCGCAGCCGCGGTCTCCGAGTTGATAGTCCATGCTGCTGCAAACGTCGTCGAACTGTTCGTGCAGATGGTTGTTGTCTTGCAAACGTCCCAATCTGTTGCCTCATGGATCGAGACGTGGCTGCACGATCCGTTACAGCCATGAGGATAAGATGTCTGTTATCTCGACTGCTAGTGATACGAGGCCGTTGGCATCCAGCACGGCGTTCTGTATTACCCTCCTGAACCCACCAATTCCATATCCTGCTAACAGTCATTGGATCTCGACCAACGCGAGCAGCAATGTCGTGATATGATAAACCGCAATCGCGGTAGGCTGCAATCCGACCATTATCAAAGTCGGAAACGTGATGGTACGCATTTCTCCTCCTTACAGGAGGCATCACAACAACGTTTCACGACGAGGCAACGGCGGTCAACTGCTGTTTGTGTATGAGAAATCGGTTGGAAGCTTTCTACATGTCAGAACGTTGTAGGTGTTGCCAGCGGCGCCAACCTTGTGTGAATGCTCTGAAAAGCTGATCATTTTCATATCACAGCATCTTCTTCCTGTCGGTTAAATTTCGCGTCTGTAGCACGTTATCTTCGTGGTGTAGCAATTTTCATGGCCAGTAGTGCATATTCGAACTGCGACCTTTTGATTAGGGAATCGAGTGCTTAAATCTACACTTGCATGCATATTCCGCAAGCCACCGTATGGTGCGTGGCGGAAGCTATCCTGTACAACTACTAGTCAATTCCTTTTATGTTCCACTCGTAAACAGAGAGAGGGAAAAACGACTATCTACGTGTCTTCATACGAGCCCTAATCTCTCTAATCTTATCTTCATGGTTCTTACGTGAAATGTACGGTGACGGCAGTAGAATCGATTTGCAGTCAGCCTCAAATGCCAGTTCTCTAAATTTTCTCAATAGTGTCTCTCGAAAATAACGTCGACTTGGCTCTGAGCAATATGTCTCTGAGCACTA
This sequence comes from Schistocerca cancellata, assembly GCF_023864275.1. Taxonomy (NCBI): domain Eukaryota; kingdom Metazoa; phylum Arthropoda; class Insecta; order Orthoptera; family Acrididae; genus Schistocerca; species Schistocerca cancellata. Next base: position 815,597,096 of record NC_064627.1, on the reverse strand, counting down.
CATCTACATCCATACTCCGCAAACCACCTGACGGTGTGTGGCGGAGAGTACCTTGAGTACCTCCATCGGTTCTCCCTTCTATTCCAGTCTCGTATTGTTCGTGGAAAGAAGGATTGTCGGTATGCCTCTGTGTGGGCTCTAATCTCTCTGATTTTATCCTAATGGTCTCTTCGCGAGATATGCGTAGGAGGGAGCAATATACTGCTTGACTCTTCGGTGAAGGTATGTTCTCGAAACTTTGACAAAAGCCCGTACCAAGCTACTGAGCGTCTCTCCTGCAGGGTCTTCCACTGGAGTTTATCTATCATCTCCGTAACGCTTTCGCGATTACTAAATGATCCTGTAACGAAGCGTGCTGCTCTATGGGACTTAACATCTGAGGTCATCAGTCCCCTAGAACTTAGAACTACTTAAACCTAACTAACCTAAGGACGTCACACACAGCCATGCCCGAGGCAGGATTCGAACCTGCGACCGTAGCGGTCGCGTGGTTCCAGACTGAAGTGCCTAGAACCTCTCGACCACAACGGCCGGCAACGTCGACTTCCCTCCAGTGACTTCCATTTGAGTTCCTGAAGAATCTCCGTAATACTTGCTTGTTATTCGAACCTACTAGTAACAAATGTAGCAGCCCGCCGCTCAGTTGCTTCGATCACTACTATTCCTCTCTCTGTGGGAAGCTGAGGCCCAAGGAGTGTTGTCACAATATGACTGAATTAGCTAAAGAAGCGCTTCATATGATGGAAACCACTTAAACTTCTGTTGAGATAAGATTTATGCTTCAGTGTTAAAGACCACTACGTGGAGAAGGAATGAAAGCACGCGGCGAATTAAGCGCAGTCCGTTTTTATAATATTGTGTCTACATGCGCATGTATGACTAAATGTAGTTTTTTTTTTAATAATCCTCATATATTCGGCAGATTCACTGCTGATGACAAGCGATATGGCCGAAACACGTACGTAATAAAAATAATAAAAATCCTCGGAAAAGTGTAATTATGGCCTTAATGGTGGAACTGCGGACAAAGAAGAAAGTCGACAAGTGAGTTTCGCGGCGCGGCGAGCTTGGCCCACGTCGCCAATCTCGCGGCGACTCGTCCCGGGCCGGTAATCAGTATAAATAGCGTGTGTGATGAGCTCAGCGGGGGGAAACGCTAATTGCCGTTCCTGAGGACAGCATAGATGAAGGAAACGGCGCGGATTAAGCGGTGGCAGTAGCCACGGATCACGATCGCCCCCCCCCCCCCACCACCACCTTGTCTCGTGACGTCACTGTCGTGATATACCGCGGCACCTCTGGCGGCGTTATCTCGCCATCAGCCGGCGCTTCGTGACGGCAGACACAGAGAGCCCTTTTCTGGCCGCCCGTGCTGCCGATCCGGCCGCTCCCCGGATCTTTACGTGATTTATGGTAGCCGCCGGCTGCGCCTTTTTGTTTTCTATAATCGGAACCGCGTTTCAGCATCCGCTTCGTCAGCGAGTCACAGCGCGCGCCTCGCAGGTAAAGCACCCTGCTGCTGAGTGGTCCTAGTTCCCGGCGTGGCTTACGGCAGGCGTCTTCGTTCCCATTGTGAAGGTGGCTCACTAAGACACTGTCTTATACGCACTTTTTGGGTGGGCGTGTGCCTGTTTACCATCGATAACAAATGCCTTTGAATCCTTTTATAATAGAACAAGCTAGGTTAGTAACACTCGTGTATAGGGTACCCCATAAATGTTGCGACAGCTTCGAGGGTTGTAGACGGTGTCTCGAGTATTTTCAGGAACCGGTCGAAAACAGAAACCTGTGTCAGGAAACGTCTTCCATCTACTCCTCAAAGCATCGAAGTTATAGGCGCAGGCGCTTGCCACGAGACCACCACCCCTTCAGCAGCAAGCGTGACTACCAGGTGTCCCGGTATGAAATGAGCGTTAAGATACAAATGTGTCGATAGGGAACATTTGTTGTGAACGAGCCTTAATTTTTTTTGTTTGGTTTGTATGGCATCTGTTAAAGATATTTAGTATACATCAAGACATAGGACAAACAACATCATATGTTTTCATCGTGTTAACAATGTCGAATTTTGTACCAGAAAGTGATGATTTGCGGAAAGCATTAATTTTTTGTTTTCATTGGAAAAAAGTGCTGCAGAGTCGTATCGAATGCTTATCGAGGCATATGGTGATCATGCTTTATCAGAAGAAACATGCAAAAGAGGGTTTCAACGGTTCAAAAATAATGGTTTTGATGTAAGAAACGAAGAACGTGGAAGACCACCAAACAAGTTCGAAGACGCCGAATTGCAAGCAACATTGGATGAAGATGATGCTTTGAGTCAGAAGCAAATGGCAGCAATGCTAAATGTTGCACAACAAACAATTTATGACCGTTTGAAAGCTATGGGAAAGATCTAAAAGTGTGGAAAATGGGTGCCACATGAATTGAATGAAAGACAGATGGAAAACCGAAAAAAAAATGTCAAATTTTGCTTGAGAAACATGAAAACAATGAATTTTGCATCGAATTGTTACTGGCAATGAAAAATGGATTTATTTTAAGAATCGTAAACGGGAAAAATTATTAGTTAATCCGGCACAACCATCAACATCGACTGCAAAACCACATCGTTTCGGCAAGAAGACAATGCTCTGTGTTTGGTGGGATCAGAAAGGTGTGGTGTATCATGAGCTTCTAAAACCCAGTGAAACTGTGGATACTAATCGCTACAGACAACAAATGATCAATTTGAACTATGCGTTGATCGAAAAAAGACAAGAATGGACCAGAAGACATGGCAACGTAATTTTTTTACACGAGAATGCACCTCCACACAAAGCAAAACTGGTTCAGGATACAATCAAAACGCTTGGCTGGGAGCTACTACCCCACCCGCCGTATTCACCAGACTTGGCCCCTTCCGACTACCATTTGCTTTCATCAATGGGATACGCATTGGCTGAGGAACACTTCGATTCCTACAAAGAAGTCGAAAATTGAGTGTCTGATTGGTTTGCTTCAAAAGACGAACATTTCTATTGCTGTGGTGTCCACAAATTGCTAGAACGGTTGTCAAAATGTATAGAAAGCAATGGTCAGTACTTTGAATAAAATGTTTTTACTTTTCAATTCAAAATTAGTGTTTAATTTTCACAAAAAACGCTTATTTCATACCGGTACAGAGAGGTATATATGCTGACGGACTGCTGGCAGAATGTCGCACAGTGTTGTTTGTTATTCAGCGATCGTAAGTGCTACGACAGTCAATGGAGAAGATAGAGCTAGCTGCTAAGTAGAAAGCCATTGTCTCCTATGAATACAATGCTCTGTTGCCTTGGTGGATGACTGTTTCAGACATAGGCTTCCATTTGCAGTTTATTTTTCTCCTGTACACCGAAAATCATTGGAGATTTTAAAGAGTTCCACAAAAACATTGGATATTATAGAACGTCCCAGAAGAAAAATAAACTGCGAATAGAAACCCCGGTCTGAAACAATCGTCCATCAAGGCAACAGAGCATGGCGTTCATAGGAGACTAGACCTTTCGGCGCAGCAACTAGCTCAGTCTTCTCCAATGGAGCTGGTGGAAATCAGTCGTGATTAATGACTAACACACAACATTGCGAGACGTTCTGCCTATAGTCTCTTAGCGTACAAAGTCACATTTGCTACCAAAGGTATGGCCTGCTGGGAGGTACCGGTGCTTGTAACTTTGACACTGTGGTGTCGTTGGATCAGGTTTCTGAACACGAGTTCGTATCCTCGATTTGCTCCTCATGACACCCTCTATAACCCCTCGAAATTTGTCGCAACAATTCTGGGACACCGTGTACAGACTGAGATGGGGCATAGATGTTCTACGTAAATTTTCTCCTTTTTGTGGTGGAAGTCTACTGCCGTTTTGACAGTGTGAACATCAGCGGCATGTTGTGAGAGTATTGGACAGACTTGAAATTTCCTTTCATCCGCGCCGCGGAGCTTCCGTTGCGGCCGTAGGCACAGTCCGCGCACAGTTGACAATATGCAGCGCGGGAGACAAATTATGTAACGATTTCTCGAGGATCTAATCGTAAACGTTTAATGGTGGACCCACATTAATTCTCCGCTCTGCTATAATATAAAATCAGTTCAAATAAGAGTTACTAACCACTCTGACTCTTCATACGGTATTAAACTTCTCAGAACTCTCTGGTCAATCGTCAAATCCCTGTAACTATCTCTTCTCAGGAAATATCCGGCGACTTGACTGGAATATGCTCACCCTAACAGTTCAGTGCACCGGCAGCTACTGGATACTACCATCTCCCATCTACATCGCAGCCCAAAATAATAATACAGCTCATCGTCAATAAGGAAAAAAGTTACACAAAAATACCACTCAAGTGTGGATGGAAAGAAACGAAATTTATTTCATTCATTTTACACTTGAAAGCCCTCTTCCTATGGAGCAAGTGTTCGCTCACTAACTACGCAACAGTTGTGAGAAAACCTGGAAACTGCCTAAGCAGAATTCCACGCTAGTGCTCCATAACGCACCACTTTAAAACGCAAACTCCACCTCAGAGAATCCCACCATTTCCCACCTCAACGCAGCCAGTGCTGTGTGCCGACACATCGATTTCGTGAGCTCCAGGCCGCACCATGAACATGTTTACGTTTGGGCCTTCCAGCTAATGAGAAACAAGAGCAGAATTTTGGCATCTTCATTGACACTTTCCTGCTCTCTGCTTCTCTAAGGTGCTTCCTGCTGCCAGTTGTCTTAGAAGTTTCTCTGCAATAGCCGTCATGAGGACTCTGAGTTGGTCCTTACGCCCAGACGATTACCCATTTCGGGGGATCAGGAAAAGACAGCATTACTTGCCGACAGGAGAAAATCTCTTGCGCTGGCGTAATCAGAGGCCGAAGAAACGAGTAATAGGGTGCTGCCCGGAAATACTCGATAACAGAGGCTAGCTATCATCGAATACAAACAAGCAGCTTGTGGAATGTAGCTCGGGGACTTCATACTTCCAGGTACACCACAACTTGTGAAAATCCTCTTACTTGTACATTAGACACCCGAAAGCGACGAACTTACGTGCTTTTGTTCATGCACTGTTCAACGTAACATAGCAGGCTGTTTGAGATGTGGCCCATTAACCCTGTGGTGCAGGTGTCCACTGCAGTGGACAGCTTTTAATATCCCCTCTAGGGCGTTTTTAATCAGTCCTAAAGCTGAGAATGCAAAAAGTTCACTCCCTATTAGTGCTCTGCGTGCGATTGCAGCCTCGGGACTGATTAAGAACGACAAAGAAGCGACATTAACGGTTGTCCACTGTTGCGGCATACCGACAAGCGCCGGCACGAAGACGAAGATGGCAAGAGGAAAGAAGGCGATAAGACGATGTCAGCCAATGGCCCGCTGACAAGGGCCGCACCAGAGAGGAGCGCCCTCTGGCCGAAGTGAATGTAAACGCCGTTCCTGTCAGTCTCGGGGATAGTATACGACACTAGCAGAGAGCACTACGACAGCAGTGACGTGTGATCCATATCAGTTGCTTACATGGGCATTGTCTATAGCGAAGAACATTACTTGTTTGCATGTCGCCCATCACTTGCGACACCGTTGTAAATTCAAAGTTAAGTATCGTCAAACGTCTTTATTTGGAAGAAAAGCTATTTATGTGATCCGCTTGAATTATTGCATAGCATTCCGAGAACGCAGCATCCTTTAGGTTCAAATGGCTCTGAGCACTATGGGACTTAACATCTATGGTCATCAGTCCCCTAGAACTTAGAACCACTTAAACCTAACTAACCTAAGGACAGCACACAACACCCAGCCATCACGAGGCAGAGAAAATCCCTGACCCCGCTGGGAATCGAACCCGGGAACCCGGGCGTGGGAAGCGAGAACGCTACCGCACGACCACGAGATGCGGGCCATGCTTTAGGCACCCTGTACGAGACCAGTGGACAAGACCCCATATCCACTGCAGTAGATACCTGCCCCAAAGGGTTAAAGAGTCGCGAAGAGGAAAGGAATGTGAGTAGTCATTCATTGTTCAAAGTTTTCGAAAAGACAGATGACAAAGTGCCTCTAACGAAATTGTTTGAAGTCCTGAGAGGAAATGGTCTTGAAAATAGATATCTTATTGGCACACGCAGAGTGTCTAATCAATGTGGGGAATAAAATTTTGTCACAGCCTTTCACAACTACAAAAAGATTGAGACAGGGATACTGCTTATCTCCTACATTGTTTAAAATATACACACAGAAAGCCTTAGACTTGTGAAGTAGTAAATGTGCAGGAAAAGGTATTCAGATAACAAAGTATGAATGTTTGTACACCTTATTCGTGGTGACCAGTGAATAGGATGATACCTGCTTTCTGCTCTGATAATTATTAGAAGGATACGATAAGTGGAGATGGAATGCAAATTTTCAGAAGACTGAATACTTATGGCGTGAAGAAAACATAGGAAACTTAATAGTAGAGGCCCAGCGTATCAAGATTTGTACAAATGTTAAATACTTGTGTACCCTCCTATCGGAAGATAGAACAAGTAATTGCGGATGTACCCCATGGGAAAACAGAACTCCACAGGCCAAATTGCCTGTTGTGGTCTTCTAAGATAAGTCGGCAAATTAAGAAGATGCAGCATGCCGGAAATCGGTACAGAGGATGCTCTGTAGAAGTATGGTTCGAATGGCTTTGAGCACTATGGGTCTTAACTTCTGAGGTCATCAGTCCCCTAGAACTTAGAACTACTTAAACCTAACTAACCTAAGGAATCACACACATCCATACCCGAGGCAGGATTCGAACCTGCGACCGTAGCGGTCGCGCGGTTCCAGACTGTAGCGCCTAGAACCGCTCGACCACTCCGGCCGGCTGTAGAAGTATTGCAGAGCCTATAAAGAGCTATTGATGCGACTATTGAGAGATTCTTGGAAAAAATAAAAACAAATTTGTTGTTCTAGAAACTCACTGTCTCAGAAGATCGTGTAGAATACCTCGGTGAGACCACGTAAGAAATAAAAAGATTAGGGATATAACGGAAACTCAAGAAAGCATCACAGATAGAACTGAAGAACGGCAGCTCGCCAGGTACGGACATACAGTTTGAATGATAGACGGCCAAAGAAGATGTTGATGTACCTTCCTCAAGGATGAACGAAAGTTGACTTGTTAGATGAGGTAAAGGAGGCCACGAGAAGAAGAGAAGTAGAAGAATACTAGGAAATTTGGGAAGATAGAAGCAGATGGCAATATATTTGTGGGATATAGTGACAGCTGTGGAAACCGAATAGGCAGGAGAGGTTCTTTTCTGCCAAATGCTCCAGCAGGCTCGCATCTTCTCAAATCAGCAGAGATAATAAAGCTCTCTCTGGTCTGATTGCCAGTGACTGGACGTCAGCGGACAACTACGCTTTCTGCCCCATCGCGCCAGTGTAAGCGCTGTGGAATGAGGCACACATTACGGCATCAATTTACAATCCAGATTAGATAAAAACTTCTAAATACAAGCGTTTGATATCCCCCGTCTCTGATTCTCTCATCCATTTAACACGCAGAACGCCAGGTGACCACTGGAAAACTAGGCTCACGCTAGCACATCCGCAACGACACTTTGCAAGATGATGAAGGCTATGAATACCGGACTGCAATTCACCCATCCGTTACGGGGGATGATTTCTTTGTGTGGTCACAGTTATTTCAACCATCTAAAAGAGTTTCGCTCGACAAGCATCGTATGTTCATTGCTGAGAGAGATGGCTAATGCTGCAGCGCGGCGAAAGACGGCCAGCAACCCGCCAGTACTCACCATGAGCCCGCGGGTCCGAGACTCATCACCGCCAGCCGCATCTGTAAGCAGAAAGCGAGACATGGGTCAGTGCTGCAGAGCGCTCAGCGCCACCGACAAACAGAGAAGCAGTCACACATTCAGATGCCAAGACATTCCTTTTGTCCCAACATCACAAGAGTACAGTGTTGTATTCACTCGCGTATAGCGTAGCAGACGTGTATACCAATCCAAATAACATTATCAGCTACGGAGGCGCCATATTTCCTTAACAGAAGATTGGAAGAATAATGTACCCGCGAAGACTCAAAAAGAACTCAGTGGTACCAGCAATCGTCCTAGGTACCCTTCTCTAGTCCTCACATACGAGAGTTCATAAAAGCTTACAGCGAAATATATTGTGCAGTTCAGGACTGATTAGTTCATCCCTCTTAGCCGGCCGCGGTGGTCTAGCGGTTCTAGGCGCTCAGTCCCGAACCGCGGGACTGCTACGGTCGCAGGTTCGAATCCTGCCTCGGGCATGGATGTGTGTGATGTCCTTAGGTTAGTTAGGTTTAAGTAGTTCTAAGTTCTAGGGGACTGATGACCTCAGATGTTAGGTCCCATAGTGCTCAGAGCCAGTTCATCCCTCACTAGAATAACGAGGGACTCAAGTACCGAAAAGAAGGTTACCTAAATTCTAACTGGGAAAATAACAATATAGAGACATTTCAGACAGCAATGCTAGACCTTTATTACTAAATGGCTAAACCGGTGCACGGTCGTAGTTACGGGCAGCCCATCTAATGGTTTAAAGGGTCAACAAAAACTTGAATTTCAATATTTCAGACAGCTATTGATCTAATTTAAAAATTTAATATGCTGGCATAATTTTACTTATTAAGAGGCATGATCTTCCGTTAAATGTTCAACACAAGAAGTCAAGCATTAAAATTAGAAACTGTGTACATGTCTTAAGACAGCGTAAAACATGGCGCGAAAATCGCTCACATTATATTCATTCAGGATTTGAGAATGGGAGTATTTCGCGACATCAAATTTTGCACATAATTTAGAAGATCGTCAATACTTTTTTCTCGCTGAAACACCCACAAAACGATTTAAAAAAATAGTTCAAATGGCTCTGAGCACTATGGGACTTAACTGCTGAGGTCATCAGACCCCTAGAACTTAGAACTACTTAAACCTAACTAACCTAAGGACATCACACACATCCATGCCTGAGGCGGGATTCGAACCTGCGACCGTAGCGGTCGCGCGGTTCCGGGCTGTAGCGCCTAGAACTGCTCGGCCACAATACGATTAAAACGAAAATGTTTATCGCTCACTGCATTATTACGTAGCTCTTCATGCAGTAAAAAATTTAGCATCGGGCATGACCTTCCAATTTATAACTTTTTTAGTATTAACTTTATTCGTACCACGTTTTGCAAACAGTATTAACATATACCTCTGAATGTGCTTACAAAATTATATCATTCTACGACGCCAATAGCATTTTATACATGGAATTTCTATCTGTATAGAGATTTGGGGGTGGGATGTAGGGGTGGGGGAGGGGGAGGGGGGTTGTAGGGAGTAAGGCTACTCGTCCGAGTTCTCAGACTCCACACACCGTCTGCGAGAACTACAGTGTTGAATACTTTCTTACCTTCCTCCCCTCGATGATAATCTAATGAAAATGAAAACTTCGTCAGTTCCATTATTTTATTCTGCGATATGTTAAGAAAGGATTAAATTTTAATCGTCATATCCTGTAGGTACGGAAATATTGGAGTATCGTTCTATCAGTATTCCTTCGTTTTTTGAAGGGTTAATACTTTCCATTCCAGTTAGTGGCGTCCCTACCGCACCAATGGCGATATATTACTTTGTGTTCCCTTTTAGAAGGCAAATTTCTTTTCTGCACATCACATACATAAATATGGGCTAGGCTCTGTACCTGCAATCCCAAGATTATATTTCACGGAGCGTCATAATTGCGTGGAAGCGCTGCAGGCGATACACAAGTGAATTTTAGGCAAAGCCGAAACTGTTTCATTTAGTTGAAGTAAATTACGGAAGTGGTCTGACTTTATAAATCCGCTTACGAGTAACTATCTTAAGAAATTTATTTCTGGGTTCGCAGTGTAAGAAGTACGTAGGTATGATTCAATGAGGTATAATTTCTTAAGATTTCATAGAATAAAAACATTGATCAATGATAATTTCGGGCCCTGAAGAATGTGACATCAGTTGGAAAGCGAAAAGTGTGTTAGCAATGTAGTACTTTGCAAATGGTATACGGAAAATGAAAGCTTATACCAGCAGAACAGTTTTGTATGTAGCAATTTTATCCAAAATATGTCGGCGCAATTATTTGCGCAGTCCAGCTCTTGGACTAAATTCGTTCTTTTCTGGCGAAGAATGAACAAATAACTGTGAAATTCGTGTATTTTATACATATTTATTCAGTACCTCCTGTGTTTCAGGATATGACTGGACTAGACTTACAGAAGATACAAACTTGTGGACAGAACATCTCTCCGAGTCTATAATTCACACTGCGGGTGTTCAATATGAGCGCCACTGATGACCCATCAAGTGCCAGTACACGTACGCAGTTCACTGAAGTTGCTGCTGCTGTGTGGGAAGGCGTAGAGACAGCTGCCTGATTTGGAAAACTGTTTCAAAGGTTGCCTACCTTCTGGATGCGAACTAATTCGATGTGATAATACAGCAGCTGGTTTTTCTGCATTTTCTGACACGGCTGCGACCCTCCAGTCGCGCGCTATGCAACTACACCTTGATGCGTGTTATGTATCAAAACTTGGAAAGATACTGTATCCACTGATATGAGTCATTTTTGTACACGTCTGGTTATTCTCGCGCAGTTATCTTTTGAATCCCCGAAGTTATGATGGCGTGCCGAATATTAATGCCTCCGAATATTTTATGTTAATATACGTCGGTGCATGAGAAACAGCGTGTTGTAATCCAGTTTTAAATTCCAAGGGTTCGTCGACACATGAAGCATTCTGCCCTTCAGCATGCCATTGCCAGAACACACACGAGCGCTACAACAATCCGACGCCTTGGACTCACTGTCATCGACCATCCTCCATACAGTCCCGACCTAGCCCATCCAAATTTCATCTGTTTCGAAACCTTAAAGAACATCTTCGAGGACTTCACTTTGAGAGTGATGAAGCCGTGCAAGTAGAGGTGAGGTTGTGGCTCCGTCACCTAAGTCAAATATTCTACAGAGACAGTATCAACAAAATGGCCTCTACATGGCAGAAATGTGTTCGTCGCTAGGGTGACTATGTTGAGAAATAAATACTTAAACGTGAAGATTAAAGATGGAGAATGTTAATAACGTTAAATTTATGTAAAAAGCTTTAAGAGTTTTCAGGACAAGAATTGAGAGACAGTTTTCAGCACTCACTGGAGCTTATGGGTAGCTCATGTACTTTGCAGTAAACTTGCAGGGGGTGCCATATGTACAGCGTACTGAATGTCAACTGGACAATTGTTGTTCTGTTCAATCAATTACAAACATTTGTGGGTAAACGATCCTTTTATTTTTCCGTTCAGGAAATATGGCAGTCTCTGTAATATTTTCTATTGCCATCAGTGTATTTACGAGGGAAATCTTCTTTTCAGATCGGACGCAAAATTAAAATCACACTGAAAATCTGATTATTTTTTAGTAGTGTGACCATGGCGTCACATCGCGCTTTTCATTTCTGGGCACACAGTGACCAAGTAAAGATTTCTGGAACAACAGAGTCTCCTGTCAAGTGTGAGGTGCGTGCTGCCATTCGATTTCTTCGTATTGAGTGGTTCTGCCTGATTTCCTGCAGCCCACTTAACGTAACTGTCATGCATGACAACAAGGTGCTGCAGTGCTGCAGGGACTTTGGAGCAGTGCGCACAAACGTTCATGATGCCAGCGACCGGAGAAAAAAAGGGAGAGTCAACCGATGGTCTTGTCTAGTGTACGGATCATGCGATTCGAGAAAATTGTCTAAGAAGGGCAGTTCAGAACAAATAAAGAGAAATATTGCCGTCAGGCACTGCCATTCTTCATGAGAATGCTCGACCGCACAGGGAAACTCCAACAAAGACTTCCCTGCAGCGTTTTTGGTGGAAGTGTTTGATTATCCACCATACAGCCCGGACTCGGCTACCTCTATTTTCATCTCTCTGCTCATATGAACCGCTGGCTATGACGATAGCATTTTGGAATAGTGAGTTTCGGACCAGCATAGAGAACTGGCGGGGAGTACAGGCGTCTCATTTTGTGACGAGGGAATTGGAAAGTTGGCACAACGCTACGACGCGCGTTGGAACGACGACTATGTAGAGAAGTAGCTAGAAGGTGTAGTTAAATTTTGCAAATAAAACATTTTTATATTCGCTGTTGTTACCATTTGGTGACTATTGGATCTTGAAAAAAAATAACCCTTGTGTTTTGTAAAAGGGTTTAAACCGTACGAAACGAATTACCAAGTCTAACAGTGACTGACATTTTCGAACGTGTCCTACACTGAAGAACAAAACAAACTGGTGCACGTGCCAAATATCGTGTAGGGCCCCCGTGAGCTAGAAGTGCCGCAACACGACCTGGAATGGACTCGACTAATGTCTGAAGGAGTGATGGAAGCAAATGACACCATGAGATCTGCAGGGCTATCCATAAATTCGAAAGAGTACGAGGGGGTGGAGATCTCTTCTGAACAGCACGTTGCAAGGCATCCCACATATGGTCAATAATGTTCATGTCTGGGGAGTTTGGTGGGCAGCAGAAATCTTTAAACTCAGAAGAGTGTTCCTACAGCCACTCTGCAGCGATTCTACACGTGTGGAGTGTCGCATTGTCCTGCTGGAAATGCCCTAGTCCGTCGGAATGCACAATGAACGTGAGCGGATGCAGGTGGTCAGACAGGATGCTTACGTATGTGTAATCAGTCAGAGTCGTATCAAGACATATCGGGGGTCCCATGTCACTCCAGCTGCACTCACTCCACACCATTAAAGAATCTCCACCAGCTTGAACAGTCCCCTGCTGACATGCAGGCTTCATAGATTCATGAGGTCGCCTCCATACCTGTACACGTCCATACACTCGCTACAATTTGAAACGAGACTCATTCGACCAGGGAACATGTTTCCAGTCATCGACAGTCCAATATCGGTGTTGACGGGCCCAGACGAGGCGTCAATCTTTGTGTCGTGCAGCTATCAAGGTTACACGAGTAGGCTTCCGATTACAAAATCCCACATCCTTGATGTTTTTTTTAAAAAAAAAACAAAATGGTTCAAATGGCTCTGAGCACTATGGGACTTAACTGCTGAGGTCATCAGTCCCCTAGAAGTTAGAACCACTTAAATCTAACTTACCTAAGGACATCACACACATCCATGCCCGAGGGAGGATTCGAACCTGCAACCGTAGCCGTCACGCGGTTCCAGACTGTAGCGCCTAGAACCGCTCGGCCACTCCGGCCAGCCCTTGATGTTTCGCTGAATGGTTCGCTGAATGGTTCGCACGCTGACGCTTGTTGATGGCCCAGCATTGTAATCTGCAGCAGTTTGCGGAAGGGTTGCAGTTCTGCCACTCTGAACGGTTCTTTTCGGGTGTCGTTGGTCCCGTTCTTGCAGGATCTTTTTCCGACGGCAGCGATGTCGGCGATTTGATGCTTTTTCCGGATTCCTGATATTCACGGTACACTAGTAAAATTGTCTTACGGAAGACCGCCGGTTCATCGCTACCTCGGAGATGCTGTGTCCTGTCGCTCGTGCGGCGACTATAGCACGACGTTCAATCTCACTTGAATCTTGATAACCTGCCATTGCAGCAGCAATAACCGATCTAATAACTGTGCCAGACACTTGTTAGAAATAAAACCGAAAACCCACTGATGAAATGATGGTATGGCATTGTTGGCCGGGAGGCCTCATGTGGGGAAGTTCGGCCGCCGTACTGCAAGTCCTTTAACGCCACTTCGGCGACTTGCGAGTCAATGATGATGAAAGAGACACAACACCGTCATCACGAGGGAGTGAAAATCCCTGACCCCGCCGGGAATCGAACCCGGGGCCCCGTGCGCGGGAAGCGAGAACGGTACCGCAAGACCACGAGCTGCGGACAACCCACTGATAATAGCACAGTGGTGCCGAAACATGTTTGGGTACTGAGAAAAACGGTGTTTTGCATAACTGGCGGACCTCACATCCAAAAATTTTAACTGCAAACACGGTCAATACAAGGAGCTGGAAATCAAAAAGATGGATACTAGTTATCTTATTGAGGCGTTGACGAGCGCAGTGACGTATTCTGCCTGTTTACATATCTCAGTGTACGTTGAATGTGACGAGACGTGTGTGACGAGCACATAAGGAAGACAATAAGAATTCTCCGGCGTGCGTAGCAAGAGCCGTAGAAGGCGGCGGGACAGCTGGTGACTGGAGGGATTAGCAGGGGCGAGCCGCGGCCCGCACCCGTGGCTCCTGCGGGGCGGATCGCCGAGCTGACGCGTGGGCGCCGTGCTGGGAGCGGCCGCTTGGCCCGGTGACCCGCGAAGAGCCACTGTGCGCGGCGGGGTCACGCCTCGCGGGCCCCCACCGGCAGCGGCTTTCTCCGCGGCTGCGGCTGCGGTGTCATCCCGGAATGCCACGACCCCGGGCCGCCGCCTCCGCCCGCCTCCAGGTCAGCCAGTGCGCGGCCGCCGTTTTCTCCGCGATTCGCGCCGCTACTTCCACACACGTTCCCACTGGTTACATTCTCCTCACAGGCTCCGTGTCTTCTAACCCACCTAGAGAGTCTGTGAAGCGACTGAAAGTTATGAACTCCAGACTTTCGACAATCCTTCCGATTTAGATTTTCGTTTCTTTCCCTTTAATTACGTTTTTTTCAAATTCCGGGATGGTTCGTCTCAATACGCAAGGCCACTTTCGTTCCCCATTCCTTTCTACGTGGGCGTGTATAGTACCGGATGAAAAGTATCTGGACACTCGCGTGTAATGGAGAATTGACCACTAGATGTCATGCGAGGGGGCCCGCCAGTATCAACGCAGGCCGCGAGCATTCTACATCTATATTTATACTACGCAAGCCACCCAACGGTGTGTGGCGGAGGGCACTTTACATGCCACTGTCACTACCTCCCTTTCCTGTTAGAGTCGCGCATGGTTCGCGGGAAGGACGACTGCCGAAAAGCCTCCGTGCGCGCTCGAATCTCTCTAATTTTACATTCGTGATCTCCTCGGGAGATATAAGTAGGAGGAAGCAATGTATTCGAGCCGGACGGAGTGGCCGAGCGGTTCTAGGCCTACAGTCTGGAACCGCGCGACCGCTACGGTCGCAGGTTCGAATCCTGCCTCGGGCATGGATGTGTGTGATGTCCTTAGTTTAGTTAGGTTTAAGTAGTTCTAAGTTCTAGGGGACTGATGACCTCAGAAGTTAAGACCCATAGTGCTCAGAGCCATTTGAACCAATATATCCGATACCTCATCCAGAAACGCAACTTCTCGAAACCTGGCCAGCAAACTACACCGCGATGCAGACCGCCTCTCTTGCAGAGTCTGCCACTTGAGTTTGCTGAACACCTCCGTAACGCTATCACGCTTACCAAATAACCCTGTGACGAAACGCGCTGCTCTTCTTTGGATCTTCTCTATCTCCTCCGTCAACCCGACCTGGTACGGATCCCACACTGATGAGTAATACTCAAGTATAGGTCGAACGAGTGTTTTGTAAGCCACCTCCTTTGTTAATGGACTACATTTTCTAAGGACTCCCTCAATGAATCTCAACTTGACACCCACCTTACCAACAATTAATTTTATATGATCATTCCACTTCAAATCGTTCCTTACGCATACTCCCAGATATTTTACAGAAGTAACTGCTACCAGTGTTTGTTCCGCTATCATACAATCATACAATAAAAGATCTTTCTATGTATTCGGAATACATTACCTTTGTCTGTGTTAAGAGTCAGTTGCCACTCCCTGCACCAAGTGCCTATCCGCTGCAGATCTTCCTGCATTTTGCTGCAATTTCTCTGTATACTACTGCATCATCCGCGAAAAGCCGCATGGAACTTCCGACACTATCTACTACGTCATTTATATATATTGTGAAAAGCAATGGTCCCAGAACACTCCCCTGAGTCACGCCAGAGCTTACTTTAACGTCTGTAGACGTCTCTCCATTGAGAACAACACGCTGTGTTCTGTTTGCTAAAAACTCTTCAATCCAGCCACACAGCTAGTCTGATGCTCCGTAGGCTCTTACTTTGTTTATCAGGCGACAGTGCGGAACTGTATCGAACAACATTCTGTTGTCAGTATTGAAACAGTAACAGCAGGATAGCTCAGTGACTTCGAGCATCCTGAGAAGCAAATAAATCACAGACATTTCAACCATCTTAAAGCAGCCCAAATCGACTATTGGTGTTGTGATTGTAAAGTGCAAACGGGAAGGAAGAACCACAGCTAAACCAAGTTGGCCTCATGTACTGTCGGACAGTGACCATTGAAAATTTGCAGACAGTGGTTGTAAAAAGTCGTATGAAATCTTCGGATGGAATCAGTCGTGAATTCTCAAGTGCTAGCAGCAGCGTAGCTAGCACAGTGACTATGCGTAAGGAGTTAAAAACAATGGGGCACAATGACCAAGCTGGTCCTCAGAAGCCATTCATTTCTGTTGTCAGCGCAAAGCGATGCTTGTGATGGAGTAAAGAGCGAAGCCGCTAGACAGTGTATGACTGGTAACGAGTGACTTGGTGCGATGAGTCAATATATATTGGCAATTGTGGCAACCTGAAGGAAAGGTTTGGTTTTGGCGAATGCCCGGAGAACCTTACCTGCCATCGCGTGTAGTGCCAACGCTGGAGCACCAAGGAGGCAGTGTTACAGTATGTGAGTATTCCTCGTGTTTAGGATGTGGTCCCCCAGTGCGCTGAAGAAGACGCAAAATGTGGAAGGACCTAAACACATTTTACATCACTGTGTGTTTGGCATAGCAGAGGAAGGGATCGGAGACGACAACTGTTTGCGTGTGCCTGACACTGCACCCTGTCATAGAGCAGCATCCATGAGGATGAACAAAAACATTTCTCAAATGGACTTGCCTGCCGAGAGAATCGATCTGGACCCAGTGGAACACTTTTGCGATGAGTTAGAAAGTCGACTTTGCTCGAGACAACACCGTCCAACATGACTACCTTCTCTGATTTCGGTACGGATCCCCTGATCAGATAGCGTGTGTTACATCATCGGCTCCTAATCAACATATGCTCACAAAGAGTGTAGGATTGGCTCAAGGAATATTTGATTAATAGAACTCAGTGTCTTATACTGCACGTAATCTGTTTCACTGGAAGAGTAACTGCAGATCTGATGTTTTCACTTTACCTATACGACTTATCACACAGATTCATTGTTGATGTGATCGTAAGGAATTGCAGAATGGCTTCGACGAAATTCCCAGTTAAGTATTGAATGGTTCCTTTCAAATGTAAGCGAATATAGAATGACGCGTAAAACAGAGGAAGAACCCTGTACTGGGTACAAGATTAGTGGTGAGTATCTTGAGCATCTTACATCGTGTAAGTATCTAGAAGCAACACTGACATGCAATATTAAGGAAACGATCTTGCCAAGTCAGTATCAGGGAAGATGGAAGAGAGGCTTTGATTTTTCGTCAGGGTTGTGGGAAAATTTAACGTTTCTGCGAAGGAAACTGGCATATGTGGCGTTACTGCGACCAATTCTAGAATACTGTTTGAAGTTTTAGAGTTATCATCAAGCAGCCATGGTAAATAATATCGAACGAATTCAGTGAAGCGCCGCTAGGCTCCTAATGGGTCGGTATAGCACTGTAGTCCATACGAAACTCTAACAGAAATACTTGAGCAACTTAAATGGGAATCCTTGCAGGAAAGACGACATAGTTTTCATCAAATCCTGTTGAGTAAATTTAAAGAAACTGCATTTGACGAAGACTGTGTAACTGTTTTTTTGGCAGTAACGTATATCTTGAGTAGGCATCACGAAAGCAAGGCGACAGCATACAGACTGACGTTGGTCCTCAGCCACCAGTCGAATGAAGTAGAAATAAATCGATTAGATTAGTACGGTGTGTCCTCCGCCATGCACTGTACAGTGGTTTGTGGAACGCGCATGTGGATGTAGCTGTATACGAGATGTTAAACTCTAGCGCTTCCTACCTCTCCACCTTATTGGAACCATTGATTTCATGCAGAAGGAAGTATGGTTCATGCCATCAGGAAACCCTCTCCCGTTGACTAAGGTTCGAAACGTTAGCCGCACGTCCTGTGACTACGGCGTTACGCCAACATTGGCACAAATATGAGTTGCCTTCTGTGGTACCCTAGCAGTAGCAATCTCCGGCCAATCTTGTGCTGCAAAGCAAACTTTCCAAAGCAAAGCAAGCAGTATACTCAACTAGGTATCTCATTATACACGATCGATTTACGCTCTTTCACATAGCCTACACACTTCCATTGTTCACATTGTATCGTGGAAGTCAAACGCTTAGTCGCCTAATGCCGATTCAGCGTGACTCGGCGTACGTTCCTGCAACCTACCACATCAGTATTCGACAAACCTCGAAATTTACGTTATACGTTCTTGGAGTAATAATTCAATGAATCGGCGAAGTTGCCATGCAAATACATCTCGAGTTTTTCAACACATAGCCGACAAAGATTTTCAGACACCCATGTTGAAAAAATGACTTCACAGTAGTACCCGCCTGCAGGGTAGCCACTACGTACAGTCGAAGAAGACTTGAGGATGTTCGACAGTATCGATACTGGAAACTCGTTGGCGATGGGATGTTATTTAGGGATAAGCTTGCCTTCTACTTTGTTAAGTCGAATAAATGTCACATCGTCTTTAGGGACACGTAAAAGATCAACCACCCAGGTGAGACTGGGTGACGAACAGTTTCGCAGTTTGCCTTGGTGCTTCTTAAAAGACCTCAAATACGTATAGAACGCTCCATTTACCGAATTGTTTACGAATTTTTCCTCTGGAATCACTGAACCGTGAAGGGTGCATTAGTTTGGGAAATTCTGATAGGAAAGATTTCTTGAGGCCAGTAGGTGAACTTCATGTGGGGAATAGGGCCAATGAAAATAGGCCCCCCAACCGTAACCAGAATAGATAGAATTATAATAATAGCAATAACAATAACAGCATAAATGGCAACAAACAAGAATATGGAGTGAGATCAGTGAGAACCAACAGAGGTAGGAGAGGCCAAAGAGGTTATGGAAATAGATGTAGTCACAATTGCAGAGCCCAACACCAGTCAGAAAATGAGGGTCCGCCACAGCAAAGAGTTGAGCTGGAGTGGAACATAGGGGTAAGCCCCAACAGCAGCATCAGGAGAACCAACATTATCACCAGAATAATAATTTTAATAATAATACGTAGTACAATAAGTAAAGAGTAAATTATTGCAATAAAAGTAGGAATAATGACTACCGCGCTTAGTACGAGAAAGATATAAATCAGTGGAGAAAAAGAGAAAGGGACTCTACATTAAAGTGGGTATGAGGTTTACCGGAATTTTGTAGAGAAAAGGAGCTGAAGATGTATTATAAGTTAAGAAATGCATATCACGTAAATGTAAATGATATCTTGCCATTTTATGAATGGAAGGAACAGAGCAACATCACCAATAGTAAAGAGGGAATACCCAAAAAGCAGAAATCTGATACTTGCAAATTAATAGGGAAAGTAAATAATCGTAACACAGGAAAAGTAGTAGGAGAAGAAGTTATAGAGAATAATTGCCATAAAAATACTAGTGAAGAGGAAGCATATGATCAGAGGGTAAAAAACTAATGTGATTTACGTAACTGAGTATGGGGAGGGGGGGGGGGGGAGAAGACATGCGAAGTAGAAATGAGGAAATTGAAAGGTGTAATAATGAATTAGAGGAGAATATTTAGGATAGTCTAGTAGCCTTTAGTGAGGAGGAGGAATCAGTAAGTAATTCCTATGATGAAAGTGATGATAATGAAACTAGTAGTGGCGAGAGTGATGAGGTGGAATAGAACAGAGTGCTACTGTTGATAGTATTAAGTGTATAGTGAGAGTGAACACAATAGACAGGAAATGCAAGAGGAATCTTCCAATGGGTATGATTCAAGTGAAGACTAGTACGATATTGATATAGTACAAATGGGTAATGAAAGTGTTGGGTCAGAAGGGAAAAAATCAATAACGAAACAATCGTGCTATAGCTCTTTCCACCCTGGCCCACACGATCGAAGAGGGATACTCAATTAGCTTAGGTTGACCTTTAATAAGTGTACAGTTATATGGTGTGAATGAATATGCATTACATAGATACTGGTGTTGAAACGGCATATATTTCTGAATCTCTGTGGAAACAGGTAACTGGTGGATATGAAATTCCAGTAATGTCTGTATCTGTACTTAAGATTGTGAGTGACACAGGAAAATTAAGTAATCTTGTGAGGAAACAAGTGTATCTGTCTTTCAAAACTGGTAACTGTTCGATGGAAAATGTGGTTTTGGTAGTTTTTAATTTAATCATAAACATTATTATAGGCTCAGGCTAGACAAAGAGAAATTATTTCAACAAGAGGTGCATTAAGTACCTGATATTACTGAATGGCAGAGAGAGGAAAAGTTAGAAGTTATAGGAAGAAGTAAAAGCAACTATAATAACCACATAATGTGTGTACAAAAAAAGGATGATGGAAACAGAGTGGTACTAGATGCCACAAAAGTGAATTCAATAACTGAAAGAGAGTGCAGCAAACTGGATAGTTTAAATGACATAATACAAATTTTTTATGGAATTAAGTATCTGAGCAGCCTCGATTTAATAGTGAAACACTGGCAGATGCACTTGGCTAAAGACTATAAGGAATGTGCAGCTTTTTTATTTGGAACGATATGGTACTAACATTGTGTGCTGCCATTTGATTTAAACATATCAGTATCCATATTTTTACAGGCTTTCGATAAAGTACTAGGCAAGGAGCTGAAAAGCAAAATTACTGTATACATGAATGATATACTGAGAACGACCAAGATTTGGGAGGAACACAATTTGTTAAGATAAGTGTTTCAGGCCTTGCATAAAGGAGGAATGACTTTACAATTAAGGAAATCGGAATTCGTGAAAAGTGAAATTATGTTTGTAGGATATCTAATTAGTAGTCAGGAAATCACTAAAGACCCTGAGAAAATTAGAGCAGTTAAATAATTCCTGGTCCCCAAATGTAGAAGACATTTCTAGGATTATGCAGATTCTACCTAAAATTTGTGTGATATCAAACTTTTAATAGTAGAGCACTGAAAGAATTACAAAAGAAAAGTAAAGCTGTTATTTGGACAAAAGAGTGACAGTATTTGAACAGTTGAAACAAAAACTCAGTGAAGACGGTATTTTGAATCATCAAGACTGAAGATTTCCATTTTGCTCAGAGACGAACACTGCACATACGGATCAGGAGTACACTTATTTCAAATAGTTAATCAAGACGGGCATGAAGAAAGAAAATCCATAGCATTTGCAAGCATAACATTGAACAAGTGTTAAAGGAACTATACCATTTCAGAAAAGGCAGCTTCAGTAGTAATTTGGGCATTTAAAATATTTTACAACTTTTCAAGGGGACACACAGTGATAGTGTATACAGACCCTCAAGCACTAACAATTATTAACAAATGTTAGCTAGTACATACTAGACTGACATGATGTTTGTTATATTTATAGCAAGTTGATATTGAAATAAACTATATGAAAGGTGAACAGAACATTCTATCAGATGCTTTGTCCAGGTTATCCTCAGGAATAAGACCGGAGGATGGAGTATTAGGAGAAGAGGGCTATAAGAGAATCTGTTATATAAAAGGGGTGAAACACCAAGAAAGAAATCAAACACATTTGTAAAAATTTAAGAAACGAACAAAATGAGGACCCATTTTTGGTACTAGTTGAGACAGAACTTAGAAAAAAAAGGTACTTTTAATGGACTGTTGCTTAGATGGAAAGAGGAAATATTTGATATTTGGAGAGCATGCTGGTCAGAGGAACATGTAGTAACATTAACTGATTGTATCCATTTCAGTTATGGACACTGTGGAACAGAGAAGTATTTAGAAACCCTAATGGAGTCAGTGTACTTTAAGAATATGTATAGGAGAAAACGTATGACCTCTTCTAGAAAATCAGAGTAAGTAATGAAAAGAGTATGGGTCTGATGCAATCTACGCCAACCAAAGAAATGCTAGGAATCGTGGCTTTGGATTTCTACTACCAAAGACGTCAGGAGGTTTTTGTTATATTCAAGTAGCAGTTGATGTATTTTCTAAATTTATAAAGTTACACCATCTGAGAAATGCCACAGGGAAAACAGTCTTTGACAAGATTGTTAAAGACTATTTTGTAAAAGTAGGTAAATCAGGTAGCGTACTATCAGACAATGGGTCTCAATTCACTTCCACGAAATGAAAGTGCAATATGCAGGAACAAGGAGTAGAACTAAGGTATATTGCAGTATATCATGCCACTAGCAATCCAGCAAAGCTCTATGTGAGGGAGACAGGGAGGCGTTGTGGGACATTTTGTCATGACAGGCATAGCAGTTGGGCAAAATATATATCTGACATAGAAAATATTTTGGATAATCTGAGACATGAAAGCACAGGATTTAAAACCAATGAAATAATAATGGGAGAAAAAGAAGCTAACATTATAGAAGAAAATGTTGTTTTTCCTTACAGAAAGGATATAACATTGGTAGGAAAGAAAAAATTAGTAAAAGAGCATATTGAAAATCAGATGTTGAAGCGTAAGAAAAGACATGATGAGAAACGAAATTAACTAAAGTAGAGATAGGGGTCCTCATGATGGTCAAATCCCCCGAAAAATCGTAACAAACTACTACAGTAATTTCTCAGTTTTTTTGATACATACAAAGATCCCTTTGAGATGGCTGACATACCTCATCCCAATACGTATTACTTATTTTTTCCCAAATCAAACAAAAAATATGGAGTACATAACATAACAGACTTAAAACTCTATCAAAAGAGGATATAGGAATGAAATGGTGAAAGATTAAATGAATGAAATGTACCAAAAGACAGGCATTCAGTGTTTCGAACACCAGTAAGAACTGTGACAGTGTAAGATACATTTGTTACTGTGGTAGTGTTTGTAGAAAAAAATATTGAAATAGCAATATTGCAGTAGCTTGTGTAATTAAGGGGATGAGAGAATATAAGGGCAGTATGAATATTTTTTAATGATTATGCATGTATCGAAGGTATAATAACTTGTTCCGACTAAGACAGATGCAGATGAAAAGTTTATGCTAGGTACAAACAGTTATAGAAATACACTCCTGGAAATGGAAAAAAGAACACATTGACACCGGTGTGTCAGACCCACCATACTTGCTCCGGACACAGCGAGAGGGCTGTACAAGCAATGATCACACGCACGGCACAACGGACACACCAGAAACCGCGGTGTTGGCCGTCGAATGGCGCTAGCTGCGCAGCATTTGTGCACCGCCGCCGTCAGTGTCAGCCAGTTTGCCGTGGCATACGGAGCTCCATCACAAACTTTAACACTGGTAGCATGCCGCGACAACGTGGACGTGAACCGTATGTGCAGTTGACGGACTTTGAGCGAGGGCGTATAGTGGGCATGCGGGAGGCCGGGTGGACGTACCGCCGAATTGCTCAACACGTGGGGCGTGAGGTCTCCACAGTACATCGATGTTGTCGCCAGTGGTCGGCGGAAGGTGCACGTGCCCGTCGACCTGGGACCGGACCGCAGCGACGCACGGATGCACGCCAAGACCGTAGGATCCTACGCAGTGCCGTAGGGGACCGCACCGCCACTTCCCAGCAAATTAGGGACACTGTTGCTCCTGGGGTATCGGCGAGGACCATTCGCAACCGTCTCCATGAAGCTGGGCTACGGTCCCGCACACCGTTAGGCCGTCTTCCGCTCACGCCCCAACATCGTGCAGCCCGCCTCCAGTGGTGTCGCGACAGGCGTGAATGGAGGGACGAATGGAGACGTGTCGTCTTCAGCGATGAGAGTCGCTTCTGCCTTGGTGCCAATGATGGTCGTATGCGTGTTTGGCGCCGTGCAGGTGAGCGCCACAATGAGGACTGCATACGACCGAGGCACACAGGGCCAACACCCGGCATCATGGTGTGGGGAGCGATCTCCTACACTGGCCGTACACCACTGGTGATCGTCGAGGGGACACTGAATAGTGCACGGTATATCCAAACCGTCATCGAACCCATCGTTCTACCATTCCTAGACCGGCAAGGGAACTTGCTGTTCCAACAGGACAATGCACGTCCGCATGTATCACGTGCCACCCAACGTGCTCTAGAAGGTGTACGTCAACTACCCTGGCCAGCAAGATCTCCGGATCTGTCCCCCATTGAGCATGTTTGGGACTGGATGAAGCGTCGTCTCACGCGGTCTGCACGTCCAGCACGAACGCTGGTCCAACTGAGGCGCCAGGTGGAAATGGCATGGCAAGCCGTTCCACTGGACTACATCCAGCATCTCTACGATCGTCTCCATGGGAGAATAGCAGCCTGCATTGCTGCGAAAGGTGGATATACACTGTACTAGTGCCGACATTGTGCATGCTCTGTTGCCTGTGTCTATGTGCCTGTGGTTCTGTCAGTGTGATCATGTGATGTATCTGACCCCAGGAATGTGTCAATAAAGTTTCCCCTTCCTGGGACAATGAATTCACGGTGTTCTTATTTCAATTTCCAGGAGTGTATAATGTGACAATTACACTAATTAAGATGATATTTCATCTGGTGTGTCTTTTATCAACCCATAATGAAATAGAGGAGCATATGTAATACGACAATGTCATATTAGACTAATTGTCACAAGAAAGAAGAAGTCAACATTTAAGTAGTGGCAACTCGTTCTGAGCTGCGGTTGCAAGGAGGGGAGATGTGTAAGCTCCTGACATCTACCCGTGTCAAACACGAGTCATACTAAAGCTACAACCGTCTAGACATATTGATTCCCAATGTAAAGACATTATTGTGGATGATGTGGGTAACTGTGGTGGCGAAGCACGTTTGCCAGCGTTTAGAGAGTGAGGGTGAACCACCTGCCGGCCGGATCTCAGAGGGGGCGTCCGCGCGGCGGAGCGCTGGCTGGGAACGCAGCCTGCAGAAGCCGCGTCGCTGTAGGTGTGGGGATTAGTGCGCCGACCATCACGGGAGCGTCGCGGGATTTCTATTCAAATGAGCGGCCCGGCGACCGCTCCTCGCGCTTCTCCGGCAGCAGAACGTG
The DNA here is from genome assembly GCF_023864275.1 of Schistocerca cancellata. Classification (NCBI taxonomy): domain Eukaryota; kingdom Metazoa; phylum Arthropoda; class Insecta; order Orthoptera; family Acrididae; genus Schistocerca; species Schistocerca cancellata. Next base: position 815,571,966 of record NC_064627.1, on the reverse strand, counting down.
TTTCTGCGGTCGCTCAGCCACTGTCCGCCGCGGAAAATCCCTGCAGTGTCGCCAGCGACAAGACGTGCCCAACCACGTCAGATTACCTCAGACCTTTCCAACAGCGTAATGCCACTCTTGCGAAGACTCGGCTAGTCGCAGCTAACTAAAGATCTGACATAACGTCTACTTGTGGCAACGACTGGCAGAGATCCTTGGTAGCTAAACTGAATTACCTTATTTCCATTACTTCTCCTCCTCATCTTCAACTTTTATTCAATCAGTTGCTGTCAGACGGTTCATAAGTAAAAATTATTAATATACCGTTCTCCTCCTCAACTGATGATACTGTCGGAGCCCAAATCCATGCATTCCAGTGTACGCTGCCTCATAAAATATGTGAAACTCCAGAAGATATGATCGGATGTCAATGTAATTTCTTACACCTACACACCATCGGTGGTTATGTAAATAGTTAGAGCTGCAATTCTCTGACGAGTAGAACTGCACACACGGTGCATTATTGTTGATCTTATTTAGTGTTGTTACCAGACCTTGTAGTGTATATGAGGTCCTGAATTACGTCAGATGTTAAGTGACCAGTACAGAGAATACGGAGATGCTACATACCAGTGTGAAACTGCAGAGGTTTAGTGGGGCCTCATTGTGCGTCTCCATTTCTCCGGCTACTCGAATCGCGCAATATTTGCTATTGGGTTCAAACTTCCTTGCAGAGAGAACTCAGCAAATGGCTCGTAACGGTACAAAATCGACAGATGTAAAGGAAATTTGCGGAGTACCCCAGGGAAGCGTGTAAGGTCAGTTACTGTTCACCAAGTATATAAATGATCTAGTAGGGAGCATCAGAAGCTCTTTAAGTCTCTTCGCACGTAATGTGGTTGCCTATAAGCAAACACCAATGACACAAGACGGTATCGAATTGCTGAATGACATTAAAAGGGTTGATGACTGGTGCAGGCTCTGGCAGTTGACTCTGAACGTAAATAAGTGCAATGTATTGCTCATAAATAGGAAAAGAAATCGACTACTATACAACTACACTATTGGTGGCAAACTGCTGAACATAGTATCTATCGTAAAATATCCAGGAGTAACTATCCATAGCGACCTGAAGTGGAATCGTCACATAGAAAAAATAGTAAAAGAAGCAGATGCCATACTGACATTCTTAAAGAAATGTAACTCATCCACGAAGTAAAATGGTTCAAATGGCTCTAAGCACTCTGGGACTTAACATCTCAGGTCATCAGTCCCATAGACTTAGAACTAATTAAACCTAACTAGCCTAAGGACATCACACACATCCATGCCCGAGGCAGGATTCGAACCTGTGACCGTAGTGGCAGCGCGATTCCGGACTGAAGCGCCTAGAACCGCTCGGCCACAGCGGCCGGCGTCCACGAAGTAAGTGGCTTAGAATGCGCATGTCCTGACGATTCTTGAGTACTGTTCATCAATACAGGATCCTTACCAAGTGGAACTGGTAGAAGAGATAGAGAAGGTCCAACGAAGAGCGTTGTGTTTCGTTGCCGGATCGTTTAGTCGATGCTAGAGCGTTACAAAGATGCTCAACGAACTCCAGTGGCCGACATTACAAGAGAAATATTGTGCATCAAACAGAGGTTTACTACTGCAATTTCGGGGAAGCTCTTTCCGGGAAGAATCAGACAACGTATTACTTCCTTCCACACACACATCTTGCGAAAAGACGACGTCGAGATAATTCGAAAAATTAGAGCTAATACAGAGGCTTATCGACAAACATTCTTTCCGCACGCCATTCGCGACTGGAACAGGGAAGAGAGGATCAGTTAATGGTAACAGAAACACTCTCTGTCACACACCGTTATGTGGCTTGAGGAGCATGACGTAGCTGTAAATGTAGATATAAGTCAAGATTTGAGGGGCATTCAGATGTGGGAGTGACTCAATGTTGGACTTTGTGGGAACGTGAAAGCAGACGCACTTGTTCTCAAGATTCCGTTCGACCATGTTGGATGACCACAACGGATGATAGCCGCACTGTGCACAAAGGACATCACAACTCAAGAACATCCACACCTGCCTTCCAAGAATACACAACAGACTCACTGCCACATTTTCAGCAGCCGGTCTAGGTTCAAATGGCTCTGAGCACTATGGGACTTAACTTATGAGGTCATCAGTCCCCTAGAACTTAGAATTACTTAAACCTAACTAATCCAAGGACATCACACACATCCATGCCCGAGGCAGGATTCGAACCTGCGACCGTAGCGATCGCGTGGTTCCAGACTGTAGCACCTAGAACCTCTCGGCCTCACCGGCCGGTGCTGGGTCCTTCTCAGATGTACTCCGTAAGGCCCGACATCTCATCCAGAAATCGTAACTGGTTGATTAAATTATCACATGTTGTGTGCGCGAAAGTGCTCAAGATGCTTACCGAAACACACAAAATCAACAGAGTCAGTGCCACTCGCGTATTTCTTGACAGTTTTCAGGCTGAACGCGAGGTGACAGGAGATGAATCTCGGGCTTATCACCATACTCTAGAGAGCAAACGACAATCAGTGAAGCCATACCCATACTCGTTCAGTCGAAAAATTAAAAACTCAGTAAACTAGAAGGAAAATCATGGTGTCAGTGTTTTCGGAAAAATGGGGTTCTGCTCGTTGATTTTTCAGAAAGATGTGAAATAATAAACGTTGCAAGATAATTTGAGACCACGAAGAACCTTCGCAGAGCTATGCAGAACAAACGTAGTGGGGTGCTGACAACAGAAATCTGTCTCCTTCATGACAATTTGCGTCCTGGCACCGCTCATGCAACACAAGAGTTGTTGACTTCGTTTGGTTGGGATATTTTAAGCCACCCCTCTCACAGCCCCGATCGCGCACCTAGTGAGTATCATCTGTTCACTAAATTGAAGAAACACATTCGGGGAAAACACTTTTCCGACGACGACGAGGTGAAAATCAAAGTGAAGAACAGGCTGAAAAAGACAACGGAAGACGTCTATGAAACAAGAGCCAAAAACTCGTCCCAGGGATGAAAAAATTTATCGAGGTAAATGGTGATTATGCGTAAAAATAGTGCAAGTCCTATACTACAAAACACGTAAATTTTATTAAAATAAATTCATTTTCTGTACTTCAAAAAATTCTTGTAACCTTAATTTCTGGATTAGCCTCGTATCTGTGAGTGGTGTGGTGTCACCGCCAGACACCACACTTGCTAGGTGGTAGCCTTTAAATCGACCGCGGTCCGTTAGTATACGTCGGACCCGCGTGTCGCCACTATCTGTGATTGCAGACCGAGCGCCGCCACACGGCAGGTCTAGAGACACTTCCTAGCACTGGCCCCAGTTGTACAGCCGACTTTGCTAGCGATGGTTCACTGACAAAATACGCTCTCATTTGCCGAGACGATAGTTAGTATAGCCTTCAGCTACGTCATTTGCTACGACCTAGCAAGGCGCCATTACCAGTTACTATTGATAATGTAAAACATGTACTGTCAAGAGCGATGTTCACCATTTATGGATTAAAGTTAAGTATTCCACAGCTACGTTCTTTTTTGCTAGTCTAATTTCCTTGACCTGTTCCAGACCTCACGCCAGCCTGCGTGCGCTAAAACGCGTGCTTTTCGGCTTCCTCTCGTAGTACCGGGTTGGCTCTCTTGCCAATCCACAACAAGTGGTGCCGTTGTCCTTACTAAGTCACATGTGACTCTTTGCACTCCACTTAACAGCTTTGACTCTGGTGGTTACGGCGTCTCAAAGAGTAAAGAGGCACACTCGGAAGTCAACTCGGATTGATTACTGTTGGAGCGTTCACAGGTGGAACGTCGGTAAGGAAAGTGCTGACGTTCTGTACGCACGTCCGAGGAGCGAAAGGGGAACACTGCCCCCGCAGTGATTTTGGAAACTTTCCGTGGAGGCGGCGACGCCGATCTTGTCCGGCCTAGTCTCGTCTCGTCTCCCAATTAGGAGGCCTTGCCTGGCCCTCCCTTGTCCTGCCCCCGGCGTCCCGTGTGAGAGCGACCGCGGCTGCTGGCACTGCGGCCGACGCGACCTCGGGGTCGGCCGACGCGGCTGTCAGCTTTCACGGCGCCTCACGCCGGCCCGTCGCACCTCCGCTCAGATCGGGCCGGGCCAGCTCAGCTCGCTTGGCAGTCTACAGCCGCTGAGGCACTGTCGAGTGCTTAATTAGACCAGCCGCTGCCTGCACGCGAGACAAGCCGGACGCGTGCACTCTCTCGCATCTCAAGTGAAGGCCAGCATCAACTGTGCTCAATAGCCTAAGGCTACCAGGAACGTGTTTAATTTCGTGGCTCAGTGGATAAATATCATATTACAGTGCGAACAAGTCTGGGTTCTATTACCGCCTTCCACTCGACGCTTACTTCTGCCAGTGGTTGCTGAATGCGGAAAACTTGTGCCGTGGGCAAACTCTGCTATTATCTGGCAGGGTGAGTCAGTTTACAGGTCAACGGAGGGGCAAATCGCATCTAAACCTGTCAATCCTGGTAAAGTTCTGGCGAGTTAAAACAAAGTTTCAGTCTGGAGCTGGAGATCATCATCCACGCGTCTCACAAACCACAACTGACGTCATCCTTCCTTTCGAACTGCCATTACCGCGTGAGGGCGCACTCAAGGTTCTGGAGAGACTGGTATAGGCTTACCTCCTTACGGTACAATGGTGAAAATAAATGTTGCATACTGCCGAAACATTAAAACTGAACGTTGTTGTCCAAAAACGCGTTATGGTATCAGTACATTGGTTTGTTTTTAATGTAACTCCAGGGGAAACAGGCCGTCTTCGTCCGTGAGAGGACAATATGTGTTGTCTATGGCAACCATATCGCCTGCAAACACCGCAGTGCTTGTGATGTGTATCATCACGATAGTCGTGTCGCATCAGGATGGTTTAGAGAACGTAAGGTACAATTAGAGGCTCCCTATAGCCACTCTAAGGGGCACCGAATGAGACAGGCGAATGTCGCAGAGAATGGCCATGAAAGAAAAACAACAGGTATGCAGGACCGACATCTGCGTAAGGCAGCAAGTGGGCATCTCAACACAACGCGATACTTTTGTGGCGGCAGTTCCAAACAGGCACAGAAGTTCAGCCGTCAACACAGATGATACCAAACAGGCTCCATGAGCAGGCGCTACGTGCCAGAAGCCCTTTCAAGGCTCCTCCTCTAATTAAAGTTCAGACAGGGGCTCGTGTCGCGTGGGCACGAAACCACCCTTCGTCGGCTAGGGACCAGTGAGACACAACGCTCTTCTCTGATGAGAACCAGCCGGCCGCGGTGGCCTAGCGGTTCTAGGCGCTTCAGTCCGGAACCGCGCGACTGCTACGGTTGCAGGTTGAATCCTGCCTCGGGCATGGATGTGCGTGTTGTCCTTAGGTTAGTTAGGTTTAAGCAGTTCTAAGTTCTAGGGGACTGATGACCTCAGATGTTAAGTCCCATAGTGCTCAGAGCCGTTTGATGAGAACCTAACAATACTGCTCTTCGAGTGTGGAGGCAACGAAGACGACTTTTGCAACCCATTTGTATCGTAGAGCGCCATTCTTATCAAGGCGGTTCAGTCACGTTTTGGGGTGGAATCACGTGTGGCCGCAGAAAACCCTTGTGTTAATAAATGGGAAGATGACTGGTGTAAAGCGTCGGTACTATATCCCTGCACGCATGCTGACCCCATCGGATGAACAGACTGGAGCGGAATTCACGCTGACGAGCGACAACGCCCGCCCCCGTAGTCACTATCTTGTGAACAGCCTTCTGGTGAACCATACACACAGTCAGATGGAATGGGCGCCATATTCTCCGGATCTCAACTGCGCCTACCTCCCGTTCCACTCGCGTATGGATCTCCAGAAATATTATTGCATAAACTTTTCTGCTCCCGCAACAACGAATCTAATTTTCTCTTGAGATCCCAAAGCGATACGCAGAGGTCGTCGGGCGAGGGTGGCGCGGGAGGGGGGGGGGGGCGGGAGCGGGGGGATCTTATAGCACATACGTTCAGTTTTCCTGTTAGTCCTATCTGGTATCTTAGTAAACTGATTGCATTTTTCCAACATGCTACCAGCGAACCCAAGTCTGCCAGCAAATTTATCTACACTCCTGGAAATGGAAAAAAGAACACATTGACACCGGTGTGTCAGACCCACCATACTTGCTCCGGACACTGCAAGAGGGCTGTACAAGCAATGATCACACGCACGGCACAGCGGACACACCAGGAACCGCGGTGTTGGCCGTCGAATGGCGCTAGCTGCGCAGCATTTGTGCACCGCCGCCGTCAGTGTCAGCCAGTTTGCCGTGGCATACGGAGCTCCATCGCAGTCTTTAACACTGGTAGCATGCCGCGACAGCGTGGACATAAACCGTATGTGCAGTTGACGGACTTTGAGCGAGGGCATATAGTGGGCATGCGGGAGGCCGGGTGGACGTACCGCCGAATTGCTCAACAATTGGGGCGTGAGGTCTCCACAGTACATCGATGTTGTCGCCAGTGGTCGGCGGAAGGTGCACGTGCCCGTCGACCTGGGACCGGACCGCAGCGACGCACGGATGCACGCCAAGACCGTAGGATCCTACGCAGTGCCGTAGGGGACCGCACCGCCACTTCCCAGCAAATTAGGGACACTGTTGCTCCTGGGGTATCGGCGAGGACCATTCGCAACCGTCTCCATGAAGCTGGGCTACGGTCCCGCACACCGTTAGGCCGTCTTCCGCTCACGCCCCAACATCGTGCAGCCCGCCTCCAGTGGTGTCGCGACAGGCGTGAATGGAGGGACGAATGGAGACGTGTCGTCTTCAGCGATGAGAGTCGCTTCTGCCTTGGTGCCAATGATGGTCGTATGCGTGTTTGGCGCCGTGCAGGTGAGCGCCACAATCGGGACTGCATACGACCGAGGCACACAGGGCCAACACCCGGCATCATGGTGTGGGGAGCGATCTCCTACACTGGCCGTACACCACTGGTGATCGTCGAGGGGACACTGAATAGTGCACGGTACATCCAAACCGTCATCGAACCCATTGTTCTACCATTCCTAGACCGGCAAGGGAACTTGCTGTTCCAACAGGACAATGCACGTCCGCATGTATCCCGTGCCACCCAACGTGCTCTAGAAGGTGTAAGTCAACTACCCTGGCCAGCAAGATCTCCGGATCTGTCCCCCATTGAGCATGTTTGGGACTGGATGAAGCGTCGTCTCACGCGGTCTGCACGTCCAGCACGAACGCTGGTCCAACTGAGGCGCCAGGTGGAAATGGCATGGCAAGCCGTTCCACAGGACTACATCCAGCATCTCTACGATCGTCTCCATGGGAGAATAGCAGCCTGCATTGCTGTGAAAGGTGGATATACACTGTCCTAGTGCCGACATTGTGCATGCTCTGTTGCCTGTGTCTATGTGCCTGTGGTTCTGTCAGTGTGATCATGTGATGTATCTGACCCCAGGAATGTGTCAATAAAGTTTCCCCTTCCTGGGACAATGAATTCACGGTGTTCTTATTTCAATTTCCAGGAGTGTACAACAGAGCTTTTCCGTCGTTCAGTTCCATATCCCTTCAAACTGCAATTCCCGGATATGTGTATGTGCCAAATTTAATATTTCTGAACATTTGGACAACTCTGAAATTTTAGCCTATTTGTGTAACTTTTTTTCAGGTCGTACGTCATTATGAACAACTGCGTAACCCGGGGAAAGTTTGAAACTACTATTAATATTGTGTACCAAGTCATTGACCTACAACATGAATAGCAATGATCCGAATACAGTTACCTGAAGTACGCCTGAAGTTAACTTCTACCTACGTTGAAGATTAGCCATCCAGGAAACAAGATAATCCTCAGTCCAGTCAGGTCCTTATTTCGTTAGTAAGTTCAAAAATGTTCAAATGTGTGTGAAATCTTATTGGTCTTAACTACTAAGGTCATCAGTCCCTAAGCTTACACACTACTTAACCTAAATTATCCTAAAGACAAACACACACACCCATGCCCGAGGGTGGACTCTAATCTCCGCCGGGACCAGTCGCACAGTCCATGACTGCAGCGCCCCAGACCGCTCGGCTAACCCCGCGCGGCTTTCGTTAGTGTTGATATGGTTTTGTGTCAAGTGATTTTCGGAAGACAACAAATAGAACATCTAGCTGAGTGCCACGACCCTTGTGTTCCAGGATGTCACGTAAGAAAGTGCGAGCTGCGTTGTGCATAGCCGATATTTTCGGAATCGTTGCAGTAATGCTTACTTGATCGCAACCTGTCCGTTCGCGGTGGAAGGTATTTAATGTGTTTTCCTACCTGCTGTTGTCGCTGCACGCAATGCTACACGGTTATCCCCCTCCGTGCCCCGCGTTACCTGTTTTAAAGGCGCCGCCGGCGCGTGTTGCTCAGCGAGAGAGCGGAGGTTAGCTGAGGTGAGGTGAGGAGCTTTTAAAGCGCACCCAGTGACCCAGAGAGCCGCTCAGCTGGTCGCGGGATCGAGCCCCGGCTCGCTTCGGCTTCTCTTTGCATTCCTTCCTGAGTCAGTGCAGGCGCTGCTGTCTCATCAAGGTCACGGCCGGTAGCCGCCGTCTGATTCACTGGCGTGCATATCTCATTCTACGCTAACGATACCTCCGCCTGTACTTACTTTCACCTCTACTGCACCGAAGCAAATCGGTATTCACTGCGAGGAGGTAAGAGATTTCTCTGAGGCGCTACTGCTGACAACAGTCTCTTTACTATGTCGTGTCTGGAGCGTAAACACTGTTGTAAATATTCAGATACAGTGAGTGCGGTGGAACGGAGCTCTTCCTTCACACCTTCCTACGTAGGTGGGTGGAATCCTCTCCGTGAATATCTTCAACTGACGTCGTCATTTAACTCGTGTTAGACAATTTAACCGAAGTAGCCATAACATTCCCTTACATGTACTGTCTAAAGACACATTTGATAATCATTATCATAACAGTCATCGTTGTACCGAAGGAACACGAGACTGCAGTCTTACTACACGTAACAAAATACACACATCAAAAAAGTTTTGCATTACCCCGGTTCCCAGAATTCCTGAAAATAGACGTTGACTGTGGATATTGTATCACAGACACAGTCCCTGTGACTGTTCAGAAATGTCATTCAACCCGCGCAAAGATGTAAACCACCATGCATGAGAAGCGTCCACTAGACGGAGGGGGTCCGACAGGCGATCAGTTCCAGTCATTCCACCAGGAAGGAGGTACACGACTCGTGTTGTCTGTGTGTGTTTGTCTTTAGGATAATTTAGGTTAAGTAGTGTGTTACTTTGTGCCAGGAGGTGCTCTCAACAAGGGAAGTGTCCATTCGTCTCGATGTGAACCAAAGCAATGTTGTTCGGATGTGGAGGATATACCGGGAGAAAGGAACTGTCGATGATATGACTCGCTCAGGCCGTCCAAGGGCTACTACTGCAGTGGATGACCGCTACCAACGGATTATGGCTCGGAGGAACCCTGACAACAACGTCACCCTCTTGAATAATTCTTTTCGTGCAGCCACAGGACGTCGTGTTATGAGTCAAACTGTGAGCAATAGGCTGCATGATGCGCAACTTCACTCCCGACGTGTATCGCTAGATCCATCTTTGCAGCCACGACACAGAGCAGCGCAGTACGGATGGGCCCAGTAACAGGTCGAATGGACGGCTCGGGATTGGCATCACGATCTCTTCACCGATGAGTGTCACATATGCCTTCAACCAGCCAATCGTCGTAGACGTGTTTGGAGGCAACCCGGTCAGGCTGAACGCCTTAGACACACTGCCCAGCAAATGCAGCAAGGTGTGATGTTTTGGTGTGGCATTATGTGGGGCCGACGTACGCCGCTGGTGGTTATGGAAGGCGCCGTAACGGCTGTACGATACGTGAATGCCGCACTCCGACCGATATTGCAACCATATCGGTAGCATATTGGTGAGGCATTCGTCTTCATGGACGACAATTCGCACCCCCATCGTGCACATCTTGTGAATGACTTCTTTCAGGATAACGACATTGCTGTACTAGAGTGGCCAGCATGTTCTCCAGACATGAACCCTGTCGAACACGCCTGGGATAGATGGAAAAGGGCTGTTTATGGCCGACGTGACCCACAAACCACTCTGAGTGATCTGCACCGAATGCAATGCAAGAAAATGGCTCTGAGCACTATGGGACTTAACTTCGAGGTCAGCAATCCCCTAGAACTTAGAACTACTTAAACCTAACTAACCTAGGGACATCACGTACACCCATGCCCAAGGCAGGATTCGAATCTGCGACCGTAGCGGTCGGGCGGTTCGAGACTGTAGCGCCTAGAACCGCTCGGCCACCACGGCTGACACATCAATGCAAGAGGACGGTGTGTACAGAAATCTGTACAACCACCTCTGAAGGTCTCGATGTATGGTGGTACAACATGCAATGTGTGGTTTTCATGAGCAATAAAAAGAGCGGAAATGATGTTTATGTTGATCTCTATTCCAATTATCTGCAAAGGTTCCGGAACTCTCGGAACCGAGGTGACTCAAACCTTTTTTTGATGTGTCTATTTCAGCATGAAAATGTGAGCAGTTATTACCATACATGCTTGATTCGATTGCACCTTCTTCAAAGCGACCTAGATTATGTAAATATCTATTTCCTAAATTTCTTCAAAAGATAGCGCCGAATCTTTCGTCGGACATGTTTTCTCGCCACATAAGAGCCACTTTCGTATTTTGCGTAACCGGTATAGTAGCACATGAGCAATATAAATTTATGGAATTATCGTCTGGAATACCCCATAGGGGTCCAGTCACCCGAATTAGAAGAGCTTTCTTTGCTCGTAGCCGTTGAGTACCTTTCTTGCTTTTTCTGATGTGCCATTATGTGATGTAGGTTGTCGGTTTTGACCAAAAGCAGGCTTCCACTGAGGTTGGTTGCTATCTTCATTAAAACAGGTTTCCAGATACGTTACCACTGGCCTGTGTCCAACCAGGTGAGATGACGACTTCTCGTCATCATAGAACTTTGCATATGTTTTGCCCGTATCTCGTTGACATGGTTACCGATAGCGACCTCTCCCTAGTAGGTTATAAACTAAATTTTCTATTACTGTCATCATGATGATGGCAACTTGCTCTACTTGCGTGATCACTCCCCTAGGAATGTTTGATTGAAGATGTCGTGTTTCTGATAGTGGTGATGGGAGTGCAATGGTCGATACTCTTTTTCGTGGGCGAGCAACTTAAATGCATTAGGTTTATTCCTCGTAAACACACCGAACAGACAATTTATGTAGCACCTTTGAACTCTACTGAGTCTATGCTGCATCTCAAACACTTTCACCATATTGTGCAACAGTGTGTATATTGTGTATTAAGCCGGGGACCTATAAATGACAGAGAGGCTTCGTTTCGCTGTATCCCTCAGTGGTTCGGAACCCCACAACAGGCCTCAGCAGTCCACCCACCCCGCCGCCGCCCCAAACCGAACCCAGGGTTATAGTGCGGTTCGGCCCCCAGTGGACCCCACCCCCCTCCCCAAGGAACGTCTCATACCAGACGAGTGTAGCCCTAAATTGTTACGTGGTAGTGTAATTATGGTGTACGCGTACATGGAAACTGTTTGTGCAGCAATCGTCGACATAGTGTAACTGAGGCGGAATAAGGGGAACCGCCTTAAAACCATCCACAGACTGGACGGCACACCGGACCTCGACACTAATCCACCGAGCGGATTCGTGCCGGAGAATGGCACGCTTTCCCGCAAGGGAAGCAGCGCTTAAGACCGCGCGGCTAGCCGGGCAGGCTTTGTGGAACTGTACTTCCACATGATGCCGCATCGAAGAGCAAAGGTAGACTTCAAACACCCTATACCAGTAACACAAACGGACTATCGCTTTACTTAATTACTGGTGTTCGTATCCAGCACTCCTTAAGCCACAGCAATGTACCGTAGAAAATTAATTTCTCTGACGTTAGTATTTTTATTTTTACATGACATCCATCTGAAGCACATGAACAATCTAAGAGTATAAATCGAGTACGATGGTAAGAAATTAGAACGGGTTATTTTCTGAACGCAGAAATAATGTTCAGAACAACGTAAGGTGAGGGACTCACAATCAGAAGAACTTAATTCAACCAGCAATTGAAACAGCAAAAACTATTACTTTATATTAGCATAAATGTGAAGACGATTAAACAACATATAATACGTTTCTCTTAGACTGCAGTATAAATCCATTGTTGTTAGTGACTGTCCAACGCTTGTTAATCTCTTCAGACTCTAATTCTAGTAATTAGCCTCTGACGCCTTCGAACACCGAAATTCGACTGTAACGACAATTTCTTTCCGACATAAAAAATCAGCAGTAGTGGCAAGTACTGACAGAGCTATGGTATGCAGCAGCTAGCAGTGAAATTACAATACCTAATTAAAGCTTGGTGATACTTCCAAGAGCGTTTCGACGTCTGTATCCACCGCCCCCTTCTCTACATGATACGTTCTTGGGTGCAGATGACATCTATAAAAACATATTGTTTTTCCATCTGTTGTAGTGCGAATTCTTTTTCGCTGTTTCCAAGACTATATCACTGTGTTACTATTATTCTTCAGTTCGGTGACATATAGTGTTGATATCCTACTAAATGCTCCAAAACGTATTATCTGTTTTTTTATATATCTTATGGGACTTAACTGCTAAGGTCATCAGTCCCTAAGCTTACACACTACTTAACCTAAAGTATTATCCACAAGCATGAACACTTGATCGTTTCTGAAATGGACTCCATGGCAAACGATCATAATTGTCTTTTATAAAAGTTATACGTATAACAGTTGATCATTATTATACTTATCTGAAATGAAAGCCCGGATAACACTAACGGTTTATCGCAACAACTTAGTTACTCCTGAATTACAGGTTTTCTTTCCCTAGCAGTGAATGATGCTTAAAGTCTGTAACTGTATCCTATGGTTGTCAATTAGCGATTGGTTTCTTGGTAATAGCGTTTCTTGCGTCACGTAAAGAATGAGTATGGATTAGGACAGAATGACACGCCATCTGCCTTTGAAAATCGATAAGCCGTCGCCTGCTCTTACTACGGAAAGGTTACCGTCAGCCATACTCCATGTTCTTGCAGCGAAATACTGTATGGAATAATGGAGAACACTGACGTACAGCGTGATGACGAGGAATGTATAACACAGAGTGTCATCCCTTAAAATTATGGTAGGTGATATTTCTACCATATCATAGAACCCGAGGCCAGTGTTACCACGCTACTTCTATTTTGCCTCTTTAGTCGCGAATGTACGCACTAACATTGTCTGCTTACATCCCGCCAGAGCAATTCCCGTGACAAATTGCCAAATACCTAAACTAAAATAATAGAATGATCAGTATTACCTCACTAAAAATCATTAGTGTTCTCGAACATTTGGAAAAGAGAGTGTTCGCTTTACTTCTACACCACGAGTAAATTGACGAATAGGTAAGAGTTACAGTGGAAATACAAGCAGCGGACTCAATGAACCTCACAGTTAGCCTTGTACGACATTCCGTGAGTACCTGATCTCCATAAAGGGAACCGGCGGACTGCTAAAAGCAAATAGACATGTGAAATGCTGTTTGTAATTAATTAATGCGCGGAGCTTTACTTGGTAACCTCGTGAGATTAATCACATTCCTAAGCAACTAAAGTCACCATCTGTCAAACGAAATAATATGTAGTACGAACAAGAATAAGTAGCGAAAATTGTGAAGAAACGATTGGCATAACTGATTAAGACTGAACTACCGTAGTTTACTTTTCTGCCTTTTAACGTCTCGTTGACATTAGGTTCATAACTGAGGGAATACTATTTGATTTGTATGAGGATTAGAATGAACTGGTCGTGACTTGGTATGTACCCCTGCATGCAACTACTATAGGTCAGAATCTGAATATATTGCTCACCAAATACGAGTCTCCCTCTACCGAGATAAAACAGAAAATACTTGTTCACTTTTTATTTACTTATTTATTTTTATTTAGCCTCTGGACATCATTCAACCAGCCTTTAACAACTGAAGTTAGAATTCAGAGTGTTCTGTGAATTACTTTCTTATATCTTTAAGCGATACAGTATGTAAATCCTGAATCTGAGGTCTTGTATGAATTATTTCATGGATACACGTGGTAACCGTAAAATCCATTTTTACTTACAACGAAAGACTCTAATCATCACTAATCTCTGTTTTACGAGGCTGTAATGGTGCCTCCTAACAACAGAAACAGCATGAGGTTGTAAGTTGCAATATTTCAGGTTCATCGAGTGGCTGGTGACGTATTCACTATGCTCAATTTTTACTATATGTGTCTGAATTTCCACTGATAGTAATTTCCAGCATCTCCCTTCCATTAATACTGAAAAATCCCTGAAAAGCGAATGCCTGTCAGCCCATTCAGCTGCTTGTGGTTTTATAAAATGATGCTTCTCATACTTATTTGCATTTTTTTATATGTTTACCCTTTCTGGCGATGGTATTCAGTTAAAAATTTGTCAGCATTTTTGGGGATGTTTTGTCTTCTGGATCATAATATACTTCCTCATGGCTTTTTGCAGTCTCCAGTTTGTTTCTATTATCTTCCCATTCGCAGAGATCGTATTCAGCATTCTTCCAGTTTCTCTAGGAACCACATTTTGCAGCTGTTAGTGTCTTTCGGGAAGTAAGTTCGTGAGTTTATCTAGGAAACATGCACTAACATCAATGACATTAATATTATTTATTGTATATGTTCCCCATATTTTCCTCACAACAGAGACCGAGGAAGAGACGGAGCGGATGGGTGGAGGGGGGGGGGGTTAGGAGTTATTCGACTTCTCACAGGAAAGGAGTGAGTCCGGGGAAGGGATGAACTGGTTCTCAATAGTGCGGAGACGCCCAGTTTTCGCAGAAAGGACCTGTTTTCCAAAATGTTATCATGGTCAGTCCCGGCGATAATCCACTGCAGCTGGCACAGCACCACCGGTCTACACAGCGTTTCCCTGTGGATATTTAAGCATGAAATTTCGCTTTCTGTTTGCACATCAAAAAGAACTGCCTACCGACGCCACCCTAGCCACGTGAGAAAGTTCACTACTTTCCCTCCAGTTTACATACCGTATCGTTCCACCACCAGACATCGAGCAAAAGATGCTGTCCAACACTTCGGTACCACTACCAATCTAATGAACCGTAACATGCATTTCTCTATAGCTTGAGCGGGAATTTTCTGTTGCCTTCCGCTAATTTGACGTGAACAATGGACATCGCCGTTGCTAGGGTGGCTTGCGTGCCTCAGCCATACAGACAGCCCCACCGTTGGTGCAACAACTTCGGAGGGGTGTCTATTGAGAGGCCAGAACAACATATGGTTCCTGACGAGGAGCAGCAGCCTTTTCAGTGTTGCAGGAGCAACAGTTTGGATGACTGATTTGGCCTTGTAACATCAACCAAAACGGCCTTGCTGTGCTGGTATTGCGAACGGGTGAAAGCAAGAGGAAACTACAGACTTAATTCTTCCCGAGAGCATACAGCTCTGCTGTATGGTTAAATGATGATGGCATCCTCTTGGGTAAAATGTTCCGGAGGTAAAATAGTTCCCCATTCGTATCTCTGGGCGGGGGGCTACTCAAGAGGATATCGTCATCAGGAGACACGAAATTGCTGTTCTGCAGATCGGAGCGTGGAATGTTAGATCCCTTAATCGGGCAGGTAGGTTAGACAGTTTAAAAAGGGAAATGGATTGGTTGGAGTTAGATATGGTGTCAATTAGTGAAGTTCGATGGCAGCAGAACCATACTTTCGGTCTGGTGAATACAGGATTACAAATACAAAATCAAATAGGGGTAATGCAGGAGTAGGTTTAATAATGAATAAGGAAACAGAAATGCGTGCAAGCTACAACGAACAGCGTAGTGAAGGCATTATCGTGGCCAAAATACAGGCAGGCACGAAGCCCACGCCTACCACGGTAGTACAGGTTTCTGCGCCAATTAGCTCTGCAGATGATAAAGAGATCGAAGAAAAATGTATGATGAGATAAAAGAAACTATTCAGCTAGATAAGGGAGAATAAAATTTAATTGTTGTGAGGAATTGAAATTCGATAGCAGAAAAAGGAAGGTTAGGAAAAATTGTAGGTGAACAGGGATTGGGGGAAAGAACTGAAAGAGGAAACGGCATGGTAGAATTTTGCTCAGAGTGTAGCTTAATCACCGCTAACACTTCATTTAAGAATCATGAAAGAAGCCTGTCTACGTGGAATGTTACAGATTGATTACATAATAGTAAGACAGAGATTTTCGAATCAGGTTTTAAATTGTAAGACATTACCAGAGGCTCATGCAGACTCTGGCCAAAATTTATTAGTTATGAATAGTAAATTAAAGCCAAAGAAACTGCGAAAAGGTAGGAAATTAGGGAGATGAAACCTGTAAAAGTTGAAATAACCAGAGGTTGTTGCGTGTTTCAGAGCGAGCATTAGATAACGATTGACTAGAGCAGTGGAAGGGATTACAGTAGAAAACGTATGGGTAGATTTGAGAGATGAAATAGTGAAGGCTGCTGCGGATCAATTGGATAAAAAAGACAAGGCTTAATAGAAATCCTTGGATAATGCAGAAGATATTGAATTTAATTGATGAAATAAAAAAATTAAAAAATACAGCAAATGAAGTAGGTGAAAAGGACAACAAACGCCTAAAAATGAAACTAAAAATTCAAATGGCTCTGAGCACTATGGGACTCAACATCTTAGGTCATAAGTCCCCTAGAACTTAGAACTACTTAAACCTAACTAACCTAAGGACATCACACACATCCTTGCCCGAGGCAGGATTCGAACCTGCGACCGTAGCGGCCGTGCGGTTCCAGACTGTAGCGCCTTTAACCGCTCGGCCACTCCGGGCGGTGCTGACGTAGAGGAAATGGGAGAATGATACTGCGAGAAGAATTTGACTGAGCACTTAAAAGACCTGAGTCGAAACAATACGACGTTCCGTCAGACCTAGTG
Organism: Schistocerca cancellata; assembly: GCF_023864275.1. NCBI lineage: Eukaryota > Metazoa > Arthropoda > Insecta > Orthoptera > Acrididae > Schistocerca > Schistocerca cancellata. The sequence goes on along the minus strand of NC_064627.1, from coordinate 815,554,940 downwards.
ATAGCCTTGGGAGAGCCAGTTATGACAAAACTCTTCCACCTGGTGTGCAAGACATATGAGATAGGCGAAATACCCTCAGACTTCAAATCCACTGAAAGGTGCTGACGGGTGTGAATATTACCAACTATCAGTTTAATAAGTTATGGTCGCAAAATACGAACACGAATTCTATACGAAAGAATGGAAAAACTGATAAAAAACGGCAAGGGAGAAGACCAGTTTGCATTCCACAGAAATGTTGGAGCACGCGAGGCATTACTTACCCTGCGATTTGTTTACAAAGCTGGTTAAGGAAAGGCCTTAAGGAAAGGCAAACGTATGTTTCTAGGGTTTGAGGACTTAAGCAAAGCTTCTGACAATGTTGACAGGAATACTCTCTTTGAAATTCTGAAGGAAAGCAAATTTGTGGTAAGGTCTTATGGGACCAAACTACTGGGGTCATCGGTCCCTAAGCTTACACACTGCTTAATCTAACTGAAACTAACTAAGGACAACACACAGACCCATGCCCGAGGGAGGACTCTAACCTCCAACGGGCAAATTCTGAAGGTGTCAGGGGTAAAATACAGGGAGCGAAAAGCTATTTACAACTTGTACAGCAACCGGACAGCAGTTATAATGAGTCGAGGGGCATGAAAGGGAAGCAGTGGCTGGAAAGGGAGTGAGACAGAGCAGTAGTCTATCCCCGATGTTATTCAGTCTGTGCACTGATAAAGCAGTAAAGGAAACAAAAAAAAAAAAATTGGAGAAGGAATTAAAGTTCATAGAGAAGGAATAAAAACTTTGAGTTTTGCCGATTAATTGTAATTCTGTCAGTGACAGCAAAGGACTTGGAAGAGCAGTTGAGCTGAATGGACAGTGTGTTGAAAGGCGGATATAAGATGAACATGAACAAAAGCAAAAAAGGATAATTGAATGTAGTATAATTAAGTCAGGTGATGGGAGGTAATTAGATTAGGAAACAAGACACATAAAGCAGTAAATGAGTTTTGCTATTTGATGAACAGTAAAATAACTGATTAAAGCCGAAATACACAGTGTACAAAATGTTGAGTGGCAGTGGCAAGAAAGCGTTTCTGAAGAAGAGAAATTTGTTTACGTCGAATATGTATTTAAGTTTTAGGACGTCTGTACTGAAAGTATTTTGTGGAGTGTAGCTATGTATGAAGGCAATGTGTAAGGGGACATTTGAATACTTTTCGTTTCATTTCTACACGACCATAATCAGAGCTAATTATTTGGTTTTTTTTTTTATTGGTGGCAGTCGGGTGTAACTTGTTTTACACTGTGACAAGCGCTAAATTTTTCATTGCAAAGCCCTTACCAGGAACTAACCAGTTAATTTTCACGGCAGATCTTTTGCCAAGACAAACATAGAAACAAACACGTAATTTTCAACACTAATGTCGACATTAGTGCGAATTTGATAAATGACATTTCTGAGTTAGTTTCTTTCATGATCGAATGGCTACAGTTTTGTGTAGTAGTAAGTCACATACTCTGCGGTGACAAAAGGCAAGGCACAACTATTTGCACATATACAGATGGTGGTAGTATCGCGTACACGAAGTATAAAAGGGCAGTGAATTGACGGAGCCGTCATTTGTACACATGTGATTCATGTGAAAAGGCTATGAAAGCACAACGGGAATTACTAAACTTTGAACGCAAATGGTGTTTGGAATTAGATGCATGGGATATTCCATTTCAGAGATCATTAGGGAATTAAATATTCCGAGATTCACAGTGTCAAGAGAGTGCCGAGAATACTTGATTTCAGGCACATAACCTCTTAACGTGGACAACACAGTGCCCGACGGACTTCACTGAACGGCAAAGTGCAGTGGCATTTGCGTCGAGTTGTCGGTGGTAACAAATAAGCAACACTGCGTTGAGTAATCGGAAAAATCAACGAGAGACGCACGACGAACGCATCCGTTAGTGCTGCGAAATTTGGCGTTGGTGGGCTGTGGCAGCACACGGACAAAACGAGTGCCTTTGCTAATAGCACGATATCGCCTGCAGCGTCTCTTCTGGGCTCTTGACCATATCGATTGGATCCCAGACGACTGGAAAACATGGCCTGGTCAGACCAGTCCCGATTTCAGTTGGTAAGAGCTGATGGTAACGTTCGAGTGTGGCGCAGACCCCACGAAACCATGGATCCAGTTCGTCAACAAGACACTGTGCAAGCTGGTTATGGTTCCGTAATGGTGTTGACAGAGTTTACATGGAATGGACTGTCCTCTGGCCCAAATAAAATGATAATTGACTCGAGACGATATGCAGCCATTCATGGACTTCATGTTACCAACGTTGCCATGTCACCGAGCCACGATTTTTCGCGATTGATGTAAAGAACATTCGGGGCAATTCGAGAGAATCATTTGACCACCCTGAATTCCATCGACTATTTACGGGACATAATGGAGAAGCTAGACCGTGCAGAAAATCCTGGATCGGGAACACTTTCGCAAAAGTCAGCATAGCTCAGTGTTTCTACAGGGTACTTGCAACGACTTGTTGAGCTCATGCCATTTGAGTTGCTGCACTAAGACAAGCAAAAGGAGGTTAGAAGGCATCCCATCACCTGTGTCATTTCAAAGTAAATAGGTTGCGCCTTTATTTCGATATCTTGTATCGTCAATGAATTCTATGGGTTTTTGACTTTAAGTTACGTATTAAACTGTTAGGAGGTATCTCACGACATTTGGGACCTCAGTGTGAAGCACTTAAAGGTAAAAATGTCATTGGAAATTTGCGGTAAGTTCCTATGGGACCAAACTGTGGAGGTCATCGGTCCCTAGGCTTACATGCAACTTAATCTACCTTAGGCTAAGGACAACACAGACACCCATGCCCGAGGGAGGACTCGAACCTCCGACGGGGTGAGACGCGTAAAAGTGTCATCCAACCGTATTTGTTTCCTAGACATATTTCCTATGGTCACTGTTTTGTACTGAAAATTTGTGTCTATTTTGTGTCGAGTCGGTGGCCATCGTACACGAGGGAGTGAGGTTGTAAGGAGCTCAGTGGCACAACCGGCAAGGAGCTGTGGCCTTGCAACCACACGGGGACAGCGATCGGAGCACAGTCCAGCGCAAATAGACTGTGTTACAATGTGAGAACAGGTTTCACAGGCTGGGTGAAGAAAGTGGCGGGCGCGTTAAGGCAGTGCTAGCGCATAAATCGCAGCATCACGTGCCGAGCGCGCCTGCTCGCCGTATCGCGGCCGATCGGCTGGTGGCCCACCTGTGCTGTTTGAGGTTGTCCTGCCGCTTGAAGGTCTTGCCGCAGGTCTCGCAGGTGAAGGTGACGTCGTCCTTGTGCGTGCGCTCGTGGATCATCAGGTTGTACGGCTTGGTGAAGCGGCGCTGGCAGTACTTGCACACGAATTCGCACTTGGCGCGCATCTTGCGTCGGAACTCTCGCCGCTCGTCCGTCTCAATGGGCATTATGGCGAACATTGCCGCGGCCGTGTATCAGAGCGCGTGCGTTCGCTGTTTGGGCATCTGCAACAAAGAGACAGAGAGGGGCCGTCAGGCAGGAACATGCCTTCGTCCGCTGCGGCTCAAGTTTCACCTTGGTGTAAACATTGCAGCATGGCCAGGTAACAATAAAATTTTTCGAACTTCCAATCTTGTCAAGCGGTTAAATATCCACAAGCTTTCGGACGAGTACAGCTCCACCTTTGTCAAGTAGTTACAAAGGGCGAGAAGCTCCCGTCCGAAAGCTTATGGATATTTTATTGGTTTGTATTGTCATGGGACATACATTCAAGCATTCATATTGTCAGTTTCTGTGAGCACTTCGACTTGCATCCATATAACACATGCTGAACAACACATCCTGAACGCAGGTTCCATGCTGTCATCAAAATTTCGACTTGTACACGTATTACAAGTTACAGAAATGACTTCAATATGTATACGATCTTGCACACTGTAATTAACATTTTACTCTACACAAATCTTGCACATTCTAACCAGTAAATTAAGTATGTATTTAATGCTGTCAGCAATGCTTCAGCAGGGAAGCTTATTAGATAGCGCGTAATAGATATGCATTCTGGAAGCAATGCGTATTACAGTGTTTCGTATTGTGTGCAACAACAAATGCCTGAATTTGGATGAATAAAGCGCATTATAACCAAACCGTTGTCTACCCCCTTGCTGAGTGGTCAGCGCGACAGAATTTCAATCCTCAGGGCCCGGGTTCGATTCCCGGCTGGGTCGGAGATTTTTCTCCGCTCAGTGACTAGGTGTTGTGTTGTCCTAATCAGCATCATATTTCATCCCCATCGACGCGCAGGTCGCCGAAGTGGCGTCAACTCGAAATACCTGCAACCGGCGAACGGTCTACCCGACGGAAGGCCCTAGCCTCATGACTTATTTTAATTTACCAAACCGTTAGCGTAAATATTATAAATACTTTAATATGAATGCAGACGGCACACTATAACGAACATGTCAGACTGCATGCACACTGTACTTCTGTGCTTCAGTCTGCACTTCTATTGCAAGTTATAGTCACCGTCTCAGCTACATGGCTTAGAGAGCATGTAATTCCACTCTATTTGCGCGAATCAATAGAGGAACATTTGGATTCAGGTAATATCTTCAACTTCCGAAACTTGTACCGATCCAATAAAAGGGCATGTAAGGCAACAGTTTGAGCGACGGACGGAGAGGTGGAATCAGGCATCTGAGCAAAGTGCTGTGCGTCACAGAGAACTTAAGTCATTGGGAAACGGAAGTAAAACTAACGTCAAGCATAATCTTCAACTGCAAGCAGAGTAGGTATTTGAAACGTCCTGGCAGATTAAAACTGTGTGCCGGACCGAGACTCGAACTCGGGACCTTTGCCTTTCGCGGTCAAGTGCTCTACCAACTGAGCTACCCAAGCAAAACTCATGCTCCGTCCTCACAGCTTTACTTCTGCCAGTACCTCGTCTCCTACCTTCCACATCCTTTCTTTCAGGAGTGCTAGTTCTGCAAGGTTCGCAGGAGAGCTTCTGTAAAGTTTGGAAGGTAGGAGACGAGGTACTGGCAGAAGTACAGCTGTGAGGACGGGGCGTGAGTCGCGCTTCTGTAGCTCAGTTGGTAGAGCACTTGCCCGCGAAAGGCAAAGGTCCCGAGTTCGAGTCTCGGTCCGGCGCACAGTTTTAATCTGCCAGGAAGTTTCGTATCAGCCCACACTCCGCGACAGAGTGGAATTCTCATTCTGAAGAGTAGGTATTTAACTGCTATATTATCGTGCTATGGGAGGTGTCTTTAATACCAATTTCAAGACGATAAAAAGTATAGTCAGTTGACACAGCTCTGCCGTTGCCTATACTGCGGAGAAACTGGAAGTCGGTGTGAAAGTTCGATAATACTTTACTGAAATTCTCTTGTCAGTTTTAGAAGAGACATTGTGCCAGCTGCCCTGTTTAGACGCCGAGCAAAGCAACCAGATACCCTTAAATACCAGTGCCGCAACAACTATGCAATAATCTGTCTATAGGTTTGACTGGGTCAACATACGATGCAGGCGAAGCTCTCATACTTATAAATTCATTACTGTAATTTAATGCAGACTTCAGCAGCCCATAATAGAGCATAGCTCCTGCAATTAAGTGTAAATATTGTGCAGAAGGTATACTAAAAAACAAAAATCCCAACCATACAATTAAAAATGACCGTGTCATTATTTTGGTACTATTGACTCGTGTTATGAGTCAATCACAGACACTACAACCCTATAAACTATTGATAGCAATCGTAATTAAGGCCCATGGACAGTAATTACGGTACAACACGCACAAATGTAGTGAGAGAGGCAGAGGAAATTGCTAAATTTCTAACGCAGTCAAACAGAACGAATTTATGGAGGGGAAAGATCTTATCTTGTTTCTCTCCTGACACAATATCATCCGTATTAAAGAGCAGTTCTCAAAAGTCGTATCTGTAGTCTCATAGCAAAGCCATATTGGCGGCGGCAGCATCCTTGATACTGATGAAGACAATACCGTTCTCCGTTAATTTCACACGAGAGTCAGGAGTGAATCGAGGAAGAGGTGCGTTCTTCATTCCACCAATCACATCCGTGAGTTGTCGCGATTGGCCCGTTCAAGGGAGTCACGTGATCGGCCACGTCACTTCGAGCGTTACGGCGAGAAGTTGAGTCATGATGAGGCTGCTTCTTGACCCGAGTAATTCCTTAGCCGGTCTTATCATGCTGAGTGGGTCTCGTCCCAGACACGTCAACTTCGCTGGGGAGGGGGGAGCGGGTGGGTGCCTACAACCCTGTCTCGAGCCTTCCCTAACCGACCACCCCAACGAGGCGAACACCTGCGTTTTTATGCAATCGAACCGAATTTGAAAGAGGCTGCATTTTTTTATGGCTACGTTTGGACAACTGGAGCCCGCCATCTGCTAAATGAAATCCTAAAGAGAAACATTTCTTGTTACCCAGAATCAAGCAAGTAGCAACCGAAATTTTGCTCTCTGATCTAGCGGCATTGGCTTGCTACATCGCTGGAGAATAGATTATCTTGGCTCTTTAAGCCTGTAACTGGTAATACAGTTTCCGAATCAGCCTAGTCGTTCACCCAAGGATGAAAAGAAGACAGCTGAATTTAAGAACTCGAATTGCTCGAATACCTATGATTGAATTAAAAATACTTACAAACCAAAAGTGAGTTTTAAAATACAGATAGAAATTGGAAATTATACACAATTAATTTGAGACGTAGGAGCTCAGATGAAGAGGGATATGGAGCAGATGTAGCCGTGCTTTTGAAGAAACCTAGATCAGGGTGGCTGGACGGAGTTCTAAGACGTGGGGTGGAAAATTATGGAATTACTAAACTGAAGGGATAAGGTTTTTAATGAAGGTATGCATAGCAGAGTCGGGGATGGAAGATAGATGCCGCCTATGGTAACATGACTCAGCTCAAGAAGTAAATGTTGCCATAAGTAGTTATTGCATAGAAAGTGAAGCAATGAATCTAATTAAAGTATGATTTACAGGAAGAAGTCAGCGCTCTTCATGCAGAAGAACTGAGGATATTGGGAGACTTGGAGGGGGAAAATAAAAGATCTTATTTGACTTGTCGTAAGTCAGAGTACTTAATAACAATAACGGTATGTAATAATTAACTGACTAGAGATGAACAAAACTGTATGATATGCAGTTCAGATTTATAAAACTCTTGGTTTGACATAAAAATGAATTGCCTAATAATTTATTTCATTGATTTGTTTCTAAAAAATAAGTCTAGTTCGTTTCGAACTCTCTGTCTCAGAGGTATAAAAGATGTTATCTGGCAGACTCCAGTAAAGTTCGAAAGAGTTATCTATTTGACTGTCTTCATACCGCCAAAGGGTTCACAGGCACACACAGTAGACTCGTACATCAGTAGTCTGCAAGTCCTCGAAATAGATTTCTCTTAATTGAAAGCCGAACAGCGGAAATGGAAAGCGCCACCTACACATTTACACATTGTCGAATGGGACCGCTCTTGGCAGCGTCCCAGCTGGTTGGCAGCTGGATGAAAAACATTCATAGCTTGTACAACAGTGCATACTACCTACAAGGCCGAGGAATGAAACGAGAAAAAAAGGGCGTGTAGAACAGCCGATAGTAACGATGAAACTTCGCAACGCATGCGTAGCGGCCCTCCACTAACGTTACTGTCTGCGGTTGGGGAAGATCGGCACGCCGCGTTTATTGCACAGCTTCCCGCAGCTGTATGACTCGCCTTTTCCCGGTATTTCACAACATAAAAGGAGACAACGCAGACACCAGGCTGGAGACGCTCCGGTGTTTACTGCTACGCGGGGTCACACGAGCCTGCTCGATAAGGGGCCCCCCAGACATCGGCGCGGCGCAGCCCGCGAAGACCGGTAGCGCAACAGTGTGCGCCTTCCTCGGCCGCACGGTAACGCGAGTGCCCACAGGCGGACCTATGGCGTCTAGAATGAAGACAGGTTTGCGCCGCGCTGCAAAACCATCGCTGTGGACCCGAGGGAGCAATTTACTCGGCACAATTTCACTCTGTCGCTTCTCATAGCGCAAATAGAAATCGAAAGCTTATCTCTTCGTGCCATCGACGGTACCTTTAATGAATGAGGGTGCTGCTTAAGGAATCGGAGAGAAATGGAGATGTACCATCCCTGTAGGAGTAGCTAAAACATGGCGCTTTGGCTTTAAGAATATTAAACTACTTGCAACAAACCTGCTTCCTTCTGCCGTAGGAGAGAGAAAAGTTGTTCGGAAGACGAAACATGACGTGTGAATATCACTTCCGAGTGAAAGTGTAATTCCCATTTTCAAATAAGTATTCAGTTTTTAACACTAGCACTGCTGTTTCGTATTTATTCGCTAATACCTGGTGCTGTACTCTTCGATAAATATGTCATTCCCGGATGAGAATATACGTAACGTGCGAGTGCAGGTTGTGACATAAGGGCGACACGTGGAAGTTTGGGTCTGGCTGTGATTCGTGGACAGGTAGCCGAAGCGATCAGGCCGATCGCTCGCGTAAAGTGGGAAATACTCGTTCGAGTCGCGGTCCACCACAAATTTTCACTGTCGTCACTCTTGACACAGAGCCGAAGGTGGTTCATATTTTCAACTGCGAGTAAGTTTATTAAAGCATAGAAGTCACTGTGAAAAACTCAACTCTTCAGATGACTCGAAATGCAGTTGTGTCAGCGAGAGTGATAGCTGGGTAGTTAGGCACTACATTCTTCATCTGCAGGAGCTATTTTGAAACACAAGTCACAAATCATCACTTAGGTTCCCTGCGTCTCCGCAATATTATTTCTAAAAAGTTAGTGGAGGATCTGTCGAACAGATCGCGACTACTCTTTACCGACAACCTGCCGAGAACTGAGCTGCTCCTCGTCTACAATGGGAATCGCACTGAGCGATAGGGCGTAGCGAATTGGACACTTACCTCGTATTCGAGAGCAGCGGGATGCAGTTAGGTCCTCTCCCATCCTTACTTAGCCTTTCATAAAGACACGTATGAATATTCAAACAGGTATTTGCTGGGCAGTCAGAGGATGAATGAAAAGGTGAGATATTTGACGGGAAATACAACAATGAAGTAAAGTAACCACCAGGACAGAAACGCTATTGGAGCAGAAACACTGTATTTGCTCAGTTCAGTACTTGTAACGTAAGGATAATTGAAAATAGATTTAATACTTTGAGAATAGTCGCTTTTGAATCTCTGTGAGACGACGTCATTAAATGAGAGACAAGAGAATACAAGATGCCGATCTAGAGTCGCCCACGTTTGTGTATTATTTCTTATTTTGTGTTAGTTTGGTTACTTGAATCTCAGGTAGCAGCGAGTCTCACCTAGTTGGCCGCCAGCTACCTGACAACTATGAAACGGGAAGATGTTTTTTCTCATGAAACGTCGAAAAATCATGAAAACAAAAACTATGACTGGAATCAAAGTCATAAATCCATTTCAAATGATACTAACTCCAGACTTGGTGCGCTGAGTTTTGAACACAATTCGTGTATTATTTGAAGAAAACTGATGATTCGAAAGTATACGACCATTCTTCTTTCTATAGTATCACTGTCCTGTGCCATAACTGCAATCCTCGAAAACCATTTTCCGTTACAACCATATAATTAGTCATACGAAGGTGAAATTACTTCTGTACTGTAAGAGGCATTAAGCTTGTGCCGTTGGGGAACAAAGGATTAAAAAAAAAAACGAGTTGACGTAATTACGAAATACAGAAATAGGCCTCGAACGAGTGTAATTTTCGGTTAGTACTGAAAGCTCGCATAGCCCCATACAGGTTCTCAAATTCTATTCTGTTCTATTCCAGTAGATCCACGAAAACTTCCGCTAAACTAGAGGGTATGCTTTTCACGCGACATACATGAAGTACGCAATGTCAGACATTAATTAAACAAAATCGACCCTTATTCAAATGGCTCTGAGCACTATGTGAGTTAACATCTGAGGTCATCAGTCCACTCGACCCTTATTACTTGAGCCGGCCGGTGTGGCCGAGCGGTTCTAGGCGAATCAGTCTAGAACCGTGCGACCGCTACGATCGCAGGTTCGAATCCTGCCTCGGGCATGGATGTGTGTGATGTCCTTAGGTTAGTTAGGTTTAAGTAGTTCTAAGTTCTAGGGGACTGATGACCTCGGAAGTTAAGTCCCATAGTGCTCAGAGCGATTTGAACCATTATGAACCTTATTATTTGTATGCAATAAAAAATTACACTAAATGGATCGTAAATCATGGATACCGTGCTTTTGAATAGAACGCGCAACACAAGAACATTACAAAAGGAAAAAGTTGCTCACGTAAAAAAAAAAAAAAAAAAAAAAAAAAAACCTCTCAGTTTTCGAAGTTCATTTATCAATGCATTTCTCTTCGAAGAAATTTCATAACTGCAACGTCACATATATTTTAACACGCTAGTAAAAGTTCCGAGTTCGCTTGTTCGCTCAATATCACAGTGCATCTAGTAGTTCGTATCTATTAAGGATGTCATTCTCTTCCCCGGCAAACGAACGAACGCCCTCGACAATATCCATGGCTCAACGAAGGGCTACCTTAAATGATTTAGTAATTGATCGTTTGCTATATTGTCTCCAATATTTAGACAGATTAGCAGGGATATAATTATGTGTTATTACATACATTGTGATACGACTTCAGTGTTAAGCAAGTATACAAAGAAAAGGCGTATAAGTGGATATAAAAAGCAATTGCAAAAGCTATGTCTGTCACGGTACTGTTCGCAGGAGTTGGATTTTGGTATGCAGTTGTTTCACGGACTCGACGTAACATTTAAGACGACGTTAAGGGAACGCATTTCGCTGTACACACGAGGCGTCTTCAGGCGCCGACTGGCACAGTTGACAGAATGTCCGCGGACATCCCTACCTGCTACGGAGCTCGACTTCGTTACCGTCACGAGCAGGTCGCGCACAGACCGCGGGCGCAGAGCCGGCAGTGCAGCGGCGGGTGCGCTCGCGTACCGTGCGAGACATGTGGCGCCGCCATGGCCGTGCGGTGCGCTGCGGCTGCTGCTGGCTGGTGGCTGGTGGCTGCGTGCAGACCGGAGCGGCGCTGGCGACAGACTGGTGGCTGCCGCTGGCGCTGCAGCCGCCGCCGCCGCCAGCCCCTGAGTCACGCGTGACGTCGCGCTGCACCGCGCTGCGGCCTGCACCGGCCCGGTCCGCCGAGCGCCGCCGCGGCCGGACGCGAAATTCGCGAGAGCCGCCGCCCACGCCAGCAGCGGCAGCGCCGGGAGCGCGCGCCGCCTCGCGGCCGGATCGCCAAGTGTCACCCACTGCCACCACTGCGGGCAGCTCCGCGCCGCGTCTCACTGACAGTACTGCGCGACGAATAGTCGACCGAACGGTCGGTCTGGCCGCGGCTGAGTGGCATACCAGCGCACTCTCAAGCTCTTAGGTGTTTCCATACATTCTGGTCCCTTGAAACGTCACCATACCATCCACTAAACGAGTGAACGACCTACGGGATTGCAGCAAGATAGTAAGCCAATTGCCGTTCAACGCCTCAGGTAAGGTGTGTATACAGGGTGATCCATTCATCGTGAGCGGGCCAAATATCGCACGAAATAAGCGTCAAACGAAAAAACTACAAACAACGGAACTCGTCTAGTTTGAAGGGGGAAACCAGATGGCGCTAATGTTGGCCCGCTATAGTCTGTCTGTAAACTGAAAAGCGAGCAGCGCCTTTGGTGGGGGAAGTGGCCTTTCCCGGAAGAACCCTGCCACTGGCCTACAGGGCAACTCAAAATCAGCTGCCCGTTACCTTTCTAGCGGTGTAGTTCGGCGTGCAGTGATATACGTCGATTCTGTTCGTGGGATCTTAGTTGCCAATCTCATTCAGTTGACTCTGTGTACTCACTGATATATTTCAGTATCCGGAAGTGATGGATATTCCCCATGCATTGCAAGAAAATGTGCAGAATACGAAGAAGAGAAGGTATTTGCAGAGTAACTAGCGTTAGATCGTCTCTAACGTTATTATAGCTTGTGTTAAGGAGGCTACACAAAAAGAACTGTTGGCTAGTATTACCAATCCCAATCAAAGGCTGCAGTTTATGCAAACGTCAGCCTCGCAAAAATAGGACGCATAAGGAAGGAACGCGAAAACAAGACGCATGGTTTACTGGAATCGCCGCGAAGGAAAACCAAAAAATAATGCCCACATTACGGAAATTACTTACTGGCGTGAAACAAAAAGTACATTTTCGTTGCAGAAAGATATTTTACACAAGACATTGCGTGAAATGGGATTTACCTGAAGATATTTTTCAGACATGTTTACGAAGACAATGACAAAAAAGCAGTGCGAATCGAACCAATGCAAAACACGTAATTATAAATTTCTGTGTATTTTTTAAACACTCTTCATGTTGCAAAAATTGTTAAGTTTTAATGCAGCCCTTCAAAGAAAACTTCTACCTTTTAGTAGAAGCACAAAGTAAGAACAAGCCTTAAATTCTACATACTGATTGCACTATATCTGGTTCGTCTTACGAATAGAGGAACATACATTCAGATGAACAGGCATTCGGTTCTATGTTTGTAGTAGAATCCTGACATCCGTTCTTATATTAATATTATTTACTCTATAATGTTTTGTTTCGAAGAAGCTATCGTCTTTTGTTTTCCTTATAATCTTACCGCATTTGTCCAAAAATAAACGCAGACGGGACGTATCTGTACACGGCGTCGTCACAGCTTTAAAGCGCGCGCCGCGACAGGGACTGTACTACGTTGTGGAACAGCCTGTAGAAGCGCCCTGTGACGTAGCAGGGTAGGCATCTACATCTACATCTACATTTATACTCCGCAAGCCACCCAACGGTGTGTGGCGGAGGGCAGGGTGGGGACTCGCGCGCTCGCTCTTCAGTTTACCGACAGACTATAGATGATGCTGCCATAGGTCAAACGGATATAAACTGCGTTTTTTTAAACATGAACCCCCATTTTTTATTACATATTCGTGTAGTACGTAAAGAAATATGAATGTTTTTTTACACGTTGTGGTCAGTTTACTCGTCGAATTACTGAACGTTTGGCTCTGACACAGTTGGGTGGTACGGCAATAGGCCTTTATGATCCTAGATGAGTTTACACACATTTCAAACACTACATTTTGAACTCCAAAGACTACAGCATACCACCCAGTGAAGGAGTTGGTTCTGAGTACTATGGGACCTAACATCTGAGGTCATCATTCCCCTTGAACTTAGAACTACTTAAACCTAACTAACCTAAGGACATCACACATAGCCATGCCCGAGGCAGGATTCGAGCCTGCGACCATAGCGGTCGCGCGGTTCCAGACTGAAGCGCCTCGAACCGCTCGGCCACACCAGCCGACCAAGCATGTTACACTACTAGCGAGAACTATCGCCTGCGCAATACCAAGCAATACACATACATGTAACGCTCTGAATGTTTATTTATCTGTTTAAATATCAAATGCTATCCAGTTGTTAGTCAAATTTTTCGCTCGATATTATATCTAGCAGGTCATGTTTAACTCAGCATTTGGAGTGATAGCTTTTAGTATCCGCATTTCAGAAGTGTGAATGTAGTATATTGATTTAATGGTGCAGAATATCAAACAACAGCCTTTTAATGAATGCCTTACCAGTCAAAGGTACATAACAAACGCTTTAACCATTTTCAGATCTCTTAAGCCCATGTGTGGTTTTCCGATAACAAACAAGGATTTCGTTCTAGTCTGGCGACACAGACAGGCAGGCTACAAAACTAAAATAGGGACTCGTTTCTCTTGATGATGGCTAGGGGGAATTCGTCGCAAAATCACACCAGTGAGATAACTTGAAAATATTTATCAGTAACTTTTCTGACTATTTACGCGGATAGACTAGTTTATTCTTCTACATGACTGGAGATTATGTGAAACACCTGTCCATCGATGAAATGCTGTGCAGAAAAATTGAATCATAAGCCAGGACGAGGATCGGGAAATAGATCAAATGGCTCTGAGCACTATGGGACTTAACATCTATGGTCATCAGTCCCCTAGAACTTAGAACTACTTAAACCTAACTAACCTAAGGACAGCACACAACACCCAGCCATCACGAGGCAGAGAAAATCCCTGACCCCGCCGGGAATCGAACCCGGGAACCCGGGCGTGGGAAGCGAGAACGCTACCGCACGACCACGAGATCCGGGCGGGAAATAGATCATCAGTCACTCATGTCGGAGGGAGCTTAGAAACGGGTCACCACGTCATCTGAAATCCTGGTTTCGTTTCCAAAAGGTTATCCTTGTTTAAACTGTGGCGGGAGATCGAACGAATGTAGTTTATTAAGGCGGCGTGTATATTCTCAAGTTAGTGCTTCACTTAAATTACACTTACCGAAGTAAGATTAGCATTTGACGATCCATCTTCGAGGAGTACCGCTGAGCGACCGCAAGCTCCAAACACACACACACACACACACACACACACACACACACACACACGACACTGTGATTTTAATGAGTGTGACAAAGGGTTGCTGTTGTAATACGAAGCCTGGAATATGGGGTCGTCAGGTGATCCTGAACTGTTGAACTCCCTGCAAAAGTTGCACATCTAGCGTTGCTAGCTCATGTCTGCGTCATTGCGTCCAGTGCTTTCCGTGTTTAGTACATACGACATGACCGACGTTTGCTCTTTATCATACACGATTTCCATATTTCCACGAAACACTTGACGTCAATTTCTTCGCACTTTCTTTCGAAAACCAGCTAGGGTTTCGTGTGTAACGAATTTGTTGTCGGCGAGAAGCTTAACTTCTACACTACACTTTCATGGTTTTTTGATGTATTTGTCTCTTCCCAATACTAGTCCGAAGGTGTCATAACAAAACGATAAGTAAGCTTTCCACTTTTGTATCACTCAAAGGCGGTGAAATAGCTGTGTTTGAAACGACGAAGAGTATCCCTAGTGGCCGCCAAGGTCTGCCGTTCCGGAAGACTCCAGTTCAAATCCCCCTCCGATGATTCACATTTGGTTTATCGTGGATTCATCGAACCACTTACGACACACGCGACAGCTCCCTCGAAAATGACATGGTCGATTTCCCTCTCCATCCGTCCCCCATCCGAGTGAGCAATCCGTCCCTAATGACCACATCGTCAACGGCACGTTGAACCCTAACTTCAATTTTTCTTCTTATGAATGCAAGTTCGAAGTCTTTATCACAGAGCTCAGTTACTTGGCACCGTTACCAAAGAACTAGTGTAAAAATATCTGTTTTAGATGTAAAGCGTATCTTTAGAGGAATCTTATATTCCTGAATGAATTTGCACCCTGCGAAGGAGTACGCCCCGGTTTGAAACTTCCTGCCAGATTAGAACCATATGTCGAACAGGTACTTGGACCTGGGGCCTTTGCTTTTCGTGGACAAGTGCTCTACCGACTGGGCTATCTCAGAACGATTCACTGACCGCCCTCACAACTTTACTTTCGACACTACCGCTTCTCCTAACTTCCAAACTTTAGCTTCAGTTCAGTCGTAAGAGCACGTACCCTCAAAAGGCAAAGGTCCCAGTTTTGTGTCTCGATATGGCACACAAGTTTACTATGCCAGGAAGTTTCATAAGCGGCATATATGCCCCCCCCCCCCCCCCCTCCCAACCGTGCATGCCCGTCACAGAGGAAACCGTGGTAAGCTAGGGGCGTTTACGAAGCACCGAGCAGACACCTCAAAGCCGGATGCATCACTCATGCGAGTGAAAATCCCCAGGGGAGATGATGCAAAGCAGCCATCACGGAACCGTGCGGTCTGCTGCTCATCGGCTCACGTGCGCGACCTCTGGCCGGAGTCCAGTGTCACAGAGCTCAGGGCCGGGCGGGCGGAACAACAGCACTGAAGTTCTTATCTGGCCACCATCTGACACTGGCCACGAGCGGGCGCCTCCACCAACTACCTGCGCCTAACCTTTGGACACCCACGCCAGTGGAACAATCGAGTGCAACTTATTCAAATGGACGTGAAAAATTGCAAGTTATTAGCCAGATACGTAGGGATTGAGGTAGATTATCGAGCCAGATCACTTTCAAATTGTACAGACACCGGAAACTCAGCACCCTGCAGCTTTGGATACCCCACCGATAACCTAGGATTTACGGAGCAAGCATCGTGACAAAAATGGTTCAAATGGCTCTGAGCACTATGGGACTTAACATCTGAGGTCATCAGTCCCCTAGAACTTAGAACAACTTAAACCTAACTAACCTAAGGACATGACACACATCCATGCCCGAGGCAGGATTCGAACCTACGACCGTAGCAAGCATCATGACAACTTCTGATAAATTAAATATGTGAGGCATAGCAGAACCGGGTTCCAAATCATTGTCTTTGGAGCTCATTGCCCTTACCAAGTGCCCATGGAAGTTACATGGCTCGGCGGAATGCTTCCGTTTGTCCGTACCCCTCTTGTTCCTTTCGAACTCTGGAGTGGTTTTTCTGAGTACTTTGCTGGGCTAACACTTACGAAGGATAATGACTTACGGCATATATTACGTTTTTAAGAACACGTCTTACGCATTCTAGCTGATTGCATGCCATAATGAAACTTTCTGACAAACAGTTAGGAAAGTACGAGATACACACTAATACATACAAACCTGCAGACAGATCGTGAGATAAACAACTAGAGCTGACGGTCTGAGCCGAGTACCGATCCGCCAAACAGTTATTTGCCAGAAGCTTGCGTTACAGCACATTCCTCCAGGTTCAAATGCTCTGAGCACTATGGGACTTAACACCTGAGGTCAGCAGTTCAAAAATGGCTCTAAGTACTATGGCACTAAACAAAAAAAAAATGGTTCAAATGGCTCTGAGCACTATGGGACTTAACTTCTGAGGTCATCAGTCCTCTAGAACTTAGAACTACTTAAACCTAACTAACCTAAAGACATCACACACATCCATGCCCGAGTCAGGATTCGAACCTGTGGCGGTCGCACGGTTCCAGACTGAAATGCGTAGAGCCTCTCGGCCAACCAGCCGGCTGTTTTCTTTCAGCGCCCATAATTATAGCTGCATTAGTCTTATGTACGGTTGCCCAAAGCAGCTTTACCGATACACTTGAAAACATTCCGGTATCAGTGATGCGAGCGAGTGCGGATGCTTTTGTTACGACACATGTGGTATCAAGTATGAGGGTTGGAACTTGCATAGTGGTAACTATTTATTCACAACCGATACAAAAGAGTTACATGTTTGCACTTCCTATTGTACTTCAAAGTATTCACCAGCGTTGTGTAGAACCCGTTGCCAGCAATGTGGAAGGCGTAGTATAGCGTTAGCAGAGCCTGTTTTGTTGATGGTGCGAATGGAGTGGTCTAAAGTTAGGGTGATTCTCGTGAATGACTGTGATGGTGTTATCCTAACGCATTACGTTCCTCCAAGGCAGACCGTCAATGCACAGTATTACTCTTCTCTTTTGGAGCATCACCTGCGACAAGCTTTGCGAAAGAATTTGTGACACTTTCTGCGCAACCCACCTATCATTTTGCACGACAATGCGCTGGCCCATACAGCGCAAGCTGTGGCTGCACTGTTAGGTCGATGGGACTAGGTACTACTGTACCATCCACCATACCTCCCGGACTTAAGTCCTTGTGACTTTGATTTGATACCTAAGATGAAGGAACCACTTCGTGGCACTCGCTTCAGAACTGTTCCAGAGATTCGACAGGCAGTAGACTGCGCCATTCGCACCATCAACAGAACAGACTGTGCTAACGGCATACTACTCCTTCCACATCGCTGGCAACGGGTTCTACACAACGCTGGTGACTACTCTGAAGAACAGTAACAGGTGCAAACATGTAACTCTTTTGTATCGGTTGTGAATAAATAGTTGCCACGATTTAAGTTCCTACCCTCATAATCAGAAGTTTTGTGACATTAACAACACAATCGCTGCATGGACAAATAAAGGATATGGATTTCTTCCGATGTAACTAACTTCGAAAACCGAGAGAGGTGGCGCAGTGGTTAGACACTGGACTCGCATTCGGGAGGACGACGGTTCAATCCCGCGTCCGGCCATCCTGATTTAGGTTTTCCGTGATTTCCCTAAATCACTCCAGGCAAATGCCGGGATGGTTCCTCTGAAAGGGCACGGCCGACTTCCTTCCCCATACTTCCCTAATCCGACGAGACCGATGACCTCGCTGTCTGGTCTCCTTCCCCTAACAACCCAACCCTAACTTCGAAAGGACAGTAATGAATCGTAGACAACAACTGCAAAACCGAAATTGCAGTAGTGCATTCAGAAAGAAATAAAATCAGTCAGACGCCGAAAGCATTGTGATTTACACAGTTACATATAGCTGTGACTACTGGTAATAAGAAAACCAACGAAATGTCAAAATATAGGTTTCTGAAGTATCGAATGGTGTTGCAGAAAATAATCTTTCACTGTTAGTTTAATCAGAATTAAAATGCAAGGACCTCCTGTGTAGTTATACAGGAAACACAAGTGGAGTGGTAAAAATTACATACCACGTGCGGTGCACAATAAACACAAGATATTCCAGCAACATACACCAGTTATATTAAATAAATACCAGTTACCTTCTCAAGTGGCTCGAGTATCTGTTTTTGTGGGAGATGGTGCTACAGAAGAATGCTGAAAATTAGGTGGACTGATAAGGTAGGCAATGAGGATGTTCTCCTTAGAATCGGCGAAGAAAGGAATATACGGAAAACACTGGAAAAGAGGAGGGAAAAGATGACAAGATATGTGTTAAGACATCAGTCAGTAACCTCCGTAATGCTACAGTGAGCTGTAAAGGGTAAGAACTGTACGGAAAGACAGAGATTGGAATACATCTAGCAAATAATTGACCACATAGGGGACGGCCGACGTGGCCGAGAGGTTCTAGGCGCTTCAGTCTGGAACCGCGAGACCGCTACGGTAGCAGGTTCGAATCCTGCCTCGGGCATGGAGGTGTGTGACGTCCTTAGGTTAGTTAGGTTTAAGTAGTTCTAAGTTTTAGGGGACTGATGACCTCAGATGTTAAGTCGCATAGTGCTCAGAGCCATTTGAACCATTTTGAACCACGTAGGGTGTAAGAGCAACACTGAAGGGAAGAAAAAAAAAAAAAAAAAAAAAAAGGAACGAGAGCTGTTCATGCAAACATGGTAGAAGTTCTACAGTTTGCCCATTATTAAAAATAAGCGCTTTTGTGTTGAAGTGAAGCTGATTGTAAATCAGTGCTTTCACCTTAAAGAAAAGTTTACGATGATGGACTAATAATGGCATGTGTGGGAAACAAATCGTTCAAATGGCTCTGAGCACTATGGGCAATTAACATCTGAGGTCATCAGTCCCCTAGACTTACAACTACTTAATCCTACCTAACCTAAGGACATCACACACGTCCATGCCCGAGGCAGGATTTGAACCTGCGACCGTAGCAGCAGCGCGGTTCCGGACTGAAGCACCTAGAACCGCTCGGCCACAGCGGCCGGCTGTGTGGGAAACAGATAATATATGTCAAGACCTATATTTCGCTGGAATATTAGTCCTTTATCACTTACGTTCCTCTTTGATTTTACACTCAAGTTGGTTCATGAAAACATTATTTCTACGTTTCCCCTCGTATTCTAAAGAATTAAAGAGAAGGTTAAAAAACAACCCATCAATACCCGTCCGATATTATCGAGATATTGAAGGAATTTTAGGTACTGGTATGGATGTCAAATACAGTAACGAAAGTGGTACTGAAACGTCCCTAGTTAGACAATGAGAAGTGAAGCACAATGTTATCTGTTGTCGACCATGTGATACTGAAAATAGAGTCTAGCGCTCAAGGAGAAGGCACAGTAGGCCTTCAAGTCATTCAGGTGTCTTACCCACGAGGGCGAAATGACGCAGGTAGCGACAGAGCACAGCGGCGACAGCAGTGGAAGGGAAGGGGACAGGGACCCGACAGCGTGCTGTCCGCTGTCCGTGTAGAGGCGAGCCAACACCGCAGTGTGCAGCGGCGGAGGCGGCGGCCTGATCGGAACTGACGGGTCGCGGGGGCGGCCGGCGCTGAATGTTTCTGGAGCGAGGGGGCGCCAAATGCCACGGCCGCCGATTCCTTTCCAAACGCACGGAATGTCAGGAAGCGACCGCTTTTGCCCGCTCGTGCGAAAATCCCACATTCCGGGCGATCCGGCCTCTAAGGACAAGCCGCTCCACCGTTCACCGCAGCCGCCTTTTCCAGGGGTACTCGGGAGCTTCTTCACGAGCGAAAGGGGCATTCCAGCTACCACTGCAGCGACTAGGTGAACCACGCCTGGCGAAAAGGATACTAGAATGCCTGTTTAAAGACACGCCTGCCCTTTTGTAGCTTCTCCCTTACGAGAATGTTAAACTTGTTGCACCTGATTTAAACAAAGTAAAGCCTTTTCTGTAAAACTGGTCCCTACAGACAGAATAAGCTCATGTTCGTGTTCGAACCTAGCAAATAAGGAAAGGATGATTAGGTTTTAAAGTCATGTCGATAGCGAGATAATTAAGGATGAGTGCAATTTTGGTAAAGGCTGGCTAAAGAGATGAGCCATGTTCTTTCCCAAACGAACATATACGATCTGACGGATAGGGTGAACAGCAATCTCAGACTGGTTGCTGATGACGACCTACTGTACGGAAAATGTCGTTATTGTATGTCTGTACACAGAGGTGACAAAGTCATCGGTTAGCGATATTCACACATACAGTCATCTGTGCTTAGGTGATTCTTGTGAAAAGGTTTCCGACGTGATTATGGCCGCACTACTGAACGCGAACAATACGAGACTGGCTTAGAAGGGAGACCCGATAGAGGTACTCAAGGTAACCTCCGCCACACACCGTCAGGTGGCTTGCGGAGTATGGATGTAGATGCAGAAATGGTAGTTGGATCTAGACACATTCTACATTCAACTTCGGAAACCGTTACGTAATTCAATATTGCGAGATCCTCAGTATCAACAGTGTGTCGAAAATACCAAATTTCAGGCATTGCCACTCACCACAGACAACACAGTGGCCGACGGCCTTCACGTAACGACCGAGAGCAGTAGCGTTTGTGTAGAGTCAGCAGTGCTAACAGACAAGCAACACTGCATGAAATAGCAGCAGAAATCAATATTGCACTAACGACGAACGTACTCGTTAGGTCAGTGCGGCGGAATTTGGCATCAATTGGCTGTGGCAACAGAAGACTGACGCGAGTGCCTTTGCTAACAGCACGACGCGCCTCTTCTGGGCTCGTTAGCATAGCGATTGGATCCTAGAACACTGGAAAACGGTGGCCTGGTCAGATGAGTCCCAATTTCAGTTAATGGTAGGATTCGAGTGTCGTGCTGACCCGACGAAGCCATGGATCCAAGTTATCAACAAGACACTGTGCAATCTGGTGGTGGCTTCCTAATGGTGTGGACTCTATTTACATGGTATGGATGTTCGGCTACTTTGAGATCATTTGCAGCCATTCATGGGCTATTAGCGAACAATGATATCTTGTCACCGGGCCACAGTTGTTTGCCATTGGTTCGAAGAACATTCTGGACAGTCCGAGTGAATGACTTGGCCACCCAGATCACCCGATATGAAACCCATCGAACATTTATAGGACATAATCGGACGGTCAGTTCGTGCACAAAATTCTGCACCGGCAACACTTTTGCAATTATAGTCGGCTATAGAGTCAGCGTGGCTCGATATTTCTGCAGGGGACTTCCAAAGACTTGTTGAGTCCATGCCACGTTGAGTTCCTGCACTACGCTGGGCCGGAGGTCCGAGACAGTATTAGGAGGTATCCGATGACTTTTGTCACCTCAGTGTAAAATAAACCAACGCGACAATTCTGAGGCGTGCTGCTTAGATTTGTTACCGGTAGGTTCGATCATGATGCGAGCTTTAAGGAATTGCCCCATGAACTGGGGTTCCTAGAGGGAACCTGTTCTTTTCGTGAAACGCAACTGAGGAATTTTAGAGAACCGGTATTTGCAACAGAATGCACATCGATCTTACTGCCACCAACGCACTTCTCGCATAGGGACCAGAAACAAAAGTTAATAGACATCAAGGCCCGTACGGAAGCACATAGACCGTCATTTTTCCCGTGGCCCATTTGCGAGTGAAACAGGATGGTTCAAATGGCTCTGAGAACTGTGGCACTTAACTTCTCAGGTCATCAGCCCCCTAGAACTTATAACTACTTAAACCTAACTAACCTAAGGACATCACACACATCCACGCCCGAGGCGGGATTCGAACCTGTGACCGCAGCGGTCGCGCGGTTCCAGGCTGTAGCGCCTAGAACCGCTCGGCCACAAAGGTCGGCCGTGGAACAGGAAGGGGGATAATTAGCTGCTACTCAGCATACGGTGCCTTGAGTGGTACTTTTGTAGGTTTAGACGTATGAACTATCCCTGAATTCGCTTTGATCGACTTAGGGAAAACATGAAAGACCTTACGAAACTTCCTGGCAGATTAAAACTGTGTGCCCGACCGAGACTCGAACACGGGACCTTTGCCTTTCGCGGGCAAGTGCTCTACCATCTGAGCTACCGAAGCACGACTTAGGCCCGGTACTCACAGCTTTACTTCAGTATCTCGTCTCCTACCTTTCTTTCAGGAGTGCTAGTTCTGCAAGGTTCGCAGAAGAGCTTCTGTAAAGTTTGGAAGGTAGAAGACGAGATATTGGCAGAAGTAAAGCTGTGAGTACCGGACGTGAGTCGTGCTTCGGTAGCTCAGATGGTAGAGCACTTGCCCGCGAAAGGCAAAGGTCCCGTGTTCGAGTCTCGGTCGGGCACACAGTTTTAATCTGCCACGAAGTTTCATATCAGCGCACACTCCGCTGCAGAGTGAAAGTCTCATTATGAAAGACCTTCATCGACAAAGTCGGATCGCCATTTTAATCCTATTTCTCCCTAATGGCTCTACAGTGCGTAAACCACTTAGCTAAACATTAACCACTTCGCTACATTGCTCATATGCAGGTAGCAACCAAGAAAAACGTCTAGCCTACGAACTACAGTGGTCGAGATTAAGGTTCCATTGAGCGAGTGGACCCAATGTGTGCCAGAACATATTTGGGGCATGGACCTCAACATTCCGTGGGAAACCCATTACCAACTGAGCTAATCGATCTTAGAAGCAGATCTATGGCATTCAAAGGTAATAATCTGCCGTCTGAAGTACTGGGGTATCATCAAAATCCCGACTGGAAGCGCTAATTTGTTGCTGGTACTCGTCCCTCTCCCGTTCTTCCAGTGTCCACAGAGAACTTAACACACCCTACTCGAGTTTGGAAAGAGCAGGGTTCCAATCTGCTTCTAGCAACACTACCTGCTCTTTCCATTATTTCCCTAAGCAATTAAGTCGAATGCTTGGATGGTTCCTTCAAAAAGACTAGTAAGATTTCGACTTTTGCTATACGAGCTTCCCTCCGTCTCTAATAACTTCGTCTTCGAGAGGAAGTTAAAGCTTCATCCCTTTCTCTTTCTGCAATTCGATTTTCCATGGTTTCTCAAGTGACATAAAGCAAATGGGTGATTTCCTTTCTCATACACCAATCTGAGTCATATTTCCGTATTCAATGATTTTTGTATCGGTGACACGCTAAATTTTAATCATCCTTGCGTACCAACTACCTAACCAGACTTACACCCTGCGGGAAACTTGTCGTGAGCTCTCGACAAGGAACGCTTCACTGCACAGCTCGAACTTTCCGACGTCCCACACCGATAATTCCACAGTCTTCCACGTACAGATGCAAAACGATACAAAAACATATCGAATTAAAAAAAAGAAAAAAGACTAGGCCATATCAAAAGAGTCACTAATCCCTTCTAATAAAGTGCTTCTCCTGGCGCGCTGATGAGAAGATGTTTTACGAGAACACAAACTACGTTGTGCAATATGTTCCAAACCTTACACCATCCCTGATTTGCGGATGCCAGTATCTCACCAGGCAACCTGTGCAGCAGTTGACGCTAGATTCGACGTATGCGATTAAGATCTCCTTCCGATCATTCTGATTTCCGAATTCTGCAGCTTCTGTAAAACGATCAAAGCAAATACTGGGGCGGAACCTTCGTAAAGATCGCAGGCGATTCCCTCCCACACTGTTCTCCAGCTGAGCTAATGCTCTGACTGTAACGGCCCAATTGTAGACGGAGCGCTACAATCTGGCCTTCCTCCCAGGTGTTTGTGTCTTCAGTACTTAGGTAAGATTGCTAAATGAGCGACCTAGTAATGGCGACATGTTTTAAGGCACGGTGAACAATATTGCGTAACATGTCACAAGCTTTCCACAGGTCTGGACTCTATCTGCCACGTTTGTCTTTTGTTCTCAGTTCCACAACTGAATTCTTATTTGCCTTTATGTACAGGATGTGTAGCTAAGGAACTACATTTATGAGATTATACTGCACAAGGAACCGACATGAACACGTAGCTGCCATCATCGGAGGCTTGCTTTGATGTAATAAAAAGAATAAGCCTGATGGTTTTACATCTCGTCACTACAGACGACAGTTGAGTAATTGGCCATGCCTTTGTTGAAGTAATTATTGTAGCATTCATTTGAATATAGCGACGAAAGCTACAAAAAACATTACGAGACATCAATTTCAAACGTTCACCTTGTGAACAGACTTCTACTGTCGTAACAATTGCACCAGAACGTTCCATATTTATATACAGGGTGCTGTCTGAGACACAGTTGCCAACAATAGGTGAAAAAAGGCATCTCCGACATTATAAATTACATCTGAAACGCTTGAAACGATTTTGAAGTGTTATTATATCATTTGATACGCAATTATTTTGTTTAATTATTGCTGTTAACTTGGATCTTCTTACGAAATATAATGTTAAGATCAGAATCAGGTTTACTAAAATGTGTTAACGAAACACTGAGATTCTCAGATGAAATCGGGAAGAAGAGCCATAAAGAGGTAAAACCATATCAAGGGGGACTATCTCAGGAGAGTACAGAACAACAGCCAGTTCAATGGGTTCGGCAACTTTTAAACGCTTCATCACTACCTTTCCTGTCACAAGTGAGTAGACTGTAGTACCTACCTGCGGAGACGGTTCTTGGAATTGCGGAAGTACGCTTTCTGCGAGACCTACGGCGCCTCCCGAAAGATATCTGCCAGTTCAGATTTTTCAGCATTTCCGTTGCACCTATTAAACAAAGCTGTGACCATTTGCGCACCCATAAATGGGGAAGCGAGTTGTAAGCTGCAATGAAGTATCAAAACAGATTAAAGCTGAGTGTACGCTCGGGACTCGAAACTGTCATTTGCGTTTTCTTAACGATGTTCTACGTAGCAAACGTTCCGAGCTCACCTCACGCTTTCAGTCTGTTAATATCTCACTCCTACTCTTCTTCACCAAAAGCCACAGAATATGCCCCCCCCCCTTTCCCCCTGAAGAGATCCAGATGTCATTTGAGAAATGATACGAAGTATTAACTCACCACTGCTGCCTGCCGTCTTACAAAGACACGTAGCGGAAGGAGCGAGCTCCGCATTAGAGTTTTGCACGGAGATAAATCGCACATTCTATTCTCACTCCTGCAGATGTCGCAGTAGACTGAAGCCAAATGAGCCGGTGCCGATACTACAGCCTAAACTGCCAACATTCGCCCACTTACCTCTCTAACAGTAAGACTCCTGATGTTTTCCGGATAGACTTCGTTACTCGTACTGCGCATGCGCATGCGACACTATCCTCCTACAGCCCCTCAGACAGCTGACTTCTTGTGGCGCGACCATAGTACCTCACGCAGCCATGATAGCAAGACACGTGGGGGCTATGTTTTGACTTCGTACAGAACATCTACAGTATTCAAAACGCAATCAGTTTTTCAACGACACCAACAATAGAAGGTGAGCCTGCTTCGTCAAGGAGTAGCTATGATCGCGCCTGTGAGGACCCACCAGTGAAGTGCGCACACGGCGTTCTAAACGCAGCACAACAGACGAAAGGGAGAGTTCGGTGACGGCGTGGTGCCTCTACAATGTTACTTGACTGTTCGGTCGCAGAGGCTGACAGAAATCCATTAGCTGGAAGCATCAACAGTCACGTTAAATATAATTAATAGTAAATACCTTTGCCAACATTTCTGTAT
This sequence comes from Schistocerca cancellata, assembly GCF_023864275.1. NCBI lineage: Eukaryota > Metazoa > Arthropoda > Insecta > Orthoptera > Acrididae > Schistocerca > Schistocerca cancellata. The sequence continues at coordinate 815,528,763 of NC_064627.1, read as the reverse complement.
CCACACAGAGCGAGTACACAAGAAATAACCATACATTTTCTACAACAGGTCCTAAAACTGAAGTGAGTCAAGGCAGGATAAAAGTAACAAGTCGACAGAATGCCCTAAGCAAATTCTGAAGCAGCGTCCTCCAGTGCCTACGATGGCCCTCCAAGATCTTCGCAGATCATTTATAACTACCTTTTTAGTTATATATCAGTTTCTATAAATCAGAAGAACATAGCTTTAAATGCAACCTCGACTAATATGTAACGTAAGAAATTGAATGACCACAGAATAGTACTTCGCAGAGTGTTACTTTTCCTTCAGAAATGATCAAATCCACCAAATACTTCGGACTGAAAATAGCCGAAACATCTGTACTCTGTGATATGGCACTTCTGCAGAGTACCTTCTCGGACCAAGAGATCGGAACTTAACAGGAAGCATTGACGTTAAAATATAGACTGTGTTGCCCAAGCTATTCAGCTAAGCTGCTAACCTCGGACATATCCGGGATTTTGTTGCACCTGTCTCCAGAACACTGTCAGTCAATTTTGAAGGAACAACGGTCCCACTTAGCTACCACATTCAACGTAGAAATAACCAGAGGCAGGAACGAGAAGTGCTAAATACAAGTTTGAGATGGTTCACATGGCTATAAGCACTATGGGACTTAACATCTGAGGTCATCAGTCCCCTAGACTTAGAACTACTTAAACCTAACTAACCTAAGGACATCACACACATCCATGCTAGAGGCCGGATTGGAACCTGGGACCGTAGCATCAGCGCGGTTGCGGACTAAAGCGCCTAGAACCGCTAAGCCACAACGGCCGGCGCAAGTTTGAGGACCAAGAGTAAAATGTGCAGTATTGTTCTCAATACCAAATGCTGCGAGTGAATTAAACAAATCTGTTTGCAAACAACATACATAGCACATACCGTTGCGACTGTGCAGCAAAAGGGAGAGAAGTAAGAAGTCAAACGAAAGGCAGGTACTCTGTAACGTGTCTCAAGGGACCACTGCTACCTTGTATCAAAACACTCAGAAAATATCCCAGATGACCTACCGAAATTTTTTTGGTAGAGTTCGCGGGTACATCCTCTACCTCGAGAAATTGATACAGGCTACCAGTAATAGCCTTCAAAAAAATGTGAAGTACTTTGCATCGTTACGCAGTATAAATAGTGTCTAGAGCACGAGTATCATATATGGTGACGAGAAGCACATCGCCACCCTAACGAAAGCCATGAAGAAAGCAATCTTGTTACTTCCATGACACTAGATAACTGCGATTTGGCCTGTAAATTATTTTGTTTTGGAACAGAAAGGGTTTATCCGTAATAATTTTCAAGTCGTGCTAGTTGTTTTCTTTATTTGAAGTCCATTTTTAAGCCTTTTCTGACTACATTCTGACTGCATCCTCAGGCACTTGGCCTCAGTTACCGAAATAAAACAGACCCCACAGTATATCTTGTTGCTGTACAACATCACATGTCCACCGCCATAGCTGAGTGGTCAGCGCCACTGAAGGCCGTGTGAGTAGCCCGGATTCGATTCTCGGCCAGGTGGCAGGTTTTCTCCTTTCGGAGACTGGGTGTTGTTTTGTCTTCGTCATCATTTCATTCTCACCGACACCCAAGCCGCCGAAGTGGCATCAGTCAAGGAAGGACTTGCACCAGGCGACCGTTCTACCCGAATGGAGGCCCTGGTCACACACGCAAACAAAACACACCATCTAACGTCATAGGTATAAGACGGACAATGGAATTCACTCTATTGTACGTAAAATGCCTCCGCCACACACCGTTGGGTGGCTTGCGGAGTATAAATGTAGATGTAGATGTAGTTCTATATTAACGACATAGGAGACAATCTGAGTAGCCGTCTTAGATTGTTTGCAGATGATGCTGTCATTTACCGTCTTCTAAAGTCATCAGATGATCAAAACGACTTTCCAAATGATTTAAATAAGATATCTGTATGGTGCGAAAAGTGGCAATTGACCCTGAATAAAGAAAAGTGCAAAGTTATTCGCATGAGTAGTAAAAGAAATCAGCTAAATTTCGATTAGGCGATACGTCACACAAATCTGAGGGCTGTAAATTCAACTACATACTTAGGGATTACAATTACAAATAACCTAAATTGGAACGATCACATAGATAATATTGTGGGAAGAGCAAACCAAAGACTGCGATTCATTGGCAGAACACTTAGAACGTGTAACAGATCTACTAAAGAAACTGCTTATACCGCGCTTGTCCGCCTTATTCTGGAGTACTGCTGTGCGGTGTGGGATCCACATCAGGTGGGGCTGACGGATGACATCGAAAAAGTAGATAGAAGGGCAGCTCGTTTTGTATTATCGCGAAATAGGGGAGATAGTGTCACAGACATGATACGTGAATTGGAGTGGCAATCATTAAAACAAAGGCGTTTTTCTTTGCGCCGGAATCTTCTCATTAAATTTCAATCACCAGTTTTCTCCTCCGATTGCAAAAACATTCTGTTGGGAGAAATGATCATCACGATAAAATAAGAGAAATCAGGGCTCGCACGGAAAAAATTAAGTGCTCGTTTTTCCCGCGTGCCGTTCGAGAGTGCAACGGTAGAGAGACAGCATGAAGGTGGTTCTTTGAACCCTCTGCCTGGCACTTTTTTGTGAATAGCAGAGTAATCACGTAGATGTAGACATGTCTTTACGGAGCTGGAAGCTACTGTGGTACAGCAAGAGTATATCAGAGTGGGGTATTTTATTTCGATAACAGTGTGGAAACCTCCCCCAGGCTGTGGCTAAGCCATGTCTCCGCAATATCCTTTCTTTCAGGAGTGCTAGTTCTGCAAGTTTCGCAGAAGAGCTTCTGCAAAGTTTGGAAGGTAGGAGACGAGATACTGGCAGGAGTAAAGCTGCGAGGACCGGGCGTGAGTCGTGCTTCGGTAGCTCAGATGGTAGAGCACTTGCCCGCGAAAGGCAAAGGTCCCGAGTTCGAGTCTCGGTCGGGCACACAGTTTTAATCTGCCAGGAAGTTTCATATCAGCGCACACTCCGCTGCAGAGTGAAAATCTCATTCTAGAGTGTCAGACCGCTGATCATCTACAATCACTGCAGGTTGGGGACCAGTCCTACAAGAGAGTAGAAGAATTCAAATACCTAGGGGCACTTTTCACTGAGAACTCGTCATGTGAAGCAGAAATCAATGCCAGAATACAAGCAGTAAACCGATCTTACCACAGCCTAGCACAGCTGCTTAGGTCCAGATATCTCCCCAGACGTTCAAGATTCGACTATACAAAACCCTGATCCAACCTGTTGTTCTATATGGCTGTGAGACATGGCGTATCCGGAAGCAGGACTTCCATAAGCTGGAAGTAGTAGTAGTAATAGTAGTGGTAGTAGTGTCAGAATGGCTTCGAAATCGACAGCAAATAAAGTAAAGAACTAACACGGTTGAGGGGAAACTTGATAAGAAAATAAACTGTATCGTGCGAAACAGGTGCTGAAACGTTGATGGTATTTTGCTATGTCGGAAGGAAACTCGTAAAACAAAAATATATAAAAATAAATAAAAATAAAAAGGAATAAACGAGTCCTCCAAAAGTGCTTGCAGCCTTCAGCTCACTGGAGACTCACACTGGAAGCTGCGAGGAGTGCTACCCGGTTGCGAATCCAGTAGAACTGACCTAAGAGCGCGAGACGGTCGGAGCAGCGGCCGCGGTCCCGCGAGAGGAAGAGTCGTGGAGAGACTGCGCGGCTGCAGCTGGTGCGCGGCGTGCGTGCTGGCGGCTGCGGCGGCGGCGGCGGCGGCGGCAGGTGGGGGCGGCGCGGCTGCGAGAAGCGGGGACTCGCCGGCACACACGGCTTGCGCAACGCGCCGCCGCCGGCCGGGCCCGAACGGGGCGCGTGACCCGCGAGCGGATCGCCGCTCGGCGCGGCGCGGCGCACTTTCGCGCGACCTCGGCCCGCGGCGAGCGGCTACCGGCGGCTACCGGCTCTCTCCGAGCGCCGCGGTGGCAGCTGACCCCACGCTAACTGCCATTGAGAACGGCCGCCGCGAGCGAAAGGTCGCAGCTCTTGTCACGATCTGCACGGACACTGGCCGACTAACGCTTCTGGTGCTTGGGAACGCGTAACTGTTGCGTCGGTAATCGGCTCCGTCGAGTTGCAACGATAGGGTTGCGCAGCTCTCGGCCCGACTCCGATTCTCCGGGATGTATTAACAGTGGGAAAATGCTCCTACCGGAGCACAGAAATTGATAATGTGACTGTGGATTAACAGCTGCCTCATTCTACCTTCCTGAGCACCTTTAAAAACTCCCCAAAAAATTTAACACTCAACTCACTTCTCGCTCCCATAGCACCTTCACATCCACTCGTACATCTCTCTAAATCGCTGATACTCATCCCGCTCCAACTTGACCACTCCCACTAACTCATTAAGCCCAACTCATTGTCTACATTTACATGGATACTCTGAAAATCACATTTAAGTGCCTAGCAGAGGATTCATTGAATAACCTCCACAACAGCCGGCCGGGGTGGCCGAGCGGTTCAAGGCGCTACAGTCTGGAACCGCGCGACCGCTACGGTCGCAGGTTAGAATCCTGCCTCGGGCATGGATGTGTGTAATGTCCTTAGGTTAGTTAGGTTTAAGTGGTTCTAAGTTCTTGGGGACTGATGACCTCAGATGTTAAGTCCCAAAATGCTCAGAGCCATTTGAACCTCCACAATAATTCGAAAATGGTTCAAATGCCTCTGAGCACTATGGGACATCTGAGGTCATCAGTCCCCTAGAACTTAGAACTACTTAAACCTAACTAACCCAAGGACATCACACACATCCATGCCGTGGCGCTAGCGCGGTTCCAGACTGAAGCCCCTAGAACCGCTCGGCCACGACGGCCGGCCCACAATAGTTCTCTATTATTTCAACCTCGTACAGCGCGCGGAAAAAAACGTGTGAGCTCGATTTCCCTTATTTCATTATAATGAATGTTTCTCCCAATGTAGATCGGCGTCAACAAAATATTTTCGCATTCAGAGGAGAAAGTTGGTGATTGAAATCTCGTGAGAAGATTCCGGCGCAACGAAAAGCACCTTAAAATCCTGTATCATTTGTGCCACTTTCTCCCCTGTTTCTTTAAACGTTCTCTATGTACTGCGTCAGTTCTACCTGATGAGGATCCCACACCACGTAGCAATATTCTAAAAGAGAACGGACAAGCTCAATGTCGGCAGTCTCTTTAGTAGATCATTATCTCTTTGTGTATCTAATTGCTAGTCTCTCCTGTCTCACAGCCACCGTCTCCGGTTTGCCTTACTAACACTGTCTACTCTCACTCTAACTGCCTCCCTGTTGCTCTCTCTCTTACTGCTACTATCTCATTCAATCCTTCCCGTTGCTACTGTGTCCTTTCATTGCCGCTGTCTCTCTCTTCCTGACCGTCATTGTCACAGACTCTGTCTCTCATTAACACTACCTCTCATGGCTCCCACCCACTTCCACTTTTTCCCTCCCTTTATTCCTCTCTTCCTCACTCTTTTCCTAGCAGTACCGTGTCACTGTCAACTTGTTCTACTGCTACTAGGTCCCTCTCTTTCCCTCACACTGCCAATGTCTCCTTCGCTCCTTTTACACCACACCTACCATCTTCCAGCATTTATTAGTTCTTCGTCTCTTTCCCAATGCCACTGTCTCCTCTCTTAGTGTATATATATATATATATATACGAATATGTTCGTATGCCAAAATGGTAGGGAATATGTTTCAAGGTGCTGAGGAAGGTAGATTGAAGCAGCTGGCACCCCAGTTTTTAACCGGAGTCTTTTCAAACAGGACCTTACCAGCTTTTCTTGCGCTCCAACAGGAAAATATTTCAGCTGTTACCCTTCTTTTCCCTGCGTCAGCAAGGCATGACCCTCATATGAAAAGAACTTTATGGATCACTTGATAGTTTACTTACGTCGAACTGAAATTATGTAAAACTAATTTTCACCTCAAACCTGTTATTATGTGCAAGAAAACTTTGAATATGATTCACTGCTACAACACGAAGTTCCCAGAACCCTTGTCATGATAACGGAGACGCTTTCCAGCGCGTATCTCCGTGCTACGTCAGTTTATAAAGAACGTTTTCGCCTCGCACCGGATACTACGTGTGTATTTTAATTGTACAGGTAGGATATCTTTGAACCTCTGTACATTTGTATCTCTGAATATCAAAAAAATTTTCAAGATTCTTCGAAATCGGGATCTTCGTGACATATCGCAAAAATTCCTGTGCATAGCCGTCTTGGAATCCGCGTCTCAGTTTTGGTACCTAAAAACCACGTTTGAGTTTTCTTACGAACCTCCCATGAATGAAATGGTGCCTCCATAAGCCTGTTAAAGCGCACCGTCCACCAAACATAATACAAAAAGAAGCAACCGATTTGCTCCACTTGACTAAGCTCGAGGTACTGTAAAATATTCAAACTTTGACCCTGTACTGTGTGACAGTTGGGTATAAAAATGGTCCTCAACCCAAGAGCTTTCTGAAACATTTGATCCTACCTTTCTGTCACGAACGGAAACCGAAGCATTTGCCCAGAAAAAAATCATTCCTATGCGGGCTGTATTGAAAAGTATCGGATAGTGCACCGATTACCAAGAGTGCTATCAGGAAAATAGCCTCCATTTTCATGGAGCACGCATAGTAGTGGGGGAAGCACAAGTCACAATACTGACTATGCAGCAGGTCTTTGCTTAGAGCTATGATGGCGAGAAGGCCACACTGTTTCTCATTAGCCTTCAGTTCGTAATGAAGTTTCCAACTGACTATTCCACCAAAAGTGAAATCCTTCTATTCTGTTGATCTTAGTGATAAAAAAAATCTCAAAGCTGATATCATTAACCGCGAAATTTGTGATCTAAAGGGACCGAATGTGACGAGTGAAGGTGTTACGCGTCCATAGTGACGTTTTTTTACGAGTGCAAGGATGAATTTTCTTAATGACAATACAAGTAAGCGTCCGTCTGTAGCCAATAAATAACTGGAATAGAAAATGACAAAAAATTGCGAAAATCGATGTTTCACAATATCTCAAATATCGGTCACCTCATGTACGCTAGGTGTTTCAACTTGATACGAGATATGATTAATGCTTAGAGCTGCACTGTGATTATGCTGAGAAGTAGTATTAACCTGCTTTAATTACTGTATTTTTTAATTTACAGCCCGAAGGAGCCCATATTCCGGGTAGCCTTCTTAACGCAGTGTGACCTACTTATAAAACCGATGGTTGTGGGCAATAGAACGTGCCGACTCGCCATCTTGGCCGACTAGAGTAACTCCCGCCAGAAACGGATTCAGGATTATTCTCTTTAGCAGCTGACTATAGTGGTATGTTCCAAAGTGTTACGGGCATACGTATGTCTCCATCTCCTCTTTCACGGCTGTCATATTTTTGCACGTCTGCCTCCACCTCATCTTCCTTTATTTTTTTATTATTCAGCGCTGAGGTCAACAAGACAAACAACATACAGTGAAGCCCTAAGAGGCTGTCAGTGTCAGATACAGTCACTTTTAGTGACATCTTATTTGCATACTGCATTTCTTACAATGGATGGCTGCAGTGCATCACACGATCAGTTGTGGTTAGGGAGGGGTAATGGAATCATTTATACCAACGCGATAGGAAAAGCAAAAAGCGTTAACTAACGAGTAAAGGAAACTAAACAGAGAAACTGTTGTGAGTGTACAGCTACAAGTCATGGTAAGTGTAAAGCAAGCAGGAAAGGCCAGTGTATAGTGAAACTGCCTGACAGATAAAAGACCTGTAACTGCTACACCCTTAGCTTTCCCCGTTTCTAGTGTTTCAGGTACTCATGCTTTACCAGTAACCATTTCACAACGAGTTCTGCGTGCCGAAGTGTGTTCCTCTGCCTTGTACAGAGCTTTTCACCGATTCTAACTGACTCGTGGCACAGGATGGCACTAGACACCTAAAATCGTGACTGGGACCAACAGAAGTAGGTCTGATGGAGTGAGCTATTCTAGTCGCCACTTCCTCTGTACAGAACGAGGAACACGAAAGCATGTCCAAAGCATACCGGAGGATGACCACTTTTCTATGGAAATGGAGAGATTTGTTCCGTCTTTCTGTCATTTTCATGGTTACTATCGCCCATTTCCAAACAGATGAGGCGCTTCAGACGAATATCCGGCGGAAGCGTTGACCCGTTCAGCGGATGGCACTCCAACAAAGGGTACATCAGATATTGTCAGTAGACAAATCACCACAACCTCAGCACACATAGTAGTTGCAAATTTCTCTGACGGAGGGATGAGACAACCTACCTAAACTACTTCTGAAAACACTCGCGTAAGATACATACTTTGTGTAACACGCAGTGCAGTGCTGTTCATTCTGGACTTATATATTAATGCTAACAGCGTCCACCGAATAATAAATCCCGCCATTACACGACACAGGTGACAATTGCTTAACATTGTTCATGATTTCGGCTCATTCACATGTACAACATTCAGCAGATTCCACTGAAACGAAACGCTGAACTCGTCTGGAGGTTCATTTTATGGAGTAGGGTGCTATAACAGTGTATGCGAACCATCGTTGGGAAAAGCTACTCAAGCATTACAGTAAAACAATGATCATAACTGGAACAAAACTAATAAACAGCTAGTACAAGCATCTACAGTTGTTGACGGTAGAATTTTAGTAGAGTTAAGTTGATTATTCTGCTCACAATAGGCAAAAAGTCAGTTCGTTGCTTTAGGAGATGTGTCTACTATATGGTCGAAAAGGCAGAAAAGTGTTTATGAGTTCGTGATGGATTCAGAAGATGACAATGCATTTAGATGTTTCCACTGCTGTGGTTTTCGTTTGTATACAAGGAGAGAGCAAATTATTCTAACATTATGATATTTCTACGATGTATTCATCTGGAAGCTCGTTATCTATTACGTGTATGGCTCATTTGTTCAATACATAAGCGTCAAATCACCAGTTCAAAGATCTGGGTTTCACTACTAACGGAGTCTTATTATTCTTCCTACCACTTGTCACTTCTTTCATCAGTAGTAATTATTTTCAGATATGGAAAATGCCAAATTGCACCTTGTTTTGGGGTCTACGTTGAACAGTAAGCTCCCCTATAGTGGGTGGGTAAGCCAGTTGAATGGGCGGGGGAACACAGTGGGATACCAGCTTCCATAGAGCGTGGCTCAAGAAGGTATTTTGGTGTTAAACCTTCCTTTAGCTTGAGGATAAATTTACTTTACTACTACTGCCGAGAAACCTTTAACAGCGTTCGATGTTAGATACGTTTCTTGAGTAATTTACCAACTGGCTAGACTATGGAAAAGTAGTGCACCAAACTGTAGCTCAAAAGATGCTTTGAAAAATTGTGGTAAAGTTAATTTCACTGCACAGTCTGAAGCTGTCGCTTCATACAGGTATATACATTTAGTGGTGTGCCTTAGTCAGATGATTCAGAAGCCGGGTTTCAACACTGCGAAAGGTAACTGTATACTGTGCAGTCTTTCATCATATCGTTTCTCGTGCAGCAGACGTTTGTTCGCTGGTCTACTGCACATATATAAATAAATCTTTACAGTCACTCTGCCTGCTGAGTTCGTCTGTCATGGCATGGATGGATGTCTTTGCAAAGTGGATGGTATGCGCACATATTTGCAAATGATTTGCTCATGGGATACGACGTCTCGGGGCTTCCAACACGGGAGGAAACAAAGCAGGTAGGATAATGCCTGCAGGCATTTGGTGCTGTGTGGGTCAGACACGAGAAACCAGCATGTCTTTAGCTTCACCTGGTGTTTCATAGAGAGAATCTACCAGCATCTAGCTCGAACACCGTGACACCGGCAAATGGAACATAATCCAATCGAACTCGATCCACATCATCTTCCTATAATTTTGTTTCTATATATTATGGTTTCTTTTCGAATTCACCTCAGTTTACGGCACATGGGCTCCCTTTGTATTCGTTCTGATAGCGCGTGATGAAACCTGAAAATACGACTTGCTATGTCCTTTGCTTAGCCTGAAAACTAGCTCAGCAATTTTGTACATGTAAAACATCTAGTCAGCATGAATTATGGATTACTTGCACAAGCTTTCAGTCGCACAATCACCCATATAGCCTGATCACAGTATCTCAACAGTTATTGATCACGCGTTTCTGTGACTTGTATATGACAAAATAAACCAAATAAAATAAAAAACTTCTTCAAACGACCTTGGCTACACAACACCTCCTGTCTAGACGCCCAAAGTGCTTACGTCCTTTATTTAATACTCTTCCCTGTCTTACGATTACGCTTGCGATTGTGCTTTCTTATAGTTGTTGTATGTTTCAGCTTGTAGATAAATAGCTTTCAGAACGAAGAAGCTGTCGTTGCAGAACTGAAATGCAGATCAAACAGTCGTGCAACGTTATCAAGTCTAAGGTACTGAACCAGTTACATTATCCCTTCATTCAGAATAGTATGCCGTCTCCCTGCAGACACAATTTTTTATTATTTATTTATTTATTTATTTATTGTTCCGTGGGACCAAATTAAGGAGAAGTCTCCATGGTCATGGAACGAGTCAATACATGAGATTATAACACGATATTAGAAACAGATAAAATGAAATATATAAAAAAAAAATATTCAGGTGACAAGTCGTAAGTTTAAATGAAGACAATCAACAATGTAACACTAGAATTTGCTTAATTTTTTAGCTCTTCCAGGAGCTCTTCCAGGAGCTCCTCGACAGAATAGAAGGAGTGAGCAATGAGGAAACTCTTCAGTTTAAACTTAAAAGAGTTTGGGCTACTGCTAAGATTTTTGAGCTTATTGAAAATGGATGCAGCAGAATACTGCACTCCTTTCTGCACAAGAGTCAAGGAAGTGCATTCTACATGCAGATTTGATTTCTGCCTAGTATTAACTGAGTGAAAGCTGCTAACTCTTGGGAATAGGCTAATATTGCTAACAACAAACGACATTAAAGAAAATATATACTGTGAGGGCAATGTCAGAATTCCCAGATTTTTGAATAGGGGTCGACAAGAGGTTCTCGAACTTACACCACATATAGCTCGAACAGCCCGTTTTGAGCCAAAAATACTCTTTTTGAAACAGAAGAATTACCCCAAAAAATAATACCATACGACATAAGCGTATGAAAATATGCGAAGTAGACTACTTTTCGTGTTGAAGTGTCACTTATTTCAGATACTGTTCTAATGGTAAATAAAGCAGCGTTTAGCTTCTGAACAAGATCCTGGACATGGGCTTTCCACAACAGCTTACTATCTATCCGAACGCCTAGGAATTTGAACTGTTCCGTCTCGCTTATAATATGCCCATTCTGTCTGATCAAAATATCGGTTCATGTTGAAATGTGAGTTAGAAACTGTAAAAACTGAGTCTTACTGTGATTTAGCATCAAATTATTTTCCAAAATCTTGTACTTATGGTATTAAACAGTTCGTTATAAAATAATTGGGCACTGAGCAACGACTATTTGATTTTGTGGCACACACACAGGGTCACTTACGTTCACCGTATCTACTAATAGCCAGTTTTCACTCGACATTACCTACCACGATTGTATAAAAAACAGCCATAACTGTCAAATGTGAGAAATCTGCAAGAGAGAAACTGCGAGAGACATTTAGGGATTAGTTGTTTGAGCCAGCAGCATCGCCTCAGCAGAGCTACACGTGCCCCGTGACGCTGAGCCGAGACGCCACTCTGGAGACCCACTGGCGCTGTGCCCCAGCTGATGGCAGCCTGGAGATGGCCGACTTCCCTCAGGGACCGGACTGACTCACCGGAGTGTGCGGCTCCGCTCCGTGCCGGGACTAAAGGTCAGGGGGGCGTCGCTGCACCTGCCGCAGCCTCCCCCGCAAGTATTGACAGCGCGGACCGTTGGTCGTTGCCTCACCAGCTAAGGAATCTCCGTCCCTGCCCAACCCAGGCCAGGCCAGCCGCGTCTGGGACTGCGACTCAGTGCCTTACTCACCAGCGTTAGAGTGATGTGCGCAGACAGCGCCACGGTAAGCTAAAGATGAAACAAAGGACGTCCGGAATGCATCTGCAGCAAAGTGTGCACAGTATCGCGTTGCCCACGATAGCTAAGGTTCCGGGTTTGAGTCTCGGTCAGGTACACGGTTTTAATCTCCCAGGTTATTTCGAAATGGCCACTTCGAAAATGGTTCAAATGGCTCTGGTCATTATGGGACTTTACAGCTGAGGTCATCAGTCCCCTAGAACTTAGAAGCACTTAAACCTAACTAACCTAAGGACATAAGACACATCCATGCCCGAGGCAGAATTCGAACCTGTGACCGTAGTGGTCGCGAGGTACCAGATTGAAGCGCCTAGATCCGCTCGGCCACTGCTGCTGGCGGCCCACACCTCGCTACAAAGTGAAAGATACATCCAGCTAACAACCGCCCATGTTGTGGCTAAGCCATTCCTCCACAGAATCGTCAGGAAAACGGGGTAGGTTAGTTGTAAGAGCGTCCAGATCCGAGTTGCTGGGCGCTGATGACCCCCTGTTGAGCGCCCTATACATACCAACAACATCTCACCACTACTATCGAGTCGTTATCTGCCACATTGTTTTAAGCTACCAGGAAGTTCCATCATGTTACTTCCGCTCATACACCATTCGCAAAACGCCTACAGAATAAATATGACAAATTAGAGACCATAACGAGGCTCATCCACGCGCGTTCTTCTCGTACACCATTCGCGAATGCAACAGGAAACGGCCGAGATAAAAGCGGTAGCCAAAGTACCTTGCGAAATATAGCTATAGATGGAATACTAATATCTGAATTGTTTTCGTTAAATAAAATGTTCTGATTCAAACCCTGTACTCTTCTCTTCCCCAACATCTTCACCGTAAACAACGTCCCCTTCTAGGTTTCACCAACGTTTAGTTACGGCCAAAGGAGACATCCGAGCACGCCTAATGCTCGTGCTGGAAGCTTCAAATTCAGAGAGATAGCGCCGTGTATGAGGCGCAGGCCTCGTATTCAGTATGAGTGACATTCAAATTCCCATTTAGTCACTCTCAGTTAGTTTCCCCATCTCTAATAGTAGCGCTACTCTTTGCATAAAGCCCTGCTGTTTCTTTCCTGATCCTTGACGTACCTAGCTAGAGCAAAGTCTCCGACGACTCCCTGCCAATGGGAACTCAAACCCTAAAATTCATTCATTTTTCCATTGGTCCCAGAGCTGGCCTGGGAACACGTCACGAGGCGCAGCAACCGCTGTCCATGCCTGGTAATGAAATGCGTAAATGCACACAAATAAACGTTTGTATAGTATTTTATTGTACGTTAACCGGGGACTTAGAAAAGACGGAGGGGCTCCATCCCCGCCGCAGCTGCAGTGTTCCACAACCCCACGACGACTACCGCAGTCCACTTCACCCCTCCGCCGCCCCACACCGAACCCAGGGTTATTGTGCGGTTTGGTCCCCGGTGGACCCCCCAGGGAACGTCTCACACCAGACGAGTGTAGCCCCTCTGTTTGCGTCGTAGAGTAATGGTGGTGTACGCGTACGTCGAGAACTTGTTTGCGCAGCAATCGCTGACATAGTGTAGCTGAGGCGGAATAAGGAGGACCAGCCCGCATTCGTCGAGGTAGGTGGAGAACCGCCTAAAAACCATCCACAGACTGGCCGGCTCACCGGGTCTCGACACAGGTCCGCGAGGTGGGTTCATGCCGGGGACCAGGCGCTTCATCCCACTCCGGAAAGCCATGCGTTAGACCGATCGGCTAACCAGGCGGGCCAATAAAAGTTTCCTTACTGATGTTCCGACACCCAGGATAGAGGCCCTGAAAGCAGGCCGCGGTGGCCGAGCGGTTCTAGGCGCTTCATTCCGGAACCGCGCGACTGCTACGGTCGCAGGTTCGAATCCTGCCTCGGGCATGGATGTTTGTGCTGTCCTTAGGCTGGTTAGGTTTAAGTAGTTCTAAGTTCTAGGGGACTGATGACCTCAGAGCTGGCCTGGGAGCACGTCATAGTGCTCAGAGCCATCTGAACCATTTTAGAGGCCCTGAAATAGTTAATAATACAATTGGCAAAGGCGTATTAAAGTTTAAATAATATGTAATGGAAAGAAGATGCCTCAGACTGAATACTGAAAAGACTAACTGCAGTCAGTCCAGCCAAGGTGCAAAACAGGGATTTTGTGCAAGTGGAAGTAATAGCACTTTCATTGTGGTCCTGTAGTCGGCACACCTAGTCCTTATACTTGATACTCATCGTAACTGATGTAACCAATTTTTATAATTTATGCAGATGATTAACATTAACTACTTTATCACGCTGAATACTGTAACAAATTCATCTCATCAAAAATTAATGCTCAGATTGGAGCTAAGAAACTGATCTCTATATAAAAGAGCTGAGCCGTCTGGGGTGAATAAAACTATTGATCCCTGTGACCTCGATTCTTGACAACCGTCATACACAAGTTTGACCAAGTTTGACGTGACAATAAAAGTGAAGCGCCCAGGAGACGTGGTTGGATGGCATTGTAACATTTTTCGCTTACACATCATTTATTGGGTATGAAAATGATTAGAGCTGCATTTCTCCATGACAGAACGGCTGTTGGTGCACTATTCGATGCTACTGGTATTACCACGCCCGGTAGGCGTGTGAACAGCGTCAGGGGGCTTGAGTGATCCCTGTAAAGGACACGGGGATGCGCTGTACTCCTGTGAGAGAGTGTTATCAGCATCTGACAGAGTTTGAAGGTGCCTCATTGTGGTTCTCCATTTGCACGGCTCGTCGAATCGTGCAATATCCAATCTTGTGGGACATTTGTTGACTTCATGGAAACGTGAGGGCAAGTATACAAGTCGACCGCGTCTGGCGACATGCGAGGATCGCCGTATTGTGCATCAAGGCTATCGTAACCACTTCATATGTGTACCTGCCACCCGAGAAGAAGTAATGGACTCTCTCTGTCATCTTCCACCATTAGCCGGAAACTAACAGGAGCCAGACGCGGGGTATACCGTCCCACACGTAGGCTGACCTTAACATCACAACACAAACGGCTGCGTCCAGAGTCGTGGTTTGACTAGGAAGAATAGACTATTGATGGATCTCGTCGCATTGTGTTCAACGATGAAATTCAGTTTTGCGCTACCGTGGACGACCTTCATTGGTGAGTACGGTGGCGACCTGGAGAGAGTTTCAGAGTGGCAGAGCTTTGCGACTCGTGGTGTCATGATGTGAGAAGCAATCGGGAATGACTTCAGGTCTTGGCTGGTGGTGACTGAGGGAATACTGACAGCACATCCGTACGTCATGGAGATCCTGAGTCCTCACGCGATGCATTTCATACAACAGCATCGTGTCGCCGTTTTTCAAAAGTGTTCAAATGTGTGTGAAATCTTGTGGGACTTAACTGCTAAGGTCATCAGTCCCTAATCTTACACACTACCTAAATTATCCTAAGGACAAACACACACACCCATGCCCGAGGGAGGACTGGAACCTCCCTCGGGACCAGCCGCAGAGTCCATGACTGCAGCGCCAAAGACCGCTCGGCTAATCCCGCGAGGCCCGTTTTTCAACAGGACAACCTACGTCACTCTATGAAGTGTCTGCATGATGTCGACGTCCTCCCGTCGCCTAGTTACAACAGTTGTGGGCTAGCTTGCACCAGGAGAGGATACAACAGCTTTATGATATCCTTTCCGATGCGCATCAGTACACGGATCTAGGCCAGTGGCGGTGCAACGCCATATTAATAACTGGGCTCATACTGCCAAGTTCATTGTCAGTTTGGCTCGATTTCGGAAGCGATGAAATAACATCTCATACCATCTCAACCCCTTCTGAGTGCTTCATCTTTTTAGTTACGAGTGTAACAACATGTATCACATCTGGAGTACCGTCACAGCCACTCCAGTTCTTCGAAGGATCACCAAGGGTCTCCTCGCAATGACCGGCGGTAGACTGGGACACAGTTGCCACCGGCAGTGTGCGCTGCGAGGAAAAGCGTCCCATCTCGTCGCTGGATGTGTCTGGGAACGCGGTGCAGCGGCGCTCGGCAGCTGTAATGAGTGGAGAGGGGAGGAGAGACGCATCCTGCTTGCAGGAGTTGCGAAAGGCGGCCGGCAGGACGCGCTAAGGACGCGGTCGTGCGGCGCGCCTATCGCCGGCGCATCTCCGGTAGCGAACCCGTGACCCGACACACATCCCGGCCGCGGCCTCAGCGTGCCACCGCGGCGCCGTTGCGCAAGGCGCGCCAAGTGACCTATGCTAATGGCGCACGGCGGAGGCGCGCGGAAGCTGCGCGCGGCGTGCCACTCAAATGTCAAGGATGGCCGTGGGAAGAGGAAGACGGCCCGGACCGGCCGAGCCGCGAACCCCGGCATCCTGCTGCCGCCGCGGCCTTATTCCGGAGGCGGAGGCGGCGGCAGCGGCGGCGTCTTCCGGGACGACCGGGGGATCCGGTGCGGGACTCCAGTGTCCCCTTCACGAGCTGTCAGCTGGCCGACCGACGCAGGTGCGATTAACCTTGCAGTGCGACTGCGCCGGTAGAGAGGGAGAGGGGGCGGCTCCCGGGCAGCATTGTATGTCACGAATAGTCAGCATATGTTCGAGTATAGTGCGAGACTACAAATCTACTCTGTAGGAATCAGCATGGGTTTCGAAAAAGACGATCGTGTGAAATCCAGCTCGCGCTATCTGTCCACGAGACTCAGAGGGCCATAGACACGGGTGCCCAGGTAGATGCCGTGTTTCTTGACTTCCGCAAGGCCTTCGATACAGTTCCCCACAGTAATGAACAAAGTAAGAGCATACGGACTATCAGACCAATTGTATGATTGGATTGAAGAGTTTCTAGATACCAGAACGCAGCGTGTCACTCTCAATGGAGAGAAGTCTTCCGAAGTAAGAGTGATTTCAGGTGTGCCGCAGGGGAGTGTCGTAGAACCGCTGCTGTTCACAATACATATAAATGACCTTGTGGATAACATCGGAAGCTCACTGAGACTTTTTGCGGATGATGCTGTAGTATATCGAGAGGTTGTAACAATGGAAAATTGTACTGAAATGCAGGAGGATCTGCAACGAATTGACGCATGGTGCAGGGAATGGCAATTGAATCTCAATGTAGACAAGTGTAATGTGCTGCGAATACAAAGAAAGAAAAATCATTTATCATTTAGCTACAATATAGCAGGTCAGCAACTGGAAGCAGTTAATTCCATAAATTATCTGGGAGTAGGCATTAGGAGTGATTTAAAATGGAATGATCATATAAAGTTGATCGTCCGTAAAGCAGATGCCAGACTGAGATTCATTGGAAGAATCCTAAGGAAATGCAAACCGAAAACAAAGGAAGTAGATTACAGTAGACTTGTTCGCCCACTGCTTGAATACTGCTCACCGGCGTGGGATCCGTACCAGATAGGGTTGATAGAAGAGATAGAGAAGATCCAACGGAGAGCAGCGCGCTTCGTTACAGGATCATTTAGTAATCGCGAAAACGTTACGGAGATGATAGATAAACTCCAGTGGAAGACTCTGCAAGAGAGACGCACAGTAGCTCGGTGCGGGCTTTTGTTGAAGTTTCGAGAACATTCCTCCACCGAGGAGTCAAGCAGTACATTGCTCCCTCCTACGTATATCTCACGAAGAGACCATGAGGATAAAATCTGCGAGATTATAGCCCACACAGAGGCATACCGACAATCCTCCTTTCCACGAACAATACGAGACCGGAAAAGAAGGAAGAACCGATGGAGGTACTCAAAGTACCCTCCGCCAGACACCCTCAGGTGGCTTGCTGAGTATGCATGTAGATGTAGATGTAGACATATTGTTGCTCTGTAGAATCAGCTAAGTCTGCACAACAGACAAGCCGATCGAAGGAGCTGACAATACTTGCAGTAGAGTTTGCAGATATCAGAGGAAAGGAAGAAGAGGACTTTCAACGCCCCAGCAACAACGAGATCGTTGAAGATGGGCCAGGAAAGAATTTTCTATTTTAGATGTAGGTGAGGTCATTGTTACCAAATATTAATAAAACGCTAAACTACAGATAAGCCGCTCGATGGAGCGTGACAATAATTGCAGTAGAAGTTTCCATTTCACATGCAGGTGAGGTCATAGTTACGAAATATTAATAAAGCGTTAAAAACTGAATCAATCAAACTCAATTCGTGATAAGATCAGAAGGCAAGAGTCGCTATTAAGAACAAGCTCCCACCTTCAGGTAAACCACATATTAAACCTAAAAAATACGTTGTGTGACTTTTTACCTTATCATGATCTTCGTTTTGGCTGAGCCAAATTTTAATATTTCCTAACTAAGCACAAGCTCAAACTGAGGAATGAAAGAGAAGAGAATCGGTCATGTCCTATCGAAGGGACTGTAACGGAATTCATCTTAAGCAGTTTAGGGAAAAAAATAGAAAACCTATTTGTGGATAGACATTTGAACCACTACCTTTTCAACTATGAATTCAATGTCTTACAACTGAACCCTACTCTATTGTTTGTAGGTATCAGAGAAACTAGATGTTGTTCAAGAATGGGGTGTTTTTACAAAGGAATATTTTTAGCAAATGTCTGCTTTGTCACCAGCACATTATACAACAGCAATGGGAGGACGATTGATAAGATGAAGAATTCGAGCTGGCCAATCAAGTATAAAGAACATACCCAGATCAGACTTCGCAGGATGCTAGGGGGTGGGGAGGTGGTTGTTATGTGTCAGAATCCAACATCTTGTGACAGGTTGTGATTGCCTTTGGTCATAGGAACAGTAGATAATACTAAGTTAGGTCATTGGTGCCAACATTAGAAGTCTGGTCCAGCCTGTGAAGTAGCTGTGGAGGACATATAACAGCGTTCTTTGTCAAAAACCATGCGCTAGCACTTGATATAAACTCACTGTCCTCGAACTGCCTGATAATAAATTGAAGTAATAAAGCAGTTAATAAACCGCTTGTCAGTTCTCATCTGTCTAAAAGTAGTAACTAATGCCTGCCAATGTAACACTGAAACAATTATCAACACCATAGGCATATCATTGTTTCTTTTTTTTTTAGTCTTAATACGTGATGGAATGATTTTGCTTCAAAATGGATATTGAAATGGGTAATCTCTCTTGCTATAGAGAATCTTTTGTAGAAATAAAGGTAATTATAACGTATAAATTTTAATTCCTCCAGTTGGCACACCTAATCCAATTGCCTATAAATATCAGACTCAAGTGCAAATGTTTTTAATTAATTTTAATTAGTTTTAATTAGTTTCTAAAACTGAATAATGTAACAGATTCATCACCACCTTAATTACAACAATAGCGGACCTAAAAAGTGGTAACTATGCAAAGTAACTATCCAGTGTAGAAGTATCATCTGAATTATATACTTTGTTCTTGATGCTTGACTGCCTCTCACACGGGAGGTGGACACAGATATTAACACCCATCAAATTCGACATAGTCCCACTGCCGTAACGTTTTGACTGCCAATCCTGTCAAGTTACGGGGTACAATTTCTCCCGCTTTTAAATACGAAATAATGTATAATGGCGGGTTCGATCGGCCTTCATTTTGTTGCGAGGAACATGCAGTTTGTGGGAGAACCATAAAAGAAACTGCAAAGTTTACGTGGCCAGTAGTCATACTGTTCGCCCTTCTTAGGATCTATGCATATATAGAGTGTTTATGTAACGATGACACCAACTTTCTAGGATGATGGAGAAGCACAAATGTATCGAAGAAATAAGTAACACTGGTCACGAGTACTTGTTACGCGATGACCCTGAAAATTATCGTTTGTACGGTTTAATAAATGCATTTATTACGTACATGGTTGGTAATAATGTAGAGTACGAAAGCATCGTACATTATGACGGGTCAGGACAAGGAACTTCACTAACGCACTGCAAATATACGGAAGCTCTGATGTAAGGGTTTGGGAAACCGCGGTCTGTATTTCTAAGCTGAAGCATACAGTGATGAAACCTTGTAAAATGGCGCTTTACTGTATACGGAATTAGCATAAATAATTTCTGTGTACCGCCAACAAAATGGAAGCTGTATGAAAACTGGCAGGTTGCATTTAAGGCAAATGCCTATGTAGCAGGCATCCGCAGCACACCACCTTTAACAATCCCGACCAGAGGAAACAGGGAAGGACCATCACAATTCGACAACACGTCACATAAAGTGCATACTTAGCTCCTGCTGATTTCAGATCTCACTTTGTGAACAGCCATTGGGTTCTTGGATTGAATCCGTATCCGAATCCTCAATAGTCGCAAAGGTTATGTTTAGGGTGATGAGAAACATTACGCTAGTTGTGAAATGTCATCAACAAAAATTCACATTGAACTTTGGGATGCGGATAGCTTGTGATTGCTTCATACTCATGTACACTGCGTTTATGAGAGACAAATTCTCCACTTGTCTGAAGATATCTCACTTGATCTTCGTGCACATATGTGGTTCCAACGTAGTCAAACATCAGCACACCTGCTACAGATGCTTTCAAAAGTTACACAGGAACAGGAGGTCCTTTTTCGTGGCTAGCTTGTTCACTGAATCAGACCCCATATCCCTTATTCTTTTACCTTCATGTCAAAACTGTCGTGCGCGGGACACTTGTTGGTGCTGATGAGTATCTCCTGGTAGAAAATCTCTATGGCTTTGTAAATGCTCAAACTACGCTGTGGTTGTTCGAAAGCGAAACTCTGATCGTTCTACGATGACGTCCTTCCGCCACAGCAACTGCCAGACAGCAACTGTTGTGAATGTAACACCTTGAGCAAGTTGTACCGAGCGTGATGACTCAGTGATTAGCACAGTGGACTCGTATTCGTGGGGACGACGGTTCAAATCGGCGTCCGGCCATCCTGATTTAGGTTTTCCGTGATTTCACTAAATCATTCCAGGTAAACGCTGAGATAGTTCCTTTCGAAGGGCAACGCTGACTTCCTTCCCAATACTTGAAACAATCTGAGCTTCTGCTCCGTCTGTAATGACCTCGATGTCGACGGGACTTTAAACATTAATCAGCCTTCCTTCTTTCTTTCTTTCTTTCTTTGAGCAAGTCGTATAGACCATTGTTGCAAAAAACAGGTCTAATAGGATTTTATCATCGCCAGCAAATCAACGGTAATTTTAAATTACGTTATTTTCTGTGTACTCATTTCCACTTAGTCGTTTCCTGACCCCCCAGTTCTCTGTCATTCCCTACCTCCCAAACATATATTTACCCTTCGTCTCCATTGTACCTAACTGCTTGCATCGTCGTAACGGAAACAACCTTTTTAAGGGACATGTTCCCGCATCAGTCAGCTCCCGGAAGCTTGCGAGTTCGCATTGGAGACAGCCTCTTTAAACAGTAAACAAGCTGTCGAAAAAACATTGTGCCTGGGAAAAAGAGAGTGCTGCATTGTAACAATTAACAGTTTGGCAAATTACCAAGACTGCTACGAAATATCAGCCGATAGTCGCAATGATCTTGAAATATACGCTATAATAAACCACAAAGAGAACTTTATATCATATAGAGAACTGCCCATTGGAAGACACCACCACAGATTCGTGCGAACAAGAAAACATAGGTGCACTGACTAGACTCAACGTACTGGAAAACGGCCCTGGCACGTGAGTTGGAGAAGTGGTCCCACGTGAGTTCGTTACGATCTCCGTGTTCCATCACAGTGCTCGCCACAGACACATTCTGTGACATCTGGCAGCATGGTAACGTGTTCAAGATTCACAGGCAAACTGGTGGTCGTTCTGTTCGTTACATATCATTGTAACTCTACGTTTACGTACCAAGTGATTGTAAAAACGTGTACGACACTGCGTCTTCCAGTCTTCCTACGCTGACTGAATTTTTTAGTCAGTGTATGATATCAAGCAAATCACTTGAAGGATGCTTCTGCCCCAGAAGAATACAATATTTAACGGTGACCGTAATTACATCCAAAGCGTCACTTTCGCTGCAGCGGTGCCACAGCATCCTTTCCGTGCTGCTCTGTTGCTACTGGAACGCTTGCGCAGCGGCGGTAGTATACCCTAGCGGCGCATTTAAATGTCCGGATCTCCGCATCCATTGAGAGCTGCAACCGCATAACACGCTACCCCGGCAGCTGTTACGCAAGGAGAAGGAGTACCGCGAACCCGAGCCGGCCTCAAACCCACGGACTTGCGTGCAGAAGGCCGCATGTTAGCCACGCGGCCACCAGCGTCGTGGCTCAGCCGTTACATCTGGACTGGCGAGAGACGGGAACCTGTTTGGCGGCCGGCGTCTCCCGCAACCACCTCAATAGTTCCGGAAGGTCCCTCACACAGCGCACTTTCCTTGCTGGCTTTGTCTCGCTGGGAGAGGCTGTCTGGACCTTCGGCTGCTCAGAAAAAAATGAATAAACAGCTCTGTACTACCAACACCGACTCCAGTGCCGGGATCGTACACGCACGCTCGTGTAGAGGCACTAGTGTCGAAGGTATCCAGTTCGAATCCTGGCGTGGAAATAATTTTCACTGGCAGTGTTCGGCCTGCAAGAGGAGGAGAGATGATGCTGTCAACTTAGTGATCATCTGATTCCGTGACAACGTCCTGAGTTAAGGGGCTCCGGAAAGGCTCAAAATCATGAAAAGTTCAATTTTTACTTTTTTGCGTTTTCTGAATCTGCAGACTATTACCTTTTAATAGATATATAATTTATTCAATTCCGAAGACTACAACTATTTTTAAATTTTTTTTGAAATGTGTTCTACATGGGCGTGACCCACTGTGGCGCTGTTAAACTGCTGTCAAATGGTGTTATTATTAACGTCCGTGTTCATCAGGTACATTTTAGTGATGTGAGATAAAGTATGTGTTGTGGCTAACCTGTGATGGTTCAATATATATCGCTGGTGTGATTGTCGATTGTTTCATGTTTATTTACTCTGTCGTTATCTCGAAAATATTCGTAATTAATTCTGTTTCTTGAGTCTCTGTTTTGTTGAAGTATAATAATGAGTAAAAGTAAAGTTGCTGTTGCGACTTTCAATGATAGCAACATTGTAAGGTGCAAGGTATTTAGAAATATGGGAATGAAGATAGGTTCTAACATGGGACGAGCGATGCTTGCTTTAGACAAGGAACGCCTTCGGGCTGCAGAAAGGGCTATAAAGAGTCTAGAAATACATGCAAGAGTAAACAGGAGGAGGAACAAGAGGAAGCTGGAGGAGGAGTTTGCAGAGGATGAAGATAATCCATCCTATGGACCTGGAATGCACTAAAAAGTTAATCCAATCTTTGTCGCTCGATTCCCAAAACTTTTATTTTCTCATACTAATTACATGTTTTCTAAGGATCTTCCAAACATATTTGTTTCAAACTTTCAGTAAATCTTACACAGTACCTTCTGCATAATTTAACACAGCCTTTTTCCAAAAAACTGTATATTTTTGAATATATAAATAAAAAATTGCAAAAAAGTGTTGTGAATTTTCATTACAATTGAAAAAAAAATCATCTTTAATAACTGAATTAAATTTTTGTAAAATACCTGTGTTAAGTTGTAGCCCATATTCCAATAAATAATCTGTAAAAAGTTCAACTTCCTACCTCAAATACTTTGTGAGGAAAGATGTAATTTATAAGCGTTATTTTAACATTGCAAGTATAGGGCGTTCCGGAGCCCCTTAAATTTCTAATCCCTCCACCTCTTCATAGCGTCTCATGAACTGTTGATGATAATACGTCCATTTGAGGGGGGTGTTAACATCGGCGGTCGTCTTCGTGCTAGTCGAGATGATTGACCGTGTACCGACACCACGTTTCACCCTCACCCATTATTTCATCCATACTAGCACAAACAAAACATTGTACAAGTAATCATCAGAATAATCCACACAGACATATAAATAACATACAACACGTCGGAGGAAGATAATGCCAAACAGTGTTCGCCAGGTACTTGCCCAGGACAGCACAGTGGGACTTCCGCACCTACCTTCATCATAATGCCGATGAACAGGCTTTATTGTCATCTGGTTGTTTCCCTCCGGGACCTTTGATATCTTGGGAGCAATACACACGAGCTCGGACAGCTATGGTTTGTTGGTTTCACCACATGTAGGAATTGATCCAATAATGAATCAACAACGTCTATACGACACGTGTTTACTGTTTATTCTCTTCTAGGACTATATATTGATCAGTCAATGTTCCCCAATGTAGTTCTCACGTACGCGACCTAGTGTCCTGTTCACCCTGCCCAAAGCCATGTAAAACCGTTTGACATCGAAATGGGGTGTCGAGCAGGTAACAGATAAAGATATTAACTGATCACGAGGGCAAAACTCCAATAGACGAATTTTCCTTCTATTTTGATCGTCATAGCAAACGCGACTAACCGGATCGGATAATCCTTCTTAACTAGAGATGAAACAAACTAGCAGATGATAGACGAGTTAAAAGTTACACGCATATTGCAAGGAAACATGAGGAAGTACATTTCTATCAAATACTGTTTTGTTCAAATATTGCGTCCAAGGTTGCTGAATAGATTTATACTTCGTAAAGCGTGAATCATGTAGGTCTATACGAAGTACGTTTTCGCAGTTATACCCTGCACTTCAAAAACTCAAATGTCTGTTGGCGGTCGTTCCAACATAAGGAGGCATACTTAATCTTTCGTGTGCCTCAAAATATAGACATTCCTTCTGGGCATTTATTAAGTACGTTCATATGAAGGACAACTTAACGTGATTCTATAACCCCGAACAACCGCTATCAAAGATGTTTCAAGTTGACGGAGAGAAATGCTGTCGATGTGCTTTCCGTTTCTAGACAGTGGCCGCGGTTTCGGGCGCCTTGTCACGGCCCGCGCGGCTCGCCCCGTCGGAGGTTCGAGTCCTTCCTCGGGTATGGGCGTGGCTGTTGTCCTTAGCGTAAATTAGTTTAAGTTGGATTAAATAGTGCGTAAGCTTAGGGACCGATGACCTCAGCAGTTTGGTCGCGTAAGACCTTACCAAGAATTTCCAAATTTTTCTAGACAGTGTCTGAAAGCTTTAAAGAGAAAAATATACAGAGAAACCTAAGCCGAGTACTGTGAAATAAGAAACTAATGATCGGACATGAACAGTTTTTTCACAAACAAGTCATATGTAACGACAACTTCATAAGCTCACAGAAACTATTACAAGTGATGACGGAGACTCTCGCTGCACGCGTCGCGTAAGATTCTGCCGCACTCTTTTGCATATCCCAGTCGTTCGTTGTACGCGCTAGACAATCAGATACGACCCAATCATCTAGTTCAGTTCCTCTTCTCTTGCTACTCTGCTGTCTTACACCAACGACTTACTGTAACCCTCACTGCCGGCCGAGGTGGCCGAGCGGTTCTAGGCGCTACAGTCTGGAGCCGCGCGACCGCTACGGTCGCAGGTTGGAATCCTGCCTCGGGCATGGATGTGTGTGATGTCCTTAGGTTAGTTAGGGTTAAGTAGTTCTAAGTTCTAGGGGGCTGATGACCTCAGAAGTTAAGTCCCATAGTGCTCAGAGCCATTTGAACCATTTTTTTGTAACCCTCACTAGGGTATGATCTACATAGGTAAACCCATCAGTTTCGCTACAGAAATCTAAGGAGTTTAGAAACTCGTGCGTCACCCTTATAACTCATTCATGGTTTATAATTTAAGCAGTAAGAAGCCACAAGTATGGTATAAAGAAATTTGTTTCACTCAAGCCATTACCGGATTCGGATTTTTTTTGTTAGTTACTGGTGTTGTGGACAAAGATAAACAAAGGCTTTTCGTTCACTGTACGGTGAAGTTGCTGTAAGGTAGTTACAATGGTTTTTTTTTCATTTTGACCTTCTATCGTAGCTTTACGATGCTGTGAACAAGAAACCTTTTGTGTATCGTAGTGCACCAGACCAGTAACTAACACAAAAAATCTGAAACCGGTAATCTTTGAACCATACTTGTGGCTGATTGCTGCTTAAATTGTAAACCTCATAACTGTACTACGGCCACTGGCAGCTATTGACAAAATATTGGTAATTCATTTAAGACCTAATATCGCCAGAAAAATTTATTCATGACCTTCCTAAGATAGTGTGCATAATTTGCTTCCCGGAGGTTTCGGCCACAATGAATATTGGCATGTAATCAGATTCACAGTGTGGTTCAAATGGTTCAAATGGTTCAAATGGCGCTGAGCACTATGGGACTTAACATCTAAGGTCATCAGTCCCCTAGAACTTAGAACTACTTAAACCTAACTAACCTAAGGACATCACACACATCCATGCCTGAGGCAGGATTCGAACCTGCGACCGTAGCAGTTGCGCGGTTCTGGACTGAAGCGCCTAGAACCGCTCGGCGACAGCGGCCGGCAATTCACAGTGTGGCTACGTAAAGAACTTCTGACATCGCTACAAGATCACCTAAAGAAGGTATATTACATTTGGACCTATGACGGATCTCGTATTAATGAGGATACAGGAGTATTGTGTGGTATTTACTTCGGGGGTCTTCGTTGTTCCTCAGAGCCACTGACAAGTGAAACATGTACATGTACATGTGAGCATGTACATTCCATCCTACTCATCACTTGCGTCAGAATGATAAGAAAGCTTGCTGTTGACTACACATATCGACAGCCAGCTTGCATCAGTGTGCTACTCGGAATTTCACTCGACTGTGCAGTTCACTCTACTGACGACAAGCTCTGTGGCATTTATTATGGACATGTACACGACTTATGCTATGGACTGAGTGATGATGTCATGCTGGAAGAAAATATTAGGTCACATATCTTGGTAACAACAGATTAGTCTGGCGAATTTCGGTTGCTCGTTTCTCATCGGTGTTCTCTCAAACGCGTTTAGTTGAGTTCTGCAGCTGCTTAACATACTTTTCCTGGGAAGTAAGAACTTCGATTTCCACCGGGATTTATTACTTCGCTCTACTATTAATAACATCTCCAGTGCAGTGATTAAAGCAACGAGTCAAGGTACAAAGTCCTAAGTAGTATGAGCACCATTATAAGTATGACGTTGCACTCCTTGTGGCTGGGTTGCCTGCAGTGTTTTGTTTGGGAAGGATGTCAAAACCGATGCATTCTGTCATGAGGCAAGCTGGTCCACAGTTGTTATAAGAGGTCTATTCTACCCCTGATCTTTGATCCTTCACGATAGCTCTGTAACTGAGGTGACGTTTGAGCCGGTGCCACACTTTTCTATGCAGGACAGAACTGGGGACCTTGCTGGCCATGAGTGGACATCACTGTTACGCAGACAGTTCATAAAGACACGCGCCACGTCTAGACGAGCATTCTCCTATACTCGTAAACCGGTGGAGAACTTTTGGAGGTTTGTGATTACAACGCTAAGCAATGTGTTGCCTTTATATTACTCGCATTTTGCTTTAGATTACGCCAATCTTCTGAGAATTCTAAACAACTTGCACCACTTAAGATTGTCGAACGCTATCGCTAGGTCAAGAAATTTTATGAACGAAGCTAGATGTTTCTTAAAACTCACTTCCATTACCAGTCGCAACGTCAGAACTGCCTGTCAAATATCTTTACCTGTTTCAAAGAACTCTAACATTTATCGATAGTGGGTATTGGTTGTACATTGAAGCGCCAAAGAAACTGGTACAAGCATGCGTATTCAAATACGGCGCTGCGGTCCAAATGGCTCTGAGCACTATGGGATTTAACATCTGAGGTCATCAGTCCCCTAGAACTTAGAACTACTTAAACCTAACTAACATAAGGACATCACACACATGCATGCCCGAGGCTGGATTCGAACCTGCGACCGCAGCGGTCGCGCGGTTCCAGACTGAAGCGCCTAGAACCGCATGGCCACTGTGGCCGGCGGCGCTGCGGTCGACAGCGCCTATATAAGACAAGTGTCTACCCCAGTTGTTAGATCGGTTACTGGTGCTACGATGTCAGGTTCTCAAGATTTAACAAAGTTTGAATGTGGTGTTATAGTCGGCTATGGGACACAGCATCTCCGAAGTAGCGATGAAGTGAGGATTTTGCCTTAAGACCTTTTCACGAGTATACCTGATTATCAGGAATCCCGTAAAACATCAAATCTGTGCCGTAAAAGGTCCTGCAAAAACGGGACCAACGACGACTAAAGAAAGTCGTTAAACGTGACAAAAGTGCAACCCTTCCGCAAACTGCTGCAGATTTCAATGCTGGGCCATCAACAAGTGTCAACGTGCGCACCATTCAACGAAACAACATCGATACGGGCTTTTGGAGCCGAAGGTCCACTCGCGTACCCTTGATAACTGCACGATACAAAGCTTTGCGCCTCGCCTGGTTCAAAATGGTTCAAATGGCTCTGAGCACTATGGGACTTAACTGCTCAGGTCATCAGTCCCCTAGAACTTAGAACTAATTAAACCTAACTAACCTAAGGACATCACAGACATCCATGCCCGAGGCAGGATTCGAACCTGCGACCGTAGCGGTCACGCGGTTCCAGACTGTAGCGCCTAGAACCACTCGGCCACTCCGGCCGGCGCCTCGCCTGGGATCGTCAACACCGACATTGGATTGCTGATGACTGAAAACATGTTACCTGGTCGGACGAGTCTTGTTTTCAAATTTTTAGAGCGGATAGACTTGAACGAGTATGGAGAGAAACTCGCGAATCCATGAACGCTGCATGTCTGCACAGGCTGTTCAAGGTGGTGGAGGCTCTGTAATGGCGTGGGGCCTGTGCAGTTGGGGTGATATCGGACCCTTGAAACGTCTAGACACGACTCTGATAGGTGACACGTACGTCAGCATCCTGTCTGACAAACCTGCATCCATTCACGTCCATTGTGCATTCCAACGGACTTGGGAAATTCTAGCAGGACAATGCAATTGAATCTCAATGTAGACAAGTGTAATGTGCTGCGAATACATAGAAAGAAAGATCCTTTATCATTTAGCTACAATATAGCACGTCAGCAACTTGAAGCAGTTAATTCCATAAATTATCTGGGAGTACGCATTAGGAGTGATTTAAAATGGAATGATCATATAAAGTTGATCGTCGGTAAAGCAGATGCCAGACTGAGATTCATTAGAAGAATCCTAAGCAAATGCAATCCGAAAACAAAGGAAGTAGGTTATAGTACACTTGTTCGTCCACTGCTTGAATACTGCTCACCGGTGTGGGATCCTTACCAGATAGGGTTGATAGAAGAGACAGAGAAGATCCAACGGAGAGCAGCGCGCTCCGTTACAGGATCATTTAGTAATCGCGAAAAAGTTGCGGAGATGATAGATAAACTCCAGTGGAAGATTCTGCAAGAGAGATGCACAGGAGCTCGGTACGGGCTTTTGTTGAAGTTTCGAGAACATACCTTCACCGAGGAGTCAAGGAGTATATTGCTCCCTCCTACGTATATCTCACGAAGAGACCATGAGGATAAAATCAGCGAGATTATAGCCCACACAGAGGCATACCGACAATCCTCCTTTCCACGAACAATACGAGACTGGAATAGAAGGGAGAACCGATAGAGGTACTCAAGGTACCCTCCGCCACACACCGTCAGGTGGTTTGCGGAGTATGGCTGTAGATGTAGATACGTTCAGAAGTGATACAGAGTGGGTCCAGCAACACTCTTCTGAATTTAAACACTTCTGGTGGCCACCAAACAGCACAGACATGAACATATCTGGGATGCCTTGCAACATGCTGTTCTGAAGAGATCACCACCCCCTCGTACTCTTAGGGTTTTATGGACAGCCCACCAGCATTCATGGTGTCAATCGCTTCCATCAGTTCTTCAGACATTAGTCGAGTCCATGCCACGTCATGCTGCGGCCCTTCTGCGTGCTTGCGAGCTCCCTACACGATATTAGCCGGGTGTACCGGTTTCGTGGGCTCTTCAGTGTATGCGAGTGTGCCGGTCGGCTGTCAGCGCCTCGGTGTGGTCCACGCGTCGCCGGCTGCCACCCGATGTCGCCGCAGCGGCCGGTGGTCCGCGGCCAGCCTGCCCCGCCCGCCGCCCACGCGGGGCGCTACAAAGCGGCCGACACCGCCCGCCGCCCACCGGCCGGTATCGCGTTACGGCGACGCGGGCTGGTACCCGATGCGACACGGCAGCAAGGCAGGGCAGGGTAGGACAGGACTGGGCAGGGGCGCCGGGCGGCCTCAGGGGCACAGCACAGGACAGCATAGCAGAGCGCGCATACCGCCGCCGCCTTTGTTCGGGCCAGCGATCCGCCGCCCGCAGCCGCAACCACACGCCTCGGACACCGCACCGCGGCCTTGCGCAGATCAGAAGCACGATATACCAGCCGACGTAGGTCGCTCATTAGCCACGGTGACTTATATTTCAGGTAAAAGAAAAGAGTCTCACTGCTGTGAGACCTCCAAAGTTTGTAGCAACTGGAATCAAATTCACCCTTGGCGCATTTAGTAAATAACCTTTCCAATGTATCAGTGTCGTGACCCAAGTGTAGATTATGGTGGTGAGTACGTTTAGTGTGTTGTACTGCGTTAGTATTGTAATTGCTGGCCGGCCGTGGTGGCCGTGCGGATCTAGGCGCTTCAGTCTGGAACCGCGTGACCGCTACGGTCGCATGTTCGAATCCTGCCTTGGGCATGGGTGTGTGTGATGTCCTTAGGTTAGTTAGGTTTAAGTAGTTCTAAGTTCTAGGGAACTGATGACCTCAGATGTTAAGTCCCATAGTGCTCAGAACCATTTGAACCATTTTTTTGTAATTGCTGATAACATGTAATGCCGCAAGTAGTCTTCTCTCCGCAGAGAAGTTGACAGTACGAGCTCCTTTGTCAGTATGGCGTTAATTCGTTGGCAAGCTGGCCTACAACTGTTGCAACTAGCCCTTAATACCTTGTTTAATGCAAAGCCGCATTTTAGAACAAAGAGTACTCTGTTGACCAGCAAGTTATCCGCCTCCAGTAGGTGAGTGGTCAGCGCGATGGGCTGTCAACCCTAAGGGCCCGGGTTCGATTCCCGGCTGGGTCGGAGATTTTCTCCGCTCAGGGACTAGGTGTTGTGTTGTCCTAATCATCATCATTTCATCCCAATCAACGCGCAAGTCGCCGAAGTGGCGTCAGATCGAAAGACTTGCACCCGGCGAACTGTCTACCCGACGGGAGGCCCTAGTCACACCAGCAAGTTGAGGTTGGAATTAAGGAAAATACTAATAAAGTGCTACATCTGGAGCATTACACTGTACCGAGAGGAGACGTGGAGAAAAAGTAACTGAAAAGTTCTGAAATATGGTACTGAGAAGGATAGTGTTCAAGTGGACAGATCGATTGCTGAGAAGAGTAACAGAGAAGAAAACTATTTTGAATACATTTCTTTCAGAGAAAGGCAAAGTGGATCGGACACATACTTGGACACGAGTGCCACATACACAACGTAATCGAAGGGAAGATCAAAGGAACTACAGGACGAGGGAGAAGAAGAATTTAACATGTGGATGACATGAAACGTGGAAGGAGATACAGCGGACTGAACGAATAGTTTTAAGACAAGCAACATTGGCGTCATAAATTCTCCGTACGTATACGGACCTGCCACTGGGCAGGACACTACAGGATAGTAATACTATCATTAAGAGCAGTTGAAATCCGACTTATTCCCACATGCTCTCTCGTGCACAGACCTGCGGACCTTGCTGGCCAAGGGAATACCTCAACATCATGCTGATAGTGGAACAATTGCTCTTCTGAAAGGTGGCGCCACGATACTGGCGTATCAGGGGTAACATACGAGGACGCAAGATGTCATCGTACTGCCAGAGTTCCATCAGGCTCCATCAGACGTGACCTGAAGTGATATCGGATGGTTCCTATAGCCCTCCAAAACAGTGGAAAAACTGGACATCTCCCCCTCCTTCGCCCTATACCCCACAGTAGCCATCTCGGGTAGGACAGAACCACAACTCATCACTGAGAACATTGCGACGCCATTCATCTGCAGTCCATGCTTTCCAGTCGCGGAACCACTCCAAACGCAACCGCTTATGTTGTGGTGTTCGCGACAGCCTACCCATGGGGCTCTACTCCTGCAGTCAGGCTGGTCGTAACCCCCGATCAGTAGCACCGGATGCCACAGAATGTCGCAGGGTGTCCATTATTTGTTTTCAGACAGCAGCTGCAGCTGCTAGCTGCAGACCACGACGATCCTACCTTGTGGTGGTCACACGTGGTCTACCGGAGCACTGACGGCTATGCCTGCCCTCACTTTCCCACGCAGCCGTCATAACGTTGTAACGGCTCCATGTAAGCCGCTACATGGCTCGACCCCACAACTAAAGACACCTGAGGCCCTTCCGACACTCAGGGAAGAGCCTGATGATAATTAGAAAGATAGGGTTATTTAAATATAGACGATCATTTTAATATTAGATATGGTAATTGTCTGCAAAGTGTGAATGCGAACGTATGATGAGGTATGCGTGAGATGTTGGCTGTGGGTGTGCTATAGGCATAGTGGAAGTGTAGCCAACCTCGAATCTAGTAGAGCGCGACTGCACTGGACCAGAGAGGCATAATCTCCACGCGCGTCATTAGCGCTCGTTAAGTTGGCAAATAACCGTGTGCGGTATCTCTGAGTCTTTGCGGCCACGATGTGTGGACCCGGACGAGGGAGACCGTATCGGGGTTGTTGTTGGGAGGACCTCGGTGAGTAAGCACGCTCTGCTCTATCGCTCCGATAGTTAGCGAAGATTTACAATTCCATGTTCACTTTGAACTTGGAAGCAGCTTCCCTGCTGAGGAAAGCCACTATGTTATTTCCTAGAATCATCTCGGTTAGGAGAGATAGGGAGATGATTTCTTTTGCCAAGTAATTTCATGGGAATTTGTGTTCACTGCACTTGGGAGTGAACAGGCGCTCAGTGCCGAGTAATACTCAGAATTGCTCAATTTGCATTTCAGTGTGAGTGTGAAGTATATATGCAAAGTGTATTTTATTTAAATGAGTTTATTGACTACTGATTGTGGAGAGATTGGTAACACGTGGTCCTCAGACCCCGTGCATTTCTTGGTGAGAAGCTTCAGCTCGACGTAACCACATTTCTTTAGTGCGTCATTTTAGATGTGATTTATTATAATGAAATGACAGGGAACTACATGTTGCTAGTTAAAGGCTTCCCATGTTTGGTGATCTTAGTCCTATAATTTGTGTACTACGAAAGTACACCGCTTCAGCGCTGCGGCACAACGATCACCTATCAAAAGCGCGAGGTTTCTGGTACAATTTATCTTGGTTGATGATGATGCAGTCCCATACTCCTTGGCGGAGCGTAGGGGACGATGCGGGACACCCGCGCACCGCCGTACTAGGCAAGCTCCTAATGGAGGTGGTATTTATTATAAATAATGTATTTGCTGCAATTCTCGTTGAATAGGTCGAGGACTGAAATGTTTCCCCAATGTCCATAAATCGTATCGTGGCTGCCAGTCTTTGTCAGAAAGTAAACACAAATTACGTAAGTTTTTGTCATTGTGAAAATTTGTTCAAAAAGTCTTGTTGTTAGAATAAGATTTTCACTCTGCAGTGGAGCGTGCGCTTATATGAAATTTCCTGACAGATTGAAACTGTGTGCCGGACCGAGACTCAAACTCGGGACCTTTGCCTTTAGCGGGCAAGAGCTCTACCATCTGAGCTACCTAAGCACGACTCTCGACCCGTCCTCACAGCTTCAATTCTTCCAGTACCTCGTCTCCTACCTTCCAAACTTTCTTCCAGGAAGGACTGCTAGTTCTGCAAGGCTCGCAGAAGAGCTTCTGTGAAGTTTGGAAGGTAGGAGACGAGGTACTGGCAGAACTCAAGCTGTGAGGGCGGGTCGAGAGTCGTGCGTAGGTGGCTCAGATGGTAGAGCGAAAGCAGAAGGTCCCGAGTTCGAGTCTCGGTCGGGCACACAGTTTTAATCTGTCGGGAAGTTACAGTCTTGTTTTTAATGGACTGCGTAATGTTTGTATCTTGCCGATAAGTGTGTTTTTAATGACGGTGAGCAGCTTCGAAAAAAATTCCTCTTCCATTCGAATAAAATTACGAAACGAATCCCGTTCTTCAAACCTGTGTGATGAAGTGTGTTACCACAGAATAGCAGTAAATACAGCATCGAGAATATAGGTATTACGATTGCGCAAACTGACATTAGACACTACACGTTAACTATATTCAATTGTAAACCGAAAATGAGGTGGAGATTCAATTGAGTGCGTGTATCACATCGTTGTACAGCATTCCGCAGTGTTCCTCTAAAAGCAGTTAGGTGTTTAAGGCACCGAGTGGAGAATCTTCACCGCTCGACTTCAGCTTCGACGATCGCTAACAGCGTTAATGCAGCTGAAACCTCCTGGCAGATTAAAACTGTGTGCCCGACCGAGACTCGAACTCGGGACCTTTGCCTTTCGCGGGCAAGTGCTCTACCGCTGAGCTACCGAAGCACGACTCACGCCCGGGACTCACAGCTTTACTTCTGCCAGTACCTCGTCTCCTACCTTCCAAACTTTACAGAAGCTCTCCTGAGTCGTGCTTCGGTAGCTCAGTGGTAGAGCACTTGCCCGCGAAAGGCAAAGGTCCCGAGTTCGAGTCTCGGTCGGGCACACAGTTTTAATCTGCCAGGAAGTTTCATATCAGCGCACACTCCGCTGCAGAGTGAAAATCTCATTCTGTTAATGCAGCTGTTTTACGCGCATCCATTTCCGTAAAAAAAAAAAAAAAGACACTGTGTGATTTGCGCGCCACATGCAGTAGGGAACTGCCGCTGCAGAGCGCTGCTGTTGCAAATCACGATGAGGAGCAAGTTATGTTCCGTGAGACGTGGCAGGGCGTTTCACAGCGTGAACAACCACGACGGACACAACGCCTGGCGTGCTTCGCCATGAGAAACGCGTCCAGTGGGAGGGCGCCATTACTCTCCACTTTCGGAACACGGGACGCTTTGCCCGCTTCAGGTAAGCGCCTCATTTGTTCTCAAGAAGCTGAGTAGTCTACGG
Source organism: Schistocerca cancellata (assembly GCF_023864275.1). Lineage (NCBI taxonomy): Eukaryota > Metazoa > Arthropoda > Insecta > Orthoptera > Acrididae > Schistocerca > Schistocerca cancellata. The sequence goes on along the minus strand of NC_064627.1, from coordinate 815,493,748 downwards.
ACCAATCCCCATAAAACAGAAAAACTCAGGGGGAACAGTCAGAGAGCCCAAGTTTTTTATGTCACACGTTGATCACTCAGCTATTGAGATGGACATTTGATAAATCCTGAGAGTGAAAATTCACTTCCGAGGATAGAAGAATGCATCGACAGGTATTTTCTGATCGGTGGCCGCTGATTCTTTCTACTTCTGCATTTCCCAGCAGACTTCAGGTAGTAGATGTAATGATACACAACTTGGGCTGTACCAAAGTGGATTTTTTTGTCTCGACGGTGTATAGTAAAGTATGCTACATGATGTAGTACATACGGATGTTAATCATTTTTCGACCCGTCTGGATAGTGGAGCGCATTAGCGTGCCGCTTCGGCAATTGGGGGTGGAGAGCCTGCCCCGGATCGAATTCGTCTCGTGGATTAACGACAAGGGCTGATCAGCTAGCCATCCTGGATGTCGTTTTTAGGCTGTCACCCGTCCAAGTAAAAATCTTAGTGGTGTCCAAGTCCCGCCTGCGTTAGACGTTACGCAAGCGTTTAGACACTTGAACGTGAAATTTACTCTAGACGCAGATAGACAGGGTAGACAGTTGGTGGGGGGGGGGGGGGGGGGAGGTGTTACATCGCCAGGAAAGGCATCAGCCACCCACTAACATTGCCAAAAGTAATATAACAGTGCTAAACCCGTAGAGAAACGGGAAAAGTTAAGGAAAAAGAGGAACGTTAATGACCTGAACGATGGTGTTTTGGCCGATCGGTTCTTGGCGCTTTAGGCTGGAACCGCGCGACCGCCTCGGGCATGGATGTGTGTGGTGTTCTAAGTTCTATGTTCTAGGGGACTGATGACATCAGATGTTAAGTCCCATAGTGCTCAGAACCATTTTTTATGCTGTTTTGTGATTTCTTTATGGCACGACCGTTGCAGAGATCGGCGAGAAATGATTGCTGTTCACCGCGCGACACAGGAATTTCACGTCAGCGCATTAAATCTTCACCTGTTCGATGGCGTATCTCAAGAAGAGGGCCCAGGCTACGCAAAATATCCTGCGACAATTATTCATAAACACACATTGTTAAATTGGTAATGTTGATGTCAATCTTGGAATCAGATGTCTCTTAGACATAACACAGTATATACATATACGTATTTAAATTACTTTTAGTGTTATGCATACATAGAAATCTGTTACATTCGTTGGTGATTATAAATCAAGTTGAAGTGATGCGAAGATGAAAGGAAATGACTAAATTTTGAATATTTTCGAATATATATGCATGAGAAACATTATTTGAAATTTGTGTCTCATGACTCCATACATATCATAAAAATGGATGCGCGTATTTATATACGTGTGTATGTATGTACGTAGCACATCTCCTGAACTTGTGGACCGATTTCAACCAAACTTGGTACACACATCACTCGCTGTGGTGGTGAGAACCACATAGCTATCAAAGAGGTGAAAAAGCAGCGTGGCCCACTGCCAGCGAATACCCTTACTTTAATCATTCAGTATTTGGGGAAGATAGCACTCAGAGACTTGTAACAAACTTTACGCCTAATCTCGTACCTTTAGAAAACTTTTTCTCGCTGACAACCCCCCACAAAATGATGAGAAGACAAAAGTTTATTGCTTATTATATTTTCGTTGTTCATGCAGTAAAACTGCCGCATGAAATGTGACTTTTTATTTTTATTACTTCTTTACTATTAACTATTTACAACACATTTCGCAGACAATACCCACATATAACTCTGCGTGTACTGCAAAACTATGTCACTATACAAGGCAGGATATACGATCTCATGAACGTTGAGCCGCGTAAAAATGGAAGTACAGGGAGAAATTCATTAGAGATACGGATGAAATATGCGTACAAAAACGTGTGAAGTATGTTAGATATATGTGAAACATGTTAGACATTTGCGTAAAAAGACGAAGGCACCAGTAAAAGCCTCATCCTAAACCCACGGAATGATTTCAACCAAATTTGGTACACAGATTAGTTATAATCTAGAAAGAAACACTGTGAGTGTAAGAACCACCAGCCTCCTATTGGGGTGAGCGGTGTAACATGGCGAGAGGAGGAGGGGGGGGGGGGGGGGAATGGACAGACAGTGAGAGGGAAGGAGATGGGCACAGACAGGGGTGCAGAGACTCTTCGCACATGTATTTTGGAAAGCTGCGAAACGGAAAGAGTTTCTTCCTGTGGTACATCCGGGATTCGATACGACGATGGTCTGACGTATCATTGCTGGAAACCATTTATAATATTTAAAATAAGATAGAGTTTAATGTGATATGCTCTTGTGCTCTGGACTGTGTTTCCAAAGATTAATGTATTCTAAATAATTGCAGCAAATTAATTCCAACACGGAAATAAAAGTTTTCTTCTTCTTCTTCTTCTTCTGTCTGCGAGGAAGTGCGCCTGAAAGCCTCGCTGTAGGAGTTGGCTACGCCCAATAAGTTATGTCGACTTTATATTGGCACGTAACATTACACATATGAATAATATGAGTGGACAGCATACGTGCTGCACGTGAGACGAATATAAAAATTAACTGCTATTAAATGCTACTCAAATGGCCGTCTTCATGTGAACTACGTGATTAACATGCAGCGCCCCCGTAGCGAAAGGTGAAAGACGATAAACGTTTGGTATTTTCACCTGATTAGAGGAGTAGTCATTCAATTTTAATTACCGTCTTGAAAAAAGTGCAATAATTATTTTTTTGTTCGTTTGCAAAGTATGTGTCTGCAGTATTGGGAGTTCTGAGACGTGCACGGAGAGACACTTGTACGGAGAGGTATTGTGTTGACGTTTGTACGGAGACCAGGACCAGGACTGGGTGTTCCAGAAGTAGGGTACACCGGCCTGTCCACCACTACCGCATTCGGGATGACGACGGTTCAATCCCGCGTCAGGCCACCCTGATTTAGGTTTTCCATGTTTTCCCTAACTCGCTTCAGGCAAATGCCGGGATGGTTCCTTTGAAAGGGCACGGCCGACTGCCTTCCCTAACCCGATGAGACCGATGACCTTACAGTTTGGTCTCTTTCCCCAGTCAATCCAACCTTCTGTCCACCACTATCTGCGGCAATTTCTGAGGAGGCCAAAGCCCATTTCCTGCAAAAAGTTCCCTGACCCCGCACCGGTTCCTAATGTGAGTGGTTTTCTCCCAGACTTCAGTGCTGTAGTTGTCCTCTGACTGGCAAGTAGTGTTCCGCGTTTTAGTGGTTCAAATGGCTCTGAGCACTACGGGACTTAACATCTATGGTCATCAGTCCCCTAGAACTTAGAACTACTTAAACCTAACTAACCTAAGGACAGCAATCAACACCCAGCCATCATGAGGCAGAGAAAATCCCTGACCCCGCCGGGAATCGAACCCGGAAACCCGGGCGTGGGAAGCGAGAACGCTACCGCACGACCACGAGATGCGGGCCCGCGTTTTAGTGCTGACTTACTGGAGTTCATCGAGCCACCAAAGGGGAGCGTGTACTGATTTACAACACACATCATTGTATAGTGGACCACACAAACAAATAAGAAGTGGCCTACTGGCGTCCTGTAAACTTTGAAAAGAATAAATGTAAACTACTTACAAAAATAACACAGTTTTAGGGGAAGGTATCCATGTTTTTATTGCAGATGAAGCAGCAAATGAAGTGCGGAAACATTTTGTCAGCGCAAAGAAGCCGGAAAAATAAACAGACGCCACAGTTTCATCAATTTATGTTGAAGAAGTAGGGCAGCTCTTCAATCGACGCTATGACTTAGTAATGTCGTTACCATCACACAGAAGAGCGAACATCAAGACTACTTGTCAACAAAACTCTTATCGGCTGTTGACCACATTGTCTGCATACAAAGTTGTCCGACGTTTCGGGCACTATTGCAAGTGGCATTCCTCAGGTCTTTGTTGAGCTGACTGCAGACTAACAGAGACTTTAAACTTTATGTAATAGCGGAGGAAGCCGCTTACGTAATTAGATAGGGTATCTGAGAATGGGAGGAGGGGCGTTAGGCATTTTTTATTGGTCTTTATATTATTCCTTGTCATTGGTGGATAAAGACGTGCTTGATTGGTGTTTGCATTGTTTTTTGCCATTGGTGGAAACAGGAGAATTAGAAACGGATTGTAGCTGTGACGTAGCCCTGTTTACTTGTTGTCAGGTGCGGGCTGCGGCGTGCCTGCGCTGTGAATGCGTACGACCACCGCGGTCTCCCGCGCACCTGTTGGTTGATTGATTTGGGGGAGGGAACCAAACAGGGAGGTCATCGGTCCTATCGGATTAGGGAAGGAAGGGGAATGAAGTCGGCTGTGTGCTTTCAAAGGAACCACCCCGGCTTTTATTTGAGCAATTTAGGGGACTCAAGGGAAACCTAAATCAGAATGACCGGACGCGGGTTTGAACCGTCGTCCTCCCGAATGCGAGTTCAGTGTGCTAACCAATGCGCCACCTCTTCCGGTCCGCGGACCTGTGTGAGTTGCTTTGCGCGCGCTGTCCTTCGGTAGAGTTGTCTACCGGCAGCCAGGAAGCGGGAAGCCTACACCTGTCCTCTTTGTTCATGCTGGCGGGTCCATTGGCTATTTCTATCCCCTCTCTAATCTTAGTCCTCAAAGTAAGTGGCTGTTTCCTCAGTACGCGGGCTTCACGAAATATTATTTCTTTGTCGCACTCATCCTGGTGTTCCGCCACAGCTCACCTGGTGCGTTGTCCCAAACGGATATATCTTTCATGCCCTGCACTTCGTGTGCTGATCGGTGAGACGGTGCGGCCAGTATTAACTGATGAGCAACCCGAGGCTGCTCTTTATGACAGAGAAGGCGGACTGTCTGATTGAGAAGATGGAGAATTCTCGTTTTCTAATGAAGATTGTGCTGCTGAACTTGATGAAACTAATTGGTAAAGAACTTGATGATGTCGAACCACTAGCTAGGAGAAAAGTACGCCCTTGTACAGTGAATTCCTCCGATAGCGAAGATGCAGAAGATGTAAGAAACGTGAATAAGAAGCCAAGATGAGCTGAGTCACAACCAGTTTGATACGTTAGGTTTTAAAATGTTGGAAAATAATCAAAATTTGTAGAGGTAAAGAATGTCTCAAAATGTAGGAAATCTGATTACAGTTCCAATATAAGAGACATGTGCGTCAAATGTAGAATGTATTTATAAAAACTGTTTGGAAACTATTGATAAAAGGTGCCGTAAAGATTTATTTACTGACAGTAGCAAATAATTACCTGCCAGAGATTTTTGTATGATTATCATGTTAATGCATTTATGAAGTTTTTCTAGAGAAAAAAACACTGTATTGGAAATAAGATTTAAAAAAAATAAAAAGCATTAACATTAAGAATACTGTCTTCAGTGTGCATTATCATACGCAATTTACTGTCTCGAAGAACTGAGGTGCAAAAAGTTACTAGATACCTCCTAATATTCTCCCACACCTACTCTTGCCCGGCTTAGTGCACCAGATCGACATGGCACCGTCTTAACAAGTCTTTGGAAGTCCCCCTGCAGAAATATGGAGCGATGCTGCCTCTATAACGGTGCGTAATTGTGAAAGCGTTTCCTATGCAGGAACTAGTGCCCGAAGTGACTTCCTGTTTATATCCCATAAATTTTTGAAGGGATTCATGTCAAGCGATCTGGGTGGCCAAATCATTCGCTCGAATTGCCCAGAATGTTCGTCAAACCAGTCTCGAACAACTGTGGGCCAGTGACGTGGCGCATTATCATCCACATTAATTCCATCGTTGTTTGACAACATTAAGTTAATAAAAATTGTCTCCAAATAGCCGAACATAATCACTTATAGTCAATGATCGGTTCAGTAGAACCATAGGACCCCGTCCATTTCTTGTAAACACAGCCCATAACCTCATGGAGACACCATCAGTTTGCACAGTGCCTTGTTGACAGCCTTGCTCCGTGGCTTTGTGGGGTCTGCGTCACATCGAAACCTACCATTATCTCTTAGCAACGGAAATCACGACTCATCTAACCGGGCCACGGTTTTCCAGTCGTGTAGCGTGCAGGCGATACGGTCACAAGCCGAGGAGAGGCTATGCAGGCGATGTCGTGCTCTTAGCAAAGCACTCGCGTCTGTCGTCTGATGCCACAGCCCATTAACGCCAAATTGCGCCACAGTGTCCTAACGGACAAGTTCGTTGTACCTTCCACATTGATTTCTGCGGTTACTTCATGTAGTGTTGCTTCTCTGTTAGCACTGACAACTCTTCGCAAACGCCGCTGCTCATGGTCGTTAAGTGAAGGCCGTAGGCCACTGCGTTGCCCGTGATGAAAGGTAATTGATACTCACGGCACAGTCCTTACGCTGTAGGTCTCGGACTATTGAATTCCTTAACGATTTCTGAAATGGAATGTCCCATGCGTCTAGCTTCAAGTACCATTCCGCATTCAAAGTCTGTTAATTCCCGGCATGTGGCCATAATCACATCGGAAAAAGGTTTCACATAAATCGCCCGAGTACAAATGACAGCTCCGCCAATGCACTGCCCTTTTATACCTAGTGTACGCGATACTACCGCCATCTGTATATATGCATATTGGTGTCCCATGACTTTTGTCACCTCAGTGTAAACAGGGTGTAAATTTTAATTTGACAAACCAGAATAACTCGAAAAATAACCTTCACACGAAAAAATGTGTAGAATCCAAAGCTGATTATTATCGAGGGGGACATCTGCTGGTGCTAAATTAGCCCGCCACCCCAGCCCCCTAGGGGTGGGGCGGGAGGCAACTTTAAAATTTCAAATGAGAACCCCCATTTTTTTAATTGCAGAGTCAGATTCTACAAAAAAAACTACGTACATTTTGCCTTCAACATTTGTTTTGATTCTTGGTAGTTGGCGCTGTAATTCAAGAAAATCCATGTTCTCGTTAATTTTGCGTGGAAAATGGTTACGGATAACTAAAAATACTTATTTACTTCGTAAATTTTGATTCGCTTAAACTAAAACTCTCTCTCTCTCTCTCTCTCTCTCTCTCTCTCTCTCTCTCCCCACAGGGTGGGATTTGAGAGAAAGTAATTAGAGTTTTTCAAATGTTGACCCAAACTTAACTTAATCTGCGGAAAAAATAATATTTGGATCAACATTTGAGAAACTCTAATTACTTTCTCTCAAATCCCACCCTATGAGGAGAGAAGGAGAGTTTTACTTTTAGCGAATCAAAATTTACGAAGTAAATAAGTATTTTTTATTTATTCGTAACCGTTTTCCACGGAAAAATGAGAACATGGATTTTCTTGAATTACAGCGCAAACTACCAAGAATCAAAATCGATGTTTAAGACAAAATGTACGTAGTTTTTTTATGTAGAATCGGATTCTACAATAAAAAATCGGGGTTCCCATTTGAAATTTTAAAGTTGCCTCCCGCCCCACCCACAGGGGGCTGGGGTGGCGGGCTAATTTTAGCACCAGCACATTCCCCCTCCATAATAATCAACTTTGGATTCTACACATTTTTTCTTGTGAAGCTTATTTTTCGAGTTATTTTGGTTTGTCAACTTAAAATTTACACCCTGTAGATTGCTGAATAAAACGGTTTTGTTGAAGAAAGGGGAGACAGAGAACGCAAGTGACAGTTGAGACCCACATATGTGAATTACTAAAAACATATTTCATTTGCATTTGTGTCATGCTTGTTTATTAGTGTGCTGGAAAATATGAAAAGAAAAATTTCCTGTGATTTTTTTTAATCCCAAGTGTGAAGAGGTTAAGACCGTGTGTGTGTGTGTGTGTGTGTGTCGCTGAAAATAACTTAATTCTAGCCTGCGATTTTGAAATACTGTTCTTAATATGGTACAATAAAATTTGTCTCATTAGTTAAAAGGCCGAGGGCGCATATCGTCCCTTTTTTTTTTCTTGCCCACGTCACTCGGCTGCATTTATTCGTGAAGGTGTTGGCTCTCTTCCCCTACGCACCTCCTCACTAATGAGGATAATTGGCGGCGAGAGGCGGCCTGGGACGGCCGGAAGTGGCATCCACCGCGACCCCTGAGCCCCTGCCTAACTCTGCCCTCCACCCTTTAATTGGCGCTGTTTACAAGAGAGCTGTGGTGCCGACAATTTCCGGCACCAGCGCGGCGTAGCGCCGCCAATTAATCTGCGGGAAATAAAAATTAAGCGCCGGTGCAGCCGCAGGGCCCATTAAGTGAATAACCCGGCCCGTGCCTGGTGGCCGCTCAGGGGTTGCGGTTTGCTCTGCGGCAGCGCGGCGCGGGGTGCCGACAGGAAAATAAACAGGAAGCCTGTCCCCGGTTCTTGGGTGGGCGAAGCGGGGCCAGAACGATACGGCTCTACACTGACGTCACAACAGTCATGTGATAGCGATATGCACATAATTATGCACGTAATTATACACATCGCACTGCACAGTGCAGGTATAAAATCTCGGTGCATTACCGGAGCTGTCATCTGCACTATGGTGATTCATGTGAAACAGTTTCTGACGTTATTACGGCCGCACTACGGGGATCAACAGATTCTGAGCGCGGAATGGTTGTTGGAGCTATACACATTGGACATTCACTTTCGGAAACCATTAGGGTATACAATATTCCGAGATCCACACTGGCAAGACTGTGCCGAGAATACCAAATTTCAGGGATTACGTCTCACTGTGGTCAGCGCAGTAGCCGAAGGCCTTCACTTAACAACCGAGCGCAGCAGAGTCTGCCTAGAGTTGTCAGTTCAAATGGTTCAAATGGCTCTGAGCACTATGGGACTAAACATCTATGGTCATCAGTCCCCTAGAACTTAGAACTACTTAAACCTAACTAACCTAAGGACATCACACAACACCCAGCCATCACGAGGCAGAGAAAATCCCTGACCCCGCCGGGAATCGAACCCGGGAACCCGGAGAGTTGTCAGTACTAACAGACAAGCAGCACTACGTGAAATAACCACAGGAATCAATGTGGCATGTACGACGAACGTATCCGTTAGAGCAGTGCGGCGATATCTGGCGTTAATGGGCTATGGCAACAGACGACATACTGGAGTGCCTTTGTGTGGTGTGGCAACGGCCTCGCTGCAGTGGATACACCGGTTCTCGTCAGATCACCGAAATTAAGCGCTGACGGGCGTGGCCGGCACTTGGATGGGTCACCATCCGGGCCGCCATGTGCTGTTGCCATTTTTCGGGGTGCACTCAGCCTCGTGATGCTAATTGAGGAGCTACTCGACCGAATAGTAGCGGCTCCGGTCAAAGGAAACCATCGTAACGACCGGAAGAGCGGTGTGCTGACCACACGCCCCTCCTATCCGCATCCTCAGCTGAGGATGACACGGCGGTCGGATGGTTCCGATGGGCCACTTGTGGCCTGATGACAGAGAGCCTGCCTTTGTGTGGTGTGCCTTCTGTAAGACCTTCGGTACACACACCATCAGATTATTTGATTTGTCGCTCTAACAAAGTAGACGAGTGTCAGCAATATGTCTCGTGGTCTTATCGTGGCGTGTTTATCCTCTGCCGTTAGGTCAGACGATAGAAATGCCACTTGCACGCTTAGAGTAGCAGGTTGACGGTGACCAACTTTAAACAGAACTTGATTAATTTTCAAACACATTTATTAAAATAATAAAAAGCATAGACATTACGTAACTTGATTCTGGATGCTGTTTACAATTGACAATCTGAAGTTCCTTTGGTACGGTACGTTAATATTATTCTCACGTATCTCTGATACTTGACAAAGTGTCTATTCATTTATCTTCATGGCTATGTACAGGAATATTATAATCTTATTAGGTGCCGACTGAAATTTGACTATAGACTGGTACAGACAAATGCAGACTGGTAAAGACAAATGCAGATAAATGCAGATTCGTACAGACTAATGCAGACTGAGTAAACGGATGTCTGTACACTCGTTGTAATACCTTGTGCGTTCATGAATCATTGCACGAGTGTGATCCGCGAGGAGAAAAGGTTCTACGTTAGCTGCAATCTCTTCGGCTGCGTTACATATTAATAGCGGATCGGCGGAAGCAGAATTTGGTCCGTCTCTAAGGCAGCGCCATCTCATAGTGCGGAGACGGATGAGCACTGCGCCTGCGCTGTTGTGCTTAGCGAGGCGCACTCTAGTGGGAAAGTTGTGTACACGCTGACTACGCGGAATTATGTACACAACACTTTGCTAACAGCATGGCATCGTCTGCAGTGACTCTCCTAGGCCCTTCACCATATCAGTTAAATCCTAGACGACTGGAAAACCGTGGCCTCGTCAGATGAGTGCCGAGTTGGGTTGGTAAGAACTGATGGCAGGTTTCGAGCGTGGCGCAAACCCCATGAAACCATGGGACCAAGTTGTCAACAAGACACTGTGTGACCTGGTGGTTCCTCCATAAAGGTGAGGGTTGTATTTACATGGAGATGACTGGGTCCTATGGTCCAATTGAACCGATCAGTGACTGGAAGTGTGTATGTTCGGCTTCTTCGACACCGTGTGCAGCCATTCAGCGATGGGATTTTCACGTACGACCATGTGACATGTCGCTGCACCAAGTTGTTCGCGATTGGTGTGATATTCTGGACAATTCGAGCGAATTAATTGGTCATCCGAATCGCCCGACATGAACCCCGACGAACATTACGGGACATAATCGTGAGGTCAGTTTGTGCACAAAACAGGTAGCATGGCTCAATACTTCTGCTGCAGGGGACTTACAACGACTCGTTGATTCCTTGCCACGTGAAGTTGCTACACTGCGCAGGGTAAAAGGAGGTCCGATACGATGTTAGGAGGCATCTTATGACTTTTGCCACCTCGTTATATCTGTCTGTACGATATCGTGGCCATTACTCTTCGTAACAAACTGCTGCGAGCACGATCTTGACCGACTCAGACACTTGTCACGGGCATCATTTATTTAGCTCATTCACTATTTATTGGAACTTCCCTGCAACTCCTGCAAAGTAGCACTTTGAAATGTGTGTCGATGTATGCGTGAAGATAGAGTGTCTACCGCCCCTAGATGGTATTGCTGCTTCCCATAGGTGGCGCATTGCAGCACCGCTTGGTCCGGCTTGCGATTACACTGGTGATATCGATAAGACAACATGGAAACAGAGTTAGTTAATTAGGCACATGACCTATAGATCATTTGAACGATTCTTTTATCGAAATGATGTGGAACGGGACATTTTACAGGATGTATGCACAATTAGTGTTAACATCAATGTACAAGTTCTTATGTTTATTCCTTCTCATGCAAATACTTTTTTTTTTACTGGCTATTAGCTTGTAAGTAGAACTTTGGCAAAGAAATGAAGGAGTTGTCTAGGAGAAATGATTTTAAATTAGATGTAAGACGTACTTCGATATCTGTTAGACATTTTATGTTATTAAGCAGATGATAAAAAAGTTTGTTGCTATGTGTTGAACTCCTTTCTGAGCCACTGACAGCTTTAACGATGGGTGATAAAGGTCTCCTCTGGTTCCAGAATGAGATTTTCACTCTGCAGCGGAATGTGCGCTGATATGAAACTACCTGGCAGATTAAAACTGTGTGCCCGACCGAGATTCGAACTCGGGACCTTTGCCTTTCGCGGGCAAGTGCTCTACCATCTGAGCTACCGAGGTAGCTCAGATGGTAGAGCACTTGCCCGCGAAAGGCAAAGGTCCCGAGTTCGAGTCTCGGTCGGGCACACAGTTTTAATCTGCCAGGAAGTTTCGTCTTCTCTGTTGTTGTAGGTATCCTCAAGCTGTGATGGGCTATTTATGATGAATTCATTAACGATTGTACGTATTGCGACGACACAGTTAAAATACGCAGTCCTTAAAGAGGCGTCCGTGGGTGAACACCGCATATTACTCGCAATGCTCGTTTCTTGTAGTCATTACTTTCTTTATAAGTGATGAGTTACCGAAGAAAATTATTCCGCACGACATTACTGAGTGGAAATATGCAAAATGTTACATGAAGTTGATATGTTTCTTTTCAAGATTAGCAGTTGTGCGAAGAGCACAGGTAGCTGAACTTCACTGTTTCAGAAGCTCAGTAATATGCTCCTTCCACGTTTTTTGTCATGTACACCCAAACATTTGGAGCTTTCTACCCTACTTACTGACTACTACTCATGTGCTACATCAGTCGGTGATATGACTATTTGTTGCACAGAACTGAGTGTAGCATGTTTTTTTTCAAAATTTAGAGAGTCCACTATCACAGAAGCCTTAATAATTCTTTTGCATATATCATCTACCAACTATTCTGTTGCTTTCTCTCTAGTGGGGCTTGTTATGGGACTACTATCGTCTGATTTTGAATGTTAAATGTGTGGTCATTCAGATATGTAACGAATGGGACACCTTTTCTGATTTTTTCCCCAGTTACTAAGATTTTCTAACTTCGCGACATTGTCTGAATTATTCAGCACAACCTTTCGCGTTCTGTTTGTCAAGTATTACTCAGACCAGCTGTGTGTAAAGCCTTCAGTTCCATAAAACTTACGTTTTTCTTTTTTTTTTATAAAAGAGTAGCATTAGCTACACAAACTAACGCCTCGGAAAGATCAATAAAATACTAGCTGGCGATACATTATTATTTAAGCCTTGTACTATTTGATGAGCGAGTGTATAAATAGGATTCTCAGTCGAGCTACTCTTCTGGAATCCAAACTGGGATACACTACATAGATTGGGAACGGTGGACAGTGTGGTTTCTCTGGAGAGGAGTGAATACTTCAGACATCCACAAGAGGTTGGTAGCCATGTGTGGGAAAACTGCACCAAGTGGCAGATTCGCGTTTCTTTGGATATCAGTTCAGGAACAGTGGAGACTCTGCTGTAAAACACAAAAGCACTGGGCGTCCAGTAACTGCACGCAAACCAAACAATGTCCAGCGTGTACTACCACTTGATGGCAACATGTCTATCACGGATGGCCCTCCACATCATCATCCACGAGGATTTGAAGATGAAGAATGTGTATGCACAGTGACTGCCCTATTCCCTCGCCACTGCATAGAAACAGAAGCATGCGGAGATATGCCAACTGTTGGTGCAACAGTACAGTGCAGATCCAACAGAGTTCTTTGAGCGTCTGTCATCGTCGACGAGTTACGGTTCTTCCACGAGACTGCAAAAAAGAAACGCCAGTATGTGAGTGGAGGCATACGGAGATCTCGTCCCAAGAAGTCACGGCCGGGGCTATTCGCGCAGAAACAAATAGCGACTGTATTCTGGGATCAGGAAGGGATACTGCTGGTGGATTGGTTACCCCCCCCCCTCCCCCCGAATAGGACCCTCAAATGTGATCGGTACAAAAGTTCACTGCACCAACGCCGCCGGCGCATTCGACAAAGCCGCCACGGAAAATAGGGGCCGTGGCGTTCTATTCCAACACGACAATCTACGGCCACATGTCAGTGCCAGATCATTGTCATCGTGTATGAACTAGGTTTTACTGCGCTGCCACAACTTCCATCTTCGCCAGATCTGGCTCCTAGCGTCGATGCCCTGTTCGATGCAATGAAAGAGGTCATGCTGCGTAAGAAGTTCTCCACCAATGGCAAACAATACACAGTTGTCCACCAGTGGCGTCGGTCTATCCCTAAGCAACATTTTCCTACGCAAGCATGGAAGCTGCCAGAACAATGGCAAAAGTGCACAGACATTGGCGGCGAATATTGTATTCGTTTGTTCGACAAATAGTTCCTGTGAGCACAAAAACTTGTAGCGCCAATCATTTCTGAATGTCCCAAGTTCTTTCCCGCGTCATCGCCTGCGTTCGCGCATGTCACTTATATTGCACTCATATACAGTTTGGTTTAGCTGTCCCTGCCGATGTCGTTTAATGCAGCCCACAATTTAAATCTGGGCTTCAGAAACCATACGCGACATTTTCATAGTCTCTCGCTCGCTAAGAGCAATCTATTACTTCTACAGAAAACAAGAACAGGACCCCACTGTAGGAAATATAATGTAATTAAATTTTGTACTGGGATACTTTCGTCAGAGGCTGTAGTTTCGAGTTATTCAAGAAAAATCTACAAAAGTGACGTTTAAAAGTACCCCCATTCACACACTCAGCCCCCATCAGTTAGGATTTCTAAAATGTTATTCATGGCACTCCCTCCTTTCACTGCGTCTGTTCGGATTATTTCCCACTTTCGACCTTTTTTGGTATACATTGACTGACCTTATTATGCTACTGGCGTAATCGAGCACTTACAATTTAGAAAACTGACCTTTATGTAAAATTTTACCTAACAGTTTTGTGAATTTTAATAGAATAAAATAAACAATTATATCGATGTATTCTTCAGACCTTCTGACTGCAAAACTACTTTTCTTGGAAAGGTTAAGTTTGGATCGAATTGTCAACGCAATTAGTTCTAGTGTAACATTTACAAAAGTCGCCTTTGTTTCGTTATCCTTATGCACACGCTAAAATTCATAATGTTAACGAAATAGCCGACTATGCTGGTGGCGTAATAGCCCAGGCAATAGAGCCCAAGAAAGGTCGAATATCGGGAATAATTAGTGTAGTAGGAAATTTTTGTGCAATGGTAGGAGGGAGTACCAAAAACAACATACTAGAAATTCTGACTAGTGATGGAAGAATGTGGGGTGGAGATATGTTTGCAGGTCATTTTTGTACCTTTTTCTTGAATAACTCAAAAACTGTGGCCTCCAGTGAAAACGTATCCCAGTACAAAATTTTACTACATAAATTTTCTACTGAAAGGTTCTGTTCCTTTTTTCTGTAGGACTAATAGTTTGAACTAGCGAGCGAGAGAAAAACAAAATCTTGAGCGTAGTTTCTGAAGGTCACACATAACATTGCGGGTTGCGTAAAACGATACCGGTAGGGGCAGCTGAGTCACCCTGTATAGGCCTATGTTTGATTCTCAGCCGTTTTATAGCAGGCTGCGCGAGAAAGGATGTTAAATTTATCTGTGATATTCGGCCATGTGGCATTAACTTAGGTCCCGAAACACGCTGACAACATTATTGGCTCGGTGCAGTGGTCATTCTCCCGACCTTGTTGACATAATGAACAGCACAAATAAGACACAAATTGCACTTCATACTTTTAATGTATCCTAAGTCAACTAAATACAGGAAAGAAATACCAAGAGGTACTTTCACATATTACCCCCTTCCCATCCCTACTCCCATTCCCAAAAGCAGTAGTGGTAGCATACTCTCACGGTACTTCTATACGAAAAATGCGTCACGTATGTAACAAATTTCGTTGAAGCTGCTCCAGGTGTCTCTACATTATGCTTTCATACCATTCCTTTTCACTCGCTCTCTCAGGGGTGCTGGATGGTCTTGCTGTCACCATTTTTTTTCTCTTGATTGCAAATGAAACGTGTATCCAATTTGGTAGAAATTGCCCCAGGACTTACAGAGATGAGCTAATACATCACTCATTTTTGTAACTCCCCTCCCCCTCCCCCTACACACACACAAACACAAACACACAAACACACCTAGTTTCGAAACATCATCACGACTGTTACGAATGAGCCTAGCGATCCCAAGAACTATGGATTCGGTACGAAAATTATTGATAAATATTTTTTCATATCACGGCTTCTCCAGCCACAACAACCCCTAGGGATCTTTGCCACAGGTGTATCACTCACACATTTTTTACACGGGTAATACAATGAGTCCAGTTTAGACAAAATTTGTTTCAAATTACTCCAGGCATTCACTCCTTGCTCACACCCACCTCTATCTAGGATCCCTATCAGGTAGGACTGATAGAAGAGATAGAGAAGATCCAACGAAGAGCGGCACGTTTCGTCACAGGATCGTTTAGCTGGCGAGAGAGCGTTACAGAGATGCTAAACGAACTCCACTGGCAGACGTTACAAGAAAGACGTTGTGCATCGCGGTGAGATTTATTATTGAAATTTCGGGACAACACTTTTCAGGAGGAGTCGGACAACGTATTACTTCCCCCCACATAAATCTTGCGTGTTGACCACGAGGAGAAAATTCTAGAAATTAGAGCCAATATAGAGGCTTATCGACAATCATTCTTCCTACGCACTATTCGCGAGTGGAAGAGGGCTGAGGGATCCGCCCTCCGCCACACACCATTAAGTGGCTTGTGGAGTATGATTTAGATGTAGATGTATGTGAGGTAGGTGGTACTTACTCTCACAGTGCTTTTTTCGAGGTACTGAATGGCATGTGTACCAAGTTTCGTTGAAATCGATCCACTGGTTTAGGAAGACATGTTGAACACACACACAAACGTATGTGTAAACATCCATTTCTATAATGTGTATTGATATTTATTTGCGTACAAATTCATCTCGCTCGGCCGGAGTAAATATGAACCGCTCCTTTCGTCCGTGTCTTGTCGTCTGGGCCGTAAATTTCTATCTCCAAAATCAATTATACTGCCCAACGATGAAAATGTTTCGCAATCAAAAATACCTTATTCTTATGTATTTCTACCGGCTGAAAAATCACCATAAATATGCCGATTATTTCTTAATTTGGAGATACAATAAAACGTAATTTTTTCTCTATCCACTGTTTTTGTTTTTGAGGTCATTTTATTTTTCGAGCTGTCACACTTGTTATATGAAAAAAGGGGATGTTTCCACCTGTTTTCCACATGTTTCATAGTGAAATCATTAGTGTTGTTGTGACTGTAAGCTTCATATCATTTGTGCTGTAATTAATGCAGATTTTTTTGTCGGTTGTTTTATAAATGTAAAATTTATTGAATCAAAATGCCATGAAAATTTATAAATTCAGTGAATAATTTTTGTTGCATTTTTAGTAAAATAACATTTTTGCCGCATAAACAGAATCTGACTCCTCTTCTGAAGACTGCATGTCAGCACCATTTTGAGATGAAAGTAAGGGATCAGGATAAGCCTGGGCTGCAAATATAAGTTCAACTCTTATCCAGTTGTACTGTGAGATTAGCTGAAAAAATACCCTAATCTTATAGCCGCTTTTTGACCTAGTCCGCATTCACACAATTTACCAGTTCCAAACGCAACCGAAAAATTATGAGCTTGAAGAGTTGTTGGTAGGTGTAACTGAAGCGTGTCTCTTTCTCTTAATAGGTTAAAATACTTCCGCTCGTTGTATATGTAAAAACTAGAGCTAATAAAGAATTTTCCGTCATTTTCCTTTTTCTCAAAGCAAAAGTAATAAAATTTGACTCATTAAGTCAAGGAAATATTCAAAACATTTTTGTTGTTGGGCAGTGAAGTTACTGACCTGTAGCTACCCGCCTACTTGCAGAAAGATTCCGACATCCAGCCTCTAGACAGGAAAGTGATAATCACTAATAGTTCACAAAGTGCCTCCAAACTGGCTTCAAACAACTCTCCACACAGCAAGAAAAGAATACGGTTCAAAGTCACAGAAAAACGCCGCACTCAAATATTCACAGTAATAAAAATAGCTTATTGGCTACAACTGAATCTCGTCATATACGTTCATTCGAATGTACGAATTTCAACAGTCGTAAATAGCTCAAATGAACAAATGTTACTTCATTATTTCAGAACCATTCTGATATATTATAACCATTGTAAAGAGCTATTGTGAATTAAACACACGGAGTGACAGATCACTGTTTATTTATATTTGACTAATGTACTTCTAAGGGTATTATACACTCCTGGAAATGGAAAAAAGAACACATTGACACCGGTGTGTCAGACCCACCATACTTCTACATCTACATCTACATCCATACTCCGCAAGCCACCTGACGGTGTGTGGCGGAGGGTACCTTGAGTACCTCTATCGGTTCTCCCTTCTAGATTGTCGCACAGATGACAAAATGGTAAATATAGAAATAGACGACAGAGGGATAGAGAAACAATTAAAATCGCTCAAAAGAGGAAAGGCCTCTGGACCTGATGGGATACCAGTTCAATTTTACACAGAGTACGCGAAGGAACTTGCCCCCCTTCTTGCAGCGGTGTACCGTAGGTCTCTAGAAGAGCGTAGCGTTCCAAAGGATTGGAAAAGGGCACAGGTCACCCCCGTTTTCAAGAAGGGACTTCGAACAGATGTGCAGAACTATAGACCTATATCTCTAACGTCGATCAGTTGTAAAATTTTGGAACACGTATTGTGTTCGAGTATAATGACTTTTCTGGAGACTAGAAATCTACTCTGTAGGAATCAGCATGGGTTTCGAAAAAGACGGTCATGTGAAACCCAGCTCGCGCTATTCGTCCACGAGACTCAGAGGGCCATAGACACGGGTTCACAGGTAGATGCCGTGTTTCTTGACTTCCGGCGTTCGATACAGTTCCCCATTGTCGTTTAATGAACAAAGTAAGAGCATATGGACTATCAGACCAATTGTGTGATTGGATTGAGGAGTTCCTAGATAACAGGACGCAGGGGAGTGTCATAGGACCGGTGCTATTCACAATATACATAAATGACCTGGTGGATGACATCGGAAGTTCACTGAGGCTTTTTGCAGATGATGCTGTGGTGTATCGAGAGGTTGTAACAATGGAAAGTTGTACTGAAATGCAGGAGGATCTGCAGCGAA
This sequence comes from Schistocerca cancellata, assembly GCF_023864275.1. Taxonomy (NCBI): domain Eukaryota; kingdom Metazoa; phylum Arthropoda; class Insecta; order Orthoptera; family Acrididae; genus Schistocerca; species Schistocerca cancellata. The sequence goes on along the minus strand of NC_064627.1, from coordinate 815,475,203 downwards.
TTGACGCATGGTGCAGGGAATGGCAATTGAATCTCAATGTAGACAAGTGTAATGTGCTGCGAATACACAGAAAGATAGATCCTCTATCATTTAGCTACAAAATAGCAGGTCAGCAACTGGAAGCAGTTAATACCATAAATTATCTTGGAGTACGCATTAGGAGTGATTTAAAATGGAATGATCATATAATGTTGATCGTCGGTAAAGCAGATGCCAGACTGAGATTCATTGGAAGAATCCTAAGGAAATGCAATCCGAAAACAAAGGAAGTAGGTTACAGTACGCTTGTTCGCCCACTGCTTGAATACTGCTCAGCAGTGTGGGATCCGTACCAGATAGGGTTGATAGAAGAGATAGAGAAGATCCAACGGAGAGCAGCGCGCTTCGTTACAGGATCATTTAGTAATCGCGAAAGCGTTACGGAGATGATAGATAAACTCCAGTGGAAGACTCTGCAGGAGAGACGCTCAGTAGCTCGGTACGGGCTTTTGTCAAAGTTTCGAGAACATACCTTCACCGAAGAGTCAAGCAGTATATTGCTCCCTCCTACGTATATCTCGCGAAGAGACCATGAAGATAAAATCAGAGAGATTAGAGCCCACACAGAGGCATACCGACACTGCGAGAGGGCTGTACAAGCAATGATCACACGCACGGCACAGCGGACACACCAGGAACCGCGGTGTTGGCCGTCGAATGGCGCTAGCTGCGCAGCATTTGTGCACCGCCGCCGTCAGTGTCAGCCAGTTTGCCGTGGCATACGGAGCTCCATCGCAGTCTTTAACACTGGTAGCATGCCGCGACAGCGTCGACGTGAACCGTATGTGCAGTTGACGGACTTTGAGCGAGGGCGTATAGTGGGCATGCGGGAGGCCGGGTGGACGTACCGCCGAATTGCTCAACACGTGGGGCGTGAGGTCTCCACAGTACATCGATGTTGTCGCCAGTGGTCGGCGGAAGGTGCACGTGCCCGTCGACCCGGGACCGGACCGCAGCGACGCACGGATGTACGCCAAGACCGTAGGATCCTACGCAATGCCGTAGGGGACCGTACCGCCACTTCCCAGCAAATTAGGGACACTGTTGCTCCTGGGGTATCGGCGAAAACCATTCGCAACCGTCTCCATGAAGCTGGGATACGGCCCCGCACACCGTTAGGCCGTCTTCCGCTCACGCCCCAACATCGTGCAGCCCGCCTCCAGTGGTGTCGCGACAGGCGTGAATGGAGGGACGAATGGAGACGTGTCGTCTTCAGCGATGAGAGTCGCTTCTGCCTTGGTGCCAATGATGGTCGTATGCGTGTTTGGCGCCGTGCAGGTGAGCGCCACAATCAGGACTGCATACGACCGAGGCACACAGGGCCAACACCCGGCATCATGGTGTGGGGAGCGATCTCCTACACTGGCCGTACACCACTGGTGATCGTCGAGGGGACACTGAATAGTGCACGGTACATCCAAACCGTCATCGAACCCATCGTTCTACCATTCCTAGACCGGCAAGGGAATTTGCTGTTCCAACAGGACAATGCACGTCCGCATGTATCCTGTGCCACCCAACGTGCTCTAGAAGGTGTAAGTCAACTACCCTGGCCAGCAAGATCTCCGGATCTGTCCCCCATTGAGCATGTTTGGGACTGGATGAAGCGTCGTCTCACGCGGTCTGCACGTCCAGCACGAACGCTGGTCCAACTGAGGCGCCAGGTGGAAATGGCATGGCAAGCCGTTCCACAGGACTACATCCAGCATCTCTACGATCGTCTCCATGGGAGAATAGCAGCCTGCATTGCTGCGAAAGGTGGATATACACTGTACTAGTGCCGACATTGTGCATGCTCTGTTGCCTGTGTCTATGTGCCTGTGGTTCTGTCAGTGTGATCATGTGATGTATCTGACCCCAGGAATGTGTCAATAAAGTTTCCCCTTCCTGGGACAATGAATTCACGGTGTTCTTATTTCAACTTCCAGGAGTGTAGAACTGTATATGTGCTTTAATGTATTAATTTGACATTTTGACAAATTATATAGTTTTAACGTAGATAATTGTTCGATAATTAAGGAAGACGTTCGAAACCAGTCACCAATAACCTGAACTGTCGGTGCACTGAGACGGAAAAATAAATAAATTATAAAAAGTATTTTTGTATACTTTCTGTATATTTTTTACACTGGAGAAAGTTGATACCTGACAGCTCAAAAATCTTTGAATGAACTCTTTTACTGTGTGTGCTAGTTTTATTATATTTACTATAATTTTAGTGCTGTAGCTTTTTAAAAATGTGTTTCTGATTTTGTTACTTGTTTCTGGAAATGATTTTCTGAATGGGGTAATGGTACTTGATCATTAGATTTTAGTATGTTGTTGCCCGGGTTTAAACTTTTGGGATTTGCTCTGTTTCCATTTCTGCAGAATGTCATCCTTATAAATGTAAAAAGGGAGCAGTAAAAAGCCGATATCACTCAGATTAATTTTAGGATGTTGTTAATGAGTGCGACTGTGTTGCCATACAGTGACATTACGCTCTTTACTGAATTTCTTGAAGTGTTATATTATTCAAATATTTCTCATAATTTTTGCTGTAGGTCGTATCACAAGACATTTTATAATTTAGAAATAGTACAAACAAAGGAAGAATCCACATTGTTTTTCCTGTAGTGTGGCTTCTGCTATTGATTGCAGTTTTTATTTAATTGTGCGTCTATATACTTTACTGATGGTTTCCAAGTTTTGTCATAAATTTAAAAAAATAAAAACAGTGACTAAGTCATGTGCTACTTGGGGCAAGTTCGCGGAACAGAAGCCGTGCACAGAAAATATACTTACGACTGGTTCAAGCACTTTGGGAACGGAAAGAAAACTGCTGGAAATTTACAAGAAACGGATCTATCGTCAACATAGAGTAAGACAGCTGGTGATACAAAATCTCTAAATCTCTTACACTGATATTACAGTAATTAGGGATTAACAAGGACAGCAGCAATGCTATCATTCACAAAAAGTTAGGTAAGTGGCACATATATTTCCGATTTGTGCCGTACCAATTGACTAAGCGTGAAAAACTAACACAGATGGAAATCAATGGAACGCGTCTTGTACAAGTTACTGTCACAAGGAAAGGTTTAGAACCGAAGCCGCAAAGGAGATGTTTTCAACTCTTGTTGAACATCCAAACGCATGTGATTTTAAACGTCCTTACATTACAAAATTGCCGACAGCTTCTATACTAGGGCTAAGTGAAATTATTTTGAAAGTGAACGAAGATATTTTATTTGTGTAGGTGTATTATTCACAGAATTTTTTATAAACCTCTTGTACGTCGTTGATGCTGACAGCAAACGCTTAACGAGTATTTGTTTTTGGATGTTGGAGAGTGTTAGAGGCTTTTCAGTGTGCAGCAGATCCATCTGAAGTCTGTTCAAAATTCCATAAGGTTGAACCGCGCGGAACAGGTGCTGCAGTTACCATTTGCATGTTGCCCCTTATAACAACCATTCCCTTTCCAGTAAAATACTATTACCACTATCGAATGGCCTTATTCTAACATGCACGACAGCCATCAATAAACGAAAAAGTTATGTATGTATTACCGAAACTGACTACCAAAGAATTCTCACTGCGTTTCTGAGACATTCACCCCTCAACTCCTCCCCAAGTTCACAGGGTGATGATAACATAATAAATTCTCAGCTTTTACTAGGGTAAAACGATATTGAACTCTGTATATAAAGCTATGTTTCTATTATCTCTTTTGTTTTGAAACACTTTTTTTTATTACAGAATTATTTTCTTTTAATTGACAGACACTGCGTTCACTAGTAGTGATCTGCCTACGAAACAATTGTCTGTTAATTCACATTTGTAAAAGCAGGTTTTTCATGAAACACTATTTGATCTCCTTATACTTAAAACACTTAACTTTTTGCACATAGGAAAGCTACAGAATCACATTCAGCTCTCACAACACTATATTCCAAGGTCAGTTTAAGGCACAGTCAGTCTGTAAACAATAAGTTTTTTCTGTCCCCTCGTCTCAATTACCCTACTCATCAGTTCATTAAAAGAGCTGTCAGTTAACTGTCGGAATTTTATTAATAAACAGCAGAATTTACTGTTTTGGAATAGACCTATGACAGTGCGACCACAGCACATCTCTATCTAATAGACGTATGAGGCTGTTTCGTTGCTGGTCAATTTGTACTCTTGAACTTCAGGTCATTCTTCTCACCATTTGTGTGGCTAATTTAGAGTCACTGAAGAACACTTTCAGGCTACTGATTACATTATTTTTTGAACATGTAAATTGTCACTGTCCAACAATTACATATTGTTTTAATTTTTTATTTTAAACGCAATAAATTTTCGATACTATGTCGCCTTGTTCTTACTGCTCCTCAATGTTATTGCTGATCCACTGATGTTCAGAGTGATAGTTACGTGTAAGAAGAAACAAAAGTGATAAACAAATCGCATAACAATGCTATTTATATTGTAGAATGCGCAACACGTTGGAAGAGTAAGCTGGAAGTTTTTCCGCATCTTACCTCTGTAGCTCATTACCAATCAATTTCACTGATAAAAGTTCTACTGAATTGTCATTGTTATTTTTTCTAGCTTTGAATTAGCTTTCATTTAAACTGAAAAGATCGGTAGATACAATTATTTCGGAAAAAAACGTGGAACTAAGTATGTACAAGGATGAAGGTTAACATTGTAAATACATTACACTTATTTACAAGTTCACTTTTAAGAACGGTATTACACAGTTGAATAAGTTTCAATTCGTTATTTATTTGTCCGTCACTTAATTGTTTCCAATGCATATTACAAAGCCTTGAGTCTTCCAAGTAGCATCCGCCAGTGAGTACTGAGCACAGTGTGTGACTGGTGCAGTTTTCCCTCTGCCTCCTTAAAATTTCTGATTTATTGTGAAATTCTTGAATTTTTAAGGAATACACGAAGGGACGTTGCATAGAGTACTATTGATACCTTATGATTATATCTGATACAGAACAACAGTGATTAAATAATAGAAACTGAGGAAAGCCGAAGGATAAATGTTCTTGATGGAAGTGTTTATGAATAGGTTGTGCTGACATTTGCATTTGAATGTGACTTCTTAATGGCCAATAACAGTCCTTGTATTCTATCAGAAATTTTTCTACAGCGTCAAACACAAAAAGCTGACTGTAAGTCAGTATCCTTCCTGTGTGTAAACGAAAGCAAACAGTCATGAAATGATCAATGAGGATCTGACAGACAAAAAGAAAACGCAAGAAATTGTTTTCCAATGGGCGCACACTTCCATCAGTAGTATTGTTTCTTTTAGTGTAGAGAGATTATTTTATTAAATTATTTCTTTCCTGGGAACCTCGCTCTTAAGCCCTTTATGAATATTCTATGATACCTTACACGCTGTATATCAGGCAGAATAATTACCTTTTTATTTCTGTAGGATGCAGACATGGTATACGCTTAATTATCCTTAGAAGATGTGGGTGCTACAAGTCAGTGAAAAATCATAAATAATGGCACTGAAATTACAGTGCGTTGGTAAGACATCAGAACGGTGCACAGAACATCATTACTGCAATACTGTTTATATATGTCTCTGAAAGAATAACTTACGTCTTTTAGTTACAGGATGACAAATATTGCCTCTGGTTCTTTCAAATCAGCTACTCCTAATGGAACAACAAGTAAAAGCAATTATTTACACTTGTTATTATATACGAATCGTAAACTCTTTCTTCATTAATTCTACTACCAATTAAGAAAAATTCTCGTTGAAATATTTGGCAGTTGTCTCACTCCATACTTTTTGTTTACACTGGTCTTAATAAGGTTCTCGATAATTCAGAGAAAAATGGTGGCTAGGCCCTTCAAACAGCTTCCATTGCATAGAATCTAACAGAAACATCTTTTGCATTGTTTTCATACTGACAGAAATGAAAAGTGTAGCATTTGCTGACGGCAGTACCTTTGAGGATCATCGTCCTACGTACAAAACGCGAGGTAACTGAAATCTTAGTAGGAGAAAAGATTCGTGGTACAAGACGGTTCATGAACAAAATCTTTATCTCCACACAATTATATCTTACATGGAATGAGGAAAATTTTCAAATTAATTTCCTACTGAGCCATTTTATACGAAGTATTCACTTTAATCACATACGTTGCCATAACTAATTCTTCTTGCATCAATAGCGAAACCTACTATGCAAAAGCACATTAATTTTTTTCGCTTGGTGGCGAAAGAAGATAACCATTCTACATTCTGCATCTGAGCAAATCGAACAGCACACAAGTTTTTATAAGATTTCATGTACAGTGCACAAAACAGGTAATGTATAAAAAACAAAAATCATTCATGCTTTAGACACACAATGTACAAAATATACAGACGCAGAAATATCTATCAGACCATGGAGTCAAAATGTTCGACAAGTAACGCTTCAATGCGATTTCTGACACTATTTATTTGGAATGATGCTATTTATTACTGGCAGTTACACTCTGTGGCATGACTTCAAATGAAATTAAAGTCTCGTACCTAGAATACAGTACGAGTATACACTAGAGCAGATTTTCATGAAGAAAGCCAGAGGCTTCCCGTAATCCTCCAAATTACATTATTAATGAAGAAACAACACTTACTTTGCCTATATTTTACAACTTTTTATTCTGTACCAACTACGTTTCGGATTACAATCCCATTCTATGTTGTTGTAAGTCGAAACCTAAGTCCTGTGTAGCAAATTGTGGTAAAACATTAGTAAATTAGTTCGTTTACTTGTGTAACAATTACAACATACGATCAAGAACCTACAGTCATTCAGATAAAATAATACAAATATCAGCTAAACATGTTTTAGTTGGTGGGACTTATTTACGTGGAAACCATGCAAATTGACGTGCCAGTAACGCCAAGAGAATCATAACAGATTAGTTTGAAAAGATTTTGCCTTGAAATTTTTAAGACAAAATCTGTTCGAGAAGGTACAGTTAGCATTATCAGAAGTTTCTGTAGGTCGTAGTGAATAGACAAGTCGGTGCCAATGTGTGACTCAAGCAGCTGCGACACTGATAGATATCTGGGGTATGTGGGGAACTTGCACAGTGGCGCAGCAGTCCTTTGATATAGTTTGCTGTAGCTCAATTTGATTCAGTTGTTATTCTTTCTCTACATAGTGATAATAGGGTCTTATGTTACAGTTTCAAATTCTTCATATTTGTTGAAAATATTACATGGCAGATTGCTACTTCTATATCCTACAGAAGATACAGAACATAGTCATACATAGCAGAGTTCCGAGTTGCCTAGTAGCCTACTCAGGTGAAACTGAGTTACAACTATCCTCACAGAGACGGCACCCAAGGCAAGCCCTACCTGATGCTCATTCTTGACGTAACACTTTCAACGTGGACATCCTTTCGCCAAAAATGGATACAAGGAGATACATAGTTCCATTCACACACTATTAACACTTCAGTAGTACACCAAGAAGAGACTTTCTGCTAGTGATTATAGTTAACGTTCACTGGATTCAGGACTAGACCGGAGATAAAGACAGATCAACGCAAGTGAACATTCAACTACTGCCACGTCCCAACTGTATTACAGTTAAGTATGATAGAGTTCTAAATAAGTAACTGTAAATTGCTGCTAATGTGTATTGCTATCATTTTGTCATAGATATTGTCTAATTGTAGCGAGACTATCGACCTGTATTTACTATATGTAAGCAATCCATTCATAGTAGCAACTACTTTCGGTGGTAAGCGATTCCCTACCTGCCACATTTATGTGCTGAATGCCAAGTGTCTTTTGTGAATACAACAGTTTCTATATTATTTTGTTTACCACTATAAAATGGCTTTATATTGAATCAAAAAGAGAAATTACTGTGAAACACGTCGGGGTTAAGTAAACAGCAACCTGTTATAATCTTTTGATAAAGTGCTCTGTTTCAGGGCATAGCACGTAAAACAATAAAATAAGTAAAAGTGAGAGGCTACTTCAGTTTATTCAGGTTTCTGGATTGGCCACACTGCTTCTGTTTATCATTTTAGATCCATCTCCTCAGTTAAGTGCATGTAGCTGCCCCCACGTGTGTCTTCGAGTTTCAGTGCAGAAGTGATATAACTCAGGGGCAAGAAGAATATGTTTTCTCGTGATCATCGTTAAACTTCATACAGGTACCTGTACTGCCATAAATGGTTAGGAAAGATACAGTGGCCAAAATGTTATTGGATATTGCCGAAACTTTAATACAGAACGTTTTGATCCAGAGATACGTTGTGATATCTATACATTGGCCTGATTATAATTTAATTCTAGCGTTTCATATTTCTACCGTGAAGAGACAGTATGTGCAGCCCATGGCAACCACGTCACCTGTAAACGTTGCAGTACTTGTGCTTTATGTCATTACGAGAGTTGTATTGTTTCAGGTCGGTTTGGGCAACAATAACTTACGATCAGTTACTCTAATGGAGCAGGAAATGAGACAGTTGGAAGTCGAAGCGATTGTCGCTCTGAGTCAGAGTGACGTTTCTAGAATCTGGAATAAGTTTCCAACGACAGGATCAGTTGAGGATCAGATTAAGCTTGTCCATTGAAGAATGTTTAAGAACCCGTGTCTGTCTATTCGGTGTAATTAAATAAAACTGCAACAGTCACTTTTTTTGAAATAGTTATTTATTCATTACAACAACCGTTTTCGAGCATGAATAGATTCGTAAACCGGCTCATGTAATCAATAAACCATAACTATTTAAGAAAGTGAGTGGTTGCAGTTTTATGTACTTACAGTTGAAGATCGTCACAGGAGTGGCTGCGGAAGAAAAGAGGTGTGCAGGACGGAAATATGAGTATAACAGCAAGCGGAAACCCTCAACACAATGCTACACGTCTACGGCGAAGTTCCGAACAGCTACGGGAGTGCACGTGTCAACCCAAACAATACGAAACAGGCTCCATGAGCAGGCACTACGTCCCAGAAGACATCTCAACGCTCCTCCTCCAAATTGGTTTCGGAGAGGGACTCGTGTCTCATGCGCGCGAAACCAGTCTTTGTGGGCAGGGCAACAGTAGAACGCCCTTTTCTGACGAGACCCGTCTCAGTCTCCACCCTGAAGATACTGATAGTCGTGTGTGGAGGCAACGTCTGCCCCTTAACTGAGACATAGACGCCACCCTCACCAAAGCTGTTCAGTCTTATTTTGGGGTGGCATCATTTGTGGCCGCAAGACACCAATAGTGCAGATACCTAGGAGGATGTGAAGTACGCATAGTGGCTTCATTTGGTGAACATACTGGACCGGGATTCACACTGATGGGCGACAGTGCAGGTCCCCCCACCGGCGTAATCTTGTGAACACGTTGCTAGTGGCGCACAGAATCGGTTGGATGGAAAGGCCCCCCTATTCTCCACATCTCTGTTGCATTGAAAATGCATTTGCCATGCTAAAATGAGCTATTTGCAATTGTCCTCTCCCACCAAGCGGAGAAAATGTCCGACCCAGCCGGGAATCGAACCCGGGCCCTTTGGATTGACAGTCTGTCACGCTGACCGCCTGTCAATCCAAAGGGCCGGGGTTCGATTCCCGGCTGGGTCGGAGATTTTCTCCGCTCAGGGACTGGCTGTTCTGTTGTCCTAATCATCATGATTTCATCCCCATCGACGCGCAGGTCGCCGAAGTGTCGTCAAATTGAAAGACCTGCACCAGGCGAACGGTCTACCCGACGGGAGGCCCTAGCCACACGACATTTCATTTCATTTTTACCAGAGACCTAACGGGTCACTATGGAGGAATGGGAAAATATCACACAGGGGTATCTGGAGAAATTGATAAGGAGTATGCCTAACAGCATTCAGAGGCGTCTCCAACTACGGTAAGTGCCAACTGGTTCATAAATAATGCTCTATGGAATATGATAGATAGAAGAAATTGTAGTGGAATCTTTTGTAAAATACGGTTTTTAATTATTTGTATGTTTTTATCGCGTGGCAATGGGATTATTTTCTTTATTTTTGTTTTCTTATCACTGTAATTGACAGAACAAAACCAATTTTGTTTCGTATTATATACAGTATTGTCAATAAAGTAAAGCTGGGTCGGAGATTTTCTCCGCTTGGTGGGAGAGGACAATTGCAAATAGCTCATTTTAGCATGGCAAATGCATTTTCAATGCAACAGAGATGTGGAGAATAGGGAGGCCTTCCATTCAACCGGTTCTGTGCGCCACTGTGTATGGTAATGGCCACTGTAGTATTTTGCAAGAATCATCCTTATGATAAGCTACAAGTTTGCGAAGAGGTGTGAGGTAGGCATGTTGTACTGTTACTGCAGAAGAAACGAGGCTCGTCTGTGATTGGAGTAGTATACTGCAAAGCTGACATTAGTTGGCTGACGGTACTTTACGTTTTCCTGAAAGGCTGAACTAAGCGTTAAATACTAAGTAAACAAAAGAATAGCGAACAGTTATTCAATTAATCCTTTAGATTGCCTGTGGGATATTCCAGTACAGGTACTCAACACTATAAGAACATCTCGGAAAATACCAGTTTCCTACGAATTTGAAGTTGTATAAATAAGCGTTATCATTATATTTTTGGTACTAAAGTAATTCTAAAAATGTGCTGTTCTGACCAGTAGCTATAGAATTTAGGATGTTTTCTGCACGGTGTTAAAACTGATGAACAATCGAATCGAAGACTGGCGCCTTAAATCGTTATATCGTCACTCTCCTACTACGGATAGGTAGATTTTTATGCACAAAGTCTCACATATCATGACTATTTCATACGTTAAATTGGTAAGTAAACTCTCATTTGCCGCTAAGGATTTTTTTGTGTTTAAAAATTATTCCCATATGCTATAAGTTGACATTTAAAGATTATTCACTATTTGTGGTAACATACTATACTACGGCCTTCGGTATATTTATCAAAAGGGTGTGTTTATTGAGGGTCTGTAGTAGTTTAAAACAAATAAATAGCCTGTGACGCTAATACCACAAGTAAGTACACAAATAAAGAAGAGATCATAACTTCTGGTTTCCTTGTCTTAAAAGAGATTAAAAGTTTAAGAACATCACAAAAAACGTTTTTAAATTTACAGGATGTAAAAAGTGACATGTTAGCTCCAATAGTCAAGCAGATTGCGGTCTAGGAATCACCTACTGACCTATTTCGAGTTTTCTAGTTTTTGAAAGGACACTAATGACTGAGTATTTTCATTAAATGCTGAGAGTAATATTCAGCAATTATCTTTGGTGCACAGTAGAAATAAAAATGGACAGCAGAGAGCAAATTCAGAGAAAAAATGTAATTTAAAGCTCATAGCCTCACTTTCTTTGTGATTTGCCCCACTACGCTACACAGGAACTGCAGCTTTTTAGTGACGCTTATGACTATGCCTTTTGTCTACACACCAGTTTCCATGTGCATTTAGCGCCTTCTGCTCCATACATAGAGAGCGTGCAAAGTCAGAGGTGCTCTGTAGAGCTGAATCATTGATACTAAATTTGCGTCTCATCGATTTCAGAGCCAAATTTCTCCATCTTCACGCACCTTACAAGGATGAATATCAATTATGTTGGTCATCTTGGTGGATATGGTCCTGTTAGCACATGTAAAAAGGTTTTGTATCCGTCTCTTTCAAGATATCTAGATTTATATTGATTCCTGCAACCTTGTTAGGTGCCCCAAGATGGAGAGATTGAACTCAAAAACCGGTAACATGGTAATTTCACATCAATAAATGTAACTGGGTGGAGAAAGAAACAGTAAAAGAAGGAAATAAATTAATATTTACGTTTCCTCGGTATAATATAAATTAATATTGTTAATAAATTTCGAGTAATTTATCTTTTACTTTGGCGTCTACCCTTGTCTGGAACTCGCCTTATAACTGCCAACACCATGTCAGCAACTCGTGGTTAGTTTTGCTGACTCTCGAACACGGGGCCCCAGAATCCATTCCCGGCCAGGTTGGGGATTTTGTAAGAGTGAGTGAGTGAGTGAGTGAGTGAGTGAGTGAGTGTGTGTGTGTGTGTGTGTGTGTGTGTGTGTGTGTGTGTGTGTTTTATGTCTTCATCGTTATTCCATCATAATCATCGACGCGTAAGCCGCCGAAGTTCCGTGAAATAGAAGAAACTTGTACCAGCCGGCCGAACATCAGAAATAGGATCTCCCGGACAATAATTCCATATGCGTTATTTTTCTTTTACGGGCGCTATATCTTTAACGGTAGCTCGAATTATGAAGCAGCTATTACCCGTGATTAAATTCATATTACTCTCAACCAATATCTCAGAACTCAGAATAATTTCGGAAAAAGGAGAAAAGAGTAATACTGTTTATCGTCCCGTCGACGTCGTGCTCATTAAGACGGAGCACAAGGTTGGACTGGGAAATGATAGAGGGGGTGACTGTCCATATCCTTTCAAAGGAACCATCCCGGCATTCATAATTGTCAACCGTTGTTCCAAGTTAATAAGTAATGTCTTTAATGGAAACAATTTACTTAGCACGTCACAGTTTGGATTCCAGAGAGGTTGCTCGATTGAGAATCCTATTAATTCATTCACTCATCGAACAGCTCGATTGAGAATCCTATTTATAAATTCGCTCATCAAATAGTAAACTAAACTAAACTCCCCCCGGAACATGGCATGAAGACCCAACGGTACCGACCGGCTACCGTGTCATCCTCACCGCCCTCCCTCCCCCCATCCCCGGCGTCACTGGATGTGGATACGGAGGGTTATGTGGTCAGCACACCGCTCTCTCGGCTGCATGTCAGTTTCCGAGACCGGAGCCGCTACTTCTCAGTCGAGTAGCTCCTCAGTTTGTCTCACAAGGGCTGACTGGACCCCACTTGCCAACAGCGCTTGGCAGACAGTATGGTCATCCATCCAAGTGTTAGTCCAGCGCGACTTCGGTGATGTGACGGGAACCAGCGTTACCACTGCGACAAGGCCGTTGGCTCTTCAAATAGCACTAGCCTTAAATGACAATTTATTGGTGTTTTTCTGTGATCTCTCCAAGGTCTTCCGTTGTGTAGTTCATGACACACTGTTAGAAACACTCAAGTGTTATGGAATTTATGACTTTGCACACAGCTGGTTTGAATCAGACTTGACAGTGACCAGGTTGAGATGAATAGTTCAGCCAATGTGGGGAAGGTAGAAAGTTTTAGTGATTGGGGTAAAAAAAAAAATCACGAAGGGGGTCCCTCACGGTTCGCTTTAGGTCTATTTCTATTCGTTATAGATGTGAATGTCCTTTCACTTACAATTCAACAAGCAAAATTGGTGCTTTTGCAGACAATAGTAGTGTTATAATGCAAATTAGAGAGAAAGCAACGGGACATTTAGTAAATAATATTTTCCAAAGAATTATTACGTGGTTATCTGAAAATGGGCTGTGCCTAAATTTTGTAAAACCACTATACATTCAGTTCTGTAGAACAAATGGAGTCGTACCAACAGTTGAGGTAGCACATGAGCAAGAGTCAATAACCAGGTTAGAATTCTCCAAATTTTTGGGTGTACCTATTGATGAAAACTGCAAAGGAAGAAGCGTAATATTAATCTTCTCAAACAACTAAGTTCATCTACTTTAGCTCTTCCCGTAATTGCTAGTCTTGGAGACAAATGCATCAGCCTTCTGACATTTTTCGTATTTCCACTCAATAATATCATATGGAATAATTTTCTAGAAAGAAGGTATTGATTGCATAGGAGCGAACAGTACGAACAATATGTGGTGTTTATCCACGAACTAGGAATTTTAACTGTGTTGTCACAATACTATTTTCACTCGTAAAATTCTTCATAAATATTCCATCACAATTTAAGAAGAACGGTGAAATACATATCGACAACACTAGACGGAAAAATGACCTTTATTTCACGTTGTTCAAGCTGTCAGTGGTTCAGAGAGAAGTTCATTATCAAGCTATAAAAAGTTTTGATCTTTTGCCCTATAAAATAAAAAGTCTGACAGGTATCGAAGCATGTCTTAAATCTAATTTAAAATAATTTTACTGAACAGTTCCCCCTATGTCATTGACGAATTTGTACTCAAAAACCAGTAGTCATTAAAAATAGATAAATAAATATTTAAATTGTTCAAAGATGTAGTTGCATGAGCAGAAATAAAATGATAATGTGCTCATTAATGTTAACAGTACTCATGTACACACATCCTGTAAACCGACTTCACATCATTTCGATAAAGGAATCATTTACATGATCTGTGGAATATATTCGTAACAGACTACCTAACTCATGCTAATGAGCGAAATGATGACAAAATCTAAATCTCGGTGGCGTACTGCGGACCTAAACTGCCGTCAGTGTCTGACCACTGTGTCTCCTCGATCGATTGAGGTTTTCGAAATAATGAAATCATAGGCGGTTATTTTTGTTGTGATTACAGAATTTGAGGGAATAGCAGAACCCGTAGTATCGAATAATGTAGATGATTAATTTCTGATGCAACTTTCTCCATATAAAAAGATTTGAAGATCCTTTAGTACGGTTTCATCTTTTGCAGCGTCCTTCAAATTGTTTCAGTTGTCTGACAAACTGGGAATGTAGGAAGCAGACTTTAGTCACAAAATGGAGAGCGCCAGATGGCTGTGGCGAGGACATCTCCAGTGGGAAACCTTGTTCTCCGCTGCGCCCAATGAGAATTTATTGCTGTCCATTTGAAAATAACGGCCGACCTCCTTCCAAACGACTGTACTGCGACAGTGGAAAAGTACCAGCCGTCCTTGGTGCCGAAATAGATTTAGAGGGGGGAAAAATGACGCACGGAACGTCGTTATGCTGAACACATACGTCACGATGGAGCAATTGGTTGCGTGTAACTCATGCTACTGTCTCAAGAAACAAAGAGGAACAAGTTGTTTCGTTCTTCTTAAAACTAGCAAGGTGGTGCAGTGAATGCCATAGCGCTCGGAAGTATCTGTGTTCAAATCCCTTTCTGGGGATATCTGGGTTTTTCATAATTTTCCGAATTTAATTAAGGCCAATGGCGGGATGTTTCTTTCAGAAGGGCACGGCCCATTTCGTTGCCCATACTTTTCCTAAGTGAGCTTGTGGACGGTCTCTAATGTCCTTGAATCTTAATCTTTTTCCTCTCACTGATTACATCTTCTGCTTCCGTATAGAAGTTATATAGAAAATTAGGGGTTGAATGTAAAAAAATCTTCGATCGTTCTAACAACAAATAATGAACATCTACTGTTCATTTACGCTACAGTTATACAAGTAGACTATGTGCCGGTACTACACAGAAAATACGGAAAACCGCAGCTAGTATTCGGTTGCCAGGGTCTTTTGATTAATAGCGTGGGAAGAAGTTTTAAACTAGTATCTGTAATAAACATTGCAAAAAACTGCAGGAAAAGAGAAAATAATTGTTAACATCAGCGATATCAAGTGAAGTACACACAGCTGAATGAAGCTGTTTCTAGTTTATTGACAGTCTGATGAGTCACTGTGTTTAATGGCATCTCTGTCTGACTGTCTCTTTTGGAGAAGGCAAGCTCAGTCGCTATAGACTACACAGTAGAGCCTTTTTATGGTTTCTCAGATGAACGCACACTTCTTAGAATTTATAAACTGAGTAAATGAAAACCTTTTTCGACTGTACCGATATTTAAGATAATTCTCATTTCCTGTACGGTCTCAGTTGCACATTTTCAATTAGATTAGATCTTTCTAGTACTCAGGACCATCTTCACATCTTGACAGTTGCGACAGTACAGTCCTTTGATATATGGTTCTGCGTATATAAGGCAGATTGCCTATGCAACTATATAGATCTGAAGGTTATCCTGAGTAATCGAAACATGTAATCTAATTAATCATATGCAACTGAGACGGAACGATAAATGAGAATTATCTTACGTATGCACTGTACTTTGTAAACCATTTTACTGCTGGACCCCCAACTTCTGAACTGGCAGAAATTGGAAGACTTCAGGCTGTCAATGCTTTGTGTATCACCACTGCTACTAATAATAACTAATAATAATAATATTTCGTTTATCTGTTGCGAAATGAATAATGATGCAACTTCTGGTCCAGTTTGGCAACTACTTAGAACTCGGTAAGGCATTTTCATGATATCCTTGAACATATTGATTGGCGACTCCATGGAGTGTCCTGTGCACCACGACCAGATAATGGATATACTTGGAAGGTGAGACAGCATTGGTCGTATTTTTTTGTTTTACTAACCGCAAAATCGATATTCAGTCACTAAGTGACCATCCTCAGTGCTGTAATATACAATTTAAATTGGTAGGCACTGGTGTCAACAAGCTTAGAGCGATCACATAAACTGAGCTCTAAGCTTGTTGGCACCAGTGCCTACCAATTTAAATTCTATATTACAGCACTGAGGATGGTCACTTAGTGACCGAAAATCGATTTTGCGGTTAATAAAACAAAAAAATACGACCAATGCTGTCCCTCCTTCCAAGTAAATCCAAAAAACTTGAACATATATTATGTATAACTTCTGTCTCAATTTTGCTTTCATAGTTTTATGGTATTAAGTGCAAAATATAGGTATGCGAGGAAGAAGATGTTCATACATTGATTTCACAAGATTTAAGTTCCACCACATTGTGTCACGCGTTAATGGCAGTATTTAAAAAAAAAACTTTTTACTTGTATCTTGCGTACTTAGTATTACAGTTTTAGAAAGTAACGATAAAAGCTATACTCTTCTAAAAATAATTTAGTTTCGTGATCGGAACACAACTGAACCCCTCAGAAAATTTCGTTTTACCCTCCAGGGGGTTAATTACTCGCAGTTTAGTGCAAGAGATGCCTGCAGGTCGGCCCTGAGGAGGCTACGCATCTGCACGGATATGGACTCCGGAAATCGAGAAAGTCCGCAGAATCGTCCATTCATCCCCACTACTCGAATTCCGCTTCTTGTCCTTCGTGTAGTAGAGTGCGTCCATGTGTTTGAGCAGACGAGTCTACGCTTTCGTAAACAATAAACGGCGCGAGAGAGATTTCAAACTCGAGTTTACTCTTTGTTTAAATATGCTTATCTTACGATTTACCTTTCTGAGAATAACATGAGAAGAGTACACAAGACTTGGGTAAGTAGTGTCGGCTCCGGATCCGTATCAAAAACTGACAAGAAAACCAATTAAAGGGGTGTGTTCGTCCAGAAGAATATTGTGCAGTCGTGAGACGGACATATTTCACTTTTTGAATGTGTTTGTACATAGCTTTAATGTTATCATTATCTTAAAAATATCTTCTGAATAAAAGTAGTTCCAAATTTAGGCTCGTGATTGAGTAATTCCTTCTCTCTGAAGACTGTCATTATGCTTCTGTCAGAGTATTTAACATAACAATTTACTTTTTTCACGTTTTGTAATAAAAATCTAGTAGCATGTTTTAGCTTAACATTTGTACAGCGCTTGGTTATGAGTTACTAATGTGTTGCGGAGTGTATCCAGACAAAATCACAGCTCTGCTGCTAGTTGTGGAGTATGGTTACTGGCAGTGAGCAGCAAGTTACGGAGTTCGGATGATGAGCAGATAAAAACTGAGAAGCTTGTGGGAACCGACGTGTCAGAGACACTCCTTTAGCAGGTAGTACTCATCAGTGTCGGTATCCGGTGTAGCATTATCCAAAGTTTGCGCACTGACACAAAAGACAGCACTAAAGCCTGGTTCTGAATACCAAAATGGACTGCAGTTGATCACAGAAAGGGGGGGGGGGGGATATTAGTGGGCAGTGCTTGTGGTGGAGAAAGTGGCATTTCACGAAAGAACACCCTGCCTGCCATACAATGTGACTATGAATGAGTTCAGTGGAGTGTGCAGTGATTTATGTAGATTTCGTTGATGTTTTATTTCATACATTAGATACATCAGTTAGTAGCACCTGTACTCCGAATACTGTTAATACATTAAGTGGAAAATAAACACTGCCAGGCGAATCGTGCGTTGCTGCTCATTTAAAATATGCGTTGTGGAAGGCCTGATACAACTCAGTGAGCCTGAGGTTGCTCGTGGTCACTCAGCTTGCCAGATTGAGTGGGGATTAGCCTGCTCGCTCTTCTGTTAACGGGAGAATCTAGTGTCACTAGAAGTTAATTGTGAAGTGACATCAAAATGACGTGTCTTCCATACAACTCCATGTAAACACAAAAGTCGAGAGCAATGGACAACTGAAGAACAATGGAAATGGCAAATTGGATTTCGTCGCATTTCATTAATTTGTTGTTATAACTTGCGTGTTAAGATAGTATCCCATTTTAAGGCAATAGCACACTGAAGATTTATAACAAACACGTCACTCTCGGTGTTATTTGTTATAATCAGTCGCCAGTTAACGACGCATGAGTGGTAAAAGTCTTCAAGAGATCATAAAACGAAAGACTCCGATGTTAAGTGTTGAATGTGTTCACTGTGTCATAGTGGTTAGAGACGGGGTTACAGAGTCGCAGATTTACGGCATCGCAAGAGGTAGATTTGCGTCTTGCTATATTCAAATGTTTTTAACACATCTTAGCATTTGCAAAATATTGTGGGAACTTCTTACTAAAGTAATAGAGGTAGGGCCTATTTTCTACAATATTTGATGTTATTTAGAGATGAGCGCTTTCTCTCAGGAGTGAGTTTGTTCGATTTTACGGTTTCAGTCAGATTATTGCTTGTAACAAATATTTGGTTGTTTATTTGAGAGTATGTCCACGATGATGCTGTAGTATACAGAGAAGTTGCAGCATTAGAAAATTGTAGCGAAATGCAGGAAGATTTGCAGCGGATAGGCACTTGGTGCAGGGAGTGGCAACTGACCCTTAACATAGACAAATGTAATGTATTGCGAATACATAGAAAGAAGGATCCTTTATTGTATGATTATATGATAGCGGAACAAACACTGGTAGCAGTTACTTCTGTAAAATATCTGGGAGTATGCGTGCGGAACGATTTGAAGTGGAATGATCATATAAAATTAATTGTTGGTAAGGCGGGTACCAGGTTGAGATTCATTGGGAGAGTCCTTAGAAAATGTAGTCCATCAACAAAGGAGGTGGCTTACAAAACACTCGTTCGACCTATACTTGAGTATTGCTCATCAGTGTGGGATCCGTACCAGATCGGGTTGACGGAGGAGATAGAGAAGATCCAAAGGAGAGCGGCGCGTTTCGTCACAGGGTTATTTGGTAACCGTAATAGCGTTTCGGAAATGTTTAACAAACTCAAGTGGCCGACTCTGCAAGAGAGGCGCTCTGCATCGCGGTGTAGCTTGCTCGCCAGGTTTCGAGAGGGTGCGTTTCTGGATGAGGTATCGAATATATTGCTTCCCCCTACTTATACCTCCCGAGGAGATCACGAATGTAAAATTAGAGAGATTAGAGCGCGCACAGAGGCTTTCAGACAGTCGTTCTTCCCGCGAACCATACGCGACTGGAACAGGAAAGGGAGATAATGACAGTGGCACGTAAAGTGCCCTCCGCCACACACCGTTGGGTGGCTTGCGGAGTATAAATGTAGATGAATGTAGATGTAGACCACGAAGCTCGACGTAAGTTAAAATAATGTGCTAGACAAGTATACGTCATTTTGACCTCACTTCCGAGTAAGCTTCTGCTTTCAATTTTCAAGTGCAATATGGCTTCCTTACAAGCAGATGTCCCGTTCCGCAGTGAGTACGTTTATACATTCCCCGTGTTAACGTGCAGTATTGAGTTCGCTTTGCAGGATCATAGCAGTCTCATCACTTTCCCAAGTAATTTCAAATGGTTCAAATGGCTCTGAGCACTATGCGATTTAACTTCTGAGGTCATCAGTCGCCTAGAGCTTAGAACTAATTAAACCTAACTAACCTAAGGACATCACACACATCCATGCCCGAAGCAGGATTCGAACCTGCGACCGTAGCGGTCGCTCGGTTCCAGACTGCAGCGCCTAGAACCGCACGGCCACTCCGGCCGGCAAGTAATTTCACAGTTAGCTTACAACATTCAGCAAGAGAAACATACCGCACGAAAAACAAATATAAGAATAAACCATAACAATTAGTATGTTTATACGCCGCAGTTGTCGTCTGTAGACGACTGGTAGCAGGTAGCTGAGTTAGTACAGCGATATAACAGCTGTGCACCGGGCAGACGGTGCGAACAAACCCGTATTCGATTTTCAACTTAAAAAAAAAATCGTAGCAAAACAAGTACCATTGCGCACGCACGCACGCACGCACTTACACACACACACACACACACACACACACACACACACACACACACAGATATCACAAAAAAAACTCAATAGTTGGCGAAACATTCTATCTTTGGCAATAACATCAGACAGTTGGCAACACCAACCAAAACATGACATCAAAATACTGTGAAGTATAAAAACAAAAATTTCATATGGCAGTTATTAGAAGAACAGCGCCAAAAATGGAATAACAACACAATACATAGAACAACATCCACGAAACCTGTAAGTAGAACCTTAAATTATTACCACATCATAAAAAATCAAACTAGCAGAACTATTTATATCCTACGTATACGTCGTCTCAGAATGTAAACTAAATACACTGAAGACAGGCGTATTCAAATACAGAGATATGTAAACAGACAGAATACTGGTCTGCAGTCGGAAACGCCTGTATAAGACAACAAGTATCTGCCGCAGTTGTTAGATCGGTTACTGCTGCTACAGTGGCAGGTTATCAAGATATAAGTGGATTTGAACGTCGTGCTATAGTCGGCGCAAGAGCGATGGGACACAGCGTCTCCGAGGTAGCGATGAAGTGGGGATTTTATCGTATCACCATTTCACGAGTGTACCGTGAATATCAGGAATCAGGTAAAGTAAGAAATCTCCGACATCGCTGTGACAAGAAAAAGATCCGCAAAAACGGGACCAACGACGACTGAAGAGAATCGTTTACGTTACAGAAATGCAACTCTTCTGCAAATTTCTGCAGATTTCAATGCTGGTCCCATCGACAAGTGTCAGTGTGCGAACCATTTGACGAAACATCGTGGATAGGGGCTTTCGGAGCCAAACTCCCACTCGTGTACCCTTGATGACTGCGTGACACAAAGCTTTACGTCTCGCCTAGGCCCATCAGCACTGACATTGGACTGCCCGCATCTCGTGCTCGTGCGGTAGCGTTCTCGCTTCCCACGCCCGGGTTCCCGGGTTCGATTCCCGGCGGGGTCAGGGATTTTCTCTGCCTCGTGATGGCTGGGTGTTGTGTGCTGTCCTTAGGTTAGTTAGGTTTAAGTAGTTCTAAGTTCTAGGGGACTGTTGACCATAGATGTTAAGTCCCATAGTGCTCAGAGCCATTTGAACCATTTGACATTGGACTGCTGATGACTGGAAACATGTTGCCTGGTCGGATGAGACTCGTTTCAAATTGCATCGAGCGTATGGACGTGTACAGGTATGGAGCAACCTCATGAATCTATGGACCCTGCATGTCAGCAGTGGACTGTTCAAGCTGGTAGAGATTCTATAATGGTGTGGGGCGTGTCAGTTGGAGTGATATGGGACCCCTGATAAGTCTAGATACGACTCTGACAGGTGATACGTACGTAAGCTTCCTGTCTGATCACCTGCGTCCATTCATGTCCATTGTGCATACCTACGGACTTGGGAAATTCCAGAAGGACAGTGCGACACCTCGCGACACCAGCTGGTAGAGATTCTATAATGGTGTGGGGCGTGTGCAGTTGGAGTGAAATGGGACCCCCGATAGGTCTAGATACGACTCTGTCAGGTGACACGTACGTAAGCTTCCTCTCTGATCAACTGCGTCCATTCATGTCCATTGTGCATTCTGACGGACTTGGGAAATTCCAGAAGAACAGTGCGACACCTCGCGCGTACAGAATTGTTACAGAGTGGCTCCAGGAACACTCTTCCGCTGGCCACCAAACTCCCCAGACACGAAAATTACTGAGCATATCTGGGATGCCTTGCAACGTGCTATTCAGGAGAGATCTCCACACCCTCGTACTGGTACGGATTTATTGACAGCTCTGCAGGGTTCAGGGTGTCAGTTCCCTCCAAAACCAGACATTAGTCGAATCCATGCTGTTGCGGCACTTCTGCGTGCTAGCGGAGGCCCTACACGATATTAGGCAGGTGTACCAACATCTTTGGCTCTTCAGTGTGTTGTTAAAGAAAATATGTACACATTCCAGGCCACTGAAGATGCCTTGCAGAGAATAAAGGCGAAACGCGTATGGCACGATAAGTGCGTTTCATTCAGGTGTAAGTAATCTGTCCAAAAGGGGAAGAAAATATCAACATATCGTGTTCAGATCGTTTCTTGTTATGGTAACTGGCTCGGCAGTCACTCTGTTATTATGAAAGGGTGTAGCCACTGTGAACCCGGTCAAGTCCAGCACTACACAGGGCTCCAACGGTCACGTTAACGTGCAGCAGAACGTCTGACAAACGGAGCACCTCCCGTCTGCAACCTGACAAACAAGGTGGAAGTGGGCGTCTGTGGTGTGGAGCAGTTACTGGGAGGGTCTGTGGGTCGGTCGGCGACGACCCACACGCAGCCGCCTGCCGCCTGCGACCCGGGCCCACACGGGTCAGCGCGGAGGCGAGCGGCCCGCAACAAGTGTCCGCCTCGCAGGCTGTGGGCGCTGCCACCAGCCCAGCGACGCCTCGCCTCGGTAATTATCCGTAACGGAACACTACTCAGCGCCGACACCTGCGGGGTCGACAGCGCTCACGGCTGCGCCATTATTGTCGGAAGTCTTACAACGACAGTAATTATTCGACGTGGCGTCAAAGAAATACGCCACCATCATAACCACAGCAGCTTCATCCGCCTCTGTAGCCGATGTCATTACTGCGCGCTATTGCGCTGGTACTTCACTCGAATCGTGGAGTTCGAAGAAAACTGTACCATTAGAATATCACTATCAAGGACGATGTCATTAGAACCGGAACATCTACATCTACACTGAAGAGCCAAGGAAACAGGTACACCTGCCTAATATCGTGTAGGGACCCCCGTGAGCACGCAAAAGTGCTGCAACACGACGTGACATGGACTAGACTAATTTCTGAAGTAGTGTTGCAGGTAACTGACACCATGAACCCTGCAGAGGTGTCCATAAATCCGTAAGAGTATGAGGGGGTGGAGCTCTCTTGTGAACAGCTGCTTGCAAGGCATCTCAGATATGCTCAATAATGTTCATGTCTGGGGAGTTTGGTGGCCAGTGGAAGTGTTTAATCTCAGAAGAGTGTTCCTGGAGCCACTCTGTAGCAATTCTGGACGGGCGAGGTGTAGTACTTCCTCCTGGAATTTCCCAAGTCCGTAGGAATGCACAATGGACATGAATGGATGCAAGTGATCAGACAAGATGCTTACGTACGTGTCACCTGTTAGAGTCGTATCTAGACGTATCAGGGGTCCCATGACACTCCAACTGCACACGCACCACATCATTACACAGCCTCCACCAGCTTGAACAGTCCCCTGCTGACATGCAGATCCATGGATTCATGAGGTTGTCTCCATATCCGTACACGTCCATCCGCTCGACACAGTTTGAAACGAGACGGGCCCAGGAAAGGCGTAAAACTTTATCTCATGCAGTCATCAAGGGTACGCGAGTGGACCTTCGGCTCCGAAAGCCCCTATCCATGATGTTTCGTTGAGTGGTTCGCACGCTGACACTTGTTGATGACCCAGCACTGAAGTCTACATAAACTTGCGGAAGGGTTGCAATTCTGTAACGCTGACCGATTCTCTTCAGTCGTCGTTGGTCCCGTTCTTGCAAGATCTTTTTCCGGCCGCAATGATGTCGGAGATTTGATGTTTTTCCGATTCCTGATGTTCACGGTACACTCGCGAAATGGCCGTACATGAGAATCCCCACTTCATACAACCTCAGAGATGCTGTGTCCCATCGTTCGTGCGCCGACTATAATACCACTCACAAAAATCTTGATAACCTGCTATTGTAGCAGCAGTAGCTTGTTGTCTTATAGAGGCGTTGCCGACCGCACGCCGTATTATGCCCGTTTCTATATCTCTATATTTGAAAACGCATGTCTATACCAGTTTCTTTGGCGCTTCAGTGTAAATCCAGCATTGAGTCTTCCCTCACACTGCGGCATAATGCTGGTCCCAGCACTGATCCGGCCAGTGCAGGAATATGCAACCGTATTGTTGGGGAAAGCCACCGATTCTCATTACCATTGGCTACAACGGTTGCAGGGCAGATTCTTACGGCTTGCCTTGCATCTACCGAGGGCCTTTTACGACGCCCGAGTTGCATGAATGGGCGGGAATTCTGTACTTGCGCGATCGGTTCAAACAGATTTCCCGACTTTTCTATGAATTGTCGAGGAAGTTTGAAAACTGGCTCAGTGTCTGCATCGTCGCAGGACCACGAAGTGGCCACATACACTCCGTGAATAAATGACGCGAGCAACAGAGGCAGTACAACAGTACGCGAAAGCGAAAACTCTAAAGACGGGTGGTCATACAAAATCGGGATGCCAAAGAAAACGGTATCGGGAAAAGCAGGAACAGCGTAAAGCGCTTATCCAGAAAAAGCGCATGGCAGTTAGGGCAGCCAGTAAGGAAATGAGCTGAGGCGAGGTGGGGTCAGTGCTACTAACAAAGGAACCTCCCCATCGCACCCCCCTCAGATTTAGATATAAGTTGGCACACTGGGTACGCCTTGAAAAACTGAACACAGATCAATCGAAAAAACAGGAAGAAGTTGTGTGGAACTATGAAAAAATAAGTAAAATATACAAACTGAGTAGTCAATGCGCAAGATAGGCAACATCAAGGTTACTAGAGCTCAGGAGCGCCGTGGTCCCGTGGTTAGCGTGAGCAGCTGCGGAGCGAGAGCTCCTTGGTTCAAGTCTTCCCTCCAGTGAAAAGTTTAATTTCTTTATTTTCGCAGAGTTACGATCTGTCCGTTCGTTCATTGACGTCTCTGTTCACTGTAATAAGTTTAGTGTCTGTGTTTTGCGACCGCACCGGTAAACCGTGCGATTAGTAGACGAAAGGACGTGCCTCTCCAATGGGAACCGAAAACATTTGATCGCAAGGTCATAGGTACACCAATTCCTCCACAGCAAAACGCGTCTGATATATTCTATACGACACTGGTGACGGCATGTGCGCCACATGACAGGAATGTTACTGACCCACTTAACTTGTACACTTGGCGAATGGGTAAAAAGATTCTTCTACCTTATCCGACTTCGGTTTTCTTGTGGATGTGATAATCACTCCCAAAAAAGTGTTGAAAACATAAGAGTTTGTCACATAAACTGAAAAAACTGCTCACGCTAACCACGGGACCACGGCGCTTCTGAGCTCAAAGTAGCCTTGATATTGCCTATCTTGCACATTGACTACTCATTTTGTATATTTTGCTTATTTTTTCGTAGTTGCACACAACTTCTTCTTGTTTTCTCGATCGATCTGTGTTCAGTTTTTCAAGGCCTATCCACTGTGCCAACTTATAACTAAATCTGAGGGGGGTGCGATGGGGAGGTTCCCTTGTAAGGTACAGTGATGTTCGCTGGCGGCTGTGGCCGAGCGGTTCTGGGCGCTTCAGTCCGGAACCGCGCTGCTGCTACGGTCGCAGGTTCGAATCCTGCCTCGGGCATGGATGTGAGTGATGTCCTTAGGTTAGTTAGGTTTAAGTAGTTCTAATTGTAGGGGACTGATGACCTCGAATGTTAAGTCCCATTGTGCTTAGAGCCATTTGAACCGTTTTACAGTGATGTTCAGACCACTTTTGGTTTGATAACAGTTTCACCTTTTCTACCACAGTTATCTATGTTTCCGGGAAAATATCATCACGGCAGAGAAAAACCCTGTAATATGCAGTCACCATAATGTAAAAGACAAATAGCAGAGTAACGCAGCAACCGTCATAAGAAGCACGTACGCTGTGACGTGGTTGCCGTCGCTGCGGGGGGGGCTGCTCAGTGTAACGTAGCTGCGCCACCCTGCCATTGCAGTCAGTGAACTCAAGTACCAGCTGCATATCGGCCAACACTGAACGTACCGTACCACCCACACCACTGGAAAAGCAAATTCTAGACGTAGCAGATTGGTAATGTAAGCAAACTTGAGAACGAAGGGTAAAGTAGGCATTACTGTTATCAACAGTACCGTCGAATAAGTTTGTGTCCACTCAAGACACACAGCGCGTACTGTCGACATTTACTGTTGTGCAACGTAGATTTCAGTATCCTGTAAAATATGGCACTTGATATAAATAACGAATTATGAATGTCACAAAACGTATGAGATTACACCATTGATGGGTCAGAACTTCAATCAACCGAATCGTGGAAATACGTGTGATTAACAGCCGATGCTGGATATTAAATTCAACCATCACATAGATCGAGTAACGCTTGTGGTAGGCTTGCATTCATTATCATGATGTCTACATCTACGTGGCTACTCTGCAGTTAAGCTACTTCAAAAAAATGGTTCAAATGGCTCTGAGCACTATGGGACTTAACTACTGAGGTCATCAGTCCCCTAGAACTTAGAACTACTTA
The DNA here is from genome assembly GCF_023864275.1 of Schistocerca cancellata. Taxonomy (NCBI): domain Eukaryota; kingdom Metazoa; phylum Arthropoda; class Insecta; order Orthoptera; family Acrididae; genus Schistocerca; species Schistocerca cancellata. The sequence goes on along the minus strand of NC_064627.1, from coordinate 815,448,616 downwards.
AACCTAACTAACCTAAGGACATCACACACATCCATGCCCGAGGCAGGATTCGAACCTGCGACCGTAGCGGTCACGCGGTTCCAAACTGACGCGCTTAGAACCACACGGCCACACCGGCCGACTAGTTAAGCTACTTCTTTACCGTTACTCTCTCGAACAGAGCGCTGGAAAAACGAACACTTGATTACTTCCGTGCGAGCTCTGAGTTTTCCTGTTCAGTGTCCACCGACGTAGCTGAGCGTGCCGGCACGGTAGCTAAGCGCGTTCGGTCACAGGGTTCACTGTCCCTCTGCAGTAGAGAAAGCTGAGTGGACGGATTAACGATGAACAAATGCAACGAACAAAATGAAATAAAGATCAAGTTAAAAAAAAAGAAGAAAGTGGTAACAGGCTTGCGTATCATGCAGAGGGACGGGGTTCGATTCCCGGTCGGGTTGGAGATTTTTTTTTCCGTTCGTGAACTGGGTGTTGTGTTGTCCTCACCATCCTTTCATCAGTGTTTTATTTTCGCATTCGGAGGAGAAAGTCGATGAGTGAAATTTCGTGAAAAGATCCTGCCGCAACGAGAAGCACCTTTGTTTTAACGACTGCCGCTCCATTTGGAGTATCACATCCATGCTCCGCGATAATAGAAAACGAGCTACCCTCCTCTCGACATTTTCGGTGTCCTCCGCCAATCCCATATGATGCGAATCCCATATCGCCCTCCAGTGCTCGCAAAGAGGACGAACAGATGCAGTGTAGGCTGTCTCTCCAGCAGACCTATTGCACCTTTTAAGTTTTCTGCCAATAAATTGTAGTCGCGCACAGTATTGCCTATGTGACCGTTCTAGTTTATGTCCTTCGTAATTGTAATCGCTATGTATTTAATTGAATTCACAGCGTTTAGATTTGTGTGATTTATCGTGTGACCGAAATTTAGCAGACTCCTTTTAGTACTCATTTGCATGATTTCACACTTATGGTGGGAAACTGTCGGCGAAAGCGGATGTTCATGGAACACTTACACAACATATTCACGAATATTATCCAACCGTGTGTGTTTTTATTATGTACAGTTGCAAGGGACCAAGTTTCTACTTAAATGAGAAGCGCGAATAGTTATGGGTTTGTTTCAAACTCAAGAGAGACACTCAGAAATGTTGAAAAACCTGAAGTTGATGACATCCAATGAAAGAATTCTAGGCTAATATCGCAGTTAAATAATTTCTACTTCGAAAAATGCCACCGCCCCCCTTGCCTCCGGGCCATTCGCCCACACACTACGCCCTCCACCACGCATCTTTTGGTACTTTTAACAGACCAAAAAGGAAATTCTGAAAGAACTTTCATAATCAGTACGTCGAGTGAGAATGAACTTATATCACCTTCGCCGCAGAAAAAGTGAGTTGAAGAAGATTATAAAATTTTAGAAATGCAGCCTAAAAGAGCGAAGGTTTCACGTGTAGCCACAGAAGACAGTTATGAATTGATGGTCGACTGGACTACCGCAGAACGATATAACATAACTGTAGCTCACGTTAGTTTATAAAAATGGATTCGTAGGCAGTAATTCAGGAGTATGGCAGTTTGCTTTAAAATCAGCTTCACGTTTCGCAAGAGGTCATCAAATTATCTAGGTAATAACCATTCGTATATATGTGATACATGCCGGTTTATTTATTAGGAAGAAATAAAGCTAAAAAAGTTGATATCTAGCCTTCATCAACTATTCCGACGATTTTTTTTATCTGTTTTCATCAATGAGTATAAACATAGAAAAATCAGTTGCACTGCGACTATAACGGCTGATGAAACGTAGTAACCTTGTAATATGGTTTGGATTCAAAATGGTTCAAATGGCTCTAAGCACTATGGGACTTAACATCTGAGGTCATCAGTCCCTTGGACTTAGAACTACTTAAACCTAACTAACCTAAGGACAGGATTTGAACCTGCGACCGTAGCGGTCGCGCGGTTCCGGACTGAAGCGCCGAGAACCGCTCGGCCACACCTGCCGGCCTATGGTTTGGGCATATAAATTCGTCATGCCAGTAAAACTATCGCATAAACACGCTGACTATTCCTAATATTGTAAAGTACTGTTTTATAACCTTTTTAAGTTCAGTCACGTAGCACCGCGCTCGAGTCAAACAGGCGCCAGGTATGAATAAGAAATGGACCGTTGAGAGCATAATCCGGTCACTGCGGCGCTTTACTGACGGCACTTCTCTCGGTAATTCCGGCTGAGGCTGTAATGCTCTAAACAGCCACGGATGTTTATGATCAGTACCTGTGTCACGTATCTCCAAGTTTACAGGCGACGTAAAAACCAATCTTGAGCTATTAGCTTCTGGGTGACAAGCATTCGAATGCCATCTAAGCCTCCGCGTTTGATGCCCGATTCAAGGTTTGGAATTACACTTACTTCGAAAAATGGAAGAAAGGAAGATTTAACGTCTCGTCGACGAGGAGATTATTAGGGCCGGAGCACAAACTCAGAGTGGGGGAGGACGCGGAAGGAAACCGGCCGTGCCGTTTCAAAGGAAACTTCCGGGCATTCGCCTTAAGGGATGTAAGGAAATCACAGGAAACATATATATATATATATATATATATATATATATATATATATAGCAAGACGCAGTACGATACTGAATTAGACGTGTTAGTGTTTCTGCACGAACATATTTTAGGAAGTATTCTATAAAGAATCTTTATTGGAGAGTGAAAATTAATGAAGTGATGGATGACCACTGTCATGATACTGCTTGCCAAGCGTTCTCTGGCTTATTAATGAACTGTTTACTGCAAGCATAGATGATATCATACTAATGTGTGTTTTCTAAAAAAGTAATGGTGTTCGCTGCATGAAAGAAAACATAGCCATGGTAATATATTTCATTATAATAAAAAAAAACTCTTTTTCGCAAGTTGCTGTACATCACTTATTTTTTAAGCGTGACGTGTTTCATCTTCAACTGTACTTCACAAGCCGCTGTACGGCAAATGCCAGAGATAATTATCTGCCAGTATTAGCGGCCTTGGAAAAATGTGTGACTGTATAATTTTCTTCTCTAATTTCCTTACAATACAATTACGAAATACTTTCGCAATTTTGTCGTAAAGGAATGAAAGAAGACTATTCGCAAAACCATCTTTCATTCCCTTTGGTTATGGGTTGTCGGCCTGCTAAGCTGTGTTGTAACGTGTTCGCCTCTCATGCAAGCGGGCCCGGGTTCGATTCCCGGCCGCGTTGGAGATTTTCTCCGCTCGGAGACTGGGTGTTGTGTTGTCCTCATCATCATTTCATCCCCATCACTGGCACGCAAGTCGCCCAATGTGGCGTCGAATGAAATAAGACTTGCACTTGGCTGCCTAACTTCCCCGAATAGGGGCCTCCCGGCCAACGATGCCATACGATCACTTTCATTTTGGTTAAGGGTTAAGGAAAACGGACTGAGTGTGTCCATTCATATACAACCTAATCTCTCCTACCACATTCTAGTGATCCATACACAACATTCACTCAACAGGATTTCGCGAGAAAAATTTTTCGCGTATATTGCTAGATATGTCATTTACTTTTGCTGAGCATCTCAAGGACGCCTTCATATGGGTTATAATCAAACCAGTTTTTTATTTTTTTTTTGGGGGGGGGGGGGAGGGTGGAGGATGTTTTTGACTGGTTTTGCTCTAGCCCGCCACGAATTCCTCTCCTTTGCCAATCTCTTCATCTCAGAGTAACACTTGCACCCTATATCATCAGTTATTTGTAGGAAATATTCCAATATCTCTCTTCCCCGACAGTTTTTACAGTCTCTAGTAGCACAGAAGTCAGTTCTCCACGTCTTAACACACGTCGAATCATCCTGTCTCTCCTACTTATCAGTGTTTTCCATATGTTTCTTTCTGGGCGGTAGCACAAAGAAAAATATATCCTGAAGATTCCTGGCAGATTAAAACTGTGTGCCGGACCGAGACTCGAACTCGGGACACTTCGCTGCAGAGTGAAAATCACATTCTGGAAACATGCCCTAGGCTGTGGCTAAGCCATGTCTCCGCAACACTCTTTCTTTCACGAGTTCTAGTTCTGCACGGCCATCCTGATTTAGGTTTTCCGTGATTTCCCTAAATCACTCCAGGCAAATGCCGGGATGGTTCCTCTGAAAGGGCACGGCCGACTTCCTTCCCCATCCTTCCCTAATCCGATGAGACCGATGACCACGCTGTCTGGTCTCCTTCCCCAAAACAACCAATCTAGTTCTGCAAGTTTCGCAGGAGAGCTTCTGTAAAGTTGGGAAGGTAGGAGACGAGGTACTGGCAGAAGTAAAGCTGCGAGGACGGGGCGTGAGTCGTGCTTGGGTAGCTCAGTTGGTAGGGTACTTGCCCGGGAAAGGCAAACGTACGGAGTTCGAGTCTCGGTCTGGCACACAGTTTTAATCTGCCAGGAAGTTTCATATCAGCGCACACTCCGCTGCAGAGTGAAGATCTCATTCAAGATTTATCCTTCGAGTAATGACAGGAGTTCAGGATGTTCTAGAAAGGGTAAAGGATCTAAGATGGAAATGACCGCTGACATAAAGAATCGAAGAAAGTGACAAGCTACAATTGGCACAAGACAGCAGGAGACAGACACTATGGAAACAGCGATTGAAATTGCATTTGTTAGCTAACTTACAGAGGTTTAATTAGCTGAACTACACGTATTATGTCACTTCGGTAAAAGTCAGTGTAGGTAACATCAACTATGGGAAAAGTGGTAAAAACTTCACTTTTTAAACTTGTTGATCTGACAGTCTTTAGTTGCTAGTAACACTACATTGATGGTCATTCTGAAGTCATATGTTTGTGCAAAAGAATGCAGTTTATGTTTTGTCGTTTTTCGTTCCCATGTGTTGAATCACTTTTACTAGACACTTCAGTAAATTGGAGGGAAACGGCTACGTACTTACACATAGACGTAAAGTTAAACTCTTTAATATAACCTGTCATCGGATGTTCAACCCACTATTTATAAAATTACTGACAACAATATTCTATAACACGAGTTATCGATTATCCACGGTGAAAAATATTTAACTCTGTGTTATGGTTATAAAAGACTTCAGAAGACGAGCGAAGGAAAGTGAAGTTCTTCAGTACATAAAATAGTTTAATATCATTTACGTTGTTTTTAAATCTGCCTTGTGCAAACACTGTTCATTTCTTTATAATCACCTAGACATGTCTGGATGAATAAAAAGAAATAATTACTGTTTGCATAACACGGATTTCAAAACAACCCAAATTTTAAATCACAAACACGAAAAAAGGATAAGCGGAGTTTCAAACCTGAGTCAGATGATACCCTCAAGGCCATGCCCAAAATTTATTATCACTATCTGAATGAAGCTGAGCTATGAAATGCCTAAAACAGTGTAGTGCCAGTTCTGTTTTTTCCACCCTGCACATAACGTGGGGATCGGGGCTCTGGTATCCGCTAGGCGGATGTTTTATTGCGTCTTTAAACTGCTTCGCCACTTGCTATGTTGTGCAAAATGGCGTTTACGCAGTAAGGAGAGGTATAGACTTTATTTGCAGTATGCTGTTTTAAACACGTAAAAGATAGATCGGCAAGTGTGCAGAAGGGACACGCTATGCAGGATCCTAGTTAGCATCAGAGGCAACTTACTTTCAAGCAATACGGTGGGCGAGACGCCGTGTAGGGTAGAGATGCCATTCGCGATGTCCATGTGGAATACTATCATTGTGCTCTGTCCAACGACACATGGCAAGCGTAAATTGTTGTTCGTAGCCGAACAGAGAGCACCAAAGTACCTTAGAACGAGAATAGCGAGCAGTCACACCAGGAAGAATGGCGCAATAAGCGCACACTCTTACTACAAGCGTTCCTGTTGGTTCTGATGGCCATTTTATATTGTAGTCACGAGTCGTGAGTACAACCGAAATAGAAACGTACGATGGAGCGAGTGCCAGGCGTTGGCATCATGCCGACTTCCTACCATAACGTTGTTCGTTGTTACTTTAGAAAAAAAAAATTGCTTTACTGTTTAGTGCTCAACGCGTATACGTCGACGAGGAGGAAACAAAGCCAAATGTGTTACATGAAATGACTATATTGTATTAAAGGTACTCAGATCAGGAAACAGTTTTCCGTTCACACATATACGGCGAGTAGGGTTAGCGATAGTACATACCGGTAGGTGATAGGCTACCTTCTCGCAGACTAAAAATTAAAACAGACAAGATGAAGTTGCCATCGTAAGGCCACCAAGGTAATTAAGTAAATAAATCCTCGGATATTGTAATGAATATTTTATTCCTAAAGTAAATTGAACATCATCTTTTGGATTTCACGACAGAAGCCATAAATATTCGTTGTTAATGAAATACTTAAAAATTAAATACGAATGTCATTGGTCCAATCAACGACACTGATTTCCTTAACTGGGCCAGGCAGTTTCCACGAATGACCTACAGTATAATAGCTGTTAAACAGTACAAACATCTGACTTAGCGTCAATACATTTCATATTTTTATTCTTAGGAGTTTTCTGTTGGCATTTGAAAATCCCCACATTTGACTGATTATCAAAAACACTTGAAAGGTATTGGAAAACATGCAATGAAAACCATATACTTAAATTTTGTTCATAGTGCCTCACGTAGGCCTAACAATAGACAAAATTTGAAGTGACTCATTCAAGGCAACTAGTACAGCATCGCTTAACAACTTCTAGTCTCTGTCCACAGCATGTAACTTTATACGGTGGATATGAAAAAATGGTGTGAATTGCTTCTACTGTCCAGAGAAATTTATCCCTATTACAGTGTCACTTCGACGTGGCAGTCGTTAATACTAGAAAATAGTGAAAACCTTACCTTCCTTTAGTGTTGTTTAGTGTCTCCATGGAACAAGTAACTACGAAGATAACGAATCTTTTGCGAGACGGGGTACGCTAAATGACTATTGCCAATATCAACAGAGAAATGAGCTGGCCCATCGATCGAGCCGTTCCATCCGTAGCAACCTTTATTTGTTCAGCAGCTCTCTTTCTCCAAAAGGAGAGATCACGTTATCCTTTGCATCTCACTTTAGTAGATACAGAAGTCTAGAACACTCACCGTTAATGAAATATTTAAAAAATGAATACATGTGTCATCAGTCCAATCAAAGTGACTAGTTCTCTTCATTGGGCCAGGCAGTTTCCATGAGTGGCCTGTAGCTAATAGCTGTTAAACAGATTAACATCTAAATAAGTATCAATACATTTCATATTTTTTTATTTTTAGGAGATCACTCTCCTTTTGAAGAAAGTGAAATACTGAACAAATAAAATAGGCCGGAAACGTTGTTTGTTGGCTATTACAACGCGATTTTTCACATTCTTCTGCTATTAGAAGATAAAGTACATGCAAACGACAAAGAACCTCCAAGCCATATATTGAGACTTTACAAGTGGATAATAGAAATATTTGAATGCAAGATATTGCTCCGAAGGAATCGAATTCTTCGAACACCTGAAGTGGACACTGCGATGTAAAAACTATCAATCGATGACATGTGAGAAAGAGAGATCAAAGTGTATGGCTACAGCGACAATCATTGGATTCTGCTTACCGTGACTAAGTAGCCGATCAAATCAGAAAATAAATTACCTGATCTAATTTCTAATAAAGCGACAATTACTTTCCGGAGCTAAAAGAGCAAAACCATATCTTTCGCTACATTATGCCGTCTGGTACAACAAACGTATATAGAATATTTGAATTAAAAACAGTCTTGGTTGCAATTTATTCTGTTATTAGCAACGTGTTTCGCTTTCGCGACGTATCTTCTGATACTTTTCAAATTTCCCTTTTACACCATTTTAAAAGCTAGCACAGAGCCGTTGTATGGTTTTTGAAATGACGTAAAAACTTTTCTTAAGATAATCTGAAGAAATCTCCCGAAGGCGAAACGCTTTGTTAAGACTGAACTGCAACCAAAACTGTTTTTAATTCAAATAAATTGGACGTCTTCATTTCTATAAAGAGGCAGTTACTTATAGGAAGTAAAACACTGCTGTAGGTCGTAAATAAACACGATATTCAACGCCAACGGGAAATGTAAAAAAAGAAAAATACGAGAGAAAGAATGATAAGGGTTTGACGCCATCTGCAGGAACAAAACGGCCTACTGCGAAGACACATCTGATTCATATCACTTCCACCACATTCAAATATCCGAAAAAGTAACTATTCGTTAGTAAATGGTACTTAGGTACCACATTGTACTTGGGTATTAATTCTTTCTGGAACACCTTCGTTTTGCTGATGGCAATGTATTGATAAATTGCAACAAATTAGAAGAGCAGATTTAAGAGTGAAACAATTTGTAACCAACGTATTAAAACGAAATGAGTACAAAGTAACAACGGAACCATAGAACCGTTTGATGAGTTTTTGTTTTAAGGCAGCTAAAGATACGACTGGATGGACAGCAAAAGAAATAAACAGACGAGTTCTTGACTGGTTCTGGAAAACGAATCATTGTTTTCAAAACTAAGCCTCCGATACACCTAAAAGTGTATCACTAATCCGACATATGAGAGAGATAGACATTTACGGCTGTGAGAAAAATGGGAAACAACTGACATTTATTCAGCGAGCAATGCGCACGTTGGTAATAAGTAAGAGAAATGGGAAACAAACAGATGGATATGGGAGAAGATTGGAGTGGAACGCGTAATTATGAAGATGAATTGGAGCTGAGTGGGGCTGCCAAGGGCGCAGCCACAGATGGAGCGCGAAAACTGACGGAGAAAAAACGAGAAAATTAGCCTTGAGAGATGCGTGGGTTCTGTTACCCCTTGTGCTCCCATCTTTTTCCAACGAGAAGAAGCCGATCCCTCGTCCCGTGTGTTGCGCCATGGCGTCTTATCTAAAGTATCACTTCGTCAACTAGTATTGTAAAGAAATGACAACAACCGATCTGGCCCATATCGCTAATGTGCTTTAAATGGCATTAGAGCATTTGGTTCACCCTAACACAGCTCGCTTTCTTCAACAATGGAGTTGTTGCTGCTGCTTCGCTACGGTACTGTACGATCTCAAAGGTCAGCGAGCGGATGCTGAAACAAATATTCTGTTGGACCAAACGTTGCGGTTTGTGCAGGCTGAGGACGAACGACAAGTGATTGTAGAGGGTTCAGGCTAAAAATGCGAGAGGAGTTTGTCATTTAGTTGCCGGCCGCAGTGGTCTAGCGGTTCTGGCGCTGCAGTCCGGAACCGCGGGACTGCTACGGTCGCAGGTTCGAATCCTGCCTCGGGCATGGGTGTGTTTGATGTCCTTAGGTTAGTTAGGTTTAAGTAGTTCTAAGTTCTTGGGGACTTATGACCTAAGATGTTGAGTCCCATAGTGCTCAGAGCCATTTGAACCATTTTGTCATTTAGTTGCCTGTCTAGTCAGTACTTACGCTGCTCGCAAGTTTCGAATGACACGTCTGCCGTGTAAAGAAAAAAGAAGCCTTCTATGCCTTATCAATAATATTGCGAAAGTTTTTTTTTATTTATTGGCTTTTGGTACATGTCTATACAGCCATCTCAACGATGGAAATGTGTTTCTACAGTTTGTTTTGACTATGCAGAGTACATATTAGTTTAATTCGTACCCTGGAACTAAGTTACATAGGCTTAAGAAAGGACAGATACTGACATAAAATAAATTTTACATCCAAAGTATAGGTTCGATTCCTGGCGGGGTCAGGGATTATCACCTGCCTCGAGATGACTGGGTGTTTGTGTTGTCCTCATCATTTCATCATCATCCAGGAAAGTGGCGAAATTGGACTGAGCAAAGATTGGATAATTGTACGGGCGCTGATAACCACGCAGTTGAGCGCCCCACAAACCACACATCATCATCATCACATCCAAAGTATAATGAAACATGTAAACAAGACGAAAATGTAGCACGGGATACATTGAGGTAATATGGTACACAATCCTATTTGTATCACAAAAAGAAATGACGAAACACCGTTGGAACCATTTTGGATATTTCCAATTCAAACCATATTAACTTCTATGCATCTAAATTAACCATAAAATGTTCCTTCGTATGTCCTGTAAGGAATTTTTTAAAAGCTGTAGATAGATATTTGTGTATTTGTACAGATCTATGAGTACCATCAAGGCAGAGCTTGAGAACAGTACACAATTACCCACATACATATACACTATGTGATCAAAAGTGTCCGGACACCTGGCTGAAAATGACTTACAAGTTTGTGACGACCTCTATTGGTAATTCTGGAATTCAATATGGTGTTGGCCCACCCTTAGCCTTGATGACAGCTTCCACTCTCGCAGGCATACGTTCAGTCAGGTGCTGGAAGGTTTCTTGGGGAATGGCAGCCCATTCTTCACGGAGTGCTGCACTGAGGAGAGGTATCGATATCGGTCGGTGAGCCCTGGCACGAAGTCAGCGTTCCAAAACATCCCAAAGGTGTTCTATAGGATTAAAAAAAATGGTTCATATGGCTCTGAGCACTATGGGACTCAACATCTTAGGTCATAAGTCCCCTAGAACTTAGAACTACTTAAACCTAACTAACCTAAGGACATCACACACACCCATGCCCGAGGTAGGATTCGAACCTGCGACCGTAGCAGTCCCGCGGTTCCGGACTGCAGCGCCAGAACCGCACGGCCACCGCGGCCGGCTATAGGATTCAGGCCAGGACTCTGTGCAGGCTCGATCGTGTTGAAAGACGCAATCGCCACCCTTGAATTGCTCTTCAACAGTGTGAAGCAAGACGGTGCTTAAAACATCAACGTAGGCCTGTGCTGCGATAGTGCCACGCAAAACAACAAGGGGTACAGGCCCCCTCTTCGAAAACACTATCACATCACAACATCACCGGTTCAGATTTTTGCTGTTAGTACTACACACGCTGGCAGATGACGTTCACTGGGCATTCGCCATACCCACACCCTGCCAGCGGATCGCCACATTGTGTACCATGATTCGTCACTCCACCCAACGTTTTTCCACTGTTCAGTCGTCCAAAGTTAAAGCTCCTTACGCCAAGCGAGGCGTCGTTTGGCATTTATCGGCGTGATATGTGGCTTATAAGCAGCCGCACGACCATGAAATCCAAGTTTTCTCACCTCCCGCCTAACTGTCATAGTACTTGCAGTGGATCCTGACGCACTTTGGTATTCCTGTGTGATGGTCGGGATAGATGTCTGCCTATTATGCTTTACGACCCTCTTCAACTGTCGGCGGTCTCTGCCAGTCAACAGACGACGTCGCTTTTGTGCTGTACGTGTCCCTCCACATTTCCTATCACTTCGGCGACAGTGGACCTAGTGATGTTTAGGAGTGTGGAAATATCGCGTAGAGACGTATGATACAAGTGACACCCAATCACCTGACTACGTTCGAAGTCCGTGAATTCCGAGGAGCGCCCTATTCTGCTCTCTCACGATGTCTAATGACTGCTGAGATCGCTGATATGGAGTACCAGTCAGTAGGTGGCAGCACAATCCACCTATTATAAAAGACGTATTTTTTGGGGGGCGTCCGGATACTTTTGATCACGTAGTGTGTGAGGAACATAGTGACATACATGTAGAGGCTGAGCGTTCGACATCCTGTTGAGTAGCACGTGGGAATGTAGTCAGTTACTCGTTATTTGGTCTTCTCTTTCGCACTGTAATTGCCAAGAGCATTAGATCAGCAGTGCAGGGAGCCATCCAGATCTGTATGTTGGCACTGTTAACGAGTTTGTACAGTATTTTATACGAAAGTTGGTAGTGGTTGTTCTGTGTGTGCGCGTGTGCGTGATGTGTGTGTGCGCGTGTGCGTGATGTGTGTGTGCGCGTGTGCGTGATGTGTGTGTGCGCGCTGTGCGTGATGTGTGTGTGCGCGGTGTGCGTGATGTGTGTGTGCGCGGTGTGCGCGGTGTGCGCGGTGTGTGTGGTGTGTTTAGTGGGTTTCGTACGGTCAGTATACAAATATGTAGCGCCTAATAGAGTTCCGAGACAGCTATACAGTGTTTATCAAGCACTAAACTTCACGTAAACAAACATATGCTCTGCCATTGATCATCGGCTGCATTGTTGAGGCTTCTGGAGCCAGAAGACCACTGTAAATACGCCTTACTTAAAGTTTTCTTTTGTTGAAATTACGTGAAGGTAGTTTTACGCGGGGTGTAGGTGGAGGGGGGGAGGGAGGGGGGTGTTGAAGATGGGCGTAGTCGCCTTGATAGAATTCCCAGGGTCGTTTGATCCCCTCGGTACGGCACTGCGGTACCCCAGATAGGCGTTGGTTTGTAGGTGGACCGACGATGCCTTCCCTGAGGAGATTAGAAGAAAAATCAAGACGGTAGCTTGACGTGAGGAAGATGAACGGCACTAGAAAACGTTCTACAGAGGTGTGGATGCGTGCACCAGAAGACCGTGAGGTAATACACGGGAAATGCAGAGGACGCTTTTATGAAGCAAGGAGTGTCAAAAGACGGATGATGAGTATGAAGGCTGTTACGTTGAACAAATAAAAAAAAAAAAATATTGGGCTATATCGGAAGCTACACTACCCAAAAAATGATGGTTCAAATGATTCAAATGGCTCCAAGCACCATGGGACTTAACATCTGAGGTCAGCAGTCCCATAGACTTAGAACTATTTAAACCTAACTTACCTAAGGACATCACACACATCCACGCCCGAGGCAGAATTCGAACCTGCGACCGTAGCAGCAGCGCGGTTCCGGACTGAACCGCCTTGAACCGATCGACCACAGCGGCCAGCTCTCAAAAAATGACTATCCGATAATCGCCTTTTCTACATTCTTTTCAATAAATTTATCTTGACCGTTCGCGACGACAACCTATTGCGTTAATTGCACTGCTGAGGTTTTTATGAGTTCGGTAAGTCCCAGACACCTACAACAAAGTAGCCAGTGATCCGAGTGAAACAAATTTCCTGTCATTAGGAGAAATACAGAGGGAACTCTTGTTATAGCTGTCTACTATCTGTAGCCTTAATGCCTACCAAAGTATTAGGGAAGCATCCTGTTTGAGACGACATGTAAAAACATTCGAAACCACGAATTAAGGATGTCACGGTATTCTGAAACGAAATTTTCTTTCAGTTTACAATTCCCAGCAGAATATTTAGATTAATCAACAGAGATTTTAAGTTATGTCTGAATTTAATATTCTAAATATGAATACATTTATACATATTACTAAATGAAAGTTCCACGTCGTGTGTTTCTGTCTCACTATTAAGGCTAATCTCACGAACTACTGTACAGATTTTGATACGGTTTTGACTAACAGACAGACTGAGTGAGAAGTAAGGTTGATACATAAAATTACAATTTGCCGGCCGCGGTGGCCGAGGGGTTCTAGGCGCTTCAGTCCGGAACCGCGGGACTCCTACGGTCGCAGGTTCGAATCCTGCCTCGGACATGGATGTGTATGATGTCCTTAGGTTAGTTAGGTTTAAGTAGTTCTAAGTTCTAGGGGACTGATGACCAAAGATGTTAAGTGCCATAGTGCTCAAAAAAAAAAAAAATACAATTTACAACCGTCACGCCAAACAAATAGTCCGGCCATCAATACTAACAAGGGGACCACACGACAAAGGAATTCTTGAAATTTCTTATATTCATGGTACGAGTACTCAAATTTTAATTTCCCAAAATATTTCGATATAACACTCAAAAATTCACGATTTTTATCGACTGACCGTGTGGCTATGTGGTAAAACTCTCGCAAGGCACGTAGGAGTTAAAGACTCAGTTACTGGCTGATGAAAATTTTGAAACGGAGTCGCATGTTCTATTAGCAATCCCGTGAAGTTTAAAATACTTGGAGGTGGAAACAAATCAACAGCCCTCGAGCCTGGTAATCGCTGGTTCGAGTCTCGTTGGGTCATTCGTTATTTTTGTCTTTTTTTCGTTCAGTTCCAATAACTGTGTCATCTAAATGTAACATTCATCAAATACATGCTAATTAACTAATATCTAATTACTGTTTTTATGAAAAACGCACGTCCTCTCATTTCTAATTAAATATCGCACACAAAAATCCCATGTTGACTGCAAAGTCCAATTTATAACTACTGATCTTTCATAAAAGATACTTTAAACAAAAAAATTAAATTATTTTTCATCCTGATTTATTTTGTGCTTCATGGAAATGTTCAGGAAATACCTACCTTTCTTTAAAATTTTACTATGACTGGGATGGAAGCTGTGGTACACACGTGGTAGGCAAGCATTGTACCACACATCCATACAACCTACTGAGAAAAACTGACCTTGGTTCAGCGTGCTAAACACTCGGAAGAAGCTCAGAGTCGATTTTCTCGCGAATTCTTGAAAGTTGCATCGAACAATTTGGGGGGAATAATATTTGGCTCTGAACGTCACGTACCACAAATACAGGAAAATATCTAAAAGCCGACGGCCGTCTGGTCACCTTGTCAGTGCTACCCGCAGACAGCTAGTACAGATCGCCAGTTCAGAAATATTTGTACCATCCGGATTTCTCTACTAACGAAATTAACGTCACAACAGGCTATCTCGCAGGTAAATGCCCCACAAGGAAGGACGCCAAATTGAAACTTCAGGCATCAGAGCATTATAAATTCCCACGGTCACAACGAATCTCAAGCAGTGTACCAGCGAGCAGTTTCAGCAAGAAGCACGAGCAGGGTGTCGTAAGAAAATCCCGGACAACTATGGGCGCTATTGCCAGCTTTCAGTAAAGCGCAAACGACTACACTCGAAAACAGTTGCCGGCTATAGGACTGCGACAACACTGATGCGTTGCCACAGAGATGTTTACAAAATCGCGTTACGTAATTGGTTGAAGTAGACCTGCAAAGCTGCCGCGCAGAGGCCGCTGCAACAAGTCAGCGACGTTCTTACGCCGTCCCGACTGCAGAGAAATACACAACAGTGGTCCGAAAGTGTGAACTGCTAGCTGGGTGGAGATTGTGACGATGTTGGAACGATTTTTCCTGGAAATCAGGTAAGTTGGAAACGGCAGCTGTGCAGACAGGGAGTAGTTCTACAAATTACTGGGTCCTATCTTAAGCAGTGTTATTGTTGATAATCGCGATACTTCTAAGGTTATGTTGAAAGTTTTAAGCACATACTACCCACAGTCGTTTGCGTGCAACAATTTTATTACACGTCACACGTACTATACCGCGTAAAGTTCATGCAGATTCCGCTCTAGCCTCCAAGATCTTTGTTTCTGAGTAAATGAACTTCAACGTAGACATACCAGCTCCACAGCTACAGTACTTTCAAGGAGGTTGATCAACGTATCTGTAATTTTCAGGATCACTTACAAGCGATATACAGGGTGTAGGCTACTTCCTGGAGAAAATATATGACATTGCTATGGAAGATCGTCACCCTGACAGCAGTCAGACTGCTCAGATAAATAGAAGTTTCATGTAAAAGGAAACATTTTAGACCTATCGGTTTTGTGTTTACGAAAAAGCTTAGTGCTCTATCGGTACCACGTTCGATGACTAACGCTTGGGGAAGGATTATTCAAAAGGCCGTCTGTAAGAATTCAAAGCTGATCCGAAGAACTTCTTGCAGTGTAACTGTAATGGAGTAATGGGCTTGTCATTATACGGCAGAAACTGGAAACGGTTGCAGAAGCTCAACATTTAGCGCGGAGCTGCTTTTAATACGGGGTGTTCAAAAAGTCTCTCCGCAGTTCCGTATGATTGTTAGCCGCGCGTGCCGTATGCCGCAGTGAATATACCGAAATGAAACTCAGTAAAATACAAGTTATTAATTTGTTGAATATTAATTTTTACTTACAAATTTTCACATTAAATGTTGAAAATGTCCTCTCCTGTTGTTGAATACACAATTCAATTCATTTAATCATGTTTCCAAACACGAGCTTCTGTAACAGAAGCAGTGAAAGTGGATATTGCAGTTTTCAATTCATCGATGGATTTTAGCGGTTTTTATAGACAGTTACTTCTGCTGCAACCCAGAAGAAAAAGTCCGGTGGTGTTAGGTCAGGTGATCGTGGATGCCAAAGTCCCTGTGAAATTATGCGATCGCCAACACCATCAGCAAGCAGTGACATTGAAACGCAAGCTGTATGCGCGGTTGCACGATCTTGTTGAAAATAACCGTTCAGTATTTCACTTAACACAAGCTCTCCTATGACTGGGTACAGAATACCACTGCAGTATCGTTGTGCAGGCGAACAATCATACGGCACGCGCGGCTAACCATCATACGGCACTGCGGAGAGACTTTTTGAACACCCCGTAGTTCCCACAACGAAATTCTGTTCCGAAATGTGGAAGAAAACCGAGAGAGATTTTATCAAGAACACCAGCGGCAAGACGCAGTCAGTACCAACGGGGGATCAGCACCGTCTCTGTTATAGTAATTGGTATGTGTCTCTCAACTGCCGATGACATTACTTCTTTGAATTCCAACGACATCTGGTCTACGCTTACATAATCAGACCAGAAGGCGTGGAGACGTCTCTTTGCTTTTTCCAAACATTTCACTGTAAACACAAGCTGGTTTTACAGTTTTACTGTTAGTATACATTTAGATCTGTACTACGTCTGCAACTTCTGAAATGCGTTTTTTCATCACGAGCCACATTTAGTTTTACTAGCTGGAATTTCGCCAATGGTAGTGTTTTCTTATCCGTTTTCTTCCTTATGGTGATGATGGCTGCATGCACGTTTCATTACAATATTCGTCCTCCTCGTTGTCGCAGTACAAACAAAATAAAAAAAGGGGAAGACCATAAAGGATGAGCAATGAACCTAAGGTTGAACGAATAAGGCGGCTGATTTGTCAACATTTCTCGGACGGCCAGTAACACAGACCAATGGCAACCGCGTAATGGACGGGAGGAAAGACCAGTTTCCCCAGTCCACACCACAGCTCTCCCAGGCATCTTCTCATCTGTCTACTGTGCAGTGCTTTCCATGATCTGGATTCGCAATGTCATCCGTAATTATACTAGCGACAGGAAAGATCATGTAAGAATAACATTCCTTTTCCGTTTACCTGTATTTACATTCATTTTAGAAATGACAGTATTTTCAGCCTGGTCTGTTGTTAAATATATTTGTTCATGATCGCTATTTCGTCCTGTTATGCAGCTATGGAGTGCGTCAGTGCCTAATCGTTCCAAACATGGCTGACACGAGGGCACCGTCCTTTTAAAAGGAACTCCATGGTGAGCTGTCTCTTCAGAATGGCGTAAAAGGCAGAATAAATACATTACCAGCCCAGGCGGAAAATATTGTCATCTCTAAAATGAGCAATAGTGTTTCGGAATTAGAGACTGTACGAATGTGACACGAATGGAAGGAGTTAAAACAAGTTTGTTCATTATTTGGCTTTAGTATGACGAGGTTGCCCTGAGTGCCAATCTGAACAATGATTCCAATAATTTCTTCGATTTTTGACCCACAGCCTGTACAAAAATTTTAAGTGAATCCATTTGTCCATTATTAGGCGGTATATTTTATATTATAAGAACTAACTACTGAAATTTGACACATGGCCAGAGGTCTTTGATCACCACCATTCGTGATATCAAATACTACTGGAGTCGTGGTTATCTATACGTTACAGAAGGAGACTAGAAGTTTAGAAGTTCGCGAAAGAATCCACATTAAATCTGCCCGTATCCTTTTCTGCATTTTTCAGTCTAGAGCCATGTTCAAACTCACACCTCCTGGCAATTTAACTGGATTCTTGTGACTGTCCTTTCATGACTAGTTCCTGACAGCAATCCTCGTTGATCGGCCAGCTGTTTTTCTTGTACATTGTTGTCGTAATGGTCTTCCTGATCTTAGTCTAAGATATCCAGCAAATTGTTTGATCCTTTCCAACTGACTGTCCCCGTCATCCATATTACCTTAGAGACTTACTCGAACGCGAGAAGCACATCATCTTTGGAACCTCATGCTCTTATCTAGAAACATTTAGGGTAACCATTACCTACGGCGGCTTATGATGTGTAGGTAACGTATACAGCCAGGTTAAGCATCTAGGAAAGAATTGCGACATTTCATATATTGAACGGTGCTGGTATGAACGCCGGGTTAATTTTCAATAGTCTCTGTATGTAAGGAAACTACTTTATTGGCACGTAAAGAGAAAAAACACCTTCAGAATATCAAGTAAGGGAGAAGAACGTAAGGTACGTTTTGGAATGTGTCATATGCACATGAGCCCAAATTGCCTATACAAGTATGTTCTCTCTCAGTTGATATTCTGAAGACGAGTGAATTCTAGACGCGCCAATAAAGCAGTGGCCTTACATCTAGTGACTAATAAATACTAAGCCATCGTCAGTATCAGCATTGTTCAAAATTTTAAATTTCATAGTCCGCAGCTCGTGGTCGTGCGGTAGCGTTCTCGCTTCCCGCGCCCGGGTTCGATTCCCGGCGGGGTCAGGGATTTTCTCTGCCTCGTGATGACTGGGTGTTGTGTGATGTCCTTAGGTTAGTTAGGTTTAAGTAGTTCTAAGTTCTAGGGGACTGATGACCATAGATGTTAAGTCCCATAGTGCTCAGAGCCTTTTTTTTTTTAATTTCATAAAACGGGAGCGTACCTCTTGCGTGACAACATGTCACACCTTGAAAATGCGACAGCTGATCGAGAGAAGTATTCGACCATTCGTCGAGAAATTTTAGGGATTTACGTACTGGTAGATAAGTCGATGCGGGACAGAAACATTCAACTCAGAGCGTAACGTCGATCAGTCAATGTGTGGTCAGAATTGTGGTTAGAGTTATTTCAAAGTTACGAGTCGTTAAAAAATTTGGATGAATAACAACATTTCCATTTTTATCTTAATTCCATCTTTCGTAACAAATTCGTAAAACTTTTGAATTCTACTGATGGTTATTAATGTGCAAGCTTTGTTGCGTTTGAGATATTTCATGCCGTGAGGCGCTGTGCTCAATGAATTCAAATTTATGTTAGTTTCAAAACGTTTTTAAACATATTAACACTTCTACATTTATTTTTATTTGTTTTTTTCGCAACAAATTCGTAAAATTACTGAATTTGACTGTTGGTTATTCATGCACCAGGTTTGTTGCGTTTGTGGTATTTCATGTCGCAAGGCGCTGTCCTCGGCGGCATGGACATCACCTGTGACTTCTTTTTCATTTAGTTGACTCTCATTGCTAGCTAATGGCTAGCATCATTAGCGAATGACATGAAATTCCAAGCTGGGCGGATGATGATCATCTCGGATTTTTTGCAAAGCAGTTAAGTATGGACTGTGCTGCATTCAACTTACCGAGGCCGTATTAGGACCATATTAAATAAGAAAATGTTAACAGTGTGACAAGACTGCATCATGACGTAAAGTGGAGAAGTTTCTATCAAATTGCTCCATCCATTATTTTTACATGGAGTGATCGTTCCTGGGCCCACAACTTTCGCGTGTGTGGGTCAATGCCTCTCGTTAGTTGTATGCTGTAACGTAACGCATTTTAGAATACCTATTGTTAAAGGTTGCAGGGATATCTGGGGTTAAGGCGGACCAGTTTTACGGGTTAAACCCGACGTCCACCGTTATGGAGAGGAACAGGCGCGACACGAGTGTCGCCTCTCCCCGTCCCATCCCTGAGAGTGGATGGGTAGGTAGGTGCGGCGACCGGTTCCCGCCCCTCCGCGAGCGCCCCGGGAATCGCCTACGCACGGCGGCTCGGCTCGGCGCGGCGCGGCGCCGCGCGCTCTGGCGTCTGTCTCGGCCGGCGGCCAGCAGGCTACTGTCTGCAACTGCCACACTTCGGTAGCTGCGGCCCCCACCCCAGCTGCTACCGTGCTGCGCGCGCATCCTCCCCCACCACCGCCTGCGGCCAGTCGTGACCGGTAGCTGGCCTGCGTGTAGTATCGCTGCCACAGCTACTGGTCTTGCGCCCAATCAGCTACCGGGCTTACGCCTCGCCATTGGCTACCGGGCACCGCGTCGGCGCCGGCCGGTGGAGGGGGCGCGATCTGGGCCAACCCGCGGCTGTCGGCGACTGGCTACTGGTCTTCCGCCGCGCGCGAACGCCAACGCCAGCACTGAGCTGCGCGCCTGTACACCGCCCCTTCTCCTCCTGCAAGTGACGCAGCTTGCGGCCTACAGGGTGCGTAACAAGTTCATTCAGCGACCGCTGCAATGTACTAATCCGCACCAGGAGAAACCACAGTAGTTTGTAGCCATGTCACCTGGAGCCGATGCAACAGCCTAAACTCACCACGCGAACATTGAGACGGTTGGTGTTTGCGGCAAGGGCTGCGCTGCTCTTAATGCGCATGCGCGCAGGTCATTTTCCTTATTCCGTGTCCCCTCGCTCCTCTGACAGCGGACATCCCATGGAGCGACCATAGTGTGCATGTTGTCTACACGCTAATAATGGTAAGTGCTTTTCATGTTTTAAAATTATTTAAAAAAAATTTAATTTAGTCTTTTTCCTGTCTGGCGAAAGGTTCGCTAATTATAGGCAGCCAACCAAACTCAATATGAACATTTTTTTTCTTTTTTTTTCTGCGGAACCCAAGACACTACAGGTAGTGTTGTGCTTTCACACTCGTGGGCTATTCCCACTTACAACAAAACTATTAGATTCCAGCGTAACTTACACTTCAGTCTAAGTTAAAAATCAGTCTGCCAGTACAACCACGTTCCTAGCTTCCACATTCCTTGGCTTCGCCAATTAAAACCGAAGCATAAAACTTTGAACATAGCTGCTAAGGTTCAGTGACCGTATCAGAATTATGTTAGAACAAATAAGCCCTCGGTCACAAATATTAAGTCGAAATTGACCAGGTTTCCACGCTACTATGAGCGTCATCTTCAGAATTAAACTAACTGTTCTAAAACATATTAGGTATATAATACATTAATAAAATTAAAGTTTGTACTGACTGTAAAGAGATGCAGTACTTACAAGTCACATTTTGAAAAATCTAAGCATCTCATGAATAGTTGTAAATAAGATGTCGAGCCGCTAAGGGCTGCTCGTACTTGAGTGAACAAGGGTTACAACAAGACTCCACAATCCTGAAAATCATAAAGGCAAAACAAATTATCATAAAAACATGACTGGTCGCAGTTTTTGAAGCTTTCAACATATATGAAAACTAATTCCTACTAACACATGTCGCAGAGTACATCACACTGTGCTACACTGCTAAATAGGAAACAAATTCTTAGTGTGCCTATACGCTACCTGCGAAAAGCTATAAGTTGACCTTCTATACCATTAACAAGTATTTGGTTGCGCCTACAAAAACTATGAAACATTAAATATCCCAATCTGCCCCGAGTTCCGCTATATTGCTTTGTTTAGCATGACTAGATCCAGACCTTTATATCCTCTGTTACAGGGCACCATAGAACTGTATATACATAAACATTTGTAAAGTACAGTTTCTCAAATTCTCTGGTTGATTCCAACGATAAATACTGATAGTTGGAGGTACAGGTACGCTTCACTCCAGTTGTGACTCATGTAGAGAAAATTGTCTCTGGTGTTGCTCCGCATGAATTTCCATTGTAGTTCGCAAAGGAGTATATGTTTCAGTAGAAACTGCATTTTCATATTACCAGTCAATACTTCATATCGTGGCAACTGTTGTCTTGAGAATGCCAATACAACATATAATTAAGTGTGGATGTGGTTTTAGTGTCATAAGTTTTGGTCGTTCAAGTGCACGGATCTCAGTTTTAAAACAACGATAATAATGGAAAAGCTCCGACATAGCCGTCAATAAAGACAACGGTCCAGGTCCTCCAGTCAATAATCACAAACAAACAGTAGTCGTTCTATCGACTTCACTCCATAACGAATCTCTTGAGATCTGAGTAAAACGGAAAAAGCCTTACATTAGGCTCAATCAATCCTGAATCGTCTTAGGATAATATAAGGCTGCTTCTGTTTTACTTAGTCCTCAAGATCGTCATTATGGACCAAAATCGAAACACTGTCGACAATTTGTTTGTGATTATTTGACTGGAATCAAAGACATTAACTGCAGTTGTCGAGAGTTCGAATATTCACCTCTTGTGGATTCTATCGTTTTTGGTGCATACGTAGCCGAAACCGTAGGGAAGCAAAACATGAATGAGGCTTCAGTCTAGAAAGTGATTTGAGAATCACTAAGGAACGCACACTAGAGACTGCCATAAGCACTTTCCAGCATTTTCTACCGTTGTTATTGCTGTTAGATATAAGGCTGCGTTTTTGAAAAATTTGTAAGTATTTCGTGCTATACACATTTCAGTAGGCCTACTGTGTAACATATTAAACCTACACATCTAGACTCTATTGTCATTTCTTCAGTTAACCTAGAGAATGCTACGGTGAGCAAAATGCAACATATTTGTAGAACTAGTGATGTGACACGTGGAGAGTTAAGCCATATTTAGTCATGCACTATCGTGTACCTTGCAGCGGAGGAATATCTTTTACCATGGAACGTGTGTATCTTGCAAATAAACTGAGATTCTTTAAGGTCTTAACAATTTTAACAAGCATCTTTTGCTGGCCATTTTCTCAGCGGCTTTATATAAATTACAGTGGTTCAAAAGAAAACGCCTTTTGAGTGCTGCATGTTAAATTTTTTGTTTTTATTTATCTTGTACAATCAGGCGCGTTTCGGTTTAATTACAAGGCATCTTCAGTGGATGTCAGATCAGCGTTTAATTCATTATTTCTAAGCCAAGCAACTTTCTCTCTGGTGAAAAACTGGTTAAAGGTTAGCACGTTTTCTCTTTTTTCCCATATTTTCAACGTATTTAAATCTAATTGCCATTTAAGGGACAGAAATGAAAAGGGCAAACTTTCAACTAATTTGCGGCTGCAAACGACAGAGATCCATGCAAACAAAAATAAAAATGGTTCAAATGGCTCTGAGCACTATGGGACTTAACATCTGAGATCATCAGTCCCATAGAACGTAGAACTACTTAAACCTAACCAACCCAAGGACATTACACACATCCATGCCCGAGGCAGGATTCGAACCTGCGACAGTAGCGGTCACGCGGTTCCAGACTGAAGCACCTAGAACCGCTCGGCCACTCCGGCCGGCTTGCAAACAAAAATATGTGGTACTAAGGTATATGTTTCTGTTAATAATGTTATGAATATAAACATTACGTTATTCTGTTGGTGCATAAGTTGTTTTGCATGTTAATATTCCGGTTGCTATGGGTTATTTTAGTTTATCGATTGTCTTTTTTATTTGTAGTTCACTGTAGCTCTTTGAGTTTACATGTTGTCATTTTGATATTTGGTGATAGTGATAGGAGCTGTTGACGCTATAAAATCACGTGGAGAAATTGGAACTTTTCGGACATCTTGTTTTGTCTGATTTGAATAGAGTGGTGACAGCAGCGGAGGCAGCGAGAAACATTTGCATTGTGTATGGACACAGTGCCGCTGTAAAGAAAGCGGCAAAGAAAATGGTTTCTCTTTTTGAGGAGGATCGAGTTGACATCAGTAACTCTCCACGTTCAGGAAGGCTTTCGTGGTATGATGAAGTGTGTTTAAAGCCATTAGTACACAACTAGACAAGTTAGCATTCTCGAGAACTGAGAAATGTTATGTACTGTAATTATTCCCCTATCGTGCGATATTTGCATGCATTTAGGAAGGTTCAAAAATCGGATGGATGGGTACTGTGTGCTCTAAGCCAAAATCAACCCAATATAATGCCAAAACTATAAGTTTTATATATTATCATACAAAAATTTTACTTTTTATTTGACAGAAAATAAATGAACCCACTGATGAGCTGGAACTTTGCCGATACACTTTTGAGTGCTAAGGAACAAGATTTTGTATTTTCTCAAGGCACAAACAATTTTCCATAATTATATGTTAGTCATACATTGGTTTATAAAATGTACGTTAATTCACCATTATGTAAAGTCATTTTAATAGTACAGTAAGATTTGCAATGTTTGCTTGTAAATATTAACAAATTAACTAATTTTATATCACATCTCATTTATGTGCTTGTATTGCTAACATATTAAAATTTTCGATACTGATATTATCCTTTAACGATTAATCACAAAGTAATTATTACTTTGAATACTCTCTGATGTACCAGTGGATATGCGCTTAGACACTGACTTTTTATCAAAAATTATTACTGGGGATGTTCGAATCGCCTGGGAATGAAAGAGGCGTAACGAAACGTTCGCAAAGAGTGGGACTACAAACAATGGACTAATTGAAAACAGTGGGCAACATCCTCCATAACTGTTGTTAACTAATGGAACCGCTCGAATGGACAAGTCAACTTTGAAAGCAACATGAACGAAAAATACAAAAATATCCTTTCTATAACGGCACAGCGTTATCGATGCAAATTGCTGTTGTCTAAGAATCTAAAATATTAAAACTGCTGGCGAAGACTTGTAGTTGTGCAATACTACCAAGGTGAAAAAAAGCAACGCTAATTAGCATGCTGAAAATTTATTGTGTTCGTAAATAAATTACAGGGAATTGCGTCACCACACGAAATCTGCGGAAAGAGGTTTGTCGTAGTGTCAAATTAATTAACGACATCGGTTACGACTATTTTGTCAGCAAGAAATCTTGTTCTCTGTAATTTATATTCGTGGTCTTGACTGTGCTCATGCCCACATTTACGTCTTTATCTATGAGAAGTGCGTGGTAGTGAGTAATTTTTGATGTTCCGTAGATTAAGAGTTCTTAGCGTTCCATTTACAGTTGGAGCGTGGGAAGACTGCTTCAACCTGTCTGTGCGAGCTGGTATTTTCGTAATTTTATCTGCCCTGTCTCTACGGAATACATACTTAGGAGGCTCAAAAATATTCACGGTTCAGTTTCTTAAGCAGGTTCTTGTCAGATATATGGAGTCTCCGGTTGCCTGTTGGTTGATATTTTTTCGACGTTTGTGCTACACTCTCTCATCAGTCCGTCAAGCCTATGACTGTTCGTGCAGCCCTTCTTTTAAGTTGTTGTGATGGTGTTTAGTCCGAAGACTGGTTTGATGCAGCTGTCCACGCTATTCTGTGTTGTGCAAGAGTCTTCATCTTCGAATAACTTTCCGCAACGTACATCCTTCTGATTCTGCTTATTGTAGTCATCACTTCGTCTCTTCCAACTCTGTTTATTCCTCCCCCCTCCCCCACAGCCCCCATCTCCGCCACATACACACATCCTTTCAATACCAAACTGATGTTTTCTTGCGTCTCACAATATGTCCTATCAACCGATCCCTTCATTAAGGGCGTACATGCAGTTGTTGCACAGTAAAGATAGAGTACATTCTAATTTATGTACGTCAAAAAATACAAGAGACAGTTTCAGGTAATTTATTGAGTGAGGAAATATCCATATAGACACTAGTAAGAGGTCGCTTGGATAAATAAATAGTTTGCAAACGTCTCGGTTAACAATTAAAATTTAGTCTTGCAACAATGTAGATTTTCTTGCTTTTCTTGATAACAAGTAATGAACATTTTGCATTTATTAAAACTGGATTTTGTAGCTAGAACACTCACTAGGATCATCAAGTCATTCCTGCTGGAGCCTGTTTTATAATAAATCGAGTTTCAATCACTTTTAGTACTATTTGTTGTCTATCTAATATCTGTAACTTAAAAAGTCTTCAGTTTTCAGCAAGAATTCTGGTGTATGTTGCAAACAATCGTAAGTGAAATTTCCTCTGAAAATTGATTCTTAATTCACACAAAAAGTTATCTGGGAAACTATTTTGTAAATATACAAACTGAGAAAGTCAGACTTGAAGTTTTAAAACCGCTTTCCTGTGACGTAGGATGCTTTCTGAGAAATATTGCTGCCCGGGTAAATAGTATACTCCTTGCTCTTCTTCTTTCCTCGCTTAATGTTGTATTTTAAGCCTCTTTCCTGCTTTCCTTTTCTCCTTTGTGCATAATTCTGCCCTTTCTTTAAGAGTTTATTCTGTGAATATCTTAATTCTTCAAAAACTCTGTCATGGTTTACCCCGCAGGTATTTTAAGTCTCTCTGTAAGTTTTAATCTGCCATCGAGTCCATTATTAGAAGCAACCACCGCATCACAAGTCTCTGTTTCACTATTCTTCCTCGAGAAAGCGATTCATTGGATATAGATTTCAAATTTTAGAATGAAATGACTTATTAGCATATTGGGTGAAGCCACCCACGTACCGTTTTATTTCCTTACAAATTAAATCAATATTGTGCATCAAATTTCCACTATTTGCTATAGGTTCCGTGGAAGTGAAAAGGGTTTTCACCTTTCTGATCAATGAACTTAGTGTATGGTTATAATTATTAGCATTTCTTAGCAAATTTCGCCTTTTTCATTTTATAACATGCACTGAGCTTCTCACTTCTAAATCAAAAAGAATCGCCTCACAAATAGCTCTGAAACAAGTGTAGCAAGTGGTCTGCATACTCAAAAACACAGCACAATTCAAGCAACAAACAGCTGTAGCTATTGATGGACCGAACTATGCCTAAAAAGTATGAAAAATTTACAGTGCTGTTCTGTGACACAGAAGTATGAGAAATACTTGTCCAAGTTAAACTGACAGCCAGAAAACTAACAGTTAGGAACTAATGAATGAAGTGGGATTGGAACATTCAAACAGAAAATCTACACCAATATATATGTTCGTCTGCAACTCTGCAACCAATAAAGATTTTGTGCTGAAATCTCCAAGAACTCAAAGGTAAAGGAACGAAGAATTTTTGGGGTCAAATACTGAAAATAGTCATTTTTTGAGCCCAGATAACTAACTCTTCCCATCTGCCACAAATTTCTTTTCTCCCCAGTTTTATTCAGTACCCCCTCATTCGTTATGCAATCTATCCATTTAATCTTCTACAGTCTTCTATAACGCCAAATTTCGAAAGCATCTATTCTCACCTTGTCTGAACTTCTTATGGTCAACATTTCGCCTCCGCATAAGGTTACACTGCAGCCAAATATCTTGAAAAAAGACTTTCAAACACCTAAATTTATATTCGATGTTAATAAATTTATCGTCTTCAGAAACGATTATCTTGCCCTTTCCAGTCTATTTTGGCCATCCTCACTTACTTTACTGTCCAAATAGAAAAACGTCATCTACGATCTTTATTGTCTTTGTTCGTAATCTAACATCTCCTTATTTAATTCGCCTGCATTCCATTATACTTGCTTTACTTTTGTTGACATTCATCTTATATCCTTTCTCCCTGACACAGTCCATTCCGTCAACTGCTCTTCCAAGTCTCTGACAGAATTATGTCACTGGCACACCTGAAATTTTTTATTTCTTCTTCTTACACTCGATACACCTGGCAAATCCGACCAGATTGGGTTCTACAGATTTGAATAGCGTTCAGGTGTAAATTATGCAAGTGTTTCGTGAACAATGTCTTTTTCAAATAAACACCAGTCTCCCTTTATCAAATAATAAATCGCATACAGTCTTTTGCCATACCTACAACAGAATCTGTGGGGTCGTCCCAAGACTGACAGATCAGGACTCATTAAGGCTATAGTCAGAGGACACCTTGTTTCTAAGTTCCACGAAGTTCATAACTTCACGTTTCTCTTCATATCAGTGATCTCATCAGGCTATTTTTTCGCAATCTAGATGGATATCCCACAGGAATACATCTGCTGTAGAAGGAGTCGATATGGCAGAGAATCGGGAAATTTAAGGAAGTCTAAAAACACCAATTACATTGTGACTAGTGCCAATGCGCGTGGTTCAATGGCCGAGTGCAAGTCTCAATTGAACCCCACTTCGGCGACTTACGTTTCCCTATTCCACTCCAGTCATCCAACCGGAGAAAGAGAATCTACAGTTTAATGTGGAATTATGTATCATTCCTGGTGAGTCTTCACATCGTTGAAACGTGAAGGTTAGATTAAAGACAGATTAAAAATTTCCTTCGTCCGGCAGGGATTCGATCCTGTGATTTCTCACTTTTTAGTCACGCACTTCATCACTAGAGTTCCAGGCCACACATTACGGTGGTAGTAAACTTTTAGTTTTTACTGATATAAGCAGAGGACCTATGTTTGTAAGCAATGCCTTTTTTAAAGCTGTTCATCCTCTTTTACGACGGCAGTCAGTAAATGTGTAAAGATAGCCTTGTAAGCTGAAAACCAGTTCTAAAAGTAAACTGATATTGTATTATAGAACTTTTATAGTTTGTATTTTTTTCATTTATAAACATGCTATTTTTCCACCAACAAGTAACAGAACAATGCATTAAGATAACCCAGATTCAAAAAATGACGAAAATGTCGTCTTTGATTTTTTTCTACATTAAAATAGTAGACTTCCCTCTTTAGAAAAATTTATGTATTTTGTATTAGCTTAACATTAAATATTTGTAAGTTATTTTCTAAAATCATGCTGAAAATGTCTATATCATCATATTCGCTAAAAGAATTTTTTTCATTCAGACTTTCCATTAATTCCACAGACAATGAATCCGCGGAGCATGTTCCCACTGCAGGTGAACGTGGTGCTACAGGCAATTCTTTCCGCTTCAGACGGTGAGTCTGCAGGATAACGCGTTACTTTTGCTGTTGGTTTATAAACTACACTGTTACTCCAGTGTAAACACATAGAGATTCAGAAATGTTTTTAAAAAGAAGATATTTTTTCAAAAGTCAGTATCAGACAGGTCTCTGAAAATTTACTTTATAACGTCCATGACAGCTTTTTGTGGACTATGCTATGTGTATGAATCCGCTCTTATCTTGGCATCTACTGTACTTTCACCAAGTCTTTGAGCCTTTTGAACATAATCCAGCGAAATGTTCAGTATTTGTATTCAGTGTATATTATGCAGTGCACATTCGAATTAGTGATGTTGCGGTAGCACGTAACAAAGGAAAAATTATTATTCATTGTCAAGTGTTCTGGAAAATATACGACCACAGTAAATTTATTCATAGACAATGAGAAAAAGAGGAGTAGTTCGATAGGCAATTTAGACAAAACGACAAAATCTGCTGAAAGAAGAGTAGGTGAAGAGTTGTCTAGTGACTCAGAAAAAGCTGCCTACTGTCTAGGAAATCTTTAAGCTGTTACTGAAATTTTAAACACCGTTTCCTGAAAATGTACTTTTTCGCCATTTACGACAGATATTCATATGAACTACTATATAAGAGATGAAAGCCTGAAACTGTCAGGGATTTTATAGCTTGTCAGTTCTTACATTGTATCATAACCTTTTCATAAACTAAAAAAAAAATCTGTGCTAACAGAATATGGGTATAACTTACTTTTAATTTTTCCTTATCTTTAGAGTAATTACCAATATATTGAATTCCCATTGACATGAGGTTCTAATTGTACCCAACAAGTTAATGGTTCAAATGGCTCTGAGCACTATGGGACTTAACATCTGAGGTCATCAGTCCCCTAGAACTTAGAACTATTTAAACCTAACTAACCTAAGGACATCACACACATCCATGCCCGAGGCAGGATTCGAACCTGCGACCGTAGCAGTCACGCGGTTCCGGACTGAAGTGCCTAGAACCGCACGGCCACCGCGGCCGGCCCCAACAAGTTAGCCTACTCCAATAAGTATGTCTTTATAGTGTATGTGTCGGTGGGGAAATAAACCTTAAATTTGTCATGACAAGAGTAGGAAAGACCGAATGCCCTTAAGATGTGAGTGATACGATACACGTACATTTACATTGTTACTGTGCAACTGACATGTTCAGCAGGGGATTCATAGAACAGCCCTCAGACTATTTCTCTACCGTTCCACTCTCAAACAGAACGTCGAAAAAATGAAGATAAAAATATTTTCGTGCAGGTGATCAATCCCCCTGTCGAGAAACTGATATAGCATTTGGTGGAGAGAGTAGACGAAGGTAATTTCACGAAAAGATATACCCGCAAAGCGTAACACCTTTGTTTTAATGTTTACCACTCCAGCACGCTTATCACATCTGTGACACTATCTCCCCCATTTCGCGATAATACAAAAAGAGCCGTTCTACGTTGAATCTATCAGATGTGCTCCGTCAATCACGAAGCTAGTCGCATAGCTGACACGATATTTCATAGGACTGAATTTCATTAGAAGTCGCCTATCAGGAACGGTATCAAAATCGTTCTGAAAATCTCAAAATATGAAACCAACTTGAGATCCCTTCTCGATAGCATTTATTACTTCGTGTGGATAAAGAGCCAGTTGCGTTCCACAAGAACGATTTTAATCCGTGGTCATGTATCAGTAATGTGTTACATCGAGGTCTTCCACAATGCTGGAACACATTTCACATTCTAAAACCCTATTGCAAATCGGTTTCAATGATCTGGGTCAGTAACTCAGCTTCTATTTCTATTTTAGGATTCCGTGCCTTAATCGGTGAAACCTGAACCCTTATATCCTCACTTTGTTGTCTGTCTGTCTGACTGTTGAAAACCCTTTTTCTCAGGAACGAGTAACAGTATCAAGTTGAAATTTATGCCACATATTAAAGTCTGTGGTCCTTTGGCGGTGTAAAACATTGAAGCTTCTATGTTAATTTAATCGAAAGATACGGTCATTTGTATCGTGTATTTGGTTATTCTCAAATTCATACCTCAAAATCAGTAGGGTACTTACTTTTGATACAGAAACATGAAATTTGTCCAGAAGCAAGGTTTCACAGTACAACTAAAGGAAAAAAGCCTAAAACTGTTATTCTGTAGTAATATTATACGAGAAAATTAATTCTTTTGCTACCCTACTTTAAACTTCAAACTTTTCTTAAAGTCGTGGAATCCCCAGGACCGATATCTCGCCAGTATCAATGTCGATAAGAGGCAAAAATCGTCGGCATTCTCGATTTCCGAGACGACTGAGACCTCCCTGTACATAAGTTTGTATGGAACCTATAGTGTATCGTTCAAACGTACAACGCCCGCTGAAAGCTAACGTCTATGATTATATGATTCTTTTTGACGATAACTGAAAGCTCAATCAGTAATAAGTTTGCAAGAAAAGAAAACAAACAACAATATTTTAAACTTTACTTTTATTAAATCCAGAAAATGTTATAAGTGCTCTGGACAAAAGCGTTCCGTGTCATGTAATAATTATTATTAGAATTACACTACATTGTAACTTACTGAACTTTTATATTACATGATTTGAGCTGCTTCTCATGAACATTATGGAAGTTGCAATACATAGCTATTTTCTAAATAATGACAAGAAGTTAATTTATCACTGATATGAAAAAGTATATTAGTTGTAATATACCGCTGCTCCACGTATGTCAAAAATACAGTTGCTAATGAATAGAAAATAATTTTGGTTCTCTAAGTAGTGCAATACAGAAGTACTGAGAAGAAAAGTTATTATTTAAAAATCTAGGCGACAGGATCCAAGCAAATGAGAATTTTACCTTATTCGCGAAAGCAAGATTACTACGCAAGAACTTTGTAAGAGAACAATAGAAACTTTGCGGACATTCACTAGGTCAACAACTTTACTTCCGCCGTTTTTTCTCGAAGTTCAGGGCATTATTGTGAAAAACTTCCAAAAAAAATATGATTCATAGTATTGCCCATCGCTGGCCACTACATTTTCCCATCTTTCGGGTAGCATATGAATCCCGTGGCAGAAAAACTAGGCATGTTTTGTGGGGGATCCATGAATCAATTCAATTTTGCACTTTTTCATATGACCGGAAGTGCTGGTCAGCCAGACTGTATGCCACTGATCGAAGAAGATGGTAGTCAGAGAGAGCAACGTATGGAAAATACGGTGGGAGGGATAGGACTTCTCATTTCAACGTTTCCATGTATATTTGGACGGGTTTTGCGATATGGGGTGGAGCACTTACCTGCTGCAAAATTACCTTTACGTGTCTATCGCTGTACTGTGGCCGTTTGTGTTTCAGTGCCGGGCTCGAACGCATCAGTTGCTTTCGATAATGAAGTCCTGTGACTGTCTTCGTCTGTTCCGGTAGCTACTAAAACGTTCTGTCCTCTTCCGCCATGCCGGTCTTCGACATCAAAATCATCGTTCTCAAGGCGTTGAAAACATTCTCTGCACGTTCTTCCACTAACAGTTCCCTCACCATTGGTCTTACCAGCATTTTAAGAGTCACAGCCGCAGATTTCTTCATGTTAAAGCAGAAAATTAACACTTCCCACAAATGGCGAGAAATGGGTACCTAAGTTGACGTACTTAATCGAGAATAACCTTATTATGCAATCACAAATCGACTAATATTTTAATGGCATTATGTTTACAGATGCCTAAGTTTATTGTATTACACCTATGATCAACCACCCGAACAGCAGTTGTCGCTACTGTCGTCTATTGCAAAACGACCGAAGCAAAGTTGTAGACCTAATAACTAACTACATGGATCCTAAACATGACTCATAGATCAATTGTAACTACTTCTGTGACACATGTCTAACCTTCGAGGTCAGTTAAACGTTTTATCACTATCCTTACCGCTTCTGCAACAATACAGTATAAACCCTCATTGAACAAAAAAATGGTTCAAACGGCTCTGAGCACTATGGGACTTAACATCTGAGGTCATCAGTCCCCTAGTAATTAGAACTACTTAAACTTAACTAACCCAAGGACATCACACACATCCATGCCAGAGGCAGGATTCGAACCTGCGACCATAGCGGTCGCGCGGTACCAGACTGTAGCGCCTAGAACCGCTCGGCCACTCCGGCCGGCCCTCATTGAACAAAATAGACCTTAAAATAAAGCTACTTCATCAACATGCTCTGGTTCTTTTCGAGAAACACTGTTGAGAAATTTTAGAGGACCGGCATTTGAAGCTGACTGCAGAACGATTCTGTTCCCTCCAAAATAATTTGCGCATAGGGATCAAGTAGCTAAGATACGAGAAATTAGGACTCATACGGAGGCTTATACATAGTCGTTTTTCGTCGTTCTGTTTGCGAGTGGAACAGAAAAGAAAATGGCTAGTAATGGCACGGGCTACATTACTCCAAGCTCCGTAAGGTGGATTGCAGAGTAGATGTAGATGTACGGTAGTTACGTGGAAGAGTTCAACTTCGTGTCGGGTCTATGAAAGACCAGCGATATTTGCCGCGAGCAGAAGGCAGAGGAGGCAAGCGGCAAGCGCAGTGTCGAGAGCATGGAGGTAGAATAAGGGGAGATGGCGCTACAGATTTACGCTGTACGTTGTTTTGAAGCCAGTGGGCGGCGCCTGCCGCCATCTTAAATCCCCCAAAAGATTAGCAGACAAGTGCTTACAACTCCTCCTTGTTCGTTATTTCTGTCGTGAGCACGCGATATTTACTTTATATAGTAAATGCTACAGCCGGCCGCTGGTGGCCGAGCGGTTTTAGGCGCTTCAGTCTGGAACCGCGCGACCGCTACGGTCGCAGGTTCGAATCCTGCTTCGGGCATGGATGTGTGTGATGTCCTTAGGTTAGTTAGGTTTAAGTAGTTCTAAGTTCTAGGGGACTTACGACCTAAGATGTTGAGTCCCATAGTGCTCAGAGCCATTTGAACCATTAACCGAGAAGTATGTGCTATGAAAAGCGTGCTTTCGTAATTCATTTCTATTCACTTTCATTGTGTTTGTGTCGATAATTGACAAAGCCAGAACTCCAAAAGAAATGATTGATAGTTTAGAGGCACCGATTTGTATTCGTTGCGTTTTCAAGTCAAATGCAAATTTTAAATGTTCAAGTTTGCAAGAAACTTGCCTTATTTCCTTCGGTGTCCCATAGATGTATGCAGGGATGATATAAACAAGTCAGCTGTCGTGTCGACAAAGTGATGGTTAAAAAAATGGCTCTGAGCGCTATGGGACTTAACATCTATGGTCATCAGTCCCCTAGAACTTAGAACTACTGAAACGTAACTAACCTAAGGACATCACACAACACCCAGTCATCACGAGGCAGAGAAAACAACAAAGTGAAAGATTCGTTAAATTACGAAGGAAAAGAACGGAATTTAAGACTGTCAGGCCCATTGTTGTTTACATATCTGCTTTGTTTTTAAATTGTACCTACCAAGTGACATGCAGTGTGGCAAATAACAGCAATTTACCGGGTAACACAACACAGTGATTAATGTAATGATCTAAATAACCTGGACATAGATAGGGAACTTTCCTTTAACAAATATGTAACCCTTTAAGTACTTATATTTTAACCACTGTAACAGGTGTTCCACACATTTTACTGAAGATTTAATTAATTACATGTAGTTACATTACTTATATATAAAATTATCGCATTTTAAAACATTAGTCCCCATTTCCAGGATATTTCTTGCCAGGACTTTTCAGTTACTTGCCAAACAATGAAAACCAAGTGTATTGCTCACCTCCAGAGAGCTCTTCGCCTTGGATTGATAGAAAATCTAAAGTCAAACCACAGAAATAAAACCATACTGTAAAACTTTACAGGGCATCAGAATTTCATATATATATATATATATATATATATATATATATATATATATATATATATATATATATGAATAGCGCTTAAATAAGTCCACTTACGAATGAAATGTGATTTGTTTCAACTTTAGTCTACAATCAGAACTATTAGCACGCCAGTAAACGACTTAAGCCGGCATTTTTTATCAAAACTCTTCACGACTACACGGAATCAAACTACCAGAAGCGAATGTTTTGGGGTAGCTAACATGGCGGATCTTCACTTGGGTCGGCTTCAAGTTTGTGACGTCATGACAGCTCCTCTTATTTTTACCTCCACGGCCCGGAGCGTGGCTCGGCTGCAGTGCGCCAACGCGCGCGCCGCGGGCCTTGGTACGCGCCGGCTGCCGGCGGCCGGGTCGCCTTTGTGTGTGGAGGCGTCGCTGGCCGCTGGCCACCCAAAGGGAGCCTACCTCTCACCTGCGCCGCCGCCGGCGACCTCTTCTCAAGGGCAGCGCCGGGCGACAATTACGTCTTTCAGTGACAGCCACACCGCGGCCAAACAGCGACGGGTGGGCTACCCTTGCGCGGCAAGACACCTGGTTTTTGTCTCTCGACTATACACCTCATCTAGAGCTGTTTGTTTCTGCAGGTGTTTACGTCAACAAATCCAATTCGCTGTACTTGCGTAACAGAGGCAGTGGGAGAACCAGCACACAAATCCTACTACCGTAGCACAAAAAGGCTATACGAAATGTTTTAAAACTACGGTACCATCTGCCTCATTCTATTTTCCTCAGCATCTTTAACAGTTTTCCCAAATTTTTGATACACGAACATGTTCGTGCTTTTTTTTGACATGCAGCTCACATCAAACTCCCACACGCTTCCCTAAACTGTAACTCGCGCGTACCAACTAGTCCATCGTTATAAGTCGCTCATACTCATCCACTCCTACTTGCCTATGCTCGGTCACTAATTCAATCCAACCCATTGTCATTATTTCTCTCTCTCTCTCTCTCTCTCTCTCTCTCTCTCTCTCTCTCTCTCTGTCACTGTGTCTTTCCCTACTACTACTGTCACCTCTCACTATTACTATCTTCCTCTTGCTCTCTCTTTGCTACCATCTCATTCATTCATTCCTACTACTGCTATGCCTTGCCACAATCACTATATCTCTGTTCCTCATTGTCATTGTCATAGACTCTCTCATTAATACTGGCTCTCATCCACTTCCAGTTTCTCCTTCTCTTTATTCCTCTCTTACTACTATTGTTCCCCTCACACTTTTGCTAGCACTGTTCTGCCACTGTCTATTATGTTCCACTGCCACTGTGTCCCCATCTTTCTCTCACACTGCCATCGTCTTCTTTCGCTGTTTCTATACCATAACCGCTGTTTAATTTTATTTTATTTTATTTATTGTTTCCTTTCCCACTGTCACTTTCCTCTCTGGTATAGAAAAGCGCAAGTATGTCCGTATGCCAAAATGTTTGGGAAAAATTTTAAAGTTACTGAGGAAGCTAGAATAAGGCAGCTGGTACCTCACTTTTCAGTCAGTGTCTCTTAATAATCAGAAGCATATTCTCCTTTTTGTGCTCATGTAGGAGCATTTTTCCGCCTGTTCGCTTCTTTTCCCAGCTAGAGAAGGGCATGTCATTCATATGAAAAGAACTTCAATGGTCAGTAAAATTTTGATACTTTTCTTACGTGAAATTTAAATAACGCTAAACTAATTTTACACCTCAAACCGAATTTTTCGTCCACAAAAATTTTGTTTTTGTTTCAGTACAACAACATAGGGTTCCCAGAACGATTCTGATGATAATGGAGACACTTTACAGCTATTTCTCCATGCTACCTCAATTTATAAACTAAGTTTTCGGCTCACGCCAGATTTTACGAGTGTATATTGCGTTTACAAGTAGTGTACCTCTGAATCACTGTATCTCCGAAATGGATAAAGGTTTATCGAAAATTTTCAAGGGTTGTTCGAGATCGCGATCTTAAAAATATAGGTCTACCGTAAAAATTTGAGTTGTTTGCTGTGGTCAGCCGTTTTGGAATTCGCTGCTTGATTTTGATATTCAAAAAACATGTTTTTCAGGCTTTCTCAGGAACCGCCCATAAACTAAATGGTACCTCCATAAGCCCCTTAAGATGCACCATACACCACACTAATGTTAAAAGAACCAATCGATTTGCTCCGTTTGCCTAAGCTGAAGCAATTGTGTAATGTTCAAACTCTGACCTGTACTTTAGGATAGATACAGTATGACGATCCTTCTGGTGGGTATACAAATGGTTCCTAGTCCAAGGGGTATCCAAAAGACTGGACCCTACGTTTCTATCACCAAGAAAACACGAAGCGTTTTTTTCGCGGCATTTTAGAAGATATTATGTAGCGCATTCTGTCCCATGTGTACCGATATACACAGTATTTTTGCGATAATACGAAATTAACCTTTTCAGCCCTCATGCACCATATGCTACATCCAGCTTTTTATTTTCATCATACTGGTGCCAAAAAACCCCGATGCTGGTCGAACAAAATAACAAGCTGCGTGAACTCTTACCAGGACATACTCCTCCATCGATATCTCGTGCACAGGACATTTCGGGTGATCCCACGAGAAGAAATCACGCCAGGTCAGACATGATAAACGAGGTAGCCACAAAACAGGACATCTTTCTCCTGTCCGTCATTCAAGAGAAGCCGCATGGAGGTTGACACGTGGAAGATGTTCAAAGTGAGTTGTTACTCTATCACGTTGGAACCACATCCACAGTGGAACACACATTACGATTTACGAGTGCATATTGGAGGTTCTGCCAATGCTATAATGTTAGCTGTAATGTTCTTAATATGTGAGTTTGTTACGTCACACAAAGAATGATTGGTAGGTTCTTCGATTCCACTGGCATAGTTACTCTGGCTTCTCAATTTTCGGTAAAGACGTTTGTATTATCATAATGAAAATACTCTGTGTATTTTATTAATAAAACGTGTTCATGTTTCTATTTAGGTTTTTATTGATCGATATGCAATTCGAAACGAAAGCTCCATCATCAGAGTACATAAATTTGAGGGGATCCATCCTAACCTGAATAGAATGTCTCACCTTAGGGAGACCACACCCATGAATACATGAGAAAGCATACGAGCCGTGATGTGCAGCGAACTACAGCGTTATCAAATACCTGCATTATAAGATAACCTGTTTAAGTACTGGTTTGTGCTTAAATTCTTCTATACTATTCGCACATCAGTTTTTTCTGACGATTTTTGTGTGGTAAACACGAAACAGCTTGGAGGAAATTCGTCATGAACCAATAGCAGCAGCCTTTCGAAAAATCCGGTATTTAAGAGCGCTGCAGATTGTTTTAAATTTATATTCATACGTATTTGGTATTTATTTATCGATATACTCAGCCTCAGAGGCAACTTTTTTCTCAGTGCATGACGGAAATCTTGACTTTTGTCAACGCAAAAGATGCATCCTTCGCTCTAAAATACGTACAGGTCATTCTTTGTGGAGAATAATTGCGGATGTTGCAAAGAATTAGCTGGTGCCGTTGTATAGACTGTTATTCGTATTTGAAAGGTGGTTCGCCATAGCTCGTAAATATTTTAACAAAATTATAACTGACCGCTAAAAGCTGCTAATAAAATTTCTTTATTGAACAATCCGTTTCGGTCCACAGACCATCACCGGGTTCATCATTCTAGGCTACAAAATCAAAGGAGTGAAATAATAAAATCTACGAATCCGTCGCAGTTGTTGAATAGTAAAAATTACATTGCCAGTCTAAAAAAAGTGAAAACACTGCACTCATTCATGTTGTATCAATACTGAACTACGAAAGAAGCTATTTACATACTAGCGCCACCACAACTGATTACTGTTTTGACGACACATAGACTATGTGTGTGCTCACGTTCCCAAACAATCCAATATCGAGCCACTGTCACACCTGAATACTCCACAAATGTGAATATTGTACGATTCAACCAGCCGGACAAATGGAAACCCTCAATGAGGCCCTTTTCAGACACTGTCGGGCACTGACACTGCTGTTTCACCGTAGCACGTGGCATTTCCGTGTACTACATATCAATATCTGGTGTTTTTCCTTTATTGTTACTTCAGTTCCCAACAACT
The DNA here is from genome assembly GCF_023864275.1 of Schistocerca cancellata. Taxonomy (NCBI): domain Eukaryota; kingdom Metazoa; phylum Arthropoda; class Insecta; order Orthoptera; family Acrididae; genus Schistocerca; species Schistocerca cancellata. The sequence continues at coordinate 815,410,052 of NC_064627.1, read as the reverse complement.
GGAGAAGACTGTCAGTGGATAAAAACCTCTTTTCAGTCAGAGGTTACATAAACCGTATTTAAAGATAGTTAAAGTAAATAAAAAGTGCCAATAACAGATGATTCTATAACAAATACATAGATGGGCGAAACTGATTATTTTTACGTAAAAAAGGGTGACACATGAGTCCTTACAAAATACACGTAGACGGAAAATATTGAAGTTTATTAAAACTGCTATGACGATTTTATATTACTGTTAAAACACAGAGTGTAAATTTTAAGTTGACCAACCAGAATAACTCGAAAAATAAACTTCACACGAAAAAATGTGTAGAATCCAAAGTTGATTATTTGCGAGGGGGACATGTGCTGGTGCTAAAATTAGTCAGCCACCCCATCCCCCTGAGGGTGGGGCGGGAGGAAACTTTGAAATTTCAAATGGGTTCCCCCATTATTTATTGGAGAATCATTCTACATAAAAAAAACTACGTACATTTTGTCTTAAACATTTGTTTTGATTCTTGGTAGTTGGCACTGTAATTAAAGAAAATCCATGTTCTCATTTTTGCGTGGAAAATGGTTTCGGATAAATAAAAAGTACCTATTTTCTTCGTAAATTTTTATTCGTTGAAACTTAAACTCTCCTTCTCTCCTCATAGTGTGGGATTTGAGAGAGACGAATTAGAGTTTTACAAATGGTGACCCAAATATTAATTTTTTCCGCAGATTCGGATAAGTTCTTTTTAATTTCGTGGTCATGATGCCACACAACTTTTAATTATCAAACAAATCATCTGACTAACTAACTAACTAACTAACTAACCAAACATCCTACTTACTGACGAGTGAACTCATTAACTAAAAACTAAGTGACTCACGAACCTAACTTTTTATTAGATTCGGAGTAATCACACTTGTTTGTCAAGAAGTCTCACAACTGGGGTGCTTGCTTACTTTGAGTCGTTTAGTTTCGAGTGGAAAAAATAGAAAACGACATTCATAAATTTATTGTCTTAAATCACATTGTTCACACTTTATTTTATTTTATTTCGGAATAACGCGGCTGTTACGTTGTTTACATTTTCTTGAATTACAGCGCCAATTACCAAGAATCAAAACAAATGTTTAAGACAAAATGTACGTAGTTTATGTAGAATCTGATTCTGCAATAAATAATGGGGGTTTCCACTTGAAATTTTAAAGATGTGTCCCACTCCACCCCCAGGGTGGAGTGGCGGGCTAATTTTAGCACCAGCAGATGTCCCTCTCGAAAATAATCAACTTTGGATTCTACACATTTTTTCGTGTGAAGCTTATTTTTCGAGTTATTCTGGTTTGTCAAGTTAAAATTCACACCCTGTATATGACAATGATGAACGTGAATGGTGCCTTGGTGTAATTTTGATGATAGGTGACACATTAAAAAAATTGTCATGATAAAGGTGCGATGAGTAACATCGCCCTATAAAACTGCAGGTAGCGGCTAGAAGTCAGCAAGGCGAACGAAGGGGGAAGGAGAAACTGGGAAGCGAGTGCGAGGCGGAACTTTGTGACTATAGTTGGAAAGGGGAGTATATCTAGGGACGGATTTCGTTGTTGGGCAGTTCGAGTTGGTTAAAATTGAAGCGGGAGAGGATGGATAACGCATGTAGGTGCCTGGAAGATGGAATATGGATGTAATGGCGCCGCGGGGTACCTGGATTGGTTATCAGAGGGTGGGAAGTTGGCTGCTAGGACTGGGTTTTGCGATTAATGTATTGGATGCGAAGGTGCTCTAGGAAGAGAAGTGGGTGTGGGAGGCGGATGAGTTGGTACAGCATGGGAGTTGAGGAAGGCAGACGGATGTGGAAGACGAAGAAGAGTGCATGTCTTTCCAGGTTTTCTAGGGACATATAGAATTTAGACGAGGCAGAAATCCAAGAAGCGTTGCCGTTGGTTAAAGATGGAGCGGATGACGATAATAGAAGGATGTAGACACCAGGTGCATCCTGTTAGTAATTTTAGTCGGTTTCGGGCTTTGTGTTGATAGGCTGTTCACTCTCCTTATATACTGTACCAGGCCTGGTTACAGCACTTAACTCGAACAGCACTGATGCACCCTGGTGGTCGTTCTACATTCATGCTCATAAATTAAGGATAATGCTGATACATGGTGAAACAACGCTCCGGTGGGCGGTTTGCGGGTTTAGATCACCTCGGGGTATGACCATGCGGTGCATTTGACCTGCAGTCGTCGCACGGTGCGCTGGCAGCAGTTCACATTCGCAGAGGAGGGTTGGTGCACGTCAGAGTACGGTGCAGCGAGTAAGTGTGCAGACGTTTTCAGACGTGCGAATGGTCACTGTGTGTTGAAAATGGCTCAAAGAACACATACTGATGTCGTTATGAGGGGTAGAATACTAGGGCGACTGGCGGCTGGTCAAACACAGCAGGTCGTAGCACGGTCCCTCAGTGAGCCACAAAGTGTGATCTCAAGATTATGGCAACGATTCCATCAGACAGGAAACGTGTCCAGGTACTACAGTACGGGACGTTTACAATGTACAACAACACAAGAAGACCGATATCTCACCATCAGTGCCGGCAGACGGCCACGGAGTAGCGCAGGTAGCCTTGCTCGGGACCTTACCGCAGCCACTGGAACAGTTGTCTCCAGACACACAGTGCACAGACGACTGAACAGACATGGTTTATTCGCCCGGCGACCTGCAAGGTGCATTCTACTGACCCCTGGTCACAGGAGAGCCCGTAAAGCCTGGTGTCAAGAACACGGTACATGGTCACTGGAACAGTGGTCCCAAGGTTCACGGATGAGTCCAGGTATAGTCTGAACAGTGATCCTCGCCGGGTTTTCATCTGGCGTGAACCAGGAACCAGATACCAACCCCTTAATGTCCATGAAAGGGACCTGCATGGAAGTCGTGGTTTGATGGTGTAGAGTGGGATTATGATTGGTACATATACACCCCTGCATGTCTTTGACAGAGGCACTGTAACAGGTTAGGTGTATCGGGACGTCATCTTTCACCAGTATGTCCGATTTTCAGGGTTGCAATGGGTCCCACCATCCTCCTGATGGATGATAACGCACGGCCCCACCGAACTGCCATTGTGGAGGAGTTCCTTGTAACACAAGATATCAGGCGAATGGATCGACCTACCTGTCCTCCAAACCTAAACCCCATCGAGCACGTCTCGGTCGACGTATCGCTGCAAGACTTCAAACCCCTACGACACTTCAGGAGCTCCGACAGGCACTGGTGCAAGAATGGGAGGGTATACCCCAGCAGCTGCTCGACCACCTGATCCAGAGTATGCCAACCCGTTGTGCGGCCTGCGTACGTGTGAATGGTGATCATATCCCATATTAATGTCGGGGTACATGCGCAGGAAACAGTGCCGTTTTGTAGTACACGTGTTTCTCAACTTATCACCAATACTGTGGACTTACAGATCTGTGTCGTGTGTGTTCCCTATGTGCCTATGCTATTAGCGCCATTTTTGTATAGTGCCACGTAGTGTGGCACCATATTCTGCGATTATCCTTAATTTATGAGCGTGAGTGTACCTGTCATAGAGAACTGCGACTCTGTATCATTTATACACCCGCCGACGTTATACATGTATGAAGTTACAGTGGGACTTGACTGTGTCTTCAGGGAGCTTGTTTTTTTGTTAGGGTATATAGATAGCTCCATCATTAGCAGTCAGTCTGTAGCTGATATTAATGTTGTCATCCATGCCATTACTATACAACTTGAACAGTCAGCTTCCTAATACATTTCCATGGGGCATCCTGAAACCGACGACTCTTCCTCCAAAATAGCATATTAATTGCAGCATGTATGTCGAAGGAGCCTGAAACTGTTCACAGTGACTGAAGGGCATATTGCACGACGATGTGTCGCTAACCGTACAGGCGTAGCGCGACGGCCATCTGGCGGTAGAACGGATCGAACTAAGATAATTAGCAGACACATTGTCCGCGCTCCAAAACACAGCAGTTCTAAAATTCCTTGGAATCCGCGCATGTGCTATAGACGGCGATAATGCGCTCACGTAGGCCTACGTACTCTTAGTACGCTTTCTACTTGTTGTTGTTGTTTATGGTGTACTGTTATAGTTGACATTTGTGGCCAGAGGCTGATTTCAGATTTTCATATTGGAGATTTAGCGCAATTTTTAGAGAACAAATTTTCATAAATGGAACCTTATACTATCAAATACGTTAGCAGTCGTTTATTTATTAGTAAATATACATATAACTTTACGTGTGTGATTATCGGTTTATATATGAGTGACTAAAATTAATTTTGATTTGATTACTTCTTTTGCTATATTCTATCGTGCTCGGAAGGAGAACCTGGTACTCGCCGACGAGAGAATCGGAGCCCAAAAAGTTAAGGTAAATGGTTCAATTCTCATTTCTGTTCACGTCAAATTTCGTCCTACATACCGCATTAATTGAACAAATTCCTTCATGTATCATGGTCAGTAGCTGGTCAGTACAAGCTACGTCCACTCTCATGAAGCTCCAAAATTCTTTCGGATCTCGCTTCCTATATGACGCTAGAAGCGCTGCTGCGGACGTGTACGCATTAGGTGGATCGCGCTCAAGTAACCAGTGGTGCCGCCAGCAGGGCGAGGTGCCCGCACGGGAGATGCAGGCCGCGGGCGACGCCAGGCTCTAGCCTGGCAGAGGGGGGCCAGGTGCGCAGCCGGATGTGGGCTCCACGCCTCTGCCGTGCTTCGGCTACGGCTGCGGCCAGGACAAAGCGGGCGATGCTTGGCTCCTCACCGGAGCCACACACAGGTCGCGGGGCTCTCGGCACTGTGGCTGCTCCACCATCTCGCGTACTGTGATCTCCCTCACTTCACATATCCAGTCAGGAACTGGTTGAATAGAGGGCACAGTTTCTCAGTAACAGCATAATATCGATTTTAGCACTGCACTGCATACTTTGCCAATACAAAAGCTCCCGACAGAGATCTGCACTGCATTTTCAAGCGAGTCACAGTCGCACAGTGGCAGTAGCAGAAGTCGTGTTGTGGAGGGAGATACACACAGACAGACCTACAGACAAATGGTTCAAATGGCTCTGAGCACTATGGGAGTTAACATCTAAGGTAATCAGTCCCCTAGAACTTAGAACTACTTAAACCTGGGACATGACATAATATTTCGGCGATCCTCACTTCCTTACTTCCTTAAAGGCTTGAATGTAAAATACTTTAGTTGAGCAGTTTGGAGCTGGCGAAATGGAGCAATCTGTCAGCAATTCTTGCGGGGATTGAGTGGTAAGTCTTGGTCCGTCTTTGGTAAAGTTTCGTGTTTTAAAGTGGTTGTAATTTCGGGAGCTCGGATTTGGTAATACTCTACGATCAAAGAGGTTACGTTTCCGGTACAGGAAGCCTACAAAGCATACGGAAGTGCGTTCCCGTGCGCAGCGGTAGAATTCGTCCTACGAATTTTTCTGCTTTTCTTGGCGACCGTGGCGGATTAGTGAACGTGTTCTTGGTGCATTGCTGGCCAAGAGAAGTCTACAAGTATCAAACATACGCCTTAATTTGAGGAAGAAATTTCTGAAAATATCCGTTTGGAAGAAATCGCTGTATGGTAGCGAAACAAGGACTGTGGGAAAAACGGAACAGAAGAGAATCGGAGCATTTGAGATGTCGTGCTGCAGAATAATGTCGAAAATTAGGTGGAGTAGTAAGGTAAGGATTCAGGTGGTTCTGCACAGAAACGGCGATGATTTTTGACAAGACGAAGGGGCACAATGATAGGACATGACTGAAGACATCACGGAATAATTTCTTTGGAACTAGAGGGAGGTTCAGAGAGTGAAAACCGTAAAGGGACAAAGACACTGGAATACATATAGCAAATAATTGAGGTCATAGGTTGAATTCGTGGCGGAACGCATCAAACAAGTCATAAGATGATAAGTGAAAAAAGTGTGAAGCCATTAGCTAAGCGGGTGATGATAGTGAGCTTAATTCACCACGATACATTTCGTATGTTTCCTCGCAAATTTAAGAGTGATGCTTTCGTGTGACTCTCTTCCTTTTGACTTTGAACGGTACTCCTGTTTCGTTGATGAGGTGATTATCGACGGCAGTTGTTGGAAGCCAGCTTGGGGGAGTTGGGGGTGGGGTGGGACGGGGGGGGGGGGCGGCCGGGCATCAACTTTTAGCCGTGTACTTACGCCAGTGCCGTGGTCGTATCTCAGAATCCTTGTGAAGGTAGCTGGACTGTTGATGGTCTTTTAATCATTGTCTTTGGATTAGTGAGAAGTTATAACCATTTCTCTTGCCTCACAGCTGGGCTGGCGACAACTTTTTAGACTGATGTTACACGTGCAACAGTGTAGGGAATTAATGTGGATACGCCAGCAAAGGTTTCCTATTAATCTCGTGACACGTACGTCGCGTAGTATGTACCGCGCGCTGCACAAGGCCAAGAGTGCGTGGCTTCAGGCCGCGGCAGCGAGTGTGGCTTACATAGCGCGACGCCAAGGAAGCTCCGAAGTACGTACGAAAGCAGCGTTTGAAACTGTCCGTTGGGTGTTAACCGTCGAGACCAGACTGGGAAACACTAATGACATCAGTGTGTTCGACCACTGACAGCTGGTGCGTGGCCGACGCAGGGATGCTCCATATTCGATTTCGTGCGGGCTGAGAGTTATTCCTCTTCCTCCACACCAAGGGAGAACCGTGGGCGCCTAGGTGCGGAGAAGAATGCCCCACCGTCGGAGGTTAAGTGCTGTGGACAACCTGATGTTGACCATAGGGATCGAGTTCGACAATCTCCGGTTTCAAAAGCGGACAGACGGCCTACACAGCTGCTTATGGATGCCAGTTTAATGGTGGACAGCAGTAATAAGCAACGAGTAACCATGCCATGCACAGCTGCCTCCTCCTAATGGGATACAGAATGCATCGCATCACACTTATGCCTTCGTTCGACTTGGATCAGAGAAATAGGTAATAGCGGCGAAAGAATAGCGGCATTGGAAGCTCAAATTACGGTGAAAGGTCGATTGGATTAATGAGGTCTAGCACACGTCCCCACACACCGATAGCAGGGTATGAGTACTCCCGAAAAACTGCATTAGGCGATTGCCCTAGCTTGACACCAAGTTCTCCTAGGGGCAACTTGATGAGTTTTCTCATATAGGCAAAGTTTGCACGGTGTGAAACTACGGTGCGGTTGCTACCGTCACCCTAGGACACCGAATAACTGCTCACATTTATTCACATACATAGCTTCGCAGACAACGTGTACTTCCAGCTTGACGGTGCACTACCTCATCGATCACTGAACGGTCTCAGAATAACTTAGTAGATTCTCCATGGACGTTAGCGTGCTTCTGTCCTCCTCCCCCCTCCCGCTTGCAGGTAACCTGACTCTCATACCAGTGAGCTTATCCGGAATATGATCGAACTGAATGAGCGTCACATTGCCCCCAGTTCGTAGCAATCTACGGGAACTCCAGGCAGCGGTTAATCGCTCAGGGATAAGGTCACCAACGAAATCATCACAGCAGAGCTGTACACTATCTGATCCTAAGTATTCGGAGTGCACTATGTAATGCTGGACTGACCACTAGATGCATGGGGAACTGGACCCTCCAATATAAAAGGAGGTGAGGAGTACTGTGTTCTCAATCCTTCTAAACCTGCCCGACACGACTGTCGCTGGAGTGATTCGGAAGTCGAAACGCGAAGGAAGAACCACACCCAATCAAAGACCAAGCAGATGCCACCTACTGACGGACAGGGACCGTAGCATCCTGCGCAGGGTGGTTGTAAAAAGGTCGTATGAAATCAGCGGAAGGAATGACTTGTGAATTCCAAAGTGATACTAGCCGTCTAGCTAGCACAATGACTGTGCGTAGAGAATTAAAAAGAATCGGATGCTCTGGTCGAGCAGTTCGTCATAAGTCACACATTTCTGTAGTGAATGCTAAGCTACGATTGAGATGGTGCTAAGAGCGACGCATCTGAACAGGGGACGATTGGAAACAGCAATTTCGAGTGAGTAATCACTCCTTTACCCCACGGAAATCCGCTCGAAATCTCTGAGTTTGGCGAATGCCTGGAGAAAGTCACCTGCCACCATGTACAGTGCTAACAATCATGTACAGTGGAGGTGGTGGTGCGGTATGGAGGAGTTTTCCGTAGTCGGGGTATAGTCCTTATTGCGTTTAAGAAAGTGATAAATCCAGACGCATATGGACAGATTTTGCGGCACTGTGTGCTGCATACAGCTGAGGAACAGTTCGGAGACGATGATTGCATTAGCAAAACAATGCACTCTGTCATAAAGCAGCGTCTCTAAGGGAATCGGTTGTGGACAAGAGGATTCCTGAAATGAACTGCGCTGCCCAGAATTCCAACCTGATCAGTCAGAACGTCGGTTTCTCTCCAGATCCGAGCCTCCTACAACGGTACCTTCTCTTGTTTCGGTTCTGGAGAAAGAATAGACGGACATTCTCCGATAGATATTCAGACACCTCAGCGACAGAGTCATAAAGGCGAAGTGTGTTCCGTAATAGGAGTCCGGATATTTCTGATCAGATAGTTTAAGTTTGGCGGGTATAGCACAGTGGTGCTCCACTGACATGACATAAACGTTCAGTTCATGACAGTATTTGGAAAACGTGTTGGTTCGGTACTTTCTGTATCCATAGATATTATAAAAGTAGATGTATGTGTGTATATTACAGATCTTCGCCTAAACCACTTCATCGATTTCAGCCAAACATGGTACATACGTCTGTTACGGTCTGCAAAGAACTACTGTGGGGGGGGGGGGGGATAAGAACCACCTGCATCTCGAAGGGGTGGGTGTGGGGATGAAACAGGTGCGTAACTGACGCGCAAATGCCACAATATATTCATCTAGTATTTGAGAGCGAGAGCACTTAGTGGCATGTAACCTGCTTTACACATAATTTCAAACCATTGCTATACTTTCTCTCGCTGAAACGCCCCATATAAATTGATGAAAGGAAAAAAGTTTATAGGTCACTAAATTTTCGCTGTTCATGCAGTAAACTGCAGCATCAGGCAAAGACTTGTAATTTGATAATTCTTTAGTATTACTTCTATTTGGAACATCTTTGGCGGAAATTATTCCCTTCTACATCTGAATGTGCTTGCAAAAAAAGTCTTTGTACGACTCGTAGTTCACGAGACATGACGTCATGAACACTGAGATGTGTGAAAAACTGACGCATTATGAATGACGTTTTAATTTATTGCTTCTTTACTACTAACGCTGTTCGCAACACATTTCGCGAATAGTATTAATGTAGACCACTGGATGTAACTGCAAAATTCTACCACTGTACGACATAGTTTAGGAGGTATTGAAACATCCCCTTAGAAAAATTAATGAATTACTGTGCTGATAAACCTGTTACGTTATTTGATTTTCAAACAGCTGAGCAGTACTGAAAGTACTCAGATATTTATCTCTTTACTTATTCTGATCATCACTAAACTGACACACAATATTTTTTTAGCGCAATGCAGTCTGACTTTGAATAATCCCTACAAAAGAATGGCCCTGACTAACGATAACCTATACCTTTCATGAAACACTTACCTCACAAAAATCTTCGTTACTCAAACTACTGCAATACAGCGTGCGCCAATACTACCAGCTGAATAAAAGATTCTAACTACTGAAGGCACTAACTACTGATAACTGATAGGCATAGTTAGCAAATAAAAGATTTTGATAGAGAACAAACAATGTATTTACCTTAATAATATTCAAAAGTCCTCAATCAGTTCATGACATCTAGTCTCACAAATTTCGTTTTTCTGACGGACACACGTCCAGATCGTCCGCTCTCAAAACTCCGCCATCTCTCTTCCCACATCCACCACTGCTGGCGGCTCACCTACAACTGCGCAACGGTTGCTACGCACTGTTCACATCCAACTGCCCAACACTACAATAGCGAATATTCCAACAATGGAAACCAGCCACAAACTTCACGCAGCACAGTCAGTGATTTTCATATAGAGCGCTACGTGGCGTTACCAAAATAAAAACCTAAACGTCCTACTTACAGTATGACGTCAAACATTGACCTGCGTGAAAATGAAACTGCAGAGTGTAATGCACTAGAGATACAGGTGAAATATGCGTGAAATGTGATAAATACATGTGAAATTTGCGTATGTGGGCAAAGTTATAGATAAAAAACCTCCTACGAAACTACGTGATCAATTTCAAACAAATTTGGTATAAAACTTCCTGGCAGATTAAAACTGTGTGCCCGACCGAGACTCGAACTCGGGACCTTTGCCTTTCGCGGGCAAGTGCTCTACCGTCTTAGCTACCGAAGCACGACTCACGCCGGGTACTCACAGCTTTACTTCTGCCAGTATCTCGTCTCCTACCTTCCAAACTTTACAGAAGCTCTCCTGCGAACCAGCTGTGAGTACCGGGCGTGAGTCGTGCTTCGGATCTCAGATGGTAGAGCACTTGCCCGCGAAAGGCAAAGGTCCCGAGTTCGAGTCTCGGTCGGGCACACAGCTTTAATCTGCCAGGAAGTTTCATATCAGCGCACACTCCGCTGCAAAGTGAAAATCTCATTCTGGAAATTTGGTATACATGTTACTTATTATATCGAAAGAAATACTATAGGGTAGAAATAGCAGTTTCGTGTTGGAGTGGGTACGACAACGTGCAGAGAGAAAGGAAGAGGAGGAGGTGGACAAACAGAGAGGGAAGGAGATGGAAGTAGATAGGGGGGAGGGGATGGAGAGGGAGGACAACAGAAATGGAAGAGGTGGAGATGGACAAGGAGATGGAAGCAGATAGGGGGTAGGGGACGGAGAGGGGGGGCAACAGAAATGGAAGAGGTGGATATGGATAAGGAGAAGGGAGAGGAGGAGATGGGCAGAGAAAGGAAAGAGGAGTAGGTGGACAGAAAGAAAGAGGACGAAGAGAGGGACAGAGACAGGGGAGGAGGTAAGTGGCAGCGAAAAAGGGGACGAAGAGAGGGACAGAGTGAGAGGGGTGAGAGGGAAGGAGGAGACTGAAATAAATCAGCTAGTTGTTAATGAACGTGTCTGACGAAACTTCCTGTGTTGTACGAGTGAGCCTCCTGGCACACAGTAAACGGAACGTCTGGTGTGGAGACGGAGTGTGGCAAAGAATACAGAGTGTGTTGTGAGCACAGCCGCTGGCCTTGAGGCGGCCAGATAAGCGGAGCCGTGATAAGCCGGCCAGAGGCGCTGATCAAAGGTGCCGCGCCGCGGATCACCGTTTATTGTGTTGACGCTGCGCACCGCCGTATATGGGCTGTGTCTGGCGCCCGGCCGCGTCCGTAGCGCCTCACAGCGGCTGGCGGCTGGGCGGCGTCCGAGCGAGGTGCGACTCAAACTGGGACAGTCCAGACTCCCTCCGGAGAGTCAGAACTAACGTTTTCTCGTGTTATCAAACCGCTACGGTTGAGTTCTGTAATTTTCTTACATGAAGGTAATGGTTCAATTTCTTTCCCCTTCCTGGTTATCAAGTAAAGCTGTCCTCATTCTGAAAGCCACCTTTTACGCCACAGAATTTTATTTCACATCATTCTATCGGAGACGGTGTCTTGCCTTCCACCGTCCTTTGAACTGTCTTGTGCAGCATGTATACGGGCTCCTACAGCTTAGCGTCGATTTCGGACCACAGTATGACTAGGCATTTTTAAAATGTACAAATAATTCCCAAAGGTAAAACTTAAAAACTTTGTGTTCTGCCTTACGGCAGGTCTGGTCAAGGGGGAAGCCTCGTCAGAGAGGTCCACCGCATGAGCGCCTAGGGAAGTGGTTCCAGTGGTTGTATCCCGTTGCCTTCCACTGATGATGATGAAATGATAATGAGTACAACACAACAGCCAGTCCCTGAGCGGAGAAAATCTCCGACCCAGTCGGGAATCGAACCCGGGCCCCTTGGCGTGACAGACTCGGACCACTCAGCTATCGGGGCGGACAAAGGTAAAAGAAGCGAAAAGTAACATAAATAGTCCTAAGCCCGACTGAAGACTGAATCAAAATTTACTATTTCTTCACGGAAACTCAGAGACCACGCCGTATTAGCTCGGAATATTTTAATAAGTGGGAACTGAAACTGAGAGGACAGGTCGTGTCTGGATTGCTCAGTCGGTAAGCACATTTCCCTCGAAAAGCAAATTAGTAGGTGAGAGTCCCGGTCCGCGCACAGTTTTAAACTGTGAGAGAGTATCAGCTATAGCTGTACAGCTTTTGTAACGTTTAACCTTTGACAGTTGAGGTCTGTCTGTGACAAGCTCTTGTACCAGTTACGTAGACTGTGGAGCATGCCAACTGAAGTTTCAATATAGGTTTCAGTTGCGTGATTCTTGTCTTCTCAATAAATATGAAAGGTGTATTGTAACTGATGCCGGAAACTAACATAAGTGGAAGTATAGAATGAAAATAAATAAATAAATAAATTAATTAATTAATAACGCGTTCCAGTAAAGATGCGTCTGGAAAGGAGCCCTTTGTGAGGTAGCTGTGAATGTGTGTAGTTACGAGTCGCCACTGACTTAAGAATTAATTATTAAATTAAAAGGAAGGTCAGCGTTGGCCGTAATATTGATGTTTTATTGATAGCAAAATCGATTTTCCATCACATAGTGATCATCTTCAGATATGTGGTGTACAAATTAAACTCAGACACTGGTATCTCGTTATCGGTAATTTAACAAATAAAAATAAAATAATATAATAATAATAATAATAATTTTGTAATTATAATAATTATTGTTTGTTTGGTTGAGTAAGTAATTGAGAGATTAAAATTTATGCCGTGAATTTATCGAGCTTCGCACGTCCGAAGATGTACAGAACGTAGCCAGGGCTCATTATATATTTTTTGCAGACAGTCTGATATCTGACCTCAGCTTCAATCATGACAATGGAGTGACTAAAACTACTAAAACAGAGAAAAGCATACGATTAAATAAAACATATATTCATTTTAACATATACATTACGATATAAATGACACTTACGTAAAATTCTAAGTAAATAATTGCAGATAATTCACAAACAAGAGCGACTTATTAATTCTGCGCCTCTTTTCTGCAAATAAATATCAAATTGCTAACTGTGGAGCCGCACAAAATATTACGTCCTTCTAGGACAACGAATGACATAAGAGTCTCTCTTGATGCCTACTGGCTGTGACAAGAGAGCGGTGTTAATTCCTTTATTTTGCATTCTCTTGTCTTAAAAAATCGATACATATAATCTAAGTTAATTAAATTAAATATTGTCTGTGCTCGAGTGCAAATGGTTCCTTAAAGTAACCAAAGCTGGGTTATTGATAATTAGATACCAGTGTCTATGAGTTTAATTTGTACACCACATAGCTGAAGATGATCACTGTGATTGAAAATCGATTTAGCTATCAATAAAACATCAATATTACGGCCAACGCTGACCTTCCTTTTAATTTAACATATATGGTCGTTGTGCACACAGCACTTCATGGAGTCACCAATCAATTAATTATTATCCTAATTTGCATAAATTATTTGAAATTTAAAGTTTTCGATGAAGATCGTGTTTAAGCAGGGGTCAGTTTTCATCTGTGTCCTATCTCTACAAGAAATAAAATACTACTTAAGAGTACGGCAATCAGAAGCAAATGATGTTCCTTGAAAATAAAGATTTCGGTCACTGTGTGGCTATTTCAGTGTAGAAAACTCAGTTGCGAGTATGTGCACATGTAAGTGGCTTTAATGTTTTAACTTAACATTTCGTGTACTGCAGATGACCACACAGTGAACGAAATCTGGTTTTGCAATAAACATTATTTGCGACTGATTGCTGTATTCTTTACTATTTGAAGTAAACACAGTGGCTGAGCACATCGTCTTCCACATCGAATCAACCCTTATAATAATACTATTTTAGCACCAATTACTGTACACTTGACCATGTTAAAGGAGGTGTTCCACGTGTCACTCTACACACTAATTCTTTCAAACGTTCTCGGTTCATTTCGTAAATATTGATAAGACTGTACAATGCACTCCGCCAGTTATTCAACCATACCAAAGGGAGGCTGTACATTTCACTTTCGAGATTACATAAGATACATTGAGGTCAGATGGACTTGGAGGCAAAAGTTACAGCCTCTAGTTGATACTTCCATCTTCGATCATATTGCCGATTAGTTGTCGTCTTACATTAGCAACAACGCGTAAAGGTTACATTATGCAGGTATAAAATTTGGCAACCAAGAGCCGCAGATGAAATTCGAGACCAATGAGATAGACACTTAAAAGTTTACATTCCCAGTACTTCTGAACTGACGAGAACTGTTATTTGACAATGAAGTCAGTGGTAGCTCGTAACCACTCATTCAGACACATCTTGCAAATATATGGCAATCATACGAAAACGAGACAGATGGAAAAAAGTAAAGAAACTGTTTATTTCTCGAAGGTAATGCCATAGCTGTTCATACGAGGTGCATTCAAGTTCTAAGGCCTCCGATTTTTTTTCTCCGGACTGGAAAGAGATAGAAACATGCGAATTGTTTTAAAATGAGGCCGCATTCATTGTCAATACGTCCCAGAGATGGCAACATCGTATGGCAGATGGAATTTTACCGCCAGCGGCGAGAATGAGAACTGTTTTAAATACTTAAAATGGCGACGTTTTCCTTACTTGAACAGCGCGCAATCATTCGTTTTCTGAATTTGCGTGGTGTGAATCCAATTAAAATTCATCGACAGTTGAAGGAGACATGTGGTGATGGAGTTATGGATGTGTCGAAAGTGCGTTCGTGGGTGCGACAGCTTAATGAAGGCAGAACATCGTGTGACAACAAACCGAAACAACCTCGGTCTCGCACAAGTCGGTCTGACGACATGATCGAGAAAGTGGAGAGAATTGTTTTGGGGGATCGCCGAATAACTGTTCAACAGATCGCCTCCAGAGTTGGCATTTCTGTGGGTTCTGTGCACACAATCCTGCATGACGACCTGAAAATACGAAAAGTGTCATCCAGGTGGGTGCCACGAATGCTGACGGACGACCACACGGCTGCCCGTGTGGCATGTTGCCAAGCAATGTTGACGCGCAACGACAGCATGAATGGGACTTTCTTTTCGTCGGTTGTGACAATGGATGAGACGTGGATGCTATTTTTCAATCCAGAAACAAAGCGCCAGTCAGCTCAATGGAAGCACACAGTTTCACCGGCACCAAATAATTTTCGGGTAACCGCCAGTGCTGAAAAAATTATGGTGTCCATGTTCTGGGACAGCGAGGTTCAAATGGCTCTGAGCACTATGGGACTTAACAGCTATGGTCATCAGTCCCCTAGAACTTAGAACTACTTAAACCTAACTAACCTAAGGACAGCACACAACACCCAGCCATCACGAGGCAGAGAAAATCCCTGACCCCGCCGGGAATCGAACCCGGGAACCCGGGCGTGGGGACAGCGAGGGCGTAATCCTTACCCATTGCGTTCCAAAGGGCACTACGGTAACAGGTGCATCCTACGAAAATGTTTTGAAGAACAAATTCCTTCCTGCACTGCAACAAAAACGTCCGGGAAGGGCTGCGCATGTGCTGTTTCACCAAGACAACGCACCCGCACATCGAGGTAACATTACGCAACAGTCTCTTCGTGATAACTTTGAAGTGATTCCTCATGCTCCCTACTCACCTGACCTGGCTCCTAGTGACTTTTGGCTTTTTCCAACAATGAAAGACACTCTCTGTGGCCGCGCATTCACCAGCCGTGCTGCTATTGCCTCAGCGATTTTCCAGTGGTCAAAACACTCCTAAAGAAGCCTTCGCCGCTGCCATGGAATCATGGCGTCAGCGTTGTGAAAAATGTGTACGTCTGCAGGGCGATTACGTCGAGAAGTAACGCCAGTTTAATCGATTTCCGGGTGAGTAGTTAATTAGAAAAAAAATCGGAGGCCTTAGAACTTGAATGCACCTCGTACATCTATCCCACTGTCAGACAAGGTGGTCAATGGCTCCATGAAAAAGTGTTCGCGGCTGCGTACAGAGTCGTGGCCGTGCACATCTTCGTCCGAAGCAAATCCAACGCCACGAATGTCTTTATTCAGATTTCCAAAAATATGGAAATCGCAGGGGGAGAGATCAGGACTGTATGGAGGATGTGTAAGGGCTTCCCAGCGAAACTTCTACAGCGCAGCAGAAGCAACCCACGTGCTGCAAAGGTTGCTTCGGTGACGCTTCGGTAGTTGTGTCCGTTTGCTTCCGTGGGCAACTATAGAAACTGTTCCAAGACGGCAATGACCGTCTTCTCTCACATTGCGGTGAATATATTAACAGTTATAGCGATTAATTTTGAAATAATAAACAGTTTACTTGCTTTTTTCCATGTGCCTCCTTTTCGTTTGACTGTTCGTTATAGCCTGAAGTCGACCTGCTGATAATGTAACGCTTTTGCTTCAATTATCGTATATCACTACCTCTGTCTGTTTTCACTATTAATTATTGTGATGCATCGTTTAGGTTAGCAGTCAGAAGTCAGTCTCCGACTTGACAATGGTCGGAATAGCGTCATCGGAAGAAAAATTAGTGATGTCAGGAATACGAGAATTCAGCCGAGACACGTCGCCGACAACCATCGATATTTCGACAGGAGCATATCCTGTCATGTTCAAGGCAAAACTACAGCAAGTACGAGCTGTGCAATGAATTTATGACCTAAAAATACTGGCAGAAGTAAAGCTGTGAGTACCGGGCGTGAGTCGTGCTTCGGTAGCTCAGATGGTAGAGCACTTGCCCGCGAAAGGCAAAGGTCCCGAGTTCGAGTCTCGGTCGGGCACACAGTTTTAATCTGCCAGGAAGTTTCATATCAGCGCACACTCCGCTGCAGAGTGAAAATCTCATTCTGGAATTTATGACCTAGGTTTGCAGTGCAATTCGGAAACGTAACACACACACATACACTGTAAGCACTGCTGCCACCGCCACCAAACCACCTAAGATTACCGACGTCAAAAGTTTTCGATAGTGAAAATTAATAACCAACGGGTGAGGTAGCATTAACTCTGTCCTCTGTCGAAGTATCGGCAGTTGTCGATGACGTCGACCGGCTGCATTCCCCTAAGTTATCTGAACATCTTATAAGCCTGGAGAAGCTCGCAATAATGCCTCTGATGGACGCCCGAACGGTAATGAAGTTCATTAAAATGTTGCGTGAGGAGTTGTGTGGTGGAGAGGTGGAAGCAAGACGCATGCGGCATTGGCCACAGCGGGGGGCGGAAGTCGGCGCTTGTGGGAGGCGTACCACCCCCGCACCCATTGTCTGCCAGCCCTCCGACGCCAAGGTCACACCGCGTTTCCGCGGCCTCTCCACCTGACACACCACGTGTTGTGTAAACAGTGGCCAACCGTGCCTGGCAATTCCGGCAGCGGCTTACCGCCTCCCTGACACGTGCTCGCCTACTCCGCACACCTGCTGACAGCCTGCGCTCGTCTCCTTGTGCTCATCATCTTACTGCCCAACTCCACGGATTACGCGCTCTAGCTCAGCTGCGTCCACAGAGCTAACTGAAGACCTGAGCTGGTGGCTGCACCGTCGTGACTGTGCACGAGGAACATGGACCGGCAGGAGCTAACGTACACTCCAATATTCTCACAAGCCAGCGCTGCCTCACACCAATGCCCTGCACACTGTAACCATTAAACACTGACCGGTACCTTTATTTGATAACACTCCTCGCAGCCAACGCTGTGACAACATTTACTGACAGTGCGATGTGCCTGGACAGACACCACTATGGGTTGCGTACTGGGCACTGTCTTTTTAGCCATCTCCATTTGCTAAGTGGCTCTCCCCCACCACTTTGTGCGCATTGCCCCTACTTTTAAGTGTCCGCCATTTCCTGACGGAATGCCCTTTTTTGAACCGATTACGTTCTAGTTTGGGTTTGCCGTCTGAGTTAGCGAACGACGCGCAGGCTATCAACAGCGTTTTACTTTTTATCCGGCGTAGCAACACAGCGAAGGTCATTTAATTTTTAGTTCTGGCCCTCCGTTTTTCTATGGCGTATTTTGTAGACCTTTCCCGCGTCCCTGTTTTTAGTTGACTTAACAATTTCTCTCACAATATCATTGCTGCCCAGGTCTGTGTAAGGGGTGAGGAGTTTTCCCAAAGGTGGTGTTTCCTCCTATTGATCATAACATCATGGAAACTGCTGCCTGATAGCACATTTACACTTATCGTCAAAGGAATATTAACTGTGCGCACTTCTCTGCCCCTTCTGATTGATAGAGACTTGAACTGCACTTCGCTAGGCATCCTCCTTCCATAACAGACAGTGCAACATCTTAGTTTAACATAGTCTAGTACTTCGCCATTCCATCACGTTTCCTGTCACCACTGTCACTTCTTTCGTCGTCTCGTCGTCAGTAAATTAGATGATAATTTTTCCGGCGTAACGACAAGCGCCAACACGAATATCAAGAACAGTACAGCAGAGAGGGCTGTCAGACGACGTCAGCCAATAGCACGCTGACTAGGACGTCAACATGACAGGAGCGACATCTACACGAAGAGAGTCAAAACGACGGGTCACCTAGCGTCGGCCTCACCGGTAGACCTGGACAGTAGAAGACGCGTGCTAGAAGAGCCGCAGTGATATTAACGATAGCAGCGACTTATGAACTTGAGTGATTAGCTTGCATGGAAATTGTATATATCCAAGGACACTGATTATTTGCATGTCGCCAACTGCTTGCGACCCATCATGGGAAAACGAATGTTAAGTATTGTCAATTCAACTACTGTAATAAACTCCATTAATATGATTTGCTTGCATGTTGTCTAGCTGTCCGAGAAAACAGCTCCTTAGGTACCCTGTAAGACACGAGTGGGCAGGATCCCACAATAGTAACAGAAACCTGTGCGGTTGCCAGCGCAGCCGTTTTTCATAACCACTTCTCGTACTTGCATTACGAAGAAAGAACGCGTTCTACAAGGGTGGGCAAAAATATGGAAACGCCAAAAACCCAACACATTACCATCCCTCATACCGTACAGGAAAACCGTTGGCATCAAAACAGCTTCCAGTCGCCTAGAGATGAAAAAAAATCTGTATGGTTTTCAAGCGCATCTTAATACTATGTCAACGATGATGGAGGTGGACAGCAATTGCGCACCCTGCTCTCTAAAGCACCTCACAAAGGCTCAATAATACGAGATCTAATGATATGGTCGCCTGGGGAAATGCAACAATCAAGCCTTGTGTTCGCAGAAACAGTCCTGGACTATGTGAGCTGTCTCAACACGGACCCTGTCGTGTTGGAACACATCGTCAGTATTGGGGAACAAACACTGTGCAACAGGATGGACCTGATCAACTAAAATGGTCATATAATTTTTGGCAGTAATACGACCTTCCACAGTAATCATCGGACCCATGGAATACCATGGTATGGTTGCTCAAATTATGTCCGTATTCCCGCCACGATATATCGATCAAAAGCATTATCACGTGACTTGTAGTTTCTTTACACAACATCCTCTTTATACATTCATTATCTCCAACATCTAGAATGAATAAGAGTTACTGCAGTAACTTACTTTTTCTACGTAGAACACCTTTTCAGACTGTCATGTCTGCCAGTAAATGTTACAGGATCGCGTTTCTGTTACGAAGCGACAGTGTCTAAGAGCATTCGAAAATAAATATCTAGAAACTTGCCGGTGAAATCCAAGTTAGAGAGCATTGAATTTCGTTCGTCACAAAGTGAATGCTTTTGCCGTAGGCAATACTTCTAAATTTCGTGTGATTTTTAAGAAACAAAATTTTCGTCTCATGAAAAATCGTAACAAAGACTGTGCTATCCTCTCTGTTTATCAGTAAACAGGTGGCAGAAAGATACATCTTCTGCTTTACATCTCCTGTCGTGTGTTATGACTTGGAAGTGGAGCAATCACTTGTATTGCATATGGTTGCAAAAGTAATGACCAAGTCTTATTGCAGGAACTACCCTGGCAACCCCAAAAGTGATCTAAGAAATATGCAAAGAGCAAATCAATATAGCCGGAGAGGAATATGAGTGCCACTTCTCCTGAATGGTAGGAAAGTGTCTTAACAACCTCGATGTAGTATTCATATCTACGAGATACAGCAGGCAAATTGCTTTCAGCAGGTACGTACATTGATACAATTTCCAGAAGATCTCGAGTAAATATATTTCTTCCTATGATGTACTGACACTTCATTGAGCTACGGACCCCCTTGAAGATATCTCCCGCAGTCGGAGGCGAAACGTTGGGAATCGACACAGAATTCATCAACAGACCAGGGCATAACAGCCCGGATAATTATAATGGACATGATATTTCCGGCCGTGAAAGTCTACATTTTTGTAACTGACACTCTGTTTCACGGCAGGTTATGGTCCGCTCAAGTTTGCACCAAATAATATTACTAGCCACTGGGAAAATAGTTACAAGACTTTCGAAACTAGCATGTGAGAGACCCCTAGAAATAAGAGATTTAAAAAGCAATGACAATGCTATTCGCATTTCATTGTTCCTTGAAGAATTCGGCAATTTATCTGTGTTCTTTGAATAACCGACACTCGTTTGTCGTAATTTGGATGTGGTGAAACCGTTTTATTTCTGGCCTTGCAGCGCTGTACAATGAATGCTGTATCCGGCTAGAAATACCAGCGATGTTATTTTGGCTGTGTAAGCGGTTTGCCTGGAATTCCCCGTGTAGAAGACAAGTTGAACATAATTTAAACAATGAAATATTTTGTAATTCTAGATACAGTGACATATTTTAGAGAAGCATTCTAGATTTTGAAATAATAATCATCTTGCTCGCTTGACCTCCTCCAGTTTTCATTTTTAAAGAGAAAAAGTATGTACAGTGGCATAACAGAAACAAACGAAATAGAACAAAGACTGAAGTTATTGAGCTACTTCAATAAAGATAAATTTATGCGTAAACCTTACTTTTTGCAAGACGGATTTTCAAGTAGCTGTGATTTACACAATGTACATCTCTGTAATACTAATATCATGGAAATACGAGCTCTGTCTGAAAAGTATCCGACCTTTGATTTTTCCGCGCAAAATGGAGACGATTGTGCGGCGCCACTGTACACAGTAAAGGAAGAGACCTTTATGTGCATTTGTGAATTTTTTCCCCACCTTCCAGCGCGTCAGTCGCTGCCTGTCAGTCGCTGCCTGTCAGTCGCTGAGTGAGGTGTTACACAACGTGTTCGTCGGATTACTGATTCTCTCAAGATGACTGAACGTGCTGAGCAAAGATACTGCATCAAATTTTGTCAAAAGCATGGTGTTTCTCAAAGCGCGACAATTCGTAGTATTCAACAGGTGTTTGGAGAAGATGCGATGGGTGTAACACGAATTAAGGAGTGGCTCAACCGATTCAAAAATGGCCGCACATCAGCGGAGAGTGACCAGCGTTCTGGCAGGCCCAAACTGCTCGGGGTGCAACTGTTGTTGAGAGGGTGCCAAATTTGGTGATGGCAGATCGTCGTTTGACCGTGCGGGAGATTGCCCAAGAGGCTGGAGTGAGTGAAGATTCTGCACATGCAATTTTTCATGATGATTTGAACATGCCCCCGCACATTCATCCCACTTGATCCAAAATTTCTCCGCCAAACATGGAATTACAGCCGTTTGCCAATCTCCCTATCCTCCAGATATGGCTCCTTGCGACTTCTTGTTTACAAAATTGAAAACACCACTGAAAGGATCCCGTATTGAGAGTAGAGAAGTGATTATGCGGAACACGGCGACAGAGCTGAACCAAATTCCAAAAGAAGACTTCTAGAGGTGTTTCCGGCAGTGGAAGGCTTGGTGAGCTAAGTGTGTGCAAGCACAAGGGGCCTACTTTGAAGGGGATTTGGGCCCCAGGTATTCGAAATATTTTTTCTGGTCAAAGGTGGGATACATGTTAGACAGACCTCGTACATTCGACTCATACTAGTTACATTACTGTTCTCCCACATTTTTAGTTATAACTAATGGTAGGTATCAAAACTAAGGTTATCAACAACGAACATGTTCGCCAGTTGGTCGTGGAATGATACGAGAACTATGCTTTTAATGAGAGGAAAAAAGTCACAAATCTTTCAAGGAGAAGGCATATCCGTCAGAAGCAGTTACGTATTTACATCTACGAGACTAAGCCGCTTCCCTCTGTCCTGTGTCGATTTATGAACCATTTTTTTTTTAAAGGAACAATGTCCCGTCAATGAGGAATTATCGACATTTTACGGGACTTTCATGAATTCTGCCCAACGACTGAATGACCAACTCCCTCGGAGTTATTTGTAGACCCTTCTCCAGCCACTGACTGGATGAAACTGTGGTATATTCTTTCACCTAAGTTAACGTGTCTGTGTAGTACACACGCAGAGGTTAGACTTACGTTTCACTAGAGCTGACCTACGGACGTTTCACTCGAGCTGATCACTTCTAGATGAGATGTCAAAACTATACGGTACAATGTAGGTTGCTCCAAGTTCAACGCTGTATGTGCAGGAAAGTGGTATTATTCCGGCTCTTCGACTTTTGACTTTCAATTAACTCGCAAATGACCAGTAATTACCGCCAGTCGTCACAGCGCAAAGTGAAATTTTCAGCTCGTATTACGAAGGCTGTAGACTTGAATTTGCTTTTTGACAATCCTGATTTATGCGTCTCTCATTTTCTCAGCTACATTAAAAAACTCATGTATTGGTTCACTGACTAAACATAGTTTTAGAATCTTTCGTTTCACATTGAGAGAGACACACGCAGAAATTCGGTTACATAAAAAAAGTTACAGAATTAGTGGATCAAACACTGCGAATTGGGGAGGAAAAGATAAAAGTAGCGCAAAAATAGAGATGAAATGTAGTGTTTCGAATGTGTAACGACAATCAACGTAAAACTGATACCTAAATGAAATTCTACGTATCTCTTCAAAACCTGAAAAATTTGCTAACGCGAAGAGTGTATGAAGGACAAAGAGTGAATATGGTTACGTGAAACTGACGAGTAGAATCTCTACATAGAAGGCTCCATTTTACAACGCTAAATGAAAACAAAGAACAAAACAGAAAAATAACAAATAGATTTAAGGTATCGGGTGCGATTAAGGAGTTCTATGAGACGAAATTGCGGTAAGGTTGCTATAGATGGGCCCGCTCGTATTCTCTGTAGACAGGCCTACTGCCGATAGGCGCATGCTGGCAGTCATGAAGTGTATCCCTTGTTGCTAAAGATTCGTAATCTTAGTGGTCAGCTAGTCCTAAAAGGTACAAAAGCAACAGCGAAAAAGGCAAATTTTGCGCTATGTTCTTGCGATTGACTAGCATTAATGAGGAGCATCGTTATGATATGGTATAAGTTTAGATTTCTGCAGCTATCATTGGATAGTACGAAGAATTCACAACATGTTATCACAATCAAAATGTGAAGCTACGTGCTGTGCACCAAGACTTAGAGCTTTTAAGCGATGCGGTGCGAGTTGCCTTGAATGAACAACCTCAGATTTTTTTCTAATGTTAGTCCTAAGCAATGCACTATGAAAAAAATTTAAGTAAAGGTTATCATTATGTTTTCTAATACCTTGTAATTGTTGTGATAATTACTCCAATGTATTTTCTCTTTTTACCCTCGAAGGCAACATTTCTACCTTTGCCTCCTTGATTTCGAATACATATTTTTCGGTTTCAGATGCAACAAAAAGCTCCTAAAAATAAAAACCATGTATTGATATTTGTTTAAATATGTGTAGTATTTAACAGCAGTTACACGGCAGCTCATTTACGGAAACCAGACCCCTTGATTGGGCCGATGACACATGTTCTTATTTCTCAAATATTTCATTAATAGTGAATGTTTGTGACTTCGGTGTCTACTATGGTGAAATGCAAAAGATAAAATTCAAGTTACGATGGAAATTAAATATTTATTCAATATCCGAGGTTTTTGTTATAAATTTTCTTTAGGTAGTCCGTCGATAGCAACCCTCTTCTAGTAACTAGTCCCTGCACGCTGTGGCATGCAATGATCACGCCGTCACTGTGTTAATGAAGGAGATTAAAAACTACAGGCAAGATGTTTTCAGGAGCTAAACAATCTCAGTAAGAAATACACAGATCGTTCAGATTTACATTTTAGCCCAGTGTGAACTACTGAGACACAAGTACAGTTCTGTGGGGTCTTATTTGATTAGCCTTAATTAGTGGAAGATCACGCTTGCAGGACCTTTCTTAACTCGTCAAATACCTTGTCAATGTTTGTATCGTTGTCGTTGTCATAATGCACATGTTTCTTTCTTGCCTGTGTTATCTTTAGTAGCAGCACTGACATATTTAAGCACTGACGTGCAAAACACAATCAACTGATAACATTGGCAGTATTCTGACACCTTTATCTCCAAGACAGGAACAGGCGCATGATGGCAGTGATACAAAATTACCTTAAATTATGAAAAAGGTAAACGACAGCTGAGACTCCAGTAGAATGGAACCCCACTCACAGCGGCACTAACGTACCAAAGCATGTTTGGGCAAGAAAAGTAGTATGTGAAGGTTAAGTGGATTTGCATATACAGGTTGATCCCCTACTTTGGAGATTTTCGCTAATTGTCATCGTCAGAAGTGTAGCGCACGTTTCGTAACGTGACGACTGGCAAAAGTTGCCGAAATATCTTGGATGGAAGATGACGATAGTTCGGCTACAGACAAACAAATGTAGGATTCATGAAACGAAGAGTGGAAATGGAAAACATTCTACACACGCCCGGATAGACGTTCGTATTAAAATATTTTCGCATTTCATTTGCTGTTTCATCTTAAATATAAACATGGCTAATTTTACCTATAGGTGTGTTATTTTAAGTGGATAACGTTTACACAGTGCCAGTAATAACATCTTATTTGTCGGTGTAGTCCACTATCTCCACTACATAACTAACTGATGCCCGCTGTAAATCATCCAGGATAGAAATCTATCGTATTGTAGCACGAAAGACAGGCGAATATGTCATAGACAGAGTTAGGGGTGTAAAAGAAGGGAACTAGCTTTTTGAATTATCTGGTAGCTTCAGAGACCTAAAAATCAAAACACTTCGGCATGTTCGGGCTCTTTTACTTGTTAGTATTGGTGTCCATGTGATGTAATATAATGTATCATGTTAAGTAATATAATACAAGATGTCATAATACATGATACATGCCATAGTATCATCCAACACGGAATTTGTCATGTCGTGCAATATGACGCAACGCGTCTTTGAAGTTTAGGATGCATTCATCCGCACCCTGGGAGACTTCCTCTTATAGATGCACCGCCACCTCACACCTCAGCAGCATACTTCCTATTGTATATGCATCTCAGTTTCTAGAAGCACATAAATTTGTATATATTTGTTCTTACACCCCCCCCCCTCCTACATGTAACAGGAATGCGTGTTAGAGAGCTCATTGCGCTGGGGAAGTAGGATTATTCTTAGAAAGATAGAATATGTCAGGATGTTTTGATTTAAACGTCTTTGAAGCTTCCAGATAATTCGAAAAGCTGCTTCCCTTCTCTTACATCCCTGACTCTGCCCAGGGCATATTGTGCTACGATAGGGGCATTTTCCATGTGGTTCCCAGCTTTTACTCTACCATAATTTTGACATTAGACCCCTTTGTTGGGTAATCTATGTATATTTTTGTTGACTTGGGCGACGAATCCGGTATAGGTTTTTTGATTGTGTTGCGAACCATGTTGTTGCTTATATCAACGGATAAAGATTTTACAAAGCAACAGTATGACCATTAAATAGGGGTATTTGTCTATCTTCCTACAAAATTTGAACCGATTCGCACAAGTCTGAAACATGTAGGTGGTGCGAGTGCACAAAAAAGAAAAAAAAACGCACAAAAGCATGTCTTCTGCGAGTAAAATCCGAATGGAACTAGATTTTTTAATGCGAGTTTTCAGTTTTATCCTAAGAATACAATTTTTATTCATTTCATTCCCGCGTACTGAGTACACATAAGAATTTTACATACCAGATTTAGCTCGACTTTAAACCATCGTGTCTCGACAACGGATAAAGAGTATACGACAACAAAACCTTGTTTCGACTTTACTCGTTCATCTAGCTTCACGCATTGTTTGAACTGACTCGAACGAGTATAAAATATAGAAGTGGTCCGCTTCAGAAATCTCCTAGATAACCGTGTTTTCTGCACGTAAAATCCAAACGAAGCAAGATTTTTCTGAACGGTGAAAGTGCCGATAAATCGGCGGACCGCCATCAGGCTCGTTCCAGCCCGGAGTTATTGAAGGATGACGGATGTTGCACGTAAAATCCGAGGGTGCCATTAGTGGAGCACACAACTTTTGCTAGTTCGGACAAATTCAGCTCAATTAAAATCTTTTGCAAAAGGAATTAACAGTTTCGCACCATTTGTCTATGCACCAGCTCGGGTTCGCCGTTTTAACAAAATGGTTCAAATGGCTCTGAGCACAATGGTACTTAACATCGGAGGTCATCAGTCCCCAAGAACTTAGAACTGCTTAAACCTAACTAACCTAAGGACATCACACACATCCATGCCCGAGGCAGGATTCGAACCTGCGACCGTAGCGGTCGCGCGGTTCCAGACTGAAGCGCCTAGAACCGCTCGGCCACACCGGCCGACGCCGCTTTAACCTTGCTTAATATACAGTAACATAGCTACAGCATGACATATTCTAATGTCTATACAAATGGTCTCTGTTCCAGGCTAAACCAAAAACTTTCGAACCCGTGTTCCTAACTCAAATAGGAACAGAGCCCCAAGACCACATCCCCCTCCCCAAACCGCGATTCTGTGCGCGGGCTTCTTAGACATACTTGTTACAGCGCTTCCGCACTGTACCGGTAAAGGCTTCCCTTTGGTGGTGTCAGTGATCTCCATCTTCACAACACTTAGAACACAAAACTTGCCCGTCAGAGATCATCTGCAGTACTGAACTCTGGGAGAAAGCCACGCACCACGACCGTACGTCACTGAACTGGCGCGCCGGTAGGATTCTTAGTGCGGGTACTGACTTTAAGCAGTAGTACGTCGCAGGCAGTGACGGACAACCAGGTCTATCCTGATTGTGGAACGCCCTGTTTCGAGGTCCATTACCTGAAGTACCTGGGCTCCAACGTCAACACATTCCATCTCCGAACAAATGTCACAAAATCGCAACAGCCTGTCGTAAACTGCCGGCAAAATGCGTACCTGAGGTGTCCATCGCGCCGGCTACGGGACGTGGGCAGCAGCCGCCAGTGTACCGCCTCTACCTGGGACGCTTCTCCGGTGCTGGCTCGGCGTGTCGCCGCGGCGGTGACGACACAGCAGAGCAGAGCTGAGCTGAGCAGGTGACGCTGGGCGGCGACTTGAAACGGTCGCTGTTTGCCCGGCTCCAGATAGCGCTATCGCCCGCAAACACACGGCACCATACAGCGCGATAACACCGCGGCCCCCTGTGTCCGGGCGGATGAGTGCCGGCCACACGGCGCGGTCGACCACCGCCCGCAACTGAATGGGGGACCCAGGCCACGTCTACCGCCGGTAACACCAGCTGTGGTGATACATAGTCCCCCCTCCTGCCCCTCCCCTTTCGTTTCGTCAGGATCTACTGTTGGTTGGTTGGTTGTTTGGGGAAGGAGACCAGACAGCGTGGTCATCGGTCTCATCGGATTAGGGAAGGAAGTCGGCCGTGCCCTTTCAGAGGAACCATCCCGGCATTTGCCTGGAGTGATTTAGGAAAATCACGGAAAACCTAAATCAGGATGGCCGGACGCGGGATTGAACCGTCGTCCTCCCGAATGCGAGTCCAGTGTCTAACCACTGCGCCACCTCGCTCGGTGCTCTACTGTTCGCCTCTATTCCATACGTAGAAAACTACACTGAAACGCCAAAGAAACTGGTTTGGGCATACGTATTCAAATACAGAGATATCTAAACAGGCAGGTCGCACCAGTGTTTCAGAAGGGCAGCAGGAGTAATCCATCGAACTACAGACCTATATCATTGACGTCGGTTTGCAGGAGGGTTTTGGAGCATATACTGTATTCAAACATTATGAATCACCTCGAAGGGAATGATCTATTGATACGTAATCAGCATGGTTTCAGAAAACATCGTTCTTGTGCAGCGCAGCTAGCTCTTTATTCGCACGAAGTAATGGCCGCTATCGACAGGGGATCTCAAATAGATTCCGTGTTTCTGGATTTCCGGAAGGCTTTTGACACCGTTCCTCACAAGCGACTTCTAATCAAGCCGCGGGCCTATGGGGTACCGTCTCAGTTGTGCGACTGGATTCGTGATTTCCTGTCAGGAAGGTCGCAGTTCGTAGTAATAGACGGCAAATGACCGAGTAAAACTGAAGTGATATCAGGTGTTTCCCAGGGAAGCGTCCTATGACCTCTGCTGTTCCTGATCTATATAAATGACTTGGGTGACAATCTGAGCAGTTCTCTTAGGTTGTTCGCAGATGACGCTGTAAGTTACCGTCTAGTAAGGTCATCCGAAGACCAGTATCAGTTTCAAAGCGATTTAGAAAAGATTGCCGTATGGTGTGGCAGGTGGCAGTTGACGCTAAATAACGAAAAGTGTGAGGTGATCCACATGAGTTCCAAAAGAAATCCGTTGGAATTCGATTACTCAATAAATAGTACAATTCTCAAGGCTGTCAATTCAACTAAGTACCTGGGTGTAAAAATTATGAACAACTTCAGTTGGAAAGACCACATAAATAATATTGTGGGGAAGGCGAGCCAAAGTTTGCGTTTCATTGGCAGGACACTTAGAAGATGCAACAAGTCCACTAAAGAGGCAGCTTAAACTACACTCGTTCGTCCTCTGTTAGAATATTGCTGAGCGGTGTGGGATCCTTACCAGGTGGGATTGACGGAGGACATCGAAAGGGTGCGAAAAAGGGCAGCTCGTTTTGTATTATCACGTAATAGGGGAGAGAGTGTGGCAGATATGATACGCGAGTTGGGATGGAAGTCATTAAAGCAAAGACGTTTTTCGTCGCGGCGAGATCTATTTACGAAATTTCAGTCACCAACTTTCTCTCCCGAATGCGAAAATATTTTGTTGAGCCCAACCTACATAGGTAGGAATGATCACCAAAATAAAATAAGAGAAATCAGAGCTCGAACAGAAAGGTTTAGGTGTTCGCTTTTCCCGCGCGCTGTTCGGGAGTGGAATGGTAGAGAGATAGTATGATTGTGGTTCGATGAACCCTCTGCCAAGCACTTAAATGTAGATGTAGAATATGACACTGCGGTCGGCAACGCCTATATAAGGCGAAAAGTGTCTGCGCAGTTGTTACATCTGTTACTGCTGCTACAGTGGCACGTTATCAAGATTTGATTGAGTCTGAACGTGGTGTTACAGTCGGTGCACGAGCGATGGGGCACAGCATCTCCGAGGCAGCGATGAATTGGGGATTTTCCCGTACGACCATTTCACGAGTGTACCGTGAGCATTAGTAATCCCGTAAAACATGAAATCTTCGATATCGCTGCGACCGGAAAAAGATCCAGCAAGAACGGGACCAACGAAGAAATTGCTGCAGATTTCAGTGCTGAACCATCAACAAGCGTCAGCGTGCGAACCATTCCACTAAACGCCATCGATATGGGGTTTCGGAGCACAAGGTCTTCTCGTGTACTACTGATGATTGCTTGACAGAAAGCTTTACGCCTTGCCTTGCCTTTGCACATCAACACCGGCGTTGGATTGTTCATGACTGGTATCATGTTGCCTAGTCGGACGAGTCACGTTTCAAATTGTATCGAGCGGATGGACGCGTACGGGTATGGAAACAACCTCATCAATCCATGGATCCTGCATGTCAGCAGTGAGCTGTTCAGGCTGGTGGAGGCTCTGTAATGGTGTGGAACGTATGCAGTTGGAGAGATACGGGATCCCTGATACGTCTAAATACGATTCTGACAGGTCTCACGTTCGTAAGCATCCTGTCTGATCACCTGCATCAATTCATGTTCATTGTCGTTCAAATGGTTCAAATGGCTCTGAGCACTATGGGACTTAACTTCCTAGGTCATCAGTCCCGTAGAACTTAGAACTACTTAAACCTAACTAACCTAAGGACATCACACACATCCATGCCCGAGGCAGGATTTGAACCTGCGACCTAGTGGCCGCGCGGTTCCTAGAACAGCTCGGCCAACCCGGCCGGCCCATGTTCATTTTGCATTCCGACGAACTTGCGCGATTCCAGCAGAACAATGCAAAAACCCACAAGTCCAGAATTGCTACAGAGTGGCTCTAGGAACACTCTTCTGAGATTAAACACTTCCACCGGCCAACAAACCCTCCAGAGACGAACATTATTGATCATATCTGGGATGCCTTGTAACGTTCTGTTCAGAACAGATCTCCACCCCCTCGTACTCTTATCTATTTATGGACAGCCCTGTAGGATTCATGGCGTCAGTTCCTGCCAGCGCTACTTCAGACAGTAGTCCAAGTCCGTGCCCGGTCGTGCTGCGGCACTTCTGCGTGCTCACGGGGGCCCTAAACGGTATTAGGTAGGTGTACCAGTTTCTTTAGCTCTTCAGTGTAGCAGGAGAATTTAACAGAGTAATCAGATGCAACTATGATGTATATGCAGACTCAATTGACGAATGAAAATTTGTACTGAGGCCAGGATTCGAACCCGGATCTCCTGCTTCCTAGGCATATCCGCTAACCGCTGTGCCACTCTGGCACAGTGGCTTTGCACAATTTCAGTCTCTGTAGACGCAGAAACAAATCAGACAATTTCGTTTTCGATGTGGTCATGGGCACATCCAACCTCTCGTGTCTTCTTTTCTCTCATCTATCTGCCTCGACCCATCTCACAGCGCTAATTTCACATAAGCGACTGGGACATACCCAACGCATCACTGTTATGCATCACGTCAGAGATGGAGGCTCACATGACTGCCTGATACTGATTCTACACCATCTACAGAGCTTGAATGCAGCCTGATTCCTGTTTTAGAGATCGAGTAACATTTTGACTGGTGACATTAGTACAAATTAACACCAGAAACACATTTGGTGGGTTTTAGTATCTGAAGGAAATGAAGACAACGAACAGTTGGGCAATAAAGGAAATTAATAGCAAGAGAAAAAATGTAGTGGAATCTTTGTGGCAAAATAAACTAGCGGAAAAATGCTCATACCGGAGCACAAAAAAACTAACATGCCCTTTTTTCAAGGGGCAGCTGCCTCATTCTACTTTCCTGATTATCTTTAAAAAATTTCCCAAAAACTTTGTCAAACGAACATGCTCGAGCTGTTTCAAACGTGCAAGTCGCATCTCACTGCCGCAAGCTCCTCTAACTGTAACTTGCTCAACCTACTAGTCCATCACTGTTTTTAGCCCAACTTATTGTCCTTATCTCTTTGTGTCTTTTTCACTGTCAATTTCTCCTGTCTCACAGCCACAGTCTCCTCCTTTCCGTCGCGTTAATACTGTCTATTGTCACTGACAACCGCCTCTTGCTATCTCTTACTGCTACTATCTCATTTGTTCCTTCCCACTGCTGCTGCCTCTTCTCACAGTCACTGCCTCCCTTCTTCGTTGCCATACTCATAGACTCTCTCATTATCACTGGCTCTCACCCACTTCCCCTTTATCCTTCTCTTTATTCCTCTCCTACTTGCACTTCCTCCTTCACTATTTCCTAGCAAAAAAATGGTTCAAATGGCTCTGAGCACTATGGGACTCAACATCTTAGGTCATAAGTCCCCTAGAACTTAGAACTACTTAAACCTAACTAACCTAAGGACATCACACACACCCATGCCCGAAGCAGGATTCGAACCTGCGACCGTAGCAGTCCCGCGGTTCCGGACTGCAGTGCCAGAACCGCTACACCACCGCGGCCGGCATTTCCTAGCACTGTTCCGTCACTGTCAGCTAAGTTCTACAGCCACAGTGGCCTTCTCTTTATCTCACATTCCCAGTGTCTCCTTCGCTCTTTCTATACCACAACCACTGTCCACTATCTTCCATTATTTATTACTTTTCCGTATCCTTCCCAGTGTCACTGTCCCTTTCTTTCTCAGCATAAAAAAGTGCGAGTATGTTCGCATGCCAAAATCCTTCAGAAATTTTTTTAAAGGTGCTGAGGAAGATGAGGCAGCTGGCATCCCACTGTTCAGTCAGAATATTTTAAACAGGAGCATTTTTATGCTGTTTCCCTTCTTTTCCCTACCACACCAGTTTGTCACTCATATGAAAAGAGCTTCACGGAGACGGCAAAATTTAGATAGCTGACTTACGTGAAATTATAATAACGCAAAACTAATTTTACACTTCAAAGCAAATTTTACACGCACAAAATTTTTGCACGTGCACCAGTACAACATGGGGCTCCCAGAGCCCTTCTAATAACGGAGACGCTTTGCAGCATATTTCTCCGTGCTACGTTACTTTGTAAACTACGTTTTGCGTATTTTACGTTTACAAGTAGGATAAATTTGAACCTCTGGATCGCGAAAACGGGCAAAGAAAATTAGAAATTTGTGGTAAGGTTTATGGGACCTAACTGCGGTCATCGGTCCCTAGGCTTACAAGCCACTTAATCTAACTTAAACTATCTTACGCTAAGGACAGCACACACACTCATGTCCGAGGGAAGAGTCGAACCTCCGACGGTGGCAGGCGCGAACCGTGACAAGACGCCAAAGATCGCACTGCTACACCGCGCGGCTCGGGTAAAGATATCGAGAAAATTTTCAAATTTGTTTGAGATCGGGATCTTACGAACATTTCATAAAAGTTTGAGCCATTTTCTGTACATATTAATCTTGTAATCCGCGACTCGGTTTTTGGTATCCAAAAACCATGTTTTCCAGGTTTTCTCACGAACTTTCATGAACTAAACAGTGTCTACATGAAACTTCCTGGCAGATTAAAACTGTGTGCCCGACCGAGACTCGAACTCAGGACCTTTGCCTTTCGCGGGCAAGTGCTCTACCATCTGAGCTACCGAAGCAGGACTCACGCCCGGTACTCACAGCTTTACTTCTGCCAGTATCTCGTCGCCTACCTTCCAAACTTTACAGAAGCTCTCCTCCGAACCTTGTAGAACTAGCACTCCTGAAAGAAAGGATACTGCGGAGACATGGCTTAGCCACAGCCTGGGGGATGTTTCCAGAATGAGATTTTCACTCTGCAGTGGAGTGTGCGCTGATATGAAACTTCCTGGCAGATTAAAACTTTGTGCCCGACCGAGACTCGAACTCGGGACCTTTGCCTTCCGCGGGCAAGTGCTCTACCATCTGGCAGAAGTAAAGCTGTGAGTACCGGGCGTGAGTCGTGCTTCGGTAGCTCAGATTGTAGAGCACTTGCCCGCGAAAGGCAAAGGTCCCGAGTTCGAGTCTCGGTCGGGCACACAGTTTTAATCTGACAGGAAGTTTCATATCAGCGCACACTCCGCTGCAGAGTGAAAATCTCACTCTAGTGACTCTACATACATTTAAGGCACAGCGAAGACGACATATAAAGCAGAAAGACACAACCGATTTGTTCCAATTGCCTAAGTAGGAGAAGCGTGTAATATTCAAACTTTGATACTGTACTGTGGACAGTTACAGTAAGAAGATCCTTCTGTTACGTATGCAAATGGTACGTAGCCCAAGTGTTATCCAAAGCACTTGATCCTACCTTTTTATCACCGATAGAACCAGAGATATGAATCCCTAGAAACCCGTTTTTATTCGCAGCGTTTTGGAACATATTAGATAGTAGAGTTCAATGTGTCAGAACGTGAAAGCTTCTTATTGACTAGTGAGGTGATGCCTTACGATCATTTCATCAGTATGAACGACTTGGACGTCCACCGTCTCTGAAATATTTATGTGAACTCGAAACTGCTTAACAAAATTGAACAGGGTGGTATGATAAGAAATGACGCCGTACATCTTCGAACACACTATAAAAAAATGTAACAGCATGCAGCTTGACGCTAATCTTTCAACCTAATCGCGCAGTGTTATCTGGATGTTGGCGAAAACATCTCGTCGACGCCTAAAGAGACTTTCAGAAGTTCGTTGGACGCCCTACCGTTGTATCACAGTCGCGTTATCGGTTGACATGGAAATGCTCGCAACGTATCGCAACGCACAACAGAGCGACCCAGTAAACTGCAAACCAGGCCCAGTGGTACAAGAAGAGCGCCGCTGGCGAGATATCCGCCAGAGAGCTAAACCGCGTATCCGACACCGAGTGAGCAGCTGGTACGCAGCACAGGTTCGTTCTGTTCTCACGTTGTTATTTCTTGTGACGACGAAGTTTAATTCTAGTAAGTCAAGTCCTTATATTGTGCGGTGAAAATACGTGTTGTATGACTTGAGTGATGGCAGGCTACTGATGGCGGTGAAAAAGAAATACGTCGGCGGTGAATGAAGAGGACGCTAACATTGGAAGGTGTTCCGCAGCTTATCACGCTCCTATGCTGAAAGGACCGTTTTTGGAAACCCAGAATCTGCTCTGTAGGAATCAACATGGATTCCGGAAACAGCGATCTTGTGAGACCCAACTCGCTTTATTTGTTCATGAGACTCAGAAAATATTAGATACAGGCTCCCAGGTAGATGCTATTTTCCTTGACTTCCGGAAGGCGTTCGATACAGTTCCGCACTGTCGCCTGATAAAGTAAGAGCCTACGGAATATCAGACCAGCTGTGTGGCTGGATTGAAGAATTTTTAGCAAACAGAACACAGCATGTTGTTATCAATGGAGAGACGTCTACAGACGTTAAAGTAACCTCTGGCGTGCCACAGGGGAGTGTTATGGGACCATTACTTTTCACAATATACACTCTTGGAAATGGAAAAAAGAACACATTGACACCGGTGTGTCAGACCCACCATACTTGCTCCGGACACTGCGAGAGGGCTGTACAAGCAATGATCACACGCACGGCACAGCGGACACACCAGGAACCGCGGTGTTGGCCGTCGAATGGCGCTAGCTGCGCAGCATTTGTGCACCGCCGCCGTCAGTGTCAGCCAGTTTGCCGTGGCATACGGAACTCCATCGCAGTCTTTAACACTGGTAGCATGCCGCGACAGCGTGGACGTGAACCGTATGTGCAGTTGACGGACTTTGAGCGAGGGCGTATAGTGGGCATGCGGGAGGCCGGGTGGACGTACCGCCGAATTGCTCAACACGTGGGGCGTGAGGTCTCCACAGTACATCGATGTTGTCGCCAGTGGTCGGCGGAAGGTGCACGTGCCCGTCGACCTGGGACCGGACCGCAGCGACGCACGGATGCACGCCAAGACCGTAGGATCCTACGCAGTGCCGTAGGGGACCGCACTGCCACTTCCCAGCAAATTAGGGACACTGTTGCACCTGGGGTATCGGCGAGGACCATTCGCAACCGTCTCCATGAAGCTGGGCTACGGTCCCGCACACCGTTAGGCCGTCTTCCGCTCACGCCCCAACATCGTGCAGCCCGCCTCCAGTGGTGTCGCGACAGGCGTGAATGGAGGGACGAATGGAGACGTGTCGTCTTCAGCGATGAGAGTCGCTTCTGCCTTGGTGCCAATGATGGTCGTATGCGTGTTTGGCGCTGTGCAGGTGAGCGCCACAATCAGGACTGCATACGACCGAGGCACACAGGGCCAACACCCGGCATCATGGTGTGGGGAGCGATCTCCTACACTGGCCGTACACCACTGGTGATCGTCGAGGGGACACTGAATAGTGCACGGTACATCCAAACCGTCATCGAACCCATCGTTCTACCATTCCTAGACCGGCAAGGGAACTTGCTGTTCCAACAGGACAATGCACGTCCGCATGTATCCCGTGCCACCCAACGTGCTCTAGAAGGTGTAAGTCAACTACCCTGGCCAGCAAGATCTCCGGATCTGTCCCCCATTGAGCATGTTTGGGACTGGATGAAGCGTCGTCTCACGCGGTCTGCACGTCCAGCACGAACGCTGGTCCAACTGAGGCGCCAGGTGGAAATGGCATGGCAAACCGTTCCACAGGACTACATCCAGCATCTCTACGATCGTCTCCATGGGAGAATAGCAGCCTGCATTGCTGCGAAAGGTGGATATACACTGTACTAGTGCCTACATTGTGCATGCTCTGTTGCCTGTGTCTATGTGCCTGTGGTTCTGTCAGTGTGATCATGTGATGTATCTGACCCCAGGAATGTGTCAATAAAGTTTCCCCTTCCTGGGGCAATGAATTCACGGTGTTCTTATTTCAATTTCCAGGAGTGTATATAAATGACCTAGTAGATAGTGTGGGAAGTTCCATGCGGCTTTTCGCGGATGATGCTGTAGTATACAGAGAAGTTGCAGCATTAGAAAATTGTTGCGAAATGCAGGAAGATCTCCAGCGGATAGGCACTTGGTGCAGGGAGTGGCAACTAACCCTTAACATAGACAAATGTAATGTATTGCGAATACATAGAAAGAAGGATCCTTTATTGTATGATTACATGATAGCGGAACAAACACTGGTAGCAGTTACTTCTGTAAAATATCTGGGAGTATGCGTGCGGAACGATTTGAAGTAGAATGATCATATAAAATTAATTGTTGGTAAGGCGGGTACCAGGTTGAGATTCATTGGGAGAGTCCTTAGAAAATGTAGTCCATCAACAAAGTAGGTGGCTTACAAAACACTCGTTCGACCTACACTTGAGTATTGCTCATCAGTGTGGGATCCGTACCAGATCGGGTTGACGGAAGAGATAGAGAAGATCCAAAAAAGAGCGGCGCGTTTCGTCACAGGGTTATTTGGTAACCGTGATAGCGTTACGGAGATGTTTAGCAAACTCAAGTGGCAGACTCCGCAAGAGAGGCGCTCTGCATCGCGGTGTAGCTTGCTCGCCAGGTTTCGAGAGGGTGCATTTCTGGATGAGGTATCGAATATATTGCTTCCCCCTACCTATACCTCCCGAGGAGATCACGAATGTAAAATTAGAGAGATTCGAGCGCGCACGGAGGCTTTCAGACAGTCGTTCTTCCCGCGAACCATACGCCACTGGAACAGAAAAGGGAGGTAATGACAGTGGCACGTGAAGTGCCCTCCGCCACACACCGTTGAGTGGCTTGCGGAGTATAAATGTAGATGTAGATGTAGATGTAGATGTCCTCCCAAATGCTAGTTTACTCTGCTAAACACTGCGACACATCGGTCCGGTCCGTGAAAATGTAGACGTCTGGTGTCAGTAGGTAGCCTGCTCTTCTCGGGTGGTACCCAGGGATCAAACTTACAAACTTACTGTCGGCTGTGTCACATGTTCTCATTGCTCGACATTTGAAGTACAATGTTTGGAATTTAATGTAAGTCATTGACATACTTGCCCGCATCTCGTGGTCGTGCGGTAGCGTTCTCGCTTCCCACGCCCGGGTTCCCGGGTTCGATTCCCGGCGGGGTCAGGGATTTTCTCTGCCTCGTGATGGCTGGGTGTTGTGTGCTGTCCTTAGGTTAGTTAGGTTTAAGTAGTTCTAAGTTCTCGGGGACTTACGACCACAGCAGTTGAGTCCCATAGTGCTCAGAGCCATTTGAACCATTGACATACAGAGTAGTGTTAATCGACCTTAGGCCAGCACTTCTTGCTGTGCAAATTCACTCAAATTTCCTCCGTCACTAAGTTTCGAAAAGTCTATTTGCAGATCGAGTCACTTTGCACTAGCCTGTCTTCTGTTCAACAAATAAACAAATAATGTTATGCAAGAAAATTACACTGCTAACTTCCGTAATTAAATATTTGCAGTGACATGTTGGAATGCGACTGCTTTCCAATCTCGAAAGGTGCCTTTGCGTTACGACAAATTTCGTGAAAGTTGATTAGTCGAGTGACAGAGTCCGAGCTCTACTGGAAAAAACTTAGTGTACGAGACCCTACACTGATGATGCAGGGTTCAAAAATGGCTCTGAGCACTATGGGATTTAACTTCTGAGGTCATCAGTCCCCTAGAACGTAGAACTACTTAAACCTAACTAACCTAAGGACATCATACACATCCATGCCCGAGGCAGGATTCGCACCTGCGACCGTAGCGGTCGTGCGGTTCCAGACTGTAGCGCCTAGAACCGTTCGGCCACTCCGGATGGCGATGATGCAGGGCTATGTCCTCACAAAATAGGTTCAATTAATTGCGGTCGCCTTTAGTGTAGGACCTTCGAAGGAGAACAAGAACACGCCTTAATATGCAGTTCCTCTGCTACTACCTAGATGATCGATTGTGACGGAACTTCTGACAGTATACGGATATGAGAGCGAGGATGCTAGTAGGAGAACAGTAATGCCCAGCAACAAATAATTCCTTATTAGTGAGAATGGTTGTAAGGCAGCAGGCCTGGTGTCACTCCTTTGTTCTTACGGAAATGAAGTCCCATGCTTCTTGACATAGCGAGAAGAATGATGGGCGAGACCCGCACCGCCGCCGTACTAGGCAAGGTCCTAATGGAGGTGGTTTGCCATTGTCTTCCTCCGACCGTGACGTGGATGAATTGATGATGATGAAGACGACACAACAGACAGTCATCTAGGGGCAGGTGAAAATCCCTGACCCTGCTGGGAATCGAACCTGGGTCCCCGTGCTCGGGAAGCGACAACGCTACCGCGAGACCACGAGCTGCAGACTTTGTACTTATAATTATATTTTTAATTAGTAATATTAGAGGAAGTCTGTAACAAAGCAATTCAGTGGATGTTAAATACATTAGAAAGGACGGTCCCTTTTTCTCTCTGACATGATCACGGATAGCTTATTTTTGGTGTGTGGGAAAACGCAGATCACGGTGGATTTGCTAGAGGGACTGGACAGGCAGAGGAATGGAGCTACAAAAAAGACGGTTCTTTGTGGACAACTGTCTCCGGCGAGTCTGTGTAACGGAAGTCTGGCGTCGAGGTGGTGAGGAGCCACGTTTGCCCGCATCTCGTGGTCGTGCGGTAGCGTTCTCGCTTCCCCCCCGGGTTCCCGGGTTCGATTCCCGGCGGGGTCAGGGATTTTCTCTGCCTCGTGATGGCTGGGTGTTGTGTGCTGTCCTTAGGTTAGTTAGGTTTAAGTAGTTCTAAGTTCTAGGGGACTGATGACCATAGAAGTTAAGTCCCATAGTGCTCAGAGCCATTTTTGGAGCCACGTTTACAGCAAGGGACAGGCCGGAGGACGAAACTATGACACCTGCTCAGCTCCCTAACGGTGGCAGAGAGCCGTGTTGGGCTGTTCTTTTTCTTTTTTCCTTTCTTAAAAAAAAAAAGAAAAAAGGGCTTAGCCTCTTAACTCTGATGCTGTAGGTTCTCAGCACCTCTGTAGCGAGGCTAGGGGAAAACCGAAGACGGCGCCATTGGAAGACGAGTCATTCACATGAGAGAGGCGGTAGTGAAACTCACGTTTTTTTAGAAATTTGGGAGAGGGGGGAGGAGTGGATTCCGAATTTCCATTGGATTTGCGTTGTTTTGGCGGGATACTTGGTGGCATTGGCCTCCACACGACTGGAGCCTCGACTCCTTACTTTTTATGATTAGTGGACTTGTCTGCATTTGGCGGGAATGTATAGGAGCCCGCGATTTTGCGCGGAGGAATGAGACTCAGTCTCCAGGCTTCGTGGACAGAGTTTGGTTTGCGCACATCTCGGTGCCTTGTCGGAGACACTCCGCGGTGTGGAAGATCGGTTTGAGAGTGGGTCGGCGTATCAGGCCGTTCACGGAAGGGAGAGGACGGGGGGGGGGGGGGGGACAGGGGAAACCGAACGTGGCAAAGCCACTGACATTGCGGGTAGACAAACACGTGAACTAAAATATAAACGCAGAAAAAAATAGCAGTCGACCGCACAATCCTCCCTGCACATATTTGGGTAGTCGGCCCGGACATGTTGGTTAGCCGCACCGTCCCGGAAATGTTTTATACATGTCAAGAGGTTGATTACTCCCCAACTAGAGGGGAGGGAGGGAGGGAGGAAGGGAGCGACGGGTGTGGATTGTTGATCGTTGATTACTGATCGCTGACAAAGGTCCGACAATATGCGGGTGTAAGTTCGGGCGTACTGTGAGCTTCCAGCCCATGGCATCAAAAATCAAGTGTGGAGTGTGAGGGATCGCGGGAAAGTTAGGCGAGCGCCTGACCTCGGAATCACGCGATAGTGTGTGGTGCTGAGCCGGGAGAAGATGAGAGATGTGTGCTAAGAATACGAGACGGGGATCGATAGTTTCTGTCGGGGCGCGGAGGTAGCAGGCCAGCATACAGTGTTGTAGGAACCAGACCTCGCCTTTCGCAGTACATGTAAGGCGGTGCTTGTCGGTGCCCTCTCATAGGCAACTTGAGGAAAGTGGCGACCCAGCCAGACCGATACGGTGTAGACCTCGGCTACGGAACGTGGTTACAAGGTAATTTTTCAAAATCAATAAAATGTGTTGGTATCCCTAAAATGTCTGAATATTAATTGCGAGTAGGCAGGTAGTCTATTAACCATTTGCATCGATCCTCGTTGCAGTTGAGGTGGGTGCTCTCGACGGAGGTACGATGGTCCGATGTCTTCTGAGTAAGGGTGCAGCTACAGGGGATGCAAGGTGAGTGGGAAGGACATTAATGACACGTACATGAAGAGTACCTCCGCCTGCAACGCCCACGTGAAATAACCTTCTGTTACAACCAGCCCACGCTACAACGTTTTCGGCAGTAAATGTCCTGAGGAGTTGCTGCGTTGTCCAGTTCAACTAATCCGACACGCTCATTTCTCTACTAGCCAGAACTAACGAAAAACCCTAAGAAGTTATGGTTTCACTTAAAGTCAGTGACGGGATTGAAATCATCCACTCAGTCACTCGGGCACACAGTCACTCGGACACTGAACCGGAAGATCAAGAATGTTGAATTAGATCTTCCGACACTGTTTCACTGCGGAAGATCGTAATACTATACTTCCTTTCAACCAACGCACCATCACCGATGTGGCAGATAGTGAGATACGTGATCAGGAAATATAGTTGCTTACTAGTGGAAAGGCATGTTGACCGTACGAGATACGTGTAATATTCTACAGGGATTATGGGAAAAAACTTTCTCCCATTCTAGCAGTAATTTATAGTAGGTCGCTGGAGGAACGAAGAGTACCTAGCAACTGAAAAAAAGCGCAGGTTATTCCGGTTTTCAAGAAGTGTTGTTGGTTACGCGCATATAATTATACGACTGTTTCGTTGACATTAATGCGATGCAGAGTTGTGGAACATATTTAATGCCTGCCTGTTACGACGCTGTTGGAGAAGGAAAATTTCCTATAGCCTATAAAAATCAACGTTGATTCCACAAACAGAGACTTTACGAAAATCATCTCGCTCTGTTCTTCCATGAGATCCAGAGCACTGTAGACAACGGCGCTCAGGTTGATGCCGTGCTCCTTGACTTCAGGAAGGCATTTGACACGTGCTCGCGCTGTGGTTTAGTAAAAAAACAAAAGTATCCAGTATCGGACAAGATTTTTGACTGGATTCAAGACTTCCTTGCATATTGAGAGCAACACATTGCTCTTAACGAAAAACAATGTAAGAGTAATATAAGAAGTAACCCAAGGAAGTGTCATAAGACTATTACTGTTTACAGTTTATATAAATCTACTAGTAGAAAGCGTCAAATGCTCTTTAACACTGTTCGCAGACAATGCAGTTGTCTATAAGAAAGTAGCAACGCCAGAAGACAGTAGCGATTTGAAAAATTACCTGCAGAAGATTGAAGAATGATACAAGCTCTGCCAGCTGACCCAGCCCGTAAATAAATGTAACATATTGCACAAACATAGGAGAGGAAATAAACTACTGTGCAACTACACTGTTAGTGACAAACTGCTGGAAACAGTAACCACTGTAAAATACCTAGGAGTAGCCATGCATAGGGACCTTAAATGGAATGACAACCTAAAACAAATACGGTAGTAGGAAAAGTCGATGCCAGGCTGCAATTTACAGGAACGTTCTTAAGAAAATGTAATTCATTCGCTAAAGAAGTAGCTCAAAAGTCCTAGAATACACTTGTTCGACCGATTCTTGAGTGTTGCTTATCAGTGTGGGAATCTTACCTGATTGGATTAACAGAAGAGATAACAGACAAGATCCAACGATGAGCGGTGCGTTTCTTGAAATGATCGTTTAGTCGCCTCGAGGGCGTGACAGAGATGCTCAAAAAACTGCCGTGGCAGAAACTACAAGAGAGGCACTGCGCATCACACAGAGTTTGCTATCGATACCCTGAGAGACTACATTCCTGAAAGGGTCAAACAATATAATACTTCATCACACATACGTCTCGCGAAATGACTGCAACGAGAAAACCAGAGAAATTATTCAACCACACACCATTCGCGAGTGCAACAAGGACATCTGTATCTACATCTACAAGATTTTTCTGCAATTTGCACTTGTGCCTTGCAGAAGGTTCTTCGAACCCCCTTCACACTATTTCTCTACCGTTCCACTCTCTAACGGCACGTGGGAATAATGAACACTTCAGTATCTCTGTACGACCTTCACTTTCTCTTATTTTATTGTGATAAACATTTGTCTCCGTGTACGTTGGGCGACAATAAAATATTATCACATTGAGGAGAAAGTTAGTGAGTGAAATTTTATTGAAAGATTTCGCCACAGCAAAAACCACCCTTGTTTTAATAATAACCATACTATTTCGCTTATCAAGTCCGCGACAATGTCTCCCCCATTTTGCTATAATACAAAACGAGGTGCCCGTCTTTGAACTTTTTCGATGTTCTCCGTCAATCCTACGTGGTAAGGATTGCACAAAGCACAGAAGCACTCTAAC
Source organism: Schistocerca cancellata (assembly GCF_023864275.1). NCBI lineage: Eukaryota > Metazoa > Arthropoda > Insecta > Orthoptera > Acrididae > Schistocerca > Schistocerca cancellata. The sequence continues at coordinate 815,367,203 of NC_064627.1, read as the reverse complement.
AGAGGACGAACAAGCGTAGTGTAGGCAATCCCTTAAGCAGACGTGTTGCAGCTTCTAAATGTTCTACCAGTGAAACGTAGGCTTTTGTTTGCCTTCTCCAGAACATTATCTGTGTGATCGTTCCAACGTAAGTTGTTTGTAATTGAACTTCCTAAGTATTTAATCGAACTGACAGCATTTAAATTTGTGTCATGTATCGTGTAATCGAAATTTAATAGATTTATTTTTGTAGCTACTCATGTGGATGAACTTATATTTGTCCTCACTGAGACACAATTGCAACTTTTCGCACCTTACAGGTACCGTGTCTAAGTTATTTTGCAATTGGTTTTGAACTTACGATGACATTATCAGACTTTAAATGACAGTATCATTTGCAAACAGTGTAAGAGGGCTGCTCTAATTATCTCCCAGATTATGTCGATTAGGAAGAGCAGAGGGCCTATAAAAACTCCTTGGGGAACGCTGGATACCACTTCTGTTTCACTCTACGATTTTCCGTCGATAACCACGTACTGCTATAATACAAAACGACCTTTGTGACAGGAAATCAAGGATCCAGTCGCACAACTCAAGCGATACTCCATAGGCGCGAAATTTGATCTGAAGTCTGTTGTGAGGAACTGTGTCAAGAGCCTTCTGGAAATGTACAACTATGGAATCAAATTGAGATCCCCTGTCGATAGCAATTATTAATTCTTGCGAATGAAGAGAGAGCTGTATTTCTTAAGGACCGTATTTCTGAATCAGTGCTGACTGTTTGTCAGTAGACCGTTATTTTCGAGGTAATCCATAATGTTTGAACACAGTGTATGTCCCAAACTCCTACTACAGATCGACGTTAGTAATAGGGGTCTGTAACTCTGTGGATTCCTCCTGTTCTTGAATACTACCGTGACCTGTGGAAATTAGCAACTTCTGATACGGAGGGAGGAAGGGAGCATACGAGGGGCGTTTGAAAAGTTTGTGCAAAATTAAAAATTACTTAAATGTTTGGGGTAAACCTTTTTTTTATTTTCAGAAATAGTCTCCTTTTACACTTATACACTTCGTTCAACGCTGTTCTAATTTGTTGATCCCTTCCGAATTATAGGAATTGTCCAAGTCTGCAAAATAGCTATTAGTTGCTGCAATCACCACCTCGTTTGAATAAAATCTTTGTCCCGCCAGCCATTTCTTCATATTGGGGAACAAGTAGTAGTCCGAGGGAGCCAAGTGTGGAGAACAGGGCGGGGGTGTAACGAGTTGGAATCCTATTTCCATTAATTTTGCGACCACAACTGCTGAGGTGTGTGCTGGACTTTTTTGCGGTCCAGCGCCGGTGTTTTTCTCGCAGCGCGGTTTTCAAACGGTCCAATAACGATGAATAATATGCACCTGTAATAGTTTTATCCTTTTCCAGATAGTCGATGAGGATTATCCCTTCAAAATCCCAAAAGACATACGCCATAAACTTTCCGGCCGAAGGAATGGTCTTCGCCTTTTTAGGTGCAGATTCTCCTTTTGTAACCCATTGTTTAGATTGTTCTTTGGTCTCAGCAGTATAGTAAAAGCCCAGCGAATTTTTCCTGAACAGCTGCAAACCACCCCTGCAACACTTCACACGATTCCGTTTTTGGTCAAGCGTGAGAAATCGGCCGGTCCAAGTGGCCGTGCGGTTCTAGGCGCTGCAGTCTGGAACCGCGAGACCGCTACGGTCGCAGGTTCGAATCCTGCTTCGGGCATGGATGTGTGTGATGTCCTTAGCTTAGTTAGGTTTAAGTAGTTTTAGGTTCTAGGGGACTAATGACCTCAGAAGTTGAGTCCCATAGTGCTCAGAGCCATTTGCACCATTTTTTTTTTTTTTTTTTTTTGGTGAGAAATCGCGGAATCCATCTTGTGGATAGCTTTCTCATGTCCAAATGTTTATTACCCGTTCATTCGAGGTGCCCACAGCACTAACCATCTCACGCACCTTAACTCTTCTGTCATCCATTACCGTATCACGGATTTTATCAATGATTTCTGGAGTCGTAACCTCCACAGGGCGTCCAGAACGTTCAGCATCACTTGTGCCCATATGGCCACTCCGAAAATTTTGAAACGCCTTATAAACTGTTCTAGTCGAAGGTGCAGAGTCACCATAATGTTTATCAAGCTTCTCTTTAGTCTCTTGAGGCGTTTTGCCTTTCATAAAGTAATGTTTAACCACCACGCGAAATTGTTTTTCGTCAATTTTTTGACAATCACGCGACTTCCTTGATTCATACGAATGCCAAAAACAAATAAATAGACCAATATGGCTGAAACTTGACGTGCGGTCTTTCCAAAGATGCTACGAACTAAACATGGCCTCGATACGCACCGGTGGTGTCATCTCTCGGACTTTTCACGGACTTTTCAAATGCCCCTCGTAAGACAGTGGTACCAGAAGTGTCCTCCACCACGCAAAGTTAGGTAGCTTGCAGAGCATAGATGTTGACACAGAGGGTCACTACGCCACTTCTTGTTTAAAAGCACATTTTTCTATGCATTGCTGTATGGCTATGTTCAGACTCGCCGCAGCTAGGGGGGCAGCTGCCAGCGCTCACGCTATGAGGCAGGCAGTGGCGGCTGTTGTAAACGCCGATGCGGTGGGAGCTGTTGAGGGTGACAGCTGCCTGCCGGTAGCGGGCGATGGCCGATAGCGAGCTGGACTGGACTGGCTGCAGTGGCAGGCCGATGGCAGATAGCGGCCGGGGTGGGGTACCACTGCTGTTGCTGGCTGCGTACGGGGGTAGCTGGTTTGCTGCAGCCCGCGCACCTGGCGACCGCTTGGCCGCTGCTAGGCAACGCCTGCCGGCGCGCTTCTGAAAGCCGACAGGGGAAGTCGTGTCCCTGCTTGGCGTAGCACAGTGGTGCGCTCTGCTTGTAACAGTTACATACCGAGCTATTCCCTTCCAATGGAAACAGTAAGGGAAAAAATCTGGAACACTATCTGTAGCCTTTTTTATATACGGCATACCGTAGAATGACGTCCGCAGCTCGTGGTCGTGCGGTAGCGTTCTCGCTTCCCACGCCCGGGTTCCCGGGTTCGATTCCCGGCGGGGTCAGGGATTTTCTTTGCCTCGTGATGGCTGGGTGTTGTGTGCTGTCCTTAGGTTACTTAGGTTTAAGTAGTTCTAAGTTCTAGGGGACTGATGACCATAGATGTTAATTCCCATAGTGCTCAGAGCCATATGAACCGTAGAATGAACTATATGAGCGTAATGGCTATTTTGCAGCCCATGAAGTTTCAAGATGTACAACTGTTCTTCTGGGTGTTCACTTACTACCTATCAGTAGGTATTGAAATATTTGTCCACTTACGGAGTGCACGAACAGGAGGAAAGTTATTTTATTAAATTATTTATCGTCATATCGTCTCAGACAGCGCCTTCGTAAATGGCTGCGATGCGGAGGACCATACTTGACAATCATATACAACCGTTCGCTCGACAAAAGATCCGTACCCAAAGACTGGAAAGTCACGCCAATATTCAAGAAAGGTAGCAGGAGTAATCCACTAAATTACAGGCCCATATCATTAATGCCGATGTGCAGTAGGATTTTTGAAGTTATATTGTACTCGAACATTATACATTACCTCGAAGAGAACTGTCTATTGACATACAGTCAACACGAATTTAGAAAACATCGTTCTTGCGAAAACACAACTAGCTCTTTATTCACACGAACTGTTGAGTGCTATTGTCAATGGATTTCAAGTTGATTTCATATTTCTAGATTTCCAGACGGCTTTTGACACTGTACCACGTGAGCGGCTTGTAGTGAAATTGCGTGCTTATGGAATATCGTCTCAGTTACGTGACTGGATTCGTGATTTCGTGTCAGAGGGTCACATTTCGTAGTAAGTGGCGGAAAATAAACGAGTAAAATAGATTTGATTTCTGGCGTTCCCCGAGCTAGTGTTATAGGCCCTTTGCTGTTCCTTGTCTGTATAAACGATGTAGAAGACAGTCTGAGCAGCCGTTTTAGGTTGTTTGCAGATGATGCTGTCGTTTATTGACTAGTAAATTCATCAGATAAAAAAAAATTGCAAAACGATTTAGGAAAGATATCTGTATGGTGCAAAAATTGGCAATTGACCCTAAATAAAGAAAAGTTTGAGGTCATCGACATGAGTGCTAAAATTAGTCAATTGTAAAGTCTGTCAATTCAACCAAATACTTTCGAATTAAAATTACGAACAACTTAAATTGGATGGAACGTATAGAAAATGTTGCGGGGGAAGGCTAACAAGAAACTGCGTTTTTTTGACAGGACACATAGAAAATGTAACAGATCTGCTAAAGAGACTGCCTACACTACGCTTGTCCGTCCTCTTTTAGAATACTGCTGCGCTGTGTGGGATCCTTACTAGGTAGGACTGACGGAGTACAAGAATGGCAGCAGGTTTTGTATTATCGCGAAATAAGGGAGGGAGTGTCACTGTAATAACACAGGATTTGCGGTGGGCATAATTAAAACAAAGGCGTTTTTCGTTCCGACGGGAACTTTTCACAAAATTGAAATTACTTTCTCCTCCGAACGCGAAAATATTTTTTTGAAGCCGACCTACATAGGGAGAAACAGTCATCACAGTAAAATAAGGGAAATCAGAGCTCGCACGGAAAGATATAGGTGTTCGTTCTTACTGCGCGCTCTACGAGGTTGGAATAATAGAGAATTATTGTGAAGGTGGTTCAGTGGCTCGATAACCCTCCGCCAGGCACTTAAATGTGATACGTAGAGTATCCATATAGTGGGATAACTGGTATGGGGTGCATTCGGACTGGTGATGGGAACTGAAGAGCTACTTAATCGACCAACTGCGGCTCCACAATCCGGAAATTCTGTTTAACGGCCGCGAGAGCGCTGTGGCGACTACATGCCCCTCCGTACCGCACCTGCGTAACATCGCAAGGCAAAGGATAACACGGCGGCCGGTAGACGTCCCTTCGGCCTTTACGGCTCGTTTTCTTTATATCATGTTAGAACCGCCCGGATAGCCATGCGCGATGGCACTCCGCTTCTAGGATTGGGGTAAAGGTGCCGGCCCCTGATCGATTATGCCGTGGGACTGAAAGACGAGCGCCGGTGTGCCAGCCAACCTGGATGTGATTTTTAGGCGGTTTCCCACACACGACTAGGAGAATACCGCGCTGGTACCAGTGCCCCGCCTCAGTTACACGATTCGCAAACATTTCAAAAACGTTCTCACACTTTCATATGTGATGACACTAGACGCAGACAGATGGGGTGCCGGAAAGGGGGGGGAGCCTGCTTTAGGATGGGGGGGAGGGGGTTAGTGGTGACAAGAACGACATAACGACGTCTGACAACTCTCTACCATTAATTTGCCAAATCTGGGGTAACATGCCGACTCTGCGGAGATAAGGGATGAAGGCAGGAAAAAGATGTACGGCGATGTTGATTTCTCACAACAAACTCCACATTATTGAACTTGCTTTAGTCCTTAAGCAACTAGAGAGAACAATAAGGATTTAAACAACCTTACATAACATAATATTACTACTCGGTCATAAGAACTTTTTGTACTGTATAATTTTATTTCACATTAACATGACGTCCATCTATGATAACAATTCCAACACGAGAAAATAATTGCACGACGATTTCAGTTTCTTGTTAACTGCCAAGTCCCTATATGAGCAGCTATGTACGCAGGTACTCAGTCGTCGGAAGGAAATGACACGCAACTGGAAAGAGGACAATGTCTATTAAAACAAAGTTGTGATGGCAAGAGCTTTCTGATAGAGCTCAATTTGCACTGTAACTACACTAGTGTGCAAAATTCAAGAACGAAATTAAGTTTCACGTGATGTGCCGCTGCCAAGCAACACAGCTCGATGTAACTTGAGCCGTATATAGGAACTGCTACAGGGTATAGAGGAAGTAACCAACGGGAAAACGCACATCATAGCACCTGGACCACCAAAACGATCATTTTTGACAGTGTTCCTCAGTGCATTATGTGTTACCATCTGTCGTCACATGAGAATACGTCCAGCGATGTCGAACATGATCGCCTTACTGGTCCAGGGAGATAGTATTGATGCATGGGCGTACTGACACCCAAATCTTTTGGTCACAGTACACTCACCGATCACCTCAATTGTGAACGTACTCCTTCCCCACGTGAGTTTTTCAGGAGTGCATTCGGCCCTGTGGACGATAATGCGCGATATCCAACAGCAGAGGTGGAGGAGCTCAAAGGACGAGAAGCTATTTGGCGAATGAACTGGCTTGCTCTTTCCCTTAACTTAAATGGCTGCGATGCTTTGGAGAGACTTATTGCAGCATGTCCACATGTACAATCTACGATCCAGCAGTTGTCAAACGCATTGGCGGAGGAATGGAACACCCTATCGCAACAACTCCTTACCAACTTTGTAGCCAGCATGATAATAGGTTGCAGAGCATGTAGGTGACGACAGACACTGTTAACAACTAACCTCCGCCTTTTGTAATGCCCCAGGGACACTCATGAATCGCGGTGTCTTCAGTGTAATTTATGTCTTTGAAGCGCCATAGGCCTATCTGTTTGATTCATTTCTTATTTTTTTCAGTTTCCTTCTGTATTGTATCATATTGTACTGTTCTGTAGCAGTTCTCTTTATGTATGCTCCAACTTTCATCGAGATATTTCACTTGGTTGTGACACTTCATACGAAACTTAGTTTCTTCCTTAAGTTTTGTATACCGGTATATTACATAGTCAACAAAAATACCTATTTTATTCAAAACGTATTTCGAAGTGAAGGGGTTTCGGGCAATGCCACCCATCTTCATATCATATTTCGTAATTCAAATGGTTCAATTGGCTCTGAGCACTATGCGATTTTCGTAATTACAGAGTAATCTGTTGTAACGGATTATTTTGTAACTATGAGATATGATGCGAAGATGGGTGACTTGCCCGAAATCTATCATTTTGAAATAAAAATAGCGGTCGGCAGACAGAAAATTAACCAATTTGTAGAAATCAGCATTGCGGATGACTTCATGTGACGAATAGTTAATTGTCTGTAAGCTGCATTTCGTTCTTTTGAATTTTTTGGTCCCTTAAATAACATCTGCCTTCCGTTATTTTGTCCACAAATACTGTGTTATATAGCCGTCATAGAAGTTAATGTTACAATTTTTTTCTGACGACATACTATGAATATAAATCTACTACATAGTTCTTTCTCATCAATCTCTACAACACTTGCTGCAAAAGAGAACCATACGTCATGAAGTGGAATATTTTGTGTAAGATATTAAGGTACAGTTTCCAGAGCTTAAATGCTCCGAGGTGACAAAAGAATTATCCATACCATTACACGTGCTTGTGTAGTACTCAGATTGCAAAACTGTTTTTAGAAGAAACGAGGTTCCTCCTTTTCCATGTCGTAGTTGGGGCAGCGGCAGGGTCGTTACTATGTCCTCCGCGAAGGAACATGTAATCATGTGCACCGATCACCCCAGTGACACATTTTGATTCATAATTTTGAATTAACTGTAGAAATCCGCTTTCTCTGAGAAGGAAAAAATCTACCATTGTATTAGTAAAATTATGTACGAGTTGACAAGCTACGTAACTGCGAGTAAAGCAGCTTGCCGTATTCTGATACTTTGTCTCTTGCCTGTGAATGAAATAGGTGGCGGTAGCGGAGAAGATTCTGCTGCACTAGGTACACAGACGACCACGACAGTACGCTGGCTAGCGATGTAAAAATTTGGAATGAACAACAAGGGGCAGACACTAATACACAGAAACCAAAATAGTGTAAGATTTTTGCCAGACAGAACTTGCTCCACAACATGCAGAGGAACGGGGAATAACATATAATCTGTGAGAGGACTTGATCTTTGAGAAAACACGGTATCAGCAACGCCCATACAGATGGGATTCCGTCGTTAATGGTGTCGTCGTTGATGGGGCACTATAATCTAGTCTTGCGTCCTTTCCTCCCAGTAGGATCTGAAATAGCCCTACAGATATTAACGAAAATCAGCATGGAAAAGAGAGCTAAATTTATTTTTTTAATGCATGGATGTCTTTTCTATCAGGGAATGAAACTCTATAATGAATTACTCAAGAACATGGAAAAGATTGCTAAGACGCAGCTGTTTAAAAGGGCGGGTTAAACGTAGTACTTTGCACAACACAGTAACAGGGCCATTTTTCCGAAACCCTCACTGTGACGCAGAAGTTTGAAATTTGGCTCAAAGGTGCGTTCAGCCTTCCTCTGCAATGGTGCACAAGTCCGTTGCCCCGCGACGTCGCCCTCGGGCTCGGCCATGGCTCAAACACAAAGATGTAGACACGTGCGAAAACCAGGCCAGATCTCAAAAGTTCATGTGAGGTGTAACGTGGAGTAATAATGTTCACGGTGGCACCACATTTCACCACAGCTCTGCCCAGCGCCACCCTGGACATTCCACACGATAGAAAGGTCGTCACACCACCTCTTACTCACATTTCACCCCTTCTTTCCACGTCTTTGCGATGGAAGTCAGAACCGTGACGCCCAAAGCTGAAATCACGCCATTTTCTTATGGGTGCCCGAGGAAAAAATTTCACACACACCTTCGCTCAGTCTCGACACGAAAAGGCCTCAAGGGGGGGGGGGGGGGCATTAAGGACGCCAATGTAACCATCCTTCATCTTGGTGCCCTGCTTCCCTCATATTTCGCCGTCGAAAGCTACAGGACACAGTGCCATTGGCAACAAGATGACGTTTTCACTCTCTGACACTGCTAACATCCCCTCCTCCCGCCCCCCTGGGTCTATCCAATGGCATTACGTTTCCGCTACAGAAACTCTACAAACACTCGAAAGTGCATTCCCATGCGCGAGCGTGAAATTCGTTTTAGACATTGGCTTGTTTTTCTGAGCGAGTGTTGCGGATTAGTTATTGTGGGCTTATTAAGAAGAGAGCCTTAGGCCAGAAGCATGGAACCAAGTAGCTAGCTGGAGGAGGTGCTGTGGATAGGTGTGACGGACTTGGCTAGGGTCAACCCATGCCAATAAATTTCATTTACTTTATTGTAATAGGGATGCACAGCTTACATACATTTTTCAAATATCATCTTGCTCTCAGCTGTTAGAAATTTTTTATACGATTGCAATTTCGACATTAAGCCATTTTCAAGCTTCTGTGAACTAGAACACAACGTATAGAGAACAATTTACATCGGGATGAACAATAAGCACAACCAATTTTAACTTGTCGACTTTGCTATAACGTACTTACAAGACTTTATCATATAGGTTTCCGTTAGGTGGAGACAAACAACGTAATATGCACAGAAACTAGTAACCGATATTAGTCAATATTCCATTTTGTGTACTGCGATTTTGAGTGGACTGTATGTACCACGCATTTAAAAGTGTGTACTTATAATACATTAGAGTAAATGTGTATATCAACCGAGAACATTTGTGTGATTCTTGAGTTTCTCCCGGCGTGTTTGATAGTCAAAATATCCACGGGTGTACTGCCGGTCTACAGTGTCCAACGGGCACAATATTTCGGCGATCATGAATGTCGCCATCATGTATGATCGCCGAAATATTGTGCCCGTTGGACACTGTAGACCGGCAGTACACCCGTGGATATTTTGAGAACATTTTTACTTCTGAGGTCTGTTTGTATTGTGGTTGTTCTTTGATGGCGCTATAAATTTATATTTTTTCTTGAGCGTCCATTAAGCTGACTTTCTCTACCCTTAAGGATATTATGACTGTAGTGTTATAGATGTGCTCTAAATGAAGATTTACAGTTTTCGCTTATGTTTGTTGCTCTCAGAATATGATGGAGAAACCTCTATCTGTTTGCCCTACATAGAAATTTTCAGTCACCACATTTGATTTTATCTTTGTATTGTGACTACACAGTTTTGGGTGTGTGATACGTACGATCCACTCAAAATAGCAGCTGCATAAGACGTAATATAGACCAGTATCGCTGACAGTTGTTCTTTGATGCACATATTACGTTGTTATCTCTGCCTAATGTAAACCTAAATAATAAAATCTTTTAAGTACGATATATGAATGTCAACTAACTAAAATCATTTATACCTACTGTTAATCCCACTGTAAACTGGTCTCATTACGTTCTCTTCTAGTTTGAACATGCCTGAAAATCGCTAATGTTGAAATTGCAATCGTAAAATAAAATTCTACAAGCTGAGAGCAAGATGACAACATTTCAAAAATTTCATTCGTTTCCGTGCAGATTTGAGAGCGATGTTTTTGTCTGATACTGTTCTCATCGGCTTTGAAGTGTATACCTGCTTTATTATGGTGTGCTGATTATCGATGGCATCGGTTAGGTGGCAGTTGGAGGTGGTGTTTGAACTGTTGGTACTAAGCCGCATCTCGCAAGGTTTCTGAAAGCAGGTGGAATGCTACCGGGTTTTTAAATATTCAGTCTGGAGTTGTGACAAGCTATAATCCTGCTTCGCGGGTCAAAACATGTCTGAAAAACCTTATTTATTCTGATTTTACGTTGTAGCAGTTCAGAAAAAAATTGACGGTCGTTTGGATGACGATCTGTTTGGCTTTAGGAAAGGTAAAGGCACCAGAGAGGCTGTTCTGACGTTGCAGTTGGCAATGGAAGCAAGACTGTAGAAAAATCAAGACACATTAGAAGGATTTGTCGACTTGAAAAGCGTTCGAAATTCTGAGAAAAGTAGGGTTAAACTGTAGGGAAAGATGGGTAATATACAATACGTACAGCAACCAAGAGGAAAAATAAGGTTGGAAGACCAATAACGAAGTGCCCGGATTAAAAAGTATGTAAGGCAGGGATGTAGTCTTCCGCCCGTTTTGTCCACTCTATCCATCGATCGACGAAGCAGTGAAATGAAAGAATGGTTCAAAATTGGGATTAAAATCCAAAGTAAAAGGATATATATGACAAGATCCGCTGATGACACTCCTGTCCTCAGTGAAAGTGAAGAAGAATTGCAGAATGCGTTGAATGGAATGAACAGTCTGACGAGTACAGCATATAGATTGTGAGTAAATCGAAGAATGGCGAAAGTGATGAGAAGTAGCAGAGATGAGAACAGCGAGGAACTTGGCATCAGAACTGTAGATCACGAAGCATACGAAGTTAAGGAATTCTGCCACCTAGACAGCAAAATAACCCACGATTGACGGAGCAAGGTGGAGATAAAACGCAGACTATGACTGTCAAAAAGGGCATTCCGGGCCATGAAAAGTCTACTAGTATCATTCACTGGCCTTAATTTGAGGAATAAATTTCTGAGACTGTAAGTTTGTAGTTGTTACAACATTGTACGATAGTGAAACATGGACTAGGGGATAAGTTGAACAAGAGAGAACAGAAGTATTTGAGATGTGGAGATACAGACGAATGCTGAAAATTAGGTGGGGTGATAAGGTAAGGAGTGAGGAGTGAGGAAGTCCCCCGCGCAATTGGTGAGGAAAGGAATACTTGGAAATCACTGACAAATAAAGGGGACAGGCTGATAGAACATCTGTTAAGACAACAGGAAATAACCTCCATGGTACTAGAGAAAGCTGCAGATGTTAACAACAGTGGAGGAAAAGAAAAAGACGGGGTAAATAATTGTTACGGGCCCGCCAGTGAACGCTTCCATTTCAATACGCGAAGCCGTACGTCGCGTAAATCTGTATCAGATGTATCCAAGAGTATTGATGTAATGACGTATACAGCGTTTTTTTCTGGCAATGCTAGCGCTACCTGACACTCAGTTCCGTTTTTCCGGCCATATTTCCTTGGCCAGTTTAATTTTTACTCGCAGTGAGTATTTCTCCGTTTTTATGTCTAAGTGCATTACAATTTGTATTTTATGGACTCAACATAACCTTAAAATTTATCTTCTTGAAAAGCAACTTGGTTCTAGTTTCCTTGGTTATGATGAATTTAGCGACTGTTGGCAAAGCTTGATTTTCCAGATTGTTCCAACAACCAGCGATCCTAATTTTCATTGCTTTCTCCAGTCTGATGTATACATTGTTGGGAGTGTGTTCTCAATCTGTTAGTCTCCGCTAGAAAGTCAGTTTCGAGTTAAAAATGTTCGAGGGTGAAGAAGATCCATCAGAAACTCTTCCACGAAAACACTTTGAATCTCAATGCAGACATCACCAACTACATCTCAAGAAATGGGAGTATGTGTTTTCGTGGATTAAGCCAGGACCAGATGAGAGTCGAGCATTTTGCATTTTGTTTAGGAAGCATTACAGTATTTCGCACGGTGCACAAACAGATGTGAGGCAACATGCGCAATACGAGAGACATCAAGTTAACGAAAACTGTGATTCTGGAAGTTAAGGTAAACAGTAAAGAACAGTATAATAAAAGCACGGTATGTGAACTTGGTTTAGTGTATCACATAGTGAAGAAAAACATAAGTTGTTCACGTCTGTACTGCGGAAATGAACTTGTGTGCCATATTTTTAATGATTTTACAATTGCTTCCAGACTCTCACGTGGATGCACTAAGGCGCAAATGGCTCCGAAGAACGTTCTTGGTTCTAAAAGTGTTAATGACTTTGTGTCTAGCTTAAGCTGTTCAGAAAAGACTAAAACTTTTTAATAGGCAACTGATGCATCAAAGAAAAACAACCGAAAGTTGTTTTCAGTTTGCATCCAATGCTTTGATCCTTTCAAGGGAGTGCAGAATAAACTTCTAGATTTCGATGAAAGTGCTGATGAAAATCTATGGCAGTTACTGCTATGGCAGGCCTACAGCAGAGATCTGGAGGTGAATTATGTGTCTTCTTACAGTACAGACAATGCCGATGTGAACTCTGAAAAAAAATCGCATATCAGTTGCTGGAAATAGATACCATAACTTACTGAAACCTGTACCGTAGCATACATAATACTATTAAGTTCACGACTGACAGATTAGATACTGATGATGAAAATGTAGCACAAATATATATAATCACTTTTTTTGTGTGTAACACATATGTGTATTTTAGTTTTGAAAATATTGTTATAAACAATTAACGAGTGTCAGTCCTTTTCTTATTTTACGAAATCTGGCAATCCTAGTCAATATTCATATAATTTTAATAGCTATAGCGCTTCGACTGATTAGTCATTATCAGGAGCCCATAAATGTTACTCGGTAGATGGCTGCGTTAGCATGCTGGTAGTCAGTATTTCCATGAGGCTCCTACCCGAGAACTGACTGTTACCATGCTTGACGCAGCCATCAGCCAATAAACGTTTATGGGCTACTGAAATGATTAGTCAGTCGACACTGGTATAGCCCTAGCCAGGGAACGCTTACGTGAGCATCGACTTAAATAGCCTGTGTAGTTGAAAGTTATGTGCTCATTGTCTATAACAAACATTAGAACTGTAGCTATAGTAAACGTTGGCATTTTGTTCAGTTTTGACCAATTACGCTATCAAAATCAGTTTAATGATGCCATACCGAAAGATCGTTATGATCTGTTGACACCGATAAGGTGTATATTACCTAAGGCTGGGTGTGTGAAAATGTCTGTAAACTATACTAATTAGATCGATGTTTCTCAAGTGCATGCCTGTGTTTACTAAGTGAAAATGCCTCAATGAAAACAGAGTTTAATTATAGGCCTGATTTAAAGATACATGAGAAATAATAGGGGACTAGGAACGTTATTTCACTTCGTTCGATTGTACGATGATTGTGTCTGAGCATGAAATCCTCGACATACTGAAGGAGCCACTGTATAAAAACAATGGTGTTAGTTAATGAACCACGACTAGACTACTTATTTTATGACTTAGGAAATTTAAAAAAGAAGTCAGATGGAAAATGACACTGCAGGGGACTGCTTGGAAGAGGTGTAAGTCCCGATCTTTAACTGGGGTATCTGCAGCTGAGTTCTGCCCAATTTTAGAATGTCACTTTTTGTATGAACAGTACAACGTGTATGAAGGATTTGTAATCATGTACATGGTCAATTTCAGAACACATATTTCATAATAAGACGTATCTGAGAAACCAGTCACATCTATAAAAACTGAGAATTTTGGTTGCTGCGCTCCACGGTCAGTTTATGTTTGTACGCGTTTTGAAATACAATATTTTTCGCGTAATAAGTGATTTTACCTTAGTGGTAAAGTGGTATAGCAGGATACCAGTGATTATTGGCTACCCATGCAAGAGCTTCTTTCACTGAATCGAAACACAAGGTGATTTCCTGTTGATGTCAGAAACGTTCACGAATGATGAAGAGGGGTAAATATATCTATCTGAAGTAAGGGGCCCTGGTTTCGAAACAACCGAGTCGAAAGTTCTAAAAAAAATTGTCCTGACACTCTTGTTGCTAAAACTGTAGAGTAGACAACTTTCCAAGGTAGTAGTATGGATCAAAACAAGAAAAAAATTGTCTATTAAACATGGGCTCTAAAATGCATACCTTAAGAGCTATGAGCACTTGTTCGTCTTAGATACTGTGAAACAAATCTATCTACTGCAAGCTCTTTGGGTTCCACATTTTTGGAGGAGGTAGTATGGACAAAACAAGAAAAAACCGTCAGTAAATATGGACTCCAAAATGCATTTGTTAAGAGCTATGGGCTCTTGTTCAGTCGAAGAGATGTATTTCACGGCAGCTAAGGTGAACAAGTGCTCATAGCTGTTAAGGTTTCCATTTCCGGATGTTTACTTGACTTTTTTCCCTGTTTTGATGCATACGTCTTAGTCGTCTGCCCTACAATCTTAGCAACGACACTACCGATATTTTACTAACGTGGGTAATTTATCTCAGATTCATACATTTACCCTTCTCCATCACACCTGAAAGTTCGTAACATCATCTATATATCGGAAATACCACTGATTACTCAAGAGACTATGAAAAATTGGTGATAAACAACGCAATATAGGTGATCGCCTAAAAGTGCAGTAGGTAGACTATGGATGAAATTGTCATATGATATTTAAAATATTTGCACAAATTTTCTCTTAGAGTGTAACAAATGCACACATTTTACACGGTTATAAAATATTGGATAACTACTTACTCTCCAACCAGCAAACTTACTTTCCGGAAAAACTTAAGTAGTTCATTTGTAGCAATGTTCATCGTAACTTCTAGTGGATTTGGATTCCTAACGCCCCATATTCAAACCGGCGGCAATTTTACCGCCGTATGTGGCGACTTATTTGTTTGAAAACTTTGTATCGACGATAGTGAAGATCTACCCTAGACACCGTTGACATCGGACACTCGAATTCTTGTTTAGCGTTTGATATGTTGTGAGCACGCGTCTTGCAACGACTACTGTCCCACGCCCAAAACCCCGTTGACTCAGGATGAACTGCTTTGTTCACTGCGCGCTGACTGTAACAGACCTCCGAGACACTTTGTCTACACTTGCGTCATACGGCGCAACATTCGGCCGTCGTGCAAGGTACAACTTCAGCTGGAACAATCCTTCTACTTAGTCTTGTGTACAGTTCCATCTACGCGTTGGAATGCTCTGTTCGTGAATCTGCATTTTACACATGCCCATCGGCTCTCAACTGACTAGTATTGTCTTATGCTTCGTTTCAGCACGAGAAAGAGAAATTCATGTTAAAAGGAACATAACTGTCATGCGTTTTCTTCGTCATGACAGTTCTCTGCCGCACACTGCAGGAACAATGTTGTCGCTCCTGCAGCGCTTTCGGCGGGAGGTGTTTGGTCACCCACCACACCACCCGGACTTGGCTTCCTCTGATTTTCCTCTCTTCGCTTGAATGAACCGCAAGTAGGGAAAGATTGTTTTAAGTAAACAGCAATATTCTTACGCAGAATTCTTGTTTTAATCTGTGCATGGCCTCAACGTTCCGGTTGGTACTGGTTTTGCAGTAGGCATTCAGTTTCCTTAGTCTGTCCGCCAAATGATTCGAAAGGTTACTTCGTGGCAGCTAGAAAATACGTATTGAGGCAGAATTTTTTTCTAATGGGGTAGGAAGTTGTTCTTATGCCCATTGATTTTGCTGTATCCGAAAACTTATTGCATTAGGAAGAGACAGTACCATAATACTGAATCACGGCTAGCACCCCAGCGAAAGAACTGACATAATGAGCAAAGTGGTGCTGTGGTTAAGGCCATAGGCCCACAGGCGGCTGGAGTGCGCTTCATATTCCCGTCCGATACTAGCCCACTGAATCCAAGTTTCTCCAGTTCTTCTCAATCTAAGTTAGTATTCCGCATTTATCGTCTGTCAATACTAAACAGTCACCATATGTTCACCTTATAAGCACTGAAGTTCGCGTCATGACTCGCTATAAATAATGTACAGATTTTGAGATGTATCGCTGTCAGAGAAGGAACAGGAGCTGGAAGATAAGCTGAATGAATAGTGGAATGAAGAGGGTTATTAGGTGAGCACCAACAAGGGTAATGAAATGTGGTCGAATTAACTAGCTCACGAAATAAGACCCTAAAATTAGGAGATGAGTTTTGGTATTTGGGCAGCAAAATAAATGCCCGAAGTAGAGGGGATATAAAATACAGGCTGGCAATAGTGAGAAAAGCGTTTCTCAACAACAGAAATTTGTTAAGGTCGATTATAAATTTAAATGTGAGGAAAACTTCTCTGAATGTGTTTGGAGAATAGCATTGCAAGGAAGTGAAACGTAGATGACAAACATTTCAGATAAAATTTAAGAAGAGGGTTAGGGGTTTATAATGTGCTAGTATAAAAGAACGCTGAGGCTTGGATAGGTAGATCCAATCACTAATGCGGAATAAATAATACAATTTGGGAGAATAGAAATTTATTGGAGGATTCGACTAAAAGAAGGTATCTATCTATAGGACACACCTTGAGGTGTCCAGAAACCATAAATTTAGTGATGGAGGAATGTGAGGCGGTAAAAATTACAAAGAAAGGAAGTATAGTGGATATACGCTGCGGTAGTTGTGAAGAGATATAGAGGCTTGCACAGCTTAGAGTAGCGTGAAGAGATGCATCAAATCAGTCTCCAGACAGCAGACCACAATGACAATCTCTCATAAATACGTCAAAACATACCACCTCATTATTTTATGTATCTTTTGTCGTTTCTTAATCACGAAATTGGTTAGACTATCCGAAGAGTATTACTTTTTTTATTTTCGGAGTGTCTTCAATGGCGACTTAGTGTAGTCCTCTTCACACAGACGTCGCGTTGGACCTTTATTTGCTTGTTCTATACAGTTCAACGTGTCCTGTTGTTCATATTTGTGTGCACATTTCATTATACCTATGTAGTTCACGATTCTACAACTGCCTTTATAAAATTGGGTACTTACAACAGCGATACATAGTTCGATTAAGGACCATATGCGAAGAAAGAACCAGCCGAAATCCCCACCGAAGATGCAACGCAAATAAAAGAAGCAAAACACACAGCCTTTAGCTTAGACACAGAGACAAAAATTGTACGCTAAGAAGACGCTTACAGTTCGAACAACGTGAATTAGGATACCTGTTCCAGTGAGGCTATCATTGCAAAGAAGTTAGACTTGCGGTTGTGGTTCTGAGGATACAAAATACTTACCTTGGAAATCATTCATTGTATAATCACCGTGCTTTTAAGATTTCGTGTATTTTTGAAATAAAAAGATATATATTTTCTCTCTTTCTGTTGCTGAACGTTCGTTAGAGGCATACTACATCTGTGCCTTTTTAAAAACAGTTATTGTAGTCGTGTTAACTGAATCATTTTTGGTTTATTGTTAGTCAGAAATAATGTGATACAGTTTATGGATGTACCAAACGAGACAAAGGCAATACTTCATACTATTATCCTCGGACTTATCCCTCATTGGTTGTTTAAATCAACCAGTTATATCCATGAATGAAGCTCACGAGGTTGTAGAGGCTATGTGACACTTTGTACTATATCGGTAAAATGTGAAAACAAGCGAACAAGCCGGCCGGAGTGGCCGTGCGGTTCTAGGCGCTACAGTCTGGAGCCGAGCGACCGCTACGGTCGCAGGTTCGAATCCTGCCTCGGGCATGGATGTGTGTGACGTCCTTAGGTTAGTTAGGTTTAGTTAGTTCTAAGTTCTACGCGACTGATGACCTCAGAAGATAAGTCGCATAGTGCTCAGAGCCAAGCGAACAAGGGAACTCTGTGGCAGTAGCCAGCAAAGCTAAGAATCGGATCACCGTCTGAGCCCTGGGCAGCTGACTGCTACGGATGAATTTTCTGATTCAGTCGGCGACATAATCAGGAAGGAATTTATGCTGACTACTAGAAGTTAGTGACAAACTGGGTATGTAATGACCTCAGCTGCCTCTATCTTGGCTTTGTCTTGCACTATCGATCATCAAAATAGATGTTGGCTTGCAAAGGAGCGGATTTTTTGCAAGGTGCCTGTCGGCAATGTCAATGGTCACCGTTTTTCATGCAGGATTTCTGACGTCCTCAATGTAATGTTTTATTTTAATGACAGCAATACAGACATGTATACTGTTGAAAAATATTCGTTGTAACTGTACCATTGTCTAACCGACAAGTATAAACGAATTTTGGGTTGCCTTGTAGCTCCTCTCCATCTTGTTATGTTAAAACAAGATCAATTTGTGTGTCTTAGGGTTCCATGCAAAGCGGCACTCCTGAGGAAGGCAGCCACTTTATTGATTAAATATGCAACTGAAAAACGACAAAACTTGCTCGTGTGCATACCTAGAATTCTGGAAAAGATTAAATCGACCACGTTGGAAATTTTTTAAAACATATTACCTACTTTTCAGGAAAAGTGATTTGCGTGGATTCGTAATTTGTCTCGCGCTGGAGACGTAAGATGCGACATGAGATTTAGTTATTAGGGAAATCCTAAAATAATGGAGTTGTCAACAGTAACATAATTTTTTAACGAAGAAAAATTGTTGCACGACTGTAATATGACATTACTGGCACGAGAAACATGCAACTGTCGACACTGTACCATTTAAATTCGGCTTCAGTACTTTGTTTTTGGGTCACTTTCAATTGGTACAAATTCCACGGTGTGGAAAAAATGTGTTAAAGATATCAGATACGCTAATTCGCTGCTGTTTTATAGTGCTTGCCACATCACACAGCTACTTTACATCATTATTCTCAAGTGACGCGAAAAAACTCCTTGTTTTAGTTGACGACTGAACATGGGGGAAACCCACCAATAAGGGTGTTTCGTTCTTTGTTCGAAATTCAGTTACCTGAGGATGTACTTTGTTTTCTTCCCTTTGTGAACCGAAACTGAAGACACTGAAGAGTGTTTTTTTCCCCTATTTAGACGAGCGCGGGAAATTTTATACCCTGAAACAAAGAGATACAGCTCGGAATTTTCATTTTTTTTCCTCTTCACCATTAAACTTGACATTCCTGGTGTCAAGCATTCGGTTTCAGCGAGTATTACAATCCATCAAACGTAGAAATACTCTTCTGATTGACATTCTCAGAGTATATAATTTGTGGGAGACCTACTTTAGTAACACAGGTTAGCAATTATTTGAATATTTTCAGTTAAGAGAATTTTTTTGGGAATTCATCTAGTGTGCGTATTGCTGGCAGCTACCAGTTCGCACATTTAAGATGGACGAAGGAAAGGACAAAGAAGTCAGAAAGCCCTGTTGGTCACCAAATAAATTTCTTGATGCGGCTGCTGCTTTAAAATTGTGTCCGCATACGCCTTTAGAATACCGACGCACGTGTGAAGCGTTGAGCCCTGCTACAGCTGCGTCACGCGACGTGACAGGGCAGTTTGGATTCGCAGAGCTTGGTTCCAGCAAGTGGCGCTGCATGCCGCCTACGCATGAGGCGCGCTACGAAGATATACTACAAGGACAGCCCTCTGACGCGGCTTGTGTGACCAGCCGGCGCTGCTGCAGACATTCCGCCGCTACTCGGAACCAAAACAATAACCACAGCTTCTGTGGCATGACATTATTCAGGGCGAAGAGTGGCGAACATAATAGGGGAAAAATAAATTTTTAGAGACATATCTTTATTCTGAAAAAATATATATTATTCTGCTTTGTTTAGCCGCAGAAATCTGTCAGAACTCTCATTTGATAATTTAGAAGATGTATTTCTACCTATAAATCTCTGAATGGGTGTCAGCCCTGGAGACATTATGCGCAAAGAAGCTGAATGCCCACTTTTATGGTAGGCCTATTTCTGGCGCTGACTCCTAATAAACTGCACAGAAAGCATATAGCTTAACCGAGCATCGAAACACTTGTTCTAAGATTCGGACAAACTTCTTTCGCGAGCTATAGGAGTGACTGAAGACGAAATTTTGTAGCCTCTTTACAGACCTGCTTCCTGTATTTTAATGCCGAACACAATTCACCTTTATCATATGCAGGCCTACTAACTAATGGAAACAACTGACAGTCTGCTACCCTTTCTTTCAACACAAAAGAAAATCTTGTCGGGCATTCTGACGAGTAGAGTGAACCAGATATGAAACCAAACGGTTGCTGCTTGAGGTAGAATGAAGCACTTTTTTATGTGTGTTACATTGAAATGAAGCTTTGCAACAGTCACAACATGTGTGTCGTATTCTAAGTACATCTACATCTACATGGATACTCTGCAAATCGCATTTATACGCCTGGCAGAGGGTTCATCGAACCACTTTCACTATTCTGTATTATTCCACTACATCTACATGATATATTTTAACAGGGAGCAGTGCAATATTTCATTAAGTGTTTCGATTTTTTTCTTGTTGGAAGGGTTCTCAGAATACAAAATGTTTCGTTGAAAGTTCGTTAACATAACTCTGATACTACTAGGCGACTACTTCACATTTTGTAGGTTTCGAAATTGTTCTAATCGCGTGTTACAAAAATGCGAAACAAGAGTGTACTTCATAATGTGTGTGGTGTACGAAATGTCACAAGCTTCAGCAATTTTCTAAAATGTTTTTCAGGATATTAGCTCTCCCTCTTTTTTTTCATAAATGAGTATGAAAAGCTTGTCTCCCAGTAGTGATGTTGTTGTCGCTGAAATCTTAGTAACGGTACCTAAAACTAAACAAAAATAAATGAGGTAAATTTTCGTCGAGAACTGATACAAAGCAATCAGTAGAATTTGAAGAAGCGACAACGATTGTGATTGCAGCCAAGACTAACGCACTTCGCTGCTGCTCTTTCAGATCATTAAGATCTAAAACGATAGCAGACAGACATTTTAAAATCAAGTTCTTAGACGCTAACACGGCTTGTGTCCGAAGAATCTCACGAGGCGTTTACCAAGGCAGAGCCATTGTTGCGAATGGACAATAAGTAGCCTGTGTAAACAAAACGCTTGTCTTTCATCAATGAGATCCTTGGCAGGTAGTCATATGGAAAAGACGGCGATATGTGGTAGGTAAAATTAGGTCAGATATAAACGACTGTTCGTAGCGCCGATGACCATCTATGATACTTCTAAGACGTAAACAAGCCTTGTTTACGAAGACTTTCGTGATTTTAGAAAATAGCATGATCATTGTAGCCAGTCGATATTGAATTTCCTGTTGAATGAGACAGCTTGTCTTCCATTGATGACATCTTTACCATGTAGCCATATAGCGACCTAGGAACGACAGTGAAAACTCGTAGGCTATATTAGGGTACATGTGAAGGACTGCTGAAGAGTTGCGTCTGTCTACTGCTGTAGTTTCAAGTTATCAATGTTTAAAGCAATTCAAGAAGTACATTTTGCAGCTGCGTAACGGTAATATGATCTATAGAACTCTTCTAAAACGTAAACACGACTGGTGTAGGAAGAATTTTATTGTAAACTTTAAAATGAGAAAGTGATTGTAAAGGGCAGTAAATAGCCTGTTGGATGAAAGAGCTTGTCTCCCAGAGATGTTGGCATGTTGCCATCTAGTAATCTAGGAAAACGGTGATATGGAAATCAGTGTCAGGATACACATGAAGGACGGATACAATTTACGAGAAAATACAACGTGCCCGGGCAGTCTGCGTCGAGATTCGTCGTAAATTAGGCGGTGGGACGAGAGCGGCTAGCGCGGCTGCCCACTTACACGATGCGGGCCGTCGTGGAGTCGGGCTTGGCGTCGGGTCGGGAGCGCGGTCTGGGGCCGCGCCGTGACGTCAGAGCGGCTACCGGCCTGCTGCTGAGCTGCTGCCGAGCTGCTGAGCTGCCGAGCTGCTGCCGTGCTGAGCGCGTCCCTCCGGGTCGAGCGCCGGCGGTGCAGTGTGCGCGATGCGCGGCGCGCGCCCGCGGCCGGCCGCGCCACGGGCGCCGCCCCCACCACCGCGCTGCGCAGACCGTGGGAAATACACGGTAGCGGCGCGCGGGGGCGGGGCCTCGCAGGCCACGCCCCGCAGCCCATTGGCCGGCGCGGCCTGGGAAACCGCCCGCGGCGCAGCGCCCGGCGCGTCGTGCGCTGCCGCGTTACGCGCCTCTATTTGCGCAGTCGGCGTGCTGGGAGGGGCGCGGCGGGGAGGGGCGGGCCGGGCGTCAGGCGCGGGGGTGGGGGTGGGGGCCGGCGCGGCCGCCGCACTAATTAATGCGTCCCGCGCGGCCGCGGGCCAAACAAAGGCGCGCGAGTCCCCTCCGCTCCCCCCTACCGTTGCTCCTGCCTCTTTTTCCGGACCCTCCTTCGGAGAAACCGCCGTCCGACGTACGCTGCCGGACAAAAATAGACGAGACAAAAGCGCCGCTGATGTGGCCATTTCTCGGCTTTGTGCGCGCCGGACTCGGGAGGGAGCATAAAGGCTCGTCCTAAGCTAATGTTCCTTATAAATTAGCCTTTTTGGTCGCTTTGCAGTAATGATAGCGACGGCGAGTCTGCACGATGGGAATCTTCGGAAGGCCGGCACCCAGGCGCGAGCGCCGGGGGAGGACGTCGGGGAGAGAGATAGCCGCGAGGCGGGCGGTGCAGCAAGTAACACGGTAGCCGCCGCGGCGCGGCGCCGGCTCCCAGGGCAGGCCGGGACGTTTCATTTTACGGGACGGGGGGCGCCTGTCGACGCCGCGGCACTGGCCGCTCCGACTGTCAGACAAATGAGCGCCGCTCAGTCTTCCGCTTTCTCTCCTCACTGCTTGAGCTTCGTATTAACTCGAGTCGCACTCTACGACGTCAGCTTCCGATACGTTGCTGAAGATTAAACTGTGACTTAAGCTCCGTTTGTTTGGGTAACTGAACAGGGCTTGGACGGTGCCGTGACAATCAGAATATGACACTACGACAAAGCAGGCCAGCGGTAGCAAGGTCAGGCCGAATTATCAAACCTCGAAAGAACTTTGCTGTCTTAATGAGCACCATACCATTCTCGCTCTTGTACACTCCACAAAAAGAGTTCACTATTGTTTCACAATTCATTACGATATATAAATTATACAGGGTGATTTTGAAACAAAGAACAGTCCTCACTTGTTAATTACAGACACAAATTATGAATGACAACAGACAAACTATGGAAGACAGAAACACAATGCGCGTTGTCACTTGATAGAGGAAGGTTCGAAGTTTGATGTTCGCAGAGACGTTATACTGTATCTTACTCTGCAAGATTTTGTGGTCGTTGTCACTGAAGTTAAAATTTTCTGGGTTTTTGGGCCACGTCATACTTCTAATAAATGATCGACGTTTCGACCCCTCTACTGGCAACCTCTTCAGGATGTTATGGTGTCCATTGTTGACTGAATGCTAGGATCTTCTTCATCATGTTGTTGTGTCCACTGTTGACTGAACATCACAACGTCGTGAAGAATATCCCAGCAAAGGGGTCGAAACGTCGAACATGTATACGAAATATGATGCGGCCTAACAAGCCAGAAGATTTTATGGAGAAACAAGCAGTGTTAAAATGTCTTTATTGTTTCCAAATGACGCGTATTATTTCCCAATGAATTTAGACGTCTTAGGATTGGCTGATATTTGTATGCGATGGGTACATGGGATATCGTGCATAAAATATCCCAGCAAGTAAATACCCCTTATCAAAGCTATCAAAACATTGCGCGGCGTCCTTACTACGGCTTGTGGCGCAGTCCAATGCAAACCAAAAGGGTCAGGTCTACAGTAAAACTTTACACTATAAACAAGCCGAAGGCGCAGTAGATATTCCGGTTGGTAACGTCTGATATTCCACGCGAAGTATCCATGTACCTATCGCTATCAGATATCAGCCATTCCGAAGACACGTAAATAAAGGTGAAACGCGTCGTTCGGAAATAATAAAAAACTTGTAACACTACACCTAAGACTGCTTGTTTCTTAACATCACACATACTGGTTGCTGTACCAACTCTGTTATGAGCTGGAAAAAGTCTCTCAGAAGATTTAATTTCACAATACTATAGACTCAGCATGAGCACCACGCGTTCTCGTGAAACATCGAAATGGTAGAGCGTTTCGTTCCACACACAAATCAACAGGTCCTTGCTTGCTGAATCGACAGCTTCTGCAATTCCATTTCTCAGTCCTTGAAGAGTAGCTGCCATAGGTGGGACCAAGGCTCTGTCTTTTATGCACTTGCATAGAAAAAAAATCGTAAGCTGTGAAGTCCGGTGACCTAGGAGGCCGAAAGCAATGAACAAGATCGGTTTTTCCACCTTTTCCAATCCAACTTTGTGTGATGGAGTAAAGATAATGCAGCACCTGGAGGTGAAATTCAGTCATGGCACCGCCATGCATAAAAATGAAATCACTGGAATCACTGTGAAGTTGAAGAAAGAACCAGTTTTGCAGCATGTCCAGGTATGATATTATTGGCACAGCTTCCATCGCAAAAAAGAAAGGTCCGTAAACTTTTTGCACAGAAACGGCCCAAAATACATTCAGTTTCGGTGCGTCTCTTTTATGTTCGATGACGACCGCAGGATTTTGTGACTCCCAAGTTTTTATATTATTGCGGTTTGTTTTACGCGATAGATGAAACGTCGATTCGTCCGAAAAGATGAGTCGTTAGGAAAATATGTACTCTGTCATATCCCGGAGAAATGAAATGCAAAATTCGTACCTTTTGTTATCTTCTCCGGGTCGAAACTGCCGGAGTAACTGCAACTTTTAAGGGTTCATACGCAGGCGTCGTTCGAGGACATGCCACACTGTTGTCAGAAGAAATTGAAGTCCCTGGCCTGACAGTCTTGTGGACTTCCGAGGTCTCCTTGTGAATGCATGTCGGATACGCTCGACGTTTTCACCAGACACCCGCGTCCGACTAGTACTCTCCCCTCTGCAAATGCAACCAACTTCCGAAAATTTTGTATGTCAGTCATAAACCTGCATGTGAAGAGGCAGCTTCTTACCGAATCAACGGCGATATGCGCGTTACGCTTGAACAGTGAATCGAATTCGCACAAATTCTAACACACAAAATGATTTCTCTTTTGGTGTGTTCGCAATGTTGCTACATACAAAAAGAGCACATTTGTGTCAAAACGTTGAACTTTTTCCTTTTAACCAGTGAGATGCGCACTGTGTTTCTATCTCTTATAGTTCGTCTGTAATAAACAATTGAAATTTGTTCTTTCCTTTTGACTCTCAAGGTATAGAGTGTCCGCTATGATTTAGAAAAATAATAGCTCGGAAATTATTAGACATGGCACACAGTGAGCTGACGTAAAACTTCAAGTAGCAGTCAGTTTTTCTTCTGCTACGCTAGAATTTCTGTATGTATCGCAGTCGTCGCTCGTAGACTATCAAGAGGACATTGAAGTCCTACATCTACATATGTACTCCGAAAACCACCTTACAGTGTGTGGCGGAGGGTACTTAGTGTGCCTGTGTTGCTTCCCCCTTTTTCTGTTCCAGTCGCGGAAAGAACGATTGTTGTTACAGCTACATTTGGTCTCGATTTTGTGTAATTTTATCTTCATGGCCTTTTCGCGAGATACACGTAGGGGAAAGCAATATATTGAATGACTAACCTAGAAATACAGATCGTGCGCCAGTAGATGATAAAATGATACAAAACGCTTCTCTCTCAGCGTCTGTCACTGAAGTTAGTTGGTTATCACTGTGACGCTTTCGCGTTTACTAAATGAACCTGCAGTGAAAAGTCCTGCTTCTAATTTGGATCTTCTCTACCTCCTCTACCAGACTTATTTGGTGCGGATGCCACACTGACGAGCAATATTCAACTATTTGTCGAACGAGTGTTTTGTAAGCTACTTTCTTTGTTGCTGGACTACATTTCGTGAGGATTCTTCCAGTGAATATCAGTCTGCTATCTGCCTTACTCGCGACTGGTTTCATGTGGTCGTCCTACTTTAAAATTTTCCGTACGCATACTCCCAAATTTTTTTAGAAGTAACTGCTGCCAGTAATTATTCTGCATCTTTATAATCACATAAAAAAGGGTCTTTCTGCCTGTGTACTCGCACATCTGTTTACGTCGAGGGTTGATTTGCACTCCCTTCACCAAGCGTCGATTATTTCCAGGTCTTCCTGCATTCCGCTAAAATTTTCTAGTGTCGTGGCTTCTCTGTATACAACAGCACAACCCGCGAAAAGCCTCACGGAACTTCCGACCTTATCTACTAGTTCATTTATACAGGGTGGTCCATTGAACGTGACCGGGCCAAATATCCCACGAAATATACGTCAAACGAAAAAACTACAAAGAACGAAACTTGTCTAGCTTGAAGGGGGAAACCAGATGGCGCTATGGTTGGCCCGCTAGATGGCGCTGCCATAGGTCAAACGGATATCAACTGCGTTTTTTTTAAATAGGAACCCCATTTTTTTATTACATAATCGTGTAGTACGTAAAGAAATATGAATGTTTTAGTTGGACCACCTTTTTCGCTTTTTGATAGATGGCGCTGTAATAGTCACAAACATATGGCTCACAATTTTAGACGAACAGTTGGTAACAGGTAGTTTTTTAAAATTAAAATACAGAACGTACGTACGATTGAACATTTTATTTCGGTTGTTCCATTGTGATACATGTACCTTTGTGAACTTATCATTTCTGAGAACGCATACTGTTACAGCGTGATTACCTGTAAATACCACATTAATGCAATAAATGCTCAAAATGATGTCCGTCAACCTCAATGCATTTGGCAATACATGTAACGACATTCCTCTCAACAACGAGTAGTTCGCCTTTCGTAATGTTCGCACATGCATTGACAATGTGCTGACGCATGTTCTCAGGCGTTGTCGGTGGACCACAATCGCAAGTATCCTTCAACTTTCCCCACAGAAAGAAATCCAGGTACGTCAGATCCGGTGAACGTGCAGGCGAATGGTATGGTGCTTCGACGACCAATCCAGCTGTCATGAAATATGCTACTCAATGCCGCTTCAACCGCACGCGACCTATGTGCCGGACATCCATCATGTTGGAAGTACATTGCCATTGTGTCACGCAGTGAAACATCTTGTAGTAACATCGGTAGAACATTACGTAAGAAATCGGCACACATTGCACCATTTAGATTGTCATCGATAAAATGGAGGCCAATTATCCTTTCTCTCATAATGCCACACCATAAATTAACCCGCCAAGGTCGCTGATGTTCCACTTGTCGCAGCCATCGTGATTTTCCGTTGCCCAATAGTGCATATTATGCCGGTTTACGTTGCCGCTATTGGTGAATGACGCTTCGTCGCTAAATAGAACGGGTACAAAAAATCTCTTGTCGTCCCGTAATTTCTCTTGTGCCCAGTGGCAGAACTGTACACGACGTTCAAAGTCGTCACCGTGTAATTCCTGGTGCATAGAAATATGGTACGGGTGCAATCGATGTTGATGTAGCATTCTCAACACCGACGTTTTTGAGAATCCCGATTCTCGCGCAATTTGTCTGCTACTAATGTGCGGATTAGCCGCGACGGCAGCCAAAACACCTACCTGGTCATCATAATTTGTTGCAGTTCGTGGTTGACGTTTCACATGTGGTTGAACACTTCCTGTTTCCTTAAATAACGTAACTATCCAGCCGCTTGGATGATGTCGTCCAGGATACGGAGCAGCACACATAGCACACGCCCGTTGGGCATTTTGATCACATCAACACGATATCGACCTTTTCCGCAATTGGTAAACGGTCCATTCTTTTTTTTTTTTTTTTCTTTATTGAGAGTCGATTCCTCCCCGAATGGGGAGGGCTGGCAGTAGCTTAGTATGCCACTCTTCAGCCTACGGAATTTGTTTTAAGGAGAGAAAGATAATAAAACAATAGAAACAGGCGATAAAATCTGAGATTTAAATGGTAACATGGCGGAAAAAGTCGTGGAACTTAAAACATGGAAAAAAAGGGATGATGCTAATAAAATACATATGAAGCAGACAGGTAAAATAGTAGACAATTAAAAAACACTGCGACAATCTGGTTTCTGTTCACAAGAGACATAAAATTCACACTCAGCGACAGCATGATTTCTATTCGCAACGCTTTGGAAAGACGAACAACACTGAATATTCACTTGAACACTGCACTAAAAAGTTGGCAAACGTGACATACCACAGCCGAGGGCAGGTGGGGGGAACCTGGACGGATGATGGGAAAATAAAAAAGGGGGAAGGAGAGGAAAAACGAAGGGGCGAAGGGGATCGGTCAATTTTAACACGGGTAATGTATCACGAAGAAAATGCCGTCCGCACTGGCGGAATGTTACGTGATATCACGTACTTATACGTTTGTGACTATTACAGCACCATCTATCACAAAGCCAAAAAAGTGGTCCAAGTAAAACATTCGTATTTCTTTATGTACTACACGAATATGTAATAAAAAATGGGGGTTCTTATTTTATAAAAAAAATGCAGTTGATATCCGTTTGACCTATGGCACCGCCACCTAGGGGGCCAACCGTAGCGCCATCTGGTTTCCCCCTTCAAGCTAGACAAGTTTCGTTCTTTGTAGTTTTTTCGTTTGATGCATATTTCGTGAGATATTTGGCCCGGTCACGATCAGTGGACCACCCTGTATACAGGGAGATTCTTATTAACGTTTAGAGGCTCCCGAAACGACGTAGATGACGCTGGGACCAATGATTTAATATAAGACGCATGGGGTCGCAAATGTCGGGAAATACCTGAAAAGTGGATGACAGATACTGAGCATGTGACGTCACAAGATGATGTACCACGTCGCAGGTGTAGCGGTTGAGCGTATCGGTCTGTCACGCCTCGTCATCCCAACCCACGTCAAGTATTGATGTCGGTGTGGCTCCCGGCCTACGTGCGAGACTTGCTTTAGCTCGTGGGGCTCAGGCTTCCAGACTTGCGTCTAGCAGGCAATATTTTTTTGCATTGCGTTATACAATTGTATGCTTACATCGAGGTCAGATTTGTTATCTTGTTTACCAATCTCGTGGTCTCCGCCGGTGTATTGGAAAGTAAAGTGTAGTAAATCCTAAGGTATAGCATGACAAGTAAACGAGTGAAAGCTTCCGAAATGCGTCGCTGTGGGTAACCTACGTTTCCTGCAGTCAGTAAAATCTGTAAACAAAAAAAGAAGGGACAAAAGGAAAGAAACACGAATTACGAACAGCATTTGCTTGGTTACAGAGAGAACAATAATTTTGTGACTTCTACGTTTATAACAGATTAAATTTACAAAAGGTATTCGAAATTAGCACCGTTTGCTTGAATGGAAGTTTTACATCGCCCAGTTGCCCCCTCACGGCACACCGGACCCCTGAAAGTGCGGCGAGATACGTCCTCTGGTGACGTCACATGCTAAACACGTGTCATCCACTTTTGGGGTATTTCCCGACATTTGCGGCCCCTTGTGTCTCATTTTGAATCAGTTATCTCAGAGTCATCTACGACGCTTCGACGGTTTTTAAACGTTAATAAGAATCACTCCGTGTACTGCGAAAAGTAACGGTCCTGTAACACTCGCCTGGAGCAGGCCCGAAGTTACGTTTACGTCGTTCACAATGATACGCTGTTCTGTCCGTAAGAAACTCTACAGTCCACTCACACAATTGGTCTCATATTCCATACGCTCGAATTTTGTTTGTTAGGCGGTAGTGTAGAGCTGTAGCGAATGCCTTTCGGAAGTAAAGGAACATTGTACGAGGGGCGTTTCAAAAGGCCGTTCGAGGTCCGAGAGATGGCACCACCAGCGCGTATCGAGGTCATGTTAGTAGCATCTTTGGAAAGAACGCTCACGAAGTTTCAGGCATATTAGTCCATTTCTTTGAATTTGTCTTTCTTGTGAGTCAAGGAAGTCGAGTGATTGTCAAAAAATGGACGGAAAAGTATTTCGTGTGGTGATTAAACATTACTTTATGAAAGGCAAAACGCCTCAAGAGACTAAAGAGAAGCTTGATTAACATTATGGTGAGTCTGCACCTTCGATTAGAACAGTTTATAAGTCGTTTCAAAATTTTCGGAGTGGCCATATGGGCACAAGTGATGCTGAACGTTCTGGATGCCCTGTGGAGGTTACGACTCCCGAAATCATTCATAAAATCCATGATATGGTGATGGATGACAAAAGAGTTAAGGTGCGTGACATTGCTAGTGCTGTGGGAATCTTGAATGAATGGGTACAAAACACTTTACATAAACATTTGGACATGAGAAAGATATCAGCAAGATGGGTTCCGCAATTTCTCACGCTTGACCAAAAACGGAATCGTGTGAAGTGTTGCAAAGATGGTTTGCAGCTGTTCAGGAAGAATCCGCAGGACTTCAAGCGTCGTTTCGTCACTGTGGATGAAACATGGGTACATAACTATACTCCTGAGACCAAACAACAATATAAACAATCGGTTACCAAAGGAGAATCTGCACCAAAAAAGGCAAAGACCATTCCTTCGGCCGGAAAGTTTATGGCGACTGTCTTTTGGGATTCACAAGGGATAATCCTCATCGACTATCTGCAAAAGGGAAAAACTATTACAGGTGCATATTATTCATCGTTATTGGACCGTTTGAAAACCGAGCTGCAAGAAAAACGCCAGCGATTGGACCGCAAAAAAGTCGTTTTCTATCACGACAATGCACCAGCACACACCTCAGCAGCTGTGGTCGCAAAATTAATGGAAATGGAAATAGGATTCCAACTCGTTTCAAATCCCCGCCCCACCCCCCACCCCCCCTATTCTCCAGACTTAGCTCCCTCGGATTACTATTTGCTTCCCAATTTGAAGAATGGCTGGCGGGACAAAGATTTTATTCAAACGAGGAGGTGGTTGCAGCAACTAATAGCTGTTTTGCAGACTTGGACAATTCCTATAATTCGGAAGGGATCAACAAATTAGAACAGCGTTGGACGAAGTTTATGAGCCTAAGAGAAGACTATGTCGAAAAATAAAGAAGGTTTACTCCAAACACGTAAGTAGTTTTTATTTTTGCACGGACTTTTAAACACCTCTCTGGGTGCCTATCTGTGGTTCGTGGACTATCGGAGGTAGCTGGGTTTCACAAATCGCTGTTTTCGTAATCCATTTTGGTTCCATTTTCAGTCTCTAGAAATGTCATAATACGCGAGTATAAAACACGTTTTAAAATTCTAAAACTGACTCACGTCAGATATATAGGACTATAGTTTTGTGCTGCCCATATACGGGTCAGCATTGCTGCATCAACGCTCCTATTGCTTCATTGTGTCGTCCACGAATTGTAGTATTGTGTTGTATTGAACTGGGGACGTAGAACCGACGGAGAGGCTTCGTGCCCGGCGGAGCCCTCAGTGGTTCTCAACCCAACACCAAGCTACAGAAGTTCACTCACCCCACCGCCGCCCCACACCGAACCCAGGGTTATTGTGCGGTTCGGCCCCCAGTGGAACCAAACCCTCCTCCCCCTCCTGAGTGTAACCCCAATGTTTTCGTGGTAGAGTAATTACGGTGTAGGCGTACGTGGAGACAGTGTTTGCGCCAGCAATCGCCGACTGAGGCGGAACAGGGGGAACCAGCCCGCATTCGCCGAGGCAGATGGAAAACCGCCGTAAAAACCATCCACAGGCTGGCCAGCACACCGGACCTCGACACTAATCCACCGGGCGGATTCGTGCCGGGGACCGGCACGCCTTCCCGCCCGGAAAGCAGTGCGTTAGACCGAACGACTAACCGGGCGAGCTAAGAGTAGAATACGAGCGATCCTGTACGTGACCCCACAAAGTCTAATGGCTTGATATCGGGAGAGCGCGGTGACCGTGTGGTGGGACAATCACGACTCATTCGCGGACAATTGCTCTAGCTTCCTGCAATTCGCATGATGCACAATGAAATTACTCCTGGGGGCTGCGTTGAAATGCAGCCAGTACTCTGTCAACGTGTGTGCTTGAAACACAGGGGGACGTCCAACCCGAAGAAGTTCTCTGACATTCCCTGTCTCTTTGAAGTTTTTGAACCACTTCATCATGCTTCTTTTTGCCTGTTGCCGATACTGACGGCAACAGTTCCGTAGTACCTTGAGCCAGTTGGTGATACTGCAGCATGATCATACCTTAAGATCCTTTGTAATATACGTTAGAATATGGCAATAGAGATTAATAATATAGAAATGCTACATAGGCTTAAAACAATAAAGCAGCACGTTGCTTTTAAATATTAACATCAATTTTTATGTCTAATTTGTTAAAAAGAAAAATTTGTGAAACTTCCTGGCAGATTAAAACTGTGTGCCAGACCGAGACTCGAACTCGGGACCTTTGCCTTTCGTGGACAAGTGCCCGACCATTTTTTTTTTTTTTTTTTTTTTTTGCATTTTGTTCGTTATTGATCGTTGTGTTTGGTCGTTGCGGACGTCGCAAGACATCCTGTTCAAGTTCGGTGGTTGATCGTTCCACTCAGTTTTTTATTACAGAGGCCAACCGGCTCACTGACCGAACACGCTGAGCTACCGTGCCGGCTATACTGCAGCATGACCATTTGAGCTACCCAATCACTACTCACGCCCCGTCCGCACAGCTTTACTTCTGCCAGTACATCGTCTCCTACCTTCCAAACTTTACAGAAGCTCTGCTGTGAACCCTGCACAACTAGCACTCCTGAAAGAAAGGACATTGCGGAGACATGGCTTAGCCACAGCCTGGGGGATGTTTCTAGAATCAGATTTTCACTCTGCAGCGGAGTGTGCGCTGATGTGAAACTTTCTGGCAGGTTCCTCATTGTACGAGACCAAGTGTACTTAGGCCAAACATAAAATTTTGAAAAATTATCTCTACGATACATTCAATAAATTGATTATGTGTCGTCATTGCGCCTTCAACTGATATGTCGCCATTTTGATGCACTCAGACACAAATGTGCAACAAAACTTTGGCAAGAAACAACGATTCTCTAACTGAAATCCCCAAGTTAAATTTTTTTTTTTGAAACGGTAGAGGGACTTCATGTGCACCGTGCCGCCTATTAGACTATTGCTGTTGTTATTAAAAGTACTGTCTATATTCCTTTATTTGCCGATTATATGATATAAGAGGCGATTGAAATGTTTCCGTTCGAATGCCGTACAGTCCATAATCGATATACCAATCAGGCAAAACCGCCGTGAGCATTGAGGTAACAATCTCACCGACGCACATCGTTGACGGCACCTGTTTGGTAAACAGTTTGGTAAACAGTTGACGGCACAGTGTCCTGTTGCGTGAAGAATTCCGTAAGTGCCTGACGCACATCCTCGTCCGACGGGAATCGTCGACTCTTCAGAGCGTTTCTTTTAACGGACCGAAGGCTTGACAATCGCATGGGGAAAAATCAGGGCTATAGGTCGGTTGCTCGAGTGTCTCCCACTTACAGAGAGTCAAAAAAGTATTCGTCTAGTTGTAATTTTTTTTAAAAACTAAGTGTATGTCACGTGAAAGGAAGAGAACATAAAATGTGAACATCCAGCCATATGCAACGAACCTTGGTAAGTGATTTTTATTGAAGGACAAGAAAATAAATACTTCCCTAGTGATAACAAATTTGACAAAATGGAGAATTTATTCAAGAGCTTCTTTAAAAAGTATTCGTCCACTCATATTTTTTTTTAAATTTGCAATCTGAAAATATGATTTCAATTACAAAAATTAATATTACTGCTTGTAGTCGTCGGGGCATCGACTTGATCAAGTTTGCCGTCAGAGACTCTGAAATTTTGTCCCATTCGTCTCGAAGTGCTTCTTTTAAGAAATTTGTCTTCTCCTGATGCTCTCCTCCAGTACTTTCCAAAGGATTAATGTCTGGGGTCTGAGGAGGGGTGTTAAGTTGTTTTGGAGTATTGTACATGAGCCACAGCCTTGTATTTAGAGCCATATGCTTTGCGTCGTTATCTTGTTGAAAAATGTAATTTCCTTGCAGACCTAATTTTTCGGCGCTAGGATTCAGATTGTCCTTTAAAATGTTGATATACATATGGTGATCCACTGTACCTTCTAAGAAATTTAATCTTCCAATACCTGCAGCACTCATACAGCCCCAAACCATCAGGGAGCCACCACTGTGTTTAACCATTGGCACTCCGCATTCACCTGCCACCCTACTCGAATACGATATATTTACTTTCATCAGAAAATATTAATCCCAGAAGTCTTCCTTTTTGAACCTATGTTCCGTAGCAAAATGAAGACGTTTCTTTTGATTCTGTTCACTGATACAAAATTTGTTGCGCGCTACCCGGCTGTGATACCCATACATTTTGAAGGTATTTCTGATTGTGTTGGTACATGCCTTTTTTTCCCCTAGACTCTAACTCCCCAGCCAACTTAGGAGTGCTGATTTTAGGTTTCTTCTTCATTTCCCTCATGATAAATCTCACATCTGCATCAGTCAAAGTGTGAGGGCGTCCAGTACGTGGTTGGTTTCTTAATGATTTTGTTGCGCAAAATCGATCTGTTATCACCGAACCGTCGATCTAGGTCTACAGACTACTTTAGCAAACTCGTAATAAGATTTTCTCTCATTATGTAAGCACAGAATCAGCGTCGTCTCACTACCTTTACGGCCCATGGCGCTAATTCCACTGTATCGGCGCCGTTCGGAACCACAACAGGCGATAGAGTGGGGCTGCCTACGGTTGACTCTAGTGTGTGCCGTGGGACAGCGTTATAGTTTAATCACTGCGCGCAGAATTTCGGCATGTTCAGATGGTGGACGAGTACTTTATGAACTAGCTCTTGTATTACATTTTCTATTTTGTTATCCTTGCTGTCGATTGGGTGTATTTCTTTCCTTGCTTTTCAAGAAAAATGACTTACCGAGGCAGTTCTTACATGACAGGCTCTTTAGATTTTGTATACATTTCTTTTCGTATTACACAGACTTTATTTTCTAAAAGCTTTGCAGCTAGACGAATACTTTTTGGACTCACTGTAACTTGGCGTGATCCGTACTCTATGGCACTGGCTTTCCAGATCGACAGTCATCTTGTGTCGAATTGCGACCAGCACGGTAAATGATGCACCATTCAACAACTGTGGTTTTTGAGAGACATGCTGTCCCACACACATTCTTCATTCTCCGATGGTTGTCTACGGGTATTTGTCCTTCGGCTGCCAAGGAAAGATTTACATCACGTTGGTTCTGTTTAGACGCATTTGATAATAACGTCGCCATAGTTCACGTTTGTGCATTTGCAGCACCCACATCGGAAAGACACAAAATCCACGCTAATCCTTTGCCTGGATGTCGGTGCTAGTATACCCGCATCGGAGTCGCGCTGCAGCAACTCCTTCAAACGGAAATATTTTGCTCACCCCTTATATTTCGCACTGAGGTCGACTATAATTACAATAGTAATTACGTACGCCGCTGTGTTACACTTACCGCTTCTATTAAATGGCGACCGCAGCTCAAAATAACACGCGCTGTCGTCCGCTTGCCTTTTCGTCCCAGTTTCCAATAAATTTACCATAACCCATTTTTTTCCCTGTGGGTTACGTTTCTGTCGAGTACTAACGGGAAAATCAAGCAGGGGTAAAAGTATGATGGACAAACGCCAATCCCAAACTTCAGTAGAGAGCAGGTCGGAGGAAAAAATTAACACATCTGGTTGGTACAGTTGTTTGCAAAAGGCTGCGTAAACCCGAATACCAAATTTTTGAGTTTATACAGAAATATTTACTGTATCGTTACAACGGGTAGTGATCATTAAATACTCGACAAGTTACAGAACGAGAAATTGTTAGATGCATAGACACAGAATATTTTACGAAATAAAATAAATACTTTCTATACTAAACACATCGTCAGATTGTCTCCACAAAACGCGCTGGTTCACACAAAAAGTGCTGTTCACACTACATTTTGTTTCTTCGGCCGGCACCTGTGGCATATCTCCTTTGCATGCTTTCACTTCACATCTGCATTTGTTAATTTTTGTTACTGCTGTACCAGAACTACAAGTTTTTGACTTTTGGAACTCCTGTTTATCTGCAAAGCTGTCATATTTGGTCCCGCGAGACACAAGAGGAAATCAAGTAGACACTGTAAACAGATATGGAGTTTTTTGCTTGCGTGGAATTCTGACTATCTACCTTAGAAAACGACAGAGTTAATGTAACCCGACCATTTGTATAGTAACTTGGACTATCGATAACTTTTAGCGTCGATTGTCGACGATTCACTCGGCTCCATTACTGTTGAGTGGTCGTGACAGACGGCCTCTGAAGACGATTGTGACGGAAGATAAGAGAAAGACAGGCGCAAAAGTCACTGCGGAACTGAATATCGCATTCGCGAAACCTTTCAGCACCAAAACAACACTAAGGAAGTTCCTAAGCAGGGATCCCAGGTAGATCTGGAATTCCAAACTGCCTGTAACGGGAAAACTTGGTGCCGAAACAATAACCTGGATTACAGAGCAATGAAAAAAGCCATTAGGTCAGATGAGAGTTGTTTCACACTGTTTTTGACTTCTGACCGAGGTTACGTCCCAAGAGTGAAATACAGCGGGTTACGGTGATGAAATGGACAGCCATATCGTGGTATTCTATGTGTCTGCCAAAGATTATGTAGCCATTTTGGCTGATCAGATCCATCCCATGGCAAAATGTCTTTCTTTTTTTTTTAAATTCTTTATTAATAGAATACCATAATGTTATACAAAATAACGCACCACCTAAACTACTTAGTGGGTCTTTAGTTAATACAATACCACAATGTTTGTTCTCCATTGTTGATGCTGTGTATCCGAGACGACAGAGTTCCTTTCCACACAGCATGAATTGTCCGGGACTGGTTTAGTGAGCTCGCGAATAAATTGTCGCATCTCCCCTGGCTGCCACTATCACCCGATTTCAATATTAATAACTCTTTGTGGTCTATTTTGGAGAGAAGTGTGCGTGATCGCTATACACCTCCATTGTCGTAACCTAAATTTGCCATTATTGCTCAGGAAGAATGATATAAGAATCCGTTGACAATCACAAAGGAACTGTATTTATCCGTCACAAAACGACTGGAAGCTGTTTTAAATACCAATGGTAGTCTTACGGCTTATTAAGCATAGTAATGTATTCTTTTTTGGTATTTCACTATTTCTGTCCATCCCCTGTCCATTGTTATCCTTGGAGATGTAGACCGTCTATGTTGCTAAATAAAAGCCTGTTTGAAATTGCAATGAAATGAGTACCCCTAGCTGCATACAGGCATTGATATAGGTCAACGGGGACAATTGTAAATTTGTGCCCCGACTGGGACTCGAACCCGGGATCTCCTGCTTTCATGACAGACGCTCTATCCATCTGAGCCACCGAGGACACAGAGGATAGTGCGACTGCAGGGACTTCTCTGGCTCGCCTCCCGTGAGACCCACATTCCCAACTTATTGTCCCGCACTATATTCACAGTTCCCCTGCGCATTATACTCATTACTCGCGGCTTTTTGCCACAAAAAGATGGATTGACGGCACGGTAGCTCAGCGTGTTCGGTAGAGGGCTGCTCGCCCTCTGTAATAAAAAACTGAGTGAAGGAATCAATGATCATCTTGAATGGAAGTCTTGTGACGTCCGCCCAGGCCAAAAGCAACGAACAATACCGAACAAAATAAGGAAAAAGAAAGGAGAAATGGATAGAGCATCTGCCATGTAAGTAGGGATCCCAAGTTCGAGTCCTGGTCGAGGCACACATTTTCAACTGTCTCCGTTGACCTATATCAACGCCTGTATGCAACTAGGGGTATTCATTTCATTGCAGTTTCATTCTAATGAGCTGCATCTTCATATATATAAAAAGGCTGTTAGTTTTGTGCGATCAACCTTTCGACTCTTTTTATTTATAAAATATCTACAGTGGGCTGAAAATGGTTCACATGGCTCCGAGCACTATGGAACTTAACATCTGAGGTCATCGGTCCCATAGAATTTAGGACTACTTAAACCTAACTAAGCGAAGGACATCACACACATCCATGCCCGAGGCAGGATTCGAACCTGCGACCGCAGCAGTCGCGCGGTTCCAGACTGAAGCTCCTAGAACCGCTCGGCCACAACGGCCGACTACAGTGGGCTGAAATACATATTTGTTTTCATATAGTAACTGAATTGTATGATTTTTCCTCATATGTTACTATTTTACAGTTTTTCATTACATAAAGTTGAATTACTATTTGGTTCTGTGACTTTATTCAATATTCGCTATTTTATAGGCATCGTCATGGAGTTGTATCTAGCTGTCCTGTGTCCTCTGCCAGACTTCGGCGTTTAGAAGCACATTTCACAAGGAACTATACTATATTTGGGTTGTGCGTGTTTGCTGTATAGGCTATAGCGCTGTCAAGTGTCGCTCTGTGTATTTCTATCGTCACTTGTTTGTGTTGTGGTGTCCGTATGCAATTTGATCTACGATAAAATTTGTATCACAGGCGTTTCTGTTCCTTAGTTTGTTTCAGTAAAACTTTGTTAGCAATGCTAGACATTGGACTAGTTACTAAACATTTGGGTCGTAAAAATGGGTAAGTAGTGAAACACTGCCAAAAAAGAGTGTTTTTCCTCAAGTTTCCGAAATTATTTAGGACTAAATTATAGATTATTTGTAATGTGCTGCCAAAAAATTCCAGATGTACCGGTACTCGTACTTTACAATAACTTCACGTAGGAACATCTTTCTCTGATTTAGCGTCCATCTCGTTAGCCGCTCTAAAAAATATAACAGAAGAGGATATGCTACGATTGTTTTCATCATTTAGTAGTTTCTCTTGAAGACTTATGATACTACTTGACATTTTATTTTCCTTAACTTCGTAAATGTACAGATTATTTATGCATACAATTAGAGCATCAGCTCGATCTCGTAATTCGAATCTCTTTTTTTATAAGCAGCATACAGTGAATGAGTTACGGCAATTATGCCTCCATATTTTGCCACAGAATCATCGACACTTAGGAATGAACAAGACCCTTACCTTCTGAAATGACTGTTCGAGACAAGAAATTATTTCATGCGTATGGCGTATCTGCAAAGGCACGAAATATTAAGCTGACTATAGAAGACTCTACTAAACATTTCGAGAAGGACATGGGATCTATAAACATACCTCAACAACAAATGGGCTGAAACATGTCTGCCGAGTCTGCTCACCCTTTTCCACAGAAATCAGTGATTTAATTCTGTTCATATGCAAACGTTTTATTTAAGCTGATGTACGCGTAAACGTGTATGTTCTATTGGCATGCACCATCAAAGCTTCCAGCACCAGTTCATTTCAATGGGGTTTCCCGCACATATCCTTTCTATTCATTTCCTGTCAGTGATGCTCCTGTTCCTTGGTTTTGCCTTTTCATGCTACATCTGTCACCAAAGCACTTCATCAAGGGGCTCGTCTGCCATCAGTACCTTATGAAACGAGAGTGGATTTAGAAATGTAATTAATCTCACCGGTAGCAGCGGTTTGTGCCCAAGTTCGAGACACAATAGGAACAGTGGAAAGAGTCTGGTGGAAGCGCGCACTGTCCAAGAGGTACCGGGAGATACGAAATCGTACCCTGTTCTTTCCGAATCGTTCATATTG
The DNA here is from genome assembly GCF_023864275.1 of Schistocerca cancellata. Classification (NCBI taxonomy): domain Eukaryota; kingdom Metazoa; phylum Arthropoda; class Insecta; order Orthoptera; family Acrididae; genus Schistocerca; species Schistocerca cancellata. Next base: position 815,327,347 of record NC_064627.1, on the reverse strand, counting down.
TGACGCCGGTAACATATGTCCAAATGGTTCAAATGGCTCTAAGCACTATGGGACTGAGGTCATGTCCCCTAGACTAAGAACTACCTACACCTAACTAACCTAGGGACATCACACACATCCATGAATTATCCATATATATATATATATATATATATATATATATATATATACATATATATAATGCGTTTACTCAATTTAAGTAATAAATGTGTGAAACTAATATGTGTAATTTAAATGGCATAGTAAAGACACAGCAGTTTCAGCAAACATATTTCTGTAGTGTGACCTACTACACAAGGTCATAACTAGTTCAAAATGTTCGATATTGAAATCGCTGTCACCAATTGGGTTCTCATGTGATTTTGTACAATTGCAATGCATGTGCAGCATCAACTTTTATTTCGTATGACAGAAGTGCAGAAAGATTATAATAAGTATTTTATAGCAATGTTTTTGTGACTTGACCAGTCATATGTCGTACACGTAAATACACACAATTTATTTCGTACTTGTCTTCCGAACATACGGGCGATGTTTATTACACTGACAGACAGGTAGTCACAAATTTATGCCTTAATGTCTTTAAAGAAAAAGATTGTTCGGCAAACATTAGCAGAATGCGTAAATGTGTCATAGAGCTTGTTAACTGAGAAAATGTGTGTTTCGCGGGATGTCAGCGCTGGCTCCGAAGAACAAAAGAGTATCAAACACATTAGTGGGCGTCGGGAATCGAGCTCAGCTATGAATAACGGATGAGCGAACAAAAGCAAAAGTCGCAGCGCCTGGACAAGACGGATGGGTCTTTTGCCGAAATATTGTGCATAAAATGGAAACAACAGTTTGACAGAACATTTGGAAGCTCACTGTTAATCAGTCACGGTGCGAAAACCGAACCTTTTTAATTCAATTTTTCCTCCGTATAACGCTGCAATATCTTCTTCCCCGTCATATGTATCTGCAAAACACACCGGCCACCCGTGTACCTATTTTTTGCCAGAGGGTCTTTGTTTATAGAATTCTGTAAGACTGCTGCAACCCTTTCTAAACTCTCCCACTTCCCAGTATGAAAGTTAAAAACGCCGAACTTGTCGAAAGCTATAGAAAAATGACAATATGTTTTACATCTGTTCCATGAATGGTTATTTACACTATAGGTTTAAAACATCAGTCTAGATCGCAATAGTATTTTATTAATGACTTGTTTCGACTGTATGTAGAAGTGATCTTCAGAAAATGGGCACTGTAAGAACCTGAATAGCAGAGTCGCAGAAAGTTTGATGAGTCTGGCATCACAGGAAACTATGATGACGTAGCGATGTAACATTTACCCATCTGGCTGCTGTTGAGGGCTCCTCGGGTCCTAACGAAGCAACACCGTCAGAATCTGCTGACTAATGGCTGCAGAGCCACGGTTAAATAGTGAACAAATTCAGCGTCAAAAACTAATTACATCAGCCTCAATCACTGATAAACGCTTCACAAAATCTGAAGTATTGATGTTATATGGAATTTACAGGATACGTTATCATAAACTAAACGACAGCGTGCCGTTAGCAAATAGTAGATATTGTAAGAATGTATGTACAATGGTCTAGTTTCCCAGAAACCAATGTTATGAGGCGTCCATTCATAGGTATTTGTAAGTATCAACTATTTATCGATACCATGGTTACAGTCGGCATCCCCGTGACCATTTCTTTGATTTCCTAGTTGCCATTTAGGTAACATTGGGACCGTGGCAATAGAGTCTCCTCTAGAATTTATTACCATCACTAGAGGTTATTGTATAATAGTTATACAATGATATCCTCTTATCTTTTGCTGCCTTGTTACGGTATTACGAGCAATGTAACGCGAGTACGTAAAGATATTCTGCTGATATCCACCATTTACCAACTGTACGCCTTCATGTGATAACAATGTTTTTCATTTTCCGGCAACGTGCCCCAAGTGTTGAAGATATCGACTTCTACCGTTACCGTGACTACAGTCGGCTTCCCTGTGTGTACTTCTCTGATATCTTAGACGCCATGTTGGTCTCTACGTTAACTTTAGACCGGCGTGCGTCACTTCGAGTACACACAAGAGGGCACTGCTTACCGGTTATACTGCGATATCTATATAGTTTAGTACTTTCATCGTTTATGCAATTAACTGCTAGTTGTAAGTCACGTTATGCCAACACATATATAAAACTTTTTTTTCTGTTCTTTTACTTACCGGCTGGAAACTAATGAGAACGACTTCTTTGTAACTCGCACAAATCGCAGCACTTCATGTATTCTCAAGCTGTAAGCTCAGTTCTGTTAACATAAAAAAGACTCTTTGTCTGGTGATGGGTAACCATTTACTTATTTATATAATGGTATTTAGTTTACGATAACTTATTTTCTAAATTCCTTATAACATCAATACCTCACATTTTGTGAAGCGTTTACTATTGAATTGGCTGATGTAACCCGTTTTCGGCGCGAAATTTGTGCTCTATTTAACCTGTGTGTCTGCAGCCATCAGTCAGCCGTTTAAGACCGCGTTGTCGCGTGAGCGTCCGAGGAGCCGCCAGCAGCAGCCAGATGGGTAAAAGCCACATCTCTGCTTCACTGTACTCTTTTCTGACGCCATATTCACCAGACCTTCTGTAACTCTGCTCTTCTGGTTTTTATACAGCTGTTTCCTGAAGCTGATTTCTACATGAAGTCGAAACCGCTCATTAATAAAATATATTGCGATCTAGACTGATGTTTTAACGTAGTTGTATCAGCAGATCACTGTTTCTTCAAAGTACTATGTTGTCAAAATTTGTTTACACTATAACCTACGATTAAATTGAAGGACTGGAACACACACGCACACACACACACACACACACACACACACACACACACACACACACACACACACACACACAGTAACTCACCCAAAAAACGAGGAGGTAGAGACAGAAGCTGAAATGAAATGTTATTTATCTTTTTTAAAAAACTGAGGAATTTGATTATGTAGCATTCTTCCGAACCTTAATTGTTCGGAAGTCGGAATTAGTCTCAGTGACCACCACGGGAAACGAACAGGAAAATCATAGCTGAACGAAGTACATCAAGATGTATTACAGTTTCTAATGCGGAGGGTCTGTTATAATTAATTTTTGGTTACCTGCTTTACTGGTTGTCACGCTGCGAATCGTTGCTGGCAAACAGAAGAGTTTTGTAACGCCGGACCGTGTTTGTATCAAATACAATGCAACAAATAGTTTTCCACTGTGTTAGAATAACGTAGATTGGACTTCATGTAGTAAATTTAGATAGCGAAAGCTCGACTTTTCTGTGCTCTGCAAATCTGCACGTCACCAAACTGATCCGCTTCCAACTTCAATCACACTGAACTAAAGAAAGCTACTATATCATTAGTGACAAGTGGCAACAACAGTGCTCTTTACATGAAACAGCGACAAAAGTAGAGATTTTTATTATTATTACCCAACTCCTTCTATGTAATAAAAGTCATGCTTAGGTGCTAAGCTGCTGCAAGAGACAGGGCCGAAGGAGAAGTGACAAATGATGGAGGGCGAACTGTGCCAGCCTTATTTATAAATTTCGTCGACCCCAACATGACGCATCAACAGCATTTTCCATTTCTCAGCCACACGTAGAATCATATTTGCTGCTTGTAATCTCCCCCCTCGCTCCTAATCCCATCTATTGTCACATTAGTCTTTTATGAAGATTTGTGAGGAGCGAGGATTACAATCAACTTTCTACTTTATTTAGCTTGTCATGCTGAGTTGGCTACAGTTCTTCTCGTCTAGGGGTCTGATTCTTGAAGCTGAAATTTAGGTCCTCACGGTTGAATTGAGCTAAACAAAATTTGAAGCTTGTTGTTGCAGAATTTTTGTTTTTAAGTAAATATATTTTGTCACACATTAGTATATCATACAGTCTTTAGATTTTCCATGTTAACAAAGCTGAAATTACATTGTTCGCATAAAAATACAAAAATAAGTGCCATCACATCAGAGGTATGCTTACGATTCTCACCCTGCGGAAATAACAATATTTCAAAGAGTTTACTATTTTTCTTAACAAATGAATTTCTACTAGTTTCTGTTACATTATTACTTCGGATTATTATTTCATAAAGTAATCCACAAATATACATAGTAACCAGTACGGTATTGAGTAATTAATTATAGAAATTTTAAGTGTGCCGGTAGTTCGTAATTTCAAATGTTTCTAAGAAAATTATTTTAACTGTGCATTCAGAACTAGCACTTATCGATTAAAACATCGAGACAGAAACATTCTATAAAGTAATTCATTTTCAAAAATTTTAGTTCTTTCAGATGGTTCAAATGGCTCTAAGCACTATGGGACTTAACATCTGAGGTCATCAGGCCCCTACATTCAGAACTACTTAAACCTAACTAACCTAAGGACATCACACTCATCCATGCCCGAGGCAGGAGCCGAACCTGCGACAGTAGCAGCCGCGTGGTTCCGGACTGAAGCACCTAGAACCGCTCGGCCACAGCGGCCGGCTTTTTAAAGGTTTCAGAAAAGCAACTGAGATAATATTGACCTGTTCAAAATTCGGAAAATAATACTAGTATCGACAACTACTGTTGAGGAAAAGTAAAGGAGTATGTCATGTTACATTCTGATAGCCTCTATTTCCTCACACATGTCGTCTCTCCGACGGAAGTTTGTGACGTTTGTAGTATCATTTGATGCTTTCACGTTGCACCATTGCAGCGTGACTGGAGCCCCCAGTCCCACTGTGTTCGCCTTGTCGCAGCAGGCAAGGTGCCGGTGGTCCTCGAAACTGGCGACACATGCACATGGGACAGTAAGTTACAACCTTCAGTACTTAGCGAACGTCACATGTGAGTTTGAAATTGATAGCCAATATTTTGACATATAAACTGCCTGTCATTTTCGAGGCATTAACTACAGTCAGATCCGCGGTGTGTACGGACTACGCAGGTGACAACGGTAGAAGACACACTCCCAGTCAATATTTTAGAAAGGGAACATGAATTAAATCAAGATGTTGCCGTAGATATGATACTGCGAGAAGAATTCGACAGAATATTGAGATACAGAAGTTGAAAGCAGTACCCTGGACTCCCGACGTTTCCTCAAAGTTACTGAGATACCTGGGAGAGCCAGCCATGACAAAACTATTCCACCTGGTGTGCGAACTATGTGAGAGAGTCGAAATAGCTACAGATTTCAAGCAGGATGCAATAATTCCAATGTCAAAGAACGTTGGTGCTAACAGGTGTGAATATAATCGAACTATCAGTTTAGTGAGTCATGAGCCTATTAGGCGGAGGGGGTGCAGCAATCGATCAGTTCCAGTCATTCCACCATGAAGAAGGTACACGGCTCGTGTTGTCTGTAGTTCAACCGTGCCTAGACGGTCAGTATAACGGTTCGATCCCATCCACATTGTTACTTTGTGCCCGGAAGGGCTCTGAAAGGGAAGTGTCTAGGTGTCTCGGAGTGAACCAAAGCAATGTTGTTCGGACACGGAGGAGATACAGAGAGACAGGAACTGTCGATGACAGGCCTCGCTCAGGCCGCCCAAGGGCTACTGCTGCAGCGGATGACCGCTACCTACCGATTACGGTAGCAATAAAAAGGCCGGAAATGATTCTTATGTTGATCTCTATTCCAATGTTCTGTACAGATTCCGCAACTCTCGGAACTGAGGTGATGCAAAACTTCTTTTGATGTTTGTATTTGTAGCTTTACACAAAGCTGCTGACATTGTTGACTGGACTACATTCTTCAAAATTCTGATGGAAGCAGTTATAAAATGCAGAGAGCCGTACTAAAAACAGACAGTGATAAGAGTCGAAAGATATGAGAGGCAAACAGCAGTTGAAAAGGGAGGGGATCGCGGTTGTAGATAGCATGATGTTATTCAGTCTGTACAATGAAGAAGTTATAAAGAAAACCAAGGGTAAACTTGGAAATGGTGTTACAGTTCAGGGAGAGGAAATGAAAGCTTCGAGGTTTTCGATGACACTGTAATTCCTTCAGAGACTGCAAAGAACTTGGAAGAGCAGCTAAAAGGAATGGCCTGTGTCTTGAAAACAGATTATATGATGGAAAAAAAGTGAAACACAAGGGTAATGGGACGTAGTCGAATGGAATAAGGTGCTATTAAGGAAATTATTTTATGAAATGAGACACTAAAAGTAGTAGATGAGTTTTTGTGTTTTGGCAGTAAAGTACCTGATGGTCGACGCAGAGAGGATATAATAAAATGTAGGATAGAAAGAGCGAGAACAACATTTCTGAAAAAGTTAAATTTGTTAAAGTCCAATATAAATTTAAATTTTAGGAAGTATTTTCTCATGATCTTTGTCTGGAGTGTAGCGTTGTATTGAAGTGAAAGATGGACAATAAAGAGTTGAGACAAGAGTTTGATAGAAGCATAGAAATGTGGTGCTACAAAAGAATGTTGAAGATTAGAGGGATAGATCAAATAGCTAATCAGGAGGTACTGAACTGAATTGGGCAAAAAAGAAATTTAATGTATAACGTAACAAAGAAATCATCGATTGACAGGACAATACTAGGGCATCAAGAAAGGAAGAGAGAAGGAAGGTTAGGGCTTAACGTCCCTCCAACAGGCACAAGTTCGGATTGCGAAAGGATGGCGAATGATATCGTCTGCGCCCGAGTCCGCAGCTCGTGGTCACGCGGTAGCGTTCTCGCTTCCCGCGCCCGGGTTCCCGGGTTCGATTCCCGGCGGGGTCAGGGATTTTCTCTGCCTCGTGATGACTGGGTGTTGTGTGATGTCCTTACGTTAGTTAGGTTTAAGTAGTTCTAAGTTCTAGGGGGCTGATGACCATAGATGTTAAGTCCCATAGTGCTCAGAGCCATTTGAACCATTTTTTTCGTCGCGCCCGTATGCCTGTATTGATTTTGGAAATTACGGAAACCGCCGTCCTTCCGAATAGTTACGCGGAGATGAAGAGACTTGCGCAGGATACACTAGCGTGTAGAATTACATCGAACCATTCTTCTGACTAAAAACCACAACAATTCTGAACTAGTGCGTAAGAATGTGGCCGCATCATTAATTTTAATTACTGACAGTCATTAATTGGTTGTAATACTCTGAATTAATATGAAATGGTGTGGACCACGAAATCTGTAATGGAGAAAACGAGTGAATGAATTATACTGGTTAGAAGAGCTCTGAGAAAGTTTAGTGTGGAGCATCTGTAAAGACGATCGTATATAAAATGTTACTGCGATCAATTCTTGAGTACCCTTCCAGTGTCCTCAGTTCTTATGGAATAAGCACAACATCGAATATACTTAAAAAGATACTTAGGCAGGAACAGGCCTATGCAGTTCGACGTAAGTGTAATGGAGATGCTGAAGGTACTAAAATGAGGATCTTTGTAAGACAGACGAAATCTTATTGGGTAAATTTTGAAAACCAGTATTAGATCTAGAGTGTGCAAGAGTGTCACGTGTATCGGATATCTACAGCTACATCGACACTCTACGAACAAAAGATGTGCGGTGCGATGTGGCCGCGCGGTTAGAGGCGCCATGTCACGGATTGCGCGGCCTCTCCCGCCGGAGGTTCGAGTCCTCCTTCGGGCATATGTTTGTGTATTGTTCTTAGCATAAGTTAGTTTAACCAGTGTGTAAGTCTAGGGACCGATGACCTCAGCAGTTAGGTCCCATAGGAATTCACACACATTTGAACATTTTTTTAAACAAAAGAAGTACATGGCAGAGCGCACTAGCCATGATACAGCTTTTACAGCCTCTTTCCGATCCATTCGCTTGAGGAAAGAGGAAGAGTGACTGCTTAAACGCCTCTGTACATGCTGCGATTAGTGTAATCTTGTTTTTACTATTGCTACGGCAGCGATACGTAGGGGGTTGTAGTAGGCCTGTATTTCGAGATTCGTCACTTAGAGATGTTTCTCGAAACTTTGTAAGTAGGATTTTCGGGATAGCTTGCGCTTAATCCAAGCGTTTGCCAGTTCAGTTTACACAGCGTCTCCGTGACACTCTCCCATGAACCAAACAAATCTGCGACCGTTCTTGGCTGCTCTTCCTTGCATATTTACAATATCCGCTGCTAGTCCTGTTTGGTACGAGTCCCACAAACTTGAACAATATTGTGGGATGAGCCGCATCAGAGTTTTTGCAAGCAGTCTCTTTTGCGAATCATTCTGTGAGAACATGATAGGAAAATACCATAGAAATGTCTCCCCTTGGAATACGAACAATTATTTTTCCTCTCTCCCTGCATGAAGAAGTAGAAGATAATGATCATAACGCCGGTACAAGATATTCTCAACGGTAAAACACACAGTGGATTGAGAGCCCGTATGTAGATGTACGAAGGCGAGCTGAAAGTAATGCCTCCGAATTTTTTTGTGTGATAACTTGTAAGTAGGCTGTTTAGGTTTTTGAATGGTAATGCCACGTAGCGCTCTGTATGAAAATCACTGGCTGTGCTGTGTGCAGTCTGTGGCTAGTTTGCATTGTTGTCTGCCATTGTAGTGTTGGGCAGCGGCAGCTGGATGTGAACAGCGCGTAGCGTTGCGCAGTAGGAGGTGAGCCGCCAGCAGTGATGGATGTGGGGAGAGAAATGGCGGAGATTTGAAATTTGTAAGACTGGATGGCATATATATTATGATTATTAAGGTAAATACATTGTTTGTTCTCTATTAAAATCTTTCATTTGCTAACTATGCCTATCAGTAGTTAATGCCTTCAGTAGTTTGAATCTTTTATTTAGCTGGCAGTAGTGGCGCTCGCTGTATTGCAGTAGTTGGAGTAACGAAGATTTTTGTGAGGTAAGTGATTTGTGAAACGTATAGGTTAATTTAGTCAGGGCCATTCTTTTGTAGGGATTTTTGAAAGTCAGATTGCGTTGCGCTAAAAATATTATGTGTCAGTTTAAGCACAGTCATGTATAATTGTTCAAAGGGGACGTTTCAAACTCAAAGTCTTTTTAGATAAAACTAATGTTATTTGCATTCTACGTCTTTATTCTTGATGTTCTACATATTTATTTCTCAGCAAAGTCACCGTGCTGACGAACACATTTCTCCCAACAAGAGACCAGGCTGTTGATACCGTCACTGTAGAATGTCTGACTTTGTTGACACATCCACGTCCTCACCTCGCCTTGCATCGCTTCATACCTATCAAAGTGAAGTGATCAAAGGTGTTCTTTAAGTTTTCGAAACGATGAAAATCGGTTGGGCCAAGTCGGAACTGGACGGAGGATAATCGGTGACAATGAACACGAGACGTCGGATTGTTGCAAATGTCGTAGCGCTCGTGTGTGGTCTGGCATTGTTATGGTTAAAGAGAGGTTGCTTCATGTGCGGACGAACTCTACGAATTAGAAACTTCATTACTGCAAGCTGTTTCTCACGCACCGAGATGGTTACACACCGCCACGCTACGCGCTACATTTCGGAGCGGCCGGACGCAGGTGGCCGAGCGGTTCTAGGCGCTTCAGTCTGGAATCGCGGGTTCGAATCCTGCCTCGGGCATGGATGTGTGTGATGTCCTTAGGTTAGTTCGGTTTAAGTAGTTCTAAGTTCTAGCGGACTGATGACCTGAGATGTTAAGTCGCATAGTGCTCAGAGCCATTTGAACCAAGCCATTTGAGAGCCCGCTTGCAGCAGAGGGCTGAAAATATGTAGATATGTTGGTGGGGAGGCATGCGTGCCTCAACGATACAGATAGCCATACCGTAGGTGCAACCACAATGGAGGGGTATCTGTTGAGAGGCCAGACAAACGTATGGTTCCTGAAGAGGGGCAGCAGCCTTTCCATAGTAGCAGGGGCAGCAGTCTGGATGATTGACTGATCTGGCCTCGTAACACTAACAAAAACAGCCTTGATGTGCTGGTACTGCGAACGGCTGAAAGCAAGGGGAACTACAGCCGTAATTTTTCCCTAGGGCATGCAAGAAACCAGATGGCACTTATAAGAGTCCAGGGACATGAAAGGGAAGCAGTGGTTGAGAAGGGGGTGAGACAGGGTTGTAGCCTATCCCCGATGTTATTCAATGTGTATATTCAGCAAGCAGTAAAGGAAACAAAAGAAAAATTTGGAGTAGGAATTAAAACCCATGGAGAAGAAATTAAAACTTTGAAGTTCGCCGATGACATTGTAATTCTGTCAGAGACAGCAAAGGGCCTGGAAGAGCAGCTGAACGGAATGGAGAGTGTCTTGAAAGAACGATATAAGATGAACATCAACAAAAGCAAAACGAGGATAATGGAATGAAGTCGAATTAAATGGGGTGATGCTGAGGGTATTAGATTAGGAAATGAGAGGTGTAGAGTAGTAAATGAGTTTTGCTATTTGGGGAGCAAAATAACTGATGATGGTCGAAGTACGGAGGATATAAAATGTAGACTGAAGAAGAAAAATTTGTTAACATCAAGTATAGATTTAAATGTCAGGAAGTCGTTTCTGAAAGTTTTTATATGGAGTGTAGCCATGTATGGAAGTGAAACGTGGACGATAAATATTTTAGACAAGAAGAGAATAGAAGCTTTCGAAATGTGGTGCTGCAGAAGAATACTGAAGATTAGATGGGTAGGTCACATAAGTAATGAGGAGGTACTGAATAGAATTGCAGAGAAGAGAAATTAGTGGCACGAACTTGACTAGAAGAAGGGATCGTTTGGTAGGACACATTCTGAGGCATCAAAGGATCACCAATTTAGCATTGGAGGGCAGTGCGGAGGGTAAAAATCGTAGAGGGAGACCAAGAGATGAATACACTAACCAGATTCAGAAGGATGTAGGCTGCAGTAGGTACTGAGAGATGAAGAATCTTGCACAGGATAGAGTAGCATGGAGAGCTGCAGCAAACCAGTCTCAGGACTGAAGACCACCAGAAAAACAACAACAACAACAACATGAAGAATAAAGATGTACAATGTTAATAACGTTTGCTTTATTTAAAAATCTTATAAGAGTTTTCACGCAAAAAAAATCGGAGGCTTTACTTTTCACCATGCCCTCGTAGATACTAAACTAATAATTCACTTGCAATAGCGTATTGCCGTGGTCAGCAAACTGGTGAAGGGGTTGTACAATTTGCGGTACTGTTGGTTATCTGTTTCTGCCCTGCATGCTGCGCCGCACGGAGGTACTCAGAGACGGCGCTGTGTCGTTCCCAGCGACTGTGCGGGGAATGCCTGTTCCCACGTCCGCGGTCCGCACCTCGGTCCCTGACCCTGGTCACACAGTGAGCGCCCACGGCACGGGGTTCTCAGCCAGCAGCCCAGCCTGAGATGAGCTGAGACCCGGACCGGGACGGCAGCGACTCCGCTGCGAGATTACCTCCCGTCAGCGAGTCGTGCGCCTGCCCGACGCTCCTGCGTGGCTGCCTTGCCATCACCGCACGCGCTCCACAGATTGGAGGACAACGGGAGTTATCACTGGCTAACGTTATGACTTACTCGCAGGAGGCCGTAGTATGTTATTAAGCGCGTTTTGGGCAGTCCACTTATGTGGTGATAAATTATGCTGTCTACACTGCCTCACGAAGAAAAGGGAAGCAGCCAGAAGGCATGCTCGGATATCACTGTTAACTTCGTACACGCACGCCCCATTCGCAGGTATGAAAATGATTAGAGTTACAGTGTCATGGTAGAACGGCCACCAGAGTCATTTGTGTTGTTCGCGTTTGGTGTTCTTACCAGGCCTGGTAGCGTACGAGGGGGACGGGGGGTGTTAGAAAAAAGTTTCTAGCCTAACAAGTAACGAATGACAGAAGTTTTATAATAGCAATTTAGTTTTCAATACTATACCCGTGTACACTAATACACTTCAGAGTACATTCAGGGTACTTAAGCCAACCATTCTAATTAAAGATCTTCGATTTCGAATCCTACCAAGCGTTTACAGGATCAATCACTGCATCGTCATTCTCAAATCGTCGTCCTGTGAGGTCTTTTTTTTTAGGTTTGGGAAAAGAAAACATCTGATGGAGCCAAATCTGGAGAATATGGCGGATGGCGTAAAACTTTGAACCTGCAGTCACGCTGAGTTTCCAGTGTCCATTTGGAGGACACGCCTTCTTCATTGGGAGCTCCATTGTTTTTCTTTTGTGGGCAGCCAGCGCGTCGGCTTTCTTGCATCTTTACCTGCATCTTTACCTGCTTCTAGCTCCGCTCTTTCTTGCTGTAGGGCTGTGTGTTCTTCTTCTAGGCTGTTATTAAGTATGTCTTTCAAGTATTCTTCTTACCTTCCGACTATCTGTTCTTCTTCCCTTATCGAATCTACTCCTTATTTTGCCTGTATCGTGATCGGACGTTCTTGTATCACTGTTCTCTTAGCTCTTCTAGTTCTTGGAATTTCTTCTTAGTCCATTCTCTTTTCTTTCTCTTGCGCAGTCTCTTTGCTCTTCTCCTTAATTATCTGTGTTGTTCCATGTTCCAATCTGTATGTTGTTCTATGTTGTTTCTCTGTGTAACAATCTCGTTCTTGTCCTATTCTTCTCCTCTATTGCTAACCTGCAATCTACATCAAACCATTAATGGGTTCTTTTATTTCTTCTAATACGTATAATTTCTTCTTCAGCATGCTTAATGACTTTTTCAATCCTGTTCCACCTTTCGGCTGCTCCTGTTGGTTCTCAGTTACTCAGTTTACCACTTTGTGTTAGTTCATATTTTTTCATCAGTAATTTTAAGTTTGTCAGAATTCCAGTTCATCGTATTTTGTGTCGTAGGTCTACTGCTGTCCACTAAGGACAGTTTCTCTCTCAAGGTTGGTTTTTATCACGTAGCGATACAGAAAATACGCAAAAAACATACTCTATATTTACACAACAAATAAATAGTAAATAGCACATGGGATTTCAGTTATTAACAAATAAAATTTACTTGACACAGGTTGCGACACGCACGTGGTCCCATTAATCTCAACTTAGGAACCCAAAACAAACAGTAGTCTATTTTTCCCGCAACAAAAAATTAATGTTACCAAAAGCTGAAAAATACGCGCACCAATAGTACATGTTGGTCAAATCTTTAGCACGCAAAGCAAACTGACAAAAATATTTTAAAGAAAACATTAACTTAGAAAATGCAACCACCAGTATTGCGCGTAAACTGTATACATAACTGGGGCGATTTCGTATTATCAGGATGATCATCCACGTAAAGGGAATAGGCCAAATAACAACCAACAGTAGAAACCATGACACGTTATGATAAGAACACTAAACGATACTCAGCAGCAAAAGTAAAAGAGTTTTCAACGCACCGTAGCGAACACTTCTCCGCCCATAATAAGTTGTGCTCACCGTTATTCCTGTGTCACGGTGCATGTGTCCAAGTCCAGCAATTGAGGGAGCAGGAAGCAGACCTCGTCCAAATGCAGATGATGGCCCGCCAAAGCAAAGGCAAGGGGAAGCCACTCTCCAATAGGTGTTGGCACGGTAATCACAGTAAACATCCGCCATCCAAACGCTGCAAGCGGGCCTCCACGGCTGGCAAGCTTAGACTGGGATCGAGTGTTCCTCCTTCGCCAATCGCCAATCGCCAATCGCCAATCGCCAATCGCCAATCGTCAGCAGACAGAACTCAAGCGTGAGCTGCGCGCACTTAAATCTTACTCGAGGCACCGCTAAGGCGCCACCTACCTAGACGCCAAAGAACTAGGGAAACTGTAGCTAGGTAACAAAACTGAAAGAGATTCCACAAGCAAAGATATCAATACTAATGTTCGTACGGCTCATAGTTCACACATCCATGTGCTACTGCCAGAAAAATCCTTTTGGATGTTGTCCAACTCGCTGTCATATTGGTTTCAATGTGGATTAAGTCGTCAAGGCCCTGATCCTTCATATGAATTTCTGCACTCTCTCATTTTGTAAAGGATTCGTAGTAATAACAACGTGTCTCGTTACCCATAAAAATATTTTCCGCTAAAGAATTGTCCACGTTTTGAAATTTAATAAAGTTGTAGCAGGCGTCCACTCGTCGTTCTTTTTGTGCTGGAGTCAAGGTGTGCTGGTTAAACTTTGCACACACTTTCCTCTTCTTCAAAACATTCTGGAAAATGTGTTGAATATATGATTTAGAGTTACTGCTTCATTACGATTTTTGACACAACAACGTTGACTCACTCAGGTTGAACGTCAACTATGTAATATTACCCGCGTATAATTGACTAGTCGAATGCACATGTGTGTATTGAAATACTGAACAGACTACACGCATGACTGGCTGGGAAGAAGAGTACAGGATCTTTACACTATGTCTGTTGGGCTGTTCTGCACATACAGATTGTATTTTCCGTGTGTCGTTCGGACGCAGCGGCTCATCAAAATGTTTCGCTGGATGGCCACAACACTGAGGCACATCAAGATCAGTGTCACTGTACTTAAGAAGTCATTGTCTGTTCCTAGGTATCGTGTAATGGCCTTCTACTGCCTTAGCTGATGTTATCACATCTTTTTGATCATACGTTAGTCTGACGTAACAAAGTGAAAGACACCATCCCCAGACGCTTGCCCTCCTATCTCTCTCCTCCCCTCTTGTCTTCTCCCGTTAGCTTCCCTGTCCTATCCTCCCCTCTTCTCTCCTCTCCTACCCTCTTGAGACTTCTTTATTTAAATGTGTGAATCTGCACTCAAACTACTGAAAATCTTCATAACGCGAACTACTGCAATACAGCGAGAGTCAAAACTGCCAGCTAAATAAAAGATTCAAACTACTAAAGCCACTAACTACTAATAGGCGTGTGGTTAGCAAATGAAACATTTTGTTGCAAACCAAAAAAAAAAGTTTTTTTTTACCTTAATAATGTGACATCCAGTTCAAACATGAATATAAATCGTCATTGACATCCAGTACAAAGATATATAACCATGAATAATTTTCAGTATCCAAATCAGATACTTCCAGATCGTTAGCCTACGTTAATACTTGAGACCTCTACCCTCCATCAATGCTTACTTCTCACGTTTAACATCTATCACTGCTTGCTGTTCACCTCCAGCAGTACTTCCATCACTGCTAGCGACCAACTTCCAGCTGCCCAACACTACTGATGATTAACTTCCAACAACGAGTCCAACCAGCCACAGAGTCTCTTACAAAGGAAGCGCAGTCAGAGATTCAATGCAAAGCGCTACACAGCGCTGCCAACACAGAAGCAGTCCACTTACACTCTATAACTGAACATCCAACAGCTTTAATACGAGTATATTAAGCAGCTCATAAACTTGTAGAGCTCTATATATTTAGAAATGCTTCTCAAAACACAACCTCATGTCTGACAACAACAAAAGCTACAGAAACTGATGAAAACTATTTAGGACTCTCTCTAGTGCGGATTGCGTCATGTGATTCTGAAATTAGCTATTAGACTTAAGTCGCTACCAAAAAACCTTAGGACAGTTGGGGCAAAGGTGCGCGCTTAACACGTTCCTATTTTTCTTTCTGCTTCTCTAGTTGTATGACACTTAAAATAATACACAATACACCTAGGATCATAACTTTAGGCGATACCATAAGTCCAATATTGCTTGTTATACAGTACAGTTATATTTAACAAAATCAAAACGTTCCAAATTAAGAAAATGGGTCTTTGCTTACGTGTGGGATAAACATCCTGTTGCTATGGCGCAAAATTTCACGCTAAGAGAAATTATTTTAATAACAACAGTCTAAAGAGGAATTACGTTATTTGTTAGATACTGCCATTATTAATGTGTATAATGTTTTACTATGTCAAAGTCTTCACCATCATCACAATCATCATCGTCCTTGTCTCCATCATCGTGACCGTATTAAACATCAAAACATGATACTAACCGGTCACTTAAACTTTCCTGTGCGAGCCCTGATTTCTATTATTTTATCCTGATGATCAATTCTCCCTACGTAGGCGGGTGCCAACAGAATGTTTTCTCAATCGGAGGAGAAAAGTGGTGATTGAAATTTCATGGGAAGATCCCGTCGCAACGAAAAACGCTTTTGTATTAACGATTGCCACTCCAATTCACATATCATGACTGTGGCACTATCTCCCCTACTTCGCGATGATACAAAACAAGCTACCCTTCTTTATACTTTTTCGATGTCATCTGTCAGTCCCACCTGATGCGGATCGCACACCACACTACAATACTCCAGAATAGGGCAGACAAGCGTGGTGTAAGCAGTCTCTTTAGTATACCTGTTGCCCTTCTAAGTATGAATCGCAATCTTTGGTTTGCTCTACCCACAACATTATCTATGTGATCGTTCCAATTTGGGGTATTTATAATTGTAATCCCTAAGTATTTACTTGAATTTATAGCCTTCAGATTTGTGTGACTTTTCGCGTAATCGAAATTTAGTGGATTTATTTTAGTAGTCATGTGAATAACTTCACACTTTTCTTTATTAAGGGTCAATTGCCACTTTTCGCACCACACAAATATCTTATCTAAATCATTATGTAATTAGTTTTGGTCATCTGATGACTTTACAAGTCGGTAAATGACAGCGTCATCTGCAAACAATCTAAGACAGCTACTGAGATTGTCTCCTATGTCGTTAATATAGATCAGGAACAATAGAGGGCCTATAACACTTCCGTGGGGAACGCCGGATATTACTTCTGTTTTACTCGATGACTCCGTCTAATACCACGAACTGTGACCTTTCTGGCAGTAAATCATGAATCCAGTCGCAAAACTGAGGTGAAATTCCATAGGCACGCAGTTCGGTTAGAAGACGCTTGTTAGGAACGGTGTCGAAATCATTCTGCAAATTTAAAAATATGGAATCAATCTGACATCCCCTCTCGATAGCAATCGTTACTTCATGAGTATAAAAGGCTAAATGTGTTTCGCAAGAACGATATTTTCTGAAAATGTGCTGACTACGAGTCAATAAATCGTTTTCTTCGAGGTACTTCATAATGTTCGAATGGAGTATATGTTCCAAAACCCTACTGCAAATCGAAGTTAGTGATATGGGCCTGCAATTCAACGGATTACTTCTACTTCCTCTTTTGGGTATTCGTGTGACTTGAGCAATTTTCCAGTCTTTAGGTACGGATCTTTCTGTGAGCTAGCGGTTGCATATAATTGCTAAATATGGAGGGAGCTAATGTACCAGCATACACTGAGAGGAACCTCACTGATATACAATCTGGACCGGAAACCTTGCGTTTATTAAGTGATTTAAGTTGCTTTGCTACACCGAGGATATCTATTTCTATGTTTCTCATCTTAGCAGTTGTTCTTTATTGGAATTTAGGAATGCTTGCTTCGTCTTTTTTGGTGAATTAGTTTCGGAAAATCGTGTTTAATATTTCTGCTTTAGTGGCACTGTCATTGACTTCACCGTTGTTATCGCGCAGTGAAGGTATTGATTGCGTCTTGCCACTGGTGTGCTTTATGTATGACGAGAATCTCTTTGGGTTATCTGCCAGATTTCGAGACTGAATTTCGTTGTGGAAATTATTAAAAGCATCTCGCATTGAAGTACGCGCCATATTTCGAACTTCTGCAAAACTTTGCCAGCATTGGGGATTTTGCGTTCTTTTAAATTAGGCATGCTTTTTTCACTGCTTCTGCATCAGTGATCTGATCCGTTTTGCGTACCATGGGGAGTCAGTACCATCACTTATTAATTTATGTGGTATAGATCTCTTAATTGCTGTCGATACTATCTCCTCGAAATCATTCCACAACTTATCTACGCTTACACAATCAGATCGAAAGGAGTGAAGATTATATCTTAAAACAGTGTTAAGAGCATTTTTGTCAGCTTTTTTAAATAGATGTACTTTGCGTTTCTTTTTGATGTTTGTAGGAGTTACGGTATTCAGCCTAGCAGCAACTGCCTTGTGGTCGCTAATTCCTGTATACGTCGGAATACTCACTATTTGTCTAGGATTATTTGTTGCTAAGAAGTCAAGTATGCTTTCGCAAGCATTTATGCCTGAAGTGGGCTCATGAACTGATTGCTGAAAATAATTTTCTGAGAAATCATTCAGTACAGTTTCGGATGACGTTTTGCCTGCTTTAAACGTATAATTTTTCCAGCATATCGAGGGTAGATTAAAGTCACCACGAACTACAATTGTATGAGTGGGGTAACTATTTGAAATGAGACTCAAGTTTTCCTTGAACTGTTCAGCAACTATATTTTATGAGTCGGGGACCGATAAAACGACCCAATTAACAGTTTAGTCCGATTGTCAAGTAAAACCTCTACCCATACTATTTCGCAAGAAATATCTACTTCAGTTTCATTACAAGGCAAACTACCTCTGACAGCAATAAATACTCCACCACCAATTGTATTTAATCTATCCCCTCTGAAACTGCGAGATCGTGTGAAAACATTTCTGCTGAACTTATTTCCGGCTTTCTGTACCTATAACTGTTTGAGCTTCAGTTCTTCCTATTAGGGCTTGGAGCTCTGGTTCTTTCCCAACACAGCTACAACAATTTATAACTACAATACCTATCGTTTCTACAACTAACGTAATGTGATTTACCCGCCCCCTTTTAGATGGATGCCCTTTCTGTGTTTCCATGAATCCCTCTAACCTAAAAAACCGCCCAGTCCCTTCCACACAGCCCCCACTACCCGTGTAGCCGCTTCCTGTGTGCAGTGGACTCCTGACCTATTTGGAGGAACCCGGAAAGCCACCGCCCGATGACGTACGTCAAGGAACCTGCAGCCTGTACGGTCACAGAACCGCCTGAGCCACTGATTCAGACCCTCCACTAAGATCTGGACCAAAGAACAACAGCTGGTTCTATCGATGATGCTGCAGATGGTGAGCTCCGCCTTAATCTCGCAAGCACGACTGGCAGTCTTTACCATCTCCGCTAGCCGCCCAAAACCAGAGAGAATCTCCTCCAGTCCAAAGCGACATACGTCATGGGTACCGACATGACCCAGCACCTACAGTTGGTTGCACCCTGTACTCTTCATGGCATCTGGAAGCAGCCTTTCCATATCCAGAATACCTCCTCCAGTATGCATATGGAGTGCACACTGGCCGGCCGAAGTGGCCGTGCGGTTAAAGGCGCTGCAGTCTGGAACCGCAAGACCGCTACGGTCGCAGGTTCGAATCCTGCCTCGGGCATGGATGTTTGTGATGTCCTTAGGTTAGTTAGGTTTAACTAGTTCTAAGTTCTAGGGGACTAATGACCTCAGCAGTTGAGTCCCATAGTGCTCAGAGCCATTTGAACCCAGTGCACACTGCCCTCCTTCCCCTCCTTGGCAGTCATGTTCCTAAGGGGCCAATTACGCGCCTTATGTTGGAGCTCCCAACTACTAGTAAACCCACTCTCTGTGAACACCCAGACCTTGTGGGCCGAGAAGCTTCCTCTTGAACAGGGTGGACGACTGCATCTGGCTCAGAGACATTGGCAGCCACAAAAAAAAAATGATTCAAATGGCTCTGAGCACTATGGGACTCAACTTCTGAGGTCATTAGTCCCCTAAAACTTAGAACAACTTAAACCTGACTAACCTAAGGACATCACAAACATCCATGCCCGAGGCAGGATTCGAACCTACGACCGTAGCGGTCTTGCGGTTCCAGACTGCAGCGCCTTTAACCGCACGGCCACTTCGGCCGGCATTGGCAGCCACAGATAACGCCCGAAACTTGTTCATGAAACGAACCAGGGAGGCCCTATAATCAGCCCTTCAGAAAGATTTTCGCTGCCTTCAGACCGAAATAATCTTCCACTCGACCATAGGTGAGGGGTCAACCTCAGTGCAGGCAGTACCCGGGACAGCGGACTGAATGGGGGACACATGGGACGTCTCTTGCATCCATGCGTCTGAACCCCCACAGTGATGCCCCATGGCAGCAACCTCAAGCTGTGTGACAGATGCCAGTACAGCCTGGAGCTGTGAGCGAAGGGTTGCCAATGCGGTTCGCATCTGTACACAGCAATCACAGTTCCTATCCATTACTGGGGTCGATCCTGTTTGAAGCTCTTAAAAATATACAACAAACGAATGGTATACTTGGCTTATTAGCAACAGGTCTAAACAACACTGAGCTACACTAACCGAAACAAACAAAAGCCTGTATGATATGAGGGTTGATATAAGGGTCGATAGCAATGGCAGTACAGTATGCTACAATGTTATTAAAACAAAAGCTTGTGCCTCGTATGCACTCGAACACGCAAGAAACTACAACAATAGTCTAGTAACTACACAGGTATCTGTAAATAAATAAATAAGTCGCTCCTGCTGGAAGCTCGTAAAAAATATAAGTAGGCTGTTTAGGTTTTTATGTTGGTAACGCCACATAGCACTCTGTATGAAAATCACTGACTGTGCTGTGTGCAATCTGTGGCTGGTTGGACTCATTGTTGGAATATTCGCTACTGTATTGTTGGGTAGTTGGATGTGAACAGCATGTAGAATCCTGCAGGTGAGCCACCAGAAGTGGTGGATGTTGAGAGAGAGATGCCAGAGTTTTGAGAGGTTGCTATAAGCGGACGATCTGGACGTGTGTCTGTCAGAAAAAGGAAATTTGTTTAACTGGATGTCACTAAATTATATGTATATTTTATGACTTTTGAA
The DNA here is from genome assembly GCF_023864275.1 of Schistocerca cancellata. Taxonomy (NCBI): domain Eukaryota; kingdom Metazoa; phylum Arthropoda; class Insecta; order Orthoptera; family Acrididae; genus Schistocerca; species Schistocerca cancellata. The sequence goes on along the minus strand of NC_064627.1, from coordinate 815,306,763 downwards.
CGCTATTAAGGTAAATACATTGTTTGTTCTCTATCAAAATCTTTCATTTGCTAACTATGCCTATCAGTAGTTAGTACCTTCAGTAGTTGGAATCTTTTATTTAGCTAGCAGTATTGGCACTTGGTGTATTGCAGTAGTTCAAGTAACGAAGATTTTTGTGAGGTAAGTGATTAGTGAAAAGTATAGGTTGTTGTTCGCCAGGGCCATTCAGTTGTAGAGATTATTGAAAGTCAGATTGCTCAGATTGCATTGCGCTACAAAAAAAAAAGTGTCAGTTTAGTGATGATCAGGATAAGTAAAGAGAGAACTGAGTTCATTCAGTTTTACTCAGCTCTCTTTGTAACAAATAATGTAAAGTTTATCAGCACTGTCATTTTTAATTTTTCTAAGGGGACATTTCATATGGCGACCATGCCAGGATAGCTCACTCGAATCTTCTGATTTTTTCTTGTAGTTTGAGTAATTAGTGTACTTATTGTTTATTGCTGTAGTGTAATTGTAGAGAGAATTTCCTTTGTTATAGTAGTTTTTCATTGTTCTACAGTAAAACAGTTGTGACATGCATGTAGACTTGCACCAAGTATTTTGCAGCTGTGCTTGCAATTAATTAGATATTATTTTCACTACTATGTTAATGTGTTTTCTTACTTTTGCTCTTCACATTGTGCTTTTCTCATTATCGTATGAAATATGTGATAATTATGGCATCTGAAAAACGTAACACTAGGCTGCAAAGTAAATTCAGAAATGACAGTGAAGACGAGAGTAGTGTGTTAGCGCCACTGTGTAATGAATTAACAAATATTCAGAATAGTAATTTGGTAACTGTGCATAGGGAAATGGACCAGGCGGTAAATAATGGTGTAGACAGTGAAACAATTGTTGAACGAGGAAGCATTGCCGATTGATCGGTGGGCAACAGCTCACCTCAGGAATCTGAAATGACAGGACAAAATTTTGCAAATACTGTAGATTCAGGTTTTGTGTCCTAGCCTTTTTCTCAATTAGGTCAAGACACATATTATGCTTTTCAATATACGAATGCTACAGGTGCAAATGCAGTGCTAATAGGCACAAAGGAACATGTTCCAGACACTAATACATTATTATTGCAATTATTGTAACAAATGGAACAAAATCGAAAATAATCACAGCAACAAATGGAACAAAATAAAAAACAATCACAGCAACAAATGGAACAAAATCAGAATCAAATTAAAGAAACACTTCAACAAACACGTGAAGGTTTAAACGTTGAGTTACTTAAAATCGAATTGAAATGTCGAAAAGTCTGTAATGACGTAAAAAATCACAAATTTGTGAGCATGTTCAACCAATTTTTCCGCGGCATGAAAATGCGTTACAGAATCACGAATCAGCCATAAAAGAACTGAAAACTATTGTTCATGAAAATCACGGCTACTTGTAAGCTAAAATTGACAGCGTTGCATCTACCGATTCGGTTATGCAACTCGCAAAAACTCAGGAAAACTTAAAGGACACAGTATATACTCTGAAACTTGGTTCAGAAAGACACACGGAGGAAATCAGTTCATTATCAAAGAAAGTAGTTGAACTTACGGATCAGCTAAATAATTTATCTATGAAGGTAGATGATAATCTGAATGACACAAGACCGGTAGTCTTTACTGACACAGAAGAGTATGAACAAGTTAGGAAATTCAAACAAAATCAGAATCAAATTAATATGCAACACGAAAGAGAAATCCGTCAAGTACAAGATCAGTTGGCACAAGTAATACAAGAATTACATGTTTCAGGGGACACTCGTGCTCCAATATGGGAAGAGGGACATAGAAATATGGAAAAGCCACAAAATAATAACACAGGGCATTTTGGAAATTATGAAAGAAATTTGCAATGTTCACCGGATTTTGAGATGGAACCGCCGACACGACGTAACAATGACCGATATGCAACTCGCCGTCATGATTACTTTGACTATAAGCTGTTCATTACTACACGTAAATTCAAAACATTTAAGAATTCCAGCAACGACATTCATCCACAAGCATGGCTTCATCAATTCTCTCATTGTTTTCCTCCCAACTAATCTTTAGAGTACAGATTATAATTTGTGTGTGGCTACTTACAGAATGAACCAGCTGTAAGAATGCGATCGGTCATTCACGATTGTCACAGTGAAGGAGAATTTTATCCTGCCTCCACCTCAGCATATTGGTCTAAAGCTACTCAAGATCGAGTAAAACATAGTATCATAATTATGAAACACTTTAAACAATCTGAATTTTCCAGTCGTGTCAAATATTTTGAAGACATGTTGCATAAGAATCAGTATCTGTCAAACCCATACAGCCCCTTAGAACTTATTCGCATTTGCTTAATCAAATTGTCTGAACATTTAAGACATATTATTTTGGCAGGACGTTACAAAGACGACATTGAAGCTTTTCAGGGACTGTTACAAGAATTGGAAATTGACACTGACAATCGTGGGACACGAAAACAGGAACACAACAATTACAGGTCACATCCGTCACAATTCCGCGATGACAGAAATAATAAATGGGCACGACAAGGCTATTCTTACAATGCAAATCGTGACCAAAACAGGCACCACCCGTATGACAACCGTTGGAAGAGTAATAACAATTACAGGGAAAGATCACGTCTCCACAGTAATGACTATGACAGAGACAAGTAGAGAAACAGACAATATGGGAACCAAAATAATTATTATCAAAGGAGACAGAATAACTTCAGACGCAACAGTCCACCGCACAGTTACGATTCCGGGCGAAATTCTCTACCACGTGACCGACAAGAAAGAAACTATGAAACTACCGACAAGCTGATAGACGATATTATCTTAACAGTAGACCAGAATTTAATCAGAACTGTCGGGATTCAAACAGGGCAGTGGCCTCTCGACATGTCGAAATTGTAGGTATCCTAATTCCAATAATGACTTTCAACAACAAAGAGACAGTAGGCAATGACTCACACCGTTGGAAGCCAAAATACGTACTTATGAGGCAGACGACGTAGCTGCCATGGCTATTAATTACGTAAAAATGGAAGACATTAGGGTCATCTTACTCCAGGAATACGACGTAAAACAGAACAACATTGCATATCCCATAATTCACATTACAGTTAATGATGTAAAATTTATGGCAGTACTTGTCTCTGGCAGACCCATTTCAGTAATTAGTGAAACAGCTTTTAGCAAATGCAACAAATCGAACGATTGCCCCGCACTTCCGTTGCATAAGATTAAATTACAAGATGCAATCTTTGGAAAAAGTGTAGATGTATGCCAACAAACCAACTTAGAATTCTTTTGTCAAAACCACAAATTGCCTACGAACTTTCTTATTGTTCCATTATTTTCGACAGAAATTATATTGGGAGTAGACTTTTTCAATGAATACGAAGCAATCTTAAACTTTCACGACGCTGAAATAATTTAAGAGAAAAAAGGTAAGTCAATAGCTTTGAACTTTGTAGATTGGCTCTCAAACCGTGACGAGGAAATTAATCGGCTTTACCTCTTCTTAGACAACAGTTTGGAATTTTCGACGGAACTTGGCACTAACAATCAATCTGCAAGTATTGACAGGGATGATATCGACGACGTATTTGAAACTAATGACTTAATTCGGAATAAAATTCAAACAATTGAGATCTGTAATGATACTGACTGGCAGGACATTTTTGACATTATACAAGCACATTCCACAGTTTTTATTCACAAAACAGGAAAAATCAAGGAATTTCAATACCAGTTTCGTGTTTGTGAGCATACTAAATTTTGTGTTAGACTATACGTAATTCCGGCACATTATAGGGACTATGTTAGGACAGAAATACAATCTATGCTTGACGGGGGAATTATTGAGCCTGCAGTAAGCTCATACAACACCCCATTACATGTTGTTGAGAAGAAAAATGGATCGATCAGGCTTGTCTCAGATTCGAGACAAATCAATACTACATCATTCCTGAAACAGAGAGACCGTAAACTTTCGAAGAACTTCTCCAAAATTTTAATGGTGTAAAAGTGTTGTCTTTTATTGATCTCAGATACAGCTTTTATCATATCGAACTTCATCCAGAATGTAGAAAATACACAGCTTTTCTTTGTTTCATCGTTTGTTATCAATTTCGGAAAATTCCTTTTGGTTTGAACGTTTCTTCGGCAGCATTCATATGTGGGCTAAATTCCATATTACCTGAGTTCGTAAAACGTCTTATCTTCTATGTGGACGATATTCTAATAGCAGAAGCCTAATGGGAAGAACATAATCGCATCCTCAACAGTGTGTTACGTATTTTTGCATAATCTGGAATTACAGTTAACTTGGAAAAGTCTGAATTTGGCAGGTCAAAGGTGAAGTTTTTGGGACACATAATTTCTTCTGAAGGCATCCAGCCGGATCCTGAAAAGTTATAAGCAATCAGAGCCATTCCAGTTTCATCCACAAAAAAAACAATTCAGCAGTTTTCTAGGTCTCGTAAATTTTTACCGTCGTTTTCTGAATATGCAAATTCTAGTAACACGAAAACTTTGTTCTCTCACTGGAAAAATTCTATTTGGAACTGGGACGAACAGGCACAGTTGGAATTCAATTCTTTGAAAGAAGCGCTACTTAACGCGACAATACTAGCTCATCCAGATCTGTCACAATATTTCTGCCTTAGCACGGATTCTTCTAAATCGGTCTTGGTGCCCATTTATTTCAAGAAGTCATAGAAAATGACACTACTGTTCAGAAAACCATTGCCTTTTCTAGCAGCGTGCTAACAAAACCTGAAAAAAAAATTATTCCGTTACTGAATTAGAAGCTTCATTTGTCGTTTGGGCATTTCACAATTTCCGTTTGTTTCTTTCTGGCAAACACGTAATAGTATACAGTGACCATCGTGCATTACAATTTCTTATGTCCTCAAAATTAAATCATGACAGGTCAAATCGTTGGGCATTGTTTCTGCAAGAATTCCGCTTCACCATAGTCTACATTCCTGGCAATTCAGTATTCTCTACATTCAGAAAGTCGCATTTGAGAACTTCATCACCACATCTTTAAAGGACATTGCTTTGAACAAGATAAAGATCCGATTTGAAAAGACATCATAAGTAAATGGCATGAAAAGACACACACACACATTCGGTATTATTATCTGGTTACAAACAACATACTCTTCAAACGTTGCACTGTTGATGACAATCTATGTGTACTTTGCATTCCTGACTATTTTGTTAATAAGCTCATCTGGTACATTCATTTCAGCTACGCACATTTTGGTCCATGAAGATGTTATCGTATTCTTCGGACGACTTGTTATTTTATCAATATGGAAAAGAGAATTCGGATAGTATTGTCTATTTGTAAACTTTATCAAAAAGCTAAACCATCTACCATCTCACATCGTGCTCCGTTGTTTCCTACCTTCCTTTTAAATTAAAAGAATTTGCTGCTGTTGATCTCTTGGGACCCCTTGTCAGAACATCGAATGGATTTTCGGACGTTCTAGTAGCGGTTGAACTTACTTCAAAATTTGTTTCTTTCACTGGACGGTCTGTATCCAACGCCTTTGTTAAAAATTTCTTACGTGAAGTTGGGAACGTTACTTAAGTCATTTCAGATAATGGACCGCAATTCCGATCTGGTGTCTGGTCACTCAAGCTTTGAAATCATATAATCAAACCTGTTTTTATTTCATTGTACTCACCACATTGTAACCCGTCTGAACGGATTATGAAAGAAATCAGTAAGCTTTGCAGACTTTATTGTCACAGAAATCATCAGTATTAGGACAGATATTTACACTTATTTCAAAACGTGCTGAATGAAATGCCTCATGACTCCACTGCTTTACCATCTATTCTTGTACTGAAGAATGAAGAACCACCAAACAGAATCAGAGAGCTTGTACTTTTTCTGAATACACGTAAACTTCGACACAAAGACATAATTGATTTGGCTGTTAAAAATATAAATTCTGCTGCAGACAAAAGGAGAAAACTACATGGTAAAGCAAATGCAAAGAAACTATATATTGGTCTGAAAGTTCTCATTAAAGCTCATTTACTGTCACATAAGAAGAAACACTCGAGTCACAAATTTTCTCTGATTTACAATGGACCTTACTGAATCAGACTATACCACATGATAATTGGGTTGATGTTGAAACTCTACATACTAAGAAGAGTAAAGGTTTACACCACATTTCGCATGTATGAGGAATTTGATTGTGCTATGTATTTATTATGATGAAATATTGAAGAAGTGTTGACAAATATGTAAATGTGTAATAAGGTGTAATAATGAGTAGTGGTTGGGGACTCCGATTTGTGAAAAGGATGTTGGAAACCAAGAATCGTACTTTAATACATGCATGAAAATGATTATCACAACACTGTTATTCATGAGATTTCGTTTCTACACATTTCTATTGAAATTTTTCGACCTGTGAAATTATTTTTATATGAGACTGACAATGTAGCGGATACTGCTGTCGTAAATATTTCGGTCAGTAAGGTAAGTGACCTTGACGTAATGCACTGTAGGCGCCCAGCTGCATGACATTCGCCTGGAAAAAAGTCATTAGTGTCGGCATTTCAGAGGCACACGTAAATAAAAGGGGCCATTAAGCTTGCTATTGACGTTCCTTTGTAGTTAGCATTGCAGATATGACAAGCTCATACTTGAAAACATATGATTAGAGTTTGGTGCTCGTACTTTCTGATATTTACTGAAATGCCTAATGAAATACTTTACGTCTATACACCTGATTGTGACTGTCTGTGCCGGCCGGAGTGGCCGTGCGGTTCTAGGCCCTACAGTCTGGAGCCGAGTGACTGCTACGATCGCAGGTTCGAATGCTACCTCAGGCGTGGATGTGTGTGATGTTCTTAGGTTAGTTAGGTTTAATCAGTTCTAAGTTCTAGGCGACTGATGACCTCAGAAGTTAAGTCGCATAGTGCTCTAGTGCTCAGAGCCATTTGAACCATTTAGTGACTGTCTGTCTAGTTGAGAGATTCTTTTACTGCCTTAGGAGATGCCATATGGCTAGTGAATGACATTTAATGCTTTGCTTTATATACACACACACACACACACACACACACATATATATATATATATATATATATATATATATATATATATATATATGCTCATTTTGTTTAATATGTAGTTTCTAGTTGCTCAGCAGTATTGCAATTTAATAGATGTACCAATATTACTATTTTCTGTCTATAGATGCATTGAGTAATAATTTTATGATCTACTTTCTTTAAAAAAAGGTGTAAGAGGTCCGAGCAGATGTAATTTCGATGTATTGCTCATGCGCTGCCTGCAATATGCAAGGTATAAGAGAATCTCTGACCAGAGAGCAGTGTTGACTGCAGTACAAACTGTATAGCTGTAGCAGTAAGTTGTTGCTAGTCTGCAGTCTGGTCTGGTCTGGTGTATCGTGTTGGCTGGGGCGGTAGCGGTGCAGCGATGCCAGAGCCTGAGTATTATTGTATAAGGTAAAAAGCAGCCTCGCGCATATGTAGTAATGTCATCTCAAGTCCCATCTAAATGTTTTAAAAATCTCGTAATAATAATCTTTCTCATAAAAAGTAACTTTTAACAACCATTCATTTCAATTTAAAGAATTTACTAATTTCTCCCATCCATGATCATCCCGATTGTTGCAAAAGAAAAATCAGTTGCTTCCTTTCAAATGACAAATCTATTGGCCAGCATTGCACAGGGCTGTGCCAGAAAGCATTATTTTAAGAGCAGATATATATGCGGTATCCGGCGACTTCATTGAGGTAACAATTTTTCTCTTTTTTATTCAGAATGATCTTTCAGTGCCATGACGCAGCACTGCTGACATACAAAATTTACCAGGTTAAATTCACTGTCAATTATTGAAAAGTTATAAGTGAGTGACAATTTAATTGAGGGGTTAGTTACATTGTATTATCACCAGGTTACTGAATTTTTTTTGTTGGGACGTTACACTGAATGTGAACGACATAATTATAATTTTTTACTGTTGAGAGGGTTAGGAATTTTTCTGTTTTGAGGTTACACTAAACGTGAATATTATTTATGTTAATATTTTCTGTTGAGAGGTTGCGGTAAATTATATTGTGGGGAGGTTACAAAGGGACCACAAATAGACATTTCCCTTCAAGGGAATTGCATACATAATTTTTTTCCGCGACTTGGTAACTTGTTTGGTAGAGTAAGTTATCGTGATGCATCACTCTAGTGTTAAGATGTGACATAGGTATTAGACATTTCATACCCTTACTGTAATATTCTTTCTGCTTGAGCTTTGTTGTGTTTAGGTATAAGTTATTGAAGTTACCAGTTCTACTGAATTTTACATTATATTAAGCCAATTTTACTACTGATTTATTTTTCTTGTTGCTGCACATTGCTAATTTAGATATACTGCTGCTTGCTTTGCCAGTTTGAATTTTTTAGTATTGCTGTTTGTGTTAATTGTTTTGTGCTGCTGCATTGCCTCGTTATCTAGTATATATATCTGAGCTCAGTAGCCACGCGGGATTAGCCAAGCGGTCTCAGGCGCTGCAGTCGTGGACTTTGCGGCTTGTCCTGGCGGAGGTTCGAGTCCTTCCTCGGGCATGGGTGTGTGTATTTGTCATTAGGATAATTTAGGTTAAGTAGTGTGTAAGCTTAGGGACTGATGACCTTAGCAGTTAAGTCCCATAAGATTTGACACACATTTGGACATATGAGTTCAGTAGATTTAAGGTAGCTTAAGAGGGGGTAGACTATATAAGAGAATGAGTTGTGATGAATTCGAAGAAATGCATTGACAAGGTATAAGAAAAAGGTTTGGTCAAAAAAGTAGTGTACAATGAAGAATAAATATTTTGAAAGAGGATATGAACCAAAAAAGTAGGGTTTAGGTAGAACAGGTTTAGGTAGAATTTTCTCGGGATCAAGAGATCAGGTAAGATAATGGAATATAAATAATGGGGTAAGAAATATGTGAACATAAAAATACAGAAAGCATGCTTGGATATGATTTCTTTTTGCGGGATCAAATGTTGAAATAAGAGGAACGATCTATGGAATGAAGTTTTGGGTTGGACTGCAGTACCAAATGTTACACTAAAAACAAACCCTGTCGTTTCTTTTTGTGTTATTCCTCTATGTGTTTGTGTAATTTTGTGTATTTGTGTTCTTCCTGTCTTTATGTGTTTATCTGATAAGAGTTATGTTGTAGAATTTTTCTATTACTAAGCTACATTCGCATTCCAAAAAGTTTGTGAGTGCACAAGTGTTGGTGTATGGAGTTGCTATGTTATCTACAAGACTCTTCGTTGGTGACTGTGCAGCCTCATAGCTGCTGGCCATCTCTACAAGGACTACTGTGGGCCTGCACCTTTGGTGGCCCACCAAAACCATAATCTCTACCAGGACTACAGTGGATCTGCTCAATGATGACCTACCTACCAATATTCTTCAAAACTTCGACTGACTCTGCTGTGGATTTGCTCTGTTGTGGCCCATTACCTGTCTGCATGTCAAGAATTAGCACTATCTTTCCATTGGAAGGACAAAACTACTTCTTCAAGACTGCGTGGAAATCCACCACTTACATGTGGGTTTTCTTTTACTGCTCAGACTTTGTGCTATTGTGATGAATGGTTCAGGACTGTCTTTATGGATTGTGAGGACAATTCTTGGTTTTGACCAACAGTGTATCAATAAGTGTGTGCATTTGATATATTTGTTATCGTTAATATAAAAAAGAATTACCAAATAATTATTGGGCACTGCTCAAAACAATTTGTAAAATTTTTTGTGGGGAGCATGGGGGCTATGTAAGTAGGCTGCTTAGGTTTTTATGTTGGCTTACCCCCCCATGAACCATGGACCTTTCCGTTGGTGGGGAGGCTTGCGTGCCTCGGCGATACAGATAGCCGTACTGTAGGTGCAACCACAACGGAGGGGTATCTGTTGAGAGGCCAGACAAACGTGTGGTTCCCGAAGAGGGGCAGCAGCCTTTTCAGTAGTTGCAGGGGCAACAGTCTGGATGATTGACTGATCTGGCCTTGTAACAATAACCAAAACGGCCTTGCTGTGCTGGTACTGCGAACAGCTGAAAGCAAGGGGAAACTACAGACGTAATTTTTCCTGAGGGCATGCAGCTTTACTGTATGGTTAAATGATGATGGCGTCCTCTTGGGTAAAATATTTCGGAGGTAAAATAGCCCTCCATTCGGATCTCCGGGTGGGGACTACTCAAGAGGATGTCATTATCAGGAGAAAGAAAATTGGCTTTCCACGGATCGGAGCGTGGAATGTCAGATCCCTTAATCGGTCAGGTAGGTCAGAAAATTTAAAAAGGGAAATGGATAGATTAAAGTTTGATATAGTGGGAATTAGTGAAGTTTGGTGGCAGGATGAAGAAGACTTCTGGTCAGGTGACTACAGTGTTATAAACACAAAATCAAATAGGGGTAATGCAGGAGTAGCTTTAATAATGAATAGGAAAATAGGAATGCGGGTAAGCTACTACAAACAGCATAGTGAACGCATTATTGTGGCCAAGATAGACACGAAGCCCACGCCTACCACAGTAGTACAAGTTTATATGCCAACTAGCTCTGCAGATGAAGAAGAAATTGAAGAAATGTATGATGAAATAAAAGAAATTATTCAGATAGTGAAGGGAGACGAAAATTTAATAGTCATGGGTGACTGAAATTCGTCAGTAGGGAAAGGGAGGGAAGGAAACGTAGTAGGTGAATATGGATTGGGTGTAAGAAATGAAAGAGGAAGCTGCCTGGTAGAATTTTGCACAGAGTACAACTTAATCATAGCTAACACTTGGTCCAAGAATCATAAAAGAAGGCTGTATACATGGAAGAATCCTGGAGATACTGACAGGATTCAGATAGATTATATAATGGTAAGACATAGATTTAAGAACCTGGTTTTAAATTGTAATACATTTCCAGTGGCAGATGTGGACTCTGACCACAATCTATTGGTTATGAACAGTAGACTAAAACCGAAGAAACTGCAAAAAGGTGGGAATTTAAGGAGGTGGTACCTGGATATACTGAAAGAGCCAGAGGTTGTAGAGTGTTTCAGGGAGAGCATAAGGTAACAATTGACAAGAATGGGGGAAAAAAATACAGTAGAAGAAGAATGGGTAGCTTTGAGGGATGAAGTAGTGACGGCAGCAGAGGATCAAGTAGGCAAAAAGACGAGGGCTAGTAGAAATCCTTGGGTAACAGAAGAAATACTGAATTTAATTGATGAAAGGAGAAAATATAAAAATGCAGTATATGAAGCAGGCAAAAAGGAATACAAACGTCTCAAAAATCAGATCGACAGGAAGTGCAAAATGGCTAAGCAGGGATGGCTAGAGGACAAATGTAAGGATGTAGAGGCTTATCTCACTAGGGGTAAGATAGATACTGCCTACAGGAAAATTAAAGAGACCTTTGGAGAAAAGAGAACCACTTGTATGAATATCAAGAGCTCAGATGGAAACCCAGTTCTAAGCAAAGAAGGGAAAACCGAAAGGTGGAAGTAGTATATAGAGGGTCTATACAAAGGCGGTGTACTTGAGGACAACATTTTGAAAATGGAAGAGGATGTAGATGAAGATGAAATGGGAGATATGATACTGCGTGAAGAGTCTGACGCACTGAAAGACCTGAGTTGAAACAAAGCCCTGGGAGTGGACAACATTCCCTTAGAACTACTGACAGCATTGGGAGAGCCAGTCCTGGCAAAACTCTACCATCTGGTGAGCAAGATGTATGAGATAGGCGAAATACCCTCAGACTTCAAGAAGAATATAATAATTCCAATCCCAAAGAAAGCAGGTGTTGACAGATGTGAAAATTACCGAACTATCAGTTTAATAAGTCATAGCTGCAAAATACAAACGCGAATTCTTTACAGACGAATGGAAAAACTAGTAGAAGCCGACCTCGGGGAAGATCAAATTGGAATCCGTAGAAATGTTGGAACACGTGAGTCAATACTGACCCTACGACTTATCTTTGAAACTAGATTAAGGAAAGGCAAACCTACATTTCTAGCATTTGTAGACTTAGATAAAGCTTTTGACAATGTTGACTGGAATACTCTCTTTCAAATTCTGAAGGTGGCAGGGGCAAAATACAGGGAGCGAAAAGCTATTTACAATTTGTACAGAAACCAGATGGCAGCTATAAGAGTCGAGGGGTATGAAAGGGAAGCAGTGGTTGGGAAGGGAGTGAGACAGGGTTGTAGCCTCTCCCCGATGTTATTCAATCTGTATATTGAGCAAGCAGTGAAGGAATTAAAAGAAAAATTTGGAGTAGGTATTAAAATACACGGAGAAGAAATAAAAACTTTGAGGTTTGCCGACGACATTGTAATTCTGTCAGAGACAGCAGAGGACTTGGAAGAGCAGTTGAACGGAATGGATAGTGTCTTGAAAGGAGGATATAAGAAGAACATCAACAAAAGCAAAACGAGGATAATGGAATGTAGTCGAATTAAGTCGGGTGATGCTGAGGGAATTAGATTAGGAAATGAGACACTTAAAGTAGTAAAGGAGTTTTGCTATTTGGGGAGCAAAATAACTGATGATGGTCGAAGTAGAGAGGATATAAAATGTAGACTGGCAATGGCAAGGAAAGCGTTTCTGAAGAAGAGAAATTTGTTAACATCGAGTATAGATTTAAGTGTCAGGAAGTCATTTCTGAAAGTATTTGTATGGAGTGTAGCCATGTATGGAAGTGAAACATGGACGGTAAATAGTTTGGACAAGAAGAGAATAGAAGATTTCGAAATGTGGTGCTACAGAAGAATGCTGAAGATTAGATGGGTAGATCACGTAACTAATGAGGAAGTATTGAATAGGATTGGGGAGAAGAGAAGTTTGTGGCACAACTTGACTAGAAGGAGGGATCGGTTGGTAGGACATGCTCTGAGGTATCAAGGGATCACCAGTTTAGTATTGGAGGCCAGCATGGAGGGAGACCAAGAGATGAATACACTAAGCAGATTCAGAAGGATGTAAGTTGCAGTAGGTACTGGGAGATGAAGAAGCTTGCACAGGATAGAGTATCTTGGAGAGCTGCATCAAACCAGTCTCTGGACTGAAGACCACAACAACAACAACAACGCCACATAGCACTCTGTACGAAAATCTGTCTGTGCTGTGTGCAGTCTGTGCCTGGTTGGACTCATTGTTGGAATATTCGTTATTGTAGTGCTGGGCAGTTGAATGTGAGCAGCGCGACGCGTTGTGCAGTTGGAGGTGAGCTGCCAGCAGTTGTGGATGGGGAGAGAAAGATGCCAGAGTTTTGAGAGGTTGATATAAGCGGATGATCTGGACTTTTGAATGCTATTAAGGTAAATACATTGTTTGTTCTCTATCAAAATCCTTCATTTACTAACTATGTCTATCAGTAGTTATTGCATTCAGCAGTTAGAACCTTTTATTTAGCTGGCAGTATTGGCGCTCGCTGTATTGCAGTAGCTCGAGTAACGAAGATTTTTATGAGGTAAGTGATTCATGAAAGGTATAGGTTATTGTTAGTTAGGGCCATTCTTATGTAGGGATTATTGAAAGTCAGATTGCATTGTGCTAAAAAAATATTGTGCGTCAGTTTAGTGATGATCAGAATAAGTAAAGAGAGAACTGTCTGAGTACGTTCAGTTTAACTCAGCTGTCTTTGTATCAAATAACTCATAAGTTTATCTGCACTGTCATTCTTAATTTTTCTAAGGGGACGTTTCAAAATATACAACAAACGAACGGTGTACTCGCCTTCTTAGCAGCATGAAGACTGGGTGCTCTGTCTCCTTTAATAGCTATCTACGGCCAGATATGTTGGACTGTCACAGCCAAAGAGTTTTCTTCCCTTCGGTATAGGGACACAGACGTGCAGATAGTATGCAAATGCACACAATCAGCTCCATGGTGTCTTACAACGTTAGAAACAGGAAGGAAATTTCCAGTCCCATCGGGCACAAAACTGTAAAAATTGAAAAGAATAAATCAGTACTCGTCTTCTGCAGGCAACGTAAAAATTTATTGAAACAATGTTAATTACTTTGGAAAATTGTGGCTCGGAATTTTTTGGTAAAATCTAAATGATATAGTACACAATAAATAGTAAAACATATATCTCGTTTTAAAAACGCTTGACAACGTCGTTCTAATAACATGCAAAACAATGGCAGCAACAATTTCCTAAGTGTTAGGGTCAGAAAACAGTATTATTGGAGAATGACTTTCTCAGTCATTACCAGACATTGTTATCTGAAGAAGAAAGTGATTTTACAAACTGCCTCAAGAGAAGATGTATTACGGATATGAGTCTCTCGATACGGAGAGAGGTAAAAGACTTTTCTTACCACGGTAAATTGGAAGTTTAGTTAAAGGAATGCAGGTAGCTAACTCCCGTCGCTTCTGAGGAAATAGCTCGGGAATGCACTCTTTTCCGCCTATAGAATGAATTTTATTCAGCTGCGGCGCTTACGGAACGAACGACGGAGTGCGATGCAGCTGAGGTTAAATGGGAGAACTTTCTCACAGTCTATGGCGAAACGCTTCGTCATCATCGGCTGTGTGAACAGAAACAGTGCGCATTGGAGTGGAACTAACGTTGCGCCAACCCGGGCCAGACTATCACCTTATTCCGAAAGGACAAAACTATATTTATCCACCGCCATCACACTTACGTTGTACTATTGTGATTTACAAGCTTAATTTTCTATCCTTTATCTTTTTCCTTAAGGCATTTATTAATTATTGAATGTTTCAGAAACGTAAATTACAGGCAACAACAAAGAACAAGTATAAACTAAAGAATTGTTTTACGGGTAGCTTAGATAAGGCGGAGTGCAGTTAGGACGAGGAGGAGATTTACCAAGAAGGAAACTAGGAACTATATCTCGATGTATAAACTAATCAAGAGCAGTAAGTGGATTTTAAGAGTGTATTAATCGTAAATATCGGAAAATAAATTACCTATAATACGAAACTTTGCTAATCGATTAAAACTAGTAAGCGAACTGGCACTCCTACCCGGATCCTGGCCTGGTGCTAACGGAAGTGAGAGAGGGTTGCGAATCAGGTGGTAAGATCACTGTCCGCGGAAGGCAAGCTCACGGGTTCGAATCCTGTTTTAATCTTCCAGGTATTCTCAAAACAACGCACAATCAACTGCAGAGTAAAAAATTATTTCTAGATACCTGTAACCTGTTCATCTACATTTACATCCTTTCGTAGAAAAATTTCTGTTGCAGTAACGTGTGAGAGGTGGTGGGTTTAAATTACTAATTCATATACTTACATTAAAAAATAATAAAAATGTTCTTACAAAAAATTCAGCATGTAACCATATGTACAAATTAATTTGCAATGTGAATGTAAAATGATTCGTTTCACATAATGCTAAATGATCCACAGAACATGAAACTAATGAACATCTATACCCCTCAAGTCACCTTATGGTATGCAGTCGAGGGTACTTTGTTCACCAGTATCTCTTCCCCCCTTTTTCTGTTCCAGTTGAAAATGGCTTTATG
Organism: Schistocerca cancellata; assembly: GCF_023864275.1. NCBI lineage: Eukaryota > Metazoa > Arthropoda > Insecta > Orthoptera > Acrididae > Schistocerca > Schistocerca cancellata. Next base: position 815,291,191 of record NC_064627.1, on the reverse strand, counting down.
GATAAACGATTGCTGGTAAGCCTTAGTATCACGTCGAATCTTTCTAATTTTATCTTAATGGTCTTTTGTGAAGATATCCGCAGGCAGAAAAAATTTATTCGTTGACTCTATTGCGGCGTCTGCCAATGGAGTTGGCCGATCATCTCCATGACACTTCCGTTCTTACCAGATGAACCACTAATGAAACGTACTGCTCTTCTTTGGTTCTTCTTTATTTCTTCTACTGTCACGGATCCCAGACTGGCGAGTGATATTCAAGTAGGCCTACTCGTCGAAAGAGGGTTTTGTAAGCTACTTCTTTTGTGGTGGAAATGCACTTCCTGAACATTCTGGCAACTCCCAGGGAATTATTTTGAATTCACTAGAACAAGTCATCACCGGAGATTTAAAATACACTGGCATCTGAAATGAAAGCAACAAACGGAAATTTTGCAAGATTGCCTATATTTTGCCACTAAACAGTATAAACAGGTGATAGTAAAGTAGAAATATGTGAAGAATACAGAAAGTAAACAACTGCAACGTTCATAACGGTAGACAAATAGGTTCTTCGTTTTTTCCAACTTAACGGATTCGCACATATATTCCTATAACTGGCTGGTATGCTCAGTGCGGGGTGTGGCCACCTCTGGCAGTAATACAGGCCTGACAAGAGGGGGCATGTTGTGAAGATGTCATCAATCTCATGTTGAGGCAATAACGTCCATTCTTCCCGCAGAACTGCTCGCACGTCTTCAGGAATGGTTGGTGTGTTCTGACGTGATGCAATCCGTCTGCATAGTGCGTCCCAGACATGCTATGTGGGATTCAAATCGGAAGAACTAGCAGGTCACGTCATGCGTGCAGTGTCTTCTTTTCCCAAGAAAACATCAACCACAAAAAAATGGTTCAGATGGCTCTAAGCATTATGGGACTTAACTTCTGACGTCAACAGTTCCCTACAGCTTAGAACTACTTAAACCGAACCTAAGCACATCACACACATTCATGCCCGAGGCAGGATTCGAACCTGCCACCGTAGCAGCAGCGGGGTTTCGGACTGAAGCGCCTAGAACCGCTCGGTCACAGCGGCCGGCACATCAACCACCTGTGCTCTATGAGGTCGAGCATTATTGTCCATCAGCACGAAATCTGGGCTCACAGCATCTCGTAAAAACCGCACATGAGGTCTTAATATGTCGTCACGATAGCTGACACCAGTTAAACCTTCCCGATTCACCCGTACAATTTCATGAAGGGCTGTTCCAGTGGTCAACATAATCCCTGCCCACACCTGAGGGATCCTCATCCATGTCGGTCTCTTTCCACAATGTTTGGGTCCTGAAATCGTGTTCCACGTTCCCTCCAGATGCGAATCCGTCGATTCTCACTCTCCAGATCAATTCGGGACTCGTCTCTGAAAATAACATTGGCTCACTGTTCGACCGTACATTTGGCATGTTGAAGTCTCCACTCTAGACGTTACCTTCTGAGAAGGCGCTCCATAGGTACACATACAGCAAGTGTCCAACAATAAAGGCCACTCTCCTGAAGCTTTCTGTACATCGTTTTCTTGAATATGTGTCCTGTGGATACTGCAACGTCAGAAGCTAGTTGCCGCGCAGTACAAAGGTGATACCGTCGTGCACCTACAGCCAAATAATGGTTCTCTCTTTCTGACGTCACACATCGTCGACCCTGCCCTGGTCTTTGGGATACAGTTCGATCCTTATAAACTGTCTCCGCATTCGAGAAACAACAGAACGTTTCACATTAAGCCATCGGGCCGCATCAGTTTGCTTGCATTCTTTCTACGCCTCTCCACTGCAGTGTGTCTGGCAGGCGTTTTGTCTGTGCTATATTGAGTCGTCTGTGAATGTGCGTACAGCGATTGTGGATGTAGGACTACCCGACAAATACACTACTGGCTATTAAAATTGCTACACCACGAAGATGAATTGCTACAGACGCGAAATGTAACCGACAGGAAGAAGATGCTGTGATATGCAAATGATTAGCTTTTCAGAGCAATCACACAAGGTTGCCGCTGGTGGCGACACCTACAACGTGCTGACATGAGGAAAGTTTCCAACCGATTTCTCATACACAAACAGCAGTTGACCGGCGTTGCCTCGTGAAACGTTGTTGTGATGCCTCGTGTAAGGAGGAGAAATGCGTACCATCACGTTTCCGACTTTGATAAAGGTCGGATTGTAGCCTATCGGGATTGCGGTTTATCGTATCGCGACATTGCTGCTCGCGTTGGTCGAGATCCAATGACTGTTAGCAGAATATGGAATCGGTGGGTTCAGGAGGGTAACACGGAACGCCGTGCTGGATCCCAACGGCCTCGTATCACTAACAGTCGAGATGGACAGGCATCTTATCCGCATGGCTGTAAGGGATCGTGCAGCAACGTCTCGATCCCAGAGTCAACAGATGGGGACGTTTGCTAGACAACAACCATCTGAACGAGCAGTTCGACAAAGTTTGCAGCAGCATGGACTATCAGCTTGGAGACCATGGCTGCGGTTACCCTTGACGCTGCATCATAGACAGGAGCGTCTGAGATGGTGTACTCAACGACGAACTGGGTGCACGAATGGCAAAACATCATTTTTTCGGATGAATCCAGGTATTGTTTACAGCATCACGATGGTCGCATCCGTGTTTGGCGACATTGCGGTAAACGCTCATTGGAAGCGTGTATTCGTCATCGCCATACTGGCGTATCGCCCGGCGTGATGGTATGGTGTGAGATTGGTTACACGTCTCGGTCACCTCTTGTTTGTATTGACTGCACTTTGAACAGTGGAAGTTACATTTCAGATGTGTTATGACCCGTGGCTCTACACTTCATTCGATCCCTGCGAAACCCTACATTTCAGCAGAATAATGCACGACCGCATGTTGCAGGTCCTGTACGGGCCTTTCTGGATACAGAAAAGATTCGACTGCTGCCCTGGCCAGCACATTCTCCAGACCTCTCACCAATTGAAAACGTCTGGTCAATGGTGGCCGAGCAACTGGCTCGTCACAATACGCCAGTCACTACCATTGATGAACTGTGGTATCGTGTTGAAGCTGCATGGGCAGCTATACCCTACACGTCGTTATTACGGCCAGAGGTGGTTGTTCTGGGTACTTGATTTCTCAGGATCTATTCTCCCAAATTGCGTGAAAATGTAATCACTTGTCAGTTCTAGTATAATATATTTGTCCAATGAATACCCGTTTATCATCTGCATTTCTTCTTGGTGTAGCAATTTTAAAGGTCAGTAGTGTACTACCCCGTGTGATGACTGCCCTGACGTCATCGCTCTCGTGGTTATCCGTTGACTGGAATGCCATCTTCCGTGCAGAGCACGATCGTATGGACATCTGTTGACAGTTGGTATGATTATACCATGACAGACACAGGACGGGGAAACAGCAGTTTGTTGCTTTAATTTTGGACACCAGTGTAGCACACGTGTATTAAATCGCAACGTAACTATAATTTGCAGCTGCGCCATTACCAGTGAACATGGAATGAGTGACCAGGTGATGCTATGGGTTGTGGCGTGGGGCAGGGTGTTGTGTGCGTACGTGTGCGCGCGCACGTGTGTGTGTGTGTGTGTATGTGTGTGTGTGTGTGTGTGTGTGTGTTTATTTGTGTGTGGTGTACAGTATACTCAACATAAGTTGAGCTTCGTTACGAAGCTATGTTTGATACATTGACTGCGCTTTGTTTAAGACTACCAGCAATCTTGCGGTTTTACAGTTTTGACCATAAAAAATTATGTTTTAAAGCCTCGAATTTCACTACAGTGTTTTGTAAGCAAGTTTTTCTCATTGTATGTCTTGTCACAAGTTTAGAAAAATCGAAACTTGTGGTTTTTATGGCTAAGTGGCAGAGGGAAGGTTGTATTGTTGAGTAGGTGCTGAAAGGCATGTAAAATTTTATAAATTAAGCAATGTATACAAAAGATTATTTTAGGCTATTTATGGGAAATACATCACATTTGTTTGTTTTGAGGCTCAACTGGCAACTCCTGCACCAAGCGTCGATCCCCTTATGACTTGCTGAATTTCAGCATACTTTTCTAGAGTTGGGACTTCTGTGCAAACAGCACCATCCGCGAAAAGCCTCATGGAAATTCCGACTTTATCCACTATGTCATTTACACACATCGTGAAAAACGATGGTCCAGTAATACTCCTACAATACTCCACTGAGGTACTCCCCAAGTTTCGTGTCTGAGGATTTCTCTCTGTTGATAACGATATGCTGTGATCGGCTTGCCAGAAACTATTAAAACCAATCACACAGCTGGTCTGATGTTTCGTACGCCCTTATATAGTGACTATGCGGCGCTGTGCAACTACATTGAATACCTTCCGTAAGTAAAGAAACAAGGCATCAACTTGGGCGCCTGCATTTACTCCTTTCTGAGTTTCATTCATGAACAGAGTGAACTAGTTTTCACACAGCTTAGATCTGCGAGAGGTAAAGAGCCAAAGTTTTAAGATATGTTTGATAGTGTTTAGCTCTAAGCACTATGGGACTTAACATCTGAGGTCACTAGTCCCCTTGTCTTACTACTACTAAAACCTAACCAACCTAAGGACATCACACACATCCATGCCCGAGACACGATTCTAACCTACGGCTGTAGCAGCAGCGCGGTTCCGGACTGAAGCGCCTAGAACGGCTCGGCCACAGCGGCCGGCCATTGATAGTGTTTATTTGCCTCAATGGTATTTTAACACAGCAAATAAACAAGTCGAATGAAGTGTTACAATACCCACTACAAAATCGTTACTAATTTCAGTCATCAAAAATACAACATTTACCAGAAACTTGACATATGACTTTCACATACAGTAAATAGTAAGATAATCAATATTAAAAAGTTCACAAGATTAAAAAAAATAAGGCACAAGAGAACTGAAACAAATGGTGCGTCAACGTAAAACTGCCAGGACACAAAGGAATTAATGACATTGGTGCCAGTTGGTATTGGTTAAAATCAATGGTGAAAATTGAATATTTGTGTCCGAACGGGTTTCAAAACCGGATCTCCTGCTTACTCCGTACACAGTGATTATCGCAACTGCACGGACAATACTAGCACGCCTTCCGTCAGACCCAAATTCTCAACTTATCCGCACATATCCATTATCCTCATTACTCGCGGCCTTTCACCGATTTCCATAAAAGTTCGAGCGTGGTGATCACCCACGCTAAGGCGATCATTGGCCGTCCTCGCCTTAATTATACAGGGTGAAGCGAAATTCACGTACTTAGGCTTCGCAGTGCGACTCCTCATATGCCAGCGATAAAAAAAAAAAAGAAATGTCTCTCGCAAAATTTCGTCCTGCGAGTACATCCGTCAGAAAAAAGATGTTAAAGAGTGGCAATCTGGCAACACTGTAACCGCATGTGTCATACGTAGCTTTATCAGCACCTGTTAGTTGTGCTGCACAGTTCGTGCAGAGGTTAGAATTTTGGGTTAGCATGCAGGAAGTCGTGGGTTAGATCCTGGGTTGGGGCGCATTTTTTTTTTATTTGCTAATTTCATTCAGACATTTCATACTGTAATATAAACCGTTTCTTACGTCACATGTATCCTAAACTTACAACATTTTGAACTCTGAACGTAACAAAATACGTGGTTAGACAAATAAGAAGTAGACAATCGAAACAAATGACCTGTCATAGGGCAGAATAACAACAAAGACAACATCAGTTTCGAGATACTAAAGATGCGCCTATTCCATGTAACGCGCATTACCCCTCTGGTAGATATTGTTCTGCATGATCCATACCGACATCGCTAACTGTGAAATGTTCTGTTTCGAATTGCACTGTGGCCCTCACGGTAACGGACGTGATGTTTCCACAATCCCATCGATAGAATAATAATAATAATAATAATAAAACCCGTAGAGGCCCGGGAAAAGAATAGGACTCCGGTATGTTCTGCCAGTCGTAAAAGGCGACCAAAAGAACAAACCACTAATAGGGCTAACCCCCATTTTAGTGTGATTATTTGGTTCAGGATAGAACTAATGAAGCCTCAGACAAGCGCTGTCATGGTCGGGGACGGCGCGTGAACCCTATTCCCGCCCACAACGGTAACGACACTGCTAGCCACACGGAAAATGATTTAAATCCCAATAGAGGTGTTTTGCAGGATATGCTTCCTGCAACCACCCTAGAAGGAAAACAAAGACAGAGGATGAGATGGTCAGATGAATTTAACCGATACCTCATGTTCTGTTATTACCAACTTAGGAACGAACACAACTGGATACAGATCACAAGTATACACACAATTTATTACCAGATACCCAGAATTAAAATTTTTAATAGAACAAAGACTAGCTGATCAGATCCGTCTAATAATCAAAAATAACAGGATACCGAAGTCAGAATTAGAAAACATCAAACAACAAGTACAACAAATACTGGAACAAAATAATGCGCAATCATAAGAAGAAGAAGAAAATACAGTAATGGACGCAAACATCCCAGAGCAAACAAACAAAGAACAACACACATCAATTAAACAATCAGAGGAAAACGAAATCTTAAGACAACCGCCAGAACAAGCACAAATAGAACACGAAGTGACACACATGTTAGATATAGAAGAAAAATTTCAGCTGACATATATAGAACACAAAGACACAAATACAGACATTAGACCATTCTTGCACAGACCACCAAATAACCAACAAATCGAAACAACAGTAACAACTATCAACACAATCATACACAACAAAATAAATGAAAATACAACTATGGAAGAGTTACAGCTACTGGTTTATTTAGGAGCACTCACTACACTAAATACACACACTAGGCAGAGACCAGAACCACCCAACACACAGAAGAAAGCCACAAAACCAGCATGGCAACACAGGCTACACATCAGAATAGAAAAACTGACAAGACATCGGACAGCTAACACAATTTATGAGAAATGAAATATCAGACAAAAAACGAAAAAGGTTAGGTAAAATCTCACAACAAGAAGCGATAGAGCAATTAGATGAAAAGAAGAAGAAATTACAAGCATTGGCCAAACGACTTAGAAGATACAAAAAAAGTGAAAATAGAAGGAAACAAAACCAAACATTCAACTCAAACCAAAAGAAATTTTATCAGACAATAGATAACATACACATTAAAATAGACAATCCACCAAACATAACAGACATGGGACACTTCTGGAGCAACATATGCTCAAACTCGGTACAACATAACAGGCATGTACGGTGGATACAAGCAGAAACAGACACATACAAGATGATACCACAAATGCCTGAAGTGATAATTTTGCAACATGAAGTCACCCAAGCAATTAATTCTACTCACAATTGGAAAACCCCTGGAAAAGATAAAATAGCAAATTTCTGGCTAAAGTAGTTTACCTCAACACATTCACATCTAGCTAAATTATTTAACAGTTACATTGCTGAACCAAACACATTCCCTGATACACTTACACAAGGAGTAACTTATCTGAATCCTAAAGATCAAGCAGACACAGCAAACCCAGCAAAATATCGGCCCATAACGTGCCTACCAACAATATACAAAATATTAACTTCAGTCATTACACAGAAATCAATGACACATACAACACAGAACAAAATTATAAATGAAGAACAAAAAGGCTGTTGCAAAGGAGCACGAAGATGTAAAGAGCAACTGATAATAGATGCAGAGGTGACATATCAAGCTAAAACTAAACAAAGATTGCTACACTATGCATACATTGATTCCCAAAAAGCCTTTGACAGTGTACCCCACTCATGGTTATTACAAATATTGGAAATATACTAAGTAGATCCTAAATTGATACAGTTGCTAACCATAGTAATGAAAAATTGGAAAACCACACTTAATATCCAAACAAATTCAAATAATATCACATCACAGCCAATACAGATTAAGCGTGGAATATACCAAGGAGACTCATTAAGTCCTTTCTGGTTCTGCCTTGCTCTGAACCCACTATCCAACATGCTAAATAATACAAATTATGGATACAATATTACTGGAAAATACACACACAAAATCACACATTTGCTATACATGGATGATCTAAAACTACTGGCAGCAACAAATCAATAACTCAACCAATTACTAAAGATAACAGAAGTATTCAGCAATGATATAAATATGGCTTTTGGAACAGACAAATGTAAGTAAAATAGCATCGTCAAGGGAAAACACACTAAACAAGAAGATTACATATTGGATCACCACAGCGACTGCATAGAAGCGATGGAAAAAACAGATGCCTATAAATATCTAGGATACAGACAAAAAATAGGAATAGATAATACAAATATTAAAAAAGAACTAAAAGAAAAATATAGACAAAGACTAACAAAAATACTGAAAACAGAATTGACAGCAAGAAACAAGACAAAAGCTATAAATACCTATGATATACCAATATTGACCTACTCATTTGGAGTAGTGAAATGGAGTAACACAGACCTAGAAGCACTCAATACACTTACACGATCACAATGCCACAAATATAGAATACATCACATACATTCAGCAACAGAAAGATTCACATTAAGCAGGAAGGAAGGAGGAAGGGGATTTATCGACATAAAAAAACCTGCATTATGGACAGGTAGACAATTTAAGAAAATTCTCTCTAGAACAAGCAGAAACTAGCAAACGTACACAAAGCAATCACTCATATAAATACATCGGCTACACCACTGCAATTTCATAACCACTTCTACAACCCTTTAGATCACATAACATCAACAGATACGAAGAAAGTAAATTGGAAAAAGAAAACACTACATGGCAAGCACCTGTATCATCTAACACAGCCACACATCGATCAAGACGCATCCAACAAATGGCTAAGAAAAGGCATTATACACAGTGAGACGGAAGGATTCATGATTGCAATACAGGATCAAACAATAAACACCAGATATTACAGCAAGCATATTATTAAAGATCCCAATACCACAACAGATAAATGCAGACTTTGCAAATAACAAATAGAAACAGTAGATCACATCACAAGCGGATGTACAATACTAGCAAATACAGAATACACTAGAAGACATGACAATGTAACAAAAATAATACATCAACAACTTGTCATACAACATAAACTAATAAAACAACACGTTCCCACATACAAGTATGCACCACAAAATGTACTGGAGAATGATGAATACAAATTATACTGGAACAGAACCATTATAACAGATAAAACAACACCACATAACAAACCTGACATCATACTCACCAATAAAAAGAAGAAATTAACACAACTAATCGAAATATCCATACCCAATACAACAAATATACAGAAGAAAACAGGAGAAAAAAATTGAAAAATACATCCAACTGGCTGAGCAAGTCAGAGAATGTGGCATCAGGATAAAGTTGACATTATACCAATTAAACTATCAACTACAGGAGTCATACCACGCAATATCCACCAGTACATCAACGCAATACAGCTACATCCAAACGTATATATACACCTACAGAAATCTGTAATTATTCATACACGTTCAATTACTCGAAAGTTCCTAAATGCAATGTAACATATACCGTACAGTTAAAGGGAAGTCACGCTTCATCAAGGTCCGCGTCACTTTCCATTTTTGACCAGACATAACGTCTGAGAAAAGAAAGAATAATAATAATGCATTGAAATACTTACTAGACAGCATGTGGTTATCAGACTATGGGCATGGGACCATGGTGATAACACATACAAATAGTAACCGAGTTTGGATGTTATTCGCAAAAGCACATTGGTAGTCCTATTGGTAACGTAAGGTCCTAATAAAATGTAATGGTCCTGAACGAGGCAACAATAATAGTGGCTACTAATATCTGGGACCATTGGAGGAGGATACAAAGAAAACAGCTTTCGCATCTAGTGGATGACGTAATTGTGAAATTCCATGACATGAAAAGGGCTTCTTTCAAAGCTGATCAATCTCCCGTTTCTACGATTTAAATACGTAAATGCAAGTGTTTTCTAGAGGACGCGCTGCAATCGCTGTTGACGATTAACATGCCACTCTTTAACGTCCTTTTTTCTGCCGGATGTACTCGCTGGACGAAATTTTGTGACAGACATTTTCGCTTCACCCTGTATATGCGGGTCTGTTTTTTAAGACACATATGTATACATAAAGCTACTACCTTGAGCTCTCTCAGTCATCGCTCTGTTCCTTTAAACCTGAAACCAGAAAACTACAGATCACACACTGGAAGATCATACAGGGCGCTTACAACTGTAAACAGTTGAAGTTCGCATGCCCCTTGTAAATTATCCTCTTCCCTCGTACTGGTGTGGAAGTTTTAAATTTTAAATAAGAAGATAAAATGTTAACGAAGGAAGAATACATCACATTGACGGCAGCAAGAAAATGATGAAAACTTGTAGTTACATGTTTTAGAAATAATGCACTGAGTTTCAAATAATGTACCTCCGACTGATTTTACTCGTCTGAGTTGCCTTTTCTTGCCAAGCAGCTGTTAGCATCAGGGCCAGAAATCGTATCTGAAAAGCAGCGAGCTTGGTGTCACAGGACCATGTTATTGTCAGTTTTCATTACTAAGAAATGTTTTGAATCGTCATGATAATTACAGACGGACTTCGTTAAGAACATACTGACCGCAGGCTCGACTTGCAAAAACTGAAATGTGAAAACTATAGCGCGCTTGTAGCACGCGATGGTTGCGTCACCAAAACGACCATGAATTTAAAAGGCTGAAAAATATACGGAAGTCTTCATCATTAGTGGGGAACAGTAGTAAACAAAGTATTGTTGGAAAAAAAGACGTAAATAAATTAAACAAAAGTTTTTATTTCACAATATCATTGACAGGACAGAAAATTTAAAACTTTTTACTAGCATAGCGCGGGGAAGAAGAAATAAAATGACGACTATACCGTTTTCGTATTTTTAATAGAACATCAAAATTAACACAGATAATAGTTATGACGTTGAAATAAATTTTGTACTCTAAAATATACCTTTATTACTGATATCGCTGAAACACGAAGATTTGCCTCACCGCCCCCTTGAATGGTGGAGACAATATCTATTACAGTACATGGAAGCGCCATTCAACATTTCGATCCCTCCACTTAGGGGCTGTATGTCTCACATACAGTATTAATAATCACGTAGTTATTGTAAAGGAACATGGAATAACTTTGTTGTACGAGGGTAATCCCAAAAGTAAGGTCTCCTATTTTTTTTTTTATAAGTACGTATACCTGTTTATTTCTACAATGGCTTACATCAGTTTACAGCTTGAGCATTTAGCAAGTTTTCGACATAATCGCCATTTCTGTCGATGCATTTTTGTAGACGCTGTGGCAGTTTTTTGTATGCCCATGTCATACCAGCTCGCCGCCATGCTGTTTAGAAAGTTATAAACCTCTACTTTCACCTCGTCGTCGGAGCTGAATCACTGGGGCCACAGTTGACGCTGACAGGTACTGTGAGACTCTGAAAAAACTCAAACGGGCGATTCAGAACCGGAGAAGAGGAATGTTGAGCAAGGGCGTACACATTCTCTATGACAACGCTCGCCCACACATCGCTCGGCAAACCGTTGCTCTCCTGCAACAGTTTCAGTTGAACATAATCACCCACCCACCCATCCTATAGTCTTGACTTGGCGCCCAGTGACTATCACCTGTTCCCTAGGTTAAAAGAACATTTGGCCGGAAAGCGATTAGGCATGCCAGCGAGGTGATATGACATGGGCATGCAAAACCTGCTACAGCGTGTACAAAAATGCATCGACAGAAAAGGTGATTATGTCGAAAAATAGATAAACGTTCATGCTGTAAACTGATGTAAACCATTGTAGAAATAAACAGGTCTATTTACTTATAAAAAATAGTAGACCTTACTTTTGGGATTACCCACGTAACAATTGATTGTTGTAAATTAATCATGGTTTCTTGTACAGAATTCTGTTAATTGTTATGATAATGCTTGATCTCCTTGTCGTGACGTTCATAGAAGTGATCTGATAGCAACAGATTTGTTAAAGCTTTGCGTTCAGTGCTAGTTGTTAAAGTCTGGAATTATTTCTATGCTCAGGACTATTTAAGTCAATATTTATGCGCCCCTCCCCCCCCGCCCCCCCCCCACTTCTCCATCCGTTCCACCATGTCGGCATAATCAAAAGCAAAACTGAGAATACTACGATGGGGCCTTCAGACTTCGTCACTTTACAGAATTAAAGATGTTATAACTCTTTGTAAAATGAATCAAGTACGAAATGCAGCACAGATGCGAAGTTTTTAAGTATGGTTCTTGGGAAATTAATTTATGAGATTATACTGCAAAGTATACAGTTATTCAACCCACGGTTTTAAAATCCTCAGTAATGCACAGTGTACAATAGGTTGGTTATTTTGTTTTACATAGTCAGTATGGGTGGATATGTCTTTATATAGCGTCTTCGTTTTATGTTCTTTTGGTAACTGATACACGTGGTATGGTATAAGTACAATAGAATTATTTCATTTCGTGTTTTATAGTATTTGGCGCCAGACGTTAGCAGATGATCGGTTATGGTTATTGTTGGATGGTTCAATTGGTGATGACAAGGTACGATGGACCAAAGGACAGGATGTAGCCGACTTCGTCAGCTGTTTAAGGACCCATCTCGATGGCATGGATACGGACAGTCAGAATGATGTCTGGAACGGCAGTTAGGATGCCACACAGTATTTCAGGTTGCATCTCAAGGAGGCACCAGGTAGCTCATCGTAATCAGGCTACAATTAACAGTTGAACAAAGGAAGCAGAAATACGTAATCCACAACTCAGGAAGTAGTGCTGAAAAATAAAATTCGTTAACATACAAGTAATTCTTCACATAAGTAAAAAAGTAACAGAGATTAACTTGACTTAAATGGGTCTTTGTTTTGCTTCTGGGGACCGTTTATATTTCATTTCTAAGGCCCTGATCAGTGCCCAGTACATTGTACATTGAACTTTCGTTCTGAATTAGCAGATGAGGTTAATAGTGGTCTAATGGTTAATTTCCACAACATACACTGAGAAAGTGTCCCTGTCGAGAATTTGTTTTATTTACGTTTAATTTACAGTTTAAACTAGTAATGACAGTGCACACAGCGCGCCATGACGACAATCATGTTTCACTGTAGGTAGACTGATGATCGGCCTTGCCACGCCATAACCCACCGTTCCTTATGCGTCACAGATATTCAGTGAGCGGGAGTGCATATAAAACTGCCCCATCTCACTCGAAGAAAGCCTTCACTTTTGATATAGCACAACAAGTGAATAGCAGTTCGCTAATATCAACTCAGATAAGTTGGTGTACAAGCTTTGGTTGTCATTTCTACACGCACCAATACCATACTTGTTCACCAGTGTCTTACAGGGTCATCAAGTACCCACTAACGCAAAAACATTTTCAAAACCCTTTTTTCTGGATCATAGTCTCTCCATACTCCTTGATTACAAACACTTGCTTAATGTAACCCCCCACTAACCTCAGATATTTTAGGGAAACAGAATACAGGCAAGATATTTACAGGATAAATATGTACATGCCAAAGTAGGAACCGTAGCCATAATTCATAACAAAAATTTATTTAGATACAATTAAATCTTTTTTCTTCAGCTCTGGCTTGATTTAGTGAAGCTTTGAAATTCTTTAGTGCTGCATCATCGATGGAGGCGAGAACAACGTCACCTACTTATTCATAGCTTAAAATCTTTGTATACTCCTATTTCCATTAAATCAAAGCCATACACGGAACTTGATAGAACACAAAAAGAATAGAAAGCAAGCTCAAAATCAAAACAGAATATTTACTGAAAACTCGCAAACTGTCCACTCAAAAGTAATCATTCAGAGGCCACCTCTATTTAGTAATGTCATCAGTTATATGGCTTTGGACTCTGTTATTATTCTGTTCGTTTCAATGTATGCTGTTAGTTCCTATTGCAATCAGTGGAACGGTGTACCAGTTTGGCAACCCATCGTTTAAACTGCCTGCTAAGGATCGAAGCAATATTGCTGCAGCAGTTCTTACATCTATGAAATTTAGTGGGAATTTCATCATGTGTCAATCTTGATTGACTATGCTGATGGCTATCTTCATACATCGCATTAATTACAGTGGTTAACTAGTGTACTATCCGAATATTCCCCCCATGAACCATGGACCTTGCCGTTGGTGGGGAGGCTTGCGTGCCTCAGCGATACAGATAGCCGTATCGTAGGTGCAACCACAACGGAGGGGTGTCTGTTGAGAGGCCAGATAAACATGTGGTTCCCGAAGTGGGACAGCAGCCTTTTCAGTAGTTGCAGGGCAACAGTCTGGATGATTGACTGATCTCGCCTTGTAACACTAACCAAAACGGCCTTGCTGTGCTGGTACTGCGAACAGTTGAAAGCAAGGGGAAACTACAGACGTAATTTTTACCGAGGGCATGCAGCTTTACTGTATGGTTAAATGATGATGGCGTCCTCTTGGGTAAAATATTCCGGAGGTAAAATAGTCCCCCATTCGGATCTCCGGGCGGGCACTACTCAAGAGGACGTCGTTATCAGGAGAAAGAAAACTGGCGTTCTACAGATCGGGAGCGTGGAATGTGAGATCCCTTAATCGGGCAGGTAGGTTAGAAAATTTAAAAAGGGAAATGGATAGCTTAAACTTAGACATAGTGGGAATTAGTGAAGTTCGGTGGCAGGACGAACAAGACTTTCGGCCAGGTGAATACAGGGTTATAAATACAAAATCAAATAGGGGTGATGCACGAGTAGGTTTAATAATGAATAGGAAAATAGGAGTGCGGGTAAGCTACTACAAACAGCATAGTGAACGTATTACTGTGGCCAAGATAGACACGAAGCCCACGCCTACTACAGTAGTACAAGTTTGTATACCAACTACCTCTGCCGATGACGAAGAAATTGGAGAAATGTATGATGAAATAAAAGAAAATATTCAGATAGTGAAGGGAGACGAAAATTTAATAGTCATGGGTGACTGGAATTCGGTAACAGGAAAAGGGACAGAAGGAAGCGCAGTAGGTGACTATGGTTTGGGGTAGGAAATGAAAGAGAAAGCCGCCTGACAGAATTTTGCACAGAGCACAACTTAATCATAGCTAACACTTGGTTCAAGAATCATAAAAGAAGGTTGTATACATGGAAGAACCCTGGAGATACTGACAGGTTTCAGATAGATTATGTAATGGTAAGACAGAGATTTAGGAACCAGGTTTTAAATTGTAATACATTTCCAGGGGCGGATGTGGACTCTGACCACAATCTATTGGTTATGAACTGTAGATTAAAACTGAAGAAACTGCAAAAAGGTGGCAATTTAAGGTGATGGGACCTGGATAAACTGACTAAACCAGAAGTTGTACAGAGTTTCAGGGAGAGCATAAGGGAACAATTGACAGGAATGGGGGAAAGAAAAGCAATAGTAGAAGAATAGGTTGCTTTGAGAGATGAAGTAGTGAAGGCAGCTGAGGATCAAGTCGGTAAAAACACGAGGGCTAGTAGAATTCCATAGTTAACAGAAGAAATATTGAATTCAATTGATGAAAGGAGAAAATAAAAAAATTCAGTAAATAAAGCAGGCAAAAAGAAATACAAACGTCTCAAAAACGAGATCGACAGGAAGTGCAAAATGGCTAAGCAGGGATGGCTAGAAGCCAAATGTAAGGATGTAGAGGCTTATCTCACTAGGGGTAAGATAGATACTGCCTACAGGAAAATTAAAGAGACCTTTGGAGAAAAGAGAACCATTTGCATGAATATCAGGAGCTCAAATGAAAACCCAGTTCTAAGCAAAGAAAGGAAAGCAGAAAGGTGGATGGAGTATATAGAGGGTCTATACAAGGGCGATGTACTTGATGACAATATTATGGAAATGGATGAGGATGTAGATGAAGATGAAATGGGAGATATGATACTGCGCGAACAGTTTGACAGAGCACTGAAAGACCTGAGTCGAAACAAGGCCCCGGGAGTAGACAACATTCCCTTAGAACTACTGACAGCCTTGGGAGAGACAGTCCTGGCAAAACTCTACTATCTGGTGAGCAAGATGGATGAGACAGGTGAAATACCCTCAGACTTCAAAAAGAATGTAATAATTCCAATTCCAAAGAAAGCAGGTGTTGACAGATGTGAAAATTACCGAACTATCAGTTTAATAAGTCACGGCTGCAAAATACAAACGCGAATTGTTTACAGACGATTGGAAAAACGAGTAGACGCCGACCTCGTGAAAGATCAGTTTGGATTCCGTATAAATATTGGAACACGTGAGGCAATACTGACCCTACGACTTATCTTAGAAGCTAGATTAAGGAAAGGCAAACCTACATTTCTAGCATTTGTAGACTTAGAGAAAGCTTTTGACAACTTTGACTGGAATAATCTATTTCGAATTCTGAAGGTGGTAGGGGTAAAATACAGATAGCGAAAGGATATTTACAATTTGTACAGAAACCAGATGGCAGTTATAAGAGTCGATGGGTATGAAAGGGAAGCAGTGGTTGGGAAGGGTGTGAGACAGGGTTGTAGCCTCTCCCCGATGTTATTCAATCTGTGTATTGAGCAAGCAGTGAAAGAAACAAAAGAAAAATTCGGAGTAGGAATTAAAATCCAGGTAGAAGAAATAAAAACTTTGAGGTTCGCCGATGACATTGTAATTCTGTCAGACAGCAAAGGACATGGAAGAGCAGTTGAACGGAATGGATAGTGTCTTGAATGGAGGATAAAAGATGAACATCAACAAACGCAAAACGAGGATAATGGAATGTAGTCGAATTAAGTCGGGTGATATTGAGGGAATTAGATTAAGAAATGAGACACTTAAAGTAGTAAAGGAGTTTTGCTATTTGGGGAGCAAAATAATGATGATGGTCGAAGTAGAGAGGATATAAAATGTAGACTGGCAATGTCAAGGAAAGTGTTTCTGAAGAAGAGAAATTTGTTAACATCGAGTATAGATTTAAGTGTCAGGAAGTCGTTTCTGAAAGTATTTGTATGGAGTGTAGCCATGTATGGAAGTGAAACGTGGACGATAAATAGTTTAGACAAGAAGAGAATAGAAGCTTTTGAAATGTGGTGCTACAGAATAATGCTGAAGATTAGATGGGTAGATCACATAACTAATGAGGAGGTATTGAACAGTATTGGGGAGAAGAGAAGTTTGTGGCACAACTTGACTAGAGGAAGGGATCGGTTGGTAGGACATGTTATGAGGCATCAAGGGATCACCAATTTAGTATTGGAGGGCAGCGTGGAAGGTAAAAATCGTAGAGGGAGATCAAGAGATGAATACACCAAGCAAATTCAGAAGGATGTAGGTTGCAGTAGGTACTGAGAGATGAAGAAGCTTGCACAGGATAGAGTAGCAAGGAGAGCTGCATCAAACCAGTCTCATGACTGAAGACCACAACAATAACAACAACAACAACATCCGAATATTTCCAATATACCTTGCTCTACATTTTGCAGTTGTGCGGAATGACCCTCGACATCTGTTTTGTTGCTGTTCGCTATTTCTGACACTTGTTCCAAAATGCGACTCAATTCCTTGACTTTGTCTGTATCAACTGTTGCAAATACAGTCTTCAATAATTTCCAACCTGCGTCTAGCCATCGCCTTTTTTCGAAGCAGCAATGCGTGTAGTGGTAAATCAATCATTTGGTGCAACTGCTCTCTCAGCCATTCACATGAGAACTGCAACCCCTGGTACTTCCTTTGGATGTCTTCTGGTATTCCCTTCTTTCTTTCTTTAACATGGAATCTGCTGAACTTCTCCTCCAGCCCCCATACCTCATTCTTTACTGCCTATCTGTTGCAAGTAAGCCTCAGTGTCCATTGGAAGGTGGTTAACATGACATCATCCCACCCAGAGAACAACACTCATTCTTAAAGTTGCTGATTCCATAGTATGTTCACTGTTCCTTTCCCAAAGAGCTATAGCGCCATCAGAATTACTGCACACACCATTGTTGTCCTCAGCGGTACTGCCACCTGTAGGAAAGGAATTCGTTTGGCCCTTCCTCCTCCTTCTTCAATGCAGGGAGTACATGGCTAATCAATACCCAGTGCACTCCTTACTACAACATGTCCCTGTTCAAATTACACGCTTTACCATTACAAGAAGTCGTAGCAAGAAATGTAAAATGAATTACCCTGTACTAACAGATTATAATAAATTTATTAAACTAGGAAAATGATACAGTCATTTGCCACAAACTTGTTCCATATACCTTCGAAAACGTGATTCTCATTTGAGGAACATGAGTGCATGTGGCATTCCTCTGTTTTTATCTTTTGCTTTATACACAGGTAATGGCATTGGCATTTATGGTTACATAACAGGGACCTATAAGGAGTGTGACACATACTCTGTGGGCATGAAGTTTGTGTCAGTGATTTCAACTTCACATTCACAGAAATGTCAACTCTGTGACTCAGAATGGCCCCTGTTAATACCTTAGAGATTTCTTTCTTTTGACGTTCGGCGTATAGGGACTCCTTAACATAACCCATTGACTAGTCCTGTACTCAACTAACTTAACACTTTATTGCCCCATCCTTTCCTACCAATTGAAGATTTACACATGAGCCTTGTTCACCCACTTTCACATAACCTTTGAATTTTTTGTAATATTTCTTTGATTCCCCATTTTTCCCAAGTATAGGTTTAATAACAATGAAAGATGGTGACATCTTCCTACCGCATATCACATAATATGGGGAGAGCCCAGCACTGTTGTGTACTTTTGAGTTGTGTGTTTTTACTACATAAAGTAGATAAGTACTTGTCATTGTCGACTGTTCACAAAATAACTTATCACCAATGGTACAGTGAAAATGTTCAATTCTCTCACTTGCCCGAAAGAGGAAAGGTATGATCCTTAGCTATTGGATTTGCACTAGATGACATAGTTGCCTAATTAGATCAGACACGAATTTAGCATCCTGATCCATAATTATTATGTCAGGTAAACCAAACTTCAACAAGCAGTTTTTCACTGTTGCTTATGCTTCTGTATGTACTTATTTATTCATGGTGTCAATCATTACAGTGCAATGTGAGAAGAGATGTATGATGTTAATGATATTGCAGTTACTCACCAACGTCCTGCCACATGGACCCAAAATGTCAATTCCACTATTTCAAATGGTTTAGATGCCTCCAGAAACCATTGAGTTGTACTGTAGAACGAGCTTACTGCGATTCACAGGGTAACTTTGACAAAAACTTTATAATTTTTAAATAGAGGAATTGTTTCATTTCTAAATGTAACCATACAATTTTTATTATCAGGAAATTTCACTCTTCGTCACTGCCAAAGCACTATGTGTACAATTGGATCGATATCGAAAATATTAATAAAAAACTGTATCACGTTTTAACTAATGCAAAGGCTTAAACAGCTTTAAATAGTTTATGTTGGTATGTGTTTAATTAGTTTGAGAAAGAAGTCTTGTTTTGTGTCATAACTTCAAAAATGTCATTCACTGACGGTATTACTTTTTTACTGAGTGTCACCCCAGATCCAGCAGTTCTGCTGTTTTTGCCATTTTTAACATAAACTATCAATATATTTGCAATGATGAATACCTCATGTGCTTTTTTTTACTTTCAGTGTTATGTCAAGAACCTATTCAAAACGTTTAGACACTCAGACCTGTCGAAATATAATGAAGAGACGTTAGAGCAGGCTATAACAGCTGTTGCAGGAGGTTCTATGACCTTGAGTATGGCTTCTGAAAAATTTAACATAACTTACAATATGGTTTTCAATAAGTACTATGGAAAATTTGTAAAAAAAAGTCAGGAGCTCAACCAGTATTTTCTGAAAACGAAGAGAAATCTGTACTGAAAGCTTGTGCCAAACGTTCTGAGTGGGGATATGTTGGATTTGCTCATGTTTGCTAGAACTCTTTTAGACAGAAAACGCAGAACAGATTCTAAATTTAAAAATAACCTTCTTAGGCAGGACTAGGCATAGCCACAAAAACGAGTATTCTAAATGAGTTGCTGCTATTATCAAACGAGCTCGAGCCACAGTATCCCCTACAAATATCGAGGAGCATCCCAGCAACCTCGAAAATACTTCTTATAAGATGTGCCTGACTCAGATATTTTCAATTGTATCGAGTCTAACTTAGGTGATGAACCCAGGAAGAAGATAGAGATATATTTTAGAGGTGTCAGATACCAAGAAAAGTCAATGAATTTTTCTAAAAGTACCACATAGATAATGATTTATGGGTCTGCTAATGGTGTGCTTTTAGCACCTTACATCATATACAAAAGCGTAAACCCTTATGCCACCTGGAAAGAGAGAGCTCCATGCAGTCCACAATGTTACAATCAGCCTTGTTGCTCAACAGGATCATGATTTCACTTCAAAGCCAGAGACTGAATTGACTCATCTGAATTCAGAGATTGGTTTGTTAGTAGTTTTTTGCCTTATACAAAAAGATGCCTCGAAGCAAAATTCTAAATGGAGGTAATGTTTCTTCTCATTTTGATGATGAGGCCATAAAACTTTGTCGTGTAAACAATGTTGATGTTGCATGTTTTGTGTCACGTTGGATGCAT
Source organism: Schistocerca cancellata (assembly GCF_023864275.1). Classification (NCBI taxonomy): domain Eukaryota; kingdom Metazoa; phylum Arthropoda; class Insecta; order Orthoptera; family Acrididae; genus Schistocerca; species Schistocerca cancellata. The sequence goes on along the minus strand of NC_064627.1, from coordinate 815,270,557 downwards.
TTGTGTCCATCTCTGGATGTGGCTCTTTTCCACCCAATGAAACCAGTCTGGCGACAAGTGCTGACAAAATGTAGGACTAAAAACTCTAAATCGGCAACTTTTCCAAAGGTCATATTTCTGGATATTTTGAAAAAAAAGCTCTCTGTAAAATGTATCAGACTGAACCAAAACCAAACTCCTCTTACAAAGACATTACTTTCGCTTACTTTGTGAGCATATTCTGTAAAACTGGCATTCTTTTTAACAAAAGAAAAGTTTTAATCGCCTTCCAAGAGAACGTATTGAAGAACAGGCAACTGAAAGAACTTTGAAAGATTTTTGAACGAATCAAGATATGTAAGCGCCTCAAACCAGCCTGCGAGAAAGGAGAGACGTTTGGATGTAGCTCCCGGAAAGTGTATTGCATCGCGAGTGGGAACGTCCCTATCCAAAAATCAGAAAAGTAATAAACAGAAAAATGATCAGAACGCCATTACAGATTTCGATTATGAAGAAATAGAAACCCAAGATTGAGTGAATAGGTTTTATGTCAAGCTGGAGCTCTAGGTGTATACTGTGAGGAAATCTCGGACAGACAACTGCACAAAAGTGACCCTGACAGAGATGCAAGAGAATATAAGAGGAGGAGACGAAGTGCACTTTATTGGTGAAATTCTTTTTGAGAGGTGCCAGGAAGACCTACCGATATGTATAAAAAGAAAGTTAAAAGAATTCAGAATAATATTTCTGAAATAGATTGCGATGATATTGTATTTTTTTACCAAATCCTGTAGATGAGGATAAATTTATTATTTTTTCGTTTGAAATTAATATTCAATAGTTATAGCTTTAAGATGATGTCTGATGTTAGTTCCTAACCATGATTTTACAATTAATATTTCAGATCTCAGAGGAACTGGAACTGAAGTTTCATTTTTGTTTAATCTTTTTACAATTTTTAATAGTTTGTAAGACACGGTAATAAATAATAAACTTGATTTTTCAATTAGTATTTTTTATTGTCTTGATCAGAGTCATCTCCAAACTCTTAAAATGTAATAACTTTTTTGAACTGAACCAATTTTTTCCATTCTTTAGAAAAAATATCCCTTAAAGGTTTTACTTTCGTTTTCTGTGAAAAATTTAGGTGGTAATCAAAGTAAACCTGCTCTTGAATTAACATAGATCACTCATATTGCCGGCTGCTGTGGCCGAGCGGTTCTAGGCGCTTCAGTCCGGAACTGCGTTGCTGCTAAGGTCGCAGGTTTGAATCCTGCCTCGGACATGGATGTGTGTGATGTCCTTAGGTTAGTTAGGTTTAAGTAGCGCTAAGTCTAGGGGGCTGATGACCTCAGATGATAAGTCCCATAGTGCTTAGAGCCATTTGAACCATCAATCATATTTATATTTTTCTTCGACATATTCTTTAATAAAATCAAATTGATTGTGTCGATTGTACAACAAAAACCGATATTCTCATTTTTCTCGCTTTCGGTGCGTTTGTATTTTACAATATACAGCAATTTGAATTTCGAAATTAATCAATGACACCCCTTTCCGTGGTATTCATTGATGGCTCAAATTGGCTGATTGTGCACATGGCCGCACAGTTCTGCGCATAGAAGAGAGTGTTGTACATAGATGCTAATTCAGTCCGGGGGTAGCGTCATTGGTTAGTAATGAAAACGTCCTAGGCCCCAGGTCTGAATCCTGGCACCACGTGTCAGCATTGTAGAAGACTTCTGGCATAAGAAGTCACACTCATTCTGCCAATGACCTTGTCAGTGAGGGTGGTAGAACAGACAGATGGTCAGGGCACTCTCTTGCCTTCGTGTGGGAAACTGGCCCAAAAAGCGGAAGAATCAGCAATGATCAAAGACATGAGGATGCAGAAGACTATGGAAAACTCTGTATTAAGGAAGCACCACGTAACTAATGAGGAGCTACTGAATAGAATTGTGGAGGAACGGAATTTTTGGCACAACTTGACCAGCAGAAGTGATCGGTTGGTAGGACACGTTCTGAGACATCAAGGGATCACAAATTTAGCACTGGAGATAAGCGTGGATGGTAAAAATCGAAGAGGGAGACCAAGGGATGAATACACAAAGCAGATTCAGAAGCATGTAGGTTGCAATAGTTACTTGGAGATGAAGAAGCTTGCACAGGATAGAGTAGCATGGAGAGCTGCATCAAACCAGTCTCTGGACTGAAGACCACAACAACAACATGAATAAACCAAAATCATTCTTTGGAGTCCACAAGTCATATCCATACACAGTGTAAAAAAAATGAACGGCACAAATTGCAGGACATTCCTCACACGTAGATGAAGAAATTATATGAATAGGGCTCTGGAAATGCTTTGTTTCCATGTTACAGCTCATTTCCTCCAACTCATAATTCGTGGGAAACGCACCACGAACAGAATGCACCAGCATATTACGTGCAACTCTGTCTCACAGGAGATGTTCATTGTGCCCTCCGTGGGCACTGAAATCTCGGATGAGCTGATGTACCCCTGGAGTATTGCGTATTGTTTCGCAGCCCTCCGTAATACAGGCACGGAGACTGTGAATGTCTTGTACTGGAGTTCGGTACTCAAGAGCTTAAAAATGCCCAAAAACAAAATTCCAGTGGTTTTAGGTTCGGAGAGTGTAGAGGCCAGGCAATTGGTCCATCTCTACCTATCCATCTGCCACCGAACCTGTTATTTAACATCCGACACACGTTAACACTAAAATGAGGAGTTGCTCCATGTTTTGTAGCACAAATAAAGGCACATCTGCTAACAGATCAGGCAGAACATTCTCTACGAAATTATGGTAAATTTGTCCGTTTAGACTGCGTGAAAGAAATTGAGGCCCTACCGAACAGTTATCAACAATGCTGGTCCAAACATTGATAGAAAATCTTTGTTGATGACTTGCTTCAACAATTGCTTGAAGATTGATGCCTGCCCATACAAGCAGATTGTGAAAAGTTACAGTCATATCTTGTTGAAACGACATCTCATTTGTGAACAGCACTGTTGCACTAAAATTAGGATTGGCACTTTGTTCAATAAACCATTTGCAGAAGAGTACCCGTGCGGAAAAATCAGTTGGTGATAGTGCCTGAACAAGCTGTAAACAGCTGGTACTCGTATAACACTCGCCAGTCACGTGGTCAGTATTGTAGCTACATGTCTTGTACTGACACTAGGTTCGTCGTCAACTGCATGAAGAACTGCTGCCTCTCGTTGCGGTTTACTCGTCCTTCTAGGTCTCTCCCGTTCACGAGTATCAGGCTTAAGTGCCCCATGTTCCCTAAGTCGACGATCGGTGGGTTCAAGAGTTTTCCTGTCGGTGCACCTTCCTCCTGGAAATCTCTCCCGGTACAAACGCTGAGTGCGAGTATCATTGCCGTCAGCTAATGCATGCATCACATGAGCATCTGCCATCTCTGCATTTGCGTACACTGCCTTTGCACGAGCCAATTTGTGAGTAACTCTACGTAGTAATGAGTGTACTTGCAACTATCGTACTCAGCGTTTGAAAAGCTCATGTTACTTTGAGAGACACCCACATGCCTTGCTCATACTGTGGCATCAAACAGTCAGGCCTGTAAGGTGAGTGGTCTACCAAGCGAGTGGATTCATTCTTATTTATCGAGTAACATGAGCTCTAGTACTCACAATTAAGTTACAAGTTATTCTCCTGTTTGAATATTTACGCAACGAAAAACGAATAACGCACATCTGACTATTAGTCATTTACACAACTCTGACTGATCACTACACACTGGCAATACCACATTTTCTTTCTTACCCAACGGCTTTGATCAACACGTGGCCATCGCACTGAATATGAATGGCGCACACATTATAAATTCTGGATGTCATGACAACATACTATTCGAAGGCAAAGGCCACCAATCTTTTTCTTTTCACTATCTTTTTTATTCCGATAAATTCTATAACCTAAACACACCATTAAATTTTCTACAACAACTGCACATGAGAAACTCCACCCAGTGGGCATGGCTTTCCATTGGTGATTCTCTATTGTATGGTCTCGTAATTATCTAACACTACAGTGCACCTTCTGGATAGGATGGTGGATCTTTTGCTATATCTCACACTTCGACTCTCACACCCATCATCACGAAAATTTCCTCCAGACCGAGTGGTACAAAAAGGAACATGCATAACCCACTGCCTCTGAACCTATCTTGCTACTCTCCCATGCAAACCACCCATACTTAAATTACATGAAATACACCACACTGGCAACATGGAATACAACACAAGGAGTAGTCACAACGTTATAATTACATGACTTTCAGCTTTCCCACTTCAATTAGTATTCATCCCAGTTTCGCATGACATTGGCCCACTTCGTAACTTTTCTTTCCTACTATGAACTCTGGAGGATATATGCACGTCTTCCTGTGCAATGCAAGCCAAGTGGCGTTGCTGGATAGACGGCTGAGTCACCTTGCTTCACTCTCAGAGTATTATAGTTTGAATCAAGCGTCACACGGAAACATAACACGCAAAGTAAGATTAAGAACATATTCATCACACACGCGAGTCCTCAACTGATACGATGGACGAGTACTTCTCCTTATCCTTTGTCTATACACAGATTGAGACACACACAGTACTCACCACGTGGAAGTACTCGTCTCTAATTTCAAGTCCTGCACACGCCTTTTCTTAAATATTTCCAACTTATAGTATTCACGCCAGTAATTCAGCTTAACTTATGCACTCGGAGGTATTTCAAGTTATTGCTACACGCGGTTTCATTGTGACCGTTGGTCACTTCCGAAGATTACTACGATCCCCTTAATATTACCTACCTGAAATTTAATTCTCCCCACAAAAGTTCCTGAAATAGAAAAATTATTATTCCAAACACCTCTTAAGTATTCCACATGCATACCGTTCTCTCCACTCTTTTGTCTTTATGGAGCACACCTAAGACAGGTCTTACCAACACAAGATCCAGCGCCCGAGTGCTGAAACATGGCCGTTCTTCAGGCCATCTCGCACCTCTGCCGAAGTGGGGGAGCACCTTGCTACCGTATTGGTCAGCCACATTTCAGGCGCTCAAAGCTCAGGTAAATTTCATCTCTTTGGTTCCACCAAAGGTAACCAAAGGACCGTCTCAAAGATGATCATAAATTGCACATTCACTATCTGCGGTTAGCAGACGACCATACATTCATTCATTTCACAGATCTCACCAAATTGGGTGTAGGGATTTATTTTGTGGGAGTGCACATGTGATCAATTAAATAAATAAATTGTCATTCTTTCCTACACTGGTATCCGGCTTCGGTGTATTAAGTGAAATTGAGTTATTATTACAAAAAATATGTTGTTCTGACAAGAATAACGAAGAATGTTGTACCTATTTTCAATGTCGGGCGGTACTGTTCCCTTTCAACCTGTCGACAAGCAACGACGCCCGTTGCATGGCAACATGGACATATAAAACAAAACACTGGCGGTGCGCAACATAACCAGACGTCACCAAGAGTGCATGTTCCCTATGATTCTAACGTACTTGGGTGTTTCTAATGATGAATGTGTTGGAAAAAATAAGTTGCAACATGGAAACAAAGAGTTTCCATACACATATTCGTATAATCTTCGTGTCCTTGTCTTCGTGTCAGGTATGTGTCCTACCATTTGCGCTGTACATTTTTGTTACAACCTGTATAAAACTAAGAAAAGTTAGTTGGTGTCATGCGCCACCAAACGTTATAAAACGTAGCGTGTTGCGACGCTTTACAAAAATGATAAAAAAACTTTAAAATACATGGTGTTATCGTACATTCCAAGCCATAAAATATGAAACACAAGCAGTAGAAAGTAGAGGGGGCGTGGGATGGAATGGATGGCAGGAGGGGGGAGGGGGAAGAGCAGGGAGGTGCACTACACAAAACCTGAGCGGAAACATAAATGCATAAGGATCAGACATTTGGTGCCACACATTCACGCTCATAACAAATCCTGGAAAATACCGAAATTTTTTTCCTGTGGGAGAGAATTTATTCTTTCAAGATTCCATGCTGTTGGCAGTTTCTTCCAAAATTTCTAGGCCTTTTTGGCTTAGTGTGTAATATCATTAGAGGCGTATTAATCGTAATTAAACGATGCTTCTTGTCACTGTGATGACAAATCACAGTAATAGTGTTTTTATTTCAGTGTTCCCTGAATCTGATTACTAAGTTACCAACTGTTTGCCCAATATAAACACTACCACACGATCCGCAAGTGATTTTATATACTTCCGACTTTGTAAATTTATTCTATACTTACTGGCAACGGATGGACGCAGAACTCTCTTAAGTTTCTTAGGCTTTTGGAAACCAATTTCTATACTGACTTTTTAAATGCACATTAATTCATCCACAGAAATACACTGTATAGGACACAGATGCAAATTTAGATGGATTCTCGGGAGGATCGGGAAGAGATTTTTTCTTTCTAATTGAAAATCGATTCACAAGTGCTACGAATCGCACGTTCACCGTAATCATTTCTCAGGCATATTTCTGCGATGATATCGATTTCTATTCTAACACTAGCTGGGCTTAAGTCAAGTTTAGCTAACCTGTTGAACACTGACAAGAAGAAAGCATATTTATGAGCGCGAAGATGGCAAGAGACATTAATAATTACATCCATGGTTGAAGGTTTTCTGAAAATATCCAAACAAAAATTAGTAGCTTGCCTAGTAATATCTAAGTAGTTACGACTTACACTTGATTCCATCTCTACAGTGAAGCGAATGTTTGAACGCAACAGACTGAACAAGCCTGCCAAGTCGGTCTTTTCTGATTCTGTCTCCAAGTGCAATAAAAGTATCGTGTACGTACCTACGACTAAAAAATATATTATCAAACACTGCCCATTTGCAAAGAATTTTCTTTCCAAATAATAAATGAAAACGTAGGCCAAATGCCAGAAGGGCAGTAGCCCATTATACAGTCGTTCTTTGGAAGATAAGTCCTACCGTTGAAAGTTAAACAGTTAAAGGCTAGCGTTATAAGTGACGAACGTAACACTCCAATAAATTCTCCTAGTGCAAGTTTCATATGCTTAAGAAGAATAAGTCTTATGATCTCCAAAATCTCTTCAACCGTAACATTTGTATACAGATTGTCCGCCTCCGTAGCGTAGCAGTAGCGTTATAGCCTATAACGCACGGGGCCCGGGTTCGATTGCCGTGAGGGGTCTGGGTGTTGTGTGTCTTTCATCATCATTGACTCACAAGTCGCCGAAGTGGCGTTCAACTCAAAAGGACTTGCAATACGGCGGCCGAACTCCCACGAAAGGGGCCTGCTGGCCAACAATGCCATCCGATCATTCCTATTTTTTTTTATTTCATGTGGAATTTTAGTTTCTCATGACATCGCCAGTAACTATTTTTAATGGGCCATTATTATACTTCATAAACAATTGTTGTAGCTGATTTTCTGTGGATTTGCGGTGATGGACAAATTCCGAAATGCGTCATATGAGCAATAAAGTCATACCTTGCCTGATGTCTTACTTTTACCGTTGCAATCAGTCAGCCTGAATGCAGAACTGCTGATTAATGAGTTGTGTTACTTTACGTATCTCGTTCTTAAGTTTTACACAGCGGTGTAGTACGCGTCTCTTGGAACCAAACTTAAGCACCTTTACTCGGAAATGTGATCACCCAGCTGCATATTTTTAGCTGGCGTTACGACCAGCTTAAATTTTCTTCTTAAAGTTTTGTACAGTTCATCTGTGCCTAATTACATGGTTTTTTCTCGTCTTGGAGCAGGTTTAGAATGTAAACAAGACCATTTTCGTAATATTTCAAATAATATTTCTGCCTCCGCACGCTCTCAAGATAACTCGGAAAAACATAACGTTGCATTTCGTTCAAGTCCGTGCTGTACCGAACTCTGACTGCGACTTCCCGCCGCCATTGTGTGCTGTCAAGTGTACTGGAAGAACAATTCACAACTTTACTAGCTCTTGTTGCTGTTATGTAAGATTTTAGATGTCGCATTGTCATCTAGGTAACCCTAACGCGATTTGCCCTGAGAATTGTGTGTCCACTAGTCTAGGTTCCTTAGGAGGGTTCAGTTGTGAGGTGCCGGGGCTAGCAGTGTATTTAACACTAAATTCTTCTAGAATCTACCTATGTAAATGATGCTCTAAGCCCCCCCCCCCCCCCTATTCTAACTCCGACTTTTGCTGTTGCACATGGATTAAAAAGATACGCAAACTGACTGTAATCAACCCTGCAAGTGGAGTAGAAAAGAGTTTGGCGCCTGCAATAATTTAATTTGATAAATAAGTGAGAAATGATAGGGTTGGTCCACCTATTAACAGAATGAAAGTTCTGCCCAAAATAACAATGTGATTTATTAAGACTAAACACTAAATAATAAACAAAAACATATGAAACATTTATAATACATCAAATTGGCTCAAATTGGATACTCAAACAAACGCTATGAAGGTGAAGTTGTCCCTAAACTAGATTGTGAGGTTTAAGATGAAGTGGTATGTGGAGCCAATTCCTTGCCACTCAAATCTTAAGAGAGACACACAGCTAACCCAACATTAATTGCTGCTACTCAAGACAGAACAAAGTTACAAAAAGACGAACAGGCGCGCTCTGCTGAGCTCTGATTATCACCTAGGAAAATACCTATCTACCGGTGCTGCGGACATACATTACCAAACTGTCTTCTTAACTGCCAGAACACGATCTGGCGTACCGGAGGCGATGGCTGGTTGCTTCGACGTCCTCGACCGAAAGGCGAGAGCCGACTACCTAGAGTACCCGTACAGGTCGAACATACAACATTCCCGCCCCCACGACAGTGGCCGTGGTTAAACGTTCCAATCAGCAACTCGAAAACCGGCGGAAAATTCCACTCTATTGCCGGAGCACTACCATTCCACCAATGGAGATTCTTGGCGTCAATTTCTGCACTGATTTTGTTACGTCACAGAGCTATGCCCTGAGCAAGCCAATCACAGTTACTATTTTGCAGAAAGTGCGGGAATTTTCCCGCCACAACTGCCTGGGTACACTAGTCATTCCCACGCCTCGCTGGTAGCTCGCCAGAAAGTGTTTCCACTAAGTTTCTGCGAAGTAACGGAACCTCTAGCCCAGCCACTACTTCAGACCCCTCCAGGAGTGTCTTTTGACAATGTCGGCGTCTGCAAAGCATTCACTCAACTTCCTCACACCCGTCGGCTCAACCCTTTCCAGATCAGCAGTGCCCGCCTGTCACCGGACCACCCGGGTGACGGGAGATGCTGCGTGGGAAGTCCACGTGTGAAGGAATAGCGACTTTTCACTGCATGCAATTAGAGAGGAAAATCGTAAGATAGAAATATGAGAGGGGGCTCATGCCACCTCTCACAGTAACAAGATCATTGATCCCTGTGGGCGACCGTTTTTCCTTCCATAGTCTTATCTCCATCTGTAGCACACTTGATCACTAGAATTTTGCAGCACTGTACAACGCTGTAGTACAGAGTTTAGGGACTTCGCATGTATCATAAGAGCGTGAACATTGTGGCTCACTGTATCGAAGGCCCCTGCGGCGCATATCGTTGTTGCAATAACGTACTTTTGACATGAGAATTACCGTAATTTCAACGCTTGGTTTATTCTTTCGCTCAGTATATACACGAATAAACTTTGATCACAGTATTTAACAAATAAATTGGCCAATATAACTTGTGCATGTCTTTGTGGTCAGGTTTTATTATTTCCTCATCTGATGGGCGGTTCATCATCTACAGTGTCATGTGATCTTACTAAAAGGAATAGTGCAGATAGGTTCGAAATTTTATGCATGACAGTGGACTACGATTAGGAACGGCACACCACTCTATCGTCCAAACACTGGTGTCAAAAATTGCTTCCATCTTCCTGAATTATACTCGTAAGCTACGGTGTTGTTGCACCAACTGTACAATGAATGTCATAACGCAGAACATCCATCACCATCCGAAGAAGATCAAATCGCCCGTGAACCAGAGACGATTCTGCTTCTCATCTATGTATATAATTTTTTCGTGCGATTCAAAACGTCACCGTCCGAATAGGCCTTTAAAGTCCCAACGGTACCGACCGACCGCCATGTCATCCTCAAACAATAGGCGTCGCTGGATGCGGATATGGAGGGGCAAGTGTTCGGTACACCGCTCTCCCAGCCGTTGTCAGTTTTCGTTACCGGAGCCGCTACTTCTCATGCAAGTAGCTCCTCAATTTACCTCACAAGGGCTGAGTGTTCCCCGCTCGCCAACAGTGCTCAGTAGACGTGGACGGTCACCCGTCCAAGTGATGACCAAGCCCGATAGAGCTTAACTTCGGTGATCTGACGGGAACCGGTTTTACCACTGTGTGAAGGCCGTTGGCCAGAGATATGTATTACCGTTTTGTAAATTCAATGTGTCTGATGTCTAGTAGGTGAACTCATCCGTTGGGAAAACTGTAAACTACTTCTAACTGTACTTAACATTTGCAATATTTGGAACGATGTGTATTCGTTTTTGTTTGAATGACGAAACCAATAACATTTTTAACCTAAACTATAATTTACAAAGCGAGACAAGTTTTTAGCAAAGCGCGAAACCTTATTTTTGAATAAGTGCTATTTATTTATTGCGTCTCAAAATCTGACCTATATGTCTAAAAAAAGTCGTAAAATGCAGTCAATGCAGTGAAAAATGATTTCAAAAACAACATGTATATATATTTTAAATTCTTAGTTCTAATAATGCAATAATGCAGATATTTATTTATACAATATAACTTAAGAATAACTATACATAAGAATCACAATTAATTGGAAGGACTATGAAGGGCAGGCAGGATAAAAGGGATACGTCCACTTCTAAAAATTTGTCAGGAGAGCAAAAACAATGATTTGAAACCAAATAACTTTTGTCTTTCATAATTTATTTTTAATTTTTCTTAGTTATTTAGTAGTTTTAAGTATATAAATTTACAATTTGTAGTAAAAAGTACAGTAAAAAGGCTATTAGGTATTTTTTCCTCCAAAAATAGTCTGAAGTACAAGCTTTTGTGGGAAAAAGGTGATTAGTCTATAGAACTTTTCCCATTTATTTCAATAAGAGAGACTATTTACAAAATAATAATACTTCAAATGACGTTTATTTTTTATTTTTTTCCACATAGAATTACAGTTAAATCAACTTTCAACTGTTACAAGTTAAGTAGTGATACAAACTACGATCAGAGAGTGTTGTCTTCCAGCTTAATTGTGTTGGTTTTCAAAGAAGATCCTAATTTAGGTTCACAGAATTTGGCCAAACTCTGTAGATCTTTATATTTTGGTGCACTTGTCGGAATGGGCCCTAAAATAAAAAGACAAGTGATTAGAAATCAAATTTTTCTTTAATGAAATTTATAAAAGGGTCCAATTAAAATAACGTACCATCATAAGAGAGGCCTGGTAGAATGAATTCTTCATTTTTTGGTGGCCGATTGTTCCTTTTCACAATGACTGCTTTTTCCCACGCTCCGTTGAACGTGGTCCGGTAAAGAATGTCCTTACCTCTGGTATTGGCCGAATTGGAAAATTCCTCTTTGCGTAGAGTGGAGTTAGGGGGTCTGTCTATTTCCGAAAAATGTTTTGCCCAACAATCTGATCACTGTTTTGTTCGTTTTCTGTTATAGGTTGAACTATAAAGGGTGAAGGTTTTCGCTGAACTTCTTCAAAGCGTTCCTTCCAAGCTACAGGTGTGTCAAGCCAAGCTTTTGGGTTTAATGAAGCCCTTTGTCTGTCACAGTCTAAGTAGCTATGGCCACGGACTGGATAAGTGAGAGCAATTTTGGTAAAGCGCATCTCATGGTGGACCAAATGATGCATAAATCGTAATATGGTGAAATTCTTATTTTGGTCGCCACATGCGTCACAAAAGAAGTTTATTTCCTTGTCTTCTAGTGGAAGGTGATTATAAAAGAAGTCGTGTCGAAGAGATCACACGCCATTGCTTCCCCGTTTTCCCACAGTCTCGGTGTATAAGTAGAAATAACTTTGACCTGATGATAAAACTGTGATATTGAAAGTGTGGTGTCACCGCCAGACACCACAGAAAGCATGCAAAGACAGCTGTCGTTTATAATAGACTTCATTAGTGGACACATTTGGGATTGGTATGTTTCTGCCATACTCAAAGCTTCTTTTGCTACAGAAGTCCGACTATCACGTCCTCCTGCACTTTTTCTATTGTAAAACGTTTGAGCCTTTCTTTTGTGAAGTGTGTTTGATGTCGTTAATCGACATAATTCGTTTTCTCTTTCTTTTCTATTGTCCATATTTGTACGGTTCTTTTTTTTCAGTCTCCAAACCTTTAACTTTCGAATTAAATTCGTCACAATTAGAACAGGTGTCTGTTCGTGGATATTGAATTCTGTTAAAAAGATTTTTCTGTAGTAGTGGTAGGACACCTTCACTCCTTGATTTTGTTCTTTAAACAATTCAAACATTCTTTTTACATTCAAATCATGTTGCAGGTAAGTTCGTTTGGAATCTTTCAAACCATAATGATTATTCCTGGAAGGAAATGATTTTGTTTGGTTTCTGATTAAATTTAGAATGTCATCCTTAATCTTGCTTTACTTGTTTGCTTTTTGCACAAAATCCAGTACGTACCAGACCAGTGCAAACACGTTCTACTCGTTTTTTCCCTATTCCATGAAAAGAACGAAAAGCCTTTTTGCAAACGTCATACTCAACTGTCTGGCCCTCATCATTTTTACCACGGACTCTGTATTTAAAAGTGGCCGAATTAGTTCAAGCCTCTGCTGATGGTTTCCGATTACGTCGACGCTGTACAGGAAGAACAGATATCAAGCCTCTAATGTAAGTGTCTTGCTCGTCTTTACTTTCCATGAGATGAAACTATTGAAGTACCGAGTGTTCTACTAAATTTGATACCACTTCAAAACATCGAAGTCGACATTCACAATTATGGCCAAGAACAAGAGTCATTAGATTGACTTTTTTCCTTACTTCTGACATTTTACCACTCACTTTTCTTTTTTCGTCCCTGAATTTCTTAGAAACTCATCAGCATCGTTCTCCAATGTTTGTGAATCCGTTTTTTGTGAATCCATTGTTTGTGAATCCTGCAGACTTGTCAATTGTTTTAGCACTGAACTGTGATGCACTAAAAACAAGCTAAGAGCCACAAACTTTGCGCATTAAAGTCCACTTCCCCGAGTTTAGCAGCACGAACTGCAATGAACACACACTATTGCACACTAACTATCGGAGCTTCTTATTCACTCGCGTCTTGTTGCGAGACTGAGGACAATATTGTGGGCCAATCTAGAAACAAATCTAGACGTGGCTGAGTCATGGTGGTTCACGGCGCAACAAGCGCTGGCACTAATCCCAGGCTTCACGCAGTTCCCATGAATCTTTGGACTCAACCCTTTTATTGCTCGAACGGAACGGACTCATCTCCTCTATCCCCCAATAGAGCATTCTTGTTTTTTTTTTAATTTTAGGAGGACCGGTGCCATTTATCCCGCAACCAACAATACCATTCGAAAGCCGTTGGTACAATGTATAGATGGGCATAAAACATCCGTTTAGCGAATTTATAGACTTATCCCTTTTATCCCGCCAGCCCTTCATATGAAATGCAAACAAATAATGTTTGCAGCTGTGTGGATTGCTTTCGCTATCTTGTAGTTTATAGCTACTTTGGTAGGTCTTCGAGTTTTTCCTGCATCAGGAGGGAGAATAATCGTAAGGGTTCAGAGTAGGGAATTGTTAGTTTTAAGCGTGGCTACTGTTTGAAGGTGCGCGCCAGTATGTAATGAGCCTAATACACGGACTGTCATTAGCTCTGTGAAGGCATTTCTGTATGTTTAACATGAGCGGAGCTACAACTACAGGTATGTGCTATCCGTCATTACATCGGATTGTCAACCTCCGTTTCGTAATTGATTCTAAAAGACTGGTTGGAAGTCTCGTGAAGAAGGTCAGCCCTCTGTGCTGCAGCAACATAAAGGTCATCGCTGCATCGCTCCGCTCTCTACTCAAAGCGCGAATGAGCATTGTATTTTTAACCATTCACTTACAGTCAATTTCTTTTTTTCGGAGAATATGTGAACTAGAAATTAAAGCACGTACATCAGTTTCTCGTGTTCCTTCTCCCGTTCCTGTCTGAAGATGAAACAGCTAAGTTAGTTTAAAATTTTTATCGATAATTTCAGTAGGACAATCAGGTAAGTGCACTACGAGTCTGATGATCAATGTCTCAAAGAAATACCAGCCTACGGTTTACCGAATACACATCTACTGCAATACAGTGGTGTAACATTCAATAAATATTTATGGAATGTATATCAATGACCAAATGCATTTCTTTTGCATAAATTAATTGTGTGATTGCGTGTATCTTTCTGCTAAAACATTTGGGAGGAAGTGTGTGAGCGGCAACTAATTTCAGCTTTATGTGTCTAAATGTTATCTGCGTTGCTGTAGAAACGGAGTCAATAAGAACTTCGTCGCTGATTTACTCTGTCTTGTATTGTGTGGATGAATTGCAAATATAGGCAAAATGTCAGTACATGCAGCTGTAGCCGACCTTTTTCTTTAGTAGCGTTGAGAGAAATCCTACATCCAGTAGTTCAACTGTTTCTTCTCGCAGTCACTTGTGCAATAGTCATTAATCAGGCCTTCCATGACATGTGATTTTCTTGTAGAACTTGAGTACTTGGAGTTTCATTTGATACACACGCTGTGTAAATGGTACAACTCGAGGCGGATCGACTGGACTAGGACGCGCATAAAATTCTTAGAAGCAGATGCGATAGTACTCCTTCCAATCTTGAAAATTGCACGATACTTGCCACATCATAAATATTTTTGACAACTGTTCGTTAAAATTGTCTCAGCACTGGACTATGTCCATCCCAGAATTTTTCCAAACTGGAAAGTTAGTTCTGGGGCTGAACATCTCTTCATCTAAGTGTGTACCTCGCCTGTAGACTCGCTAAACCGAAGATTAGATTAGATTAGATTAGTACTTGTTCCATAGATCACGAGTACGACATTTCGTAATGATGGGGAACGTGTCAGGTCAATAAAACTTGTCTATACAAGATATTACTTTACGCAAAATATTACATGACACTTCATGTTTTTAATTTTTTTGTGGGGTTGGGAAAATTACCCACTTACAATATCCAAAAATTCCTTTAATGAGTAGAAGGAGTTGCCATTAAGAAATTCTTTTAATTTCCTTTTAAATGCTGTATGGCTATCTGTCAGCCTTTTGATGCTATTATGTAAGTGACCAAAGACTTTTGTGGCAGCATAATTTACCTCCTCCTGAGGCAAAGTTAGATTTAACCTTGAGTAGTGAAGATCATCCTTTCTCCTAGTGTTGTAGCCATGTACACTGCTACTAGTTTTGAATTCGTTCGGATTGTTAATAACAAATTTCATAAGAGAATGTATATATATTGTGAGGCTACAGTGAAGATCTCTAGCTCTTTAAATAAGTATCTGCAGGATGATCTTGGATGAGCTCCAGCAATTATTCTGATTACACGCTTTTGTGCAATGAACACTCTTTTACTCAAGAATCACAAGAGAGGAATCACTAGCTCATCAATCTCTACTCTTTATTCCAGTCGCTTTGACGCTCGCCGGCAGATGTATCAGATGCAACTGCGTAAGATGATGTGTGACAGAGTTGCTGTGGCGTCCAGTCACATTATCATTCCGTGTTACTGTCGTGCCTGTGGTTTATTGAAAGCGCCGGCAGGCCTGCATGTTGCATGAACGCATTGTCCATATTTGATAATTTTTTCACTGGAGAGCTTTAATTCGTTCTGTAATTAAATTATTTCGATTATGTAAAGAGACTATGTTCTCTTCTAACATAGGTGTTTGCTTTAATAAAGCCTTCTTTGCCATTACATTTATTGCACTGGTCTGCGTTTCAAAACTTTTTTCTAAGGTAAAGGGTTTTTTAGATGATCTTTTATATTTAAAGCACGAAGAATTCATAAATATAACTCACTTTGCTCAGTCAGGTCACATTTATTTGCTACCTCAATATTTAGGCAGTACCATGTCACCTATATAAGGCATTCAAGCGTTAAAAATTTTTAAGTTTATTTACACAGAGCAGAATTATTTCCATATCATTTAGCTACATTAAATATATGATATCCAAATAAACGTAGTTAACAAGGATGAAAAGTTACTTCTAATTATCTGTGTTGTGTTTAAGACCTTGAAAAACACGCTGAAGGTACACTCATAGGTAGCAGCTGTGTACACAGAGATGGGGGTGCCAACTCTGTAGAAGAGAGAGGTCGCGGTTGAGAAGATCTTGCTTCTAGCTTGTAGCAGCCTGTAGGCTAGTATGACTTGAGCTGTCTAGTGAACGCAACATTGTTACAAAATGAATCGAAGTGCAAGAGTCCTCCTGACTGATTTTGCTAGAGTTGTGGTACAGTCATCATGCCACATGGCAAGCAAGACATATCCTGACACCGAGTTCGTGCAACTTTAAGCCACACGCTCTAGTGGATTCTGAGAAAATTTTACTTCCACCACTCCACATCAAACTTAGTTTATGGAGATCCTTGGTAAAGGCAGTGAAAAAAGAAGGTAGGGCATTTACTTTCTTGAACTAGCAATTTCCACGTGTCATTGAGGCCAGACTTCATGAAGGTATTTTTGATGGTCCTCAGATCAGGTAGTTTATGAAAGATTCACGATTTGATGAGTGTATGGAGGAATCATTGAAATCAATAATAAAAAATTTTCTTGGCAGCTATAGGTGTCCGCAATATGAAAATGCTGTCGAGTAACTTCTGAAAAATTTCGGGGTTTTCTGAGCTCATTTATCAGTAAGGATGCTCTTTCTCAGCACATGTTTACTTTACTTCCCCGACAACTGTATAGATTATAGCAAGGAGCTCGGTGAGCGTTTTCATAGAGACGTTAGAGTGATGGAGGAGAGATACCAGGCTTAAAACTAAATGGCTCTGAGCACTATGGGACTTAACAACTGAGGTCATCAGTCCCCTAGAACTTAGAACTACTTAAACCTAACTAACCTAAGGACATCACACACATCCATGCTCGAGGCAGGATTCGAACCTGCGACCGTAGCAGCAGCGTGGTTCCGGACTGAAGCGCCTAGAACCGCTCGGTCACTTCGGCCGGCGAGAGGTATCAGGGTCGCTGGAATCTTAACATGCTTGCGTACTGTTATTGGTGCCTGAAGACAGACATTCCAAATGCAAAACACATCCGTATCCTTGAAAAGAGACTTTTCTCCATAAAACGACATTAATGTATGATCTTATAGACATGCACTACTGGCCATTAAAATTGCTACACCAAGAAGAAATGCATTTGGGGTACATAGATCTTGAGAAATCAGTACCCAGAAAAACCACCTCTGGCCGTAATAACGGCCTTGATTCGCCTGGGCATTCAGTCAAACAGAGCTTGGATAGCGTGTATAGGTACAGTTATCACAGTTCATCAAGAGTAGTGACTGGCGTATTGTGACGAGCCAGTTGTTCGGCCACCATGGACCAGACGTTTTCAATTGGTGAGAAATCTGGAGAATGTGCTGGCCCGGGCAGAAGTCGAATCTTTTCTGTATCCAGAAAGGCCCGTACAGGACCTGCAACATGCGGTCGTGCATTATCCTGCTGAAATGTAGGGTTTAGAAGGGATCGAATGAAGGGTGGAGCCACGGGTCGTAACACATCTGAAATGTAACGTCCACTGTTCAAAGTGCCGTCACTGCGAGCAAGAGGTGACCGGGACGTATAACCAATGGCACCCCATACCATCACACCGAGTGATACGCCAGTATGGCGATGACGAATACACGCTTCCAATGAGCGTTCACCTCTGTTTCGCCAGAAACGAATGCGACCATCATGATGCTGTAAACAGAACCTCAATTCATCCGAAAAAATGACGTTTTGTCATTCGTTCACCCAGGTTCGTCGTTGAGTACACCAACGCAGGCGCTCGTGTCTGTGATACAGCGTCAAGGGTAACCGCAGCCATGGTCTCCGAGCTGATAGTCCATGCTGCTGCAAACGTCGTCGACTTAGTCGTGCAGATAGTTGTTGTCTTGCAAACGTCCCCATCTGTTGACTCAGGGATCGAGATGTGGCTGTACGATCCGTTACAGTCATACGGATAAGATGCCTGTCATCTCCACTGCTAGTGATACGAGGCCGTTGGGATCCAGCACGGCGTTCCGTATTACCCTCCTGAACCCACCGATTCCATATTCTGCTAACAGTCATTGGATCTCGACCAACGCGAGCAGCAATTCCCCTCCTTACACGAGGCATCACAACAACGTTTCACCTGGCAACGCCGGTCAACTGCTGTTTGTGTATGAGAAATCGGTTGGAAACTTTCCTCATGTCAGCACGTTGTAGGTGTTGCCACCGGCGCCATCCTTGTGTGAATGCTCCTGAAAAGCTAATCATTTGCATATCACAGCATCTTCTTCCTGTCGGTTAAATTTCACGTCTGTAGCACGACATCTTCGTGGTGTAGCAATTTTACTGGCCAGTAGTGTAATTTAGACGTCCTCCGTATGCAAGACTGTTCTGAAATCATAATCAGAATATACACTGATGAGCCAAAACATTATGATCACCTTCTTAATAAATTGTTCATCTGTCTTTGGAACGAAATGCATCACCGATTCTGCGTATCAGGGATCCCGAAATTTATTGGTAGGTTTTTGGAAGTATGTGGCATTAGATGGCTACGCACATTTAATTCGCGTAAATAACAGGCCGATGATTTGCGTGTGCGTTGATGGCGCCCGATAGCGACCCAGAGGAGTTCCATAGGATTTACATTAGGCGATTTTGGCCGCCGCGACATGAGCGTGAGTTCACTATAACGTTCCTCAAATCGATGACGTCGCCGTTGGGGAAGACTTCAAGCATAAAGGGAGGCAGTTAGTTCGCGGCTGTCAGCCTGTCTTCGATTACTACCACAGGGTCCCATGCAGCGCAGGAGAATGTCTCATAGCATAGTACTGCTCCTACCAGCCCCTGTCCGTGACGCGCTGCATGTTTCAAAATGTTCAAGTGTGTGTGAAATCTTATGGGACTTAACTGCTAAGATCATCAGTCCCTAAGCTTACACACTACTTAACCTAAATTATTCTAAGGACAAACACACACACCCATGCCCAAGGGAGAACTCGAACCTCCGCCGGGACCAGACGTACAGTCCAAGACTGCAGCACCCAAGATCGCTCGGCTAATCCCGCGCGGCGCTGCACATTTCTAGCCACCGTTAACCTCGATGACAGATTTTGCGGAGACCTAGTGTAGAAAAAACGTGATTCACCCGGAGAGCCGACATTTTTCGACGGCCAATCCCGATGGTCCCGTGTCCACTGATGATGCCGGTGGGTCAACATGTGAACACGTAGGGATCGTCTGCTACGGAGCTCGACGTTCAATAAGGTAAGATGAACGACATACTCCAAAACACTTAACACTTGCACGTGCACTAGCATTGTACTCTTTCAGTAGATATACCACAGATCACCCTCTAACCTGCTTTACGGAGCAGAGAAGCCTCCGAACACCATGTTCTGTTTAGAGTCGTGAACCTCCAAGCACTTAACACCTAGTGGTGCTTTCACTGTCCTGGTGCCTCTTTCTGCAGATGCTCTCGATAGCAGCACTTAAACATTCGACCAGCTTCACCCTTTTGAAGATACTCATTCACAGGCTAAGCTTAATGATAATCTGTCCTTTGTCAAAGTCGCTTATTTCAAAGGATTTCCCCATCTGCAGCCCATATCTTCGCTAGGGTGATCCCCCCTTCAGTGCCTGCTACGCTTACATTCCTTTGTTACCACGTGACGAGTCTGCAACGCCACCAGGCGACGTTCAACGGCACCGTGCGCAGTGGTCATAACATTCCGGCTGATCAGTGTACTTTGTGTTAATAAAGTTTCTTCTTAAATGTCATATTTTAAAAGGTGAAAGAGCAATAAAACCAGTCGAGACTAAAAGATGATGCAGACCAGTGTTATATGACGTGTAAGCACTATCACTTACGTTTTACCTCCTACATTTCCTTTTATAAAATACGAATTGAAAGACCTAGGTCGAAACAATGCCCCGGGAGTAGACAGCATTCCATTAGAACTACTGACAGCCTTGGGAGAGCCAGGCCTAAGAAAACTCTACCACCTAGTGAGCAAGATACATGCCCGCAGACTTCTAGAAGAATATAATAATTCCAATCCCAAAGAAAGCAGGTGTTGACAGATGTGAAAATTACCGAACTGTCAGTTCAATAAGCCACGGCTGCAAAATACTAACACGAATTCTTTACAGACGAATGGAAAAACTGGTAGAAGCCGACCTCGGGGAAGTTCAGTTCGGATTCCGTAGAAATGTTGGAACACGTGAGGCAGTACTGACCCTCCGACTTGTTGTTGTTGTTGTTGTTGTTGTGGTCTTCAGTCCAGAGACTGGTTTGATGCAGCTCTCCATGCTACTCCATCCAGTGCAAGTTTCTTCATCTCCCAGTACTTACTGCAACCTACATCCCTCCTAATCTGTTTAGTGTATTCATCTCTTGGACTCCCTCTACGATTTTTACCCTCCACGTTGCCCTCCAATGCTACGACTTATCTTAGAAAATAGATTAAGGATAGGCCAACCCATGTTTCTAGCATTTGTAGCCTTAGAGAAAGCTTTTGACAACGTTGACTGGAATACTATCTTTCAAATTATGCAGGTGGCAGGGGTAAAATACAGGGAGCGTAAGGCTATTTACAATTTGTACAGAAACCAGACGGCAGTTGTAAGAATCGAGGGACATGAAAGGGAAGCAGTGGTTGGGAAGTGAGTGAGATAGGGTTGTAACCTATCCCCGACGTTATTCAATCTGTATATTGAGCAAGCAGTAAAGGAAACAAAAGAAAAATTCGGAGTAGGAATTAAAATCCATGGAGAAGAAATAAAAACTTTGACGTTCGCCGATGACATTATGATTCTGTCGGAGACAGTGAAGGACCTGGAAGAGCAGCTGAACGGAATGGGCAGTCTCTTGAATGGAGGAAATAAGATGAATATCAACAGAAGCAAAACGAGGATAATGGAATCTAGTCGAATTAAATCGGGTGATGCTGCTGGAATTAGATTAGGAAATGAGTTTTGCTATTTGGGGAGCAAAATAACTGATGATGGTCGAAGCAGAGAGGATATAAAATGTAGACTGGCAATGGCAAGGAAAGCGTTTCTGAAGAAGAGAAATTTGTTAACATCGAGTATAGTTTCTGAAAGTATTTGTATGCAGTAGAGCCATGTATGGAAGTGAAACGTGGACGATAAATAGTTTAGACAAGAAGAGAATAGAAGCTTTCGAAATGGGGTGCTACAGAAGAATGCTTAAGATTAGATGGGTAGATCACATAACTAATGAGGAGGTATTGAATAGAATTGGAGAGAAGAAAAATTTGTGGCACACCTTGACTAGGAGAAGGGATCGGTTGGTGCGGCATATTCTAAGGCATCAAGGGATCACCAATTTAGTATTGGAGGGTAGCGTGGAGGGTAAAAATCGTAGAGGGAGACCAAGAGATGAATACACTAAACAGGTTCAGAAGGATGTAGGTTGCAGTAGGTACTGAGAGATGAACAAGCTTGCACAGGATAGAGTAGCATGGAAAGCTGCATCAAACCAGTTTCCGGACTGAAGACCACTACAACAACAAAATATGAACTAAATTTTTGTATACTTGGGTATAGGGAATCTACTGTTTGGAAATCATGTAAACTGACATGTGGCTGTGACATCTAGTGGACTTGATGGTGGCACGTTTCTTGCCGTTGCACGGCAGTGTAACTCACAAGGAAACATTCCAAGTGACAATAAACGATCTTGACGAAACTTGGCGGGTAGTTCAACACCTTTTCTTTTATTTTTTCTTTGTTTTGTTTCAGCTCAGTTGTCCTCTAAGAGATTCTAGTATGATAAAAAAATAAATTGAATATTGATATATTTCAATTTTTTTCAGTTTTAATCTAATGCTTACACAGGTGTTGTATTTCATACAAGACTGTCGTGTTCCAAGTTTGGCACAGCTTTGCCAGGGGAAACACGAAAGAGGCCGAAGACGTCCGTCTTCGGGTCGGCTCCTGATCGTTGTCAAAAGGAGGCTAGTTTTTGATTACGCAAAGGCTTCTATTATTTGGAAAAGAACAACCCAGATTCCTTTACGAAATCATTATGAATTTTTAATTACCTAAGGGACCTTTAACAATGAACAATAAAAATTGCATTTGCAAATAAAACCATTAATAAGTGGGGCGGCTATGAGTTGTATAGAAAACAAGGAACGGTCTTCTGTCTGCGACCAGGATGTCGCAGTATTCTCTTTTGAAGTAAAGGCTGATTGGCATTTATAAAAATAGTATGATATGGAGGTAAAAAAAGGAAAAGAATAGAATAATAATTCTGGTAAACACTAAATATATTCAAATAATTCTCACAAGCAATTAGGGCTTAGTTGTAAACAGTATAAGTTACTTAAGTAATTTTCTGACTATGTTGGCACGATAAGATTCCAGCCTGTCCTGTGATCACTTCTTCGTTCACGTCGATATCACAGATTACACTCATTAGCTTTCTCTCCATTTCGTTACAATTCTTTCACTGTTTAACACTTTTATAACAATAAGTTGCCGATTTGCAGTATCGAACATAAATTACTTCAATTTTACCAATTAATAATTGTTGTCTGCACGCTCATTTTTATGGGTTGTAACGCCGGAAATGCATATCCTCCTATTTCCATCTATTGTACTATAAATTTGTTTTCATTATTTTTGTTACCTGAATATATGACATTTCTGTGTCTTTACATATTGTAATTGTTTTACTATTTGTATATATATATATTTATGCATTTATGTCGATGTATAATTGGTTTGTTTCGTAAATATTATTTGTATATTTACGCTGGGTCTTGCCTAGGGAAAACTGCTATCGAACGATTACATCGATAGGTCGTGTGAAGAATCAAAGTGTGTAGGACCTTTGGTAGTGTTAACTCTGCCGCGTGGAGAGCGGGCTGAGCAGAGGGAGTCTGGCGGGAGTAGCGAGTGGAGCAGGTGTGTTGTGTGACGCTCCCGCGAGTTGCCGCGCTTTCGGGGTTGGGCAGCATGTAATTGCGCTCGACTTGCTATGATAGTTTCTGACACTGTGTCGCGGACGGGAAGCATTAGCTGGCGCACGTCAAGAGCCCGTTTCGCCTGGTGACCGTGTCGAGAAGAAGGCGCGCCAACATCCAGCTTCCGCAACAGCGACGGCCGACAATGAGTGACTGTCGCCACCTCCTCGATCGACGGCTTCAAATCTTCAATCAACCAACAAGGAAGAATGGAAGCACGTAAAGTTTTAGAACTGTATGGCAGACCTCAGCTTTTCAAACTGTACCATTTTCGTAACTATAATTACAGCAACTTAGCATGAACGTTTGTTGCTCATTGTCCCAATTGCTTTACCAAGCAGGGTCCCTTCCTTTTCCGGAATGAACCCGAGTGTCGTTGAAATTCAAATGCCAGCATTAAAGTAACATGATTCGATTTCACTGCTTTAATATCAAAGTTCAGTTAAGGTATTCATAGCTGGCTACAATATTCAGATTACACAAGCACAAATCAAGAGTGCGAGTTTTGTTACCGTATTTTAGCTTACCTGTGACTGCAGCTCAGCTTGGTACGTACTAAATTTTACTATTGTTAATTGTTCAGAATCATTTAATTCAAGTTCAATGTTAAATCCCTTATTTCTAAATTGCGTAGATTCAAGTAGCTTTTGAAACGATTGTTGAGGTAGTCCAAGACTAACCGTATTTTACTGAATTTCGATGTGCTTCAGAAAGAAAGCTCACTATTAACTTCAGTCACTAAATTAACTTTCGATTTTCCTGTTTTATTAATTCTTTTGCTAAATTAAGTCAGAGTGTAGCGAAATTTATTACTTCTGACAAACTTTCAGTTTTCACACTACACGTGTTAACCTTCAGTTGCTACGCTTCTAGTGCTAATTATATGTGTAATAACCTTTCTTTT
Organism: Schistocerca cancellata; assembly: GCF_023864275.1. Classification (NCBI taxonomy): domain Eukaryota; kingdom Metazoa; phylum Arthropoda; class Insecta; order Orthoptera; family Acrididae; genus Schistocerca; species Schistocerca cancellata. The sequence goes on along the minus strand of NC_064627.1, from coordinate 815,246,423 downwards.
TCAGTTACTATAGTAATTGTCCTTAGGACTGGCGACCGTAATTTCCCCCAAATCTCAAATATCTAATTACCGCTAGTTAATTGTTAACGTAACGGCCGCACATTTACTTTCTTTATTAACTTTACCCCTTTTCAAAATTAATTTCCACCAGTTTCATTTGCATTTTTCCTTTCATTTAGATGTAACTCTTTCCTCCCTCTTTACCGACAGTTTAACTTCGGTGACGATTGCTTTTCCCAAATTTCCATTAGGTATACGCGGTTTAATTTTTCACTGTCATTAAGGTCGATAAGTGAGGGGGAAGTTACAGGGTCACAATCGACCTTTTTTACGCTTTCACATTACAAGAAGAAGTGCGATAAAATCTGGAGATATAAACAAGTTTTTTACCGTTATATTTTTTATTTAGATCGAAGCGGAACTCTCAGCTCACCTTCTGTTAAAATGTTTCTCTGCCTGCGCAGTCGATGTATTAGCGTTTGCGCTAGATGCGCATCTTTACAGTTACGTAAATTATATAAACGAAATGTCTTTCAAAGAACAGGTCTCATAAGTTGATCATTTAATAGGTAGCTCGGTGGATCCCTTTCCAATGGTACTTATAGCTTTCATACGACGGAAAGCTCAATAACATTAGAAGATAAAACACACCCCGAAAGCTAATTTGTCATTTCAGGTTTAGAGGGAATATCTTCAAAATGATGATGAACACTTAAGTTTTTCATGTAAAAAGTTAATATGTAATTAATGTTCTTGAAAACTGTATAATCAACTTTTGTAATAATTTGAAATTTTGCAATATCCGTTCACCATTAATTAACTTTGAAAAACGAAAACTTTCGCAACAACTTAATCTAAAGAAGCTTTCAAGCCACATACATTCCTAGGTAATAAGCTGCAGAGAATGTGCTGTCGGAGTGTTTTCATCATACCTAATTAAAATTTCTAAACATTCATTATTATTCTAATTATTTAATTTACATGTATTGCTTTTACTTTTTGAATTGTTATTTTACGTTTTACATTAACAATTTGTTTTTATGTTTTAGTTTACTGTTTCACATACGCGTATTTTGTTAACTGAAAGTAATAAATAACTAATTATTATGATAGAAAATAATCACAATAAAGATACTCTGCAAGGAAAGGCTTAAAACATAACGTTTTTTACACCATGGGCATAAAATGAACGAAATTTCTTGACGTAATATGCACAAAGGAGAAGACGATATTAAACAAAATTCAGCAGGACTTCAAATTGTCACTGGTGAACCTTTAAATACCCTGATTTGTGTCAGGCGTATTTCTGTAGAAAGGTAAGCATTGGCGAGGAGATTTCATTATGTACTGATGACTGTAGCTTGATTGTATTGTTTGTCAAGTGGAGACTGACATCACAATGATACAACAAAACTATACCTGAAAATTTTACATTAACGATTTATTTTTATGTTTTAGTTTACTGTTTCACATACGTGTATTTTGTTAACTGAAAATAATAAATAACTCATTATTATGATAGAAAATAATCACAATAAAGATACTCTGCAAGGAAAGGCATAAAACAGTTACGTAGACGATACTTTTATTGCACTTGGAGACGAAATCAGAAATGACTGACTTGGCAAGCTACTGATATTTGTTTAGGTATTTTCAGATAACCTTCAGCCACGGATGTAACTATTAATGTGGACTCTTGCCATCCACGACATCGAAAGATTTATACTTCCCACGTCTGTGCCTATACTTTCGAATCCTTTTGTGATCACCTGGTAAAAAGTTATTTGTCCTCAGGTACGATGATCTAAATGGTTCTTCAGCCTTGACCACCAGAAGGTTTTAACAATAGTACAGATATTTCTCCCTCTCTGGGAAACATAATGTATTTTACGTATCTTTTGACCTGGCAAAACCCTTGTTTACCAGAGTTTGGTGCTGTTGCAAAGATATTTGTGGCCTCAAAAATGTATTCTCAAATGATCGGTCCAAACACACCATTAGTTTCTTTCAAGTCTACGAAAAGGTGAGTGGTCAGAGCGGGTTGAAACGGGACGGTTCTGAGCGACTTACCCGAGCACAAGAAACATTTGGTGATCACAAAAGGCTCAATGCACAGGTAGAGTTGTGGAACGTTTACGGCTGTCGATGTTGGAAGAACTTCGTGAGCAGATTTTCAGATCTAGTTTTGTTGAATCATTGTGATGTCAGTCTCCACTCGACAAACAACACAATCAAGTTACAGTCATTAGTACATACTGAAATCTCTTCGCCAATGCTTACCTATCTACTGAAATATGCCTGGCACAAATCAGGGTATTAAAAGGATCACCAGAGACAATTTGAAGTTCTGCTGAATTTTGTTTTGTATTGTCTTCTCCTTTGTGCATATTACGTCGAGAAATTTCGTTCATTTTATGTGCACGGTGTAAAAAACGTTATTTTTTTAAGCTTTTCCTTACAGAGTATCTTTATTGTGATTATTTTGTCATAACAATGAGTTATTTATTATTTCCAATCGACAAAATATACATATGTCAAACGATAAACTAAAAAACAAAACAAAAACATAAATTTAAAACGTAATATAATAATTTAAAACAAAATAAATGTTAAGTAAAATTAATAATTAGAATAGTAATGAATGTTTACACGTCTTAATTAGATATGTTGAAAATACTCAGACAGCACATTGTGTACAACTTATTTTTCATAAATGGTTTTTCAGAAACCAGCTTTATTACAAGCGATGTATGTGACTCGAAAACTTCTGTAATTTATGTTGTAACTAAGGTTTTCATTTTTCAAAATTTAATTAATACTGACGAGGTATTTTGCAAAATTTCAAATTATTACAGAAGTTGATTACACGGTTTTCATGAACATTAACTACCTATCCATTTTATATGCAGAAAATTTTTATACTTTAAAATTAAAATTGGGCGCAAACTAAAAAAGTGTTGCACTATTTTGCCCACTCTACACACTCGCCAAATTTCATTGAGATCGTTTACTGACTCTTGGGAATGTTCTCTTGTAAGTCTCTCTTCCTGTGCAGGATGTCCGATTCAGTGGTTCTCTGAATTTGTCTGACGAAGAAAAGTTTCAGCATTTACGTAGCCTCTGACTTACGATGAAATCTTAAGATCTTGTCTTCCAGTGTTATTATCCTCATCCACCAGTCATGACTGCACTTAGTAACGTGCATAACAAGTGTAATGTGAATTTCGTTTGCCATTCAAACTTGACAAAGGTTACGTACAATTCAGCCCATTGCTCATGCACCTATATGCCCTATCAGTCATGCAAATTAAGTTAAAGAATAGCATAGCACTCGTGAATATGTCCGAAGTGTTTGCGACTATGCTTCTTCCCCCCCACCTCCCCCCTTCCCATCCCCACCCACACACACAGGCACACGCTCACTCACGCCCGCCAGGTATCTGCTTCTACATAACATAAAGCAAAAGGTAGCAGCTTGGAGCAGTGGTGTATGGAAGCTGATGGGTAGAGCGCGAACAGCAAAACGGCAGACGCTTCCGACATCGTCACTAGCCCTATGCTGTTCTGCTGGCGCTTATGTAAATCCGGTTTGTTGCAGATCTAGCCATGCCAAACAAGTGGGTCTTTCATTTAACAGGGGCTGTCATAACATCACAAGCTGCTTTCGACCAACATCACAAGAGGAACTGTACTTACTTGTTGACATTGCGTCTGATGGCGTTCACGGAGAAGTAGCTGCAAGGAATGAGAAATGGAAGGCCTCAGTATGATTACCAGCCAGAATGCGAACCATTCTAATCAAGACTAACAGAGACCCTTGCAGAGAGGTCTCAGCAAGAGAAAGTCTGCATATGAAATGTTTAATGTTTTGAAGGGTATCGCTCTCTTCATTTGTTTTACAACTTTAGATTCACTTTGAAGAATTGTTGTGTAAATAACGGTTGTGTCTGTGTTTTTGTCACGTCCAAACCACTTATTTACTAAATATGATTTTCCAACTGCATAAAAATTGTGAAGTTCAAAAAGTTATTTAGTCTTATAAACACAATGTTTCATTAGTCTGTATTGTTACAGTAATCATATAAAATTAAAAATTTTAAAACAGTGCTTCAAAAAACTCAACGTATATTTCCCTGTCGTACTTATCGTTGATTTGTCTACGTCATCCCTGGCGAGCCCGTGTATCTCGGTACACTTCAAGGTTGGAGTTAGCCAAGTCACTTGTAAAGTTTCATTCTGCGGCTAAAAACAACATTTTGTGATTACAAGCAAATAGATCAGAGTGAGATGAAGAAATTAATTTACAAGAAAACCAAAAACAATCAGCTCACTAGCAGCGGTCTTGAATTGTAACGGACACTGCATATCATCTGCCTTCTGCCTCCAGTGACCTTTCCTGAGGACCAACAATGTCAAACACAAGTAACAAATTTGTAATTACTGTTCTCAGATATTTTAAATAGTGCAGCATACCCTTTGTTTAGAGTAATTATGCAAACAGAACTTATCTATGCAGGCGAGTACAAATGGTACTTTTACAAGCATGGCATTTAAATCATCTGGAGAATGGCTTACACCTAGCGAGGAACCTCCACCTTGTAATAAAAATCCGTGGTCATAGTGGAAGTCTCTCAGCAGACTTCGACCGATGAAATTTCAACGAAATGCAGCTGCTCGTTAAAATAATTATAATATGAAAACTTACTCTGTCAAAAACTATTGTTAAAGATTTCTTGCTGCATTGGGACACACGTTGTTTGCATGGGTGCTATTAGTCCAGACAAAATATCGTTAGGGTTCGTGATAGCTGACCGCTGCAAAATTATGCATTAACAAACAGCATCCATAACTGTGTGACAAATATGAGTTTAACTGAAAGCCGGCCGGAGTGGCCGAGCGGTTCTAGGCGCTACAGTCTGGAACCGCGTGACCGCTACGGTCGCAGGTTCTAATCCTGCCTCGGGCATAGATGTGTGTCATGTCCTTGGGTTAGTTAAGTTTAAGTAGTTCTAAGTTCTAGGGGACTGACGACCTCAGATGTTAAGTCCCATAGCGCTCAGAGTCATTTGAACCATTTTTTAACTGAAATGGATTTTCTCACTGGAGTTCTTTTCGTTTGGTGGTATGCTTCACTGTTATTCTTACTCTGATTACCTGACGTCAAGCGATGAGCACAAGATATCATACTGATATGTTTGTATAATGGGGTGATGATTAAACTGCCTCCAAACAGAAGTGGAGCATTCCATGGTAAACAGCGACGTGACATCTAAGGTTTTCGGAGAAGGATATATTTTGTGAGAGATATTGTAGCTGTTCATTATATTTGTACAATCAGTGCCCAACAATGAATTTGACTGAAGACGTGTCCTGTTTACCATAAGCAATTCATGAGTGACGGGTGAGCTTGTACATGTGATGAAAATGCAGTATAATAAAATAATATTATCGTTATTGGTCAGCAAGCTAGTGTGTGAAGGCATGCGGACATGTCGATAACTTTTTAGGAAGGCCGGGGAAGTTGGTGACCGTAACAGGAATACAAAGCTTCAAACGAGAAGTAAACAAAAAGAAGACACTTTTAAGTAATTACGAACTCCGCAACTTTTATCTACTCAACACGCAGACTCTGCACTTTGTCCAAAGCTGCCCTCACCGCCAGAACCTGAACTTTTCAGCTATCAGCAGACCTGCCGGGTAATTTTAATTAAAGTACAGCTACTCGGGGAGTTCCATTGTGTGTTGTAATCATCTTCTGGAAACGAAACTTGGCCGATATGCTAACGCGTTAATGCACAACCGATTTACCGCTGGAAAATAAATTAGTTTCAATTGTGGCCACCAGGCGCAAATCTGTTTGTACGGCGGTATGACATCCACGCTGTCACTTTACGAGCCATACCGTGAGTAAACTGTATGGCTATCTAGGAGAGAGGCCGTGCGCTGTTAGTGAAACGGTTTTATGTGAACTGCAGCAACTGCAGTGCTGCAGTGAGACAGCGTCGCAGGCTGGAAGGTCTTAGGAGAAGCCCGATGTTATGTAGCGGTTTAAAGAAGATGAAAAGGAAAAATGGAAAACAGGGGTGAGTTTGGTGTGGCATTTGGAAGAGGGAGGCTTCCTATCCCGGTGGAAGTTATTCATGAGGTTGCTGTTGGTGTAACTGATGATGCAGCACGTGTCCCGAGTTGTACAGTGTCACGAGAATTGTTCATCCCATGGCCAACAATACAGGAAGTTCCGCGGCATGTTTTATACAGGCACCCGTACAAGATCCAGACGGTGCAGGAATTGAAAACCAATGATCTGCAGCAACGTACTGAATTTGCTCTCCGTTTTCTGGCACGAACGGAAGTTGATGACAAGCGGCCGGCCAATAGGGGGCACACCTTAGACTACAGGGAGCAATGAATACACAGAAGTGCCGAATTGCAACACTGTTAAGCTGCGCGTTGTGCACGAAGATCAGTTGCACTCTCCGTATGTGACTGTGTGGTGTGGATTCACAAGCACCTTTATTCTCGGCCCGTCCTTCTCTGCAGGGAATACAACCTGTAAGGTGTGCCGTGATGTCTGCACGTCATCGATATTTCCTTCTGCAGCATGTGATTCCTGCTTTCGAAGAGCGCAAGTATGTGGAAACCAGTTTCCATGGAAGATGTCGTAATACATGTCGCTCCCCCAGTGAAAGATCGTCTTAATACAACCTTCCACGAACGTGTTATGTCCAGAGATTTCCCGGATGCATTGCCTGCAAGATCAGCTGATCTGAATCCATGTGAGTTTTGGTTCTGGGGGTATTTAAAAGAAAGCGTTTACCATGGACATGTTCGGTCTCTACCTGATCTGAAGGGCAGTTACAGGAACATGTTGCTCTTATTCAACCGGAACTGCTGCGAGCAGCTGTAGATCATGTTGTTTTACAGGTACAGCATCTCGTCTCCGGTGCTCATATTGAACAAATTGTTTAAGCGGTGGCTAATAATAAAATCAACATGTCTGTCTCATCTGTTTGACCTTTCCTGCCCACGTACCTTTTCTAATCCATAACATATCGAAACATTTCTATACGTCTTTGTTGCATTCACAGCTCCGGATTTGCAACTGGTGGCCAAACTTGTAACTAATTTTTTTCCAGCGTAAATCAGTTCCCCATTAAACGCATTAGAATACCTATCAAGTTTCACTGCCATACAATAATTACAGTCCACACTGAACTTCTGTGAGTGGCTAGACTTTGGTTATAACCACCAGGAATTTTTTCTTGGCGACCCTCTGCAGTTGTAGGAGTGTTGTAATATTAATTATATATTACATTTTATTATAAATTTTATAAACAGATTGTTATATTAAAAACCATAGTCTTGCTCATACAGTGTAACGTGCAGCTCGTTAGCTTTTGAGACATGATGGTGATCCAGATCCGGATCAAATCTGCACGATGTATTAACGAGCGGGTCTGAGTTTTTAGGCGGTTTTCCACGCTCGTTTAAGAGAATCCTGGGCTGTTTTCAAACTTACGCCTCAGAAAATACGATATGCAAACAAAAGTACGAACACAGACAGAACGAAGTTAACACAGTTCGTAAACAGGTGGAGAACTCGACTGCTCTCCCTCCGGTAACTGACGACTGTGGCGACAGGAAGGGCATCCCAGCACAAAGTTAAAGTGAATTACAAGGATGATCAAGAAGTTTCCGTCCGAAGGCCGTACAGTCCAGAATCGGTTTGAAAATCATGCAAAATCGCCGTGAGCTCTGAGGCAATCATCCTACCGGCGAATCAGGTTGAGGATAACCGTTCAGTAAATCAACGTTTCTTGCTGCGTGAACAAGTTCTTAACTTTCTGCAGCACATCCTCATCCAACGGGAATCGTGGATTCTTCAGGGCCTTTTTTAAGGGTAACGAAGACGTGATAATCGCATGGGAAGAGATCGGCCCTGTAGGGCGGGTCATCAAGTGCGTGTAGGTTCAGATGGCGTAACTTTTGCTTTACGACATTTGCGATATGGGGACGTCTATTATCACAAGGCAGCAGCATTCCTTGTCCACAATGGTGGTTCTCGACAGACATGGTGCCCCATACACATTCTTCATTCTCCGACGGATATTTACCGATTTTTCTTCTACGGCAACCAAGAAAACAACAACAGCACGTTGGTCCTGTTTGGACACATTTGATGATAACATCACCATATTCACGTCACTACATTTACCGCACGGACGTCGGAAGGACACGAAAGCCACGCGAATCCCTTGCCTACGTGTTGGTATTTATATACCCGCACTGGATGGAGCTACATCGTATACACGCAGTAACAACACCCTCAAACGAAAATTTTTTAATCGCTCCTTATAAATTTGCCAAAACATGCGACTAGCGAACCTTGTACTAGACGGGGTTAAGGCTAAGAAGATAGAATTGTTTTAGCTACTATAACTGAAGCAGAATGAAAAAGAGTTTAAAGAAAAACAGTATGTATCGACGAGTTCCCATTTCAAATATTTTGACTGAGAGGATCTTTTAAGCTAATGATATTTAAGTTTTCTAAGAAACACATATTCAGTAATTCAGTATGTCAGGTCCAACATATTCCTCTTGATCAATTTTGTTCTGGATGATCATTAATCTTTCTTTGGTTCTGTAGTCGGTAGTCTGTAGTTGGTACAGGATCAAAGCCGCCACTGTTTAGTGGAAAATGAGGTTCTATTCGTACTTTTTTCAAGTTACTCACAAAAATGTTTTAGAGTGAGCTAATTAAACCAAAAAGTTAAATCGAGAATGAAAAATCCCGCACGCATCTGTCGTTCTCTGAACAGCAGGGGACATGTCTACGGATGTATATGTACTCGGTCTTCTACCTGAAGGGAAAGTTTGCAATAGAGTTAGAGAGATTAATGTAACCATCCTCTACTTTTTCTGAGTTGCGATGTCCTCCCGCGGAGCCCTTCCGCACGACATACTTCCCGACTCTCTCTAGGGGAAACGGCGTCTAATGTGCTGGATACACCCGAAATGACCTTGGACACTAGTCACACGCGCCGTATTGAAACTGCATTGTGGCACCTCTACTTGCAACAGAAAGCATTCTTCCTCTTTGAAGATACAGATTATACACTACTGGCCATTAAAATTTGCTACACCAAGAAGAAATGGAGATGATAAACGAATATTCATTGGACAAATATATTATACAAAAACTGACATGTGATTACATTTTCACGCAATTTGGGTGCATAGATCCTGAGAAATGAGTGCCCAGAACAACCACCTCTGGCCGTAATAACGGCCTTGATACGCATGGGCATTGGGTCGAACAGAGCTTGGACGGCGTGTACAGGTACAGCTGCCCATGCAGCTTCAACGCGATACCACAGTGCATCTAGTGTAGTGACTGGCGTATTGTGACGAGCCAGATGCTCGGCCACCATTGACCAGACGTTTTCAATTGGTGAGAGATCTGGAGATTGTGCTGGCCAGGGCAGCAGTCGAACATTTCTGCATCCAGAAAGGCCCGTACAGGACCTGCTACGTGCGGTCGTGCAATATCCTGCTGAAATGTAGGGTTTCGCAGGGATCGAATGAAGGGTAGAGCCACGGGTCGTAGCACATCTGAAACGTAACGTCCACTGTTCAAAGTGCCACCAATGCGAACAAGAGGTGACAGAGACCCCATACCATCACGCCGGGTGATACGCCAGTATGGCGACGACGAATACACGCTTCCAAGGTGCGTTCACGCGATGTCGCCAGACACGGATGCGAACATCATGATGCTGTAAACAGAACCTGGATTCATCCGAAAAAATGACGTTTTGCCATTCGTGCACCCAGGTTCGTCGCTGAGTGCACCATCACAGGCGCTCCTGTCTGTGATGTAGCGTCAAGGGTAACCGCAGCCACGGTCTCCGAGCTGATAGTCCATGCTGCTGCAAACGTCATCGAACTATTCGTGCAGATGGTTGTTGTCTTGCAAACGTCCACATCTGTTGACTCAGGGATCGCGACGTGGCTGCACGATCCCTTACAGCCATGTGGATAAGATGCCTGTCATCTCGTTTGCTAGTGATACGAGGCCGTTGGGATGCAGCACGGCGTTCCGTATCACCCTCCTGAACCCAGCGATTCCATATTCTGCTAACAGTCATTGGCTCTTGACCAACGCGAGCAGCAATGAAGCGATACGATGAACTGCGATCGCGATAGGTTACAATCCGACCTTTATCAAAGTCGGGAACGTGATGGTACGCATTTCTCCTCCTTACAGGAGGCATCACAACAACGTTTCACCAGGCAACGCCGGTCAACTGCTGTTTGTGTATGAGAATTTGGTTGGAAATTTTCCTCATGTCAGCACGTTGTAGGTGTCGCCACCGGCGCCAACCTTGTGTGAATGCTCTAAAGCTAATCATTTGCATATCACAGCACCTTCTTCCTGTCGGTTAAATTTTGCGTCTGTAGCACGTCATCTTCGTGGTGTAGCAATTTTAATGCCCAGAAGTGTAGTAGGAACGTACCCACTGACAGGCAGGCGCCCCGCATTTTCCCGTCAACGAGTGTCGCTCCACCGGTCGGTGGCCGCTGGACCGGACCAGGGGCCCTGGCGGGCATTCCGAGGAGCCACGCCGCGGCCGATCTGTCAATCCTGCCGCCTCCCACCTCCCGCCTCCCGCGCCGCCTCCGCCTCCCACGCAGGCGGCAGCAGGAACAAAAGGAGCGGCGACCGATCGGGCAGTTCACACGGCGCGGCGGCCCGCGGACGTGATGGGGGGTCAGCGCTCCGGCAGCGAGAGCCGCGACAGCCGTCTGCGGCGGCCGCGGGGGCGGCGGCAGCGTGCTGGCCGACACTGCTGCCTCCAGCTGCTCACTGATGACCCGCCGTCGACAGTCACGTTCAGAGTCGTCAAACTGATAAGAAATTCACCATCTTGTTCTAAGCTACAGCTACATATATACTCCAATAGCCACCAAGCCGTGTCTGGTGGAGGGCACAATTCGCGCCAAAGTCATATTTCCCCCCTCTGTTCCACTCGCGGATCGCGCGAGGGGAAAAGCAACACTCTGAACACTTCAGTACGATCTCTAATTTCCCTTATCTTTGGATGGTGATCATTGCGCAATTTGAAGGTGGTAATAATATATGCTCTGCATCCTCGGTGAAGATCGAATTTCGGAATTTAGTGAGCACCCCTTCCGTTTAGCGCACCGTCTATCTCCAAGTGTGTCCTACTTCAAACTTCCTATAAGACTTGTAACGCTCTCGCGATGGCTAAATGTACCAGTCACGAATCTTGCAGCTCTTCTTTGGACCTTCTGAGTCTCTTGAATTAGACCCAACTGGTAAGCGTCCTCTTCAGACGAACAATACTCTAAGACTGAACGAATTAACGTATTATAAGTTACTTCCTTTGTTGAAGGACTGCATCGCTTCAGGATTCTACCAATAAACGGCAATCTGGAGTTTGCCTTACCCGTTACTTGTGTAATCTGATCATTCCAATTGAGATCATTTCGCATAGTCACACTCAGATACTTGATGGATGTTACCGCTTCCAAAAACTGGGGATTTATTTTGTACGCGTACATTAATGGGGATTTTCGCTTTGTTATACGGAGTAGGTTACACTTACTAACATTGAGAGATAACTGCCAGTCTTTACACCACACATTTATTTTCTGCAAATCCTCATTGATTTATTCACAACTGTCATGTGATACTACTTTCCTGTAGACTACAACACCATCGGCAAACAATCTGATGCCGCTGTCAATACCATCAACCAGATCGTTTATGTAAATCGTAAAAAGCAGCGGACCTATTACGCTGCCATGGGGCACACCTGAAGTTACGCTTGTTTCCGTTGAAGTCACTTCGTTCAGAACGACATACTGCTCCCTGTCTGTTGGAAAACTTTGTACAACCGCATATGTCATCGGATAGACCGTAAGCGCGCAATTTTTGGAGCAAGAGACAGTGCGGAACTGAGTCGAACGCCTTTCGGAAGTCGAGAAATATGGCATCAACCTGGAAGCCGGTATCTGGAGCCTGTTGTATATCATGCAGACGGCCAGCTGTGTCTCGCACGACCAGTTTCCTGTCGAAAGATCGTTTATTTATTTACTAGCTGAATACCCAGCGTTGGCTGGGCAAGTATTTATTCCATTAGTCAATCTCCTCCTCCATCTCTCATGTCCATCTCCTTCTCCTCCCGCTCTCTGTCCATCTCCTTCTCCACCCTCCTCTCTCTCTCTCTCTCTCTCTCTCTTTCTCTCTCTCTCCATCTCCTCCTCTCCATTATCCGTGCCCATCTCCTCCTTTGCCCTCACTATATACCCACGTCCTGTGCCCCCCTTTTTCTCTCCACATAATCACATTCACCTGAATAGGAGGTTTGTCATTCTTTCCACCCCACAGTATTCCTTGGCAAATTGTAATTGGTATTTACCAGACTTCATTGATATCGTTGTGGGAACTTAGAATGAGGTTTTCACCCTAAGCTTTCCCCATGTACGCACAAAAAAGTATATTTCACGTATATTTAACTTGGGCAACGGCCTTGCCTTAATGGATACACGGGTTCCCGTGAGATCACCGATGTTAAGCGCTGTCGGGCGCAGTCGGCACTTTGATGGGTGACCATCCAGGCCGCTATGCGCTGTTGCCATTTTTCGGAGTGCAATCAGCCTCGTGATGCCAATTGAGGAGCTACTCGACCGATTAGTAGTCGCTTCGGTCAAGAACACCATCATAATGGCTTGGAAAGCGGTGTGCTGACCCCAAGCCCCTCCTATACGCATACTACATTGAGGATGACACGGCCGTCGGATGGTCTCGGTGGGCCGCTCGTGACCTGAAGTCGGATTGCTTATATATTTAACTCATTTCACTCGTATTTGTACACATATTTTAACTGTATTTCTAGCGAATGTCGCCCTGCTGTTTCACTTTCCGGCAGATCAACTTTGTGACATAATTTTGCAAGTATATCCGGTGGCATATGCAGCTACTGTCTGCGAAATATGTTGTGAATAGACCTAGTAGTAAAGAAGTAATAAATTAAACGGTCGTGCACGATACAATAGTTTTTCAGGCGTTTCGGTATCTACACTCAGTTACAATATTCCTTTCATATGTTCTTATAATACTAAACAACTTTACAAATATTCTTGAGGCATTCTATGGCTATGTCATATTTTGTTGGTGCATTCAGTTCCATATGTGATTACAGGCCGCACGGTGTACGGCGATGCAGACATGGACTGTGCGGCTGGCCCCTGTGGAGGTTAGAGTCCTCCCTCGGGCATGGGTGGGTGTGTTTGTCCTTGGGATAATTTAGGTTAAGTAGTGTGTAAGCTTAAGGACTGATGACCTTAGCAGTTAAGTCCCATAAGATTTCACACACGTTTGTATTTGTGATTACAGCCTATGAAACGTGTCAAGAATACAGTTAGTAGTATAGAAGTAATAAATTAAAACGTCATCCTTCATGCGGCAGTTATACTACATTAACAGTGAAAATGAAGTAAGCGATAAACTTTTTTGCTTTCATCATTATGTGCCGGTTGTCAGAGAGATAAAGTTTCGTAAAAGTTTGAAATTATGTCTAAAGCTTTTTGCACGACAATAAGTGCCCTCTTTCTCAAATACAGGATGACTAAATTATACGTATTCACGCGCCGTGGCCTACAGTGCGTTTTTCACCCTCCCCCCCTTTAATAGGTAGGTGGTTCTTACATCCACAGCGATTCTTTCCAGACCGTACATGATATGTGTACCATGTATTATTGATATCGGTCCAGTGGTTTAGGAGGCCATGTGGAACAGACATACATTTTATAACAATTTTGGTTTACTCGAACGGCATTTACAAAGACATCACATAATGAATTGACTACAATAATCTTACTTTTCTGCACTCAGTTACACTATTCCTTTCATATGTTCTTATAATACTAAACAACTTTACAAATATTCTTCAGGCATTCTATGGCTATGTCAGACAAACTGTGTTTCCCCTTCATTTTGCCTTTATCGCCATGCGTGTCACAAAGTACGAAGTTGTCCACTGACTAGATAGCTTCACATTCACTTTCAGGACTGTCTGATAGGGTCAATTTGTTCATCAATTTTTTAGACCTAACAAAACTGTTTCTGCCATGGTCCGAAGTTGACCACTATTTTTTCAGAAGGTTGAATCCATCGATCTTCTTGTTGTCGTCGTCCACCAAATCAAAGCTGTTCTGTCCACTTACAGTGCGTAGTTCTTCCCAAACTGTCTTCGGGTCGAAGTCTTGCGGTTCTTCGCTGATTTCCCATAAAGGTGTCCTGGATTTAAGTCTGATTGTAGGTAGTAGGTCTTGGTGTACAGGGAGTTCTGGGTTGCTTAGGATTTTCCTGTATGCTCTTGTGGTAACTGTAATCTCCTAATTTCAGGGGGTTATATGTTTGTTAGGACGGGAAGCCAAGCACATGGAGTGGTCCTGAGTGTTCCAGAGATTATCCGCATTGTCTCCTTTAGTTAGATGTCCACTTTAGCTAATTGTGCACTTTTCACCCAGACTGGCGAACATTACTCATCCACGCTACTGACAAGGGCTAGTCCTGGATTCCTCAATATGCTCGCTACACAACCGCACGTCATTCCAGTCAGTTTCGGCGAGATTGAAAAATGGTGAATGCTCGTGAACTGCCTCCACGACTGAAGGAACGCCGGGGATGCTGCTTGATGAATTCCAAAACTCCTCATCATCCTCTAGTGGATATTTTTTCTTGTCTAGCAACGTGTTCGAACATCCAGAAATCCTCGTGTGCCAAGCAACGTTCCAAACCCCCAAACTAACAGAAACTTGCATAATTTCATGGAGCTGTGTGAATATTATTAAGATACGCTGTAATTCTTTTTTTGATATTTGTGTTAACTTTCTATGGGACCAAACTGCTGAGGTCATCGCTCCCTAGGCTTACACACTACTTAATCTAACTTAAACTAACTTACGCTAAGGACAGTATACAGGCCCATGCCCGAGGGAGGACTCGAACCCGTGACGGGGTGGAGCCGCTCGATCTGCGGCAAGGTGCATAACACTGTAAACTACTAACAGTAAAAAATGTACATTTTTAAATATGTTCTTAGTTAATGGCAGCCTTACATTTCTTCTCAGCAGCTTTTTTGAAATCTGTTTTGTCTGCGTAATTTACTTGAAACAGTCAGCACTGTAAAATCAAATGAAAAATCAAATGAAAAAATATGCTCTGGAATGACTGGTAGGACATTTGACACAAGATATAAAGAACACAACAGGCCATTGAAATACGATATAAACTATTCATCATTTGCAGATCATCTAAAACAGGAATACCATAGGCCAAGCAATATTGAAAAAGGTATGTACAACATAAGAATTAGTAAAGACAGACAACTCCTCCCTTTTAAAAAAATTTCCACATACATGAAGCATTCACACAAAATAAACAACTGCTCAATGACCCAATGAATTGTGCAAACCAGACACTGTATAAAATAACTTGAAAAAAGGAAGAGCCTTTTCCATCCCTATTCCCCTCCGACCCAACTCGCCCCCCCCCCCCCCCCTTATTCCATTATTTCGTTGGAAATAGCATGTTAAGAGGGCTGAAATAGCGTGTTACGAGGGCTGAAACCTAATCAGGGTATGGTATATGTGGACGACATAATTCTTTTCTCAAAGGACGTGCAAGAACGTGTGCGCAGTTCGCGCGAAGTTTTCGGTCGTCTGAAAGCAGCGCGGTTAACTCTTCATATGGAAAAATGTCATTTTTTGTTGCAAGAAGTTCGTTATTTAGGTCATATTATAGGACAGGAGGGTGCCCACACGGATCCAAAACTTGTAGAGGCGGTAATAAATTTTCCGACACCTACAAAAATAAAAAAGAGTTGCAGTCTTATTTAGGACTCGCCAATTTTTACAGGAGGTATATTCCAAAATTTTCGGAAATTGCAAGGCCCCTCACGCAGTTGTTGAAGGAGGGAGCAAACTTTCACTGGTCAGCAGAATGCGAAGAGGGTTTTCAAAACTTAAAAAATTTGTTAACATATAGTCCGGTTTGGCTTTTCCAGATTTTAGTTAACAGTTTATATTATCTTGTGACTCTAGCAATTTTACTTTGGGTATTTTATTATCTCAGGAAATAGATGGGCAGGAACACCCAATAGCATATGCTTCCAGACAGCTAAACAATGCAGAAAAAATTACTCAACAACCAAGAAGGTGTTATTGGCATTAATTTTCGGAATAACCTATTTCCGGTGTTATTTGTATGGACGGCGTTTCAAGGTGATTACGGAACATGCAGCACTTAGGTGGTTGTTAGGGCTTGAAGACCCAACGAGTAGATTAACTAAGTGGGCTTTGCGTCTTAGTGAGTATGATTTTGAAGTGATTCATCGGCCGGGTAAATCGCATGGAAACGTAGATGGTCTGAGTCGTAATGTATGCGCCATGGAATGGACAGGAATAAATGAGAACGAATGGAAGGAGGCAAAAACTGCCGACGCAGATTGTCAACGATTCACCTCGCAGCGACAGTTCGTCGTGGAAGACGGGATATTGTACCGTAAAACTAGGAACGGTCCACGCATAGTTATACCAGAAATATTGCGAAGCAAAATTTTAAGGCAAGCACATGATTCGATGTTTCCTGGTCATTCATGTCGAAGAGCAATGGAAAGTAGCACAGAGTTATTGGTGGTCAACGCGTAGGCAAGATGTCGATCAGTACGTAAAGAATGGCATTCCTTGTGCTCAACGGGCGAAATTGAGTCATCATAAAATTTTGTTGCAACGACTATCGGAAGCGGATAGACCTCTCCAATTACTTGGCGTAGATGTCTTGGGACCGTTTGTGCAAACACCAGCGGATAATCGCTATGTTTTAACAATAATAGATCATTTTTCGCGCTATGTGTCTATGACGGCTATTCCGGACCAGCGAGCCGAAACAGTGGCTCACGCCATGTTACATCAATGGATATTGAAATTCGGAACACCTGAAACTATAATTACAGACCAAGGGTCAAACTCTATGTCCGATTTGATGAAACAGTTATGCAAGTTGTTGCATGTAAAGAAATTGAGAACGAGTGCGTTACACCCGCAGGCTAATGATAGGACCGAGAGAGTTCATCGTACAATAGCTAAGATGTTAAGTTATTATGTAAATTCGCAACACAATAATTGGGATACCCCATTGGCGTTTGTAACCTAGACATATAACTCAAAAGTGCATGAAAGTACAGGATTGTCTCCATATGAAGTACTGTTCGGTCAGAAGATGCCATCTCCATTTGAATTGCTCAAGACCCCACCAGGAACCGATATTTCGGCTGTTAAGGATTTATCCACAAAGTTGAAAACAAACTGGTGGCAGGTGAAAAAATTAACACTAAAGCGTTAGAGAGAGGACAAAGTTCACAACTAAAACGCGGCTTTACCCAATGGACAGTGGGTGATGATGACTAATCTGTAAGTGCCAAAAGGCAAAACGAAAAAATTTGTATCCCATTATCAAGGTCCTTTCCAGGTGGTCGAGATGACATCGCAGGTGAATGTCAAATTACAGCTTCCAACTCGCCTTACTATTGTGCATATGATCCGAATTAGGCCTTTCAAGGGGAATTTTGAGGAACTTCCTTTAATGTCTGCAGTAACTTCTAGTGGAGAGAAAGATGAATCTAAGAAAAAGAATAAGAAAGGAGTAGATAAACAAGAGAACCAAGTTACTTGTGGAAGCGATCGGACATGCTATTATGCTCTTAGGCCACGCGTAAAAAGGAAGAGCCAATGTGAGTTGTTTTTCTTTTGTTTCTCAGGAGGCGTGACGTTCTGGTAAGACCAGTAATTCCAGTGTCATAGGTTGCGCTGAAGAGGGAAGGTGCGGACTATCTCTCAGTATAGTTACTCTGTTTTGCTGTTGCAACTTAGCTGAAGCCTTGAAGATACGTCCCATATCAAGTGGTATTTAGTTCTTGCGACAAGCGGACGTAATTATGTCAGGACATCAATGGACCTTAAGGGTGGGCTGTAATATTTGGACGGTTGAAGACGAAATCTGTAAATTAGAGGATACATTTAATGATCTTAATTCCATGGTCGCTGATCAGTCAAGGAATGACACACAGGGGGAATATCAGCTACTACGATCAGCTTTTGCACGCTTACAAGCTCAGTTGCGGCAAACTGCAGGGTTAATCCCGCACGTCCGGAGGAAAATAGGATGGTTAGACGCAGGTGGCCGTATCCTAAAAACTGTTTTTGGGACCACTGACGCAGAAGATATTAAAAGTATTAATGAAAAACTACAGCAGGTACAGGACAATGTGAATAGCAACCAGGGAATGCTAGATCTTCACACAACCCAATTAGAGAGTTTGGAGAAAGATGTGGGACCACATTAAGGCCACAGCCAACACAACCAACCACGAGTTGCTTACTATCAAGTATCGGTTGGATAACAACGATTCACAGCTGATAATCGCTAAGCTGCTCCGTTTTCTTGCTGACAGTATTACGGAAGCATGCATAGAATCCACAGAACTACAGGAGGCTTTGTTGCACACAATGTGCGGGCACCTAACCCCGGTACTGTTACCTTCGGAACAACTTCAGGAAGGATTATGGAAAGTTCAATCAGAATTGCCCACATCCCTGGAGCTACTGACGACATTAACAGATGAACACTTATCTCTGTAATACAAAATGATCACTGTTGGCAGTACGCGGACGGCTACCCTGTTGAGAATTCATATCATAATACCATTAACATGTAAGGATTGTAAATTTGTATGTTATGCCTTGCATACGTATCCAGTGAAGTGGGAAATTTTGCAGAAATTCGTACAATTAACCGTACGGGAAATACTGTTAGTGGCACGTAACAGACAAGCTCATGCATTCCTCACTGCACAAGACTTGATGCGTTGTCGAACAGGTCCAGTTACCATCTGCCCCGCGAAATTGCTACACACTGTTCCCAAATCACGTGAGTATTCTCTATTCCGCTCTCAAGAACCAGTCGCGGAGTGCCCTAAGGAAATTATAGCAGGCACGGTGCAGTTCTTTCAGCAAGTGGGTCCACATTGGGTATTTTCAGTAATGGAAAACGCAGTCGTTATTTGCGTTTGTTACGAGCAAGGTAAGCAAGAGAGTACACAAAGAATGGAACTGCGGGGCAGGGACTGTTAATCAACGGCACACAGTGTGACATTTCAGGGCCAACTTTCCGTTTACCAGCCGTGATTACTTGAGCTACAATCATGAACATAACATGCACATTGATCTATGTACCCGACCTACCGGTGCAATTCGTCACGAAAGAAAATCTCACTCTTTTGAGTAGCACATTAGACCCGACTTTGCTCGCCTCTTTGGACCGGATGCTAGCAGCTCAGGATGGATGTATAACTATGGAACATCTTTTTAAACGAGTACATGAGTACCGTAATGAGTATAAGCAATGCTTACTAGTTATTGGATCATCAACCACCGCCACCTGTATTTTTATCTTTGTCGTAGGATTAGTGTACCATTGGCTCAAGAGGAAGGTAGCCCAAATCCTGCCCCTTCCAACCTTTAACCTAAGGGTCCAGACAAAATCACTGAACAGTTGTGAGGCACTGCAGCAGAACACTGAGTAATGTTTATTGACAAAGATTAGACTGAGGACAGAAGTGAATTAACACAGTGTAAATAGTGAATCAATCGCATTTTGTGGTGTTTGTGAAGTGAACTGTACTTGTTCTGACTTTTTGGTTGAATCCTGGGACGAATTCTTTGCGTACGAGGAAGGAATTATAGAGGACAAGGGGTTATTTTTAGGAAATATGGTGCGAAATTGTGATTTAGTACGTTTCAGTGAGCGATGCGTCAGCCTCAAGGCAGACGGCGGACGAAGGCTGGCTGGCGCGTTATGTGGGTGACACAGTTTTGCATCGAGCGTCGGTATGTGTGTACATGCGCGGCAGCCATCAACAGCTAGAATGCAGCATTAGCAGAATTACGCAGGCGAGGGCCGCGTGTGGCGCGGTTGTGTTAGTCAACTCATCGAGAACCTTCTAATAAACACGCCGCCGCGTAACAGGCGGATTCAGCAGCGGTCTGCACTATTTAAGGGCATCCGATGTGGGCATCGGCATTCGGTTCGACCGATTGGGCGTTCGGTCGCTGTCACATCGTCGTCATCAGTGACGCTGTCCCCGAGGACCGGCTGGCGGAGGGCATTGCCTGCTGCTCCACCGGCGACTCCCGGCGTCGTCACGAACTGCAGCATCTGCAGGAGGCCCGCTGGGCCGGGCCTCATGCTGCTAACCACCTACTGCCTGTGTAGCCACTGACCGAGCGCAGCATCGCATTCCCTGGGGCTGTGTGCATCACCATGTATCCACCACGACAGGAGCGGTGGGGCTGAGCTTCTGGAAAATGTTTTGGAAGAACCAACAATGAAGAGGAAGACTGCTAAAAACAGCCACCTTCTTCTACCTAGCCACGCCTTCAACCCCGACCACGTCACCCGCTCCGGTCATCCTATTACATGAGAGCAAAGTGTCACCAACTCGGTGCGCATCTACACACAGCCATCACAGTCCCTGTCTATACTACAGACCGTGGCAAACTACACTACACAGCCAAACAAAAAGACTATCGACATGCGCAACGGAAATATATTGTAGACACGAAGGAAAACGCAAGAACTGTGTGTAATAAATTAGATTAACATGCAGAGATTCAAAAAGTGAACTACCAAAGCACAAAGATGAGACTATATAATTCGTCCCTAATTAGGAACTTTTAATACACTCCTGGAAATTGAAATAAGAACACCGTGAATTCATTGTCCCAGGAAGGGGAAACTTTATTGACACATTCCTGGGGTCAGATACATCACATGATCACACTGACAGAACCACAGGCACATAGACACAGGCAACAGAGCATGCACAATGTCGGCATTAGTACAGTGCATATCCACCTTTCGCAGCAATGCAGGCTGCTATTCTCCCATGGAGACGATCGTAGAGATGCTGGATGTAGTCCTGTGGAACGGCTTGCCATGCCATTTCCACCTGGCGCCTCAGTTGGACCAGTGTTCGTGCTGGACGTGCAGACCGCGTGAGACGACGCTTCATCCAGTCCCAAACATGCTCAATGGGGGACAGATCCGGAGATCTTGCTGGCCAGGGTAGTTGACTTACACCTTCTAGAGCACGTTGGGTGGCACGGGATACATGCGGACGTGCATTGTCCTGTTGGAACAGCAAGTTCCCTTGCCGGTCTAGGAATGGTAGAACGATGGGTTCGATGACGGTTTGGATGTACCGTGCACTATTCAGTGTCCCCTCGACGATCACCAGTGGTGTACGGCCAGTGTAGGAGATCACTCCCCACACCATGATGCCGGGTGTTGGCCCTGTGTGCCTCGGTCGTATGCAGTCCTGATTGTGGCGCTCACCTGCACAGCGCCAAACACGCATACGACCATCATTGGCACCAAGGCAGAAGCGACTCTCATCGCTGAAGACGACACGTCTCCATTCGTCCCTCCATTCACGCCTGTCGCGACACCACTGGAGGCGAGCTGCACGATGTTGGGGCGTGAGCGGAAGACGGCCTAACGGTGTGCGGGACCGTAGCCCAGCTTCATGGAGACGGTTGCGAATGGTCCTCGCCGATACCCCAGGAGCAACAGTGTCCCTAATTTGCCCAAGTGGCGGTGCGGTCCCCTACGGCACTGCGTAGGATCCTACGGTCTTGGCGTGCATCCGTGCGTCGCTGCGGTCCGGTCCCAGGTCGACGGGCACGTGCACCTTCCGCCGACCACTGGCGACAACATCGATGTACTGTGGAGACCTCACGCCCCACGTGTTGAGCAATTCGGCGGTACGTCCACCCGGCCTCCCGCATGCCCACTATACGCCCTCGCTCAAAGTCCGTCAACTGCACATACGGTTCACGTCCACGCTGTCGCGGCATGCTACCAGTGTTAAAGACTGCGATGGAGCTCCGTATGCCACGGCAAACTGGCTGACACTGACGGCGGCGGTGCACAAATGCTGCGCAGCTAGCGCCATTCGACGGCCAACACCGCGGTTCCTGGTGTGTCCGCTGTGCCGTGCGTGTGATCATTGCTTGTACAGCCCTCTCGCAGTGTCCGGAGCAAGTATGGTGGGTCTGACACACCGGTGTCAATGTGTTCTTTTTTCCATTTCCAGGAGTGTATATCACAAGGAACGGCCTTGCCGCATTGGATACACAGGTTCCTGACAGATCACCGAAGTTAAGCGCTGTCGGGCATGGCTGGCACTTTGATGGGTGACCATCCAGACTACGCGCTGTTGCCATGTTTTGGATTGCACACAACCTCGTGATATCAATTGAAGAGCTACTCGACCGAATAGTAGCGCCTCCGGTCAAAGAAAACCATCAAAACGACTGGGAGAGCGGTGTGCTGACCACACGCCCCTCCTATCCACATCCTCAGCTGAGGATGACACTGCAGTCGGACGGTGGCGATGGGCCACTTTTGCCCTGAAGACAGAGTCCTTTAATATAACACCGAATTGGTGTACTTTCCGACGCAGGCGAAACCCCAGAACTGTGTCTTATTAAATATTAAATAAATACGCAGAAACTCAAGAAACTAAACTACCAAAACACACAGATGAAACTATACAATTCGCTCCTGGTTAGGAACTCGTCAAAAAATCATAAAATCGGTTACTTCCCTGTGGCTGCTTCTGTCTCGGCCGGCTGCTGATGACTCACTCTACGAAACGTTCCTCTATTGTGCGCAGTACACAATTCTGTAAAATATATTCACATCCTCTCAAATTTAGCGTTTTCTTAATGGCGATGAAGGGAATAGTGCCTAACGACGAAAAACACCCCTATTCCATAACACCACCTCCTCCGTACTTCACCGTTGGCGCTAGAAATACTGCCACGCAGGATTAGCCGAGCGGTCTAGGTGCTGGAGTCATGGACTGTGCGGCTGATCCCGGCGGAGGTTCGAGTCCTCCCTCGGGCATGGGTGTGTGTGTTTGTCCTTAGGATAATTTAGGTTAAGTAGTGTGCAAGCTTGGGGACTGATGACCTCAGCAGTTGAGTCCCGTAAGATTTCACGAACATTTGAACATTTTTTGAACACTGCACATACTGACATGGTAAGGTTCTCCAGGAATTCGCTTACACCAACCGCTTCCATAGGTTCGCCACAGGGTGTAGAGCGAATTCTTACTCCAAGCCACTCGTCACCAGTAACACACAGTCCAGTTATGACGCACTGCACACCACCTCAAGCGACGCTTACCACTGATTATGGAAATATGTGGCTTATGAGGAGCTGTTCGCCCATTGTACTCTATTTTTTGTAGCCCCCTGCTCACGGGCATTGTGCTAGCTGCAGTGGTGGTAGCGCTTTGAAACTCACGGGTAATTCCTTCCGCTGATGTGATGCAATTACCTACAGTCTCCCCCCGCAATTATCGGCTACCCCTGTGTATCGGTACATGAGGTCTGTCTGGTCTTGGTTTAGCTGAAGTTGTTCCTTTGCATTTCCACTTCAAAATGGCATCACCACCAGTTGCTACTGGCAGCGTTTGGAAGGGTTGAAACGTCCCTCCTGGATTTCTCATTTAGGTGACATTTGTAAGTAGGCTGTTCAGATTTTTATGTTGGTAACGCCACGTAGACCTCTGTATGAAAATCACTGACTATGCTGTGTGCAGTCTGTGGCTGGTTGGACTCATTGCTGGAACATTCGCTTGTGTAGTGTTGGGCAGTTGGATGTGAACAGGTGGATGGCATGAACTGATAGATATATATGAAGAGTTTTGAACATTATTAAGGAAAATACATTGTTTCTTCTCTATCAAAATCTTTCATTTGCCAACTATGCCTGTCAGTAGTTTGTGCCTTCAGTAGTTAGAATCTTTTATTTAGCTGGCAGTATTGGCGCTCGCTGTATTTCAGTAGTTCGAGTAACGAAGATTTTTGTGAGGTAAGTGATTCATGAAAGGTATAGGTTATTGTTAGTCCGGGCCATTCTTTTGTAGGGTTTATTGAAAGTCAGATTGCGTTGCGCTAAAAATATTGTGTGTCAGTTTAGTGATGGTCAGAATAATTAAAGAGAAAATTGTTGAGTGCCTTGACTTTTGCTCAGCTGTTCGAAAATCAAATAACGCAGAAGTTTACCAGCACAGTCATTCATAAATTTTCTAAGGGGACGTTACACATTCTGTGATTAGTGCACGTTCGAAGGTACTGAGCTCCACTGTCCATTCTGCTGGCACTGCTTCTCTGCTGACAGCACAATATTTTTAGTTAATGGCCCAGCGGACAGGCTCAATATGCGAATCTGGAGAACGCTGTCGTGCAACACAATCGAGACGCACCGAAAGTTGAAGTGTTCTGCGCAGCCTCACAATTTAACGTTTAAGGTCTCTTTTCTTCTTTGATAAAACTGTTACAGAACATACCGGAAAGCTAGCTCATGCCACAGGTGGAGACCGACGGCCTGGATTTCATGTACCAACGGGATAGTGCTTCACCCAACGTGTGTAATGACGTTCGTGAATCTTAAACAGGAAATTGAGAAACCTTTGGATCGTTCATGGTGGAGCTGATGATCAGCAAGTCATGTCATGGCCTCAGTGGTCTGCCGACCTAACCCAATCTCGTTATTGTGGGCAGGACTGTATGAAAGATCGAGTATTTACGCCTCCACTACCAACAAAACGCATCTGAACAACAAGTTCGTATCAATAGTGCTTTTGAACAGATTGACAGGGACATGTTGCACCGAATGTGAAAAGAACAAGCGTGATTATCGACTTCTTGACGTATATCTGCAAACTTTTTGCGTTTTTTGTTTTTGTGTCTAAAGCCTTGTGACAGAATGTCAAATAATATAGTTACAGGAAGTCTGTAAAATCGGTTCAGTTACCTACACTACTGGCCATTAAAATTGCTACACCACGAAGATGACGTGCTACAGAGGCGAAACTTAACCGACAGGAAGAAGATGCTGTGATATGCAAATGATTACCTTTTCAGAGCATTCACACAAGGTTGGTGCGGTTGGCGCCACCTACAACGTGCTGACATGAGGAAGGTTTCCAACCGATTTCTCGTACACAAGCAGCAGTTGACCGGCATTGTCTGGTGAAACGTTGTTGTGATGCCTCGTGTAAGGAGGAGAAATGCGTACCATCACGTTTCCGACTTTGATAAAGGTCGGATTGTAGCCAATCGCGATTGCGGTTTATCGTATCGCGACATTGCTGCTCGCGTTGGTCGAGATCCAATGACTGTGAGCAGAATATGGAATCGGTGGGTTCAGGAGGGTAATACGGAACGCCGTGCTGGATCGCAACGGCCTCGTATCACTAGCAGTCGAGATGACAGGCATCTTATCCGCATGGCTGTAAGGGATCGTGCAGCCACGTCTCGATCCCTGAGTCAACAGATGGGGACGTTTGCAAGACAACAACCATCTGCACGAACAGTTCGTCGACATTTGCAGCAGCATGGACTATCAGCTCGGAGACCATGGCTGCGGTTACCCTCGACGCTGCATCACAGACAGGAGCGCCTGCGATGGTGTATTCAACGACGAACCTCGATGCACGAATGGCAAAACGTCATTTTTTCGGATGACTCCTGGTTCTGTTTACAGCATCATGATGGTCGCATCGGTGTTTGGCGACATCGCGGTGAACGCACATTGGACTCATGTATTCGTCATCGCCATACTGGCGTATCACCCGGCGTGGTGGTATGGGGTGCCATTGGTTCCACGTCTCGGTCACCTCTTGTTCGCATTGACGGCTCTTTGAACAGTGGACGTTACATTTCAGATGTGTTACGACCCGTGGGTCTACCCTTCATTCGATCACTGCGAAACCCCACATTTCAGCAAGATAATGCACTACCGCATGTTGCAGGTCCTGTACGGGCCTTTCTGGATACAGAAAATGTTCGACTGCTGCCCT
Organism: Schistocerca cancellata; assembly: GCF_023864275.1. NCBI lineage: Eukaryota > Metazoa > Arthropoda > Insecta > Orthoptera > Acrididae > Schistocerca > Schistocerca cancellata. The sequence continues at coordinate 815,220,399 of NC_064627.1, read as the reverse complement.
GACCAGCACATTCTCCAGATCTATCACCAACTGAAAACGTCTGGTGAATGGTGGGCGAGGAACTGGCTCGTCACGATACGCCAGTCACTACACTAGATGCACTGTGGTATCGCGTTGAAGCTGCATGGGCAGCTGTACCTGTACACGCCATCCAAGCTCTGTTTGACTGAATGCCCAGGCGCATCAAGGCCGTTATTACGGCCAGAGGTGGTTGTTCTGGGTACTGATTTTTCAGGATCTATGCATCCAAATTGTGTGAAAATGTTATCACATGTCAGTTCTAGTATAATATATTTGTCCAATGAATACCCGTTTATCATCTGTATTTCTTCTTTGTGTAGCAATTTTAATCGCCAGTAGTGTATAACAACCCGCCAATAACAGTTTAGATATGAGGAGTAAGATTATAACTTTATTCTTCCTCGTCATGCCCCAACAAATCCCAACACATGCGCTCAGTCGACACCTGCCGTCTCCATGTCCATAAACATGGCACTCTTGGTAGGCTGCCGCAGGGTTTCTGCAAGATGCGACAAGGGCGACGCAGGGGCCAGTGGGCAGCATTAAGCCCCGACGCCAGCGGGCGGTCTGCTCCCGCAGCTGCAGGTGTCGGCAGTAAACACCCCCGCCCAGGGGACCTCTGCGGAGAGCTGAGGAGGAGTTCATAAATATGTAGCGCCGCTGGCCGCTGGCCGCTGGCCGCTGGCCGCTGCCGGTGGCCGCGTCGCCGCCGCCGTCTCGAGCCTTTGTGTGTGGGCGCCCCGACCACTGGCCACGGCTGTCGCCAGCCCGCCGCTATTTACGGCACCTGCGTAGGCCGCGAGGCCACTCTTGTCCGCTGCCCGTTTCCCAGAGACGCGCGAGCGCTGCTAGCACAAGCGAACAGTAAGTCACAAAGATCGCTGTAAAGGTTGCAAAAGGGAAGACCCGCATTCACTGACGTACCGTAGGAGCTACACAGGATGAGACTACCACTTGCTGCCCTTCCGGTGTGGTAAGTGCTCCAGAAGACCCAGCACAATGCGTCGCCTAGTATCATCAAACTTCGTAGCATGCACACTGAGTGCTTCAAATGGCTCTAAGCACTATGGGACTTAACAACTGAGGTCATCAATCCCCTAGATTTAGAACTACTTAAACCTAACGAAGCTAAAGACATCACACACATCCACGCCCGAGGCCGGATTCGAACCTGCAACCGTAGTAGCATCGCGGTTCCGGACTGAAGAGTCTAGAACCGCTCGGCCACAGCGGCCGGCGCACACTGAGCGCCTGCTAGTCGTTTTCAAAAAAGGAAGGAGAGTTGGAAGTCATTGGCGATAAGCCACAAGCTACGGCAATATCAACTTGGAAAAGGCAGTTCACTGCTTTCTTGTTCCATGAAACCTCCCGACAGTCACCGTAATCAGCTTAGGGAAGCTATGGATAACCTAAATCTGGACGGCCAGATGGGAATTTGTGCTGCCAAATTTGATGTTAATGAGGCAACCACGTCACCACTCCGCTTCGTTCGTCATCTACATCTGGATGATTGCTCTGCAGTTTTCACTTCTTGGCAGACGGTGGACTATTTCTCTACCGAATTGTCGGAAAGTGATGATCGGAGGGATAACTGTGTTAAAAATATAGATTTACCAGTCAGTGAATGCTGGGCCCGTTTTGAGCGGACCAGAGGTGAGATCCTTCCTACACGTCGGTCAGGGGGCCTGAAGGTGGCGTAATGTGGTTGCTCAAAATAACAACTGGAAATTCAGACGGCTGAAGATGATTTGACAGGGCACTTCGTGCTGAACAGCCGATTTCCGCAACCGTCTTTATAAAGATGGACTTACAGAGACTTTTGCTCTACCGTACCGCTTCTAGTATACTTTTTGTAAACGTAAATACACTCCAAAAGAAAAAGAACGACGGATCACGAAGAAATTATCCAAACTAGACGGGGATCGGCAAATGTGATTTACTTGTACACACAAACAAATGATTACAATTTCAGAAAGATCGGATGATTTATTCAAGAGAAATGACTTCACAAACAGAGCAAGCCAATAACACATTGCTCCACATTTGGCCCTTATACAAGCGCTTATCCGGCTTGGCACTGATTGAGAGCTTTTGGCAGTCCTCCTGGAGGATATCGTGCCAGATCCCGTCCAACTGGTGCATTAGATCGTTAAAATCCCGAGCTGCTTGGAGGGCCCTGCCCATAACGCTCCAAACGTGCTCAACACCAAGACAAGTAGTAGAAACTCCCCCCGTGTGTGCGCGGGTATTATCTTGTTGAAATGTAAGTCCGTGATGGCTTACCTCGAAGGGTAACACAACGGGACGCAGAATATCGTCGACGTACTAATGTGCTGTAAGGATACCGCGGATGACAACTAAAGAGGTCGTGATATGAAAAGAAAGGGCACTCCGGACAATCACTCGTGGTTGTCGGCTGTATGGCGGTTCGCAAGCACGTTGGTATCATAGTGCTGTGCCGAGTGCATCCATACACATACGAACTACGTAAATTTCAGTTTTATTAACTATCTCTAATGCGTAATTTTTATGATGTTTGATTCCTAAAATTTGATTTATGAATTCAAAGAAATGTCTTTATAATTGTATTGAAGGTTGTGAATATGCCAAATGTTAACGTTTTGAACATTTGACTACGCGATTTTATAATGTTTTCTGGACCATTCCGCCTGAAAATTCTACGTGGTTTACACGAAAACTGCATTAGATGGATGTCGTCCTGAATTTAAAACTATTGAAGTGTTCAAAAATGGTTCAAATGGCTCTGAGCACTATGGGACTTAACTACTGAGGTCATCAGTCCCCTAGAACTTAGAACTACTTAAACCTAACTAACCTAAGGACATCACACACATCCATGCCCGAGGCAGGATTCGAACCTGCGACCGTAGCGGTCACGCGGTTCCAAACTGACGCGCTTAGAACCGCACGGCCACACCGGCAGGCCTATTGAAGTGTCGGAAGACAAACGTGTATACGGAAAATTTTAGTTTGTACGGAACAGTAACTTTTCACAAGGTATAAAATGATGAACTTTGTATTATGTTACTTCAAATGATGTTAAATAAACATAAATACAGTATGTGTGACAGAAAGAAACATTATCCTAAATATACAGCAACAAATGGAATTACAGTGTAATGTGTTCTTCACTCGAACCATGTACTAAATACTCCTATAAGTATTTGGGGTCCTGTATTTCATTCATCAACTGTGCCAATATACCAGTTGCATGAGGGAGGTCATTTCACTCCGTAGGCTGTTTTATTTTGAAATAATAACTTTACTTCGTGGTATAGTTATTAGCGTCTTTGGGCATTTTCAAGCCAATAGGTCAATCATGATTGATTATTTCTAAATAAAACAGCCCACGCAGGAAAATGATTTCTCTCAAGAAATTCAGGGGGTTGTACTGAGAACCGTTAGATCTTATACCCTGGAATAGCAAGTGGGTAAAATTCACACCTAAATACTTCCACGGTTAATTTTTTTTTTTTTTTTTTTTTTTTTTTTTGTTTAGGTGAGAGTCAACATAATGTTGTTATTCGTAAGAGACAGTTGCTGACTAAAATTTCGTGGAGAGGTCTCGCAGGAATGAAAAACATCTGAGGGCAGATTTTGAGTCGTGCTTGGATAGCTGAATCGGTAGAGAACTTGTCTGTGAAACGCTAAGGTCCCAAGATCGAGTCCCCGTCCGGCACGCAGTTTCATTGCTCCAAGAAGTTTCAAGGGCTGTCTGTTTGCAAGGGCAGAACTCTGAATGTCTGTGAAACCAGACTATGCTGCTGGGTAACATTCGGTACCGCTTTGCTCCACCGTGTGCAGTGTAACGTACTTGGATCCTTTTATGACTCTTATCTACAATCAGCTAATCTGCTGTTGCGGCTGTGACCTGTCCCAGTCATCGACAACGGCTCTCTTGAGGTCGTCCAGTGTGTGATGGGAGTCTATGCAACGACGAATTGCATGTTTCAACTGGTTATAAACATCATTAGTACGACTCATGTGATTAGATACCACTAGCTGTCCCACTCTGTTGATGCCAGCTACCTGGTGAATGGTGTTCAAGCAGTGGGCACGGTTTGCTCGTGCGTTATCGTCTTCAGGGAAATAGCCGAAATGTTTGACTGTAGTGATGCACAGTAGGCTGGAAGATTCTGTCCCGATACTGCACACCCTTAAAATTAACCTTGATGGCAATGACAGGTGCCTGACATTCACACGTGCACGGGACCAAAACATGACTGACCGACCTCCCTGCTCTGAACCCCTCAGATTGGATGACTGAGACATCGTCCTAACGACCTTGCCACCTCCACATTGCCCTAGGATGATAATAAGCCGTCATATTGCATTCCGAGTGTTCTGTTGCCCACCTCCTTGACGACAATGATTTTATTTGGCGGGGGGGGGGGGGGGAGGAGGGGGGAAGGAGTGATACGGGTGGGAGCGTAGGGGAGAGGTGGTTACAAATGTTCATAATGGACGCTTGTAGGCCAAATTAATCACGTGCAGACGATTGCTATCTGTATGAGTCTGTCCTATCAGCTGCTTGGAAATGGGAGCGCGCTGTGTCGTCTCGTAGTACCTACGATACATAATTTCTAGGTAGTGGTGGCGAGCAGGTATTCGGCTGCGGGCGACTATCACAGGACAAATCTTGAAAGTTTTATATCATGATAGCCTTCGAATGTTCAAATGATATGGCTCTGGCGTACTCCAGTTTGTTGGGCAACTTTGTAGTGCTGACACCCTTCTTGCCATACCGTGGCAGTGCACGCACGTTCTAAGACTGAGATAATTACTGAAAGCATCTCGAGAAGCTGAATACTATACCCAAGTGTCATTATCCCGGTCACGAGTGGTGACACAGCACGGTCTACTGAGCTGCCCTGAAAATGCAGCTTTACTTTTGCCTCTATTACACAGATGACTGTATATACTGATGTCCTAAAATAAAATGAATATCGAGAAAGCGATTTCCACATTTATTTAAAAAAAAGCTACCCAACTCACGACATAAATGTAAACCAATTTTGAACAGATACAAAAAATTAAGGAGGAGAGGAAGGGGGCATATAATTTTTTGTAGAACTGAGTGGCTTTTACTATACACTGGGCAACAAAATTAAAGGATAACTTCTTTGAAGTCCCTTGATTGTCTCTTGTTGTTATGGGTAAGTTTGAAATTTGGCTCAAAGGTGGCTGCGAGCTTCCTCTATAACGATGCAAAAGCGTGGCACCCCGACACATCACTCTTGATCTCGGCGACGCCTCAAACAGAAAAGTGTCCACATATGCGAAAAAAATACCAGAGCTCAAAAGCTCAGAGCTTACTCACATTTGATCCCTTCTTTTGACCCCTCTGCGACGGAGGTCAGAGCAGAGAGTCCCATCGTTGAAGTCATGCGGTTTTCTTATGGGTGGCCGAGGAAGCATTTCAGACTCTCCGCCGTTCAGCATCGGCACAAAAAGACATCAGCAGGTAGTATAAGGCACGTCAATGAAACCATCCCTTCTCTTGGGTCGTAAATTCCCACACATTTCTCAGCTGAATACGATTGTTCCCAGTGATGAGTAACAGGACGAATTTCTTGACAATCTTTGACGCTGCTGACCTTCCCCCGAACGATTCAACCCCTCTCTAAGGACTCGTGGACCTGCAACCCCACTGAATGGGATCGCACCTCTATGGAGTGCGGCAAGAGCACCGTTTTCGTCGTGGTGTACAGTTGGGACGACTAGGAACCATTTAAAACCATTCGACGAAATTTGAAAGTGATGTGAAGCAACAAAGGGTTGTTATGCTTTTTCAGATCTCTATTTCAGTCTCCCTGTGGCGTGATCACTTGTGGTTGCGACTTTGACACATGCGTCAATAAAACGGCAAAGGGTTCCTCTGCAAGCTTCCAGTTCGGCAACCCTCTCGGTGCCACCGGCGCACCTTAGTTGATCACATTACAAATGTACCTGCGCAGAGACTTCCACACCTATCCAGTTAAAGTGCACACCATTGCTGCTCTAGCGCCTGCTTGCCAGGCACGCGGAATATAAGGAGTGTCGAAGGGGTTGCCTGCAATCAGGTGCTAGAGCATCAGCGGAACACCCAAGGAACCCCTTGGGTGCGTGATCGCAAAAAGCTAATGATATTTACGACACTCGGCGCCTTTACCACGAAACTATAATATTGGCTGCTAACGGCAGCAGGGAGCGAGACTGGAGATATCCTGTGGTGAGCACAGCATGAGGCTATGGTGAATAGTTCTACTGCTTAGTCAACGAGTAACCCACAACAGTTTTACAGTGCCAGTGGTGTTGATACAAAGCAGAACAATGATGAAGATATACAAAGCAAACATTGCATTATATCCACAACAACAGTAGCCGAAGCTGATATTTCGTAAGAAGGGAACCCAGGGAATTTCGCAAAGAGAGAAAGAAGTGGCAGATGAAATATCATATTTTCCGAAAGATGAATCAGTGGAATTTATGATGTCGTATACTCTCGGATTTGTCGACAATGTACGTGAGGAGTGATACTGAAAGAGGTGTCGAGCCATGGGTTCGTACAGGGAACCACAAATCCCGTCTCCAGCGAAACCTACTGAAGAACAGTCGTCGTCCAAGGGGCGGCTACTAAATATAATTACGCACGTGAAAGATCACCCACAGTGTAGTAAAAAAACTGTTATAAACAGATTTTGTTGAGCTCGCAGGAATGTGACCGTGTAGTGCGTAAGAAAAACTATGGATATTCAGGGGAGGAAAAGACATACTTGTTACAGAAACTGGTGTTTGCTGGTTTCAAGGACGCTAGATACAATTTACGGGACGTGCGTGATAGTGACGTACTACGTTATGCGTATCGAAATGCACGCGAGATATATTACAGGGATTTTAAGGGAAATTGTGGATGGTTGCATAACTTTAGACAGTGCTCCAGAATTCGAAGACGTAAGATAAGGCAATTTAAAACAAAACGTCAACTTCGCGATCCACAGAAAACTGTAGAATCGTCCCGAAAATTTGTTGGTGAGGTAAACAACATTTCGCATCGTTCAGTACCGAATCTGATGTCATCTCTGACCAACCGGAATTTGTAGAGGAAACGCTTATGAAAGGAAACCTGGAAATTAGAGGTACTAAGGAGTTGTATTAATATCAACTAACATTAGCACCATGAAGCATTCGTATACAATTACAAAAATTGTTAACCTGGATGACAAATTGGTTAAAAGGTTATTTTTTGTGCTACGAGAAGTCTGAAGTGCTCTGCCCCCTACGATTCTTTCTCGTTAGCATGATGTTGCAAAGGCAGTATGGATCTTTATGTCACAGCAAGTAACAGAGGGAAAATGGTCGTAAGAGAACTACACCTATGGTATGAGCATTGCTTTTGGCCAATAACTGGTCAAAATAACGTGTTTGCTTGATTCCTGGTCTTCGTATAAAAATCATACCTCTGTAGAGCAAACTATCTCTCCTGAAAAGTGTGTGACATTGCAATTGATATCACCTGGAACCACTGGACAAATTCATCCTCTGGATCTTTTTTTTTTCCACCGACTCTATAAAACATATTATCGCACTAACTGCAGCTACGCGTTAAAAGATAGGTAGTTTCACGATAAGCTCCACGACACTGTTCAGCATTCGTTTGTATGCCATCAGATTCCACCATTTCTCATCACCCCGTTACACCAATATGATTCTATATGCATTTCTTATGAGTGGATACCTAGCTGAATATCCTGCATGGTTTGTAATTACCAAGATGTCGCCTTCGATCTTGTTGGCGAGAAACTTTGTGATCATTGTAGTGCGCCATTTTTTATTTGGTGCTTATGGCACAAGTTAATGGTTTGTTTTGAACATTTCTTGATTGTCGACGACGTCCATTTTGTGAAGTGTAAGACATACATCCCATAGAAGGTTGATCTCAGTACCCCCTGGACATTCATTCCCGTCGCCTTCCTGATGCACAATATATGTCATTAGCACATAATATTTTTCCTGTCATACTCGTAATCGTTTACAAAACACTATGAAATGAGCCTCACTAAAAACCGAACTCACGAGCTCGCATGAAAGGGGTTGCTTGTTAGCTGAATGGATGTCGAAGTCTCTGTACAGGTACATTTTTAATGTGTTCAGCCAAGGTTTGGGGTTAAACAAAGTTGTTTTTGAAATGGGGGTATTAGAGCTACCCTTTGCCACTTTATTCACGCACTTGTCAATGTTGTATCCTCCTGTGATCATGCCACAGAAGGGCGGGAAACAGGAGCGCTGAAAAGCGTAAATACCCTTTGCTGTCTAGGATTACATTCGAATTTCATTGAATGCTTTTGAACAATTCCAAGTGGTTCCACCCTGTATATCAGAGCGACAATTGCAATCGCGCTACGCTCCAAACGGGTCAGATTTCTTTCGATGTGTTTTCCCCAAGGAAAGGGGTGATTTTTTTGAGGCCCTTTATACCAACCCTGCCGGGTCTTGTCGTGCCGATTCTGCGCGGTGGTGTGTTTGAAATGTTTTCCTCGGTCACTCATAACAAACCACGTAATTTCAACGCTGGGCCACCATCCGAAAGGCGTCAAGAGAATGGGTCATATAAGGATAAGAGGGGGTGTGACGACCTTCCCATCGTGTTACACGTTCACGATGGCGTTGGGCGGAATTCTGGTGAAATACGGTGCTAATGTGACATCATTAACCCACCTTACACCCCACCCTCTGGCCCTTTTGTCGCATGTGTCGTCACCTTGCTGTTTGAGGCGTCACCGAGCCCAAGTGCGACGTCGCAGAGTGCCGCGCTTTTGTACCATTACAGAGGACAGTTGTAGGCACCATTGTGGCAAATTTCAAACCTATACTTCACAATGAGAGACGATAATGGGGTTTTAAAAAAGTTATTCTTTAATTGTGTTGTGCAATGTAGTTCGAAAACGGCAAACGAAAAGGCAGATCAGAAAACGAGAGCAGTGAATGTTTTACTGCACTGCGAAGAACAAGCACAGTAAGACTTACGATAAGTCATCAAACTTCCTGTCAGATTAAAACTGTGTGCCAGACCGAGACTCGAACTCGGTATTTTGTCTTTTGCCGGCAAGTTCTTTGCCGATTTTTTTTAGTCTCATTTTATTCGTATTTTTTGTTTGGCCGGGGCAGACATCCTATGGCACTTTTTGAAATTCATTGTTGATACATTAACTCAGCTTTTTTTATTACAGAGGGCAGCTAACCCTCTGAACGAACACGCTGAGCTGTAGTGCCGGCGACTGAGCTACCCAAGCATGACTCACGACCCGTCCTCACAGTTTCAATTCTGCCAGTATCTCGTCTCCTACTCTCCAAACTTCGCAGAAGCTCTTCTGCGAACCTAGCAGAGGTAGTACCCCATTCAGGTAAGTCATCAGTCTGCGACACAGGGCCGCCCAGTTCTGACGCTTTCCATGTGTAATTGTTTACTTTTGTGGGGTAATGGGATCAGTTTTATCACAACAGTCACTTTATTCTACGCTCCTTAGACTGTAGTATTGGAAAGTTAGGCATCATAAACCTGTCGAGAGTGGTTTCGTCATATCAACTAATCCAGAAAGGGGTGGAAACATTGATAAACGGACAAACGATTTGTACTACACTGGTCCGGTGGATTGGTTGAGTTTAGTAAAAAAAAACCGATCAAGTACAAGTAGGACTCGAGGTTCGAGGGTTTTGAAACTTATGTTATTTATGAAATAATAATTTATCCGCAAAATCGTCAATCAGGGAGACACGTGGAAAATATTGAGAAAAAGAAGGGAGAGGATAACAGATGTATCAAGATATCAAGAAATAACATCCATAGTACATAAAGGAGGTGCAGAGGGTAAAAACTGTGGTGGAAGACAGATTGGAATATATGGAGACCATTGGCTGCAAGTGCTCCTCTGAGTTTAAGAGGTTTGCCGCTGGGGAGGAATTCGCGGCGGGCCACATCAGAGCAGTCATGAGGGGCAGGGGTGGGCGTTTTTAACGTCCCGTCGTCGACATCGAGCTCTATAGAGACGGAGCACAAGCACGGATTCAGGAAGTACGGGGTGGTAAATTGGCCGTGTCCTTTCAATGGAACAATTCCAGCATTTGCCTGTAGAGATTTAGGAAAATCACGGAAAACGTAAATAAGAATGTCTGGGCACGTGTCTGAACCTTCGTCCTCCCGACTGGGAGAACCACCTTACTCGGTAAATCAATCGCAAGACTGATAAAAATAAATTTTTGTGAGATGCTTTATAACGTGTCGCCGTCAATTTTTCTGCATCCCCTTCCAGTCACGGAAGCTGCGGGAGACAAACGACAGGCGGTAAGGTTCTATATGAACTCAGATCCTCCTAATATTCTCTTAATGGTCTTCCAGCGAGACTTATCTAGAAGGAAGCAATATGTTCCTTGACTCTTCTACGAACGTGCTCTCTCGGAATTGAAAGGTAAACCATATTGTTTGGCCGGCCGGTGTGGCCGAGCGGGTCTAGGCGCTACGGTCTGGAACCGCGCGACCGCTACGGTCGCAGGTTTGAATGCTGCCTCGGGAATGGATGTGTGTGATGTCCTTAGGGTAGTTAGGTTTAAGTAGTTCTAAGTTCTAGGGGACTGATGACCTGAGATGTTAAGTCCCATAGTGCTCAGAGACATTTTGAACCATATCGTTTTGCCCCACACCTCTCAGGGAACGTCTACCACTGGAACTGAATGACAACCTCCTTGATGCTTTCGTGCTTCCTAAATAAACATATGATTAAACGGGCTGCTCTTCTTTTGATATCTTCTATTTCTTCTATCAATCCTATCTGGGGATGGTCCCAGATAGATAAATGATTAACCGATCAAACAAGACTTTCGAAGGCTACCTGCTCCTTGGATGTGCTCAACATTCCGAGGATCGCAGTCTCACAAGAGTTTTCCGTTTTATGTTATCGTTCGATTATACCGCCCCTAAGAACAATAATTATAACTTAATGAATAAGAGTGTTTCTAATTACTGTTCGGCAGCTGTGTAATCAAAGAACATTGCTTCTTTTCACTTATTTGTTAGCAAGAATTTACATTAGTTCGTGATGAGGGTCATCAGCCAGTTCTACCACCAAGCGTCGAGCCTCTGGCGGTCCTCCTGCCATTCGCTACGGTCTGTAGGGCGACACATTCTGCATACACGAAAGAATTATTATCGATTAGCTTCGTGAAATCTTCCGACGTTATTAGCTAGGTCATTTATACGTGGCGAGTCACATTAATGTAACCACCTCTCAAAAACTCGAATAATCTAATTTTGCAACGCTGACCGCCACGAGACGTGCAGGAAAAGAGTGAGTGAGGCTCTGGAAGGTACCGACATGGATTTGGAGCCAAGTCGACTCCTGTTCCGTGGCCAGTACCGCTACGTTTCTCGGTTGAGCATCCATGGCGAGTTCAGCCCAACTGAGGTGGTCCCACAGATTATCGACTGAGCTTAGAAACGGGAAGTTTGGTGGTCAGGGAAGGACGATAAACTTTTCATGGTACTCTTCGAATTACGCACGTACACTGAGAGCTGTCTGACACGTTGCGTTATTCTGCTGGTTGATGCCATCGATCCGAGGAAAAAGAAACTGCATAGAGGGATAGACATGATCTCCAAGGATAGAGGCAAACTTTTAATGATCCATTGCGTCTTCCAAAACGACAATGTCATCCCAGGCACAACGCGAAAACAACTGTCAGATCACAACGCTCCCTGCTTCGGCCAACGATTGTTGCAGGGTGTTTGCTTTCAGACATTTCACGCCGTACACGCCAACGCCCAGCTGTCGGATGCAGCATAAAACTTGATTCATCTGAGAAGGCCACTTGTCGTCACTCAGCTGACTTGCAGTCGCAGTATTGGCGGTCAAATTGCAGCCTTCGTCACCGATCTGCAACGAATTGACGCATGGTGTAGGGAATGGAAATGGACTCTCAATGTAGACAAGTGTAATGTGCTGGGAATGCATAGAAAGAAAGATCTTTTATCTTTTAACTACAATATAGCAGGTCAGCAACTGGAAGCAGTTAATTCCATAAATTATCTGGGAGTAGGCATTAGGACTGATCTAAAATGGAATGACCAGATATAATTAATCGCCGGTAAAGCAGATGCCAGACTGAGAATCATAGGAAGAATCCTAAGGAAATGCAGTCAGAAAACAAAGGAAGTAGGTTACAGTGTTCCCCACACAGTGTTAGCCCACTACTTGAATACTGGTCACCGGTGTGGGATCCGTGCCAGATAGGGGAGATAGAAAGAGAAGATCCAACGGAGAGCAGCGCGCTTCGTTACAGGATCATTTAGTAATCGCGAAAGCGTTACGGAGATGATAGATAAACTCCAGTGGAAGACTCTGCAAGAGAGACGCTGAGTAGCTTGGTACAGGTTTTTGTTGAAGTTTTGAGAACATACCTTCACCGAGGAGTCAGGCAGTATATTGTTCCCTCCTACATACATCTCGCGAAGACACCATGAGGATAAAATCAGATTAGAGCCCACATAGAGGCATAACGACAATCTTTCTTTCCACGGACAATAATAGACTGGAATAGAAGGGAGAACCGATAGAGGTACTCAAGGTACTCTCTGCCACACACTGTCAGGTGGCGTGCGGAGTATAGATGTAGATAAACAGTGGTCAGCAAGGGCCCACGAGCCTGGCCCCAGCTGTGGAGGCCCATACGATGCATCGTTCGCTGAACAGTCGTTGAGGAGACACTTTAGGTACCTTCTTGGTTCATTTTGGCAGTCAGCTTGTAAGTAGGCTGTTTAGGTTTTCTTATTGGCAACGTTACGTAGCGCTCTGTAATCACTGGCTGTGCTGTGTGCAGTCTGTGGCTAGTTTGCATTGTTGTCTGCCATTGTAGTGTTGGGCAGCTGGACGTGAACAGCGCGTAGCGTTGCGCAGTTGGAGGTGAGCCGCCAGCAGTGGTGGATGTGGGGAGAGAGATGATGGAATTTTGAAATTTGTAAAAATGGATGTCATGAGCTGCTGTATATATTATGACTTTTGATGACTATTGAGGTAAATACATTGTTTGTTCTCTATTAAAATCTTTCAATTGCTAACTGTGCCTATCAGTAGTTAGTGCCTTCCGTAGTTTGAATCTTTTATTTAGCTGGCAGTAGTGGCGCTCGCTGTATTGCAGTAGCTTGAGTAACGAAGATTTTTGTGAGGTAAGTGATTTCTGAAAGGTATAGATTAATGTTAGTCAGGGCCATTCTTTTGCAGGGATTTTTGAAAGTCAGACTGCGTTGCGCTAAAAATATTGTGTGTCAGTTTAAGCACAATCATGTATAAATGTTCAAAGGGGACGTTTCAAGCTTCTCAAACCGAGCGAGGTGGCGCAGTGGTCAGCACACTGCACTCGCATTCGGGAGGACGACGGTTCAATCCCGCGTCCGGCCATCCTGATTTAGCTTTCCCGTGATTTCCCTAAATAGCTCCATGCAAATGCCGGGATAGTTTCTTTGAAAGAGGAAGGCCAACTTCCTTCCCCGTCCTTCCCTAATCCCATGAGACCGATGACGTGGCTGTTTGGTCTCTCCCCTCAAACAACTCAACCCCACCCAGTTGCTCAACAGCTGCATGTCTGCTCGCCCGCAAACCTCTCTGGAGCTGTCGTTCAACCCTGTCGTGTATGGCCAATGACGATTCCGGTTAGGAATCCATATAAATGGCTTTGTTTCCGTATTACGGCAACGACTGCACCTTTTTTCCGCGTCCTCCCGATACGCTTTATGTACCCTCCACCGCTAGTGCTGGCACATACCATGTGTTAGTGGTTATTGCACCCTGACGTCGAACATAGGTGATGTTCACATTAATGTGTGGGGATGATGTATATCGAGTAAATTACAACGTTGTTAACATAGTTCGACCGTAATCTAAGTTAAACTAACTTACACTAAGGACAACACACACTCCCATGCCCGACGGAGGACTCGAACCTCCGACGGGGGGAGCCATGCGGACCGTGACAAGGCGCCTGAGACCACGCGGCTGCATCTACATAACATTACAAGGACATGAGCATATAATTTTCTCTAAACCTGCTCATATTTGTGATTATACAAATTCATAAAAATCTTTTCGTACCTAGTTAATGAGAATAACGAATAAAAATGTTTACACCAGGAACAATTTGTAACTAAGTGTGCAACTTTGCTGAAAATTACTTTAACAAAGTCATATGTCAGCAACCGGTAATTCCAAATCAGAAAGTTTACATTTAAAGTTCTAACTTTGTGAGAAATGTGAAAGTGTTTGTACAAGAAAAACTTCGAAATAAGTATACAAGTTAGTACAATATTAAATGTATGACGAAAATAACACGCCAGCACAATGGGAAATGAAGTAATTTAATTGTAAAAATTTACCTTTGTGACTGTTCAAACAATAACCTATTCTCCTGTGTCTATTTATCATTCTGTGTCAACAAAATTGTCCCGATAAACGAACTTACACCTAAGACTGCAAGTTTTTTACTATTACCTAGCACTGTGTATAATATAATACACTTTACAGCCCTTGGCAAAACAAATGGTTCAAATGACTCTGAGCGCTATGGGACTTAACTACTGAGGTCATCAGTCCCCTAGAACTTAGAACTACTTAAACCTAACTAACCTAATGACATCACACACATCCATGCCCGAGGCAGGATTCGAACCTGCGACCGTAGCGGTCACGCGGTTCCAAACTGACGTGCGTAGAACCGCACGGCCACACCGGCCGGCTTGGCAAAACAGAAATCTCATCACAAATACAGGGTGATATTTTCCACCGTGTACAAACTCTAGGGATTGATCGATGAGAGGACACGAAACAAAAAAGATGTAATGAACTTATGTCCGGAAATGCATAATTTTCAGGCTATAGACCATTCATTCAATCAAACTTTGTTACAGAGACTGCAGTCTAATAGGCGCCGTACCATTAAGCCACAGTTACAAAAAATCGTTCAAATGGCTCTGAGCACTATGGGACTTAACTTCTGAAGTCATCAGTCCCCTAGAACTTAGAACTACTTAAACCTAACTAACCTAACTAACCTAAGGACATCACATACATCCATGCCCGAGGCAGGATTCGAACCTGCGACAGTAGCGGCCGCGCGGTTCCAGCGCCTAGAACCGCAGCCACACTTACAGTATGCATGGTTTCCTCCTAGAGGGTGGTACTGTTCCTCATACGTAATGCCCAAGCACCGCCTCCTGCCATAGTAATGTAATATTGTGTCAGATTCACTTCTCTTGCTGCCTCACCTTGTAGTGCACTTGATGCAGCGTTGTACACAATGGTTCCTTACTCGAATCGGAAACCTATCGACGTAGTGTTTACATACGGAAAGGCGAATGGCAACGGGCGGCGGGCAGAAAGTTTGTATCAGGCGACCTATCTCCGCCGCAATAACCGCAGAATTCAATGTTCCCAACAGTGTTTCGCCTTTTGTCTGAAACAGGGTCGTTTCAGGAAGCGGAAGTCATGAAATACGTACCCGAAACGTTTAGACACCAGACTTGGAGGGAAATGTGCTTAACACTGTGGAAGGCGATTGCCGCGTCAGTACCAGACAGTTGGCCCGCCTCTACAGAGTAAACCAGACGACCGTGTGGAACATTCTCCATCACAATTGTTACTACCCTTATCACTTACAGCGTGTGCAGAGCTTCCCTGCGACAGACATTCCACATTGGCTGCAGTGTTGTCACTGGTTTCTTCACAAGGCAACCACTATTCCGGGATTTATCATCTATCCTGTTTACAGATGAGGGCACCTTTACGCGGAGTGGTATCTTTAACTTTCATAATAGTCATCTGTGGGATAGCACGCAGAACCCCCATGGTACTGCGACAGCGAATCATCAGCAACGGTGCAGTCAGAATGTGTGGCCGGGATAATTGGTGACCCTAATTTGGGAGCAGTCTTCCTTCCACGTCGCCTAACAGGCCGGTACTATCGGCGTTCCCTGCGGGTGACTTTGCCTCCCCTGCTGGAAGAATTACCATTGACGATTCGCAGGGTTGTGTGGCTGCTACATGACGGCGCTCCAACCATCTTAGCCGTTAACGTCCGGACGCATCGCAGTCCTGTCTTTCCAGGTTGATGGAGTGGACGAGGGGGTCCAGCTGTATGGCCGGCTAGTTCACCGGATCTTAATCCGTGCGATTTTTGGTTACTGGGCCGTCTCAAAAGTATCGTGTATGAAGAGCCCAATCCAAATGTGGAGACACTGGAGCAGCGTATTCATGCTGCCTTTGACGCTGTTCGGATGCAGGCTGGCCGATGTGAACATGCGAGACAGCACATGTTACGGCGCGTACACACACGTTTTGAGGAACGTGGAAACCATTTTCAACACATACTGTAACTTTGGCCGTATGGTGCAGACCTCTAAGAATGTATGATAGAATAAATGGTCTCTAGCATGGAAACCATGCATTTCCGGACACAAATTCATTAAACTTTGTTTGTTCCGTATCATCTCATTGATCAGTCCCTAGAATTTGCACACGATGGAAAAAATCACCCTCTATATGGGGTGTTTCCATAGACGGAGACCCGCTACAACAGAGACATGAAAACTACTAACTTTTAGTAATAGTTGGTTTACAACGTGTTCTTTTTGTCAAAAAAGTAAGCAGACAAAAAAATTATTTGAAACTGATTCGTTCTCGTCGTAACCGTTGAAAACAATTCTGGTGCGACAGCTCTGGATATTATGTGATGTGTGACTTCTTGAGATAGTGCACTGACTTTTTGGATGCTTATGTCAGACAGGGCACTGCAGCTTTTGTCAGCAGTCGTGCTAACTACACAGCCGACACGGATATAAGGATTTTACCTGGCTGGCCTGCCCAATAATAACTTTTGTGCGATTTGACAATTGTCTGTTTCTCGTACATGTTCTGTCGCTTTTACTGCAGAATATTGAGAGACTCCCATAAGCATATTTTATTCTTAAATGTAGTTTTATTTAACCACTTGGTAGTCCTATCAAATATCTTAATTATAGTTGATTCTAAACAAAAATGCAAGTGTGTGTAACAATCAAATTTGAAAGGATGCTTGTAATACTTAACCCCACAGTTAACGTATTTAATGGAAATTGCCAAATGATATCAAAAAGTTTGCACTGTTAAGTTTTAGCATGTGAGAAAAAAATTACTTCCATCCCTACACTTTTCATTACTCAAGAGAACTTGCATAGAAAAGATATTTTTTCCCTTGGTGCTCTTTCACTTGTTTGTCCTTGTAGTGATATTGGTGAGTTGTGTGCTTTTCACAATAAGTTTGTATGGGTTGGCGAAGTTATGGCAAAAACAGATTGCTGTTACTGTCCTTTTTCTACTTACAGTTCTAACTGGCATGCAGAAAAACATAGTCCTTAACAGAAAAAAATCAAGATATCCCAGTCCTATCTTGGCTTATTTGTATCTGATAAAAATTCTGACAACATTCCATAATACAAATAAAATAAACAACTCAGCAGTGCTTCCTTGGCAAACAGGCATCCAATAAAAAGTCTCTGAATCTATTTAAAAATTTCTGACCAGCGCTCCATCACATTTACTTGCTATCAGCGGCATGCCATATTCATTAAAAAATAGAGTATTCAGTGCATACCATTGGACACCCAGATCATCTAATAATAATTACAAATATTCCACGTGCCATATATTCCAAACGTACATCCCATATTTCAGTGAATTGAGCCTCACCCTTCAAAACTTTATACAACTAGAGGAAATCACGATTCCCCCAAAAATTCAAGTATTCTTAATGTAATGGGACTCGACACAAATGAAATGACACACTATTTCTAAAATTTCATATTTAAATGGAAGATATATGCGATTTGTACATTTCCCATAGCATTATTTACATATGTATAGTGTTGCAAAAAAACACTGACAAGCTGTAGGAATAGGTCGTCTACAGCAAATGAAGAACGAAATTTCTAGTAAATGAGGGCTCTAAAGCGCACACATTCAGAGATATGACCACTTTTTCATCTTTGATACAGTGGAACGCTCTTTGCTTCTCGTATTTTGGGAGGAGTCAGTGTGAACCGAATGTAGAAAAAATATCTAGTTAACATGGTCTCTAAAATACATACGTTAAGAATTCTGAGCACTTTTTCAGTAGAAGAAATGTATTTCACAGTATCGAAGATGAAGAAGTGCTCACAATTCTTAAGGAATGCGTTTCAGAGCCCATACCCCTAAAGTTTGTCGCCGGCCGCTGTGGCCGAGCGGTTCTAGGCGCGTCAGTCCGGAACTGCGCTGCTGCTACAGTCGCAGGTTCGGATCCTGCCTCGGGCATGGATGTGTGTGATGTCCTTAGGTTAGTTAGGCTTAAGTAGTTCTAAGTCTAGGGGACTGATGACCTCAGATAAGTCCCACAGTGCTCAGAGCCATTTGAACCATTTGAAGCTGAAGTTTTTCGGTGTTTCTTTGGGACCCCCTATATACAGACCTCATCAAAAGTAACCGTACACATTTCGTGGGTGTAGCGTATACGAGAGTAAAATGTTAAATGAAGTTTTGTCTAAAACTGCTTTATTTCCGAGCTTCGGTGCATAATGTCATTTGTGGTAGCCTTTACCACATGGTCCAGAACAGGCTATTGGCGTATCGTGTTCGCTTGCATATCGACTGATGTTGCTTTGTTGATGGTGCCAAAGCACATTTCAGTCGGGAGACAAGAGAGTATCTCAGTGTTGCTTAGCCCGATAAGTGGGCAGCTCGTGCAGGACCAGTTGCTTGGCCGGCCAGACCTCCGGATCTTAATCAGTGGAGTTCTACCTTTGGGTCCATCACAAGGAGCTCAAGTATAGTGTCGCAATTGAAAATGCAGCCGGCCGCGGTGGTCTAGCGGTTCTGGCGCTGCAGTCCGGAACCGCGGGACTGCTGCGGTCGCAGGTTCGAATCCTGCCTCGGGCATGGGTGTGTGTGATGTCCTTAGGTTAGGTAGGTTTAAGTAGTTCTAAGTTCTAGGGGACTTATGACCTAAGATGTTGAGTCCCATAGTGCTCAGAGCCATTTGAACCATTTTTTTGAAAATGCAGCGCAACTACAGCAGCAAATTGAAAATAGCTGTGCAAATCTGCAGAATGGGATAAACAGAGACTAAAGCATTCCGAGATCAGTAAGAAGTCGAGCACATCAGTGTCTTCGTCTATATGGATATAAAACATTTCCTTAGGTAAACATACAGTACATATTTGAGTTGAATTTCGGGTTCCTTCCTGTCGTTTCATCCCGAGAGGAATTACCTCTGTGTTGCTCGTGTTGCACTTGTGATCCCTACTTTACTGCGTAACTCTGAAATAAAGCAATTTCACACAAAACTTTTTCATTTTGATACATACATTACACCCACGAAATCTGAGCAGTTACTTTTGAATTTCTTTGTGTATACAAGCACTTGTCATCGAAATCTTGGTCGGAGATTGATTTAGACTCCAACGCAATAGACAACTCTCTCACAATAGAAGTTTCTCGTACTGGCAAAACCGTACCCCTGATAGGTCAGTGCACGCCCAAGGCCTTTCTTCTATGTCTGAAGCTATCGGCGCCATGATTCTAGGTATCTTGTTGTGCTGTTTTGGTTCAATGTCTCGTGTAAGCATAACAGTCTGCTCAGATTTGTAGAAGTGAACTGTCTCAGATACGTCTGACACAGTCTGCTTCTACGATACCCGAACCTTCTGTGAAAGGGATGTTTATACTTCCTTTACCTACTTTCCTGGTGCGTCTAAGCTACATTCAGCGTATTTGAGTTTAGGCGCACTACTCTTGGCCGGCTTCCACATACCACCCACTTTTTATTGACTGAAGTTAACTTGGAATCAAAACTTTTGTACAATGTTTCCACATATAACCTGAATTGTTTTCTACAAGCCTCTGCTTTTCTGCCTCTTTACTCTGCTTTTTTGTCTCTTTCGTCTGTTTTCTTTGTATCTGAGGTTGCTTGCCTACATCTGCTCCCTTCTGTCAGCCTCTGCTTTTTGTTTGTTTCCTTTTGCTTCTTGCAGCATCCAAAATGGGATGTCGCCCATGGTTCCAGAATTTGCGTTGTTCTACGTCCCGGTCGATTCAGTCTCGCTAGCTGAACTAACCTAACTTTTCTGAGACATTACAGCAGTTTTCTGAGTGTCAGGAGATGGAACAGACACCGAGACTTCTTCCTAGGAAAGTCTGACACAATTTCCCATGACTCCATAAAAACTTCCTGTTTATTTTTGTTTGCTTCTCTTGAACAAGCCTTACTAGCCCTATCCATCACACAAATAGGAAAACACGATTACATTTGTTGCGAAATATCACTACAGTAAACACTTTTAACAAGACATATAAAACCAAAAACACAGTAAAAAAAATCTTCACACGTAAAATTTCACATACAACACAAAATTAACTAATTATTCCTCCAAAATACACTAGCACAGAAAGTCAAACAAGTGAAAAAAAAGTGCAATGAACACAATTCAGGGGTGATTGTGCTGCAGCCGTAGAAAATTCAGAAGAACAATAAGAGAAAAATAACGCAACACTCCAGTCATAATTTGGCCACTGCTCACGACGGAAACCCCATCACACTGAAACAACTACTTAGTCTTCTGTTCCTGATTATAAGTTAATTAAGGGTCTCCTAATCGCAGGAGAAATTGTAGGAAGAAGGGTGCGTAATAGGGTAAGTCGATCTCACAATTACCAAACTTTGATGTAATTTAAACACGAACAAAGAATCTTACTGTAAAGATACTCTTGAGAGACAAGAACTCAGACATTTAACATTATAAACTGAAGTTAATTAGTACTATTTCGTTTGGCATCGTTAGGAAGACTGAAAGAAGTACAAAATCCGATTTCCTCATCTTCCCAGGTCACATTTGACGTAAACAAAAAACAAAAAAATCAGTGAACTCTAAGTCAAACAAGCGCAAAGATCAAGTTAAATGCGAAATGTTCAGAGAACACACACAGATATATGAAACTAACATCTCATGCTATTAGCAACAAGCGACACTTACATCTTCAAACTACACAGTCGGCAAGGGATGAAAGCCAGAAAGTAAATGATACGAATACAAAAGGTCTCTGTTCTTAGCTCACACTCTGCTGGAGGGGCGACAGTACGCTTGTAGCCAGTGTGCCACGCGTGGAAGTCCCTCGGAAGTTGTAATAGAGGGTAATGTTACAAAAGCTTATCTGATCAGGCATAAATATATGCATAAACGATTTCTTGGGTTGCTACCTAGTGGTCTGAACGCTCATTGGAGGACGTAGTGTGTAATAGGGTTGCGGGAGG
Source organism: Schistocerca cancellata (assembly GCF_023864275.1). Lineage (NCBI taxonomy): Eukaryota > Metazoa > Arthropoda > Insecta > Orthoptera > Acrididae > Schistocerca > Schistocerca cancellata. The sequence goes on along the minus strand of NC_064627.1, from coordinate 815,199,018 downwards.
GGAGGGGGGGGGGGAGGGGAGAGAGGCAATATACAAAATTCCACGGACGGAAATTCTGTTGAAATGGTGCGAAATTTCTCACATTTCAGAACCACTGTTGATGCAGATGTTGTGCAAATACTTGACACATTTCGAGCGGGAACTTAGTGGCTACGGTCCCCTCGTGACTATGCATAAGGGATTTAACGACCGGAAGCCGCTTCTTCAGAGTACGACGAGCAGGTGCCGGGAAACCTCGTCAGATTCTAACCCAACACTCGAGTAAACCTCTTCTACCTCGTAAAGCTTTCTGGAATAACTGGACAGTAAACACGGGATGTCCCGGAATACAGTAATTTGCCTGAGATCCTTTCACCCACCACCCAACAATTTGTACTGTCCACTTTATTTATGAAATAAATGTAACTGAACTGGTACAGAGTTGTTAAATGGTCTGTACCAGTCACGCTACAACACTAATACTACAAATACGTTGACCTTTTCCGGTGTAGGTGTACAGGAGTTGATGGGAAATGGTAGGTTGGAAGCAAAAACTGTTACAGACACGGTACATCGTTTTATCATGTATGATGACAGTTTATTCAAGCCAAAACATCTTCTCGCCACCGAAGAAACTTAAAATCACATTTACTAAAGAAGATATTTGAGGTGCAGACAGTAGTATAAAATTCAGGTTATTATTTCGATTTGTAATTCCTTATTATAATGGGATTTCTTAGCGTATATTACATAGCAAGATATAACGATGAGGTTACGTAGATCGTTGTGAGAGGACTTGGCCTCGTGGACGAGACATCAGAGTTCCAGACCTTAGGATGAGGATCATTTAAACTCACATGCATTCACACTGTGAGAGAGCAGGTGAGGTTACCATCTACTCCCCCTGGTAAAGCAAAGACTGAGCAGAGAGGGCGGCGAGCGGTATAGTGCCAACGAAGAGAAGTCGCAAATATTTTAATAAAAATAAGAAAAATGATCAGTATCAGTGGACATGATAAGAGCAGCAGTTCCAGTGGGAATGCAGTGGCTGTATAGAGTACTATCAAGCGTGTGGAGAAATAGTAAAATACTTGACGACTGGAGAACAGGAGACATTGTTCCCATCTTCAAGAAAGGCAATAAAAGACTTTGTAAAAACTACAGAGGAATAACCCTCATGAGTCATACAGCCAAGATTTTTGAAAGAATTTTACTAAATCGAAAAAGTGAAAAGATAGAAAAGGAGCTGAGTGAAGAACAGCATGGGTTTAGGAAAGGAATGAGCACAATCGACCTGATATTTTCTATCCGTCAACTGATGGAAAAAAGTTGGGAGTATAACAAAAGGGTGATAATGGTTTTTATAGACATAGATAAGGCATATGACTCAGTTGACAGGGAAAGACTCTGGGAAGAACTGAAGGAGATAGATATACAAGATGGATACATTAATGTTATAAAGACAATGTACAGAGGCCACAATTGTAGAATTAGAACACCATTTGGGAACTCTGAATACTTCGAAATAAGACAAGGACTTAAGCAAGGAAGTATTCTATCATCAGCGCTTTTTAATGTTGTGATGGAGGGAATGAATAGGGCAGTTAAAGATATAGTAAAAGAGAAAGACAAAAAGATGATTTTTGCAGATGATATGGTAATATGGGGTGATAAAGAGGTAGATGTACAGTTACAGCTTGATGCGTGGAATGAAATAATGAAAAGGTATTGATTAAAAATAAATAAAGATAAGAGTGAACTAATGGTATTTGGAAGAGAGAAAGGAATCAATGGAAATATTACCTTGAATGGAGAACCCCTCAAAGTGGTAGAAAGTTTCACTTATTTAGGGAGTGAAATATCTAGGGATGGAAGAATAACTAACGAAATTAATAGGAGGTTACAGAAGGGAGGCAATTTCTACCAAACAATGAAACATCTGATTTGGAATAATGAAGTTTCAGAAAGAGCAAAACTCCTGATGTATAAGAATTATTACTTCCCTATTGTCACCTATGGTGGAGAAACATGGACAATGAAAGAAAGGAGCTGGAGCAGACTGGAAGCAGGGGAAATGAAATTTCTCAGAGCAGTTAAGGGAAAAACAAGAATGGACAGAGTAAGGAATGTAGAGATTAGAAAGGACCTGAAACAAGAAAGTATGAGAGAAGAAATTGAAAGAAATAGATTAAAGTGGTATGGACATGTTAAGAGGATGCATGGGCAGAGACTCCCCAAAATTATGGAAGAACTAAAGAGGGATGGGAAAAGACCTAGAGGGCGCCCAAGAACACGGTGGAAAATGGGAGTGAGAGTATCTGTTGAAAGGAGAGGTGTGACTTGGCAGCAAGTGGAGGAAGAAAAGTGGTGGGAGGACCGAGCCTAATGGAGAGGACTCGTCAGCACCCAGACCCGGCAGTAGCTGGAGCGGGATTCGGATATAGATAGAAGAAAAATGATCATTGAATAATCATTCTCTGCGCGTGTAGCTATTTATCAGGATTAGAATTTAACTTCCTACAACAGGCTTGACCGTGTTAACTGAAAACTATGGAATCGTTTACATGTGGAGGTCTAACAGATTAGGGATGTGGTGTCAGTCACAAAGGATCACCAATTAAAATATAATTGAATTTAACAGAGTAGTCTCCAAATGGTATATCGGTTAGTAAGTAATCAATATAACAAAAGGAGGAAGCTCATTATACGTAACGGGACACACATGATGATAACTCAGAATTGAACAAAGCATGGCCCAACAAAGAACACTGAACTCACGAAACTGAATAACAAAAAAAGCGAAAAGAATCACGAAACCGAATCCTAAAAATAACGAACCCAAATCAGAATGCATTAAAAACTTCACCAAGGTACGTTATCACATTCAAATACATAGACCCACAACTGAACAAGGCGCTCAAGAGAGCATATTTGTTTCTGTTCATTCTACAGTTCACTGCAACAGTAATGAAACGCGTTGCTTGGCCGAAACGGTTACTCTTTTCAAATAGGTAGAGGGGAGACATCTTACTTTGTCTGATCAACCACACCTTAACAACGTCCGGAACTAGGATTTCTCTTGTAGCATGCCCACTGCTTTTCGTTTTATGCTGTACCGCCTTTCAAGATTAAGTTGGCAGGCCACGTCTGTTGACTCCAATTATTCTCAAAAAATATACGAAAACCATTCGCACATTTGTTAATGATCTTTTATGGAATACATGGGTGATGGAAAGGATATACATATTCGTAAAATAAACAAACACCTTGGCTCGTCCCTCCCGCAGAGGCTGATTACAAACCTGGCAAAGTAATGTGCAACATACTATATACTATACGCTGATAGTGAACGTATCATTGCGATATTTGCAAACATGTTTATCGCAATAGGAAGACCTTGATAATGCTCACGAGAAAGTGAACGAAAGACGTGCATGGTTTGGCTTTGGAAGTTTCTAGAACAGAGTCAATATTATCAAAACTGTGTTACTTCAGTTGGTGTAATATCACCGTTTCCCTCCGTATCGGACTTTTGTTCTGTGTAGGAACATTTTAGCATTTCTAGGAACGACTGTCCCACAGAGCTGAAGCTAGGAGGTTGGGGTCACGGTCGTAACAAAGAAGTTTCCTATGGCTTACATCAGTAGTACCGAGAGGACATGAAACAGGGAATAGCTGCAAAATTATAGCAGCGGAAGCAGCAGAGATCTTTTCATACTTCTTCCAGCCATACCGCTAAAACTGTATCTGACTCATCTCAAACTCCGTGGAAGCCATACCGCATAAGGTACTAGTCTAAAGCTCCTGGACGAAAGGGGAAGAGACTTAGTCACAGCCTGAGGTGTAATTAGAGACGGCGGTTATAGCTGAAACAACCGATTTTCGGTTATATCCGTTTTCATGCACGCCAGTTTAAACGGACTGTTAAAACCGCTCAAATGGTTCAAATGGCTCTAAGCAGTATGGGACTTTAACATCAGAGGTCATCAGTCCCCTAGACTCAGAACTACTTCAACCTAACTAATCTAAGGACATCACACACATCCATTCCCGAGGCAGGATTCGAACCTGGGACCGTAGCAGCAGCACGGTTCCGGACTGAAGCACCTAGAACCGATCGGTCACAGCGGCCGCAAAACCGCTCAAAATAACCCGTTTCTGAAATAACGGTTTTTTGGTTTTCTGTTCCTATTATTTCCTGTACTAAACGCATGAAAGGAACAAAGACCGTAAATGCTTAACTCACCCAGTTTCAAGACACATAGAATCAAAATATTAAAGCAAATAAGTAAATAAAAGAAAACTTAGTCCGTCCACCTTTCGCTGCTTTTCTCGAAAAGTGAAAGTCGTTGAATACTACAAAAAAATTATCATTATTCTCCTATTTTTCTAATTTTTGTAAACTCTGCTCAAAAATCATGCTGTAATCGGGAACCATACCACTATTTCGGAATTACGAAAAGTCAGTGCGAAAGTGTGAAAACTGAGGTTGAAGCACTTTATTTTTCGTGTTAATATGTCCGTTTTTAAGAGCTACAAGCAGATAAAGGTATATTATGTAGACACAGGCAGCAGATAAGCTGCTTTCTGTTTTGATGATGTACTGCTAATGAACAGTTAAATTTTTTAATATGTTACTGTTCCGATAATATCCTTCCTCTGCTATTGTTTTATAGAAGTGTCAGACAAACCTTTAATCTATTAAAATAAATGAAGCATTGTACTTCATTGCTTCGTCACTTTGTAAAAGTATTTCCAGACTACGGTTGGTGCCATTCTGCAATACAACTGATGCCCGATGAGTACAGCGAGAAGCTACCGTACGGACCAAGTCAAAGCAAGTCTTGGACACCGAACATACACCAGTAGCATAAGCCACAGCAATACTGTACCAATTCTTAAGCTGTGAGTTTGTTATCTAGTTTCCGTCGGCATTATTACGAAAACGGCGCTCATAACTTTTTCAGTTTCCTATAATAACGCAATATTCCAAACTAATGCAAGTTTTATGAATAAAAGCCACTCCTTTTTTAAAACAAGTTTATTTAAAAACGAAAAATTTTAGCACTGCTGCTCTGGCAAATTGATAGTTCGGTTTCTTACTGGATTATTAGTTGTTGTTGTTCTTGTTGTGGTCTTCAGTCCAGAGACTGGTTTGATGCACCTCCCCATGCTACTCTATCCTGTGCAAGCTTCTTCATCTCCCAGTACCTACTGCAACCTACATCCTTCTGAATCTGTTTATTGTATTCATTCCTGGTCTCCCTATACGATTTTTACCCTCCACACTGCCCTCCAGTACTAAATTGGTGATCCCTTCATGCCTCAGAATATGTCCTACCAAGCTATCCCTTCTTGTAGTCAAGTTGTGCCACAAAATTCTCTTCTCCCGAATTCTATTCAACACCTCCTCATTAGTTATGTGACATACCCATCTAATCTTCAGCATTCTTCTGTAGCACCACAATTCGAAAGCTCCTATTCTCTTCTTGTCTAAACTATTTATCGTCCACGTTTCACTTCCATACATGGCTACACTCCATACAAATACTTTCAGAAACGACTTCCAGACACTTAAATCTATACTCGATGTTAACAAATTTCTCTTCTTCAGAAACGCTTTACTTGCCATTGCCAGTCTACATTTTATATCCTCTCTACTTGGACCATCATCAGTTATTTTGCTCCCCAAATAGCAAAACTCATTTACTACTTTAAGCGTCCCATTTCCTATTCCAATTCCCTCAGCATCGCCGATTTAATTCGACTACATTCCATTATCATCGTTTATCGCGTTATTAGTGAAAAGTAAAAAATATCTATTACAACCGAGACCAAACAAACACCGAAAAATACAGGTTTTTCGGAACTAAAATATCCTGTCGGTTTTAACCGGTCGGTTTTTCCAGCCCTAGGTGTGACATAATTTTATGGAAAATGATGGGCTGCATTTTCGTACCTCATAAACGATGAAAGATGATCGTGACATTGACTGAGCACTATCATTAGTAGTTCAATATCGGACAGCATATTGTCGGAGAAACGGATTACTATTACGTGTATTTAATGCAAGGTACACGGGTGCAGCATATCTGCAAGACGGGGCAACGGCATTATCGTGTCCACACCCTGTCGGCAGCTAATTCTTAGACGTCTCGGCTTGTAGGTGCGTTGAACCCATAGAGGAACGGCGCTCATGATAACAATAGATGCGTCGTTGAAGCAACAACAAAAGAAGTTTTAAAACTGTCATTCTGTCTTACGTTCTTAGTCTTTTTGCTTGTCAAAATTTGTTCTCGTTGTACACTGTATTTCTATCCACACATTTGTGTTACGATTGTAATACATACATCCGACGGTAATTATCCCAACGTATGTACAAGCTTAACCCTGTGATGCTATTGTCCACTGCGGCGGACGGCTGTTTATGTTACTATTTTGCGCTTTTAATCAGTCCTGAGAATGCGCATAGTCCACTGCGATGGATGCTCCTAACTGATGCTGTGCCCTGCATTCATTTGCAGCCTCAGGGCTGGTTAAAAACGCCAAACAAGGGACATTTACGGTTGTCCACTACAGTGGGCAACTGCAACGCGGAGTTAAATGGTTCAAATGGCTCCGAGCACTATGCGGCTTAACTTCTGAGGTCATCAGTCGCCTAGAACTTAGAACTAATTAAACCTAACTAACCTAAGGACATCACACACACACACACACACACACACATGCCCGAGGCAGGATTCGAACCTGCGACCGTAGCGGTCGCTCGGTTCCAGACTGTAGCGCCCAGAACCGTACGGCTACTCCGGACGCGCGCGGAATTGAATAGATTGGTTTTGAAAGAAGAAGCAGTGTCGGTCAATATGTACAGTGGAGGGTTACAGCTTTTTTACAGGCTCCTACAGTAAAAACACTGCAAGGACAAGAAATCCTGTAGCAAGAGCGGAAGCACTGTTATCCATAATTTTACTAGCTTGCCCGATTATTAGTTAATTTTATGAAATAGGTGACCAAGGAGAATATATTACACAACGAGATGGAGTAAACCCAAAAATAAATAAAAAAAACACTGTAAGCCCATGGGTTGTTGAATCAGCTTAAATTAACGAATACATCCCTAGAACACAATTCTGTGCATGAAATATTGTATTTCCTTAGTTGAAGAACCTGGGAACTAGATGTTATGTCGGAATTCATTCCAACGATAACGAAAAAATAGTTCTCAGAACCTGTGACAAACATGTGAGGAGAATTTCCGATGTTGTCAAAGCATAACTTGTCCGTGATCCACCAGAATAGGACTGCCTGTAATTTAGAAACGCCACGTCCTTTTATCCGGTGTCAGAAAATCAAGGGTGTCACGGCTAAGAGCTATGATCACACGCTAAACGCAGCTGCGGCACAGGCGGAAATTGCAGCAATTTTCTTCCAAGAACGCCGTGTCACAGTGTCATCTTCCCTGGGATATCTAACACACAAATATACTCTGACGTAAGTTCCGTAAGATACGACTACAGAAATATCGGACCCTATACGTAAGTGCACGGTACCTATATGTTCCAAAACTTTTCAGGTCATGTCTCGTGATCTATAGATCGCAGAGATAAGGGGTTAAGTGTTTTGGATAGCCCTTGGTCTAGCGATTATTTTTATATCTATCGAAAGGACGGACATACTGTAGCTATTCTACAGTACAGGGTCAATATTTAAGCATTACACACTTCCTCAACCCCACGTAAACTGAGAAAATTGGTTTGTTGTTTCTCATTAGGTGTGGTCTATGGTGGACCTTAGGCGGTTTATAAAAGCACGGTTTGTTCGCGGGAGACCGTCATCTTTGGGTACGAAAAGTACCAACTGTGGGAATGTCCACTTCTATAATTTCTATTCGTGGCAGATAGTTGAAATCTTTACCATATTTTATTGTGATGATAATTTCGGGGAGTCTTAAAAATTTTTTCGATATCATTATCTGTTACCGAAATCCATGGGTTCACAATTGGCGTACTTACGCACGTAAAATATGCACTTAATATCCGATCTGAGGCATCAGTGATGTTTTAACTCATTTAGTAAACACATTCTTTGGCTAAACTATGTTTTTAGTCAGCATTTTTCACTAACAAACTTTATGACGCGCTGCCCGTGTATAATGAACACTTCACGCTTATACAAACATGCCCCAAGTAGTTCAGCAGTGACAAAAAAAATGGGTTGTACGGATCTTAACAAATCTGAGAGAAACTTAAACTGATTGCTAGAAACGGTGTACTAATGGAAATACTGCAAATTCAGTAAACTATTTCTATAACAATTTTACTCTTTTAAAATACAAATTATAAGCCGGGCGTTTTTCATGAACTGCAATCCATGAGCAAAGTATACGGAAAAAATAATGGAAAAGACAAAATGGTAGTGAAAAGAGAGATGGATAAAGAAAATAGCAGTGGAAGCCAAAGACAGAGGAGATACTGATGGTCAGTAAGACACAGCAACAGTAAAAGAGAAAGAGAAATGGACGAAGCAGTGGGAGCAAAAGAGAGAGGTGATATTGGGGGGGGGGGGGGGGATGAGAAGAGAGATAGTTTTGGGGGGTCTAAATCCTTTCAACCGGTGGACTTTAACCCTTAGTTGTAGGGCAGGGCGTATTTTTTATCGAAATTTTAAACACGTGGCTATCGGGAAAAAAGTAATTGTGCCGCCACCCAGAATTTTTGAGCTTCCCTGGTGCGATGAAGACAATGGCTGTGGAACACGAAGGCAGGAGACAATATCAGTGACAGAGGAGACAGGGTCAGTGGGATACACTGCAAATCAATGAGAGAAAAAGATGTAATAGGAGAAAGACATATATAGACAGTGACAGCGAGAGGAAGATGCTGAGTATGAGGGTTTAACTAGACACATTAAAATCCGAGAGTTCCAGAACCTGTACAGAAAATTGGAATAGAGATCAACATAAACATCATTTCCGCACTTTTTGTTGCTCATGACAACCACACATTGCATGTTGTACCACCATACAGCGAGACCTTCAGAGGTGGTGGTCCAGATTGCTGTACACACCGGTACCTCTGATACCCAGTAGCACATCTTCTTGCATTGATGCATGCTTGTATTCGTCATGTTTGTACGAAAAGCATTACTCAACATGGTAGCGGTCATCCACTGCAGTAGTAGCCCCTGGGTGGCCTGAGCGAGGCATGTCATCGACAGCTCCTGTCTCTCTCTGTATCTCCTCCATGTCCGAGCAACATCGCTTTGGTTCACTCCTAGACGCCTCGACACATCCATTGTTGAGAGCCTTTCCTGGCACAAAGTAACAATGCGGACGCGATCGAACCGCGGTTTTGACCGTCTAGGAGTGGTTGAACTACAGACAACACGAGCCGTGTACCTCCTTCCTGGTGGAATGACTGGAACCGATCGGCTGTCGGACCCCCTCCGTCTAATAGGCGCTGCTCATGAGTGGTTGTTTACATCTTTGGGTGGGTTTAGTGACATCCCAGAAGAGTCAAAGCGACTGTGTCTGTGATACAATATCCACAGTCAACACCTATCTTCAGGAGTTCTGGGAACCGGGGTGATGGAAAACTTTTTTTGATGTGTGTATAAAGTGAAACTCAGTAATAGGATTTGGAATGTGTAGTGTTCAGAGAATGTTGATGTGTTTGCATTTTTGGTAATGAGGGGGGGAATGAGGACTGTGGCAGCTTGTTTTCCATTTTTCCGTCACAGTCATTTAAAGAGGAAAATATACACCTTTTTCGGCTCCGAGCTTTTATACGCTGGGAATACTTAATACTGAAGGAAGCAGATACATCGGAAGTCCAGACATGAAAACCCTATTAAGTTTACCAAAAAGCATACCAAGCCAAACTTAGGCTTTTGCTTTTTTTATTATATCTTTTATTTTTGTCTATCCAGTTGTTGCCTTACCTGTCTTAAGTATAAACCTGCATGAATTGGTGGTATAAAGTCAGTGTGAAGTCCTACAGATTTCTTTTCCATGCGATGATTACACTAATAGTTCCATCGCACTGAATATTTTTCAGACAATTTCGATATCGCTCTGTTCTAGTTCATGCATTGGTTATGGAATGTACCATATTTCTTCCTCTGTATGGGATTTATTATTTCAAATTTGTTCATGAAAGTGAAATGTTATCGAAAGAAGGGTTCATTACATAGCCGAATAGAAAAAAAACAACATGTTATCATAAAATTCTAAAGACGGTATTAGCTTTGTTAGTCTTTTCTTACAGCATACAATGATTTTTACTCGTATGAACTTTCACTCTCATACAAGGATTAGCTTCAGACCAATGAGTCTTCGTTGGAAAGTAGCGAGTTTGTTGACGAGAAGCCGTGTTATCGTTAAGCGTTATTGCAAATAGTTAGTTTTGCATAATAATAACAATGAAAATAAAAATAATAATCGTACTTCGTTTATAACATAGGCTGCAGGTTTGGATAACAAACGGTCAAATGGGAAAATGATAGCTCGCTTACGGCGTGCTGTCATCGCGTCACTGTCGCATTAATTTGACCACCCGCCAAAAGTCCGAATAACCACATTTAGTAACGCGGAAGGCAGTGAGTTCTGCTGAAGGGAGGTGCTAGAAACGAGGTTCTGGATGGTGCCGACAGGCATGTGGAGCCATACCGACTGCAGTGCCGTGGACAGCTGCGCTGGGTTGCTCGGTCGAGGATCCATGGCGCGAACGACGCGATCGAGATGATCACGCAGATTCTCGATTGGGTTTTAATCCAGGGAATTTGGTGGACTGGGCTGCCCGGTAAACTTATCCTGGTGCTCTTCGAACCATGCACGTCCAGTGACACGTTGCATTGTCCTATTGGCAGATGCCATCGCGCCGAGTAAAAATAAGCTGCATATAGGGATGGACGTGGTCCCCAAGGATAGATGCATGCTTGTGTTGATCCACTGTGCCATGAAGAATGATGAAACCACCCAGGAGATGCCACGAAAACATTCCCCAGGCATAACGCTATCTCCTTCGGCCTGGACACTTCCGACAACTAATGCAGGGTCTTTGCTTTCAGACGTTTCAAGCCGTACACGGCAAAAGCCATCTGTCCGATGAGAAGGCCACCTATCGCTATTCTGTGGACTTTCAGTTAGTGTACTGTTATACAATTTGCAGCTTTCCTCGCCAGCGAATAGCAGTTACAATAGGTACGTTAAACAGGAGCCATGTGGAGGTCCATACAAAGCATCGTTCGCCTCACGGTCGTTGAAAAAACACTGTTGGTAGCTCTTGGTTTATCTGGGTGGTCGGTTGCTCAACGACTGCTCGTCTGTTCGTTCATAAACATTACCACAGCCGTCGTTCACACCACCCTATGGCACCGCTTTTGACTGTGCAGAGTATATTTTAACCACACCGATACGCTAACAGGCCGGCCGGAGTGACCGAGCGGTTCTAAACGCTACAGTCTGGAACCGCGCGACCGCTACGGTGGCAGGTTCGAATTCGACCTCTGTCATGGACGTGTGTGATGTCCTTAGGTTAGTTAGGTTTAAGTAGTTCTAAATCCTAGGGGACTGATGACCTAAGAATTTAAGTCCCATAGTGCTCAGAGCCATTTGAACCATTTTGAACGACAAGCTAACAGTTTACAAAACTTTACCGTTTCGAGTTTGATCCACCTTTGGCAGGAAAGCCAATGCCCTTTCGGACTTCAGATAAATCGTTCCGTTTCGGCATCAAAGAGTGCTCATGCGAGTTGAGTTCTATCTTGAGTTATTTGTGTAATCAATCTATTATCAGTGAAACGCTTCCAGACTGGCTAAAATATGACTGGAAAAACTGGTAGAAGCCGACCTCGGGGAAGATCAGTTTGGATTCCGTATAAATATTGGAACATGTGAGGCAATACTGACCCTACGACTTATCTTAGAAGATAGATTAAGGAAAGGAAAGCCTACGTTTCTAGCATTTGTAGGCTTAAAGAAAGCTTTTGACAATGTTGAGTGGAATACCCTCCTTCAAATTCTGGAGGTGGCAGGGGTAAAATACAGGGAGCGAAAGGCTATTTACAATTTGTACAGAAACCAGATGGCAGTTATAAGAGTCGAGGGCCGTGAAAGGGAAGAAATGGTTGGGAAGGGAGTGAGACAGGGTTGTAGCCTCTCCCCGATGTTATTCAATCTGTATATTGAGCAAGCAGTAAAGGAACCAAAAGAAAAATTCGGAGTAGGTATTAAAACCCATGGAGAAGAAATAAAAACTTTGAGGTTCGCCGATGGCATTATAATTTTGTCAGAGACAGCAAATGACTTGGAATAGCAGTTGAACGGAATGGACAGTGCCTTGAAAGGAGGATATAAGATGAACATCAACAAAAGCAAAACTAGGATAATCGAATGTAGTCGAATTAAGTCGAGTGATGCTGAGGGAATTAGGAAATGAGACTCTTAAAGTAGTAACGAAGTTTTGCTATTTGGGGAGCAAAATAACTGATGATGGCCGAAGTAGAGAGGATATAAAAGCGTTTCTGAAGAAGAGAAATTTTTTTACATCGAATACAGATTTAAGTGTCAGGAAGTCGTTTCTGAAAGTATTTGTATGGAGTGTAGCCATGTATGGAAGTTAAACATGGACGATAAATGGTTTGGACAAGAAGATAACAGAAGCTTTCGAAATTTGGTGCTACAGAAGAATGCTGATGATTAGATGGGTAGATCACGTAACTAATGAGGAGGTATTGAATAGAATTGGGGAGAAGAGGAGTTTGTGGCACAACTTGACCAGAAGAAGGGATCGGTTGGTACGACATGTTCTGAGGCATCAAGGTATCACCAATTTAGTACTGGAGGGCAGTGTGGAGGGTAAAAATCGTAGAGGGAGACCAAGAGATGAGTACACTAAGTATATTCAGAAGGCTGTAGGCTGCAGTAGGTACTGGGAGATGAAGAAGCTTGCACAGGATAGAGTAGCATGGAGAGCTGCATCAAACCAGTCTCAGGACTGTAGACCGCAACAACAAGCCTCTTTACAAGGAGGGGGGATAAGGAGTTACCATCTAACTATCGACCAATTTCACTTTTGCCGTCTTTTTCAAAAATATTTGAAAAGGTTGTGTTCAAGTGTCTCCTTAAGCACCTGGCTGGATTTCTTAAAGGTTCTGATATAGAGAAAGCTATTTACACTTACAATGAGAATCTACTTATTCATTAGATAGTCAATTAAGCGCCACCGGCATTTTCTGTGAGCTGTCAAACGCCAGTGATTGTGTGAACCACAGCATTCTCTTAAGTAAATTAGAATATTATAGTGTCACCGGCAATGCTCCGAAATGGTATGAGTTTTATCTATCTAACAGGAAACAAAGGGTGTCGTTGCGAAATACCTGTGCAGTAACGAGTCAGTCTTCATCTGTAGGGGAATTAATTACATGTGGTGTTTCCCAGCGTTCAATCTTGGTTTCATTTTTTTTCTTGCATACATTAATGACCGCTGATCTGTTGCATTGCCATATGATACCAACATTGAAATAGGTAGCAAGTCAAGTACAGATTTAGGAATACCTGCTAATCAAATTTTCACTGACGTTAATAAGTGGTTTAAAGTTAATTCATTGTCATTAAACTTCGAGAAAACCTGTAAGAGATTTCTTTATAGCATGTGTATAACATATGCAGACATGCAGATTGAAGAAGTTGACAGTGTTAAATTTCTGGGATTACAACTCCATAAGTTGGGAAGGGCATAACACAGAATTGCTTATGCGCTGAAACAAGTCTGTATCTGCAGTGAGAATGATGTCAGATGAAGGAGATATAAATATAAAAAAAATCACATACTTTGCTTACTTTCATTCCATTATGTCATATGGGATCATATTCTGGGCAAATCATCAAACAGAGCAAAAGTTTTTAGGGTGCAAAAGCGTGTGATAAGAATCATTTGTGGTGTAAATTCAAGATCAGCATGTAGAAACCTGTTCAAAGAACTTTGTATTCTAACCATTGCTTCTTAGTATACTCATTCCTTAATGAAATTTGTTGTAAGTAATACATCTCTCTTTCCAACCAATACCTCAATACATAGTATCTGTATTAGTAACAGGACAATCTGCATGAAGACCTAAAATCACTTACCTTGGTCCACAAAGAGGTCCAATATTCAGGAACATACATTTTCAATAAATTGCCAGCAACAATTAAAAACTTGGTTTCAGATAAATCACGGTTTAAACAGAGTCTGAAAGACTTTTTGGTAGGAAACTCCTTCTTCTCTACAGACGAAGATCTTAACAGAGACTGTGAAGCCAGCTTAAGTAAAAATGTGTGTTAGATTTCAGTTTTGACAGTCAAGGTTAGGTATTTTGTGTATGATAAATTTATTAATAGTGCATAACAATGTTTCATTCTGACAGCGTGTTAATGCTATAAATATTAGCTGTTCCAGTTTACTGCATTATATTCACCTATTTCGAAAATCTCCTGACAAATGATCGGGGTAGTAAGTATTATATTCAAATGTTTTATGTTTTTATGTTATACTTTCTGACATGTTCCACACCCATGAGAATCATCTCATTTTTTGGGTCTATGGAACGAAAACCGAAACTAATCTAATCTCATCTAAAAAAATTATTACTACAACGGCGACGACGACGACTGCACTGTTTCCCGCATCTCCTTGCACACGCTTTATATACCCTCCACTGTTAGTGCTGCCACCCGACTTCCGTGAATGATTATTATTGCACATGGACTTCGAACATGTACTGTGGTCGCATTAATGTGACTGGTCCGTGTCATTTACAGGCCAAAAACTGTAAAAAAAAAAAAGGAACCTCGTTATCACGGTGACGTAGGGCGTCTCACTTTTCTAGTTAAATAAGGAGGAAATAATTCAAACAGCATTATTATTTATCACAGAATGCAAATTTCAGGAATGATACAGCCTTAAACCACCGATGCTTGAAGAATAAGGAGAAATCAATATCAGTTCTATTACTTTTACAAAAAAAAGATCGAAAATGTCTTTCACATATCGTTCACATAGAAATATTAAATTGATTTTCTGAGGCATAATCCTATCTCTGCAATCGAAATGTCAAACTGAGTCAAGATGGCTGCTTGAAAGTAAATGTGTTGTCATACAGCCGCCCTGAATGGCAGACAATATCTGTTGTAGTACATGGATACACCATTCAATATCACTTCACCCACTTCACTCAGGAGTAGGAACAGTCGATGTACAATAATGCATCTGGTTAGCCATTGTGAAAAGCACCTGGAGTATTTTTGTTAAAACAGTTGTGTTATTATAAAAGAACAATGGTTTCTTGATAGTAGTTCAATAAATCAGCATGTCAGTTAATGATCTTTCTGTCATGACATTCTCGCAAGAGATTTCAGAGCTACAGGCCTCATAAAATTTTGCAGCAGAGCACGAGGTGTTGCCACTTAACGTTAAAGTTTGGATTTGGTGCGATGGTCAGGAGTATGTTTAAGTGAATTTACACCATATAAGACACACACTAACGTTAAGAATTTCCTTCTGCTTTATGTTCCTAGTAGCCATTATTTACACATGTGCACTTTAATCAGACATTGTGAGATACAGCCAGGGCAGTGCCCATTACTCATTTCATCTGATGTATTGTGGCAACGACTGCTTATGGTCTGCACATGTCATCAGTGTTATCCACATGCAGTAAATGTTTAGGTACAAATACTACTGCTAACAGAAACTTCTTCCAATCTGCATGGATTCTATGTAAAAATATAGTTCCAAGATTTTCTCCCAGTGTGTTAAGTTAATAACTAGTGTACAATTAATTACATGTGTATTCACAAGCATTACTGAAAGATAGACTAGGTCAGTCACTAATGCAGATCTTTCTTAAAATCACGATGGTAATATAGTCCCTTTATGTGTTTGGTTCTAGGATACGCTAATAAGTACCTTCCTTCATGAGGAATTCTAATTATTTTGTAAGTACCAGTGTAAAGTAATTGCCATTAACTGTTTTTGCATTGAAGAAGAGAACATTCTGAGTAAGTTTACAAATTTGCACCGTCCCCTACCTGATATTTTTGGGCTAGCGTCTTATTTAACGAGTTTTTCACGAGTACACATCTAGTTTGCCTTACTTTATCTTCCCAAGAACATTCTGTTTTTGGAAGCCAGTCTCTCCTTTGCTTGTTGTGTAAGTTCAGCCAGTGTATATTCTGTACAATAAGGTGGCAGATTGTTTACTGTTTATTATAGTCCAAGATATTCTACTCGATATGTTTATTGGTTAGCTGCATAATTTCGGATGAATCTGTTAAAGTTACAAAAGTTCTAAAGGGTTACTTTTCCGATGAAATTTAGATATTTAAATTCGCTTAATTTGGTGTTCGTGTAAAAATGCCTTTCATTTTCTCCTGGTGCAGTCTGAAGCGATGCCAGAAAGTAATGCAGCAGCTTTGCCAACAGTGGGTATATAGTCAGTTAAAATTCTTTTGATAATCGAAATTGTGGTGGTAGATTTTGTAGCATACGATCTGACGTAGTTTTAAAAAAATGTTATGCAGTGCTCATAGATATTTGACGGCACCCCTTGCTGAAAACAGTGGACTGACTAGCTTGATGAATGAGATTTGCAATGTTTAGCTTGATAGCGCAGGTTGCAGTTTTGCAAAACAGCTGTTTGATGGCTTTGTTTTCTGACACATCTTGCAGTTCTTTAATAATTGTTGCATACACTTTCGCATATTGTGGAAGTACCAGTGAATAATTCTCTTTACATGTTGTCGCACTGTAAAGTCCCCATGGGTGATGTGGGAATACATACGCACCAAGTCTCGGACTGTACATTCCACCTATAGAGCAATACATTCTTATATGTTTTGTGGTCGTAGGTTAGTTTTGCAGGGGGATTTAGTGAAAAAAGTAACTTAACTTTCTTCCACCGATGGCTGGCATCCTATAAAGCTGCCATATTCTTACACTGGCACAAGAAACAATTTCTATAATTGCGATCTTTTATCGATAACAATCAGTAATCTGAGCTTTGTTCAACAAGTTATGAAAATTCCAGCACATATTCAGGTAAGACAAAGCATCTACAACTACATTGTCCCTTCCACAAACATTTACTATTTCAAAATCATATTCCTGTAATAATAAGAACTAACATGCCAGGTTTGCATGAAGCGTTTTACACATTGCAAGAAGGCTTAGAGTCTGGTGATCACAGAGAACTTAAATATGTTTACTATATAGTAATTAGATTGTTTTAAATTCCCGTACTACCCCGGTTTGCAATTCTGTGGGAGAATAGGCGTGTACACATTCGGAAAGTGTACAACTAGAAAAATGTATTACGTGAACACCACATTTACCATTTTTCTCATGAAACTGAAACAGATATGACTCCAATCACGAGAAAGAGGTATCAGGGACAACACAGAAATCTTTTCATGTGTGAGGGTGATATGAAATTTCAGAATTGACTAGAGCTTGTTTGACTGCATCAACGTTCTCCTGACCGTTCTCTGGCTAATTTCATAGTGCATTTTTCTTTCAAAAACTTAATGCTGATTAGTGTTTTGAAGTTAATCAGACACAAAACATCCAGAAAGTGAACATAATCCTGGAGATGCTTCAAACTTTTTAATATTTCTTAGACTCAGGAATATTTGTATTGCACTAATCTTACGCAGATCTGGTGTTGTACCTGTAGAGCAAATCATATGGTCCAGAAATTTAATTTTATCTATCCCAAACTCTGATTTTTGGAGATTTTCAGTGACTTCTGCATTTGAAAATTTATAGATGTCCTCTGTAGTAAATCAATATGCAATCTCCAATCAGGAGTAACTATTAACTAGTCATCTACACATAAGATTCATTTGTCCAATAGGCCAGACCCTAACAAAGTGTTTAATGCATTAATAAAATGCCTCCACTTACATTATATACAAACGATACCACACATAATTGACAGCTTTTCCCCCATAAATATGAATGCTATATATTTTCTAGATTCTTCTGAGAAGAGCATCTACCAATATGAGGTGCTCGGATCAGTACTTCTAAGGATCTCAACACCATGAAATCTTTGCAGTTGTTCATTTAGATTTTCCAGTCTAGTATGAACTGGAACAATGCCGTGATTAATAGCCTATGAGTCTAGTAAGCGGTGGACATACTACCAAGGTTAGCCATCATTAATAAAAGGATGCAATAAGGTGACAGCGATGGTTCTGTAAGTTTCCATTTCAACATTTGCCAAATCTGTCTTTAACCACCTCTCGCTTTGTTCATGAGATGGTGTAGGACGTTGGGCAGTAATTTTCGTGTGGAATTCCTTCCATACGATACTGATAAGTGTGTATGATATGTTGATTCTTACTAAAACGTTAATGTACTTCAATAACAATTCTTTTGGTTTGACCTGCTGTTATCAATTAATTCATCAACTTTATATCTTTTGTCGTTTATGTGATCTTCGTAATTCCCCATGGTGCTACAGTGAGGAGGTTGGCTGCTAATGTATGAAAGTTTCATATTTCGAAACTTGACTCTTATTCCTTGGCAGCATTTACAATACTCGACATTTATCAAATCTACAGTATATTCACCATCAGTAAACAGACAGCACTTACCAAGAAAAAGTGTTTTTGCATCTCTGTCTTCAAAAATTCCAAGTCAAAGATTTAGTCGACCATTAATCCATTTACAGCTAGGAATGGGCAAACAGTGGCTTAATTTCCCATAATTACCTCAGGCTACATCCCCACATTGACATGTCACGATCTGGTACTGAATGCTCCAATAATTTTGTCATTTTATATTGGGTAAGTAGCTACCATCATAACTTCACTAATCTTATTAAACAGACTCTCTGACACCACACTTACAGGAGGTCCTATGTCAGTATAACTGTAGTGGGATTTTTTCCAAGAATAGTGTTAACAGTTGCCTGAACTATATTTTTATACTGATCAAGGCATTTATGTTGGTCAACATGTAACTCATCTCTAATGTTTGTGTCTTCATTATATCTCAACAGGTTCACTGAATAGTGTTTTCCGCCCCCTCTCCATCCGATGGCCATCATTGGAGGGTGTAATGCAGTTAGTTCTAGTTTTCTGAAAGAGTCTTAGTCAGACAAGACTGATGTCAACAAATCGATTTTATTCTGGACCACTTTGCTGGTGAGTACCATTTAAATTTACCTACGTTTTCCCGTGTTGTATTCCGACTGGTTATTATCCCTTTGATTCCATTGATCTATTCCGTTATTACAGTATCAGTGATGGTAACTATTGTTTGCTCGTTTTCTTTTTTTAGAATTTGGCGGACCTTGGTTAGCATGCCGAGTATTATGCAGCAGAAGCCCTGAGACGCCACCGGCTGCATCACAAAATTAACGTGACAGTAGTTCAGTCTTCCGTGACTGTAGAATTGTGTGTGTGGCAGAAAGGACTGACTTGCGCCACCAACATTACTGTCATTTTTCACCTTTATATTCTCATCTACGAGGATAAGTCAATTATTATCCGAAATTTGGTTATATTTTTGTTTATTTTGGTATTACTGTGGTTTTACGTTGATGACGTGTGCTTTGTTTATTTGTTGTTATATCTCTGCAATTTTCAAGATGCTTGGTTAGCTTCGTTATCGCTGCCGTGCTGTTAATCAAGGCTGCTCCGCTGTCTATTTGCACCAAAGAAGTGCAACGTTCAGTGATCCGGTTTTTGTGGTCGGAAGGCGTATCGGGAGCCGAAACTCATCGAAGACTTTCGATACAGTACGGGAACAGTGTTTTACCACAACGGAGTGTCTACGAATGGACTGAAAAATTCCGAAATGGTCGCACAAGTGTTACGCACGATGAAGGAGCCAGACGACCTTTTACCGCCACAAATGAAGAAACCATTGAGCGTTCACGTGAAATGATTCTCTTACACAGACGATTAACTATTGACGAAGTGGCACATCGCCTCCAAATTAGTCACGATTCTGCCTACGAAATCATCCACAACAGACTTGGGGTTCTTGAAGTCTGTGCAAGATGGGTCCCAAAACAGCTCGCACATTTGCATAAACAAACGCGCTTGGACATATTCAAAAACCATTTGGATCTCTATACTAATGAAGTGGACAACTTCTTAAACAGGATCATTACTGAACACGAAACATGGACCAATCATTAAGAGTCGGAGACTAAGCGGCAGCGTATGGGATGGAGACATCCAAATTCCCCGTGCAAGAAAAAGTTCATGACCCAACCGTCCGTTTGGGACGCACAAGATCCAATACTGGAACAATAAACAGTGTACGCTACAGTGAGATGCTTACTTCCAGGCTAAATCCTGCAATTCGAAGCAAATGCCTGTCCACACACTGCTGCCCACACTTCAAAAACGCTCCAAAAACTCAAATTTGAAGTACTGGATCATCCTCCATATAGTCCCGATCTTGCCCCTTCTGACTATCACTTGTTTGGTCCACTCAAACAGGCATTAAGGGGCCGTCGATTTGTCTCGGACGAAGCAGTGAAAGAAGCGGTGCATTCCTGACTCGCAGCTCAACCGAGAACCTTCTTTTATGAGGACATCAGGAATCTTGTACAAATCTGGACAAAGTGCGTTGAAACGCAAGGAGACTATGTCGAAAAATAATGTTCTTTTAAGTTTCCTATTGATTACAATAACGTTTTATAAATACTTTGCGGATAATAATTGATTTACCCTCGTATTAAATTAAAAGAATCCAGTAGTTGCATGAAGGGTTCTGAGGTTGTTTCTGGAATGTGGACTAACTTTTCTCTTATGTGCAGAGGCAACCTTGTTGTTCGAGGTTAAATATTTCCTTGCAGAGTCTTTCCCGTGTGGAATTTGACCAATGTCTTGACAAGAGCGCTTTCTCAATCTGCTCATACGTTTGGCATCTTGTGACCATTGCATTTGTCCAAATCATGGCTGCCCCTTGGATGAACCCAGTTGTGAAATATGTTTTCTATTTTTCTGACCAAGATGTAGGTAATACTCTCTTAAAAGATTTCAATAAAAGTTCTTCTAGCAAATTGGTTGATAAAGAAGAGGCTGTCCTATCCCACACAACATCTAGTTAGGTGGCAGACTGGTATGATCCTTTTCGTCGGTACGCATTCTGTCACTTGGTGCGGGGGTACTAGGGTCACCACTTGCCATAGTAATGGTGGACGACATGCCTCGTACCATTTCTTTGACAGTGGACAGATCCTGTGCCATGTTACCAATCCGAAAAGTGACACCTGTCACTCCATTCAGGCAAATCCTTACTTAAAGTACTTATTTAAATGATTCCTGTATAGTACCTCTCTCATATAACAGTTTAGTAAAAGACAATTGTACAACAATTTTTAATTCCGAATCTAATTTTTCATTGATCTGGATGTCCTAAACGGAAATCCACTTTGAAGAATCCCATGAAAAAATTTCCCTCTACATTCCAACTGTTACTTTAACTTAACTTCTTGTTTGACAATAAAATTATCTACTTCTTCACATACGTTCCAAACAGATCCTTCTATATTAATTCGTTTGTCTGTTAATTTTTGTATTTCCTCAGGCATGCTTTGGTATGTTGTTTTCAACTCCGAAATTTTGGTTGTTAGGGCAGCCTGTTAAGATGACAAGTTTGCTAAATCTGTTAATAATTTTGTCAGTTTAGATGCCAATGATGTTAAGTGTTAAAAATTCACTTGCATCATTGCTTCTAAACTTCGACATTATGCCACAAATGGATCTTAAGTAGAACCAGTTTGTAGAATAATTTCTCTGCACTCAGCCTGCGACTCCGTTTCATGTGGTGGAGCGTCATTATTTTCTATAGCCATGTCAGTGAATCTGCTAGCTTTGGCACATGATTGCAGATCATTATGTTCTTCAAATTCCATTTCTGTAGAATTTCCTACCTTTACCATAACACAAAGATAGCTGAAATTACGTGAATAATTTACATATTTTAGCGCACAAATAATAATAATTCAGAATGTGAACTTTTCAGTGAGAAGATATCAATCTGCTGAAATAATGTCATGACATTATGTGATGCTGCACACTCGCAACACAAAGCCAGCCATCTTTTGCAGATTAATTCTGTGAAGATTGCAATGCCAGCAAATAAAAATATTCATACTTTGAATACAAAATGGGCCATGAACAATTAATTCGACTTGCAACAAATATGAGAAACGTAGGAAAGTGAAGGAAGTAATGTTGTTCTTACCTCATATGTTCCGTCGTAAGAAGTATAAATAATTTCAAAAATCTGTCTCAATTCCGTTTTATTTTTCATTCTTAAACTATTTGAAATTCTTGCCTAACGTTATTTTCTATTAACAAGGCATATTTTTCATCGACTTCAGTCTACTTTCGTTAGTATTTTATTGTTTCCATTCAGTACAGTAAATAGAGTACAAATAAGTAATAATATAATTACACAAAATTGTTATAAAATCCGTCATGTTAAACAGTTGGCAGTGTAATGTATCGTCTTTCTTCCCTCGAATAGGATTTGTTACTTGAGATTTGTTTTTTAAAGAAAAATGTTATCGAAGGAAGGATACATTAAATTACAGATAGGAAAAGAAAACATGTAATCATAAAATTTATGAGGAAGTATGAGCTTTGGTAGTCTCTTCTTCAGGAAAAAAATAATTTTTACTCATATAAATTTACTCTTACTTGAAACTTCACCTCTCCCAGCCACACTTTTTATTGTATGAAAACTGCCTTACACATTTCGATATAACATCATTTTTTAAGGCTACGAAGAAGTATATGCAATGTATCATAAATAGGTTGTGGTCACATTAATGCAATGATGACTCTGCTAAACTTTTTGGAAAAATGTTACCAAATGTTAAAAAATATACGAAATCTTGGTGCCAAAATACTGTTGACAATACTGACATATGGGTACAGCGTGCCTCGTTATCTGCTGTCTAACATAGCCAAGTGCAAAATGATCATAGTGCTCTGTGGTCTTGATTCTAGCCAGTTCTTAAGAAGGTGCTAGTGTATGCCAATTATCTACAGACATGTGTACTGTGTGAAGTTAACATAAGACTAATAAACTGTGTACTACATTTGACTTGCAAGTAATTGCACTGTAAAAGAATTAAGCATAGTTACAACACAAACTGACAGAGTGCTATGCTTATACAAAATATTAAGAAGTCGAGTTAAATCATAAACCGATGGATGCCACTGCTTTTAGTGACATGATTCGGCATATAAATACAACTCTCAGTTAAACTTGTTTACAAAAGCATCTGCTATGCTGTAAATACAGAAAAATTCAGTGATGTAATTAGTAATTTGCTTTACATTGTTCTTTAAGAGATAGATGTAATAGCACAGTTCTCAATATGAATCAAATGTGTGTAACTTTGTAGTGTTGATACATATTTGGTGACTTTACTTGTGAAATGTATGTGGCCATTATAAGTGTTTACTGCTGTATGTAGTTGGCCATGGACAACATTATGAACCTATCTGAAATGTATACCATGAATCAATTAAGAGTACAAGTTGGATGTATTGCATTGAGTCTGCATTAATCAGTGTGTACATTTTCATATATACTATTTTTCATTTGCATGAAATGAAGGGATGGGAGATAAGAACAAAACGCTATGATACATAGTGTTGGGGGAAAAATATACAAAGATGAATCTCTGATATCGGAATGTCAAGTTCAGTCAGGGTGTCTGCTTCAAATTAAATGTGTTGTTACAGTTACCTAAATTTATCTGCACTGTATGCAAACACTTCGTACACCCAATATATTCGCAGTTGAGAATACGAACAGCCATCAGCTACGTATATAAGGGAATGATGACAATGAAAGTTTGTGCCGAACCGGGGCTCGAACCCGGATTTCCCGCTTTACGCAAGCGGTCGTCTTACCGCTTTCTCTATCAGTGCACGACTCACGGCCAGGCCCAAACTTCCATATGTCCTCGTCGTTGCGTCAGAACCTCTACTCGTACACACATTATGTAATTCCCATACAGTGGAGAACATTTTAACTGAAAGTCGCTGCCTAATTTCGGCGAATAAATAGGATACTCCACTGTCTGTGCTGTTAAGAACGATGCAATGTTATTCGGACATGCGTACACGTTCACAGAAAAGTTTCATCGTTCTCTCGACAACACAGGCACTGCAATATCTTAAACACTACGTAATAAGCAAAGAGAAGGTGGTTCAGATAAGTGAGATTATTGCTTATTTCTTTTCCATTTCCAGTTTAAGGATCTGAAAAGTTCTTTTTGGGCTCCTGTGATAGTTTCACTAAAATTGAATCTTCTGGCCTGACTCCTAGACTAATATCGAACTCCAATAAAATTCTGAAAATCTTCGAACCCGCCCCCCCCCCGCCCAAAAAAAATCTGATTGAGAAAAAATTAATGAAACAAAAAAATTATCTGAACAGCTTACATCCAGATAATGCTCGAAGGAATCGAAGAAACATGTACCACGTACAGTCCTGAACCAATGTGTACGGAGCTACAGCTACTTTTCTGTATCTCACATGTGACAACTTGTAAGAAAGTTAACTAATTTATATGCAAAACATCAAAATATAAAAATTTCATGGAGATGCTTCACCTAAACAAGGAACATTGATAACAAAACGCGTGAAACGTTTGAGTAGTGAAACAAGCGGAAGAGTATAGCAACTTTGGAAAGATAACATTTCCTCTGGGCATGATTGTCATCCCCGGGCGGATACGGTATATTTTTCCTTGCACACACCCGCAGCGTACTGTTAACATAAGCCAGGGAGTCTCCCCGTTGTCGCCTGTCACACCCATACGCAGTTTATGAACGTCGTTACTGTAAACAAAGCGCTTCAGCGTTAGTTATTCGCTAAACGGTTATCCAAACGAAAAAAAAAACTGAAGAATTTTCATCTGAAAAACATCTGTATTTTCCGCAGGCGATGTTTCCGTTTGCAAACTCATCTGCTGCATGTAAGATGAATTGTAAGTAACATATATATATAAACAAAAGCATTCCGTCTTCAACATTTGTAGTCTTGTCGTCCTGAATTGCGAATAATATTACGGTATGCTGAAAAATATTACTTTGAACTCGTCTAAACACAAATGAAAAACACAAAACTTTTGTGCCATATGCGTTTCGACTTTATCCTTTGCAAGGTATCTTCAGTGGCAAATTTTGTGGGTGATGATCTATATGTTGTTTCCGTGTTCCTTAGGTATAGCTATTCTTCGTCTGAGAACTGCCATTTGAAAATTCCTTTTCACACTTCACAGCACTCGGAATTGAACACTCGTTTTAATTTAACGCAACACGCAGATCAAAATCCACGAAATCTGCCACTCGAGATACCTTGCACAGAGTAAAGACGAAACACTTAGGCCACAAAAATTGTAATTTGTTCCGTTATGATTAAGTAGTCCCAAATTAATAAAGCATTCCCCTTCGCCACTGGCTTAAGTATCAAATATAGTCCTACTCAGTACAAACGTATCTGGAATGAAGTTATATTCCCATCGAATAGGGCTCGAATTTAGAGCAGGGCCTGTCCCTCAATCCTCCAAGTAACGTGATTTCAATTTTATCGCCTCATTTCCAGACGTAGTCTCCTTTCAGGGATATACATTCAGTCCAGTGATCCTATAGCTTTTTAATCGCATCGGAAATACTGATTCTATCAAACTCTGCAAAATACTCATTGACTGTAGCTATCACTTCTTCATTTGACGAAAATGTCTTCCCAGCAAGCTAAAGTCAGGGAACAGGAATAAGTCACTTGGAACTAAGTCTGGTGAAAAGGGTGGATGAGGAACCAATTCAGAGCCCAGTTCATTCAGTTTCGCTTCTGCTATCGCTGATGTGCGGGCTGGAGCATTATCCTGGTGAAAGACTACTTTCGGTACCAGCCTTGGTCTTTTCTCAGTCAATACAAGTTTCAAATAATCAAACGATGAAGCATAATAGGGTCCAGTTATTGTTCGACCTTTTTCCAAATAGTCTGTAAGGATTAAATGTTTTTGTATTTGAAATGTAAACTTTTCTATTAAATCCCCTCCTAATCGGGCACAGATTCCTTGAGAAGCCCAAAAAACTATGGCCAACGCCTTACCTGCTAATAAAATGGCCTTTGCCTTCTTTAGTGCACTTCCACCGGCCTTTGTCCACTGTTTTGACTGCCATTTTGACTCTGCTGGGTAATGATGGACGAGGTTTAACCAACAATCACAAATCGGCACAAAAATTCTTGCGAATTGAGTTCAAACTTCGCCATAAATTGTATTGACATCTTGTACTGTATGCGCCTTTGGTTGACTGTGAGTAATCGCGGCACCCACCTCGCATACAGCCTTTTCATAGTCAATTCTCCGTCCAGGATATTATGCACTCACTCCATTGACATCCTACAGACTCATAAATCTCACTAATTTTTATCTTGCGTTACCATATCATGGAATATGTCAATGGTTTCATTTGTGGTGACCTCAACTCGATGGTCCGGTGGGCTTAGCCTTCCACGTGCAAATTCATTCATCCAGAAGTAAATGGTATTCAGTGTTGGTGCAGAGTCAGTGTGAACTTCAGCCAATTTCATTTTGATTTGTGCGGCAATGCAGCCCTTCAAATGAAAATGTTCAGTAACAGCACGAAACTCGATTTTCTCCACTTTTCAGTCGAAGCCTACTCACTGACCGATGCCTAATGGTTATCATCAATGAAGTGGACGGTATATATTGTTGAAGTTCTTTATGCGATCTTTGGTATGATCAACCTTAGCAGCCATGATTACGCACCAAAAATGATGCATTATTTCTTGGAAATTTACCAGACTTATCAAACCATCTTCGTATTCTGAAATTTAAAAAAATTAAATCGCACCTTAAAGGTATTTTTTAACTGTTTGACTTATTTTTGCTCGTTATTGGACATGCTGGTCTCTTGTCGACAGCGTGACTTTATGTCTTTCGGAAATATCTGATTAGCCGATAACCTGAGATTTTCTTCGTGTCCTTGCAGCTCCTCATTTCAGGTAACGCATGAAAAACTGCACTGTCCAGTATTAACAATGCCTGTCGGATAATGCAGTGTTCGTTTGTTTTTCTGAACCAAGCTTCGACACCGTAACGACGACGTACTGCAATACACGACAGTAATAAAGCAGAACATTCAGCAACACGCGGTGACATAAACATGAACGTGAGATACCGTTATGCCAAGCTTGTGAAACGTAACGGGTAGGCCTCTACAGTGCTGCCGATGTACGCAGACGGTGACTAGTCAGCAATCGTAATGGCTTATTCAATGTTATCGTCACCAAACTCTGCATTGTGACATCTGTGACATTAGTGGCTCAATGTTAACCAGGCGATTCCTGCACTTAAAGAATGTTCTGGGAAAAGGCTTTTAGTGTTGGATGGTTATAATTAAAATGCAGTGTAGTCTGCAAATGTCGTATGGCAGCGAAACTTGGTAGATATGGTGATGCGTTCATGTGGAATCGATTTACGTTGGAAATAACTTAGTTGGAAATCTTGGCCACCAGGTGCAAATCTGGCGCTGTTAATCACGTCGTTTTATGGATGCAACATCTCGTCGACGTCCTCGGTGCTCACACTGAACAAATTAGGTAAGTGGCAGTTAATAATAAAAGCAACACAATGCCTTTCTCACTTGTTTAACGTTTCCTGTCCACGTCTCGTTCCTAATCTATTACATATTAAACACTTCTATACGTCTTTCTAACATTCCAATGCCAGATTTTCACCCGAGGATCAAAATTAGAACTATTTTTTCCAGCTATATCAGTTCTGCATTAAGGCATCTCTTTGTCATTCACCAATTATGGGCAGAGTGTCTGAACAAGTGGCTTCGGTCCACTTACTGATTTAATATAAAGCAAAAAGTTCTTAGAAATTTCTGTCCAGTCGACATATAGAATTTTACTTTCTAATTTGTTGAACGCTTGACACATGGCTGTCCTCTACTAATTTTTGCGTATTTGATTTTTCTTCTGTGAGAGTTTTGCTACGTTTAAATTTACAGAGGAGCTCTCTTTGCTTTCATGGCAGCTTTCTAACATGGCTATCGAACCACAGAGGTTGTTACCCGTGCCCCACAACTACGGCACGTGTCTGTCTAAGGCGTATAATACCATACGTGTGAACTTTGTCCATTTACGTTCAAAATTTTCGTTCCTGGAAACGAGCTTTCATTGTCAGCGCTCTGGTAAGGCGTCGAAATCCAGAGCAGCAGCCTAAGGCCTTTCAACTGTGGCCAAGCAGTTCATCAACAGCTGCTGTTTGTACTTAACACGTGCATACCCTATCCATCTGTAATCATTCTTCGTCTATACCACAATGAATATAACACTAACTCACGCAGTCTCTGCATGCTGTCCAAGTACTGCTACTATACTCAAATGGTTCAAATGGCTCTGAGCACTATGGGACTCAACAGCTGTGGTCATCAGTCCCCTAGAACTTAAAACTAATTAAACCTAACTAACCTAAGGACATCACACACATCCATGCCCGAGGCAGGATTCGAACCTGCGACCGTAGCAGCAGCGCGGCTCCGAACTGGAGCGCCTCGAACCGCACGACCACCGCGGCCGGCGACCGCTACTATACTAATTTTGGCTTTTAGTGTACTTCGAATTCCGTCCAAACAATGCAAAAACACTGAAATGTACGTAAAAACTTAAACTTCGGTGGTATACACTAGTCAGTACAGTTAACCCTCAAATGGCATCTGTCTGGAGCGGAAATGAGTTATATAAAGGACATCCGCGTCTCCGTACAGTGCAGTATTTCATTTTGCTCGTTCTGACCCAGACTGAAAACTCAGAGTATTGTACTTGGAGCAATGATGCGACACTGAATATACTTTTGGAAGAACCCGGGCTCAGTTCCCAGTCTGACCATTTGACCTTATGCTTTGGTGGTTTTCCTAAATTGTTTAATGCAGATGACAAGATTGCGCATTGCACTGAAAAGTACACAGCTGATTTACTTTACCATCTTTCTCCAATTCTAGCTTTCGCCCCGTCTCTGACTACCTCCTAGTCGATGGGCCTTAAATTGTAATCTTCATTTCATGAATTCTCTCAGTTCTAGCACGGTTCAGAAGTAGTCTATGCTGAATCAGATATCTCTTGTTTGCGAGCACAAATTTTATCTTTTAACAGAATCTCCCCTCGTGTCTTGGTAGAACAACATTATAATAAATGAAAAGCACCAGTTTGCTTTTGTTCTACAATATTACTTTTATTGTTAACCAGTTTTCGGCTCACAAGGCCATCTTCAGACATTTACTGAGTATTATCACCAAAGGAGTTACAATGTTTGCAAATAACATTGGAAGAGAAGTAGCCTTGTCTAGTACTAATTTTATTTTATTTTATTAGTTTTGTTATTAATTGAAACTGTTATGTGGGCATGCTATTCCTATTTTGTGTTAAAGGTTTTCCTGTTTTCTCTATTGTCATTTATGTACTGTTCAATTTTTACTTTTTCATTGCGTTACCACCACACTGTCAAACATGTTACTTACTGAATGTTTCTACTTCAGTCTGGACGTGTTACTTTTGTAGAACAAAAAGCAAACTGGTGCTTTTCATTTATTATAATTTTATCTTTCTCTTAGTAGTACTAGTACGTCATCTATACCGTTTAATATAGGGGCTGTACCAAAAGAAATGCAGAAGTTTTCACAAATTCTGTGTTATCTAATGTAGAAGCTCAAAACAGAGTAGTAACAAATCATAAAATGCACATGACATGTGCCTATCAGCTAGAAAAAAGCTTCAAAATTAATTACAGAAACGAAAAGACTATACAAGAACCATCAACTCTGTGGAGCTGAGTAAGACTCCTCCCCCAAAAAAGGACTTATGTAAGATATCTAAACTCCCGTGGATCCACGGAAAGATTTCCAGTGGAAATCCTCCTATAAACCAATCCAGGTTCATAAGCATCAAATGAAGACTAAACTTATAGACAAATTAAAATGTTAAAAAACGCAAATAATAATAATTAATGTAGAGAAATGAAGTTTCCTAGGTAACATATTTAAGAGATTAACATTGCACGATCGTAGGTTAATGTAAGTACGAGGCGAGTCACTGAAAATGTGAATTACTGGTACATTAATAACCGTTGTAGACACCAGAATGTTGAATGCAAGCTTGCAGACGAGCATGTATTGTGTTATACGGGAGACGGATGTCACTTTTTGGATGGAGTTCCACGCCTGTTGCACTTGGTCAGTCAATACAGGGACGGTTAATGTTGGTTGTGGAGGGCACTGGAGTTGTCGTCCGATGATGTCCCATATGTGCTCTACTGGAGACATATCTGGGGATCGAGCAGGCTAAGGCAACATGTCGACAATCTGTAGAGCATATTGGGTTGCAGCAACGGTATGCGGAAGAGCGTTATCCCATTGGAAAACATCTCCTGGAATGCTCTTCATCAATGGCAGCACAACTCGACGAATTACCAGACTGACATACAATTTGCTGCCAAGGTACGTGGAACAACCAGGAGAGAGTACTCCAGGTGTCATGCGAAATCGCACCACAGACGGTAACTCAGGTGTACGTCCAAAGTGTTTAGCACACACACATGTTGGTTACAGACCCTCAAAGGCCTACTTTCAACCAGCACACGGCCATCACTGACAACGAAGCGTAAAACGCGACAGACCTTCACCCTGATGTCCAATGAGCTCTCACTTGACACCACTGAGGTCGCAAGTGGCAGTGGTTTGGTGTCAGTGGGATGCGTGTCGCAAGGTGTCTCGCTCAGAGGTGCCCTTGAAGTAACCGATGTGTAACAGTTCGTTATGTCACTGTGATGCCAGCTGCTGTTCAAAATCGCTGCTGCAGACGTGGTACGATGCGCCACCGCCACACGCCGAACACAGTGGTCTTCCCTCTCGGTAGTGTCACGTGGTCGTCCGGAGCCCGGTCTTCTTGCGATCGTACATTCTTTGCGACCACCACTACCAGGAATCATGTACAGTGAAAAGGCTTTTCGAGAAAAATACGTGATAAAATTGAAGGGCAAGGATCAACGAATGGTCTAAAAATCAAGACGTTCGTCTCTCCTACGAGGCTTCGTCGTTGTGCCAAGCCTTTCAACATTTTATTTCCGCAGAGGCTGTTTACTTAAACGCTAGTACGCACACACATTTGAAAGTGTTTTCATGGGAGGCTTACTATTCGCTACAATGTAGTTCCATTTATAAAAATCGCTGCTGTCCCAGCATCTATGATATATAAAGGGTGGCCAAGGAGAGAAATATTTTATCTTAGTAGCGTAGGTGCACTATCATGGTGCATGCAACCAAGCAGCCAGGCATGAGAACCCTGCTTGACGGTATTTACAAACCAACAGCCCATTCCGACCCGCTCATCTTTCCGTTTGAACGCATTTGTCAGTATTCTCACGAAAAGTTTCTACAGAAACATCAACAGCCGTATTATCACTATACTGTAACTTTTACGATATTTTGAATTCTGATAAAAAAGTATATCGTGCCAGTTGCTTCAGTATATAAGTTGATACAGGAGTTAAGAAAACCAACTACACGACAAAATTAAGTAAAGTTCTTAAAAACCGTTCAAGAGCTAGGATCACATAAAAGATTTTCTTTCATTAAAGACAACCGGTTTCAACAGACTGTGCTGTAATCTATGGGTCTCAAAATTCTTTGTTGTATAACATGTTTATTTTACGCCTACCTCGGGCAGATGATTTCAAGTGGATGAAAATAGCACATTATAAAAGGTTTGTTATCAATGAAATATTTAAAAACATAAAGCGCCTTGCGCGGCGGGCTATCTCCATATACATATTGCTCACAGTTGCTTGCTATATCGAACAACATGGTACACAATAGCACAACTGTTTAATACTGGACATATTCTAAACAGTGTGAATCCAGTTTAAATGGCGTATAAATTACAGGAACTGAATATTTTATGCGATCTGGGCTGTTGAATGGTTTTTAACGATTAAACAGACAGCCCCTCAGTTCTCGCAAAATGAGAAAATTCAGTTAAGTAAAGTAGTTTGGCGTGAATGGCTGGGAGATCCCTGAGAGTAGGTTCAGCTGCCTAATTGGAAAGTTTTTTCCCTATCCTTAGCGCCTTCAGATATCTCTCCTTCGCGAAAGTGCGCTCTGAGTATCACACTGACGGAAAAATATCCTAACAATAATGATTAATGTAGAGTAATGAAATTACGGGAATACATTTGCCTAGGCAACGTATTTAAGTTATTGACGTTGCAAGATCGCAAGTTAATGTAAGCATGAGAAAAGACATTGCAAATGTGAAGTGCTGGTAGATTAAGAACAGGTGTAGCCGCCAGAATGTTGAACGCAAACGTGCAAATGTGCATGCGTTGTGTTGTACAGGTACCGTTTGTCAGTTTGTGGTATGGAGCTCCATGCCGCTTGCACTTGATCGGTCAATACAGTAACGGTTACTGCTGGTTGTGGATGACACTGGAACTGTCTTCCGATGATGTCCCATATATGCTCGTTTGGAGATAGATCTATTGATCAAGGAGGCCAAGGCAAAATGTCGACACGCTGTAGTGCGTGTTGGGTTACAACAACGGTATGTGGACGAGCGTTATCACGTTGGAAAACACCCCATGGAATGCTGTTCATGAATGACAACACAACAGGTAGAATCACCAGACTGACGAGTAAATTTGCAGTCAAGTTGCGTGTGATGACCACGAGAGCGTCCTGCTGTCAGACACAGATACATCTCAGGCCATAACTCCAGGTGTAGGTTCAGTGTCTCTAGGCCGCAGACAGATTAGTTGCACGCGCTCAGCTGGCACCCTTCTAACCAACACACGGCCATCACTGGCACCGAGGCAGAAATGGCTTTCATCAGACCTCCAGTGGACTCTCTCTTGACCCTACTGACGTCGCAAACGGCTGTGGTTTGTAGTCAGCGGAATGTACTCTACAGCGCGTCTGACTCGGAGCTGTCCTTGAAGTAGCCGATTTGTAACACTTCGTTGTGTCACCGTGGTGCCAACTGCTGCAGGGTGCCCCTCATGCACAGTACGATGCGCCACAATCTCACGCGAAACGCGACGGTCTGCACTCTCGGCAGTGACACGCGGCCGTCCGAAACACAGGTCTTCTTGCGACCGTACATTCCCGTGACCACCGCTGCCAGCAATCATGTAGGGAGACTACATTCCTGCCAAGTCTTTCTGCAGTGTCGGTGCGGAAGGAACATACAGCTTCTCGTGCCCGTATTGCAAGACGTTCAAACTCAGTGAGCTGTTGATAACGGAGTCTTCGTTATATAAAAGGGATTCTTGACTAACATTAACTAAGTCCAATCTCAAAGGTAACTAACCTCCACGATCGTTACAGCGCGTATTTAAAGCAAACCTGATGTACATCCTCATAGTGGCGATACAGCGCCATTCTTACGCGACTGGAACGAAATTTGAATAGACATCATCTTTCAGACGTAGAAACACACCTATGAATTTTCGTTTATCTAGCACAACTTCTTCTTGACACTGCTTTTTTGCCGCAGGTATATTTGCTGAAAATCTCGTTTCGATGTCATGAACCGTTCAAGATATGAAAGGGGACTTATGGTTAAAGGAACTCGCTCTGTGTATATATTTAGTGTTGTGAATGTAAGTGGGCGTGATGAATGACACCCTATCATCTAGCTCAGCTGCGTTCTTACCTTTACCGGCTTTATAATAGTTATACATGAAAATGACACAACTTATTGAAACTTCCTGCACATTAAAACTGTGTGCCGGACCGAGATGCGAACTCGGGACCTTTGCCTTTCGGTAGAGCACTTTCCCGCGAAAGGCAAAGGTCTCGAGTTGGAGTCTCGGACCGGCACACAGTTTTAATGTGCCAGGAAGTTTCATACCAGCGCACACTCCGCTGCAGAGTGAAAATCTCATTCTGGAAACATACCCCAGGCTGTGCCTAAGCCATGTCTGCGCAATATCCTTTCTTTTAGAAGTGCTAGTTCTGCAAGGTTCGCAGGAGAGCTTCTGTAAAGTTTGGAATGTAGCAGGCGAGGTACTGGCAGAAGTAAAGCTGTGAGGACGAGGCGTGAGTCGTGCTTGGGTAGCTCAGATGGCAGAGCACTTGCCCACGAAAGGCAAAGGTCCCGAGCTCGAGTCTCGGTCCGGTACACAGTTTTAATCTGCCAGTAAGTTTCATACCAGCGCACACTCCGCTGCAGAGTGAAAATGTCATTCTTGACACAATTTATTACTGGCTAAGAAGGCAATTCTTATACTATATCGACTAAATGCACTAGTATTTCTCTTTTATTAGGACCAAATTGTACGATACACACCTTCCTGGTATCTGCTAGTTGGTTGTTCGCACTCTTATTGTTACTTTTTCTTTTTTGCTACATACATATTCAGTTATTGGCAATCGTTTCATCTTCTGGGGAGCAAATGCATAAAATATGAATACAGTAATCAAAGCACACAAAAGGGAAGTAAGGTGCTGACGCCGAGTAAGTGTTTAAGAAGACCAGACAACCAACGTCATCAGTCTCCTATTCTCTCCCATTGCATCCATTCAATCTGCATATAGAGCAAATTCTGTGTGCAAGTGTAAGAAAGTGTGCAAATATTTGCGTAGTGTGTAACCTAGGCGGAACGTGAGAACCAGCCCAGTATTCACCTAGTGGGATGTGAGAAGTCGTATAAAAATCACATCCGGCACACTGACTATTGTCGTTAATCCTCTGGGAGAATTCGATCAGGCCGGGTTCTTCCCTGTCCAGAAACCGGCCGTATTAACGTTAGTGACTACCCACGTGGATTCCAGCTAGAATAATAATCAAAAATAGTAATCCGAGTCATTATATAGATCTGTTCAAAACACTGAGGTTTTGATCACATCATGTGAATACATGTACCAAACACTTATACATCTAAGAAATAACATTGATAATTGCTACACAAATAGCTCTGACCAAGCCCACGGACGAAGACATGGAGCGAACTTACATTTAAAAATGGTTCAAATGGCTCTGAGTACTATGGGACTTAACATCTGAGGTCATCAGTCCCATAGAACTTGAACTACTTAAACCTAACTAACCTAAGGACATCACACACATCCATGCCCGAGGCAGGATTCGAACCTGCGGCCGTAGCGGTCGCGCGGTTCCAGACTGTAGCGCCTAGAACCGCTCGGCCACCCCGGCCGGCGAACTTACATTTACTGAGAAAGAATAAACATAGTACTCAAAACAGTATTTTTTAAAAAGGAATAAAGTTGTATAATGAACTGCTCGAGGAGGTTAAATAAATAACTAAAACCAAAAAGACAGATACGCAGTACAAGTTAATCAACAAATTCTGTACATCACATCCATAACACAGAGATTTAATCAAAAAACCTCAGTGTTTTCGTAAAAAATGCGATACAAGTAAATAATAATAATAATAATAATAATAATAATGATAACAAAACTTGTACTTCACACAATGGTTGTGCACTATGGTGTTACTTTCTTTTCAAAAATTCCAATAGATCGTTTTTCAGTCCCACTTGCAAGTTCTTTATATATGACTAGTTTCGGTGTCCCTGGATCCTCTTCAGATCTGAGCAGTTGAATCGGCAACCCGTTGTGTCCGTTTGGGAACCACGCATCAGAATATACGCCTTACTAAAAGATATGTAGTCTGTAATACAAACACCTTATTCTCTTTCTGGGCTCAAAATGCCACTAGTTGCAGATGGATTGTGACACAGAGTTTAGCTCAGCATATGGCAAGTTGCAGCACACGGAATAGAAACCAAACATCGTCGCCACGCTCCTTACAATTAACTGATAATGTGTATACTGTTATATTTTGGAGTAATGTGTGTGTATTGTGGGAACTGATCAGTAGGCAGAAATCAGTGTATAGTATAGCCCTGGCTTTTATGTTATTAAATAACTGCTTTGCAAACCATTTTTGTAAACTGAGCATAACCGGCCGAAGTGGCCGTGCGGTTTTAGGCGCTGCAGTCTGGAACCGCGAGACCGCTACGGTCGCAGGTTCGAATCCTGCCTCGGGCATGGATGTGTGTGATGTCCTTAGGTTAGTTACGTTTAACTAGTTCTAAGTTCTAGGGGACTAATGACCTCAGCAGTTGAGTCCCATAGTGCTCATACATTTGAACCATTTTTGAAACTGAGGATAAACGGAATGAGATTACGTTGTTTTTAACAGATCGGCCTTGTTTTCGGAAGGATCGAGACTCCAATCTTTACCTGGCCAGCTTCATTTAGCTTTTCCGTGGTTCCCCTATATTACTTGAAGCAAATGCCAAGATGATTGCTACAATAGGCCACAGGCTTTTACGTGCCCCTTCCATGTCAAACTACATCTATAAATACCTAAGTACCTGTATACAGGGTGATTAAGTAATGATGTTACAAGCTTTCAAGGATGGTGGATAAGGGTAAATGT
The DNA here is from genome assembly GCF_023864275.1 of Schistocerca cancellata. NCBI lineage: Eukaryota > Metazoa > Arthropoda > Insecta > Orthoptera > Acrididae > Schistocerca > Schistocerca cancellata. The sequence goes on along the minus strand of NC_064627.1, from coordinate 815,162,511 downwards.
GTCAATTTGAGGTAGGGGATCCTGGTCCGGAAACAGCCGAGTCGAAAGCTATAAATGAAAATCGTTCTGATGCCTCTTGCAGTAGAAAATATGTGCCGATACTGTTGTTGCTAAGAATGTTGGTTAGGCAGCTTTCAGAGGTCGTAGTATAGACCAAAACAAGAAAAGAATGTCTAGTAGATAGGGGCTCTAAAATGCGTACCTTAAGAGCTATGAGCACTTGATCAGCTTCAGTAATGTAAAACATACCTCTTGTACCGCAAGCTCTTTGGTTTCCATATTTCTAGAGGAGATAGTATTGACAAAAATAAGATAAAATTTCCGGTAAGTATGGACTTAGGGGCAATTGTTAAGTAGAAGAGATATGTTTCACAATATCGAAGATGAACAAGTCCTCATAGTTCTTAAGACATACATTTTAGAGTCCATAATTTCTAGACTTTTCTAGTTTTCGTCCGATCTATGCTTACCTTACAATCTTAGCAAAAAGGTCACCGGCACATGTGCTCCACTGTTAGAGTTATCAAATTGTTTTCTCTTATAATTTTCGACTCTTTCGTTTCCTGTACAGGGACCGATAGCTCATATTGATACATTTATCCTTCACCATGGTCCCAGAAAGTTCGTAACATCGTCACCGAACCACCGTGTGCAGGGTTATTTAAAATCGTGTAGCCACTTTCAAGGAATAGTAGAAAATATTTGTAATGGGGATAGGTAATATACGATTATATGTATGGACATAGCGAACCAAGAAATTTTTATGTCGTATTTACAAATATTTAATGTGTGAAATGTGAGTCCACTCTAAAGTCCATTTAGACCCGCACTCGTCCTGAAGTGCCTGCATAGATGACAGTCACAACTGGCGTGAGACGTCCTTGTAAGTCAGCTGTGTTCTAAAGTGGAGGCGTTAAAACAGTGCCTTTGTTGCAACCTCTAAGATAAAAATTACACAGCGTCAGGCAGGAGAACGTGAGGGACATGACAGCAACTGGAGATTGCCAGTTGATGCACGATCGATCTGTCGCAGTTGTACGAAGTTCAATATTCAAGAATTCACGAATATTGTTGTGGAAGTGCAGTGAAATTATGTCGTTTTGCAGTTGCAGCATGAACTACTCAAGGTGCCTTCATATACTCAGGAACACTGAAAATAGAGATAATGCATGGGACATTATATCTCGGAAATCGTTAGGGAATTCAGTTTTCCGATATCTACTGTGTCAAGAGAACACCAGATTTTAGGTGTTACTTCTCACCACACCGGCCTCTGTGGCCGAGTGGTTCTAGGGGCTTTAGTCCGGAACCACGCTGCTACTACAGCGCAAGTTCGAATCCTGCCTCGGACATGGATGAGTGTGATGTTCTTAGGTTAGTTAAGTTTAGGTAGTTCTAGGGCTAGGGGACTGATAACCTCAGTTGTTAAGTCCCATAGTGCTCAGAGCATTTGAACCATCTGAACTTCTCACCACGGACAACGCAGTAGCGGATGGCCTGTATTTAACGACCGAAAGCAGCGACGTCTGCGTAGAGTTGCCAGTGCTAACAGACAAGCGACAGTTTGCGAAATAACTGCAGTTATCAATGTGGGACATACGACGAACGTATCCGTTAGGAGAGTGCTGTGACATTTAGCGTTAATGGTCTATGGCAGCAGACCACAGTCGCCAGAGTCTTTGCTAACATCATGACATCACATGCAGCGCCTCTCCTGGGCTCGTGACCGTGTCGATCTGGCCCTAGACGATTGGAAAACGGTGGTCTGGTCAGCTGAGTCCCGATTTGAGTTGGTAAGAGATGATGGGAGGGTTCGGGTACGGCGCAGACATCACGAAGCCGTTGGCGGAACTTGTCAACAAGGCACTGTGGAAAATGGTGGGGGCTCCACAATAGTGTGGGCTGTGTCTGAATGGAATGGACTGGATCCTCTGGTGCAACTGAACCGATCATTGACTAGATGTGGCTATGTTCGGCTACTTGGAGACCATTTGTAGCCATTCAGTATTTCATGTTATGGAGGACAATACGCCACAATTCGCGATTGATATGAAGAACATTCAGGACGATTAGAGTGTGTGATTTGGCCAGCCAGGTCGCCCAACATTTAACCTATCGAACATTTATCGAAAATAATCTGGAAATCCTGCACCAGCAACACTTTTGCAGTTATGGGCAGCATGACTCAGTATATCTGCAGGGGACTTCCAACGACTTCCTGGGTCCATGCCACTTCCAGTTGCTGCACTACGACAGACAAAATGAAGCCCGACAATATTAGGAGGTATTACATGTCTTCCGCACCTCAGTGTATGCAGGGTGGTCCATTGATAGTGACCGGGCCAAATATCTCACGGAATAAGCATCAAACGAAAAAACTACAAAGAACGAAACTCGTCTAGCTTGAAGGGGGAAACCAGATGGCGCTATGGTTGGCCCGCTAGATGGCGCTGCCATATGTCAAACGGATATCAACTGCGTTTTTTAAATATGAACCCCAATTTTTTTACATATTCGTGTAGTAGGTAAAGAAATATGAATGTTTTAGTTGGACCACTTTCTTCGCTTCGTGATAGATGGCGCTGTAATAGTCACAAACATATGACTCACAATTGTAGACGAACAGTTGGTAACATGTAGGTTTTCTAATTAAAATACAGAACGTAGGTACGTTTGAACATTTTATTTCGGTTGTTCCGATGTGATACATGTACCCTTGTGAACTTAGCATTTCTGAGAACGCACGCTGTTACAGGGTGATTACCTGTAAATACCACATTAATGCAATAAATGCTCAAAGTGATGTCCGTCAACCTCAGTGCATTTGGCACTACGTGTAACGACATTCCCCTCAACAGCGGGTAGTTCGGCTTCCGTAATGTTCCCACATGCATTAACAATGCGCTGACGCATGTTGTCAGGCGTTGTCGGTGGATCACGATAGCAAATATCCTTCAACTTTCCCCACAGAAAGAAATCCGGGGACGTCAGATCCGGTGAACGTGCGAGCCACAGTATGGTGCTTCGACGACCAATCCTCCTGTCATGTAATATGCTATTCAATACCGTTTCAACCGCTCGCGAGCTATGTGCCGGACATCCATCATGTTGGAAGTACATCGCCATTGTGTCATGCAGTGAAACATGTTGTAGTAACATCGGTAGAACATTACGTAGGAAATCAACATACATTGCACCATTTACATTGCCATCGAAAGAATGTGATCCAATTATCGTTCCTTCCATAATGCCGCACCATACATTAACCCGCCAAGGTCGCTGATGTTCCACTTGTCGCAGCCATCGTGGATTTTCCGTTGGCCAATAGTGTATATTATGCCGGTTTACGTTACTGCTGTTGGTGAATGACGCTTCGTCGCGAAATAGAAAGCGTGCAAAAAAATCTGTCATCGTCCCGTAATTTCTCTTGTGCCCAGTGGCAGAACTGTACACGACATTCAAAGTCGTCCCCATGCAATTCTTGGTGCATAGAAATATGGTACGGGTGCAATCGATGTTGATGTAGCATTCTCATCACCGACGTGTTTGAGATTCCCGATTCTCGCGAAATTTGTCTGGTACTAATGTGGGGATTAGCAGCGTCAGCAGCTAAACCACCTACTTGGGCATCATCAATTGTTGCAGGTCGTGGTTGACGTTTCACATGTGGCTGAACACTTATGTTTCCTTAAATAACGTAACTATCCGGCGAACGGTTCGGACACTTGGACAATGTCTTCCAGGATACCGAGCAGCATACATAGCACACGCCCGTTGGGCATTTTGATCACCACAGCCATACATCAACACCTTTTCCGCAGTTGGTTAACGGTCAATTTTAACACGGGTAACGTATCACCGTCCGCACTGGCGGAATGTTACGTGATACCACGTACTTATACGTTTGGACTATTACAGCGCCATTTATCGCAAAGCGAAAAAAGTGGTCCAACTAAAACATTCATATTCTTTTACGTACTACACGTATATGTAATAAAAAATGGGGGTTCCTATTTAAAAAAAAACACAGTTGATATCCGTTTGACGTATGGCAGCGCCATCTAGGGGGTCAACCATAGCGCCGTCTGGTTTCCTTCTTCAAGCTAGACAAGTTTCGTTTTTTGTAGTTTTTTCGTTTGACGCTTATTTCGAGAGATATTTGGCCCAGTCACTATCAATGGACCACCCTGTATAATAAGATGCCTCAACACAAACATTTTTTAAAAATCACTTGAAAATGTCTTAATCATTTTAAGTAATCTTGTATATGATATTCCTTAAACTGTAATACAGTGTTATGTCCCATATCCTTCTTGAAAATAGGCCACAGATAAAGAAAACTACAACAGTTATTACTTATTTAATGTCCTGTCTTTGAGTGAAGGCTGATACCGACTTTCAGCATCTTGTTCGTTTCGGTTTAAATGTTTTACATTACGGCGCTGAGGGCTAATGTCGTTGGTCCGGACGATAGCCGCAACGTGTGCCGCGACGCTCTCTGGACGCAGCGCCGCGTCGCTGGCGATGGCGGTGAGCGACGGAGCGGGCCCAGCCTTGAACGCGGGCCGCACGCGGGCCGCCGGCCGGCCGGCAGGCGGCGCCCGCCCACCGGCGCGCAGCAGAAGAGCCGCGCGTCGGCGCCCGGCGGGGGCGTGGGACGGCGACAGCTCGCCCCTCCCCGCCCCTCCCTCCCCCTCCCGCCCCCCAGAGGCGCATAATTGCGGCGTGGGCGGCGGCCGGGCCGCGGCAACAAACAGGAAAAAGAAGTGGCCGCCCGCCGTAAAAATATATTTAAAACAAGGACCGAGGACAATGGAGGGCGTGGGCGTGAGCGGCCCGCGACAAAGGAACGACCGGCCGCGTCCGCAGCGCCAGCAACAGGAACCCGCCGGGGGGAGGCGAAGACGCGTCTCCTCCGTGGGTAGCGACAGCGGCACTGGCAGCGGCTGCCCCTCTGCAGGTCGGCGCGGGGGCGTTTGGCGAACTGCGGAGGACGCCCACTCAGTTGCGGCTGTTAAGTTGCCGTCGTCCACAAGAACGGAGGCTCGCTACCTCAGAGAGATCTCCTTACACTAAGACGCAGCAGCCCCTTGTCACACACTCTACAGCACTGGGCGCTGGGGCATTGTGCTGGCTTCCTGTCACAACTTTCGCCCGCGTTATGTCCTAGAGTCGACCACGCAGGCGCGTAATATCACTCTCTAAACTTGAAATAATAATGCTTTACTTCAACTTTCAGTGGCTGAAATAAATTAAGTCCTTTCGTCCTAGTGACACACGAAAATTGCTTTTCACTGACAACAGTTTATGGTCAAATGGTTCAAATGGCTCTGAGCAGTATGGGAGTTGACATCTGAGGTGATCAGTCCCCTAGAACTTAGAACTACTTAAACCTAACTAACATAAGGACATCACACACATCCATGCCCGAGACAGGATTCGAACCTACGACCGTAGCGGTCGCGCGGTTCCAGACTGAAGCACCTAGATTCACTCGGCCAAACCGGCCGCCGTTTATTGTTATTATTATTACATATCTGTGACTTTGCGACAGTGGTTAACTTGAATATTGCATGATTAATCATTTATTATTGTTTCCTTCTTATTTTTCTCTTCCCAAAATCTATTCATTCTTTGGCTGTGTTCCTGTTTCCTTTGTTCCCTCCATATTTCCCCTGTGTTGTTCCCTTCTTTTACTTCAAATTTCTTCGCCCGGGATTAGCCGAGCGGTCTAGGGCGCTGCAATCATGGACTGTGCGGCTGGTCCCAGCGGAGGTTCGAGTCCTCCCTCGGGCATGGGTGTGTGTGTTTGTCCTTAGGATAATTTAGGTTAAGTAGTGTGTAAGTTTAGGAACTGATGACCTTAGTAGTTAAGTCCCATAAGATTTCACACATATTTGAACATTTTGAACTTCAAATTTCCTGTTCATAATTTTACTTTTGAATATGTGTCATTCATTTGTCCTTTCCGTATTGATTCCTGCTTGTTTTAGGTCTCCTTATATTTCTTTAAAACAACTGTTTTTTTTTCTGGAAACGTTTAACACATCAAAAATCCTCTTTGTGAGTTTGTTGTTGTTCATTCTATGTATGTGTCAATAGAATGTTAGTCGGCGTTTTCTGACCATGTCAGTGAGTCTGTTTGGGTGTTAGTATAATTCTCTGATTGGCTTCTTCATTCATATACCATGTCTGTGTACTGCTCCAAGCATTTTTCTGTGGCTTTTACGTTCTACTTTTTCTGTCTCTGTGATGCCTGCTACTCCAGTTGTGGTGCTTACAGTGCTTCTGGTAGTACAAGTGTTTTATACTGAGTTAGTTTGACGCGTCTTTAAAAGCTCCTTTTACTGCAGGGCGTCCATATCAGTTTGTGCGCTTTCTGAAGTTTTCCTGTTCAATCTATGTTAGATGTCTTTTTTGGTGCTCCTATTTTTATGAATTCCCTCAAATATTTGAATCTTTCCATTCTATTGACCTTTCCTTATTTCGTATGCATGACTTCTGTGTTTCTCTTTCTTACCGTGTATTGCGTTTTCTCTTATGATACCTGTAGACTTGTTTTGGCAGAGACTTCATGTAAGTATTACAGTGTTATTCTGTTCCCTGTCTGTTGTTTCTGAGTATTACCAGGTGATCTGCAAATACCAAGCATTTTATAACTGTCTCGTTCTCATATATTCTTCTGACCTAACTTTATCTTTCCACTGACAGCAGTTTACACATGTTAACTCTTTTATCCAACTCCAGGTAGCTGTAAATCGAGAATTCTGTCTCGAACGATATACTGACTCAGCAGACGTCATGGGACAGGCGCCTAATATCCGGTGGGGCGTCTTCTGGCTGTGCGGACTGCAGAGAGACGCCGTGGAAGTGAGTCTGCATGTCCCTCGTACCTCTGGGAGCAGCTGACACCAAATAGTTTACAGAGCGAATGCCCATTCTGATCTGTTCGTGGGTGCAGGATTCATGGCACTGGTCTTGAGTTCCATGGCATACCAGATATGCTCGATGGGCCTCGAACCTGGGTTCCAGAGTGGTCGTCTTAGTCTTTGAAACTCTGACGCATGTTCCTGAAATCGCTCTCGGGTGACGTGGGAGTGATGTGGCGATGTGTTATCGTCTTGAAACACCGCAAAATCGTGAGGGTGTTGGAAGATCCAACTACAGGTCCCATTCCACACCAGTAAAATGCACCCCAGAACATAACAGAGACACCGCCGCTTTGGACCACACCTTCTTGGCAGAGAGGGGGGGGGGGGGGGGGGAGATCCATCGATTCATATGGTCTGCGGCACAGTCAGTACCTTGATCGGCATGATGCAGTTGAAATCGTGATTCGTACGACAATATCACGTTACGCCGTTGTTTGGAAGTCTATCCCTGATTGCAGACAAATGCAAACCGTTTCTCCCGATGACGGGTTAACAGTGGCACCTGTGTGCGGCGCCGGCTCCCATACCGCATGCAACCCATGTTCCTAAGTATTATCCACTGGGAGACGTGTCTAGCACGTCCTGTGTTGAATTGACCGGTGATCTGTTGCACTGTTGCTCTTCTGTCACTTTGGCAATCCGTCTCCGCTTTTGCCGGTCGCAGACATCTAAGGTGACTGGACGGCCACTAATTCGTCTGTTGTGGACTGTGACATCTTCGTTCAGCCATTCACGATACATCCTGGAAACCGTTGAACGTGTGAAGCCGTATTCCTGCACCACTGTCGAAATCGTAATTCGCGGCACCGACTGCCCCATCCCTTTCAAACGGCATCATCTCACGACGTCGTTCCATGTTACACAAATCACTAGTAAACACCCACTTCTCGGAAGGTCTCCTATATAACTGCAGCTGCCACAGCGGGCTTGTGGTGCGCATACGGCACACCTGCGCCATCTGTACACCACTGTCCCATGCTCTCTTTTATGATTCTCTCCAGGGCGGGATTAGACACTACGGATGACAGTGCATCTCCCTGCCTTATTCCATTTCTTATAGGTTAAGATGTGAGTAAGCTCCTCCAGCTTGTACTATCACTCTTCATTCACTCATATATTCTCTAATCATTTCAGTGAGTTTATTTTGGATCCAGAATTTATCGACGTTTTACGAAGCCTACATCGATGAATACTGAGGTAAGCTCCTTGAAAATCTGTCAATAGTACCTGGATTTTTCTACTTCTTTCACTGTATTTCTCAAGAATTTGCCTAAGAGCAAACGCATTGTCAGAAACTGAAAGGTGTGGACGGAATACAATCTGATACTCTCCCATGATATTTTCTGCAACCGGGGTTAGCTTTTCTAAAACAATTGTAGAAAGGATCCTTTACGTCACGTTCAGTAAACTGATTCTTCGGCAGTTACATCAATCCATTTTGCTTCCTGTCTTGTATACTGGACAAATGACTACAGCCTTCTAGCTGTCGGGTGACGCCACGGTCTCCCAAACGAGCTGGATAATTTTGCACAGCTCGGTTTGTAGCCTCCATACTTCAACATTTCTGCATACATTCTGTCCTGTCCTGACGCTTTATTGATTTCGATCTTCCATTTGCCGTTCACTGTGTCTTCCACCGTGGTGTCAGTCTTTGTCAAACTTTTTTCTTCTTGGTTTTCACTGAACTGTGGCTCTAGGTACGGGTAGTAGAGTAGCTCCCTAAAATATTCTTCCCATCGCTGTAGGACTGATTCAGCATCTACAGTTAGGTTTCCATTTTTGTCACTGATGTAATGACTTCTTGCGTTGAACTCTTTTCTTGCCGTCTGTTTTCATGCGCTATAAGATTGTCCTACAGTCCGGATTTCGTCTGTTCAGTTCCACAATTTCAAGACTTTTTGTCAGTACTCTTGGTGTCCCTCTGTAAGCTTCTAGAAATGCCAGCTTCTGTGTTTCATTCTCCGTATCCTGTAGCCGTAACTCACGTGCTTTCTTCGTTAACTACATCTCCGCATTGCTGATGAAACCCATTTCTTTTTCTCTGTTTTTTTCTTTCTACCCAGCACGTTATTCGCAGCGTCTGTCACTGCTATCTTCACAGTGAAACGAGCTTTCTCCACGTTTACATCATCTGCGTTTTGTAGCAAATAGAAAAGGTTGTTTATTTCTAACTAGCTGCAAAACCCGACACGGTCTGGGTATTCATTTTTCCAGTTTTCTATTATACAGGAAAACAAAAAATAAACTGTGTTTCTAGTGTAATATCGAAAAAAATTTATTTCCATGTATTCGTGACAACACCTCTGAAATTATGAAACAGCTGCACAAAGAAATATACATAAACTACAAATGTATAAGTACAGTATCTAAGCTGAAAATCATAGAATTTCTGTACTCTGAGTGCAGCTGCTTCCAGTGTATACAACGTGATTTTGTGGTCTCTCCGGCAACGCTTCTTCATTGCTCTTTAGACGGCTACTGTTTTCGCCTACATCCGTTTGAGTTTGGCAGCTGAAAGCTATCAAAAGCGCTGCCAGGTGTCAGGCTTTGACTGGACTGTAGGTGTCTTAGTACTACAAAATTAAATGTATTAAAACTCCATGCATCTTTCGGACCGAGCGGGATAGCGCAATGGTAAGCAGACTGGACTCGTACTCGAGACGACGGCGGTTCAAACCCGCGTCCAGCCACCTTGGTTTAAGTTCTCCGAGATTGCCGAGATGGTTCCTTCTAAACGGCACGACTGCTTTCCTTCTCCATCCTTCCCTACGCCGAGCTTGTGCTCCGTCTCTAATAACCTCGTTATCGACGGTAGGTTAAAAACTAATCTTCTCCTCCTCCTCCTCCTCCTCTCCCTCATGCATGACTCGGCAGTTTTTCATGCATCTCAGTGTTTATGACGTCATACCTCTTGACCAATGTGTGGTACCATGATACACTTTGGACGTGCATTTAGCAACATATGAAGGGCTTATTTCAATAGTGGTATAAGTCCACTTTTGTTCATTGTGAAATACAGAGTCCTAAAGTTAAATGAGTGCTGAAAAGTCTGCAACCGAGATACCAGAAATATTCAAGCATATGGCTTCTTGCTAGAGATGAACCTTTCTTTCTGTTTGTTTGGACCATTAATATCAGAAGCATTATAGACAGAAAAGTGGAGGTTATGGACTTGTACCACTATTGAAATAAGCCCTTCATATCTTAATACTGTCTGCGAGATTTATTGCGAATAGAGTTAGCAGCGCACAAGTAATGAATGTAAACCTCATACATAATGCGGCAATTATTCACTCATATTACCGTTCATGACGTCATATCTCCTGAACTATGAGACGTAGGTGGTTCTTATCCCCACAGCCACTATTGCCTGACAGTGAGACAGTGAGAGATATGAGTACCAAGTTTGGTAGAAATCGGTACGGTAGTTTAGTAGAAGATGTGGAACACCCACACATCACACATCACACACACACACACAATATATATATATATATATATATATATATATATATAGTTTTGTTACGTCAAACTATGCGTTTCCATTCTTTGTTTCCTTACCAAACCTAAGTCTAGTTTTTCTTGTACCAAAAAATGGGGTTCTAGGCGCTTCAGTCCGGAACCTAGCTGCTGCTATGGTCGCAAGTTCGAATCCTGCCACGGGCATGGATGTGTGTGATGTCCTTAGGTTAATTAGGTTTAAGTAGTTCTAAGTCTAGTGGACTGATAACCTCAGATGTTAAGTTCCATAGTGCTTAGAGCCATTTGAACCAAAACATTGTCAGTCCCACACTCTACTCCTCTTCGGGCTACGAAATCTCCCACTCTATCCTTGTGCTGCATGTCTATCATTACATAATCTACCTAATTGATGGTTTCTCCGTCCGGTGAACACCTGCTTCTACATGAATTCCTCTTTTTCACAAAAATGCTATTCTTGCTATTGCCAGTCTGCATTTTATATGCTCTCTACTTCGGCCGTCACCAGTTTTTGGTGCCCAAATAGTAAAATTCTACGGCTTTTAGTGTCTCAGTTTCTAATACCATCAGGATCGCCTTATTCGACTACAGTCGATTACTATTCAGTATTAACCATATTAATTCAACATTATACGTTTTGGTACAATTCCCTGTCCTCGAAAACGTGTGGCGCTATCGCCGCTCCCACTCAGTGCGTCAATCATTTACCACGTCCCCAGACTAACTGTACTCCGAACTACCTTGCTACCTGCTTTCTCACAGGCTGCCTGAAGTGTTTCCTCACAATTTTATGTGCTATTAGACCTATACCACTGAATGTCACTACATAAATCATTTAATTAAAGTAACCTAGAAGCATGATACGTAGTTTCATCGTTGGATTCGAACTGGTACACCTAATACAATGATATGTCGTTTACTGTTTTACGACTGAAGCTATCTAAAATTGAACCGTTCTCCTCTCGAAGATGATACGTAGTTGCATCGTCGGATTCGAGCTGGTACACCTAATAAAATGATACGTCGTTTACAGTTTTACGACTCAAACTATCTAAAATTGAACCGTTGTCATCCAGAACGCGAGTCCAGTGTGCTAACCACTGCGCCACTTCACTCAGCTTATTTTGCCTTTCCGCCTTTTCGTGCTGAAACGCCGGCCGGTGTGGCCGAACGTTTCTAGGTGCTTCAGTCTGGAACTGCGCGACCGCTACGGTCGCAGGTTCGAATCCTGCCTCGGGCATGGATGTGTGTGATGTCCTTAGATTAGTTCGGTTTAAGTAGTTCTAAGTTCTAGGACTGATGACCTCAGATGTTAAGTCCCATAGTACTCAGAGCCATTTGAACCATTTTGAACCGTTCTGGAAACTCTGACGCTATTAGTTTCTGCATATCCCACACCGATTTCGAATTATAGTAATTGTTTAAAAAAACACTCTGAAATGGCTTGAAATACAGTCAGACCGTTGGATAATGATAAGTATTTAACACCTTACCCAGCAACTATTCATGCCTGCTACTTGCTGTTGCTTTGTTTACGTGATGCTATTTAAATTGTGTACCGAACTGTTTATGACAAACTGATGTAATCATAATTCTCTGCAGCCTGCGCGTGGATATACGTCTTATTGGTGCTGAGGTAAAATAAAAGAACTTCTGCATGGCTTCCATTTGAGCCCACATACACATCTTTCCAAATGTGGTACACTTTGTGTGTTTGTGGTGTCGGAAGTATGCATATAAGTGATGGGTCGTTTATATAGCAATACTCATTGTTACAAGAGTCGAGGGGCATGAAAGGGAAGCAGTGGTTGGGGAGAGAGTGAGACAGGTTTGTAGTCTCTCCTCTATGTTATTCAATCTGTATATTGAGCAAGCAACAAAGTAAAGGAAACAAAAGAAAAATTCGGAGTAGGTATTAAAACCCATGGAGAAGAAATAAAAACTTTGAGATACGCCGATGACAGCAAAAGACTTGGAAGAGCAGTTGAACGGAATGGACAGTGTCTTGAAAGGAGGATATAAGATGTACATCAGCAAAACCAAAAGGAGGATAACGGAATGTAGTCAAATTAAGCCGGGTGATGCTGAGGGAATTAGATTAGGAAATGAGACACTTAAAGTAGTAAAGGAGTTTTGCTATTTGGGGAGCAAAATAACTGATGATGGTCGAAGTAGAGAGGATATAAAATGTAAACTGGCAATGGCAAGGAAAGCGTTTCTGAAGAAGAGAAATGTGTTAACATCGAGTATAGAGTTAAGTGTCAGGAAGTCGTTTCTGAAAGTATTTGTATGGAGTGTAGCCATGTATGGAAGTGAAACGTGGACGATAAATACTTTCGACAAGAAGAGAATAGAAGCATTCGAAATGTAGCGCTACAGAAGAATGCTGAAGATTAGATGGGCAGATCACATAACTAATGAGGGGGTACTGAATAGAATTGGGAAAAAGAGAAAGTTGTGGCACAACTTGACAAGAAGAAGGGATCGGTTGGTAGGACATGTTCTGAGGCATCAAGGGATCACCAATTTAGTATTGGAGGGCAGCGTGGAAGGTAAAAATCGTAGAGGGAGACCAAGAGATGAATACACTAAGCAGATTCAGAAGGATGCAGGTTGCAGTAGTTACTCAGAGATGAAGAAGCTTGCACAGGATAGCGTAGCATGGAGACCTCCATCAAACCAGTCTTAGGACTGAAGACCACAACAACAACTCATTGTTAAATGACCTTTGAAATACAGTATCTGCTTTCAGAAGCCATTGGTTCCTACTGGTAAGGACATAACTGTCCGTATCTATACTCCCTTAACATACGCCACTTACGCGCCCTCAGGCAGTCTCATTTTATATCGTACACCTTGTTACTAAATGGAAGGTTTCACATGGGAACCCTTGTACTGCCATCCGGTGATTGGCGTGGGAAACCTCGCGAAAATTGTGCATTCACAGTTTATTTCGCCACCAAATATTTCGCATAATCCTGCCAGGAAACCCCCAGAGAAACGTAATATTCTTTCATAGAGAACTTCAGTCTAGCTGGATAGACATGCTCTAGCATTTAGGCATCAAAATCCTCTCAGTAACTATGACGGTCTTTGTAATACAGGTATGCGAAGCTGAATAGTTATTATGCAGTTTTTCGGCCGTTTTTCCTTTTAATTCCCGTCTGGAAAAACGTGAAAATTGCGCAACCTTCGTGAGTGTACCCCCCTCTCTCCTCCTCCCCGCTTTCCAAACACAATGACTTCATGACACAGGAAGGAGTTCTTTCATCCTCGCTCCAACTGATATGGGCACGTTTGTAAGATAGTCTTTGCTAAGAACAAACGGTGATCGCAAGAGTATGCTACAATAACCTGTCATTAACATACATAGGTTTTAATGAAGCTGTCTCATTACATATAATACTGTCTTTCATTTCTTTCTGATGCTATACCTGTACTCCTCAGACTTTCGTCCATTGCGTAGTGGAAATATTATTATAGGAGTTTGAGTTTCATTTTACTCCACTCCCCGCAGATGCACGAGAAGAACGGTAATCGCCACGTTTCCGTGTGAGCCAAATTTCTCTAATTTTACGGCTTATATTAATACACGAGATGTATCACTAAGAAACTAATACCTTTATTAACTCGGATTGGAAAGTACGGTCACTGAACATTCAGTTTAACCTTTTTCGTGAATATTTTTGAGACATTCTTGTTTTCTCTGCCTCATCAGGCTCCCAGATGGTCGAACAGTAGTCAAGGGTTGCTCGGACGAGGATTTAAGTCTGGATAACGATTATCTAACGAATCTCAGTCTGGCGTCTGACTTGAGTGTAACAACATTTGCGTGCTAGTTCTAGGTTAAATTGCGTAGATGGATGCCTCTAGATATTTGACTATATTCGCAGAATTCAGTGAATAATTTCTCTCCGAATTTTCTCTCTTATTTGCTTATACTAGTAAGATTTTCTTGCGCTGAATATCAGAGACCAGTCTTAGCACCTATCCCACCTACAGGTACCTATTGCATTTCTCTATAGCCGACCTTCTCCAAGTGATCATTTCTATCTACATTGGATAAGGCCTTAGCACCCTTTGCTGCGTTAACTCCGATGCTGGTGTCACAGTGTGGGACTGTACTGAATGGTTTACGGAAGTCAAAAGGTACAGCCCGTCAATTTGTGCTCGGTTGTCTCAATTGCAGAAGTATGTTTCAAAAAGTCGTTTGGTACTTATCATTATAAAGTCTGGAAGGAAACTTGACTTTAGTTTCTATCAAATTTCATCGGTATCAACATATATATATATTTCAGAAATTATATTGAAATAATGGCCGGCCGCGGTGGTCTAGCGGTTCTAGGCGCTCAGTGCGGAACCGCGCGACTGCTACGGTCGCAGGTTCGAATCCTGCCTCGGGCATGGATGTGTGTGATGTCCTTAGGTTAGTTAGGTTTAAGTAGTTCTAAGTTCTAGGGGACTGATGACCACAGAAGTTAAGTCCCATAGTGCTCAGAGCCATTTGAACCATTTTTTTTTAAATAATGAGGTATGGTCCTTCGTCATCCCGCAGTGTACTGTAGTATGTTTAGGTGTTTTACGAATGACTATGATAAGATATTCAGCATCATGTAACCTCAAAGGTTGAATTCGATAAGATCATTGGTGTGAAAGACAAGATTCTAGGTTTGAGTCTCGTTACGGTACAGAGTTGTTACCTGATTTACCCATTTTGTAATCTGCTAGCTGATAATCAAAAGATAACGTAATACATGCAGCACGTTAAAATTTTTATGTCCTGTGGATTTTCTTAAGTTCAAAACGTGAGGAACTGCATCTTAAAGCGGTTACAAGTAGTGTCCGAAAGTGTTGTCTTAACACTTTTCCTGTGGACATAAGTGACCTAGGTCTCGTGGGCTGCGGGACTAAAGTGTCC
This sequence comes from Schistocerca cancellata, assembly GCF_023864275.1. Classification (NCBI taxonomy): domain Eukaryota; kingdom Metazoa; phylum Arthropoda; class Insecta; order Orthoptera; family Acrididae; genus Schistocerca; species Schistocerca cancellata. Next base: position 815,147,181 of record NC_064627.1, on the reverse strand, counting down.
CACGTTTTGACTTAAGCATAACATTGGAGACTTCTCTGCAAACACTGACTATATCATCGGTACAGTTTTATTTGCTTTTGTTACGCTACCGTTGTAATGTTCGCATTCTGAGTTCGTGACACGCGTCAGTTTGAGTGGAGGGAAGCCTTATAAAATCAATGACTACGTCGCTACACCTAGTCTGTAAAGGTCTAAATGTCTTTACAAATAAATTAAAACTCGTACATGTCTGTGTAGTCCCCCGCAAATAACTATCTGCGCATAGTTCCCGAGAAAAGGCGTTCGTTTTGAGTTCTCCATGACACGCTCTCCGTTCCTCCTTCCCTCTCCCTCCCCCACCCCCCTCTCTCACATGCTTTCTCTCTCTCTCTCTCTCTCTCTGTCTCTGTCTGTCTCTATCTCTCATTTCTGCTCGATCGACAGGAATTATGACAAAACTGTGACAAAATTTTCACGTTATAAGTCATTTTTATCCTGCTTTACTGTGGCGATGACAAATAGATCTTCCCTACAGTAACATAAGACACCTGTGTGATGTTTGTCTAAATGCGGGACAAAAGGGGAATGACTTACGGAAAGACATTTTTAGCAACTCACTTTCAGATATTTTACATTAATAATGTACAAATAAATTTGTTTTTTGGAGTGGTCCGCCTTGAGCAAAACATAATTTTATCTTTTTTTCTATTTCCCAGACGTGTTTATGAAGCTTCAGCGTCATCACTGGGTTTTTATTCTCTTTCTATTAAACAGGGTAATGCTTTTTTCTACTTATACAGTTATAAAATTGGATTTTTAACACAGTACTCGCAAATTTGAAGAACAAACTTATGTATGTAAAACTTGTTACGACATAAAATGGTTTTTCTGTTTTTTTTAATATTTTTATTGCACTTATTCTCTTTAATGGTTAGTCACTTAATTTAGAAAACTTATTTGCTTTGAAATTTTACGACTGGGAAAATTATTATTAGGCCTGACAGTAACTAATTCTATGTGGCAGATTGTGTTTGTGTTTACAACGTGTTTCATTTGTTTTTTGCCCATTATCTTCTCTGTGAAAAACTGCATTATGTAACATTCATTGTCACTTTTTACAAACTACGGGAACAAAATGGCGGACAATTGAACAGAGAACGTGTTCTGGGTGGAAATTTTGAATCTTTGTAAGATTTATCGAACATTTTGTGCGTGTGTGTGTGTGTGTGTGTGTGTGTGTGTGTGTGTGTGTGTGTCTGGGCGCGTTTGGGTGTCTGTGGTAGGGGTTAATGGGTTCATATCGCTCCACATTCAGTGAAGTCACCACTAGCACTCACAACAGCCATACAATCATCCGACTGCACACAAACTGGCCGGTTTCCAATACATGCTGCATAGACTGAACACAACTCCACTCGGTGGAGACAACTACAAAAATGAATTACAGATAATCACACAAATAGTTGTAGAGAATGAATGTTATACGAACGTAATACAGAACTGAATCGCAAAATAAAATAAAGGGGTCATCTGGCACATAAAAACAAACAGCTCGTCACCAACCTACAAGGACAGACACACGCTCAATTACACATGTACAAGAAACACCCATAGCAACAAGACAACTTAAACAAAAAAACAAAAGCTACAAATAACCTACGGAACAGATAACTCGGTACAATGATAACTGAGGGCAACCAACATAAATACATACACAAAACGCCTGGTATTTACCAACCGACATATCAGGACTGCAAATCAATTTATGTAAGGCAGACAAGCAGGAACTTTATGCCACGAACACAGAACACAAAAGAGAATTAAAAAATGGTAGCTATTATTTCAAATTTGCAGAACATCAACACCTACTTGAAAATTCTAAAATTCAGTAACAGCCGCTTATAAAAACTAATAACTGAAGAAAACTCTTAAATACAAAAGCCGTAGTAGAACGAAAACAAATAATAGATGAATACACAGCTTTTCGCAACGGAACTCTATTCTCTGCCCTCACAGAGCTATATGCCCTATGAGCTACTCTGCTCGAAGACTCGTTCGACTCTAATAACCACTTCAACTCTGCGTGATCCGTTATAACTCTGAAATTACTACTGTATAGGTAACACCGGAAATAAATTATGTCATACATGACATTCAACATCTCTTTCTACAAGTTTGAGTAATCCTTTTCAACTTTATTCAACTGTCTTGATGCATATGCTACGGCTGATCCTTGCCCTTTATATTCTGACTCAGAATATGTCCACTTGCCTTGATACTTGTGCCACATTATAAGATGAATTCGTTTTCGTAATTTGGGAATAATAATACCAGGCTAGTTGTTAGTGTCTCTTCAATTTCTCCAAAACGCCTCGGAAGGTGGTTGTCCACTGGAATTTCATGTACTTTTCTTTTTAAATATATAAACGGTCTAGCTGTTTTAGTAAAAATTTTGACATTTTTTATAGTAATTACAAAGGCCTAAAAACGATTGAAGTTATTTTACTGTTTGTGGTGATCAGAAATCACAGACAGGTCGTACCACTCTCGGGTCAATCTTCACTGCATTTTGGCTGTTTACATGATCTAGATAGTTTATTTCTGTGGCCCAACTTGACACTTTTCAATACTCAATGTTAAGTGTGCCAAACACAAATAGTTAAACACTTCCTCCAGTCGCTGCCTGTGCTCCTTTACACTTTTAGAAAACAAAATACACCATACACTGACGTGTTTTAATCACCTTAGCACTCCATTTAATAACAATTTGAATTTGCTTGGCACGTTTATAAGTCCAAACTGTATCCATCGATAATGTGTTTTCCTGAAACCACTTCCCACTTGTCATATCCACTCTTTAAATCCGTTGTGGAGAAGTGTTTACATTTATTTAGGTTGTGTTAAGTTTCTGTTATATTTGGTTAGCATATGCATCCGCCACTATTCTTGTGCTCCTATATCGGTAATGGCAGCAAAACCCTATTTCTTCACCCCATTTGATGATTTCTTTGGCACGATGATAATAGGGTTCCCTATGGCTAACACTCGAATCAGTAACACCATCCTTCAACTGACGATCGATGAGTTCCTCCATTACCAGTCGCAAGTGCCGACGTGCTCTGTGTGGTTTCTGTACACTGGAGACTTAACCCCGAATTGGCATTTGATGTTGCAACACAGTTGTTGCTGATAATGGTCCGGTATAGGTAAACAACTCTTAAATCATGTTAACCGTTTCCGTAACTGTACTATATTTTCCTTTTTTATGCTGTACTCTTCCAGGTAATGCGGCACAAATCTCCACTCTACCTGTCTAAGTCGTCCTCATCTAGGACGTCCAAGTTGGCAATCAATAATCCCTTTCGCATCTTCACTTCGTTAGAGGCAAAATTATCCACACTTAAAGCAACCATGTAATCTCTGTTTACTTCCTACGTGCATGCCACACCTCTACATACAAAACAGTTTCAAGTATCCATTCGTTACTGTGCTCCAATGGACCTGTAATACTTAAGATATCGTTTGGCAGATCGGTACCCACGCTCTGCCAGAGAAGCTTTCCTATTACGTGAGTTGAGCTTTAATGAATGTGTCTGCAGTTACTCAGCTCCACTTTCATTATTGGCGAACCTTGCGAAAATGCATCATTTACAGTGGTCGATCCCAGTGGAAGTAATGTCCCAAAGAGTTGGATAATGTTCAGCAAAATGTCAATTTTTGCGTGATACTTGTTCAGATAACTCAGCCCTAGAATCGAGCAGTATGCTCCGTTCCGTTTACCGTGCCCGTGAACCAGCACTCCACACCTGCGTGTGGCCGAGCGGTTCTAGACGCTTCAGTCTGGAACCGCGTGACCGCTACGGTCGCAGGTTCGAATCCTGCCTCGGGCATGGATGTGTGTGATGTCCTTTGGTTAGTTAGGTTTAAGTAGTTCTAAGTTCTAGGGGACTGATGACCTCAGAAGTTGAGTCCCATAGTGCTCAGAGCCATTTGGACCATTTTTTAGCTATGCTTAAGTAGTTCTAAGTCTAGGGGATTGATGACCTCAGATGTTAAGTCCCATAGTGCTTGGAGCCATTTGAACCATGTGCCTTCGTAGCATTACGCTTTACTGAGAACGCTTTCCGACTATTGAGGAATTCCCGTTGCCTTTTTACGAACTCTTACCATGGCCCTTCCACTGTGCTTCTTATTTTGACAGTCTCGTGCCCGATGCCTGTCACCCCCCTCCCCATTCAAAGCTTTTCGATTCTGCATCCAAAATCCTTCCGATTTATCGGGTGGAAACCCTCTCAAAAACATATCTAGCACTCCGTGTTCTGCCTCTTGCAGAATAATATACTCCTCCTCATTCTATGTTAACCCATACGTTCGGGCACTGATGTTCATGATCTTATATAAAAATTCGGTATTTCAGTGCCTGTTTTATTCCGAATTAGGATGAAAAATTCCTTCGATGCATGTCCGAAGGAACTTTGCATCTTAATTTGCAACAAAACAGGCACTGAAATATCATATTTATCCACCGACTCCGGGCAAGCGACTTTCAAGTAACCTGACTCACCTGTACGGGAATACACATAATGGACACATGGTTGACAACATATGAAGGGCTCATTTCAATTTGTTTATTGTGAGATACAGAGTCCTAAAGTTAAATGAGCTTTGAAAAATCTGCAGTTGAGATACCAGAAATATTCAACCATATGGCTTCTTGCTAGAGATGAAACTTTCTTTCTCCAGAATGAGATTTTCACTCTGCAGCGGAGTGTGCGCTGATATGAAACTTCCTGGTAGATTAAAACTGTGTGCCCGACCGAGACTCGAACTCGGGACCTTTGCCTTTCACGGCACACAGTTTTAATCTGCCAGGAAGTTTCATATCAGCGCACATTCCGCTGCAGAGTGAAAATCCCATTCTGGGAACATCCCCCAGGTTGTGGCTAAGCCATGTTTCCGCAGTATCCTTTCTTTCAGGAGTGCTAGTTCTGCAAGGTTCGCAGGAGAGCTTCTGTAAAGTTTGGAAGGTAGGAGACGAGATACTGGCAGAATTACAGCTGTGAGGACCGGGCGTGAGTCGTGCTTCGGCAGCTCAGATGGTAGAGCACTTGCCCGCGAAAGGCAAAGGTCCCGAGTTCGCGTCTCGGTCGGGCACACAGTTTTAATCTCTCAGGAAGTTTCAACTTTCTTTCTGTTTGTTTGGATCATTAATTGCAGAAGCACTATACGCAGAAAAGTAGAGGTAATGGACTTGTACCACTATTGAAATAAGCCCTTTATATTGAAGTTTGGGTTTGGCCGCGAGTCGTGTTCACATAGCCAAATGGTAAAGCACAGTTCCGCTTCGAGCGCCGAGCGGGAAGGTTCTTGTTTATTTCACTTGCCGGAACAATGCTTTTATGAAGTTTTCCTCGTTAGTGTTGTTCTGTCTGCCGGTGAGTCGTAGCGCCTCCGCTCCGCCTTACTGTCTGTCTGTGTTCGTCTATTTGCAGCGGCGTCGGCCGCTGCGCTATGGCTGCCATGGTTTCAACGTGTATTCCACGAAAAGGTACTGTGAGCTTTAATTTCGATAAACCAACGCAACATACGCAGCCCGGATCTCTAGAAATCCATGAATGGCCTGTCGATCCAATTCATGTGAACTCTGATCAGGTCCACACCGCTTATTTTGTCGCAGACGAGTACGTGTCTTACGTGAGATTTATGGGTTCCCTTCACGCTGAAAAATTATTGTCGCGACATGGTTCTCATGTCCCATTCAAGCATCGCGATAATTCCGTTAGAATGGTGTCCCTCGCAGACGCTGAAATTGACTATACCCATGTTCGAGTGTTCAACCCTCCGGAGGTTGATGACAACTTTCTAAAGGACATATTGACTCTTTATGGTAACGTGAAAAACGCCCATCGTGAACGTTGGTCTGCTCAACACAGATTACAGTATTATAGTGGAATTCGTTCCGCAGAAATGCATGTCGAACGCAATATTCCATCACATTTACTAGTGTGTGGTTATCGCGTTCGTGTCATGTATACTGGTAAAAAAGGAACCTGCTTCCTATGTAATGAAAGTGGACACGTTCGGTCTAATTGCCCGCGCAGGATTTTTATATTAAAACCGTCATTAATGCAGCGTCGCAAATTGACGGTTGGTGATCTTGTCCCTTCCACTCCCGACGTCGGACCTACTTCTGCTTCGGATCATTATGAACAAACAGTCAATTCTGATAATCCTGTAACAGAATATTCACCTTTACTTCCCCGACAGGTTCAGAATCCTATTGCCCCCAAGATAGAACCTGTAACAGTGACAAACAAGCGACGTGTCACTCAATATGGTGAGGGTGAGCATTTGGCTGTGCCTTCTGCCCCAGCCTCCTCCGCATCGACTGTGTCCCCTGCTCCTCTCGATTCAACGATACCTCCCATCCGTGGTACGGTTGGTGTCGAAAAAGTTATCTCCAGCATCCCTCTTGCTCGCGAAGTGGCTCCTCTTGAGCAGCCTGTCAGTGGAGAGGGAGCAGAGTCCCCCCTTCGTCTTTGCGTCCTCCGTTACAGTGTGAGACAACGCAATGTCCTCCTGCCCCTTCGTCTTCAGACGCCGACGTTTTCCCGAATTTTCCACCTACAACAACCCATGAGGAGAATAAAATTAGCGAGCAATTATCACCTGATACTTCCACAGAATGCTTCCACCTTAGTGACTGGACCTGCAGAACATGACCCTTGTTCTGAGGGACAGGAGGCTGTGCCAATGACCCTTCCCACGCCTCCGTCTGCCGAGGCCGCTATGCCACGTAGTTGATACAAACAGCGCATACAACCAGAGCGTGCGGTGGCACGTAAGAAATCTAAGAAAAAAGGTTGTGATGATGAGGGTTCTGGTGAACTCCGCAATGGACCTTGACGATCAGCTGTCTACCTAATTATGCTCAATACCTTCCGTATATCCCTGTATAGCTGTGATCAATGACCGAAGCCTACACGTTCCTTTCCTTAAATGTTAATCGTGTGGAATCAGAATTGCGGTTGGCTTCGCTGCGTCAATTCATTTATGATTCAAGTGCGGACATAGTCTTCTTACAAGAGGTGTTATTTAGTAATTTCTCCTTACCTGCTTTTCGTATGATCTTTCTGTAGCACCCTAATATAGTACGTGGACCGCCTTATTCTTTCGCGAAGGCATTCCTATTGCTGAGGTGGAAATGTTGGATTCTGGCAGGGACATGCTTGCGAATGCCTCGATATCGAGACCTCTTCGCCAACATGTTGAATCTTCCTTTCCATCGGCAAGGCGTTGGTTAATTTAATTTTTCTGATGATAAGTGTTTTTCTTTGTTATGTAAGTTCCCATCTGCTTTGCTTCGGCCTGTTCTCTCCTCGTATCCCTGTTCGTTTTGTTTTATGTTTTGACTCAACATCGCTCCAGTTCTATGGTACAATATGTATAGTTGAAGTATAGATACACATGAGCGTATACCATCCTTGCAATCAACTTGGGATTTTTCTTAGTTTGATATTTCGAATGTAATCTTGTTTGGTTTTCCTTCTACTTTTAGATTCTATTACAAACTATAACAATATACACACATCAAAAAAAGTTTTGCATCACCACGGTTCCCAGAACTCCTGAAGATAGACGTTGACTATGGATATTGTGTCACAGACACAGTCCCTTTGACCGTTCAGAGATGTCACTAAACCCACCCAAAGAAGTAAACAACTATGCATGAGCAGCGTCTATTAGACGGAGGAGATCCCACAGCGGATCAGTTCCAGTCATTACACCAGGAAGGAGGTACAAGGCTCGTGTTGCCTGTAGTTCAACCATGCCTAGACGGTCAATACCGCGGTTCGATCGCGTCCGCATTGTTACTTTGTGCAAGGAATGGCTCTCAACAAGGGAAGTGTCCAGGCGTCTCGGAGTGAAGCAGAGAGATGTTGTTCCGTCATGGAGGAGATACAGAGACACAGGAACTGTCGATGACATGACTCGCTCATGCCGCCCAAGGGCTACTGCCCAAGGACTACTACTGCAGTAGATTACCGCTACCTAGGGATTATGGTTCGGAGAAACCCTGTCAGCAACGCCACTACGTTGAATAATGCTTTTCGTGCAGCCGCAGCACGTCGTGTTACGACTCAAACTGTGCGTAATAGGCTGTATGATGGGCAACTTCACTCCCGACGTCCATGGCGAGGTCCATCTTTGCAAGCACGACACCATGCAACGTGATACAGATGGGCCCAACAACATGCCGAATGGACATCTCAGGACTGGCATCACGTTCTCTTCACCGACGAGTGTCGCACATGCCTTCAACCACACAATCGTCAGAGACGTGTTTGGAGGCAACCCTGTCAGGCTGAACGACTTGGACACATGCAGCAAGATGGAGGTTCCCTGCTCTTTTGAGGTGGCATTATGTGGGGCCGACGTACGCTGCTGGTGGTCATGGAAGGCGCCGTAACAGCTGTACGAATGTCATCCTCCGACCGATAGTGCAACCATATCGGCAGCATATTAGCAGGGCATTCGTCTTCGTGGACGACAATTCGCGCCCCCATCGTGCACATCTTGTGAATGACTTCCTTCAGGATGACGACATCGCTAGACTAGAGTGGCCAACATGTTCTTCAGACACAAACCCTATCGAACATGCCTGCGATATATTGAAAAGGGCAGTTTATAGATGACATGAGCCGTCAACCACCCTGAGGGATCTACGCCGAATCGCCGTTGAGGGGTGGAACAATCTGGACCAACAGTGACTTGATGAACTTGTAGATAGTATGCCACGACGAATACAGGCATACATCAATGCAAGAGGACGTGCTACTGGGTATTAGAGGTACCGGTGTGTACAGCAATCTGGACTACCACCTCTGAAGGTCTTGCAGTATGGTGGTACAACATGCAATGTGCGGTTTCATGAGCAATAAAAAGGACGGAAATGATGTTTATGTTGATCTCTATTCCAATTTTCTGTACAGGTTCCGGAACTCTGGGAACTTAGGTGATGCAAAACTTTTTTTGATGTGTGTATAAAAAGCACAAAATAGCAAAAGAATTACTAAAAACGATATAAAAATAATTGTTTATACATATCATGTGAGCTGCTGGTGGTTTGTCGGCTACGTTCTCGTTTTTTTCCTTTGCCCTTTTATTTATTACTCTGTTATCGTAATTAATTTTATGTCTCGTTTTCAGCTTATATTACATCATTTTACTATGGCCTACTGAACTGTCATAATAGTACCAAGACATTCTGACAAAAAAAGTTGTAAAGCGACCCTCATGATAAGCGGGAAATCCGAGTTCGAGTCCCGGTCCGGCACAAATTTTCATTGTCCTATTTCCATTATACAGTTCATGGTTGTCCATATTCGCAATTGCGAATACATTTATTGTTTATCTGAGAACCCTTCCACCGACTTATTTTGTCTCTGAGAGCCCATTTATTCCCTGACGAATTAGCGTATTCTCCTTGAGATAATGCTAACAGAGTCTCTTCGTAAGTTTTCCAAATGTTGTTGTGCTCTTCAGTCCAGGGACTGGTCTGATGCGGGTCTCCATGCTGCTCTATCCTGTGCAAGGTTCTTCATCTCCAAGTAACTACTCCAACCTACATCCTTCTGAATCTGCTTAGTGTATTCATCTCTTGGTATTCCTGTACGATTTTTAGCCTCCACGCTGCCCTCCAATACTAAATTGGTGGTCCCTTGATGCGTCAGAATACGTACTAACAACTGATCTCTTCTCTACTTCCTCATTAGTTATGTGATCTACCGATCTAATCTTCAGCATTCTTCTGAATCACCACATTTCGAAAGCTTCTATTCTCTTTTTGTCTAAACCATTTATCGTCCATGTTTCACTTACAAACATGGCTACATTCCATACAAATTCTTTCAGAAAAGACTTCTTCACACTTTTAGAAATACGTGCACTATATTCAACCCCACATGATACATGACATATGTCTTTGCCTCACCCAGTATGTGCAAACTTACTTCGTCGAACCAATTACCCAAAAAACCAGATGCTTCTAAATTGTGAATAAAGGCTGACACATGCTCAGATGGTTTAACTAAAAGAGGAACCACGAGAGTGGTCGGAATGGGGTTCACAGAAGGAACAGGTACTCCGAATGTAGTTTCTGTCTCTATTGTCCCTGTTAGTTAACCTTGTCTACAGTCATTATCCACTATTAAAGTGTCTACATGCCTCTTTAACACAGAATTCTTCTCCGATAGTTCGTCCATCTGTTTCATCAAAGTTTCAAATGCTTCCTACTTCATCTGCGCTCATGTTTATGACATTTGTGCAAAAGCTATCTAAAAATATCGCGTAGATCATAGCTCATAGAGGTTCTGAGCACTGATGTACCTCATGCCCTTCATATTGTCCAGACCAACACGTATCTTGTACTGCAGAAATTGTTGACCTTTTAAAATACGATATTGACACCTCATTTGCAATAAATAGTACTCTCCACAATTCCCTATAAAACGGGAGAAGTTCGTAGAACTCTCTGGTTGATCTGATTGAAAATACCTATGTGCTTTAGTCCTATCCACCATCCCCATACTGAAGAACATCACAAAAAGGCCACCAAAAATATAGAGCCCTTTTACCAAACTTGTACCACTGAAACTGCAAACCAGAGCTGGCGGTCGATGTAGCAGCCGGAGCGTCCTCTCGTCGATTGGTGCAGCAAACAGTGATAGAGGAAGCCTGCTTCCTTCGTCTGGACGTGCGTTGAGAGTCGTGGAAGTGGTGGCGGCGGTGGTAATGGTGGCGGAGCTGACGGCAACTGGCATCGAGTGGTGGACCGCTAGTAAGACATCCCTGAATGAATTAAACTTTTATTCATATTATGTACAAAGGCGTGGTGGCCACTGGAGTGGAGGCCATTGGCCCCGGGATGACGTGGTAGGCAGCAGAAGCTCAGCAAACCGCCATCAGCAGGACCACCTGGGCAATGGCGTGCGTAGATAGCATCACCCGATGCTGTCAGCTTTCCGACAGTAGCTGCTAGGGACCGTATGCGACGGTCGATGAATGGCTTGCACGTCCACGATGCTTGCCCACCTACGTCACAGAATACAGCATAAGAAATGACGCTACTCAAACCGTAGCTCAAGCTCGATTGACTTCGGCAGTGTTTTCCTCCGTGGATGGTGATCAGTATCAAAGTGCTCCACAAGGACCCGAAACGACAGACAGCCGGGTAGCTACCAGATCGGATTCGAATTCACGCACGTCCCATCAGAGAGGTGGACCCCATCAGGAAGTTGTCACCCAGTGACTCGGCAGTCTGAAGGCGCCAGGTAGTCCACGTACAACCTTGTGGTCAAGCAGATCTTTACAGCTTCTCGAGCCTAAGTCCAGAGTAGGTAACTGGCTGCATCACCACGTACTGCGAAAGGTCTTCGTCTCGATGTTACAAGCTGTCGCTGGCAGCGGCGGTTGGCATCAAGTGCTCACCTGGATATTGTCTAAGAACATCTGAGGGCACACTGAGAGAGTGGGTCTGATTAGGTTCAAATGGCTCTGAGCACTATGGGACTTAACTTCTGAGGTCATCAGTCCCCTAGAACTTAGAACTACTTGAACCTAACTAACCTAAGGACATCACACACATCCATGCCCGAAGCAGGATTCGAACCTGCGAACGTAGCAATCGCTCGGTTCCAGAAGACTGTAGCGCCTAGAACCGCTCGGCCACTCTGGACGGCTGTCTGATTGGGGTCCTATCTAGGCAAACCAATCTTTTAAGAGTTTCCATCTGGCCATCAATTTAACCCAGAAACCAAATGAAGTTATTGGGCTCGCTCACCACTGTGAAGAAATATTGGCTTCCCTTGGCCTACTACCGAGCGAGGTGGCGCAGTGGTCAGCTCACTGGACTCACATTCGGGAGGACGACGGTTCAAACCTGCATCCGGACATCCAGGTTTAGGTTTTCCGTGACTTCCCTAAATCGCTTCAGGCAAATGCCGGGATGGTTCCTTCTACATCTACTTCTACATCCATACTCCGCAAGCCACCTGACGGTGTGTGGCGGAGGGTACCTTGAGTACCTCTATCGGTTCTCCCTTCTATTCTAGTCTCCTATTGTTCGTAGAAAGAAGGATTGTCGGTATGCCTCTGTGTGGGCTCTAATCTCTCTGATTTTATCCTCATGGTCTCTTCGCGAGATATACGTAGGAGGGAGCAATATACTGTTTGACTCTTCGGTGAAGGTATGTTCTCGAAACTTTGACAAAAGCCCGTACCGAGCTACTGAGCGTCTCTTCTGCAGAGTCTCCCACTGGAGTTTATCTATCATCTCCGTAAAACTTTCGCGATTACTAAATGATCCTGTAACGAAGCGCGCTGCTCTCCGTTGGATCTTCTCTATATCTTCTATCAACCCTATCTGGTACGGATCCCACACTGCTGAGCAGTATTCAAGCAGTGGGCGAACAAGCGTACTGTAGCCTACTTCCTTTGTTTTCGGATTGCATTTCCTTAGGATTCTTCCAATGAATCTCAGTCTGGCATCTGCTTTACCGACGATCAACATTATATGATCATCCCATTTTAAATCACTCCTAATGCGTACTCCCAGATAATTTATGGAAGCAGTTGACCTGCTATTTTGTAGCTAAATGATAAAGGATCTATCTTTCTGTGTATTCGCAGCACATTACACTTGTCTACATTGAGATTCAATTGCCATTCCCTGCACCATGCGTCAATTCGCTACAGATCCTCCTGCATTTCAGTACAATTTTCCATTGTTACAACCTCTCGATACACCACAGCATCATCTGCAAAAAGCCTCAGTGAACTTCCGATGTCATCCACAAGGTCATTTATGTATATTGTGAATAGCAACGATCCTATGACACTCCCCTGCGGCACACCTGAAATCACTCTTACTTCGGAAGACTTCTCTCCATTGAGAATGACATGCTGCGTCCTGTTATCTAGGAACTCCTCAATCCAATCACACAATTGGTCTGATAGTCCATATGCTCTTACTTTGTTCATTAAACGACTGTGGGGAACTGTATCGAACGCTTTGCGGAAGTCAAGAAACACGGCATCTACCTGTGAACCCGTGTCTATGGCCCTCTGACTCTCGTGGACGAATAGCGTGAGCTGGGTTTCACATGACCGTCTTTTTCGAAACCCATGCTGATTCCTACACAGTAGATTTCTAGTCTCCAGAAAAGTCATTATACTCGAACACAATACGTGTTCCAAAATTCTACAACTGATCGACGTTAGAGATATAGGTCTATAGTTCTGCACATCTGTTCGACGTCCCTTCTTGAGAACGGGGATGACCTGTGCCCTTTTCCAATCCTTTGGAACGCTACGCTCTTCTAGAGACCTACGGTACACCGCTGCAAGAAGGGGGGCAAGTTCCTTCGCGTACTCTGTGTAAAATTGAACTGGTATCCCATCGGGTCCAGAGGACTTTCCTCTTTTGAGCGATTTTAATGGTTTCTCTATCCCTCTGTCGTCTATTTCGATATCTACCATTTTGTCATCTGTGCGACAATCTAGAGAAGGAACTACAGTGCAATCTTCCTCTGTGAAACAACTTTAGAAAAAGACATTTAGTATTTCCGCCTTTAGTCTGTCATCCTCTGTTTCAGTACCATTTTGGTCACAGAGTGTCTGGACATTTTGTTTTGCTCCACCTACCGCTTTGACATAAGACCAAAATTTCTTAGGATTTTCTGCCAAGTCGGTACATAGAACTTTACTTTCGAATTCATTGAACGCCTCTCACATAGCCCTCCTCACACTACATTTCGCTTCGCGTAATTTTTGTTTGTCTGCAAGGCGTTGGCTATGTTTATGTTTGCTGTGAAGTTCCCTTTGCTTCCGCAACAGTTTTCTAACTCGGTTGTTGTACCACGGTGGCTCTTTTCCATCTCTTACGATCTTTCTTGGCACATACTCATCTAACGCATTATGTACGACGGTTCTGAACTTTGTCCACTGATCCTCAACACTATCTGTACTTGAGACAAAACTTTTGTGTTGAGCCAACAGGTACTCTGAAATCTGCTTTTTGTCACTTTTTCTAAACAGAAAAATCTTCCTTCGAAAGTGCACGGTCGGTTTACCTCCCCGTCCTTCCCTAATCCGAGCTTACCATCTCTAATGACCTCGTTGTCGACGGGACGTTAAAGGCTTACCTCCTCCTCCTTGGCCTGCTTTTCTCGTCCGATGAACTTTTCTTGATGCCCTGTCAGAGGTGGAAGACCTCCCAACTTCGCTTTTCGGAAGTGGTAGCGGTTGTATTAAGCAGCATCGGCGTATGGAATAACTACTCTTGCACTCTGAATACGTGTCCTTACTTCATTGTTCATGGTCACCGTAATGAAGGCACCTCGCTCCCTATGATGTCGTATGTAGCATTGTCGCCAGGCAGTGAAATGCTGCGGACTAGGTCCTGGCGCAACAGATGTCATAATCTACACATTAAGAGGAATGATCTTAAGTTAAAAGTGTAACGCAGTAAGTCAAGTAATCTAGTTAGAAACTGTGTACTGTATATGTCTCGAGGCAGCGTAGCTCCTGGAGCGCCGCTTATCCACTCGGTATTCATCCCGTGTTTAAGAACTTCCGAAACTTCTCACGCTAGCATCTCATCCCTCCCCTTCGCGACCCGCGGAAAATAGTGAAAGGAAAATAGTCCTTTCTACATTTACGTTGTTCATGCAGTAAGACTTCAGCACCAGACACGACGTTTTAATATGTTTCTTCTTTCCTACCAAATCTATTCACAACACATCTGATAGACACACATTCCGTTGAATGTACCTGCACAATTACGTCACTGTACGATTTGTAGTTCAGGAGTTACGATGTCATAAATAATTATATGCGGAAAAAAGTAGCTTTTCTTAAAACGGAGCGCGTCTTCACATAACCCGTTTGTCAAGTAATCAGTCTTCTGAATCTGTTTCATGAATAGGAGTCTGATCCTTTAAGGAATCTAGGTTTTTTGGTATTCTACTAAAAGAATAGGATTATATTGAAATGTAGTCCATAATAATGTTTAATTAACGTGCCGTATTACAATGTATTTTCCGAAGAACGAATAGCGACTACTAATGTATGATAAATGAGCGTTACGCAACATAGTCATCAGATCCTCTTGCATTACTTCCACGTTTCAAAGATCCACGTTATTTCTGTTTCTGTTTTACGCTTGTGGTTTGTGTATTGCAGAAACAAAAACATAAAAGCATGCGAGGGTGCTGAAAAGTAGTGCCTCCGTTTGTCCTATGCGAAAACTCTTAAAGTTCATTAAAGAAATAAAAGGTATTAATATTCTACATCTTTATCCTCAGTGTCTAAACATTTAGTTCTCAATATAGTCACCCTGGCGACGAACATATTTTTCCAACGAGAGATGATTTTATTGATACCGTCATTGTGGATTGTCTGACTTTGTTAACGGAACCGCTTGCACTACTTGATCACTACGAAAGTCCTCGAAGGTGTTCTTTTATTTTTTTAAACAGATGAAAATCGCATGGCGGCAAGTCGGGACTACAGGGGGATGATCGATGACAGTGCACCCAAGGCGTCGGATTGTTGCAAATGTCGCAACGGTCGTAAGTGGTCTGGCATTGTCATACTGAAGACGAGGTTGCTCCATGTGTGAACGAACTCTTCAAATTCGAAATTCGATTAGAGTACGCAGTCTCCCACACACCAACATAGGTACGTTAAGCACAGTTGTGTTAAACACTGCAGTTCGGAACCCTCCAGCGACAGCGCCTTGCAGATGTGTAGATATGAAGAATAAACATGTAGAATGTTGATAATATTCGTTTTATTTAAAAAGATTTAACAGTTTTCAAATATGAATTTTGTAGGCATTACTTTTCAGCATGTCCTCGTAAATGAACGAAGTATTTATCACACAGATGTATATTCTGTAAAGGATGATCCCCTTACGATGTTAAGAGCTTTCAGGTATGATGGAGACGGGTAAACGCATAAATTTGAGGTAAGGGACCATGGTTGGGAAACGACCGAGTCGAGAATTATAAGCGAGAATCGTTCTGACTCCTCTGACAGTACCGGTACATCCGTTTCACTTCCAGAGGTACCAAACCGATTTTCACTTATAACATTCGACCAAGTTGTTTCCGGAGCAGGATGCCTTACCTCAAAATCATACACTTGCCTTTCTCCAGTATCCTTGAAAATTTGGCAACATCATCACGGAATGTATTGTAAGCAAAATAATACACTAGCCCTTCTCCATTATCCTAGCAATTTTGTATCATCATCACGGAATGTATGGCAATAAGTATCAGTAATAAATAGTCTGGACGTATTCACTAGAGCGTATGTTTTTCAGTAGAAGGGAAAAAAAAAACAAAATGGTTAAAATGGCTCTGAGCACTATGGGTCTTAACTTCTGAGGTCATCAGAACTTAGGACAACTTAAACCTAACTAACCTAATGACATCACACAGATCCATGCCCGAGGCAGGATTAGAACCTGCGACCGTAGCGGCCTTCCACAACAGATACTCTGTTCATTTCCGGCCACGAGCATCTGCAGTTATCTCGCCGGCCCCGTAGTTGCTTACCACCTCTGCGTAACATTCTGAGTGTGCCTTCATTATGACAGTTTTGTGTTCTGAAATTTAGCGAAAATATGTTTTACGATTAATTAGTTGAGTCAAGTCGCATTACGGGAGGTGGTTTCTCTTGCATTAAATTTATGGGAAACCTTTAGGTATCGTTTTTATTATTAAATACAATTTAGTGGATTAAAAATTGTTATACATTTTTTTGAAAGAAGAATGGATGTTCTACTGTAGAATACAATCGAACTGGACAGTAAAATGAAACACATCATGTCGCTGCATACTGTTAATATGTTTTAATGTGCCACTACAAGTCAAAACGTCCCACAATACGCTAAATTAGGAAACTTCCGTTCTGTAAAAAATCCCTTAGGCTGTAGCTAAGCCGTTTTTCCGCATTATTCTTTCTTCCAGGAGCGCTAGTCCCGCAGGGGACGCAGGTGAGCTTCTGTGAAGTTTTGGAAGTAAGAGAGAAGAACTGGCTGATACGAACACCTCTGTCCCACTCTCATATCGCTAGAAATTCAGTGAAAATAGCCGGTTTTCAAACGACCCATCCTACCTTTCTGGTTTGAAAATGAAGCAGATTAAAACAAAATTTGTGGTCAGTTCGTTTCAGCAGCTCCTCTCCGTCAGCATTTAAACAGATTTCTGATCATTGTGCTGTGCACTTTGATGAGTAGATCGTACACTTCAGTTTTTCAGTCTTTGCTTTTAAAAAATTCTCTCTCCGAAACTGCGTGTAGAGCTATAGTGCCACTGGGAATTTCATTCATATTAGTGATTTTCTCTTTCTATAAATTTTGATTCATGTCTTTTTTGAGCTACTTTATGGACTTTTCGAAGGTAATCAAGAAGACGATTACACCAACATCATGTTGCAACCTAGGAAGATTGTTGCTTCCAGTGGAGGAAGGACCACTCATGTCAATGTGAGGAATAGTCAATGGTCAGTTAATTACAAAGTGTTTCCTTATTAAGATTAGATGGCGTATTATCATTATATGAGTCAGTGAAATGATTAATTGCTCCATTAACTACTGTAATAATTCTGCTATCACAAATGTAGTAATATGAAATATAACTGTATAGATCATTAATTTCTTTTCTCAGCGCTTGCAAAAAAAAAAAAAAAAAAAAAAAAAAAAGGCTCTGAGCACGATGGGACTTAACATCTTAGGTCATCAGTCCCCTAGAACTTAGAACTACTTAAACCTAACTAACCTAAGGACATCACACACATCCATGCCCGAGGCAGGATTCGAATCTGCGACCGTAGCAGTCGTGCGGTTCCGGACTGAGTGCATAGAACCGCTAGACCACCGCGGCCGGCGGGAGAGTGGTGTGCTGACCGCATGTCTTTCCACATCCTCATCCAATGACGCTTATCTGCTGAGGATAACACGGCTGGTGGTCGGTGCCGTTGGGTCTTCCAAGGCCTGTTGGGACGGGGTGTAGTTTCGTTTTCAAGGTAATTAATACGAAGAATTCTTTTTGCAATACATAAATATTGGCTATAAGCTGTCCGTAAATGAAATCGAATTTGCTGTTGTACAGAATGGCCACTGTCTTCAACCCACTGCTGTGATTACTCTTCCATTTTTGGATTGAAATGGTGGATCAGCTGTAGAATTTTGGAACGCATATTTTGTTGGAGTATAATGACTTTTCTGGAGATTAGAAATTTACTCTGTAGGAATCAGAATGGGTTTCGAAAAAGACGATCGTGTGAAACCCAGCTCGCGCTATTCGTCCACGAGACTCAGTGGGCCATCGACACGGGTTCCCAGGTAGATGCCGTGTTTCTTGACTCCCGCAAGTCGTTCGATACAGTTCCCCACTGTCGTTTAATAAACAAAGTAGGAGCTGTGAACTATCAGACCAATTGTGTGATTGGATTGAAGAGTTTCTAGATAACAGAACGCAGCATGTCATTCTCAATGAAGAGAAGTCTTCCGAAGTAAGAGTGATTTCAGGTGTGCCGCAGGGGAGTGTCGTAGGACCGTTGCTATTCACAATATACAGGGTGTTACAAAAAGGTACGGTCAAACTTTCAGGAAACATTCCTCACACACAAAGAAAGAAAATATGTTATGTGGACATGTGTCCGGAAACGCTTACTTTCCATGTTAGAGCTCATTTTATCACTTCTCTTCAAATCACATTAATCATGGAATGGAAACACACAGCAACAGAACGTACCAGCGTGACTTCAAACACTTTGTTACAGGAAATTTTCAAAAGGTCCTCCGTTAGCGAGGATACACGCATACACCCTCCCCGCATGAAATCCCTGATGCGCTGATGCAGCCCTGGAGAATGGCGTATTGTATCACAGCCGTCCACAACACGACCACGAAGTGTCTCTACATTTGGTACCGGGGTTTCGTAGACAAGAGCTTTCAAATGCCCCCATAAATGGAAGTCAAGAGGGTTGAGATCAGGAGAACATGGAGGCCATGGAATTGGTCCGCCTCTACCAATCCATCGGTCACCGAATCTGTTGTTGAGAAGCGTACGAACACTTCGACTGAAATGTGCAGGAGCTCCATCGTGCATGAACCACATGTTGTGTCGTACTTATAAAGGCACATGTTCTAGCAGCACAGGTAGAGTATCCCGTATGAAATCATGATAACGTGCTCCATTGAGCGTAGGTGGAAGAACATGGGGCCCAATCAAGACATCACCAACAATGCCTGCCCAAACGTTCACAGAAAATCTGTGTTGATGACGTGATTGCACAATTGCGTGCGGATTCTCGTCAGCCCACACATGTTGACTGTGAAAATTTACAATTTGATCACGTTGAAGTACGTACTGACGAAACTAAAATGAGCTCTAACATGGAAATTAAGCGTTTCCCGACACATGTCCACATAACATCTTTTCTTTATGTGTGTGTGAGGAATGTTTCCTGAAAGTTTGGTCGTACCTTTTTGTAACACCCTATATATAAATGACCTTGTGGATAACATCGGAAGTTCACTGAGGCTTTTTGCGGATGATGCTGTAGTATATCGAGAGGTGGTAAAAATGGAAAATTGTACTGAAATGCAGGAGGATCTGCAACGAATTGACGCATGGTGCAGGGAATAGCAATTGAATCTCAATGTAGACAACTGTAATGTGCTGCGAATACATAGGAAGAAATATCCTTTATCATTTAGCTACAATATAGCACGTCAGCATCTGGAAGCAGTTAATTCCATAAATTATTTGGGAGTAGGCATTAGGAGTGATTTAAAATGGAATGACCATATAAAAGTAATCGTCGGTAAAGCAGATGCCAGACAGATTCACTGGAAGAATCCTAAGGATACGCAGTCCGAAAACAAATGAAGTAGGTTACAGTACACTTGTTCGCCCACTGCTTGAATACTGCTCACCGGTGTGGGATCCGTACCAGATAGGGTCGATAGAAGAGATAGAGAAGATCCAACGGAGAGCATCGCGCTTCGTTACAGGGTTATTTAGTAATCGCGAAAGCGTTACGGAGATGATAGATAAACTCCAATGAAACACTCTGCAAGAGAGACGGTGAGTAGATCGGTACCGG
This sequence comes from Schistocerca cancellata, assembly GCF_023864275.1. Lineage (NCBI taxonomy): Eukaryota > Metazoa > Arthropoda > Insecta > Orthoptera > Acrididae > Schistocerca > Schistocerca cancellata. The sequence continues at coordinate 815,127,021 of NC_064627.1, read as the reverse complement.
CTTTTGTTGAAGTTTCGAGAACATACCTTCACCGAGGAGTCAAGCAGTATATTGCTCCCTCCTCCGTATATCTCGCGAAGAGACCATGAGGATAAAATCAGAGTGATTGGAGCCCACACAGAGACATACCGACAATCTTTCTTTCCAATACGAGACGCCACGCACCGTCAGATGGCTTGCGAAGTATGGATGTAGACGTAGATGATGGTGGTAAATAAGTATTTGAGTGATTTATCAGTTATTTGGACGCTCAGGAGGTGTGGGGTGTGGCGTCAGTCACAAAACGTGTACGATCTAACGGCTCATGATAGATTGACCTAATCTCATTGTTGCTTACCGATTGTTACTAGTAATGAAGAAGTACGAAATTGGTCTGTGTGTTATGGAAACGGTATTGTAATAGATATTTCCCAGATAGAATGTGATAATCAAGATGTACTGAATTACCTAAATCCTGTTTTGCTACTCAAGTAAGATGTATTTTAACAGATTCGAGGGTTTGAACTTTATTAGTGGCAACTATTTATTTACAGCTCGTACAAAATAGCTACGCGTTTCAGAGTTTTACTGACCTTCAAAGTAGTCACCAGCATTGTGTATAACCCGTTGCCAGCGATGTGGAAGTCGTAGGATACTCTTATCAGTGCCAGTTGTGTTGACAGTTCGAGTGGCGCGGTCTATTGCCCGACGAATTTGTAGCAGTTCTGAAGCGAATGCTGTGAAGTGTTTCCTTCAGTTAAGAAATCTAGCTGAACTCACGAGGGCTCAAGTCAGGGGAGTGCAGTAGGTGGTGTAGCACTTATCAGCCCCATCAGTCAAACAAATCAGTAACAGGTTGCACTGTACGTGCTTAAGCATTGTCCTGCAAAATGATGGTCAGGTCCTGCAGTGTCATCACTTTTTCACCTGATGTAAATGTCGTAGATGTACCATTTCCCTGCTAGTGGTCCATTTGACAGTAGTGATATTCAGAGATGGTGTTCAGATTGACATGTGATGAGTATTGTTTTAGAGGTGCTGCTGAACATGTCGTCCATTCACATTAATACACAAATGCTAGCTGCATGTCACCGATTCTGTAACACATTGCTGCAGCTTCATCCAAAGTCCAACCAGCTTTTCTGGGGTGTATATCGATGCAAATTCAGATGCCAGTTGTGTACTGATGTATGTGGATGATATCTCTAAAACAATATTCATTCCACGACAGTTTGAACACCATCTCTCAACTTCACTTGCATGAAAATATTTTTGGCACATGAAACTGTTTTTCTTATTATGTCTTTTAATTACTCTAACATTCTGTATACTTATTTCTTTGAACTCTGTATATCCTCTTTCAAACAGTATTCGTTGCCTGTTGCAGCAAAAGCAACTAAAATACATTTTTAGTATCAAGGAAATGAAGCAAAGTGGTTAGTTATTATGCTTTTGCTTATAGTAGTGTTGAATGTGTAGTTAATGTATGTGTGCATATGTAGTTAGTTGATTGGTGAGGAAGGCTAAGTGGCAAGGAAAGAACATGCATTGACATTTATCTGATTATCAGGTTCAAGTAAGCCAAATGACAATGGTGATGGTGGTGGTTAGGTACCAATAAAGAAATGAAAGTAATTCCATTAATAATATCATGAGGAGAGTAAAGACAAGGTACAGAGGTGAGAAAGGATTGTTCATGAGTATTTTGTAATGAAATGGCATAGAGAGGCATATAAATCATCGACATAAATATTTAAAGAACATCTGGAGCAGTTAAGGACCGCCAGACACAAGTTAGTAATTTTGCAGCAATGGACATAATGGGAGAGCCTTGCTACTATTTGTTAGGGGCATTTAATAGTATCTGGCAATGCATATAAGTAAATTTCATCTGGAAGACACAGTTGTTCTTATTATCTTAGCGACTGTTAGATGCTAAAAATATTTGAATAATGCTTTTGCCATACACGCAGATCTGAGAAGGGAAGATGAAATTAAAATATTTAAGAAATGTAAGTGAGTTGAAAGGAAGGAGGGTAAATTGTAGTCTTGCCACAAAATAAAACGATTACTTAAAAATAAAATTTCTGAATAAATAATGCAGACAGAAACCGAAAAATTTTGAAATTTTAGGTGGTTCATATATTGGTGCAGAAATTTTTGACACAGAAAGTAATATTCAGATGACGTTTAATAATGAATGTGAAACGAGCTAGGAAAAGGAAATTGTACATAGAGTAAAATAAGAGTTTGAACTAAAATATGGGAATGAACTCAATATGTGTGTAATGTACATAGAGTATGTTTCAAAGATTCCCAGGTCGTCAATATGCTAATAATAAGTTAAAATCCTTGTTTAGGTAATATGAAGAATACGTAACTTCTTGAGTGTTAATTTTCTGGTTACGGACTGTAGAGATGGCAAATTCCTCCCTAGTACGCAATGTAGCTAATTTTCTCAAGAACTTTGGAGATACCAAATTCATCCTTATTTTTTAAAATAGCTTCAACTGATAATAGAATGCAGAGATGCTAAAGCGCGCCATTTATTAATTAAATTATTTTGTGATGAACTATAGAGATGATCATTTCTTTCTTTAATCTCTTACAATAAGTACCCTGAACTGAACTGTGTAGATGTAACATTTGTCCCATAGTTATTGTGTCGTGAAGCTTAGAAAACTAGTGAATGATGTATGAAGAATTTGAAAAATCTCAGCAAAACTGTGTGAAAAGTTTTCTGTGAGAAGCAATAGCCTTCATCAACATATATACCAAATGTACAACTAAAAATAAAAGCACTTATAATGACATTGGATTGAACAAATGAGCAAAGCAAGGAAATCAGTACACTTCTAGAACATGTCTGCCATAAAAAACTATATTTGTAGAGAACTGAAGCGAAACAGATTAGAATTCTAGTGTGTAATTCGTAAACAGTTTCTATTTGTAACAATAATCAGTTTGGAGCGTTTCTTGCAAATCAAGTAGTCGTAAGGTGATATTTATCCATTAAACCCTATTACCCTCATGTAAACAACATGGTTCACAAGTTGTTCCTTTAATTACTTGATTGGTGGGAGTGTTTTTCTCAAGCAGCAAAAGGACATTGCAATAAGGTACCTATATGTTTCTGTCAATGTAGGTTTCATTTTTTCTTGTATTTCAGTCAAGTGCATATTTACTTTTTTGTGCATACAGTGGTTTGATGAACATTTTCTGGTCTAGTAAAACTTTTCTGTATAATGTTAAGGAGTGATATAGCAACAGTAATTTAATTTATGAATTCTTTCAATTCAAATATTCCATCATTAATTTAATTTTAGTTAGTCTTCAGAGTGTTTCATTTTTCAAAACTATTAAGATGTAATTCAGTATTCTCTTCAAGTGTTTTCCTCTTGTAATGCAGTGTAGGTGGGGTGTAGTGTAGCAGCTGTACTGTACTATTATATAAATACCTCTCACTCCCCATATTTTCAGAAGTGTATTAAACAGCTTTCATTCAGTTAAATCATGGTAAGTAATCATAATGATACCTAAAAGTTTCACCTAAGTATGATGGAAAAGAATAATATATTCCTTAAGGTGACGTGATACAACTGGAGCTGTACTGAGTTGAACCTGTGCCCCTGACAGACCTGACAAAACTGTGGTCCCACCCACCATATATAAAAGTACATTTCTGCACTTTTTCTACAAAGATTTATTAAATTATATAATTTTGTAAGTAGGTTTAGAAAAAAATGAAACATCATTGAAAAAATTACTTCAATGAACAACATTGGTATAAAATACTGCAATCAACAAACTAAATGTATCATTGCAGTACATAATTGTAACAGATTGCTTAAACTCTAAATTACTGAATGTCTAACAGAATCTCTATCTTAATGTTCATGGCAGCTAATACACATCGGTTTTAATATGATGTAATAAAGAACTGATTTCTACTTATTCCTCATAAAATACTAACAGTACATAAATTACTAATTAGAAATAAAAAGAGGGCTTTAATTAAGCACCAATAAAATTTCTCTTTCTATAAATTCTGTTTCATAAAAATTGTACTTTACATTTCCTTGTTTAACATCAGTGGTTTCCAATCTTTCTTAGGCCATTGCCCCTGGGCTCCATCAGACATTAGCTAGTACCCTGCCCTAAAACCCTCCCCCTCTCCCCCACATTATCCCCAACTTCAGCACCTAACTGAATGGTAGAATGAAAAACTTTCTTGACACACCTTTATTTTTAAAATGATGAAAGATGAATGATATTTAGTTGATGTGTGTGTGTGTGTGTGTGTGTGTGTGTGTGTGTGTGTTTTGTCCATTAAAATGATTGACAAAGGAATTTGTGATGTACTGCAACTGTTACCCACAGCTCCTTCTTGGATAAAAAAAAGAAAGCTAACTACCCAGAGTGAGGCTGACACCCATTACAAGACATACATTCAAAATGGTTCAAATGGCTCTGAGCACTATGGGACTTAACTTATAAGGTCATTGGTCCCCCAGAAGTTAGAACTACTTAACCCTAACTAACCTAAGGACTGCACACACATCCATGCCCGAGGTAGGATTCGACCCTGCGACCGTAGCGATCGCGCAGTTCCAGACTAGACATACATTCATCGCATTACTCCTTTTATTGTGGCACTTGCTTGACCTGCACACTGCAACCCCATTTAAAATCAAAGAGATTCAGATGAACGATACTTACTGTTTGTAAATTACTTGATAGCTGCGCTCCTTACTTTTGAACTGGCATAAATCGGACGATTTCAGGCTGTTAATGCTTTAATTGTAACAACTCTAATAATAATAATAATAATAACATTGTGTACAGCACTATAGTAGCATTTATGTAGATACTGCTATGTCGTGCTGTCAATTAATTCATTTAACTCTCTGGAAGCGAGTAATGAAGCAGTTTCTGGACTACTGCCGTTACTATGTACAACTTGGAGAAGACATTTTCTTGATAATTTTACCCTTTATTGAGTATATGCCTCACTTTTATTATCAGCGATGTACATGATAAAGTACAGTATATGTGTGTAATGGGTGGACTGTAAGACGAACCTGTAACCTCCACTGCATTAATGCTGCTAATTGAGGAAAACTAATTATTGGTAACTTTTATGATCAATATTACAGTGTGACAAAATTGTGATAATAGTAATGATCTTTTGAAAGCAGTTTAGTTTTGTGACTGAAACAGAATCGAATCGTATAGTTTTTACCCCTAAGAAAATTTAATTTTACCGCTCAGGGGTAATTACCTCCAGCTTGGGAACCACTGAAGCAGAATCGTTGATTATGTCAGTGAATTTCAATTTAGCAGCCGCGTTTTGTTCTATTGCCGCGATTCTTAAATGTTTCAACCAGCAGTCATCCATTCACAACTTTAAGAGTTTCTGTTATCCTGTTTAATTTGCTGAATCTCTGTTCAAAATATTCTGCTCTCAGTGGCAGTATCATAAATATCCTCAAAGCTGTTTAGATATCAGGATAGGTATCTCTTAGCCCATACTCTGAGAAAAACAATTCAAAATACCCAAATGGGAAGCCATTGTCAATGTTCTTCATCAGCTCTTTCATAAGGAACTTGAAAGCACCTATTTCGTTAACTAACTGCACAGTATCAGTATCTCTGCTATGTTTGTCCCAAAGATAGCTGCTCATTCTTCAAGATAAGGTGCAGAGTTTTGATTTAAAGCGTTTCCTGTCAGGCAATTATAGTCTGGTGGAATTGTGTGGCACATAGGAGATATCTTTTCCAGTTCACTTGTTATGCTATCAGATGCATTGAAGCACACTAACTCAGACAGGAGGCATAGTCAAAAATCGGAAAGCCTTTGACAAAACAGCATTTTTGCATCACCACTCGCTCGACAACCTTTGAGATTCTGCGAGTACAGTCCCATAGCGAAGTAGCAGCAGGAACTCCATTGGTGAACTTCAGCAAATTGAAAAGACGTTAGCAGTGTGAATAAATCTCGCTGTTGCCATGAGAACTGTTTTAGCGAATGACGTGTATTCGGTAGCGCTCATTTCTTTATGATGCTGCTTGGACGAATTGACACTATAGAACTGACCTTGTGACAACAACGAGAGCTTACAGTTGCAGGCCGAGGAAAAGGTTTCTTTTCATGGGCAGAAGATACGAGAATTCACGTACCTCCACCAGTTAATTCTTAAATCTTCTTTTCTTTCCATCCAGTTCAAATGGTTCTGAGCACTATGGGACTTAACATCTGTGGTCATCAGTCCCCTTGAACTTAGAACTACTTAAACCTAACTAACCTAAGGACATCACACACATCCATGCCCGAGGCAGGACTCGAACCTGCGACCGAAGCAGTCGCGCGGTTCCGGACTGAGCGCCTGAACCGCTAGACCACCGCGGCCGGCTTCCATCCAGTTTTTGCAGTCGTTATGTGCCCTCGCCTTTTGGGGAAGCATACCTCACCAAGCTCTCTATCCGGCGCTGGATACAACTATTCATTTTTTGAGCGTGTAGAATAATTAAATTTCAATACGATTAACGACACAGAGCAGAAGAAGTGGAGCGATGCAGTCATACGCAGAAGATGGCGAGCCGCAACAGGTAGGAGGCAAGGCTATTGAAATACGTGTGACCGGAAATGGGTAGAGTATCCACTGCTGGGCTAAATGTTTCTTTCTCGAATGTTCTAGAAGGGTCTTGGGGCATGTAGACCTTCCACAGCGAGGAAAACGCTCGGAACGATGCCGTTGTAGGAGAATTGGAGGAAAGGGTTGTAAAGGGACACCCTCCTCTAACATTACTTTTCCTCAACAGAAGTAGTCGATACCAGAAATATTTTCGAATTTTGAACAGGTTAATATTATCTCAGCAGTTTTTCTAAAAAAAATTGTATGATTTTGTACACGAGGTGTCATATTTCAAGCTAAAATCTGTAAAAAGGAATTACTTTATTTTCTTTGTTACAATCGATCTGTACCAGCTCTAAATGTAGAGTTAAAATTATTTTTTAGAAACATTTGAAATTACGAAAATTTTGATACACTTAGAATTTCTATAATTACTTACTCAGTTTAGTACTGTTTATTATATTTATTTCTGGATTCATTTCTAAAATAATAATATAAACTAATAGAAATTCATTTGTCAAGAAGATTTGTAAACTCTTTGGAATATAGTGTTTACCGGAGAGTGAAGCAATAGTGGGCATCCTCTGATGTCACCCGACGAGCTTTTTTTTTATTTTGGAAGAAAATGTCATTTCGGCTTTGTCAATGTGAAAATTCAAAAGACAGTGTGATATAGAAAAATGTAAGACAATAAATTATAGCGAAAACAAAACATCTGCGCGGGTTTACTGTGAAATTAATTATGTCATGAGGACCCATAAAGTCAAAAATTTGAGTCTCAAAAAGCAGCTCCTAGACGTGAAGAACTGGAGACAAATACGAGAAAAGAAGATAAGTAAAAAGTCTATTGTAAATCTTACTCCTCTCTTACTTTTGAAAAAAGAGACCTTCTCATCGGCAGTAGTAGTGATAACAACAAATTGTGGGAGAGGGAGATTACAGGTTTTACTGACCAATGTATCGAACTATCCTTGATGTCAGAAAGTAGTGCTACTAGTTTATTAACCCTCGACGTGTATTAGTCAGAAACTAAAGCAGAAACTGCAGAAGGAGGCCTAATTAGGTAAATTCTCATTTCCAAAAAAAATGGTTCAAATGGCTCTGAGCACTATGGGACTTAACATCTATGGTCATCAGTCCCCTAGAACTTAGAACTACTTAAACCTAACTAACCTAAGGACATCACACACATCCATGCCCGAGGCAGGATTCGAACCTGCGACCGTAGCAGTCGCGCGGCTCCGGACTGAGCGCCTAGAACCGCTAGACCACCGCGGCCGGCTCGCATTTCCAAATATCAGTTCAGTAGTTATAAACATTAGATAGGCATGTGTAGGTTTCATTGCGGAAGGACATACAGCGGTCAGAGGCGGCTGCTGATGTCTTGTCGCGCAATCCTACAGGACTCTGTTGCCGGCTTCTACAACGCACGTATGTGGTGAGCATTAGCGCTCTGCGCAAATGTTGGTCTCAGTGTGGACAAAGTATTTTTACAAATTTTAATTCAGTTCGAACACAACTATGCCTGTTTGAAACCATTTATAAGTAGTAGCTAGTTTTAGTTCCTCGTAGGTACACGTAAGTTACATATCGATCAAAAAGTGACTTTTGGTGAGTGAAAAAGTAAATTCCTTGCCTCTGAAGCTATTTAGGATGACAATAGCTCCGCGTTCTCTGGTCGACTACTGCTACTACAGCATGGGTAAGCTAATCTGGCACTTGGCTTCGTTCCATGTTAGCTTAGTACTCGCTGACACTGATGGGCTACTGGTTGCACGATATAATTTTAACTCCTGATCCATTGATATGTTTAAAACGTGCAAGTGATCAAGTCTTTCATTTTGAAGCTTAATTTCAGGTTCTGTTTTCAGAGTACGCTCTAAAAACCGGCATAGCTGTCGGACTCAATCCGTAGCGTTTATTAGTTTTGTAATCGAAATATCTTTTAATTTAAAAAATCGGATGAAGTATACTGTAAAGCACAGTCTGGCTAGAGTGTTATTACATAGTGAGTATCTTGCTCACGATATTCGAATGTAAGCGTGGTTTACGGCAATCTCGTTAAGGCGCGGGGAAGGCAGATGCCTGAAGTCAACGTCTTTGGTGTGCTGTTACATAATTCAAGGTGCTAAACATTACTTTGTTTACCAAACAATGATACTCATGTATTACCGATCAGGAGAGAGCCATGTGCCACGACAGTTAGTCTGGAACCGAGCGACCGCTACGGTCGCAGGTTCGAATCCTGCCTCGGGCATGGTTGTGTGTGATGTCCTTAGGTTAGTTAGGTTTAAGTAGTTCTAAGTTCTAGGCGACTGATGACCACAGAAGTTAAGTCGCATAGTGCTCAGAGCCATTTGAACAACGACAGTTAATAGCGTCTTCCCTGTAGTCTCGGCTGCACATATTTAGTGGTTAACCATCTCCTTTCCTGTGCAGTTCTTTATAAAATTTCAGTGTAATTACGACATACAACAGCGAGAGCGGTGCAGTGGTACTACCGTTGAGTGCAACGGCCTGCATGTAAGTACTTCATATTCGATGTATATGGCGATCGTAGAGTAATTCTGTTGTCTGGCTGTCTACACTATGTGAAGTTACAAGCGATGTTACACATACTCTGTGGTAGTGTAATATTTCAGTTCCTATAATCAATCGAAGTACCAGCCCTGGTGTCACAGTTTACGCATTTTTAATTCAGCGATGCCTCCTCCACTCTTCAATACTACGACACCCCGCTTTCTGCATGTAACAACCACATACTTGTGCCGATATATTTTTAAATCTGTTACTGTTTTCGGTTAAAATATTATCAGCTTGCATCACGGAAAAATATTCATTAAGTCTTGCGTCTTTTCGATTCTGCTCCCCACATCACATGTTAACGTAAGGTTGAAAGACAGAATTCTTTGTCACGTACAGACAGATGAAATGTTTTGTCCGACAACAACATGGCGGACAATGTTGATGTAAAGAATCTGCAGGCACGCCGAATTCCATGCTCTGAGATCAGAGTTCCGCATCCAAGCAGTGTTGAGATCACTGAGTATATGGCAATTTTGCAGTGAGTTTCTAGAAGTCACAGAGGATATTGCCGTTACCAATACACCGAAATGCGATTGTACAAGGGTTTCCCCGAAAGGAATGCACCGCATTTTTTTCTTCACCAATTCTTTATTCAGCGTAATGAGAATTACTCACACGAAAGAATGGTGATTTATCTACACACTCTATTTTTCAACGTAATCTCTATACCGTTCTATGGCCTTCCTCCAGCGTGTATGCCCTGTTGGTACCAATCCTTGTCATGGTGACGCAGCCAGTGTTTCACAGAATGAATCAGTTCCTCATCGTCCTCAAAATGTCTTCTCGAGTCGTAATGCGTCTGTCATCGCGAATGATAACATCAGCTCCCTGCAAAATGTCAGGTGCGAGAGATGTGGATGTTCTCCCCGACCGCTGCAAATCATGGAGCTACGCTGAACCGCCTTCTGATGACCTCGCCCTCCGTACCCAGCGACTAACCGTACTTCCGTCGACAGCAGATGATCCATAGACTTTTCACAAGCGTTTGCGAATGTTCCACACAATTTCTTTCTCTGAAGTGAGAAATTCAGTGACAGCACGTGGCTTGTAACGTACATCACCTACAGACGCCATTTTGAAACTGTTCTGCAGCTACGCTACCTGTCGGAAGTGACGTAAACTTGGCACGCTCCCTCAGGAGACTTCAGATAATGCATACGTAACGTTTCGCACTCGTGGCATTGTTCTCGGCTGAGGAAAAAAAATGCGGTGCATTACTTTCTAGGCAACCCTCGTTTATTTCTGTACTGCTTCACTTTAACATAATTTCAGTAGTATTTAGCTGTTCTTACCATGTTCCTTTTAAGTTTCTAATAATTCTCTATGCTGGTCTATAGCGCGTAGCCTGCGCCCAAGTGCTGTCTTGGTATCCAGCGTTTCATGTGAACAGAGATGACCTTCAAGACCATCCAATTAGGGCTGTGTTGTGGGTGATCGAACACTTCCCATCGAAAAGGCTGCAGGAGCGTCTTCACTGACCCTGCACAGTGTGGCTGAGAATTGCCATGAAGAAGTGGCAGTTGTGTTAGGTGGGCTGCATTCATTAAGGCGAAGCCTCTCGGCGGGAGCTCCTACCTGGCGGGAGACATTGTTGTTCTAGTCACCTTTACTCGCTCACAGTGCGCCCACAACTGAAAATAGCGCCTTGATGCGATCGACGGGCATACTAGAGACACTGCCCAAAACGTCTGTGAAAAGTCTTGTCGGATTTTCAGTGTTTTCCATTTCGCGACCGATCGTTCCTCACTTTCCGAATAGCAGCTCTCATATCAATTTCTCTGCTGTAAAGATTTTCACGTAATAAAGTATTTTCTGAAGTCAATAAATACATTTTTCACCACATTTCTTTCGATGAATATCCAGTTAATCTCAATTTTTAAAAAAATCAATTTGTAATAAATTAGTAGCACACTTCTCATACAATAAGTATTGTTATAAAACACACTTTGCATAAGCTTGTAGAAGGTTAAGTTTGGTACATATCAATATCTCTGCTGTAAAGATTTTCACGTAACAAAGTATTTTCTGAACACAATAAATACAATTTTCACCACATATCACTTCTGTAGATGAAAATCCATCTAATCTCAATTTTTAAAAAAAATTTTTGTAATAAATTAGTAGCACACTTCTCATGCAATAAGTATTAATATAAAAAAACACACTTTGCATAAGCTTGTAGAAGGTTGAGTTTGGTATTGCTCACAATGTAGTTTCATGTGCAAGGGGAGCATTCCAAAAATCAGGCACTGTTGCTGCAATGAGAGGAGGTGGTCAACGACGCTCAACTACAGCCGCAGACGACGGATACACTGTACAACAAGCAAGAAGGGACCCTCGTCAAATAGCGGTGAAGTTATTACAGTATTTAACAGGACTAAAAAATGGCTCTGAGAACTATGGAACTTAAATTCTAAGGTCATCAGTCCCCTAGAACTTAGAACTACTTAAACCTAACTAACCTAAGGACATCACACACATCCATGCCCGAGGCAGGATTCGAAGCTGCGACCGTAGCGGCCACGCGGTTCCAGACTGTAGCGCCTAGAACAGCACGGCCACCCTAGCCGGCTTAACAGGAGTGCAAGGTAGGCAAACTAATGCTCCACACGAACACGGTGAATGCGTATGGGCGGAATCTTTGTCTGAAAATCTGTGGTTTATTTTTCGTTGACACCCGCACATTTCCAGTACCGTATGCCATTGTGCCAAGGGCGTAGGAACTGTGCTAACGAGGGGTGGTCACACGTGCTCTCCTTAAAATGAGAGCTGATTGTCTGAGTAGTGATTCTGGACGTACCCTCATACAGCGAGAGGTGGGAACACGTAATGCTCCCATTAACACGATCGTTTTGGTGGTCCGGGTGTTATGGTGTAGGAAAGCATGATGTTGCATGTGCGTACTAACCTCAAAGTCTGTGAGTACGATACACCCACCGGCGAGGCTGTACCCCGCCCCCGTGTGTGTCTTTCCAGGAGTGCATTCTGCTCAGACTTAATTTTTGTGAATGACAATGGGCGGCCACATCGAGCAGTGTAGGTGGAGGAGCTCTTGGAACGAGACGATGTTCCGCGAATAGAATGACCTGCCTGTTCCTCCGACTTCAATCCCACCGAGCACGTGTAGGATGCGTTGGAGGACGTATTGGAGCACGTTCGCACGTACTAACGACGGCTCAGCAGTTGTCAACCGCTTTGGTGATGGAAAGGAACGTCCTACAAGACGGATCGGCCGCTCTTCGGAAACAGCTAGCAGCAGCATTACGGTCGACAATCTGCAGGCTGCTATTTTAAGCTGAAGCGACGCTGTGGCGAAAGTTGTCGCACCTGCTGGAATCGCCTGGCTTACTCGAGGCCGAGTGGCAGACAGTAATGAGTTTTAGTATTTCTCGGAGAATGGAGAAAAGTGGGAACTGGCCGCACGGCTATGTCCTTACCACTTAGCAACAGATACGAGGTGCTACTCAGAACTGATAATATATCTGAGCAGCACAAGATTGTGTTTAGGAGGAGAGTGGAAGTCTAAACCAGAGGCTTAGATGAATGACCTGGGATACGAATTTCTCGACTTCCGCTATTGGGTGCAGAATTGGTCTTTCTTATTTTTTAAGGCTAGAACCCATACACTGGAACAATTTCGAATTACCCTCGGCATTCACTTCTCTAGTAGTTGAACTTACTTGCTTGTACATCAGAAAGAGAAAATGTTAATGTGGCATTATTAAATTGCAGGAGAGTGTATAAGGGCCTTGAATTAGTATAACATACCACTTTCAACAAAAGGTCAAACAACCATCGAAAAATCTAGCTACAATGTATGCAAATTTGAGCAATTTTAAAAGTAACCATGGTCACATGTTTTTATGCTGTCTTCGTTACCTTCTTTACTGCGTTATGGGTGACTCGGGAGTCTGCTGTACGGATAAATTTATAGCTTCTAATACTGTTTGGTTCGTTGGGTCAATTCAACAACCAATTAATAACACTTCGTTCCTTTATGGTTGGTAGGTTGGTAGGTTGACTTGGGGAAGGGACCGAAACAGACATCGGGTTAGGGAAGGATGGGGAAGGAAATCGACCGTGCCCTTTCAAAGGACCCATTCCGGCATATGCTTGAATCGATTTAGAGAAATCACGGAAAACTTAAATCAGAATGACCGGATGCGGGTTTGAACCGTTGTCTTCCCGAATACGAGCCCAGTGTGCAAACAACTGCGCCACCTTGTTTGGTGTTCCTTTGAGCGTATAACTTCCGTATTACTATCATATTCATACACTCACGTGAAGGTCAAAATTCTAGTTGTTCATTACGTTTGCACAAAAACATGTCCGACAATTTCAAGTAGCTTCAGAAGACCGTTTTCTACTCTTCCGAAAAGGTGCGAGAGAGATATCAACGAGTACATTTGCAGGCCAAGGAACTGAAATCATTTTCATCGTTGACAAAAACGTTGTTTAGATTAACTGATACATGTTCCTTACATAAGTTTAACAAAATTTAGTGGAACATAGATTTACTTATTTTCGCGTTAAATAACTTCAAATTTATTCTGATCATATAAATTTTAAACAGCAATGCATGAAATAGGAAATTTTCATACGGATAGTTTGTATGAGGTTAATGTCTTACAAATGAAATTACTTATTTCAAATTGATCACAATGCGCAATGGGATTGATTACATCACATCAGTCTCTTTCATTACATGTAAAAACGTCCACATAGTATTAAGAACAGAATCAAGATGAAAGCAGAAGTAAACACCAGCGAATAAGTACATTAAGACCGGAGTATATATATCGTAGGAATGGTCTAGACGCCAACGGTAGAGGTATATTTATTGCCATAAAGAACTCATTAATACTCAGTGAAGTTGTAATTGAATACGAATGTGAAGTAATCTGGATCGAAGTAGGCACCGAAGATGGGTCATAGATAGTAATCGGATGCAATTATACACTGGAGCCGCAAAGAAACTGGTATAGGCATGCGTATTCAAATACAGAGATATGTAAACAGGCAGAATACGGCGCTGCGGTCAGCAACGCCTATATAAAACAACCAGTGTCTGTCCCAGTTGTTAGAACGGTTACTGCTGCTCCATTCGCAGGTTAACAAGATTTACGGGAGTTCGAACGTGATGTTAAAGTTGGCGCACGAGTGATGGGACACAGCATCTCCAAGATAGCAATGAAGTGGGGATTTCCTGTACGACCATTCCACGAGTATACCGTGAATATCAGAAATCCGGGAAAACACCAAATCTCCGACATCGCTGCAGCCGGAAAAAGATCCTACAAGAAAGGGACCAACGACGACAGGAGAGAATCGTTCAACGTGACATAAGTGCAACCCTTCCGGAAACTGATACATATTTCAGTACCGGGACATCAACAAGTGTCAGCGTGCGAACCATTCAACGAGACATAATAGATATGGGCTTTCGGAGTCGAAGGCCCACTCGTGTACCCTTGATGACTGCACGACACAAAGTTTTACGCCTCGCCTGAGCCTGTCAACACCGACAATGGTCTGTTGATGACTGGAAACATGTTGCCTGGTCGGACAATCCTCATTTCAAATTGTATCGAGCGGTTGGACGTGTACGGGTATGGAGACAACCTCATGAATCCATGGACCCTGCATGTCAGCAGGGGACAGTTCAAGAAAGTGGAGGCTCTGTAATGGTGTGGAGGATGTGCAGCTGGAGTGATATGGGACCCATGATACGTCTAGATACGACTGTGACAGGTGACACGTACATAAGCATCCTGTCTGATCACCTACAGCCATTCATGTTCATTGACCACTCCAACAAAATTGGGCAATTCCAGCAGAAGAATGCGACATCCCACAGAGTGGCTCAGGAACACTCTTCTGAATTGAAACGCTTCCGCTGGCCACCAAACTCCCCGGACATGATCATTACTGAGCAGAAGAGATCTCCACCCCCCTCGTACTCTTACAGATTTATGGACAGTGCTGCAGGATTCATAGTGCCAGTTCCCTCCAGCACTACTTCAGACATTATTCGAGTCCAAGCCACGTCATGTTGCGGCACTTCTGTGTGCTCGCGGGGGCCCTACACAATATTAGGCAGGTGAACCAGTTTCTTTGGCTCTTCAGTGTAGACACCTGCCTCAGGAGCCACAGAGTTTGATCTCATCTCGTTTTCTTGTCTGGAATCATCATCAGTTGTCACGGTTCACGTCATTTCAGCTCTGCTGCCTCAGATTATTGTCAAGAAAAACGAATAACAATGGGGTACCGTGCTTTGAAGATGTCGAAACTGTGTAGCCGTCTTCTCTATCTAAGATTAAAATGAACTCGATTTCCGCTACACTGCCTACACTGACAGGACACTATTTTATCAATCTCATACCAGCTGCAACATAAGCACCAACATTTCGCAGTATCATGGCATCAGAAATATTCACATAACGCATCTGTATCATGTCACACTCACCAAGCTTCTGATCTCTCAGACTTTCAATGACGAACATGACACACTTGCTCCAAAGGTAAAAAAAATCTATTACATTTTAATCTCTTTACATAGGACGCTAATAAATGTTCAGAATAAAAACCGGATGTTGGCACTTTTTGTATAACACTAGTAGGTGTACCCGGCTTCACTCCGGGGGTTGATATGAGATTATATGGTTGTTGAAAAAATAGGATAAACTTTAAAGTGTAAGAGATAAAAAAATAATTGAAACATATTCTAACTACACTCCTGGAAATGGAAAAAAGAACACATTGACACCGGTGTGTCAGACCCACCATACTTGCTCCGGACACTGCGAGAGGGCTGTACAAGCAATGATCACACGCACGGCACAGCGGACACACCAGGAACCGCGGTGTTGGCCGTCGAATGGCGCTAGCTGCGCAGCATTTGTGCACCGCCGCCGTCAGTGTCAGCCAGTTTGCCGTGGCATACGGAGCTCCATCGCAGTCTTTAACACTGGTAGCATGCCGCGACAGCGTGGACGTGAACCGTATGTGCAGTTGACGGACTTTGAGCGAGGGCGTATAGTGGGCATGCGGGAGACCGGGTGGACGTACCGCCGAATTGCTCAACACGTGGGGCGTGAGGTCTCTACAGTACATCGATGTTGTCGCCAGTGGTCGGCGGAAGGTGCACGTGCCCGTCGACCTGGGACCGGACCGCAGCGACGCACGGATGCACGCCAAGACTGTAGGATCCTACGCAGTGCCGTAGGGGACCGCACCGCCACTTCCCAGCAAATTAGGGACACTGTTGCTCCTGGGGTATCGGCGAGGACCATTCGCAACCGTCTCCATGAAGCTGGGCTACGGTCCCGCACACCGTTAGGCCGTCTTCCGCTCACGCCCCAACATCGTGCAGCCCGCCTCCAGTGGTGTCGCGACAGGCGTGAATGGAGGGACGAATGGAGACGTGTCGTCTTCAGCGATGAGAGTCGCTTCTGCCTTGGTGCCAATGATGGTCGTATGCGTGTTTGGCGCCGTGCAGGTGAGCGCCACAATCAGGACTGCATACGACCGAGGCACACAGGGCCAACACCCGGCATCATGGTGTGGGGAGCGATCTCCTACACTGGCCGTACACCACTGGTGATCGTCGAGGGGACACTGAATAGTGCACGGTGCATCCAAACCGTCATCGAACCCATCGTTCTACCATTCCTAGACCGGCAAGGGAACTTGCTGTTCCAACAGGACAATGCATGTCGGCATATATCCCGTGCCACCCAACGTGCTCTAGAAGGTGTAAGTCAACTACCCTGGCCAGCAAGATCTCCGGATCTGTCCCCCATTGAGCATATTTGGGACTGGACGAAGCGTCGTCTCACGCGGTCTGCACGTCCAGCACGAACGCTGGTCCAACTGAGGCCCCAGGTGGAAATGGCATGGCAAGCCGTTCCACAGGACTACATCCGGCATCTCTACGATCGTCTCCATGGGAGAATAGCAGCCTGCATTGCTGCGAAAGGTGGATATATACTGTACTAGTGCCGACATTGTGCATGCTCTGTTGCCTGTGTCTATGTGCCTGAGGTTCTGTCAGTGTGATCATGTGATGTATCTGACCCCAGGAATGTGTCAATAAAGTTTCCCCTTCCTGGGACAATGAATTCACGGTGTTCTTATTTCAATTTCCAGGAGTGTATTTACAATATTTGCTAACATGTAAGAGGTAAATTTTTTTTATTGAAAACATGTTTTAACTATTTACAACACATGTTTATAAAAAAATAATTTTGTTATCTGGGGTATATATGTAACAAATTTTCGAATTTTCTACTATACTACGTATAGTTAACCGTGAGAGATGTAGGATTCTTTGAGGTTGATGCCGCAATATTTCAAAGCTTGTTCTTGCTCTTTGTTAATTGTAAAACTGTAGGCTAAATTGAATGGAAAATGCATGACATCTTGAGTGTATTCGTGCATGTGTCCTGGACTTACTGTTAGGTTAGGTTAGGTTAGTAATAATAATCATCTTGTGGTGCAGTTTTTCTTGTTGTCTCCGTGCTTGCTAAGAAAATAGGATGAAAAGTTACGCCTCATGCAAGACACCTTTTTTCTTTTTGTTTCACCCATACATGTTTTAGCACTTTTGTGCTATCGTCAGGTTAGATGGTGACGGTAAGATTATCGTTGTTCCAATAACGTCAATGTTTCCGTCGTTTATTACTGCATCTTGAAGGTGTATGTATTCTTCAGTGCGTAGTTTCTCCTGATTCAATCTTATGTAAAGCAACCTTTCCGCTCCTAATTTTGCATACATGTTTACCACGAATTGTTGGAATAAATGGCGAGTGTTGAGAATGTGATAATATGTTTCATTGTCTCTGATCATTAAGCAGTAAGCATACAAGTCCTTGGAAGTGCCTTTCTGTTTGTTTCTACGCCTGTTTCTGCTTGGATTTGTTTCACATTAAACTGATATCCGTCCTCTCTGTGCAGAAATATTAAGGGATATTGGAAGGCATCATATGAACGACGTGTCTCTCAATGCGTTGTAGTCCCTCCCTTCTTCGTTGTACAGTTATGTAGCGGCTTGTGTGTTCGTTGTTCCCAATTACGATGGCGACTTCGTCTGTCTGAGGTGCACTAAATCGACGTTCTTATTCTCCATGTGGTCTTTTTTGGCTCGAATTATAGCTTTATAATCATTAGAAATCAGTCGGCCTAGTGCTGTTTTGAGTATGTGAATCAGTTGATTGTATTTGTTTCAAGATCCTCTGTACATCTCAGACTCCTTCTCGTCTCAATCCACTGATATTTGTGTACCATTAATCAATTTGTGTTTCTTTATTTCCAATGAAATATACTTGCAGAGATTTATCGTCTTCATTGAATATTGGTAGCAATGATTCCATGTTGTGATAGACTTGTCCTTGGATGGGAAAAGCATAATAGATTTCATCTCTTTTAGTGTTGATCGAAGTGACACCGAAAGAAGTCATTTGGAAGCCGGCGTTGTACGCTTTTATATTTTGAAGAAAGTGTTTTGGTCCTGGAGTTTCGCCGGTCATGCAACGCAAGAATTCCTGCGGAGGTGCTTTCGCTGCTGGTACTCGAAATTTTCCATTCAAGCCACAGAGTCCTGGTGCTTCTCTACTGAATTTCTTCGCATTGTAAAATTGACTGTCCATTTTTCCAACTACGATGTGTTTGTGTTTATTATACTCTTTCGTCGGGTCGCAGAGGAGTACTTCATTTGTTGGGTTGTACTATCTACTTGTTCTCGTCAGCGCATCTCGCAGAGTGATATTTTCATGGCAGACTTGAGTTGGCAGTCGTTTATTAAAAGATTGCGTTGCAGTTCTTGATTCTTCGATCCGCTCATTTCGTTGTTCTTCGGTTCCATTGCTTCTCACGGTGCTCATTGTCGTTGTTAACTTAAACGTGCTTCGAGCTCTTCGTCTGTTTCGTTTTCTCGCTTTTCTTTTTGTTTTCAACGATTTTCTTCAGAACTGGCCAGATCTTCTCTTTTACGTTTGGACATGTAAACCAAATCAACTTTTTACCAACAATTACACTAAGTACACTTTACACTCTTCTCACACTTTATTTTTGATTTATATTCAGTCGCTGTTTCACTCTGACTGCTCACACTTCACTGTTTGTTTTTCTTCACTCACTGCAATACTTTTTCAGTTCCTCCCCTCGTCACCGATAAGACAATGACGTTCGAACCCACGACGGGTCTTGCTTTATATACCCCTATCAGTGGGTAGCCTCACTAGTGGCGAACTCCAGAACACACCAAAAAGGTCTCTTACGGTCCACAATGTTCCAGGACATTACACAATATTCGAGAGTGTTCTGGAATGTTCCAAAATAATCTGGGATGTTCCGGGCCACTCCGGAACTTTCTGGACTGAACATTCTGGAATCTTCTCAAATATTCCAGACTATTCCAGAACATCCCGGATCGTTGGGGAACATTCCGGAATGTTGTGGTATGCTCTCGAACGTTCTGGAATGTTCTCAAACACTCTCGAGTGTTCTGGAATGTTCTAGAAATTTCTGGAGGGTGAAACTATCCAGCCCTTATATCTTCAAAAGTACGCCCTTCAGGTAAAAGCGGGTATCTTCTTCGTGGATGAGGGGTAAAGGGATACCACACGAAGTAACTCCCTTGATCGTACCGTGACTCGTTTCTGAGTGTTAGCGGCAAGCATGTTGTACTTTATAATATATATTGATTTCAATTTTTTGGAATGATCAGTAACTACAGGGCGACACAGAAAAACGGGAACATTTTCAAAATCCAATAAAAATAGAATTTATGAAAGAAAGAAATTGCATTCTTAGTAATTGGAACCTTACAACTTCGTCATTTACGAAACATTGATGGCTTTTATCACTTTTTACGTCCTTTGGATGGCGTTCTGAGGGCTGCGAGCAGGGACTGGTTGCTTTCCCACGGAACACTTCACCGCCAAACGCCAAACAGGTACTTTCTACGGCCCCATGCAAGGACAGTCGTTAGATTCCCCACGCATGACTGGGCGCACGTCCTCTGCGCTCACCTCTGACTGGCGCCCCGCTCCCCCCCCCCCCTGCCCCCTTCCTCTGGCCCGTGTCACGGTGTTGTCTAAGGGCGGGCGCCGGGCACGCCCGTCTTTTGTTTCGACACCGCGAAAACAAAAGGCGTTTCCGCTGCCCGGGGACAGCAAACAGGTCCGCGTGGTGCAAACATCCGCCGCCTCGTGACACCTGCCGCTCACCACATATCACGGCGAGCCCTTCCCTCTCGTATGTCTCTCCCCCACCACTCCCCCTTCTCCCTAAGAAAACCAGAAATCTTCTATGCAACCACTATCCTGCTGTTTCTGTCAGAGTTAACCATGGTGCAAATTCCGGCGAATACACATATTATGTGTACTGAATTTAAATTACAGATATCCTTCATCTCAACCCGAAAGCTGATCAGTGAAAACGTTCGTGAAACAGTTACCGCTAACATCAAAGTTTTCTGAGTGTGGTGCTTGACATTTCCCAAGAAACGGATATATTGTTGAATAGGAGTAATCACAGACAATGTCAGACGACACCAAACGCAGCATATACGTTATAAGGGTGGAGTGGTATATTTATATAGAAAAATGGTACATATTTCACCACATCGAAAAGCAGAATAATGTACGAGGGTCACTCCAAAAGAAATACACATATTTTTTTAATCCATCTTTTATTCTAGATGATTGAAAGTTTTACAGCGTGTAGATACATCCTTTAGGAACAATATTTTCATTTCCCCAGATAATTTCCATCTCTCTCAACTGCCTTACGCCATCTTGGAACCACCGCCGGTATACCCGCACGGTAAAATTCTGGACCAACCTGTTGGAGCCATTGTTTGGCAGAGTGCGCAAGGGAGTCATCATCTTTAAACCTTGTTCCACGAAGAAAGTCTTTCAGTTTCCCAAAGAAATGATTGTCACATGGAGCCAGTTCATGACTGTAAGGCGGGTGTTTCAATGTTGTCGATCCGAGTTTTGTGATCGCTTCCATGGTTTTTTGGTTTGGGAACCCACCTGGCACAAATCTTTTTTAACGCCAACACTTTCAGTACTCTGCAAACACTTCCTTCCCCTATCCCAACGTAGCGTGACAATTCGATCACTGTGAAGCGTCTATCAGCAGTCACCAATTCGTTAACTCTCTGCACATTGTCTGGAGTGCGTGCAGTACGAGGCCTGCCGCTGCGAGGACAATCCTCAATATTGCCGTGCCACTTTCATCACGTAACCTGCTTGCCCACCGACAAACTGCACAGCGATCGACAGCAGCATCTCCATACACCTTTTTCAACCTCTTGTGGATGTTTCCCACTGTCTCGTTTTCACAGCACAGGAATTCTATGACAGCGCGTTGCTTCTGATGAATGTCAAGTGTAACAGCCATCTAGTAGACATGCTGGGACGGCGCCACTCACGGGAAGAGGTTGAACTAAACGGGAAGGATGTATCTACACACTGTAAAACTTTCACACATGCAGAATGAAAACTGTGTTTTACAAAAATAGTGTGCATTTCTTTTGGAGTGACCCTCGTAAATAACATTCGTGTTTGACACAAGTCAGCCTGCCAACATGAAGGTCAATGTCGGACTCTCAGTAAGGCATAAGCCATCATCCGATACTGAAGCACATTTTGCACCTGTTATTCATGCTGGCTACCGTACTGTTGAGGAGTGCTTGTGGATATTGCCCCACTCCTCTCTCAAGGCGGGTTTCTGTTCTTGCACTGTTCGGGAAGGGAGTGGTCGTCGAGAAACACCTCTACCAAGATCTGGCTCTGAGCACTA
Organism: Schistocerca cancellata; assembly: GCF_023864275.1. Classification (NCBI taxonomy): domain Eukaryota; kingdom Metazoa; phylum Arthropoda; class Insecta; order Orthoptera; family Acrididae; genus Schistocerca; species Schistocerca cancellata. Next base: position 815,105,011 of record NC_064627.1, on the reverse strand, counting down.
TGGGACTTAACATCTGACGTCATCAGTCCCCTAGAACTTAGAACTACTTAAAACCTAATTGACCTAAGGACATCACTCACAAACATGCCCGAGGCAGGATTGGAACCTGCGCCCGTAGCGGTCACGCGGTTCCAGACTGAAGCGCCTAGAACTGCTCGGCAACACCGGCCGGCCTACCAAGAGCATCCCGGGCAAGCTCTATAGATTTTAATTCTGGGAGCACGCAGGCCAGTCCGTATGTTCAATATCTTCACTCTCCAGTGTGTCCGACATCTCAGCGGTCCTGTGTAGGTGGGCGTTGTCGCCCACAAACAGAAATTCGGGACTCAACGCTCCCCGAGACAGACGGACTTCCAGAATAATCTCCCTGGAATACCTCGCAAAAAGATACGCACAAGTGTTCTGCCATTGTGCATAATGCCTACCCATCGTTGGAACGCCTGGACCATACTAATGATCTACATCTACATTCTACATCTACATTTATACTCCGCAAGCCACCCAACGGTGTTTGGCGGAGGGCACTTTACGTGCCACTGTCATTACCTCCCTTTCCTGTTCCAGTCGCGTATGGTTCGCGGGAAGAACGACTGTCTGAAAGCCTCTGTGCGCGCTCTAATCTCTCTAATTTTACATTCGTGATCTCCTCGGGAGGTATAAGTAGGGGGAAGCAATATATTCGATACCTCATCCAGAAACGCACCCTCTCGAAACCTGGCGAGCAAGCTACACCGCGATGCAGAGCGCCTCTCTTGCAGAGTCTGCCACTTGAGTTTGTTAAACATCTCCGTAACGCTGTCACGGTTACCAAATAACCCTGTGACGAAACGCGCCGCTCTTCTTTGGATCTTCTCTATCTCCTCCGTCAACCCGATCTGGTACGGATCCCACACTGATGAGCAATACTCAAGTACTCTGTAGTGTGGGACGTATTTCCCTATCTCTCCATACTAACTGGTGGCCAGAACCATTTCCCACAGTGAAGCGGGATTCGTCGGAGAACATCACTCTGGACCACTTTTGCTGATCTCAACCAACGTACTCCTCACACCTACGAACTCTTTCTCGACGATAGCATGGATGAAGTACCATACTTCTGAGTATACAAACCAGCCTTTCAAAATCTCCACGAAATGGTTCTGGCACAGATATGTGTACCAGTAGCGGTTGCAAGGTCTGCAGCGATCTACCTAGGAGTGAGATGTCAGTTCCTTTTCGCCATTAGGTCTAAGTATCGACCCTCCATCGCCATGCTGGTCCGTGTACGAACACTTGCATACTTTCGCATGGCATTTCCACATTCAGGGGCTATTTTTAATCGCGAGATGACATTTCTGGAACCATCCGTTACTGTGACCACATAGTGACACTGTGACCGGCTTCGAACAGTCCAACTGCTCGTCCATGACTCAAATTATACCTTGCAGACATGTTGCCGTACCACATGCAAAGTCGCACTAATCGGTTCCACAACCACCTTCGTCAAACACTGCACTTCATGAACTGTCGAATGCATACAAAGCGTTCGTGCACACGCTTCGCTGCAGGTAACGCGTCCTGGCTTCTACACTTTCTTTTACTCTCGTTCGCCACGTGTTCCGTAGCAATCGACAGTTGTTCTTTAACTAGTGTCAGTTGTTACTTAACAATTTCAAGAAGTATGACTACCTCACCATCATTGTGTGCAACCGACGTTTCGGCCATAATTACGGTGGTCTTCCTCTCGATTTAATGTTTTTTTTTTTATGCTCTATTATATTTCATTATAACTTCTCTGCCGAGAATGATATTACGTCGCAGTTTTCTAATCGTTGTATTAATAATTGGTCGCCTGTGCCGTAAGGAATATGAAACTTTACTGTGACTGGTTTCCTGTGGTGGAAGGGCTGTGTATCTGCTGTCGCTCATTGCCCATTATATTATGTACCACGAATGGGGTCTGCGCCCTAGTTTTCCTCATGGTGCCACACAAACTACTTGAGATGCGAGTGTCGTCGGCTGGTAACGACTGGACTGCACGATTAAGTGCCGCAATGCTGGTGCGCTCGTGTTTATTTTGTATTGTGACGTGCGATAAGCAGAGATACGTTTGTGAGGCGTGGTTCCTGTGCTTGTTGACGAGCAGGTGGTTCTAGCTGGTCTTGACGAAGATTAGTTGCAGTTGTCCGACACTTGATTGAGGAATTACTTGCTGGATTGTAGCCCATCTATCTCCTGTTACAAATAGGCACCTGTGTTATCAAAACTTCGTTGCCCACGGAGACCGATTCGTAGTGGCACCTTCCTAAAACTCTAACTCACGGTATACACTTAATTCGGTGGCCCAAGAATAGCCCAGTGCCTGCAAGACCTCTAGATGAATTTCTCCATTCGTTAGGCACGCACAACCCACCCGTGATCGAACTGACGATTTGTGCATCCCACAGTCTACTGTCATGCCGATGGCCATTATAAGGTCTCACGATACCCCAGTCATTTGCCAGTCCGAACTGTTCGAATCGCCGTGGCAAACCTAACGCATATGAGAATGAAGTGACGTTATTCTGAAACCATACGTGTGTGTACTTCACACAGGAAGCTTAATTTAAATTCTTGGAAGCATTCGAAACTAATTTCTTATAATACCTAACAGCAGAATATATTTATTACATATCGACGACACGTCGCAACATCGTAGAAACGAATAATACTGAGTTTGTCTTCGGTGTTATTAGTGCTCAGTGTCCTGATTGGAAGGACTCAGAGACAAATCTCCTTTTGAAACTTCCTGGCAGATTAAAACTGTGTGCCGGACCGAGCCTCGAACTCGGGATCTTTGCCTTTCGCGGGCAAGTGCTGTCCCATCTGAGCTACCCAAGCACGACTCACGCCCCGTCGTCGCAGCTTTACTTCCGCCAGTAAAGCTGTGAGGAAGTAAAGCTGCGACGACGGGGCGTGAGTCGTGCTTGGGTGGCTCAGATGGGAGAGCACTTGCCCGCGAAAGGCAAAGATCCCGAGTTCGAGTCTCGGTCCGGTACATAGTTTTAATCTGATGCCGGCACGGTAGTTCATCGTGTTCGGTCAGAGAGCTGGTTGGCCTCTGTAATAAAAAACTGAGTGGAAGGATCAACAAACGAACTTTAACGGTGGTCATGTGGCGTCCGCAACGACCAAACCCAACGAAAAAAAAAAAAAAAAAAAAAAAAAAAAATCTGCCAGGAAGTTTCATATCAGCGACCACTCCGCTGCAGAGTGAAAATCTCATTCTGAAAGAATCTCCTTTTGTTTGTCTGACTAATTAAGAAGTAATGGATATGGTTAATATGGAAACGCATATAAGCAGTTTGTTCGCCTCGTGAGAAACAGAAAGTAATTCCTTAAATTCGTTATGAGTAATTACTGTGACTTATTTTCTATCAACGCTTCCCGAGGCATTTTATACTAAGGAATACCAGCAGTGATTCAAGTTGGAATGTTTTCATCCATTTATAGATGTGCTCAATGGGGTGTCAACCGAGCGAGGTGGCGCAGTGGTTAGCACACTGGACTCGCATTCGGGAGGACGACGGTTCAATCCCGTCTCCGGCCATCCTGATTTAGGTTTTCCGTGATTCCCCTAAATCGCTTCAGGTAAATGCCGGGATGGTTCCTTTGAAAGGGCACGGCCGATTTCCGTCCCCATCCTTCCCTCACCCGAGCTTGCGCACCGTCTCTAATGAACTCGTTGTCGACGGGACGTTAAACACTAATCTCCTCCTCCTCCTCCTCAATGGGGTGTCCTACAACACTTGTTTTGCTCGCTCTTCATTCCTAGGAGCAATGTTGCAAGTGTATCTTTGTGTATTGACGATGACTGTGATGTAAGGCCGCGCGGGATTAGCCGAGCGATCTAAGGCGCTGCAGTCGTGGGGTGTGCGGCTGGTCACGGCAGAAGTTCGAGTACTCCCTCGGGCATGGGTGTGTGTGTTTGTCCTTAGGATAATTTAGGTTACGTAGTATGTAAGCTTAGGGACTGATGACCTTAGCAGTTGAGTCCCATAAGATTTCACACACATTTGAACATTTTTTTGTGATGAATGCTTGTATACTGTAGTGTCGTAAATGGGTTTCTGTGTATGAACATGTGAACGAAATCAAGGAAGCGGGTGAAAGCTTACAGCCTACTCTCGATAGCGTTCAAGTGATCGACATCCTTAACTTCGACACCTAACCTACGGACCACCATAAACAATGTCTGCTACCCTCGCGCTTTGATATACCGTAGATCTTAGGACGATGAAGCTTCTAATTTCCGCACTCGACATGATTTAGTGTTAGAGTTTCCATTGAAGCGAATATAAAATGGTTCCCTATTCACCCACCCCTACACGCGTATATATACCGAATGGTGATAAAATTTTGAAATAACCTTTTTCCTAATATATCTGAAAAAGTAAGACGAAAGATCAAAAGAGGCAACTATAATAGAATAGTACTTACAGAAGCTGAATATCATTGAAGTAAAAATGGACGAATTAGTAAGTGTGCAACACTGTAAGATATACAGCCTAGAAGAAGTTTGAAGCACTCCACACAACACAGAGACACTTCGAAAAACTTTCTAATCTAATCTAAGAAAATGATTCAGGCAGTCTGACAACCGTGCCTAAGTTGCAAATTCTCATCTTCCAGGGTGACACAGAAACATCTGTTTCGCTGAACTATGAACTGACGTTTCGCAATATGGCTACTTGGAAGAACAGACCATTAATATTTTAAAGCTGCTCTACCGATCTGCTGCGACATTACTTGTTTGTGAAGGACAAAGATGATCCCTCGTGATAAATCAGTGTTCAACGTGGAGAACCTTGAATGGTGAATAGGCAGTAAAATGTTACCTTCGGACGTAAAATGTACCTTATGCTTAACGTTCACAGTAATTTCTATTTCTGTCTATTTATCATCACTTAATGGGACACGTAGTTGTCACATTAATATGCCTCGAGACATGAAGTACCTGTCTAGCCCGAAGACTAATGTGTAGTTAAAAGAGACATGTATCGCTAGTGAGATTCCTTAGCAACGTGAACATTACAGCGAAAATGGAGATTATCTTATGACGTTAATTGAATATCTCAATGAGAGAGTAAACTGATTACGTCATAGTGATGCATCACGTATCGGATCTAATCACTTGCAAAAGAGCAGTTCTAGAGGAATTCTTTTAACCCCAGTGCCCAAGTGATCAGCTTTTATTTTTATTTTTGTTTATTTTAGTCTCAAGTACTACATCATATAGTCTGGTCGAGACTTCGGTATAGCATCTGCAGAGTATTCTATTTTATTTGCCGAAACTTCTTCTTTCTCCATAGTGATAATGGATTTCAACGAATTGCTCCGTAGGTAGATTCAGCAATTGTTTATGTAAAGTTATACTCACTTCCGAACCCATGCGCCCAGCTGTTACTAAATGTTCTCTGTCCTCAGTTTCACATGTTACCTTTTCTGGTTCTGTATCTTCTTATGACACGTGCAAAATATATCAGAAGTCTTATATCTGGAGTCTGGGCATTGCTTCTATTTCTTGTGCTACAAATTATTAACTGCTGTCTACCACACAAGTGCCGCAATGACGCGATACTGGACGATGTGAAAATCAGTCATGGATCAATTTTCAACATCTTTCACGGTATTTTTAAGACGAAATAGTTTATTGCCCGCTGGGTTTGGTGAAGTGATCATAGCAGCGGAAAACGAGGCGGTTCTATCAGTTGTACGAGAGAACGGTGGAGTCTTCACAAAAGTTGATTACCAGCGCAGTTGAAGCTACAGCCAATATTTGTGGGAACTCCAGACTGTTTCCGATGTGTTGAAGAACAATTATTCGTAGATGTATTTCTATGCACTGATGATAGTTTCAGGATAGAGATAACTCCGTAAGGCAGATTGAACACCATCACAGAACGTCAGTTGCCAGTCTGCAGGGCAGCAACAGAATACTGTTTTCAAGCACATAATAAAGGCTCTTTATTAATCGCGAAACGTAGTAAATGGAATCATTCGATTCCTTGATGGAATCGCTTCCTTTTTCTATCCCGTTCCCGATATTAACGCGACAGAGACTCTGCCTTTGGAGAATTGTCACTGTATGCTATCCTCTCTGTAGTCTCCTTTGTAATCTGTTTTGCTCCCCACTGGCTGAACTTGTAGCTTTAGATAGATGCTACCACAAGCTTAGTATTTAAGATGTGGAAGACTCAATCACCTATCTCGAAACATGAATCTACCATAACTTAGCGTCAGTGATAGTAATTATTAATTACTGTTGTGACTGAGGCGTCAGTGTCAACGATGTTTTCAGATCACTGACGTCTACGAATCACAATGTCTCTTTTCCTTGCGGCAGTGGAGTGCCGTAGGGTTGCAGCAGCAATTAACACACACTACACCTAACGCTATACAGGAATACGTCAGTCAATAAAAAAACTTTTTTCTGTCTGTTTACTTCTCATAAATAAGAGCCTTTATGTACGAGTTTTATGCTATGTTATCGTCGTGATGAAACTATTTTTCGGTCTACTTAATGTTCATGTGAATACTACAATTGTAATTTGGTACTCATTAACAGAGGAAACATGAAATTATTTTCTCACTTAGGATAAACTACTCTCTTGAAGTACGTTTCATGATACAAATGCTCAGATAACGAAGTTAGCGAAAGTCCGCTGGTTGCACCTCGTCGCCTGAAAACCTGCAGCACTTTAGAAAGTTATCACGAAATTCGAAAAAATAACGTAAGGAGCCTATGAATAACAAATTAAACCGTAACGTCAGGGAAACTGAAGCTTGTTACACTGCAGTATTTATTTTTTTTGTCTTTTCTTCTTCTTTATTCTTCTTTTAATCACGTAATTAGTCTTTATTGAAACAATAACCTATCACTTTACTCATCTGTGCCATTGGACAGCCATTTTTCTGTATTCTTATTCTGTTTGGATAGTTGCCGTTTTATATTTTTTACTTTTTTTACTTATTTTTAATTTTGAGTTGTTACCCTTCTGACCGGTTTGATGCGGCCTACTATGAATTTCTCTCCTGTGCCAATCTGTTTCGTCTCAGAGTAACAATTGCAATCTACGTCCTCAATTATTTGTTGCATGTATTCCAATCTCTGTTTTGCTCTACGGTTTAGTTGTTTTTGTGACACAGTATTTGGAAGATGATACTCCTTCTGTAAGTTATTAATTAGTGATCTGCAAAAATGCAGCACGACCCGTAGTGGTCATGTTGCACTCAAAATTTCAAATTATCTTAGCCATACTGTTTATTGGCTGGAACTGACTTACGCTTTTCGATTATACAGATCTTCAAAAGTTCATATAATAACCTTCATATTAAAAACACTATATATACTGAACGTATGGGTGCTTGGTACCTTTACTTGTGCGCAAACGTTCAGTATATGTAGTGTTTTAATTTGAAGGCTCGAAAATGATGCATAATAGAAACGCGTAAGGCATTTCCAGTCAATAAAACGTACGACTCAGACAATTTGAAATTTAGAGACTGTTAATCCTTTGTTCTACTCAATTCCTTTTACTAGATTCTACCATGTCCAACACGCAATGTTTCTTTTATAGATTCACCTCAAAATCACACACAAAAGTAAACACATTGACTTTTAGCATATTCCTGCCTACGTCCTTTCTAATCATGAACTGGTACATGATATGGTAACACTGAATGAAATAAAAGTCACTCTATCATAGAACGAAACGTATTGCCTATCTGGAAAACATATGAACAGTTACAAATCATGCGCTGCCGTCATTCACTGACCAACAAGAGGTCTACACATCTTAACCTGTCTTGCTTCGTAACTCCGCGGCACCCTTCGCGTCTTTCCTGTCACACCTCGGGTCACCAAGCCCTGAAGAAACTAAAAAGAAACTTTCAGTGAATGTGTATACAGTTGGTTTCCTCGAGTCTTTATCAACAGATAATAACGCTGACTTAATATGACAAGAAGTCGTTAAATTGACACCCTTCGTAAATGAATTAATTCCGCTTAGTAGACAGTAGTGTACAAAGAGCAGTAACCCTGACCCGTCTATAGTGTATGTAGCAGAAAAAAAATAGCGGTAGCTGTTCGTAGAAGTTGAGCTGTCTGTGCCGAGGACGGCGGCTGGCGTACTTCCATTTGCACAGCGCTTGTTCTCGCAGCTGGTCCCATTGTGTCGAGATTAATGAGAACCTGACAACCTGTGACATGACGTCTCACAACCAGTGCAAACGAGGCAGGCGTGCTGACGGCTTAATAATCTCCTTTGTCCTGCGCGCTATTGTCTTGACAGGTATTGTACCTGCTTTCGCTCATACACACCCTAATCCGGACCACTGCGGGTGAACTTTTGTACTCACGTAATTCAGACCACTTACCGACAGGCTGGTATAATCACCTACTAGGACAGATCCCTGATAAAGCCTTAATTACTTGAGTTTATTTTACAGTTAGTTTGTATGCGATTTCTCTATGGTCACACATATTGCTTTCTTTTTCGTTTTCTGAAACGAGAAATGACTTTGTATTCGAGCAGTGAACGCTATGGATATCAAGGTCCGTAAGAAGTAAGTAGAGGTGAAAGTGCTTAAAATACATAGAAGTTCTACATTTACAATGCAAAAACCTAAAGTGAATCGTATCTGCTCTTTCGGAAGGAAACATAAAAATCAATAAATTGTCAGCCTCTCTCTATACAAGGTAAGCATTCAGTGAGCTACTAATGCTCCAATCAGATGTTTGTAACATTTCCAATTTCACTTATTCCCTAGAACAAAAAATTCCTTTGCTTTGTAAAGACTTCTCGCAAGAAAATGAGAGAGGAAACACGCATTCTGAAAGCAAATAGCAAGGGACTACATGGGTGTAACAGCGATTGCGGAACAGAAACTATTGAGTCAAGATATGTCAGTTCTACTATTGTATATCAAGATAAATCATTGGTTAAGGTTGTTACCAAAAATCTCGAAAAGTACTCGTTCAATTTAGACCAAACTTTTACACGATACTGTAATGAACATTCGGACGGATATAGATATATTTCTTTGAAATTCGTAATAATACAAAGGAGAAAAGTGTTTACCAAAATTTTGAAGAAATCGTGACCAATTTACTTTAGATTTTTACGTGATGCTCTAATGAACACTCGGACAGACACACACACACACACACACACACACACACACACACACGCGCACGCACGCAATCGCTGTTACACCCATGTAGCCCCTTACTATTTGCACCAGATTTTTACATGATATTATGACTGTCACAGGCTGTATATATTTTTAATATGTATAATGTGTAAATATTATTTAATATATAAAGGGGATACGTTGTCACCAACAACCTTGAGAACTTTTCCACCGATTTACTTAAACTTTTTACGTGATTCTCTAATGAACTTTTGGACAGACATCGGTTGTATATTTTTCATGTTTTTCATATATATTTAATATTTGTAAAGGGGAAATGTTGTTATCAAAAATAACGAAGAATTCATGATCGATTTACTTAAAATTTCTTTCACAGTACTGTAATGTATACTTATACGAAGATGGGCAATACAGTTTTATAAAATACACTCCTGGAAATTGAAATAAGAACACCGTGAATTCATTGTCCCAGGAAGGGGAAACTTTATTGACACATTCCTGGGGTCAGATACATCACATGATCACACTGACAGAACCACAGGCACATAGACACAGGCAACAGAGCATGCACAATGTCGGCACTAGTACAGTGTATATCCACCTTTCGCAGCAATGCAGGCTGCTATTCTCCCATGGAGACGATCGTAGAGATGTTGGATGTAGTCCTGTGGAACGGCTTGCCATGCCATTTCCACCTGGCGCCTCAGTTGGACCAGCGTTCGTGCTGGACGTGCAGACCGCGTGAGACGACGCTTCATCCAGCCCCAAACATGCTCAATGGGGGACAGATCCGGAGATCTTGCTGGCCAGGGTAGTTGACTTACACCTTCTAGAGCACGTTGGGTGGCACGGGATACATGCGGACGTGCATTGTCCTGTTGGAACAGCAAGTTCCCTTGCCGGTCTAGGAATGGTAGAACGATGGGTTCGATGACGGTTTGGATGTACCGTGCACTATTCAGTGTCCCCTCGACGATCACCAGTGGTGTACGGCCAGTGTAGGAGATCGCTCCCCACACCATGATGCTGGGTGTTGGCCCTGTGTGCCTCGGTCGTATGCAGTCCTGATTGCGACGCTCACCTGCACGGCGCCAAACACGCATACGACCATCATTGGCACCAAGGCAGAAGCGACTCTCATCGCTGAAGACGACACGTCTCCATTCGTCCCTCCATTCACGCCTGTCGCGACACCACTGGAGGCGGGCTGCACGATGTTGGGGCGTGAGCGGAAGACGGCCTAACGGTGTGCGGGACCGTAGCCCAACTTCATGGAGACGGTTGCGAATGGTCCTCGCCGATACCCCAGGAGCAACAGTGTCCCTAATTTGCTGGGAAGTGGCGGTGCGGTCCCCTACGGCACTGCGTAGGATCCTACGGTCTTGGCGTGCATCCGTGCGTCGCTGCGGTCCGGTCCTAGGTCGACGGGCACGTGCACCTTCCGCCGACCACTGGCGACAACATCGATGTACTGTGGAGACCTCACGCCCCACGTGTTGAGCAATTCGGCGGTACGTCCACCCGGCCTCCCGCATGCCCACTATACGCCCTCGCTCAAAGTCCGTCAACTGCACATACGGTTCACGTCCACGCTGTCGCGGCATGCTACCAGTGTTAAAGACTGCGATGGAGCTCCGTATGCCACGGCAAACTGGCTGACACTGACGGCGGCGGTGCACAAATGCTGCGCAGCTAGCGACATTCGACGGCCAACACCGCGGTTCCTGGTGTGTCCGCTGTGCCGTGCGTGTGATCATTGCTTGTACAGCCCTCTCGCAGTGTCCGGAGCAAGTATGGTGGGTCTGACACACCGGTGTCAATGTGTTCTTTTTTCCATTTCCAGGAGTGTATAAATAAAAATATAATATATAAAGGGGAAACGTTTTAACCAGAAAGCCCGAAAAGTTTTTGATCGTTCTGTGTCAAATTTTTTCATGGTACTCTGATGAACAATTAGACGGAAGTAGGTTATATATTTTTATATACATAAAATATAAATCAATATGTAATATATAAAGGTGAAAAGTTGTTAGAAAATATAAAATATCCTGAAATGCTCGTGACCGATTTGCTTCAAATTTTTGCACAGTACTCTAATGAATAATTGGACGGAGATAGACTATATACTTTTTTAATATATATATATATATATATATATATATATATATATATATATATATATATATATATATATATTCTTACCAAAAATCTAGAAAAACAGGTGGTAATATTACTTTAAATGTTTGCTAGCAAAATTCTCTGAAGCTTCTTGACCAGTGTGGTTCAGACTTTTGCGCAATAGTCAAACACAGAGGCGAACATAGGGTTTATATTTTTAAACGGTAATGTACAACTTCAGAACCCATCTCCGCAGCCCCATGGGGGTTATTTGGTATTTGGAGCTTCAGGGTTTGGGTCATCCTACCAATGGTGAAGAGTGCCGAATTGGCCGACACTGGCCGGAATCTTCCAAGTAGAATGATGTATAATGTTGTAGACTGGTTCAAAACTTTACAGAAATTTGCAGAAGATTCGAGAATATTCGTGAATGTGCCAGAAATTTTCTAGAATATCCAAGTGAAAAGGGTCTTTCTCAGCCAGTAAATACATAAAATTGCGAAAAAAAACATTGTAGTAATTCATACGGAGTACGATACTGCAATGCCTATTTTATTTCGAATTACAATGCAAAGCTCCTTCGGACATGTATTAGAAAACACATGCATGCGTGTCCGAAGGAATAGGCACTGTGGCGATTGCAGCTGTTAAGAAATATATGGAATTTATTCGCGGTTGCGAATATGTTTGACGACAATGAAAATTTGTGCCGGACTTTTATTCGAACCCGGGTATCTCTCTTACGGCAAGCGGTCACCTTGTCATTTTTTTTAAATCTCATTCTGTTCGTAATTGTTCGTCGCATATTTTCAGGGCGGATGTCCTATTACACCCGTGGAGTTCGCCGTTGATCCATTTACTCAATTTTTTTTATTACAGATAGCAACTCACCCTCCGACCGAACACCCTGAGCTACCGTGCCGGAGCAACTTCACTATCCGAACACAATTCACGAGCACCGCAAAACTTGTATACGTCATCAAACATGTGTCTACAACCTCGTCGTGCCGGCCGCGATGATCTGGTGGTTCTAGGCGCGCAGTCCGGAACCGCGCGACTGCTACGGTCGCAGGTTCGAATCCTGCCTCGGGTATGGATGTGTGTGATGTCCTTAGGTTAGTTAGGTTTAAGTAGTTCTAAGTTCTAGGGGACTGATGACCACAGCTGTTAAGTCCCATAGTGCTCAGAGCCATTTGAACGATTTGAACCAACCTCGTCGTCGGAGCTGAATCGTTGGGACCACAATTAACGCTCACATGTACTGTGAGACTGAAAAGATTCAAACGGGCAACTCAGAACCGGAGAAGAGGAATGTTGAGCAAGGGTGTACAATTCTCCATGACAACGCTCGCCCGCACATCGTTCGGCTTTCCTGCAACAGTTTCAGTGGAACATAATCACCCACCCACCCTGTAGTCCTGACTTAGCGCCCAGTGACTGTCACCTGTTCCCTAGGTTAAAAGAACATTTGACCGGAAAGCGATTCAGCTCCGACGACGAGGTGAAAGATGAGGTTCGTAACTTTCTGCACAGCATGGCGGCGAGCTGATATGATATGGGCATACAAAAAGTGGACAGCGTCTACAAAAATGCAACGACAGAAATTGTGATTACGTTGATAAATAGCTAAATGTTCAAGCTGTAAACTGATGTAATCCATGGGATTACCCTCGTACATTGCAGTGCGCCTCCCAGGCACTGCAGTACCTCATTTTTCTGTCGATACCGAGGTAGTGACTTTTAAGTAAAATGTTTCACCTGTACGGGAATATACGAAGTGGATGTTCGAGTGCAGGTTGTAGATACCTGTTTGACGGCGTATGGAAGTTTGGGTGTGCCCGTCACTCGTGCTTGGATAGCCAAGTACTAAGGTGACCCCTCGCGACAAGCGGGCTCCCGGGTTCGAGCATCCGTGCAGCATAAATTTTCATTCTCTTCAATCAGTTATAGAGATGAGGGTTGTCCATATTCGTAACTACGAATACATTTCATGTAGTTCGTACGGATTTGTATTAGGAAACGCATAATTTACAATCTGAGGAAAATTACAATAAGAAATGCAAATAAAGTACCTGCATATTAACTACAAACATAAAAGCGGTTTTAATCACTAATTCATTGTCAGAATTAATTACAACCAATTTTAACAAGTTAATTGAATAATACCATTGCTATAAGTGAAGTTACAGCGTAAGTTTCTGACTGCCGATTAGTTATGTGTGACAGCGATGTACTTAAAGTAAATGTAGTTTCTGTATTTATTTATGTCCATTGCGACGAATGAACAGTGATAATGATTAAATGATTGCTTGTTGCAACCAAGGTGTTAAAAGGGCAAAAACTGTAACCACTATTAAAAAAATCCTTCAACCATTGGCTCTAAAAGAAATATTTCACCAAAAAATTACGCATGTCTCGTACCAATATTGCTTCTGTCTCCTGCTATCTGTCTCCAGTTCTCCAAGTCCCCTGACTGCAGCAAGTACTGTCTCTCCCTGTATATTCATCTCTTTCTGGCTCTTTCCACTGGTCTCCTGCCTGATAGGATCAAGTCCACTGCAATCTCGTTTTTCCTGTACTCACGTATTATTCACTCCATTGTAGTGCTTAACTTTTCATCAATCCAACGATGTTAGGTTGCTCGCATAGTTCTCCTAACTCTGTATTGTGGCGCCTTCGCCATTCGCTAGAAGTGACATCCCAGACTGGTCCATATATTTTCCTTAAGACCTTTCTGTCAAAGGTAATCAGTCGGTTAAGGTCTTGTTTTCTTATGCTCCAGGCTTGACAACCATATAGCGCTCGGCCTACTGGTAGCATTAATGTTTTGTATAGTCTTGGTTTTAGTGCCTGTGATAGGTGTCCACACGTCGACGCCGCGTTTAGCGAGTAATAGTATCTGTTTCCCCCTGCAGCCTTTCCCTGATCTCTGCTTCAATTGACGTAGCTTCCGTGAAAATTGATTCAAGATTGAATTCTTTCACATGTTTATTCCTGGTACAGGTCACTGTTAGACCCTGCGATTTTGGCACTTCCTTCCGATGCTCATATACCAGTTGTTTCGAAACTAATTTGTTGCTCAAACCTTGGTTCCACTGATTCCAGGGTCTGAATACTTCTTATCAGTTCTCTTATGTGCATGTTATTAGGGCTGTGTCATCGCCATAGGCCAGATATGTAATATTTACATGGTTGATTCGAACACCCTCGTAGTTGCCGTTTTGAAAAGACAAACAATAATCCTTCTCCTTGCCTAAAGCCCGCATCCATTTGGAAAGTTTGTGTCATTTTACTGCCTATGGTAACCTTAGTTTCTGTGTTATTTAAGCGCATCTCTACGAGTGTCATCTATTTCTTTGTTATACAAATTCTATCACTGTTTTAATCGGACTTGGTATACGTATAATGTCATAAGACGTAATTATCGGTCGTACTCGTACGTTTCGTCACAGGCCTGATTTAGAAAAAAAATGTCGTCAGTGATTGATTGCCTTATTTGCTATCCTCCTTGCTGCTCTGCAATTACTTTTTGCCAGTTGTTTGATTTGTTCTAGAAGACGATTGGAGAAGATCTTGTAGCAGATTTTGAGTAGCACTATGTTCCCATATTTGTTACGTACTGATTTATCTTTCTTGATAGGTATGGCGCATGTCACAGTTATCTTCCATTACTATCGTATTGCCTGTTTTGTCCAGATTAAGTCAATTTGCTTGTGGATTTTGTAACATAGGACTTCGTCTCCAGTCTTCAGAACTGCGGCGGAAATTCAGTCCTGTCCTCGACTCTTAACGTATTTATAGTTTTTAAACTGCTCCCTGATCTCGTCGATGGTGGATGGAGGATTTTCTAGATCCACCGTTTCTGGGTTAATAAACACGAGGAATTTGCTTGGCTCTTCGCCATTTGGTAGATCCATGAAGTATTCCACCCATATTTGCCAAATCCTTTGATCTTCCTTTAACATCCTTCCATTATCGTCTTTTAAGAAGTTATATTGGTGGTTTGACTCTCCTTCAAACTCCTTCATTTTCCAATATAGTTCTTTACATCTGCTCCTATGAAAGTATTGCTGAGCTTCCTCCACGATGTTTCGTACATATCTTCTCTTTTCACTTGCCTTATTATGGACTGTGTTCGCCGCCGAAGTTCTTCTAACTTTGATTTTCCTTCTTCTTGTATACTACTATGTACCCATAATAATTTGACCCGCTGTCTCTCTCGGATAGCTTCCTCACATTCCTCACCTTCCTTAATTCGCTTTGGAGTTCCTTTTTGGTCTATTTCTTTTTAACTGAACAAGCGATTACCTTTGACTTTCTCTTTATCTCGGTATTCCGTCCTCTTCATTCTCCAATACTTCAAAATTATTGGTCAGTTTGATTTTGAAAGTACCTCTTATATTTTTTTATTTTATTTTATTTTATTTTATTTTATTTTATTTTATTTTATTTATTTATTTATTTATTTATTTTTTTGCGTTCCTTTCGGCTCTCTGAGTCTGCAGATTGGCTTCATCACCACTCTGACAATGAAGTGGTAAGTGGTCCTATCCACGTTCAGCACCTCTTACGATATTGACATTCTGTATCCACATGTTTATTCTTGTCTCTGCCAATATGTGGTCAGTTGGATTTACTCTCTTCCCATCCAGAGATATTCTTTTCCTGTTGAAGTCAGTACTTCTTGTGAACGTGCATTTCGCAGTGACGAAATTAGCTAACCTGATGCTGTTATTGTTACTGACATCATGTAAGCTTTGATTTTCAGTGATTCCCATGAAAATTACCTCTTACCCTACTTTTGCATTAAGATTTCACAAGAAGATTTTATAGCGCTCCCTTGGTACATCGTCCAAGACTGTCATCGTATAATACAGCGTATTTGATATCATCACTCTGTGGGGGTATAACAGTTTATATACGTGACTTCGTGTTTCTTGGTGTCTGTGGTTACAGATGATATTCTAGGACAGTTTGATCTAAAATCTTCAAGTGTGGTACACAGATTTATTCACCACAAAACCAGTACCTAGGGAATGGTTTGCTTCCTAGGCTTCGTGAATCACGACATAGTGTTCCATTTCTGTAGACCTGATCCTGTCCAATTTATCTCATGAAGAGCTGTGAAGTCTGTTTCATATTTATCCGCTTCCTTTACAACACATTTTGCTGCACCAGGCTTGTATAGACTTCTGACATTGCAGCTTCCTACTTGACTTCGTTTCGTAGTCCACGTTCTCCCATAGGTCATTTTGCAAGTATCAGTCCTTTCCGAGACCTCTGTGTGACATTCATCTCAATAACTGTTTTTTGTTGGTAGCTCTTCGCCAACTCCCAACCTGGAAGACCGGGACTTGTCAGTCAGGGTTTTCTCACCCAGAAAGGTGGCTTTTCTACACCCGCAGAGATCTTTCTGCCCTTTGTTTTTCTGTTAGGGTGGCCCATTCCTTTGTCTTTGGGCTAATATATGCCCGCAAAACAGCGGGAGCAGCATTCTTAGCGGAGCTTTCTCGCTTTGACACAGGATCAACAGCGAGCGTATGTGATGTTTACTGAACGTAGTTCCATCATGAGCCACGCTCCCATGCCCCATAATCCTGCCGCCTCAGTCCGGGACCACTTATTCGGGCATCCCCGTTAGGCCTCCACACACTGGCTGATTGATCCGCCGACCCACTTGCCGAGTGGGTCAGTCGCGACCCGCTCGCCTGTGTGTGGGCGATGGACTCGACTTGCCGAGATGAAAATGCTGATGACGCGTTATCACTGCATCATCAAACCAACCACTTCCAAATTACTTAGCTCGCTGAAACGAAGACAAAATCTTTAAATATTATTAGTAAATGGACTCAATCATTTTATTATTGAACGGAAACGTAGTTGAGCGTAATTATTCTTGTTACTCATTTCAAATTACAGGTAATAACCGTGGTTCGGGTGCGTCGGTTCCACCAGCGAGCTTCTACTTGGTCGCGGCAAAGGGTGGCGAGTGGATCGCCGTCTAGTCAGGCTGCAAATGGATACCCTTATTCGTAGCTAACCCCATATCTGAGTGCCTCCCGCTACTCATCACCAGCGTTCCATCTGGTACCTGATACTCTATCTAGATATTATTATTATTTCTACATTTAACGTATTTACTGAAAACTGATTTCAGAAAGTTTTTTCGGCCATTTCTCAACCACAATTTTCGGGATCGTATTAGAGGAAGTACTTTTGGAGCGGCTCTATTCGAGGAACTTCAGCGTATGTGTAGTTCAGTGAAAAACAACATCAGCGTATTCAATCTGGGGATGATTATTTCATTCATTTCTCTTTTCCATTACATTGACCTGAATACAGTAACAATTAGTTTTATGATGAGAAACTTCCTTGCAGATTAAAATTGAGTGCCAGATCGTGAACTGAACAATTTCCATTGCTCTTTTTCACATAGTGTAGTGTTTCCTGTCATGCAGACGTGATTGGTTCAAATGGCTGTAAGCACTATGAGACTTAACATCTGAGGTCATCAGTCCCCTAGACTTAGAACTACTTAACCCTAACTAACCTAAGGACATCACACACATCCATGCCCGAGGCAGGATTCGAACCTGTGGCCGTAGCAGCCGCGTGGTTCCGGAATGAAGCGCGTAGAACCGCTCGGCCACAGCGGCCAGCTGTACACGTGAATTGGGTTCTATGTCATTATTATTTTGTAAGCTAGCTTCTTTGTAGACAAGCCGAAATATCTCAGTCTATCAATAAACGGAAGCCTACAATTTGTTTTACCTACACTGAAGAATGTGAACGAAGTACAGCTACAAGATAACTCTGAATGTCATAGTGTTTGCACTACTGACATCGGTGGTTTCTTCCGTTATGCCAATACGCTGTCAATATTGAATACGGTTTGTGAGAGTATTAGAGAACAGAAAAGTATGGCGATTTTACTAACTTGTACCGACAAATTTAGAGACAGTTCAGAAATTATACAGGAAAATACAGGTTTTACAAACCCCACTGCTGTTATTCATTGAAAACATTCGCTTGTGTCACTCTGTCAAATATCTTGGGGTTCATTTGGACGAACGCCTTACCTTCAGGAACCATATAACAGAGGTACCGAGTAAATCAAAGTGTGTTTTAGCTTCCCTATATGTCGTCACCAAAGACGAAAAACAGATTCCTACTTCACTAGTCGATAATACAACCAACACTGCTGAATGCTTGCCCTATAGGAACATTCTGCCTCTACTCATACAAGCAAAATTCAGATTCTTGATATAGAAACAGTCAAAGTTGCAAAATCCAGTTTATTTACTTAATTTATGATTAGTTTCGGGTTAGCTGAAGCCATTTTCAAGTCATCCAGACAGACAAAACAGCGTTTTCCGTTTTATCATGCAAACCACGTTAAGAATGCACATACATGAAAAATAAAAGACATGTTTCTCTATGAACACTAACAGGACAAACATACAACTCACTGTTCATAGAAAAACTTGACTTTGATACATGTGCAAATACATTCTGAACAAGGTTTGCACGATATAACGGAAAACGCTGTTTTGCCTGTCTGGATCCTTTGGAAATGCGTTCATATAAACCGAAACTAGTCATCAATTAAATAAAGAAAATGAATTTTGGAAAAAGTTGCTGCTGCGTTACTAACCCAGCACACTGGAAATCCATAAACTTCATGTTGTCCCAAATAAGACATTATTAATAATATTAAATGCTCCATGGTTAATTAGAAACTTAACAGTGCGCAATGGCTTAAAAAATAAAACTGTTTCAGAAGAGATTCACTCCATTTCTGAGACTTTTTACACCAAAAATTCTTACTCAACAAACTTACCATTTCGTTAACCATTCATGTATGATTTAAGTGAGCAGTACGTACATAAACGTCCAAAGCTGATGCCATTGCCACGTCAGTAACATTAACTGAAACTGATATGCAGTGCACAACTCGAAATTTGTAAATTAGGTGTTCATGCATGTTACAGGGGAAGTCTCATTTCAAATATTGTTTTGTAACATTGTAAATTGTAAATAATGTTTTCTTCTTTTTATAACAATGATATATGTTATCTAACACATATATAAGAATCCTTGTAAGCCTACCATTAATTACCATTTAATTATAAATGTTTGGCACTGTTATTATGATGTTATTTTGGTAATTCAAAATGTTTATGTAGTTGGGTGTAAGGACTCTCAGGTCACAACCATACAAAATAAAACAAAATAAGCATTTAAAAGAGGACTAAATCACCCAAAGTCGTTCGTGTTTCTATCACTCTTTATTCTTTTAATTTACTGTCCCTCGGTGGTGCAATCGTCAGTGCGTTTAATGTAACAGATTGTGACACGATCTAACCACCAGCATTTCATCTTTTTAAAATCATGTCACTGGAAAACAGCATTAAAGTATGGTAGTGTCATTGAACCTGTACTGACAGAGATCACACTGGCATTTGCACTACTGTACGTTACGCTCAAGAAAGGCCTTTGTATTTGGCTTATTTTGGCCCCTTTTGTGTTTGAAGTGTCAGGCATGTGAATTTATAGAGCGTTTGTGATGCGGCCGACTAAAAGTAGTGTCTTTTTGTGTTGTTAATTGTGATAACAAGAAAAGGAGAGGGAGGAGAATGAGGCTGCCAGTCTGAGACTGATCACCATTAAAGCGGACAATTTTCTCACTCCGAGAGGCGCCGTGGAGAAGCTTACGACTTAAACCTAACGTTAGTGGCTAATGTAATCATCACAGATTTTAAGCCACATAAATTGAACTAGTTCCAAATACACAAACATTTGATATTTTAGTCCCTGTATACGGACTTCACAGGCTTCTTTAGGCCATTAGAAGGTCTTTACTTTCTCACTCTGAGTATCACACACTACGTTAATAGCACACTAATCATGTTCTGTCTCATTATCCTGATCTCGATAGATTTGTTGTAAGCTGGCCGAGCATATAGAAACCACTGCTCGTATTCGGCCAGTGGTTAAGTGATAGCAGAAATACAAGGATCATCTCCACTGAAAGGACCGCGAACAAGGATATACATGAAAACAATCACCTTAGGCTACAATGTCACTTTCTTTTAAGAAATTTAACCAGATACCAGTCACGTGCTTTACGTTAGGTATAAACCAAGTTCTACACAGCAAAATTACAGTTTTTCACCGTTTTACGATGTTACGTTGGTCCACATTTCCACGTTCTATTTTCGATATGTACAGCTAGCGCGTATCTCCTGCCACTTGGAGAATACGCACACGAGATTTGCCTTCCCTTTTAGTTGCTGTTAGTGTGCTGTGTGTGCTACGTTATACGTTCACTATCTGACAGGGTGTATACGGCCCGGGACAAGCGAGAAATCCGATAAAAATCCGGGAATTTTTCGTCGTTTTATTTTTAGGTCAAATTTCTGTAATTTAAACCGGTTAATAACTGATACTCTAACAAATAATTTGACCCCCATACTGGAGAATAATACTTCAGCAACAAAACATGAACGAGAGAATAACACCACAATAAAACTTTAGTTGCGAAGGAAATGCGATATCTACAACAATAAAACTCAATTCACATACAGGCGTGTTCCGGCAGCAAAAGGTGTCAAAGGCCTTAGGACGAAGACTATGCAATACATCGTACAAACAAACTGCATTCGATGAGCGTGACGTCACAACTGTTTACGTTTCTTGTAGGTAAAACAGGGAAAACATTGGGAATGATGGTTGAGAAGCGTTGCTTCCGAAGTAAATTTACTTTTACGCAAGACGAATTATGTTACGTATGAGAGGGTGCAATTAATTTCTTAAATCGTGGAGCGTTTGACTCTTTCAAAACTGAACACTCTGAGGATCAGGATCAACCACTTAGAAAAGTTTCAGCCCCGTAAGACCAGCCATTTGTGCCAGCATTTACAATTTTCCTGGCACATTTGTGTTTAATTTACCTTAAGGGGAATACGCGCTGATCTTGAAGGTTACTTTTTCATATTTATGGTAGTTCTTTCCTAGATTAAAAATTATGCAATAAGGGTGGCAAAAAGTGTAATTATCCTTCAAAAAAGTGCAAGAAGGATTATTGAGCAATTTCGCACGTTATCGGTTTTGTACAGAAAAGTCGAAGTGGTCGACGGAACAGTTAACGCACGAAATGTTCGGTGCACAGCAGTTAAATTTACAATCGCCCTTGTGAGAAATATTCAGCTGCTGCAGTTTAAGCTGTGCTCTCAGGGTTCGGCCTAACCACACTCTCGAAAAAAACAGCAAAACTTTTTTGAGGACCAGTACTGTATGTGAAAGCTTAGCTTTTCTTGATGAAAAACGTTATCCAGTAATCGTATTTCGCGAAACAAGAGTACACATTATTGCACCATATTTTTCCGAATTCGAAGTTCACTGCCAGCTATTTGGAGCGCAACTACGGCATCTGTTTGCGTATCGTAGCATGGACCTCGGATTTCTTATATGTTGGTGTTCTGTGTTTGGAAACTACCGTGCTGTATTTGGTGAACTCGTTTTTACACTTTCGTAATAACAAAATATGCTGTGTACATGTTCCCGTGCATGAAACATCTTTCCAAAATGCGTTGTTTTTTGCTGGGAGTTCCGGGAAGTTCTACACCGGTGTATAAAACCATTGCTATTCAAAGGACTGATACGTTTTACAGCTCGGAGATAAATTATATTATCAATTCACACGGAAAAAATGTACTTTCACTCGGGGTAGAGTGCATTTTTACTCGGAAAAAAGCGCATTTTTACCCAGAAAAAACTGTATTTTTAACCGGGAAATCCGGAAAATATCGGGGAATTTTTTTTCTTTTCCGAGTATACACCCTGTCTGATAAAGAGTATCTGGACACATATTAGTGGATATTAAACTGATGTGTGTATATCGATCGAAACGCACCCTATATTTTAAATAAGCCTGTGTCTGGCAGTAGTAGTTATTTAATAAACCAGCACATTACTTACATTTCGTTCCGAAGACGAGACAAATTCTCGCTGGTTAACGAAATGCAGATTACAGCCTCTAGGATTCAGCCAATATCAGATTTAACCATCGTTCGCTGCCTTGCTGAAAGGAGAGGAACATATCTGAACATGGGCACGGGATCTGCGACCATTACTCTGGTACAGAGCTCAGAGTGAGAGTTGTTTTCTGTGGTTTCTGACATCCGTATACGCAATTCCTGGGCTGGTTTCTCGCCTCTGCTTTTTAAGCATTTCGTTTTCAAGGAAATGTGGTGTAATATTCTCGGTGACTTTCTTGGAATCCTATCACGATGCAACAGTACGATTTCATTAGATGGAAAGCGGTCTCGACTCCAGCCCGTCACGGAATATGCAGACCGCTGTCACGTGAAAATAAGCCGCAAAAAGTACATACAAAATTCACAGCCCCATGAGATTTCCCATCACAGCTCCATAAACACGGCACACAGTCTCACATTGACAGCCAACCGATTAGGAAAAAAGAGACGCCAAATGAACGTTGATACCCTAAGAGCGACGGATTATGCTTAACAAAACCAGGTTTAATTACAAAACATGTTCATTGTATAGTACGTGTACCTCAAAAACACGTTTAAGAAAGGATGTTGTATAAAACTGAGGTTTTATTCGTACAACTATAATAATAACAACCGTACAACGATGTAATAACTCCTGTAACACAGTTTTTGTAACAAATAGGTTTTAAAAAATATGCGGAGGGAGCACAGATTGATCGGCTTCCACTGTCACTCACACATGTCCCTTCCATACGCAAATCACATGCTATATGGAATTTCGGGTCACAGACTCGTGTTCGGGACCATGTAGCATATGGAAAAACGCGCACTGTAAAATGTCTTTCCCACACAATAATAAAAAAAATATCGAGCCCATTTTATTGTTTAAGGAGCATTACCATCCTGCTACTAATTCGTTTGCTTATTAAAACCAGTAATGGCTCCTCTTTTTTTTCAGAAATGAGGCAACGCTGGTGTAATTTTTTTTAGTCGTGCACTTACCATTGCTACGTAGTTTTCAGGCAACATACAGAGACTCAGTTACAATTTCGAAGGTTTATAGTATTTTACAACAACGTCTTAAAGTGTTTGAACCAAGATTTTACTGCCAAATCGTAGTAGTCTCGTAGAATTCTCATACAGGTGATGCCAGCAAAGGCAGCTCAGCAGAACAACGGCTGCTCATAGGCGTTTAATACACGTGGACAGTTTTCCCACAAGGTTAAAAAACAGCACCCATCAACATTTTTTTAGTGTTAAGACATTTAGGCCAACACAACACTTTTCAATATCATCTGCAAGTAAGTGGCTTATGATGTGAGATACTTAGGTAGATCAAGAAGGTTATCTCCTAGGAATAGTGGATAACTGAGTTTGGCATTTTTGCCTTTTCTGCGTGGGCGTGAAAAACCGAGACAACGTGTCTCTGCATAGCCAGAGTGAGAATAACTGTTGCTCTCACTCCAAAATTTTGGTTATAAAATCGAACTCAATCGCTCCACCAACATACTTGATGCAAAGGGGCCGATCAATCGAGGAAACACTGCTCTAGGCTGGTACCAGCCTCATGTTTGTTGATATTCAGTTTGTACACCATCAACTGGAAGATGGCAAGTTTCTGCCGTG
Organism: Schistocerca cancellata; assembly: GCF_023864275.1. NCBI lineage: Eukaryota > Metazoa > Arthropoda > Insecta > Orthoptera > Acrididae > Schistocerca > Schistocerca cancellata. The sequence goes on along the minus strand of NC_064627.1, from coordinate 815,081,075 downwards.
TTGCTCATCTGTCACACTGGCATCAGCATTGAGCCGTTTCCTCCATGGAGATTTTTTGAATGAAGCGCTGCGGACTTTGATTCTGGACATACGTCTCCAGACCGTTGTTTAGAGAGCATTGTTTCTGGTGGCTATCTGGTGATGACTGTTGCACGACATTTGATTTTGAGAAATGTTAGTGTCAAAAATTTCTGTAGTGCGATTTACGATATGAGCAGCTCATTATTTGCTTACTTTGCTACGCAACTTGTGTTGCAACTTTAGGTATAAACTGTGATGTCTTTTTGTATGGTTAACTTTGATTTCCCGTGCTGCCGAGATCAGAAGATCTTGTTGCGCTTTCTCCATACAGTCTTCCACATATTTTAGTACGTCTCCACAGTATTGGTCATTTTGTAAATTGATTTGAGTTTCAGAGAATTTAGCTCTCTGTTAATATTACTGTGCTGTATGCTAATTACACGGGTCTGCAAAAAATATTTTTTGAAAGTTGTTTGAAATTTGATAACTAACTTTTATGTACTTTTCAGCGCAGATTTAAAAAAATGCAATCCATTTTCTTCTATCAGGTTTTCTCCCAATAAAGGCAGTATTTTTGGGTATAATAACAAAATTTAAGTAATTTATCACATTTTTCCAACGTTATAAAATTTTATTTTATTTGTAAATCATGTTCTAAACTACATTTCCAGTATGCTTCCATTTCTCTTTAAGTTCATCAGTCCATATAATGACGATTTCGCTTTCTGTCAAGGCTTCTTTTATTACTTTTCCGGCTGTGGACTAGTTGAGGATCATCTCTTTCTTTCGTCCACCAGTAGTCCGCTATCATATTGACGTTCCATCTTCCTTGGTATCTTCTTTCCAGTTCTTTCATGTCTTGATGAAATATTTCGCCCTGCTCTTCACTTACATCACCAAGGTTTGCAAAGAAGTAGCCATGATATGGGTGGAGAAAATGAACTTTAATGCTGATGTTACAGCCCGGCTTCTTAAAGTTGTCGAGCATGTCTGCGACGATTGTCTTGTAGCTCTGCAGGAGAGACGCTCAGTAGCTCGGTACGGGCTTTTGTCAAAATTTCGAGAACATACCTTCACCGAAGAGTCAAGCAGTATGTTGCTCCCTCCTACGTATATCTCGCGAAGAGACCATGAGGATAAAATCAGAGAGATTAGAGCCCACACAGAGGCATACCGACAATCCTTCTTTCCACGAACAATACGAGACTGTAATAGAAGGGAGAACCGATAGAAGTACTCAAGGTACTCTCCACCACACACCGTCAGGTGGCTTGCGGAGTATGGATGTAGATGTAGATGTAGATGTAGCTTGGATCTCTTTTGTTTCCTAGGAAACCGGTAACAACTAATTTAAAAGATGCCCATGCCGCCTGTTATTTTGTTTCCATTTTGCCACAAAGTTGGGATCTGTCATTAGTTTTCTAATGTCTGCTAAGACAAAGATTCCTTCCTTTAGCTTTGCCTCGGATAAACCAGGAAACTGTCCACAAAGATATCTGAAACACTCCCTTTCTTTTGGCAATGCCTTAACAAATTGTTTTATCAGCCCCAACTTAATGTGAAGTGGTGGAAGTAACGCCTTTTTGGGATCCACAAGGCTTTTCCTCTCAAAATTTTTTATCCCTACCTGTAAGGTTTATACATCCTCTGGTAGCCATTATCCATTGTCACAACACAAGAAAACAGTCACTACTTTAAAGCACTAATAACAACAACACGTGAACAGCACAGAGTGAAGAGGTACTGTGGACTGAAGGACAGCAGCAGAAGCCCACTGCTTGGTGATGGCGGGGGAAGGGGCAGCGTGACAAGACAGGCACTGACATGAAAATACTACTGGTTTCTCCTAATTACTCTTTATTTTACGTATATCTGGTATAAAAACGGATAAATAACAGTTTATGGAGATCCTAAAAACCAAAATTCAACTCACTAGAGTGCTGAAATATCGAAAAAAGCTAAAACTAGACAAGCAGTTTGTGAAATAACTGTAGGTCATTGAATTTTTTCACTATTTTTCCCGAAATCAGCGTTGAAAACACTATAAAAATCACTTAATAAATTTGAAGCAATTTTTATGTCGCAGACCTGTGTTATTAGATCAAATAAATAACTGTTAATCGCAGTCCTGACTTAGATTTCATGATCTCTCACTGTCCTTCGTCCTCCCCATTCTTAGGTGACCCACAAATAATGAATACAACACCTCGTACACCCAATTACCTGTTCTCACTATGGCGGTGTTTTCACTGCATACAGGGACGATACTCAGTGACCAGTTATATTAAGAATTCAGACAAAAGAATGAGGAATGAGCGTTCCACTCACTCGTCTTGTACGGTCAAGCGTTGTACTTACACTCCTCGAATCAGATATGAGACACACATTCAACTTTCATGCCGATTCTTATCCAGGATCTTACTTCTATTTTCTTTTTATAGCCTGCAGGTACGACGGCACAGTGAGACACATCTTAGAGGCACAACAAGTTGTAGAAACCATTATTGTCCCATTCTGTAGCTTGCGCAATGCTCAGCAGCTGCAGAAAATTCTAGTGTGGCGCATGCAAACGATGTGTTATTTATATTCTTTTAAGTATATATACAACTTGTGGGATTTTGAGTGGGAGCGTTTATGTTACCTATGAAATTTTCTTCTGCTTCGGGTGAAGGTTTTCTTTATTATTACAAGTGAAGACTTTTGTGTTTAGAGTTATTCAGTCATCTCAAGTTTGTGACAGCGGTAGTTTGTTGTCTACCAGATTATAATTTCATTTCTTTTGCACATGGCTAGGGTTATCCAAGCATGATTTAAAGAGGCAAGAAAAATTCCTTGTCAGCAGGATATAATGGAACTGATGGAAGTCACGTCGAAAATTTCTACAGGGGAGACGTCAACAGAATTTGCGTTGTCTGTAACCCAGGAAGCTACACCGACAGCAACTACATCAACAGTAGAACAGTGTGAATCTAGCGAAGCTTGCGAAACAGAGTCAACCATTGCACAAAGTAGCCTGAATCTCGGGAACATGGAAGATACTCCATTCTGGGAGACGGCCGAGGTGGCCGAGCGGTTCTGGCGCTACAGTCTGGACCGCGCGACCGCTAGTTCTAGGGGACTGATGACCTCCGCTGTTAAGTCCCAAAGTGCTCAGAGCCATTTAAACCATTCCATTCTGGGCAAAAGAAATGCCACAGAAGGCCGGAGCAGACACGAAACGGGCCAAAGATGATAGGATGAAAGCACACTCACACAGAAAAGACCAGCAATTGAGAGACAGGGAAGCTGCGGCGTGTGGCATCTCCTCCAGTGCTGCTTGTGCGAGGTCCCTCAGATTTTGTCAGTTCTTGACCTTAATTTCTCACGGACGTGTAAATTTGTGGACAATCTTTGCACAGGAGACGACACAATAACTAACTTATATTTTATCCGTGCCGATGTTTGAGGCTCATGACATGATAAAGTCTCTGATATCTGTTGAAAACAGTCACTGCTAGCTATTGAGCGGATTTAAAAAGAGTTTTAGTTCATTTATCAAGTTTAAATATCAACGGAAACAATGCTGGTCAGAGATATGACAAGAACGCGAGAATCGGTTATCTAATAAGATAAGTGCACTACGCCTGAACTGCGTAGCGTACATTTACCAGTTAATATTAATGAATACTTTCAGTTAATAAAGTCAGTACCTATAAAAGTCCACAAAACTGTTTCAAATTAATTACTTCTCCTTTTTAACTAAATCACTTCCATTAAGAGTTGAAAATATTAATTATCTGTCCAATTACCACAGGCTTACGCAGCTCTGTCAAATAAAATCCAATATTTTCTCCCTTTTCAATACATTTCCACGTATCAGAACTTTTACAGTATAATAATAGACATTAATGCTCCCTAGAGCGATACACAAACACGCAAGGAACAAGAATAAGTAACGAGAGAGAATCAAAGGATTACATCGCTATTTATAAGAAAAGGAAAATAAAAAAAGTCCCATCTTTAGCTTCCGTAGTCCACAAGTTCTTAGGAAGCTAATTATTCCAATATTAATACTGTGTGTTAAATATTTGTTAAAATATATGAACTAATTATTTTTGTTATTAAAAAAATCTTAAGTTACCACTTAGGGCCGTATAAGAGGGTTTACAGGTAAGACATTGAAAAGCAGATGCACACAGGAAAAAATTTCTGTAAAAATTGGCAGAGCTAGACAGGAAACACGATTCCTGGTTTAAGTCAGTGGACGAACATCTGGACAAGATTACAGAAATAGTGAAAATCAGTCTGACCTTGCTGGCCCAGGCTGAGTCAGATCTGAAGAAATTTGAGGAGACAAACATCTCGCTTCCTCCTAGGATACTGACTCCATGAAGCTAACTATTCGATATATTGATGAGTGCTGGCTCATAAAGAGGGAACTGAATCTGAAATTACAACACCAGTTTTATTCACAGAACCAGAGAAGTCTGTGTTGCTCAAACACGGTGTTGAATTGTTGAGGAGGGAGCTGAGTGACAGGAAATAACAGCGCCATTAATGTTCCTAGCAGAGAGCAGGCGAAGACCCAATAGCCAGTTGTGAAAATTTCCATCCCAGTGTCACATATGTGTCAATGCAAAACAGGACCAGTGTGAGAGAAATGGGTGCAGCATCTGTGTATGTGTACATCGATGGACAGGTCTACGATGGCAAGCGTTTCTTTTCACTGAGAAGATGCAGGTGGAGACCTGCGTATCAAAACGTCGACTGCGCAGTTTAAATGGGCAGAAATGTAATTGCGAAAGTATTGCCACTAACGAGACTTGTGCAACCTTCAAGGAATTTGAATGAGATATCATGAAGCTATACTAATCCACTGCTGAAAAAAATGGGGTACATGTAAGCATCATAAAAATACCGTTTCTGACAGTCACTCATTTTCAAATCTATTCAGTGTATTTCAACAAGATCCCATAGCGTAATCCTCATCTCGACCAGCAATACTGTAGTAGCAAGTCGATTCAGTTACTCATTAACACAACGCCTTCAGAAATCAAGAGATCCCTGCTCGGTGCTGAAAAGAGTGAGCTGGAGACATTCAAGTTAATACTAACAGACCTCGATGAGTAGATGCGAGAAGAAAAGAGAGCAGTGGTTGTTACAGAAAGATATCACTGCGGGAACTCATGGGAAACTGAATGCAGGAAAAATCAAGTAGAAGAAATGGCAACGGCAGTCATACTTAAAATCAGAGGCCTAGTTGAAAAAACCAGAGGCCCAAACACCAGGTTTCCCGTCCAGGAAATGGTAAGTTAGGACAGCTGTGGAAGTGGAAAAACTTAGCAGTGGATATAGTAGAAATATGGACTCCAGCTCCGGAACATAGTCAACAAGCGTGACTTGTCATTATGCAGACAACTTGGGTGGACAAGGGCGAAGTTCACCTCTGACAACGGTGAAATATGACAAGCACAGAGACGAAATTTTATCTGAGAATCAGCATGCCCCCTCATATCTACGAGGGCCTGCTGAAAAGTAACGGCCCCGAATTTATTATGAGAAACTCTTAATGCTTTTCAAATAAAACAAATGTTATTAAGATTCTGAATATTTATTCTTCATTTGCAGCCTGCTGCTGCTAGAGGGCTCCGAATTGTAGCGTACAGCGCGGCAATGGGCAAACTAACTATTTCGGTGAGTGGGAAACAGTGTATTGTAATACCGTTTTGATGTCGTCCACACATGGAGCACCAACTCCTTCAGAATAACAATGCCGTAGTACAAACAATTGCTGCGACATCTGCAAAAATTCAACGCCTTGTTTTCTCTGTCATGGATTATTCAACTCCTGACTTGGCCCCATTCGATTTCCATCTCTTTCCAAACTTAAAGAATACCTTCGAGGACCGCTTCACTGCTCATGAAGTGTTACAAGCAGAGGTAAGGTTGTAGCTCAACCAACAAAGTCGAGCTTTCTACAGTGATGGTCTCAGCAAACTGGCCTGTCAATGGGAGAAATGTGTTTGTTGCCAGGATGACTTTGCTGACACGAAGAATAAAGATTCAGAATGTTAATAACATTATTTTCATTTAAAAAGTTTAATAATTTTCACAGGATAAATTCGAAAGCATTACTTTTCAGCACGTCCTCATATTAAAATTGTTACACAACTTCCCACTACGCTCGACATGGGTGATTGTAAATGAGGTTTCAGAAACCCTATTTTTAGTCTGGGCAGGATTCCCACAGCAAAGAACACAATGAGGGGAGAAATTAAGGGAAGGCTGTTGAAGTGAAAAAGCAGCTGAAGTTTTCATTCATGTGTCATTCGGCCCAACAAACAGGGAGAATAGGTTCTGTGGTTTATTCTATGCCTCCCTGGGAAGGTGATGGTTTCCCAGCAGAACCCTCTGCCCTGTGTTGGAAAAAGTATTGCTTCATGCTCTTCGCATTGCCTTCCATCATAGCAATACCGCTTTCCTGATGTTTGCAATTATTTGCACAATCACCTGTCTGTGCGTGCCCAGCTACTGCAGCAGAAATGCTACCGCTTCACTGATTCTGTCTTCTGATTCCAGATTCATCATAACATTGGTCAGGGCCACCATAGTTGTACGGATCTGATTCATCACTAACTCGAAATCCTTAACATAGCCTAGGTGTCATGACTTTCATTGTAGTAGATCCAGCAAAGCATTCCCATTTCTCTTGTGATCCTCACTGCTGGTTTTGCTTGTGGATAGTATGCAGCAGCGTAAATTCCCTCCTTCTCTGCAGCATTCCCCTTCCTAGTCTTGGAAATCAACGGTTTCCTCTTGTCTGAGAACGCGTTTCACTTTCCTAACCACACCGAGTAAGTCTCTGACAACACCTGGCAGAACTCCTGGTACATTTTTCAGCGGTGTTACATCTACATCTACATCTACATTTATACTCCGCAAGCCACCCAACGGTGTGTGGCGGAGGGCACTTTACGTGCCACTGTCATTATCTCCCTTTCCTGTTCCAGTCGCGTATGGTTCGCGGGAAGAACGACTGTCTGAAAGCCTCTGTGCGCGCTCTAATCTCTCTAATTTTACATTCGTGATCTCCTCGGGAGGTATAAGTAGGGGGAAGCAATATATTCGATACCTCATCCAGAAACGCACCCTCTCGAAACCTGGCGAGCAAGCTACACCGCGATGCAGAGCGCCTCTCTAGCAGAGTCTGCCACTTGAGTTTGCTAAACATGTCCGTAACGCTATCACGGTTACCAAATAACCCTGTGACGAAACGCGCCGCTCTTCTTTGGATCTTCTCTATCTCCTCCGTCAACCCGATCTGGTACGGATCCCACACTGATGAGCAATACTCAAGTATAGGTCGAACGAGTGTTTTGTAAGCCACCTCCTTTGTTGATGGACTACATTTTCTAAGGACTCTCCCAATGAATCTCAACCTGGTACCCGCCTTACCAACAATTAATTTTATATGATCATTCCACTTCGGCAGTAACTCGACGGTTACAAGGTGAGTCATTCTGTTGTTTCTCGGATGTGGCGACAGTTTACGGACACCGAAACTGTATCCCGAAGACCAGAGCAGGGTCGACCACGTGTGACTTCAGAAAGAGAGGACTGTTTTTTGGCTGTAAGTGAACAATGATACCGCCTTAGTACTGCACGGCAACTGGCATCTGTCCTGGCAGCATTCGCTGGGCGTGTTGTATCGAGGCAAAAGGTGTACGAAGACCTGCTCTACGTGTACCTCTGAAACGTCCTCACAGAGGGAAACGTCTACAGTGGAGTGCAACATGCCACCTAGTCGGTTGAACAGTAAACCAATGTTATTTTCACAGATGAGTCCCGATGGACAATAATGCTCTATCTCATAGAGCATGGGTGGTTGATGTTTTCTTGTAAACGGAAGATATTGCTTCGAAGATATAGCGTGGCCTGCTCGCTCCTCCTATTTGAACCCAACAGAACATGTCTGGGTTGCACCAGGGAGATGGGCTGCATCACGTCATCATCCACCAATCACTCTCCAACATTTGCGAGCAGATCTGCAGGAAGAATGGGCGCCATTGCCGCAACATGAGATTGATGACATCATTCACAGCATGCCCCGTCTTCGCCAGGTCTGTATTACTGCCACAGGTGCTCACACTCCGTACTGAGCACATTAACCAGTTGCTGGAATGTGTGGGCAAAACCGTTTAGTTGGAAAAAACGAATAAGGATTTGTCTACCGTCATGTATACTGCAGTTGTTTACGTTTTGTATTCTTCACATTGTTTCTGCTTTACTATCTGCTGTGTACACTGTTTTGGGGCCAAATAAAAGCAACCTTGCAAAATTTCGATCTGTTGCCTTAATTTTGGACTCTAGTGTAGTTTGCGGAGCACCTTATCAATGCAGTCCGTTTGCAGCAGCCATGGAATGGAGATAAAAATCTTACACCGTTCCATCTGAAAACAAGGTCGTATCTGCACTGTCTCATTGGATAAATTCATTGCCTGTACGAACTATTGGTCACTGAAAACCTTGTTTCGGTTCCCTAAATCATTTACGAAACAGTATTGCCATAACATTGGGTACCCTGTATAAAAAAGATTGCTGCAAGATGAAACATCGAGTGAGTTCGCGAGGCAGCCCACCGATCTTATCTGAAAGACAACGGTTCAAATGCCGCTCCTCCATACAGAATTAAGTTTTCCATGGTTTCCCTAAATCGGTAAAGGCGAATGCCGGGGTGGTTCCTTTGAAAGGGCACAGCCGACTTCCTTTCCCATATTTCTCCGAACCGACCTTGTGCTCCGGCTGTAATAGCATCATTGTCGACGGGTTGTTAAACATTAATATTCCCTCTTTACTCGGGAGGATAGAATGGAAATACGTTAAGACGTGGTTATCAATGGTTGTCAAGACACACGCCTATTCGAAACTGACAGAAATCAGAGCGGTGAAGATGTTGGTACATTAACAGGTCATTACGTGCTACATTGTTTGTGTTTTAATTCCCATTTACGTTTACAGACTATTTTCAAATCATATCATGGCCAACTGTAATACATTTTGCACACTGTGTCGCAAAGTGCTTTGTTGATAATGGAAGACAGTTTTCCTCGGCGTGCGCATAAACAACCACGCAGCAGAAGGATGAGTGAGTCTAACGATTGTATTGATTACGTTTTCATAATATTATCAGAAGCCATTACCGGCTAAAACTTTTTTAAATAAGCGATGAAATAGGGCTTCGAACCATGTTCAGAAACATTTTTAAAAAATTAAACAAACTCTTTTATTTGTCTAGACCGCAAACAATATAGAGCGTTAAATTTGACAGCTAGTTTCAATAGTTCACACAACCAGAGGCTGTGTGTGCTTGGGAAGGCCGATCAAGAGTTGCCAGATGGCTGACAGGTGGCGTGCAAGTACGGTCAGTTATAAAACGCAATACATAAGAGAAATATAATTATAGTAACAGAGAATAAGAGTAAGGATTGAGAACGAGAACAAAAAACAAACATCTGACCACCTAATGTAGAAATCGTAGTGATTAAGTCCTGACCGCATAAGAGACAGCAGTTGCTAACATAAGGCAATATGTCGGATGGTTATAATTAAATTGCAGCTACTCAAGGAGGTCAGTTATCTCCGGTGGTACCTCGCAATGAGTACTGCCCTTCGATTCGTGCCTGTCACTAATCGAAGTGTTAGGGTTGCAGGTGCCAGCCAGCCAGCAGCGGTCCAGCCAGCAGCAGCGGTCCAGCCGAGCAGCAGCGGTTCAGCCAAGCAGCAGCAGTCCAACCAGCAGCAGCAGTCCAGCCAGCAGCAGCGGTCCAGCCAGCAGCAGCGGTCCAGCCCAGCAGCAGCGGTCCAGCCAGCAGCAGCAGTCCAGCCGAGCAGCAGCGGTTCAGCCAAGCAGCAGCAGTCCAACCAGCAGCAGCAGTCCAGCCAGCAGCAGCGGTCCAGCCAAGCAGCAGCAGTCCAGCCAAGCAGCAGCAGTCCAGCCAGCAGCAGCAGTCCAGCCAAGCAGCAGCGGTTCAGCCAAGCAGCAGCAGTCCAACCAGCAGCAGCAGTCCAGCCAGCAGCAGCGGTCCAGCCAAGCAGCAGCAGTCCAACCAGCAGCAGCAGTCCAGCCAGCAGCAGCGGTCCAGCCAGCAGCAGCAGTCCAACCAGCAGCAGCAGTCCAGCCAGCAGCAGCAGTCCAGCCAGCAGCAGCGGTCCAGCCAGCAGCAGCAGTCCAGCCAGCAGCAGCAGTCCAGCCAGCAGCAGCGGTCCAGCCAAGCAGCAGCAGTCCAGCCAAGCAGCAGCAGTCCAGCCAGCAGCAGCAGTCCAGCCAAGCAGCAGCGGTTCAGCCAAGCAGCAGCAGTCCAACCAGCAGCAGCAGTCCAGCCAGCAGCAGCAGTCCAGCCAGCAGCAGCGGTCCAGCCAAGCAGCAGCAGTCCAGCCAGCAGCAGCAGTCCAGCCAAGCAGCAGCGGTCCAGCCAAGCAGCAGCAGTCCAGCCAGCAGCAGCAGTCCAGCCAGCAGCAGCGGTCCAGCCAAGCAGCAGCAGTCCAGCCAGCAGCAGCAGTCCAGCCAAGCAGCAGCGGTCCAGCCAAGCAGCAGCAGTCCAGCCAGCAGCAGCGGTCCAGCCAAGCAGCAGCAGTCCAGCCAGCAGCAGCAGTCCAGCCAGCAGCAGCAGTCCAGCCAGCAGCAGCGGTCCAGCCAAGCAGCAGCAGTCCAGCCAAGCAGCAGCAGTCCAGCCAGCAGCAGCAGTCCAGCCAAGCAGCAGCGGTTCAGCCAAGCAGCAGCAGTCCAACCAGCAGCAGCAGTCCAGCCAGCAGCAGCAGTCCAGCCAGCAGCAGCGGTCCAGCCAAGCAGCAGCAGTCCAGCCAGCAGCAGCAGTCCAGCCAAGCAGCAGCGGTCCAGCCAAGCAGCAGCAGTCCAGCCAGCAGCAGCAGTCCAGCCAGCAGCAGCGGTCCAGCCAAGCAGCAGCAGTCCAGCCAGCAGCAGCAGTCCAGCCAAGCAGCAGCGGTCCAGCCAAGCAGCAGCAGTCCAGCCAAGCAGCAGCAGTCCAGCCAGCAGCAGCGGTCCAGCCAGCAGCAGCAGTCCAGCCAGCAGCAGCAGTCCAGCCAAGCAGCAGCGGTCCAGCCAAGCAGCAGCAGTCCAGCCAAGCAGCAGCAGTCCAGCCAGCAGCAGCAGTCCAGCCAGCAGCAGCGATCCAGCCAAGCAGCAGCAGTCCAGCCAAGCAGCAGCAGTCCAGCCAAGCAGCAGCAGTCCAGCCAAGCAGCTGCAGTCCAGCCAAGCAGCAGCAGTCCAGCCAAGCAGCAGCAGTCCAGCCAGCAGCAGCAGTCCAGCCAAGCAGCAGCGGTCCAGCCAAGCAGCAGCAGTCCAGCCAAGCAGCAGCAGTCCAGCCAGCAGCAGCAGTCCAGCCAAGCAGCAGCAGTCCAGCCAAGCAGCAGCAGTCCAGCCAAGCAGCAGCAGTCCAGCCAAGCAGCAGCAGTCCAGCCAGCAGCAGCAGTCCAGCCAAGCAGCAGCAGTCCAGCCAAGCAGCAGCGGTCCAGCCAAGCAGCAGCAGTCCAACCAGCAGCAGCAGTCCAGCCAGCAGCAGCAGTCCAGCCAGCAGCAGCGGTCCAGCCAAGCAGCAGCGGTCCAGCCAAGCAGCAGCAGTCCAACCAGCAGCAGCAGTCCAGCCAGCAGCAGCGGTCCAGCCAAGCAGCAGCAGTCCAGCCAAGCAGCAGCAGTCCAGCCAAGCAGCAGCGGTCCAGCCAAGCAGCAGCAGTCCAGCCAAGCAGCAGCAGTCCAGCCAGCAGCAGCAGTCCAGCCAAGCAGCAGCAGTCCAGCCAAGCAGCAGCGGTCCAGCCAAGCAGCAGCAGTCCAACCAGCAGCAGCAGTCCAGCCAGCAGCAGCGGTCCAGCCAAGCAGCAGCAGTCCAGCCAGCAGCAGCAGTCCAGCCAGCAGCAGCAGTCCAGCCAAGCAGCAGCAGTCCAGCCAAGCAGCAGCGGTCCAGCCAAGCAGCAGCAGTCCAGCCAAGCAGCAGCAGTCCAGCCAGCAGCAGCGGTCCAGCCAAGCAGCAGCAGTCCAGCCAGCAGCAGCAGTCCAGCCAGCAGCAGCAGTCCAGCCAAGCAGCAGCAGTCCAGCCAAGCAGCAGCGGTCCAGCCAAGCAGCAGCAGTCCAGCCAAGCAGCAGCAGTCCAGCCAGCAGCAGCAGTCCAGCCAAGCAGCAGCAGTCCAGCCAAGCAGCAGCGGTCCAGCCAAGCAGCAGCAGTCCAACCAGCAGCAGCAGTCCAGCCAGCAGCAGCAGTCCAGCCAGCAGCAGCGGTCCAGCCAAGCAGCAGCAGTCCAGCCAGCAGCAGCAGTCCAGCCAAGCAGCAGCGGTCCAGCCAAGCAGCAGCAGTCCAGCCAAGCAGCAGCAGTCCAGCCAGCAGCAGCGGTCCAGCCAAGCAGCAGCGGTTCAGCCAAGCAGCAGCAGTCCAACCAGCAGCAGCAGTCCAGCCAGCAGCAGCAGTCCAGCCAGCAGCAGCGGTCCAGCCAAGCAGCAGCAGTCCAGCCAAGCAGCAGCAGTCCAGCCAGCAGCAGCAGTCCAGCCAAGCAGCAGCGGTCCAGCCAAGCAGCAGCAGTCCAGCCAGCAGCAGCAGTCCAGCCAAGCAGCAGCGGTTCAGCCAAGCAGCAGCAGTCCAACCAGCAGCAGCAGTCCAGCCAGCAGCAGCGGTCCAGCCAAGCAGCAGCAGTCCAACCAGCAGCAGCAGTCCAGCCAGCAGCAGCGGTCCAGCCAGCAGCAGCAGTCCAGCCAGCAGCAGCGGTCCAGCCAGCAGCAGCAGTCCAGCCGAGCAGCAGCGGTTCAGCCGAGCAGCAGCAGTCCAACCAGCAGCAGCAGTCCAGCCAAGCAGCAGCGGTTCAGCCAAGCAGCAGCAGTCCAACCAGCAGCAGCAGTCCAGCCAGCAGCAGCGGTCCAGCCAAGCAGCAGCAGTCCAACCAGCAGCAGCAGTCCAGCCAGCAGCAGCGGTCCAGCCAAGCAGCAGCAGTCCAACCAGCAGCAGCAGTCCAGCCAGCAGCAGCGGTCCAGCCAGCAGCAGCGGTCCAGCCGAGCAGCAGCGGTCCAGCCAGCAGCAGCAGTCCAGCCGAGCAGCAGCGGTTCAGCCAAGCAGCAGCAGTCCAACCAGCAGCAGCAGTCCAGCCAGCAGCAGCGGTCCAGCCAAGCAGCAGCAGTCCAGCCAAGCAGCAGCAGTCCAGCCAGCAGCAGCAGTCCAGCCAAGCAGCAGCGGTTCAGCCAAGCAGCAGCAGTCCAACCAGCAGCAGCAGTCCAGCCAGCAGCAGCGGTCCAGCCAAGCAGCAGCAGTCCAACCAGCAGCAGCAGTCCAGCCAGCAGCAGCGGTCCAGCCAGCAGCAGCAGTCCAGCCAGCAGCAGCGGTCCAGCCAGCAGCAGCAGTCCAGCCGAGCAGCAGCGGTTCAGCCGAGCAGCAGCGGTTCAGCCAAGCAGCAGCAGTCCAACCAGCAGCAGCAGTCCAGCCAGCAGCAGCGGTCCAGCCAGCAGCAGCAGTCCAGCCGAGCAGCAGCGGTTCAGCCGAGCAGCAGCGGTTCAGCCAAGCAGCAGCAGTCCAACCAGCAGCAGCAGTCCAGCCAGCAGCTGCGGTCCAGCCAAGCAGCAGCGGTTCAGCCGAGCAGCAGCAGTCCAGCCAAGCAGCAGCGGTCCAGCCAGCAGCAGCAGTCCAGCCGAGCAGCAGCAGTCCAGCCATGCAGCAGCAGCAGCAGCAGCAGCAGCGGTAGCAGCCAACCAGCCAGCCATCCAGCAGCAGCGGTCCAGCCAGCAGCAGCGGTCCAACCAGGAGCAGTGGTCCAGCCAGCAGCAGCAGTCCAGCCAGCAGCAGCAGCAGCAGTCCAGCCAGCCAGCAGCAGCGGTCCAGCCAACAGCAGCAGCAGCAGCGGCCGGGGCCCCGGCCCCGTCCGCGGCAGCAGCAGCAGCAGCGGTAGCAGCCAGCCAGCCAGCCAGCCAGCCATCCAGCAGCAGCGGTCCAGCCAGCAGCAGCGGTCCAGCCAGCAGCAGTGGTCCAGCCAGCCATCCAGCAGCAGCAGCAGCAGCAGTGCAGCCAGCCAGCCAGCAGCAGCGGTCCAGCCAACAGCAGCAGCAGCAGTGGCCGAGGCACCGGCCCCATCTGTGGCAGCAGCAGCAGCTGCGGCGTTCCTGCCAGCCATTGCCAGTGCCAGCACCAGCAGTGTGGGACTCTGGTCCTCATCTTCGTCCGTCTTCATCCGTCTTCGTCCGTCCTCAGATTTTTCCTCTCCTTTTCGTCCTGTGCTGTTTTAGTTCATCCCTGTCATCATGTCAGCCCCCACCACCACTGCCACTACTACCACCACTGCCATAGTGTATACTTCACCCTCCACCACCACCACCACATGATGTGCCCAATCGCCCCCCCCCACCTCTTTCCATCCCTCCTCTACTAACTCTCCCTTCGCCCTCACTCTTTGTCGCCCCCTCCTCAGCTTCTTCCTCCCGCTGCTCTCCCTCTGATCCTTTTCCCCCACTCCTCCAGCCTGTCACTGTAGCTCCAGCTAGGGTGGTGGCCCGTCGGGCCACTGCCCATGCCCAGCTCTCCCCATCACCTTCGCCATCACAGCCACCACCATTGCTGTCGCCGTTGCCTTCACCATCACCATCTCCGGCGCTGACTACTGCGTCCACGCCGGGACCTGCCACTTACCGCCACCTCCCTATAGCTCCCGTCCCTCATGTCACCACCCACCCTTCCACCACCGTTAAACGCCCTAGTGGCAACACCACCTCCTCCACTCCCAAAAAGGCCCCACCCCGTCCTCCTTCCTCCCACCCAGGATGCCATGGATGTCTCCCCACCTGGCCCTGCTCCCTCCGACTCCTCCTCCTCCTCCTCCCCTCCCTCTTCCTACAAGTACGTCCTCTCTTGTCCTGATCCTTCCCTCCTCGAGGCCCAGAACCTCTCCCTCCTTCTCCGCCAACACTTTCCTGGAGCCCCCATTTCCCTCCTCACTCCCAGGAGAGACTCAGTTCTCATCTCCTCCCCCAGCCCCACCCTCCACACTGACACTCTCTCCTGCATCCCCATCACCCGTTTTGGCCTAACGCCTCCCTCACCCCTGCTCCTTCCCAATCTCCTACTCGCCAACCCCAACCCCCACGTCACCCCACCAAACCTCACTGCTGTAATCACTCGGCTTAATCCGACGATCACAGTGGAGGAGGTGTTGGCGGAGCTCAAGGCACATCCTTTGCTGGAGGTGTGGGCAGTCCACCGCATCTTTAACTCCGCTGGCCCCACCCACCTTATGTGGGTTTTCTCAGAGGACGCCCCCTCCATTGACCACCTTCTGAAGGAGAGTGTCCTCCTCTTCCACCAGACCACCAGAGATATAAGGTTGACCCCTCCTGTTCCCCTCCGCAATCCCTTCGCTGCCAGAGGTGTCTGCACTACAACGCACACACAACAGCTGAGTGCCATGAGGCCCCTACCTGCCCGCATTGTAAACAAGTGCACTTCCTTCGGCAGTGTGTCCTAACCTTCAGTCCCCTCCCTCCTGTAATACCTGCAATCTCCCGCATCCCACCTACTCCCAAAAATGTACGGCCCGACCCCTCCGACCACCCCTGAACTCACAAAATGGTTCAAATGGCTCTGAGCACTATGGGACTTAACATCTATGGTCATCAGTCCCCTAGAACTTAGAACTACTTACACCTAACTAACCTAAGGACAGCACACAACACCCAGCCATCACGAGGCAGAGAAAATCCCTGACCCCGCCGGGGATCGAACCCGGGAACCCGGGCGTGGGAAGCGAGAATGCTACCGCACGACCACGAGATGTGGGCCCTGAACTCACCATCCCTGTCCGCCCTCTGGACGCCCCCACCCCTCCTGGCAATTCCCTTCGTCCCCCTCCCACCGCTGAGGACATAATCAGATTCCTCACCATTGTACTGCAAAATGTCCACCCATTCCAGTGTCCTCACACCCTCCAACAGGTATCCCTCGCCGCCCGTTCCATCTTTCACCTAAAAATGTATGCCACCTACTCCCACAACCAGGCCCATTTCACCTTCTCTCGTCTTGACACCCACATCTAAATCCCTGTCATGGCGCGACAGCACCGTATCCTGTTCAACAACATCCGTTCCCTTCCTGCCAACAAGAACCTCATAATGCACACCCTTGCAACCCACAGCGTGGATGCCTTCCTCCTCAATGAAACCTTCCTCCAACCCCACCACACCGTCCACATTTTGCCCTACCTTCTCCACCGCTCTGATAATCCCTTCCCAATAGTGCATGGCGGAGTTGCCAGTGGTCATCACTGCCAGATCCCGGTTCGCCTCCAACCTCTCCTTCCCGACCCCACCGAGCACCTGATCCTTAGTCTCTTCTTCCCCAGCCTTACCGTCACCTGTGCCACCATCTATGTCCACCTTAACACCCCTATTCCTTTCGACTTCCTCTCCCACGTTGATCGTACTTCTCCACCTACGTGATCGCCACTGACGTCAACATCCATAGTCGTTCCGCCACCCAGTTACGGTAGTGGCATCGGTTCCTCTCCACCCTCCAAGGAGACCTGGCCCCCATTCCCCAGCACACCCACCCCGAATCCAACTCCACTCCCGATGTCATCCTCTCCTCTCCCAACCACCTTGGCCGCATAACGGTGGATGTCCTGGACCCCATTGGTAGTGACCATCTCTCTGTCCTCCTCACCATTTCAGACGGTCGTCGTCCCCGCCCCGACCCCCATCATGACCCTCCCCAAAAGTACGTCCATGATTATTCCTGTGCCGACTGGAATGCCTACCGTGATAGCCTCTCCAACCTGGTCGATGGCCACCCTGACGATATTACCCATGCCGCCTCCTTTCTCTAGCAGACCTTGTCTCCTGGCTCACATCCCTTCTGGCACCATCCACCCCCACCGTCCTACCTTACCCCCACAGACCATCCTCCTCCTCCGTGAATCCCGCCATCTCTACCATGCCTTCCTTCACACATGTGACCCGGACACAATACAACGCCACCAGCAACACCAGAGACACATCCGTAACTTGCTCGCAGTTAAGAAACACTGGGACTGGCGACAGACATGCACCCACTTAAATGCCACCCTTCCTATCAACTCATCGAAGTACTCGTCAGCCTTCCACCGCCTTACCGGATCTAACCCCCCCCCCTACCATCCTCTGCTACATGACAACCACCCCTTCCCTGACGCCATTAGTAAGGCCAATCACTTTGCTTCCTACTTCTTTGATGTCTTTACTATTCCTGACGATCCCCAGTTCGATTACTCCCTCTTCCCAGATGTCCGCGATTGAACTGACACTTCTGTCCCTCCGATCGCCCATTGGTTCCAGTACTTGGACAACATTGCACACACAGGACTCAATCCCCCTATCACTACACAGGATCTCATTGCTACACTCCATATGAAACACAACACCACTCCTGGTCACGACCGTGTCACGTATTGTCACCTTCGTGTAGCTCCTGCCTCTTTCCTCTCCACCCTGGCCAGGCTCTACAATGTAGTCCTGTCCACCGGCTACTACCCCAGCCTGTGGAAAACCTCCTGCATCCTGATGTTCCTCAAACCTCGTAAACCACCATCCGCTGTCTCCTCCTACCGTCCCATCAGCCTTACCTCGGTCTTCAGCAAGGTCCTGGAATCCATCCTCACCTGACACATCCGCCAGCATCTCCGCCAGAGCCACCACCTTCCCGTTACCCAGTGTGGCTTCCGGCCGTCCTTCTCTTCTGATGACCTTCTCCTTCACCTCACTCATCTCCTCTCTGAACAGCTTAATTCCCGTCGTTCCACTATCTTCCTATCCCTTGGCCTTGAATGAGCCTATGACCGCGTGTGGCATTCTGGTCTCCTCTTCAAGCTCCAAACCTTCGCCCTTCCTATTAACTACTGATCGGCTCCTTTCTTTCCCATGTCACCATCCACAACATGGATTCCTACACCATTTTCCCCTCCGCCGGTGTGCCCAAGGGTTCCGTCCTCTCCCCTCTTCTGTACCTCTTGTATACGGCGGACATGCCGCTGCCTTCACCCCCCATTCACCTTCTCCAGTATGCCGATGACACTGCCTTCCTTGCCCTTGCCCCCACTCTGCAGCGCTCCCAACGCCTTCTCCAATCCCATCTTGACCGATTCACCACTTGGTGCAACCAGTGGTTGCATAAGGTCAATCCTGACAAATCACAGGCGATCATAGTAGGCAAAACCACTCCTTCCTTCCACCTCCTCGACTTCTACATCACCATCAATGGCCATCCTATCACCCTCACCCCCACCCTTAAGTACCTTGGTGACACCCTTGAGCATCACCTCTCCTGGACCCCCCACCTCTGGACGATTCAAGCCAAGGCACGCTCCCACTTCTGTCTCCTCAAACTCCTCTCTGGCCGAACTTCGGGTCTGGACCCCTCTACCATCCTGCATACCTATAAATCCCTCATTCGCCCTAGCCTTTGCTACGCTCACACTGTCTGGATCTCTGCTCCCCCTACCTTATACAAATCCCTTCTGATCCTGGAACGCCATGCTCTTCGCCTCGCCTATCGCATCCGTCTCTCCTCCCCCACGCATATCCTGTACAAACTAATTGCCTTCCCCCACCTCCTCCTTTTCCTCGAACGGATACGGATCCTCTACACCTCCTGCAAACTCGATCCTCCTCACCCACTGGTCTCTCCCATCCTCTCCCGCCCCCATCTGCTGCCGCGCCTGTACTATGTCCCACCTGCTCTCCATCCGTCCACTCTACATACCCTCTCCCAAGGTGGCTTCCGCCAGCTCCCCCTCCCTGATGATGCCCTCCTCCCCTCCATCTACCCGTCCTACCAACTTTGATCCTCCCTCCCTCTTCCTGTGTTTGTTTCCTTTGGGCACCCTCTCTCCCTTCTCTCCCCCTTCCCTCCTTCCTCCCTTTCTCCCGACTCCTCCCCGAGGCTTCCCCTACCCCCATCCCTCTACTCCTCCTTCCATCTCCTCTGCCATTGGCATCTCTGCTCTCCCCTCTCCCTCCCCCTCACCCCTCTTCCCCTCTTGGCAGGTCCCCGGACTCGCACACGTTATGTGGACATTCGCGTGCTGGAGATCATCGCCATCAGTTTCTCGTGTGTGTGCCGTCGTGTTTGTGTTAGTGTTCACCGTCTCACTCCTACGTTCACCTGTGCCGTCGAATCATCAGTGTTTGTGCGCCGTGCCAACGCGTTTCAGTGTAATTTTCATCGAGTGTGAACGGCTCCGTGTTTTGTATTTTTGTATGTCTACTGTTTTTTACCCGTCACTCTAACTATTATGTATCTTCTTACTGTTTTTTATCATCGGAAAATCGAAGGCTGAAGAGCAGCGTACGATGCTGCTGCCAGCCTACCTATGTATCTATATAGGTATGAAAATTACAATAAAGAAAAAAGAACGAGATCTGTTGCCCCTCTTTTTCCCCCTCATCGGTCCAGGTCCCCCCCCCCCCCACCCCTCCCCACCCCCATCTGCCAGCGTGTCGCCTGTATAGTGGTGTTTTAAGTGAGTGTTCAGTGTAGTGCGTCCCCTGTCAGTGTTTCAAACAGCCACCATACTGTCGCTAGTTGTGTTTTTATCTCGTGCGGACAGAAACCAGACTATCGCCGTGTTTTTTAATTGTGCATGTCTCCTTCCTGTGTGTCTTCATCGGCATCGTGAACGCTGTGTTTTTATATTTTGAGTTCCGCAACTTTCCGCCATTTTACTGTTATTAACAACGTCACCGTTTTAATGCCTTTTTATATTGTTTGTTCTCTCATCACTGTTTGTTTGATTTTTCTCTCGGCTGTAGAGCAGCTTATTAAGCTGCTGTCAGCCCGCCCTTCCCAGGTGGGCGGGGGGGGGGGGGGAATCTAAAATCAATAAAGGAAAAAAAGGAGGTCTGTTGTGGGCTGTAACTGGCGTATGGTAGCGAAAATTAGTAGATATGCTAACGCGTTAATGTGATACCAATTTACGCTGAGAAACAAATAATTCCTACTGTGGTCACCAAGTGAATATCTGGTACTGCACAATGTTTGTATGACGGTACGACATCCACGATGTCATTTGACAAGCCATAATGGGAGTGAACAGCGTGGTTATCGAGAAGAGAGAACGTGCGCTGTTAACGAAGCTGTCTGATGTGAACGGCGGCAATTGCAGTGCTGCACATAGTGAGTATCGCTACCTGAAAGGTCTGAGGAGGCTCCCAATGTCATTAAATGATTTAAAGAAGATGATAATGAAATTCGAAAACACGGGTAAGCTTGGTGTGCCACCTGGAAGCGGAAGGCGTCCTATCCTCGTGGAAGGTATTGACTAGAATGCTGTTGCTGTAACTGACCGTGCAATACTTGCCCGGCTAGTGCTAGTGCTCGTGTAGAGTCACGACAATTGTCCATCCCAAGGTCAACAGTATGGAAGTTTTTCTGTCTTTTTTACACTGGCGTAGCAATTGAAGCATCATGGTCTTCGGTTTCTGGCACGGATCGAAGTTGATGACATGTGGCCGGGCAGTATTCTCTGAAGTAACGAGGCACATTTTACACTGCATGGTTCAGTGAATACATAGAACTGCCGAATTTGCGATACCACTAAACCGCGCGCTGTGCACAGAGAGCCACTACACTCGCAGTATGTGACTGTGTGGTGTGGATTCGCAATCACATTTACTCCCGGCCGTTTTTGTTTCAGGAGAGTACAGCCAGAGGGCTTGTTAGGTGTACCATTGCGTCTGCGCGTTATCGATACCTCCTTGTACAGTATGTGATTCCTGCTTTGGAACAGCGTAAATGTGTAGAAATCACTGTTTTCAAGCAAAATGAGGCAATTCGTCTTGTCGCCTGTCCAGCGAAACATCGGCATAACACAGCCTTCCACAAACGTGTTATCTCTAGAGGTTTTCCAGAATCATGGCCTGCAAGATCGCCTGATCTGAGTCCATATGATATTTGGCTCTCGATATATCTCAAAGAACGCGTTTACCAAGGACACGGTCAGTGTCTACTCGATCGGAAGGCCAGTATACAGGAACACGGTACCGAGCGAGGTGGCGCAGTGGTTAGCACACTGGACCCGCATTCGGGAGGACGACGGTCAATCCCGCGTCCGGCCATCCTGATTTAGGTTTTCCGTGATTTCCCTAAATCTCTTCAGGCAATTGCTGCGATGATTCCTTTGAAAGGGCACGGCCGACTTCCTTCTGCATCCTTCCCTAACCCGATAGCACCGATTACCTCGCTGTTTGGCCCCCTTCCCCAAAATCAACCAACCAGAAACACGTTGCGCAGATTCCACCGGATGTGTTGCGAGCAACTGTTGACCACGTCGTTTTAGGGGTTCAACATCTCGTCAACGTCATCGGTGTTCATACTGAACGAACTGTGTAAACGGCAGCTAATAATAAAATGAGAATTACGACTTTCTCACTTGACGGACTTTTCCGGCCCACCTCCCGTTCCTAATGCATTACATAGGGAAACATACGTCTATGCGTCTATGCGTCTTCCTATACGTGATTTCACAGCGCCAGATTTGCATCTGGTGACTATAATAGAACTAATTTTTTCCGGGGTACATCAGTTCCGCGTTAACACATTAGAAAGGCGCTCAGTCCGGAACCGCGGGACAGCTACGGTCGCAGGTTCGAATCCTGCCTCGGGCATGGATGTGTGTGATGCCCTTAGGTTAGTTAGGTTTAATTAGTTCTAAGTTCTAGGCGACTGATGACCTCAGAAGTTAAGTCTTATAGTGCTCAGAGCCATTTGAACCTTTTTTGAACACATTAGAATATCTACCAAGTTTCGCTGCCACAGGGTAATTGCAGAACTGCAGCCCACACTGGACCTCTGCAAGTAGCTGCCCCTTAATTATACCCACCCTGCATTTAAATAACGTTAAAAGTCAAGGAGTGCAGTATAACACTGTTTAACTAAAAAGTTATTCGGTATGGTACAAATCTAGAGCTAAGCTGTCATTTCATTTCATTCAATGAAAATGTGTGTGCTCTCGAATCAAAAATCTTGAACTCTCAACACTATAATGCTCAATGAATCTACGTCTCGCTACTAAAAAGAGTGGGTAGGCATCGTACGCTTTCACTTCCAGCCCTACTTGTAAAAGGAACGTCCCCGAATTACTTAACTATTGAATACACAGGAACTGTTTTATCGAATCGCTCAATACATTTCAGGCCCTGTGGGCCCGTCATCAGGTGGGAATCGTCGTAAGTGGTTAAGTGTGAAGGGTTTCATGTGTTCTTGGACTTGGGTTTGGAACGTCTGCCTGTTTTTCTACATGGTAGACACGAAAACTGGGGGATGACACTTGCTGTGTGTTGCAAACAGTCACGCCCACAACTGCAAGACATGCATAATAGTACAGGGTGACCCAAATGCGCGTTGACACTTGAAAATTCAGTACTTCACGGAATATTGTAGATAGAGGTACAAATTGACGCTCATGCTTGAAATAACATGGGGTTCTATTGAAATGATGATGATGATGAGCGTTTGGCGTCATTGGCCGGGAGGCCCCTCGCGGGGCAGGTCCGGCCGCCTTGGCGCAGGTCTTATTACATTCGGCGCCACATTGGGCGACCTGCACGCCGGATGGGGATGAAATGATGATGAACACAACGCAACACCCATGAAAAAAGTGTATAAAATGACCAATAGATGGTGCTAAGTACGATATAAAAGCAATGATTAGCATAACCACCGATTTTTAGCAAAGACGACGTTCTTTATAACAAGTGCGGAACATGTCAGTCGTCATTCAGCGACAATACTTGTAGTCGATGGACAATGTTTTGAACTGCACTCTACAGGATATCAATAGGCAAGGTAATAGATTGCCGTCGGATGTTGTCTTTCAGCATTCCTAATGAAACCGGACGATCACGGCAGATTTGCTCAAA
Source organism: Schistocerca cancellata (assembly GCF_023864275.1). Lineage (NCBI taxonomy): Eukaryota > Metazoa > Arthropoda > Insecta > Orthoptera > Acrididae > Schistocerca > Schistocerca cancellata. The sequence goes on along the minus strand of NC_064627.1, from coordinate 815,058,148 downwards.
TGGTTCAAATGACTCTAGCACTATGGGACTTAACATCTGAGGTCATAAGTCCCCTAGAACTTAGAACTACTTAAACCTAACTAACCTAAGGACATCACACACATCCATGCCCGAGGCAGGATTGGAACCTGCGACCGTAGCGGTCGTGCGGTTCCAGACTGTAGCGCCTTTAAGCGCTCGGCCACTCCGGCCGGCGGTGGCGCATTTGGCTCACTCTCTCACTACAGCTCATTTTATACACGATTCGCCTGTGGCGTCGCTGACGTGTTACTGTCCACCGCCATCTGTTGGCCAGTTTTTGCACTCGTTTTAGGTATCAATAAAACCCCATGGCATTTCACTCATGTGTGTCAAGTTTTACCTCTCTACCTACATCAGTCCGTGAATTAGTGCCTTTTCAAATGTTAACGGACTTTTGGGTCACCCTATAGATTAATTGATGAAGTACTGAAGTGACATACATCTAAACATTAGATTTCAAAGAGCTGTTTCTCGATACCCTTCGATATCAGAACATAGCTAATGCGATTATTGTTATCAGAGTACTCAATAATATACCACCTGTTGACGCATACCACAAGTTACTGCACTAAACTGGAAGAGAGTATCATGTAGTTACAGACCCTCATGCCCTAATTTCTTTAGCATCCAGTTACGATCCATATGTCAACCGCAGATTGTTTCAGAATCTGTTGGAAATAATGAACCTCTTAAATATACCCAACGACGTTTTAAGAAAAAAGGAACGATGTGATACGTCCATGACGTAGCTACATTTGCGCTAGAGTACACCTGATACTACTCGTATGTCCAAATGATGTATGGGATTTTTTATTATTACTGATTTTTATTTGATTTATGTTTATTCAAACATACAGCCAGAACATGGAACAAATGTAAAATCACAAATACAAAATTGAAATGGCTCCGAGCACTATGGGACTTAACTTCTGAGGTCATCAAATGGCTCTGAGCACTATGGGACTTAACAGCTGTGGTCATCAGTCCCCTAGAACTTAGAACTACTTAAACCTAACTAACCTAAGGACATCACACACATCCATTCCCGAGGCAGGATTCGAACCTGCGACCGTAGCATCTGAGGTCATCAGTCCCCTAGAACTTAAAACTGCTTAAACCTAACCTAAGGACATCACACACATCCATGCCCCAGGCAGGATTCGAACGTGCGACCGTAGCGCTCCCGCGGTTCCAGACTGTAGCGCCTAGAAGCGCTCGGTCACTCCGGCCAGCTCATAAATACAAAGCATCTCATTATAAATAACTGTAACAATGTTTTAAGAATATTTTACAGTGTCCACATGGGCGCAATACTTCCCTTAGCTAAAGAATCTTTACATGATATCACCTGTATACAAAACAGAACATCAACTCCAGACACAGATAGTACAACACATTTCATACACACATGGTACTATCTCGCGTAACTTTAAACAAATGTTTCGTGTGCTTGGGTATCTACGTTACACAACATAACAGGTGTATCTGTTGGAAGGGGCACCAAGGTTTTCCTACAAGCGTTTTTGCCGTGTTTCCAAGAAGGTGCAGGAATCCAGCAAATGTTTTAAGTGACTTTGTTCTTTCTTTTGACTTACGCAGGATGGATTATCTTTGATGCCTACCCGTAAGTGAACGAGAAGTAGTTGGAACGTAGTAGGTACGCATTCGTATTTATCAGCGAACTGCTCGACTGATATGTTCAAAATAAGGGAGAGCGTCCGATTAGTGGTTGGATGGCAGTGTATTAGTGACATTTACGGCACGATGAAGGCACCAATCCTCTGCCGATTCATCCTCGATCAGTCTGAAATCGTTGGTTGCTCGATTGTCGTACATTACGTGGCCAGAAACATTGTCCTACCTCACCAACCAGTCGACCACATCATTATGAACAAACCCTACATGAGCAGGAGGCCACATATGCTCGTGTCCCTTCGTTTATTTTGCAAATTTCTTGCGAAATTACGTGTATCTGGATATTCATTTAACGCTGCTTGGAGTTAAACCTTGAAGATCAGGGAGTTTCAGTTTTCAGGCGATGGGCGATGGGCTGAGGTTCGGGGCCACGGTTCGGAAGCGGTGCCGCGAGTTTGCGGCCAAGCGACGTCACAGCAGCCGTCAAGATGGCGCCTGCACGCCAGCCAATGGCAGGCCTGGTCAAAGGGCGCGCTGCCGAGGCGCCGCGGAGACAGCGCCCACCGCGCCGCTCCGTGTCGCAGCAGCAGCAGCGCGCTGTACTGGGCCGCCCGCCCTGACGCAACACCACACTCTGGAGGCCAGCTGCTGCGGTTGTTCCGGGCACCATCCCTGGGGTCTCCATTTCTGTCACTTGCTAGCTATCTTTTCATTTCAATACTAATGCTGGAGTCTACATCAGCCACGGTCTGCCTCATCCTTGTATAGTCATGACCTATACCTACCATGCTATTCTTTTCTTCTACCACCCTTCCCAGCATAGTTTTCAGCAACGGATCATGCGGTAATATATACCCAACAAATTTAGATATTGGACTGATTATGTTTCTTAGAGTCATTGTACAAAAATGGTTCAAATGGCTCTGAGCACTATGGCACTTAAAATCTCAGGTCATCAGTCCCCTAGAACTTAGAACTACTTAAACCTAACTAACCTAAGGACATCACAAACGTCCATGCCCAAGGCAGGATCCGAACCTGCGACCGTAGCGGTCGCGCAGTTCCAGACTGAAGCGCCTAGAACCGCTCGGTCACTGCGGCCGGCAGGCATTGTACACTTGTATCCATGCAATAGTAGTAACATTGCGGAACACTTTTACGAGGATATAGGTAAATTTTTTGGAAATTTGGGGTAAGGTCTTATGGTACCAAGCCGACCGTGGTGGACGAGTGGTTCTAGGCACTTCAGTCCAGAACCGCGCGACTGCATCGGTCACAGGTTCGCATTCTGCCTCGGGCATGGATGTGTGTGATGTCCTTAGGTTAGTTAGGTTTAAGTAGTTCTAAGTTCTAGGGGACTGACGACCTCAGATGTTAAGTCCCATATTGCTCAGAGCCATTTGAACCATTTTTTTATGGGACCAAACTGCTGAGGTCATCGGTCACTAAGCTTACGCACTACTTAATCTAACTTACACTAACATACGCTATGGACAACACACAAACTCATGCCCGAGGGAGGACTCGAACCTCCGACGAAGGGATTTGCGCGGGCCGTGACAAGGCACCCAAGACCGAGCGGCTACCACGCGTGGCTGAGATATTGGTCATAGTATTACAATTTAAGAACAAGAAAAAGTAATTTAAGGTTCAAATGGTTCAAATGGCTCTGAGCACTATGCGACTTAACTTCTGAGGTCATCAGTCGCCTAGAACTTAGAATTAAACCTAACTAACCTAAGGACATCACACACATCCATGCCCGAGGCAGGATTCGAACCTGCGACCGTAGCGGTTGCTCGGCTCCAAATAATTTAAGGAAACCACGGAAAACCTAAATCGAGATGGCTGAATGGAGACTGGATGCTCTATCTTGATGAATAGACGGCCAGCCAGTTAACTAATAGTTTCCGCCTTAAACTATAATTTTATTAATTTCTTTGTAGGTATCAATGTCTTTCGTATGAAACTACCAATGCTAGTGGAAGACACAGATACAAAGTTCCAGCGAAGTCCCTGATTTCAGAATTACGAGGAGCACGTTAATATTTAAGATCTCATCAACAACGAGGTGATTAGATAGAGCAGAAGCTCGGGTTAGGGAAGGATGGAGAAGGAAAGCAGCTATGTCCTGTCGAAGGAACCATCCCGCATTCACCTTGAGTGATGTAGAGAAATCACGGAAAACTTAAAGTATGACGGCTGGACGTGGGTTTAAACGTCGTTCTGTCGAATGCGAGTCCAGTGTGATAACCACTGCGCTATCCCACACCCCACTCGGTATTTCAGAATTAAATGTCTCGAAAACTAAAATCGATAGACGACTCCAATAAACGGAATTTTATCGCGAAAGCTGTAAGAATTTTTTTAAATTATATACTGTGTAGTGTGGGCTGAAGAGATCATCCTTGATGACTTATTCTTCTAGGATGGGCACTCAATGGGTCCTTTAGCCTGCTGTCTTTGATGATGCCTATCTGCTGTGGAGGGTGGGATTGTCTAGGCTGTTATGTGTGACTGCTTCCTCGTGTTATGACACACTGCCTATGGGGGGGGGGGGGGTGAAACGTTATTGACTTCGGTACTCGATACTTGTGCCACCTTGCAGGGTTTACCGTTCGTACCGGTTCTAGTTGTCTAACTTCGTCCCTAAGAGCATCGATTTTGTCAAAAACTCGTAGAGCCTTGTCATGGACCTTCTCTTGTATAGTAGTCTCGTGGAGTGCGGTGCGGATGTCAACGTTTCTTATCCACCATGGAGCTCCTGTGATCCATCGATAGCAAATGTTTTGCAGCGCTTGGAGTTGGTTGTAGTTAAAGACGCACGTAGTTCCCCACGAGATGGAACCCTATAACATTGTGGGTTCCACCGTTGCCTTATACAATTGGAGTTCAGTCTTAGGATTGAGATCCTGACTCTGCGGGAACGGAATCAATATCCTCGCCATCTTCTTGGCTGCCGTCTTCTTGTCGTCAATATGCTGCGTAAATAGTAATTCTTTGTCAAGGTAGACACCGAGGTACTTCACACCCGGCGACCATGGGATAAATTGATCAGCTATTTGGAGTCTGTCGTTCAGAACTGGTTTCCTCCGTGTGAACATAACGGCTGCCGTCTTCGTCGGGTTGATCGTTATCTTATTTTGCAGCGCCCAGCGTTCCATTACAGCAAGTTGCCGTTGCAGTCTACCGATTAGCTGGTCCAAGTGTCGTCCAGTTGCCAGAAAGGCCGTATCGTCCGCATAAAAACTTGCCGTAACAATGGGGACTGTTGGGGTGTCATTTATATATAAGTTAAAAAGCAGAGGCGAAAGGACAGAGCCCTGCGGAATTCCTGCGGAGATCAGTTTCATTTCGGACTTTTTATCGTCGACTCGGACATACAGTTTCCTGTCCTGCAGAAAGCTGTCTATGAGTCCAATGTAACAATCCGCAATAGGGGTAGTACGATGCAGTTTGACGATAAGGTTGGGTAAGAATTGTATACAGAAGTTTCGAAATAGTTCGGAAAGCTGGTAACAGATGACGCTGTAATCGCCATACGTAGTGCCCACAAGTAGTGCGCCGTGGCTCAGAGCGATCCGTTCCACCGTCGAAACGTGGAAGGAGGTTAGCGTGCCGAAGGAAGAGGTTGACATCCTGTATTTCATTGAACAACGTAGTTTTCTGGTGTTGGAATGCAAGAGGCTAAAACACAACAAGGCAACAAGATTCAGCTTTCAAACGTGGTTTAATGATTCCAAAAGGATCCGATGCGTAAACCATTCCCAAGGTCTTCGCCAAATTCCAAAAGACATACAGTGCGGCTGAAGTTCTAGATGTGAATGTTGGCTCCAGGCCATCCGTTGTGATTCCTGAAAATATCGCCACGGTTTCTAGAATTATTCAGCAAAATCCAAGGAAACCTGTCCGGAGAATTGCAGCAGAGAATGGTTTGAAGCGTTCTAGCACATAGAAAACACTGAGACAGAGCCTACACATGTTTTCATTCAAAATCCACTGGGTCATACCTGTAGGAGCTACGCGATGGAAGACTGACTTTGCGTACCAAATTCTCATAATGATCGATAATGAAGGATTTCATGTTGTCTGCATTTGATTCACAGATGAAGCTCACTTCTACCTAAATGGAGTCATGAGCAAACAAAATTGACGATTTTGTGTAACGAAAATACCCATTTGTATGAAGCGTAACTACTGTTTTCTCCCAAAGTTACTGTTTGGCTGCGGCATGGAGCAGAGGCATTAGTGGCCCTTTTTCCACGAGAGAAACGTTGCAGTTTTTGGAGCAGTTTTTCGCCACGCATGGTCGGCCAGGCGCCAAGTGTTCGATGCAAGACGGGGCCACACTACATCCCACCAGACCGGTGTTTTGCTTCTTTGATGAAAACTTCAGAAATAGAGACACTGCGTTGGATTATTGGAAATTTGGTGACTCAAGGGTGAACTGGCTATCTAAGTCGTCCGGTCTGTCTCCTTGTGACTGCTTGTCTGGGACACACTGAAAGACGCTGTCTACCGGAACAGTCCTACCACGCTGGAGCAGCATCAGAATTCATTTCCATTGGGACACTATAGGATGTGATGCCAAATTTCGTTCTTCATTTGCTCCACACCGGTACTTTGAGCGGTGGACATGCAGAAAAGATTGTGATGTGATTGCAAATATTGCTTGCAGAGGATGAGTTTCGTCACGCTCGCTGATACTGTACAAGCCGAACAGTGTGCAGTGCCATCTGTTAGCAGTTTTTCGATCTACTTCGAAACTTCTGTTTAACTTCTGAATAAAATTCTTACAGGTTTCATAGTAAGCATACCTTTTGTTGCATTCGTCTGCCTATCTTGAATTCGAGATATTTAATTTTGATATCATAGACGCCTTTCCTGGGCACCCTGTATCTAGCGCACTCGGGTACCTCTACGAATGTAAATGCGTGGTAGCAGTCACTTACAGCGCTTAAAACAACAGCGGGCGTGGAGATTCTGCTACGTGATTGTAAGAGATTGTGACGCGTCAGTTTTTTTGTAGTGATCATTTTGAGATCATTGACAGTGAAAGTAAGTCTATCTAAAGTTAGTGGAACGCTAAATTGAGTTTGTACTACTGCTTTTATGAGTGGTTTCGAAATTAAACCCCTGGGACAGTGTGTACTTTTCGTACAAATTTATTAAATTTCAGGCCCATTTTTGCTTGTTCTTTGGGACCATAATTTGTTTTAAGCATTATGAGTTCATGGAACTTTCGAGATGTAGGATTGTGTCCAGGAAAAATGCGAAATTGCTTTGAAATATATCTCATAAAAAGATAGGTGGATGAAAACTGTATGCCCCAGAGATTTCAAAGGAAAACCACTTCTGTAAAACAATTGATTGTTTACTTCTTGCCAATTTCTTCTTGTATTCGTTGTTCACTATGATAATAGAGATCAATTTTGAAAAAAAATTTAAAATTATATTCCATAGTGAAACCACCTCTTTAAAACAGCTGAATATTTAATTTTACTCATATCTTCTAGTATTCTTTCCTTACTACGATGATAAAGGTCAACCTTGTGAATAACTTTAAAATTATTCTTTTAATATTGTTGGGATGCAAAGGATTAAAAAACTGCAACCTCGTTCGGTTTATCCCTGGTACACAATACTGTTTTGAAAGAAGTTATTGAATAACACTGTCCATTCATTTTTCACTACACACGGTATACACTCAATAATTCATAATGTAACACTGCACATATTATCAGCTAACGCAAAGACCATAGCGATGGTGTTTGTTTTCCATTTCGTGTACGGCAACTTCCCATTCGCTTGCCTGAAAAACTGAGTCAGCGTCCCACCATAACGAGTCGTCAAACTCAGAAAAAGGATAAAATAATACACATTGCACGGTATTAGGAGTAAGGATCTCCAGAAAAGAAAAGAAAAAGACATAGTAGTGCGAAAGTATCGTGTAAAATGACAAGCATGTGTTTTATTATTGTCATTTATTTTGATAATGTTTGCACGAAACCCTAAATTTATGTTGTACTAGTAATCCTTCGCACTGTAAAATAAATTCCTTAAGAACTACAGTGTAACTGTCTTTACAAGTAAGCTTGTTTTACTTATCTCATTAACTTCCTTGGGCAAATCATTACACAGTTTTATTACTTGGCAGAAAATCTATTTTGAGTTTTATGATTGATCTTTCTTGTTAAGTGTAAGTTCAGTCTACACATTTTTCAGTGACCATGGACAGTGCTGTTCGCGCAGTAATTATCATTATTATTTTTATGTGTATAGCTGATTGGTAAATGAATTCACATGATGCAGCTAAATCCCCAATGTTTTCAACAGACCTTTACAATGAGCACGACTACAATTTTAATCTGCCTTTGCAGATGAACGGTGAGCTCGTCTCACTGCCATGTGGATGACAAGGGATCCGTTCCCCATGCTGCCACGGATTTTACCCTGCTTGGAGGACTGGAACAAGGTGCACTCGGTCTCGTGGTGCAAACTGAGGAGCCATGCGACCGAATAGTGGCTTTTACAAGTCACGAAAACTGACAACAACTGCAAGACTGGTGCATCGACCCATGCCCCTCCATACTGCATCCAATAACGCCATTGGCTGAGAATGAGACGGCGGTTAGTCGGCACCGATGGGCATGTCAGGGACTGTGAACGGATGGAGATTACCATTTTTGATCATTATCGTCATTTCTCATTTCTGTAGTTCTGAAAAGTGTGTCCGCATAATGTGCATTTGTTCCTCAGAAAAGAGTACCACAGCTAAGAACTAAACGTACATCTGCTCGTAACACTTCGCCACCGACAAGAGGACGATAGACGGAGTGTCTAAAAGTGCCGCTATTAAGGTTTGTCCCCTATCATTCACGCATGGAGCGCGGGAAGAATGACTGCTTACATGCCTCGTTGCACGCTGCAATTACTATCATCTTGTCTTCACGATCTCTGCAGGTGCCATGTGTAGAGACGGTGGTACATACATAGACGACTCGCTTCTGAGTCTGCATCTGCATCATATTCTGCAAGCCACCTAATGATGTGTGGCCAACGGTGCTTCTGGTAGTACAAACTGGTGCCCGCCTTCTCTGTTCCACTAGCGAACTGAGCGTGAACGGAGTGATCGTCGGTAAACCTGAGGTTTTAATATCTTGAATTTTCTCGTCGTGGTCTCTACGTGAGATGTATATGAACAGAAGTAATAAGTCTTCGTAGATCCGTAGTTGAAATGGAGGACAGTGGGATGTCAGCTGATATAAATTTACATTAAAAATGAGGAAAATCCTCCAGTTGTATTTAAGGTGTCGATTTTATTTTGGGAACTAGTTTCAACTTTGTAACAACGTCATCTTTAGGCCCTATAAAATGTACCATACATACAACAACCAATATGACATCAGTAATCTATGAGTTATTATGTAAACAAATATATTATAGACAAATTACATAATGGACGAATTCAATAAATTTAATTACATTTTGGCCGTTTTCATTACATACAATCATTCTGGAAATTAACAGTTTATGTGGTACCGCCGGCCGTGGTGGCCAAGCGGTTAAAGGCGCTACAGTCTGGAACCGCGCGGCCGCTACGGTCGCAGGTTCGAATCCTGCCTCGGGCATGGATGTGTGTGATGTCCTTAGGTTAGTTAGGTTTAAGTAGTTCTAAGTTCTAGGGGACTGATGACCTTAGAAGTTAAGTCCCATAGTGCTCAGAGCCATTTGAACCATTTTTTTATGTGGTACCAATAAGTACAATTGATCGTTTTATTACAGATCTGTGTCAAGCATTAAATGAAATGGGAGTATATATAAAAAAACTTAAGTGACAAGCCGTAACGCTTACGGATAATAGTGCTAAAAAGAATATGCATTGCTAATATGTTGTCCGATTCTACCCGGAACATACTTTCTCTCGAAATTTCTAATACTACACCTCTCCATGATGCACAACGCCTCTCTTGTAGCGTCTGCCAATGGAATTTTTGTGAACATTTCTGTAATGCTGTCGCGCCGACTAAACGATCCCCGCTCTTCCTTGAATCTCCCCTACCTGCTGAGGATCCCATATTGATGAACAATATTCAAGAATCGGTCGAACAAGCGCACTGTAACGTATTTCCTCTGTGGATGAGTTACACTTCCTTAAGATTTTTCCTATGAATCTCAATCTGGTATCTACTTTTCTCCTTTTTGTTTCCACTTCAGGTCGCTCTGGATAATTACTCTTGGATATTTTACGGTAGATACTGTTCCAGCAGTATCTCGTCAATAATGCAGTTCTACAACAGTGGATTTTTTTCCTATGTATGAGCAATATGTTACATTTATTTACTCTCGGCGTCGACTACCAGTCCCTGCACCATTCGTCAATCGTCTGCAGGTCATTCCGCTAATCGGTACTGTCTTCTGGCGTTGCTACTTTGCTACAGACGACCGCGTCATCTGCGAACAGTCTTAAAGAGCATCTGATGCTTTCTACTAGATCATTTATATACATCGTAAACAGTAACTTCACATCCGTTTTTGAAACTTTGCCTTTCAGTATCTCCCGTCAATTCCGTTCGCTATGTGGCTCCCACATACTTGAACAATATCTTACCATGGGTCACAAGAGTGTTTTGTAAGTAATCTTCTTTGTAGACTGAAGCATTTTCCCGGTGTCCTACCTATCAACCGAAGTGTATCATCGGACCTATCAACCGAAGTCTGCCACGGGCCTTACCTGCGATTGTGCCATAGTTATCATTCCATTTCACAGTCCCACGAACTGTTACTCCCAAGAATTTTATGAATTGATTGAATCCAACTCTGACTCACTGATATTGTGATCACATGATACTACAATTTTGCGTTTGCGATGTCCAAGAACTTTTATGTAAATTCTGTCAATTTTTGCACAACGTTGACGTCTAATCAAGATCTGGCTTAGTTCCCACGTAGATTTTTTTCAGTAATGAAGGAGAGTGTTATACCATAGGACACTTTTCCCACATTCGCCTCTAACCAGCTCTGCTACAGAATACATGAAATATATATGAAGTTGCGAATACAGATGACCATCGGCCCTATAACGGAATGACAACAATGAAAATTTGTCTAGGCCCGGAACTCGAAACCGGTCTTACCGCATTACGCGAGTGGTCGCCTCAACAGCTTTGGCCATCCTCGCACGACTCAAGATCAGACCCATACTTTCGTACGTCATCACTCTTGTGTCACAACCTGCACTCTTATGTTGCGCATATTCTTGTGCAGGGGGAGGATATTTCAATTGAAAGTCGCTGACTGGCACTGGCGGATTAATACGACATTTTAGTACCTGTGTTGTTAAAAAGAGCGATTTATCATCCTAGATGCCATTAGCTCTTTAATGTGTGATAACACCTACAACCACTTGAAATGCGGCCGTTAATTTCAATGGACAGGGAATTTACATCATTAACATTATCCTCTAGGCATACAAAACCCTCTACGTGTTTAAAACCTGCTTTATCCAGATTATTTTCACCTTTTCTATAGAGATACATATATTTTGAGCCATGTTATGGCTCGCGTTGGTGCCGTTGGCAGGTTGTCATCGTGTAATAGGGATAGTGGCGTCTCGTTTTCTTCTCGTGTTTACTAGCGCCACTACGTTTGCTAGTGTTGTCTGTCCGCGAGTGGTAGCAGCAGCGTTATCGATATATAGTACCCTAGTACTATCTTTGGAAGGGCGTCAAGTGTTTTCCGGGTCAGAGTGTGTGGTGTAGTTCGGTTGGGACAGAGCAGCAGTGAAGTCCAACAGTGCAGAGACATACCGGGACCGCTGCCAGGTCGAGGGGCTGTAGCTGCGAAGGGCACAACCTCATTGTCCACCAGATCCAGGACGTTTGAGTTGAGTGAACATTAACCCAGTAGTGAAACCTCCATTATTTTGAGATCACGCCGTTTGTTCGCGCTTTGCTGCTCGCAGGATAGCTGAGACGAAGAGCAACGAGTGGAGTGTTTGGAGTGGGCGAAATTTGTTAGCAGTCCTCTGCTTCTTGTTATTAATCACTGAATTCCTTGTGTTTATTGGTGAAGTTCAACCAGCGGTATTTTTCTGCCTAGTGGTCGCGGCAGAGTACCTTTCCTCGCCTTGCCACTGCTGTCCATTAAGGCATGTAGTTCGACAGCCTCCTTGATTGTGCTTCAGATGTATTTTTTCTTTCGGACTACTTTGATCATAGTGGTTCCTTCTGCTTCTGGATGTTCTAACACTGGATTCGGAAGACACAATGCTGTCCGCCCGTTCCGCATTGCCTGGGTTATTCCATTGTTGTGTTGTTTGTCAGACATTAGGTAGATGTTGCAAGAGTGTTGGCCGACATTTAAATTGTCACTAGTATGAGTTGCCATCTGGTTAAGTGAATACAACTCTGGGCTGCCTGTCTCATCGTTTACGAAATTGGACGACTTTCCCAGGTCGATCCTTGGAGCACTGTCTGAGGCCCACTTCTCTCTTGATTTGATCAGATTGTGGTGATTGTCAATAAGGCCTTCTGCCGTGAATGCAATTTGTCTTAAGAATTTTTAATTGCATATTGTCTCTTAATTGGATTGTCCTTTTTTATAATATTTTAGTAAGAATTTGCTATCTAGGCCTTCAGCCATCAAATTGCGTTGAATAATTACTATTGGGGCCTTCAGCTGACAAATAATTTCAATTTCTTGTCAATATGGCCTTCAGCCGTGAATGCAATTGTCTTAAGAAATTTTAATTAGATATTGTTTCTTAATAGGTTTGTATTTTATAATATTTTAGTAAGAATTTGCTGTCTAGGGCTTCAGCCGATAAATACTTTGAATTTCTGGTCAATAAGGCATTCAGCCGTGAATGCAGTTTGTCTAAAGAATTTTTAATTAGATATTGTCTTAATAGTCAAATTTGATAATTGTTCCTTATTGTCAACCTTATATGCAATTGATTCCAAATAAAGTGTACGTGGTTTAGAAAAAAACAAACTGAGCAACCAAAGGTAACTGAGTAAGGCCCCATCCACACTACATCCTGCCTTTCCCAAAGGCCCATGTATCATATTTAGTTTTTGATTTGTTAGTTTCTAGTCTCCTATGACGTACGGCATATTACAGTTCCACCACTACTCTCTACCATGACGTTCTTCGTCTACTAACAATTGCCACGTCATCAGCATAGGCAGCCAACTGCTTGGTCTTTATACCTAAGTTCTCTGATATTTATAGTTTTCGTTTAATTGCTTCTAAAGTCATAATGAAGAGCACTGCGGAAGGATCACCACTTTGTCTAGCTCCTTTGTTGATACTGAAAAAGCCGATTAATTCCCCACCGACTCTGACCATTGCCTTTGAACCTGCCAAGGTTGTCTTACCAACCGAAATATATTTGGATGATATGACAAGCAATTTTATATCTTCAAACCTATTTAGACTGTCGAAGGACTGCTTGAAGGCCACGTAGATACTATTGAGTGCTATAATTTGTTCACATGCTTTTTTTGTATTTGTCTTAGTACGACAGTCTAGCCCACAGATAATCAGTTAGGCATAACGTCACACTGATAATCATCCAGTATATCTTTCACATATGTGGGTCTAATACCATAGAATTCCGGATAAAACCTTATATTCCACATTCAACAGAGTGATGCCCCTGCAGTTAGAGCAACATGCCCTATGGCCTTTCTTACGTATGGGCTGGATTACACCTGTAGTCCATTCTTCTGGAAATTCTTTCTTGATTTCAGATTGAACAAATAAGTTTATGTAACCATTCGTGTAAATTAAAGCCTCCTTTCGTTATCAACTCGGCTATTATTAAATCATTCCCAGAGATTCATGACTTTCTGACAATTCACTACCTTCTGGAGTTCTGCAGGATTTGGCTCTTCTACCTCTGGTTCTATTGATTGATATACCCATTGCTCTCCGTCACTGTGATCACCCTCCAACATTTCTGTAAAATATTCTCTTCATCTGGTCTCCATCTTAACCCTTGGAGCCTCTTATTTTAGATCCACATCCTTGCGTTTCTTGCTTTTCTTTATTTTCTTACCATATTTTCATACAATCGCTTCTACCAGCTCTGTAATAGAAGTTTAAAATAATTTTCCTAATTCTGTTTTTAAATGATTGCATTCACTTTTTTGTGCTGTAGTCTTTTTCTGAAATTATGAAAATTGCTATGGAGAGTTAATGTTTTTCAAAGGGTGAAAATATGTTCCAAGGTACCACATGGTTACGTACATTTGTAAAAGGTTTTTGATCCAGTTCCTCACAAGCGGGTTCTAATCATATTGTGTGCTTACGAAGTGTCTCCTCAGTTGTGCGACTGGATTCGTGATTTTCTATCAGAATGGTTACAATTCGTAATAACTGCTGGAAAGTCATTGAGTAAAACGGATGTGATATATGACGTTCTCCAAGGAAGTGTTATAGGCCCTCTGCTGTTCCTAATCAATATAAATGATTTAGGTGACAATCTGAGCATCCAAATTAGATTGTTTGCAGATTATTCTGTCATTTACTGCCTATTAAAATCAACAGAAGATCAAAAACAATTGCAAAATGATTAGACAAGGGATACGTGTGGTGTGAAAAGTAACAGTTGAATTTAAATAATGAAAAATGTGAAGCCATTCAAATGGGTACTAAATGGAATCCGTTAAATTTCGGTTACACTGGAAATCTGAAGTATGTGAATTTAACAAAATACTTGGGACTTGCAATTACCAACAACTTTAATTGAACCAGTCTCATAAGTAATGTTGTGGCGAAAGCAAATCAAAGACTGTGTTTTATTAGCAGAAAGCATATAAGATTCAACAAGACTACTAAAGAGACTGCTCAAAATTGGTACATCCTCTGCTAGAATATTGCTGAGCAGAACGGTATCCTTACAGATAGGATTGGTGGAGGACATCGAAAGAGTTCGAAGAAGGGAAGCTCGTTTGATAATATCGCGGAAAAAGGAAGAGAGGGTCACGGGTGTGATACGCGTCTTGGGGTGGCAATCATTAAAACAAAAATATTTTTGAAATGTCCTGGTAGATTAAAACTGGTTCGCAGGAGAGCTTCTGTGAAGTTAGGAAGGTAGGAGACGAGGTACTGGCGGAATTAATGCTGTGAGGACGGGACGTGAGTCGTGCTTGGGTAGCTCAGTCGGTAGAGCACTTGCCCGCGAAAGGCAAAGGTCCCGAGTCCGAGTCCGGCACACAGTTTTAATCTGCCAGGAAGTTTCATATCAGCGCAAACTCCGCTGTAGAGTGAAAATTTCATCCTAAAAATATTTTTAGTTGCTGCGAACTCTTTTCACGAAATTTCAATCTCCAAGGTTCTCCAGCGAATACTAAAATCATTTGTTGACATACACCTACATAGAGAGACACTGTCATTGTAATACAGTAAGAGAAATCAGAGTTCACACGGAAATATTTAAGTGTTCGTTTTCTCCGTGCGCTGTTAGTGGAACAGTAAAGAAACTGTGTGTATGTGGTTCAACGACCTTTGCCAGGCACTTAATTATCAACTGTGAAGTAGTCATGTAGGTGTATAATGAATTCTTCTTGCTGTTTCAGTTATATTCTGCTGACCAAAGTCAGACGACATCGCTTGAAAGAAAGATCAGAATGTAAGTGTAGGTTAATGTCGAGGACATGAGAAACTGATTATTAGTACTGGCTGGAATCGAGTATGGACAAGGGCTGGGAAGAAAATAGCCGTGGCCTTATTCAGACAGCGTTTCAGATATCCAGTTCCGTTATATCTTAATTGTCGGACGTGGACTTCAGTGCATTCCATACAGTCCCACTGCGCTAATGAATGCTCCACCCCTTGGCACACACAAGCGTGTATCATCGGCTTCAGTTTCTCCTATCACGAACTTCGGTAGATTTTTGCAATTTAGTTCTTGCAGTATGCAGCTGGAGTTAGCTGAAGTAAATACTGCTCATCACGTCTTTCATGTGACGTCCAGTATGGACGGAAAGCACCGGTTCATTTCCTATTACAAATAAAATGACTTTTAAAACGGAATTTTACACGCCATTTTGACAGAGTTATCCGAAATCCGTGTGGTGCGATATCCGTTTGATAAATATGTATTAACAGGGGCAGTAAAATACGCGGAAAATCAGTACTCTAGTAGCGATTTAGTGTACCACCCTAGCCCGTACTGAATGCTACCGCCATGCAGCTGTGCTGCTCAGTCGCTGCTGAAGTACTGGTTATTCATCGTATTGTAATGTTCCTGTTAAAATATACCGATAAAATAAAAATCGTAACACACAAATTTGGGATTTCTCTATCGAATGAGCACGTAAAATTCCGCTTTAACACCATTTCATTTGTAACGGGAAATAGACCAACGCTTTCTGTCGAGGCTGGGAATGGCACGAAAAACGTGGCGAGCAGTATTTGTTTGGGCTGACACCTGCTGTACATTACAAAAATAAAATTGCATGTACGTCGAATACCAAACATCTGCTGCTGTGTCATCCCCAGTCCCCAGGCGGATATGGAGACATACGGTCAGCACACAACTCTCCTGGCCATTGTCAGCTTTCATGACCGCAGCCGCTACTTCTCAATCATGCAGCTCCTCATTGCCTTCACAAGGGCTAAGTGAACCCCTCTTGCCAACAGCGCTCGGCACACCCACCCAAGTGCTAGCCAAACCGACAGCTCTTAACTAGGTGACTTGGTAAGACCACTGTGAAAAGGCGTTGACTATATATCCATGGAGGTATAGGGAAAAGCCTCTCAGATATGGGTATTTCATTTTCCCAGATATGGGGGTACTAAGGAAACTAAATACCTAGGGTTTCTTGCGAGATAAAGGCAGAGATGATGGTCTGGGGCGACATTTCTTTAAATAGCAGGACGTCTTTGGTTATCATCAGTAGCAACCTTACAGTACAGCGGTGTGTTGACAATATTCTACACCCTGATTTGTTGCTCCTCATGGTAAGCCAACCAGGGCTTTCATTTTAGCAAGATAATGCTCGCCCACACAGGACAAGAGTTCCTACTGCTTGTTTTTGTGCTTGCCTAACCGTATGTTTTTGACATATATACTATATAAATCGATTGTACTATATAAACAAAAGTCGTTTAACGTGTTTATTAAAAAGTCTAAAAGCACATGACCGATGTACTTCAAATTCTTACATTATGCTCTACGAAACATATAAATGAACATAGGCTACATATCAATTTATCATATACAGTATATAAACATATACGTAACATATAAATGGGAAACATTTTAGCAATAGTCTCGTAAAGCTTTAAGTTCTAGACCAATCTATTTCAAATTTTTACACGGTATTCTAGTAAGACATCAGAAAGACTGACAGACACAGACATACACACACACACACACACACACACACACACACACACACACACACACACACGTGTTTGTGTGTGTGTTTAAAAACTGTCACTTAATAAAGGCAAGCCTTCCTGTACAGACTGCATACCAGTTAGGTTTCTTTAAGAGTATGGTGACACAATAGCTCTATACTGAACAATCACACGCAACTGCCATGCCTAAAGATTGGCTAATTGCATAGGCCACATCAGTACTCAAGAAACCAAATAGGAGTATTCCGATAAATTACACATCGATATCACTGACAGCGATTTGCAGTAAGGTTTTGGAACATACACTGTTTCCGAACACTAAGAATTGCCTCGAAGAAAACGATAGGCCGACACACACTCACTACACCTTCAGAAAATACCGATCTTGTGATACACAACTAGCTCTTCACTCTTATGATGTGATGAACGAAACCAACAGGGGTCTCAAATTTATTACATGTTTCTAGATTTCCAGAAGGCTTTTCACACAGTTCGTCACAAGCGCCTTCAAATATGGTTACAGTCTCAGCTGTGCGACAGGGTTCGTGATTTCCTGTCAGAAATTCCAAAGTTCTTAGTAACTAATGGTGAGCCATTGAGTCAAACAGAAGTGATATCTGGTGTTCCCCAAGCTAGTGATTCTGGGACCTCTGCTTTTCACGATCTACATAAACGATTTAGGGGACACACTGAGCAGCCAGCTTATGTTGTTTGCAGATGATACTGTTAAATGACAAACGGCAAGGAAACAAGAGAGTGAAATTTTCTAAATTAGAAGAACCAGCGTTACTCAGTTACGTGGAAGTGTCATCTATTACCAGCCAGGAAGCATGAACATTTCAACACCTTTACTGTGTCAGGAAGACACTAACCTCGTCACTCTTGTGTGTGACTGCAAGTGAGCTCAGGAGAAAATGGTTAGAAAAGCACACTGAACTGCCTCCGTTACTCTCATAACGTTATGCAAGAGACAATAGGTAGGACACATCAATGTCTTCCAGTGGCCTAACTGAACAGTGAAGTAGCAGAACTACAGACCACTGACGACTTGAGCAAGCAGATGTAATATGGTCTTATGAATGACGTCGTAGAGAGGAGCCTCTCCTCGACGACGTAAGTACTCCACCCCAACTAGTTTACAGCACCCGATCAGTAGGATCGATGGTATTCATGCTGTTCACATTCGATTCTCTGATTATGGCTCTGAGCACTATGGGACTTAATTTCTGGGGTCATCAGTCCCCTAGAACTAAGAACTACTTAAACCTAACTAACCTAAGGACATCACACACGTCCATGCCCGAGGCAAGATTCGAACCTGCGACCGTAGCGGTCGCGTGGTTCCAGACTGTAGCGCCTAGAACCGCTCAGCCACTCCGGCCGGCCGCTGATTATGGTATGCTAACATCTTCTGTATGAGATTGTTCGTGTTTGTCTTGCACTTGATGCCTCATGAGAAGATCCATAAGCACAGATAACAGGTCCAGCATCCAGTACTGAAGTCAGTACGGCAGCCAGCACTGATGGGTAGTCCAGTGAGAAGCTGCCCTAAAACTCCGGCGTTGCACGAGTCTTACCCCCTACCATACCAGCGGGTCAGGTTCAGCATTCAGCACGACATCACATCATCCGATACAGCGATACCTGCGGAGGGACAACCCGGATAGTATTCTGGGACGGAATGAGTACTGCCCAAAATGGTGTGTAAATCAAACACACGTGTTGTGGTCGCTGCCGTCTCCAAGCAGGGCTACCAATGGGAATGCCTACCTCTCCAATGGGCGGCAAATCGCCGCACCAGTGTCCTCGACTTCTGCTCCAAACTGATTGTTGTCAGAACCATCTTGCCGCAACACAATTATCGTAAAGACACACATCGTAAGTACTGCAAAGTTTACATATGACACGGTTGGCATAGACAGCACATACTGCCCCCTCACGGTAGAACACGGGCTGTTATCCCTAGAATTAGATGACAAACAATCTAGGGGTATGATATTATGAGGTATTTCTGGATCACAACGTTCAACATCAGTTTCGGTAATATTCAACATTTACACACCTCAAAAAAAGTTTTGCATCACATCGATTTCAAGTGTTCCGGAACCTGTACAGAAAACTGGAATAGAGATCAACAAAAACATCATTTCCGCCCTTTTTATGGCTCATGAAAACCACAAATTCCATGTTGTACCACCATACAGTGAGACCTTCAAAGGTGGTGGTCCAGTCTGCTGTACACACCAGTACCTCTAACACCCAGTAGCACGTCCTCTGGCATGGATTTACTTTATTTATTTACACGTCAGTTTCCTTAGTACCAAATTGAAGAACAAATCTCCAACGTCATGGAATGTGTCAATACATGAAATTGCAACATAAAAGTAATAACACATAAAAGCAAATGTTTATGAACCCGAAAAAAGTTAATCCATAAGTTTAAGTAAACGAAGTTAACAATACAATAAGAATCACCTTAATTTTTCAAGGAACTCCTCCACAGAATAAAACGAGTGACCCATGAGGAAAGTCTTCAGTTTCGATTTGAAAGCGCGTGGATTACTGCTAAGATTTTTGATTTCGAGTGGTAGCTTATTGAAAATGGATGCAGCAGTATACTGCACACCTTTTTGCACAAGAGTTAAGGGAGTCCGATCCAAATGCAAGTTTGATTTCTGCCGAGAATTAAGCGAGTGAAAGCTGCTTATTCTTGGGAATAAGCTAATATTGTTAACAAGAAATGACAGTAAGGAATATATATATTGAGAGGCCAATGTCAAAATACCCAAACTCGTGAACAGGGGTCGACAAGATATTCGTGAACTTACACCACTTATTGCCCGACCCGCCGGTTTCTGAGCCAAAAATATGCTTTTAGAATGGGAAGAGTTACCCCAAAATATAATACCACACGATATAAGCGAATAAAAATAAGCAAAGTGGACTAGTTTTCGTGTCGAATGATCACTCACTTCTGATACCGTTCGAAGAGTAAAAATGGCAGTATTAAGTCTTTGAACAAGATCCTGAACGTGGGATTTCCACGGCAGCTAACTATCTATCTGAACACCTAGAAATCTGAACTGTTCAGTTTCACTAATCATATGCCCGTTCTGTGAAATTAAAACGTCGGGTCTTGTTGAATTGTGTGTTAGAAACTTTAAAAACTGAGTCTTACTGTGATTAAGCGTTAGTTTACTTTCTACAAGCCATGAACTTATGTCATGTACTGCACAATTTGAAACCGAGCCAATGTTGCACAAAACATCCTTTACTACCAAGCTATTGTAATTGCAAACAGAAATATTTTAGAGTTGCCCATAATACTAGAGGACATATCATTTATATAACTAAGGAACAGGAGCGGCCCCAACACTGATCCCTGGGGCACCCCACACTTGACAGTACCCCACTCAGATCCCACATCACAGCCATTATCAACATTGTGAATAATGACCTTTTGCTGCCTGTTGCTAAGTAAGAGGTGAACCAGTTGTGAGCTACTCCCCGTATTCGGTAATGATCCAACTTCTGGAGCAATTTTTTGTGATCAACACAATAAAATGCCTTAGTTAAATCAAAAAAGATGCCAAGCGTTCGAAGCCTTTTGTTTCGCTCATCCAGTACCTCACAGAGAAAAGAAAATACAGCATTTTCAGTTGTTAAACGACTTCTAAAGCCGAACTGTACATTTGATAGCAAATCGTGTTATATGAAATGATCAATTACACGTACATACGCAGCCTTTTCAATGGCTTAGAAATAGATCTAAAATTATCTACATTATCCCTTTCTCCCTTTTTATAAAGCGGCTTTACTACTGAGTACTTTAATCGCTCAGGAAACTGACCATTCCTAAAGGAAAAATTACAAATATGGCTAAATACAGGGCTAACATGTACAGCACAGTCCTTTAATATTCTGCTAGACACTCCATCATAACCATGATAATCCTTAGTATTCGGTGATTTAATTGCTGACTCAATCTCCCTCTTGTCTGTATCACAGAGGAGTGTTTCAGACATCACTCTCGGAAAGGCATTTGCCAAGGAAGTTATATGATTTCCTGTAGAAATTAAATTTTTATTTAATTCGCCAGCAGTGCTCAGAAAATGATTGTTAAATGCTGTACATATATCTGATTTATCAGTAACAGGAATATTTTTACTACGAACTGACTTTATATCGTCGACCTTGTGCTGCTGACCAGACACTTCCTTCACAACTGACCATATGGCTTTAATTTTATCCTGTGAATTAGCTATTGTATTTACATACCACATACTCTTTGCCTTCCTAAAACATTTTTAAGCACCTTACAATACTGTTTGTAATGGGCTACTGTAGCTTGATTGTGACTACCTCTAACATTTTGATATTATTCCCGCTTTGTTCTACAAGATATCCTTATCCCACTAGTCAGCCACCCAGGCTGCCTATTACTGCTAGTGCCCCGTTTAGAACGTTCTAATGGAAAGCAACTCTCAAAGAGCATGAGAAATGTGTTAAGGAAAGCATTGTATTTATCATATATGTTATCGGCACTATAAACATACTGCTACTCTTGTTCCTTGACAAGGTTTAAAAAACTCTTTATTGCTGTTGGATTAATTTTTCTACATAGTTTGTAATTAAATATGACATTGGTTTGAGTACAAAACCCTTTTAGTGTTAAAATTTGTGCATCATGCTCTGAAAGGCCATTCACATTTTTACTAACAGAATGCCCATCGAGTAATTGGCTGTGCTATTGTTCCCCTGCACCCTAGTTGGAAAAAACACAGTCTGCGTCAGATTATATGAATTTAGGAGATCTACCAATATCCTTTTTCTTGCACCATCATTTACAAAATTAATATTGAAGTCACCACATATAACTAATTCCTGGTACTTCCTACAAAGTGAATCAAGAACCCTCTCTTGCTTGAGCAGAAATGCTCTGAAGTCGGAGCTAGGGGACCTATAAACAACAACAATTAGAAGTTTAGTTTAACTGAATTCAACTGCACCTGCACAACATTCAAATATCTGTTCAGTGCAGTGTCGTGATACATCTATGGGCTCAAATGGAATACTGTTTTTTACGTACATAGCCACTCCCCCACCCCACAAGGAACTCCTTCAGTAGCAGCCAGCTAATCTGTATACTGCTAAAGCAAGCCTCTGAACTGTCAAATCATTTAAGTGGTGCTCTGATATACCAATAATTTCAGAGTCAACATCTATAAGCAGTTCACTAACTTTATCTCTAATACCTCTTATACACTCCTGGAAATTGAAATAAGAACACCGTGAATTCATTGTTCCAGGAAGGGGAAACTTTATTGACACGTTCCTGGGGTCAGATACATCACATGATCACACTGACAGAACCACAGGCACATAGACACAGGCAACAGAGCATGCACAATGTCGGCACTAGTACAGTGTATATCCACCTTTCGCAGCAATGCAGGCTGCTATTCTCCCATGGAGACGATCGTAGAGATGCTGGATGTAGTCCTGTGGAACGGCTTGCCATGCCATTTCCACCTGGCGCCTCAGTTGGACCAGCGTTCGTGCTGGACGTGCAGACCGCGTGAGACGACGCTTCATCCAGTCCCAAACATGCTCAATGGGAGACAAATCCGGAGATCTTGCTGGCCAGGGTAGTTGACTTACACCTTCTAGAGCACGTTGGGTGGCACGGGATACATGCGGACGTGCATTGTCCTGTTGGAACAGCAAGTTCCCTTGCCGGTCTAGGAATGGTAGAACGATGGGTTCGATGACGGTTTGGATGTACCGTGCACTATTCAGTGTCCCCTCGACGATCACCAGTGGCGTACGGCCAGTGTAAGAGATCGCTCCCCACACCATGATGCCGGGTGTTGGCCCTGTGTGCCTCGGTCGTATGCAGTCCTGATTGTGGCGCTCACCTGCACGGCGCCAAACACGCATACGACCATCATTGGCACCAAGGCAGAAGCGACTCTCATCGCTGAAGACGACACGTCTCCATTCGTCCCTCCATTCACGCCTGTCGCGACACCACTGGAGGCGGGCTGCACGATGTTGGGGCGTGAGCGGAAGACGGCCTAACGGTGTGCGGGACCGTAGCCCAGCTTCATGGAGACGGTTGCGAATGGTCCTCGCCGATACCCCAGGAGCAACAGTGTCCCTAATTTGCTGGGAAGTGGCGGTGCGGTCCCCTACAGCACTGCGTAGGATCCTACGGTCTTGGCGTGCATCCGTGCGTCGCTGCGGTCCGGTCCCATGTCGACGGGCACGTGCACCTTCCGCCGACCACTGGCGACAACATCGATGTACTGTGGAGACCTCACGCCCCACGTGTTGAGCAATTCGGCGGTACGTCCACCCGGCCTCCCGCATGCCCACTATACGCCCTCGCTCAAAGTCCGTCAACTGCACATACGGTTCACGTCCACGCTGTCGCGGCATGCTACCAGTGTTAAAGACTGCGATGGAGCTCCGTATGCCACGGCAAACTGGCTGACACTGACGGCAGCGGTGGACAAATGCTGCGCAGCTAGCGCCATTCGACGGCCAACACCGCGGTTCCTGGAGTGTCCGCTGTGCCGTGCGTGTGATCATTGCTTGTACAGCCCTCTCGCAGTGTCCGGAGCAAGTATGGTGGGTCTGACACACCGGTGTCAATGTGTTCTTTTTTCCATTTCCAGGAGTGTATTTTGATGAAATACGCTAATTCCTTCTCTACTTGGAAACATTACATCCTCGGAAGGTGAGCCCTTAGTTAGATGGACTTCCTTTAAGCAGGTATACCTAACAGCAGACTTAGATATGAAAAAGGTGCAGCTCTAAACACCAACTACTACAGGAATTTTTCCATGAAAACTCTATAAAACACCGCAAGCGAACGGCACGAAACACCGCTGTATTCGTCGTGGCATATTATCCACAGGTTCTTCAAGGCATTGTTGGTCCAGATTCTCCCACTCCTCACTTCTCACTCATGGTAAAATTTTACAGTTACAGAGGAAAACTGTAAGTCTACGTTAGCAAAGTTCTGTTACACCAGTAGAACTATTTATAGAACTAACAATAATGGTCAAGAAATTCTCCGCCTATTAAGAAGGCAACTACTTATGTTAATACTGCTATACCACGGCCAATACCAATACCAACAAAACTTCACAAAGTTATTAGCTAAAAGCAAAATATTCAGACGGCCACTGGAACACTAAACGAAGTTAAAACACTGAAATAAAATTTTACTGAAATATTTCACTAGATACAATACGAAATGTCAGTTGAAAATTAAAGCACGAAATTTATAAACGACTTCAACGCACAGGAAACTCTATAAAACACCGCAAGCGTACGTTTCCAAAAGTTTATTACATCGTTATTTCGCCAAAAACGGCACGAAACACCGCTGTATTAGTCGTGGCATACTATCCACAGGTTCATCAAGGCACTGTTGGTCCAGATTCTCCCACTCCTCAACGACAATTTGGCGTAGATCCCTCAGAGTGGTTGGTGGGTCACGTCGTCCATAAACAGCCCTTTACAATCTGTCCCAGGCATGTTCGGTGAGGTTCATGTCTGGAGAACATGCTGGCCACTCTAGTCGAGCGATGCCGTTATCCTGAAGGAAGTCATTCACAAGATGCGAATTGTCGTCCATGGAGACGAATGTCTCGGCAATATGCTGCTGACATGGTTACACTATCGGTCGGAGGATGGCATTCACGTATCGTACAGCCGTTACGGCGCCTTCCATGACCACCAGCGGCGTAATCGGCCCCACACAATGTCACCTCAAAACATTAGGGAACTCCACCTTTCTGCACTCGCTGGACAGAATGTCTAAGGCGTTCAGCCTGACCGGGTTGCCTCCAAATACGTCTCCAGCTATTGTCTGATTGAAGGCACATGTGACACTCATCGGTGAAGAGAACGTGATGCCAGGTTTGGTATCAATCCCGAGCGCTCCATTCGGCTTGTTGTTCGGCCCCTGTGTACCGCGCTGCATGGTGTCATGGTTGCAAAGTGGACCTCGCCATGGACGTCGGGAGTGAAGTTGCGCATCATGCAGCCTATTGCTCACATGTTGAGTCGTAGCATAACGCCCTGTGGTTGCACGAAAAGCATTGTTAAACATGGTGGCGTTGCTCTCAGGGTTCCTCCGAGCCATAGTCCTTAGGTAGAGACCATCCACTGCAGTAGTAGCCCATAGGCGGCGTGAGCGAGGCATGTCATCTACAGTTCCTGTCTCTCTGTATCTCCTCCATATCTGAACAACATCGCTTTGGTTCACTCCGAGACACCTGGACAGTTCCCTTGTTGAGTGCCCTACCTGGCAAAAAAAAAATCAATACGAACGCGATAGAACTGCGGTACTGACCGTCTAGGCATGGTTGAACTACAGACAACACGATCCGTGTACCTCCATCCTGGTGGAATGACTGAAACTGATCGGCTGTCGGACCCCCTCCATCTAATAGGTGCTGCTCATGAGTGGTTGTTCACATCTTTGGGCGCCTTTAGTGACATCTCTGTACAGTCAAAGGGACTGTGTCTGTGATACAATATCCACAGTCAACGTTTATCTTCAGTAGTTCTGGGAAACGGGCCGATGTAAAACTTTTTTTGGTGTGTGTATTTTGCACCGTATTATTAACTTGGCGTGAATACAACGACGCCGTGCTTTAAAATGAAGCCTGACAATTTTTTTATTTTTTTCTCAGTATCGGTTGCGGTATTTCATGACATGCAAATTACTCTGTTGACTTTTCTGCTTCGCTGATGCAAGTTGCAACCCTCTGCCGCTAGAGACCTCCGAATTGTACCTTGTAAAAGAGGTTTGTAACGTAATTATGACGGTGCTGGAGAAATAGAAAACTCCAATAGAAATTCCAACCACAGGAAAGTTGCCTCCAATTGAAATATGTAGAAGAATGAAACTGTGTACGTTGATCTTCGTATCGACCTCAGCAACGTGCTACGCTGGGTTGTTCGTGCTTGTAATGAAGGAAACGGTGGTGATGACCTCAACGTGCGTGGCAGAGCTGAGAGTGGACGGCCGTGTACGGCTGTCGACGAGACTCTTCGGAATCGGATTGATGAAGTCCTCAGAGAAAATCGTCGTATAACACAGACACAACTCTCAGGTAAGTGTGACTTATTACGGG
The DNA here is from genome assembly GCF_023864275.1 of Schistocerca cancellata. Classification (NCBI taxonomy): domain Eukaryota; kingdom Metazoa; phylum Arthropoda; class Insecta; order Orthoptera; family Acrididae; genus Schistocerca; species Schistocerca cancellata. The sequence goes on along the minus strand of NC_064627.1, from coordinate 815,031,962 downwards.
GGCGTGTACAAGTCACCAACACAAAACTGCGGTCCAGAAAACTGTGTACACGGTGGGTGCCTCGAATGCTTACACCTGTCATGAAACAGAGAAGACATGACATCCGTCAAACAATTTCTTTTGTTGAAAAGGTTTTCAGAAATTACTGCAACCAGTCGCCTTTTATGTAGATGTATTTTATTATTATTATTATTATTATTATTATATAAAAGGCGACTGGTTGCAGTAATTTCTGAAAACCTTTTCACACCACAGTCGCAGTGTTCCACATCCACAATGGATAAAAGTCTTAATTTCTTTTCTGGTTTGAGAGCGAGGATGGTAGGTTCTTTAAAAACATTTTGACAGGTGATGAAAGCTGGATTCACCATTTTGACCTCGAAAGCAAGAGAGCGTCTACGGAGTTCAGCCACGAAGGATCACCGACCTCAAAAATGATCAAGACTATATCATCAACAGGAAAAGTCACGCTTTCAGAGTTATGGGATTTTCAAGGTGTGGTACATTTGGAATGATTCCTAAAGGCACCAGTATAAACTGTACAAGGTACTGAGAGACCCTTAGAAAACCGGAAGCATGAATACGAAGAGTTCGTCCACACATGGAGCGCCCTCTCATTCAGCATGACAATGCCAGACCACACATGAGCGCTGCGACTCAATCCGACTCCTTGGGTTCGCTGTCATCGATTATTCTCCATACGTTCCCAACTTGATCCCATCCGATTTTCATCTGTTTCCAAGTCTTAATGAACATCCTCGAGGACTTCACTCTGTGATAGTGATGAAGCGGTGCAAGCAGAGGTCAGGTTGTGGTTCAAATGGCTCTGAGCACTATGGGACTCAACATCTTAGGTCATAAGTCCCCTAGAACTTAGAACTACTTAAACCTAACTAACCTAAGGACAGCACACACACCCATGCCCGAGGCAGGATTCGAACCTGCGACCGTAGCAGTCCCGCGGTTCCGGACTGCAGCGCCAGAACCGCTAGACCACCGCGGCCGGCTGGTCAGGTTGTGGTTCCGTTAATAATCAAACATTCTTTGGTAACGATATGAACACACTGGTCTCTCGTTGGGAGAAATGTGTTCGTCACCAGCGTGACTATGTTGAGAAATAACTATATAGACTTGAAGAAAAAAGATGTAGAAGGTTAATATAGTTTGTTTTGTTTAGAAAGCTTTTTGGGTTTTTGCGTAAAAAAATTTAGCAGCTTTCCGTTTCAGTACGCTCTGGTACAGACAAGGGTGGAAAAGGAATCGTTCTGACTTTGTGGGGTACCTAAAAATGTGACATATATATATATATATATATATATATATATATATATATATATATATATATTTGTATATGTATATATAACTTAATAATATCTGTTCCATTTTCGTTTACATGAGTGATCTTTCAGAATCAGTCAAAAACAAAATATCATATAGTATCATACAATTATTGAACTAATAATTATGGAGGCTCTAATTTGCGACGAATGGTTCATTAAAAGTCGTCACGACCCCTAACCTCGCTAGTGCTTCATCCCTAATAATCCCCAATATATGGACACGTTAAGGTCTAGGATTGCTTCCTTTTCTTCTCCGCACAGAAATAACCACTGAAGTAAGATAAATATGACGTTAGCTGTAGGATTATTTCTAATATTTTTCCCATGAAAGGTCTCTGTGGAAGCTAAATATTAAAATAATTCAACCTAGCAAACCTTCAAATTCTGTCAGTTACCCTTCAAGTTCATAGTATATTGCAGCCCTTGAAACATTATGGGGGCACTTGGTTTGTTCATTACAGGCCTTCTACTTGGAATCAAAATCCTCACCTGTTGTCGTTGTGGTATTCAGTCCACAGACTGATTTGATGCAGCTCTCCATGCTACTCTATCCTGTGCAAGCTTCTTTATCTCCCAGTACCTACTGCAACCTATATCCTTCTGAATCTGCTTAGTGTATTCAACTCTTGATCTCCCTCTACTATTTTCACCCTCCACGCTGCCTTCCAATACTAAATTGGTGATCCCTTTATGCCTCAGAACACGTCCTACCAACCGATCCCTTCTTCTAGTCAAGTTGTGCCACAAACTTCTCTTCTCACCAGTTCTATTCAATACCTCCTCATTAGTTATATGACCTACCCATCTAATCTTTAGCATTCTTCTGTAGCACCACATTTCGAAAGTATCTATACTCTTCTTGTCCAAACTATTTATCGTTCACGTTTCACTTCCATACGTAGCTACACTCCAAACAAATACTTTCAGATATGAGGTCCTGACACTTAAATCTATATGTGATGTAAACAAATATCTCTTCTTCAGAAACGCTTTCCTTGCCATTGCCAGTCTTCATATTATATCTACTCTACTTCGACCATCATGAGTTATTTCGCTGCCCAAATAGCAAACCCTCAGCATCGCCCGACTTAATTCGACTACATTCCATTATCCTCGTTTTGCTTTTGTTGATGTTCATCTTATATTCTCCTTTCAAGACACTGTCCATACCGTTCAATTGCTCTTGCAGGTCCTTTGCTGTCTCTGACAGATTTACAATGTCATCGGCGAACCTCAAAGTTTTTATTTCTTCTCCATGGATTTTAATTCCTACTACGAATTTTTCTTTTGTTTCCTTTACTGCTTGCTCAATATGCAGATTGAATAACATCGGGGATAGGCTACAACCCTGTCTCACTCCCTTCCCAACCACTGCTTCCCTTTCATGCCCATCGACTCCTATAACTGCCATCTGCTTTCTGTACAAACTGTAAATAGCCTTTCGCTCCCTGTATTTGACCACTGTCACCTTCAGAATTTGAAAGAGTGTATTCCAATCAACATTGTCAAAAGCTTTCTCTAAGTATACAAATGCCCAGAAACGTAAGTTTGCCTTTCCTTAATCTATCTTCGAAGATAAGCCGTAGGGTCAGTATTGCCTCACGTGTTCCAGTATTTCTACGGAATCCAAACTGATCTTCCCCGAGGTCAGCTTCTACCAGTTTTTCCATTCTCCTGTAAAGAATCCGTGTTAGTATTTTGCAGCCGTGACTTATTAAACTGATAGTTCCGTAATTTTCACATCTGTCAACACCTGCTTTCTTTGGGAAGTCTGTTCTTCTTGAAGTCTGGGGGTATTTCGCCTGTCTCATACATCCTGCTCACCAGATGGCAGAGTTCTGTCAGAGCTGGCTTTCCCAAGACTATCAGTAGTTCTAATGGAATGTTGTCTACTCCCGGGGCCTTGTTTCGGCTTAGGTCTTTCATCCTTACCTAAAAGATGCAAAATATATGACACTTAGCTACCGACACCCCTGTTCGATTATAGGAAGAGAGAAGTTATCGTCACGAACCTTTTTCCGCTTAACGAGGGTTGAAAATCTCAGAATATGGGAGGAACAACGAACTGTTTCAAGTCTTTGACAGAATATTTAGCTCTAGGACTCCAATGAGTAATTGGCTAAACAGATTCAAAAGCTTGGTGGAAGGGAGGATACATTCGTTTTCAGAAACCAAAATTAATGTGGTGCTTTGGTGCACTAGCCAGTTTCCAGGGTGATGTCTGCTATCCACGTGAGAATAACGCCTTACAATGGGAATCTGATGCGCATTCCGCCACATCTGAAGACAGTCTAAATCCTTTTTGTGGTAATAAAAAGTGGTTACTCGTATTTCTTTAGGCATACTGCTACATGTCAGTAATATGTTTCGATTACTTTCAAAAGAGCGCAGAAATGAATCCGTAATTTAATATTTTGGTTTCAATTTTGCTGCCTTCTGCAGTGTGATAAATAAGCTCATTAAAAAGGAAGACATCAAGGAGACAGTTTGGTGTCTTTTCGAGCTCAACATCCATGTCATTAGTGATAAGCACTGAATAATCATCCAAGCATTAATATGAAATGAGTCGGAGAAACCAAATGACACCTATATCGTAAGAACTACGAGTCCGTAAACAGATCCAGTAGCCAATTTTAATCAAGCACATCTACGTCTACATTCCACAAGCCAATGATGGTGTGTGCTTCTGGGATCAACATCATTTACTTGATTCCTTCTTCCATTGCCGAAAGGTGCGCAGAAAAAACGATGTCGGTAAAGCTCTGTGTCTGCTCTAACAACTCTGACGTCCTCGTAGTGGTCATTTTGCGAGACGTATCTAGGAGGAAGTAATGCGTTGTCTCACTCTTGGTTGTATATAACCTCTCGGAATTTTAATACTAAACCACACCGTGGTGCAGAACTCTATCATCTCAACTACCTCAGTGATTAATGATAATGCTTCGTGCATCAGTTACTTCTTTTGGGGGGTACTTTCGGACGCCACATGGACTGAGAAGACGTGTCGGAAATAACGCAGGCGTTTTGATTGTTCTCATATTCGTAAACGCCAGTCGCCTAACTTACACCCCTATTAATAAATATACACTCCTGGAAATTGAAATAAGAACACCGTGAATTCATTGTCCCAGGAAGGGGAAACTTTATTGACACGTTCCTGGGGTCAGATACATCACATGATCACACTGACAGAACCACAGGCACATAGACACAGGCAACAGAGCATGCACAATGTCGGCACTAGTACAGTGTATATCCACCTTTCGCAGCAATGCAGGCTGCTATTCTCCCATGGAGACGATCGTAGAGATGCTGGATGTAGTCCTGTGGAACGGCTTGCCATGCCATTTCCACCTGGCGCCTCAGTTGGACCAGCGTTCGTGCTGGACGTGCAGACCGCGTGAGACGACGCATCATCCAGTCCCAAACATGCTCAATGGGGGACAGATCCGGAGATCTTGCTGGCCAGGGTAGTTGACTTACACCTTCTAGAGCACGTTGGGTGGCACGGGATACATGCGGACGTGCATTGTCCTGTTGGAACAGCAAGTTCCCTTGCCGGTCTAGGAATGGTAGAACGATGGGTTCGATGACGGTTTGGATGTACCGTGCACTATTCAGTGTCCCCTCGACGATCACCAGTGGTGTACGGCCAGTGTAGGAGATGGCTCCCCACACCATGACGCCGGGTGTTGGCCCTGTGTGCCTCGGTCGTATGCAGTCCTGATTGTGGTGCTCACCTGCACGGCGCCAAACACGCATACGACCATCATTGGCACCAAGGCAGAAGCGACTCTCATCGCTGAAGACGACACGTCTCCATTCGTCCCTCCATTCACGCCTGTCGCGACACCACTGGAGGCGGGCTGCACGATGTTGGGGCGTGAGCGGAAGACGGCCTAACGGTGTGCGGGACCGTAGCCCAGCTTCATGGAGACGGTTGCGAATGGTCCTCGCCGATACCCCAGGAGCAACAGTGTCCCTAATTTGCTGGGAAGTGGCGGTGCGGTCCCCTACGGCACTGCGTAGGTTCCTACGGTCTTGGAGTGCATCCGTGCGTCGCTGCGGTCCGGTCCCAGGTCGACGGGCACGTGCACCTTCCGCCGACCACTGGCGACAACATCGATGTACTGTGGAGACCTCACGCCCCACGTGTTGAGCAATTCGGCGGTACGTCCACCCGGCCTCCCGCATGCCCACTATACGCCCTCGCTCAAAGTCCGTCAACTGCACATACGGTTCACGTCCACGCTGTCGCGGCATGCTACCAGTGTTAAAGACTGCGATGGAGCTCCGTATGCCACGGCAAACTGGCTGACACTGACGGCGGCGGTGCACAAATGCTGCAGAGCTAGCGCCATTCGACGGCCAACACCGCGGTTCCTGGTGTGTCCGCTGTGCCGTGCGTGTGATCATTGCTTGTACAGCCCTCTCGCAGTGTCCGGAGCAAGTATGGTGGGTCTGACACACCGGTGTCAATGTGTTCTTTTTTCCATTTCCAGGAGTGTAGATGTCGTTCTGAAACTCACACTTACGTGACTGGCAGAAGGTTCATCGGACCACCTTCACAGTAATTATCTATTTTTTCAATCTCGTATAGCGCGCGGAACAAACGAATACCTATACCTTTCCGTGCGAGCTATGATTTCCATTACTTTATTGTGATGATCGTTTCTCCCTGTGTAGGTCGGCGTCAACAAAATATTTTCGCATTCGGAAGAGAAAGTTGATGATTGACATCTTGTAAGAAGATTCCGCCGCAAAGTAATACGCTTTTGTTTTAATGATGTCCACCCCAAATCCTGTATCATGTCTGTAACATTAACTCCCCTATTTCGCGATAATATAAAACGTGTTACTCTTCTTTGACTTTCCCGTTGTACTTCGTTAATCCTATCTGGTAACGACCCGAGACCGTGCAGCAGTACTCCAAAAGACAATGGACAAGCATAGTGTAGACAGTCTCTTTAGTAGATCTGTGACATTTTCTAAGTGTTCTGCCACTAAAACGCAGTGTTTGGTTTGCCTTCCCCACAATATTTCCTATGTGTTCTTTCCACTTTCAGTTTTTCGTAATTGTAATTTCTAGGTGTATAGTTGAATTTATGGCCTTTAGATTTGACTGATTTATCGTGTAACCGATTCATTTTAGCACTTATGTGTATTTCACACATTTTATTATTTAGGGTCAAGTGCCAATTTTCGCATCATATAGATATATTTTTTAAATCGTTTTGCAATTTCTTTTGATCTTCTGATGACTTTACTAGTCGACAAAAGACAGCATCATCTGCATACAACCTAAGACGGTTGCTCAGACTGTCTCCTCAATATTTTATAAAATAATCTTTTGTATAAATAAGGACTTGGAGGGTGCCAGAAATCACATATGTTTTACTCGATGACTTTTCGCTTCAAGTCGCTCTTATGGTGCATTGTCAAACGCCTTCTGGAAATCTAGATATATGAAGTCAATTTGAAATTCCTTGTCGATAGCATTCAACTCTTCGTGTGAGTAAAGAGCTAGTTGCGTTTCACAAGAACGATGTTTTCTAAATCCGTGTTGACTGTGTGTCAATAGACCGTTCTCTTCGAGGTAATACATAATGTCCGAATACAGTATATGTTCCAAAATCATTCTGCATATCGACATTAATGATATGGGCCTGTAATTTAGTGGATTACCCCTACTGCCTTTCTTGAATATTGGTGGGACCACTAAAACTTTTCAGTCTCTGGGTACGATCTTTCGTCCAGTGAGCAGTTGTATATGATTGTTAAGTTTGGAGCTATGGCATCAGTATACTCTGAAAGGAATAAAATTCGTATACAGTCTGGACCGGAAGACTTGCAATTACTAAGTGATTTAAGTTGCATCAGTACTTCTAGGGAGTCTACTTCTAAGTTACTCATGTTGGCAGCTGTTCTTGATCCGTATTCTGGTGTATTTACTTCATCTTCCTTGGTGAAGGAATTTCGGAAGACTGTGTTTAGTAACTCTGGTTTAGTGGTACTGTCGTCCAGAGTATTTCCATTGCTATCGCGCAAAGAAGGCATTGATTATGACTACCCGCTAGCATACTTTACATACTACCAGAATCTCTTTGGATTTTCTGCCAGATTTTGAGACAAGGTTTCGTTGTATAAACTATTACAAGCATCTCGCAAGGAAGTTGGCGCTAAATTTCGTGCTTCTGTAAATGTCGCCAGTGTTGGAGATTTTGCGTTCGTTTAAATTTCGCACGTTTTTATCGTTGTTTCTGTAACAGTGCTCTGACCCGTTTTGTGCAGCAAGGGGATCAGCTGAGTCGTTTGTTAATTTATTTGGTATAAATCTTTTAGTTGCTGCCGATACTATTTCTCTGAATTCTGGCATACATTTACATTGTTAATTTGGAAGGAGTGGAGATTGCCTCTCGGGAAGCCATCAAGTGAATTTTTATCTGATTTTTTCGAATTGGTATATTGTTCGTTTATTTTTGGAGGATTTGGGGGTTACAATATTCAGTCTCGCTACGACAACCCTGTTTTCACTAATCCCTGTATCCGTTTGGATGCTCGTTATTAGCTCAGGATTATTTGTTGCTAAGAGGTCAACTGTGTTTTCACAACCGTTTACTGTTCGCGTAGCCTCATGAACTAACTGCTCGAAATAATTTTCAGAGAATGTGTTTACTACCATTTCGGACTATGTTTTATGCGTACCACCGGGTTTAACCACGTATTTTCGCTAACATACCGAGGGTTAATCAAAGGCACCAGCAACCACACTATGTGATCAAAAGTATCCGGACACCTGGTTGAAAACGACTTACAAGTTCGTGGCGTCCTCCATCGGTAATGCTGGAATTCAGTACCGTGAGCTTCCAGTCTCGCAGGCAACAGGTATGGAAGGTTCCTTGGAGAAAAGCAGCCCATTCTTCACGGAGTGCTGCAATGAGGAGAGGTATCGATGTCGGTCGGTGAGGCCTGACACGAAGTCGGCGTTCCAAAACTACCCAAAGGTGTTCTATAGGATTCAGGTCAGGACTCTGTGCAGGCCAGTTCATGAAAGGGATGTTAACGTGATGTAACCACTCCGCCTTACGCCGTGCATTATGAACAGGTGATCGATCGTGTTGAAAGAAACAATCGCCATCGCCGAATTGCTCCTCAGCAGTGGAAAGCAACAAGGCTCTTAAAACATCCATGTAGGCCTGTGCTGTGATAGTGCCACGCAAAAAAACAAGGGGTGCAAGCCCCCTCCATGAAAAACACGACCACATTATAACACCACCGCCTCCGACTTTTACTGTTGGCACTACACACGCTGGCAGATGACGTTCACCGAGCACTCGCCATATACAAACCCTGTCATCTGACCGCCACATTGTGTACCGTGATTCGTCGCTCCACACAAGCGTTTTTCCACTGTTCAATCGTCCAATGTTTACGCTCCTTACACCACGCAAGGCGTCAAATGGCTCTGAGCACTATGGGACTCAACATCTTAGGTCATAAGTCCCCTAGAACTTAGAACTACTTAAACCTAACTAACCTAAGGACATCACACATATCCATGCCCGAGGCAGGATTCGAACCTGCGACCGTAGCAGTCCCGCGGTTCCGGACTGCAGCGCCAGAACCGCACGGCCACCGCGGCCGGCAAGCAAGCAAGGCGTCGTTTGGCATTACCGGCGCGATGTGTGGCTTATGAGTAGCCGCTCCAAGTTTTCTCGCTGATATACGACTTTTGTTAGGTCCACATACGTAAGAAGAGAGAAAGATGGAAACGCGTAGTTGACACATACGCTCTTCCGTTTGAAAACCGCCGAGGAAGTCGTCAGGTTCAACGTTGACATTTTCGGACGGATCTCCATCAACATTACGTCGTACATTGTTCCGCAAGTCACGATGAAGAAGTGTCACATTTTATACAGGACGCCGGCGCATAGTCTGATCCAGCCATAATACGGTGAAAAAATCTTGGGCATCTGTCTTCGGCACAACTGTATCACTGAGATCGCGAACGCGCATTCGCACTTTGGCGTTTGATCCACTGGGGTAAGGGGTTTTCGTCACCGAGAATCGGCGGCAGCGGGAGAAAACCTAATGGCACAAAATTCCTAATAAGCATATTTTACGAACGCAGGATGAAAATTTATGAGCCTACTGGTAGTAAGTCAGTGTTTGTAGGTAAACTGAATTTTTAGACATACTCTTTCAGATCCTATAGTTTTCCATTGCGTAGTTTAGAAGTTCAGTTCTGAGAAGTTTGAAAAGTCAACAAAAGTCCTGTCAATGAATGAGTTAAAATTATCAAGAGAATCTGTGATATATATAAAGGGTGAAGAAAAATTCACGCACTCAGTCTTCGCAGTGCGATTCCTCACATTTACTGACAATACAAAAATGTCTCTCACAAAATCTCGTCCTGCGCAGTAAATGGACGTTAAAGAGTGGCAATCACATGTACGGTAACTACCTCTGTCAGGAGGTAGAATAGCACTGTGCAGTTGGTACAATGGTAGTGTTTGCTTTGGCATGCGGGCGGAAAAAGGTTCGATTCTGGGTCGAGACATATTTGTTTTTATTTGCTAAAAGTAGACTCCGTGGTACGGTATCCAGCGTCCTAATCGTCATACAGCGATTACAGCGCGTCTTCTACAAAACATCTGCAGTTACGTACTATGAACACAGACATGAAAGTACAATTGTTTTCATTGGTCAGCATTTAAAGAAGCCTTTTGCACGTCGTGGATGCGAATTGTTTCGCGCCACTGCAACTACTAAATTCCAAACCTGTTTCCTGTGTGCCCTCTCCCAATCGTCCCATCGAAATTATTTGCGAAGCACTGTTGAAGTAAGGCCCTAACGGATTGTAAGGGACCTGAACGTGGCAAAAATAATAGTTGCTGTTAATTGATGTTTTCATTGGGGGAAGGTACACACAAATCAAGTTTGTAATCCAATAGTCGTAGTAGTGCGAAACAATTCGGGTCCACGGGATGCGAAAGGTTTTTTTAAAAGGTGACCAGTGAAAAAGTTCATATTTCCATTCCTGTGTTCGTAATACGAGACCCACTATAATCGCTGTATGACGATTGAGACGCCTGATACCGTACCACACAGACTACTTTTAGCAAATAAAAATAAATAACCCACTACCGCGAATCGAACCCTCGACTCCTCCATGCTAACCCAAAACGCTATCCAGTGCACCAACTGCACAGCGCAATCTTTGGCACTTCACGGAGGTACTGTAAGTACATGTGATTACAGTGTTGCCAGATTACCTATCTGTAACGTCTATTTACTGCCTGAAATATGCGCAGGATGAAATTTTGTGAGAGACATTTTTGTATTGCCAGTATATGAGGAATCGCGCTGCGAAGTCCGCATGTGTGAATTTTTCTTCAGCCTGTATATATACCGTGACCCTCGTAAAGCCGTCAGGCGCAATTTCTCCGATGTTTCAGCACGTATCTGCAGTTTCTTTTTTCGCAACGTGTAGCTGGAGTCAAGCCAAGCAAATGCTGCCATCACGTCTCTCATGCGACTCCCGATGTCGACGGAATGAGTCAGTACCTTTCCTCTTTGGAAACGAAATTATAGTCAAAGCTAATTTTTACGTGCTCATTCGACAGAGCCCGTCCCAAATTATTCTAGTATCATGTTGAAAGGTCTCTGCTGGATTCCTTTCATGTTAATTTCTTAAATCTGTTGTCATTTACGGCATAAATTCCTCTTCTAAATTTACTGTAGCGTTTCTGACTATATGGGAGGAAACTGAGTAGTGGAAGGTGTTACTTTTACACATAAACAAGAACGATCTGTCACACTACTACACTTTAAAACACAGTTTATATGTAATTCATGTCACACATTCTCATACGGAACCTACATCCGATTTCTTTTATATACTGTATATGATAAGATACTGTCATCCCCCTTCCCTTCTGTGTGAGAGGATGAATGAGCAAATGTATTTCTAGTTGCATGTTTGAGGGTAGCAGACAAGCCTGTCTGCTAGAGAACAGTAGGACCAACGTCGGAACAGGTAGCTACGCTTTCTAAAAGCAGAGAGGTTTCTATTCTCAGTATGGTCCTGTCCGTCCCTTGTCATGTTGGTATAGGAAGCTGCCTCTCTGGCCACTTCCGTTTGTATTTGTGAGCCACCCTCAGGAAGGGGCCAGGTGAGTCTGTCCGCGGCGAGCGTCTAAAGTGGTAAGATCTCCGGCTATGCGCGTGTCTGCTAAGTCCGTACGACAATGGATTTCTTAAGTCCAGCCTAACTGAAAATTTAATCACCTTTATTTCAGGTCTAGCTCTAAAATATCTAATGTTATCTTAAATTGCAACGCAGTGTAATTCGCGTGTGAAGTTCAGAATATCTTCCGGTAGTTGCTTTGTCTCTACTTTGTGAGTAAAGTGGAACCACGTGTTGATCAGTAACTCTAACTAAGATCATGAATCTTAAATGCGAATGCTCGTGTGATTATAACGTCTCGTCTTGACAATATTTTTCAATGTAGCAACTTTTCTTTATGTTCAACCCACATGGGGTGTACTTTGTGAGACCAGTACCACGTGCTTATACAATTGTTTGACCCATCAGGTTAATAGCAAGACGATAGTAACCAGTTCGAGGTTTTTCTTTAGTAAATTGCGTTTCGATGTAATTTATTTTAATTATCAAAATTATTGTGGAGTTGTACTCTTTGTGTAAACTAAGTTGACCACGTGAAGCATGTGGTGTACGCATCAAAGTAGCCCTCAGCTATTCTTTTCGGGAAGATTTCACAGACATTTAGTATGAATTTAGTATACCAGTGTGTGGTAATTTCATGACGGACAGGATTGCGCTACGAACGTAACTTCTTTGGGTGAAAATTGAATCGGTTGGTTGTGGTTAATTTCCTCTTGCATATGTTACAACGTTCTTCGTGTGTTATTTTATGAATGCAGTGTTGTATGCAGTCTCCCAATCTTGGCTCCATATTTGATGTGTTCCGTAAGATTACAGTCTCACATTTTGACAGTCCTAAATAAGGCACCAGTTTAGTTATGAATCAAGTTTAAGATGCTGAAATTTCAATGATCAATGTTAAAATAAATTTCCAAATATAAACTGATTTATTTCTTTTTATTTAAATTCTCTTTATATATATATATACAGGGTTATTACAAATGATTGAAGCGATTTCACAGCTCTACAATAACTTTATTATTTGAGATATTTTCACAATGCTTTGCACACACATACAAAAACTCAAAAAGTTTTTTTAGGCATTCACGAATGTTCGATATGTGCCCCTTTAGTGATTCGGCAGACATCAAGCCGATAATCAAGTTCCTCTCACACTCGACGCAGAATGTCCCCATCAATGAGTTCGAAAGCATCGTTGATGCGAGCTCGCAGTTCTGGCACGTTTCTTGGTAGAGGAGGTTTAAACACTGAATCTTTCACATAACCCCACAGAAAGAAATCGCATGGGGTTAAGTAGGGAGAGCGTGGAGGCCATGACATGAATTGCTGATCATGATCTCCACCACGACCAATCTATCGGTTTTCCAATCTCCTGTTTAAGAAATGCCGAACTTCATGATGGAAGTGCGGTGGAGCACCATCCTGTTGAAAGATGAAGTCGGCGCTGTCGGTCTCCAGTTGTGGCATGAGCCAATTTTCCGCGGGCTACGCGTGAAACTTGCTCGCACGCGTTCAACCGTTTCTTCGCTCAGTGCAGGCCGACCCGTTGATTTCCCCTTACAGAGGCGTCCAGAAGCTTTAAACTGCGCATACCGTCGCCGAATGGAGTTAGCGGTTGGTGGATCTTTGTTGAACTTCGTCCTGGAGTGTCGTTGCACTGTTATGACTGACTGATGTGAGTGCATTTCAAGCACGACATACGCTTTCTCGGGTCCTGTCGCCATTTTGTCTCACTGCGCTCTCGAGCGCTCTGACGGCAGAAACCTGAAGTGCGACTTCAGCCGAACAAAACTTTATGAGTTTTTCTACGTATATGTAGTGTGTCGCGAGCATATGTCAATGAATGGAGCTACAGTGAATTTATGAAATCGCTTCAATCATTTGTAATAGCCCTGTATATATATATATATCACCGGTTGTCGTATGAGTATTAAAAGATTATAATTAATGTTAGTCTCGTTGGGAATTTGGTAAGCTAGACTGGATACCTGGTGAAACAGTTGCGCAGTTATGGAAGGTTAACTTCCCCAGACAGCTCACAGCTTTTAACCCGCTTTTATTGTCTATCAGCACCGCTTTCATAGCAAATTAAGCAACAACATTACAATGTTTTCTTCATCGATATGTATTAGCAGGGACAAAACATGGAGACGACAAAAGTCATGGGACGCCTCCTAACGCCGTGTCGGACCCCCTTTTGCCCGGCGTGGTGCAGCAGTTCGCCGTGGCGTGGGCTCTACCAGTCCTTGGAAGCTCCCCGCAAAAATATTGAGTTATGCTGCCTCGATAGCACGAACTGATCTCTCTGTTGTGTCGCATAACTGTTCGATGGGATTCGTGTGGGGCGATGTGTGTGGCCAAATCATTCGCTAGAACTGTCCAGAATGTTCTTCAAACGAATCTTGAACAATTGTGGACTGATGTGATGGCGTATTGTCATCCATGAAAAACCCATCGTTCTCTGGCGGATTTGATCCGTGAATAGCTACATACGGTCTCCAAGTAGCCGAACATAACTATTTGCAGTCAATCAATGATCGGTTCAGTTGCACCAATGGACCCAGTCCATTCCTTGAGAACGCAGTCCACACCATTGCGGAGCAACCACCAGCTTGTACGGTGCCTTGTTGACAATTTGAGTGCACTGCTTAATAGGATATGCGCCACACTCGAACCCTACCAGCGGCTCTTAGCAAATGAAATCGGGACTGATCCGACCAGCCAACGGTTTTCCAGTCGTCTAGGATTCAGTCGATATGGTCACGAGCCCAGGAGAGGCGCTGCATGCGGTATCTACATCTACATCTACATATATACTCTGCTAGCCACCAAGCGATGTGTGGCGGAATGCACAATTCGCGCCAAAGTCATATCCCCCCCCCCCCCCCCTCTGTTCCACACGCGGATCGCACGAACGAAAAACGACTGTCTGAACACCTCAGTACGAGCTCTTATTTCCTTTATCTTTGAATCGTGATCATTGCGCGATTTGAAAGTTGGTGGTAATAATATATGCTCTGTATCCTCGGCGAAGATCGGATTTCGGGATTTAGCGAGCAGCCCCTTCAGTTTAGCGCGTCGTCTATCTGCAAGTGTGTCCCACTTCGAACTTTCTATGAGATTTGGCTAAATTTACCAGTCACGAATCTTGCCGCTCTTCTTTGGACCTTCTCAATCTGTTGAATCAGAGCCAACCCAATCTAGAGTTCGCCTTGCCCGTTACTTGTGTAATCTGATCATTCCATTTGAGATCATTTCGAATAGTCACACCCAGATACTAGACGGATGTTACAGCTTCTAAAGAGTGGGGATTTATTTTGTACTCATACATTAAAGTGGATTTTCGCCTTGCTACACGCAGAAGGTAACACTTACTGAGAGATAACTGCCAGTCATTACACCACACATTTATTTTCTGCAAATCCTCATTGATTTGTTGACAACTTTGTAATGTTGTCGTGTGATACTACTTTCCCGTACACTACAGCATCATCGGCAAACAGTCTAGTGCCGCTGTCAATACCATCAACCAGATGGTTTATGTAAATCGTAAAAAGCAAAGGGTCTATTACGCTGTCCTGGGGCACGCTTGATGTTACGCTTGTTTCTGTTGAAGTCACCCCATTCAGGACGACATACTGCTCTCTGTCAGTTAGAAAACGTTCTATCCAACCGCATATGTCGTCGGATAGAACGTAAGCGCGCACTTTTTGGAGCAAGCGACAGTGCGGAACTGAGCCGAACGCTTTTCGAAAGTCGAGAAATACGGCATAAACCTGGGAGCCGGTATCTAGAGCCTGTTGTATACCATGCACAAAGAGGGCCATCTGTGTCTCGCATGACCACTGTTTCCTTAAACCGTGCTAGTTTCCGCAGATGAGCTTCTCAGAGTCTAGAAAGGTCACTATGTCTGAACACAAAATATGTTTCTCGATTTTACAACAAATCGAAGTCAGTGAAATTAGCCGGTAATTATATGCATCCGATTTTCTATCCTTTTTATAGATTGCTACAACCTGGGCCTTGTTGCAGTCCCGTTTAACTTCCCGCTGTTCCAACGATCTCTGATAGATGATGGATAAGAATGGCGCTATATTTGTAACATAGTCAACATATGATCTTAGAGGGAGACGGTCTGGGCCAGATGCCTTCTTGGCGTCTAAGCATCTTAACTGTTTTACAATCCCAGATACACTAAACACTGTCAGCCATCCTCGCGTTTGTTCGATAATTGAAAGGGGGAATGGTGCTGCAGTCGTCTACCGTAAACGAGTTTTTGAAAGCTAGTTTTAGAATTTCGGCCTTCTGTTTATCATCAACCGTTACATTACCCGTACTGTCAGCAAGAGAAAGTAGTGAATTATTTGTAGCGTTCATAGATTTTAGGTAGGACCAACATTTTTTGGGGTTATTTTTAGAATCTACAGATAAAATATTGCTTTCAAATTCGCTAAAAGAATCTCTCATTGACGTTTTGACAGCTGCTTTCATTTCGCATAATTTCTGATATCGTGATGTTAGCAAAGACATTCGCGTCGGTCGTCTGCTGCAGCAGCCTATTAACGCCAGATTTCGTCGCACTGTCCTAGCGTATATGTTCGTCGTATCTCCCACAGCGTTTTTATGTGGTTATTGCGCGCGGCGTTGCTTATCTGTTAGCTCTGACAACTCTACGAATACGCCGCTCCTCTTGGTGTTTAAGTGTCGGCTGTCGGGCTCTGCGTTGTCCGAGGTGAGGATAATGCCTGAATCCGGTATTCTCGGCACACTCCTGAAACTGTGGATAGCGGAATATTGAATTCCTTCACTATTTCCGAAATGGAATGTCCTATGCCTCTAGCTCCAACGACCATTCCCCCGTGAAAGTTTGGTAATTCGCGTCGAGTGGCCATAATCACATCGGATATCTGTTTTTTATGAGTATAAATGACAGCTCCGCCCAATCCGCTGCCCCTTTTATGCCTCGTGTGCGCAGTACTACACCATCTGTGTACGTTATGTTTTTTTTTTTTCACTTTTCATTCCCTCCTCTGATGGAGGAGGGCGGGCTGTTTGAGGGCATGCTGGCGTCCCTTTTCAGCCGTTGGGTTTTTACATGGTTATTTTTATTTGGTACAATTTATTTATCCTGCAAGTGCGTTTTTATAATTTGTTGACAATTTTGTTACTGCAGGTTTTTAGCAGAATGAAGATATTATAAACAAGTATATTAACATAATAAAATTTAAATTTACAGTAAAAGAAAAGATAATGAAAGTAACATAAACAATTTTGCTAACATCATACAATTTAAGTTTACGAGAAATGAAGGTAAGTGAAGATGAATGAGGATGAAATAATCAGGTATAGTATACAAAATAAATGGGGTACAAAAGACATATAGAATGTAAATTTATGTTAACATTATGGGAATTTATTGGATGATTGAGTTAGATACATGTCTTGTGCTTATGTGTGTGGTTGATAATGTGGTGTGTGAAGTTGATACGTGTATATATATATTGTTAGTCTGTGTCTATTACAGATTCCGAGCGTAACTGACTTTACAAGTATATATATATATATATATATATATATATATATATATATATATATTCTCTCATATTTTAATTTTAAGAATACATAACAAATAGGTGTATGTAATACATCATTTATCCTGTTTCTTCTTTTCCTTTCCCTGAGAGGGGGTGAGCGCTGTTTGGTGTTGTTTGGATTGTTTGTGTTTCCTGTGGTGTACTGTTTTGTGTGTGTGTGTGTGTGTGTGTGTGTGTGTGTGTATGGGTGTGTGCGGGTGTGAGTGTGTTTGTGGTTAATCTGTTGTTCTTTCGTCAAGGTGAGTTGGTGTTGTTGTGTCTGCGGTTAAGGGTAGTAGGATTGGGATGAGGTCAGGGAATGTTTTGGCTGTGTTTTGGGCTATTGTGCGTGATGGGGGAATGTATTTGTATTTCGGTTTTCTGTTTTCTCTTGCGTTTATGGTGAGAATGTCCTCCATGTCCGGTCTGTTGTGGATAATGTGATTTCCATATCTCGCCCTCAGTTTGGTCATTCTGGTTTGGAGTGGTTCTATACCAGAGCTCGTATATACTTCGTTGCTGGGGGTTGTAGGGGGTAACTTGGTGATGCTGCGTATTAACCTCCTTTCCGCTTTGTACAGTTTTTCCGCTACGTGGGTATGTGCATGCGGCTATCCCACGACGTTTGTCATCTAAGTGCAAAACACGAAGAATAAGCAGTACTCTAATAGCGACTCAGAAGTGCTGCTGCATGGTGGTAGCAAAAAGCCTTGGCGATGGCGACGCTGTCGCTGGTGGATTCTGCTTATTCTTCGTGTTTTAATGTCGCTGTTAAGACATATCGATAAAAAGAATATCGTATTAGACACGTTTGAAAGCGCTGTGTCGAATGGGCACACATAATTCAGCTTCCAAAATAATTTTCCTTCTAGCGGCAAACACACCTATGTTTTCCGTAGACACTGGACGTCGCAAGAATGACGCAGTGAGCAGTTTTTCCTTTTTGGCTGTCTGCACCAGCACCTAGCAAAACGAAGTCGCAAATGTTGAATATTGGTCGATCTCTAGTTCCTGAACAAAGCGAAGTTGAAGTTTCTTCACATGCACGGAGAACTATAGTAGGCTACATCCGACAGTAAGTCCTAGGATTTAATTTGTCTCTTTATCACTCTTTTCGCCTCCGGCAATGATAAGTTAGTGTGGAAAATGTCGTTGTGCCGTCCTCCGAAGTCTGCGTTAAACTGTACGCCCCGCCTGAACCTGGCGGTTTCATCAGTTAATAGGCCTGACAAGCGTAGTGGCGCATGCCTAGTAATAGTAAAGCTTGAACCGACCTTCGGCGTGAGAACAACTTTACGGCAATATAATTAAAGTTTAATATAATCAAACAGTTTCTTACTATAGATGATTTGTGGTTATCCTCAAATTAATTTCAAGCTGTTGATTTACATTACTGCAGGGTAAAATATAAAAAAAAAGATTACGTGAAAGATATGATATATACTAAAAAAAATGGTCCTTACACACATTATTCATGATTCTGCCTACCCTAAAAGGCATTTTAAAGCCAGTCGTTATGTAGTGTTTCATTAACTACTGGCCTTGAATTAGAGCTCATACAATATGATGTCTGTATAAGCTACATTCCATCGAAGATCTCTTTTCCTTACTTTCTTTTTCTAAATTGTCATGGTGATATGTTAACAAACTAAGAACTGCATTTCGTTAACCAAAACTGCTTAATCAGTTAAATGTTGGCAATCATGGAAAGGCTGATACTGCGAGTGCACGAAAAAATTCAGTTCCGCCGTACATGTTTCTGATTGGGGAGCTGTTTTGAGCCTGTGAGTGTTTAAATGCAGTACTGAATAAGTGTGTAACAGAACGTTACACTTACCAGTATGCGGCTCGCATCGCATCGTATAATCGAGTCGGGTGCGGCACCTAGCGGCAGCAGCGGGAACTGTTTCCGAGCTCCCGTTGTTGCTGGTGACCTCTCGCGGACCTTTTAGGAACTATGTGATAGCTCTGGTAGTAAACTTACGACCAGCGTTACCGGTACGCCGTCTGTCATGCTATATCGGTTCACAGAAAATGGAATATGAGCCTAAATTTAGGTAACACACGTTCAGAGATAAACGCAACAGCCTACGGGCCGAAATTATTGTTAACAGACGATATACATGATATTTTCCCCATTCTCCACTGCTGTTAAACGCCATAAAATGATACTGTGTCAACTGTACACGGTTTTATAAGCAATATCACAGCAGAAGTTAAGGTAACATTATAACTCTATGCTTTTCTGAATGTCATTAGTTTCTGTACCGTGCTGTAATGCAATAATCCATATGACTGGTGTTTCTATACCATGCTATACTTGCAATAATCCACAGGATTGGTTTTGCTTCTGTGGAGCTCATGCAGTTATTCCTCGTGCGAATTCCAGTAAGATAATTCATTTAACAGAACAGTATCAACGAAGGTAAGAAACTCACTTACCTGTCAAGCCGAGACGAGCTGTCCTACTGGGTGACGGTTTCTCTAAGAATTCAGAACTTATTATTCGGTGGACTAAACCAGAACCAATAAACTAACAAAGGTGATGAGTCAGTATAATTTTTCAATAGTCAGTATGTGAATGATTCCGAGTTTTTTATTCGTCACAATTTATAGTAAAGAGATGAATGAAACGGGTTTACTTACATAAAAAATCATGAAGTATAAAAGATGTGAACTGAAAATCTTTAGCCGGCCGGAGTGGCCGTGCGGTTCTAGGCGCTACAGTCTGGAACCGCGTGACTGCTGCGGTCGCAGGTTCGAATCCTGCCTCGGGCATGGATGTGTGTGATGTCCTTAGGTTAGTTAGGTTTAAGCAGTTCTAAGTTCTAGGGGACTGATGACCACAGCAGGTAAGTCCCATAGTGCTCAGAGCCATTGTTATTGAAAATCTTTGGCATGCTTCTATACGCAGCGAAGTACAGGCCTCTCACCAAAATTGGCAACATATCGAAAATTAACTTACTTGAAAAATAAAATTAGTGTTTTTGGTCAGTTTAATTGATGTTACGAAAAGGAAAACATGGAAAACATGTGAATATATATATATCAAAGTATGTAGAGGTCGGTATTGATTGCAATAATCTATTGAAAGTGGTTGTAGTACCTACTCAAACAATGAACAAATATGAATATTTGTGAAAATACTGACAACCACTCCTCAAAGGTAGAACGCTTAAAATTCTCT
This sequence comes from Schistocerca cancellata, assembly GCF_023864275.1. NCBI lineage: Eukaryota > Metazoa > Arthropoda > Insecta > Orthoptera > Acrididae > Schistocerca > Schistocerca cancellata. The sequence goes on along the minus strand of NC_064627.1, from coordinate 815,011,673 downwards.
GCTTTAAGAAACATAAAAGCATAATAGCGTTACTCACAAACAGTTAATCACTCACCACTGGAGTCAACCATGTCATACAAATATCTGGAAATAATAGTTCGTGCGAATATGACAGGCCTTGATTTACTGATGTAATACTGGGAACCTTGATACGCCTATGCAAGGGGAAAATGAGCTGTACGGCCTAAAATCATACTGCACAAGTTCGTAGAGTCAATTTCAGTTAGAATTAACAGGTGATATCGAGCATGGTCACAGTTTGTTTTAACGGTAAAATGTGTAAGTAACATGTTCAATAATTCGAAGCGAGACGATTAACGTCTCGCGAAAACAGCTTGGAAAAAAACAAGAGCGAATAGTCAGGCGAGGTGTAATATGAAGATAATCGTGATCCCTTCGCACTTGCTTCGTACAGGCAGTGGAGACAAATTAAGATAAAATTTTAAAAATAATACTTCTTCCGCCAGATGGTTAGTGACTGGAATGAAAGGGAAACCACACTGAGATGACAAAAGTCAGGAGATAGCGATAGGCAGATACGCAGATGGCGGTAGTGTCGCTTACACAAGCAATAAAGGGGCAGTGCATTGAAGGAGCTGTCCTTTGTACTCAGGTGACTCATTTGAAAAGGTTTCCGACGTGACTATGCCGCACGACGGGAATTAACAGAATTTGAACGCGGAATGGTAGTTGGAGCTAGATGCATGGGGCATTTCATTTCGGAAATACCTAGGGAATTCAAAATTCTGGGATCCACAGGGTCAAGAATGTGGCGTGGATACCAAATTTCAATTATTACCTCTCACCACGGACAATTATAACTACCGAGAGCAGGGGTGATTGCGTATTGTCAGCCCTAACAGAAAAGTAACATTGCGTGAAATAACCGCAGAAATCAATGTGGGACATACGAGGAGCATTCAAGTTCTAAGGCCTCCGATTTTTTTTCTAATTAACTACTCACCCGAAATCGATGAAACTGGCGTTACTTATCGACATAATCGCCCTGCACACGTACACATTTTTCACAACGCTGACGCCATGATTCCATGGCAGCGACGAAGGCTTCTTTAGGAGTCTGTTTTGACCACTGGAAAATCGCTGGGGCAATAGCAGCACGGCTGGTGAATGTGCGGCCACGGAGAGTGTCTTTCATTGTTGGAAAAAAGCCAAAAGTCACTAGGAGCCAGGTCAGGTGAGTAGGGAGCATGAGGAATCACTTCAAAGTTGTTATCACGAAGAAACTGTTGCGTAACGTTAGCTCAATATGCGGGTACGTTGTCTTGGTGAAACAGCACACGCGCAGCCCTTCCCGGACGTTTTTGTTGCAGTGCAGGAAGGAATTTGTTCTTCAAAACATTTTCGTAGGATGCACCTGTTACCGTAGTGCCCTTTGGAACGCAATGGGTAAGGATTACGCCCTCGCTGTCCCAGAACATGGACACCATCATTTTTTCAGCACTGGCGGTTACCCGAAATTTTTTTGGTGGCGGTGAATCTGTGTGCTTCCATTGAGCTGACTGGCGCTTTGTTTCTGGATTGAAAAATGGCATCCACGTCTCATCCATTGTCACAACCGACGAAAAGGAAGTCCCATTCATGCTGTCGTTGCGCGTCAACATTGCTTGGCAACATGCCACACGGGCAGCCATGTGGTCGTCCGTCAGCATTCGTGGCACCCACCTGGATGACACTTTTCGCATTTTCAGGTCGTCACGCAGGATTGTGTGCACAGAACCCACAGAAATGCCAACTCTGGAGGCGATCTGTTCAACAGTCTTTCAGCGATCCCCCAAAACAATTCTCTCCACTTTCTCGATCATGTCGTCAGACCGGCTTGTGTGAGCCCGATGTTGTCTCGGTTTGTTGTCACACGATGTTCTGCGTTCATTAAACTGTCGCACCCACGAATGCACTTTCGACACATCCATAACTCCATCACCATATGTCTCCTTCAACTGTCGATGAATTTCAATTGGTTTCACATCACGCAAATTCAGAAAACGAATGATTGCACGCTGTTCAAGTAAGGAAAACGTCGCCGTTTTAAGTATTTAAAACAGTTCTCATTCTCGCTGCTGGCGGTAAAATTCCATCTGCCGTACGGTGCTGCCATCTCTGGGACGTATTGACAATGAACGCGGCCTCATTTTAAAACAATGCGCATGTTTCTATCTCTTTCCAGTCCGGAGAAAAAAAATCGGAGGCCTTAGAACTTGAATGCACCTCGTACAACAATCGTTAGGATAGTGCGGCGAACTTGGACTTTAATGGGCTGTAGGTGCAGACAGTGGATGCGAGTGGCTTTGCTAAAAGCTCGACATCGCCTACAGAGCCTTTCCTGGGTCGTGACCATATCAGTTGGTCCCGAGACAACTGCAAAACCGTGGCCCTGTCAGATGAGTCCCGATTTTAATTGCTAAGAGGTGATGGTAGGGCACGAGTATGGCGCTGATCTCACCAACCTGTCAACAAGCCATTGTGCAAGCTGGTGATGGTTCCATAATGGTGTGGGCTGTGTTTACCTGGAATGGACTGGGTCCTCTGGTCAAACTGAACCGTTCATTGACAGGAAATGATTACATTCGGCTACTAAGAGATCATTTTCAGCCGTTTGTTTCGTGTATGACAATGCCCCATGTCAAAAGGCAAAACTGTTCCCGATTCCTTCGAAGAATATTCTGAGCAATTCGAGCGAATGATTTGGCCACCCATATGGCCCGACATGAATTCCATCGAACATTTATGGGACATAATCGAGATGTCAATTCTTGCACAAAATCCTGCACCGACAACACTTTCACAATTATGACCGTTTTAGAGACAGCACGGGGACTTCCAGTGACTTTCCATGTTGAGCTGCTGTAGAGCGCCGGGCAAAGGGAGGTCCGTCGCGATATTAGGAGGCATCCCATAACTTTTGTCGTACTTGTTAATGCATGTCGATGAAGCAAATGTGGTACTAGAATAATTTGGGACGACTCTTTCAATATCATTATGTTTCTAACGGGAAACACACCGACGGTCCCCGTTGATAGTGGGCGTCGCGTGAAAGGCATAGAATAGTATTTGCTTAGGCTGACTCCGGGTACACATAACTTTATTAGAAAGAGAAGAGAGTTCCGTTTTACATATTAAAGATATTTAGAGACTGCGGAAATAGTCCCGAGCTGGGCTAATACGTTCAGAGAGACGCTATTAATGTCAATGTTTGTGGCTATAGCCATGAAATAAGAATTAGATGGAGCCACTTTATTTTACGTCGCAAATGAGCGCTGTCGCACTTTCTCAAATTTTTCGCCATCAGAAATGTATGGTCAAAGTTATAACTGATAATGAGACTGGATATCCCGAAATAAAACAATCTTAAAAGCGGCTATGGAAAGATTCATTACTGCTCTCTGAAACACAGTGGCGAAATATTGGCTTGAAGCTTTTAAAAAAATTGCTCTGAGCACTATGGGACTTAACTTCTGAGGTCATCAGTCCCCTAGAACTTAGAACTACTTAAACCTAACTAACCTAAGGACATCACACACATGCATGCCCAAGGCAGGATTCGAACCTGCGACCGTAGCAGTCGCGCGATTCCGGATAGAAGCGCCTAGAAGCGCTCGGCCACCGTGGCCGGCTGAAGCTTTCCGTACAGTCTTAATTTTCGCTATATACCCTCAGTGGCACATCGACAAATAATCCTCATCTCAAAAAATGTTAAAATGTGTGTGAAATCTTATGGGACTTAACTGCTAAGGTCATCAGTTTCTAAGCTTACACACTACTGAACCTAAATTATCCTAAGGACAAACACACACACCCATGCCCGAGGGAGGACTCGAACCTCCGCCGGGACCAGCCGACCCTCATCTCACTTCAGATTAGTGTTGATGATACTGTAATATACCTCATACTGGCCGCATGCTGCCGAAACGCGTCGTGCTAATTAACATCATAAATATGTGACTGAAGCAGCAAAGCTCATTTCATACAAATAATTGAATCGTTTTAAAAAGACATCATTTTTTGTTTTTGCCTGTGTTTGCTACCATGAAAGAGGTGTGACGGTATAGAGGGATCAAACCGGTAAATGAGTGCCGGTGGCCTAGCACCGAGAAATACGATGTCGATATTACCTCCTGGATAAGGCGTTTTTTTATTACGTAAACGGAACTCTTGTTATTGATCACCTTTCAAAATATAAAATAATTGTTGATAAATACAAAGCGATTTTTGCTGACCAATTCGATAAAATAATTTGATTACAGGCTGGTGCTGGGAACGAAAAAGTCAGGACTCAAATATCCGTTTATAAAGGTGCTTTCACAGAGGGGAAACTGAGGGATTTTAAGATCGAGGTGTTGAATATTTCACTCCGTACACTAGTTATAGCACAATCTGAGATGCACAAGTTGCATCATTAATGAAAAGTTGACAGGAAATCTTTATGGTAAGTGTAACTGTAAGGTAGTATTTGGCAGACTGTCTACAGATTTGGTTTAGGGACCGTTTATACTCCCTGGTAAACTGTTGGACAAAATGTTAGGACCTAAAGGGATACTATCTCAAAAAGTAAGTGTATTTTATTACCTAATGTGTTTTATTACCTAATATTTCTCTCCTAGAACTCATTTCTTAGTCGATAACATGGCTTGAATAAACGTAGAGAATATTTTCATAGTAAGCCTTAAAAACAAACCATTCAAAGCGGTACCAGTGGTATTCTTCGACACTGTGATTCACAGACCATTTCGACACTGCATATCAGAATTTCCGCTAAAGAAAGCCATGCAAATGCAGAGCAGATTCCTTCCGGAATCCTTTTTTTTTCCGTTCAACTGAGTGTCGACGAGCCCACCTCACAACTCACAAAAGACAGTCACCCACTAGAAGCATCACACTATTGCCATGTGGTATGTAACAAAGCCAGTAGCCATGACGATGGGCACAGTTCGCCGGGGAAGAGAGTGCACGAGTTTCTTTAGGCACGCCATACTCAGCTGAAGCAACCCGTTGATGATTACATCCTACAGAGCTACTACACTACGGATATCTTGAGTGATACGTTTCATCCATTGTTCAAGACAGCCCCATACATTTTGTACGGTATTAAGATGAGGTGATTTAGCGTTCCACTCGGGGTGTTGCCTGAGTGGTGGTCGTACGGGGAACATACGACTACAGGTCTGTGAGTACAAGTCTTGTCATCTTGAAGGACAGAAGTGTCCACGGCATACTCTTCATGAAGCTGTAGAAGAAAGTACAACGCTAGATCACCAAGTAAGCTGAAATAAGCATCACAGTTAACGTTCGTGTGGGCGAGCGGTTCTAGGCACTTCAGTCCGGAACCGCGCTGCTGCTACGGTCGCAGGTTCGAATCCTGCCTTGGGCATGAGTGCGTGTGATGTCCTTAGGTTAGTTAGGTTTAAGTAGTTCTAAGTCTAGGGGACTGATGACCTCAGAAGTTAAGTCCCTTAGCGCTTAAAGCCATTTGAACCATTTAATCTTCGTGGTGGCCTGGTTGAAACCATATTCTTACGACTATTGTCCACGTTACATGGCTGACAGTAGCACACTATATTTATTGTAGGCTTTAAGAAACCATTTATTTGCAGATAAGAGCGCAGTTTATTTTGTTTCCAGTTTTGCTATTTCACCTATGTGAAGTGAATGTATCAGCGCTGCAGTACGTACGGAGTAAGGAGCGAGCGGTAGTTTCCCTTGCTGGCTACCAGAGACCGTTGACCATCTGGAGCTTTCAGAGTCGGTGGGATGAGGTGTCGATGCAGAAATCGCTCGTGGCGTCAACAAAGTGATACGTAGGGAAAGTACATTTATTCTGGTGCGAATCAAGTAATTGTTATTAATAAATATTTGCTAACGAAGGTTGCCTTTTGCCACTCGGGCATTATGAAGAGTCTACAGGATATAAAGACTATCTTTCAGTAATCCTACAATGCCAGGAAACATTGTTATTAACAAATAAATGAATAACTTTGTTACAGCTTAGAATGTAGGACATTATACGAACTATGCCGATTGTACGCTCCAGTTACGGACCGTGCGCCATAGTCGGCAGTCGTCGATGGATGCCTTTCGATCCAGTCATACGGTAGACCATGCTCTCGTACCGTTAATAGTTAGCTTATAATCAGTGTAAAAAATATCATTTTACGGTGTTTTTTAAATAAACACGTAATAATGGCATCCCATGTAAAAATTATTTGCACAAAATAAAACTTCTTCCCACTTCTTCATGTAAAACGCAGTATTTCCTTTCCAGAATCCGACGGTGCTGCTACGGCTCTGCATGGGGATATAAAACTTCAAGGACATCTCCACATAACAGATAGGAAGATTTCCTTCGCGGTGGCTCACTAAGTCAGTTCAAGTACGGTCTGGCTTAATTACCACAAAACGCGGTTGGGAAAGCGTGGCCAGTTACACTGTATGCCCCTTATACCACCATCTATGGACTTGCCTGGTTATTCTGAGACATTCCTCGAGATTTAGTACGAGTGGGGGGAGGGGGGGCAGTCCACGTTGATACACTAATAAATAGGGGAAGTTCACTCGCGGCATGCCTATGGATACGTTAAATCGCGATAGGTCCTGTCTTCCAGTCTGTCACCTTTGCACACCGACACACTTACTACGTTAATTGTATACAACCATTGATGCACGCGTAGCACTTCACTGCCGCGACTCAGTTAGCCGTTAAGGTTCATATGACCTCTTGGTAGCAGTTCCATACTATCTACAGATCTCCGAAGCGACCAGAGTGCTCCTTTACTGAATGCCTAAGATTTTACCCAGTAAGATTATGTACTCACATGTATATGATGACAATCAGAGATAAGGACTCTACCAGGATAACTTTAAAGAAAAGTAATACTATATCAAAACCATATGGTAATTCTGCTGAGCTTAAGAAATTATAGTGTGCTCGAAAATCGGCTGAGATGTACATACAGCATGAGCACACTGACATGCCAATGATCTCAAAGCCGATGCTAATGTTTAACAATGCATTGCGGTGGACACCCAAAAAGCCTACCATCAGCCGCAAAGGCACAAAGTCCTTGCAAACTTTTCGCATTTCGTACAGCCTCGTCCCAGGTTTCCAATATTTCTCGCAATCTCTTGAGGGAATAACTGGGCATTTAGGAATACTGCTCACTTCTGGACCGTCTGCTTAGTGGGATCATCGTCCACCTTATGACGTTTGGGATAGTAGAATATTTTGGTGCAATAAACCTCACACGACGAAAACTGTGTCATTATATTGATCAGCAGAGAGGCCGACGGAGTTAAAATTCCGGCGGCGTTTTTAAAATGCGGCCCTTTCTCGCTTGCATATACCGCTTTTAGTGGGCGTGACTTCAAGACTTAATACTTTTCGCAAAACTGACAACGTCGCAGCTTCCGCTCTCTATCCATAATATTAAAGACATTCATTGATGATGTGGTACCGAATTTTGTATTTTCCTCAGCCTCAGCCGCCCTATGCACCCACTCACACCTAATTCAGATAGAACCATCTGTCTTATTCCATAACCAGTAAGGTAAAACCATCGACATAATCAAACGTAAAGTATGAAACCATACTTCCATCGAGTGAATGTGGTAGTTTCTTCAACAATGGTGACATTAGTCTTTGTTCAGTTTCTAACCATGGTGCTTAACTTACATGACGGACGTAGAGATGATGGTACCAGAACCATTGCACCATCTGTAAGATGATTACGGCTGCCATCCTGCATCTTTATTGTGAAAAGATTACGGCTTGAAAATCTGAAGAGGAACATTGGGCCTGTGGTGAAATGAAGATCTGAATCGGCCAGTGAAGCGTTCCAGGAAGCTCAATTACAAGATAATAGCTAGCGAAAAGGAAGTATTCTTCGAATCCTGATTTGATTAGAAGTTTCAATGAAATAACGAGTACAGACTATGCATAGCTTTGTTTCTGCATCAATAGGATTTACGTTCCGATAACTGCTTGAGAGCGATAGATATCAGAGAAACCGATGATGAACTGTCACTTCCGATCTGGTGAAAAAGCAAATATATGCCTCAACAGAGATTGTATAATAAGAAGAATTTATGACCATAAAGGTCAGGTAACTGATAAAGAGCGAAAGATTAAATGTTTGTATTACAATCGAAGGAAACTGACCGATTTTGGAATTGCCAGATAACAATGGTCTTGAGTTAATATGAGGAAATAAATTTTCATCTTCGAATCCAGTAATACGAGCTCAGTATCTAGTGAAGTAATATAAGCATTAAACGTTGTCGACTGACATTTTCACGCCAAAAATTAATGATGAGATGAATCTTGATTCGTAAGGCCAATGATCGGAGGAAAAGGGACAGCACATCATGGCCTGAGGATGGACGTCGTTCAGTCTAATTCTCACCTAAAGCTTGAAGCCAGGTATTTTACAGGAAGTGTGTTATTTTACAGCCAACTGCCTTGCCGCAGTGGTAACACCGGTTTCCGTCAGATCACCGAGGTTAAGCGCTATCGGGCTGGGCTAGCACTAACATGGGTGACCATCTGGTCTGCCGAGTGCTGTTGGCAAGCCCGTGTGAGGCAAACTGAGGAGCTACTTGATTGAGAATTAGTGGCTCTGGTCTCGAAAACATACGGCCGGGAGAACGATATGCTGACCACATGCCCCTCCATATCCGCATCCGGTGACGGCTGTGTGCTGAGGATGACACGGCGGCCGGTCGGAACCGTTGGGTCAGCCAAGGTCTGTGGACGGAGTTTACGCTTTTTTAGAAGATTTTCGCAACGTCAACATTGAAGTAATTAGAGGTAAAACATATTCCAGAAAACTACTGGTTCTAAGGAAAGAAATCAGTATCTGAGTGATTTAATAAACAACAGAAAACAAATAGAGAATTCAGATTAAAAAAGAAAAGAAAAACACCAGCCACTCCTAATTTATTGGTCATTCTTTCCTCAATTGCGGAATGCTATTACGTTAACATATTTGACTTCAGTTTCTCTAATAATTGCATAAATTTTAGCCCCTTTTCCATGGTTAAGAAGATAATAAATGGTGTGACTTATTTTAAAAAGCATTCGGCTTATCGTCCCGGTGAAGTGCAGAAATCGAAAATATGCGTTTATAATCTACGTACATCCGAGTTTTTCTCAAACACACACAGACACACACACACACACATACACACACACACACACACACACACACACAAACCCACAAAATTATACACGTGCACGTAGTCGGGAGTGTTTAGGAGTGAGTGGGCGAGCTTCTTGTAAATTGATGATTCATACCTAAAAGGCAAAATATTATGACCACTGTCCACCGCGAGACTGAACACCGTTTGGTGGCTATGCGGACACGCAACGCGGTAAGAAAAGTGTTTAAACACATGTGGTCTCTATACTTTCGGACATGTCCATTTTTCCATTGCGGATGCACATCAAGCCCGATTTCTTGCGAGAATCTGAAATGGCAAGTGAGGGATTGATGGTTAGGTGACACACACACACCTGGTCCGACATAGATTTTCACCTGTTACCATTGATTCATTTCAACTCCCAAATGCGGTTAATGTGACTGAAAATCTTTGACAGTGTATAAGCTGAGCCGACACATATGAAGAATCTCTCTAGTGACGTTATGGACTGAAAATGAGGAAACCCACTGATGCAAACTACTTTGACAAAGGACAGATTGTTTTGGCCAGGCGGATGGCAAACGGCGAATCTGGTTATCTGTTCGCGTGCTATAGTCGTGAGCATCTATGCAAACTGTTTGATGGACGGTGAAACCATAAGTAGGCGCCGGCCGGAGTGGCCGAGCGGTTAAAGGCGCTACAGTCTGGAACCGCACGACCGCTACGGTCGCAGGTTCGAATCCTGCCTCGGGCATGGATGTTGGATGTGTGTGATGTCCTTAGGTTAGTTAGGGTTAAGTAGTTCTAAGTTCTAGGGGACTTATGACCACAGCTGTTAAGTCCCATAGTACTCAGAGCCATTTGAACCATAAGTAGGCAACAAGGTGTGGGACATCCGCACCTCATCAGACAACGTGGAGGTCAGAGGTCTGCCCGCTCTGTAAAGTGGGATAGGCGGCGATTTGTGTTAATAGGACGAAAGAGTGCAGTGCTCTTGCAGGAACAAGTGTTTCGGATCTTAGCGCACATTGTTGAACATTGGGTTCCGCAGCAGACGACGCCAAAGACATCTTCAGTTACGATTGGAGAGGATACGTTATCAAAGAGATTGGACAGTGGATCAATGAAAACGCGTCGTCTTGTCTGACGAATCACGTTTCGCATTACACCTGGTATACTGTAGTTGGTCAGTCCGTATACGGAATGTCTGCTCGAAATATTGCTGCGCGCCACGGTCGCAGGCTCATGGAGGTTGTATTATATTATGATGATATTCAGTGGGCATACATCGCACCGGTGGCATTAATCAAAGACACCATGGCCGTCGTGCACTACATGGACATTATTACGGAGCAGCTGAGTGCCTTTCATTATGCATGTCTTCCCCGACGGCGAAGCCACCTTCCCAAGACAGAACCGTGCTGCATTTGTTGAAGGAGAGTGATAGCGTACTCTTTTTGATTTACTGGCCGCCTGATCTGAATGCGATGGACACATTTGGGATGCTATAGGGCGCCATTTCTGTGCCTACAATTACCGGCCCATACGTTACGTAGACATCTGGTAGCACATATCTCCAGAAACCTACCAATATTTTGCACAATCCATACCACGCAGAATCGCTGCTGTATTGCTTTCCTATGATTGGCGAAAACGCTATTAGTCAGGTGCTCATAATGTTGTGGATCATCATTGTAATTACAACATTTGAACCCCATTCGTGGGCAATTTGTTCAACAAAGCCAACGGTTCGTTCTCGGTCAACTGAGCAGCACACTGTAGATGATGCTTGTACGTTAAACAACAACACAGCAATAACCATCCATTAAAGTGACGCATTTACTGTCGACAAGTGAAACCCATTTGGAAATGGCAATTAACAGATTTAAATGAAGGAGAAGACTAGGTGTTGGAAATTACATGAATAGACAGACCTTCCGCTAGCAATTGGTCATAAATTTAAGGTTAGTAAAAGATGTAAGGCCACAGTTCCGGCTCATCGGGTAGGATACCGTTTTAAGAGCATATGTCTCAAACAACCGGTGAAGGTAGCAAGCGCCGACGCATTAGGCAACCCAACAGACAAGAGTGTGCTACGGATAGCACGAACAGGCGTTATTTCTCCGGTATCCACATACAGTCCCCTCAATCTGATAAGAACGAAAAGACATAAAATTTCTTTGCCATTCGTATGGGGAAGCAGACACTTATGACACTGAAACAATAAAACTTAATTATGAAATTACGCCATAAGTAGTATTTCACTTGCCAATGAGAGTGAAGAGTTACTCAGTTATACAATAAATTAATGTCATTTTATTTGTTGTATTTTTAAACGGCCAGATGTCTCAATAACTGCAATCATTGGGTTTAGCAAAACAGACTCCCTATGGATTTCGACTTAGAAATTACTAGACATCCTTTAACAATACTGTGTATGAATTTCTGACGTGCTATGTCTTTGTTCAGCTTTTTGTACCAACAGGACTGTCTAGGTTGTTGCTTTACAGTGAAATGATAATAATGAACGCGCCCCTCCACGAATTCGTTTCTATGCCAAGTTCGTAGCATGTATTCCAACCTCTGTTTCCTCTACAGTTTTCACCCTCTACAGCCCCATCCAATACCATGAAAACTATTCCGTGATAGCAATATCCTATCATCTTGTCCTTTCTTCTTATCAGTGTTTTCCATACATCCTGAAATTAACTCTTTAATTTTTTTCTATTAAGCACTGGCCATCAAAATTTTTCCTGACAAAGACGATTCAAACTTAACTGATTCATTTGTTACCCACAATATACAAACCCAACGCACTCTGAGTGCTATACATTGACAACATGACTTCCAATAATTTCCAAAAAAATGGCCCTGATTTGCAATATATCCTAACAATAATACAAATCCAAAAATTATGACATTTATGAAATATGGAACTACCTCCAACTCTGTTAATTGTCTAAACTCATTTCAGTGACGAGTCCCGATAGCGGAAACCCTATTCTTTTTCATAAGTCACTTACCTCACAGAAAATCTTCATAACACGAACTGCAGCAATTACAGCAACTAGCAACAACAGCCAGCTAAATAAAAAGATTCTAACTACTATAGACTCTAACTACTAAGGGGCTTATCATTAGCAAAAGAAAGATTTTGTTGAAGAGCAAAGAATGAATGTAAAAATTCTTAGGAATGTATGTAGAAAATCTTGCCTTACTCCTGTGACATCCAGCTCCAAAAATTATATAGTTGTCAATAATTCAACTACCCAAACATTATCAACCATACATCCATTATCCTACCTTTCCTTGCATATTTTCTTATAAGAAATTTCATCTCACTTTACATTGCGTCTCCTACCAACACAGAATCTTCACTAAGAAAACCATGTCCATACGCGTCTCTATCTACTCGCTAACTGCTAGTCCGTCCAACAACAAAATCTCTTGCCCAGGGTGCACAGCGCTGTCAGCGATATTAACACAGTCTATAGCGTTGCCAACTTACAAACAGGCTACTTACAATCCCTTTCCTGTCCGATTCTCCGGAGAACATCCTCATTCCTTACTCTCTTTATCCGCCTAATGGTCAACACTCTTCTGTAGCACCACATCTCAAAAACTTGAATTCTCTTCTTTTCTGGTTTTCTACTCTCAATGTTTCACTACTGTACACTGTTCTTCCGGCCGATGTGGCTGAGCGGTTCTAGGCGCTTCAGTCCGGAACCGCGTTGCTGCTACGGTCGCAGGTTCGAATCCTGCCTCGGGTATGGATGTGTGTGATATCCTTAGGTTAGTTAGGTTTAAGTAGTTCTAAGTCTAGGGGACTGATGACCTCAGATGTTAGGTCCCATAGTGCTTAGTCATCTGAACCATACATTTCTCTGCTCCAAAAGTACATTCTCAGAAATTTCTTCCCTGAATTAATGTCTATGTTTGATACTAGTAGACTTCTCTTTGCCTGGAATGCCCATTTTTCCAGTACTTTTTCTTGACTTCCTTGCTCCGTCTGTCATGGGTTATATTGTTGTCTAGGTAGCAGAATTCCATAACTCCAGCTACTTCTTGATCACGAATCCTAATGTTAAGTTTCTCGCTGTTCTCATTTCCGCTGCTTCTCACTCCTTACGTCTTTCTTCGACTTACTCTTAGCCCATGTTCTGTACTCATTAGACTGTTCATTTCATTCGGCATCCTGTAATTCTTCTTCTCATTCACAGAGGACAGGAATCTCATCAGCGAATCTCATCATTGATATCCTTTCACCTTAAATTTTAATTCCACTCTTGCCCCTTCTTTTATTTCCTTCTCAGTTACAGACCAAATGTCCTGTGGATATGCTTTATGTGGCTTTAATACAGTGTCTTCTGCATCTTCATGGCATTGATCATTGCTGATTCTTCCGTCTTTAGGGGCAGTTTCACATCCCAAAAGATTTCCCTGTACCTTTGTACGTTCCTCCGCCTTCTTAGAAAAGACCAATGGCGGAATGATGGTGGCTTCTTACGCCGGAAGTCTTCGGCTGCCCTTTCTGATGAATTGTATTAAAAATTTTAGCGGTGGCGGGGTTCGAACCCTGGACGGAATACTTGTTTAATCATTGATCAAAGACGCTGCTCCTAGACCCTGGAGCATACAACAGCGTAATGCACTGTAAGTGTTTCAGTACTTTACAATAAATCTGCAAGTATTTAAAGAGGCCAATCTCAAGTAAAGCCATTTTGAATTCTGAGGAAACGTAGGGACACGCGAGGCAGTAATAATCCTATGGCTTACTCCGGAAGATAGATTCAAAAAAAGAATGATTATGTGAATAGGATGTATAGCTTTTGGCAATTTGGAATGGAATGCAATCTTTGAAATTATGTAGGTAGCGTAGATAAAAATACAAGAAGCGACAGTTTGTCTACAAGTTGTATAGAAGCCAGATCACAAGTGCAAGAGTTATAGTTGACGGAGGAGGGGAAGTAATTCACAAGAGGTGAGACAGGGCTATAACCTATCGCCCAAATTATTCAGTCTGTACATCGAGCAAGCAGTAAAGGAAACCAATAGAAAATTAGGAATAGGAATTAATGTACTGAAAGAAGAAGTAAGACTTTTTTGGTTTGCAGATAGAGACAGGTTCGATAATGTCTGGAAAATAGATGAGAAGATGAACATTAACAAAATCGATAGTATATTAATAGGATGTAGCCGAATTAAATCAGAAGAATCTGAGAGAAATAAATTAGGAAATGGAAGCAGTAGATGGTTGTTACCGTTAGGGGAGCGCACGAACTTACTGTAGTAGGAGCAGAGAGAATATAAAATGTAGAACTCCAATGGTAATGAAAGCTTTACTGAAAAAGGGGAGTATGCTAACATTTAAAGTTAAGCGTTAATAGGTCTTTCTCAAAATTACTACCTGGAGTGAAGCCTTGTACGGAAGTGAAATTTGTAAGATAGACAGTTCAGACAAGAAGGGAGTAAATGCTTTAGAAATGTGGTGCTACAGAAAACTGTTAAAGATTTGATGAGTAGATCACATTTCTGATATACAGCTACTGAAGCACGCAAGTAAAACTCCGCGTTCTGATCCTGATGGATTAGTTGGTGTCGATTTCCCCACCATGTTATAGTTCTGGGTGCAGATTTTCATATGCCGGATATAGACTGGGAGACTCAAACGTTCATAACGGGTGGCAAGGAAAAAAGAATCCAGTGAATTTTTTAAAGTGCTTTATCTGAAAACTACCTTGAGCAGTTAAACAGAGAACCGACTCGTGACGATAACATATTAGATCTTCTGGTGACAAACAGACCCGAACTATTTGAAACAGTTAACGCAGAACGGGGAATCAGCGATCATAAAGCGGTTACTGCATCGGTGATTTCAGCCGTAAATAGAAATATTAAAAAAGGTAGGAAGATTTTTCTGTTTAGCAAAAGTGACAAAAAGCAGATATCAGAGTACCTGATGGCTCAACACAAAAGTTTTGTCTCAAGTACAGATAGTGTTGAGGATCAGTGGACAAAGTTCAAAACCATCGTACAATATGTTTTAGATGAGTATGTGCCAAGCAACATCGTAAGAGATGTAAAAGAGCCACCGTGGTACAACAACCGAGTTAGAAAACTGTTGCGGAAGCAAAGGGAACTTCACAGCAAACATAAACATAGCCAAAGCCTTGCAGACAAACAAAAATTACGCGAAGCGAAATGTAGTGTGAGGAGGACTATACGAGAGGCGTTCGATGAATTCGAAAGTAAAGTTCTATGTACTGACTTGGCAGAAAATCCTAAGAAATTTTGGTCTTATCTCAAAGCGGTAGGTGAATCAAAACAAAATGTCCAGACACTCTGTAACCATAATGGTACTGAAAGAGAGGATGACAGACTTAAGGCCGAAATACTGAATGTTTTTTTCCAAAGCTGTTTCACAGAGGAAGACTGCACTGTAGTTCCTTCTCTAGATTGTCGCACAGATGACAAAATGGTAGATATCTAAATAGACGACAGAGGGATAGAGAAACAATTAAAATCGCTCAAAAGAGGAAAGGCCGCTGGACCTGATGGGATACCAGTTCGATTTTACACAGAGTACGTGAAGGAACTTGCCCCCCTTCTTGCAGCGGTGTACCGTAGGTCTCTAGAAGAGCGTAGCGTTCCAAAGGATTGGAAAAGGGCACAGGTCATCCCCGTTTTCAAGAAGGGACGTCGAACAGATGTGCAGAACTATAGACCTATATCTCTAACGTCTATCAGTTGTAGAATTTTGGAACACGAATTATGTTCGAGTATAATGACCTTTCTGGAGACTAGAAATCTACTCTGTAGGAATCAGCATTGGTTTCGAAAAAGACGGTCGTGTGAAACCCAGCTCGCGCTATTCGTCCACGAGACTCAGAGGGCCATAGACACGGGTTCCCAGGTAGATGCCGTGTTTCTTGACTTCCGCAAGGCGTTCGATACAGTTCCCCACAGTCGTTTAATGAACAAAGTAAGGGCATGTGGACTATCAGACCAATTGTGTGATTGGATTGAAGAGTTCCTAGGTAACAGAACGCAGCATGTCATTCTCAATGGAGAGAAGTCTTCCGAAGTAAGAGTGATTTCAGGTGTGCCGCAGGGGAGTGTCGTAGGACCGTTGCTATTCACAATATACATAAATGACCTTATGGATGATATCGGAAGTTCACTGAGGCTTTTTGTGGATGACGCTGTGGTATATCGAGAGGTTGTAACAATGGAAAATTGTACTGAAATGCAGGAGGATCTGCAGCGAATTGACGCATGGTGCAGGGAATGGCAATTGAATCTCAATGTACTCAAGTGTAATATGCTGCGAATACTTAGAAAGAAAGATCCTTTATCATTTAGCTACAATATAGCAGGTCTGCAACTGAAAGCAGTTAATTCCATAAATTATCTGGGAGTAGGCATTAGGAGTAATTTAAAATGGAATGATCATATAAAGTTGATCGTCGGTAAAGAAGATGCCAGACTGAGATTTATTGGAAGAATCCTAAGGAAATGCAATCCGAAAACAAAGGAAGTAGATTACAATACACTTGTTCGCCCACTACTTGAGTATTGCTCACCGGGATCCGTACCAGATAGGGTTGATAGAAGAGATAGAGAAGATCCAACGGAGAGCAGCGCGCTTCGTAAAGATCATTTAGTAATCGCGAAAGCGTTACGGAGATGATAGATAAACTCCAGTGGAAGACTGCAGGAGAGACGCTCAGTAGCTCGGTACGGGCTTTTGTTGAAGTTTCGAGAATATACCTTCACCGAGGAGTCAAGCACTATATTGCTCCCTCCTATTTATATCTCGTGAAGAGACCATGAGGATGAGATCAGAGAGATTAGAGCCCACACAGAGGCATACCGACAATCCCTGTTTCCACGAACAATACGAGACTGTAATAGAAGGGAGAACCGATAGAGGTACTCAAGGTACCCTCCGTCACACACCGTCAGGTGGCTTGCGGAGTATGGATGTAGATGTAGATGTAGATGTAGATCGACTGCGGTGTCATCCTGTGATAATGGCATCATTGGATGCGGTATGGAGGGGCTTGATATCAGCACACCGCTCTCCCGGCCGTTGTCGGCTTTCTCGACCTTGGTGCCGCTACTTCTCACTCACGTAGCACCTTAGCTGACAGCACGAGGCTAAGGGCACCCCGTTCCTGTCCTTCCAGCAAGGAAATATCCTTGGTAGTACCGGGAATTGAACCCACGTCCTCTTCATAGTAGCCAGACTCTCTGACCACTGAGATACGGAGGCGAACAGAGCTGCTGAATCGAATCGTGAAGAAAAAGAATGTATGGCAAAAGTTGACTAGGAAAAGGAATCGGTTGATGTGGTACATCCTAAGACATACATGAATATTCAGTTTGGTGATGCAGGGAAGTGTGGGTGATAAAAATTTTAGAAGGGGACCCAGCTTGACTACAGTAAGCAATTAAACGGTGTATTGACATACAGTCAACACGGATTTAAAAAACATCGTTCTTGTGAAATACAAGTTGCTCTTCACTCCCACAAAGTTTTGAGTGCTATTGACAAGGGATATCGAATTGATTTCGTATTTCTAGAATTCCCAAAGCCTTTTTACAGTGTACCACACAGGCAGCTTGTAGTGAAATTGCGTGGTTATCGAATATCGCCTCAGTTATGTAACTGGATTCGTGATTTCCTATCAGAGAGGTCACAGTTTACAGTAATTGACGGAAAGTCTTCGAGTAAAACAGAAGTGATTTCTGGCTTTCCCCAAGTCAGTATTATAGGCTCTTTGCTGTTCCTTATCTATATAAACGATTTGGGAGACAATATGAGCAGCCGTCTTCGGTTTTTTGCATATGACGCTGTCGTTTGTCGACTAGTAATGTCATCAGAAGATCAAAACAAACTGCATAATTATTTAGAAGAGATACTTGTATGATGCGAAAATTGGCAAGACGCTAAATAACGAAAAGTGTGAGATCATCCACGTGAGTGCTAAGAAGAATCCGTCAAACTTCGGTTAAACGATAAATCAGTCAAATCTAAAGGCCGAAAATTCGACTAAATATCTAGAACTTACAATTACAAACACATTATAGCTGAAGTAACACATAGGAAAGGCTAACCAAAGACTGCATTTTATTGGTAGGACACTCGGAAAATGTAACAGATCTACTAAAGAGACTGCTTACACTACGCTTGTCCGTCCTCTTTTAGACTACTGCTGTGCGGTGTGGGATCCTTACCAAATAGGCATGACGAAGTACATCGAGAAATTCGAAGAAAGGGCAGCACGTTTCTTATTAACGCGAAACAGGAGAGAGAGTGTCACTGAAATGATACAGAATTTTGGGTGGACATCATTAAAAAGAAGGCGTTTTTCGTTGCGGCGAAGTCTTCTCACGTAATTTCAATCACCAACTTTCTCCTCTGAATGTGAAAGGATTTTGTTGACGCCGACCTAAATAGGGAGAAACGATAACCATAATAAAATAAGGGAAATGGGAGCTTGCACGGAAAGATATAGGTGTTGGTTTTTTCCACGCGGTGAACGAGAATGGAGTAATAGAGAATTATTCTGAAGGTGTTTCGATGAACTCTCTGCCAGGCATTAAATGTGATTTCAAGAGTATCGATGTAGATGTAGAATGCGCTCCACTGTATACAGCAGCAGGCCAAGGATATTCTGTACATATTGATGTTCTGTGACTCTTTTAAGCAAATAAATTTTTATTATTCACCTAGTAAAGAGAACTTACTACACCGTGAAATGCAAGCTTGAAATCATACATGATGTTAACTGAAGACCACACTACAACGACAAGCAGTTTGGAAGTGCCGAACGGTAGTAGTGTGCGTTCAAGTATAAGCTGGAGACGCTTGTTGTCCTCTAGTGTCTCTGCTTCTTAGAGTGTCGGCAGTTGGAGTTGCGGTCCAGGCAAAGGTCTAGCTTTTAAACGTGTCCGTACAGTGCATGTTCTCTACAGAGATAAAATAAGACAACAGAAATGAGAACATATCTCTACGAAATTCATGCTAAAGAAACGTTAGGACCTACCGTTCGTGGTGGTTAAGACTTTCGCGATATCTGTTCGTTGACTGGGTACACGACAAAATGACAACTGAAAAATTCGCAATGTACAAAGTGCGCGCGCGTGTTACGCTGCCGATGGTGGGCCGCTTGTGGTATGGCATAAGCAAAGTGGTGGCCACTCCGGGGTCACCTGACGAGGCGGCGAAAACATTAACACCCTGGATTCGTCGTCGGGAGACTCTAGGTTAAAACTTGCGTCGAGATATGCAGATATCGGTTTCCGTGGTTGTGCTACAGGGATTGCACAAAAATATGGGAACTCCATAATCACTGTTCATTATCATGCCTAATACAGTGTAGGAAATACATTCCAGTCGTCTAGGAACGGATAACTATAAGTCCTGTGCTGCTCTAAACGGAATCTTACTCCATTATTCCTGGAAAATAGTGGCAAGCTCAGGTAACGATGATGGAAGTGTATAGCGATCATGCACACTTCTCTCCAAAGTGGACCACAAAGCCCCAGTAAGACTGTGATCTGGTGACTGGTGGCCAGGGTAGATCCGATAGTTCGTCCTCGTGCACACAGAACTTGTCCCGGACGATGGGAGCTGTATGAACTGGTGCCCTGTCGTCTTGTTTGTAATTTTCGTGATTTCCCTCGAATTCGGCGATATATTTGGACGAACACCGCCACTTGCCTATTATGGCTTCTTTTGCATTGAAATTATGGGGCAATCCATTTCTTTCTGCAATATCAAAGTTTTGTGAGCTCCAGTATACTTAAAATGAACACCTTCTCTTCAAATGTAAGAATATGCTCTTCCATCTCATTTGCAACTGCGCTGGAAAATACTGCGCTATGGTCAAAACTTTTTATACCACTGTTTTCATTTTTGTTTTTATTTTCTATATGTCTCTTAGTTGTTGGCTTTGGCACATTTTAAATTGCCTACATTCATTTAATCCACGATCCCCATTTAGCTAGACTATTATTATACCTAAATAGCATTCATGTGCTCTACTTTCCTTAACATCTTTCTGTTGCTACACTGAAATAAGAAATAATGTTGTTGTTGCGGTCTTCAGTCCAGAAACTGGTTTCATGCTGCTCTCCTTGCTACTCTATCCTGTGCAAGCCTCCGCATCTTCTAATAACTACTGCAACCTACATCCTTTTGAATCTGCTTAGCGTATTCATCTATTGGTCTCCCTGTACGACTTTTACCCTCCACGCTTTCCTCCAGCACTACGTTGGTGATCCCTTGATGCCTCAGAACGTGTCCTGCCAACCAATCCGTTCTTCTACTCAAGTTGTGCCACAAATTCCTCTTCTCTCCAATTCTATTCAGCACCTCTTCATTAGTTACTTGATCTATCCATATTATCTTCAGCACTCTCCTGTAGCTCTACATTTTTAAAGATTCTACTCTTTTCTTCTCTAAACTGTTTATCGTCCATACTTCACTTCCATACATGGCAACACTCCATACAAATACATTCAGAAAAGAATTCCTGACACTTAAATCTATACTCGTTGTTAACAAATTTCACTTCTTCAGAGACGATTTCCTTGCCATTACCACTCTACATTTTATATCCTCCCTACTTCAATTATCATCAGTTATTTTACTGCCCAAATAGCAAAACTCATCTACGACTTCAAGTGTTTCATTTCCTAATCTAATACCCTCAGCATCACATGGTTTTATTCGACTGCATTTCATTATCCTCGTTTTGCTTTTGGTAATGTTCACCTTATACAAGTCAATATCTCTTCTATTACCCAAAGATTTCTACTATCCCTCGTCTTTTTATCTACTTGATTCTTTGGTGCCTTCACTATTTCATCTCTCAAAGCTCCCATTCTTCTTCTACTGTATTTCTTTCCCCTGTTCTTGTCAATCGTTGCCTAATACTCCTCCTGAAACTCACTACAACTTGTGGTTCTTTCAGATTATCCAGGTCCCATCTCCATAAATTTCTACCTTTTTGCTCTTTCTTCAGTTTTAATCTACAGTTCACAACCAATAAATTGTGGTCAGAGTCCACATCTACCCCTGGAAATGTCTTTTAATTTAAAAGCTGGTTCCTAAAACTCTGTCTTACCATTATACAATCTACCTGAAACATTAAATTGTCTTTCATGATTGTTAAACCAAGTGTTATCTATGTGTGAAATTCTACCAGGCGGCTTCCCCTTTCATTCCTTATCCTCAGTCCATATTCACCTGCTAGTTTTCCTTCCCTTCATTTTCCTACAAACGCATTGCAGTCCCCCATGACTACTAAATTTACGTCTCTCTTAACTATCTGAATAATTTCTTTTGTCGCATTATACATTTCTTCAATCTGCAGAGCTAGATGGCATATAAACTTTTACTAGTGTGGTAGGCTTGGGCATCGTGTCTATCTTTGCTACAATAATGCGTTCATTATGCTGCTCGTAGTAGCTTACCCGCGTTCCTGTTTTTTATCCTGCATTATCGTTACTTGATTTGGTATTTATAATCCGGTATTTTCCTGACCAGAAGTCTAGTTCCTGCTGCCACCGAACTTCACTAATTCCCACTAAATCTAACTTTAATCTATCCATTTTCCTTTATAAATTTTCTAACCTAACTGCCCGGTTAAGGAATCTGACATTCCACGCGCCGATCCGTAGAACGCCAGTTTTGTTTCTCCTGATAACGACGTCCTCCTGAGTATTCACAGTCCGGAGATCTGAATGGGGAACTATTTTACCTCCGGAAGATTTTACCCAAGAGGATGCCATCATCATTTAACCATACAGTAAAACTGCATGCCCTGGGGAAAAATTACTGCCGTAGTTTCCCCTTGCTTTCAGCCGTTCGCAGTACTAGCACAGCAAGACCGTTTTGGTTGATGTTACAAGGCCTAATCAGTCAATCATCCAGACTGTTGCCCATACAACTACTGAAAGCAGGGATGGCTAGAGGACAAATGTAAGGATGTAGAGGCTTATCTCACTAGGGGTAAGATAGATACTGCCTACAGGAAAATTAAAGAGACCTTTGGAGATAAGAGAACCACTTGTATGAACATCAAGAGCTCAGATGGAAACCCAGTTCTAAGCAAAGAAGGGAAAGCAGAAAGGTGGAAGGAGTATATAGAGGGTCTATACAAGGGCGATGTACTTGCGGACAATATTATCGAAATGGTAGAGGATGTAGATGAAGGTGAAATGGGAGATACGATACTGCGTGAAGAGTTTGACAGAGCACTAAAAGACCTGAGCCGAAACAAGGCCCCCGGAGTAGACAACATTCCACTGGAACTACTGACGGCCTTGGGAGAGCCAGTCCTGACAAAACACTACCATCTGGTGAGCAAAATGTATGAAACAGGCGAAATACCCTCAGACTTCAAGAAGAATATAATAATCCCAATCCCAAAGAAAGCAGGTGTTGACAGCTGTGAAAATTACCGAACAATCAGTTTAATAAGCCACAGCTGCAAAATACTAACACGTATTCTTTACAGACGAATGGAAAAACTAGTAGAAGCCGACCTCGGGGAAGATCAGTTTGGATTCCGTAGAAATGTTGGAACACGTGAGGCAATACTGACCCTACGACTTATCTTAGAAAATAGATTAAGGAAAGGCAAACCTACGTTTCTTGCATTTGTAGACTTAAAGAAAGCTTTTGACAATGTTGACTGGAATACTCACTTTCAAATTCTAAAGGTGGAGGGGGTAAAATATAGGGGGCGAAAGGCTATTTACAATTTGTACCGAAACCAGATGGCAGTTATAAGAGTCGAGGGACATGAAAGGGAAGCAGTGGTTGGGAAGGGAGTGAGACAGGATTGTAGCCTCTCCCCGACCCTATTCAATCTGTATATTGAGCAAGCAGTAAAGGAAACAAAAGAAAAGTTCACAGTAGGTATTCAAATCCTTGGAGAAGAAATAAAAACTTCGAGGTTCGCCGATGACAATGTAATTCTGTCAGAGACAGCCAATCGACTTAGAAGAGCAGTTGAACGGAATGGACAGTGTCTTGAAAGGAGGGTATAAGATGAACATCAACAAAAGCAAAACGAGGATAATGGAATGTAGTCGAATTAACTCGGGTGATGTTGAGGGAATTAGATTAGGAAATGAGACACTTAAAGTAGTAAAGGAGTTTTGCTATTTGGAGAGCAAAATAACTGATGATGGTTGAAGTAGGGAGGATATAAAATGTAGAGTGGTAATGGCAAGGAAATCGTCTCTGAAGAAGTGAAATTTGTTAACAACGAGTATAGATTTAAGGGTAAGGAATTCTTTTCTGAAAGTATTTGTATTGAGTGTTGCCATGGACGATAAACAGTTTAGAGAAGAAGAGAGTAGAATCTTTAAAAATGTAGAGCTACAGGAGAATGCTGAAGATTATATGGATAGATCAAGTAACTAATGAAGAGGTGCTGTGTAAGGTGTCAGGCAAATCCAACACCTTCCATGAAAACCCTGGCATGATAAGCAAATCCAGTAGTATGTCACATAGGTCCGAATAAATCGTGATATTAAATTAACCAAAGTAATACGAGTAACGAGTGAGCAAATGGAATACCACAGACTAACACAAGAGTGCCTAAATGCATGTCATACCTTCCCACCGTGAGACAGACTCAGTTCCGAGGGGAGAAACGATAACAGAAACCGAGATCAGAACCGTGTTAAGCTGAAGGCCCTTCGATAAGGGACGGACACCCACGTCGCCAGCTAACCGCTAGGACCACCCCCCAGGCCCATGTTAAAAGCTAGAGCCCTCCAGAACAACAGTATAGATCTTACGATAACACTAGAAGGGCCACCCCAGCCGCAAGTTTTAGCGTGAGACGTTTTCGCGTCTCTGTTACGTCAGGACAACCCCCCAGCCCATGTTAAAAGATAGTGCCCTCCAGAAGAACAGTATAGATCTTACGATAACACTGAAAGGACCACACCAGCTGCAAGTTTTAGCGTGAGACTTTTTCGCGTCTCTGTTACGTTGCAAACTTTAAAAACATTGCTCCACCACGAAAAGTATAACGTTTCTCATGGGATAGACAGAATTTTTGTATTCGGAGCTTAAGGTTAACATTGAGACCCTGATTGGTCAGATGAAAACACAGCCAGATAGTTTTTTTAAACCAACTTTGGTAAATTGTAGTAAGAAGAAGTTAGGAGAGAGTTGCTTCCGAGACGGCGAGGTGAGCGGAGCTGTGCTGCCCGCCGCCCGCTGAGGAACACCGACAAGGTAATGAACGCACGCGATGCCGCATAACAGCGCATAAAGCTTCACTCAGAACTGCAGAAGTCTCATCTGTTACACCCCCTTTTTGCGTAATACTAGTGTCGATCGTCAATTAAAGCTCATGATGTTCACATTTGCCACTTGAAGTAAAAATCTGAAACGCGATGATTTTTCTGTTATATAGTTATTGAGAAGCCACATCAGCTACTGTAATTTACGACAAGTTAGGTAAGTAATTAAAGATAATTGAGGGTCACTGTAGACCATTTTGATAGTTTTCTCTCTTGTGAAACTTAATTTAAACCTAGATTATAGATGTGATATGGCATAGGTCATCCTTCGATCCATTGTAGAACTTGGAAACCCACTCAGGGAATATTTGTTGACATTTTTGTTGAACGCAGTTGGTTTTTATCCTCCTGTATTAAAACATTTCCTTTTATCAATAGTGAAATTTATAAACAATGTTTTGTGAGTAGAATAAAATTTCCAATGGTAAACTTAACTGCTTTTTCGACGTTATTTTACCAGCTAACTAAAAATAGGAAAGCCTTGAACCCCTTCCACTATACTTAGTTAGTATTAAGATTCTTTTACAGGGAGTGCAGTGGAGCTGACGCTAAAATCATTGAGTATTTGCAGTGGAGCTGACGCTGAAATCATTAAGTAATTGGTTATATCATCGCTAGTCTCACTGAACTCTTCTGAACTCTACATGTCATGTGTGGTCTGGCGTCTCCTTACCAGCAACAGGTCCCAGGTTCAAACTAGTCAATTCCCTAAAAAACACGCTCAGAGCGTCGTTGCGCGAAAGTGGTAGGGAGACACGATATAGAACAACAGGCACCACGCAGAATGTTAGAAAATGGCGACCCTGCCAGGATTGTAAAATACCATGATTGAAGGTCGACCACATCCCTAACTAGGTCAGGAAAATATCCTGTTAAAAAATTTTTCGTAATAAAGAAAAAATTTTTTGAAAGGCATAAATAGTTGAAAACAGTAGCTGCAGCGATAGATAGTGAGTCATTCTAGCAGAGACAATAGCATAATTAAGTTATGAATTTTAAAAATTGTTAGAATTAAGTTTTCTGCTCAATGCAAGCGCACAGGTGGCGGATACATCGTTGACAAGTTGGTTCTGATCCAACAAATAAGTGAATGGATTGTCAGTCTTGTGTATAATAAGTGTCAAGTCGTGTGAACAAAAAGTTTATGAAACGCGTGAGATCGTATGAGCGCATGTTGACTCGAAGTAGGGCACGTGAATTGCTTTTAAAACAGAAAATAAGGGATTCGGAAAGATAGCAATGGCAAATCGAGACCTTGACCGAACTGAGGTAGAGACCCAGCATGGACAGACAATAGAGGACAGTACAGCAGACGACGCAGTATCACGAGAAATAGGACATATAAGGCACCATAACGAGGATAATGTACGTCAAGGCATAGAAAACGTGAGTCAGCATACGACAGAGGAGCAGAAAAGTAGAGAGACAGTCGATGAGGATTCTAACTTGCGTCTTGAATACGTAGAACCCATAGTACAAGTAATCAGAGCTCCCTCACCACAGAGTACAAGGAATGCGAGCAGAAACGTGTCACGACACAGTTCAATGCAATCGGTTGCGAACCAACACTTGGGCGAAAACACAGAGCGTAGGACGTCGGAAGATAACGCAATAGGACCCACCAATCTGGCAGAATTATTACAACAAATTACGGAAACCATGACAAGGCAAAATAAAGACATAGCGAACCAAATTCAAATTCAGAATGCAGAAACCACGAGACAAATGCGTGCGATTAAAGAACAAAACAAAAATATTCAGTTACACCTAAGTCATATTGAAGACAAGGCAAAAGAATCTCGAGAAGTGATAGGAAACTTAAAAACAGGTCACAATCAATTGAGAACAGACATTGAGAAAGTACAAGTGGACGTACAAACATTGCGTAATGACATTCAGGACGAGAACAAAACATTACGTAACAACACCCAGGGAGAAGTCAAGAAACTAGAGAAACAGATAAACGAAATTATTAGACAAGCAGCAGGTACAGCGCGTGAAGTTGTTGAAAACAGTGTGTTACACAAACGTATCACAAAAGCAGCGCTGGAAAGATATAATAACCGCATAGTCAAAACAGAAGCGCAAACGAAGCGACAATTTCAGAAATTGCGAACAGAGTTGTTGCAAACCATTGAAGAGCGTAGTGAACAGGACCGAACAAGCACAGAGTCTGCAACCACATCCGTATCTGTAACAGCACCGGAAAAACAAGCAATTAACGAAGATATTACGCATTTGCGATTCCAATCACATACGTGAAATCAGACAGCCTGCACAGCAACAAACACGTTTCGAAATTCTTGATGAACAAACGTCATCACAAACACATGCGGAACCACAAATGTATGTTTCAAGACAGTTTGAATCGTGGAATGAAGCAGCTAGGTTATCCAGACAAGATACCGAACCAATAACTGACAATGGAAAGCTAGGTCGCGAAGAGTACAGTGTAATGCATTCAGCTACACGTTCACAACCGATGGAAGAAAATTATTGCGTACCACTCCAACGATACTACGCAAGCGTAGGCGAAAGTTACAGTGGACAATATCCAATGCATCTACCACAACCGGAAAAAAACGACGGGAGAAATGATCAGTAACAAAGTGGCGAAGAATCGCGAATTTCATATGGAACTATGACGAAGTACGACAACGATCATTTCCTCACAGTCAGAAAACTTCAACACTTTCGAGAAGGAAACTCATTACATCCACGAACTTTTATTGATCAATTCCGAGTAGGATTACCAGAACACTGGACGCTAGCACACAAATTAGAATTTTTATGTGCACGCATGTCAGGAACAGTCGCAGAAACCATGCAGAATGTTGCAGCGACATGCCAATCGTACGAAGATTTCAGAAAGAAGTTTCTCTCACGATATTGGTCCAGCGAAGCACAGAACAGAGTGAAGTACGAATTATTACAGAACCCATATTTTGAAAATTCAGGAGAGAAAAGTCCCATGAAATTTTTCGAATTAATGGCAAAGAAAAATCAATGCTTAGATGTACCATACAGTGACGGAGAGTTGATTAAATTATGCGCGATGAAGCTACCATTGAAATACCAGCAATCATTAGTAGGTCGCGGAGGCAATGACGTCGAAGCATTTAAAGGTATTCTAAGGGAACTAGTGTTCATATTTTCGGAAGATGACGCAAGAAAAAGGCGAAGCGCACGTGAAAACGAAAGCAAAAAGCAGTGGAATCCACAAGACACAGTACGAAGAAACAATAATTACGAACCATGTGATAACTTCGCACCAAGAAACGACAATAGATTTCAGCAAACAACCGGTTATGGATTTAGAAGAGAATATGGCAATAACTATAATTCACCCAGGAACGGCAACAACTATTACAGAGGGAATAACGACAACCGGAACGGGTACTGGAGAACCAATAGACCGACAAATTATCAACAAGAAACCACTATCAACAAGCTGAATAAGAAAAGAGAATACAGATAGAAGAGGTGGAGGTAAGACCACCAAACCCCGATAAACTTTCGAATTGACAGCTAAGCGCCCATGCCAAAGAGAATGACGCACCGACCCAGGACAACTGCAGCACCTGGAACCGAGAAGTAAAAATCTTATCACGAGAAGAGAAGAAGGAAGAAACAAATCCGCAGGGACCAGATGAAAACGAAGAAAAGAAAATAACAATATCGTGTTGGGACGAAATTAATTGGGAGAATACTGACGAGGAAGATGAATTACCAGAGGCATGCACAACGAATGTAGGAGGAAAGGACGAAGTAATGAGTATTGCAGAGCTATTTGAGATGGAAACCAGGGAAAGCGAATTCAATGAGGATAATGCGCAGTCGACAGAAGTTGAAAATAAGTTACGAGTGGGCACACAACCCAACGTATATAATGAAGGAAGTTGTTGTTGTTGTTGTGGTCTTCAGTCCTGAGACTGGTTTGATGCAGCTCTCCATGCTACTCTATCCTGTGCAAGCTTCTTCATCTCCCAGTACCTACTGCAACCTACATCCTTCTGAATCTGCTTAGTGTATTCATCTCTTGGTCTCCCCCTACGATTTTTACCCTCCACGCTGCCCTCCAATACTAAATTGGTGATCCCTTGATGTCTCAGAACATGTCCTACCAGCCGATCCCTTCTTCTGGTCAAGTTGTGGCACAAACTTCTCTTCTCCCCAATCCTATTCAATACTTCCTCATTAGTTATGTGATCTACCCATCTAATCTTCAGCATTCTTCTGTAGCACCACATTTCGAAAGCTTCTATTCTCTTCTTGTCCAAACTATTTACCGTCCATGTTTCACTTCCATACATGGCTACACTCCATACAAATACTTTCAGAAATGACTTCCTGACCCTTAAATCTATACTCGATGTTAACAAATTTCTCTTCTTCAGAAACGCTTTCCTTGCCATTGCCAGTCTCCATTTTATATCCTCTCTACTTCGACCATCATCAGTTATTTTGCTCCCCAAATAGCAAAACTCCTTTACTACTTTAAGTGTCTCATTTCCTAATCTAATACCCTCAACATCACCGGACTTAATTCGACTACATTCCATTATCCTCGTTTTGCTTTTGTTGATGTTCATCTTATATCCTCCCTTCAAGACACCATCCATTCCGTTCAACTGCTCTTCCAAGTCCTTTGCTGTCTCTGACAGAATTACAATGTCATCGGCGAACCTCAAAGTTTTTATTTCTTCTCCATGGATTTTAATACCTACTCCGTATTTTTCTTTTGTATCCTTTACTGCTTGCTGAATATAAAGATTGAATAACATCGGGGAGAGGCTACAACCCTGTCTCACTCCCTTCCCAACCACTGCTACCATTTCATGTCGCTCGACCATAATAACTGCCATCTGGATTCTGTACAAATTGTAAATAGCCTTTCGCTCCCTGTATTTTACCCCTGCCACCTTTAGAATTTGAAAGAGAGTATTCCAGTCAACGTTGTCAAAAGCTTTCTCTAAGTCTACAAATGCTAGAAACGTAGGTTTGCCTTTCCTTAATCTTTCTTCTAAGATAAGTCGTAAGGTCAGTATTGCCTCACGTGTTCCAACATTTCTACGGAATCCAAACTGATCTTCCCTGAGGTCGGCTTCTACTATTTTTTCCATTCGTCTGTAAAGAATACGTGTTAGTATTTTGCAGCTGTGGCTTATTAAACTGATTGTTCGGTAATTTTCACATCTGTCAACACCTGCTTTCTTTGGGATTGGAATTATTATATTCTTCTTGAAGTCTGATGGGTATTTCGCCTGTTTCATACATTTTGCTCACCAGATGGTAGTGTTTTGTCAGGACTGGCTCTCCCAAGGCCGTCAGTAGTTCCAGTGGAATGTTGTCTACTCCGGGGGCCTTGTCTCGGCTCAGGTCTTTCAGTGCTCTGTCAAACTCCTCACGCAGTATCGTATCTCCCATTTCATCTTCATCTACATCCTCTACCATTTCGATAATATTGTCCGCAAGTACATCGCCCTTGTATAGACCCTCTATATACTCCTTCCACCTTTCTGCTTTCCCTTCTTTGCTTAGAACTGGGTTTCCATCTGAGCTCTTGATGTTCATACAAGTGGTTCTCTTATCTCCAAAGGTCTCTTTAATTTTCCTGTAGGCAGTATCTATCTTACCCCTAGTGAGATAAGCCTCTACATCCTTACATTTGTCCTCTAGCCATCCCTGCTTAGCCATTTTGGACTTCCTGTCGATCTAATTTTTGAGACGTTTGTATTCCTTTTTGCCTTCTTCATTTACTGCAAGGAAGTTATTACTGCAAGGAAGTTATGAAGCGATAATTAGAGCATTTAGATGCGATTATGTGGAAGTAGCGACGAAGAAGGAGAAGATAGACAAGGATGAGGAAAAAGTAGAAGATGTTGAAGAAAGCGTAAATGAAGGAAGAAATAGAGAAGAGGAAATATAAGAGAGAGAAGTAGCAGTCGAAGCTTATCCTACAGAAAGTTCGAATTCACAAGGGAAATTCCTAAAAAGACTCATGTATGATTCAGTGGAGGATTCGTTGATGCAAGAAGAAGAACAGAACCAACCCTTTCAAATTCCACCAATTGCGAAGGCCATGGTAAAGCATATCCCAGTCAATATTGTAATTGATAGCGGAAGTGAACTGACTGCGGTCTCAGAAAATTTATTCATGCAATGTAATGCCAATGAGGAATTGCCGGTTCTGAAAACACGTAAGATTAAAGTAAGAGGTCCTATTAGAAACAATGCTGCGGAAGTTACGAGACAAACAAGGTTAACTCTTTCGTGCCAAGGTCAAAAGATCGAAGCCAACTTCGTGATTATACCTAAACTAACTGTAGATTTGATTATAGGTGCAGATTTTTTAAATGAGAGACGAGCGATAATAGATATGGGGAAAGGTAGCGTAACATTCGGGAATGTCACACTTCTCTTTGAACAAAAGCTAAAATTAGAAGAAATACCAGTTATAAACAAACAATTAAGAATGATGCGAGATAAAGAGGATGAAGGATTAGAATGGTATGCACAAAAGGGGGAATCGCCTCAACTCATGCTAGAAGTCCGTAAAGAAATCGACGAAAAATTGCAAGAAGTTCAAAGTATTTCGGAACACAGTAAAAGAGAATTAGAGGGTATTTTACGAGATAAAGCAGAGGTATTTTTACCTAAGACTGGCAGTATCAAACATTTTCAGTACAAGTTTGAAGTAAAACAGCACAAACCATTTAGAGTGCCACCCTATACAATCCCATTAAGCTACAGGAATAAAGTATTCCAGGAGATATCTAAAATGTTAGATGACGATATTATTGAACCAGCTACCTCCACATATAACAGCCCGCTCCATATTGTACAAAAACGAGATGGGAGCATCAGGTTAGTGCTTGATTCCAGACAGATCAACACAATCATAATCACTGAGACAGATCGCCCAGAAAAATTAGAGGAATTGATACAAAACTTCCACGGTGCTAAGATATTTTCATCAATTGATTTACAGAGTTGTTTCTGGCAAATAGAATTGGCCCCAGAATGTAGAAAATTTACAGCATTTATCGTATTCGGTAGATGTTACCAGTTTAAACGATTTCCATTTGGTTTAAACATATCATCAGCAGCGTTTATTAGGGGATTTAATACTATACTCAGTCCTGAAATTTTACAAAAAATTACTTGTTATGTTGATGATGTGATTATAGCAGAACCCTCTTTGGAACATCACAACGACACATTAAATCAGTTTTTACAGACCATGAAAGAGCATGGGGTCACAGTAAATATAACAAAATCCAAATTTGGAAGGCGAGAGGTCAAATTTCTAGGACACATAATTTCAGAGAAAGGGGTAATGCCTGACCCAGAAAAACTAACGGCAATCAAAGAATTCTGTACTCCATATAATAAGATAACTCTCAGAGGATTTCTCGGTCTCACCAGATTCTATAAGAAACTTATTTGGATCGGCTCTCTCGAAACACCATGCCTATGTTCATTGACTGGAAAGAAAACGCCATGGGTGTGGGATCAACAAGCCAATGAAGAATTTTTAAAAGTGTAAAACGCACTAACAACAGCACCAATTTTAGCACATCCTGATCTAACACAAAATTTTTGTATGGCCACTGATAGCGCGAAAACAGGTTTAGGAGTTGTTTTATTCCAAGAATACGAACAGGCAGGGCTAAATCATATAGAACAATTGCATTTGCCAGTCGGGTACTCACAAAAAGCGAGAAAAACTATTCAGTCACGGAGGTGGATGCATTGGCCATTGTATGGGGCTTCCAACGTTTTCGATACTTCCTATTCAGAACAAAAACAAAAGTATACACTGACCACAAAGCATTAGAATTTCTGTTATCCGCCAAACTAACTCATGGGAGGTTAGCCAGATGGATGTTAATACTACAAGAATTTGACTTCTCTATTGCACACATACCAGGACCAGCGAATGTATTAACAGATGCTTTATCACGATGTCCACAGGGTGCATCCAATAACATAGGTTTGGAAGCAGCAGAAGACCAGTTTACAATGTACTATATGAAACAAGTACCTTTCGAAAACTACATTACGACAGCATTGAAAAACATAGGCAAAGAACAGGACAAGGATCCCGAAGTACTAGGAATCAAACACAAGTGGAGAAGTAAGGATTTTCCAGACATTCAACAGCACTATCTCGTAGAAAACAATGTTTTATTTTTTAGACGAAATGTTGCAACGAATGAATGGTTAATTTATATCCCAGACAAACTAATTAATAAGTACATATGGTATACACATTTAAGTAATGGCCACTTTGGACCAAAGAAATGCTTTTTAAAAATAAAACAAACAAGCCATTTTCCTAATATGGAAAGACGAATTAGAACAGTACTAGTCAAATGCAAAAAATGTATGAGGGCTAAACACGTCACTTTCCAAACCAAACCACCTATGTTTCCAATAATCCCTAAAAGATTAAAACAAATAGCTGCAACAGATTTGATGGGGCCCATCCCACACACAAAAAGTGGATACATTTTCGTATTTGTCGTTTTGGAATTTACTTCTAAATATGTTACCTTGACAGCATTAAAACGGGCAACAGGTCTTACTATAAGTAAAGCATTTAGACAAGATTTTCTCAGACAAGTAGGTCGAGTGGAACGAATAATTTCGGATAATGGCCCACAATACAAATAAGTGCAATGGCAGAACACGTTAAAACAACACAAAATAAAACCCATCTACATATCTAAGTACAAACCCAGCATAAATCCAGCAGAACGATCTATGAAGGACATAGGCACTTTATGCCGATTATATGGAGGCAAAAGACACAACACTTGGGATATATACCTTAAAGATTTTCAAAAAATAATAAATGAAATGCCACATAGCACTACACTACTACCACCAGTTACTGTACTTAAAAATATTGGACCCCCAAACATAACCATAGAAAATGTTAATTTCCTATTGTACCACGTAGACGGCACAAACAAGTCATAGCAACAACACTCTCCAACATCAGAAAGGTAGCCATTAAAAGAAAAGAAAGAGGAGATAGAACAGCAATTAAAAGAACATTCTCAGTAGGCCAGAAAGTATTTGTAAAAACACACCATCTCTCCAGCAAACAGAAACACAAAATACATAAGTTTTATGCTGCATACAAAGGACCTGTCATAATTAGCCGAATTGCTCATGGTAATGCTGTGGAACTAATGAACCCAAAAACAGGCAAAACCTTAGGACTTAACCATGTGAGCCATATCAAAACGTTTGAAGATTAATTTTATTACTGGTAAATAATCAGCACAATATTTCAAGTTTATGTTGCAGATAAGATCGTCAGGAGAAAGAAGAATGAAGAGAGAGGAAGGTGGGAAAAAGAAAGTAGTTTCAATAAAAACCAAAACAAAAATAACACCAATAGTACCATAGATTAAGGTGAAGGGATAAAGCGTAGATAGTCTAACAGCATGAAATACTAAAATGCTATACACCACCACACTACACAAAAATAAAAAACGAATTTGAGGATTCTTGTAGACGTTAAGACTCAAAATATCTTAGAATTGTAACATGGAAAGGGCGCCGAAATTTGTAAAGCTTTTAAGAAGGTGTAAAACAATGTAGGTACTAGATATATGTTAGATGATTATAAGTAAAACTTTTTGTAAGAACCATTGTAAAATACTCCAGCAAGGACGAGATGCAGCGACCCACAAGTTGCAACGCGAGAAGTATCAAGAGAGTAAAGGACGTAATTAGCAAGACACGATTCCTACAAGGCAGAAGTGTCAAGAGAAGGGAAAGGACAGCGAGACCAACAGAAGGCCCTTGTAGCCAAAGTGAGCAGTAAATAAATCTGCTGCCAAGCTGAACCACAGGGTGGCGGAACGCTGCTGGGACAGAACACAGAACCCCACAGTGGCAGAACCCTGCAGAGACACGACAGGACACCAAACGCCAGAAGGGTCTCCAAACGCCCCGACTCAGCAGAGCGAGCAAAAAACGGCCCGATGAGAAGACCACTTGGGCAAGCCACCACTGGCAAAAAAAAAAAAGGTGTTAAAGTCACACTACTGCTATTAAACAGCACACTGATGCACGAAACTGAAGGAAACTTCCACAAAGTAAAAATGACACACCCAAATAATTTATCAAACTGTTACTAAGAGGAGAACTTCAAAGCGACTAGTTATCTATAAATATTTCCATATCCTGCCCAGATAAGGACCAAGAAGCAAGTAAGAAGCAGAGAAAAAGCAGGAAGAACAGAAGTTGAAGATTCGCAAGATTGAGACCAAGAAAGAAGATGGGTGAAGAATAGACGACATACCTTCCCAAATCCCTATCCTATTGAAAACTAGTCGTCTGCGAAGTATTACAACGAAAAACGACCGCTTTCAGCGACACATAACGATGACTTCCACGCATCCAAAGCCAGTAAACAACGAGATTCTGCACGCACAGCTCCATTCCATTATGGGACCTCCACAACAGCAACACACACTTACAAAGCCAACAAGGAACGACGAACGAAGCTGTACATCAAATACTTGCCCACATCCATCTCGCTCAAGTCCATCAACTTCGTGCAAAGACATTCGCCAACCTCATGCTTAAACATTCATAGGATTGTGTGAATGTGTGAAATTAAATCATGTGATGTAGGAATTGTGCAAAAGAAATGTGTGAAAAACTAAATAAGTTAAGCACACCAGACAGCTAATAAACTACAAAATAACAGTCATTGACTATGGACTTAAGTAAAAAGTAGACTATCGACATTAGTTCTGAAATGGACAGTATATAAAGAAAAAAAGTAAGGCATAATAAACACAAAAACTATATGCCACTTATTTTCTCCTCATAAAAATAAAAGAATAACTAGATTTTACTTATTTTCTCCTTATAAAAACAAAGAATTTAAAAATTATCTTGTTGATTGTTTTCCCTTTTTTTTAACATTTGTACCATTTGTTAGGATAATATCTCAATACTTGTGCATGTATATTTCTTTGTCTAAGCAATTCGTGGAAATAATTCTTATTTGTTAGTGTAACAATGTTGAAATCAGTGTCTAGAAACAAAAACATTTTACTTGTACATGATATTTAGAAAATGTGTTAGGAATAGATTTTACTTAATTATTAAATTTATAAAAACAATATTTCTAAGAAAATCGATGTGAAAGACTCCTCACTTTCGATAACAAACTTCTTAAAAAACAAACTTCACAATTAAATAAAGAAAGAAAATAATTAAAAAATAATAATTATAATACAACAAAAATATTCTTCCCTTGTCAATATAAAGATATTTTTGATAATAATGTGGATGAATACAAAAATATAAATTAGTAATACAAACTAGCATAGAACAGAATAACGTGGCTGAACAGTAGGCTACAAAATTTAGATAACGGAATAATTTTTGACTGGCTTAGACAACGATTCAATCATTGTCTAACTTCAGTACAAAAATTAAGTTCTAAGGGTGGTGATATGTAAGGTGTCAGACAAATCCAACACCTTTCATGAAAACCCTGACATGATAAGCAAATCCAGTAGTATGTCACATAGCTCCGAATAAATCGTGACATTAAATTAACCAAAGTAATACGAGTAACGAGTGAGCAAATGGAATACCCCAGACTAACACAAGAGTGCCTAAATGTATGTCATACCTTCCCACAGTGAGACATACGTAGTTCCGAGGGGAGAAACGAGAACAGAAGCCGAGATCAGAACCGTGTTAAGCTGAAGGCCCTTAGATAAGGGTCGGACACCCACGTCGCCAGCTAACCGCTAGGACCACCCCCCAGCCCATGTTAAAAGCTAGAGCCCTCCAGAAGAACAGTTTAGATCTTACGATAACACTAAAAGGGCAATCCCAGCCGCAAGTTTTAGCGTGAGACTTCTTCGCGTCTCTGTTACGTTGCAAACTTTAAAAACATTGCCCCACCACGAAAAGTATAACATTTCTCATTGGATAGACAGAATTTTTGTAGGCGGAGCTTAAGGTTAACATTGAGACCCTGATTGGTCAGATGAAAACACAGCCAGATAGTTTTTTAAAACCAACTTTGGTAAATTGTAGTAAGAAGAAGTTAGGAGATAGTTGCTTCCGAGACGGCGAGGTGAGCGGAGCTGTGCTGCCCACCGCCCGCTGAGGAACACCGACAAGGTAATGAACGCAAGCGATGCCGCATAACAGCGCATAAAGCTTCACTCAGAACTGCAGAAGTCTCATCTGTTAAACCCCCTTTTTGCGTAATACTAGTGTCATCGTCAATTAAAGCTCGTGGTGTTTACATTTGCCACTTGAAGTAAAAATCTGAAACGCGAAGATTTTTCTGTAATATAGTTATTGAGAAGCCACATCAGCCACTGTAATTTACGACAAGTTAGGTAAGTAATTAAAGATAATTGAGGGTCACTGTAGACCATTTTGGTAGTTTTCTCTCTTGTGAAACTTAATTCAAACCTAGATTATAGATGTGATATGGCATAGGTCATCCTTCGATCCATTGTAGAACTTGGAAACCCACTCAGGGAATATTCGTTGACATTTTTGTTGAACGCAGTTGGTTTTTATCATCCTGTATTAAAACATTTCCTTTTATCAATAGTGCAATTTATAAACAATGTTTTGTGAGTAGAATAAAATTTCCAATGGTAAACTTAACTGCTTTTTCGACGTTATTTTACCAGCTAACTAAAAATAGCAAAGCCTTGAACCCCTTCGACTAAATTTAGTTAGTATTAAGATTCTTTTACAGGGAGTGTAGTGGAGCTGACGCTGAAATCATTAAGTATCTGGTTATATCATCGCTAGTCTCACTGAACTCTTCTGAACTCTACATGTCGTGTGTGGTCTGGCGTCTCCTTACCAGCAACAGGTCCCAGGTTGAAACTAGTCAATTCCCTAAAAAACACGCTCAGAGCGTCGTTGCGCGGAATTGGTAGGGAGACACGATATAGAACAACAGACACCACGCAGAATCTTAGAGCTGAATAGAATTGGGGAGAAGAGGAATTTGTGGCACAACTTGAGTAGAAGAACGGATTGGTTGGCAGGACACGTTCTGAAGTATCAAGGGATCACCAATGTAGTGTTGGAGAGCAGCGTGGAGGGTAAAAGTCGTAGAGGGAGATCAAGAGATGAATAAACTAAGCAGATTCAGAAGGATGTAGGCTGCAGTAGATATTGGGAGATGAAGAAGCTTGCACAGGATAGAGTAGCATGGAGAGCTGCATCAAACCAGTCTCAGGACTGGAGACCATAACGACAACAACAGTTATTCAGGATAGGGAACGTTTTATAAAATTCTCTATATCACTTACGAGCATTGTGTGTTGCATTAATAGTGCTGAATGCATGTTTAGGGGTGATTAAACGGGCAACTATCTTCGATTTTACTCGTAGAATGTCGGAAACCTCTTGTCAATTTCCTACAAAAGAGCCACAACGACTGCAGATCCATGACTACCTGAAAACTCAGGTTATTTCATTATATTACAAGAGTAATTCTCTAAGCCACATATAAGAAAAGATGAAAACTATATAAAAAACAATGTTGTTAAAATGGTTCAAATGGCTTTGAGCACCATGGGACTTAACTTCTGAGGTCATCAGTCCCCTAGAACTTACAACTACTTAAACCTTACTAACCTAAGGACATCACACACATCCATGCCCGAGGCAAGATTCGAACCTGCGACCGTAGCGGTCGCGCGGCTCCAGACCGTAGCTCCTAGAAGCTCGGCTATCCCGGCCGGCAACAACGTGGTCTTCAATCGATCTGCTCGCTAACACACAGAACACATAACAGACAACTTGTATCCAAAAAGTATGTAGTACGCTGACTTCACTAAATGCTGGATGTACAAGAGGTGTGAATGTTACAATAGTGGTACGAATTTGGCCGAAGGTTAAGCGTTTTAGTAAAGGGTACCAGGCCAGACAAAAGTGTGTCAAAGACTCTGATGATAAAATCTGGACCAACGATAGTGAAATCACCAAAAGATGGAAGTAGTACTTCAGCCAGCTTCTCCACTGTGGTGAACTCAAAGTACGATTCGATTTCCAGTCTCTAATCACAGCTGAAAGACTGCTACCCACCCTTACTGGATGAGATCAAAAATCAAATCAGATGGCTTAAGAAGAATAAGAGCCCAAACGAAGACGGGATACTTGCCGAGATGATCCAGGCAGGAGGCGGAAACTTGCAGAAAGACTGCACCGACAGATATAAAGTCTTTACCAAAGAAGAAATACCTTCAGAATGGAAAACGGATGGGATCCGTCCAGTTCATAAGAAGGATGACAAACTGAAATGTGACAACTATCAAGAAATCAGCCTGCATAATGTATACTACAAGATCATGTCCAAATTCCTCGTAAATAGAACTCAACCCCTGGTAGAATCAGCGATTTGTGAATACCAGGGAGATTTTCGGCCAGGATGGTCAACAGTCGACCACGTCTTCGTTCTCCGATAGCTCACTGAAAAATTAAGAGAGCATGGTACAGAACTACACATTTTTGTTGATTCCGAGAAGGCCTATGACTGAATACGCTACAAGAGCCTGTTCTGTTGTCTAAATGAGTTCGGGCTGTTACAGAAGTTCACCAATCTGGTAAAGATCTACCTGAGTGAAATACACCGTGAGATGGAGGTGGAAAACCGACTTACAGGTGACTTTGAATCTGTGATGCTTCTCAGGCAACGATATAGTTTATCTCCTAATTTGTCTCCTAAACTGGACCATTTTTCTTTGTGAAGATCATATGTGTGATTTTTAAGAGATCCAAGTCGAAGGGAAGAACCTGTTTTATCTATCCTACGCAGATCTTATCTGCTTAATCAGCAACATATGACAAGGACAATGGAAATAGCTGTCAGCAGATCTGGGCCACTCATAAACGAAGCAAAGACGGATTACGTAGCTATGACTCGTCGACAAGCTCAGGATACCAAAAGACTACCGTGAGGATGGGAGACCTATCCTACAAGAGAGATAGTGAATGTAAATACCTAGGAGCACTTTTCACAGAGAACTCGTCATACGAAGTAGACATCAGTACCAGGAAACAGGCAGGAAACCGATCTTTCTACAGTCTAACACAACTGTTTCTGCCCAAGTATTCCTCGAGACAGTTCAAGATTCGCCTATATAAAACATCCAGGCCGTAGTCCTAAAGGCTGTGAGACGTGAAGTATCCGAAAGCAGGACTTTCATAAGCTTCTCGTATTTGAGAGAGCTGCGGAAGATCTTTGTCCCGGTGTTGAACGCAAACACCGATGAACGGAGGATAATACAGAACCATGAGCTAGGCGATCTTTGCCGCGATACCAACGCAACAGAAATCGTCATTTCCCTCAGTTTCCGCGATATTTTTTGGACTGGCACCTTCAGCACACCTGCAACTTCCACAAATGCAGTATCAGCGAAGTTATATAATCTTTTTCAAAAAGTACGTCCCGATAGCTGAGTGGCAAGGAAGATAATAGCATTCATGCGGCGCACTATCTATACAGCAGTCTCTTCTGACATAGTATTTTTTCCAGAGGGAACGTATTTTCCGCGTCATACGACGAATGCAGTGGCGTGGGTCACAGGTATGACGGTCCATTACATCTACAGAGACATACGTCTGAACGTACTGGATTACTGGCAATACTTGCAAGATGGACAAACAAAACTGTTACGGCTACAAAAGTACAAGGATTTGTATGCCAATTTCCTAGTAAAGCTTCTTGCGGACCCGCCATATACACTCCTGGAAATTGAAATAAGAACACCGTGAATTCATTGTCCCAGGAAGGGGAAACTTTATTGACACATTCCTGGGGTCAGATACATCACATGATCACACTGACAGAACCACAGGCACATAGACACAGGCAACACAGCATGCACAATGTCGCCACTAGTACAGTGTATATCCACCTTTCGCAGCAATGCAGGCTGCTATTCTCCCATGGAGACGATCGTAGAGATGCTGGATGTAGTCCTGTGGAACGGCTTGCCATGCCATTTCCACCTGGCGCCTCAGTTGGACCAGCGTTCGTGCTGGACGTGCAGACCGCGTGAGACGACGCTTCATCCAGTCCCAAACATGCTCAATGGGGGACAGATCCGGGTTCTTGCTGGCCAGGGTAGTTGACTTACACCTTCTAGAGCACGTTGGGTGGCACGGGATACATGCGGACGTGCATTGTCCTGTTGGAACAGCAAGTTCCCTTGCCGGTCTAGGAATGGTAGAACGATGGGTTCGATGACGGTTTGGATGTACCGTGCACTATTCAGTGTCCCCTCGACGATCACCAGTGGTGTACGGCCAGTGTAGGAGATCGCTCCCCACACCATGATGCCGGGTGTTGGCCCTGTGTGCCTCGGTCGTATGCAGTCCTGATTGTGGCGCTCACCTGCACGGCGCCAAACACGCATACGACCATCATTGGCACCAAGGCAGAAGCGACTCTCATCGCTGAAGACGACACGTCTCCATTCGTCCCTCCATTCACGCCTGTCGCGACACCACTGGAGGCGGGCTGCACGATGTTGGGGCGTGAGCGGAAGACGGCCTAACGGTGTGCGGGACCGTAGCCCAGCTTCATGGAGACGGTTGCGAATGGTCCTCGCCGATACCCCAGGAGCAACAGTGTCCCTAATTTGCTGGGAAGTGGCGGTGCGGTCCCCTACGGCACTGCGTAGGATCCTACGGTCTTGGCGTGCATCCGTGCGTCGCTGCGGTCCGGTCCCAGGTCGACGGGCACGTGCACCTTCCGCCGACCACTGGCGACAACATCGATGTACTGTGGAGACCTCACGCCCCACGTGTTGAGCAATTCGGCGGTACGTCCACCCGGCCTCCCGCATGCCCACTATACGCCCTCGCTCAAAGTCCGTCAACTGCACATACGGTTCACGTCCACGCTGTCGCGGCATGCTACCAGTGTTAAAGACTGCGATGGAGCTCCGTATGCCACGGCAAACTGGCTGACACTGACGGCGGCGGTGCACAAATGCTGCGCAGCTAGCGCCATTCGACGGCCAACACCGCGGTTCCTGGTGTGTCCGCTGTGCCGTGCGTGTGATCATTGCTTGTACAGCCCTCTCGCAGTGTCCGGAGCAAGTATGGTAGGTCTGACACACCGGTGTCAATGTGTTCTTTTTTCCATTTCCAGGAGTGTACTTGGGGTGTGCCGGGTGCGCCAAGATGAGCGGCGGTGCTGTCGTCGTGAAACCGACCAAGTAAAGTGATCAGCTAAGGACAGCTATGCGAGTATGCGACATAGGAAAAACTGACACTTGCACAGTTAGCAATGGAATGCACTTCAAATTTTGTTTTCATATCTACAGATAATTTTCTTTAGGGTGCCGTAGGTGGCCCCACTTAGACTTTGTTGTTCTTTCATGTTGAATGGTAGGACGGCAGCGAGGTTCCTTCCAAGACAGTTATAATGCGTAAGGACGTACTATGTTTATTTTGTGAATAATAACGGTTTCTGTTTCTCCTACCTTCCTTAAAAAAATAAAAAAAAATAAAAATACCTCTCTCCTGAAAAAAAAGGCCAAGGTAACTGGCTGGGAATCGGAGAAAAAATAAAAAATATTAAAAAATAAAAAAAATGGTAGAGCACTAAAAAAACAGCTCGGCGTTCTGTCAAGATAAGGGGCCCGGGTTCGATTCCCGGCTGGGTTGGATATTTTCTCCGCTCCGGGATTGGGTGTTGTGTTGTCCTCATTATCATTTCATCATCAGTGGAAGGCAACGGGAAAACCACCATTGGCATCACTTTCCTAGATGCTCATGCGGTGGACCTCTCTTGACGAGGCTTTCCCTATGACAAGACCTGCCGCAAGGCATAACACAGTTTTAAGTTCTCAAAAAATAACTCTCTAAATTCGAGAGATTCTCATGTAATAAGAAATGTACAACTGACTCCAAATTCTATCATTACTTTAAAAGTTAACTTTTATCATGTAACAATAAAAACTCAATTTAAATGATCAATATCAATACTTATTATACTGGTTTACATATTAAAATACTCAAGTAAATTCCTGATGCATTCCATTTATTCTACTGGACGAGAACTACCCCAACATAACAACTCACAACACATTTGACAGACAATAAGAATTTACACAACGTTGAACAGCTAATTAGCTTCTGGTTACCAATCACATCTCGCACCACATTTAACAGACAATAAAAGTTTACAACACGTTTAATAGATAATGAACTTCTGGTTACCCATCACTACAGGACAACAAAACACAGATCTATGAGTTCCCAGTGCACCGCCTTACCTGCAGGGTTACGCACAATGCTTTCTACATGCAGAAGCATCAGTCCAACTAGCTACAGGGTGTTTCAAAAATGACCGGTATATTTGAAACGGCAATACAAACTAAACGAGCAGCGATAGAAATACACCGTTTGTTGCAATATGCTTGGGACAACAGTACATTTTCAGGCAGACAAACTTTCAAAATTACAGTAGTTACAATTGTCAACAACAGATGGCGCTGCGGTCTGGGAAACTCTATAGTACGATATTTTCCACATATCCACCATGCGTAGCAATAATATGGCGTAGTCTCTGAATGAAATTACCCGAAACCTTTGACAAAGTGTCTGGCGGAATGGCTTCACATGCAGATGAGATGTACTGCTTCAGCTGTTCAATTGTTTCTGGATTCTGGCGGTACACCTGGTCTTTCAAGTGTCCCCACAGAAAGAAGTCACAGGGGTTCATGTCTGGCGAATAGGGAGGCCAATCCAGGCCGCCTCCTGTATGTTTCGGATAGCCCAAAGCAATCACACGATCATCGAAATATTCATTCAGGAAATTAAAGACGTCGGCCGTGCGATGTGGCCGGGCACCATCTTGCATAAACCACGAGGTGTTCGCAGTGTCGTCTAAGGCAGTTTGTACCGCCACAAATTCACGAAGAATGTCCAGATAGCGTGATGCAGTAATCGTTTCGGATCTGAAAAATGGGCCAATGATTCCTTTGGAAGAAATGGCGGCCCAGACCAGTACTTTTTGAGGATGCAGGGACGATGGGACTGCAACATGGGGCTTTTCGGTTCCCCATATGCGCCAG
This sequence comes from Schistocerca cancellata, assembly GCF_023864275.1. NCBI lineage: Eukaryota > Metazoa > Arthropoda > Insecta > Orthoptera > Acrididae > Schistocerca > Schistocerca cancellata. The sequence continues at coordinate 814,968,069 of NC_064627.1, read as the reverse complement.
TTCTGTTTAGCGACGAAGCCGTCCAGGTAAAAATAAGCTTCGTCAGTAAACCAAATGCTGCCCACATGCATATCGCCGTCATCAATCCTGTGCACTATATCGTTAGCGAATGTCTCTCGAGCAGCAATGGTAGCGGCGCTGAGGGGTTGCCGCGTTTGAATTTTGTATGGATAGAGGTGTAAACTCTGGCGCATGAGACGATACGTGGACGTTGGCGTCATTTGGACCGCAGCTGCAACACGGCGAACGGAAACCCGAGGCCGCTGTTGCATCACCTGCTGCACTAGCTGCGCGTTGCCCTCTGTGGTTGCCGTACGCGGTCGCCCTACCTTTCCAGCACGTTCATCCGTCACGTTCCCAGTCCGTTGAAATTTTTCAAACAGATCCTTTATTGTATCGCTTTTCGGTCCTTTGGTTACATTAAACCTCCGTTGAAAACTTCGTCTTGTTGCAACAACACTGTGTTCTAGGCGGTGGAATTCCAACACCAGAAAAATCCTCTGTTCTAAGGAATGAACCATGTTGTCCACAGCACACTTGCACGTTGTGAACAGCACACGATTACAGCAGAAAGACGACGTACAGAATGGCGCACCCACAGACTGCGTTGTCTTCTACACTCCTGGAAATTGAAATAAGAACACCGTGAATTCATTGTCCCAGGAAGGGGAAACTTTATTGACACATTCCTGGGGTCAGATACATCACATGATCACACTGACAGAACCACAGGCACATAGACACAGGCAACACAGCATGCACAATGTCGCCACTAGTACAGTGTATATCCACCTTTCGCAGCAATGCAGGCTGCTATTCTCCCATGGAGACGATCGTAGAGATGCTGGATGTAGTCCTGTGGAACGGCTTGCCATGCCATTTCCACCTGGCGCCTCAGTTGGACCAGCGTTCGTGCTGGACGTGCAGACCGCGTGAGACGACGCTTCATCCAGTCCCAAACATGCTCAATGGGGGACAGATCCGGGTTCTTGCTGGCCAGGGTAGTTGACTTACACCTTCTAGAGCACGTTGGGTGGCACGGGATACATGCGGACGTGCATTGTCCTGTTGGAACAGCAAGTTCCCTTGCCGGTCTAGGAATGGTAGAACGATGGGTTCGATGACGGTTTGGATGTACCGTGCACTATTCAGTGTCCCCTCGACGATCACCAGTGGTGTACGGCCAGTGTAGGAGATCGCTCCCCACACCATGATGCCGGGTGTTGGCCCTGTGTGCCTCGGTCGTATGCAGTCCTGATTGTGGCGCTCACCTGCACGGCGCCAAACACGCATACGACCATCATTGGCACCAAGGCAGAAGCGACTCTCATCGCTGAAGACGACACGTCTCCATTCGTCCCTCCATTCACGCCTGTCGCGACACCACTGGAGGCGGGCTGCACGATGTTGGGGCGTGAGCGGAAGACGGCCTAACGGTGTGCGGGACCGTAGCCCAGCTTCATGGAGACGGTTGCGAATGGTCCTCGCCGATACCCCAGGAGCAACAGTGTCCCTAATTTGCTGGGAAGTGGCGGTGCGGTCCCCTACGGCACTGCGTAGGATCCTACGGTCTTGGCGTGCATCCGTGCGTCGCTGCGGTCCGCTCCCAGGTCGACGGGCACGTGCACCTTCCGCCGACCACTGGCGACAACATCGATGTACTGTGGAGACCTCACGCCCCACGTGTTGAGCAATTCGGCGGTACGTCCACCCGGCCTCCCGCATGCCCACTATACGCCCTCGCTCAAAGTCCGTCAACTGCACATACGGTTCACGTCCACGCTGTCGCGGCATGCTACCAGTGTTAAAGACTGCGATGGAGCTCCGTATGCCACGGCAAACTGGCTGACACTGACGGCGGCGGTGCACAAATGCTGCGCAGCTAGCGCCATTCGACGGCCAACACCGCGGTTCCTGGTGTGTCCGCTGTGCCGTGCGTGTGATCATTGCTTGTACAGCCCTCTCGCAGTGTCCGGAGCAAGTATGGTGGGTCTGACACACCGGTGTCAATGTGTTCTTTTTTCCATTTCCAGGAGTGTATATCTTTCACATCACTTGCAGCGCCATCTGTTGTTGAAAATTGTAACTACTGTAATTTGGAAAGTTTGTCCGCCTGAAAATGTACTGTTGTCCCAAGCATATTGCATCAAACGGTGTATTTCTATCGCTGCTCGTTTAGTTTTTATTGCCGTTTCAAATATACCGGTCATTTTTGAAACACCCTGTATTTCTCGAGTAGCAGAACTTACAAAGCTTAATATATCAATGACAGATGTGAAGTATCTTGCCATGTTGCAGCAACGAACTGCATGAGCTGTTCACCAACTCTTCTACCGAGATCTGGGTTGTTTTCTTGAACAAGACGGTGCACCGTCACATTACCGTCACGACGTTCAGCAATTCTTGGATGAAACATTTGCTGAAAGGTGGATAGGCCGATGTGGAAGTGCTGACTTTCCACCTAAACCTGCCGATCTAACTCCATTAGACTTCTTTCTGACGGGAACTTCGAAGTACACCGTCGGTACCACAAATCATGTACGCTGGATGGCACGAGAGATGCAACTGTCACCACCTGTGATTTCATTCCAGTGACAACCGTAACGCATGTGTGCCGAACTGTTCCGCAGCGTTTCAGTCGCTGTACTGCTGCCGATGGAGGATATTTTGAAAATCTTCAGCAGTAAAACGCCTTCAGTAACACCGTGACCATCTATGTAACTTAAAAATTCATAATGTCTGTTATTTTTGTTCAAGTTATTAAAGGTCAAACAGAGTGAAACCCGTTTGTGGGGATGACTGTATTTGTACTAAAGAAAGCAACATTTCGTTTTAAAGTCATTGAGGACTCGTTACAATCCATTCGCAACATCCTGTTTGCATTCCGATATACAATGGACCTTTCTTGCTTCTACTATCGTATAATTTTACTCGAGCCACTTTTCACTATTAATATACCTTTTATATTGGATAGCTTTCCATCATCATTATTTTAAGTAGGCATATTGAGCATGTGAAATTTTTCTGTACGCGTATACTAAGCGACTTCATCCTCATGCATTATTAAATCTAGGATCGCAAACGGAAGACACTTTATCAGGTAGCTTTTCAACTGACCTTAATCTCTCGCACTGAATATTGTCATTAATCTTGCAGCATCACACTTTCATCAAATTTACATAAAATAAGTGCTGTGTGAAACTATGTATCGCAAGCGTTGTACGGATAATGGTAGGCGTGTGTATAACATCTCTGTTGCGACAGTGTGCGAGCAATAGTCAGATAGTAATGTCGTTGGAGAAAAAAAGACAGTAGAGGATCGAACTTAACGTAGTACACCGCGTACTTAGGTTAAACTGTTTAACAATCTGGCAGCTAATTACGTTCTTACATCCAAATTTCCACAACGTGACTCTGAGACATTGAGCAGCCCGAAAATTCCGCTGTGTTCCTTGCAGCCGATAAATATCAATCCGAGAAATAATTGGCGAGAGGTCGAAAAATTCCAAAATTCTTGAGTACACAGTCGTCTCTACTGTATGCTTCTTGAGGTAAGGAAAACATTACATTGTAATTAGTGAGCTCTGTGATTTAATTTTTAAATTTAGATAAGTCCTTTCTAATCAGCTAGTTGTGCTTTCTGTTGAAAATTGCCAACTAATAAGGCCTCTAAGTTTGTTTGACACGACAGAGTAGTTTTCTCTATAAAAACGAGTAACGTGGATCGAGGTGTACATAATCCTACATACTGTATGTGAGGGCGTATGTCGTACTTCGATGTTTCTGCTAGTGTAAAGTTCACTGAACAAGCATATCTATTCGGTTTCTTTTTCCGTTTAGCTATTGTCAGTTTGCAGAAGCGGGGACGCCCATTCTGAGACCTTGGTACAGAAAACTGACAGAGGAAAACTATACATTCTACTGAGGAATTATGATTAATATCCAAATTGTCATTAATGTCTAACTCATTGTACAACGTGTGCTTCTTCTCGAAAGCTTAAATCTTCACTTTCAAAAGCAAATCACGTTACCATACTTCGCATATTGTATTAAATTGGTGTAGCGACTCTTCTTTTCCCTTGGAGTAGTTGAAAGAAGAATAAAATGACATAATTTTAAATTTTGGAATACTGCATGACCCATTCAGAAAAGCTGTGCTCAATGAATGCGTCATCGGACGTTCAATTCTAGCTAGGCGTGTAACAATGACTTCTCAGAAAATCGTAACTTTCGTTTCAACTTAAGTAATAAAGTATTTTTTTCGAAATACAGGCATCAAATTATTGACGTAGTTCGTTCACTGAAGCCCTTAGCACTGGAGTGTCGTATTCATGTGCATTTTTAAGTCTCATGTTGTCTGGCATATTTAGTCCGTGCACGAAACTCTTTTTCTGCTTTGTGCCTGCCTGATGTTTTTGAGAGCCTCTTTCTAATTTTTCACCACCAAAAATGTATGAAGTCGTCAAGAGCGTGCCTAGGATCTGAACTACAGTGTGGGGGACAACTCATATCAATCTTGCAGTGAACAGCGGAATATTTTTGGGATTTCACGGCCAATGGTTCTGCGTACGGAAGGTATCCATTATATTTTTAGCCTTTTTTCAGATTCACACATCACTCATGTGACTATTCCGCGGAGCAATATTCGAGTTCGTATTGCCATAATTATAGTAAATCTTTCTAAGAAACATTTGCCGTACAGTTATGGAGTTTATGCAGTGCGTATCAAGAAACCATAATTGATTTTTCTCACAACGTGTTCCTGAGTATATCTCGACACTGTAGATTTTCAATTTTCACAAGTCTTGTAAGTAAATACTTAACAACAAAAAGTTCTGAAGTGATAACTGTCCACCCAATTGCTCAGGAAACAAATTAATTTAAGTTTTAGAAAACATATGACATTAGGACAGCACAGAAATTAGCATTTTCTCTTTTATTTGATTAGTCACTGTGGATGAGGGGTTGTTAAAAAAAAGATGTGTGACTAGGGCCTCCCGTCGTGTAGACCGGGTGCAAGTCTTACGATTTGACGCCACTTCGGCGACTTGCGCGTCGATGGGGATGAAATGGTGATGGTTAGGACAACACAACACCTAGTGCCTGAGCGGAGAAAATCTCAGACCCAGCCGGGAATCGAACTCGGTTCCTTAGGACTGAGACTGTGTCGCGCTGAACACTCAGTTACTGGGGGCGGACAGGGGTTGTTAAGTCTAATAATATCCCTATTTCTTCTTAAGTTAATCTACTCGTAGCAACTAGAGAGTTTTTCAAAGGACTCCTGTGTTGTTGACAGCATCAAGTAAACGTTGTTTCTTGGTCGCTACTACTATTTTAATGTTACTTGACTTACACGTCCGCAAAGCGAAAGCTGGTAATTTTCCTTGAAAGAAAAGCAAGGACGAATCTTTTGCAGCATTTATATCTTTACATCGCGCATGCGCCAGCCTTGTCGACGTCACGAGCGAAGGTCATAGAGGAAGCCGAGTTTATGTTTTTGCACGTTATGCGAAGTGGAGCTGACGGCTGCAGTTTTACTCACTTAAAGCTGATATCAGGCATTATTTATAGCAACTGAACGACTCGTTGTATTAGTATTACACATGTGATAGTAAATTAAACGTAATTTTTCCAAAATTCTCAACATTATTCCAATGGTTATCGTTTCTGAATTTGGCCAGGTGAAAGGGTCATAAAAAAAGGTTGAAATATTTTGTTGAAGCTATTTCTTTCTACCGGGGATAGTTTTACATTTCCTAAATGAATTCCTGTTTTTGCTGCACTGTGGGTCATTTTGTTTAGCTCTTGGTCATAAGCAGAAGACAAAATATCAGTTTGGCCGAGGCATTCAGTTTCCTGACAACTCCTCAATAATACCTGTGAAAAGTTTTATTACGCATTTATAAGACATTACGTCTGCTTCTATCCGTAATGTCGGTTTTTTACGGGAAATAAGCGTTTAAATTTCACAAAGTTGGTTTAATCCAGTACAGATATTGAATGAATATCAAGATAAAAATATCTATACAGGGTTGTTATAATCATACTTTCGGTACTTGAGAGGACCCCATTCCCCTCCCCCTCTCCCCTCCTCCCTGTAGGACAAATCCCCATTCCCCTCCCCCTCTCCCCTCCTCCCTGTAGGACAATATAATTTGAAAATTTATTGTAAAACTTCTAAACTCATGTTTGTAAGTACCTGGTTGGTCTCTGACAAACGTATAAAACTTATTTTGATATCGAAATACGTAAATCGCAGTGCAGGTCAACAGAAGTATATGAAAATTAAGTATATGAAGCTCACGTTACACGATGCGAAATATCCATACTAGCCTTACTTACATCAAACAATTCGCCTGCGAGAAAGCAGTCCATTTTCAAAGAAATATACATATGCTGTTTGACTGCAAAACAAATGACTCAAATTAAAATATTAGCCCTGAATATTGTTAATCTGATCCGCCCCTGGTAGCTGAGTGGTCAGTGCAACAGAATGTCTTACCTAACGACCCGGGTTCGATTCCCGGCTGGGTCGGAAATTTTCTTTGTTTAGGGACTGGATGTTGTGTTGTCCTAATCATCATTTCTTCCCCATCGACACGCAAGTCGCCGAAGTGGCGTCAACTCGAAAGACTTGGACCAGGCGAACGGTCTACCCGATGGGAGGCCCTCGTCACACATTTCCATTTATTTTATTGTTAATTTTTATCTTTTGCCTTGCAAACAATCACTGCACCAGGACTGTTATTCTAACTACACAGCAAATGAACATAAAATTTATAGCATCTGACAAAACTGCTTGAAAACGCACAAAATAGCATTTTACTGGAATTAATGCTCAGAACTGAAATTATATTTTCACAAATACATTCCGACAATCGCTGCACCTTACAGTGGACATTATTATTATTCTCGTGTCAAAAACACACATAAAACGCAGTTTATACAATTGGTGATAGATCAACATAATTTATATAATCTCTGACCAAAATTTGGCGAGTTACAGTGCATTTTTTGTTGCCTGGTAAACGTCATCTGCTGTGCAGGTGGCTGGACACAGTCGACACTGAAGCATAGGTTGAACAGTCCGATCTTCCCCGCAGACACGCTGGATTTGTTTTCTTCGATGTATCCCCATTTGGGTTTGTTAACCCGTGATCTACCCACTCCTGACCTCAAACTATTCAAGGACTCCCAGACTGATCAGTTCTCATCACGACCAAGGGGTAAATATTCTGAAAATCTTTTTCAACCAGGTGGGTGGGATGTCTCTGCCCTCCACAGTTGCAGCCTGGCTTCTTCGTCAGTGGTTGTTAGTTTCTTCGATGTTCTGAGAAACTTTTCCTTGACCTTAGTCGTTGTGAATAGGGTTGCTGCCAGTGTATGGGTTGCGTTTTCTCCTGCTCCAGTTTAGTTCTTTGCCTATTTCCTGCTATTTCTCTTCGAACAGGAGGTGATGCAATTCCTACAAGGTGCCAGAGCATTCGACTGGAGTTGACTTCAAAAAGCCTGTTATAATTCTGCAAGTGTCGTTTAGCTTATAATTCTACAAGTGTCGTTTAGCGCAGTGTCCACCTGCTTGGCATGCGTTGACTAATGCTAAACAGGATAGACATAATCTGCAGAAGAGTAGCATAATGCCATTGCAGCAGTTCGGATCGATTCACCTTCACTGTCCCGCTGTGATCCGGCCAGTTTTCCCGGTAGGTTGTCCCTGGTGGATATTCTGTATTTGAAAATCATGCAGTATTTTTTGAACGTTATAGATCTGTCAAGTGTCACTCCTAGGCATTTTGGAGTCTCACAGTGTTCCAGTTTAACCTCTGACAATTCTATCTTCAGCTATCGGATGGTTTTCCTATTTCTCAGATGGAAAGCACACACCTGTCTTATGGATAGGTTTGGTTTAACCTGGTTTATTCTGTAGAATTTGGATAGATCTTCAAGAGCATTCTTTAGGATGATTTCTATTGAATCGAAGTTTGTGCTTTGGGTTGCCAGTGCGCGATCGTCAGCATACACATTATGAGTTGGTCTTTAGTATATAATTGTATGGAACAGAACTGCAGCCAACACTCTTCCCTGAGGAAGGCCATTCTTCTGTAACTTCCATTGACTACGCTGTCCTTGGAGATAAACGAAGAGTGTTTAAAATCAGTCTCTCTGGCAGTTTGTAAAGGTGACACAATAGTGCGATTGGTCTAACATTCTTTGGACTATTTCCACCTTTACCACGTTTCAGAAAAGCAATTACTAGGCTCTTCTGCCATATCTTTGGAATTTGACATCTATCAATACATTTATTGAGGAGTTGGAGAATTTATTCTTTGTTGCTAATCCAAAGTGCTTAACTTTTTCTCAGTGCGTACATCGTCCAAGCCAGGTGACTTACATGTTGTACTCTGTTTACTAGCTTTCTGTAATTCACCCATAGTGAATGGAAGTGGAAAGTAGTTATTCTCCTCTTGTTCAGTTCTTCGTGGTTTTGGTTTTTTGGATTTATTGTTGGGCTTCCCATTTGGCGGTAGCTGGTGTGGTATTTTGTTGGCGGTGATATTCTAATGTGTAGTTGTCTTAGTTGGATCATTCCACAGGCATCGCAGAAGTCTCCAAGCTTTATGACTGTCTTTTTTCAGATCCAGGTTTTCTATTGTTTTAATCCACTTTCCACTTTTTGACTCTCTAATAGAGGAAATGAGTTTGTTTCATGTTTCTATAGGTGTTTCACTGAAAGGGTTTTCTCTAAATAAGTTGCTATATTCCGTAAATAAGGCTGCCTGATCTGATGTGCACCGAGAGATGTAAGATATTCAACAGCCACGGGGTATAGATATTTTGTAAGATCTTTTTACAGCCGTGGTCAATTTGTCGTATTGTTCTTGTGTTGGTTCTATAGCAGATTATTCAGCCTCCAATAAATCTGCAAATCTGGTCCAGTCAGCCTTTCTAAAGTTGAGCCTATTATGACATGGGATTTTTTGAGGTCTAACTGCACGAAATATTTGACAGATCAATGGTCTATGATGTGAATTTGGTATTGGAGAAGTGACTGACTTCATAGATTGTCGGCTAATGCTGTTGGTGGTGAATATGAGATCAGAATTGTACCCTCACCTCCATCTAGCGCTGTTAAATGATGCAGGTAGTTTTGCATTGGGGATAAGGGTAAGGTGATTCAGTTCTACCCACTCTAGTCCTGCTACCCCATTTTCATCTTCATTGTCATTGCCACAAATATTGCTATGGCTGTTGAAATCGCCAGTCACAATCAGCACGTGTTTGTTTTGGTAATTTGTTGGTTTATTAACTTTGAATTCTTCACCAAATGGTTTGTAGAGAGATGAAATGGTGCAATTAGCTGCTTCTATAGTAAGATTTTCGATGTTATTTTCCTCCTTGAGTGCTGCGGAACGAACCTCGTCTTTCGATGGCAAGGCGCATTCTGTTTATCGTCGGTCAACAGCTCCTGTGTGTTTCCTATATGCACAGTACATGACACTGCTGCTGTCTGCAATGTTCTTGTAGCAGTTCTTCCTTGGCTGATGATGTTCCTTCTATGTTGATTGAGATAATGCATAGCTGTCACCATAAAAAGGGCTTGTATGTAGATATTTCTGGTGTGAAAGGATCAGCCGTGATTTCTTGAGGCCCAGGAAATGCACGATTGCTTTTCTCAATCGCAATCTTTGATGATACGTAAATACACTGGCCTACCTGTGGCACTGAACGCTCGTCTAAAGAAATGTTCAAATGTGTGTGAATTCATATGGGACCAAACTGCTAAGGTCACCGTTCCCTAGACTTACACACCACTTAACCTAACTTATGCTAAGAACAACACACACACCCATGCCCGAGGGAAGACTCGAACCTCCGGCGGGAGGGGCTTCGCAGTCCGTGACATGGCGCCTGAAACCGAGCGGCCACTCTGTGCGGCGAACGCTCGTCTATCCTGCAACGTGTTGCTATTAGGAATACTGATCCGGCTGTCCAAACCAAATTTTATTTACCGCAATTGCGATGTAGAATGCAAGACGGTATCTCACCAATTTTCACAGAATATATGCAAAGACAGTATACAAACGCGTTCATAAAGGTGCCGAATGAAAACGAGAAACCAAACTTAACGACTGATAAATGAGAACAATGACTCTACGCTTCATTAAGCAATATCAACAAGACAGCCTTTCATAAAGTTCTCACAGTTAGACAAAAAATGGTTCAAATGGCTCTGAGAACTATGGGACTTAACTTCTGAGGTTATCAGTCCCCTAGAACTTAGAACTAGTTAAACCCAACTAACCTAAGAACATCACACACATCCATGCCCGAGACAGGATTCGAACCTGCGACCGCAGCGGTCGCGCAGTTCCAGACTGTAGCGCCTAGAACCGCTCCTCCACCCCGGCCGCCACAGCTAGACAAGTTACCGAAATATTTCTTAATAAATTTCCTGCGTACAGTTAATTCCCTTGATATTTGATTCAATTATAAGACAAAACCACGTGACCCATTATAATACTTCTACAGTATACTTCAACCATACTCAAGCCGGCCGTTCTGGCCGAGCGGTTCTAGGCGCTTCAGACCGGAGCCCCGCGGCTGCTACGGTCGCAGGTTCGAATCCTGCCTCGGGCATGAATGTGTGTGATGTCCTTAGGTTAGTTAGGTTTAAGTAGTTCTAAGTTCTAGGGGACTGATGACCTCAGATGTTAAGTCCCATGGTGCTCAGAGCCATTTGAACCAATTTGACAACCCACAGGGATCAAAACAAATATGTTATCCAGGCAGATTCAGGGAGGATGAGGTGTCTTGCCACAACCTCCACTGTCAACCCAGAATTTGAAGAGCTACGATCATTGCTGTAGACTTACCATAATAAATGGTGTTTCCATTGGTCCATCTGTCATAATTTGGGACACAGCATGACAATCAACTTAGTGCCACAGCAGATTGTAGAAAATCATCCAGTATCATTATTTCTATTAAGCTTTGTGTATGGGTGTTAACCAAGATCATCTCTGATGCATGTCCAGATTACATTAGCAATTAGATAAATGATTACACACATTTAAGTGGTAAAATGAATTGTCGTGAAAGACATATAATTTCATGCACATGTGTCTTATTCAAAACCCTTATCTAATATGTACAATACAAACGATTAACTTACAACCTGGGTATCATATGAATCGTATATAAGCCTGTCAGTAAAATTATGATGTCATTTTAACCGCATTGCGTAAGCAAGTGTATAGTTGGTTTCATTTTGGTATCACTTGTCAATGCTAAGTACTCATTTTACCCACACAGCTTAAAGAGGTACACAATTGATCATTATTTTGATATCAATAGTCAACGTTAGGCATTCATCTCTGCTCCTAAAGTACATAACATAAATGAAAGGATTTGGATCCAGTTTTCTCATTACATCCAGTTACGTATCTGGCTAGTCTGCTAACTACCACATGTACTATACATTACGACTTTCGGAATAACTACGGTGACCACCAGAAATAGGTACTGTTGTGAATACACTATTGGAATAGAAAACTTTATTAGGGTATAATTAATGCCAGTCATGTGTCAGTCAACATCTTATACTACTGGAGCAAAATCTTAGGAGTAATATCATCCTAGCGTTTGTCAAATTCATTGGTATCATTACGACTACAACACTGTTATTACGTTTTCCTTAACAATCTGCAAGTTCCTGAAAATTCAAAGATCAGATGTCAACCACAAATTTGCTACATTCTTCATCAAGACATACATACAGAGCATAATTCTGAGCAAAAAATGTATATGTTAAATTATTTTGGTTCTTTTTTTCCACTGCTACACAGAGTGTATGTAAAGTTAATATTAGTTTCTTAGACTTTCCCGGCGATTTGATGACATCTCGTGGAAATCGGGTTTTCTGCCGGATATCAGCGTCTTCCAAATACGATATTTCGACGTCATTACTTGACTGTCTCAGGGAACACCTGATGAAGACGTCAAGTAATGACGTCGAAATATCGTGTTTGGAAGACGCTGATATCCGGCAGAAAACCCAATTTCCACGAGATGTCAAGTTAATATTAAATCACATGCAACATCACTGCTGAGACAAAACTCTTCCCCTACCACTCATTGGCTACCTGAAATAATAATCCATAAAACATCCACATACACCATCACTACTGAAATAACAACATCGTATACTCCTTATTGGCTTCCGTAAACACATATTCTTAGAACAATCTCTTCACTTGGATACACATCATAATTCAATAAATATTATTCCTTCATTACTGTTCAGCTTAAGCACTATTTACATTATTGCATAATATCAACACCTTAATTCATCATACAAACCCAGTTACATCATAAGCACATCATTTCGTACCGTTTGGTCTCAGTATTTTTCACATAGATGTCATAGTATACCCTCACTCTCTAACACTCTTTACACTGTGTCCAGTTTCTCACAATATATCTATTCAGCTGGAATTGTCTAATATCTCTGTATTATCATTAGTCAGCAGCTGAGAATTTTTAGTATCATACAACTGCTTTCAAACATGTCAAAATGACATCAGTATAGTATATTTCTAAAACGTCATTGACGAATTACCAAAAGTTCATAGCAAATTATATTTACCACCACTTAGGTAAATAGTTTCATGTAGTGGAATGTCAAACAGTCTTAAACTTACTTCACTATACTTACACTAGGGTAGTATGAGAGAGTCATTTACACTTGTTATCTAAGTGGAATAGTAGAAGAAGTTAAGTGTAGCATGAATGAAAAGAAGGAATAGTAACACCCAGCTTGAGGAGGCATCAGTCGCCAGCTGATGCACCCACCGTACAGAGATGGATCATCTACCTACTTTACTCATTAAATATCTTGACATTAGATACATGATGAAAACCTCATGATTTACATGCCCTATATGTTTCCACTTCTGCAGCATATTCCTGAACAACGCGATGCATACGAAATGGTCCATTGCATAGAAGAAAGATGGTGAGATTTCATCAGAGCTTTATGGCCTACATATAACCATTTGACATTTACATGTAGTTGCAACTTCTTTCAGTTTTCAGCTGCTCTCTTAATGTTGGCTAAGGATAAACCAATCACTTCATGATGACGTAGGCGCCTCTGTCTGCCTAATGGCACGATTTCTTTGACTCAGTCACGTGGTAGCTTATCCTTTAACACCAGAAGCGGAGGACAAAGATGTAGAATCATTTGGTAACTCATACATTCTGAAACAAATGAAAGTATCTGTTCCAAGTGTTATGTAAGCTGTGACATACAATCTACACAGTTTCGCAAGCTCTTTCATTAGGCATTCACAGGGGTTTGAAGGTGCATAATACAAGACGGTAAAGATAGGTTTAATTTTCCTGTGGTGTAATATACGCAACCAGTGCTGGGATCGGAACTGAGGCCCATTGTCAGATATTACTTTATCTATGTTGCCAACTTCCTTCAAAAGGTGTTTAATAAATGCTGCACATACAGATTTTGCTGTAACTGACACAAATTTGGACGCAAGTTCTATTGCCACAAAAACAAAAGAGTAATTGTTGTTTATTCTTGAAAGGAGGTCAGATACATTGATAGCTGCGAGCTATCTTAATTTAGTAGGGATTGTGGGAAACGATGAGGCGGAGTTGGATATAGTAAGAGGTTTTGCCTTTTGACATAGTTTAGACTTTGAAAGCACTGTGTGAATTCTTTTCTCCATATTGTGAAAATAGCATGTGCCACATAACTTGTAAAAACATTTCCAGGCTCCAAAATGGACATAACTGAGGTGTACATGCCACACAAGTTTGTTTACTAACTCATCAAGAATACAAACCGCCCATAGTTCACTATTTGGATTCCTATGTTTGAAAAGAATATTGTTCCACATTAGATAAAATTGACTCATAGCTACAGTGTCCCTGTCATTCCACTACTGTTTGATTTCCAACCATACAGCATTCTTATCTTGTTCCTTAGCGATGCCAGGAAGATTTAATGAAATGTAATTCTGATATGCGGCCTTCTGAATGTATAAGGCACTAAAGTTATTTTTCTGATAGTCTTCATTACCTCCACCCATGAACCATGGACCTTGCCGTTGGTGGGGAGGCTTGCATGCCTCAACGATACAGATAGCCGTACCGTAGGTGCAACCACAACGGAGGGGTATCTGTTGAGAGACCAGCCAAACGTGTGGTTCCTGAAGAGGGGCAGCAGCCTTTTCAGTAGTTGCAGGGGCAACAGTCTGGATGATTGACTGATCTGGCCTTGTAACGCTAACCAAAACGGCCTTACTGTTGTGGTACTGCGAACGGCTGAAAGCAAGGGGAAACTGCAGCCGTAATTATTCCCGAGGGCATGCAGCTTTACTGTATGGTTAAATGATGATGGCGTCCTCTTGGGTAAAATATTCCGGAGGTAAACTAGTCCCCCATTCGTATCTCCGGGCGGGGACTACTCATGAGGACGTCGTTATCAGGAGAAAGAAAACTGGCATTCTACGGATCCGAGCGTGGTATGTCAGATCCCTTAATCGGGCAGGTAGGTTACAAAATTTAAAATGGGAAATGGATAGGTTAAAGTTAGATGTAGTGGGAATTAGTGTAGTTCGGTGGCAGGAGGAACAAGACTTCTGATCAGGTGAATACAGGGTTATAAATACAAAATCAAATAGGGGTAATGCAGGAGTAGGTTTAATAATGAATGAAAAAGTAGGAGTGCGGGTAAGTTACTACAAACAGCACAGTGAACGTATTATAGTGGCCAAGATAGACACGAAGCCCATGACAACTACAGTAGTACAAGTTTATATGCCAACTAGCTCTGCAGATGACGAAGAAATGTATGATGAGATAAAAGAAACTATTCAGATAGTGAAGGGAGACGTAAATTTAATAGTCATGGATGACTGGAATTCGACAGTAGGAAAAAGGAGAGAAGGAAACATAGTAGGTGAATATGGATTGGGGCTAAGAAATGAAAGAGGAAGCCGTCTGGTAGAATTTTGCACAGAGCATAACTTAATAATAGCTAACACTTGGTTCAAGAATGATAAAAGATGGTTCTATACATGGAAGAATCCTGGAGATACTAAAAGGTATCAGATAGATTATATAATGGTAAGACAGAGATTCAGGAACCAGGTTTTAAATTGTAAGATATTTCCAGGGGCAGATGTGGTCTCTGACCACAATCTATTGGTTATAAACTGTAGATTAAAATTGAAGAAATTGCAAAAAGGTGGGAATTTAAGGAGATGGGACCTGGATAAACTGACTAAAACAGAGGTTGTACAGAGTTTCAGGGACAGCATAAGGGAACAATTGACAGGAATGGGGGAAAGAAATAC
The DNA here is from genome assembly GCF_023864275.1 of Schistocerca cancellata. Taxonomy (NCBI): domain Eukaryota; kingdom Metazoa; phylum Arthropoda; class Insecta; order Orthoptera; family Acrididae; genus Schistocerca; species Schistocerca cancellata. The sequence continues at coordinate 814,952,692 of NC_064627.1, read as the reverse complement.
AGTAGAAGACGAATGGGTACCTCTGAGGAATGAAGTAGTGAAGGCAGCAGAGGATCAAGTAGGTAAAAAGACGAGGGCTAGTAGAAATCCTTGGGTAACAGAAGAAATATTGAATTTAATTGATGAAAGGAGAAAATGTAAAACTGCAATAAATGAAGCAGGCAAAAAGGAATACAAACGTCTCAAAAATGAGATCGACAGGAAATGCAAAATGGCTAAGCAGGCATGGCTAGAGGACAAATGTAAGGATGTAGAGGCTTATCTCACTAGGGGTAAGATAGATACAGCCTACAGGAAAATTAAAGGGACCTTTGGAGAAAAGAGAGCCACTTGTATGAATATCAAAAGCTCAGATGGAAACCCATTTCTAAGCAAAGAGGGGAAAGCAGAAAGGTGGAAGGAGTATATAGAGGGTCTATACAAGGGCGATGAACTTGAGGACAATATTATGGAAATGGAAGAGGATGTAGATGAAGATGAAATGGGAGATACGATACTGCGTGAAGAGTTTGACAGAGCACTGAAAGACCTGAGTCGAAACATGGCCCCGGGAGTAGACAACATTTCATTAGAACTACTGACGACCTTGGGAGAGCCAGTCCTGACAAAACTCTACCATCTGGTGAGCAAGATGTACGAGACAGGCGAAATACCCCTCAGACTTCAAGAAGAATATAATAATTACAATCCCAAAGAAAGCAGGTGTTGACAGATGTGAAAATTACCGAACTATCAGTTTAATAAGCCACAGCTGCAAAATACTAACGCGAATTATTTACAGACGAATGGAAAAACTGGTAGAAGCCGACCTCGGGGAAGATCAGTTTGGATTCCGTAGAAATGTTGGAACACGTGAGGCAATACTGACCTTACGACTTATCTTAGAAGAAAGATTAAGGAAAGGCAAACCTACGTTTCTAGCATTTGTAGACTTAGAGAAAGCTTTTGACAACGTTGACTGGAATACTCTCTTTCAAATTCTAAAGGTGGCAGGGGTAAAATAAAGGGAACGAAAGGCTACTTACAATTTGTACAGAAACCAGATGGCAGTTATAAGAGTCGAGGGACATGAAAGGGAAGCAGTGGTTGGGAAGGGAGTGAGACAGGGTTGTAGCCTCTCCCCGATGTTATTCAATCTGTATATTCAGCAATCAGTAAAGGAAACAAAAGAAAAATTTGGCGTAGGTACTAAAATCCAGGAGAAGAAATATTAACTTTGAGGTTCGCCGATGACATTGTAATTCTGTCAGAGACGGCAAAGGACTTGGAAGAGCAGTTGAACGGAATGGACAGTGTCTTGAAAGGAGGATATAAGATGAACATCAACAAAAGTAAAACGAGGATAATGGAATGTAGTCCAATTAAGTCGGGTGATGCTGAGGGAATTAGATTAGGAAATGAGACACTTAAAGTAGTAAAGGGGTTTTGCTATTTGGGGAGCAAAATAACTGATGATGGTCGAAGTAGAGAGGATATAAAATGTAGACTGGCAATGGCAAGGAAATCGTTTCTGAAGAAGAGAAATTTGTTAACATCGAGTATAGATTTAAGTGTCAGGAAGTCGATTCTGAAAGTATTTGTATGGAGTGTAGCCATGTATGGAAGTGAAACATGGACGATAAATAGTTTGGACAAGAAGAGAATAGAAGCTTTCGAAATGTGGTGCTACAGAAGAATGTTGAAGATTAGGTGGGTAGATCGCGTAACTAATGAGGAGGTATTGAATAGGATTGGGGAGAAGAGAAGTTTGTGCCTCGACTTGACTAGAAGAAGGGATCGGTTGGTAGGACATATCCTGAGGCATCAAGGGATCACAAATTTGGCATTGGAGGGCAGCGTGGAGGGTAAAAATCGTAGAGGGAGACCAAGAGATGAACACACTAAGCAGATTCAGAAGGATGTAGGTTGCAGTAGGTACTGGGAGATGAAGGAGCTTGCACAGGATAAATTAGCATGGAGAGCTGCATCAAACCAGTCTCAGGACTGAAGACCACAACAACAGTCTTCTTTAGTTGCCATGACAAGCCCAACAGATGAGTGAGACAAAGTTTCAGTTACCATGTTTTGTGTTCCTGGAACATAAACAATGGTAAACTCCTGCGAAGTTAAATCCCAACACTCAAGGCAATCAGGACTTAACAGTTGTCAGAAAATAAAGGACACAGTGATCAGTATATACCTTGATATGCCTGCCATACAAGAAGTAGTGGAATTTATCACAAGTCCAAACCACAGACAATGCCTCCCTTTTGGTCACAGAGTAATTACATTGTGATTTAGAATGCAATAGTCCTTTGGGTAATGGCATCATTTTGCTCAAATTCTTGAAAAACGTGCACATCAAGTCCAAATTTGGAGCTGTCACTAGAAACACACAAGTCACATGACAGATCTGGATGATATAATGTAGGTGCAGCAAGAAACACATCCTTCAATCTTTGAAATTCATCCTGAGCTACTTCATCCCAGTGTCACACAATATTCTTTCAGTCAGCTCATGCAGCCTGAGAGTGGTCAGGTACTTCAAATTAATGAAACGCTGATATAAATTAATGAGTCCCAAGAACCCTTTGAGTTGACATTCAGTTGTAGGCACAGGCATTTTTGCAATACTTTCCAACTTTTCTGGATCAAATTGAATTCCTTCATGACATATGCTATGGCCAAGAAATTTAATTTGAGATTTGCCAAACTGTGACTGTTCCAAATGAACTGTGATGCCAAGCTCAGCAAATACTTGTAGCAGTGAATGAAGCAGATTATGTCCTAACTGTGACTCTTCCACAATGAGAATATCATCAATGGAGATGGTAATTCTTTCCTTCATATGTTCAGGAAGACTAGAGTTTAATCCACGAATGAATGTGGATAATGAAATGTTAAGTCGAAAGGGCGATTTACAGAACTGGTAATAGGTACCAACGAAAAATAGTTGCTCTTAAAATCAAGGTACAGTTGTATTTGGCAAAAACAGGAACTGAGATCTAAAGTAGATAACACCTTTACACCACGCAATTTCTGTAACAATTCCTCTAGTGTCTAAGGACAATCTGTTTCAGGAAGAATAATGGTATTGACTTGTCTGGAACCTAACGCAAAACGTGTTGTTGCATCTCTTTTTTCATTAGCAAGAAGTGAACTGTTGTAAGAACACAAGGCAGATTCCATGATACCTTGAGCTAATATGGAGTGAATCTCATTCTTCATTTATTCCCTGCATATCAATGGAATAACATAAAGTCGAACGAAAAACTTCGTATGTTCCTTGACTTTATATTCATACAGAAAATTTCGTATGGTGCCAGGCTTATTGATAAAGACTTCGGAATGTGAGTGTAAGATATCGAATCCTTCTTTGAAATCCAACCATCGAATTGCAAACAGAGTAACTTCCCAACGACTCCAACTTTCACCTTAGCATCATTAAAGTTTACAATAGCCTTGTATTCTGTCAAGAAATCAACACCTAATATCATTTGTGAAGTAAGAAGGGGCCCAGTTAAGAAGTTCTCAGAGAACTGATGACCATGGAAAATGAAATCTAAACGTGTCTGTTTCTTAACCTCTACAGTTTGTACAGTAATTACAGCTTTAATATTGGATCGTTGCAATGGAAATGCTGGATGAATAGTTAATTCCTGGTATTTACTGAAAGCTGCTGCATCGATAACCGAAAAAGTACTACCCAAGTCTAGTGCCGCTGATAAAAAACTTTTCCAGCACAAACTGCCACTGTAAGATGAATTAATATGTTCTGCCTTCTCTGCCAGCTAGGTGTCTCTAACGTCACCAGACTGGACAGAATTTATTCGTATCTCCTCTCGATCCATGTCACAAAACGTTTTCCCTAATAAAGTGTCACCAAATCCACTACCATACCATTAGTTATGTTCCCTACCGCTTGTGAATATACATCTGTTTCACATTCACTGTCATCGTCTGACCAAGGCATGTAATTTGTTACCCAGTCAAAAACACAGTCATATATTAACAGGACTCTGGTCAGTTTCACCTGACATCTGTTCCTAAATTTGATTACTAATAGACACACCCTCTTCATTTTGTTCACTAATGGGATCACAATGTATGATTTTTTGGTATGAATGGAGGAATTCTCCGTATCAACAAACGAGTCATTTGCCGCAAGTGGCATGTGCCATGTGATAGGTCGTCACGTCTATCACGAGGATTAGGTAGTATTGACTCACGAGATGTGTCATGATAATTGTGCAGCCGCGTGAAGACTGTATGCCGAAAGGTTTACCGACGCCCGTCATCCCACGAAGGTTACAATTATGTCTCTGGTAAGACGTGCTGAAAGAGGGACCTTGAAAAGACAGAGACGAAAGACGGGTCCGAGAGAGGCGACAGCGCTGGGAGTCCGTGCTATCGTGCTACCGTCCATACCTTTCGACTCAGAAAGATTCAGCGGATGCATGGCGTACCTCGATCAACGGTATCTCGGGTTTTAAGATACTCCACCGATATCGCTTACATATCACCCAAGCAATTGAGCCTGGGGATCCTGAGAGACGCCTGGCATTTTGTCGATGGGCCGGTACGCAAATACGTCGTGATCCCTTTTTCTTCGCACGCACCCTCTTTCCAGACGAGGCAAACTTCGGCAACATTTGAGGAGTCACTCTCCATAGAGCACACTACTGGGCGGAAGCAAATCCTAACTGGCAACGAGATCACCGAACACAGAGACAGTGGTGAATCAATGTCTGCCGCGCGGGGTAGCCGTGCGGTCTAGGGCGTCTTGCACGGTTTGCGCGGCTACTCCAGTCCGAGGCTCGAGTCCTCCCGCGGACCTGGGTGTGTGTGTTGTCCTTAGTATAAGTTAGATTAAGTAGTGTGTAAGCCTAGGGACCGATGACCTCAGCATTTTGTTCCCACAGTCCTTAGCACAAATTTCCAATTTTCAATCAATGTCTGGGTGGACATAGTTGGAGATTACGTGATAGGTCCTGTGTTTTATGGCGAAACGTTTAACGGCTCGAGCTATCTTCATATGCTCCAGGACCTGGCACTTCCTTTATTAGAGAATATCCCCCTAGACATACGAGTACGTATGTGGTTTCGACATGACGGCGCCCCTGCACATCAGGCCTTACCTGTCAGAAGGTAGCTTAATGCAACTTACCCGAAGCGATGGATTGGTTTCGGTAGTGCAGTTCGTGAATTTCCGCCAAGATCGCCAGACTTAACACCATTGGACTTCTTCTTATGAGGAGCTGTGAGGCAGAAGTTGTAGTCCACTCCCGTGACGACGCCACATGACGCGAGATAAAGGATTCTGGCGGCTTTCCAGGCAATCATCCATCAGACGTTGAATGATGTCGAGGCCAGTTTCCGACAGAGAGTGTAAATGTGCATTAGACAAACGGGCAGTTGATCGAGCATCTGAGATCCTAAACTTCCAGTGAGAACCATGTTAATCAGCCCTTTTCAGGACTAACGATGTGCGAAGTCCAGTGGGCAACCTCCATGTGGTGCACATTGCATTCCGCTAATGCCGACGATACTTGCTTTCAGGTTAATCCCTACTGAAGAATTTCAAGGCCATTTCAAGTTAACGAAAATTTCACCAGTGGACAGAGTTCAGAAACCATACAAGATTTTCCCGATCTCGCTTCGTTCTCGAGATACTAGTAACCTGGGAAAGTTACAATGAAGTAGTGCCCCCTGGCGACAAAGCACTGGTTTTTCGGAATAAATGCTTCCTACAAACAATGCGTATTTTTTCACGTAAAATACGAATATGGAATAAAAAATAGGGATTACCACTTGCAAAAATGAACTTGACTTGCTTTGATCTTGAAAACAGGGTTCTAGGTCATTTCGAGGTAACCGTTCCATGACCCTCTTCAAACCTTACTACTTTTACTCGACACTTTTTTTGCAGAATTGTGCCGCTCCAGAGATATCGGACAGTATAGATTAAAATGGGACACCCTATAGATTGCTTTATTGGGAGATAAACAACCAGGAGCACCTCCGAAGATGTCCAACGTAGCCTTGAACGAAACGTCAGGGACTGAAGAGTTCCATGGACCACGGCCATACAACCCGGAAAAATTCTCAGCAGCTGAAATCCTTCATTGTATGATTAGACGACTCTACGGGGAGAATGTTTGAAAATCAGTCAGATATCTGGAAGTTTCACGTAAGAAGAAAGCACATTTACTTTGTACTTTAACCTTTCTGTTGCGTTGCAGAGACTCGTCGTCCATCCCGCAATTCTTGAAACTGAAGAGAATGTTTCGGACAGCCCGCGTACAACGGATTTATGATTATACAGAAGCATCGTTACTCCGTGAAAGAATACATTTTACAAGACGAGAGATGGATTCTGTTGACCGTAAGCTACTGCAACTATACTTACTCATTGCTAGCAAGGTATCGGTAGGTCTGTGGAATAAAATAGATTACCTGACGTTTAGATCGATGGAATCTATAATGGAAGTAACTACCAGTAGGCACAAGAAGAAGTTTGATAAATTACAACCTAATGTGCAAACTACTAGTAACGTTGTCATGTCAGATACTATTATTAATAAATCACAGAGAGTATTATCTGAGAACGAAATTTCGGTCCTTGCAAAATGAGGAAACTTTGCTATTACACCTACGAAAGTACCAGTTGAGGAGCTAACTGCGAACGTAAAAGCAGGGATAAGAACCCTCCCCAAAGAAACTGCAAATGTAATTCGAATTGAAACCACCAGGGTCTTGTGACGCAGTAAACCTTTGGAATGTAACCTAACGAAAGGTGAGGGAAGGGCTCTCAGAGATTTAAATGTAGACGAAGGGATAGTGGCTCCTCCTTCTGACAAAGACAATGCTACTGTTTTTATGAATAAAGAGGATTATAGAACTAAGATTTTGGATCTTTTAACGTCAGGACAATATAATAAACTTCAGAAACACCCTATAGCTAGCATATTGAGGAAAACAAATACGCCGATAAAGTCATCTACTTTAATTCAAAAGGAAGATGAGAAGGTTTTGTTGAAGAGTGAGGCTATGTGTCCCAGACATTATGGCCTACCTAAAGTTCATAAGATAATCTTCCTTTGAGACCCATTGTCAGTGCTATTAATTTCTCAACGTACTAAATAGCTAGATACCTGGCAATTTGTTTACAACCACATATTGGCAAATCGGATTCTTATGTAAAGGACTCACGTCATTTTATTGAGAAACTTGAGGGACTTACTTTGGCTTCTGAGGATATTCTTGTCATTACCATGATTCCGCTTAACGAAGTTATGGTTTACATAGCGGATGTTTTCCCAGCGGATTTGACTGCTCTTTTCAGACACTACCTTACCTCTAGTCAGTTCCAGTGGGAAAATAAGTTTTATGAGCAGGTTGATGGTGTGACCATGGGTAACCCATTGAGTCCTACGATTGCTAATTTTTACGTGGAAAAATTCGAACAGTTAGCTCTGGAAAAAGCGAGTAAGAAATCATGCCGATGGCATCGATACGTGTGTGATATATTTATTGTTTGGTCACATGACAAAAAAGCTTTAGAAGAATTCTTTTGTTATTTAAATAGCATAAATCAAAAAATCCAGTTTACCATGGGAATGGAGAAAGACAATGCAATATCCTTCTTGGATGTCTTCGTCATGAGACAGACTGATGGCAGCTTGAAACATAAAGTCTTTCGGAAGGTTACACATACCGACAGATACTTGAATAAGGATTCCAATCATCATACACAACAGAAAAGAGGTGTAATTAAAAGTCTAGTGGGTAGAGCTAAAAGGATTTGTACGCCGGAACACCTGGACGCCGAGTTAAAACATCTAAAGCAGGCTTTCGAGAAGAATGGGTACTCTAGTAAGGAAATAAATTAAGTTTCGCAACCGAATAACAGGAGGCCTAAGGACAACGATAGAACACAGCGATGGAAGAACACGGTTTCTCTACCCTTCATCAAAAAAGTAACGGATCAAATCGGCAAGATTCTAAGGAAACATGACGTTCGACCGATTTTCAGACCAACTAAGAAAATAGGCAAAGCACTTCGTTCCGTTAAGGATAAAAGTCCCCCTTTGTCTGCAAGTGGTGTATATAAGATTCCGTGTACATGTGGCAAGGTCTACATTGGAACTACAAAGAGAAGTGTGAATACACGGTTGAAAGAACACAAAAGTGTTTGCCGACTAGGGAAAACCGACAAATCAGCCGTGGCGGAACATGCTCTTCAATCAGGTGCTCACGTAGTGAAATTTTCGGAAACTGAAGTTTTATGTACTATGACGAACTATTATCCACGGCTATGTAGAGAAGCCATCGAAATATATAAACATGGGGATAATTTTAACAGGAAAGAAGAAGCCATGAAACTCAGTGATATATGGACTGTGGCGCTACAGAATCGATGAGAAGTTTTTATGTTTGACGTACTATAATCGATAGTTAAAATTTTTTTACCTTTGACAAGTTTTATCCCTGTTATCACTTGAAATCCAGACCACGCCCACTTTCCACAGTATTTAGGCCGCTCTTCGACGTCCGACTCGTCAGTCGGCAAGACTCAGCACAACCATGAGCACCTCCGAAGATGTCCAGCGTAACCTTAGACGAAACGTCAGGGATTGAAGAATTCCATGGGCCACGGCCATACAACCCGGAAATATTATCGGCATCATATAGTTACTGTTTCTCGTTATAATCATCTGCATACGACTTGTTGACTTGATGACACTGGTCATACGTGATAGGATTAAGAAAAGCAATATACTGACATAATTCTCTGAACACAGTTTGACAACATTTAACTACTAGCAACTACAATTATACAGGCTACTCCGTATTCTGCTACTTACGTTTTGATCTTAGCATTTTATCAACGATCTGATAACAACATCTCTTATTGAACAACGCTAGTCACGGTGCTTCTCCATAGATTTTAACACAAACTAAATCAAACAAGAGCTAAATGTGTACGAAGATAGAATCAATCTATACGTTTCAGCGATTGCAGCTTGTGCAGAGCTTTCTTTACAGTTACAGCGATAAAAATACAAATAAAATGCATTTTATACTTTATTTTCCGCAGTAGATAACGTATTTTTAGGTGCTAACTGCTGAGGAAAATCAAAAGTTGATGGCACACATGTCTTCAATGACCATCTTACTGTTTACTGCATAGCTCTGTGCAGTCGTTTTGCTTAAAATTCTCCATATTTCAAGGCAAAAATCATATTTCAGTAGCAACACTGTTATCAGTATTGAAATTATGTGAAAAAGTTAAGTTAGAAAGAAAAAAGGGCGAACTTGCAAATAATATTTCATAATATCTACACGTACTTTTACGTGACATATATACAATGAACATTATCATTCAATACGTAAATTCTCTCAAATGGAAGACTATTCGTAGCAGCTTGGTAACTATAACACTCAATTTTAACTTGTACTTCGTTGAATTAATCACGTCAAATGTGTTTGCAGTTTTTTTTTTTTGTTTCTTAAAACAACTTTCCCTGTAGAAATAAACATTATATTCTTTCACACATTTTTCGATGCTCCCAAACGCAACACAAGACCTAACCACTGCAATAAAAAATATCAAAAATGATAAACTTAACAGTATTCCAGAATCCGCCTCTAAATGGATACCACTATCAGTCAGCTGATATAATGACGTTATGCGATGTGTATACCATCTATGGCTAAGGTTTGTGTCAACCGAATGCAGTTAACTTGAAACGTCGTCATATTTTACTGTTTTATGTACCGGGACGAGTCTTGAAGAATTTTTTGAGTGTTGACGTAATGACAATCTCGATAACGATACTGAACAGTCAATACTATGTATTAAATCTGTTTCTGTACTTTGGACGTGATGTTTAAATGAATGTCATTTTTAAAAGTGACTGGCTCATACATCCTCTCGTCATTACTTCTGCAGTATTCACTCAGCTTCTTGTCCCTCTGTTAATTATCCCCACACCGCTGGAAGAGGAAGAACAAAGAAAACTTTCTCTTGGAACTCAGACATCATGACCATCACCAGTCATTTACAATCCACTGCCTGATAAAGGCCTTCTCCAGATTCTTCCATGGTTCACTGTCTTCAGCTGTACGTCTCCATGATGTCCCTGCACGTTTGCTACTTTAATATACTCCTAATCTACACTCTCCGCTCATCTCTATTTCCTATACATTAATAAGGAAAACGATATGGATCGCAAATTGGGAAATCCACTGACATAAGCGGCTTTGACAAAGGGGAGATTGTTATGGCATGGTGTGTGGAAACAAGCACCTTGGAAACGGGAACGCTGGTCAGTTGTCCGTTAGCTAACGACGTCAGCAATTATGGATACTGGTTGAAGGAAGATGAAACAACGAGCAGGCGACAGGCTGATCGACGCCCACACCCGATCTCAGAACGTGGATATAGGAGGCTTCCCTGCTCTGTAAAGTATGATAGATGATGATCTGTGGCAGAACTGATGACAGACTACAATGCTGTGGCAGGCACAAGCTTTTAGGATACCAGAGTTCAAGGCACAATATTGAAAGGTGGTCTCTGCATCAGACGAACCTTGCTTGTTCCCATGCTGACTCGAAGACGTCACTACTTACAACTACAGTGGACACAGAAGCATGGGAGACTGGACTGGAATGAATCACGTTCTTTGTAACACCAGATCGATGGTCGTGTCCGGATACGCTGTCACCCAGCCGAAAAACTCTTGAAACATCATTCACGCCATCGACGGAGGCTGGTGGGGCCAGTATTATGCTATGGGAGACATTTACTTGAGCTTCCATGGGACCTGTGTCACAGTCCGCGATAGCTTTAATGGCTTCTGGGCCGGGAATGCGCAGTAGACAGCTGGGCAGCTAACCAATCAGCACTCAGTCTGTTTCCACGTTCTGTGTAAACTTCCGTCATATTCTAGCGTTCTATCGTGTTTTACGCGCGTGAAACTAGGATTGACGGATTTTTGTTGTAGTCTGTGATGGCTGAAACACCTACAAGCCGCTACATGTTTCACAAACGAGCAAGGGACCTTATTTTGTAGTGTACTCGTTCTTCAAACGTGAGGCAGAAGGCGACCTGGTCTGCGACGTTGCCAGTTAGCAGGGACGTAACATAGCTGTTATCTAACCACTTCCAGTCGAGCTGATGATGCAGCATTCTTTGTGAGCTGTGCAGCCAGAGGCCATTACCGCTGTCACCGGTTATAGTAATCGCATATGATAGCTGTGGACTGCTTGAAAATTATTACCGACCATGTGCATCCATTCATGCTTGATGTCTTTCCCCGTCGGCTATGACGGCTTACATCGTGATAACTGGCAATGTCACAAGACCAGAATAGTGCTACAGTGGCTTGAGGAGCGCGATAGTGAACTCTCATTGATGTCTTGAACAGAAGTTCGTCTGATATGAACAGGATGGAACTCATCCGGCACGGTATCGAGGGCCAGCTCCGCGCCCAGAAACCATTGACTCACAATTTCCGGAAATCGGGTGATCTGAGCGTAGACATCCGATGCCACATAGCTCCAGAAACCTACCAAGGACTTATCAAATCTATATCAAGCAGAATCGCTGGTGTATTCCTTTTCAAAGGTGGACCAACTCGCTATTAAGCAGGTAGTCACAATGTTTTGCCTTAACTGTGTTTACTACAGTTAAAGTACATTACAGTTTAAATTACATGTTTCACTTTATCTCTTCCTCGTCCGTATGCAGGGTGATCCAGAATAAACTGGACAAAAAGGTGTGCCTACTGCAATAACTTTACTTCAGAAATACTCATACAGACTGAAAGCTTAACTCTCACATTCCTTATGGATATCACATGTGTTCGATGTGGGCTCCATTTGGGATACGGCAGGTGTGTATCCGGTGCTGCATTTCCTGCCACATCTGTTACAATGTAGCCCAGTCAATGGAGTTAACCGCGAAGACTATTCAGTGCCTAAGCTGCTGTAAGGCTAGAACAGTGTTTCTTCTGGAGAGTGCAATTAATTAGCTGTTGGCATGTCGCTTGGACAATGAGTTGATGTCATTTAGTTCCGCTATGATATAGAGGCGAAGTTTAAGCACAATGTGAATTGTGGTTGGGGAGCTGTGTGCTTTTTAAGTAGGTTAAGAACGGAAAAGGCTACCATGGTTTAACAATTAAATTCGGAAAATGCAGAGGAAGCAAAAGATGTTGCACTCTCGGTTCAAAAGAGAGGTCCCAAATGAAAACGGGCAAAGGATAGTAGACATTCCTGCATCCGCGAAAAGATCTATGTTCGAAGCATACAGCAACTACCACCGTCAAACGTTAGCAAATGATCTGGCCGAGAACCCGAGAATATTTTGGTTCTGTGTGAAATCCTATCCAGTCATTCGCTGACCAGGCTGATGTGGCAGTAGAAGACAGCAAAACGAAAGCCGAAGTTTTCAATTTTGCGTTTAAGAAATTGTACACGAGGGAGAATCGTGCAAAGGTGCCGTTGTTTTAACCGTCACTAGACTCCCGTATGGACGACATAGTAATAAGAAGCCCTGGCGTGAAGAAAAAACTAAAACAGTTGAAAACAAGTAAGTCACCAGGTCCAGAAGAAATTCCAGTTCTGTTTTACAAAGACTATTCTATCGCACTGGTCCTTTATTTAGCTTGCATTTATCGTCAATCTGTCGACCAGCGCGAAGTCCTAAGTGGCTGAAAAAAAGCGCAGGTGGCTCCTGTATATAAGAACAGTGAAAGAACAGGGCCGCAGAATTACAGATCAATATCCTTAACATCGGGCTGAACATCTTGAGAGGAGCTCCAGGCGACGCTGTCTTGTCGACTGACGAGTCGGACGTCGGAGAGTGACATAGATACTGTGTGAAGTGGGCGTGGTCGCGTTTACAAGTGATCAGCAGAGATAATTTCTGTTAGAGATAGAACTTAACTATCGATTTTCTCCTGTCAAGGATAAAAACGTATCTACACTCCTGGAAATGGAAAAAAGAACACATTGACACCGGTGTGTCAGACCCACCATACTTGCTCCGGACACTGCGAGAGGGCTGTACAAGCAATGATCACACGCACGGCACAGCGGACACACCAGGAACCGCGGTGTTGGCCGTCGAATGGCGCTAGCTGCGCAGCATTTGTGCACCGCCGCCGTCAGTGTCAGCCAGTTTGCCGTGGCATACGGAGCTCCATCGCAGTCTTTAACACTGGTAGCATGCCGCGACAGCGTGGACGTGAACCGTATGTGCAGTTGACGGACTTTGAGCGAGGGCGTATAGTGGGCATGCGGGAGGCCGGGTGGACGTACCGCCGAATTGCTCAACACGTGGGGCGTGAGGTCTCCACAGTACATCGATGTTGTCGCCAGTGGTCGGCGGAAGGTGCACGTGCCCGTCGACCTGGGACCGGACCGCAGCGACGCACGGATGCACGCCAAGACCGTAGGATCCTACGCAGTGCCGTAGGGGACCGCACCGCCACTTCCCAGCAAATTAGGGACACTGTTGCTCCTGGGGTATCGGCGAGGACCATTCGCAACCGTCTCCATGAAGCTGGGCTACGGTCCCGCACACCGTTAGGCCGTCTTCCGCTCACGCCCCAACATCGTGCAGCCCGCCTCCAGTGGTGTCGCGACAGGCGTGAATGGAGGGACGCATGGAGACGTTTCGTCTTCAGCGATGAGAGTCGCTTCTGCCTTGGTGCCAATGATGGTCGTATGCGTGTTTGGCGCCGTGCAGGTGAGCGCCACAATCAGGACTGCATACGACCGAGGCACACAGGGCCAACACCCGGCATCATGGTGTGGGGAGCGATCTCATACACTGGCCGTACACCATTGGTGATCGTCGAGGGGACACTGAATAGTGCACGGTACATCCAAACCGTCATCGAACCCATCGTTCTACCATTCCTAGACCGGCAAGGGAACTTGCTGTTCCAACAGGACAATGCACGTCCGCATGTATCCCGTGCCACCCAACGTGCTCTAGAAGGTGTAAGTCAACTACCCTGGCCAGCAAGATCTCCGAATCTGTCCCCCATTGAGCATGTTTGGGACTGGATGAAGCGTCGTCTCACGCGGTCTGCACGTCCAGCACGAACGCTGGTCCAACTGAGGCGCCAGGTGGAAATGGCATGGCAAGCCGTTCCACAGGACTACATCCAGCATCTCTACGATCGTCTCCATGGGAGAATAACAGCCTGCATTGCTGCGAAAGGTGGATATACACTGTACTAGTGCCGACATTGTGCATGCTCTGTTGCCTGTGTCTATGTGCCTGTGGTTCTGTCAGTGTGATCATGTGATGTATCTGACCCCAGGAATGTGTCAATAAAGTTTCCCCTTCCTGGGACAATGAATTCACAGTGTTCTTATTTCAATTTCCAGGAGTGTATCAATCATGCAAAGTCACTGTCCATATGTCAGTCAATCTGATGGCTTCTTATTTTCTGTTAAAATTATCACTGTGTTTATGTACTTCGATGACTTCTCTATACAGTCGTGGATAATAGTTTGTCCGGTAGATACAATTTCGGTTTAGGTTCAGGAAATCATGAAGTGAAGTCTTCCGAAACCGAAATTTTATCTATTATGACAAACTGCTCCATGATTATAAAGAGAAGCCATTGAAATATATGAGCATAGTGATTAATAGAAAAGAACTAGCCACAAAATTTAGTGATATATGGACAGCGGCTCTGCAAATCGATAGATAAGCTTTTATCCTTGACAAGCGACAATCGGTAGTTGTGTTTTATGTCCGACTAAGATTATCTCTGCTCATCACTTGCAAACTCGACCACGCCCACTTTACACAGTTTTTATGTTGCTCTCCCATATTCGACAAGACTCAGCGTCGCTAGGTGCACCTCCGAAGATGTCTAGCGCAGCTCTGGACGAAACGTCAGGAACCGAAAAGTTACTTCGACCACGCCCATACAACCCGAAAGATACATCAGAAACTATGACATCTGGTCGTGAAAGCCTTCGTTGTATAACTTGAACATATTCTCAGTTCGAATGTACGAATATAATAATTTTTATTGGGAACAAAATGCCTCTGTCCAAGAATCAGCACGGTTTTAGAAAGAATCGCTCGTGCGAAACTCAGATTGCCCTTTATCACGTTATGCACTGCAAACTATGCATGAACGGAAACAGTCAAATTTCATATTTCAATATTTCCGAAAGGGTTTGACACGGTGCCCCACTGAATATTGTTAACGAAGGTACGAGTGTATGGAATAGGTTCCCAGATATGTGAGTGGCTCGAAGACTTCTAAAGTAATAGAACCCAGTACGTTGTCCTTGACGGCGAGCGTTTATTAGAGACAGGGGTGTTACCAGGAGTGCCCTAGGAAAATGTAATAGAACCGCTGTGGCAGCTAGCTTTAAATGTGGAAAAGTGTAAGTTAATGTGGGTGAGCAGGAAGAACAAACGTATAATGTTCGGATACATTATTACTAATGTCCTGCTTGACACAGTCAAATCGTTTAAATATCTGGGCAAAGCGATATTAAAAGGGAACGAGCTTGTGAGAACTGCGGTACGCAAGGCGAATTGTCGACTTCGGTTTATTGGAAGAATTTTAGGGCAGGATGCTTCACCTGTAAAAGAAACCGCATATAGGACGATGGTGCGACGTGTTCTTGAGTACTACACGTGTATTAGGGGTCCATGCCAGGTCGGATTGAAAGAAGACATTGAAGCAATTCTGAGGTGGGCTGCTAAATTTGTTAGCAGTAGGTTAGAACCACACGCAAGTATTAGGGACATGCTTCGGGAACTCAAATGGGAAACTCTGAAGGGAAGGCGACGTTCCTTTCGAGGAACATTATTGAGAAAATTTAGAGAACCAGCATTAGAAGCTAACTGCAGAACGATCCTACTGCCGCCAACATACACTTGACGTAAGGGCCACGAGGATAAGGTACGAGAAACTAAGATTCATGTGGAGGCATTTAGATAGTCATTTTCCCTTCGCTCTGTTTGCGAGTGAAACAGGAAAGAAAACGGCTAATAGTGGTTCGGAGTACCCTACGCCACGCACCGTACGGTCGCTTGTAGAGTATGTATATGAGACATGTAAGTCCCGCGGAAATAGGGATACGTAAACGATTTCTTCACACTTTCTCAAAAGAAAAATTCCGTTGGTGTAAAGTCAGGCGTCCTGGGAGGGGTCAGGGGAGACCACACCATGAACGGCACATTATTCCACGCAGGACAACAAATCCAGCGCTGTGGAACATGTTCGTTGAGGTGCCTATTTACGAGGCGGGGCTCTGTCCTCCAGCAAAATGAAGTTGAGTACCTCTTCGGTCAACTGAGGTAAAAGCCAGAACGAAAGCATATCGAGAGAGGTTAGGCCTGTAACGGTAAACCTCACGAAGAAGAAAGAGCCGAAGACGCTGTGGTTGGTTATGGCGCAGTAAACAGTCGGAGAATTTCGTGTTCCAGAGCGGCATGCAGGTTTTGTGTACCTCATATTCTCAAATTATGCTTTCTCAGTTCGACACTTAACTATGTCTTCGTCAGAGAACACAGCTATGTCTGGGAAACAATCCATCTCCATCCGCCCCTGAAATTCAGTGCATAGTATTGTCTCCGTTTCGGTTACCGGCTGGGTTCAGCACCTGCAACATTTGAAATCTGGAAGTTTTCAACTGCAGACGATTGTGCAACATGCATCCCACTGTTGACTGCGACACATTTACTTCTCTGCTGATGCGATGCGTGGATTTTCTAGGCGTTTTTTCATAGATCGCACGAATGTATTCCACCGTATCATTCTCGATAGATAGCTACCCTGCGTTTTCTTTTCCCTCGCATATGCATCCTATCTCCTCCAGTTGCTTTTTACAGCCCTCACGTTGTGACAGAGTAGTGCCACTTTACCAAACTTGGCCTGAAAATGTCTTTGAACAATGATTAGTGATGATGTTTTTTGCGTATTCTATGACATAATACGCTTTTTCCATCGCGGACGCCACCATTTTGAATTCTAACGCCAGCGGTGGACAATGGTGACTTTGTATTGTTCCATTGTTGCCAACCTAAAACGTGATAGTTTATCTTTCAGTTTGTGAAAGTCATTGCTATTGTCGCAGGAATATTTCTTTTCGTCCTATTCATTTTGAGTCACAGTATGTTTGTTTTCCTTTTCCTCCCAGTAATTCCTAAAATTCCATTTCTCACTGGACATCCCCACTCACCCCAGTCTGTGAATGATTTTCACATGCTGCACTGCTCCAAGTCTAAACTTGTAACATACAGTAAAAGTAAAGTTTTTGTTTGAGACGCGTAGGAAGTTTAGTTTTGGTTATCGTGTTTAGTTTCACTAGACGCCCTCTCACCAGTTTTTACTTTCCTGTTTATTTATTTTGTTGTCCGTCCAATCAATTTTCAATTGTTCCTAAAATACAAACTCTTAATAACTGTTTCTATTACTTCATCTTTTGTACTGTTTTCTTTTCGAAATGTCGATTGTAGATTATTCTCTATTTGCTTTAAATGATTTTCAGGGCGGCTTCCGAACTTTTTTTTTTTTTTCATTTAGCCGTTGAATTTTTTCTGCACTAAAAACAGTGCAATGTCGATTGAAGGTACTTTGCTTTAACAGAAATTTCTTCTTCTTTTCCAAACTGAACGACCTGAAACTAGTGTAGAAGACCTGTGTTCCGCAATTTTACCTGCTGACAAATAGATTACTTCTTAAATGAGATTTTCACTCTGCAGCGGAGTGTGCGCTTATATGAAACTTCCTGGCAGATTAAAACTGTGTGCCGGACCGAGATGGTTGGTTGGTTGGTTTGAGGAAGGAGACCAGACAGCGTGGTCATCGGTCTCATCGGATTAGGGAAGGATTGGGAAGGAAGTCGGCCGTGCCCTTTCAGAGGAACCATCCCGGCATTTGCCTGGAGTGATTTAGGGAAATCACGGAAAACCTAAATCAGGATGGCCGGACGCGGGATTGAACCGTCGTCCTCCCGAATGCGAGTCCAGTGTCTAACCACTGCGCCACCCCACTCGGTGCCGAACCGAGACTCGAACTCGGGATCCTTGTACCTCACGGGCAAGTGCTAGTTCTTCAAGGTTCGCAGGAGAGCTTCTGTAAAATTTGGAAGGTAGCAGACGAGGTACTGGCAGAAGTAGGGCTGTGAGGACGGGGAGTGAGTCGTGACTGGGTAGCTCAGATGGTAGAGCATTTGCCCGCGAGGGGCAAGGGTCCCGGGTTCGAGTCTCGGTCCGACACACAGTTTTAATCTGCCAGGAAGTTTCAGATTACTTCTTTTATGTTTTCTACGCCGTTAAATTAAGTCTTTGAAAATATCATGTTAACTACTAAATTAAACCCTTTTTTTCGTGCAGTAGAGTTTGTGTACTCCGTCCGAATTGTATCGGTTGACATGTCTACATTTTATTAAGCGCCTTAGTAACACCGTAATTAATTACTGAATTTGGTGTACATTGGTTGGTTGATTGGTTGGTTGATTTGGGGGAGGGAGCCAAACAGCGAGGTCGTCGGTCTCATCGGATGAGGGAAGGATGGGGAAGGAAGTTGGCCCTGCCCTCTCAAAGGAACCGTCCCGACATCTGCCTGAAGCGATTTAGGGAAATTACGGAAAACCTAAACCAGGTTTGAACCGTCGTCCTCCCGAATGCGAGTCTAGGGTGCTAACCACTGCGCTACCTCGCTCGGTATTGGTGTAAATTGTAGCACAGTAGTATAGAATAGAAAATTGCATCTACCATTGACAACGTAATCATGAGCTATTTTCGGGCTGTCCATTATTTTTATATGAATCTGCCTTGTATCTTCCTTGTGTCTATACATATATAAATTAAAGTCCCTTACAACGAGTTCTGTCTGTATGTTCGGGCTAATCTGAGGAATTACCGTAGAGATTTTGATACGGTTTTCACTAGCACACTGCACAACACAATTGAAGTATCAATTTCTCGAAACCCCGTAGTTGCCTACAGTTGCGACACATAAGGTTAAAATTTGGCTCGGAGGTGCCTGCTGCCTTCCTCTGTAATGTTACAAGAGCGTAGCGCCCTGCGACGCTCGAGCTTGGCCACGCTTCAGACAGCAAGGCGTCAGCCGACATAAGCGAAAAAAAGGCAAGAGCTCAGAAGTTCATGTGAGCTGTATGGTGGGTTAATGATGTCACGTGGGGACCAATTTTCACCAGAATGGGAAGGCCGTCTCACCCCGTATGGCCCACATTTCACACCTTCTTTTAATGTCTTCGCGATGGAGACCAGAACAGCGACGCCCAGCGTTGAAATCACGCGGTTTTCTTGTAGGTTGTCAAGGAAAACATTTCAAACACACCACTGTTCGGAATCTACATGAAAAGACCTTGGGGGTGATATAAAGAGTATCAATGAAACCACTTCTCCCCTTAATGCATACAGTCCCACACACTACGCAGCGAAGTGAGCAACAACATGACGTTTTTGACATCCTTTGATACTGATGACACCAAGCGAACGATTCAACCCATCTCTGTTTAAGAACATCATAGGCAAGTAACCTCATTGGACCTGATTCCCCTCGCTGGAGTGCAATGCGACAACAGTTTTTGCTCTGGTGTACAATATGGTACCTGTAGAGACTATTCACAACCATTCGTCAAAATTTGAACGTGACTGGAAGCAGCAAACGGTGCTTATCCTTTTGCCGCCCCACTGTTTCACACCTGTGGTCCGATTACAGGTGTATGCGATACTGACATATGGTCCCTCTAAGAGCCCCCTATTCTGCAACGCCCTCGGTGTCACGCTCCCGCATTTGTTGAGTACTTTGAAAATGTACCTGTGTGGATACAGCCCTTGACAATTGACCTACGTGACTGCAGGTAAACTGTCTGCTGGTCTAGCGGCTGCTAGCAGGCATGGAGAAGGAGATTAGTGTTTAATGTCCCATCGACAACGAGGTCATTAGAGACGGAGCACAAGCTCGGGTTAGGGAAGGATGGGGAAGGAAATCGGCCGTGCCCTTTCAAAGGAACCATCCCGGCATTTGCCTGAAGTGATATAGGGAAATCACGGAAAACCTAAATCAGGATGGCCGGACGCGGGATTGAACCGTCGTCCTTCCGAATGCGAGTCCAGCTAGCAGGCATGGGGAATCGGAGGGGTGTCAAGGGACTGCATATCTGCAAGTGCCTAGCACTCCTTCATAGGCTGTCACTGTATAGGAACATTTTTAAAATTGACAAAAAATGCGGACATATGGCTCAGAGAACTTTTCCAAACTGTGGGGTCTTAGAGGGATCCTTTCCCATTTTATTCACGCATGTGTCAAAGTCACACCCCTTCATGATCATTCCAAAGGAGGGATGAGAAAGAAGAAGCACCCTTTGCCTCTTCAGATCACGTTCAACTTCCGTTTAATGCTTTCTAAAGGTCCCAAGTGGTTCCACCCCGTACACCAGAGCAAAAATTATGGTTTCACTCCCCTTCAATGGGGTACGACCACGTTCTGCGAGCTTGCTGGCTCTTGATGTTTTTAAATAAAGAAGGGTTGAACCTCACTCATCGCACTGCGCAGTGTGTTGGAATCCGCACACCAGGGCAAGGTGTGGTTACATTGATGTTCTTTATATTATCCTTTGAGAACTTTCCGTATCGATTCTAGGATACCTTTAAGAAAACCGCGTTATTTCAACATCGGGCGTCGCGGTTCTGATCCCCATCACGAAGACGTCAAGAGAAGGTGTGAAATATGTGCGATACGGGGTGCGACGACCTTCCCATCCTGTGACACATTCACAGTGGCATTGAGCAGAATTGTCGGGAAATTTGCTGTCGATGTGAAATCATTAACCGACCTTA
The DNA here is from genome assembly GCF_023864275.1 of Schistocerca cancellata. Classification (NCBI taxonomy): domain Eukaryota; kingdom Metazoa; phylum Arthropoda; class Insecta; order Orthoptera; family Acrididae; genus Schistocerca; species Schistocerca cancellata. The sequence continues at coordinate 814,931,847 of NC_064627.1, read as the reverse complement.
CAGCTCACATGAACTTCTGAGCTCTGGCCTTTTTTTCCGCATGTGTCGACCGACACCTTACTGTCTGAAGCGTGGCCGAGCTCAAGCGGGACGTCGTAGGGCGCCATTCTTTTGTACCATGACAGAAGAAGGCTGCAGGCAAATTTCAGACAAATTTCAAGCTTTTATGTCACAAATATAAACAATTAGGGGGTTTCGAAAAATTGACTCTCGAAGTGTGTTTGCGCAATGTACGAGTACATTGACTGGTTCGTGAGGAATACTTGTGTATATAATTTACAATTATTTGGTTCTAATTGGCTGAACTGTAGTGAATTAAAGTCCTCCGCCGCTGCGAAACGATGCTGTTGCCATCTGAGAGTGAATGGCAAAACTCCCTGGAATCGTGCAACGCTACCATACTGCACTGCCAGGCCGGCGTTAGCTACCACTGCCGCGAGGCTGTCAAGAGCTACCACCGGCTTCCTGAAAGATTTGCAATTGTTGGTCTTGATGGTCTAGCGCTAAAGGGCGACCAAAAAGGTCTTGGAAGTGATCCCCACTGGAACTAATGACTTTTCATCCAGCCTTTCAATCTGGCATTCATGTTCAATGATGTGGAGATTTGTCAGAAACGGCATATGGTACGGATTCCACATTACGCTGTTGTGGGTCCGCTTTCCCCAGTTGGATAATTGGTGTAGGTTAGGCACACACAAGTCACCTAAAGGGCGTCCTATATAAAGATTTACACCAGGCTATTGAGCCACACGAAATCATTATTACCAGAATCTATACGTCTATCCATATCTTCTTCCCCTACACATATTATAAATTAAAGTCGCCCGCTGTTTTTTTTATGTGCGTGAAGGTTAATCTTAGGAACTACTGTTGATATTCTGGTACGATTTCACTAATATATACACTGATTTACAAGGAGCGTTTGTGTATATCAAGTATTTACTACAAACAAGTCATCTAGCCGAAGATACGTACAAGGGAACCTCCCCATCGCACCCCGTCAGATTTAGTAATAAGTTGGCACAGTGGATAGGCCTTGAAAAACTGAACACAGATCAATCGAGAAAACAGGAAGAAGTTGTGTGGAACTACTAAAAAATAAGCAAAATATACAAACTGAGTAGTCCATGCGCAAGATAGGCAATATCAAGGACAATATGGGCCATGGAGCGCCGTGCTCCCGTGAGTAGCGTGAGCAGCTGCGGAACATGAGGTGCTTGATTCAAGTCTTCCCTCGTGTGAAAATTTTATATTCTTTATTTTCGCAAAGTTATGATCTCTGTTCATTGTAATAAGTTTAGTGTCTGTGTTTTGCGACCGCACCGCAAAACTGTGCGATTAGTAGACGAAAGGACGTGCCTCTCCAATGGGAACCGAAAACATTTGATCGCAAGGTAATAGATCAACCAATTCTTCCAAAAGAAAACACATCTGATATATTCTATACGACACTGGTGGCGGCATGTGCATCACATGATAGGAATATGTTGTAGACCCACCTAACTTGTACTCTTGGCGAATGGGTGAAAAAATTCTTTATACCTTGCCCGATTTAGGTTTTCACGTGGATGTGATAATAACTCCCAAAAAAAGTTATGAAAACATAAGAGTTTGTCACATACACTGAAAATAAAAAATTAAAATTTCCAGTTGAGGGAAGTCTTGAACCACAGACCCCTCATTCCGCAGTTGCTCACGCGAACCACAGATCTCGGCGCTACTGAGATCACACTATCCTTGATATTACCTATGTTTTGCATGGACTACTCTGTTTGTATATTTTGCTTATTTTTTCGTAGTTCCACACAACTTCTTCCTGTTTTCTCGATTGATCTGTGTTCATTTTTTCAAGGCCTATCCACTGTGCCAACTTATAACTAAATCTGAGGGGGGTGCGATGGGGAGATTCCCTTGTTAGAGCTATCTGTGTGAAGCCAGGCGGACCACTAGTTTGTATATTTAATCTAGCGATACACCACGAAAATATCAATTGTTTAAATTAGGAATTGTACCTATGTTAACTATCTATAAGTGCAAAATTTTCTCAGAATTGTATACGACGTGTTTATTACGTAAGTCATGTTTTGATATTTAGATAATTTGTAATAAGAGACTCTATACCTACGATCATGATGGTAACTTGTAATCAATGAGGTTGCTGTGTAGCAACAAAAGGTGTGGTAATGTGTGAATGCTTGGGATGAGACGTACTTTTCGTTTGATCTTTGTTTTCTATGTTCTGATCGTGCTGTACTGTTCACTTTTATCGGTCTGAGCACTGCTTAATGGGTATAAGCAGAGAATGATTCAAGTACATGTTAGCTAGCATTGTCTTGTTAGCTGTAGGTGAGACGTCCTGTAATGTTTCGTCAAAGCTGTGCCGCGATGCTGCGTCCGAGCAGTGGAATGAATTGTGAGCTGCTGCTTACGGGATAACGCATTATATTAAGAACATATTCTCCGAGCATTACTGTCAAAATGTTTTGCAGCGCCTTAGAAATGGATACCTATCAGTACCTTATAACGAGTTAAATTAATAACTATATAGTCTTCGTTTAGTTTTACAGTTTCACAAATATGTGCTCTTGTAAAAAGGACATGTCATAATAAAAGCTGATCGGCGTCGCTGTTGAAAACAATAATATTTTCGATGTTGCAGAAAGTTATCTAGCCTTTCAGTCAGATTGCTTACTTCCGAAATACACGAATTTTACAGGGAATACACCAGTCCCAGGCTGAGCACACTCGCTTTGTTTAAAAGTACAAGCATATTGATATTATGAATTTCATACGTAACATAGTATATATAAGGCTATACATGAGGTTTTCTACTTTTTGTTTTACTCGTAATTATCACTGTCTCTTGACGCCATTGTCTGCGTGAATTTTCTGTATGTCTTGTGCTATAACCGTTAGGAAGAATGTTAACTACTAAAGGTGTGTTGTTTAGATTTCAGTCTGGATACTGGTTAGATGCAGCTCTCCAGACTAGTCTATCCTGTGCAAATCTCTGCATACTTACTGCAACTAACATCCATTTCAACCTGCTTGATGCAGTCAATCCTTGGTCTCCCTCTATGATTTTTCACACTCTCCCCTTCCTCACTTGCCTCCATTACCACACGGACAATCCACTGATGCCTCAGTTCAGTCAACTGATCCCTTCTTTCCGTAAGATTGTGTTATAAATTTATTTCTTTTCCGCAATTCTATTCAGTACCTCTAATTATTTATTCGATCTTCCCATTTAATCTTCACCATTCCTCTATAGCCCCACATTTCAAAACAGTCTATTCCATTCTTGTCTGAACAGTTCGTCGTATACTTACAAATATCGTCAGCAAATACTTCCTAATATTTAAATGCAAATCAGATGCAAACAGCTGTCTCTTTAACAACAGATCATTTCCTTTTATTACTTGTCTGCATTTTATACACTCTTTACTTTGGCCACAATCACTTATTTGCTGCCTAAATAGGTAGCAATACTACTTTCCTAATCTAATTCCCTAGGTATCACCTGATTTAATTTGATTGCATGCCATTACCCTTGCTTTAATGTTATTTATGATCATATTACAACCTCTTTTCGAGACATTATTTATTCCGTTCATCTGCTCTTCCAAGTCCTTTGCCGTCTCTGTCAGAATAATATTGTCATCGCCAGATCTCTTAGTTTCTATTTCGCCTCGCTAAACTATTACCCCTTTCCAAATTTCTCCTTGGTTTCCTTCACAGCGTGCTCAGGATACGGACAGAATAACAGCGGATTCACTAACAGCCTGCCTCTCTTCTTTCTCAGCTGTTTCTTCGTTTTGATATTCTTCGCCTCTTGTAACTTTAGTCTGGTATTGCTCACGTCGTCATTCTTTCCCTGCTATCTTCAAAATTTCAAAGAGTGTATTCCAGTCAACATTGTTAAAAACTTTTTCTAAGTCTATAAACGCTTCAGATGTAGGTTTGCCTTTGCTCAGTCTATCTACGAACAAAAGTAGTGGGGTCAACATTCGTCGAGGTCGGCTTTTACCAATTTGTCCATTCTTCTGTAACTAATACATGTTGGTATTCTGAAACCAAGGGTTAACAAACCAGTGTTTCGATAATATTCAGATCAGTTACCAGCTGTCACCTTATGAAATCAGTTGAAGATCGTTATCATTGTAGTTTTTTTTTTCATTCGGGTGAGATTAAGACACGTGGCATGCAAAGTAGGTTGTCATAACATCCCACGGGAAGTCCGCTTGCCACATGCTCGTGCCTACTTGTTAGAAGAATTAGTTAGTGAAACCTGCAGACGTGTTACACAGTAAGAAAGTGCTGATTCCTACTTCTGTTCTGTGATACTATCTTGTTGCTCATCAAATAATATTTGAAACTCTAATAATGGCTATAATAGCAATAAATCGAAATCATGAGCATATCTGAGAGTATATTCAGCACAGTCGACGTTTTCAGTTTTAATTTGGTATGCTGAATTGTGTAAGAAGCTTTTGTCGAACCAGAAATGGCGTATCGATTTTGTGTATACGAAACTGGAGCTTGCAAGTTTTCCTTCTCTCTACGTCCATTCTGCGTCTGTAAACTAAATTTTATTTTCCTTGCGTAAAGTCACTCGGCATGAACTTTAACAGTATTGTAATCTTTTGAGTGAGATGGTATTGCCAGTGACAGTATACAAAGAAAAAGAGTGGAAATTTGCACATGAGAGAAGATAAGAGTCAAATGAAAACGGAACAAATGGGAAAAAATAAGTAAACCGCATATTATTTCAAAAGTGATCGCCGTAACTGTTAATGCATTTATCCCACTGTGAGACAAGACGTTGAATGCCTTCATGGAAAAATGTTTTCGGTTGTACCAAGGCGTTCACCTCTTCCTCCGAAGCAAATCGAAAGCCATGAACGTCTTTTTCAGGGCTCCAAAAACAGGGAAATCGCATCGGGAGCGATCGTACTTGTATTGGAGGATGTGTGAGGGCTTTCTAGCGAAATTCCTGCAGCGCAGTGAAACACCCTTGGCAACCTGAGGAGGGGGGGGGGGGGGGGGCCTCAACATGTGTCCGTCCGTAAGCAACCGAAAACACTCTTTCAGTAAGACGTTGACCATCTTAGCTCACAGTGGGATAAATTTATTAACAATTACAGCAATTACTTTTGAAACAATGAATATTTTACTTATTTTTCCATCTGTCTCGTTTTCATTTGACTGCCTCTCATATATAGATTCAAATTAATGTTCAGCAAGGTAAGGCAATTTGCATAGATGAGCATTCAAACTACGTAACATCTTAAAACATGGAAACTTTATTTGGCAATAAAGTTAATACACACACAACACATTTTATATACAAAAATATATTCGTAGAATTGAGCCTGAAGCCAGCGTTTCGCGGCTCTAGGTACAATATTAGTGCTCACTACAACTAACAATAAATAAAATTAGTGCGGCCGTCTCGGGGGCCGTTACTCCATTGTTAAGGAGTGTGTCCGCCACCACTGGGGAACAAAGCTGTCTACTACGGCGTCTTACTACGATGTGCATATCACACTAATCTGGCTCCGATATAATTATCGGAAGTCGCAAGCTACATATATGTCTGGCGAAGCGTTTATCAGCTGAAGAAGGGTGCAGAACTGTAGCTACATGACATATTTTCAGCGGAGTAACAAAGCATTTCACATCTGAAATGATTAACAGGCTGCGGAGGTAAACATTCAGCAGTCATGGAACGAAATGGATATGTAATAACTTTAAGTTACTATTTACTAATTAAGGTACTATTTCTGTGACTGGGTTTCAGTTTGGACGAAATGTTATAGTAAGATCTCGGTTTCACTGCTTTTCGTGAACAGGTTGTAAATTGCTTTTAAATGCACAACTGTACCTTCAGATCATATTTTAAACATTCTTTCACGTCAACTGGAGAATTTCAAAAAGAATTTGTTAACTTGGCACGATGGGCGAAGATATTTGGTACAACAGCTGTCATACGAAGATGAGAAAATTAAGCGTTAAGAATCTAAATAACTCAAGTTGTTTCAGTACTCGATGCGACAATGAATGAAAGACTTTAAGTCAAAGTCTTAACTTACAAACTAAGATTATTAACAAATGTTCTATATCAACGACTACATTTCATGACAAACACACATAATTCTCTAAGAATCTGACACTAGTTAAAGCTTTTTTAAAAAATCATCGTCCTTAGCATTAACGAAATTTTGGAATGACGCAATGTCACTCCTGACTGAGAAGGGCTCAGCAACCACATTTTATGTGTTATTGTTTACGTGAAGTAAGCGACAATGTCCTGCGCTTAATGCCACTGATGTTCTCTGTTACTTGGCGAAAATTTTGAAGTTAATTTATGAATTAAGAGAATTGATTTATAAGCTTAATACTACTCGCGATAAGTCACCAGTCACTGATACTCCCCTGAAATATTTATAACTCATAAATACGAGTTTTGAGAGGAACTGAAACAGTATCCTCCAAGGAGACATAAGAAACGTCATTGTAATGGATATATTCAATTGAGTTGTTGATGATCATTGATGGAACTCTTTTTTTGAGGAAAAAGAGTGAGTAATGGCGACTGGCTGCAGTTTGTATAAAGATTATTAAGAGTGCAGAAGAGCAACACACACTCAATCCAAAAGGTGACCTGTGAATGTTGCAACACAACAATGAAAAACTTCATACTTTGTGCAGAATGCTGGAAATTTGTAGAAATATCAATTAACAAAGTAAAAACAGAAACCGTATTACACAGACGTTATGAATGCCCACCTATTTTGATTCATAACAACATTTTTGGGAGTACGACATACTGTCAAACAGCGTGTCGGTGTCTTTACCAACTGCACCACGATAGTCTGAATTTGTAGGATTGCTCTCAGCAAGTCTACTTACAGGGCCAGATTTACGTTGTGGCCAGGCAGTACCAAATCTAGGTCGCAGGAAAGGGGACGCTGACAAACCTCGGCTGATGCTTTTACTATCGGTAGACACCACTGCAGATAGAGTATCAGTAGCTTCATAGTTACGTTGCAGGGTGATTGTTAACGTCGCTGGCGGCAATTGCTGTATAGCTGTGCGTCGCATCGACTTATTTTCTTTGCTTTGGTGGTCGGTTTGCATAGTTGTGTTTCCCATCAATTTGTGCACAAGCACAAGTCCTGGCTATCGGTTATCATCGTTGCGAGGTGTAGCTAATAACTTTTTTTTTTTTTTTGACACGATAATGAGCGCCATGAAGAAGCTAATTCGCGAGTAAAATATGAAACGAACTCTTGAACAGTTCGCATCGGTAGCTGCGCCGACAGCGGGGCAGATTGTTAACCGAAGTGACCCGGGTTCGATTCCTAGCCTGTTTGAAGAATTTCTCCGCTCGAAAGCTGCGCGTCGTGTTGTACTTGCATTCATATCGTCGTAACTGACAAGAAAATCGTCCTCAATAAGCTGTTGTATTGTCTTTGAATTGCTGAAATGGCTGAATGGGCACAGACCGAAAGCAAATTAAAAAAAGAACCATTGAACAGGGAAAAGAGAGATGCCGTTAGAGTTAATTAAGTGATTCCGTCACTGATTGCACTTTTTGTATCGTAGAGTACTAATTTTGTAAAGAAAAAAAAGGCTACGAAAACCAGAAACGTCTAAAATCGATAACCGAATGAGAGACACGGAAAAAGTCTCTAGGACGCCGCCGCCACCGTATGTAAATCCAGTCCTGTACGTTTACAAGGCAGGCCGTAAACTGAGTGAATACAATGTCAGCTTACGGCTAACAGTAGCAAAAATCACATGGAAAGGATAAATCCTATTCCTAATTCGTGCACTGCGACACTAAAATTCAAGTCAAGATAAACCCAATAACCTATCACGAATTTTCTTACTTACGCAGAGGAAGTTGCATGAAAGGGGAAGCGTAATACGTGAGCGTGGCATCACAGAATAAACTCGTTCGTATGACAGCTGACACCAAAACAAAACACCATAAAATCTGGGAGTTGGTTTGAGACTGGGGAAGCGTGTCGAACACTATCTTCGCCCACCACACGACGCGAGACCCTCGCATGCAAGGACGTCGGCGTAGCGGTCGCGGTGCGTTCTGGAGGCGGGTCAGAGCGCTTGCCGCGCGACGTCGGCGCCGCGCACCTCTTCGGCCGGCATGTCGGGGTCCCCCCAGCCCCAGATGGCGGGCTGCGCGCTGTGCGACTTCCGGCGCTGCAGCCGCGGGTGGCTGCCGTCGCCGCAGCGGGCCGCGCGGCTCAGCGCCATGCGCTCCGGCACCGTCTTCAGGTCGTACGCCCAGCCGAGCCACGCGAAGAAGTCGATGAACGCCGTCGTGAAGTTGAGCCGGTAGTTGCCCAGCTCGGCCGCCTTGTAGTCCCACGGGAAGACGTGGTGGTAGTTGTGCCAGCCCTCGCCGAACGCCGCCACTGCCACCGGGACGCTCTCTACTGGGCTCATGTTCCTGTGGGAGAGCAGTCACTGTTAGTACGTCTGCGGCACCACGATGAACCGTCCTACCTTGCTGCGCGTTTCCACGCACGCAGTGGCTAAATTAATCACAACATTGGCCCCTTCCCTTAGTGACAGAAATTGATAGAAACAGTTTTACTGAGTGTCGGGCTGTCAGAAAAAATATTGTTTTCAAGACACATCTACTGAGATAAACTTCCCAAGCCTTCGTCAGCTATCACTGCTAATTCGGGGGAAAAATATGAAACGAACTCTTGAACAGTTCGCGTCGGTAGCTGCGCCGTCAGCGCAGGAGATTGTGAACCGAAGGGACCCGGGTTCGATTCCTAGCCGGTTTGAAGACTTTCTCCCCTCGAAAGCTGGGCGTCGTGTTGTACTTACATTCATATCATCGTGAATGATAAGAACATCTTCCCCAATAAGCAGTTGTATTGTCTTTCAGTTACGGTACTGAGAAGGCTGAATAGGCACAAACAGAAAGTAAACTAAAAAAAAAGACAAGAACTATTGAACAGGGAAAAGGGAGTTAAAAATTCTGATTTTTGGTTTAGGCAGCGTGTTCGCCATAAACACTGAAGCGCCAAAGAAACTTGTATTGGCATACGTATTCAAATACAGAGATATGTAAACAGGCAGAATGTGGCGCTGCGGTTGGCAGCGCCTGTATAAGACAACAAGTTCAAAAACGGTTCAAATGGCTCTGAGCACTATGGGACTTAACATCTGAGGTCATCAGTCGCCTATGACTTAGAACTAATTAAACCTAATTAACCTAAGGACATCACACACATCCATGCCCGAGGTAGGATTCGAACCTACGACCGTAGTGGTCCCGCGGTTCCAGACTGAAGCGCCTAGAATCGCTCGACCACTCTGGCCGGCAGACAACAAGTGCCTGGCGCAATTGTTAGATCGTTCACTGCTGCTACAACGGCAGGTTATCAAGTGTAAGTGAGTTTGAACGTGGTGTTACAGTCGGCGCATGAGCGATGGGACACGGCATCTCCGAGGTAGCGATTTTCCCGAAAGACCAGTTCACTAGTGTACCGTGAATATCAGGAATCCGGTAAACCATCGAATCTCCGACATCGCTGCGGCCGGAGAAACATCCTGCAAGAACGGGACCAACGATCTGTGAAGAGAATCGTTCAATGTAACAGAAGTTCAAGCCTTTCTCAGATTGCTGCAGATTTCAACGCTGGGCCATCAACATGTGTGCGTGCGAACCGTTCAACGAAACATCATCGATATGGGCTTTCGGAGCCGTAGGCTCACTCATGAACCCTCAATGACTGCACGACACAAATCTTTACGCCTCTCCTGTGCCAGTCAGCACCGACATTGGACTGTAGATGACTGGAAATACGTTGCCTGGTCGGAACATTCTCGTTTCAAATTGCATGGAGCAGATGGACTGTACAGGTATGGAGACACCCTCGTGAATCCATGGACCCTGCATACCAGCAGGGGACTTTTCAGCCTGGTGCTGGCCGCGGTGGCCGACCGGTTCTAGGCGCTTCAGTCCGGAGCCACGCGACTACTATGGTCGCAGGTTCGAATCCTGCCTCGGAAATGCTCGGAAATGGATGTGTGTGATGTTCTTAGGTTAGTTGGGAATTCTAAGTTCTAGGGGACTGATGACCTCAGATGTGAAGTCCCATAGTGCTCAGAGCCATGTGAACCATTTGATTCAGCCTGGTGGAGGTTTTGTGCCAGGCGTTGTGACCGAACGGTTCTAGGCGCTTCAGTCCGGAACCGAGCTGCTGTTACGGGCGTAGGTGCGAATAATGCCTCGGGCATGGATGTGTTTGATGTCCTAAGGTTAGTTACGTTTAAGTAGTTCTGAGTCTAAGATGTTGAGTCCCATTTGGACCATTTGGAGGCTCTGTAGTGATGTGAGGCGTGTGCGCTTGGAGTGATATGGGACCCCTGATGTGTCTAAATACGACCATAAGAGGTGACACGTACATAAGCATCCTGTTTGATCACCTGCATCTATTGTGCATTCCGTCGGACTTGGGCAATTCCAACAGAAAAATTCGTAACCGCACACGTCCAGAATTGCTACAGAGTGGCTCCAGGAACACTCTTGTGAGTTTAAACACTTCCGCTGGCCACCAAACTCGCGAGACATGATCATTATCGAGCATATCTGGGATGCCTTGCAACATGCTGTTCAGAGGAGACCTCCACCCCCTTGTACCCTTACGGATTTATGGATAGACCTGCAGGATTCATGGTGTCATTTCCCTCCAGCACTACTTCAGACTTTAGTCGAATCCATGACACGTCGCGCTGCGGCACTTCTGAGTGCGCGCGGGGGCCCTTCACGATATTAGGCAGATGTGTATATGGGCTGATTGAGCTGCTCCTAACGATTAGTTTTATGCAGCCTTCATCATGTTTATATCAGCAATAGTATCCAGACAGGCGGTAGCCACATAATCGATATAAGTTCCCTCTCAGTGCTCTGGGCGACTGTTAGTTAACGGAATCACACTGCAAATATACGAGTGAGGATAGGCCTCGGGTTACATGGCATTTTTGGACCAAGATATACCTTACTTCTATCATACTTCTCCAAGTGTCTCCATTATTTCTTTGTATAATGAGTGATGTTATCCTACAGATTTCGGATGTAAATGTCTGCTCCGTGTCCAAAGCTCGCCCCAGTGTCATACTAATAGTGTACACCTGTTCCAGAAATTTTTGCGCCTTAATTCTAAGATAAAAGAGGCAGCTCAGATCCAATAACTGCATATTTAGTAGGCCATGGAGTAGGTCTGTGGACACCGAATGAAAACAAAGAAAAACGCTTGATATTTACAAGGCGGCCTGAGCAGCAGTTTCGAATATGGCACCTGGCTCTTACGACTGTTGACGTCATTGCATCCACGATGAGCCGGAGCTGTCGTGGGATGCTACCTCGCGTATATAAGGCGGACACACTGCCTATTACGCACGGGGCACCTACGACGTAAATACACTGCACATGTCGAGCAAATTATCCGCTTTACTCAGTATAAACACAGTCAAATATACCTGCACGAACACTAAGGCTTCATATTTTTTGGCTTGGACATATCGTCCTAGAATTAAATTAAAAATAGTTCCCATCCGCTGGTTCCGACCAAGGTTTACCTTGGTGCTAAGGGGAAAGTGATGGAACTAGAAAGCCCCTCCCATTTATTTATTCCCAACCAGATTCCCCCAGCCTCACTGCTAGCTCGCCAGGCATTTGGATGAAAAATCGCCGTCTCTTCGGTGGTTCATTCCTCGAACAGTCCGCTCTATCTTTAGGGATAGAGAATGAAAAGGAACAAAGAAAACCTACTCCGGCACTCAGAAGTTTTATCTCCTGAAGACGTTAGCTGTGACAGCTGTCGAAATGGGAATTTCATTTCAGTTGATGAGGCATGGATATCGAGAACATTTTGTGCCGTTATGCCGCCATGAAATACTCAGATGACGCATGTGAGTCTATAAGTTCTCTGTTTCACTTTACGTGATTGCTAAGACTGCTCTTACACGAAACACATCTCGGTATTATCCTCCTTTCCCTGTCCAACAATCCAAGTTTTTTTAATTCTGTAGTAACTTACACAAGCAATTAAGCCGAAACATTTCTGGAATAGTTGAAAATTGCGAAACAAGTCTCTCTACAAATAGTGCTACACAAAGAGAAGAGTATTTTTCAGTATGAAAGTATGACTACTGCTCATAATTTTATACATTAAGATACTGGAGTAGTTACATTATCCATGATAGCTTGAACATTGCATTGTTCAGCAGTAAAACACCCATAAAAATACTGTGAGCAGATACAGTTTTGCCACAATGGAGATTTATTTTTCTGTATTTAGTTTGGGACCTAAGGCGATCTTCAGTCAACAATATACTGTTTTCCTACAGTTTTAGACCTTATTCGTAAAGAGAAAGTCACAAATACACGAGAAATGTATGACACTGCTTAGATCAGAAACTAGCTACACGAATATAAATCTTTTCTTTAGCGAAACTGCAGCTGTTTACAATATTACAGTGTCGATTGTAACTTTGACTACATTTTTATCATAACTATTTTTCAATTAGAATGCGAGATATGAAGTTCTTTTTTGTTTCGAAATATTTTATCCACCCCTAGCCAATTGTCCCTACAACGACTTTATCAGATACTTTTGACCGTAATTTTCCGGATTCCTATATGGCTTTCACAATTACTGTGATGGTCCCAGAACACACGAAGTTCCCCTGTGCTTTCACCCTAGAGGTCATTTCATATCGTTGTCTGTCTCCCGTTACTTGCAGAAGGCGTTGGATTTAAGTAAGACCCAATAGCTTGGAGAAGTTGTCCTCGATGGTGAGTGTTCATCGGAGGTGAGGGTATCATCTGGAGTGCCCCAGGGAAGTGTGGTAGGCCCTTTGTTGTTTTCTATCTACATAAATGATCTTTTGGATAGGGTGGATAGCAATGTGCGGCTGTTTGCTGATGATGCTGTGGTGTACGGGAAGGTGTCGTCGTTGAGTGACTGTAGGAGGATACAAAATGACTTGGACAGGATTTGTGATTGGCGTAAAGAATGGCAGCTAATTCTAAATACAGATAAATGTAAATTAATGCAGATGAATAGGAAAAAGAATCCTGTAATGTTTGAATACTCCATTAGTAGTGTAGCGCTTGACACAGTCACGTCGATTAAATATTTGGGCGTAACATTGCAGAGCGATATGAAGTGGGACTAGCATGTAATGGCAGTTGTGGGGTAGGCGGATAGTCGTCTTCGGTTCATTGGTAGAGTTTTGAGAAGATGTGGTTCATCTGTAAGGAGACCGATTATAAAACACTAATACGACCTATTCTTGAGTACTGCTCGAGCGTTTGGGATACCTATCAGGTCGGATTGAGGGAGGACATAGAAGCAATTCAGAGGCGGGCTGCTAGATTTGTTACTGGTAGATTTGATCATCACGCGAGTGTTACGGAAATGCTTCAGGAACTCGGGTGGGAAATTTAGAGAACCAGCATCTGAGGCTGAGTGCAGTACAATTTTAATGCCGCCAACTTAAATTTCACGGAAAGACCACAAAGATAAGATAAGAAAGATTAGGGCTCATACAGAGACATATAGGCAGTCATTTTTCCCTCGTTCTGTTTGGGAGTGGAACAGGGAGAGAAGATGCTAGTTGTGGTACGAGGTACCCTCCGCCACGCACCGTTTGGTGGATTGCGGAGTATGTATGTAGATGTAGATGTAGAAGCATATCCTGACGGATCAGAGCATTTGATGTAGCAATTACTATCACATTACCAAACAACTTCCGTAGAAGTACAAGCACCTGGCTTACTGAAGTGAAGAAAATGATGGTGTTTATACGACAGCCCTTGGAAAAATGAGTGTTGTAATGCGTCGATTATATGTTTCAGCGATACTTTACGGTAAATAGGCAGGCAGGCGTACTAAATTTGTAGGGTAAGCCTCTCACCATAAAGCAATTTGTGCCCTCTCACTATTTCACTGTAAAACTGCTAGGATAGGTCGGGAGTTGGGCATTAGTAGTTCACTCAATGAGAATACATCCCGCGAAAGGCTAGGTTTTGGGCGGAATTCCAGCTCCGGTGGAAAGTTTTAATCTTTCCGGAAGCTTCAGGGATTTGGAAGTTTTATATATGCGGAGATCGTGGCTGGTGAGCCAGGAAAATGTGAGGTCCAAGTTAAAATCTTAGGTGGAAATGAAATGTACTTACAAAGGTACCCACTTCAGATTTGTAGTGCAACAGTGTATCCTGGTCATACAGAACTAGGCACTGCGAAGTATTTGGGCAGACGCAACAGCTAGAGTGTTGTTCCGACTTACCTGTCGTATGGCTTGACTCCCCAGATGTGTGCAGCGCTGTTGACGAGCCACGTGCAGTTGAGGGACAGCGTGTAGCGGAAGATAGCAGCCACGTGCCACGACACCCAGGGGTCCTCGCCCCACACACGCACCGGGATCCAGGCGGGCAGCACGAAGCAGAACAACGGCATGATGAAGAGGTACCACCTGTAGCACGAATATGTACAGTCGTATAAAAAACAGCCTTCGGCAGCAGATATTACATCACCACAAAAGTCAATTTCATTAGGGAAAATCTTAGGCAGTAAAATATTTAATATTTCAAGTGCAGGTTGCGTACACAGTTAATTTTAGGAGAAAAAAGATTTTGGTTTGATTCTGTGCGAATAAAATATCTTCAGAATGTCTTTAACGAAAGCCGCATTTCGGTCGTGGCTTAATGAAATACATAAACAGTTTTCAAAATTGGCATAAAGCACTGTGGAACACAACTTCTTAACAGAAACGATCTCTATAGTCACATTAATGAGGCGAAACGCAAGATCTACATTTTGCCTGTAGTTGACAAGGAGAAAAATTGCAAGGAGAAAAATTGTCGAAACTTCTCTTCTGGGCCGGCCGAGGTGGCCGAGCGGGTCTACGCTCTGCAGTCTGGAACCGCGCGACCGCTATAGTCCCTTATCATTTAGCTACAATATAGCAGGTCGGCAGGTGGAAGCAGTTAATTCCATAAATCAGCTGCAAGTAGGCATTAGGAGTGATTTAAAATGGAATGATCATATAAAGTTGATCGTCGGTAAAGCAGATGCCAGACTGAGATTCATTGGAAGAATCCTAAGGAAATGCAATCCGAAAACAAAGGTTACAGTACATTTGTTCGCCCACTGCTTGAATACTGCTCAGCAGTGTGGGATCCGTACCAGATAGGGTTGATAGAAGAGATAGAGAAGATCCAACGGAGAGCAGCGCGCTTCGTTACAGTATCATTTAGTAATCGCGAAAGCGTTAAGGAGATGATAGATAAACTCCAGTGGAAGACTCTGCAGGAGAGACGCTCAGTAGCTCGGTATGGGCTTTTGTTAAAGTTTCGAGAACATACCTTCACCGAAGAGTCAAGCAGTATATTGCTCCCTCCTACGTATATCTCGCGAAGAGACCATGAGGATAAAATCAGAGAGATTAGAGTCCACACAGAGGCATACCGAGAATCCTTCTTTCCACGAACAATACGAGACTGGAATAGAAGGGAGAACCGACAGAGGTACCCAAGGTACCCTCCGCCACACACTGTCAGGTGGCTTGCGGAGTATGGATGTAGATGTAGATGTAAATGTAGATTTGACGGCAACAAAACTTTCCTCTCAGTGATATACAGTGTGATCAGAAACAGTCTGAAAAACTTGTTAGGGTGCTGTAGGGTCAGTTGTGCTGAGAAATAATTGTTAAGAAAAAAATTCTATTCGTTGCTCCGTTTCCGAGTTAGTTATTGAAGTTAGCTAATCAGGGCGTTGCGAGCGCGAATTCCTCTTCTGCCAGATTCAATTAGTGTCAGTTGTTCTCATAGCGTAGATCACAGCGCTCGAGATTGCTCGGTCTTTGGTTTGGGTTCGGCCTCTACTACAGTCCCATGTCCAATTTTTGTATCGTTCTCCTGTTTTTTTATAGGAAACCAGAGGAAGAACACGTTCTGCGACATCGTCTCTGGTGGGGTGCTTGAATCTGCACGCGTGACGGCCTGATATGCTAACTTCAAGACGCCATGTATCGAATTTTTTGTTAACGATTACTTCATAGCACAACCTACCCTGCAATACACTTACAAGCTTTCCAGATTAGTCCTGATCAATCTGTGTAATATCATATGTACATTTTGCCTGTAGTTGACAAGGAGAAAAGCTGTCGAAACTTCTCTTCTAGACGACGATGTTTCTCGGTTTGACCTGTGCTTTTTCTAAATTCTTTAAGAAAAAGGGTGTGATGGTTCCTTCGAAGAAGGCACACCAAATTTCCTTCTCCAACAAACTCGTCGCTGACGGAAGGCTAAACTGTAACCTTTCTTCCTTCTTTCTGTCTCCTTCAACCCGAGAAGATCTGTCAACGGAGACTACACATTCATAATTATGAATGAAATATAACAGTTTGAGATACGAAACGTTCTGGGCATCATGAAAGGTGTTCGAAAGGTCAAAACTTGCAAAACCGGATAAATATGTACAGGTGTTCTACATGGTAACCGTCGGAAGGGCGCGCGATGCCCGCTCGCGGCTAAACTGTACACCGGACGGTATTCTTCCTATGACTATGCTGATGCTCGCTCACAACATTACGCCGATGCCATTGTTACCATACCGTGATATTATACATACAAAAAAGACCTCTATTTTCTCCTCATCGATGCATACCTCGAATTGGTCCGTAAACTGGACGAAAAGAAGGATGGATGTCACCACAGCTCCACTTAATGGCGTCTGTCATATCGTTGCGAGTAGGAGATATACGGTACTACGAACGTAAAGAGACCAACTGTATGCAGCTCCAGATAGACACCATAAGCTCGACGGACAGAATATTAGTTGTGAATCTTCAGGTTTTGGCGGCGCAAAGAGTGTTCCAGTTAGTTTCGGGTGTGCAGCCGCAAGAAATCTCCTTCTTGTTCTAGTATTTCGGCTGTATAACGTTCAGCCATCTTCAGAGTAAGCCGCAAGACTACCGCTCCAGTGCTCGCTTCGTCCCTTTATACTGTTGTATCGCGCGACTGCGCATGCGGTCACAGATGCAAATGCGCCAGAGATGTTGGTCGGCGGCAGAGACGTGCATAAATCATGGAATCCGGCACTTGCTGTAATAAACTCGCAAAGACGTCGTCACAGTGCAGCTCACAATGATATATCGATATGCCAACACAGATCAACTGCGGAGTCATAGATACAACTCGCGCATTATGCACGTCTCTGCCGCCGACCAACGTCTCTGGCGCATTTGCATCTGTGGCCGCATGCGCAGTCGCGAGGTACAACAGTATAAAGGGACGAAGCGAGCACTGGAGCGGCAGTCTTACGGCTCACTCTGAAGATGGCTGAACGCTATACAGCCGAAATATTAGAAGAAGAAGGAGATTTCTTGCGGCTGCACTCCCGAAGCTTAATGGAACAGAATATTAGTTACCACCCTGAAATACAGCAATGGTCGCTTTGGAGCGGTGTAAGTGGTGTAAAACAGGTATCAAGCGATCAAGCGACCTTCCACTGATGACACACATTGTGATAGTGAAGTGGTGTGTATGTGTCAGGCAGTTGTATGGTATCAGCGTAGCCAGGTAGGTCGACTTGGAGACGTCACGGAATGGCAGAAAATCACAATAGCGTTCCGACGCGCCTATGGTCATCCAATGAATGAAATTGCTCGATTTGTTGCTGTGTCGACTGGTACAGTCCAAACTGTCTACAAGGAATACTATACCGCTCGCAACTAAACTTCCGCTACTTGAGCCAGTGCAAACGGAAAACTGCTTACTGCATGAGTATCCAACGTCATAGCAGTGATGTCCAGACTGTGCGCTGCAGGATTTGCGTTGTTACCAGTGTTAGTGTCATGGCTTGCCTTTAGGCGACAGTACTGGTATGGCGACGCAGGCCTGAAACACAAGCATCAGGGTGCATCACAGCTGCCAACAGTCAACATGGGCCGAGACAAGATGAGCAGAGCTTTCATCTGCAAAGCTGTTTTATCAAAACAAAAGCCTTACTGCTGTTGCTCTTCGCGGGAATCGAACGTTAAAGGAACAGCAGGAGGTCCTTTTTCCGCACGGGGTTGAAAAACATGATTCGGAATATCGAATTTACTGGGGATTTGGGAACTGCTCCTGGGAGAGGCCGATGACCAATTGCGTGGCAAATTGTTGAATAAGTTTCTGTTGCTGTGGCTGAGTATGCTGGACGCAGTGTACAATCTACAACCAGTGCACGAGCTGTATCGCGACAGCAGACTATTCTACGAGCTGTGTCACGACACCTAATTATTCCGTGGCCCTACGTTCGAAAAGTGCTGCGATAAAATGTATTTTCTTCAGTGGTCTATTCGTTATTTCTCTCCCGCATGTTCTTACAAATGTTTCCACAAAGTTTCGTTGTCCTACGAACACTCGTTTCTCATGGAGTCCCTCTTAAGTAACGAATATTATAATTAAAATGAAATAATTAACCTTCCTGTAATACTGCGTAACAACAATCGCCGTAAAAAGATCTAACGGACAGGAACTGGAGAAGAGTTTCACTCCTTATCAACGACACACTGTTTCAAACGCGACAGGAGTTGCTGCTGTCAGCGAATTCAGGTTAATCTCAGCCACTCTCCGAACAAATGTTTCGAAGTGTACAACATGGAGTAGATGTGTGGAGTCGAGTACCACACTAAACGGTATTCCTCATGGCTGGAGATAAAGCTGCACGACTTCAATGGGCGAAACAACACAGGCACTGCACATTATCTGACTGGAGGGGTGTAGTTTGGTCCGACAAGCCACGATTTCGCCCCTTTTCAAAGGGTGCAAGGCACTGCGTGCGAAGATGCCAATGAAGTGTTCGAAACGCAATGTGTGGTGGGTGTATTAGAGGCTTAGTGTAGTTGTGTGACGTGTTTCTCGAACCATGACTTTGGCTTATTTGGATAGGGATGAAATTGAACAGGGCTTTATTTCAGCAAGTGCTGCCGTTGCTGCCGTTGCCTCTATATCTTTGGGCACTCTGTCCTCCAAAATAACACCTGTGTTAATGTACTTGACAGAAATTTTGACACTCTACCGTAACCTGATTGGCACGTTAAAATTAATCCCATAGAAAATGTCTGCGAATATTTGGAACAGCATGTGAATAAACGTAACAGCAATTTGGCAGCATAACGGGACCTAATCATCAATGAGTGTTTTCAGCTGTATATGGCATATCTGAAAGAAAGTGGACTTTCTTCCTCGCCTAGCTGAAGCCATTATTAGAGTTAGAAGCTGTGTTACAAGATAATAGCATGATAATTGAAACTTCCTGGCATATTAAAACAGTGTGTCGGACCGAGACTCGAACTCGGGACCTTTGCCTTTCGCGGGCAAGTGCTCTACCAACTGAGCTACCCAAGCACGACTGACGACCCTTTCTCACAGCTTCATCTCTGCCAGTACCTTATCTCCTACCTTGACCTGAAACTGTGAGGAGGGATCGTGAGTCGTGCTTGGGTAGCTCAATTGGAAGAGCTCTTGCCGGCAAAATGAAAAGGTCCCGAGTTCGAGTCTCGGTCCGGCACACAGTTATAATCTGCCAGGAAATTTCATACTAGTGAACACTCCGCCGCAGAGTGAAAATCTCTTTCTGGTAATATCATGATGTCTCCCGAGGATGAATAATTTTTCTGTCCGATGTTTTTCCCTCGAAACACGTGACCTTAATGCCACTACAAACCTTATCATAACCGCATCAAACACTTCGAACCTCTCAGACGGTTTGACATCTAAATCGAAGACTGACGATATTATTTTTGCCACACACTGCCTTCGGGCGTCTTCAGTGTATTAGCGATATTTTCCTATCCTTGAACATTAGGCCTATCTCTTGACCGAGATACCGTTCACTGTTATCACATCCACCCACACGGCTTAATGATACGATCTTCAGAGGGCACAATACTCCGTGTTCAAAAATTCTTAGAAGTAGAGTGCCACAAATTGTGCTAATGAGTTTGGTTTTTCTGTATTAAGTGCGCGTTTTCTCCTACTGAAATTCATGGTGTTATGAACATATGTGCAGATGTTGTACCTTAATATGAACCAACTTC
This sequence comes from Schistocerca cancellata, assembly GCF_023864275.1. Taxonomy (NCBI): domain Eukaryota; kingdom Metazoa; phylum Arthropoda; class Insecta; order Orthoptera; family Acrididae; genus Schistocerca; species Schistocerca cancellata. The sequence continues at coordinate 814,911,708 of NC_064627.1, read as the reverse complement.
AGTGTGTTGTTTGATTTTTCTCTGCGTCGAACGGTCTTCCCGTAAACACGTCAAATAATTCACCACCTGATGTTTTCTGCACAGTCGTAACTGCACAAAGAAATTGACTATGCCTTTTAGTATAGACTATCAATTTTGCGTCCGCACGCCCACACGTCAATACCTGATTTGCTGCCAAGGTTGAAACAAACATTAATGGCTGGTAAGTGCCCTGCGTACTTACGTCAAACCCAAAACAAACTATCGGTATTAGCTAAAATAATTAGACTGCAGATGAGGTAAATACTGGTGTAACGTTGTTCAGTACACTGTCCTCGGTCATCAATAGAAATATCTGCGCTTACACCGGTACAACGCTGTAGTTTGGCCACCAGCCTTGTAGGTAAGGAGTCTTCAGGGGTTACATACCTCTTCTGCCACATGACGAGGGGATCCCGTTCCAGGTCCGACATATCCACTTTTTTGCCCTTCTCGCTCACGTCAGGATGCTTGCGGACCATCAGCCAGCCGATGTGCGAGAAGAAGAAGCCGCGACTCGAGTTGTGCGGGTCCGCATCCGTGTCCGTGAACTTGTGGTGCACCCGGTGGTCGCGCACCCACTCGTAGATGTGGTTCTGAAACAGGCGGCAGCTGCGTCTCATGTTGCTGTAATACAGATAGTTGGGATCGACGCCCAGTTAAACAGCCCAGTCAACAACGTAGTCCCAAACGAAATAAAAGCAAGAACCTTCTAAGACATTTTTAAAACAATACGCCTAAATGCACAACGTTACTGTGTGTACAATGATAATTTAGAATCCTACAGCAAAGAATAAAGTAGTTAAATACGATAAATTTTGAAAATACGAAAACGTAGAACATACATTGTAAGTAGGCTGTTTAGTTTTTTATGTTGGTAACGCCATGAACCATGGACCTTGCCGTTGGTGGGGAAGCTTGCGTGCCTCAACGACACAGATAGCCGTACCGTAGGTGCAACCACAACGGAGGGGTATCCGTTGAGAGGCCAGACAAACGTGTGGTCCCTGAAGAGGGGCAGCAGCTTTATCAGTAGTTGCAGGGGCCACAGTCTGGATGATTGACTGATCTGGTCTTGTTACACTAACCAAAACGGCCTTGCTGTCCTGGTACTGCGAACGGCTGAAAGCAAGGGGAAACTACAGCCGTAATTTTTCCCGAGAGCATGCAGCTTTACTGTATGATTAAATGATGATGGCGTCCTCTTGAGTAAAATATTCCAGAGGTAAAATAGTCCCCCATTCGGATCTCCGGACGGGGACTACTCACGAGGGCGTCGTTATCAGGAGAAAGAAAACTGGCGTTCTACGGATCGGAGCGTGGAATGTCAGATCCCTTAATCTGGCAGGTAGGTTAGAAAATTTAAAAAGGAAAATGGATAGGTTAAAGTTAGATATAGTGGGAATTAGTGAAGTTCGGTGGCAGGAGGAACAAGACATTTGGTCAGGTGAATACAGGGTTATAAATACAAAATCAAATAGGGGTAATGCTGGAGTGGGTTTAATAATGAATAAAAAAAATAGGAGTGTTGGTAAGCTACTAAAAACAGCATAGTGAACGCATTATTGTGGCCAAGATAGACACGAAGCCCACGCCTACCACAGTAGTACAAGTTTATATGCCAACTAGCTCTGCAGATGACGAAGAAATTGAAGAAATGTATGAAGAAATAAAAGAAATTATTCAGGTAGTGAAGAGAGACGAAAATTTAATAGTCATGGGTGACTGGAATTCCACGGTAGGAAAAGGAAGAGAAGGAAACGTAGTAGGTGAATATGGATTGGGGCAAGAAATGAAAGAGGAAGCCGCCTGGTAGAATTTTGCACAGAGCGTAACTTAATCATAGCTAACACTTGGTTCAAGAATCATGAAAGAAGGTTGTATACATGGAAGAACCCTGGAGATACTAACAGGTTTCAGATAGATTATATAATGGTAAGACAGAGATTTAGGAACCAGGTTTTAAATTGTAAGACATTTTCAGGGGCAGATGTGGACTCTGACCACAATCTATTGGTTATGAACTGTAGATTAAAACTGAAGAAACTGCAAAAAGGTGGCAATTTAAGGAGATGGAACCTGGATAAACTGAAAGAACCAGAGGTTGTACAGAGTTTCAGGGAGAGCATAAGGGAACAATTGACAGGAATGGGGGAAAGAAATACAGTAGAAGAAGAATGGGTAGCTTTGAGGAATGAAATAGTGAAGGCAGCAGAGGATCAAATAGGTAAAAAGACGAGGGCTAGTAGAAATCCTTGGGTAACAGAAGAGATACTGAATTTAATTGATGAAAGGAGAAAATACAAAAATGCAGTAAGTGAAGCAGCAAAAAGGAATACAAACGTCTCAAAAATGAGATCGACAGGAAGTGCAAAATGGCGAAGCAGGGATGGCTAGAGGACAAATGTAAGGATGTAGAGGTTTATCTCACGAGGGGTAAGATAGATACTGCCTACAGGAAAATTAAAGAGACCTTTGGAGAAAAGAGAACCACTTGCATGAATATCAAGAGCCCAGATGGAAACCCAGTTCTAAGCAAAGAAGGGAAAGCAGAAAGGTGGAAAGAGTATATAGAGGGTCTATACAGGGGCGATGTTCTCGAGGACAATATCATGGAAATGGAAGAGGATGTAGATGAAGATGAAATGGGAGATATGATACTGCGTGAAGAGTTGACAGAGCACTGAAAGTCCTGAGTCGAAACAAGGCCCTGGGAGTAGACAACATTCCATTAGAACTACTGACAGCCTTGGGAGAGCGAGTCCTGACAAAACTCTACCATCTGGTGAGCAAGACGTATGAGACAGGTGAAATTCCCTCAGACTTCAAGAAGAATATAATAATTCCAATCCCAAAGAAAGCAGTTGATGACAGAGGTGAAAATTACTGAACTATCAGTTTAATAAGTCACAGCTGCAAAATACTAACGCGAATTCTTTAGAGACGAATGGAAAAACTGGTAGAAGCTGACCTCGGGGAAGATCAGTTTGGATTCCGTAGAAATGTTGGAACACGTGAGGCAATACTGACCCTACGGCTTATCTTAGAAAATAGATTAAGTAAAGCAAACATACATTTCTAGCATTTGTAGACTTAGAGAAGGCTTTTGACAATGTTGACTGGAATATTCTCTTTCAAATTCTGAAGGTGGCAGGGGTAAAATACAGGGAGCGAAAGGCTATTTACAATTTGTACAGAAACCAGATGGCAGTTATACGAGTCGAGGGGCATGAAAGGGAAGCAGTGGTTGGGAAGGGAGTGAGACAGGGTTGTAGCCTCTCCCCGATGCTATTCAATCTGTATACTGAGCAAGCAGTAAAGGAAACAAAAGAAAAGTTCGGAGTAGGTATTAAAATGCATGGAGAAGAAATAAAAACTTTGAGGTTCGCCGATGACATTGTAGTTCTGTCAGAAACGGCGAAGGACTTGGAAGAGCAGTTGAATGGAATGGACAGTGTCTTGAAAGGAGGGTATAAGATGAACATCAACAAAAGCAATACAAGGATAATGGAATGTAGTCGAATTAAGTCGGGTGATGCTGAGGGAATTAGATTAGGAAATGAGACACTTAAAGTAGTAGATGAGTTTTGCTATTTGGGGAGCAAAATAACTGATGATTGTCGAAGTAGAGAGGATATAAAATGTAGACTGGCCATGGCAAGGAAATCGTTTCTGAAGAAGAGAAATTTGTTAACATCGAGTATTGATTTAAGTGTTAGGAAGTCGTTTCTGAAAGTATTTGTATGGAGTGTAGCCATGTATGGAAGTGAAACGTGGACTATAAATAGTTTAGACAAGAAGAGAATAGAAGCTTTCGAAATGTGGTGCTACAGAAGAATGCTGAAGATTAGATGGGTAGATCACATAACTAATGAGGAGGTATTAAATAGAATTGGGGAGAACAGGAGTTTGTGGCGCAACTTGACTAGAAGAAGGGATCGGTTGGTAGGACATGTTCTGAGGCATCAAGGGATCACCAATTTAGTACTGTAGGGCAGCGTGGAGGGTAAAAATCGTAGAGGGAGACCAAGAGATGAGTACATTAAGCGGATTCAGAAGGATGTAGGCTGCAGTAGGTACTGGGAGATGAAGAAGCTTGTAGAGGATAGAGTAGCATGGAGAGCTGCATCAAACCAATCTCAGGACTGAAGACCACAACAACAACAACAACAACGCCACGTAGCGCTCTGTGTGAAAATCACTGACTGTGCTGTGCGCAATCTGTGTCTGGTTGGCATTGTTGGAATATTCGCTATTGTGGTGTTGGGCAGTTGGATGTGAACAGCGCATAGCGTTGTGTAGTTGGAGGCGAGCCGCCAGCAGTGGAGGATGTGGAAAATGACTTTTGAACACTATTAACGTAAATCTTTCATTTGCTAACTATGCCTATCAATAGTTAGTGCCTTCAGCAGTTAAAATCTCTTATGTAGCTGGCAAAATTGGCACATGCTGTACTGCGGTAGTTTGAGTAACGAAGATTTTTGTAAAATAAGTGACTCATGGAAGGTATAGGTTAGTCAGGGCCATTCTTTTGTAGGGATTATTGAAAGTCAGATTGCGTTGCGCTAAAGAAAATATATTGTGTGTCAGTTTACTGTTGATCAGAATAAATAAAGAGACAAATGTCTGCGTACGTTCAGTTTTGCTCAGCTGTTTGAAAATCAAATAACGTAAGAGGTTTACCAGCATTGTCATTCTTAATTTTTCTAAGGGGATGTTTCAACATGACACGCATGAGATACAAGTCTCCTATAGTGCTCTGTGGCTGGGCAGGCAGCACGTACGACCGCGAAGTAGAGGTTCCGGGTTCAATTTTGTTTATTGACAACGAATTTTACTTGATCGGATTACAGAACCAGGGTGCATATTGCTTCGTGAAGACCGATAAATTGCTAATTGAAGAAGAAGAAATGCTCGTGTACGAATCTTGTCATTAACGATCGGGAGAGCGAGAAATTGACGATAATTAAACCGTTACATTCCGCCTGCAGTCGTAGTCAGAGGACGATACAGCATTCAGTCGACAACGCACAATCCGATAGATCTAATCAGCTTATATAGACGAAAATTCTCGTGTGATGTTAATTAATGTTCGTTTTCTTTCATTTTTGATACGAAAATCCGTTTGGCACATTTATAGTGTGTTTATTACAGCATTCGACCTATATAGATTAAGGTAGACTGCATAGTGAATATTTTGCTTCGCCGTAAATGGTGATTCGTGTAATATGTGAGTCGTTTCCATCTATTTTTTGCTACAAGCCGTTGAATCAACGTGAAACACTTTTGTTTATTAAGGGAGATCTTAGCTACTATAATTTTTAACTTCTCATTGTTGGTGGTTCCACCGGTTTTCAGGAACAGTTAGTGAATAATTTCAAACTTCCTGACAGGTTAAAACGTGTGCCAGACCTGACTCCAACTTGGGACTTTTGGCGAAGTTCCCAGATTTTTAGTCCCTGTCTGGCAGACAGTTTTAACGTGCCAGCAAGTTTCATACCACCGCACACTCCTCTGGAGAATGAAACTTCATTCAATGAATAATACCACCAAGTAGAAACCAACAAGAAATTTTGTGTCACCGTACAATTTTGTTCAAAAATGGTTCAAATGGCTCCAAGCACTATGGGACTTAACATCTGAAGTCATCAGTCCCGTAGACGTGTAACTACTTAAACCTAACTAACCTAAGGACATCACACACATCCATACCCGAGGCAGGTTTCGAACCTGTGACCGTAGCAGGAGCGCTGTTCCGGACTGAGTATAATTTTGTGGCGAAATGGGACTGGGACCCTGAATTCTGCCTGACAAGGACAATGCTCTTACCGGCTGAGCTATCCAGGCATGACTCATGACCCGCTCTCCGTCCTACTAAGACCTCTTTCCTACTTTCCAAACTGTACAGAATCTCTCCCACGTAAGTTACTGGACTAGCAAACCTAGAAGAAAAGAAATTGTAAAGAAACGGCTTAGCACCCATCTAGCGGCTTATTTCCAGAAATGATCAACCACCATTCAGCGGAGTGTGGGCTGTTTTGTACTTCCTGACCGATTGAAACTGTGTGATACACTGAGACTCCAATCCGAAACCTCTTCTTTTGGGCGCAAGGCTTTTACCAAGTGAGCTATCCAGGCGCGGCTTACGATCCGCCCTCACAAGTTCAATTGCACCAGTCCCTTTCACCCACTCGTTCCCAATAGCATTTCCTGCAAAACAAAAAATTTCTTTTTGGACTACCTGTTCGGTACACAGTTCTCATGTCTCTGAAACTCATCTTCATAACTGCAGGAGGAGGAGGAGGAGGAGGTGGAGGAGGAGGAGGGAGATGAATGTTTAACGTACCGTCGACAACGAGGTCATTAGAGATGGGGCACAACCTCGGATTAGGGAGGATGAAGAAGGAAAGCGGCCGTGCCCTTTCGAAGGACTCATCCCGGCATTTGCCTTAAGCCATTTAGGGAAATCACTTAAAACCTAAATGAGGGTGGCCGGATGCGGGTTTGAGCCGTCGTCCTCCCGAATGCGAGTCCAGCGTGCTAACCACTGAGCTATCCCGCTCGGTTTCCTAACTGCACACATTCACTGCAGAGTGAAAGTTTCATTCTAGAAATTATCATATTATGAGCCTGGAGGATCTGTTTCAAAGATTTATGAGCTTCTTACAATGGACTGAGCAGTTTTCATTATTGCTCACTATACATTTACGTGTCACGTGCCTGTGAGTGTCACTTGCCTGTCCAAGAAGTAAACGTTTCGGAAAGGCAAAGAAATACAGGGTGTTACAAAAAGGTACGGCCAAACTTTCAGGAAACATTCCTCACACACAAAGAAAGAAAATATGTTATGTGGACATGTGTCCGGAAACGCTTACTTTCCATGTTAGAGCTCATTTTATTACTTCTCTTCAAATCACATTAATCATGGAATGGAAACACACAGCAACAGAACGTACCAGCGTGACTTCAAACACTTTGTTACAGGAAATGTTCAAAATGTCCTCCGTTAGCGAGGACACATGCATCCACCCTCCGTCGCATGGAATCCTGATGCGCTGATGCAGCCCTGGAGAATGGCGTATTGTATCACAGCCGTCCACAATACGACCACGAAGAGTCTCTTCATTTGGTACCGGGGTTGCGTAGACAAGAGCTCTCAAATGCCCCCATAAATGAAAGTCAAGAGGGTTGAGGTCAGGAGAGCGTAGAGGCCATGGAATTGGTCCGCCTCTACCAATCCATCGGTCACCGAATCTGTTGTTGAGAAGCGTACGAACACTTCGACTGAAATATGCAGGAGCTCCATCGTGTATGAACCACATGCTGAGTCGTACTTGTAAAGCACATGTTCTAGCAGCACAGGTAGAGTATCCTGTATGAAATCATGATAACGTGCTCCATTGAGCACAGTACATACTGACGAAACTAAAATGAGCTCTAACGGAAACTAAGCGTTTCCGGACACATGTCCACATAACATCTTTTCTTTATTCGTGTGTGAGGAATGTTTCCTGAAAGTTTGGACGTACCTTTTTGTAACACCCTGTATACAGTTCCAGTCGATTCCTAATGTGTTATGTAAGGGACAGTACTGTCATGGTCTGGATTTTCCGAAATCTATCAACACGTGAACTTTCAGAAACCTTAGAATAAAATACATTCAGTATTACTGATATACACTCCTGGAAATGGAAAAAAGAACACATTGACACCGGTGTGTCAGACCCACCATACTTGCTCCGGACACTGCGAGAGGGCTGTACAAGCAATGATCACACGCACGGCACAGCGGACACACCAGGAACCGCGGTGTTGGCCGTCGAATGGCGCTAGCTGCGCAGCATTTGTGCACCGCCGCCGTCAGTGTCAGCCAGTTTGCCGTGGCATACGGAGCTCCATCGCAGTCTTTAACACTGGTAGCATGCCGCGACAGCGTGGACGTGAACCGTATGTGCAGTTGACGGACTTTGAGCGAGGGCGTATAGTGGGCATGCGGGAGGCCGGGTGGACGTACCGCCGAATTGCTCAACACGTGGGGCGTGAGGTCTCCACAGTACATCGATGTTGTCGCCAGTGGTCGGCGGAAGGTGCACGTGCCCGTCGACCTGGGACCGGACCGCAGCGACGTGCGGATGCACGCCAAGACCGTAGGATCCTACGCAGTACCGTAGGGGACCGCACCGCCACTTCCCAGCAAATTAGGGACACTGTTGCTCCTGGGGTATCGGCGAGGACCATTCGCAACCGTCTCCATGAAGCTGGGCTACGGTCCCGCACACCGTTAGGCCGTCTTCCGCTCACGCCCCAACATCGTGCAGCCCGCCTCCAGTGGTGTCGCGACAGGCGTGAATGGAGGGACGAATGTAGACGTGTCGTCTTCAGCGATGAGAGTCGCTTCTGCCTTGGTGCCAATGATGGTCGTATGCGTGTTTGGCGCCGTGCAGGTGAGCGCCACAATCAGGACTGCATACGACCGAGGCACACAGGGCCAACACCCGGCATCATGGTGTGGGGAGCGATCTCCTACACTGGCCGTACACCACTGGTGATCGTCGAGAGGACACTGAATAGTGCACGGTACATCCAAACCGTCATCGAACCCATCGTTCTACCATTCCTAGACCGGCAAGGGAACTTGCTGTTCCAACAGGACAATGCACGTCCGCATGCATCCTGTGCCACCCAACGTGCTCTAGAAGGTGTAAGTCAACTACCCTGGCCAGCAAGATCTCCGGATCTGTCCCCCATTGAGCATGTTTGGGACTGGATGAAGCGTCGTCTCACGCGGTCTGCACGTCCAGCACGAACGCTGGTCCAACTGAGGCGCCAGGTGGAAATGGCACGGCAAACCTTCCACGGGACTACATCCAGCATCTCTACGATCGTCTCCATGGGAGAATAGCAGCCTGCATTGCTGCGAAAGGTGGATATACACTGTACTAGTGCCGACATTGTGCATGCTCTGTTGCCTGTGTCTATGTGCCTGTGGTTCTGTCAGTGTGATCAGGAATGTGTCAATAAAGTTTCCCCTTCCTGGGACAATGAATTCACGGTGTTCTTATTTCAATTTCCAGGAGTGTATTTCTGACAGCATAGATGAGGTCAGGTGACAGCAACTACTGTTGATGGCTACTAAAGCATTGGCAGTTCACTCACTGTCAGATGTTTTATTTCCTAATAGCACGTTTCGAAACCATACGGGTATTTTTGTGTAAGTTTTCCTTCTCCAGGTTTCCTACTAGCTCGTGGAGCATTGGAACGAGTTTCACGTATAAACAAAGTGTAAGCATATGTTTACTTTTATTACGTTTAGATACTGTCAACAAGATGGTAACATCACAGTGACTCGCAGGCGCCGGCCGAAGTGGCCGAGCGGTTCTAGGCGCTACAGTCTGGAACCGCGCGACCGCTACGTTCGCATATTTGAATCCTGCCTCGGGCATGGATGTGTGTGATGTCCTTAGGTTAGTTAGGTTTAAGTAGTTCTAAGTTCTAGGGGACTGATGACCACAGCAGTTGAGTCCCATAGCGCTCAGAGCCATTTGAACCATTTGATGGCGCGCCCCGATATGAATGCGTCATTTAGCGGCATACGGGAACCCGCTAGAGAAAAGAGGAAGCATTCCGTTTGCGGCTGAGCGCGCCGGCACAGTTGTGACGCGCTTTTAGAAGCACCGAGGTTCAGCCTCCCGACTAGCTATTCACATTTAGATTAAGATGCGTGCTGATTTCCACCTCGGGATCTTCGGCCGACGTTTGCTCATTGATTTTCATGACTTTCGCCATCACGAATGGCTGGCACTGGAGGGTATTTGATAGTACCGGGCACTCGTGATGGCGAAAGGTAGTACGGTACGTCAGTAAGTGGTCGCTTTTGTGGATGATTTAGTTGTCTGTAATGAGTTTCTATCCAAAAAAAAAAAAAGCTACTCAAATATCCAGTCACATCTTGATAAGACTTCAAAGTAATCTTAATCATGTCGAACACCACAGCTGACACTGATTTGTGTTATTATCCTTTTACTGTGCTATGACCGGTTCTTGGAACATCTTCAGCTTGCCGAGTAGTGCTAAAGTCATGGCATAAATGGTTTGATTGTCATATGTTATGTTAACGACCAAAACCAGAAACAATGGTCACAAAAAAGTAATGCAAAGATTCGCAGCTTGCTTTAAATGTACAGAAATATAAAATTGTTCACTTCACAAAAGGCAGAAAAGTATTATCCTCTGACTACAACATGAATCAGTCATCTCATGCAACAATCTGAGTGTAATAATTTTTGGGGACATGAATGATCACATAAACTCAGTCACAGACTTAGTGTCATTTTGTGGATGAGGGGAAAATGTAGTCAGTCTACAAAGGAGACTGTTTGCAAATCGCTTACACGTCCCATCTTAGAGCAATACTGAATTGTGTGCCAGTCATACAATATAGGACTTTCTTCAGTTGAACATTTACAAAGAAGAACGGAATAAAAGCTAGGAAAGAGAGAGTCGGTAAATTGGGAATACATTAATACATTATTTGCTTTTTTTCATTCAGTTCCAGACCCGACGATATATCAGTTATTTTCGTAAAGTGTGGCCAAAGTGAAGTTATTCCAAAAGTGATTAATCTATTTGTAGATCAACTGTCAGATCAGTTATTGTACGGATTGTTGTCAAGATGGAACATCGGCTCATAGCGCTCAAGCAACTCTGGAAAGAGTTCATGAAGTGTTTGCTGAGGCGAAGACAATCAGCAAGAGCAATGTAATCTCACGGTCCAAACTGAAGGAAAAGACGCATTCCAATACGCCTTACAGGTTGGAAGAGCCGCAGCAGAATACCCACAATGTTGCCATCCTTAAGACAGAGCTGCTACGAATCTTTCACAGTCTGATACATCACGCACAGTGCTTTATCGACGTCAACAGGGCCCATTTCGAGATTGTTTTGTAAAGAGCATTTCCCCTGTTCATTAACTGGGGTAATTTTGTTCATGTCAGATTTGTAAACGTTTTGCGGGTCAGTTTTATGTTGGCCGCCCTGTGGCACCCAGTTTTGGAGTTGTCAGACAGCCTGTTAACTTCAAAGCGAGGAGGAGGAGGAGATTAGTGTTTAACGTCCCGTCGACAACGAGGTCATTAGAGACGGAGCGCAAGCTCGGGTGAGGGAAGGATGGGGAAGCAAATCGGCTGTGCCCTTACAAAGGAACCATCCCGGCATTTGCCTGAAGCGATTTAGGGAAATCACGGAAAACCTAAATCAGGATGGCCGGAGACGGGATTGAACCGTCGTCCTCCCGAATACTTCATGCCGAGGAAACTGTGACAATTACAATCCATACTGCTGTTGAGATGTATATAGAGTGTTCGGAAAGCCTCTGTGCACTGCACTGCACTAGATTACAAATAAAATTGGCAGAACAGAAGTTGACAGAACTGTTTTTCGTAGGTACGCGATTGTTCTTTGTTTCGTTGTTCTGTTGTGCAATTGATTTAAGCTACTGAACGCGATGTGTTCTGTTTGGATGTTCATGTTTTTAATTTATGGTACGCTGAATTCTTCATGTTGATTTATTTATTTCAGATACGTTTCTCGTTCCATAGACACAAAAATGAGGTGACTCTAGTGGTGTGGAACATGTTAGAAAGTATAACACAAAAACATAGAACATTTGAATATAATATTCACTTCCCTGGTCATTTGTCAAGACACTGTCTAGATACGTGAATACATTATAGTGAACTGGAACTGCTAATATTTACAGAATTAATACACTGTCAGAATGAAACATAATCATGAACTTTTAATAAATTTATCATACACAAAATACTCAATCTTGACAGTAGTGACCAAGTGCTATCAAAAGTGAAATCTAACTGACATTTTTACTTAAGCTTGTCTAACAGACCCTACTCAGATATTCATCTGTAGAGTTAAGGAATTGCCTACAAAACAGTGTTTCAAATTCTGTTTAAACTGTTTCTTTTTAAACTGTTTTGGTAAGGCGGTAAATGCAAGGATTTAGTGCAGGAGCCATTGTTTGCAAAATTCCCGAAAGGGCGGTTCGTCTGCTTAGTGCGAAATTTCAAGAGACAGTCACGGTGATTAGACGGCGAATGAACAGGAAGACCATCTAAGTTAAAAGAACAAAACCTGTTAAATATTTCTGACTCTAATGCAGCAGAGCCCAGCAAAATCATTGTGCAAGATGGCAGAAGGAAAAGACACCGCTTTGCAATACTGCAAATGGTTTACATCTTTTATTGAGAGGAATACCATTGATATTTTTGACGTCAGCTTCTCTACAGACGAGGCCTCCTTCCACCTCTGTGGTCATGTGAACACACAAAACACACGATTAAGGTCAATGAAGAATCCTCTGGCCGTGCTTGAAACGCCACTACATTGTCAGAAAATAGGAGAGTGGGTAGCAATATCAAGACATCGCAATACTGGAACTTAATTTTTTGAATAAACCGTGAACAGTGGACGGTATTTTTCAATGATCCAGAATCTCATTAGCTACATAAAGGAAGAAACTACTCCAGATTTCAACAATATAATGCTACTTCGTACGCACTTAACAACACTATGCGTCTTCTGCAATAGCTTTACAGGGAACGTATCATCTCAAAAAAACTATGGCCCCTCGCTCACTGGATCTTACTCCACAAGACTTTTGTTTGGTGAACAGCAAAATCTGCAGTGTATCGTAATCCCTACGAGCGCTTTATGACTTAAAAAGTGAAATAAATACACTCATGCTCGTAAATTAAGGATAATGCTGATGCATGGTGAAACAACGATATGGTGGGCGGTTTGCGGCGACTGAATAGACTGAATAGACATGGTTTATTCGCCCGGTGACCTGCAAGGTGCATTCCACTGACCCCTGGTCACAGGAGAGCCCGTAAAGCCTGGTGTCAAGAACAGTGGTCCCAGGTTATGTTCACGCGCGAGTCCAGTTATAGTCTGAACAGGGATTCTCGCCGGTTTTTCATCTGGCGTGAACCAGGAACCAACAAACCCCTTAATGTCCTTGAAAGGGACCTGTATTGAGATCGTGGTTTGATGGTGTGGGGTGGGATTATGATTGGTGCACGTACCCCCATGCATGTCTTTGACAGAGGCATTGTGGCAGGTCAGGTGTATCGGGACGTCATTTTGCGCCAGTATGTCCGCTGTTTTAGGGGTGCAGTGGGTCCCACCTTCCTCCTGATGGATGATAACGCACGGCCCCACCGAGCTGCCATCGTTGAGGAGTTCCTTGAAACAGAAGATACCTGGTGAATGGAGTGGCCTGTCTGTTTTCCAGACCTAAACCGCACCGAGCACGTCTGGGATGCTCTCGGTCGACGTATCGCTGCACGTCTTCAAACACCTACGACACTTCAGGAGCTCCGACAGGCACTGGTGGAAGAATGGGAGGCTATACCTCAGCAGCTACTCGACCACCTGATCCAGAGTATGCCAACCCGTTGTGCGGCCTGTGTACGTGTGCATGGTCATCATATTCCATATTGATGTCGGGGTACATGCGCAGGAAACAGTGACGTTTTGTAGCACATTTGTTTCGGGACGGTTTTCTCAAATTATCACCAATACCGTGGACTTACAGATCTGTGTCGTGTGTGTTCCCTATGTGCCTATGCTACTAGCGCCAGTTGTGTATAGTGCCACGTTGTGTGGCACCACATTCTGCAATTATCTTTAATTTATGAGAATGAGTGTATGTACGTGAGAAGTATATCACAATAAGATCTTGAGAAGCTGTGTTCCAATAAAATTCAGCGCGTCCAGACGTGTATAGCCGTCAGTGGACGTAATTTCCATCATATGTTGTGACTGCGTATCAACTTTCCGAACACACGGTAAGAGAACAGCCGTGCGGGGTAGCCGTGTGGTCTAGGGCGCCTAGCCGCGGCTCGCGCGGCTATCCCCGTCGGAGGTTCGAGTCCTCCCTCGGGCATGGGTGTGTGTGATGTCGTTAGCATAAGTTGGATTAAATAGTGTGTAAGATTAGGGAGCGACGACCTTAGCAGTTTGGTCCCATAGGAACTTAGCACAAATTTCCAATTTGTAAGAGAAGAGATGAGCTGTGGAAGGGACGTACCTGGAAGGCGATGGTGTTGCAGATGACGAGCAGCAGGCGGAGCGGCCACTTGGCCTTGTAGGAGCGGTGGGCCCACAGCCGGTGCGCCCCTGCCGTCACGCCCATGCCCCCCAGCCCGCCCAGGAAGTACACTGAAAACAGCGAAGTCAGTAAGCACATTACGTCACTCCCTTCAGCCACTTATTCCTATCGACAAATGACCTGCAGCAATCGTCTCACTTGCTAAACAAATTTTTTGAATGATTTAATTGCATAATATCTATGTGAAAACTTAAGATTACCACTGAGATGAAGCCGGCCGCGGTGGCCGTGCGGTTCTAGGCGCTCCAGTCCGGAGCCGCGCTGCTGCTACGGTCGCAGGTTCGAATCCTGCCTCGGGCATGGGTGTGTGTGATGTCCTTAGGTTAGTTAGCTTTAAGTAGTTCTAAGTTCTAGGGGACTAATGACCACAGCAGTTGAGTCCCATAGTGCTCAGAGCCACCACTGAGATGGGAAAAATCCATTACATCAAAAATAAGTGTCGATTATGGATTACTAGACTAAGTCATAGACTTCAGACAGCTTGGGTGTAATATGACACACAGTTTGACCTAGCCACTAAAGATAAGTTTATTATGTGGCAACAGTGAGACGTTGGGAAGGTACTTCAGAAGAGAAACATAAATAAATACCTCTCTTCTACCTTCGAAGTCTCATGGACATCCTCTTGCATACCTCGAGAGACTAGCACTTCTGGAAGAAACGAATACCTTAGGCTGTGACTTAGTCATTTCCGCCCTCAATCCTTTGCGATCCGACAGTGGTGCACACAGGACTGGCTCCACATCAGCTCTCCAGAACATTTCAGGTTCCGGGTGCAGCATCACGGTGTGTAGAGGCTCTGAAGAGAACGAACGTTGCCACATTGCATTCGTCATCGTCCGATGGGCACAGTACCTGGCGTCATAATATGGAGTGCCAGTGGATACACAACAAGAAAACGTCTGCTTCGATAGCCATTAATTTTCACGGCAGCGGTTACGCTTCTGACCTATTTAAGTCCATGGCTATGCCCTATCGTCATGGATTGCCGTGACGTTACCTTTCAACAACGCGTGACCACAAATCCCCTTTGCTACCTTGACCTATATCGATCCAGAGAGTGTTCGACTGTTGCCTGACCCAATGTTCTCCAGATCTCGTACCCACTGCAAATATCTAGACATCGGCTACCGAGATATTGGCACATCACTACCCGACAGTCACCACGATTGACGAACTCTGGCACAGAGTTGAAACAACATAGAAGGACGTACCAGAATTTTTCACCCAGTCTCACTAGGGGACCGCATGTGCTTGTCACAATCAATTTCGTCAAAATTTGTCGTGTATGCAGCACATTGCTAGAAATGAAAGTGACAGAAATGACACCTCGAGATGGCCAAGCTTTTAGAAAAAAATAGCGTTTTTTGCATGGCTCGGGTGCGGCGCCAGCCGTTTATGTGAGCATGGTTACCAAGCAGCTGTTCGCGCAGCGGAAAGAGTTCAGAACAATAATCTGAAGGTCGTCGAGTCGAATCCCTAAGCAGAAATACGTTTCTTATATTCCATTTTTGCGTTACCTACCCTGCAAATAAACCGAAATAATGCCCAGTATACGGTATTTTATTTGTTAAACTTTAATAGTGGCAACTATTTATTTACAGCTCGTACAAAATAGGTAGGTGTTTCAAAGTTTTACTGACCTTCAGAGTAGTCACCAGCATTGTGTACAACCCGTTACCAGCGATGTGGAAGTCGTAGGATACACTTATCAGTGCCAGTTGTGCTGACAGTTCGAGCGGCGCGGTCTATTGCCCGACGAATTTGTAGCAGTTCTGAAGCGAATGCCGTGAAGTGTTTCCTTTAGTTTAGAAATCGAGTTGAACTCAGTAGGGCTTAAGTCAGCGGAGCGCTGTAGCTGGTATACAGAAGTTCTGACACTTTCTGCGGGATCTGAAATCATTTTTCGCCGGCCGGGGTGGCCGAGCGGTTCTAGGCGCTACAGTCCGGAACCGCGCGACCGCTACGGTCGCAGGTTCGAATCCTGCCTCGGGCATGGATGTGTGTGATGTCCTTAGGTTAGTTAGGTGTAAGTAGTTCTAAGTTCTAGAGGACTGATGCCCTAACTGGACCTAACTGCTAAGGTCATCAGTCCCTAAGCTTACACACTACTTAACCTAAATTATCCTAAGGACAAACACACACACCCATGCCCGAGGGAGGACTCGAACCTCCGCCGGGACCAGCCGCATAGTCCATGACTGCAGCGCCTCAGACCGCTCGGCTAATCCCGCGCATCTCAGGACAATGCTCAAGCACGTACAGTACAAGCTGTTACTGATTTGTTTGACTGATGGGGCTGCTAAGTGCTATACCACCTACTGCACTCCTCCTACTTAAGCCCTCGTGAGTTCAACTCGATTTCTAAACTGAAGGAAACACTTCATGGCACTCGCTTCAGAACTGCCACAAATTCGTCGGACAATAGACCGCGCCGTTTGAACTGCCAACACAACTGGCACCTGCTAAGAGTGTCCTAAGACTTCCACATAGCTGCAACGGGTTATACACAATGCTGGTGACTACTTTGAAGGTCAGTAAAACTTTGAAACACGTATCTATTTTGTACGAGCTGTAAATAAATAGTTATCGCTATTAAAGTTCCAACCCTCGTGTTTTCATAAAAGGCATAAAAAGGAAAAGCAGAGGAAAAATGTGAAATTGCGAATTTTCAGGAAGGGATTGTAAGCTGTGAGAGAAAGCGTCGTGTATTACATGAGATACTTTTAATCGTACAAACAGTGGAATCTGTTTAGTCGGCATCTCGCACAGCTTACAAACGGTATATTTTTACAATTCCATGGTTGTTTTCAACTTCCTATACCAAATCAAACCTGGTTTACATACATAAAAAGTTCTCTCTCATCGCACAGTTCTGTCCGCAGCTCGTGGTCTAGTGGCTAGCGTTGCTGCCTCTGGATTAAGGGGTCCCGGGTTCGATTCCCGGCCGGTTTGGGGATCTTCTCTGCCTGCGGACTGGATGTTTGTGATGTCGTCATCATTTCATCATCGTCATCACTCGTGACAGTGGCTAGATTGGACTGTGAAAAAAATTGGACTGTGTAACAATGGGGAATTCGTACGTACGCTGTTACCGTGCAGTTGAGCGCCCCACAAACCGAACATCATCATCATCATCAGCGCGCAGATCAGGAGTAAATCACGCATAACGAGCTGTGGGAAGTCCCCTGCAGAAATACTGAGCCTCTACAGCCGTCCATAATTGCGAAAGTGTTGACGGTGAAAGATTTAGTGCACGAAATGACCTCTCGATTAGATCCAATAAATGTTCGATGGGATACATGTCAGGTGATCTTGGCGGCCAGATCATTCTCTGGACCTGTACAGAATGTTCTTCATACGAATTATGAACAATTGTGCCACGGTGAAATGGCACATTGTCATCCATAAAAATTATGTCGTTGTTTGGGAACTTTAAGTCCACGAATGGCTGCGAATGATATCCTAGTAGTCGAACATAACCTTTCCCTTCAGTGATCGGTTCATGTGTGCCAGAGACCCAGTCCATTGCACGTAAACATTGCTGACACCATTATGCAGCCACCACCACCTTGCACTGTACCTTGTTGATAACATGCGTCCATGACTTCTCGGGTTCCAGCAACTCTTACCAGCTGAAATCGGGATTCATCTGATCAGTCCACGATTTTACAGTCGTCTAGGGTGCACTCGATATGGTGACGAGCCCAGAAGAGGCACTGCAGGTGATGTGCTGTAGCAAACGCACTCGGGGCGGACGTCTGCTGCCGTTGACCATTATCACCAAATCTCGCCACGTTGTCCTAACGGATACGTTCGTCGTACGCTTCACATTGATTTCTACGGTTATTTTGCAATGTTGCTCGACTATTAGCACTGAAAGCTTTACGCAGATGCCATTTCTCTCGGTCGTTAAGTGAACATTGTCAGCCACTGCTTTGTCTGTGGTGAGAGGTAATGCCTGACATTTGGTATCCTCGAAACACTCTTGACGCTGAGGATCTCGGAATATTGAATTCCCTAACGATTCCAGAAATGGAATGTCCCATCCGTCTACATCCAACTGCCATTCTGTTAATTCCTGTCGTGTGACCATATTCCTTCGGAAACCTCACGTGAATCACCTGAGTACAAATGACAGCTCCGCCATTGCACTGCCACTTTATACTTTTTGTACGCGATACTACCGCCATCTGTATATGTTTATACCTCTGTCAGATGACTTTTGTCACCTCACTGAATACCATAAATCTGGACGAAATCGGAGATGACGAGTAGGCGAAGTCCCCTTGTCGGTTTCGACTCGATGTCTAGTCAGGTTAGAGCCCTTGCTGCCGCCATGCAGCTGCCAGCACATTAACTACATAATTTTGTCAAATATTCTTTCTGTTATCCTTTGTACGCACTGTAAGTAAAATTTTATTAGTTACTGTCCTTTCTGGTGTTGCTTTTATAATGGACAGCAGTGTTGTAAGTTTTTAGACAACATGGTTGTATGGAGATAACAGCGATTAGTTTACTTATAATCAATTATTGAAAATGACAGCCACAATCGTATTACTTATTTTGCCGCCAACCGGTTTCAAGCCGCGATGGAGTCATCTTCAGGGCAATTTACACCATTTGGTCGCTCGCTGGAGTCGTCACCCTGCCTGTACACGGTAGTTACCAACCGTGCACAGGCAGGGTGACGAATCCATCGAGCGACCAAATGGTGTAAATTGCCGCGCCCGGGTTTCCGGGTTCGATTCCCGGCGGGGTCAGGGATTTTCTCTGCCTCGTGATGAGTGGGTGTTGTGTGCTGTCCTTAGGTTAGTTAGGTTTAAGTAGTTCTAAGTTCTAGGGGACTGATGACAATAGATGTTAAGCCCCATAGTGCTCAGAGCCACTTTTTTTTTTTTTTTTTTTTTTTTTTTGTAAATTGCCCTGAAGATAACCCCATCGCGGGTTGAAACCGGTTGGCGTCAAAATAAATAATGTAATTGTGTCATTTTGAATAATTGAGTGTTGTAAGTAACGCTAAATTTATTCGTCCTTTCTTTCACTCGTTGAGGGTCGACATTCCACTTGACGATATTCTTTTCAATAATTCATGAAAGCAGGCGAGGTTTTCTGCTAGTCGTGAAGGCGCAGCAGTTGAAAGCGCCTGCGAGGAGCTGCTGGCCAGCTATCGCGGTGAGCGGACGCGTCGCGCAGCCCAGCTCGTTGTGCAAGGGGCGTGTTTACGACGGCGCCCCATCGGCGACTCACTGCCGGAAGTAGCCGTCTGTTGCCTGTCCACCTGTGATGACTGCACTTGGATAAGACTAGCGTTTGTGTGCTGGAGTGCACAACAAATCTGTAAGACTGATTCGGCTATTCTCGATTGCATTCAACAATTCAGGAGACATACTCCGGGAGTCCAAAAAGGTTGGACACTGGATTAACATAAACATAGAAAAAAGTTAATACAGTAGTTTTAACGCTTCAGCTGTTTCCCCACTTGAGTACAACGCAGAGAACGTTCATACGACGATGTCAGAGAGGTGGATGTAGCTCAACTAGAGTTTTACACTGGCTGGAGTGTTAATTTCTGCACTGTGTCGTTTTATGGTAGATTCTTATAGATAACACAATTCGCTTCACCAGTGATGATTTTTCCAGAAAAGAACTGCCTATGTTTTGCATTTCAATCAAGTTCCGGCACGCATCCATGCATCGTTGTTTTGTTCTATAGTCAAGGTTTGCGAGACACTGTTTCTGTTGTTCAAAAGCCGGCCACGGTGGCCGAGCGGCTCTAGGCGCAATTGCTACGGTCGCAGGTTCGAATCCTGCCTTGGGCATGGATGTGTGTGATGTCCTTAGTTTAGTTAGGATTAAGTAGTTCCAAATTCTAGGGGACTGATGACCTGAGATGTTAAGTCCCATAGTGCTCAGAGCCATTTGAACCATTTATTCTTCTTCAAAACATTCAAGAGACTATCTTAATCATTTGAGTTATAGATGTTGCTCCATTACTATTTGACACACTGCGGCAGAACGTCCACTGCTTACCGCTGCCTTCTGACAGCTAACTGGTTCAATGCACGTCCGTTGTTTACAGTTGTTAATTCAAGCTGCCACGGTAATTACAGCGCTGACGTCGCTTATATGCCAGGAAGAAAATCAGCTCCGGAACATAATGCACGGACGATGTGCGTACAGATTTGGTCCAATGAAGCAAAATGTTATCAACATACACAAACGATACAGAGAGTGAACGCCAACGACAAAATTCGTAGCTTCTTTAAATAGATTTTGTGTTTCCATATAGTTTATAGATATGGTTTCCTGTGGCTCGACATAGACTAATAATATAATTATAATTTATTCGAATGCCTTTTTGTGAAAATAAGCTCACGGGACAAAAAATTAGTCCATCTGGAGAAATCACTTCAGGCGTCATTTAATAGCGGATAATCCCGCCCCTGGACCTGATACCCGCCTGGATTAGTCTAGGAAGTGAGTCCACGCGGCTGTGCAGATACGTTGCTTCAGCTTAAGCCGTCAAATTGCCGCGATGCTAATGTCGGCATTTTACCCACTGTTCCAACTTCTCCCACAGATTTTCTGTGGGGCTCAAGTCAGGTGATTTTGCACGCCAATCGACATGTATGGGGGTGGGGAGCTTCCAGAAAACCATTCATATATTCTTCCAGTGCGATAAACTGTGTTATTGATTTATGTGCCTGTGTTAACGATGGCCTCTTGCGAGGTGACCAATTAAAATTATTTACTGCCTGCAGTTCCCTTCGCAATATTCTCTTGCTAACAGGCAGGGAAGGGCCATCATTCACTGCCTGTAGCAATTCCTGTCGGATGTAGAATAGATTTTGATTCATAAGCCGTGAAACGCCTCTCCGGTTTCTCTCACATAGGATGTACACTACGGTGACAAAAGTCATGGGATACCTCCTAATATCGTGTCGGCCTTCCTTTTTCCGGTGTAGTGCAGCAAATCGACTTGCCACGGACTCAACAGGTCGCTGCAAGTCCTCTGTAGAATTATTGAGCCATGCTGCTTCTATAGCCGTCCGTTATTGGTTCAAATGGCTCTAAGCACTATAGGACTTAACATCTGAGGTCATCAGTCCTCTAGACGTTGAACTACTTAACCTAACTAACCTAAGGACATCACACACATCCATGCACGAGGCAGGATTCGAAGCTGCGACCGTAGCAGCAGCGCCGTTCCGGACTGAAGCGCCTAGAACCGCTGGCCACAGTAGCCGGCTCGCTCGTAATTGCGAACGTGTCACCGGCGCAGGATTTTGTACCGACGTCTCGATTGTGCACCGTAAACGGCCGGTAAGATTCACGTCGGGCGATATGGGTAGTCAAATTATTCGCTCGAATTGTCCAGAATGTTCTTAAAACAATTGTGAACAATTGTGGTCCGGTGACACGAGGGATTGTCATCCACAAAAATTCAATAGGTGTTAGGGAACATGAAGTTCATGAATGGCTGCAAATGGTCTCCAAGTAGGCAAGTAGCCGAAAATAACAATTTTACAGTCAATGATCGGTTCCGTTGGACCAAAGGACCCAGTCCATTCTACAGCCAATACCATTATGAGCCCACAGTGCCTCATGGACAACTTGGGTTAATGGTTTCGTGGGATCTGTGCCACACTCGAACAATACCATCTGCCCTTACCAAATGAAATTGGGACTCATTTGACCAGGCCACGGTTTTACAGTCGTCTAGGGTCCAATCGATATGGTCACCAGCCCAGGAGAGGAGCTGCAGCAGCCGTCGTCGTGTTGTTAGCAAAGGTCGGTCGTTTACTGACATAGCCTGTTAAGGCCAAATTTCGCCGCACTGTCCTAACGGATATGTTCGTCGTACGTACCGCATTGATTTCTGCGGTTATTTCACGTGGGTTGGCTGTCTTTTAGCACTGACAGCTCTACGCAAATGTCGCTACTGTCGGTCGCTAAATGAAGGCCGTCGGCCACTGCGTTGTCCGTGGTGAGAGGTAATGCCTGAAATTTGGTATTCTCGGGGCACTCTTGACACTGTGGATCTAGGAATATCGAATTCCCTTACGGTTTCCGAAATTGGAGATCCTATGCCTCTAGCTCCAACCACCATTCCACGTTAAAAGTCTGTTAATTTCCGTCGTGTGGCCATAACCAAGTCGGAATTTTTTTCACATGAGTCACCTGAGTACAGATGACAGCTCGACCGATGCACTGCCCCTTTATACCTTGTTTTCGCGGCACTACCGCCATCTATGTATGTGCATATCTCTATCTCGTGACTTTTGGAACTTCAGTGTATTACCGACCACAACTCTAACGTGCTTCGTGGCCTCGTATGTTACACTACTACTTGTCGACATGATGAACAGTCTTCCACGAAACGCTAACACATCCATCAACGTCAGACACCGTAAGGTCATGCCACTCAGTTACGTCCTTACGTTTACCCATGTTTCTGTACAATGTTCACATGAAACATAAATATCTGACTGATCGCTGTTACCTTATGATCACGCAGAGGATGGGCACACGAGGCTGAGCACGCTGCGCCAACGGTAAAGACTTAACGACTCACCGATGCGAGCTAATTTTTTTGTCCTATGTGTTAACCTTCACAAGAATGGAAGGTCGTGAAATATGCAATCACCAAAATATACACCGCAAACCACAGGTTAATACAACCATTCTCAGATGCAAAAGCACGCGTTTTGTATCATGATGAGAAAGATCGCTTCAGGGGTATGATGAATATTGGTGGCTGCCACCACTGCGTAAACAGCTCTGTAAAGTGTCGTTGTACACGTCTACCATTGTGTTCAATGAAGACGTGGTGACTATAAGTCAATTCTTCATCAGTAAATCTATCCATAATAATGTGTATTATCGTTAAAGTACAACTAACACTGCCGGGATAGGAAACCCGAAGCAGAGCGCACTACTCAATGCAGTCTTGAGGCCGAAGACCAAAGTGGGTTATTATGTTATCAACAGCATGTATTTTTCCAAATAAGACACGCAGAGCGCAAAATGCAACTACTCTACAACGGGCCACGGGAAACCACGGGTCGCTTGTAGTAAAGCTCTCAGAAAATATCCATGAACGATCTCCGGAATACTGTCCGTGGAGTTCGAGTTCACACCGTGTTAAGCAGCGCCAGCAGCGCTCTCATGTATTGAGTACCTCATCAGCTTCATGAGCGGACTGAAACCTGATTTCGGGCAGGATGCACTATATGTATTATCGTGAATGGAAAGGCTCAAAATCATGAAAAGTTCAATTTTTACTTTTTTGCGTTTTCTGAATCTACAGACTATTACCTTTTAATAGATATATAATTTATTCAATTCCGAAGACTACAACTATTTTTAAATTTTTTTTGAAATGTGTTCTACAATGGCGTGACCCTCTGTGGCGCTGTTAAACTGCTGTCAAATGGTGTTATTATTAACGTCCGTGTTCATCAGGTACATTTTAGTGATGTGAGATAAAGTATGTGTTGTGGCTAAACCTATTTTCAGAGACTTAGCAGCACCTGAACTGTTGAAAAAGTGTATTCACGGAAAAACTCAAAACCCCAATGAAAGTGTAAATAGTGTTATATGGTCGAGAATCCCCAAGACTGTATTTGTTGGAATAGAAACACTTCACTTTGGTGTGTATGATGCTTTTGCGGCTTTCAATGATGGCAACATTGTAAGGTGCAAGGTATTTAGAAATATGGGAATTAAGAGAGGTTCTAACATGGTACGAGCGATGCTTGCTTTAGACAAGGAACGCCTTCGGGCTGCAGACAGGGCTGTAAAGAGTCTAGAATATAAGCAAGAGTAAACAGGAGGAGGAACAAGAGGAAGCTGGAGGAGGAGTTTGCAGAGGATGAAGATAATCCATCCTATGGACCTGGAATGCACTAAAAAGTTAATCCAATCTTTGTCGCTCGATTCCCAAAGCTTTTATTTTCTCATACTAATTACATGTTTTCTAAGGATCTTCCAAACATATTTGTTTCAAACTTTCAGTAAATGTTACACAGTACCTTCTGCATAATTTAACACAGCCTTTTTCCAAAAAACTGTATATTTTTGAATATATAAATAAAAAATTGCAAAAAATGTTGTGAATTTTCATTACAATTGAAAAAAAATCATCTTTAATAACTGAACTAAAATTTTGTAAAATCCCTGTGTTAAGTTGTAGCCCATATTCCAATAAATAATCTGTAAAAAGTTCAACTTCCTACCTCAAATGCTTTGTGAGGAAAGATGTAATTTATAAGCGTTATTTTAACATTGCAAGTATAGGGCGTTCCGGAGCCCCTTAAGTACCGTCTGGGCTGCGCCAGGGATATATAATAGTACGACTGCTGTTCATGCTACTTGCAACATAGCCAGTCATGTAGCACAACTTCTTGGCAGTAACAGTATGTAGACATATAAAGTGTAACGATCACATGCGCTCAATTGTAAGTAATGCAATTCAGTTGTAAGATTCTACGAAACTACAGTTTGTCTGCAAAAGAGATTGCATACGAACCACTTGTACGCCCATGCTTGACTACTGTATTTGTAAAAGCCTATGTGAGCTTACCAAGTCGAATTCAGGAAGGTAACTTTGAAAAGTTTACGTCCGATTTGCTTAAACATTCTTCTCCAACTCGAGCTCAAGCTGCGCTTCTATTGATTTTGTCATCGACAGAGTATTTGACCCGTAAACAGCAGATAAAGATGAAAAAAAGATCCATGAACCTATAACCGAACGACAGACGAGCATAAATAAAGTATCATTTAAGGTATAAGCAAATGATGTAACATCGTCTCTGAACTGAAATTTTTCTAAACAGAGGCGTTTTATCGAACTGCAGACTTCGAAAAGTAGCGTATTAAAACTTTCGAAGATTAAGAAATCTCTTCCTCAATCAAGCCGATTCATTACTTGATTCTCGTCAGGTCGAAAATCCAAAGCGGCTCTGCGACGGATGACGTATGATCTGCATGTAGCCCACCTTTCCTGCCAGAGTTCATAATTCGTTAAAATTTACTTCTGGAACACAATGACTGGAGCACTGATTTCTGACTTTCCGCCGAACCTTTGCGATTAGCTACATATCAGACTGACAGTCGTGACAGAAAGGAAGCAATTTTGCTGTGTTGTAAGGCATCCACGTTCCGCACAATACGTGATAGTTATCTTGATGCAGTAGAGAACCAAGAACATGCTGAAATAAGTATACAGTTTTGTGCTTCAAAGTTTCCTAGCTGTATCAGTTCTTGTCCACTGGTTGTAATACTGTAGATCCACAACGATAATTAGGTCTCTTCCTGCCATTAAAGCAGTCATTGTCCTTCTAAGAAGCTACATCTTGAATGCAGATTCATTGCATGTCTTTGAACTAACGAAAGCAAAGCTGTTCCCACACAGGCACTACCCAGATTAGAACTGTATTGCCGAATGAATATGGCTATTGTTATCATAGGCTAAGATACGGACGGTTCGGGGACAAGTCAAAACAGTTGCTCTGCTGCACCTCACAAGCCAGTACGAACCGCATTCAGGAGGACGACGGTTCAATCCCGCGTCCGGCCATCCTGATTTATGCTTTCGTGGTTTTCCTAAATCGCTTGAGGCAAATTCCGGGATGGTTCCTTTGAAATGGAACGGCCGACTTCCTTCCCCATCCTTCCCTAATCCGATGAGACCAATGACCTCGCTGTTTGGTCTCTTCCACCAAATCAATCTAATCCAATCCAGTAAGAACCGAAGTTGTAACTTTTACGAACCTAATCATTACTTTTAGGAGCTATTACTTCAGTTGGTTGTAGTTAACCAGTATATTTGTTTGATTCACAGTGGTATGGAGGAATTCTGAAAACAGTTTTCCCTGCATTCTTCGCCATTTCATCTATTGCGTATTCGTTGTGCGCTGCTCTGTGATTTTCAATTATATCTAAAAGTTCTTTCTTCAACAAACCATCTTCGAAATCGATGTTTTTAGATTTTAGCCACTCTGATATTTCGTGCTTATTGGAATTCGCATTGGGAACTTTTTCTTTTCTCCGAGAATGCTACGGCGCATTATCAAGAACAATAACTGCATTTTCCTCAAGCCGAGGAAGGACATCTTGAAACCACTTCTCGAAGGTTTCGGCGCACATCTTCTCATGATAATCTCCACTTTTCTTGGATTCGGAAGTCCACAAACATCCTTCAACGAACCCTGCTTTGCTGCCAATGTGTGCGATAATCAGATGTTTCCCTTTACCTGATGGGCTTTTGCTTCCGGTGGATAATCCGGACAGAAACGCTTGTTTTGAGGAATTTATAGTATCATCTACCCAGACGTAACTTCTGGTATGTCCTGCGTTCACCCACGTCTCGTCCAAATAGTAAATGGGTCTGCCGTCATCTCTCAACCGTTCAATGGTTCGAAAATAACGCCGCCTCCGTAAAATGATGTCATCCCTGTCTATTAGCATGCTATCGCGCCCACGCCGGACCTATTTGGCATTCATTTCTATCAAAAAAATGGTTCAAATGGCTCTGAGCACTATGGGACTCAACTGCTGAGGTCATTAGTCCCCTAGAACTTAGAACTAGTTAAACCTAACTAACCTAAGGACATCACAAACATCCATGCCCGAGGCAGGATTCGAACCTGCGAACGTAGCGGTCTTGCGGTTCCAGACTGCAGCGCCTTTAACCGCACGGCCACTGCGGGCGGCATTTCTCTCAATAACTCATAAAATGTAGTTCTCCGAAAATTGCCCAGATCTGCATCTTAGTTCACGACTGTAAGCACTTTGTCAATTCGTTACGAAAAGAAAATCGTCTCCTTCGTATCGCATTTCTATCGAAGTCATCAACATTTTCAGAAAGTTTCTGTCTTAATTTTCCTTTCTTGGGAGACTTCAAAGAGTGTGTGGCCTTGTTCTCACTTATCACACGATACACTGAAGAACGTCCAAAACCTGTAGCTGCAGCTGTTTTCGAAACAATGTCACTCATCGACTGCTATGGGTGTAACGGTTCCGTTTTATACACATTAAGCACCATGTGCTTCTCAGAAGAACTTAGTGATTTCTTCTTTGCTCGCTTCTTTGGTGGACTCAGAACTAACACGTCGACCTCGCTCGCTGAATCCTTAGATGACATAATGAGGACAGCCGTATGTGATGCTAATGAAATAAGTGAATATATAAAATAAGAAACCATGCGATGCTATTGGTTGCGCACATAAATAGTGAACGCTCAGCGTGACTACAAACACATATACTTACTCTATTAACCAACAACTAGTCTTTCAAGCGTCTTTACAGATGAACTTAAGATATCCCGAAATCGCCGCTGTACAACACCCACTAATGAGCTCACACCTGCAACTGAGACGGCCACACTGACAGAGCGCAGCGCCTGCGAACCGCACAATACATCGCTCATAAAGGACAAACGGTTGCACACATCGCATTCGAAGAAACTGCAAAATTTAATTCAAACCTTTCTGAAACTTTTCTCGCTTAAACCCCCACAAAAAAATTTAAAGGGGAAAAGTTTGTCGCTTACTATATTTCGGATGATGATTTGGTAAAAGTTGTCCATCAGACGTGAGATTTTAATTTATTACTTCACTATTACTGACTCTATTGGGCAGAAAATTTGCAGACGTCATCAACATATAGCACTGAAGGCAATTATAAAAAAGTTTAGGAGATATGGCGTGATAAATATAGAGTAACGCGAAAAAACTACTTTTCCTGAAAGCTTAAATATTTCTCTTTTGCAGTGACAATAAATTTTAATGTAATGTATAAAAAGGTGTCGGAAGTCAGTTCTCGGATCACTTTATCATGTTCAGGTGCCAAATTACAAAAAACATGACTTTCGTTCTTTAATTTCTGACGCCCCTGCCTTGTACACCCCTCGAAGGCAGCGCTGTGGTCACGCGCCTTGCCGTGTTTACAGTACGTCTCTTGTTTCGGTGAATCAAGTATAGTTGACTTCTTGAAGAGAAGAAAACTACAAGAAAGGTTGAAACAGTTGTCACGCCGGGCTCCAGAATGGGAACACACATTTCGCAGGAACGTTCTAGTATTTTAATCCTCTTTGAATACTTTACGAGCTTGTTCTCTACAGGGATGTTCGTAGCAGTGGTTACTGTGTGAAAAGCAGGGCATCTGAATTCAATACAACCTTGTAGCTGCGACTGAGTTCACCATCTGGTATTTTCCTTCTACCATGGGTGCTACTACAGGTACATCATAGAGTAGCTTCAAAGGAGTCTGTCCAGAAAGGAGAACATGTAGCGTCATTTTCAATCTATGGAACGTACCGTGAAGCGTAAATGTGGGTTGTGTGAAATAGAACTGCTGCCGAAACGCAGGTGGCCTATGGTTGTAACATATGACTCCTCGACGCGCTCGTGGACTCATCCTCTTGACTACTGTGTATGTCAGGGCTGGTTCCCAGTACTAAGTGAAAGGGGGCTTTGTTAAGCTTGCAGATGATGAGTCAGACTTCAAGTAATCCTTGTAAGTGAGCTGTGCTCGGAACCTAATACAGTGGCGTAAGGACTACTGACTTTCCCATGATAGTAGGTTTTTCCCAGTACCTGTTCGGCACAAGCTTCTGGAAAGTCTCAGCTGTTAGAAGCATCTTCCTGAGCAGTTACAGGGAGTGGATAAAAACATGGAAACACCAAAAACATGTTGTTGTGGTCTTCAGTCAAGAGACTGGTTAGATGCGTCTCTCCATGCTACTCTATCCTGTACAAGCTTCTTCATCTCCCAGTACCTACTGCAACCTACATCTTTCTGAATCTGCTCAGTGTATTCAACTCTTGGTCTCCCTCTACGATTTTTACCCTCCACGCTGCCCTCCAATACTAAATTGGTGATCCCTTGATGCCTCAGAACATGTCCTACCAACCGATCTCTTCTTCTAGTCAAGTTGTGCCACAAACGTCTCTTCTCCCCAATTCTATTCAATACCTCCTCATTAGTTATGTGATCTACCCATCTAATCGTCAGCATTCTTCTGTAGCACCACATTTCGAAAGCTTCTATTCTCTTCTTGTCTAAACTATTTATCGTCCACGTTTCACTTCCATACATGGCTACACTCCGTACAAATACTTTTACGAAACGACTTCCTGACAATTAAATCTGTACTCCATGTTAACAAATTTCTTTTCTTCAGTAACGCTTTCCTTGCCATTCCCAGTCTACGTTTTATATCCTCTCTGCTTCGACCATCATCAGTTATTTTGCTCCCCAAATAGCAAAACTCATCTACTACTTTAAGTGTCTCATTTCCTATTCTAATTCCCTCAGTATCACCCGACTAAATTGGACTACATTCCATTATCCTCATTTTGCTTTTGTTGATGTTCATCTTATATCCTCCTTTCAAGACACTGTCCATTCCGTTTAACTGCTCTTTCAGGTCCTTTGCTGTCTCTGATAGAATTACAATGCCATCGGTGAACCTCAAAATTTTTATTTCTTTTCCATGGATTTTAATTCCTACTCGGAACTTTTCTTTTGTTTCCTTTACTGCTTGCTCAATATACAGATTGAATAACATCGGGGATAGGCTACAACCCTGTCTCATTCCCTTCCCAACCACTGCTTCCCTTTCATGCTCTTCGACTCTTATAACTGCCAACATAATACGGTGTTGGAAAACCGTTGGTATTCAAAACAGCATCCAGGTGTATAGAAATGGATAAATAGAGGTTCTGCATGGTTTACAAGGGAATCTCATACCATTCTTTCTGCAAAATAAAGGCAAGACCGATAACGATAATGAAAGCAGATACCGATGATGCACCCTTCTCTCCAAGGTAGGCCACAAAGACTCAATAATACTGAGATCTGGTGACTGTGATGGCCAGAAAAGATGCGAAAATTCATCCTCGTGTTCACAAGACCAATTCTGGAGGATGCGAGCTGTGTGAAGTGGGGCCTGTCGTCTTGGAACACAGCGTCACCACTGTGGAACAAAATTGTGCCACGGGAAAGACCTGGGCACCGAAAATGGCAATCCTAGGCAGCAATGCAGCCTTGCCGAGTAACCACGGGACCGATGGAAAACTACGAAAGGCTGCCCAAAATATCATAGAACACCCGCCATGTCTCAGTCCTGCGACGTAAACTCGGCCTGAAGTTGGAGACCGTGAGCAACATACTCACCCGACCAAATGATTTCCTTCCATTGCTCCACAGTCCTAGCGTTTAGACTTCAGCACAAAATTTACCAGTTACGGGCATTTGGATCACTGATTAGTGGTTCTGGAATTCCATCTCAGCCAGCAATTCCCAGTTTAGGAAGCTCCTTTCGTCTTGTTCTGGTGATAACAGGTTTCGCGAGTGCGACATTCATTTCTGTTGTCCTCTTAGTTTTCGTCAAAGTCCTCGTCAACAATCGTCTGCCACGATGTAAGAGGTCCGAGCAGATGTAATTTCGATGTATTGCTCACGCGCTGCCTGCGATATGTAAGGTATAAGAGAATCTGAGACCAGAGAGCAGTGTTGACTGCAGTAGGAACTGTGTAGCACTAGCAGTAAGTTGTTGCTAGCGAGCAGTCTAGTCTGGTCTGGTGTATCGTGTTGGCTGGGCCGGTCGTGGTGCAGCGATGCCGGAGCCCGAGCATTATTGTATAAGGTAAAAAAGCAGCCTCGCGCATATATAGTATTGTTATCTCAAGTCCCATGTAAATGTTTTAAAAATGTCTTAATAATAATCTTTGTCATAAAAAGTAACTTTTAATAACCATTCATTTCAATTTAAAGAATTTACTAATTTCACCAATCCATGATCATCCCGATTATTGCAAAAGAAAAATCAGTTGTTTCCTTTTATAAATGACAAATCTATCGGCCAGCATTGCACAGGGCTGTGCCAGAAAAATTTATTGTAAGAGGGCAGATATATATGCGTTATCCGGCGACTTCATTGAGGTAAGAATTTTTCTTTTTTATTCAGAATGATCTTTCAGGGCCATGACGCAGCACTGCTGACGTCCAAAATTTACCAGGTTAAATTCACAGTTAATTATTGAAAAGTTATAAGTGAGCGACAATTTAATTGAGAGTTTAGTTACATTGTATTATTACCAGGTTACTGATTTTATTTTTTGTTGGGACGTTACACTGTATGTGAACGACATAATTATAATTTTTACTGTTGATAAGTTTGGGAATTTTTCTGTTTTGAGGTTACACTAAATGTGTATTATTTTTGTGGGGAGGTTACAACGATCACGGAACGTACATTTCAGTTCGCGTTGTGACTTAGCGGATGCTATTTTCTCGTTTTCCCTGTAAGCGACATAAATCTTGGATACGGTGTCTTATAAAACACGAATCACTTCGGCTACCCCGGTTACGGTAGCACTCACCATACGAGCACCAACAATCTGTCCATTTTCGACTTTACTTAGCCCCGACAAATCTAGTCACAAGTGCACAGAACACTGTTCTGAGCGCGACTGACACTTGCAACGTACTGAAGACATGACACAGTTCGAATTCTGCCTCGGGCATGGATATGTGTGATGTCCTTAGGTTAGTTATGTTTAAGTAGTTCTAAGTTCTAGGGGACTGATGATCTCAGATGTTAAGTCCCATAGTGCTCAGAGCCATTTGAACCATTTTTGAACATGACACAGGCGCCGTTCGAGTCAAATACAACAGCGCAACCTTACAATTAGGCTAGTGTCTCATCTATTGTCTTTAAGCATGCGTTTCTCGCAGTGTTTCCATATTTATGTCCAATCCCTTTATGTTGATGGGAGCAGCAACTGATCAATGAAATGATTGCTTCGGAGACTGTTTGGCTTAAAGGGTCAAGCTGGCTCGAGTACGCGTAAATCGGGCACAGAGACTCAATTCGTGTCTGCCAATAATTGTTTCCTTGTAAATCTGGGGAGCAATAAGTCGTGTTAACTGTCTCGCCTGCCTAGACGCGCTAAGAGTGCGTACATTCTGGTCGCGGACGCGATTAGGACATGCCGCTATGCACTGAGGTGACAAAAGTTCTGAGCTAGCAATATACACATATACTGATGGCGGTAGTAACGCTGACATAAGATATAAAAGGGCAATGCATTGGCAGAGCCGTCATTTGCACACTGGTGATTCATGTGGAAAGGTTTCGACGTGACTTTCGCCACACGACGGGAATTAACAGACTTTGAACGCGGAATTACAGTTGTAGCTAGATCCATGGGATATTCAGTTTCGTAAATAGTTACGGAATTCAATTCCGAGATCTACAGTAACGAGAGTGTTCCGAGAATATTAAATTTCACACATTAACTCCCACCATGAACAACGCAGCGGCCGACAGCCTTCTCTTAACGACCGAGAGCAGCGGCGTTTGTGTAGAGTTGTCAGTACTAACACACAAGCAACGATGAGTGAAATGATCGCAGAAATAAATATGGGACATTCGACGAACGTATCCCCTAGTACAGTGCGGCGAAATTTGGCCTTCATGCGGCTGACGACCGATGATAGTACGTTTGTTAAAAGCACGACATCGGTTGCTGTGCCTTTCCTGGGCTCGTGACCATGTCTGTTGCACCCTAGACTCTTGGAAAACCGTGACCTTGTCAGGTGAGCCTCGACTTCAGTTGGTAAAAGCTGATGGTAGGGTTCGAGTGTGACTCAAACCGCACGATGCCGTGGACGAAAGTTTTCAACAAGGTAGCTGGTGGTGTTCCATAATGGTCTGGGCAGTGTTTATGTGGAATGTACTGCAGTCTCTGGTCAAACTGAACCGATCATTGACTGCAAGTAGTTATGTTTCGCTACTTGGAGACCATTTGCAACCGTTCATGAACCCCATGTCCCCAAAGGAACTCTGATGGATGACAATGAGCCACGTCACCAGACCTTAACTGTTTGCGGATGATTTGAAGAACATTCTGGAAAATTAATGCGCATGATTAGGCTACCCACATCGCCCGATATGAATTCCATCGAACATTTATGGAACATAATCAAGAGGTCAGTTCGTGTGCAAAGTCCTTCACTGGCAACACTTCTGTTATTATGGAAGGCTGTAGAGGCAGCACGGCTTAATATTTCGGCAGCTCACTTCGAACGACTTGTTGAGTGCATGGCATATCAAGATACTGCACTACGCTGGACAAGAGGAGATCCGCCACGATATTAGGAGGTATTTCAGGACTATTACCATCTCAGTGTACAACCGAAGCACCGACAGGAACATGTTTCCAGTTTTATTGATAACCCGTATTTCTACAACTACTTAAGTCTTTTTCAAATGGTTCAAATGGCTCTGAGCACTATGGGACTCAACAGCTTAGGTCACAACTCCCCTAGAACTTAGAACTACTTAAACCTAACTAACCTAAGGACATCACACACACCCATGCCCGAGGCAGGATTCGAACCTGCGACCGTAGCAGTCCCGCGGTTCCGGACTGCAGCGCCAGAACCGCTAGACCACCGCGGCCGGCAAGTCTTTTTCAACTTTTACGAGTGATGGCATACAATATTCGCACTGACTTGCATTCAATCAGCGACGGTATACATTCGCCTAGGTTGCTTACGAGTCAGCCGGGCAAAAATAACGTAACATCTCGCATCGCCACTTACCCCAGAAAACAGTGAGCAGCTTGGCTGTGGTAATGGCAAGATAGAGCCCGTACAGCGATGCGGTGTGCAGGTAGATGAAGGCGATGACGTTGCGCCAGACAATGCGCCACTCGTAGTTCGGTGCAAGATCCAGCTCCAGCTCCTCCGGCTCTGGTTCTGGAGGCGGCAGCTTCTCCGGCTCGGGCTCTGGAGGCGAGTGCTTCTCCAGCGCGCGCAGCCCCGGCCGGCTGTCCGTCTCCGCCATGCCCAACAGCGTCAGAGTCGTCACGTTCGGCGCCATCGCGAAGCGAGCGCTTTTCTGTCAACAACAAAGTGCGGCCGGTCACGACCCTGGCTCTCCAGACAACCTTAACAATAAACTGCTGGCCATTAAAGTAGCAGGTCCAGGAAGGATAGGGAACGGAACGAAGTTTTACCTGTTCGAATACAACTGAGTACCGCCACACAACAGTGTCACGTTCTCTAAATCATTTTCTGTATCAGGAACCTGACTGTGGAATAATATTCCAGAAAATATTTGAGAAAATCCTTTCAAACTTCAAAGGTCCATGGCATATCGAGTTGCTGCACTACGCCGGGAAAAGGAGGTCCGACACGAAGCGACAGAGACCTGCTGTCACAGTAGCTTTCTCCTCAGCACCTCGCTCTCATTAACCTCTCCCCCCCCCCCCCTTCCTTCACCCCCCAACACTTTTCCTCACCTTGTCTACAGAGTTCTATATTGAAATTCTCTTCTTTCCTAGCAGCTATCGTCGCTTTCATTGCAATCTTCTACTCCTTCATTATCCTTTCCACTTCTTCTAAGACCAAAAAAGGCTTCAAAAGTGCTGAACTTATCAAGATTAATCTTAATGCCTACACTACTTTATTACTTATTTATTTTCGTTACAGCAATCTATGGGCTACGTTTGACAAATTCCCTCACTTTCTAAAGTACTCTTCCTTCCTCTTTCGCCAGTACTCCTTCATTCGTTGGCTCACTCGTGCACGTTATTCTGCCGAGAATACTCTATTCTTCCTCGTTTTCTCCTCGAACAAATTCTTCACCTCCGCAACCTTTTTCCTAAAGATCTGCCTGTTCACAATTTCTTCTGCCGTGATCCCGCATTTTTCTAGAGCCCAGTGCACTTCTTTCACCCGTGGAACTTGTGTCTTCCTGTTCTCCTGGAAGAGAAGAATCTTGTTGGCGAGCCTCTCTGATTCAGTTCTTTTAACATGTCCATAGAAAGACAGTCTTCTTTTCTTCATTGTGGTGGTGATATTTTAAAATCGTTGATAAAGTTCTTGATTTGAACTTAGGCGGAACTTAAATTCATCAGATATTTTTCTGGGCCCAAGAATCTTTGTAAGGAATTTCCTTTCTTTCTCTTCCATGTTGAAAGTCCCTTCCTGGCTATTGTCTCACATGCATATAAGCATTCAGGTTTGACGACTGTGCTGTAGTGTTGGAATTCGGCCTTTATTATTATTATTATTATTATTATTATAGTAATTCCTTTTATTATTTTTGGCCATTATTACTTTTTATTAATAATGCAAATTATCATTACTGAGTTTGTTATATAATATCTAATATGTACCATTCTGAATTCCCCCATTATTTTATCTCCTTTATTATTGTTATTATTATTATTATTATTATTATACTGCGAACTGTTATATTTATTAATTACTGTGATTGTTATAAAATACTTTTTCTACATGTTGTTCCTGGTGAGATGTTAGAGAGGTCAGGCTAAATAAGCAATAAATAAATAAATAAACAAAATTGCAACACTCACCGAGGAAATCAGACTAACGGTATTGCAAGCCACCTCATGCCATACGCGCTCGTGAACTATTTCAAAGATTACCTTACTTGATGAAACAACTTTGTTGCTCACTGGGGATCAGTCACTCCCGAGTAGATGTAATCAACTCTTAAAATATAGCCTCCGTGTCACAGAGACTATTAGTTGCGTCTGAGCCAGGCGAAGGTTAGCGGCTGTTTCAATAATTTCCCGGGCACCAATCGCTCACTTTTGCCCCTTCAGCCAATGAACCTCATGAATAGAATTCAAGCTTTTCCATGATCAGTGTCCTGCTCCTGCTTAAAGCGCATTATAACAACGAGCTTCTTCCTGCCAGAGCTTTTTAACGTTTCTTTCTACCGTTTGCTTGGAAGTACGTAGCGTCACGAGGAAGTCCTTAGCCATAAAGGCAGGACAGTAGGTTCTGACTAGCACCGGTTGGACTAGGAAATGATATGTTACACACTGACCTCCTACCACCTAACTGAAGTGTAATCGGAAGGTATTTCGCTATGCAATACAGGCATATTTGCCTAACATGATGAATACATGACTAGATTTGTTGGTGATTTGCGAGGTGTACCGGGTCCAAAACTAGTGGAGAGAGATGCCAGCCGGCCGGAGTGGCCGTGCGGTTCTCGGCGCTACACTCTGGAGCCGAGCGACCGGTACGGTCGCAGGTTCGAATCCTGCCTCGGGCATGGATGTGTGTGATGTCCTTAGGTTAGTTAGGTTTAATTAGTTCTAAGTTTTAGGCGACTGATGACCTCAGAAGTTAAGTCGCATAGTGCTCAGAGCCATTTGAACCATTTTTAGAGATGCCAACTTTGGCAGTTATAATAACTTTAAACCGTCTAGGCATCGGGTCGAATTGCGTTTGGATGACAAATAATGGGCCATCATTCTATGTCACTTCAACCAGATTTCATCGACCGTAGTATCCAACCAGATGTTTAAGGTGGTTGAGAGATCCGGAGAAGGTACCAGCCGGGACCACAGTCCAACACCTTCTGTTTCGAGAGAGGTCAGGGCAGCACAACCAGCACTTAGTCTAGAATTATCTTGTTGAAATATAACTTCTCGGAGACCTCGACGGAAGGATGCAGCTACTGGACTTAATATATTACAATTAAGGCAACGTGGTACGCTTTCTGCCAGTAGCGTGTGACGGCGTTCAGCGTTACGCTATTACGATTACTACGCCGCTTCGGTACACTTTTAATGTTGTCGGTATATTTGACACCAGGTTTAAGTTCAAACGGTGAGTGTTTCCTTAATTTTTCGACATTCACATTGTGTTTCGAATTACTTTTCGTTTCATCAGTACAGACACACTATTTGTTGATTCGAACCGAACAATAGCTGACAGCTCTTGTTCAGAATCAGCTTTGAGAAGGAAAGATATGAGTGTTGAATACCTAACTCGAAACAGAGAAATACCGCAAGCTCGATTTTAAACTTGTTATGCTGGTAACTGACGTCTGCAGCTGTTCAAGTCGATAATCGGCTACATAGGGCGTAGAGCAGCCCTATTTTGGGGCGGTTGGCCTTCCTTTGTTTTGACTTTTTGATTCTGTATAATTTGGAAGTAAGTTTAGAAAGCATGTAACTGGGCAGTAGGCGTATCACGGAAGAAACGTGAACTCAGAGAGCGAATATTTTCCTATTATCCTATAAATTATACGACGCTTAAAATCGCACAGTTTGTTGGACAAGCTAAGTAAGTGAATTCTACTAGTTTTAAACGTACTGTCCATTACCTAATGTAACATTTTTACTACGTTGTATAAGCACTGCCATTGTGTGGAGTTACGCTGATCCTCATGCCTACCCTGTAGTGCACCATAGTAATAAAGATTCGTTAGATAATAGACAGAGAGAATTGTGTGCTAACTTATGGCCAAAATTTTTATGCACAGCCTAGCAACTTGCCGTTAAACAGCTTTCCGTATAAAAAAAAAGGGTGAGCAACGCGGGGTGTAGTGGTGTTGATGCGGTAGCTCACTGCGTTCGGTCAGAGGGCTGGCTGCCCTCTGTAACAAAAAACAGAGTGAAATATTCAACGATGAACTTGAAGGGATAATCATGTGACATCCGCCCCGGAAAAATGCTGATAATAATAACGAAGAAATGGAAGGAAAAGTGATTAGCGCCGCTAACTCTAGAAAGCGGGGCAGCGAGTTCGATTCTCGGCCGGGGCGAAGATTTTCTCCGCTAAGGAGCTGAGTGTTTGTGCTGTCTCAATCATTAATCTCATTTTCATCGGTCGCGCAAGTCGCCGAGGTGGCGTCCAATGGAGAGAGTAGTACCTGGCGACCGAAAAACCTGACCTTGAAGCCAATAATGCCACACGAGCAGTCACTACCGAAAAAAACACTGATATTGTCGTCAAGTTTGATACAAAATTCATAATAATAATTTGCTTGCATTTAGACGTATGTACTGATCAATATGGTGCAGTGATTGAAACACGAGCCTCGCATGGGAGAGTCGTCTAAATCATCGTCCTGCCATACAGACTTCACTATGCAGTGTTTTCACCAAGTAGCTTAAGGGATGTGGCAGGACCACTTACTTAAAACTAATACGGCCAATTTCCTTCCTCATTCTCCCGCAGTCCTAACTTGTGCTCCATCTATTAGGGGCAGCCAAATGAAACCTAGACAGATGGCAAAAAATTAGGTAAGCATTTTATTTTTTTAAAAAAAGTAGTCGCTGTAACTTTAATACATCTGTCGCACTGGAAGAAAAGACAGACGTGCATCTCTTCGTCCGAAATAATCGACCGCCCACAAGTTGCCAAGATTGTTTCGAGTACGCTGCAGAAGTTTCACTGGCACGCTCTTACACATCCTCTATACATTTTCGATCTCTCCCCATGCGATTTCCATATTTTTTGAGTCCTGAAGAAAGACATTCGTGACTGTCGATTTGCTTCGGAGGTAAACATGCGTGACTGGATACAATCATTGTTCTGTAGGCAACTGTAAACACTTTCCAATGAAAGCATGGACAGCCTTTCTTACAGCGGAATAAAGTTATTAACAGTTACGGAGATTGATTTTGAAATAATAAAGTTTATTTCCATCTGTCGCGTTTTCATTTGACTGTCCCTCATATAATGAGCGAGACGGCAAACTCTACTCTTCCTTTCTCCCTTTAACATATTAGATACTGCCAGGACTATGTGAAGTCTATTCGTGCTCCTAAGATCTTGCAATGTTCTACATCATGTATGTTCAAATGGCTTCTGCACTATAGTCACAGGAAAGAGCCTACTGGTAATAATGCTACAGAGAAACAGAATAAAAAGTTGAAAGGTTGAGAACAATCGAGTCTTTAGGGCGTTGTGTTTTAATCGTATGCAGTGAAACAAACAGCTGCACCCAAACTGTATTATCAGGCACAGCACTTTTCCATCAGATAAGCACACGATCGTAGAATAATATTCCGTCTATTGTAAAGAAGTTTCCCACGCTCCTGTAACTCTCATTGTTTCCCGATGTAGAAAGCTGGACACAAAACAATATTACAGAAACTTTTATTCCTCGTTTTGCTCACAGCAGGTACGCAAGTTACCAAATCGACTCTCGCGCGAACGCTATTCTCCTACTTATAGGGTATGACAATCCAACTGTTATGCCTTCATTAGCACGTATCAGTCAAACACGTCACTTTTAAGTAGACATATTTTTGGGGTTTGCACCTAAAATATCATTTCCTCTTTCACGATATTTCGACATCTTTCCTGGCTGTCTTCGTCGGATGTTGGGAGCAGACTCCTTTGCACACTCGTTGGACTCCAACCAGTCTGTCGACAACATGTAGCTTTTAATTTGGTGATGTTATCAAAGAAATATGCAAATAATCTGTACATAATTACTCACGCGTCTCCTCAGGTGAGCTCTACATCGATGCTGAATTTGAAATGAGTTCCGCGAAAATTGTTGACCTTACCTTCCCTGAACAATGGCAACTAATTTACTTCACGAATTTAAATATATCTGAGCTGATGTACTAAATGTGTAAAGAAATACAACTTTTTTTTCTCACATAGCCGTCCAGAAACAGCAGTTCTCCACCAAGGAAAACGATGATGTACGATATGAGACTTTCTCGCCGAATTTCTAATGTAAACTTTACCTGGGTGTCCTTCTGGACTTGTTAGCTCTTTCTGCACGAATTTTCAGCAACAACAGCGTGAGAGAGTGCCTCAACTACGAACCTAATAATAAAGAAAAAGAATTGTACTCTGTAAATTCACTGCTGTATCTCACAGTTTATTGAAAACGTGTCTCATTAGCGAGCATGCTATGTTTTTATCAGTTCTATTTCTGTTCTAACTCCTATTTAAATAATGTGTCTTAAAAACTGGTAATTGTTTACATTGATCTGACAGCTATTTTCCAGTTATTTAGATAGTTTCAAGATACACTATCAGACGATTGCATTCTAGCCTACATTGTACTCGTAGACACGGATTCCTTACAGAAGCGATACATTTTCGCTACTTAATGTTCATTTCTTATGAAATAATATTGTTCTTGAAAATTTTGGAAGTCATTTCAACCTAAAGGCAATTTTCTGTTTTTTGTTACTATTATAGATCTAAAGATGGCTGTTTAGTAACCGAAACTAGTAATAAGTTGCAAAGTAATGTATTAACGCGATAAAGACAATCAGAAGATTTATACAAAAATTTTTAAAACTTTTATACGTAAGTTCATTTACCTCCGTTACCGACTTATTGGGTAACTCGGGTAAATTAACGTAAGGTCCTTAGGTTACTTAGGTTTAAGTAGTTCTAAGTCTAGGGGACTGATGACCTCAGATGTTAAGTCCCATAGTGATTAGAGCCATTTGAACCATTTTTGAACATGTTTATAGTGCTGGAGCTCAAAGAAAATAATGTGCTTGTGACTAACCAGATACAAGTGGAACAATTGTAAGTGGCAAGGCAGTATTTGTCGAAAATATATCTGTACTTACACAAACATGAAGCATCCTTATTATAGTTATGCTGTTGTGACAGTTTTTCGACTCAGTTACACATTTGTTATATTCGCGTCCATGTTTCAGTTTTTTAAAAATTTTGCTGCATGTTTCATTACTATGTCGTGCTGTTCCATTATGAACAGCACTGACCACTTTTTTTTAAATGCACACCCTGTCCAAGAAGCTCTCTCTGTTTAAGGAGTGTACGTCCTCGGTATCTGAACAGACGAACCCATTCATGTATAAATGATGCACTATATTATTTCTGCTTTGATTAAATATACGTTAACGTATCTCATTTAGCTGCTTACTCCCATTAGTCTGAATCTGAAGTGGGATAAAATGACGAACTAGGTCCCCGTGCGTCAAAATACCCCAACACGGATGTCTTACACGAAAGTATAGTTACAGACAAATAATACTTATATAATACTTACATAATCGTGCAGAGATAGGCATAACAACAAAAACTTCTAGTTTAACACAACGGCAAAT
This sequence comes from Schistocerca cancellata, assembly GCF_023864275.1. NCBI lineage: Eukaryota > Metazoa > Arthropoda > Insecta > Orthoptera > Acrididae > Schistocerca > Schistocerca cancellata. The sequence continues at coordinate 814,870,602 of NC_064627.1, read as the reverse complement.
GGCTTACCTCTTAGTGACTAGAGATCACTTATTAGAAGAAATAGACACAAAACACTCCTGCTTCTTGCGCCGACTTCTGACAAGTAACAGGTCCCGCGTTCTGTATGCTTATTTGCATAACTGAGTACAAGATGGCAGCACCGATCACATAAGTCCAGCTCTCACAGTTAGACATACTGACGTGCGTCATTTTACTCGCCGCGCCAAATTACCCCTCTCTCCCCCACAGTTTTCCCCAAACGTACCACTACGACTATCGTTATTATTATTTCTCCTTTCTGAAGAAACACGCTTCTTTGTTGAGGTACCAGTGTTTGGTACTGGCACACTCCCACTCCCACTCTAGCATCTTCAGCGCAAACGCTGCTGCTCGACTAGCGTTCTCGTACGGTATGTTGAACCTCGACTTCGCTTAAGAAGCGCATCACACTGGAGCTGCGTTTGTTACACGAAGTATCTGCTACAATTTTGTGAAAGATGAGAAATATATGTGAGCCGTTTCGTGCGTGCCTCCCTTGTGATGAGGACCAAGACCCGGTGCGCTGTGCACTCGAGTACCCTTGATGACTGCACAACACAAAATTTTACGTCTCGCCAGAGCCCGTCAACACTGACGTCGGATTGCTTGATGACTGGAAACATGTTGCCTGGTCGGACGAGTCTCGTTTCAGATTGTATCGAGTGGATGGACGTGTACGGGTATGGAGACAACCTCATGAATCCATGGACCCTGCATGTCAGAGCAAGAGACTGTTCAAACTGGTGACGTCTCTGTAATGGTGTGGGGTATGCGTTGCTGGTGTGATATGGGACCCCTGATACGTCTAGATAAGACTCTGACAGGTAACGATTACGTAAGCGTCCTGTCTGATCACCTGCATCCATTCATGTCCGTTGTGCATTCTGACGGACTTGGGCAATTGCAGCAGGACAACACCCCCCACGTCCACAATTGCTATAGAGTGGCTCCAGGAACACTCTTCTGAGTTTAATCATTTCCGCTGGCCACCAAACTCGCCAGATGTGAACAGTGTTGAGCATATCTGGGATGCCTTGCAACGTGCTGTTCAGTAGAGATCTCCACCCCCTCGTACTCTTACGGATTTATGGACAGCTCTGCAGGATTCATGGTGTCAGTTCCCTCCAGCATTACTTCAGACATTAGTCGATTCCATGCTCCGTCGTGCTGCGGCACCTCTGCGTGTTCGCGGGGGCCCTACACGATATTAGGCAAGTGTACCAGTTTCTTTGGTTCTTCAGTATATAAGCAAGAGATAAGCTCAAATGGTTCAAATGACTCTGAGCACTATGGGACTCAACTTCTCAGGTCATTAGTCCCCTAGAACTTAGAAGTAGCTAAACCTAACTAACTTAAGGACATCACACACATCCATGTCCGAGGCAGGATTCGAACCTGCGACCGTAGCGGTCTCGCGGTTCCAGACTGCAGCGCCTAGAACCGCACGGCCACTTCGGCCGGTAAGTGATAAGCAAATGTAAATTCTAGTACTTTAATAACGGACGTAACCGCGAGAATGTTGAATATGAGCATGCAAACGTGAATTAATGTATTCTGTTTTACAGGTGCCGGGTGTCAATTTGTGAGATACAGTTCCATGCCTACAACACGGGGACGGTCACTACAGTGACGGTTAATTCTACTTGTGGATGTCCTGGAGTTGTCGTGCGATGATGTCCCATATGTGCTCGACTAGAGAATGATCTGTTGATTGAGCAGGCCAAGCCAACGAGTCAACACTCTGTAGAGGATACTGGGTTAAAACAGCGGTATGTGGGCGAGCGTTATCCTGTTGGAAAACGCCCCCTGGAAAGCTCTTCATGAATGGCAGCACAACAGATCGAATTAGGATGCGTGGGATAACCGCGAAAGTGGTGCTGCTGTCATACGAAGTCACACCCCAGACCATAACTCCTGATGCAAGTCCAGTGTGTTTAGCAAGCAGACAGGTTAGCTGCAGGCCGTCCACATGCCTCCTTCTAACAAACACATGGCCATCACTAGCACCGAGACAGCACCAGCCTTTATCAGAAAATGCAACAAACCTCCACCCCGTCCTCCAATGAACTGTTGCTTGACACGGCTGAAGTCGCAAATGACGGTCAGTGGAATGCACGCTAATAGGCGTCTGGGTCAGAACTTTCCTTGAAGTAACTAGTTTGTAACAGTCCGTCGTGTCACTGAGATACCAACTGCATCGCAGATAACTGCTGCAGATGCAGTACGACATGCCAGAGCCGTACACGGCACACGATTGTCTTCCGTCACGGTAGTGCCACGTGGCCGCCTGTAGTCCGGTCTTCTTGCCACCGTACATTCTCGCGAAGACCGCTGCCAGCAATAATGTACAGTGACTACGTTCCTGCCATATCTTTCTGCAGAATCGCAGAAGGAACATCCAGCTTCTCATAGCCCTATTAAACGACCAAGTTCAAACTCAGTAAAGCCGGCCGGGGTGGCCGAGCGGTTCTAGGCGCTATAGTCTGGAACCGCGCGACCGCCACGGTCGCAGGTTCGAGACCTGCCACGGGCGTGGATGTGTGTGATGTCCTTAGGTTAGTTAGGTTTAAGTAGTTCTAAGTTCTAGGGGACTGATGACCTGAGAAGTTAAGTCCCATAGTGCTCAGAGCCTCAAACTCAGTAGGGTATTGATAATGCCTTCTTTGTCGCCTTAAAGGCATTCTTGACTAATATCAGCTCACCACTTTCAATCCCAAGGTAACTAGCGCTCACGACCGTTAAAGCAAACATGATTTGCATCCTTATAATGGCGCTACTAGCGGCAAACGTATGCGAACAGTGTGAAATTTTAAATAAATACCATCTTTCACCATCTTTCATATATAGAAACACGCCTACCTACTTTCTTTTATGTCACACAACTGATTCTTGATGTTGCGATGTAATTTTTTTTCCGACTGGTGTAATTTCGTCACATATTTCATCGTCTGATCCATTCTTACAGACGATAGTATCTACTGCACTCAATTATCTCAACTTTTTCAGATTCATTATCTTTTGTTCTAGGCTTTTCTCCACATATGAGTGCTTGCAACTCTGATAAATCTGCGAACAATACCTGCTAATTACTGCTAAATTTGTTTCATAAAGACGTCGCCGCGCGGGATTAGCCGAGCGGCCTCAGGCGCTGCAGTCATGGACTGTGCGGCTGGTCCCGGCGGAGGTTCGAGTCCTCCCTCGGACATGGTTGTGTGTGTTTGTCCTTAGGATAATTTAGGTTAAGTAGTGTGTAAGCTTAGGGACTGATGACCTTAGCAGTTAAGTCCCTTAAGATTTCACACACATTTGAACACAAGACGCTGTCTTCCGAATCCACGTCCGTTGTCTTGACTTACATTATCTGCCAGCTTCGTAGCTGAGTGTAGTAAGCAATATTAGATGGAAAGAAAAATGATTCGGCTGATAGGACAAGTTTTGTAAAAATTCCACGTTTCAAACATTTCTGAATCTACGGGTTAGCTGCAAAATGAGAATAACGGAAGAGGTTGAGTCATCCATAGACTGATATCACGAGAGTATCCATTCGGAGAGATGGGAAGCATTCAAAAAATGAGACGCGCTTTCCATTTGAAAGTAATTTAGTAGTTCTTAGACGTCAAGGCTAGGTGATAGCGAGGGATATACTGCTTTCGGTTGCGTTAAAGTCGCGTAGGAACCACATTAATGGAAGTAGGGAGTTTAGGATCCATGAGGAGACTTAAAACCATTTATTCATTCCTCATCCGCCAGAGGAAAATAAATTCTGGAAACGGTACCGATACTTCGTGGTATCTGCGTCACTGAGGGTGCTATTACGTTTATTAAGTTTATTTATCTACAAAAGACAGTAAGGGCGCCTCGTTTTGTACTATCGCGAAATAGAGGAGATAGAGCCACAAACTTGATACGTGAGTTGGAGTGGCAATCATTAAAACAAAGGCGTTTTTCGTTGCGACGGGAATCTTTTCATGAAATTTCAATCACCAGTTTTCTCCTCCGATCGTGAAAACATTCTGTTGGCCCCCACCTACATAGACAGAAATGATCATCACGATAAAATAAGAGAACTCAGGGCTCGCACAGAAAAATTTTAAGTGCTCGTTTTTTCCGCGCGCCTTTCGAGAGGTGGTTCATTGAAACCTCTGCCAGGCACTTTATTTTGAATAGCAGAGTAATCACGTAGATGTGGATGTAGACATCTAGAGTTTTGCGTATTATTATTGCGGTAGTTTGCTCGTTAACGATTTAATTAGAACATCGCGGTTCGCTGATCGAACCTTTCTCTCTCTCTCTCTCTCTCTCTCTCTCTCTCTCTCTCTCGTCCCTCCACTCAACTCACTCAAATCTTTTCTTCTGTCTTCTTATTGCAACACTACACTGTCAGCATACCTACGTATTTGGCAAACGTAGCTCCATCTCTCGATTGTGGAGTGTGAGATAGCGGCTGATCGATGAATTGTAAAAATTGTATTCAAGAGCCGTTGATTTTATAGTTGTTTACTATATTTAAGCTACCTGTTTCGACTCCTCAATAGAGTCATTTTTAGGCCCTGTAGCACTGACGACGGAAAGCATCCAGTCGTACATGGGGACCAATACTTGCGTCTTGTTTCCGCAGAAGACTTCAAGATATTTGTACACGTAACAGCAACCGTTTGGAGGTTTGGGGGCATTTCGTTTGACAGCTGTTACGTATGTGAAGAGCACACATTGCTCGTGAGGACTTCTACGGAAACCAGGCGCAAATATTGGTTCCTTGTTTTATACTTGTACGACTGGATGCTTCTCGTGGTCCATACTACAAGGCCTGAAAATGACTCTACTGAGTAGTCGAAACTGGTAGCCTAACTAAACACTACAAAAATATCGATCGTTGGAATACCATTTTCACGGTTTACCCACTTGGTGTTGCAATAGCTACTGCCGGCCGGGGTGGCCGAGCGGTTGTAGGCGCTACAGTCTGGAACCGCGCGACCGCTAAGTTCGCAGGTTCGAATCCTGCCTCTGACATGGATGTGTGTGATGTTGTTAAGTTAGTTATGTTTCAGTAGTTCTAAGTTTTAGGCGACTGATGACCTCAGAAGTTAAGTCCCATACTGCGCAGAGCCATTTGAACCATTTTGAATAGCTACTGCAAGGAGGAACTAAGCAATAGAGAAATTAGCTTGAGAGTCTTGTAGGGTACATGTACTGTTCCAAAAAAAGAATAGTTTTTAAGTTTTTATTTTTCTGCAGTCTTCTTACACTTATTTTTACCTGAAACTGAAGAAGACCTAACGATTGACACAGTAGTGGTACTGCGTCTGTGAGCTGCACATTTGTTATCGAGGAACAGGTCTCTACTTCCCGTCCGACACTTCTGATATTTATTTCTTCCGTAGTTCCCCTAAATCATTTAGAGCTTATGTCAGGGTGGCTCCTTGAAAAGACTGCTTTCCTATTTTTATCCAAAAGAGCTATCAGTGCATCTGTAATGACCTCGATATAGACGGCACGTTTAACTCCAGTCTGATCTACCTTTACCAAACTGTTGAGTAAGAGACATAGTTAGAAAAGATTCGAAGTCACTTTCGGTTTTCTCGGTCGGTAAACCACAGCGTCATCAGCAAACAACCGTAAATTGTTGCTCATACTGTCCGTCAGCTCACGTATGTGTACGAATAGAGAATAAAAACTTTCTTATCACACTTCGCTGGGGCACTATCGACTGTAACTTGTCTGTGGTTAACAATCGCCGTCGAGGACAACTTATGGGTTCTATTACTTAAAAGGTCATCAAGCCACTCACATACCTGGGGACCTAATCCGTACGCTCGAACCTACTTCAACAGTCTGCACTGAAGCAACACGAACAATCTCCGGAAATCTATGGATAAGGAGTGTGCCTCTTGTCCTCCACCCACATCCTAGGTTCGTAGGCTATCGTACGACAGAACTGTCAGCTGAGTCTCGCACAAGCGATGTTTCCTAAATCTGTGCTGGTTTATGAACAGAAGTTTTTCTGTCTCCGAGCGGCAGTGCTGGGAGTGTGCTTGTAGCGTTGTAAATAGCACACTGTAGAGCGAAGGTGTAGTACGATCGGGCAAAACGTAAATTGGGTCAGCAAAAGAATATGCCGTTTTGTTTAAACCTGGAAAACTAGCGAAAGAGGCTCATGAAATGCTGACAACAGTTTACGAAGAACGTGCTCTCACTTACAAGTTTGTTTATGAATGGCTTAAACGCTTCCGAGAAGGAAGGGACACTAAGGAAGACACCCACCCCCGAACTAGACCACGTGCAACTTCACGCATCCCAGACAACCTACAGAAGAAGGAACATCTGTTCCAGGATCGTCATGTGACAGTGGAATGTGGGGAGGAAGTGGGAATTGGTCGTGATACGGCCCACCTCATTGCGACCCAGGATTTTGGTAGACGCAAGTTTTTCTTCAGACTCGTACCCCACACTGACACGGGACAAACGCAACAAATGCAGTGCGACCTGGTACCTGAGGTACGACCCCGAAAGCAAGCGTCGAAGTACGGAGTGGCGGGATCCGGGGTCCAGGGTCACGAAGAAGCAAGATAGTTGCCTAGGGAGAGATCCCGCCTCAAAACAATGCTTGTGGCGCTCTTCGACTCTGAGAGGTCATCCATAAAGAATTCTTCCCTGAAGACATCGCGTTAAATGCCACGATGGACATGGAAATGCTGAAATGTCTGTTGCAACATATCATCCATGTATCTCCTCAGTAACCCAAACAAGGCGACTGGACCCTGCTCCACGACAATGCCCGACCACACACTGCCTTTCTGGTGCAGTAGTTCCGGGTTCAAAACGGAAGTTATGCCACTCAGTCTCCCTCCATACCCCCTGGGTGTGTCTCTTCCGTACTTTTTCTTAGTCTCCAGATTGAAATCAGCCCTGAAGGGACAGAGGTTTTCGGACATTTTGATCTTCTATCGAGATGTTACGACCCAAATGAAGGCTATCCCTAAACCGACTACGCAAAGAGTTCCCAGGACTTGTACAGTCGTTCCCAGCAGTGTATTACCATCGACGGGGATTACGTCTAAGGACAGTAGCCACTGTTTCAGGTATGTCAACAATCCATTTGGAATATAGACTCGTTCATCGAACTTTCTGGACAGAGGTTGTAACTTCGGAAGGTAGATGCTCATCAGTGTGGACGCGAAAGTTTTGATGTCTTGAGCCTTATTTTTTCACTTAACGGTGGTTTCCATGTTTTTACATCGTCATCCTGTGACAAAATTCTTCATACCGCGTCTCTAATACTCTATCATGTTTAATAATGTTATGTCTAAAACATACAAAACTCACGAACACATTTATCTACGAATTAACGACACTTACGCATGTTATGTTCTTTTTTTGTGCTAACTGAGGTCACAAATATTTATGGGCACTACTGTTTCCCTTACAGATGTGAATGACATATTGTTTCCTATTTTGTGAAAGGAATATTTTTGCTGTTCTCTAGCAGGTAATGTAAAATAAACTAAGAAATAACACGGAAATCGGTTTAAGGAGTTCGCACCTCTTGAAAGGAACTCCTTTTCATTATTTAATTCAGACGCAGAATGACTGTAACAACTAACACATTAAAGAACAAAACAATACATCTGAAAATTAAAACAGTACAGGAATTCAAAGGCAGAATGACCGTAAAAACTAACACATTAAAGAGTAAAACTATACATCTCACAATTAAAACAGTGCAGGCCATGAAATTTCTACTATATGTGTAACATTTTTGGCGAGCTTTCATGTACTTCAGACAAAGTCAGTCAACAGAAAGAAGTGGTACATTGGGAAAATATTAATCAGCTTCAAGCGAATTGTTGAGGTGCTTCGGTCAACGAGGCAGTGTCCGCTTTCTTAATGCAATACGTATCCGAATGTGTTCATTCTGTAATGACTGCACTATCGACGCAAGATGCTACGGCTAAGAATGAACTGACATGGTTCTTCCATACTAATGATACATATACGACAAATAATCATGGCGAAACGTTTTATGGGATCTAACTCCAACCCCAACACAAAGACGTAAAGCAGTTTATCTGTGATTAATATCATCACCTAATCAGCAAACTTACAGGTTACGTAAACGAAGGTTGACATATTAGCGTAACCTAACGTATTAAGATACATCTTCCCAAATGACGATGCTCTGCTGATGGCGCTACTAGAAAGTTATGCATCGATCTCTTATTCCGAGTTGAGAATCGAAACACCCAATCAGTCAGCGTAATTTACAGTCTAACGAAGAACCCAAATCATATTTAAAACTGCAATCTCAAAGTATATCAGGAGGAATTTCGATTTAAGTCATTAAAAGTCCTTAAATGAATCGGGAATTAAACGATGAACCTTCGAGTTTATGAAGTAATACTTACATGCGGATCCCTCGATCCATGAGACGTCTAAATTTGTAATATCCTAATTGACTAAGCGCATTGACTGAGGTATTTTAAACGTTACATAATTAGAAAATATTTTCCTCGCCCGTTTCTCATACAAAATCCTCTATCTGAGACCTAAGAGTAACCATTGCTTATTATCTCATACTGTCGAATTTCGGTCTTATGACACCTTTGCCATTCAAGCTATTCAAATATTGCAACGCGTGCATACTGTGCTACAGTTCTGAAAGACGAAGATCTCGATACTTGTCAGGCTGTTTTTCCTTTAGGTAGAAGGAAAAGCCTGTTTGATATTGTACATTGGTGGAAGAGTACAGCAGCAGGATGTTTGAGAAGAGATAAAAACAAGGTCTGACAACAAAAACGTCTCAGTAGGAGAAGAGATCCGGGTACATCAGAAAGTCATTAGTCACTGCTGCAGACTAATCAGAGCGGTCTATGAAAGAAATCATTGTTGAGAGATGGTAATACTATCGAACTTCCTTTCCACGTGGCTTTTCGATTATAGAGGGCTTATCGACGATGACCATGGACAGTTACTGCTCTAGAAGTTAGAAATCGATAATATGAATTCTGAATGGATATTAATGTTCTTCTACTCTAGTGAGCAAGCAATAGCGGGAGCAGTAGCATGTGGAAGGTCAAACATTGGGTGATTTACTGTTCGGTTTCCTGCTCGTCACTCACGAACATTTATGTATTTCTTCATGACACTTTTTAAATATACTATTTCTGAGTATCCTTCATTTTTATCCGTGTTGACAATACGCATTCTGAACACCAGAACACATCGTTTCATGGGATTTCGTAACAAATGCAGCTTTTGGAAATAGCTATATCTGTACTACTATACTACCATAGAAAGACAATTGTTACCAAAATCTCGAAAAGTTCTGGACCGATTTACTTGAAATTTTTATGTGTTGCCCTACAAACACTAGCGTAGACATAGGCTACATTTTTAATTTTTAATACAGACATGTATACCGTATATATAAAGGGAAAACGTTTGCAAAAATCTCGTTAAGTTTTGGACCGATTTATTTCAGATTTTTGCACGACTCTCCAATAAGATTTCGGACGGATATACGCTACATATTCTTTAGTGCTAATGATATATAAATACATATGAGATATATAAAGGGGAAGCGTCGCTAGCAAAAATCTCGAAAAGATCGTGACTGATTTGCATCAAATCCGTACCCAATGTTCTAGTAAACATAAGCTATATGTATTTTAAATACGAGTATATACGTAAGTCTGGAAATGTTCTTACTCGATATACTTCAGATTTGTATACGATACACTAATAAACGTTCCCACGGACACAAACTGCATACAGATTTACTTCAAATTTTTACGCAATACTTTAATAAACATTCAGACGGACATAAGCTATATATTAAAAAAAACAACGTATAGTTTTTCTGTTAAAACCGACTGCGAAAAGGAAAGTGCTGTGATGTGCTGTGAATATGTGCAGTTAAAGTTTTGTTTCTCGCTGTCTGTTTGAGCTACGATAGGAGGACATTTAAACCAGCAAATAAATTGTTTCTCGATATATATTCTTTCTACTTACATATAATGTAAAACATAAATGGTATACACAACAAAGTGCTGACTTGTTTTCTTCGTCGCAGGTGGTTTTAATAGAACACAGGGAAGTTATAATTATGGTTTATCGGCTAATGATTAGAATCCTACAACAAATATGAAGCGTCCGATACTTTGTAATCCTACCCGTTAAAACTATGCAAAATACTGTGATTGAAGCTACTGCCTTCACAGACCCAGCTGCTGGAGAGGTCTCTCTTGTACCCAGTCTACCAATGAGCTCAACTGTTTAACTACACATTTTAAGCGGCTTCAGTTCCCAAACAGTCTTTTGTTTGATATGTAAATCAAAAAAGGCCAAGGTCAGAGAGAAGAAAAGAGAAGATGGGCAGAGAGGGAGAGGTGGGTGAGCAAATGGACATAGAGAGGTGTAAGGACAAGATGAACAAGTAGAGAAGGGTAGGAGAAAGTGTAGATAAACACAAGGGGGTGGAGGAGGTGGACGAAAACAGGTGGGAAATGGAGATTAGGACGCTTATCCAATTGCAAGCACTTCTGGGATCGCTAGATGTATCTGTAAACGACTGTTAGAAGTAATGATAATGGTAATAGTTGTCTAACCAACAGGCCCTAAAAAATGAAGCAAATGTGTCAAATGAGTAGTGGAAGTTATAATAAAGGGAAAATATTTTTCCTCTAATGTGTATTTTTGGCGACTTTTATATTTATTCCATATTTTGATCCTCTCTGTATAGCTTGAGCTCATTACCGATTCGAGCAAGGTGTGAACAACTAAGTTAGTTAATAAACTTGCATAAACAATCTAGAAGCCTAGTCGTACAGGGAATAAGCGAAATACAGTGGAGTCGTTGACCCCATCACACGATTTCCATGATACTGATGTAAAAGCCCAATTGCTCATTTGATATATTTATATTTTGAATTGAAAGAAATTTGCTACCTGCCGTAGATGTGAGAATTTGTGGGAAAAACACAGAACTGCGTTAACAGATTCGAGTTAACATAGATTGTTTCCCAAAGAAATGTGTTCCAAATCGCCAGCTAATTATCCATTAATAATGCGTTTGAGTATACACATGGAATGGCGAATCCTCTAAGCATAAAGACTCCGATACAGAAATTTTACAATGAGGTGACAGAGGTCATGGGATAGCGATTGCACAAATACAAATTGCGGTGGTTTCGCGAACACAGGGTATAAAAGGGCAATACGTTGGCGGAGCTGTCATTTACGCTCAAGTGATTCATTTAATAGACTTCTAATACGGGATGGTAGTTGGAGCTAGAAGCATGGCATCCCATGGCTTTTATCACCTCAGTGTTTGTTCGGCGATTCGGTGGATGTTTGTAAATACTGCAACTGACGGGCCAGAAACGACCTTGAAAGTAAAGTACGAAACACCTCTTCAAAGAGTTGTTACCTTCTCCGATAATAACAAATTCTTTTACTCTTATACAAAAGAAATGAGAAAATGGATGTCTCGTCGATGGCCAGATCTTTAGAGACGGGTACAAGCACATGTTCTGGAAGGATGGAGAGGGAAATACACCAAGTCCTTTTTAAGGGAACCATTCCGACATTTATCTGACCAACTTATGGAAACCACGATTTGGGGGAACCTACTTTAAATTTCAGAGAAATGCGTAAAGCACTGCACATCCACAAAGTGTGAAGTTGTTTGTGTGAGTGAGATTTTCGTTACTTTTTTTCCATGTTATTGCCTAAAGAGAGTAAGTTAATAATAAAATTTATTCCAGATAACGTAAACAGCTGGCAACTGAAACTATGTTAATGAACTGTAATTTAAATTCAAGGATGAAAGTGGAGATGCACATGAAGCGTACATTTAACAGGTCTGTAGGAACTGTCTGGCCTCGTTTCCCCCTCAGAATATTACGTCACATATATAAAGAATATCGAAACAGCAAACTCATGCTGCCTACACCAGGGAATTGTTCGATCGCCTGCAATGGACATGGCGCTCTGTTCATGTAAGGCGAAGCCACATTAGGACGCCCGTTCAGCGATTCATTCGTTTCAAATGAGAAACCAACAGTTACGGATCTGTCTGCACTTTTGGACAGTTGGGCAAAAGAACACTGGAGGTTCGTCAAAATCTCAAGGGCAAACTTTCTTTGAGGAAAAGAAGCTACAAGGCAAAGTTCTGACAAGTGGAAGGGAGAATAAGCATAATCTACAGGACATTGAAGTCACTGGGGACCGAGCCGTAGTTGAGCTGGAGAGCAATAAGGGAAGGAAAATGATCGTGACCTTCTGTAATTATTCTAATTTTCATTAACTTACTTAATTTGTACGCTGATATCATACATACAGAGAGCTGATAATCCACAAAGTTCAAAAACAGCCTATCGCACAAAATTAATTCTCTTCTCCGAATAAGATAAACGAAAATAAGGACTCAGTAATATAATATCCGAGGATTTAAACCTCGCTGTTTCCAAATAACCACAACACCACTTCGCTCTGTCCTATGTAAATGGAAATCTGTAAAATTGGTCTGCAGTAGCGACAAAGCTAATAACTTCTAAATTGAAAGATAAGGTCACCTCACATTCTGAAACCAATTAGTTTCAAAATGTAATTTTATTTATTGCTTGAGGTCACTGTTTACAGTTGTTACACTGAATCTTTGAAAAAATACACTGATGCAAGTTGTTTAAGGAATTGGTCCTCTTTTGTCATAACGGCACTGCAGAGTGAAACTCCACCCATTACAGATCAGACATTTTGGACATACCAATGGAAGGAAATGAAGGTAGAAAAAAATGCAAGGAATGTGAAACTCGATGAACAGTCAAAAGTAGGGGAGGCAAGTTTCTCAGAATAGCGCAAGTACTGACCAACTCGCTGGAAATGGACAATGGTAAAATTATGACGACAACATATCGAACAGCAATAGCGACGAGATTTCATCATGACTACGAAAGAGCGAAACTTCCCGTACAGCTAAACATTATATCAACAGACCATTCAAAGAAATCGGTGCAGAATATTATCCTTCAGTCGCCACCACCACACCGTCGGCTTCATCTTTTGTTCTCATCCACGTAGTACTGAGACTACGGAAATAGAGAAAATGCTATCTATGACCTCCTGCAGTTACTACCAGTATCCCTTTGCGACTATAAGCTGAAGTGCGTATTAAGCATTAGGCACATTCGTGGCAGGCGAGCGGTGGATGACGCACTGAGGCAGCAGCAGGTGAGCTGAGCATCGCACTTTCTGCAGACCTGAGGAAAGAGTGCGCCTCCTGGTTTCCAAAAATAGTTGTGCTTTCTCCTCGCGGGAAAGCCTCCCCCCCCCCCCCCACCCCCTACTACTGCAGTGCATTTCCCGTACCTACACGATACGCTGGCAGCGTCGTGACTGCCGAAATCAAGTCATTACAGGGAATTAATTAAAATTCCTACCACTCCTTGGCATTATCTCCAGCTGGTGTTTCCGTCTGTGGTGTTGCACATTCCAGATGAAGACGTTTGGTCAAATCACTAACGACACTTATCTACTGAGAGTAGAATGCGTAAAGTGCAACTTTAAGCTCATTGGTGTCAGTAGCGAAAGAATAGGCATAAATATAAAGATGAAATTAACTGGAATCATAGGAATACACTGTCTGTATTTAGGTCTTATAGGTTTTTGTTTCCGATACGTGTTCCGGATGCAGAATCTCCATAATCAGGATTTTTAACTTGAGGCTTTTCATCACGACCTAGCAAAGCAATTGCAGCTTCATATTGCGAAGTCTGCTCCAGTAGGCAGTCGGTGCACTCTAGCCTTGAACCACATGAAAAGAGGCAAAATCGCAACCCATCGGACCGCACTACACTTCCGTGTTGTTTGACCCATTGAGGACTTGCAGCTTTATACGTTTCTGTGAGCAAGGCCCTTTCCCGAGGTGCCCGACTCTAAATATCCACTCTGTGCGGTAGGCTTCGTGAGGTTCACTCAGAAAGTGGTTCAGATGGACCTGAATTCATTGACAGCAACCATTTCCTGCAGGATGTGAAAATGATCGTTGCTGACAGGGCGCCTGTCGGTTAGTATTTTTTTGCAGCCACTGTACTTTCGCCGTGTTGCATGGCTTCAAATGGTACAGCATTCCTTGCAGACACATTGGAAAGTTCGCGTTGATATACTAACGAATCGGGCAATATCATTCTTTCTGCCATTCTCTCACATAATCACGATCCATCTTACTGCACTGATACCGTAAAACTGACTAGCACATAATTACCATTTCACTGCAATGAGTTAGGTCAGCGATGGAGGTTCGCGTGACCGTCTGGTAACAGTTACATACCATCAACATCGCTCGAAAACGACAATTCGGCTCTTTTAAGCGAGTGACTAATATACAGCCTGACAGAACAAGTGCAGCACCCAGAGGGAAACAGGAACGAAATGAAACTTCACGGGTTTAGAGGATATGCGATGATAATTCAGTGGTTACAAAACTGACTAAAATTTGAAAAGAACTTGGCACTGCGAGTCCACCTATCTGTAGGACATTGCACCCCCTCTGCCCTGGATCCATCTACTGCTTTCCGCTACGGTCGCAGGTTCGAATCCTGCCTCGGGCATGGATGTATGACATGTCCTTAGGTTAGGTAGGTTTAAGTAGTTCTAAGTTCTAGGGGACTGATGACCTCAGAAGTTAAGTCCCATAGTGCTCAGAGCCATTTGAACCATTTGAACCATCTACTGCTTTGGTTGGGAAGGATGTCATAATGACGTTGTATTCTTCCCTGAGGCAAACGACTCCTTGATAGCGAGTATACTGGCACTGGAAGGAAGCTGACGTCCGAATTGGTACCACACACTTTTTACGGGGGACACATCACAGACCGTGCTGGCCACTGGAGTATCTTAGCATCATGTTGACAGTCTACAGAGACACGAGCATTGTCCTGTTGAAAAACAGTACCATGATACTGTCACATGAGAGGTAATACACGAGGGGGCAGGATGGAAGAATGAAGGAAAGAGATAAGGTTACAGTTTAACGTCCCGTCGGCAGCGCGGTGTTATTGATGGAGGCCAGTCTCGGATAACGAAGGATGGGGGAGGAAATGGGCAGTGCTCTTTTCAAAGGAATCATCAAAGTATCTTTCTGGTGCGATTTAGGAAAATCACGGAAAACCTAAAGTGGACGGGTGGACGGATATTTGAACCGTCGTCCACCCGAATTCGAGTCTAGTGTGCTAAGGTTGGAATATTAGGACCTCTCCCCAGAGCGTCACTATTCCCGCCGACAATTGTCATCCGGAAAAGTGCAGAACCATGATTCGTAACTCAACACAATGCGAGGTCATTCACCAGCAGGCCCTGCTACCCGGGGACGACACAACTCCAAACGAAGATATACACTCCTGGAAATGGAAAAAAGAACACATTGACACCGGTGTGTCAGACCCACCATACTTACTCCGGACACTGCGAGAGGGCTGTACAAGCAATGATCACACGCACGGCACAGCGGACACACCAGGAACCGCGGTGTTGGCCGTCGAATGGCGCTAGCTGCGCAGCATTTGTGCACCGCCGCCGTCAGTGTCAGCCAGTTTGCCGTGGCATACGGAGCTCCATCGCAGTCTTTAACACTGGTAGCATGCCGCGACAGCGTGGACGTGAACCGTATGTGCAGTTGACGGACTTTGAGCGAGGGCGTATAGTGGGCATGCGGGAGGCCGGGTGGACGTACTGCCGAATTGCTCAACACGTGGGGCGTGAGGTCTCCACAGTACATCGATGTTGTCGCCAGTGGTCGGCGGAAGGTGCACGTGCCCGTCGACCTGGGACCGGACCGCAGCGACGCACGGATGCACGCCAAGACCGTAGGATCCTACGCAGTGCCGTAGGGGACCGCACCGCCACTTCCCAGCAAATTAGGGACACTGTTGCTCCTGGGGTATCGGCGAGGACCATTCGCAACCGTCTCCATGAAGCTGGGCTACGGTCCAGCACACCGTTAGGCCGTCTTCCGCTCACGCCCCAAAATCGTGCAGCCCGCCTCCAGTGGTGTCGCGACAGGCGTGAATGGAGGGACGAATGGAGACGTGTCGTCTTCAGCGATGAGAGTCGCTTCTGCCTTGGTGCCAATGATGGTCGTATGCGTGTTTGGCGCCGTGCAGGTGAGCGCCACAATCAGGACTGCATACGACCGAGGCACACAGGGCCAACACCCGGCATCATGGTGTGGGGAGCGATCTCCTACACTGGCCGTACACCACTGGTGATCGTCGAGGGGACACTGAATAGTGCACGGTACATCCAAACCGTCATCGAACCCATCGTTCTACCATTCCTAGACCGGCAAGGACAATGCACGTCCGCATGTATCCCGTGCCACCCAACGTGCTCTAGAAGGTGTAAGTCAACTACCCTGGCCAGCAAGATCTCCGGATCTGTCCCCCATTGAGCATGTTTGGGACTGGATGAAGCGTCGTCTCACGCGGTCTGCACGTCCAGCACGAACGCTGGTCCAACTGAGGCGCCAGGTGGAAATGGCATGGCAAGCCGTTCCACAGGACTACATCCAGCATCTCTACGATCGTCTCCATGGGAGAATAGCAGCCTGCATTGCTGCGAAAGGTGGATATACACTGTACTAGTGCCGACATTGTGCATGCTCTGTTGCCTGTGTCTATGTGCCTGTGGTTCTGTCAGTGTGATCATGTGATGTATCTGACCCCAGGAATGTGTCAATAAAGTTTCCTCTTCCTGGGACAATGAATTCACGGTGTTCTTATTTCAATTTCCAGGAGTGTATATGTTGCGGTTTTGACAGTACACGCTGCTGCTAATCTCCGGTCAATGGTGCGGAATGACACAGAATGTTGGAGGCAGTCCATTATTTGTTCTCGGTTGGCAGGAGTAGATGTGAAGGGATTACGATGTGCTCAGTGTAGTACGGCGAACCCCCTTAGAGTGGTCAGACGTGGTCGACCATAACTTTGACAACGAGTATATCTGCCCTCGCGTTCCCATGCTATTGTGCCACTGTCACGTGCGAATGGCCGACAAATCTGGATAACAAACAGTTCGTCCAGCTGGCTTAAGGGGAGACGGAGGTGCCTATGCTGCCCATGTTAAAATCACTAAGTTTGAGGAACATTTATGAATAAACTACCGAATAGAAAAATTTGAATTTTTTTTTACATATAGAGTGGTTTAGTATTGCTGTTATGACAGAGGGATTTTGGAGTATCTTTTCCAGTTTCCTTCCAATTATTTTTTTTATTAATGACCCAATTTTTTTACAAATAATTGCTTTATAATTAAACTGAAATGAAACTACAGAACATATTGCCAAATGGCTGTGTTACAATGTAAGTTTGACTACTAGGAGCGCTGTATAAAAATTTCATCTCTCCAGCTTGAGTGGATTTTGAGAAAATGTTCCTTATTTCCGAAAAATTCTAATTTACGGGAAATGGCTATCAAAGTTTCTCAATACATTCCTGCACTATAGAATGGATTATCAGGGTCTTCTTCTTCATCCTCCAAAAGCTTCCTCTTCTGTCTTCTTTTCTGGCCTGTTGTTCCATCACACTTCATATGCCTTTCTCTTCTTTCTGCTCCTCTTATCCTTTCTCTGTCAATATTTCTTAGTGCTCGTACAGTGTTCACCCAGCTGTAAATCCTAATGCCTTCAGAACTTCACACTTCACACTGTTCCCTTGGTTGTAGGTTGCTATTGCATCATAAATGCCAAAGTGCAGTGTTTTTATGCTTACAAACACCCTTTTAGGAATCACTTTCCAAATCAAATTCTTTACGCTCTCATTAGGATTCTGTTTCTTTCCGTGTAGACATTTGTGTAACAATTCTGGCTGTGCTAAGTCATGAAAAATTGGTTTTATTGTTCCCTCCTGATTCTTGTACATACTGCATATTACCCGCTTTACACAAGAAGTATAATACTACCAACAACAGGCGTAACACTGAACTAATTCGAAACGGTAAACAGCTAAGAGACGATGTTCCGCGCTCTTATTCATTGTAGTATCGCAACTTGGTATTAGTGTTAATTTTCTTTTCCCTACGTTCTTCCTCTTCTTATCTACACGGTTACTAAAACGTGGCATCGTAACCAGAACAAAAGTGTACGACAATATTAAATGGAGCAATATGTTCGAAATGCTGAGGAAAATAGGAGTAAGCTGTAAGGAAATACGGGTAATATTTGTCACAGAAAACAATGTATCCAACCCTTGCACACTCGCTGTATGCGTAACATAAGACGCTGTATTCGTAACAGGCCGAGAAAATCCCAAGCAGTTCGCCAGGAAGTCACGAGAGGGTGTTATATGCATTCAGCGGCCGCCCATTTCCTCTGCAGGCGTGAGGGAAAATGGTAATAACTCCACTTCTAGGGCGAGTAGAACAATAGTTCAAAGTTTACATTAAAGAGGAATGTTCCAATTAATTTTCGGTAGCAAAAAAAAAAAAATCGTAATTTTTTGGATTTGACCATCTCCGGCTCCCCTTAATAGAGACTACAATGACGCTCCTTCAAGGTCTCTCAGGTGCTGATAAAGCTGTCTCACACAGTTACGCGGCATCTCCGTGTGTTTCACAACCATCACTCAACGCCTGACGCTCTTCATGCCCCTTATACACAATGAAAGGCCTGGTGACAACATACAAACAAAACTAAAGCAGTCTGGGCCGGCCGCGGTGGCCGAGCGGTTCTAGGCACATCAGTCCGTAACTGCGCAAACGCTACGGCGCAGGTTCGGATCCTGCCTCGGGCACGGATGTGTGCGATGTCCTTAGGTTAGTTAGGTTTAAGTAGTTCTAAGTTTTAGGGGACTGATGACCTCAGATGTTAAGTCCCATAGTGCTCAGAGTCATTTGAACCAAAGCAGTCTAGTGGCCGCTCTACCTGTCGCAGAGAATTGTTCCTCTAATCATTTACATACCTGCCAATAGTTGTGTACGAGTACGCATTTACATTGACATCTAGTCTGCTGGATGCTCCACTTCGTTTGTCAGGAAGTGTATTTTGCACTATCCTTGCGTGCCATGTGACACGATTATGGGCTCGTTAAAACGAGAGTACTCGTTGTGAACTGCGCGAGAACAAGGCTGACATTCTCAGTTTACTTGAGATATTTAGAGATAATAACATAATTAACTGCTGTATCAAATTTCAGTTACTGAAACGGGTGTTCGACGCAGCGAAACTAAACTTCGCAGCGACATAAGTACTTTCCAAACAAAGCCACACTTGGAAAGGTTGCAGTAGTAGTGGCCCACGCCGAGACACCTGGAGTGTTGTTGCGAAAGGGCCGCGAAACGCGTGGACAGCGGTCTGCGTGAGTCCTGCATTGCCTGTGGCGGCGTCAGCAGGCCAGGAATGTGCTGCACGCTTCCCTCGGGACAAGAACAGCCCAGTGTGCTGTCCACACAGACGACGCGCAGTCGGCAGCGGGTAACTTCACTGGATATCACGTGAACCCTGAGCTGGCGTCACGTATACTGTGCTGCACTGGTCCCTACTGTGGCTTATGTTTCGGAAGATGGCACATAAACCTGACTTTGTTAGGTTTTGTTTTGGACTGAATTAGGGAATACGTTCCATATGCTGCCAACCATGTGCCTGCATACTTTACTGGTATATCCATTATGTATATTCCTGTACAGGGGTGACGGTTTGCTTGAAAGACGTGTGCCCGGTGTCGGCATGCATGCATGTCCAAAGGAACATTGGATCGTGATTCGGAATAACACAGGCACTGCAGTATAGAATCGTATGAACGAAGGAAGGTCAACGTCTCGTAGACGTTGAGAGACGCATCACCAGTCCAGCTGGAGAAGAACGTGAGAAGTGGACATTCGAAGCTTGCTTAACGAAAAGTTCATTTATGCACTTACAGTAAACTAGGGAAATACCAAAAGCGTAACTGTAATCCTTCCTCTCGAATACAAATTCTATGTTCGTGCCACTGTGCTCCTGCAGGCTGTTTACTTTTAAATGATGAGTGTACGACGCCGTTGTTCGTTATATTACTGTGTATTACGCAGAATATCATGATTAATCTGAAAACCTGCGAGTTGTCTCTGCGCAATACTGCCGTTTTTAGCGTATAAAGTGTAATATTATCACGTTTACAATTTGTGCTTCAAATTTATTAGTTTCGTATGCCCAGTGTCGTAAATACGTAGCTGCAGCAGAGGTGTGTGCTCTGGGTGCCGTTTCCAAGAGGGAGCTGTTTTACTATAGGAGAAAAAATGAGGAGGAGGAAAGGGAGGACGAAGAAGAAGTGAGCAAAAAATAATAAGCGTAGAAAAAATATAAAGGGAGGGTGAAGGAGAAATCAGAAGAAGAAGAAAAGGGCGGAGGGGGAGGTGGGGGGAGATAAGAGACAGAATTAAGGTCAGGAAAATGGAATGGGAATGGGATGGAGATGTATGAATGGAAGTCGTAAGGACATTCGGATTGGGCTATGACGAGTAATAGTTCCATAAGACCTACCTACAGAGACGGTTCTTTCTTGTTTTCGTTTACTAGACTGAGTTACTGGCCCTCTGCCGAGCGAGTTGACCAGTCATCTCTATCCTACCTGGATGTAGAACTCTGAGCATGGGCCTCTAGCGCGGCTCTGAAGAACTGACTGCTTAGGGGTCTGCGCAGCCCATAAGCTGAACACTGTCAAATAATTTTCTCACATACGAAGACTAACAAATTGTTTGATCGTCATTGGAGCTTACGCATGAAGTCTGACAAATTATTTGATCGCCTTTGGAGGCTTTTGTATACTTCTTTCTGGTTATGAACCTTATGTCATCAAGCATAACAGTAAAGTAGGGACCTCAGATGAGCACAATATTTTCTTTTACCTTCTGATGAATGCGACCGCCACGTAGCAGTTAGACAACAAATGGAACACGAAGATCTTGGGCCGGTACGATCAGTTCGATATTTAGTTTATGTAGAGACCACTCGAGCTAAAGCAGTGGTACGGTGAATATAGAATCGTATGAATGAAGGCTTTTCGCGGATGATGCTGTAGTATACAGAGAAGTTGCAGCATTAGAAAATTGCAGCGAAATGCAGGAAGATCTGCAGCGGATAGGCACTTGGTGCAGGGAGTGGCAACTGACCCTTAACATAGACAAATGTAATGTATTGCGAATACATAGAAAGAAGGATCCTTTATTGTATGATTATATGATGGCGGAACAAACACTGTTAGCACTTGGTTCTGTAAAATATCTGGGAGTATGCATACAGAACGATTTGTAGTGGAATGTTCATATAAAATTAATTGTAGGTAAGGCGGGTGCCAGGTTGAGATTCATTGGGAGAGTCCTTAGAAAATGTAGTCCATCAACAAAGGAGGTGGCTTACAAAACACTCGTTCGACCTGTAATTGATTATTGCTCATCATTGTGGGATCCGTACCAGATCGGGTTGACCGAGGAGATAGAGAAGATCCAAAGAAGAGCGGCGCGCTTCGTCACAGGGTTATTTAGTAAGCGTGACAGCGTTACGGAGATGTTTAGCAAATTCAAGTGGCAGACTCTGCAGGAAAGGCGCTCTGCATCGCGGTGTAGCTTGCTGTCCAGGTTTCGAGAGGGTGCGTTTCTGGATGAGGTATCGAATATATTGCTTCCCCCTACTTATACCTCCCGAGGAGATCACGAATGTGAAATTAGAGAGATTCAAGCGCGCACGGAGGCTTTCCAGCAGTCGTTCTTCCCGCGAACAATACGCGACTGGGATAGGAAAGGGAGGTAATGACAGTGGCACATAAAGTGCCTCCGCCACACATCGTTGGGTGGCTTGCGGAGTATAAATGTATAAATGTAGATGTAGAATTGCACTAGACTTTTTTGTTACTGTTTTTTAAAGCTTTGCATTGATCGATAATGGAATCACGAAACATAAATTGTATAACTGTTGCAATCAATACGACTTCCAACTGTGTCGTACCATGTTTAGAATTCTATCACACAAACAAAAATTATTGGAATATTTACCTTTTATTTCTTCATAAAGTTGTATTTATCTCAATAAGGAATAAATACACTAAGCAGCAAAGAAAATTAATCAAAAAATGGGGTGAGGATTGACCTGGCGCCAGTTACCGTAGGTAAGCCACTGCCTACCGCTTTGATCGGTTAGTTTTTCGGTTACCAATTTTGTTACGAAGGAGGAGCACTAATAACAGCTAGTCTGTGCTTTATATCTGTTTATTATTTAAGTTACAAGCCTCATCAATGACAGCACAACTTAAAAGTAACTTACAATACCACAACCGAAAAAGGTGAACGTGTAATTACGGCGTCGGACCTCTCTCCGGAAGGAAATGAGCTAAAATTCCGCACGCTGAAATTGTCTAAAACATATCACACGACTGACTGGGTAGTTCCTTCAAAAAACCACAATCATTTTCTTGCCTGTCCTTCTCCAATGAGCTATCGCTGCAGTTCTAGTTAAACTGAGGTCCTCGAGACAAT
Organism: Schistocerca cancellata; assembly: GCF_023864275.1. Classification (NCBI taxonomy): domain Eukaryota; kingdom Metazoa; phylum Arthropoda; class Insecta; order Orthoptera; family Acrididae; genus Schistocerca; species Schistocerca cancellata. Next base: position 814,848,089 of record NC_064627.1, on the reverse strand, counting down.
CTGTAACCTATTCCTTTCAGTCTTACAGTCACCTGCCGCCGAAACTAGCTCTTTATAAGTCACTATAAAATGTTGAGCAAAATCACTAACTGGAAGCAATTTTTTTCTCCGTCGATACATTACACGCTCTCATATCTCGTTTGTTATATTTTTTCTACGTAATCTCTGAGACGCTGAAACAAATTACTCAGTTTCGTTACTACTTGAAATAAATAAAGCGCGAGTTGCATTAAAGGCTATTTATCCCACTACCAGTTTCGAACCCTACGCCATTTCCAAGTGATTAGGAATTAATTAATACAACTAGTATCTTGTTTCAAAGCTGTGTGCATACCGAGATCCCACAGAATCGTTAGAAGAAACCAGTTGCTTTAAGTAATTCCTGGCCGCTTGCGAATGGCTAGTGGCTAGCAACGGTTGACGGTATCGTACGCGCAATATGAAGAACATATTGGACAAAGTAAAATTCCACTTCTGTTGCGGTTGTAAGAATATAGTTTTTCCCTTCGTATCAGATTCTGTCTGTCCACATAGGCAGCTAATGCGTATCTGAAACATTCAAACAGTTTTTGTTCAAGCTATATACCGTTTGTGTTCAAAAATGGTTCAAATGGCTCTGAGCACTATGGGACTCAACTGCTGTGGTCATAAGTCCCCTAGAACTTAGAACTACTTAAACCTAACTAACCTAAGGACAGCACACAACACCCAGCCATCACGAGGCAAAGAAAATCTCTGACCCCGCCGGGAATCGAACCCGGGAACCCGGGCGTGGGAAGCGAGAACGCTACCGCACGACCACGAGATGCGGGCTATACCGTTTGTGTCATCTAGGTGGTGGTCTTATTGTTCTCCACAGTTGTGCACGAGACAAACAATTGCCAATGATAATAAGTATGATGTCACATGCAAGCGAAAAAATCGTATTTTTAATCTTTCTCTTATACTCAGTGAGACAGTGTCTTACTGCACAATACCAGATTCTCTGGTGTTGCCGGGAGATGCTACACTGGATCACCTGTTGCTTGTAAACTAATGAAATAGTTGCTTCATCTCGGGTTTCCCGGATATGGATACTTCTACACGTTACATCGCCTGAATCATTTGATCCGAAAGAGAATAACTGCCTCACGGTATTTTCAAGCTCGCACGTTGGACATCAGCTTGCTGCGCACCATCGGCACGCATGTTTGTCTTTCGTTTTCTTTGCGTCTGAGGGGCAAAATTATGAATCATCTGTAACTTAGTGCGCTTTCCGCTTCGTAGCCAGTGCTAGGATGTTCTCTTGACAAAGTATTGCGGGGCGGTGTCACACCGACTCGTTGTGAGGTTACGATGGCTCATTAATTTTACATCTTTTTCCCTCTAAAAGAATACGATAGCGCATAGCTCGTAAGAAGGTAATAACATACCCCAACAAATCAGCATCAGAGTTACCCACAAACTAAAGATATTAGGCACAGAAAACATTACGGAATTACAATATTTTCATATTATGAATATTTTAATTATGTTTAGAACAGACAAAAATATAGTTTTCCATATTATCACCATCGCTGTTCATGGGTTACGTCAAACTACATGCGTGTTTTTTACCTTATGCCATATAATTCCACCCTCACCGTCATACAGTTTCTTTTAAGCCACTTGAGCATCGTAGTCCTCAAAAGTTCTATGGAGCTAAAAATTTCTTAACACGGTTGTTCTTCTATTAGTAGACGTTTATTCGCCCAGATCGCATAAGAATACATAATGATTACTAGCTTCAGAGAAATTAAATCACCATCTTCAGACCATTTGTACAGGTTTTTTAAAATTATTATTACAGGGCCTATCCAGTTTGTCGATTGCTCACATTAATTGGACACAACTACTATCTCTCGTCCTACAATAAGAGAATAGCATATAGATGTGGTATTCCATGTGAACAATGATTTTTTTCTCGAGACTTTTCATGTCCTCTTATCTCTGGAGTTACATTTTTTCTATGTAGCCTCTGAGACGCCGAAAAAAATTACTCAGTTTGTTTACTGCTTTAAATAAACAACAGCTATTCTCTTTTTGTATGACCAGAGATAGTACTACGGAATATCCTCTCTAGAAGTTACGTCCAGTTAATGTGAAAAGTCTAAGAAATGGATGGCCCTGTAAAAATATATAAAAAAAATAAAAAATTTTGTACAAATGATCTGAAGATGGCAATTTAATTTTGTTAAAACTAGGAATCATTGAGTATACCTATCTGCACCTATCTACTGCTAGATTTACGTGCATAATCCGCAAGCCACCAGCTGTCATTACCTTTCCTGATGCACTCGCAAATGTACCGAGGGAGAATAGACTCTCTATACGACCCCGTACGAGTCCCAATTTTTCATATGTTATCGTCGTGGTTTTTGCGTGAAATGTACGTCGGTGACAGTGGAATCATTCTGCAGTTCACCGCAAATGCCGGTTCTCTAAATTTGTCGAAAAGAATGTCGTCGTACCTCCAGAGAGACCCTTTTGAATACACCAGGCATCCCCGTAACATTCGTGTGTTTATCGAAGCTGCCGGTAACAAATGTAGCAGGACGCCTCTGAACTTCATCGATGTCTTCCTTCAATCCGAGCTGGTGAGGATCCCAAACAGTCGATCAGGACTCTTGAATGAGCCACACTAGTGTTATACATGCGGTCTGCTTTGTATATGTGTACACCTTCCTACAGTTCTGCCAATAAATAGAAGACGACCATTCGCCTTGTCTACTACCGGCCTTACATGCTCCTTCAATCTCATATCGCTTTCCAACGTTACGCTTAGATATCAAATCGACGTGACTCTCTCAAGCAAGACACCACATATACTACATTCGAACATTACAGGATTTCCTTGCCTACTCATCAGCATTAACTTACAATTTTCTACGTTTAGAGAATGCTGTGATTCATCGCACCAAATAGATATTCTGTCTAAGTCATCCTGCATCCTCCCACAGTGACTTAACGATGACACTCTACTGCAGACTGCAGCGTCATCAGCAAACAGTCGCAGATTGCTGCTCATCCTTCCCTTTAGATCGTTTATGTATACAGAAAACAATAGCGGTCCTATCACACTTCGGTACTTAAGAAGTCTTCGAGCCACTTACATAACTGAGCACATATTTCGTAAGCTTGGGACTTCATTAACAGTTTGTAGAAGGACACTGTGTCAAACGCATTCCGGAAATCTATGAATATGTAATCTGGCTGTAGCCCATCGTACATTGTTCGTTGAGCGCTCCTATTGCACTTCCCTGAGCACTCCTGACAGTGACCTTGTCTCCGAGGTACACTCACCGCTCAGGTCAACGCACTGCATTCTGTTACTTAAGAAGTGTTTGATCTGCTTACATATCCGACAGCCTATTCCGTATTCTTGACCCTTTGTCAGCAGTCTACTGTGGATCACCGTATCAAACGATTTCCGAAATCTATAAATATGGAATTTGCCTGTTGTCCTGCGAGAAAAGGGAAGACTGAGTTTTTCACCAGCTTTGCGTTCTAAATACTTGTTGATTTGTGGGTAGAAGAATTTATGGCCCAATGAAATTTATTGTATTCGAACTTAGAATAAGCTCTGTGATTCTGCAACAGAACGATGGTAAGGATATTGACCTGCAATTTTGCGGATCCGTTCTTAATCCTTCTTATATACAAGGGTTACCAGCGCATTCTTCCTGCCGTTTGGGACCTTGCATTGGGTGACGAATTCGCGATAAATGCGAAGTAAATATGAGGCCAATGCCGGCGAGTACTCGCTGTAAAACCGAAATGGGACTCCATGCGGAATTGGCCACTCAGTTGTTTTCAACCTTTTCAGTTGCTTCTGAACGCTGGGGATTCCTATTTGTATGTCCTCCGTATGGGCGTCTGTGCGATGGTGAAACGATGGTACGAGTATGTCTGTAAGGGCTCCCTGAGTGATGATTTTTTAAAGGCGAAAATAAATCTTCATCTTTCCTTTTGCCGTCTTCTATTACGATACCTGATTAGTTTACGAGTAAGTGGACAGAAGCCTTCGACCCGCTTAGTGGTTTTGCGTAGAGCCACAATTTTCTCGGGATCTGTGCAAGAACTTTCGTTGAGGTATGGCGGGGTAAATTGTATCCTCTGCGCGTCAATCTTTTTATTGACGCAGATCAATGGCCACACAGTGCAAATGAACAAACCTTCAGCAAATGAGAAGAAATACTCTGAAGCGCCAAAGAAACTGGTATAGGCAAGCGTATTTAAATACAGAGATATGTAACAGGCAGAATCTATATAACACAAGAGTCTGGCGCAGTTGTTACATCGGTTACTGCTGCTACCGTGGCTCCTTATCAAGGTTTAAGTGAGTTTGAACGTGGTGTTATAGTCCGCGCACGAGCGATGGCACACAGCATCTCCGAGGTAGCGATGACGTGGAGATTTATCGGTACGAGCATTTCACGAGCGTATCGTGAATATCAAAAATCCGGCAAAACATCACATGCCAGACATCGCTGCGGCCGGAAAAAGATCCTGCAAGAACGGCACTAACGACGACTGAAGAGAATCGTTTAAAGTGGCAGACGTTCAACCCTTCCGCAAATTGCTACAAATTTCACTGCTGGGCCACCAACAAGTGTCAACGTGCGAACCATTCAACGAAACATCATCGATACGAGCTTTCGGGGCCAAAGGACCACTCGTGTACTCTTGGTGACTGCACAACACAAAGCTTTACGCCTTGCCTGAGCCCTTCGCCACCGACATTGGACTGTTGATGGTTGGGAACATGTTGCCTGATCGGACGAGTCTCGTTTCAGATTGTATCGGCTGGATGGACGTGTACGGGTATGGAGAAAACCTCACGAATCCATGGACCCAGCATGTTAGCAGAGTATAGTTCAAGCTGATGGAGGCTCTGTAATGGTGCGGGGCGTCTGCATTTGGAGTGATATGGGACCCCTGATACGGCTAGATACGACTCTGACAGATGACATGTAAGTAGGCGTCATATCTGATCACCTATATCCATTCATCTCCACTGTGCAATTTGACAGATTTGAGCAATCCCAGCAGGACAATGCGACACTCCACACGTCCAGAATTGTTACATAGTGGCTCCAGGAACACTCTTCTCAGTTTAAACACTTTCGCTGGCCACCAAACTCCCCAGACATGAATATTATTGAGCATATCTGGGATGCCATGCAACGTGCTGTTCCGAAGAGATCTTCCCCCTCGTACTCTTACGGATTTACGGATAGCTCTGAAGGATTCATGATGTCAGTTTCCTCCAGCACTACTTCAGGCGTTGGACCCTGCACGATATTAGGCAGGTACATCTGTTTTTTGGCTTTTCTGTATATAACACAATATGCTACTTAAAATAAGCGCCTGACAATTCTTAACCGCTGTTTGAAGGAGTAATTTTTTGTCGTGTGCATTTTGTTGTACTGTTTTGTTACACACTGAATGCCACCTGGTGCCGTTGCGGCCATGTCACGTGGTATGGAAAGTATAAACTAAGGTGACGACACAGTGGACACTACTTTTCGGCTCATCGTTGTGTACTTAAGTTTTTCCCGGTTCAGTCAAGGATGGAGTGTGGGTAGAAGACCTGTGCGGCTTTCTGTTGGGTGTTATTTGCCTAATTATATCCATACGATCTCTACGGGATACATAGTTGCAGCCTAAAAGGCAGTTCTTCTAGTTTGCTGAACAGGTCTTCATGAAATGCATAGATTTTTCAACAATTCTGTTACAAAAATCGTCAATGAAATGCATAGATTCTTCAACAATTCTGTTACAAAAATCGTCAATCAAAAATTGTTCAAATGGCTCTAAGCACTATGGACTTAACATTTGAGGTCATCAGTCCCCTAGACTTACAACTACGTAAACCTAACTAACCTAAGACATCACACACATATCCATGGCCGAGGCAGGACTCGAACCTGCGACCGTAGCAGCAGCGCGGTTCCGGACTGAAGCGCCTAGAGCCGTTCGTCCACAGCGGCCGGCCAATCGTCAATCAAAGAAGCCTCTGATCACTAGTATCACTCCTATTTACATAAGCTCAATGTCCCGTGCTTCACATACCTCACATAAGTCCCGTAATACATTACATTATTAATACATTATTAATGTATGGAACGTACACATAGTTTGAATGGAATCTCTTTTGTACACAAACTGACGTCTGTCAGTATCCTACAGATGAGTCAGAGCCCATCATTTGCTGCATCTACAAGTGAGTATATATTGTTCCACTTCATGTCTCTAGATATCGATGTACATTACCTACTCTAATTGTGATTCATTAATCCTACAACGTAAGGATACCACACCTTGTCGTTTAATGACACGCATAACCTCGCAGTTCTCTACGGGACTAGTCTTTGCATCAGGTTGACATGTTGTCGAGATTGGACTTGGTCCACTGCAATTATTTCTTGGTATATCCCATCAAAGGTAACAACATCATACGGCGAAAAATCCTGCGATTTTTAACTAATACTGCACGGTAAGTTATTAATATACAACGTGGACAGCAACGTTCTACTTCCAGTCTCCTGGGCCACATCAGGTTTTACTTCAGTATTTGCAGATAGCTCTCCATCCTCGATAAGGTGCTGCGTTCTGCCAGTCAAGAGATTTTTGACGCAGTCGCGAACATGGTTAGATATACCATAGTGACGAACTTTCTTAGGTTGTGCCTATATGCCACTGAGGAAAAAGATCGACGAAAACAGTGGGCAATGGAGGTGCGGGAATTGTAATGCGTCTTGCAGACAGTGGAGTGCGCACATAATTTTTCTTCCGTCTTGCGTGATGATCAGTGTGAAATATGAAGAAGTGTGGATATGGTTTTGGTTCCGTAGTGTATGAAAAAGTCTTGTGGTAATGGTACATAGCGGTTTTATGGCTAACGACTGCTTTATTGAATTACGCGATTCTACAGAGCTTAGCCTAAAAATAGATCTGCCTGGCATATTTTGCTACATGCTTCGTACGGAGAGTGAATTTTGTAAAAAGTCAAATTCTATGTACATCTATATTAACTTTCGGATCAGAAGCAGATATGGAATATGCATAAGTTTTTTTCGTATTTGTTTGGTTCATGGTGTGGGTTCCTGTAGTCATGTCCTAGTTCATGAACCACGGGCAACGTATGAGTGGCCAAGTAAGTGGTCCCGACAGTCGGGATACCAGTTACTTTGGAATAAGGCTGGGCGTCTCGGACATATTTTGAGTCGTGGTCACCTTTGTGCTCATACGGCAAAGACTACCAAATCCACCGGTTAGTCCCTCAGCCGTTAGGAGTAAAACCCAATGGGACTCGGGGAAAGTAAGGCTAGCAACCTGCTTCCCTGGTACTTTAAATATGATGCTGGCAATAATCACTTGCCTTGGAACAGTAGTGTGTAAAAGTAGGATGAAGCAAACAGCTTGGTGGAATGATACAGTCAAGGCAGCCTGTAAAAGGAAAAAGAAGGCGTATCAAAAATGGCTACATACCAGAACCCAGGTAGACAGAGAAAGTTATGTTGAAGAAAGAAACAAAGCCAAACAGATAATTGCAGCATCCAAGAAGTAATCGTGGGAAGACTTTGGAAACAGGTTGGAGACTATGGGTCAAGCTGCTGGAAAACCATTCTGGAGTGTAATTAACAGTCTTCGAAAGGGAGGTAAGAAGGAAATGACAAGTATTTTGGACAGGTCAGGAAAACTGCTGGTGAATCCTGTGGATGCCTTGGGCAGATGGAGGGAATATTTTGAAGAGTTGCTCAATGTAGGTGAAAATACGATCAGTAATGTTTCAGATTTCGAGGTAGAATGGGATAGGAATGATGACGGAAATAGGATCACATTTGAGGAAGTGGAAAAAATGGTCAATAGATTGCAGTGCAATAAAGCGGCTGGGGTGGATGAAATTAAGTCGGAACTCGTCAAATACAGTGGAATTTCAGGTCTTAAATGGCTACACAGGATAATTGAAATGGCGTGGGAGTCGGGACAGGTTCCATCAGACTGGACAAAAGCAGTAATCACACCAATCTTTAAACATGGAAACAGAAAAGATTGTAACATCTACAGAGCTATCTCTTTAATCAGCGTTGTGGGTAAAATCTTCGCAGGTATTGTTGAAAGGAAAGTGCGAGTATTAGTTGAGGACCAATTGGATGAAAATCAGTGTGGATTTAGGCCTCTTAGAGGTTGTCAGGACCAGATCTTTAGCTTACGGCAAATAATGGAGAAGTGTTATGAGTGGAACAGGGAATTGTATCTATGCTTTATAGATCTAGAAAAGGCATATGACCGGGTTTCTAGGAGGAAGTTATTGTCTGTTCTACAAGATTATGGAATAGGAGGCAAACTTTTGCAAGCAATTAAAGGTCTTTACATGGATAGTCAGGCAGAAGTTAGAGTTGACGGTAAATTGAGTTCATGGTTCAGAGTAGTTTCAGGGGTAAGACAAGGCTGTAACCTGTCTCCACTGTTATTCATATTATTTATGGATCATATGTTGAAAACAGTAGACTGGCTGGGTGAGATTAAGATATGTGAACACAAAATAAGCAGTCTTGCATATGCGGATGACTTAGTTGTGATGGTAGATTCGATTGAAAGTTTGCAAAGTAATATTTCAGAGCTAGATCAGAAATGTAAGGACTATGGTATGAAGATTAGCATCTCCAAAACGAAAGTAATGTCAGTGGGAAAGAAATATAAACGGATTGAGTGCCAAATAAGAGGAACAAAGTTAGAACAGGTGGACGGTTTCAAGTACTTAGGATGCATATTCTCACAGGATGGCAACATAGTGAAAGAACTGGAAGCGAGGTGTAGCAAAGCTAATGCAGTGAGCGCTCAGCTACGATCTACTCTCTTCTGCAACAAGGAAGTCAGTACCAAGACTAAGTTATCTGTGCACCATTCAATCTTTCGACCAACTTTGTTGTATGGGAGCGAAAGCTAGGTGGATTCAGGTTACCTTATCAACAAGGTTGAGGTTACGGATATGAAAGTAGCTAGGATGATTGCAGGTACTAGTAGATGGGAACAATGGCAGGAGGGTGTCCACGATGAGGAAATCAAAGAAAAACTGGGAATGAACTCTATAGATGCAGCAGTCAGGGCGAACAGGCTTAGATGGTGGGGTCATGTCACACGCATGGGAGAAGCAAGGTTACCCAAGAGACTCATGGATTCAGCAGTAGAGGGTAGGAGGAGTCGGGGCAGACCGAGGAGAAGGTACCTGGATTCGGTTAAGAATGATTTTGAAGTAATAGGTTTAACATCAGAAGAGGCACCAATGTTAGCACTGAATAGGGGATCATGGAGGAACTGTATAAGGGGGGCTATGCTCCAGACTGAACGCTGAAAGGCATAATCAGTCTTAAATGATGATGATGATGATGATGTTTGTCATAAACACTACCCTCCTGGTCCTCAGTTTTTCTCCAACCTTCGATCCGACTACGTCAGATCAGTTACCGTCTGTTGATGTTCATGTAGTGTTTTTATCATAAATCTCTCATTAGGCACTCTATTTGTTTTTCAGTGCATGGGTTTACGTGTTTCGATTCTGAATATTTTTCCGTTATATATCTGTTCATTGGTTTGAAGTAAGTTAATAGCTGTCCAAGGTGGTCATCACGATTGGTGCAGAGTTGCTTGATTTATATTAAGCTCAAAAACTGAGAGACTGAAATGTTATGTTCATGAGGACATTTTACTGTAGCCCAATAAGTGATCTTTCCTTTGCTTTCTTCCTTTGAAAGACGTTTCACTGCCGTTAGCTTTGACAACGGTGATGACGGGTGGAAAGGATATTTAGGGGGAGATAGAATTTAACGCCGCCTCGACACTGAGATGAGCAAAACCTTAATACTCTCTCATCTGGAGAAGCAACTGCTTAGGCTTGATGAATGAATGAATTCAGTATTAGAGAAAGTCCACATCTAGATGTCAGAATGACGATTTTGCACAGCTCGTAATAAAGCATGTTTCAGCTATGAGTCAGAACTAGTAACTATACGATGCATATCAACAAACCACTGCTGATAATAGTATCGTTAGTAACACGAGAAGTAAATAACATAGAAAACGTATACCCAAAGAAGACGAAAAGAGACGTGGACCAGATCAGTTGTCGTAACGAGAAACAGTGCAACTATCCACAGAGTACGAATATCCCTATGGTAAGCATATCGTACTGTGCATGCGCGAACAACAAACCAGAATTGTCAAAGGACTTCGGTATAACGCTGTTTGTTTACATTTTGCACCACAAGCCAAACATTAGTGTTCAATTTTTTGTCCTGTTCTAACACATTTAGTTACTAGTAGCAGCAATGGTGCCGTTAGGGATGCAGATTGTAATAAAAGAAGGAAAGTATAGTTATCATAAGTAAACGAAGGTATCATTTAGTTACCATAGTAGTAACAGCAATTTTATATGATGAAAATTATCTGGACATAGTTTAATAAAGACTTAATATCGTAGAGATAATTTATTTGACTGTATGGGAAAATATTTAAGAGGAGAATGCTACATTAATTCGGTAGTGTGGGAGTATTCTGCAAATTAGTCCGTTGAATATATACACTGTCGAGCAATTTTCACCTGTAGATAAAATGTATATATATGGGCCATTAGCTCCGAGTTACACAGATATGCGTAAATTAAAGTAGTTACAATAGGAAAGTATGGTTCTAGCACCTATGATCTGGAGAATGAATATGTGCGCTTAAATATATTTAAATATATGGTACTAGAAAAAAACGAAGGAATTTCGTCCCTAAAAAGTGTGTTATAAATTGGTAATTTTCTGCATGAACAGCTCAAAGTTCGATCTTTTTCAGAACGCTGTAACTCTGACGCTCAGGAACCCATATCACAATTCTGCAGCAGAGTAATTTATTAACCCTCGCAATATCAAGGAAGGGGGGGGGGGGGGGGAGAGGTAACTGATGCTTAAGTCATGAAAATATTGTTATCTAGCTACCTCATATTTTAATTTTTTTTCAAAAATATTTATTGTTCTTAATGAATTTTCTAACACATTTTACATACGTTTTAAATTTTTCACTTAAACTTAACCCATAAATTTACGTCGCAATAGAAGACGTCAATGTTCCCAATGATCGTATTCAAAATTTCCAGATTCAGGGCCTTACTTACCCATCAGCATCTCTTTAAAAGCATGTTGAGAGTAAAAGTCAACAACAATGAACGAAATTTGCATATTTTAAATCTTTTTTTTGTGGTGTTCATAAAGTCAGTAGTGGACGTTATTGAAAGTGCGTTGACATTGCTAAGAGTGTGCAAAAAGGTATTTTTGTATTCTGGGCCCTACTCACACACCAGTACCTCTTTAAAAAGTATGTTGTTAATATAATGTAACAACAATTAACGAATTTTATTGTTTTTTTAATTTTTTGTATGGGCATCCCCCTCCCCCCCCCCCACCTTGGTATTGCTAGGGTTATTACAGGCACTCGGAAAATCTATCAAAACTAGTACGAAATTGAAAATGTAGCAGTGGCTATTCCTTTTCTCCGCCTAATCAAAGCAATAGCGAGATCTGAGCCGTGACCCCTTCCCCAAACAAACGATGTGGCCTTATATTTTCACTTCAAAGCCTGAAACATAATTCATTCGAAATATCAAATGATGATTATTACCGTACCCATGAAACGGGAGTACAAAATTCATGATGTCTTTGATAACGGTAGGTTTGTAGTAGCGACGTAATGAGATTCAAAATCTCTAACGTGCTTATGGGCAATCATACGCCGTATGTTGTAAAGCCACTTACTAAGCAGTACACGATAATGAAATTTCTGTTCGCACATCCGAATTCTGGTTTCACAGATATTCCTATTCGTATGCTACTGCCAGCAGTGCTGCACTCGTGAGGGGCAGGCCGAACCAGCCACGTGCAGCCGCAGCCGCGCCGCCAGCTGACAGCCAGCTGTCACGTGCCGCCTCGGTGAACAAACTGCTGAGCGCGCTGCGCCCCACATTACGCGGCACTCCCCGGCGGCACTTACGGGCTGTTGTTTACTCCCACGTCTCTCCGGCCGCAGGAGGGATAATGTTCGCTCGTATTAAGGGGATCTAGGTGGTATTTTCGTCAGCAGTGATCTCGACGAAACGACAGTGTACCTCCAGCGAGGGCTATAAAAGAGATTCGTTACACGCGAAAGATATCAGTATTAAAGGACGAAAGAAGGGGAGACTACGGTTTAACGTCCCGTCGACACTGATGTCATTAAAGATGAAACGCAAACTTATATAAGGGAAGGATGGGTGAGAAAATAGGTCGTCAGCTTTCAAGAAACCATCCTGGTACTGGGCTTAAACTATTTTGGTAAAGAATGGAAAACTAAAATCTGGGCAGCTGGATGCGACTGGAAACACTGTTATTTCGAATGTCTTAATCCGTGCACTACCTCACTCTGCAGTAGTGGTATGGACTTCCGTACATCTCAATAACATTTGACCTAAAAAATGTAATAAAGTCTTTTACTTTTCGAGATCAACTGGTACACTGGAGTTCACTATATTGCCTTTCAGCTTTGACAGATGACAGCTCCGATGGTACCGAGGTTACGTTGGAAGCTGATGGTTTGGCTGTGTGTTGCCGGGCTAAAGAAAGTGTTTCAACATTGAAGGTCAGAAAGAGACTGTGGTTGTGGTGATGGATGTAACGTTGCAAGATCACTAGCTTATGGAATGAGATAGTTTGGTTGGTTCAAATGGTTCAAATGGCTCTGAGCACTATGGGACTTAACATCTGAGGTCATCAGTCCCCTAGAACTTAGAACTACTTAAACATAACTAACCTAAGGATATCACACACATCCATGCTCGAGGCAGGATTCGAACCAGCGACGGTAGATGTCCGCGGTTCCAGACTGAAGCGCCTAGAACCGCTCAGACACACCGGCCGGCGATAGTTTGGTTGTGAGTTGGCGAAGCCAAAAAAATGTGTCACAAGAATAACTTTTTTTTTACATCACACATTCCATTGTTATACACACGTCTCCGCTGAAAATTCTTTTTTCTTACTTCTACACGATATTTTCAAGTTTTTCATATGTTTAAAGGTGTCAATAACAAGAACATCGCCGTGCTCAACCCCCACATTCTCTCAGGCTCCTCGATATATTCATATTGATATAACACACGTGACTGTAAATGTCTTAGTCACACACACACGCACACACACACACACACACACACACACACACACACACACACTTACATACAACTAATTTTCATTTTTGTGTGCGACGATGGGTATCATTCTCCCAGAGATAAAGTAGATCCAACCCTCCATTCAGACAACGGTTTCTTGGAAGTTTCCCGTGGTTGTCAGGCGAATGCTGAAACCGCAACTCATAAATATTGCTCATAGGGATATCTGAGCCCTACTCCGAGCCCACTGTGGTGACGGCTGAAAACAACGGCGTCTCCTAAATGGGCCGGATGTCTTACAGCCCACTCTACTCCTTGAAGTAGAGAATGAAAGGAAAAGTACAATTACTCTTATTCGCCATTATGTTTACGTAGAGCTAACGAATGACTACCTTGTTGATAGCATTAGTGGACAAAGCGGACCGTTTGTATCATGTTGTTCACAATTTTCGAATCAGTCATGCACTACATTATTTCCTCCAACGAAATAAATATCAGGCTCATGGTGACAGTCGTTTCGGATCTCTAGACTCAATAATGGCATCATCGGTCAAAAATGGTTCAGATGGCTCTGGGCACTATGGGACGTAACTTCTGAGGTCATCAGTCCCCTAGAACTTAGAACTACTTAAACCTAACTAACCTAAGGACATCACACACATCCATGCCCGAGGCAGGATTCGGACCTGCGACCGTAGCGGTCGCGCGGTTCCAGACTGTAGCGCCGAGAACCGCTCGGGCACCCCGGCCGGTGTATCATAGTTCACTAGTCATATAAGTAAAGAGGCTAGTCTAGTTAAAATAACTGAGGAGCGCCGGAACAAAAACTGATAAATCCGCATTTGCTGTTAATACAGAAAGTAACAAATAGTGATCTCTAAATGGCTCCACAAGCTATAAAAAGAAAAAACACACCATAAAACACTTATGTCGCGTTGTGCTGAAAATTATTTTCTGGCGGCATGTATTATTACTCCCGTATCTCCCCCCTACAGCTCAAACACGCAAATACAGCAAAAGTGGATATACCGGTTTTTGTTCCGGCGCTCCTCAACTTACATGCAATCAATGTATTAGCACTGTTTTTAAAGGTTTCCATTCGCTCTTCCAAGCAAGTCACACATTCTTCTCGCATGTACAATGCACTAAAAGAAATCACCGTCTAATTGTTTACAAACATTTAAGAGTAAGGCTGTGGACAGATGTTTACGCCAATCAGAGTACAACGCGTGACTGGTTTATTTGAAAAATTGTTGTGTCTAAAAGGGTGGCGGGCAGGAATTACCATCTCACGTCTGCATATTTAATAACAATAATTAAAAAACTTTGAAATCTTCGGCATGTAGCCATGTTTACAGATTAATTTGTGATGTGAATGTAAAATGACTCGTTCCATGTCATTAAGATGTGTCGTGCAGTGATCCGTGCAGCATGCAGCTAACTAACCAATTAATTTACAGCTCCAACCAGTCATTCGGGTACATATTAAAAATCTCCTCCTAATCAAATAATGGTCAGAGTCCTGCTACAACATAAAAATTCAGATCACGTTTTACATTCGTCCCCATTACTTAAAACTAGCATGTAACTTGTGAGGACATTCCTTTTGTTCACATGTAAATTAAAAGAAGTTAAAGTGATTTAAAGTCATGTTGACTGTTAGTGGATCGTGACTCTTTCAAAAATATAAAAAGGTCTCACAAAAGCCTTTTCATAAGTTAAAAAGAGGCGTGCTTTGAATTTTACTCGGTGTATACAGTAATGCACGGGCCCTTCCAGGTGGAGGAGTAAGTTGAATGTTGGAGGCGTGAGAGGATTACTTAAACCCATCTAAAAGAGGAAAAGTTCAGGTTGTTAACTTCATCGATGAGCCGGAGTGGCCGAGCGGTTCTAGGCGCTTCAGTCTGGGACCGCACGACCGCTACGGTTGTAGGTTCGAATCCAGCCTCGGGCATGGACATGTGTGATATCCTTACGTTAGTTAGGTTTAAGTAGTTCTAAGTTCTAGGGGACTGATGACCTCAGATGTTAAGTCTCATAGTGCTCAGAGCCATTTGAGCCATTTTGATGACTTTTTTTCAGTTCCAGCCTAGCTTCGTCTCATCAACTAAGCATATCCCTATTATCTAAGCTAAGTCAAGATTTTCACGTCCTGACTTGATGATATCGTAATTTCGCGGTCCTCGCACATCGCATAACAGCTGAATTTAAGTGTGCCTGCTAGAAGCAGACCCTCTGGAATATGTAATCCAGCTAGCTTACGTCACTTATTGTCACCTAAAAAAACGTTCCACGACCTGAGAAGTCCTTATCACAGTCACACAGCAATATATATGCCGCCTACTGCTTCAAGCGAGTAAGACCTCTAAAATCCTCCTGTTGTATAAACGAAACTCCAAATGACACTCCTCCCTATCAGACCATCATTCCGATTCTTTCTTCACCAGCGTCGTCCACCATCTGCCGAGCGAAGTTTCGCTTTGAGTGAGGCACTGGGCTCGTACTACGGCATGACGGGGTTAAAACGACAGACGGAAAATCCTAATTTAAGTTTTGGTTGGTTTCCCTGTTATCATTTGAAGCGAATCTCTGAATAGTTCCTACAACAAAGCCAGTGTCCATTTTCTTCATCCTCAATTGGCAAACTTTCGTAGTCCCCTTTAAGTTTACCAGTGATCACAAATACACAAGTACGAACGGTTTTGTGGAATTTAATGTAGCTTCTGTGATAAACTTTCTTCCAGCAAACAGTTCCACATTTTTTCCTCGCAAGGGGCGAACAGAAGCAGACACTTTCAGAGTTTGCTTTAAAAGGGAAACATTTTCTGAGGGAGCTGCTTAAAACTGAAAGTTATGCTTACTATATGACTACTTCGTTATCTTACTGTCAACTCTTCTCAATTCCGCCTCTACCGTTCATCCATAGAGACGTGCCACATATCTGTCCACTCTCTAGTGCTGTATCTTCTTTGTACAGCCCGTGTAACAAGTAACTAATACATGTTTACTTATTCTATTGTTCGAATAACTTCACATCCCGTTGTAAACTACTCTGTGTAATATGGACGCAACCCACACAATAACAACAGGATCAGCAACGCTCAGTTTCTGCCAACACGGTTTATAGTTTACCGTCAGTTGTTCTAATGCAACAACATCAAACTCTAATCTTTCTCCTTTTCAATCTTCCAATACTGGCATGACTTTCATCGTCAGATGCTTGAGTGACATCTATCTTGTCAGTAGATACTGGCAACATCGTGTTGGTGAATACAGGCTCAAAAAATGAGTACTGACATTACGAAAGAATAGTTGCCAACGCTACCGCTTGCTGAAGTTACTAGACCTACGAGACACTTGACACATATGGCGAGTGCGTCGGCCTTTAGGTTGTTTTCCAGTTCGCGCTGTTTCACGGCCAGCGGCGCTTCTGAGAATGCTTCGGGTGCATGTGTTACTCTTCCGTAGCTACTGGCCCAGCCCTCTGCTGAAGCAGGTGCTATTGTGTTGAACGCAAGCGAAAATACGACGTCGACTGAGGTTTTTCCTGACTTCACAATCGGCACATAGCTACACGCCCGCTTTTGCGACATCAGGTGAACCTGAACAGTCACATTTTGACATGAAACCAATAGTGATATGTCAACATCATCACGGAGAATGTCGAAATTGTTAAATGTCTTACTTATCTGAACATTTAAAATGGTTAAGTCAGGTCTCAGTCAAATGGTTCAAATGGCTCTGAGCACTATGGGACTTAACAGCTGTGGTCATCAGTCCCCTAGAACTTAGAACTACTTAAACCTAACTAACCTAAGGACATCACACACATCCATGCCCGAGGCAGGATTCGAACCTGCGACCGTAGCAGTCGCGCGGTTCCGGACTGCGCGCCTAGAACCGTGAGACCACCGCGGCCGGCTGGTCTCAGTCAAACGTTTCCTTAATCATCACAGTATTTGTTACTTTTTTCTATTAGTTTCTGTCTATCAGTCATAAATAAGAAATTAAGATATGATTTGACGGGTGGAAGGTTTATAAACGTTTTTCGGATCAAGCAATAGATGTACAGTGGGTTACGCCAATACTTGGGCGTGCGGAATGGCAGCGCGGCTGAAGGTGTCATGCACAGATTACGTGGCTCCTCCCACCCGAGGTTCGAGTCCTCCCTCTGGCATGTGTGTGTGTGTGTGTGTGTGTGTGTGTGAGAGAGAGAGTGTGTTGGTCTTAGCACAAGTTAGTTTACGTTAGTTTAAGTAGTGTTTAAGTCTAGTGACCGATAGCCGCAGCAGTTTGGTCCCTTAAGAATTCACACACACACACACACACACACATACACACACACACACACACACACACACACACACACACACACACACGTTTTTGTCAATCTTTGTATCTGACGCTTTAACACAATGAGTCAGTACCACAATTATGTTTTCTGTTAGGAGTCAAAGGCGACAAAGTCCGCAGCTCGTGGTCTTGCGGTAGAGTTCTCGCTTCCTGCTCACAGGTTCCCGGGTTTCTATTCCCGGCGCGGTCACGGATTTTTCCTTGCTTCTAGATGACTGACTGTGTTGTCGTCTTCGTCATCATCATTCACCCCATTACTGTCGGAGGAAGGCAATGGCAAATCACCTCCGCCAGGACCTTGCCTAGTGAGCGGTGCGGGTCTCCCGCATTGTCCCCTACAATCCTCGGAGTATGGGACCTCATCATCATCAAAGGAGAGAAATGAGAACTGAAATAGGGCGTTTGAAAAGACCGTAGGTTCGGTCATTACGTCGCAGACACTTTATAGAATTATGCTGTGCCTTGGTGCAATGTTCACTATGAAACTGTGAAAGAAGAACGTCAAAGAGCTACTAAGCTTAGATATCGTTCTGATAGTCTTCGAACTGTTGGAAAGTGCCGAAACCCCAAAGCGCAGTATACGAAACAGTCGAAAGATGCCGTTGTGAAATGCTATAGAGCACTTGCGTTTGAGGTCAGGTACTGACGTCAGTGAGAGAACGATCTCTTGACAGCGAAGTTTTCGTGGTTGTGCTGCAATAGGTAAGTTACTAACCACGTCGCCTAGAATAGTGCAAATAAGTCTGATATTGGTACATGAAACAAAGGAAGCGAGTTTTGAGGTGACACTCAAATGGACGTGTTTGGATGTGAAAAATTCTTTCGAATGGTAAATATCTGTGTTCGGCCAAAAAAACATTCGGTAGAGGTAGTGTTATGACCAGGACGTTTTATTCTGGTACTGCTTAGATCAATAGTATTAGTCTATAGTGAAAAAGCAGATCTTTATCAAAAATTTAGATAGTAGCATGCTTTGTATACAGTTTCAAAACTTCAGAATCGGAGGTTTTCTCAGTTAGCTTTATAATAAAAAGTGGATTTCGTAGACTGGGCTTTTCAAAGCTCCCCTCTAAACCTGTCGAACGTCTCTTGTTATGATAAAGCTTTCTAGCATGCCATACCAATTCGTACAACCTTTGTAGTGTTACTTTCCATCAGATGTCAGGATATATCGGGAAAATGATCTATACACGGTGTTGCAGACATCTTTAAAACTTAAACCCGTAATAGTACTGAAAGGTGGTGTGTTATTTGCGTTTCTAGCGTTGTCATAACGGTGAACAATGAGTGTCCGAAGCCTTTTTACCACATCGTAGATAACTTATGTTTTTGTTTTATTGTTGATACCAAATCTTAATTGCTCAAATCGCGATACTCAACATGTAAATCTTAGATTTTCAAGTGGATTTAGCGTCAGTGGTGCAAATGGCTCTGAGCACTATGGGACTTAACATCTATGGTCATCAGTCCCCTAGAACGTAGAACTACTTAAACCTAACTAACCTAAGGACATGACACAACACCCAGTCATCACGAGGCAGAGAAAATCCCTGACCCCGCCGGGAATCGAACCCGGGCGCGGAAAGCGAGAACGCTACCGCACGACCACGAGCTGCGGACTTTAGCGTCAGTGCTGGATTCCTAGTCCCATATTATTTGGACACAAATCATGGTGGATCATCTATTGCGAACATAAAGTGTAGTGCATCATGAGTGTTCAAGTCACCGTTACGCATAACATAGTTAAAACTGATATTAAATGAAACAGTGTATGTAGGAAAAAGATATTTGTCATATATAGAGCTGGCTACAGAATAAACACTTGGAAAGCAGATACAGAAAAATTTTAAACGATGTATTTTAATAGACCATTAAATGGAATTTAATACAGCTAATTAGACGTTTCGAAAACGTTTCTTCCGACGGCGAACGAAGTCACTACTGAAGTCATGTATGCATCCTTGAAGGGAGCAATAGGAGAAGTGCAATAAGAAGATAAGCTTGAATGACGACTGTTGCAATAAAATTAACAATTTCCGCTCTGAAGCTATACTTCCACTATCGACGTGTGTGGCGGGTGTCGAGGGAGAGTAAACCTGCTGGAACTGCGCCGCTGTCTGAGTCCCTGAAACGTACGTCACACGTTGCTGACGGCGCACTGGAAGCAGACTGTCAGCAAACACACTCAGCCACAACCCACGGCGTCACCTATTACAAAAGCCTCAGCACCGTACTGCCCAGAGAGCGATCCGAGGGCATTTATTCGTGGCTCCAGATCTCCTTATCGAAAACAGTTAGGCGGTATTATATGCATAGACCGTTCTCGGTGCACTTCCCGCGTTAATTCTGTATGAAAATGCGAGCTTTCGACAACAGTCACATTGTCTTCCTCAGGAACGCAACTGCCGATGAAGTAACTGAATCATGCAGATGTCATGTGGCCCACACTTCAAGCAACTGGGACTCAAGTATCAAGAAGGCTATGTGTATCTGAATATCAGTAACTGTGCAGCGCCTGGAAGCTAGAAAGTCACGCCCTTTTTTCCATTCCACAAAAGAGAATCATAGCCATCGCTTTAGTTGTCTTATTTTGACACCATTGATTTTTGAGGGGAAATTATAATCCCAGCATTCAATTTACAAGTGTGGAAAACACCTCTGCAACCTCACATGGAGTGACTGAATAATGCTACGTACTGTATTATACAAATAGAGGCTGTGAGTGACGTTTCATCCTTGGCGCCAATGTAATCTCTGAAAGTAGTGGACATCGGTACTTCTGTAATATCTGTATGACTTCTTAAACAACCAGTGACTTTTCTTATGACGACAACAGTGGGTATTGCCGAAAGCTCGAATTTCATAGACAGTTCGCGTGACAAGTGCACCGACAACGTATTATGCAATAAATTCGTCACGAAAGACTGCTTGGTTACATGCAATATCGTATATTCAAACAGGCAAAGGAAATTTTATCATGAATCCAGTGTTGTATTTCAGTTGCTTACAATAATGTGAAATACAAAGTAGTACGATTACTAAATATGAGACAAGTCTTCCGGTCAGCAACAGTAACACAGACGTTATTAAAATAAAATATCGCATCATCACCTCCAAATTGGTGAGGACAACTGGCGCGTTAACAACATATGAGCGCCTTCCAATATGGAAATAAAGAAAAATAAAAACACAAAACAAAAAAACGTCTCGATAAGTAATCTGCTTGCAATGCTCCGTAGAAAACGCCAAAGGATATGTATATGGAGAACGCCAGTTGTCATCCACCCTGCTGCCAACGGCTTACTCAAGTTCGTTAGCGACATAGAAGCCATCTCTACATGGTGTTTCAGACCTTTTGGGTCAAATTGAAACAGGCTATAGTGGGTCAATAACAAATTGTATTGAGGAAGGGAACCAATGGGCATATTTATTGAGTTGTGGACATGCTCAGCGCACATCGCATAACAACGCAACTCATAGTAATTGTTGGAAGTGACGACCGCCAGTCTCAATGCATGCGTGACAACGGCGCATGATGTTCTGCCGCACTCTCTCAAAAATCACTGGTGTCTGCCTTATCAGCAGACTGGCAGCTTGGACCCTCGCAAGCAGCTCTACATCCGCTTCTACAGGCTTTTACACACCAACGTCTTGGCGAAACCCCGAGGAAAAAGTCTCAGGGTGTGTGATCGGGCGATTACGCTGGCCATGGGATACGCCTTCCCCTTCCAATCCAACGATGACGATTTCTCATTTGTTCTGTGCATTCCATTCTGGCCGAACGTTCTTGTTTAATACAGTTACAAAGTACTCACTGTAAAGCTTATTACACTGAGAAGCATCGTACGTAAACATAACATGCGGTTGATAAATTAACTATATGACTAACTTTGAAACATATATAATATGTGACGATAACTGGTAACATGCCGTCATTTGAGTTCTGTGTTTCCTGTGTGTTCCACAAAAAATTTCCCAAAATTTATTTCATTTATCACGACAGAAAACTGCGACTTACCGGAGCGTAACAAACATATAACACTCTACGTTGTATTAGTATATTGTTATGATCTGCCAGTTATGTTTTAAGTGAATGGGATATAAATTACAAAGTCCGACTTCAGCAGACGACAGTTCCGGCCAGACACAAACTTACCATCAGAGCTCTGAACAGTTTTAATTGGTTTACACAATTCTGATACCTTCTGATAAGGATGTGGATAAAACACATATGGATTCGAATAAACGACTTGCAGACACAAGTCTAATTTGTCTTATCCGCGAAGGGCTCTACTGATATTCTTTTCTGTAGAGTCAACTTTTAATAAGGTAAACTTCGACCTTCAATTTTATTGCTCTTCTCCGTCCTGGTAACGTGTTCTGTGCTTATCTTTGACAGTCCATTACAAGGAGAAAATTTCATGTGTTTTCTTATACCCTGTATTTGTTTACAGCTGTTAACAAAGTGATTTTGAAACATTAAGTGAAACTAAATTAAGGAAGTCTAAGACGAAAACAAGTTGTCTCTCATGCTCCCTCGTGCTCCTAGCTATCTCGTTCAACGTTCCGTAACGCTAGCCGTCTCTACAGCTACAAAAATTGCCCTTATCTCTTCTCTCGTACACCGGGTTTCTCACGACCGCCGTGCGTCAGTGGCAGAGCCTTGTGTGAGCTACTTCGTCATTTCAGGAGGTAGTTTCACCTGGTTTTCGTGCAGGAGTTGGTAGTGTGTTGCGACGTCTCGAATACTGGTTACGTAACAATCGAAAGGAAAATTAGTTACAGCCTAGAAATGAACCACGAAGTATTCTCTTTACGTTTCATCTGTGGCTGGACGAGAAAGCATTTCAACTCTGCATTGTGAAAAATGACATGTGCCTTGCACTTTCGCAGTAATTTGAGTAAGGAGAAACTGTTCTACAACTTCAGAGTGTGAACGCACAGCATACGTAGTGGGCAAGTATTTAAGGAACGCAGAACACTGAAAGTTGATACCTGGACATATTTTTACTGAGGAGATTATGTGATACTGTCACTTGTTTGGTCCGATCACGAACGCTTTCGTTGTTGTTAAGTGCGCTCCGAAGCTAATAGTCACAAATACAAAGTCTGCTGATATCAGCATGCAGAATCGTCGCAGTGTGTATACTGCCGTCAATGATGATAACGTTTATTATGGCGCTTGTGTCTTTTCTGGTATGGTAGACTTCTGGGCCTAATTCAGTTATCCATCCCAGATCTATTATGCCGATTTACGTATCTTATAAAAACCGGGATGGTTCCTTCACCAAATAAATGGGCGTTTCCTTCGTCATCCCCAACCAAGCCGAGGGGAAGCCAAGCACGATCGATCAGTGTACCCTTCCAGATTTCTGTGTCAACGAGACGTTATATGCGAACATACCTCACTTCTTTCACATTTTTTGCTACGGAGTGACTGAAATCGATTTGTTGCTTTTGCAGATATTCAGAGATAAGTTTTTATAATAAAATGTTATTTGTGTAGCGTTCGTAAATTGGATTATAAAAAAAAATGGTGCAAATGGCTCTGAGCACTATGGGACTCAACTGCTGTGGTCATAAGTCCCCTAGAACTTAGAACTACTTAAACCTAACTAACCTAAGGACATCACACACATCCATGCCCGAGGCAGGATTCGAACCTGCGACCGTAGCGGTCGTGCGGTTCCAGACTGTAGTGCCTTTAACCGCTCGGCCACTCCGGCCGGCAATTGGATTATACAATTTTGAAATTCCGTTATTACTAAACAGTACCCTGCCTAATGTATTGCTTTTACAGACTACAATATTTCCTATTTATTCTGTAATCTATCAAGGATACTGTATGTACTCCCCGGAAAGAAAAAAAATTCTTACTTGTTGCTCCAAAGACCACGTATGGACGAAATGGGTAAACTACATTCCCGCGTACAGGTCATACAGGTGTAACGTAGTGATTTCCATTAAGTGTTAAAACAGAAACTATTTTTACACATGTACAACACACACATGGCTCAATCAGTGACTTACATACACGATTTCTCGTTCTGCGTAATGAGAGGACTACGTCATGTCAATTGTGCGCAAGGGGAAGGCCTCAGACACGTCCTACCGATTCGCTTCATATTTGGTAGGTCGCTTGTGTACAACCTAAAACGAAGGACTCTAAGATATTTTGGGTCAACACCCCTGCAATTTTGAGAAAATCGCCCCTAAAGGTTATAATGAGCAATCGACTCAAAATTGGCGGGATCGATAGATAATTGTAAATAGAGCATTTTTCATCATCAGGTATGGGGTCCGCAAACGCAAACTTTTCCAGAAATCGAGGAAAGAAAGTTTTACAACTGCCGCTTCTGTATCCACATGGTAAACGTTTTTCGCCGACAGTGCCGATAGCACAGCGTCCAAGGTAACCGGCTGGGAATCGGAAAACCCGGGTTGGAATCTCGAAGAAACCTAGCGGATGTTATTCTTTTCGTTTGTATTTTTCCATATCTCAATTGATAGGGATAGGAGGCTTAATAAGGTAAGTCAATCAATAAGTAATGATAATAATAAGGTAGGCAAACTAATTTCGCAAACGCCATGAGTTAGTAAAGTATTAAACTTTTAAGCCTTGTCACATGAAAACAACTCCGAGTAAGAGTGCTGCGAATTCCTCACGAGGGATCACAGATAGCCAACTGCGCGACGCTTGTTTACAGCGAGGCACGGGACGGAATGCACGCGGGGAGAGTTATGTTGTCCCGGTTGCCTCTTTGTCATATCATAGTTCTGCACCTGGAAGAGTGAAGGTGTCCAGCATGAGCCTAATAGAAGTCAATCGGAAAGAATTGTTTTCCGTCATTAGGCTGCCGCGAACCTCGCAGATACATGAAGTGATTTTTCCATCGTCAATGCGCCGAATGAAATACGTTTTGTGAATGAATACAGTGGTCTTGCGTAAATAACATATGACGAGTACTGTATGTAGTTTGTAGTCATTAGCTCGTCTGTTTATGCCTTAGTAACTAGTAATTGTTTGATGTCATATCTTTCAGGTGCATAATATGAATAATGGTGGATGTACACCCTTCGACTAGCGCTGTAATATATAGTTGGGAGCCTGTCACAGACGATGGCAAGCGGGAAGTTACCGACGCTGTGTTTTGGTTTGTAAAAGTGTTGCAAGACAGATGCATTATCAACGCCTACCGGAAGCAGGCAGTTTTGTTTCTCAGCGTTTCAAAAATTTATTTGCCTACCTTAATATTATCATTCTTTATTGATTTACTTACCTTATTAACCCTCCAATCCCTATCAACTGAGATATGGAAAAATACAAACGAAAAGAAGAACATCCGCTAGGTTTCTTCGAGATTCAAACCCGGGTTCTCCGAATCCCAGACAGTTACCTTGGCCGTGGCGCTATTTTTTTTATTGTTCTCGTTTTGTTCGATTCATTTGTTCGGTGCGGATGTCCCATGACACCCGTTCAAGTTCAGTGTTGAGCCGTTAACGCAGTTTTTTATTACAGAGGACCGCTAACCCTCTGACCGAACACGCTGAGCTACCGCGCCAACGACTATCGGCGCTGTCGGCGAAAAGCGTTTACCATGTAGGTACAGAAGCGGCAGTTGTAAAAGTTTCTTACCTCGATGTCTGGAAAAGTACGCGTTTTCGGACCCCATACCTGATGATGAAAAATGCTCTATTTACAATTATCTATCGATCCCGCCAATTTTGAGTCGATTGCTCGTCATAACCTTTAGGGGCGATTTTCTCAAAAACGCGGGGGTATTGACCCAAAATATCTTCGTTTTAGGTTGTACACAAGCGATCTGCCAAATATGAGCCGAATCGGTTGGCCGTGTCTGAGGCCTTCCCCTTGTGAGTGTGAGAAACGTTTCGTTTAAATGCCCGTGTGGTAGTTCTTATTTTTCTGACCGAGGGTTCAGTGATCGAGCACGATTCAATGGCCCACTATATTCATACAGGGAAGACCTGAAGATTTTTTTGAAGATAAACTGCAACAAGAAATCGACGTAAAGATCTGTACTTCTGGTACTGAGGGATAATAACTACACTGTTTAAACAAGGTTCATTGCTGTATTATTTTGCCACAATGTCATTTTGGACAAAATTGTCTGTAAGTGTTTCACTGTCTGCTGCATAATGGAAGATTAGTTTGCCGAAGATAAGAATCCGCTACCGAAACCCTTGAAGCTGTTGAGTTTAACGGTAGACGAGCCGGACGTTAGTCTTACGTCACAAGACTGCCTCGACCGAAATACTGCATATCGCACGAAGCAGCGAAAGGTGACCGTGTTTTCGGAGTCAAGTAGTTGTACTGTCTACTTATTTGCACTCCGATTACGTGTTACAGTAACTGACATAGTTCTTGGAACTAGTGTCTTAG
This sequence comes from Schistocerca cancellata, assembly GCF_023864275.1. Classification (NCBI taxonomy): domain Eukaryota; kingdom Metazoa; phylum Arthropoda; class Insecta; order Orthoptera; family Acrididae; genus Schistocerca; species Schistocerca cancellata. The sequence goes on along the minus strand of NC_064627.1, from coordinate 814,822,131 downwards.
CTTACGAGCTCCTGTGTCTATTGAAAGTATTACTGCGCATTAGGGGGTTCTGACATTAACTCGTTTCCCATTTGAAAGAATATTACTGACTGTAACTTTCGAGAATACTAGTTGCAACTACAATTAAGTAAAGAATGTTTAAAATACGAAATTGGAACTGTCGACAATGAAGTCTTCGAGTTGTTCAAATGAAAGTATATGGTTCCAGAGACCTCATTTCTCAGATATCTAATCCTGAGTTTCAGGCAGGATCCCCCTTTTCGCTCGATGCTGAGGTGTTATTCCAATACAGTTGGGGAGCCTTTGCAAATCTGTTCGAGTGGGCTGAGGAATAAACAGGGATTTTGAATGAGAAGGGAGTCGTGCTAGGGTGGTCCGTGCAGTTATTCGAAGCCACTGTACCAAGATAGCGTATGGTTAGCCCATTGTTTGCGTATGTACATTTTAGAACTGGCTTTACTTGGAAGATATAGTGTTTTCCTTGAGGTATATTCACACTAATAGACAGCGCGAAAGAACCCCGTTAAATTTTCGAATGACCTTGAATGTATATCGGAATCCATACAAAAATTCCTTGCAGATTATTTCCACTGTCATCGTACTTACGCGAAAATTTCTGTAAATATCTTGGAACGTTAAAATTTGTGCAGGCATGCAGCTGAAAGCTGAAGTGGCTCGAAACAAACTTTCAGACACTGTCTAGCGGGAATGATCTGTAATTTAACCTCAACAGTAAATCGTCTATGAACAGAACATGCATCTGATTGCGCGTTTATAATTCGAGCAGTTATTCACCAAATAAATTTTCTACATATAATAAAAGTCAGAGATGGTCGAGCTAGGAAATCATCAGTTCCCGTTGCAAAAAGAAACAAACGTGATCAGGACGAGGTTTTTCGTGTATTATGTATATATCTCAACGTCAATGCTGCATTATTTAAAATATAACTTATCACTCATTGTGAGAGCACGAGGCTCTAGAAACTGCGCCTAAATGAAGTAACAAAAATACAACTCAAAATTGGACTGGATGACATAAGGGTTAAAACAAAAGATCCAGGGTAAGTATTCTGGTAAATAACTAGACTCTGCCTAGCGGCATGTAGGAAAAGGACAACAGTGGCATAGAGTGAGCAACTACTGGGCGAATTTCATAGCCATTCTAACCAAGGAAGTTGTAGGTTGTAACACCTGAGATTACCTATTCCGAAGAAGAAACAAAAACAATAATTGACTTTAGTCTTTCAGTAAATAAAAATACTATAGACTGAAATATTTTATGTGACTATACGTAGTGCATCTAACGTGGAGGAGCGATCTTAAATTCTCTTCTGGTCTCACTGATTTAGATATTCTATTATTTCCATAAGCCTTGTTGTATGGACTATGAAATGATTCCGTGAGTAAGCCAATGTTCGATTTCTTGTCATGACTTGGTCCAGCTGACCTGGTGCTTTGTCGCCTACGCCTTTCCATTAACCGTTTCTTGAAGTTGTTCTCATTACCACACATGATTTAGGTTACAAATGATAAACAGCTAGAATCGCTAAACAGAATTTTGCACCCCTTTTTTACTATTATTCATTTCTTCTATCCAGTACATGACACTTTAACTGCAGACATGCACTGTACTTATGTTCTGAAGTTCTGGTATGCTATCACCTAGCACTCGACGGACAGAGTGCAAATACCAGAGAGCTGGGCTGAATGAGAACGGCTATTAAGTTTCCTTCAGGCTTCATGTAAGCGCTTCCGGGTGAAACAGGCTTACAAATCGTTGAGTCACACAACGAACGTCTGGGCTAAGTTTGAGTGCCAGATTGTTTGAACTCTTCTTTGGTGTCTGAATTAACGCGAAGTACATATTTGGAACGGACCCTGCTCAAGACAGCCCCTCGCCACTCTTCAGAGGAGGATTACATGCTTACACATGTGACCTACACGTCGCCCTCGTGGCTGTCAGGTGTCTTAAAGGCAGCTGAAGTCCTGGAATGCGGTCATTTAAAATTTTATGGATCGAATGTCATACATTTCCTTGTCAACAGATGGTGAACTGTGTGAGGGGAAAAAAGCGTCCGAAATATATCGCCTTGTTATTTCTATGACTTCGATGTTTAACAGAGATGTTGAGCTGTCGACAGGCAGACACAAAAGGACAACTTGTTAGCTTTCGGAGTTATCCTTTGACAAGCTAGAGTAAAATACACAAACATTCACATACACGCTCACACACACGCAGACAGACGCCTATGCCCTAACATTGTGTGTGTTTGTGTATTTTACTCTAGGTCGTCAAATGATAACTCTGAAAGCTAGCAACGTTTCCTTCTTGTGTGTGGGTCTATCGACATTTCAACGCTTGTGTTTTTCAGTGAGTGGTCTCCTTTAACCCTAAAGTGTTTACACTCAACAAGAACTTTCCGACAACACGTTTAGGTACCACAAAGAACAGGTACCTGCTGTTTCTCATCTCTACCACCTTTGTAAAAGGTAGTTTCTTAATGCTATTTATCGTCCATCTAATTTTGTTAAAATAGTTATTTTCGCCTGCAGTAGAACACAAGATTGCGAAACAGGGGCTAGAAGACAGAGGAGATTAGTGTTTAACGTCCGTCGACAACCAGGTCATTAGAGACGGAGCACAAGCTCGGATTGGGGAAGGATATCGGCCGTGCCCTTTCAAAGGAACCATCGCGGCTTTTGCCTGAAACGATTTAGGGAAACCACGAAAAACCTAAAGCAGGACGGTCGGAGATGGGTTTGAACCGTCGTCCTCCCGAATGCGAGTCCAGTGTGCTAACCACTGCACCACCTCGCTCGGTCTCAGACGTGCATACGGCATTATTAGTCAGGAGTCTCCTTCTGTGATTCGGTCACTTGCTGCAAGTCTTTTTGTTTGATGTCACTTCGGCGACTTACGCGTCGATGATAATGAAATAATGATGAGAGCAACCCACACACCCAGCCTCGAGCGGAGAAAATCCCCAGATCTGCCGGGAATCGATCTCGGAGCTTCGTGACCCAGAGTCAACAACGCTACCACATGACCACGAAATGCTCTCAACAGGAAATCGTTTATATGATCGGGCAAGTTCCCTTAGCTTGATTAGTTAACGAGGAGATTTCGGGTTACTGGAGAAAACTTAACAAGCCAAGCTCGATACAAAATCATTGCTGTCATCATCGGAACTTGTGTTTTCGAATTTTCATAATATATTATCTATCATTGCTAAAGTCGCTTCACATTGCATCTATACAGGTCACTACCATGAAGATCAGTACACATCGGCATGTGCAAACATAAACATAACTACATTTAACATGTAGACGTGTAATGATCTCCATGGTAGTGAGATGCACAGATGCAGTCTGAAGCGAATTGTAACACTGACGGGTAATATGTTGTAAACATAGCGCTGTCGAAACCAATCATCAGATGAAATGCTTTTTTAGCGATCTTGGCTTGTGGAGATTTCTCCATTTACCATGCATTGCAGATCGCCCTAGATCTGGCCATGTCAGAAATATGCGAGATTTCGGGTGTTCGGCCAAGCCGTTGACTGCATTTTTCTGGACGATTCTTCGGTAACCGACCCAGTCGCCTTCTTCATACGCTGCGAACTGGGTTACTGTACGCATTCGCTGCCTGCACTCCGAACAGACAGTGAAGTATTGTTGATACTGGTGCGACACCAACAATATTTCACAGTTTGGTTTGAGTTCGTGCAAGGACATTTCCAAGCACCTGAACAAGTCGGGTCGAGCTTCGAAGTACCGTGCATAAAAGTGATATCGACTTGTCTTCTGAACACCAGAAGCACAATAAGGTCCTTTAATTAATAAAATACCCTTCAGTGATTGTTAGCAATTTAAGCAGATTGTTTATATGCATTTGCATCTACATCTGCATGACTATTCTGCAATTCACACGTAAGTGCCTTGTAGAAGGTTCTTCGAACCACCTTCACACTATTTCTCTACCTATCCACTCCACAATAGCCCGTGGGATAAATGAGCACTTAAATCTTTCCGTGCGAGCTCTGATTTCTCTTATTTTATTATGATGATCATTTCTCCTTATGTAGATTGGCAACGATAAAATATTTTCACATTTATAAAATAAAGTTGGTGATTGAAATTTATTGAAAAGACCTCGCCGCAACGAAAAACAACTGTATTTTAATCATTAGCATCCCAACTTGTTTATCATATCTGTGACACTATTTCGCCTATTACGCACTAATACAAAACGAGTTACCCTTCTTTGAACTTCTTCGACTTCCTCTATCAATCCTGCCTGGTAAGGATCCCATACAGCACAGCTACATTCTAGCAGCGAACGAACAAGCGTAGTGTAGGCAGACTCTTTAGTAGAACTGTTGCGTCTAAGTGTTCTCTCAATGAAACGTAGTTTTTCCTTTGCCTTTGCCTCCCGTTATCTATGTGAGAGTTCCAACTGACATTAGTTATTAAGAAAACTATTTAATCCAACAGCAGTATATTGTAAAGATACGAATAACACACACTAAGCACCAGTAGTAACAATGACATGTCGACGTGAATAGTCAGGAACAATGTTACTTGGGGTGCCTGATCAGAATTTCACGAAACCATCCCAGTACAACTCTAGAACTGTTGATCAAATGAATGGGTGCCAAATCGTATCTGTAAACGAGGCTCGGCGTGTCCTTACCTTGGCGGGGGTAGCTGCGGTGTGACAGCCGTCCTCTTGCGGGGAAGTTGCAAGAGACAGTGCAGGCGCCGGCGGTGAGCCGGGTCGCCAGTAGGTGCAGTCACGGCCCCCACCACCTCCACTCCCCACCAGGGCCGCTACAGCTGACCGAAGGAAGCCGCCCTTACAGTTGCATCCTCGCACGGGGAGGAGAAGCGCCGGCTTTATACAGGGTGTTTCCGTAAGAGCGTGCAAAAGTTTAACACGGCGTAGAAGCTGCTCCAGTGAACTATTTGAGGTAGAGGGCCTTAAGAACATCATCATCATCAGTTATCTACTATATTAGCAGGTTCTTTGCCTCTCTATTTTCTGCGATCCATTGCTTCCTTCTTAAGGCTGTTGTATGTTGTACCGTCCATCAAGTCATCCAGTATCTGGAATCTCTACCTTCCTTGCTTCCTTTTCCCTTCTGCATAACCTTCTAAAACTGTTTTTATCAGTCCGTCATTCTTTCTTAATATATGCCCAATCCAGTTTCTTTTTCCTCTCTTTATTACATCTAGTAACTGTCTTTTCTCTCCCACTCTTCTCAGTACCTCTTCATTTTTTACTCTGTCCATCCAACTTATTCTTTCCATCTTCCGCCACGTCCAGATCTCAAAAGCCTCCAGCCTTTCTCTGTCTTTTTTCCTCATAGTCCATGTTTCAGCGTCATATAGAAGAACACTCCATACAAAACATTTTATGAGTCTCTTCCTGAGAATTCTTTCTTAAGAAGATAATAGGAATAAAATCATTTGTACTGCCTCTTACAAAATGTTCTTAAACTGACCTCAATGCAAGCATGACCTCGGCGAACAAGATTCAGACGCACAATGAAAAAATCCCTGGTGTGTTTCAAATTACACTACTGGCCATTAAAATTGCTACCCCAAGAAGAAATGCAGATGATAAACGGGTATTCACTGGACAAATATCTTATACTAGAACCGATATGGGATTACATTTTTACGCTATTTGGGTGCATAAATCCTGAGAAATCAGTACCCAGAACAACCATCTCTGGCCGAAATAACGGCATTGATACGACTGGGCATTGAGTCAAACAGAACTTGGATGGCGTGTACAGGTACAGCTGCCCATGCAGCTTCAACACGATCCCACAGTTCATCAAGAATAATGACTGGCGTATTGTGACGAACCAGTTGCTCGGCCACCATTGACCAGACGTTTTCAATTGGTGAGAGATCTGGAGAACGTGCTGGCCAGGGCAGCAGTCGAACACTTTCTGTCTCCAGAAAGGCCCGTACAGGACCTCCAACATGCGGTCGTGCATTATCCTGCTGAAATGTAGGGTTTCGCAGGGATCGAATGAAGAGTAGAGCAGCCGGCCCGTGTGGCCGTGCGGTTCTAGGTTCTTTAGTCTGGAACCGCGTCACCGCTACGGTCGCAGTTTCGAATCCTGTTAGGTTAGTTAGGTTTGGTAGTTCTAAGTTCTAGGGGACTGATGACCACAGATGTTAAGTCCCATAGTGCTCAGAGCCATTTGAACCATTTTTTTTTCTTTAATGGTAGAGCCACGGGTCGTAACACATCTGAAATGAACGTCCACTGTTCAAAGTGCCGTCAATGCGAACAAGAGGTGACCGAGACGTATAACCAATGGCACCCCATACCATTACGCCCTGTGATACGCCAGTATGGCAGTGTCGAAACCAGGTTAATTTGTTAAAATAGTGACCGAGAGCTGATTTTCTTTCAGTTGTAGCACAGTAAGTGTAAAGTTTTACGCATGTTAGCTGTAAATAAGCTGGGAAACAAGAATGCTAGACAAAGCGGCAGACAGATTTACTTCCATATTTCCTTAAGCTGGCTTCTCCGATCCCAAGTTCCCTACCTCACACTTTTCAGTGCAGCAGCCTCTATGTCCTGTTATACACGCTCTTAGGAAACACCCTGCACAAGCAAATCCCACAAAAGCTAATCGGCCCTAAGGGACAACACGCTAACACCGTCTAACACGGTTATACACTTAAAAATGGCATCAATTACGCGGGGAAGAAGGTTTATAGGTTTCTTCGGATATGTCATATTCACCAGAATCCACTTTCTGAATAACAGGTCCTGTAGAGATGCCAACTGGGGAGATGTTTATTGCTGCGTTTTATCCACTGTTACTAATAGCCCCACACTATTTACAAGTCGCTACGCGGTGCCTGAGTCTTTGCCAGACCGAGAATGTGTGCTTGTAACCCTACAAACACAACTGTTGTTTTCTGCAACGATAGAAGTATGCACAGCATACTTATGAAGAAGATGTGGAAGAAAGGAAACACTTGAAACTTCCTGACAGATTAAAACTGTGTGCCAGACCGAGACTCGAAATCGGAGTCGTTGCCTTTCGTGGACAGGTGCTACCCAAGCACAACGGACGACCCCTCCTCACAGCTTTACTTCCGCCAGTGTCTCGTCTCCTACCTTCCAAACTTCACAGACGTTCTCCTGCGAAACTTTTAGGACTAGCAGTCCTGCAACAAAGGATATTGTAGAGATCTTCTAGGAGTGCTAGTCCAGCTAGTTTCGCTGGAGAACTTCTGTGAAGTTTAGAACGTAGGAGACGAGGCACTGGTGGAAGTAAAGATGTGACGACGGATCGTGAGTCACCCGTGGATAGTTCAGCTGATAGAGCACTTGCCCATGAAACGCCAAGGTCTCGAATTCGAGTCTTGGCCAGGCACACAGTTTTAATCTACCAGGCAGTTTCATATTAGCGCATACTTTGTAGCAGAGTGAAACTACATTCAAGGAAACATTTGACCACCGGGAATGTAAATATAAACATCCTGACTCTTGTTCGTGGGCCCAATACTTGGTACGAAAAGCAGCGCTAAAACATCACAGAACCACCTCTTTCCTGATCTACACCCTCACTGGGCTGTCGGCGCTTTCGACGACTTGCGTCATTTCATAAGGGGCACAACTGCGACACGGCTTAACTCACTACATTACACCAGTCAGCTAATGTGCAGTTACTGTGGCATCTGGCCCCTGAAGACTTGCAACTTTGTATGCGACTGTGAGCGACGCCTCTGCTAGGTACCCGATGCCACATGTCCCTTACTTGCCATTTTCTACACGACAGCTCGTTTCTAGCATTCCGTCGTAACTGCACGTCAACCCGTCTCACTGCGCTGATTTCACACAAATGAATGGCCCGTACACACTGTTGTGACCAGACGAAACTACTTTCATCCGGGCATAACCGTGGATTCTTTGATTGATCTGGAAGAAGGCTCATCAAACTTGAACACATGAAATATTAGTTCACTATATTACTTTAAAGAATAAAAGATTTGCTTAACTTTGGCACACCTCTTTGCCACATGAGCACTGGATAATTTAAAACTATCATGGACTAGCAAAGTCTCACATAATGCACTAATTAAAAAATTGTTCTCTTGAGGACCAATGTTCAACATTTTCTGAAGTACAATTTCATCAGAAGCTTTAACTACTCGCTGGCCCTACACTATGATGTTGACTCCTTCAGATGAGGTCACGAACTTGTGGCAGAGCTCTTCTATGCTCGACTCTATATTGATCTCAATGCGAGGGCGCTGCCGTGCTGAGAGGGAGGCATGGTCTTCTGGAGCGCCTCACATTGGTTGTTGCGGATCGCTAATGTCTGTGGTATCGGTTCGCGTTGCCGACTTGTGCAAAATGGTTCAAATGGCTCTGAACACTATGGGACTTAAATTTGAGGTCATCAGTCCCCTAGATTTAGAACTACTTAAACCTGACTAACCTAAGGACATCACACACATCCATGCCCGAGGCAGGATTCGAACTTGCGACCGTAGCAGCAGCGCGGGTCCGGACTGAAGCGCCTAGAACCGCTCGGTCATAACGGCCGGCTGCCGACTTGTATGGCACCTCGATCTCTGGGCACTTACCACTTCACTGCCATGACTTACATCAGTGTTACATGGTCTCATGACCACCTAGTACCAGCTATGAACCATCTAGAGCGCTCCAAAGCGACTAGTCTGCTGTTTTAAAGGGGTGAATGTCCGCCCCCGGTAGCTGAGTGGTCAGCGTGACAGACTGTCAATCCAAAGGGCCCGGGTTCGATTCCCGGCTGGGTCGGAGATTTTCTCTCTGCTCAGGGACTGGGTGTTGTGTTGTTCTCATCATCATCATTTCATGCCCATCGACGCGCAGGTCGCCGAAGTGGCGTCAAATCGAAAGACCTGCACCAGGCGAACGGTCTACCCGACGGGAGGCCCTAGCCACACGACATTTCATTTCATTTCAAGGAGTGAATAATATACAGGATGTTTCACAATTCATGTTACACACTTCCACATGTTGTAGAGAGGAATTAGTAGGTCATGTTCTGAAACGTCATCCAACAACGCTACAGAGCGTCCAAGTTACAGGCGCCGGTGCTTGTAATTGTATTTATATACAGGGTGATTCCGTGATGTTATTACAAACTTTCTAGGATGATGGAGAAGGATAAATGTATCAGTTTGAGGTAAAGGTTTCTGTACCGGAAAGGAACGAGTCTAAAGTTGTAAGCAAAAATAATCGTTCTGATACCTCCGACAGCGGAATACATGTACCGGTACTGTTGTTGCTAATACTGTAGGGTAGACAACATTTAAAGGTGGTAGTATGGGCCAAAACAAGAAAATCTGTCGAGTAAACATGGGCCCCAAAATGCATACCTGAGGATCTATGAGCTCTTTTTCATCTTCACTACTGTGAAACACATCTCCTCTATTAAACTAGAGGTCGCAACTCTCAAGGTATGCACTTTAGGCCCCATGTTTACTAGACATTTTTACTTGTTTTGATCCGTACTACTGCCTCTGAAAGTCTCCCACCCTACAGTCATAGCAACAAAGGTACTTGTATTCCACTGTTAGAGGTATCAAAACGGTTTTCGCTTACAACTTTAGACACGTTTGTTTCCGGTATAGAGACCTTTACCTCAAACTGATACATTTATCCTTCTCCATCATCCTAGAAAGTTCGTAACATCACCACGGAATAACTCTGTATATATATACATTTACAGGCGCCGGCGCCTATAGATTTGACACTCTGTAGCGTCATTGGATAATGTTTCCAGACATGGATTCCTATGTAAAACCTGATCTGCTAGGTCCGCTCTACAACCTCTATAAGTGCGTAACATGAATTTTTAAACACCATGTATTATTCAGTGAGCTTACCTACCCGTAATGAAGAACTAAAAATAAACGTCCCAAAGCAATAATATCTCATGAATTTGGAGAACTGGTTAGATATCATCACTGATCTTCCACTACACAAAAAATAAAAATATCGATAACTATAGAGGCATATCACTAGTGCAAATTCCATACAAGATCTTCTTCAAAGAGTTTCAGAAACGAATGCTTAAGAACATCTTGGTGAGTTTCAAGAAGGTTTCAGTCAATGGCGCTCTTGTGTGGAACTTGTTTCCAATATGAGAAACATCAAGAGATGAAACATTGTCGGAGCGTGCTGCAGCTTCTTCATACTTGTTCATTTTAAGAAAACCTGAAATTGTTTCCTGATATTGTCAGCAGTAGAGCGGTCTAAACGTAATCTTCTTACTAGAGGGACACAAAGGCTGATGTATGTAGACTATCTAAAGACGGGACTTTAAACTGACGAAACTAGTTGTGTATGTATGTGTCTATTGCGATCTGGGAAAGTAAAATTTCTCTAGTAAGAAGATTACACTTTTCAAACCATGACTAATTAATGAAATTGCAAAAGGAATGAAGGATATGAAAGGTTTATCGTGATAGTGTAATCCTGCCAGACGTGCCGAAGGATCTGGAAGTTCAGTTGAGCAGCATCAGTAGTTTCTTAAAAAGAGATTAGGAGATGAACATAAACGAAAGCAAAATAAGGGTAATGAAATGTACTCGAATTAAACCAGATGATACGTAGGGAATTATATTATGAAGTGAGACACTTTTAAGTAGAAGACGAGACTCGTTAACCATATGCACACAAAATAACTGAAGATGCCAAAAGCAAAGAGGATTTAAAATACAGACCGGTAGGACTTGTACTGAAAAAGGACATATGTTAACATCTAATATAAATTTAAATGTTAGGATATATTTGTCTAGAATGTAGCCTTATGCGGAAGTGACACAATGAACAGCACGATCAAGAGGAGAACATAAGCTTTCAAAAGTTAATGCCGCAGAAGAATACTGAAGAACAGATGGGCAGATCGGAAAACTAATGGAGAGGTATTGAACTGAACCGGGAAAACATAAAAGTATAGCACAACTCGATTAATTAAGGGATAGGTTGATCGGACACACTGGAGCCTCAAGGAATAGTTAATTTCATAATAGTCCGGAAAATGTTCTGGTACCGCAGACTGAAATCGGTAGTCGGTAATAAAAGAAGTGATTCAGACGGTTTTTGTTTCTTCCTATTATAAGAAATCTGCGCAGCTAAGATAAATGAGATCCGAATCCTCGAATCCCTTACCCGCAAGGGCATCCACAAAGCTCTGATTCACATGCGAACCGGCGGCTATTTAAATCGTCAATTTGTCAATCGTCTCAACCTATTCACTACACGAAGGCTATTGCGATATCATTGCCCTTGACCTAAATTTATGTCTACTGAAGTCGGAGCTCGTGATTTACATTCCACTGACTAAAATCGTAGAGGCCAATCACGACATTTTAATACTACACAACCTGTCACATGCTTGATAAGTACCGTACGTTACACCTTTCTGTAGTAATAAAATAAAATGTGTTTGTGAAATATTCTGCGAAACATGTTGGCTCTGTTGGAACATCAAATTAAGTATTGCTACAAATCATCCTCGCGTAATGCTTACTGTACCGTTTAGTCATATAATTCATTTCTCAAATATAAATTAATTCAGTATGCCATTGAACCACGTCAATGAGATACCATTCTCAGCGTTGCACTGAACATTTATAAATACACTGTAGAGCCAAAGAAACTGGTACACCTGCCTCATATCGTGTAGGGCCACCGAGAACACGCAGAAATGCCGCAACACGACGTGGCATGGACTCGACTAATGTCTGAAGTGTATATGAAGATAGTAACTGTTCTCGAAAGAACAGATACCATTGATGACCAACAGCTGCTCTAGATATTTATCTTAGTGTGCGCGAGTAATTAGTGGATGGGCAAATACCTATTAGGAACATTACGTATGTAGATTGTGGTCAGTTGGGAATGTGGGTCTCACGCGAAGCGTGCAAGGGATAAGTACCTGCAGTCGTGCTATTCAGCTGTGTCCTCGGTGGCTCAGATAGATAGAGCGTCTGCCACTGAAGCAGGAGATTCCGGGTTCGGGTCCCAGTCGGCGCATACATTTTCAGCTGTGCCCGTCGAGGTATATCAACAAACCATGTCTGTAGCTAAGGGTTTAAATTTATTATCATTTAATGTCTGAAGGAGCGCTTTAAGGAACTGACACCATCAATCCTGCAGGGCTGTCCATAAATCCGTAACAATACGAGGGAATGGGGATCTCTTCTAGACAGCACGTTGCAAGGCAACCCAGATATGCTGAATCATCTTCATGTCTGGGGAGTTTGGTGGACAGCGGATGTGTTTAAACTCAGAAGAGTGAGAACTGTAGCAGTTCTGGAAGGGTGGGGTGTCGCATTGTCCTGCTGGAACTGCCCAAGTCTTTTATAGCAAGACAGTCAAAATACAGGTGCCAACAATGTTATATGTATATCAGTCCATCTAGACAATATACACATCATTCGATAACGCTAATTTAGCCGAAGTAGATCTGTAGTGAAGGCGAAAGAAATAAAAATTAGTATCATACAGCAGGTAGTCTGGACACTACTTACAAACATGTCACTTGTGAAAGCATTTTCACCAAAACAAAGGTAACTCGGGTATCTAAACGATTAGATTAATACCGCATCGTGGCTGAGCTACCCAAGCACGACTCACGCCCCGTCCTCACAGCTTCACTTCTTCCAGTACCTAGTCTCCTATCTTCCAAACTTTACAGAAGCACTGCCTCGGACATGGTATGTGTGATGTACTTAGGTTAGTTAGGTTTCAGTAGTTCTACGTTCTAGGGGACTGATGACCTCAGATATTAAGTCCCTTAGTGCTCAGAGTCATATGAACCATTTTTCTGATAAATACTACTGTGTCAAGTGCTACGCTACAATTTATGTTACGTCCATCTATTCTGCATGATTTTGAGAGTTTTCAATTTACAACTTCTCTTCCATGTACCGCGATCGTCTCCATTTTACGAATATGAGGAGCGATCTCAAATCTCAACATTGGCATTTGCATCCAAGAAGTGAGAACAAGTTGTAACTCGGTGATCCTAGTATTTAGATAGCACGCTGATTCTCCCGGTATTTCTGTTTACAGTTGTCCTTCTACACGACATCAGATTGATAAATAATTTATAATTCTTTGAAAGAGCAGATTTGATTAACGGTGTTAGCAAATGTGAAATTTGGAACTTTTTTGATGAAAGTTTCAAATATACACACCGTGCAATTATTGTTTGACAAACGTATACAGTGGTTGGGGTAATGTTTAGTATGGTGGAAGGAAAAAAATACATTTAGTTCTGTTATTGCAAACTTTTACTTCAGAGACTGATAAGCTCATCGAAATGCTACGTATAAAAATGACATCGCCCAGCGAATCCAGCGAATAGACAACCGGAAACATATCGTCTATGATTCACACCAGGAAAACCTCAGAAATCATACATGTAACATTGCTTTGTTAATTTCATGCGGCGACAGAGGAAGGGTCACGGGGGAAAACTCATTAGCTCGCAACGGGAATTACAGGCACTGTTTGCTACATTAGTGGAGAGAGTAGCGCTAAATGAGCTGCTCCTGTACTGCCCCGTGACTTCAAGGCCGCACCATTGAGGAAGCTGTCGTCGTGCTTCGCGCTACTCATATCGCTCTGTCCCCAGAACGAAAAGTAATTCGCCGATAGGAATTCTGTTCTTTTTCAGCATTCGTTTTGCGCAACAGTAAGTTGTGGTAAACTGGAAAGCTTAGAGTAGCAGTGGAAAATTTATGTACAAATCCATTTACTGTATTTTCATAGGGCTTTTACTATGACTGTGGGCGTCTCTGAAGTCACAGCTTCATCATCAGGACTTTAGCCGTTACGTAAGGATCTTCACTGCGATGTCAACCTGCCAGAAACCAGTATCTGTGGCAGTTAAGTGGAATTTCAATTATGGTGGAATATAAGCACAATAGCAGAAGAATATATGTGGACTGTTGTAATAATTTATAGTATTCTCGCGAATTTTAACAAAATATATAGATATATTTTGTAATTCCTTATATAATCCACCACAATTTGGTAAATTGCAATTAAGTGTGCACAATAACACATTTCTTGCCTACCGACATAGTAAAGAAAAATCATTTCATAACGACCCTGTGACTTCGAAATGTAAATCTGACGTAATAGAAGTGCTATGAAAAGACGAAGACAGATTATATTTTTTAAGTTTTCCATTTATTTCACTGTCTTTGTTTCGACAAAATAGCCACTATAAAGCGTAAAGTAATACATCAACGGGAGTCTGTGCGCCACAGCTGCGCGTTCCAGAAACCATCTACTTGCGTAAAAAAGTCGTAGTTGATTTGCGGCTGGTAACAAGGCTGCCAGTGTGCCTCGCCTTTACAATAGTTTCAGAATTTACATACTGTGTTTACAAAGATACGAGGGGTGTCCAATAAGAAATGCAACATATTTTTTTCTGAGAGCAAGTTGGTTTTATTCAAGACTCCAATACACCGTATTATTAAACTTCCCTGGAGATTAAAACTGTGTGCTGGACCGAGACTCGAACTCGGGGCCTTTGCCTTTCGCGGGCAAGTGCTTCTGTAAGGTTTGGAAGGTAGGAGACTAGGTACAGGCAGAAGTGAAGCTGTGAGGACGGGGCGTGAGTCGTGACTGGGTAGCTCAGATGGTAGAGGACTTCTCCGCGAAATGCAAAGGTCCCGAGTTCGAGTCTCGGTCCGGCACACAGTTTTAATCTGCCAGTAAGTTTCATATCAGCGCTACTTCGCTGCAGAGTGAAAAATCATTCTGGCACCATATCATTCCTCACTCCAATTTTCAACATAATCTCCGTTCAATGCGACAGCCAATGCTACCTCACTAAGAGGGCCAGTATGAACGCGTGGTACCACCCTACTGGTCGACGTCGGAGCCAACGTCTTGCTGCATCAGTAACCTCCCTGTCATCCATGCACTGCTTACGGCGAAGTGCATCCTTCATTGGGCCAAACAGATGAAAATCCGAAGGCGCGAGATCCAGGACGAGGAAGGACGGTCCAAGTTTTGTGAGCTCCTGTCCCGGGAGCAGACTTGTGTGAGGCCTTGCTTTGTCCTGGAGAAGGAGAAGTTGGTTTGCATTTTTGTGGCGATGAACACGTTGAATTTAGTTTCTTTAATTTTCTGAGGGTAGCACAATACATTTCAGAGTTGATCATTGCACCATGAGGGAATAGTTCAAACAGAGTAAGTCCCAGAAGTCTGTTGCCATGACTTTAGCAGATGAGAGCGCAGCAACGATCTTTTCTTTGCACTATAGGTGGTGTGACGCAATTCCCGTGGAATGCTGTTTAGTTTCCGGTTCAAAGTGATAACACCATGTGGCGTCGACTGTAAAGACGTTCGACGAAAACTTATCACGATCAGTTTCGTAACGCGTAAGTGATTGCGCACAGATGGTCCTACGTTGCCCTTTATGGTCTTCTGTTAGGTGGCAAGGAACCCACTGGACACACATCTTTGAGTACCCCACGTAGTGGATGAGTATGTCAGCGCTGCCAACAGATACTTCCAGATGAGCAGCGGGATCGTACTGATTGTGATGCGTCGATCGCCTCGAATGACAGAATCCTCTCGTTCCAACATTGCAGGAGTCACAGTTATGTACGGCCGGCCTGCACGCGGAAGATCGGACACGAAAAAAAAATGGTTCAAGTGGCTCTGAGCACTATGGGACTTAACAGCTGCGGTCATCAGTCCCCTAGAACTGAGAACTACTTAAACCTAACTAACCTAAGGACATCACACACATCCATGCCCGAGGCAGGATTCGAACCTGCGACCGTAGCAGTCGCGCGGCTCCGGACTGAGCGCCTAGAACCGCGAGACCACCGCGGCCGGCGATCGGACACGTTTGCGCGCCTATGAATGTCTGCGGTGCTCTGATCTTCCGCTAAGAGAAACTCACTGAAAGCTCTCTGCTTGTAACGTAAATCCGATACAGATGCCATTTTTAAGGCTATTTACAGCATCGGCACCAATCTGAACTTCATGAAACTACAGGGTCTGAAGCGGGAATATTTCACAAAGTCCCGCAACAAATTCCCCATTTTTTTCAACCAAAATTGGCCGAAGAATGAGTTCCATTACTTACTGAACGCCCCTCATGATGGTGTATCTGTTGAGACAGGAAATTTATTTCACAAATATTTCGTGGAGAGTTGTACACTGCGTTTTATTTCCATCACGAGGCAAGATTTGAATTCGCCCCTTTTCGTCATGGTCGTTAATGTGCGCATTTAATTTGCCAAGGGAGTAGACACTGGATCCCGGTCCAACACCAGCACTGAAGGGAGGCAGAAGTGTTCTGTCTCTCTCTCTCTCTCTCTCGTTCTCTATTGTCGAAATGGATATGGAAGTGGAAGGAATCTCCAAGCATTTGCCATGAACGTCTTAGGAAATATCCAGACAAATTGAATCAGGCTGGCTCAAAATGGTTCAAATGGCTCTAAGCACTATGGGACTTAACATCTGAGGTCATCACACTCATTTAGAGCTACTTAAACATAACTAACCTAAGGACATCACACACATCCATGCCCGAGGCAGGATTGTAACCTGCGACCGCAGCAGCAGCGCGGTTCCGGACTGAAGCGCCTAGAACCGCTCGGCCACAGCGGCCGGCTCAGGCTGGTCGGATTGGGATTTGAACTGTGCTCTCCTGAATACGAATTCCGTGAATGTCACCAAAGACGCAATCTATGGCAGTCGGTCTCAATGATGATTACAAATTTTGGAAATTGGAAATGGTTTGCATAAAACGGTAGGCGTCTTAGTTCTTTGAAGCTGGAGTGACCATGTTGTCGGCTTGAGTGGAGCCCTCCAGATGTAGTTACTTTAAATATATCCTGATTTAGTGTCAAGTGAGAATTCTCGTGGACAGTACTCGTGCACAGACTCGATAAGGTTTTGGCGCAACTAAGCTAGAAAAAGAGATAAACTGTTACAATTCTATACACAGTGACAGCGTGTAACAGACAGGACCGTAGTGACACTACTTCCTTGAGGCACCCAGTAGGACGACGGATGGGCAGTAGGTACGAATACCCTAGTTCATCTGTACCCACCAGTGACCTTAAACATTCCTGCACGGTATTGTAAGGGAAATCAAATGAAAACGAGGCAGGAGACAAAACGGTCGATGCCTCCATGGTAGAATGTTTGCGGTCGTCTACAGAACCACAATTGTACCCAGGCAAGCACCTTTTCGTCCGAAGCAAATCGCCTGCTCGAATGCCTTTCTTCAGAACTCTGAAAATACAGAAATCGCCTAGGGAAAGATAGGAACTGCGTAAGGGTTTTCCAGCATAACTTCTGTAGCGCAGTCGAGGCAACCTTGCAACGTATGCGCCCAGTGACTTCTTTCTACTAGGGCGCGGAAGTTTTGCTGGAAATCCCTTACACATCCTCAATACAGTTCCAGTTCTTCCCCATGCGATTTCCATACTTCTGGAGCCCTAAAGAAAGGCATTCCGGGTCGTTGATTTGCTTCGGATAAAGAGATTCCCGCCCGGGTACATTGGGGGCGTTCACCGTCTCGTCTCACACAGGGATAAAAGTAATAACAGGTGTGCCGATTAGTGTTGACATAAGTAACAGTTTGCTTACCTCTTCCCCTCTGTCTCATTTTCATAAAGTAAATATATAACACACAAACGGAAGTTGAACTGAAAATAATATGTAACAGTAAATTTCAGTAGGTCTATAAATAAATCACTGAGCAGTTAGCGAAGATCTGTAACTTCCTTGCTTCTAACCCTTATAAAATATAGAGTTTGCTGGGACAAATGGTTTGTGTGGGCCTAAACATCTTGTTTAGCTGCCTATGCTCGCTTCTTCTTAAACTATTTTCTGTTGGCTAACGCATCTCTCTGTTGTTACTTTTCTATATTAAATATTTCAGACTGTTCCTTCCGATTCTATGCCAGGCTGTAGGTCACTCTACTCCATTCTGCATCTAACGCTCACAAGCAACTCGGAAAAGTAGTAGTGAAAGGTAATTCAGTTTTGTAATTGCGTAATAATAATATATGATATAGTATCTTCATGCTAGGAGGCAGGCTCCAACATTCTATGTATGTAGAAATCATTAACGTTCTAACTCGGACATGGTAAGGATGGAGCAGGAAATCCTTCTCACCTTTCCTTGTGGAAATGCTGGTAATGGTCTGAAATGGTTTGAGGTGTTCAGAATAGAAACTACGGATCCCAACCGACCTCGAAACAGAGATTCAAGAATGACGTTAGCTACCATTCATACACTGAAGCATCAGGCAAATTTTGGTATGCCAACTTCTCATTTTCAACGTTAAAAATTCGTCTGTGGTGATTACGAAAATATCTTCAATGAAAAATCTTCGTATTCCAATACTTTGTGCTTTTGTCTTTTTCGCAATGAATTCTTCGGCTTTGTTGTCTGTATGGAACGGAAACACGCCTTAGTTTTCCGTTACTATAGAATCTCGCAAATATGTAAAAAAAATGAACTAAATATATAACACACAAACGGAAGTTGTACTGAAAATAATATGTAACAATAAACTTCAGTAAATCTATAAATAAATCAGTGAACGATAGCGAACATCTCTAACTTCCTTGATTTTGACTCTGGATTAGTTTTGTAATATGTTTAGCAAAGGATAACTCATTTTTTCACATACGTGTATTTTTTACAGGATAATAAGGACAAAACTTTAAAATCCATTAACTATAATAACTTCATGAATTTTGAGGAACAAAAACAAATGATATTTTTCTCAAAATGGATTCTTGTCGGGATTATTCTATACATCTCATTTGGGATAACCACGTTAAACCTGAGTGACGGAGTGGTATTTGAAATCTGCTCTCTCCAAATACAAACCCACTGTCTTAACCATTGCCTCACCTCTGCTTTACAATCAAGACATTATTTTGTAAATGGGTGTCCGCCTATCTTCCCAAAGGTAATGCCTTCACAGAATTATGCTATAGTGACAGCCTGAGAAGGCCGTGATGCTTTGTGTGAAGGTGGTCATGTCGTGGTGCATCAGTATCACGAAAACACTGACATGGAAGCCATCAGGTCAACATTCTTCATACCCATTACATTTCTGGCACAACATATCCAAAACGAACAGGTCTGAATTCCTAAGGGTTTGCATGTGTTACCTTTTCACCGACATTTAGCGATACGGTTGTCGACAGGCAGAACTAGACAAGTCTGTTGCAACCTGTGGCGACAGTAAAGTGACATACTTACGGCATATCGATTATAATATGTATCAGGAAAGTGTAGAGCAACCGTTTAACAACCTACGAAATTATCTATCGTGTTCCCTTGTAACAGAATGGAACTGTACCAAGGAGCAGAGTTCATGAAAGCAGCGACATAATGTTACTAGCCTGTTGCACAGTTCACTGTCCTGTGCGAGTTCCTAAACAAAAGTTCAGCCTTCGTTGATTGTGTTTTGTACAGTTTTGTATACTTCTCTAAATGTCACATGGCCGGCCGCTCGGAAGGCTGACCATTCAGTGCTATAGACCATTCAATGCTATATGAACTTTACAGCCCGTCCAGAATAGAATTCGCCGAATATCACGCATGGGTGACTTGCACCTGTCCTTGCAAAAACACTCAAATGAAGAGCCTACACCCGTAAAAAGTAAATGAAAGTGTTAGAAACAATATGAACACAATAAAACACAAGTACTTGCTTAAGAAGTTGTTCTGTAATGTGACTGTACCATCCACTACAACATTTGCTTCTCCTATATGGGTCATTAAGAGCAGTTGTCCAGTGGTTGTTAACAAATGTGTTAGTCGTGTCGAAACTAGATGGAATTTAAACTTTTGCTATAAGACATCATCATCATCATCAGACGTTTTAGACCAAAAGCTGGATAAGCGGCTCCTTTACACTTTACCATGTATTAGGCTCTTCATTTGTATGATTCCAAGTTGTTCTTGTATGTTTTCTAATTTCACCAATCCATCTGTATTAGCTCGGTGGTTTGGTTTTGTCGTATCTGTTGGGTTCAGCCAAGAACTTCCTTCCTCCATCTTCCATTTATACACTTGGCTCCATCTCTAATTGGTTTTTATTGGTTGTAAATAGAGCTTCTACTTCAGTCTACTCCCTTTTCAGTCTGTTCTCTGCTAGTAGTTTCTACCATGCGCCTCTCCATTGCTCTCTCGATAGTACTTTGTTGCTGTTTTCGCATTTAAAGACCATATCTCAGTGCCATAAGTAAAAATCTCTAATACACACAGACTATTAACTTTTAAATTCTGAAATATATATTGATCTGCAGCCCGTGTGGTGTTGCTAGTCCCCAATCGGGCACCTCCTCAGGTGGCGGCTCAAGGAACGCTCACTAGATATAGTAGGTAACTAGGAAATAAAATAGTCAAGAAGGACCAAAACAAGCACCTTACTGGTCAGGAGCAGGTCAAGAGCCGTAGAGAAGGCAACGCCTCTAGAAGTGACATCCGAAAAAATTCACTGGTCCTCCAGATTGGGGGTTGTGCAGAAAGTTACCTCCCCACTCACATAAAAAATTATCTGTGTCAGTAGGCTCTACATAAGCCTCGGAATCAGGAATGTCTCAAGTGGAATCGGAAATGGCAACGGACAACGGATTTCTCTTTTGGAACGTAGAATGTCACGAGCCTATATGGACCAGGAAGCCTGCAGAATTTGACCAAACAATTAGAGAAGTATCAGCTGAAAGCAATAGCCCCCCAGGAGATTAGATGGAAGGGTACAGGATCAATCAAGATGAACGCAGGAAGTATACTGTATGGATACTGTGGCGAGCGCCATGAATTAGGTACTGGTTTCTATGTACTTGACTCAATAATTAAAGCAGTGAAAGAATTTAAATCTATTAACAACAGAATCTCCTACATCACAATCGCAGGGCGAAGTAGTGATATATCCTTTATTAATGCACCTGCACCATGATTCAGTCTGGAACCGCGCGACCGCTACGGTCGCAGGTTCGAATACTGCCTCGTGTATGGATGTGTGTGATGTCCTTAGGTTAGTTAGGTTTAAGTTGTTCTAAGATCTAGGGGACTGATGACCTCAGAAGTTAAATCCCATGGTGCTCAGAGCCATTTGAACCATTTTGTAATGTAAGCCTGCATCAAGAGACCAGTGACAATGGCAGTCATTTGATCAGTTTCGCAATTGGCAACAGTCTCTGCATCGTGAGTACAAGGTTCCATCGTAAGGACATTCATAAAGGAACATGGATGGCACCAGACGGGCATACGGTAATGCATGTATACATCCAGAAGCGTTATGCAAAGAGCATCAAAGATACTCGAGCCTATAGAGGAGCAGACTGTGACTCTGATCACTTCCTGGTGATAAGTAAAATGAACGTTAAATGTAAGAAATTGTGCAGAATATCTAAGAAGATTGCACCTTATAATACAAATAGGTTAAATGAAACAGAGGAAAGAAGAAAGTATGTGTCAACAGTAGCAGAAAGCCTAATGAGTTGTGACGAGTTGGAAAGTGCCAGTGATGTGAACAATGACTGGTCTCAGATCAAGGAGACAGTTAACAGTGCAGCCTCTAAGATACTGGGTAAACGGAAAATGTCCGATAAAGTGTGGTTCAACCAACTGCGCCAGCAAAAATTTGAAGAAAGAAGGTTGACTAGGAAGGTGTTGTTAGAAAATCTGAGAGACCACAATCTCAGAGACACGTACACCAAAATAAGAAATGAAACAGCTACTCTACTAAGGCAGGAGAAACGGAAGTATCACAAGGAACTAATAAAACAGGCAGATGATGATTGTATTCATCACAGGACAAGACAGATGTACCAAAAAGTAAAGAAAGTAACACAAAAATATAAAAAGAGAGAAACATATATTAAAGGTCCCAAGCAAAAATCGTCACAAGTGATGCTGAAGTAGAACAGCCTTGGACAGAATACTTCGCTAATTTACGAAACTGCGAAGACCTCACCGAACTTCTTGGCCGGCCGCGGTGGTCTAGCGGTTCTAGGCGCGCAGTCCGGAACCGCGCGACTGCTACGGTCGCAGGTCCGAATCCTGCCTCGGGCATGGATGTGTGTGATGTCCTTAGGTTAGTTAGGTTTAAGTAGTTCTAAGTTCTAGGGGACTGATGACCTCAGATGTTAAGTCCCATAGTGCTCAGAGCCATTTGAACCATTTTTGAACTTCTTGTATGTGACATGCCAGACACAGTAGACATGAAAGTAGAGCCACCCAGTGAAGAAGAAATACAGGTAATAATTAAAAATTTTAAAAAGAATTAAGCTTCAGGTGAAGATAAAATTATGGGTGAACTAATAGAGAATGGAGGGCCAGAACTGGTAAAAGGAATTGCGAAATTGATAAGGAAAGTGTGTGAATATGAGAAAATGCCTGAAGATTGGAAAACGGCCATAATTTGCCCCATTTTAAAGATGAATGACCCTCTGCATTGTCATAATTATATAGGAATTTCACTCCTTAATGCAACCTACAAAATCCTACCACAGTGTCTGCTCAAGAGAATGATACCACACTAGATGAAGAAATTATAGGTGACTATCAGGGTGGTTTTAGGAGAGACAGGTCAACTAGTGATCACCTCTTTACACTCCAACAGATAATTGAGAAAGCATGGGAACATAACGTTGACATCCACATGGTATGCGTTGACTTCAAGAAAGCTTTCCTCTCCCACACTAATTAGATGTCTTACCCACATCAGTGTTCTCTTCTTCATCCTTTGACCAGCTTGTAAGAATAAGTCTGCCAGTTCTCCATTCCTATGGTTGTTCCTCTTGGGGCCAAACATTTTCCTTAATTTCTTTCTCTTAAATGTAAATGTCATGTGACTAGGGCCTCCCGTCGGGTAGACCGTTCGCCGGGTGCAAGTCTTTCAATTTGACGCCATTTCGGCGATGAGGATGAAATGATGATTATTAGGACAACATAACACCCAGTCCCTGAGCGGAGAAAAATCTCCGGCCCAGCCGGGAATCGAACCCGTCCCTTAGGATTGCCATCCTGTCACGCTGACCACTTTTTTCTTTTTTCTTTTAATTTCATTTTGTTTGCTTTTCGTTCGTTGCATCTGCTCGGGGCGGACGTCGTAGGACAACCGTTTAAGTTTGTCGTTGATCGGTTCAGCTACGGGGGCGGACATTTCTTTCTCTCATAGAGTAAGTAGCATGTTTCTTATCTGTTTTCCTCAGTCGGATTTTAAAACTTCGCGAAACTGCTCCACTGCGGTGCACGTCCCGTAAGTCAAAATATGCTATATTTGCCGTTGCGATCCTTGTCTTAGTCTCAATTTCAGTTCAATTCTGTTCGCTAAAAATGCTTCCCTATTATTTACATATGTCTATTCTTTTAAAAGTGACTTCGTCAGCTGTCGATGGGTTACTGCCATAGGGTGCGTTGCTCACTACCCATGTACTGTTTTCTCTTCATTAATTTGTAATCCTGATTTCCTTGGAATATTTCTGTAAAAACTTATCATAAACTGACAAATCCTCTGTGACATGACGTATTATAATTAAATTGTCTGCATGTGCACCCCGATTTATTGTGTTATTATCCAGTCTTATTCTCTACCAACTGTAATCTTTCAACGAATAGTTAATTTGGTGATAGAGGAAAGTGTGTGTAAGTGTGCGTGTGTGTGTGGGGGGGGGGGGGGGGGGCGGGAGGAAGGAGGGAATTAAAATTGTAAAGGAATTCCACGGCATGAACCTGTACGCAGGTTCAAAAGTATGTAGCTAAAAGTAGTTATGAAAATATGAGCAGATTGTTCAAAAGTATGTAGCTAAAAGTAGTTATGAAAATATGAGCAGACTTGTGTAAGGTAGTCTGGTGTGGAGAACTCCATAAAACCAGTCTTCGGACTGAAGGCCACAACAACAACTTTTTAATCTCCTGGGTCGATCTCAGTGCCTCAGTTCGTGAGAGTCCACTTGCTAGTAGCACAGATTTTACTGTAACGATTCTTCGTCTGGTGAAGTTGTATGAATGTCTATTCCATATGTCGAACGGCTATTTTGAAAAACCAAAATTGTATCAGATCTTGAACAGTACCGCAATAAAAATGTAAAGGTTTTTAATGGGGATCCTTCATTGCTCATATGTTTTGCAAGTTTTGGTCACCAGTTTGTCTAGAAATGATATTAAAATAGTAAGAACAAACTGAGTCGTTGACTGACATTTTTTCATGGACAAACACATCTCTCATGGCCTCAGCGACATTACGTGTTTAACACGTCAACACCAAACTCCGACTTAACGAGACAAGGGTCCTTATATAAAAGTAGCAAGTAATGTTTCAGAATAACCTCGTGGAGTTCACATCCTTCTTAAACATATCGATACCACGGTGTTGCAGCTTTCGGCGTATTGCCACTGTAGTATGACGTGCTCGACATCACGTGGAAGCGCGTGTGACGGGTGTATCATTCCGCTTGCCAGAAATAGGTTAACGGTACAGTTGCACGAGTGGGACTAAACAGTTGACGGCAACTGTACATCCAAAAACCAGCACCTACGTAATGCTCTGTTCACTGAAGTCACATCCATGCATATGGGAGAACTAGGATTGAATGTGCGGCTTCCTCGCTTCCTACAAACCAACGATCTTTACTCTCGGCACAAGCATTCATAATCTATACTAACTTACACTTGTTTCCAAGGTCTAATTTTGTAAGTCGGAGGCCCAACAACTTTACGCTGTAGCTTAATTTTTTGTAACAAATTACAACGACACCTAGTAATAATTAATATTTGTCCACTTAGATTTTGCGGAAAAAATGTTACCATTGACTCAATGGTTGTTTTGAACATCACATGGTTTCACGATGCTTGATGACAATGATGATGTACCTGGAACCTTCCTCCAATCTCTGAACCTGCTCAAGAGACCTAATGGAGATGAAGCTACAATTTAACATAGAGGCGCAAATGCTGAGAGGAAAAAGATCTCAGTAAGGGCAAGATATCAACCACAGAACCTCTGTTTTTATAGTTCGTTACCTTAAATGCTACGAAGTGGCAAATACACAGCGTAACAAAAAGACTAATCCAGGCAGAAGACATGTTCGCATGTCAACGTAACTTCGACGATTATGTAAGTGGTTAATGTTTTAATTCTCTGTGTCACACAGAACGGCCACCAGAGGACATTAAAGTTGTTGATGTTTATTTGTAACTAGGCCTGGCAGAGTATGTAAGGGACATGCACAGTGTGAGATGTTGAGTGATCCTCACGAACGACGTGGAGATACTACTCACCCGTGTGGGACAGCGTTGCCAGCACCTTAGAAAATTTGAAAAGGGGCTTCATTCCGGGCCTCCATTTGGCCAGCTGGTGGAGTCGTGTAAGATCTGTAATATCCAGATTTGTTAAGCATTTAGATGTCACAGTGCCCCGATGTTTTAGGTCTACTGCATGGGAAGGTAAGCGCAGGCTTAAACGTCGTAGAGATTTCTGCTGACCACGTCTGACAACCACGAGAGATGATCGCTGTATATTTCAGGGAATGCCACGAACAACACATTAAAAGTTCTAACAGAAGTGGTGTGTATATTCACGTATGGAGGAGGAAAGCGCATGACCGTAATCCTGTGACCTACATTTCCTCGCTTCTCTACCATCCACTGCCCCCCTCCCCCTCCCCAATCTGTACTCAGTAGCACACCAGGAGCAACACAACATAGTCCTTAATATGGCTCTTTACTTTAATCAACTTCATTCAAAAATAAATATTGATTTAATAACGTTGAAACAATATATTTTAATAATCCGTAGTTTTCCATCCCCTGTGCTGCGGAAACTACACTGAAGAGGCAAATAAATTAGTGCCCAGTAACGCGCAGGGCCCCCGCGATCACGCAGAAGTGCCGCAACATGAATTGGCATGAGCTCGACTAATGTCGGAAGTAGTGTAGGAGGGAACTGACACCATGAATCCTACAGGGCTGTTCATAAATCCGTAAGAGTACGAGGGGCAGAGATCTCTTCTGAACAGCACGTTGCAAGGCAGCCCAGATATGCTAAATAGAGTACATGTTTGGGGAGTCTGGCAGCCAGCGAAAGTGTTTAAACTCAGAAGAGTGTTACAGGAGCCACTCTGTAGCAATTCTGGTCGTGTGGGGTGTCGCATTGTTCTGCTGGAACTGCCAAAGTCCGTCGGAATGCAATGGACTTGAATGGATGCAGTTGATCAGACAGGATGCTTACGTACGTGTCACCTGTCAGAGTCGTATCTAGATGCATCAGGGGTCCCAATCACTCCAGCTGCACACGTCCCACGCCGTTACAGAGCTTTCACGAACTTCAACAGTTCCCTGCTGACATACAGGGTCCATGGATTCACGAGGTTGTCTCCACACCCGTACAGTTCCCTCAGCTCGATAGGATTTGGAACGATACTCGTCAGACCAGGCAACATGTTTCCCAACAGTCCCATGTCGGTGTAGTCAGACCCAGGCGAGGCGTAAAGCTTTGTGTCGTGCAGTCATCAATGGTACACGAGTGGGTCTTCGGCTCCGAAAGCCCACATCGATGGTTTCGTTGAATGGTTTGCACACTGACACTTGTTGATGGACCAGCATTGAAATCTGCAGCAATTTGGGGAAATGTTGCACTTCTATCACGTTGAACGTTTCTCTTCAATCGTCGTTGGTTCCGTTCTTGCAGGATATTTTTCCATCCTCAGCTGTGTCGGAGATTTGATGTTTTACCGGATTCCTGATATTCACTGTACACTCGTGAAATGGTCGTACGAGAAAATCCCCACTTCATCGCTGCCTCGGAGATCCTGTGTCACACCGCTCGTGTGCCGACTATGACACCACGTTCAAACTCACTTAAACCTTGATAACCTCCAATTGTAGCAGCAATAACGGACCTAACAATGCGCCAGACACTTGTCTTATATAGGCGTTGCCGACCGCAACGCCGTATGCTGCCTATTTACATATCTGTGTATTTGGATGCGCATGTCTGTACCAGTTTCTTTGGAGCTTCACTGTATGATTCCTCGAGAAAAAATAAATAGAATGTTTCTGTAGGGTATTTAATGTAGTTAAAGTTTTTGCTAGGAAACATTTTCACTGGAAGCGGCGCTGTTCGAGTTATCCAAGATAAACATAACAATGTGACCTTTAAACACTTTGGCCCCTTCACACCCCAACGCTCATTCCCCACCGGTCAGGACTTTTAGCTTGTTACTCATGGCACTGCCTTCTATCAATGTGCGATTATACGACTTCTTTCTCCTAATCGAACTTCTCTGGTCTTCGTTGAATGAGCCATTGCGTTATTCAGAGAAATTACGGACAACCTAAATTTGGATGGCTGGCAAGGTATTAGCCTCCTCAATACTGCGAGTCCGCTGTCTTGCCACTGGGCCAGTTCGCTCGATGTCTACCATCCTGTGGAGCACTATTTAAAACCTATTTACCAGAGACGCATATTTCAATAAGGGCTCGTTACCAAACAAAAAGTTCTGTAAATTTGTAAATATCTGCTGCCAGTTGTCTACAACCAACGCGCGAAGACTCAGAAAGAGCTTCGCGGTTCCTCCCACATTTCAAACTGCGGCCTGTCCCGGCTCCGACAGGCAAACATCCCGTCCGCTATCGTAACGCTTTACGACTCCCAAACGTCTACATTTGCTTCCGAGAAGTAAAAAGCACTTTGCATAGCCCGTGACGTGGCCAATGGGTCGTGTGTGAGTGTGTGCACGCGCAGGCCTTTCCGTAGTAAATAACGTTTTGTTACGTTTCCAGCGCCTCGTAAAAGAAGCTGAGTAAAGTTCAAACATCATGAAAGAGTTTGTACGCTGTTGACTACGTCGTGGATCGAGGATGTTTGAGAACTTCACCGCTAAATATTTTGGTGTGACAGGTCACACACAGAGAAGTTATTGTCGTTCAGGAGTATAATTATTGTTTTTAATCCCTGGTTTATGAGTAATACGCATGGGTCTGGCGCGTTGTTCATGATACGCTACGCACGCACTTAAATGTGACGTTTTGTGTCCAGGACGGACTACTCACTGTTTAAGCCCAACGGCAAAATTACGAGACGCAAGCTTTTCAGGACTGTGTTGCACTTTATTCCAAATGAAACCAGACGTTTGTCTGATTGTCCCAATATAATTATGCTTTCACGATGTGGTAACTGAATTCTGTTTTACGTAGTCTGACAATCATTGCTGCGTCGGTATGAATTCCACAATGAAGCATGGCCGAATGTTTCAACACATCTTACAAAAATGGTTCAAATGGCTCTGAGCACTATGGGACTTAACATCTGAGGTCATCAGTCCCCTAGAACTTAGAACTACTTAAACCGAACTAACCTAAGGCTATCACACACATCCATGCCCGAAGCAGGATTCGAACCTGCGACCGTAGCGGTAGCGCGGTTCCAAACTGAAGCGCCTAGAACCGCTCGGCCACACCGGCCGGCACATCTTACATAATTTCATAAGGTATATGTGGACGACCTTGCAGTGACTAGAAATAAAGAAGCTACAATGTCTGGCTGCAATTAAAAGAACAATTGAGTGAGATGACCTTGCTCGCTGGGCCATTTATATTGCAAGGAAAATGAAGTGGTCTACAGCAGGGGTTCCCAGACTTTCTGTTGCTGCGTGCCACTTGAAATGTTTGGAAAGTTGGGCGTACCACTATAGTTTGTTCAATTTTGAACGAACTCCGAGGTGTGGGTGTGAAGTTTTCGTTCCTTTGCAGTTCTAAAAATAGCCCTGTACGCGTATGAGATTTTAATCAAGTCAATTTCAGCATTAACAAAATTTGCCATTCATTTGGATTATTTGTTACAAAACGCAAATTTCGCATGAAAAAAGGCCACTACCTCAGTTTGGTTACATCTTTGATGACGTCTATAAGCATACAGTGCATTGGAGAACTGGGTATCACTGGTTTCTGTACCGGTCTTTACTGTAAAGCTAAATTGTAGTAGATTTCAACATACTTGCGGTTTGGTGTTGAGTTAGGTTTTTTAACTGCATCCCTGGAAGTGTGAGGCTTAAAAATCACTTCACGGTTAACTTAGAACACTGTCACGTATAAGTCACGCAATCAAGTGAAACTCCGCGTCGCATTTTTTGTAGTCAAGAATCAGCTCGCTGTAATACGCTCGCTCCAGTTCCAGACGCAAGCTTTCTTCGTTTCACGACGCCATTTAATGCAACGCCAAAGAGGGTGACAGTAACAACAATAAACTGTTCACTGCATAATGACTATTGCATCGCCACTCATTGGAACAACAAATAAGTTGACAGCAGTTGCAAAGCGGCACGAAAATTTTACTGTAACCAACGACAAGACTAGATCCAAATGTCGCCATCGTCAAAACGAAATCAATCGTTCCCGGCCATTGCAGCGACGACTAATGAAGGTAGGGGTTGGGTTGGTACAATCCGACCCTCTTATGTCCTCTGTAGAGTAAAAAGTAATCATTCTGTGCCGGCCGTAGTGGCCGTGCGGTTCTAGGCGCTACAGTCTGGAACCGCGTGACCGCTACAGTCGCAGGTTCGAATCCTGCCTCGGGCATGGATGTGTGTGATGTCCTTAGGTTAGTTAGGTTTACGTAGTTCTAAGTTCTAGGGGACTGATGACCACAGCAGTTAAGTCCCATAGTGCTCAGAGCCATTTGAACCATTTGAATCATTCTGTGGTAAACAATAATATACTAATGATACTTTTATCAATGAGTTTTCTCACTATTAAGTTACTTTGAAAATACAGTAACGCAAGAGAACAATTTTACTTGTAATGGTTTTTTGTTTACTTGTACACGGAATACTTGAAATGGCCCTGCGTACCGCCAGTGGTACACTTACAACCGTCTAACAACCCATGGTCTACAGGATCCATTAGATAGAGAACAAACAGGAATTCTGACAGAGAAATCAAAAAGATGTATCTCAAGAAGTCAGCGTCTCGTTCATCCTCTAGCCTCAGTAAACGTACATGTTATAGCCGAGATTAGTGCCACAAGAAAACTGAGCAGTTTCAAAAATGCGCCGTTAGCAATACGCTTTAGATGGGATATCAGAATATGGTCATTAATCATGAGTTGTGTTCATGCAAGGAAATGCCGAGTGTTGTAATGGCGCTTCTGACTGTTAGCTGTTGCATTAAACTCTGTCTTCCGAAAGAACCAGCACAGTTAATAACTGTAAAGCCTTTTCTTACTGCTTCCAGTTATTCAGCTAAAACCATTACATCAATAACGAACTTTCGTGCAAATATATGTTGGTTCCCTATAAGACCACTTAATTTATGTAGTATATATTTCCCGCAAGCATCAAATTCATCGTTAGAACGAACGGCTTTCTATGTTTGACCAAGATTTTCTCGAATGCTGGTCTTCGACAATCAAGTAGGAGAGCAAATAAAATTATCACAAAGAAGGATCGCTTCTATTTTCGCACTCTCTTTGCAATAAAATGTCCCAGATGAGTTGATCTTTTAATTAACCACCTCTTTTGTTCTTTAGGATCCACTTCCTCATAGTTATTAACAAAAGCGGCGTATGACTTGTTTTTCTTGATTCGGTTGTGGTAAACTTCAGATTTTACGTGTCAGAGGCAAGGAAAATGAATATTTCATGATTCAAGTGTCGTAAGTATGACATTTTCTTTCGCTACTACACGCACTAAAATAACATTTGGACACTCTAGCGTCAGTGAGAGTAGACTGGTAGCTGAGCTGAAGTTTGAGCGTCTACATGTACCGACTTGTTGGCAGCCTTGCATACACACAAAGCTCCAGCACATGAGTGTTTTGCGACTTTGTCAAGCTTCATTCATTTCATGCGAGACTGTCAAACTTCCGTCCACACGTAACGTTCTATTTGAGAAATCTGGCTTGGAAATGCAAAACTGACAACAAAACGTTGCGTGTAGATCAGGCTAAAAAAGCGGCCAACGCCGTATCGATGCGCCTGTGAGAGGGCCGACACAGCCTTAAGGAAAGATCGCGTTTTGAGCGAACTCACCTGCACTTGGCTCCAAGTCCGTTCTCGTTGCCGATGCTGCAGCCAATGGCGGCGGCTGGTGCTCGTTCGCCTTTATATGTGCCGGTCGTCTGCTCCGTGGCGCAAGTCGCGGGTCGCCGATTATCAGCAAGTAGCGAGAGCTATTTCCCACAGTGACACCTCTGCAGCGGCGAGCGGAAATAATAGGCCGTCGCTTTCGCGCTTATCGGCCGCATCAAGAACGCTTCCGGGCAGAGCTGGGGCAGAGTTACCTAACGCTGCATAGCTCGGTTTGCATGGAGATGTTTTTGCTGCTGGTGAATTCCAGTGGGAAAGAAGAGTTTGACCTTATATCAATTGGCGATACGTTATTCCGCTAATGATGGAATCGTGATTCTACACTTTGTTGCAATTTTCTGTTTGAAAAAAAAAAGTGCAGTGCAGTGTCGATTATCCGAACGTCGGTCAACCGAATGATTGTTTAACCGATTGTTAACCGCTCGTGCGTACCGTCCTCCCCAAACTGTCGTCTTACTCCCCCTCACCCCTCTCTCCACTCCCCCTCCTACGCACCAATGCGGAGTTGCCGACAATAGTAATGGTTTGTGCTCTGTTACGATCACTTGTGTCAGTTTCTCTGCGTAAAGTAAACTTGCGATATAAAGTGCATAAACATAAATGTGTTGTCCATTCTAAGGTTGACCAGACGTCCCAGTGTTGTCGGGGCAGTCCAGGCTAAAAAAAAAAAAAAATGGTTCAAATCGCTCTGAGCACTATAGGACTTAACGTCTGAGGTCATCAGTCCCCTAGAACTTAGAACTACTTAAACCTAACTAACCTAAGGACATCACACACATCCATGCCCGAGGCAGGAATCGAACCTGCGACAGTAGCGGTCGCGCGGTTCCAGACTGAAGCACCTAGAACCGCTCGGCCACCCCGGCCGGCCCAGTTTTTCACACAAATGTCCTGGTGTCCTGAGAAACTCATTCGGGACACATAATCGTCCCGGTTTTTAATCGAGAAACAAATTGCGGGCAATAATATTCCATATTTAATTAAATATTTGCGAAAAACAAGTATCCTAGAAGTAAAACGTAATAGAAATATATATTTTCATAATACCCTCGATAGGCTGACCACATTCGGTTCAACTCATCTCATGCCTAAAGAAAAAGTTAGGTGTATGTTGAAAAGAAAAGCAGGTATTACCTACCTCCGCCTCTAACTTGCCGACGTTCCACTTCATGGTCTCGAGACAAGTAAAAGCAAAACCCAAGGATATATAAAGGACCATTTCTCCTAACGGGACTGCAGCTTTATGGAAGTTAATATTGTGAAGAATGTGAGTGATGCGGCATGTGTTAGCAGTGCTTACCGAATATTGGTTGGTAGTCAAACTACATCTGAAATTTCCTATATAATTACTCATTAGTAATGTGGTACACTTTTTAGGATTAACAGATTGTACCTAAATACCTAACAAGTGAATAAACGTGGCAGAAAATATATCTGCTCTATACAATAAAAAGTGTATATCAGTCTTTTTTTATTTCTAAAGAAAAGATATTTTTTGTATGTAATGTACCTGCATTTTCCATTCCAATACACAAATTGAAGACACATTCTTGTCATGGGTTTTGCAGCTGCTGCATTGTCATAGGCCTATTAACGATTTCAAAATATCACCATAAGTGACAATGAATGTAACCGTAATTGTAGTAATGAAGTTAGGTACAAAGTGTAAACAGAAGTGTCCCGGTTTTTTCTCTTTGAAATCTGGTCAGCCTATACCCACTGTGAGAGATAAATACTAGAGGTGAATCTGCAAGTTATCTAATGAGTACAACGTTAGTAAGTCGATGTATATAAAAGATGTGCATCACTCGAAAACTCGTGAAACTATGAAGCTTGTCACAAACAAGGATCTAGGTGATGGTGCTTACAAGTTGCCTGCACAAAGAAGATCACAACCACTTGTCCTATTCTATGTGGAAAGGCAGTTAAATTTCATGAAAATCTTGGAGGCCCGTCGAGTTTTAAGGCAGTCTCGGGCTGATTACAGCGTTTTAAGTCAAAATGCTGCATTCGTGAGTTTCTAATACAGTGGAAAAAAACTAAGGGACTTATCGTGGAAGAAGATCACACTCTGGAAAACGTTTATAATGCTGACGAAACTGGCCTCAGTTGAAAAGTTTTGTCAAAAAACTCCCGTTTCAAGTGGTGAATCAGCAGCACCTGGTTCTTGAATAAGTAAGGATCGTGTTACTGCTTTAGCTTGCGTTGATGGTACTGGTAGCCACCAATTTCCTATACTCGCCTGAATGGATACTGCGCTTTTCACGGTATGTTTTATGGATGTTGTTATACGCTCTATAAAAGCTCACCGCTTAAAAAATGGCAAAAGGAAAAAAAAACGTTATTGTTCCTTGACAACACACAATTCAACTATCATGTGATACCCTACAAGAAAATTACGAGTTCTCCCACCTACCGTAACCACCTTATTACAGCCCACGGATCAAGGCATTACAGAAAAGAATTGTTATATATTGTTAAAAAGAGAAGTGTCGAAAGTCTGTTAATAAATAAAAAAATATTGATTTAATAGAAGCGTCCTACGTAATCGGAGCAGCATCAGATAATGTAAAGGTACAGAATAAATAAATAAATAAACATGGAATAAAATGGTGGGTATGGTGGAAACTTCACGTAGTGAAAAAACTCAATTGCCTTAAATGTGATGAAGAACACGTTAAAGAATGTATGAGTGTCGACGATGCAGATCGAAGGAATCCAATCATGCAAAATAGTGAAACTGTAGACTTAGTCTCAAAGGAATTAAAGACATTAGATGCCAGTGAGCATTGATTTAAATCAATGGGAAAAGTTGAAAATTTGTGCCAGACCAGGATTCGAAACTATGTCTGCCACTTACTAGGCAGGTGCAGTGACCACTGCGCCATTCGGACACAGTGGGCATGACAACTGCACGGAATACACTAGAGCTCTACCCATAAGGTCCAAATTCTCACCTTACCCAAACACTACTAATACTATGCCCCTTGCCCATTAGCCTCATTACTGGTGGCATCTCGCATGTCCGAAAGAACAGATACCACATGCGTAAGTCAGGCGAGGACGGCCAATGATTCCTTCAGGACGGATGCTCATCAAGCTCGAGCTCTTACGGGAATCAGCGAGATGGCGCGAGTAATGAGGGTAATGGGCAAAACGCACTGTATTAGTAGCGTACGGATAAATTGAGAATTTGGGTCTGCAGGAGGCGTACCAGGGCAGTCCACGCACTTGCGATGACCACTGCGTCCAAATGGTGCAGTGGTCAGCGCACCTGCTTAGTAACTGGGAGACAAGGGGTCGAATCTCGGGTCTGGAACAAATTTTCAGCTTTCCTCATTGATTTAGATCGATGCCACTGGCAGCTAATGTGCCCGGTTCCTTTGTGTCTTCATTCATAGTGGTTACAGGATCAAAATGGTGTCTATTCTTTCAGACATGTCTGAAAGAACTGACACGACAAATGTGAAACTGTATGCCTCGCCACTGATAAAGCTGACGCCACCAGCATCTCATCAACTAGTGCTCCAGAAAATGAAGATGGAAATATACCAGCTGCTTCTGAAGCCGATATAAAAGTTTTCTGGGTATGGTACAGCATCATATTGTACAAAACTACTGCTGGAGAAGACCAACGTTTTGGCCACGGTTGCAGCGGCCTTCTTCTGGGTCTACTGGTGCTTATGAAGCATTTACATGTTTAGCTACTGCCCTATGATGGTTTGAAGTTCAAGATGAAAGCGACCGTTATCACATTACCTGTTCCGAAAAAAGGGCGTGACTTACATGCTCGTAAGCGTGTAGGCGTGCTAGGACAGACCAAAATTAAGTTTCTTTTAGGCTAACCGTTAATTCTACACACATGTACTGTTCATCCAAAATGCACATATATTACATGTTTTTGGTTTGTTAGGCTGTACGCACACATTCCTACTGTACTTGCCTACGTAATAATGATAAAAGATATTCACGTTATTGTAAATAAACGAAGTTTTTATAGGTAAATAAAAGTATACAACTCGATTATCCGAATAAACCGGTTTTCCGAACACCCATGTCCCATAGTTTCTTCTTCTTCTTTCGGTGCCTATCCGGTTCGGATGTTGGCGAACATGATGGCTGTTCATCTCTTGTTGCTAGCAACATGGAACAGTTCTGTTGAAGACATAATGAACCAGCATCTAAGGTTCTCAAACATATTCGTCTTCTTCCAGGACCTCTTTTTCTGCTGATTTTCCCTTGAAGTATTTTTTGTAGCAAATCGTATCTATTTTTATTATGCACGATATATCCTAGATATTGCAACTTTCGGCACTATCTTGATTAATATAGTTGTTGTGTTCTTTTTCTCAAAACTTCTGCGTTTTTCACTTTCTGGGCCCAATGTATTCTCAGTATCCGTCTATAAAATCAGAATTCAAAGGCCTCCATCGTCTTATCCTTGTTTTTATTTAAAGTCCATGTCTCTACCCAATATAGAGGAACACAATATACATAGCAGTGGAAAAGTCTGATTTTTGTCCTTAGACTGTAAGGGGTAGACTGGGGTGTAAGGAGAACATACCTTCAAATGCCATCCTCATCTGAACGTGGTGCACCCTGCTCTGGCGACCGAATGACATCCGGGATAAGAAGTCCCTCCTCTCTCTTGCCAATAGCAGATTGAGGTTAGGGCTATTTTTTGCACTAGAGGTGTAAAACTGGCTCTAAAGGCGGAGAAACCACGAAGACGGTGAACGGCATATGAATGGATGACATTAAAGGCATTATGGCATGTCCATGGCTATGCTCATGGCGAAATTAGCATCCGGAGCAAGTTCTCCAATCTGATCTCGTGGAGGAACAGTTATGAGTACAGACATGCAAAAAATCAAATGACCCACTGCTAATGGATCGTCTTTCATTGTCGTGTGTTTCAGACCTTTTTGGGTTGTTCAGCTTCACAGCCTAAAAAACCATTTGTTTTGAAGAATTTGACATGTTTCTTTGATGAAGAAGGAAAGAGAAAAAAAGTTATATTGTTGTCGTCCTCATTCCGAAAACTGGTATGGTGCCACTCTCCACGTTAGTCTATACCGTTCAAGCCTCTTCATCTCTGCATAAGTACTGTGTAAGAGGTATGTGCTGCCTGCGATATGTAAGCTATAAGAGAATCTGAGACCAAAGAGCAGTGTTGACTGCAATACGAACTGTGTAGCAGCAGCAGTAAGTTGTTGCTAGCGAGCAGTCGCCTCTCTGCGCTTGTCAGTCCTGTCTGGTGTATCATGTTGGCTGGGCCGGTCGCTGTGCAGCGATGCCGGAGCCTGAGTATTATTGTATAAGGTAAAAACGCAGCCTCGCGCATATCTAGTAATATTATGTAAACTCACATGTAAATCTTTTAAAAATGTCCTAATAATAATCTTTGTCTAATTTCTAACAAGCATTCATTTCAATTTAAAGAATTTAATTTTTTTTTAATGCATGATCATTCCTATTGTTGCAAAAGAAAAATCATTTGCTTCCTTTCATAAATAACAAATGTATGGGCCAGCATTGCACAGAGCTGTGCCAGAAAAGAGCTGTTGTAAGAGCAGATAGTTGCCGACTTTATCGAGGTGAGAATTTTTGCTTTTTATTCAGAATGATCTTTCAGGGCCATGACGCAGCACTGCTGTCGTCCAAATTTTACCAGGTTACTGAATTTATTTTTTATTACGAGGTTTAGGAATTTTTTTTGTTTCTAGCTTATATTAAATGAGAAAAGAATTTTGTGGGTACATTAAATGGGAACCAATTTTGTTCAGAGGTTACACAAAAAATAGAATCATATTATTATTATTATTAATTGTTTTGTGAGGTTACACAAAAATTAGAATCATTAACCAAATAATATTTAAATTATTTCGTGTGGGG
This sequence comes from Schistocerca cancellata, assembly GCF_023864275.1. NCBI lineage: Eukaryota > Metazoa > Arthropoda > Insecta > Orthoptera > Acrididae > Schistocerca > Schistocerca cancellata. Next base: position 814,785,102 of record NC_064627.1, on the reverse strand, counting down.
AGGTTACAACTGCAATACTACAACATACATCTGTTTGAATGTGATGACTATAGGCAAGACGTAGCTTCCCTCTACGGGTTTTACCACCCACACTTTGCTCCATTACCAAACTGACAATTCCTTGATGCCAAAAGGTGTATCCCATTAACAGATCCCTTTTTTTTAGTCAAGTTCTGCCATAAATTTCTTTTTGTCCCGATTTTGGTTTAATATCTCGTCATTAGTTATCCGATCTACCCACATAATCTTCAGCATTCTTCCGTAGCACCACATTTCTAAAGGATCTATCCTTTTCTTGTCTGAACTGTTTTCCGTTCATGTTTCACTGCTGTACACGACTACATTGAGGACAAATACCTTCAGAAAAGACATCCTAAATTCTAAACATGTTAATAAATTTGTTTTTCATAAATGATTTTTCTTTCCATAGAGAAGTATAAACGTTAAATAAAAGTAAACATAAACTGTGTGTGTCCGCAGCTCGTGGTTGTGCGGTAGCGTTCTCGCTTCCCACGCCCGGGTTCCCGGGTTCGATTCCCGGCGGGGTCAGGGATTTTCTCTGCCTCGTGATGACTGGGTGTTGTATGCTGTCCTTAGGTTACTTAGGTTTAAGTAGTTCTAAGTTCTAGGGGACTGATGACCATAGATGTTAAGTCCCATAGTGCTCAGAGCCATTTGAACCATTTAAACTGTGTGCTGCAGTCGTCAAACCACCCAAAACATGTTTGCATTACTGTTCAATGTAACGTTAAAATATACAGAAATATAGAGTGTTTCCGAAGAAAAAAGGAAGTTTATAGGGTTTCACATTCCGTTGACGCCAAGTTCAACAGAGACGTCACAAAATCATATCGCTCAGGGATGGGCATAGGAAACCAGGTGTCACTGTTTAGACAAGTATCGTAGTTGGTTTTTACAAAGATTACTCTGCGGTACTGGCCCCACATTTAGCTAGCATTTATCGCGAATCTTCCGCCCACCGAATGGTCCCAAGCGACTAGATAAAGGGGCAGGTGATTCGTGTGTGTAAGAAGAGTAAAAGAACGGACCCACATAGTTACCAGCTAATATCCTGAACATCGGTTTGTTGCAGGATTCTTGAACATAACGTCAGTTCGAATGCAATGAAAGTCCTTGAGACGAAAATCTTTTGCCCACGAGGCAGCCATGTATTAGGCAGCATCGCACGTGCGTAACTCAGCTTACCCTTTTCTCACATGATATCCTGCGAAACATGGATGAAGGGCAGCTGGCAGATTCCTTATTGCTACATTTCCAAAAAGCATTTAACACCGTACCCCAATGCAAACTGTTAAAGAAGGCACTAGAATAAGGGATAGATTCCCAGATATGGGGGTGTCTTGAAGACTTCTTAAGTAACAGAATCCAGGACGGTGTCCTCGACGGCAAGTGTTTATCAGGGGCGGGTACTGTCAGCAGCGCCCAAAGGAGTGTGACAGGAACGCTGCTACTTTCTGTGTTGACTAATGATCTGTCGCACAGGGTGAGCAGAAATCTGCGGCTGTTTGCTGATGATGTTGGGTGTACGGCAGGATGTCGTCGCAAGTGACTGATTAACTGCAGCTGCCGACGCTTTCTACACACATCAAAAAAGTTTTGCATCACCTCGGTTCCGAGAGCTCCGGAACGTGTACAGAAAATTTAAATAGAGATCAACATAAACAGCATTTCCGCCCTTTATATTGCTCATGAAAACCACACATTGCATGTTTCACCACCATACAGCGAGACCTTCAGAGTTGGTGGTCCAGATTTCTGTACACACCGGTACCTCTAATACCCAGTAGCATGTCCTCTTGCATTGATGTATGCCTGTATTCGTCGTTGCATGCTATCCACAAGTTCATCAAGACACTGTTGGTCCAGATTGTCCCGCTCCTCAACAGCGATTCGGCGTAGATCCCTCGGAGTGGTTGGTGGACCACGTCATCCATAAACAGTCCTGTTTAATCCATCCCAGACATGTTCGATAGGGTTAATGTCTTGAGAAAATGCTGGCCACTCTAGTCGAGCGATGTCGTTATCCTGAAGAAAGCCATTCACAAGATTGCACTATGGGTGCGCGAATTGTCCTCCATGAAGACGAATGCCTGGCCAATATGCTGCCGATATGGTTGCCCTATCGGTCGGAGGATGGCACTCACTTATCGTACAGCCGTTACGGCACCTTGCATGACCACCGGTAGCGTACGTCGGCCCCACATAATGCCACCCCAAAACATCAGAGAACTTCCACCTTGGTGCACCCGCTAGACAGTGTGTCTAAGGCGTTCAGCCTGATCGCGTTGCCTCCAAACACGTCTTCGACGATGGTCTGGTTGAAGGCATATGCGACACTCATCGGTGAAGAGAACGTGATGCCAATCCTGAACGGTTCATTCGGCATGTTGTTGGGCCCATCTGTACCGCGCTGCATGGTGTCGTGGTTGCAAAGATGGACCTCACCATGGACGTCGGGAGTGAATTTGCGCATCACGCAGCCTATTGCGCCCAGTTTGAGTCATAACACGACGTCCTGCGACTGCACGAAAAGGATTATCCAACATGGTGACGTTGCTGTCAGGGTTCCTCCGAGCCACAATCCGTAGGAAGCGGTCATCCACTTGAGTAGTAGCTCTTGGGCGGAATGAGCGAGGCATGTCATCGACAGCTCCTGTCTCTCTGTATCTCCTCTAACACCATCGCTTTGGTTCACTCCGTGACTCCTGGACACTTCCCTTGTTGAGAGCCCTTCCTGGCACAAAGTAATAATACGGACGCGATCGAACCGCGGTATTGACCGTCTAGGCATGGTAGAACTACAGACAACACGAGCCATGTACCTCCTTTCTGGTGGAATGACTGGTCGGCTGTCGGACCCCTCCATCTAATAGACGCTGTTCATGAATGGTTGCTTACATCTTTGGGCGGGTTTAGTGACGTCTCTGAACAGTCAAAGTGACTGTCTGTGATACAATATCCACAGTCAACGTTCATTTTCAGGAGTTCTGGAAACCGGGGTGATGCAAAACTTTTTTTGGTATGTGTGTATATTCTAAAGAACTAAGATGTGTATAACAGATGGAAATAATGTTCGAGGAACTGACTTATCCTATTGCAAACACTGAAATATTTTGTGTATGTGGGCCTCACGGGTACAGCAAGGCATCAGGGCAGAGTTCAGTTGTGGAACCATTGCCAGAGTCTATCCCATAGCCAAACCCTTAAAAGCTGTCGTATTTTTATTGTTTTATACTAGCGAAAAACTACGTATGGTTCGCATGCTACTGATATAACTTACAGGTTAAGCAGCACTTGTTGATGACCTTAGGTTGATCTTTGTACCACACATTAAAGAAATATTTCTCGTGTATACTAGCATCTGGAATAGAATAAACAAGGGGACACGTACTAACGGAGAGAAATTGCAGAATGTAATTAGAACTAATGAGACAGAAGAATTAAGAATATAAAGAAGGCAAGTACACGCACGTTCACACAGAGAAACACTGATACTAACTGCTAACAATTTGAGCTCGTACACCATACTCCCATATTCCTAAGTTCCGGCTGAACAAAGTAACTACATATAAAATCGAATAATTACACAAACTCCACCACTTGCAGCACCGAATGACATATTCTGCATGATTATCAAGATCTGTAGCTGTAGATGTTATGGGATAAGACTTCAACTAGACTGAAACTCATACAAACCCAGTTACCATAGCTACTGCAGACGAGCTCCAACGAGCAACATCACTCACCAAAATCACAGAAACGAGTGAAGAGTGCAATAGCCAAATCGGGGTCCACACAGGTAATGGAAGTGGTGAGATAAGTCCCTTTCCGCACTCTGTCAACTTCAGCACAATAGTGCTTTGACTAGAAAGAAACAAATTTCTTTGCCTCGCTCTAAGCCCACACAAGAGTTGGCTAAACTTCCACAGGAAGCAGATGATAAGCTAATCAGCCACCAAAAACTGTAGGAGCCCAATACACAGATGCATTCACTGATCTATCATTCATATAGGCCAGGAATGAGAACAAGGATAGGAGTTCAGCAAGTTGTAACGAAGTGTGGGGAAGGTAGGGATAACACAGAAACTTAATAAATCGGCGTACACAGTTGTAAAACGCATGCAGAACAAACATGAATTGAGAGAATGTATGAAGTTGTGGTTGATATGGCCGTACTCTACTGCTGACACTTTCTTCAGGCATGATTTATTAAATGCACAGACAGTATGAGGTGCTAAAAGTATGGGAAATTAAATACAATTTCGACGAAACATTATGAAATGGCTCATACAGAGACCTTTTAGTCTATGGAGTTTCGTCTTATTCCATTTGGACTGAAACTTCCGCACTCTGGCTTTACCGAATCATCATTATGGTCTGCGAGAAACTACTATTGGAGCCATCTAAATTCCCAGTTGAATAATGTGCAACTTCGCAGAGCAATTTTCTTATTGAAGTTGTTCTTCTTTGTATGACTAAAATAAACACTCTTATCTTTTTTCTGAGATATTTTTCGCCATGCCATTATCTCTTCAGTACATTTCAACTTTACTCTCATTGGTTGCCGACAAATATTTTGCTAGGAAATTTGCTCCGAATTCAACATACTTCATACACTTTCATCATTACGTTGTAAGTGACCACGTTCACAATTTTGATGCAATTTTATTAAATCCATGAAAGAAAAATTTATTGTAAAATTAAGCAGATAATATGAGTAATTATGAACATCTCTAAAAAACCATAAACTTGATCAGTGTATATGAGTGCGGTAATGTTAGTGTGTGCATCGTATGACCATAGCTCATTGGTAAGGGAGGTGAATGGGTGAGACCATTTTTGTGATGGTGCATTATGGTGTACCAAAAAAAATTCACTTGTAATTTCAATATACCATTATAGTAACAGTAAATACATTCATTTAACGCAACTTTCAAATACAAAAGAAGGATAAAGCATGGATGCGCATGTATGTAATTTCCATTTTTCGTTGATAACATGTCGTCTAGAATATGTGTGTGATACTGTCAACTGGAAAAGGCGAAAGAAGGATGTGGATGCAATCTCCACTCACTTTTACAACTGGTTATAAAAAGCAAACAGTCCGAGAGCAATCAGTGACTAGGAGATGCCACAATTGTACAGCTGAGATCTACCCAGGAAGGAGCAGCAGCGCTTGCTTATGCTGCAACAGCTCATTTAAATCAGTGTTTTCTCACGAATATAGACAAGAAGGTAATGTCACATTGAACATTCAAATAACATTTTCTAGCTTGAGAATGTCACTTAAAAAGTCTTTTCTTACAAAAATTCTGAATTTTTTTTAAAAAAAGACGTTGTTGTTGTTGTTGTTGTTGTGGTCTTCAGTCCTGAGACTGGTTTGATGCAGCTCTCCATGCTACTCTATCCTGTGCAAGCTTCTTCATCTGCCAGTACCTACTGCAGACTACATCTTCTGAATCTGCTTAGTGTATTCATCTCTTGGTCTCCCTCTACGATTTTTATCCTCCACGCTGCCCTCCAGTACTAAATTGGTGATCCCTCGATGCTTCACAACATGTCCTACCAACCGATCCCTTCTTCTAGTCAAATTGTGCCACAAACTCCTCCCCAGTTCTGTTCAATACCTCCTCATTAGTTATGTGATCTACCCATCTAATCTTCAGCATTCTCCTGTAGCACCACATTTCGAAAGCTTCTATTCTCTTCTTGTCCAAACTATTTATCGTCCATGTTTCACTTCCATACATGGCTACACTCCATACAAATACTTTCAGAAACGACTTCCTGACACTTAAATCTATACTCGATGTTAACAAATTTTTCTTCTTCAGAAACGCTTTCCTTTCCATTGCCAGTCTACATTTTATATCCTCTCTACTCCGACCATCATCAGTTATTTTGCTCCCCAAATAGCAAAACACCTTTACTACTTTAAGTATCTCATCTCCTAATCTAATTCCCTCAGCATCACCCGACCTAATTCAACTACATTCCATTATCTTCGTTTTGCTTTTGTTGATGTTCATCTTACACCCTCCTTTCAAGACACTGTCCATTCCGTTCAACTGCTCTTCCAAGTCCTTTGCTGTCTCTGACTGAATTACAATGTGAAACTCAAAGTTTTTATCTCTTCTCCATGGATTTTAATACCTATTCCGAATTTTTCTTTCGTTTCCTTTACTGCTTGCTCAATATACAGATTGAATAGCATCGGGGAGAGGCTACAACCCTGTCTCACTCCCTTCCCAACCACTGCTTCCCTTTCATGTCCCTCGCCTCTTATAACTGTCATCTGGTTTCTGTACAAGTTTTAAATAGCCTTTCACTCCCTGTATTTTACCCCTGCCACCTTCAGAATTTGAAAGAGAGTATTCCAGTCAACATTGTCAAAAGCTTTCTCTAAGTCTATAAATGCTAGAAACGTAGATTTTCCTTTCCTTAATCTTTCTTCTATGATAAGTCCTAGGGTCAGCATTGCCTCACGTGTTCCAACATTTCTACGGAATCCAATCTGATCTTTCCCGAGGTCGGCTTCTACCAGTTTATCCATTCGTCTGTAAAGAATTCGCGTTTGTATTTTGCAGCTGTGACTTATTAAACTGATAGTTCGGTAATTTTCACATCTGCACTGAGTGCAGTACAAGTTCAAGTTTTATTTACAAACGATCAATGTGGCCACTTTTTGTAACACGACATATGTCTCATCTACCTAATCCTATGAAGCAAGTCTTGATATATGATGGCAGATGCTTGTGTTATCCGTTGTCTCAGCTCATCGACTTTTCCCGGAAGCGGAGGAACAAACACTCTGTCTTTAATGTAGACGTAGCTATTAAAATAAAATATGTCAAAGTCGTCAGTGAACAAAAATACTGAAACAATATCATATCAAATACACAAATAATTAAGAACATGATATTAAATTTGGAATGTCTTTTTCAAGAACCTTTTCTTTGAAACATTCCGATTTCTAAAGATGTGATTATTAAAGCACATTGTCATAAATGGAATACAGTGATAGATAGTTACTTAAAACAAACATTTCGTTGTGAAAAGTGTAAATAACATTAGCAAATGTTTGATACAGCACTGAGTGCAGTACAAGTTCAAGTTTTATTTACAAATGTTCAATGTGGCTACTTTTTGTAACACGACATATGTCTCATCTACCTAATCCTATGAAGCAAGTCTTGATATATGATGGCAGCTGTTTGTGTTATCCGTTGTCTCAGCTCATCGACTTTTTCCGGAAGCAGAGGAACAAACACTCTGTCGTTAATGTAACCCCGTACATGGAATTCCATTGGTGTTAAATCAGGTGATCGTGGTGACCAGGATATTGTTCCACCACGTCCAACCCAAGTATGCACATACGCGACAACATCACGACGATAATGTGGTGGAGCGCCACTGTGCTGAAAATAAATTCTGTACCCACACCCAGTTGTAATTGGGGCGCTAGATAACATAGGGAAAGGGGCGTGTTCAGGTGCGATACAACAGTTCAGTTGAATCGGCAAAAAAAGGAGCATAGATCTTGTTACAGCTTACAACGCGAAAAACATTTACCGTCGCAGAGTCACATACATATTCGATTACGTGACGTGGTTTCTGCTCACTCTATATCCGAATATCTGCCGATTCACTTTACCGCAGGTATGGAAGATGGCTTCGCCACTGAATCCAATTTTATTAAGAAAATCATCTTCGGTCTGAATTTTGATAACCATTTCTACACAAAACTCAGTTCGTTTTTCTTTGTCAATTTCTCCTGAAGCTTGTAACAGCTCCAGTTTGTAGGGTTTGAATGACAGGTGTTTCTGTAATACCTTCCACACTGTAAGAGACATATTCAGTTCTAAGCTGACGCATTTCGTTGGTTTACCCGGACTACGAATGTAAGACTGCCGAATTTGATACACACCTATTTTCTGTGAAACGATTGTACCAATTAATAATTGTTTGTCTTTTAGATGGTGGCTTGTGATGATTTGTTATGGATTTTAGTAGCGGACTGAATTCACGAAACCACAAACAACACTGCGTTTGCTCTGCACCGTTATATGGTTCCATGATGAGTGTTGAAATAACCCACCCGCACGTTCCACCTAGCGGTAACGTCGGGAAATAACAGTGTTAGGCGGGAATAAAAAATTAAGATATATTTCACTCACTGCTGTATAAAACAGTTTTGCAAGTTATTTACACTTTTCACAGTTAAAAATTACTTTTGTATAATTATTTTATATGCATCCTGCATGTCAAGGATATTAAATGAACAGCGATAAGAAAACAGTACAAACAAATAGTTACAACTTGATTCTAAATCTTGAGAGATGTATGCAAAAGTCACTTCTTTCGATTTCTCTAAGAGTATGAATGTTCTTGGAACATCTGTCTGCAAATAAAATGAAATCAGATGAAGTCATGTGCTATAAGAGTTCTATAGGAACATGAGACAATGAAATGGAACAGTAAATACAAGTAATAAATGAGTAATATTCAGTCCTGTTGAAAGACACTCTCGCATTTCAGATATACGTCGCACTTCAGCTTGTCACTTGTTGCTGGCACAAGACATAGCCTGGAGGCAGACATCTTGGGATACCATTGTCAAATAGGGTAAATAAAAAAGGAAGTGGAGCTTGTCATCGCAGCGTCGGCGGATGTCGACGGTTTATTCGCGAAATGCGGCCTTCCTGCATTCGATGTTTCAGAAAACTTCCTCACAGTGGCTCGTGTGTACCTTCTGCTTACATAGACAACCGTAACATGTATATCACACTTCAGTTTGTCACTTGTCCTGGCACAAGACAGCCTGGAGCGGACACCTTGGCATACCGTTGTCAAAGAGGGTAAAAAAAAAGTGAGAGGAGCTTATCGTCACAGCTGTCAGCGTATGTCGATTGTTCGTTCGCGAAGTGCGCCTTCCTGCCTTCGACGTCCCAGAAAACTTTTTAACAGTGCCTCATGTTTACCTTCTTCTTAGACAACAGTAACATGACCATGGTGGCAGTTGTATATCCGCTTGGCGTTGGCGATGTTTTTTAGTTAGGCGTGCTGAAAATCACCTGCAAGTTGTCATGCAAGGGTGGCATGTAGAATTTATTGTTTGTTCCCCTTAGCAAGCAGTGAACCTTACCCTAACTCCCACGACGCTGATGATTCTATCGCCTGACAGCAGTCAGCAGGATAGGCGTGGTGATGCGCCCTGCTGATGTGTCGAAGTGGTGTCATGTGCAATCTACAAGTCAACATCTGTTGTGGCTGGTACGTCCCCATGGTGCTCCAGTTGCGCTGTAGCGGAATAACATACGATTCTTGTTATATTACTACTGTGCTCTAAAACCGGAGACAGTCGCTATACGCTCCTCCGACGAAGTTATCTTGCTTGTGGACCGAGGGCATATTTGCTAATGGTGTGGCCCGTATATACAAGAAGACATTATGTCGTAACAGTCCGCTTCTCTACTCAAGTAACGTACTAACAACTATACGCCGCAACACACCTGAACATCAAAAGATTCTCAGATACCGTATTAAGTTGCCCGTACGTAGGGAGCGGTAAACTGTAAGCAATGTTGACTTATTTCTAATGTTGACTTATTTCTAATTGACTGATGTTCTATTAAATGTACTATACCATCCAGTGAAGCGAACCAGAAAGTAAAACATTAATCTCTTTCACCTGTATACCACAAGCTCTAGACTTCCCCGTAATCTGGATTCACACTAACTGGTTACGTAAACAAAATCTTAATGTTCATCATTGAATCAAATTTGTCTGACGGTTAAATCCAAGCGTCTTGGCATCCAAATTACCGTCTGCTTTCTCCTAACACAGCGATCCATCTGTCGCAAAGGCGGCCCAGCACCGGGAATCCCCTCGCCGTCCGTGTCTGGTCGCTTCTTAATGAACTCGACGTTTTCCCCATACCACCTTTCCTGAGGGTCCGCTTCCGTTCACCTCAATGGTCCATACCTCCACAACAGCTTCGGCTGGACCTATTGCAAGGCCCAGAAGGCTCCGTTCCACCTGAGACACTCCGCCGGCATTTTCTGTCTCGCCTCAACGAGTTCCAACGCTCACAAATAGTCTACACCGATTGATCAACGGTCGACAGTCTTGCTGGCTTCGCTTACGCTAACGTTGGACATAATGAATAACGCTCCTTGTCAGATGGCTGCAATGTATGACTAATCTAAATACTCCCATCCTTTTCCTAAGAACTTGAAACGTCCCCTTAGAACAAATTATACAAGACTGTGCTTAAACTGACATAAAATATTTTTAGCGCAACGCAATCAGACTTTCAAAAATCCCTACAAAAGAATGGCCCTGACTAACATTAACCTATACCTTTCACAAATCACTTACCTCACAAAAATCTTCGTTACTCAAGCTACAGCAAAACTGCGAGCGCCACTACTGCCAGCTAAATAACAGATTCAAACTACGGAAGGCACTAACTACTAGTAGGCATAGTTAGCAAATGAAAGATTTTAATAGAGAACAAACAATGTATTTACCTTAATATTCATCAAAAGTCATAATATATACAGCAGTTCATGACATCCATTTTTACAAATTCGAAAACTCCGCCATTTCTCTCCCCACATCCACCACTGCTGGCGGCTCACCTCCAACTGCGCAACGCTACGCGCTGTTCACGTCCAGCTGCCCAACACTACAATGGCAGACAACAATGCAAACTAGCCACAGACTGCACACAGCACAGCCAGTGCTTTTCGTACAGAGCGCTACGTAACGTTGCCAATAAGAAAACATAAACAGCCTACTTACATAGCCCCCATGCTCCCCACAAAAAAATTTTACAAATTGTTTTGGGCAGTGGCCAATAATGATTTGATAAAATTTTTCATAATTACAATAACAAAGATATCAAATGCACACACTTATTGATACAATGTTGGTCAAAAGCTAAAATTTTCTCACAGTCCATAAAGACAGTCCTGATCATTCATCACAGTAAAACTGCCGTTTCTTTTCTCAAAGTCTGAGCAGTAAAAGACAATGCACACGGAAGTAGTGGATTTCCATGCAGTCTTGAAGAAGTAGTGTTGTCCTTCCAACGGAAAGACAGTGCTGACTCTTGACATGCTGACAGGTAATGGGCCACAACAGAGGAAACCCACAGCAGAGTCATTCGACGTTTTGAAGAATATTGGTAGGTAGGTCATCACAGAGTAGACCCACTGTAGTCCTGGTAGAGATTACGGTATTGGTGGGCCACCAGAGGTGCAGACCCACTGCAGTCCTTGTAGAAACAATGGTACTGGTGAGTCAGCAAAGGTGTAGACCCACTGTAGTCCTTGTAGGAATAATGGTATTGGTGGGTCATCAAAGATGGAGACCCACTGTAGTCCTTGTAGAGATGGCCAGCAGCCATCTGTTGTGACTGTGCAGGTGCACAATCACCATTGAAGAGTCTTGCGGATAATATAGCAAGTCCATAACCACCACTTGTGCACTCACAAACTTTTTGGAATTGTCCTTAGAACTAGCAATGCTGTTATCCAGTCCCTTGCTGAATTATTAACACACGTGCAAACACTAACAATCCCTACTTCTCACATACTGTGCATATACTATGACCAACAGAAACGTGTGCAGTGAAATGTAACTTACAAGTTAATAATATGATGAACTGGTGTCAATTACAATTTTATAACATAAGAATACAATTACAAGGTACAAAATACATCATTAAAAACATAAAAATACAGATAACATTTGTAGTACAAGCTTTACAAAAGAATCGAAATAACATATACATCAGTGTTACAGGAATTATGACATGAGTACATACATAAAAGATCAGAATAACTTTTGAAACATCAACTTTACACATGAGCATTAAAACAAAACAGAATAAATAATGTCTAAACATCTTTACAAAGTAAATAACATATTATTAATGCAAATTATATTTGAGGATAACAGTATTCCTCATCATAGTTCATGTAGCTGAGTATTAGAAACATTCTACAACATAAGTCTTATCAGATAAACATATAAAAACAGGAAAAACATAAATACACAAGGGTACACAAACATATAGCGGAATAATACAAAAGGAAAGGACAGGGTTTGTTTTCAGTGCAACATTTGGTACTGCAGTCCAACCCAAAACTTCATTCCATAGATCTTTTGTCTTATTTCAACCTTTGCTTCCACCAAAAAAATCCTATCCAAGCATGCTTTCTGTATTTATTTCACATATTTCTTACCTCATTATTTATTTCCAAGAAAATCCTACCTATACCTGTACTTTGTTCGTATAACTTCTCAGTGCATTTCTTCAAATTCATTGCAACTCATTCTCTTATAGGCTACCCCCTCTTAAGCTAACTTAAATCTACTGAGCTCAGATGCTAAACTAAGGGACGAGGCAATGCAGCAGCACAAAATAATTAACACAAACAGCAATGAGAAAAAAATTCACATTGGCAAAGCAATTGCAATATTACAACTAATATAAGGCACTGTGCAGCAAACAAGAAAAATAAATCAGTAATAACACTGGCTTAACAGAGTAATACAAAGTGAAATTTAGTAGCACTATGCCTGGCAAACAGCAGTAGCAAATGAAATAACTTATATCTAAACATGACATAGCTCAAGCAGAAAAAAACATTACACTAAAGACAACAATGCAGACAAGGGAAATGTATATTCACATCTTAATGTCTATGTAATTAAAGTGGTGCACCACAAGAAGTTATTCTACCAAAAAGAATTACCAAGTAGTTGAAAAGAAAATTCCGTATGCAATTCCTGTGAAGGGAAACGTCTCTTTATGCTCCTTGGTTTTTTGAATAATATATACAGCAGTTTATGACATCCATTTTTACAAATTTCAAAACTCCGCCATTTCTCTCCCCACATCCACCACTGCTGGTGGCTCACCTCCAACTGCGCAACGCTAAGTGCTGTTCACGTCCAGCTGCCCAACACTACAATGGCAGACAACAATGCAAACTAGCCACAGACTGCACACAGCACAGCCAGTGATTTTCGTACAGAGCGCTACGTAACGTTGCCAATAAGAAAACATAAACAGCCTACTTACAAACTTTTCCGTCATGCCGTTTTGTCTTCTGTACCTTTCAGCTCTAATCTCATTGGCTGCCGCCCAATATTTTGCTAAGAAAGTTGCTTGAAATGCAGCATTTTTGACACACTTTCATCATTTCGTTGTAAATGACCACATTCACGATTTTGGTGCGATTATATTAAATCCTTGGACGAAAAATGTACTGTAAAATAATGTACGTAATTTGACTATTTATGTACAACTGTAAAGAAATATACAGCGTGTTAGAAAATTTCCGTTACAAACTTCTAGGACTTGTAGGCGGCAGTCAGTACGTAATATATTGAATAGAATCCCATGTCCGGAAACGTTATCCAGCGATGCTACAGAGCGTCAAAGTTATAGGCGCCGGCATCTGTAAATGTATGTATATACAGGGTGATTCCGTGATGATGTTAACAAGAAAAAACATCTAGTGAACACCGGCTGTAATGTCCGTCCCTTAAGAGCCATGAGTACCTGTTCACTAGAGAAGATGTTTCACGTTGGCGAAGAAATGCTCATAGCTCCTCAGGTATGCATTTTAGAGCTTATGTTTACTGAACATTTTTTTCCCTTGTTCTGGTCCATATTAGCACCTCTGAAAGTTGCATACCTACAGTCAGAGCAACAACAGTAGCAGCACATGTATTCCACTGTGAGACGCATCAGAACGGTTTTCGCTTATAAATTTCCACTTGTTCGTTCCCGGTACAGGGACCCTTATGTCAAATTGAGACATTTATCCTTCTCCATCATCCTTGAAAGTCTGTATCATCGTCACAGAATCGTCGTGTATGCACATACATAACTTTAACGCTCTGTAGCGTCGTTGAATAACGTTTCCAGACATAGGTTATTATTCAATATGTTATGTACTCACTCCGCTCTAAAAGTCCCAGAAGTCTGTAACGGGAATATCCGAACACTCTGCATATACTAAACTTAATGAGCATAGTTGTCATAATGTTAGTATGTGCGTCGTATGGCCATAGCTCATTGGCATGGGAGGCGAAGATGTGAGACCACTTTTATGATGTTGCCTTATTGTGTATCATAACACGAAAATCTTCACTTGTAACGTCAGTATGGCACTGTAACGAAAGAGGTAACAGTAAATACATCTATTCGACGCTATCTTTAAGTACAGAAGAGGGATAAAGTATGGACGCTCGTATATGTAATTTGTGTTTTTCATCAGCGATTTACAGTCTATAAAATAGTATTATACTGTCAATTGGAAAAAAATGGAGATGGAGGCAACGTGAGCTTACTGTTGTAACTGGCTATCGAAAGCAAACAGTCGTAGTGCAACCAGTGATAAGCAGATAGCAGAACGGTACAGAAGAGTTCCAGCCACCCAGGAAGAAGCAGCAGCAGCGGTTGTTTATGCTTCTACAGATACATTAAATTAGTGTTTTCTCAGGAGCTTCTGTCAGGAAGTAAGTTCTGTCTGTTTATCTGCGTTGACTAATGTTTAAATACATTGTCTAAATGCTTGCGTTTTTTTCGTGTATTATTTTTTGTGTGAGCTGTTTCTGGATTCTAAATTAACTGTGTACACACAATGACTGGCAGAAAAAATGAAGGGATCAGGAAAATAGAAAAAGACGAAATGAAAGTTCTTGGTTGAAAGGATGTATGATGTTGTACCAGTGATTACAAATTCGAATCAGATTTACGAGAATCTTGACGGTATGAACCCACAAAATACTATGTTGCACCCTCTCTGGCCTCGATTCATGCTGTTATCCTTTTGGAAAGAGTTTCATAAACCCGTTGTATCCTCTGCTGAGGAAAACTGGTCCACAACTGTTGTAACTGGTCCTTGTTATCCTGGATACTCGCACTGGAAAAGTGTTGACATCTGAGCTGGCCCAATACATGTTCTCTTGGGGACAGTTCCGGGGATCTTGCTGGCCACAGTAGTACCTCCTACCAGGCAGACTTAATGGAGACACATGCCATGTGTGGAGAAGCAATGTCTTGTTCAAAAATGGCACTCGGATACTGCCACATGATAGATAACGAGAGAAAACACGTAAGGAAGCAGGATGTCATTAAAGTCCCCTCAGTCACTACCAGTTGTGACCTGAGATCATTTCAATAGCTCCCCACACCGTGATGACCCTCCAAGTCACTGGGGGGGGGGGGGGGTCATCACCGCCGCCGGTTATCCATGATTGTGCTGAACTACGCTTCATCGCTGAAAACATTGCGACGCCATTGTTCATGCTTACCCGAACAAGGCACCGCTCCAGACGCGACCTTTAGTGTTGTGGTATTAAATGCAGTGCATGCATTGGATTGTAATTCCCAAGTCTGGCTGCTGCTAGTCTCCAGCCAAGGGTGAGGAATGACACAGAATGTTGCAAGAGGCCCTTTACCCGTTCTTGAAAGGCAGGCGCAGATGTGAAGGAGTTATGATGTACTTGGTGCACAATAGGGCGATCCTCCCTTGTGGTGGTCAGACGTGGTCGACCGTTACCATGACAAGGAGTATTTCTGCCCTCACAATCCCACTCTGTCCATCATCGGGCCATGTCACCTCTTAACGCTCAGCAAATCTGGATCTGCAATTCGACTAGTAGTCCAAATGGTGGCCCACAATGAAGCCCCTTTCAAACACTCTCAGGTGCTGATAACGCTGTGTCACACAGCTATGCAGCATCTCCGTGTCATTCACTGTCATCATTATACATCTGAGCCTCTTCACGCCTTTTATATGTCCTACCATACCTGGTAACAAAACTAAACATGACTAACATTAATGCACTATGCTATCCGTTCCCATTGACATCTGACCAAGTCTTCTGTGTGCTTCACTTTTTTTGTCAGGTGGTTTATTTGTTTTCAGCAGTGTAATTTATTTTTGGTATGAGAGTTTGTGGATTTGGTGACCTTAGTCTAGAGTGAGAACTTAACAGAGCAGATTTTGTGCTATTTATTTCAGCAGTGCCACGGACGGGTAATTTCAATTATTCCTGAGTGTTTTCTTTCTCAGGTAGTCTTAACTGCTTTATCTGTATTTGGTTTTTTGATATTTTATGCAGTTTTTTTTCACATAGTACAAAATGAAATGGGCAGTGCATGTCGTGTGCGGACATAAACAGTTGTAAACTGCGTTGGCCATATTCGACAGATTTCAGGCTACTGCTCAAAGTTCCAACGACAATGGGACACCAGTAGAGAAAGCTGTGACACATGTGGTATCGTTGGAATCTCTTTCATCCCCTGTTGTCACTGAGTCCTCCAACACGCAACATGTGAATCGTCTGTCTTCATTCGAGGTTGTTTGGAGGCAACCGCGGATACGCATGTCTCTGGGCAGAGAGCAAATCTGGGAAGTGGCCGCCATAGCAACAGACACGAGGTCCTGCCCAGCGTTGCGTCTGAATGCAGTGCCTCTCCTGTTGGACCAGCGGCTAATTTCCCTGGCCAGTCTGGACAAGTGTAGAAGGTGATAGTCATTGGTAATGGAAATCCTCGAGGAAACAGGAGGCAGCCTGGGCAAGATTGTCAGTCTGCACAAAGTACAGGAGGTCTCGTCCGAGATGTGGAGGAAGCTCTGCCTGCGGCTATTGAAATACTGGAGCAACTTTGCCGCAAATCGTTGGCACATACGACAAATGCGGTTTGAGTTCTGATACCAGCCTCGGTTCTTTGCGATAGTTGACGACAGAAAGAGGTGGCACAGTGGTTACCACACTGGACTCGCATTCGGGAGAGGGAGGTGTGGGCGTTTTCTAAGAGGGGTGGATTATCCCCAGGGGGTCATATATCAACCCTAAAAGAAATGGCTCTAAGCGCTATGGGACTTAGAACTACTTAAACCTAACTAACCTAAGGACATCACACACATCCAAGCCCGAGGCAGAATTCGAACTTGCGACCATAGCAGCCGCGTAGTTCTGGAATGAAGTGCCTAGAACTGCCCGACCACAGCGGCCGGCATCCCTCAGTGAGTGTCGTAAACCACTTAGCAGAACAATAGGTTATGGAGGGGAGAGGCAGGGGTGGTTTAATTGGTCAGTTTGGTTAATTACCGTATCAATTTGATATCAATAGTGTGCAAGATCTCTCTTTATCCCAAACCTCATGGAAGAAGAAAAGCCGGCCAGGGTGGCCGAGCGCTTCTAGGCGCTACAGTCTGGAACCGCGCGACCGCTACGGCCGCAGATTCGAATCCTGCCTCGGGCTTGGATGTGTGTGATGTCCTTAGGTTAGTTAGGTTTAAGTAGTTCTAAGTTCTAGGGGACTGATGACCTCAGCAGTTAAGTCCCATAGTGCTCAGAGCCATTTGAACCATTTTTGAAGAAGAAAAAATAGAATACAGTCATGTACACCATTTTTATTTAAAATTATACAGAGACAGGAAGAATATATGTGGGTGATGCAATTTGTCTAACGGTTTAAATTCCCTGATGTTGTAGCTGAAACAGTCCATGAGGAAGTGAACGTAACTGCACATTGTCATAGCGCAGTATAGCACAGCATTTTCTTTCTAACAGTAGTTTTAACAGAAAAGGTGTACAAAGTGATTAATACATCTACATCTACATCTATACTCCGCGAGCCACCTTACGGTGTGTGGCGGAGGGTACTTATTGTACCACTATCTGATCCCCCCTTCCCTGTTCCATTCACGAATTGTGCGTGGGAAGAACGACTGCTTGTAAGTCTCCGTATTTGCTCTAATTTCTCGGATCTTTTCGTTGTGATCATTACGCGAGATATATGTGGGCGGTAGTAATATGTTGCCCATCTCTTCCCGGAATGTGCTCTCTCGTAATTTCGATAATAAACCTCTCCGTATTGCGTAACGCCTTTCTTGAAGTGTCCGCCACTGGAGCTTGTTCAGCATCTCCGTAACGCTCTCGCGCTGACTAAATGTCCCCATGACGAATCGCGCTGCTTTTCGCTGGATCATGTCTATCTCTTCTATTAATCCAACCTGGTAAGGGTCCCATACTGATGAGCAATACTCAAGAATCGGACGAACAAGCGTTTTGTAAGCTACTTCTTTCGTCGATGAGTCACATTTCCTTAGAATTCTTCCTATGAATCTCAACCTGGCGCCTGCTTTTCCCACTATTTGTTTTATGTGATCATTCCACTTCAGATCGCTCCGGATAGTAACTCCTAAGTATTTTGCGGTCGTTACCGCTTCCAATGATTTACCACCTATGGCATAATCGTACTGGAATGGATTTCTGCCCCTATGTATGCGCATTATATTACATTTATCTACGTTTAGGGAAAGCTGCCAGCTGTCGCACCATGCATTAATCCTCTGCAGGTCTTCCTGGAGTACGTACGAGTCTTCTGATGTTGCTACTTTCTTGTAGACAACCGTGTCATCTGCAAATAGCCTCACGGAGCTACCGATGTTGTCAACTAAGTCATTTATGTATATTGTAAACAATAAAGGTCCTATCACGCTTCCTTGCGGTACTCCCGAAATTACCTCTACATCTGCAGATTTTGAACCGTTAAGAATGACATGTTGTGTTCTTTCTTCTAGGAAATCCTGAATCCAATCACAAACCTGGTCCGATATTCCGTAAGCTCGTATTTTTTTCACTAAACGTAAGTGCGGAACCGTATCAAGTGCCTTCCTGAAGTCCAGGAATACGGCATCAATCTGCTCGCCAGTGTCTACGGCACTGTGAATTTCTTGGGCAAATAGGGCGAGCTGAGTTTCACATGACCTCTGTTTGCGGAATCCATGTTGGTTATGATGAAGGAGATTTGTATTATCTAAGAACGTCATAATACGAGAACACAAAACATGTTCCATTATTCTACAACAGATTGACGTAAGCGAAATAGGCCTATAATTATTCGCATCTGATTTATGACCCTTCTTGAAAATGGGAACGACCTGCGCTTTCTTCCAGTCGCTAGGTACTTTACGTTCTTCCAGCGATCTACGATAAATTGCTGATAGGAAGGTGGCAAGTTCTTTAGCATAATCACTGTAGAATCTTAAGGGTATCTCGTCTGGTCCGGATGCTTTTCCGCTACTAAGTGATAGCAGTTGTTTTTCAATTCCGATATCGTTTATTTCAATATTTTCCATTTTGGCGTCCGTGCGACGGCTGAAGTCAGGGACCGTGTTACGATTTTCCGCAGTGAAACAGTTTCGGAACACTGAATTCAGTATTTCTGCCTTTCTTCGGTCGTCCTCTGTTTCGGTGCCATCGTGGTCAACGAGTGACTGAATAGGGGATTTAGATCCGCTTACCGATTTTACATATGACCAAAACTTTTTAGGGTTCTTGTGTAGATTGTTTGCCAATGTTTTATGTTCGAATTCGTTGAATGCTTCTCTCATTGCTCTCTTTACGCTCTTTTTCGCTTCGTTCAGCTTTTCCTTATCAGCTATGATTCGACTACTCTTAAACCTATGATGAAGCTTTCTTTGTTTCCGTAGTACCTTTCGTACATGATTGTTATACCACGGTGGATCTTTCCCCTCGCTTTGGACCTTAGTCGGTACGAACTTATCTAAGGCGTACTGGACGATGTTTCTGAATTTTTTCCATTTTTGTTCCACATCCTCTTCCTCAGAAATGAACGTTTGATGGTGGTCACTCAGATATTCTGCGATTTGTGCCCTATCACTCTTGTTAAGCAAATATATTTTCCTTCCTTTCTTGGCATTTCTTATTACACTTGTAGTCATTGATGCAACCACTGACTTATGATCACTGATACCCTCTTCTACATTCACGGAGTCGAAAAGTTCCGGTCTATTTGTTGCTATGAGGTCTAAAACGTTAGCTTCACGAGTTGGTTCTCTAACTATCTGCTCGAAGTAATTCTCGGACAAGGCAGTCAGGATAATGTCACAAGAGTCTCTGTCCCTGGCTCCAGTTCTGATTGTGTGACTATCCCATTCTATACCTGGTAGATTGAAGTCTCCCCCTATTACAATAGTATGATCACGAAACTTCTTCACGACGTTCTGCAGGTTCTCTCTGAGGCGCTCAACTACTACGGTTGCTGATGCAGGTGGTCTATAGAAGCATCCGACTATCATATCTGACCCACCTTTGATACTTAGCTTAACCCAGATTATTTCACATTCACATTCGCTAATAACTTCACTGGATATTATTGAATTCTTTACTGCTATAAATACTCCTCCACCATTGGCGTTTATCCTATCCTTGCGGTATATATTCCATTCTGTGTCTAGGATTTCGTTACTGTTCACTTCCGGTTTTAACCAACTTTCCGTTCCTAATACTATATGCGCACTATTTCCTTCAATAAGAGATACTAATTCAGGAACCTTGCCCTGGATACTCCTGCAGTTTACCAATATTACGTTAACTTTTCCTGTTTTTGGTCTCTGAGGACGGACGTTCTTTATCAACGATGATAATGTCCTCTCTGGTAAGCCGTCAGGTATTTTATCGTTTCGCCCAAAGGGGGGGGGGGTCCCTCTAACCTAAAAAACCCCCGTGTGCACGCCACACGTACTCTGCTACCCTAGTAGCTGCTTCCGGTGTGTAGTGCACGCCTGACCTGTCTAGGGGGGGTCCTACAGTTCTCCACCCAATAACGGAGGTCGATGAATTTGCAACCATTATAGTCGCAGAGTCGTCTGAGCCTCTGGTTTAGACCCTCCACACGGCTCCAAATCAGAGGACCGCGATCGACTCTGGGCACTATGCTGCAGATATTAAGCTCAGCTTGCACTCCGCGTGCGATGCTGGTTGTCTTCACCAAATCAGCCAGCCGCCGGAAGGAACCAAGGATGGCCTCAGAACCCAAGCGGCAGGCGTCATTCGTTCCGACATGTGCCACTATCTGCAGCCGGTCACACCCAGTGCGTTCAATAGCTGCCGGAAGGGCCTCCTCCACATTACGGACGAGACCCCCCGGCAAGCACACCGAGTGCACACTGGCATTCTTCCCCGACCTACCCGCTATTTTCCTGAGGGGCTCCATAACCCGCCTAACGTTGGAGCTCCCTATAACTAATAGGCCCGCCCTCTGTGACTGTCGGGACCTTGCCGGAGAATCGGCCACTGGCCCAACAGGCGAGGCATCCTGTGGTGGCTCGGAAACGATGTCATCACCACTAGGAAGCACCCCGTACCTGTTGGAAAGGGGTAAGGCAGCTGCCACGCGGCCAGATCCCACCTTCGCCTTTCGGCCAGGCACGCGCGAGCCCACCACTGTCCGCCATTCACCCTGGAGTGATGGCTGACCGGTAAGATGCTCACTGCCGGAAGACGCAGCGACATCAGGGGTTCCATGTGATTCCAAGGCCACCGAAGTAGGCATAGGTCTCACCACAGTTGCCCCAACGCCACTACAAGCCGACGCCTGTGCCTCGAGCTCGATGAGCCTAACAGACAAAGCCTCCACCTGCCCCCGAAGAGTGGCCAATTCTCCTTGCGTCCGCTCACAACAACCACAGTCCCTACACATGACTATGTTTACCCTACCCTATACGGTGACAAATTCCCAAGATAATCTTCTGATGAGCTACTCTGATAATCAAGAAACACTCACTGAAATACGAGACGCGAAAACTACGCTAGGTTTTCCCAGAAAAACTATTTAAAAGCTAAGCGCAGCAAATAAGTACAAAAACGCTTTATACAAACAGTACTCGCTGCTGCTGGTGCTCTCGCTCTGGCTGTCACAAGACAACTGCTGATTCAAGTGACTAGTGGCTAACGGCCGCGAAACAAACAAAAGACGGTTTTAGGGCGCTTTCTGTTCTAAACGATCAAGAAAACACTAAGAAATCTAACACGAAAACTACGTAAAGTTTTATCAAGAACTGTTAGTTACTATGCAGAGCAGATAAACACAAATAGAATCCCTTCCTTAGTGGAAGGTCGTAAACAAAATGCAAAATAAACGCTTTATACAAACAGTACTCGCTGCTGCTGGTGCTCTCGCTCTGGCTGTCACACAAAAATTTGAAGTAAGTCAGTTAAGAACTTTTCGAGATTTTTGCTAACAAATTTTCCTCTTTATATATTATTATTTATATATTCATATACAAAAAATAAATGATTCTCGTCTGTTGAACTGTTTATTAGAATACAAATTTGAAGTAAATTGGATAAGAACTTTTTGAGATTTTGACAAACAACGACTTGTCTTTGTGTTGTAGTGTAGATTACAGACGGAGAGTAGAAAAAGGATAAAACAAACAGAAGTTCTTTAGATATAAATTTTATATAAAAAAACGTTACATTTTTTTGTTCAACAACACTGGTCACAGCCATGGCAACAAATAGACTTTCCAGTTATGCATTCAGCATCACAAAGGCTGTACCCATGTCTAGAGGCTTCGAGGAGAACAGATCTTTGCATATTAATTTTTTATCGTCATATAGGCCCAGTGCCTGGTGTGATGCTATGGGGTGCCACAGGGTAAACAACAGGGTCACCCCTGGTTCGCATGATATGACATTTCGTAGCTGGTGGTGCACACCGTCCTTGAGGCCTCAGTAATATTATCTTTCAACAAGATAATGCAAGACTGCTTTCCACTATGCTGTCCTGGCATACCTCAATACAGAGGATGTTCAACTATTACCCTGGTCAGCACATCCTCCGTATCTCTCACTCACTGAAAATATTTGGTCATGTACTGCTGAGAGTCTGGTATGCCACCAGTCACTAGCCATTGTGACTAATGACCTCTGAAAGAAAGATGAGGCAGCTTTCAATGACGTCCCAGCATCAGTTCCAGTCGATGCTCGTCTGGATTAGAGCTATGGTTGTCGCCATATGTGACAGCTCTGTGTTATAAATTTCTCACCTTGTACACCTCCACATCAACCACACATTTAATCATTTATTTTTCTTACCATATTGTAACACCCCACCCATCACTTATCTGGTTTTGGCGTGTGTTCACCCCAGCTAATTGACTAACAGATCAACAGAGAGTGCAAAATTTCCGCAATATCAGATAATTCAAAGAAAGTAATAAGGCCCTGTGACTCCTGATTAAACTGTGGTGGCAGTGTTGACATTAATTGATTCAGAATTGATCACTTTTAATTAAAAAGGGGTGCACATTGATGTTATATTTAGCTATTGAACACCAGATGCAAATGTTGAACATCAAATTAATTAAGAAAGTGACTTGGGATTTCAACTACTTGATTGAAAATGATGCAGTCGATTAGCACAAATTTATTTTAACTCCCGACCTTCAATCATCACATTACATGACTCTCCTATCAGGCAGTGGTAATAAATTGCGTTTACGTGGAGTAAAGCGGGATAAATCAAAATTAATTCCTATCAACTGACCCAGACGTAATGTGAAGTGCGAGAAGAATTCCCCAATACACGGCCCATGACACTCATGGAAACTTTGACGATGTGATCCAACAAATTGATCAGTGGCCTAATTCCAGCCGGAGCGGGTGCAATATCACCGAATACAGCGTGGCGGAGCGGTGTCGTTGTGCAGACGTCGGCCGGCCTCGTGGTGCTGCAAGGCTGCACTCGTCTATTCACTCCTAGCTATCTTGCTCAGTACATAGCTGAACCAAAACTTTCTATCTCCAAGCTCAATCGTTCCATTTGCTAAGTCCTAAGTGAAGAAGATCGGTCCAATGAAGTTTTGTGAGATCCTCTCAAGTGCGCAGACTTGCGTGAGGCCTTGCGTTGTCATGGAAAAGAATAAGGTCGTTTGTATTTTGGTAGCGACGAACATTCTGAAGTCGTTTCTTCAGTTTCCTGAGGTTAGTACAATAGACTTTTATTGTTGCACCATGCGGAATGATATCAAACAGCACAACCCTTTCAAAGTCCCAGAAAACCCTCGCCATGATTTTTCCGACTGAAGATGCGGCCTTGAACGTTTTCTTCGGAGGAAAGGTAGCGCTATGCCTCTCCATGGATTTTCTTTTTGTTTCCGATGTTTCATCGCCTGTGACGATGTTGTCTAACAACCCTACCACAACAAACGTCAAAAATTAATTGTGCTTGTAGTGTTGCTCACGCTACTAAATATTGCATTTTCGGGCAACAACAACGTTGTATTATGTGGCAAGTGTCATTGAAGCACAGTTAATAAAGTCATTTCTTGAAATAATGGATAAACTAGGCACTCATCTTTTCGTGTTTCCCACGCTGGTCTCGTTGTGAACTCATGGCTCAATCGTCGAAAATCTAGGTAGTGATGATTCTAAGCTCGGATGCAAAGAGGCCTAGGTGTTATTCTACGATATTCAAAAGTTTTATAGATGTGTTTCATAAACCATTCTTGAAGATTAAACTTTTGCAAGTTAGGACAATGGCGATGTAAAAAAGTAATCAGCACTCCGAATTTAAGTTACACTTCTTTTTTATTACTTTTGTTGCAATATCACGTAACACACAAAACATCACTTCACAATATAAAACATACTTGAAAATATCTTCCTCACTGTTAAAGTTCACATTTTATAAACTGACTACAATTTGCGTCTTTTCAACATGACGACCAAGACTTGACTCTCTCTAATAACCGCTTACGCGCCCAAAAGTCAGAGTTACAAGTACGTCAAAGATCATAGTGACAAAGGAAAGAATTCACATAAGAATAATATCACTGCAATATAAACATATCGATGTATCAAAGTACCTCTACATTAATGAAATCAAATCTGAATGTTGTCACAGAAATATGTTAACTATTCTACAGAAACACAGTAGAATATTGCTGGTATCGAGAGGTTGAGGTGAGGTGCCGTAATGGTTACGTAATTCACGTACCATTACAGTTGGACAAAAAATTGTCACGATCAATCTTGTAACTCGCAATCAATTCTGCACAGTTGGTCCTTCGTTGCTCTTTATCGTCTTATATTTGGCAGCGAGGAACCCGTGGGCACACATCTTTGATTGCCCCAGCTGGACGAGTGAGTCAGCACTACTAACGGGGAGATGTCTAGTTGAACAGCGAGGCGTTTGGCTGTGATCCATCGATCACCTCGAATGGGAGTGTCTGCACGTTCCAACTGTCCTGGAGTCACAGATGTGTGCGGCCGTCCGGCACACTGGAGATCTGGCAGGTTTGCACGACCTTGTTGCGATGATGAGAGACTCCTCACCGAATGACTCACCGTGCTTAATTCATTACCAGGTCTCTGCAGACATTCTGCAAGCGCCTATGAATATGTCCAACTCTGTTAGTCTACCAAAAGAAACTCAATGACAGCTCTCTGCTTGGAATGCACCTCCACATAGACGCCATTTTGAAGGCTATGCATAGCACTACGCCTATCAGAACTTTGTCTACATCTACATCTACTCGCTACTCTGCAATTACCTGGCAAAATTTCATTGAACCACCTTCACGATAATTCTCTGTTATTTCATAAACGAACACTTATATCTTCCGGTAAAAGCTCTGATTTCCCTTATTTTATTATGGTGATCGTTTCGCCCAATGTACATCGGCGGCAACAAATATTTTGGCCCACGGAGGAGAAATATTGCGATAAAAATTTACTGAGAAGATCCCACCGCAACGATAAACATCTTTGTTTTAATGGTGCCCATCCCAAATCCTGTATCACGTCCGTGACACTCTCTCTCCTATTTCTCGATAATACAAAACGTGCTTCCCTTCTTTGAACTTTCTTGATGTACTTAGTTATCTTGTCTGGTAAGGATCCCACTCCGCTCAGCACTATTCTAAAAGCGGACGGACAAACGTAGCATAGACTGTTTCTTTAGTAGATATGTTGCATCTGTTAAGTGTCTCGCCAATAAAACGCAGTCTTTGGTTCGCCTTCCCCTCAACATTTTCTGTGCGTTCTTTCAAATTGAAGTTTTTAGTAATCGTAATTCTTATGTATTTGGTTGAACTTACCATCTTTAGATTCGATTGATTTATCGTGTTATTCATTTTAGCAATCATATGGATGACCTCCGACTTTTCATTATTTAGGGTCAATTGCCAATTTTCGCAGCATACATATATTTTATCTAAATTGTTTCACGATTGGTTTTAATCTGCTGATGACTATACTAGATAATAAACGACAGCATCACTCGCAAACAGTGCTGCTCCGATTGTCTCGTAAATCGTTTATATACATGAGAAACAACAGTGGGCCTATGACACTGCCTTGGAAACGCCAGAAATCACTTCTGTTTTACTCGATGACTTTGTGTCACTCACTACGAATTGTGACCTCTCTGACAGTCGCATAACTGAGACGATATCCCATAAGCACGCAATTTAATTACAAGTCGCTTATCAAGTATGGTGTCAAAAGCCTTCTGCATATCCAGAAGCCGGCCGCAGTGGCCGAGCGGTTCTAGGCGCTTCAGTCCGGAACCGCGCGATTGCTACGGTTGCAGGTTCATATCTTGCCTCGGGCATGGATGTGTGTGATGTCCTTAGGTTAGTTAGGTTTAAGTAGCTCTAAGTTCTAGGGGACTGATGACCTCAGATGTTAAGTCCCATAGTGCTTAGAGGCATTTGAACCATATCCAGAAAAGCGGAATCAATTTGAAATTCTTTGCCGGTAGCTCTCAGTACTTCGTGCGAGTAAACAGCCAGTTGTGTTTCACTTGAACGATTTTTTCTAAATCCGTGTTGACTGTATTTCAATAGATATTTCTCTTCAAGGTTGGTCGGTTGGTTGATTTGGAGGCGGAGACCAAACAGCGAGCTCATCGGTCTCATCGGATAGGGAAGAATGAGTAAAGAAGTCGGCGGTACCCTTTCAAAGGAACCATCCCGGCATTTGCCTGAAACGATTTGGGGAAATCAAGGAAAACCTAAGTCAGGATGGCCGGACGCGTGTTTTTGAACCGTCGTCCTCCCGAATGCGAGTCCATTGTGTTAACCAATGTGGCACCTCTTCGAGATCATTCCTAATGTTCGAAATATTGTTGCATATCGACGTTAACGACACCGTTCTGTAATTTAGTGGATTACTCCTGTTGCCTTTCTTGAATATTGATCTGACCTGTGCAACTTTCCAGTTTACGGGTACGAATCTTTCATCGAGCGAGCGGTTGTATATGATTGTTAAGTATGGAGCTATTGCATGAGCATACTCTGAAAGGAACCTAACTGGCACACAAGCTGGCCCGGAAGACTTGCTTTTATTAAATGATTTAAGTTGCTTCACTACTCCGAGGATATCTACTTCTGAGTTACCGATGTTGGTAGCTGTTATTGATTATAATCCAGAAAATTTACTTCGTCTTCTCTGGTGAAAGGATTTCGAAAGGCTGTGTTTAGTAACTCTACTTTAGCAGCAATGTCTTCAATAACACCTCCATTGCAATCGCGCAGAGAAGGCATTGATCGTGTCTTGGCGTTAGCATACTTTACGTACAATCAGAATCTCTGAGCATTTTCTGCCAGGTTTCGAGACAAAGTTTCGTTGTGGAAAGTATTATAAGCTACACGCACTGAAGTCCGCGCCAAATTTCGAGCTTCTGTAAAAGGTAGACAATCTTGGGGATTTTACATTCATTTAAATTTGTTAAGCTTTTTTCGTTGTTTCTGCAACAGTGTTCTGACCTGTTTTGTGTACCATGGGGGATCAGCTCCGCCGTTTGTTAATTTATTTGCTATAAATCTCTTAATTGCTGTCGATACTGTTTCTTTGAATTCAAGCCACACCTGGTTTACATTTACATTGTTAATTATGAAAGAGTGGATGTTGTCACTCAGAAAGGCGTCAAGTGAATTTTTTCTGCTTTTCTGAATAGATATATTATTCGTATATTTTTGGTGGATTTGGGAGGTACAGTATTCAGACTCGCTACGACAACGCTGTGTTCACTAATCCCTGTGTCAGTGTGCGTGTATGTGTGTGTGTGTTTGTAGCTTATGGGCACTCAGCGGAGAGGTTATCAGCGCCCTTACACTCATTATAACAAGCGAATGTGGACCCTGTATCCGTTTTGATGCTCGCTATTGGCTCAGGTTTATTTGTTTATAAGAGGTCAACTGTGTTTTCATAGCTGTTTACTATTCGACTGGGGTCATGAACTAACTGCTCGAAATAATTTCCAGAGAATGCGTTTAGCACAATTTCGCATGATATTTTATACGTACCTTCGGATTTAAACATGTATTTTCGCCACCATATCGAAGGTAAACTGAAGTCGCCATCAACTATAACTGTATGAGTCGCGTACTTGTTTGAAATTAGACTCAAAGTTTCTTTGAACCTCTCAACAACTGTATCATGTGAGTTTGAGGGTCGGTAAAAGGATCCATTTATTATTTTATTCAGACTGCTAAGAATGATCTCTATCCATACTAACTCACAGGAACCATCAACTTCATTTTTGCTACAAGATAAATTACTCTAACAGTAACAAACACGCC
The DNA here is from genome assembly GCF_023864275.1 of Schistocerca cancellata. Taxonomy (NCBI): domain Eukaryota; kingdom Metazoa; phylum Arthropoda; class Insecta; order Orthoptera; family Acrididae; genus Schistocerca; species Schistocerca cancellata. The sequence goes on along the minus strand of NC_064627.1, from coordinate 814,756,641 downwards.
ACCGCAAACATATTTAGCCCATCCTTTGTGAACACCGTTAGGTCCTTCGCAATGTATAGGGACCGAAGCAAGAGTGTTCCATGACTGATGTCCCACAATAAATCCCGCGTTTTTTCAACCGAAAATGGCCGAGAAAAAATGTATTGCATTACTTATGCCCCTCTTAGAATCTGTTTAAACAAATGCAGACTGTAATAAATGTGGGGAGTTTCCGGATGAAACGTAATTATTTCGGGAGACAATGATTAACACAATTTAGATACAAAAAGTCCACATAAATTTGCGTCAGATTTTCAGTAGATTTAGTGAGTCTGCTTTTTAATGTTGATGCGTACAATATCTGCGGGCGTGAATCTTTCTAAAACAGAAACTATAACTCACGCCTCTAATATGTGTTGTAATGACACTGCAGTTCTACGAATTTACACCAAATGAAATACTGACATCCTACTTGTTTAGAGTGTTTTTTTGTTTTTCTTCTTAATGAAACCACTGTTGCTACATATTATGGATTCTGTGGATTTCTTTGTAGCTATGGAGTACTGGAATGCATTAGATAACATTCATCAGGCTAACTCCATTCTCAGTGCACACATTTCTTCTACACTTGGAAATAAATAAAATGCAATGAAATCAGAAGTTATTCTTTACTCTGTAGAACGTTTTATAATAAAAATCTAACGAAGAGTTGCAAATACATATCGGTATCATAAATAATAAAAGTGGCGAACATACTTGAAAACTTTCTGAATAGAAACACAGGACTTGTGAATTCTGGCATATCAGCTCGTATTTTCCTCAATTAGTGGAGCGTGGCGAGGCGTGACACCTGCAAGTCTTCGGCAGTGGGTTGAGAAAAGCGGAATTCTGAGTGGCTTCCCAAAAGAAGCTCTCAGGAGCCGCGGTCGTGAGAGTAAGTCACTTTGAGTACCTCTTAAAGAAAGGCATTCTGGCTGTGTGAGCCACGACAGGTCCTGAGAGATCTGAAGAAAGTCCATAGGTCCTGCTGAAGGAGGAAGGTGAAAAGCAGGGCCACCGCTGTGTTTCCGTGAAAAGCGTGGGAAGCGAGCTGCATTTTTGCGCCGAGATATCTTTCCGCCAATCATAAGGCGAGGGCTGGTATTCGCTAGCCTTTAGTTAGTTAACTGAGAATATAATGAACACTGGATGAGAAAGGTCTGCCTATTTTCAGTTGTCACTGTGGCAATCCTCACGATTTCCTCTTCTACAGTAATTTTTAGGAGTGTGAGAGATGGAATCCAGTCAGCGGTTTTCTTGGCGTGTGGTGGTGTCAATTTCTGGGCGAACAGAATTGGCTCGTTCGTTGGAGAGTTGCTGATCAGTGCCCGGTTGCAGTTTGGCGCACCTTTAGCGGTTTTCGAGTAACTGCCGAGTTGAGCGTTTGCGTATGTCTTTGCAGTGCACAGCTAACAATTTGCGAGCATGTTTCGTATCTTCTGGTTGCATTTTATCGTTATTTCTTTATCATGATATGATAAATGCTTTATCATGCTATGATAAAATGCTGTCCGGCATTTGCGCGTTTAGTGAGTTGTTTATATTTTGGAAAGTGATTTTCTTATCAGTCAACAGTCTTACAAAAATTATTCAGCTGATTTCTGCAAAGACGAAGTTTTTATTAATTTGAATATTATCATGTTGGTGATCCAGAGAAACCTAGAAATCGTTAGCATATGGAATTTACGTTTGTGATGAAAATAATTGTGAATCAATATAAACTGAATTTAAGTAATAGTGACTGAGACCAAATATATCAGTATATTTGAAAATAACCTTCCTCACTCCATCATTTCCTCCCACAACATTCTGAGGAGGTGACCCTTATAAAATATAGTCAGTGGATTCTTGCTCACTGAATTTGTTTCCCTGTGACACGGGTGCCATGACGAGAAACATACCGTTTTCTTTTAACCTTGGAAGTTATATGAATCATTTTTAATTATATAACTCTAATTAAATTTATTTTTGACAATGAAATTTCAGCTGCGTTAGTACATAGCAGTGTGAATAATTATTGACTCAACTGTTTTACCCGATTCTGTTCGATTCTATCCGAGCATATAATCTGTAGTTTGGTCTTTCGTGTGTCGAGCTCGCAAGTGTGGCAGGCAGCTTGCACTAACGACTGCTGAATCACTGTCCTGCAGCAACAGAGAAGGCAGCAGGGTATCAAATTTTATTTATGTGAAACTACTGATCACCAGTTAATTAGATTTAAATGTTTAAATGATGAAACTACTTTCACTTGTAAATTCAACATATCGTGAAATTATAGGGGTTTTCAATACCACAACGTCGTACACAGTTCCCTGTAATTGGGTATATCGTACATGGAATCGTCTTGCCATTGATGTTTAGTTTCCAACGACTACAAGTCTTTTCATGTTCTTCCGACTTGATGAGGCACTGCTCATTCAGTCCGTCAGATAATATGTCAAATTTAAGGAGACTGGTCTGTAAATAGTAGGGAAAACCTTGACAAAATTGTTAGTTTTCTAAACAGTGTGACTCAGAGAATAAGATTTGTACGCCCATAGATTGGTTACCGTCTTTTAAGACATCTTTCGGGAACATTTTTATGTATGAAACCCAGCTTTGCCTCTCACATTTTTTTATTTGTATTTTTTTGTTGAAAGTGAAATGAAGCATGGTGATTATTTATGAACATCATATGTACACATTTCTCAAAATACCAACGAAATAGAAAGTTTGTTTTTTACGGAAGTTCTTTACACTATTATCTTTAAAGCAGACTGCTGAAATGATGGTGCTGTCATAAATTGTGGTATAAAAAAATTTTAATTATGATTATCAAAAATATTGCAATTGAATTCAGGATTTTTCTACAAAAAAAGCAATTCATTTTCAAAGTTAGTCACAAGAGTAGTCTACTTTTTATCTAAGCATGTTTTAAGACAGTATACAAAATTTCAGCTCTCCATGTTTAATGCTTTTAGCCAAAGTGTACCAGAACATGAAATAATTTAACTTTAGGGAAACTTGATTTTTCTATTAAACTTGCAAGACGCTAATGCATCCCAGGTCCGTTTTCCCTTGTCTCTCTCACACTTCTTCTTCTTATTCTTGCTTCTTTAGTGGCTTCCAACACTGATTTTTCTGCTTCAAAGAGTCTCCTTCGGTCAATGGCTAGTAGAGCTCTATGCACATTTGGTCCACCAGGCACTCCCATCAGTCCCATAATATTAAACGTTAACACTGCAGCGTCACTGAAACATAGAACAGCATCTGACATAGCTATTTTCAAAGCATTTAGTCCTAGTAGAACAGTTTTTGAAATCAGTTCCCATATACAATTGTTGAAACTTTCATTTGGGTTTTGAGTCCTACCATGTAAACGTTGCTCTAATAATCTTGTGTCACTAAGATCCCTATGCATAGGTTTTGTAACTTCCATTATAGCGAATGGCAAAGAATGTTTATGGTTGCAGGTCTCACCGCGAATAACAGCCCTCTAGTAGCCACACCATGAACCATTGCCAGGTGGGCAGAATGCATGACAGGGGTTGTCGTATGTGGAGAATTTATGAAAGAAGTTAGCCCATACTGCCTTTTTCATTTCCTCAAGGTCATTTTCATTATATCTTATGGCTTGTCCTTAATAATACTGCAACCTGTCTATTTCTTCGTCTGGAAGCTGACCACATCTGCTAATGAACTTACCATTAGCTAATTTCTTTCCCTTCAAATTCCACTTCAAGTTCCTCAGTCTTGTACCTAACCTTTTATGGATATGTAGAACACATTCTATTTTTTTTCAGTTTTTTGTCAGCATAAGGTTTGCATTCGCAAACTTTTTGGTACCCTTTTGAGTCTCAATCTCCTAGATAATACGTATACATCATGCCATATTTCTCCACTGACCTGTGAAATATCTTCACAACACCTTCAGATTCCATCCCTCCACTATACCCACTAAAATTAACCATTTATGATTTTCAGTTGCACTAGTACAGCCGTGTCAGTACTTGGTAATATGTTCCTCATCAGTGACTGTACAACTCTCCAAGGAGGTAGCTGTCACTACACCATTTAGGAAAATATGGCCTCTTCGTTGCCAGGATGCATCCAGGGCTGCAGAGATACATGTATTGCTGTCATTAATGTCTACACTTTCCTGAACAGCATTTTTCATACTATCATTTGCTACTTCTTCTAAAATCTGTAGAATAATTTTATTGTACCTCTCAAATCTTTTAGGGAGAGATAAGTCCATAAGAGCACAGAAAATTTGTGCACTTCAGTACTGTTTACCTACAAACCTCATATCATAAGCAAGTTTAGTATTTATGTTATACACTCTCTGTTTATTTACATCACAATTATAACCCCATTCGCTTAAATCACAAAAATTACAAACAATTCTTAATTTTTATGCACAACCTCTTTTAGCATGTATCCCTTAACTACCTTCACACCACTATTGCCACATTCCTTACACTGCACAGCTTTATTTTAGGTTCAGATAGAGCAGGGAATTCAACAGTAACACATGTTGAATGAATAGTTGGCGTCTCTATATTATCAGCATTAATACTGTCAAACCCATTACCCAAATACTTCAGTTTTAGCTTCACAGCACTTGGAGCAGTTGAAGCTAATTCAAGAGTTGTATCACTTTGTATTTAAGTATTAGCAGAGTTAACCCGTTTGGTTTAGCTGTAGCTAGTGTTATGCCCGGTTTGGAGGCACAGAGTCGCTCCGACCACAATAATTTGGGTCACGTTCAGCAAACTAAACGTAATGAAGTCGTGCGGTGTTTTGATTTGAAATTAGTAGACCGACTGGAAAAGGCAGCTAAAAATGTGGTTCAGGAAACCCCTACACACCTTTATCTAAAAGTAATGAAGACAGATGTCGATCACTTTAGCTGGAGACAAATCCAAAAGGAACTATTGGATGACTGTTGAATGAATTTGAGGAACCACCTGTACAACCTAAAATAAGCCACCCTACAATACCAATAAATATATTAGGTATCAATGTACGTTGTCTCTTAGACAGTGGCAGTGAGATGAGTGCGTTGTCTCAGTCCTTCTTTGATGATTTATCTAGTATAGATAAGCTTACAGTAATGGGGGTATCAGGACTGAGAATAATTGGTGCTACTGGCAACGTGTCAAAAACGGTAAAGCAAGAAGCTTTGCTGCCCTTTAATGTTATTGGTAATGTAATTGATCATCCATGTTTAATAGTAATCAATCTCAGTATCGAGGTTCTAATTGGCATAGATTTCTTGTCAAAGTATCAGGGTGTTGTTGACTTTGAAAGAAGCCAGTCAAAAATGGTCTTGCCAATAACCGCAGTAAGTACGGTACCATTTATTGACAAACGCATAGTGACTAATGATGAGACTTGGGAGCTACCTATACGAGTTCTGAAAAATAGAAGGTATTGGGACGAAGATGTTGATCTTAGTAAAGGTAGGTTGAACACAGCAGAAGCAGAAACAAAGAAATTCATGTTCGTATACCAAGGACCTTTCAGGATTGTAGGAAAACCGCATGCAAATGCGTATAGGTTGGAGTACCCGAAGAGTAAAAAAAGTATTATGTCTCAGAAACGTGATCGACCTAAAGAAATTGATAGATAGTGAATGAATTCTGTAGGGAGGAGGTTGTTCTGTAACTTCTACGCAGAGTGGCAGCTGTGCAGTCCCAACTGTGTGAGATCTTGTTTCCCCATTTCAGATCTCACTAATTCCTCATCTTTCCTATCCACCATAGTTTCGACCCCTTCTTTCCAATACCAAAATTTTCCGATATGGCTATCAAGCCAGTAATAAGCCAATGAATTCTGTAGGGAGGAGGTTGTTCTGTAACTTCTACGCAGTGTGGCAGCTGTACAGTCCCAGCTGTGTGAGATCATCTTCCCCCTCTTCAGGTCTCACTCATTCTTCATCTTTTCTATCCCCAAGATTTCGATTTCTTCTTATCCATTGATTAGTGAAGATAATACTAGATGTGACAAACCTAATAGTGAAAAGTAACCAATTGAGAGGTATGAAGTACTATAGACGTAAATGTATCTGAGTAACAAGTATGTATATTTGCGTTTTGGGAAGAACCTTGGGAATATTATAAGTACAAAGTGTTGTTTCATTGGAAGTGGTTCCATAATAACATTAAAAAGATATGCAGATTCGTTTGTAAGCAGAAGCTGAAGTGGCAAGGAGATCTATTGTTTGCATTAGAGCTAACTAGTAAATAACAGAAGAGATTGCTTAGTGTTATGGAATATGTGCCGATAAGTTGTAATAATGAACTCACCTTGTATAGCAAGGAATGGCAATAATAATGAAATTGAATAGTGTTTGTAGTTGAGACTTGAAGGACGCGTCCTTGCAGTATTTATGAGGTTGGAGCTGGACATTATTTTGGTGTAGTGCGTGCTAGGACACGCCCACACGTATTAAGGTTATGAGTTGGAGACGTGAATGCGACCGTAGGTACCCTTATGTTAGATGAGACAAAGCAACTCATGGTGTCCTATAGGTTTCAGGAATTCAGCATAACGCATATCCATGATTACTTAATGCACTTTAGTGGTAAGTCGAGAGAGAGTACCTGTGGTTTCAGCATCTGATCGAGTGGAAATGGATTGCCAGGTGAGCAAACTGATCAGCTACAATACACAATAGAAATTAAACCAATCTGCTATCCTGTGCTTCAAATTGTTAATAGAGTGAGTATTACATAAGTAAATACACTAGCAACGTAATTGAATAACGTAACTCCAGACGTGAAACAATATTAATAGCTCAGCATAATTAAACTACAATGAAATGTGGAAATGACACCGTAGCGAAAGACCAATAAGTGAAATTAGTAATCGTCTAATCATAGTGTGTTTTGAACACTCAGCAATTGTACTCCTATTTACACAAGTTACTCAAATGTACAGAAAAGCTAAGAATGGCAACTAATAATTAAGTATACTCATACCGTCTCTAAGAATGAGATAGTTCATTGATGAGTCAGCCTGCAAATAAAATCAGATGTCATGAAAGTAACGAGCATTGGTTCAGTGTTCCAGCCCAGAAATAATAATTTGAGATTTAAAGGTTTCGTGATTGTATGACTTGGGCATAAAATTGATGGCGTATTGAGCCATTTGTTTACCAGTTTAATTGCAATAAAGTAGACATGAAATTGAAATATAAAACCGTTCTGTTAACTTTGTTTCAGTAACGAGTTGAGAGGTAAAATTTATATATTCCCATTTAATTGTGACCCTCCCTTAGTAATTAAGTGAACGGAGTCTGATGTACTCTTTTTATTTGTTCTGCAGGATAAACCAGATAATGGCAGCCTGGTAGCGGCGTGAAAGCGTGGAGTGACTTGGACACAATTCACAGTGACCCCTCCCCTTTCGCCATTGTAGCATAGAGTGGACTTGAAGGACGCACGCCATAGCAACTTCCCCCCTCTACTCTTGTGAATCGAAATGCAGAACGCCAGCCAAAGCGGCTACAACAACGTATGTAAAAGTGGAAGTGTTATGATTTTTGAAATTCAGGTGTAGAAAAGACTGCTAAAATTACATTATTTATTTATGTAACAAGAATAACCATGTCATTTTCTTTGGACCTATGTATGTAAAAATATCTACAGGCAATTTAATAGGTTTAAGATTTTCACCTAATTAAGTGAAACTTGAGCCAAACATTTTCATAATTTTACATGTTTATGTGTTCATGTATTTGATTTTCGAAACTACTTAAAATTTTGAGTGATTTTCTGGGCAGTATCATGCCGTCTGTTTAATACCTGTTTCATGAATAATTTAATATGCAAGGCATTAGTGTCATGAATTACCCAGACTTGCAATTTACGTATTTTATAGATGTTCTTATCAGTTTTGAAATTTTGCTTAAGAGGCAGTGAACTTGCCAGCAATCTATATAATTGAAGTAGATAATAAGTTTTCTTTTAATATTTCTAAATGTTTAAATCTCAGTTTTTCCATTTTCATAGGGAGTTAAGCTGTACTCCTGCTTCCCCTTCTGTAATTAATTTTTTTCATTTACATTCAAAAAAATTAAGTAGAGTGTGATGTAGGGAAGCAGCCTACTCACGCCATATACAATTCGTATGCTTTCCATTGTGTGCCAGCCTAGTCCACAGTAACTAGCTATGACGTCATGAATGTTGCGCAATACCTTAAAAGTAAAGTAAATAATCTGAAAAGTTAATAGCATGTCTGAAATGATGCTAAAATGATAATGTGTTAAGTTTCAGTTTAGTAACTTTAACAGTTTTCGAAATTTTGACGATTTACGTAAAAATCATTGGAGAAACAGGAAGGAGCTAGAAACTTCAAAATTTATATTTGGATTCCTTTTTCATTGTAAATTAATTGAAACAGCATGCTGGATCTCACAAAGTAATATTTCGGTTGAAATTCATGATTTTCTGTTTTTGTGTCCTAAGAGTAAGGGAGCAAAATAGGAAGTGAAACTTCCTGACAGATTAAAACCGTGTGCGGGACCGAGACTCGAACTCGGGACCTTTGCCTTTCGTGGGCAAGTGCTCTAGCAACTGAGCCACCCAAGCACGACTCACGCCCCGTCCTCACAGCTTCACTTCTGCCAATACCTCGTCTCCTACCTTCCAAACTTAACAGAAGCTCTCCTGCGAACCTTGCAGAACTAGCACTCCTGAAAGAAAGGATATGGGGAGACATGGCTTAGCCACAGCCTGGGGATTGTTTCCGGTCCGGCACACAGTTTTAATCTGCCAGGAAGTTTCATATCAGCGCACACTCCGCTCCAGAGTGAAAATCTCATTCTGTAAATAGGAAGTGATTAGATAGAGCTAGGTGTTTAGATTTAGGTAGAATTGAGATCCGCTATAATAACAAAGATGTGAGACGTTTCCAAAAGGTAGCTATATAACTATAGCTGTAGCGACTCTCCAAAGGTCAAGTTCAGAACTCATCTATTGCGTGCAGTGCAACTAAAATAATTCAAATGCCAAAAGTATTTAGCTTAGCCACATCAGAATTTTATTACAGATACTTACCTGTATGCTGATAGCACAATTAAATTGAAAGCTTCATTGGCCTTCAGCGAATGAAGCAAGTAATTACTTAGTAACTTGAAGTGGTGCTTTACTAGCCTAGCGGCTAGTGAGGAAGGCAAATGTCGGCTGCGCCTTCCGCGGTCCGCACCGCGGCTGTATAAATAAGAGCGCTGCGAGCTAGCGTCTGACCCCAGTTCTCTTACAGATTCGTATCAGCGCGCACTCCGTGTCGGAAGCCGCGTCACGTCGGTGCAGTTGCAAGGAACAGCCTTGGAAGCCATATTATGTAACTCGGTATGCACGTAGCAATGAGTTCACATTGTTGTAAAGTGTTAATTGAGGGACGACTCCAGTGATTTATTCTCAGTTTGCGTATGTCGTATTTTCACGTGTCGCCGCAGGACAGACACTCTATCATTACTAGCGTGGCGTTTTATGAGTATTAACATAAAATTTTGGCGAGCATTCACTTTGAACATTTACATCGCTAATGGTTATTGAACAGTTTCGCTATCTAGGGATAGTAGGATTCACGCAATAGACTCTGAACAGCTCTGATAGTACAACAGCTGATAGTAGCATTGCTTGGTTAAATATTTATTTGAAACTTTACACTTTATCGTTTTCAGAATATAGTGAAAATTGTTATAGTAAAATGCATTTTCTATGAATCCCAGACATCCTAAATCCTCAGAGTAATGAACTTCAATGATCAATAACTTTATTTCTCCATCATTGTAGTTAGAGAGCCTGTGTTGAGAACAGCAACAATATAATAGAAGAAAAATTACCACTCTCCGCCCCACACATGGTTTTAGTATATCTATCGCAACAAAATAAATCTTCTGCAGTTTGTTCATCAGTACTTTCGTATTTGTTTTTTTAATGACACGATTTCACAAATTTTGTAAATGTGTCTATCAGCACAAAGGTAGTGACTAAGTCGAGTCTGTTTTGTGGCTCTACACTGTACATTTGGCCTTGTATTATCTTTTGTGCACATATCACCCCATCTATCATGTAGTCCACTTTTCCGGCTATACTCCGCAAGCTACCTTGCAGTTTGTGGCGGAGGTTATTTTGTGTACTACCATCATTTCCACCCTTGCTGTTCAAGTCGCGAATAGTTTGTGGGAGGAATGGTTGTCAGTAAGCCTCCATGTGGGTTCGAATCTTTCTGACTTTATCTTCATGGGCTTTTAACGTGATGTATGTAGGAGGAAGTTATATATGTGTATTGACTCTTCTAGGAACGTATGAACTTGAACGACAAACCACGCCGTGATGCATAATGCCTCTCTTGCAGTTTGATGATCATCTCCGCCACGCTTCTGCACTTACTAAAGGAACCCATAATAAAATAGAACGCTCTTATTTGGATCTTTTGTATTATCTCTACCAATCCTGTCTGGAGCTCGTCCCAAACTGATAAGAGATATTCGAGTACATATTGAACGGTTGTTTTGTTAATGGGCTTCATTTCCTGAAGCTTCTTACAATGAACTCAGTCTGGCATCTGCCTTACACGTGATTAACTTCGTGTCGTCGTTCGATTTAACATCATTTTGTATGCAGACTAATAAATATTTTATGCAAGTAACTGTTTCCAGCGATTGTTCTGCAGTTGCATAATCATACGATGAAGCTTGTTTCTCTATATGTATTCGCAATACGTTGGATTTCTGTATGTTGGGGGCAAATTTCAAATTCCTGCGTCAAGTGTCAATCCTCTGCAGGTCTTCTTGATTTTCACTTAAGTTTTCTAGCATCATGCACGCGAACCCCATGGAACTTCAGACATTCTCTGCTAGGTCGTTTATACAGGGTGGTCCATTGCTCGTGACCGGGCCAAATATCTCACGAAATAAGCGTCAAACGAAAAACCTACAAAGAACGAAACTTGTCTAGCTTGAAGGGGGAAACCAGATGGCGCTATGGTTGGCCCGGTAGATGGCGCTGCGATAGGTCAAACGGATATCAATTGCGTTTCTTTTAAATAGGAACCACCATTTTTTATTACATATTCGTGTAGTACGTAAAGAAATATCAATGTTTTCGTTGGACCACTTTTTTAGTTTCGTGACAGATGGCGCTGTAATAGTCACAAACATATGGCTCACAATTTTAGACGAACAGTTGGTAACAGGTGGGTCTTTTAAATTAAAATACAGATCTTAGGTACGTTTGAACATTTTATTTTGGTTGTTCCAAGGTGATACATGTACATTTGTGAACTTTTTGTTTCTGAGAACGCATGCTGTAACAGCGTGATTACCTGTAAATTAATGCAATAAATGCTCAAAATGATGTCCGTCAACCTCAATGCATTTGGCAATACGTGTAACGACATTCCTCTCAACAGCGAGTATTTCGCCTTTCGTAATGGCTATGAGCACTATGGGACTTAACTTCTGAGGTCATCAGTCCCCTAGAACTTAGAACTACTTAAACCTAACTAACCTAAGGACATCACACACACCCATGCCCGAGGCAGGATTCGAACCTGCGACCGTAGCGGTAGCTCGGTTCCAGACTGCAGCGCCTAGTACCGCTCGGCCACTCCGCCCGGCCTTTCGTAATGTTCGCACATGCATTGACAATGCGCTGACGCATGTTGTCAGGCGTTGTCGGTGGATCACGATAGCAAATATCCTTCAACTTCCCCCACAGAAAGAAATCCGGGTACGTCAGATCCGGTGAAGTTGCGGGCTATGGTATGGTGCTTCGACGACCAATCCACCTGTCATGAAATATGCTTTTCAGTACCGCTTCAATCGCACGCGAGCTATGTGCCAGACATCCATCATGTTGGAAGTGCATACCCATTCTGACATGCAGTGAAACACCTTGTAGTAACATCGGTAGAACATTACGTAGGAAATCAGCATACATTGCACCATTTAGATTGTGAAAGGTGGCTACAGTGTATGAAAGGTGGCTACACTGAGCCACAGCGCCAAAAATCGCGCCAGAGAGAGTATTGTTCCGCCGCCTCCACTGGGAGTGCTCATTGAGAGGTAGCGGCAGGCAGTCCTTGCCGAGCAGTTGTGGTGGACACTGCTTGTATCTGAAGTTGGAATGAGATGGGGTAGTAGTAAGTGTTTGTTCGATGTTTTATGCAGCTATGTGATGGGAGAGATAGTAGATGTTGTTCCAATGGAGATATTGTAATGACCTGAGTGCTTTTCGTCAATATAAATTAAGGTAACTAACTACTGTTCTTTATTTTCTTATTATTTGTGTGTCCTGAATAATGCTTCATTACAGGTTCAGTCAACAAAGCATCTGGCGTGTGTTCTTGTATTAGAGTGTAATTCTGGGTTTCTTGCACAATTATAGTATTTCCAATTTTCTTTTATCACGTCAGTATAAATGATATTTAAAAATTCTTGTCTTGTTGAAGAAGAACCGTGCCAGATGTGCGTTGAGTCACACTCCCACACACAGAACAGTTATACTTGTGCTTTGGTTTCGTAGATTTTATAGTTGCTGGGGACTTAATTGTGTTAACAGAAATTTTCTTACATTCTTTGTTGTCATTCTATGCAGTCAGATAGCGTAACAATTAGTTGTCAGGGTCAGCCGTTTACGAGACTTGCGTAATCGGACATACAGCGACAGGAAATTAAAAAAGTATTTGCATTTCATTTTATTAAGCCCCCATGCAATTGCCATAGATAAAATGGGGGCCAATTATCCTTCCTCCCATAATGCCGCACCATACATTAACCCGCCAAGGTCGCTGATGTTCCACTTGTCGCAGTCATCGTGGATTTTTCGTTGCCCAGTAGTACATATTATGCCGGTTTACGTTATCGCTGTCGGTTAATAACGCTTCGTCGCTAAATCGAACGCGTGCAAAAAATCTGTCATCGTCCCGTAATTTTCCTTCTGCCCAGTGGCAGATCTGTACACGACGTTCAAAGTCGTCGCCATGCAATTCCTGGTGCATAGAAGTATGGTACGGGTGCAATCGATGTTGATGTAGCATTCTCAACACCGACGTTTTTGAAATTCCCGATTCTGGCGCAATTTGTCTGCTACTTATGTGCGGATTAGCCGTGACAGCAGCTAAAACACCTACTTGGGCATCATCATATGCTAGAGGTCGTGGTTGACGTTTCACATGTGGCTGAACACATCCTGTTTCGTTAAATAACGTAACTATCCGGCCAACGGCCCGGACAGTTGGATGATGTCGTCCAGGATACCGAGCAGCATACATAGCACACGCCCGTTGGGCATTTTGATCACAATAGCCATACATCAACACGATATCGACCTTTTCTGCAATTGGTACAAGGTCCATTTTAACATGGTTAATGTATCACGAAGCAAATACCTTCCACACTGGCGGAATGTTACGTGATACTACGTACCTATACATTTGTGACTATTACAGCGCCATCTATCACTAAGCGAAAATGTGGCCCAACTAAAACATTCATATTTCTTTACGTACTACACGAATATGTAATAAAAATGGGGGTTCCTATTTTTAAAAAAACTCAGTTGATATCCGTTTGACCTGTGGCAGCGCCATCTAGCGGGCCAACCATAGCGCCATCTGGTTTCCCCCTTCAAGTTAGAAGAGTTTCGTTCTTTGTAGTTTTTTCGTTTGACGTTTATTTCGGGAGATATTTGGTCCGGTCACTATCAATGGACCACCCTGTAAATGTGGTCTGTTCAGAGACTTCCTGACCTGCGTCCACAAAATTTTTCTCCACTTAAATTTTACTTATTAAGCACGGTCCCCTTTGTAATAACTCCTCCACAACTGATACACCGCTCCCAACGCCGTTTCCACTTCCGGATGTACTCTTGGTGCGCCTCTTGCTGGATCCCGCGAAGGGCCGTCTGGGAGTTTTCTTTTATCTTGTCTATCAATGCAAGTCTTCGTCCTTTGAACGTGGTTTTCAACTTTGGAAATGAAAAAAGTCCGCAGCGACCAGGTCTGGAGAGCAAAGAAGATCAAGCAGCACAGTGATTTCAGTTTTTGAGCAAGGGTCATGCATCAAAAAAAAAAAAAATCGTTTTAATCGCTCTGAGCACTATGGGACCTAACTTCTGAGGTCATCAGTCCCCTAGAACTTAGAACTACTTAAACCTAACTAACCTAAGGACATCACACACGTCCATACCCGAGGCAGGATTCGAACCTGCGACCGTAGCGGTCGCGCGGTTCCAGACTGAAGCGCCTAGAACCGCTCGGCCACTCCGTCCGGCGAACATTTTTTCAGGCTGTTTCCTTCTCACATATTCTCGCAGGCGTCTCAATACGTCCCGATAGTGCCATCGATTAACAACTTGTCCCTGGGGCACGAATTCATGATGAACTAATCCTTTCAAGTCAAAGGAAACTGTCAGCATGGTTTTGACATTTGACTGACCTGACGAGCTTGTTTTAGTCTTGGAGAACCTTCCCCGATTCATTGTGAAGACTGGGCCTTGATCTCAACATCATAACAGTAGACCCACGTTTCATCAGCAGTTATGGTTCTCTTAAGGAACACCTCGTTCTCATTTGCCCGATCCAAAAGCTTTTCACAGGCTGCGAGAGGAAGGTCTTTCTGGTCTTGACTTACGAGCCGCTGGACGAACTTGGCGGCAACACGATGCATTCCAAGATGCTGTGTCAGGATTTCATGACACGATCCAACTGAAACGTACATTCTTCTGCAATCTCTCTGGTGGTCAGTGTTCGATTCGCACCCACAATTTCGTTGACTTTCCTGACATGATCATCGTCGGTAAACATCGAACGGCGTCCTGAGCGAGGTCATCTTTAACTTCCGTCCGGGCATTTTAAACCGCGTGAACCTTTCGTAACACCGAGTATGGCTTAAGAACTCATCATATGGTGTGTCTCTGTAAAGGTTTTCTTGAGTTTCACGCAAAATTTAATGCAGAAGCGCTGCTCTTCTGACTCTGCCATCTCGAAATTCGCAAACTTTGCGACACAACGTTCTACTCAGTACAGCAATGAACAACAGACATACAACAATGAAACTTATTTCGCTCCAGCACGCCACTGCCGCGAAATTACGAATTTTTTGAACAGACCTCTTCAATTGTGGAATGTTATGGTCGTGTAACTCTACCCTGAGGCACACCCGAGGTTACTTTTACGCCTGGAACTTCTCTCCATTCAGTATAACATGCTGTGTCCTGTTTGGTAGAAACCCTTCAATCCAGTCACACAGTTGGTTTGATAATCCATAAGCTAGTATTTTGTTCTTTAGGGGGGAGTGTAGAGCTGTATGAAATGCCTTCCGGAAATCAACGAACATGACATATACGTGGTCGCCTTCATCTACTGTTTTAAGAGCTTCGTGGACGAACAGAGTGAACTGGGTTTCACACGCTCCAGTTTTCGGAACTCATGTTGCTTCCAACGTAGGAGATATTCGACTTCCAGGAGCGTCGTAATACGCGAACATAAAACATGTTTCAAAACTCTACAGCTGTCGACGTGCGTCTGTTCCACGACCCTTCTTCAAAACGGGAGTGACCTGTTCTTTTTTCCAATCGTTAGGAACACTTCACTCCTCTAAATACTTAAGATGCACTACTGCTAGAGCAAAGGCAAGTTTTTTGACACACTCAGTGTAGTATCGTATTGGTATCCCGTCAGGTGCAGTGGCCTTCTTTCCGTTGAGCGATTTCAGTTTCTTTTGTAGCCCATGGTCACTAATAACAGCCAGTATTTCATTCGTACGACGATTTCAAGGAAGCGTCACACTACGTTCCTCCTCTTTGAAAGAGTTTTGGAAAAAGATCGTTAATATTTCGGCCTTTTATGCGTCGTTCTCCATTTCAGTGCCATTACGACTAGGTTATCAACGTAGGCTCAACCGGGAATCTGGTTGTAACTGGTTTTTTACCTCAAGGTCAATGATAAGGACTTCCGGTGTCAGGTTACATACTTGTGTTAGTAATACTGACGGATAATCGCACACTCTCCTCCCGCTGGGGAATCACAGGCAGTTCGTCCAGGGGAACCTTCCCTGCCCTCCTCCCTGGACCAATGATATTTAATCACTCCCTCCCAATCTTCACTTTTTTATAACTCGGGCATCTGAGTCGATGGCTTCACTCTGGAGCCGAGCAGCATAGAGAGAGGACCAGACTGCGTCTATACGCTAATAACAAATCATTACAATTACCTTCAGTCACCGCACTCCAGGACTATTTGTTAATAACAAATTAAGTTTAATATTACGTGATTTATGTCATTTGAGGCACCTTCAGAGACCAAATCTTGGCAGATATCTAAGTACTCCCATTGTTCCATATCTGCTCCAGTTTTACATATTTTCACCCATTGTTTCGTATTTTTCCATATTTTTCTCAACTGCTTGAATTATTTATTATTACTAAGTTCAAAAATGGTTCAAATGGCTCTGAGCACTATGGGACTCAACTGCTGAGGTCATTAGTCCCCTAGAACTTAGAACTAGTTAAACCTAACTAACCTAAGGACATCAGAAACATCCATGCCCGAGGCAGGATTCGAACCTGCGACCGTAGCGGTCTTGCGGTTCCAGACTGCAGCGCCTTTAACCGCACGGACACTTCGGCCGGCTATTACTAAGTCACAATTACAGTACTAGAACGTGTGACGTCATAATTTATGTGTTAAAACGAAAGGGTTGTTGGAAATAATGGCAACCGAAAGTAATGTGTATCCAAGAAGTAGCAGAGCTCTACAAAATAAGCACCTAGAGACTGAGCTGACGAGTATCTGCAACCGTCCCAGTGAAAAACATGTCGTCCATATGGTATCATACCCGTGACACTGACGTATAGAGTGTAGCTGAGACCGCAAAGATCGATATTTGGAGTATGGTGAGCCAAACCCAGTAATACCGAGAAATTTGTACAATATATGCGTAATTGTCTCCTACCTCGTTCTCGACGGAAAATGAGCTCTTATAAAAGCAGACACCTCCGGCAGATCCATTCTGGCCACAGCATATCCCAACATGTTTGCGGAAAAGCATGTGTGCTGTACTGCAGATAAACACCAAGCACTCTGCTCCACCTTCCTCTCTGGATCAGTCACAGTGAAATTTGTTCTTGTGACATCTGTCTTTGACAGCCAGAGCTCTCAGGCAGAGCAAAATACCTTGTAACACGATATAAACCATTGCATTCTTATTACATAGTGTTTGACAGTACTAGAAGACACGTAAAAATTTCTAGTAGTCATTCCATCTTTGCCCATCACATTGGTAAGGTTAGTCTTCATTTTCTTTGAAACATCAACACCAGGTAGTTCTACTATTACACACATGAAAAAATTTTTTGCATCACCCTGGTTTCCAGAACTCCTGAAGATAGATGTTGACTGTGGATATTGCATCACAGACACAGTCCCTTTGACTGTTCAGAGATGTCACTAAACCCGCCCGAACATGTAAACAACCATGCACGAACAGCGCCTATTAGACGGAGGGGGTCCGACAGCCGATCAGTTCCAGTCATTCCACCAGGAAGGAGGTAAACGGCTCGTCTTGTCTGTAGTTCAAACATGCCTAGACGGTAAATACCGCGGTTCTATCGTGTCTCCATTGTTACTTTGTGCCAGGAAAGGCTCTCAACAAGGGAATTGTCCATGCGTCTCGGAGTGAACCGAAGCGGTGTTGTTCGGAGATGGAGGAGATACAGAGAGACAGGAACAGTCGATGACATGCCTCGCTCAGGCTTCTACTCCAATGGATGACCGCTACCTACCGATTATGGCTCGAAGGAACCCTGACAGCAACGCCACCATGTTGAATAATGCTTTTCGTGCAGCCACAGGACGTCGTGTTACGACTCAAACTGTGCGCAATAGGCTTCATAATGCGCAACTTCACTCCCGACGCCCATGGCGAGGTCCATCTTTGCGACCACGACACCATGCAGCGCGGTACAGATGGGCCCAACAACATGCCAAATGGACCGCTCAGGATTAGCATCACGTTCTCTTCACCGAAGAGTGTCGCATATGCCTTCAACCAGACAATCGTCGGAGACTTGTCTGGAGGCAATCCAGTCAGGCTGAATGCCTTAGACGCACTGTCCAGCGAGTGCAGCAAGGTGGAGGTTCCCTAATGTTTTGGGGCGGCATTATAAGGGGCCGACGTACGCTGCTTGTGGTCATGGAAGGCGCCGTAATGCAACCACATCGGCAGCATATTGGCGAGGCAATCATCTTCATGGATGACAATACGTGCACATCTTGTGAATGACTTCCTTCAGACGACATCAGGGAATGACGACATCGCTCGACTAAATGGCCAGCATATTCTCCAGGCATGAACCCCATCGAACATGACTGAGATAGATTGAAAAGGGCTGTCTATGGACGACATGATCCACTAAACGTGCTGAGGGATCTACGCCGAATCGCCGTTGAGGAGTGGGACAATCTGGACCGACAGTGCCTTGATGAACTTGTGGATAGTATGCCACGACGGATACAGGCATGCACCAATGCAAGAGGACGTGCTACTGGGTATTAGAGGTACCGGTGTGTACAGCAATCTGGACCACCATCTCTAAGGTCTCGTTATATGGTGGTACAAATTCAATGTGCGGTTTTCAATAGCAATAAAAAGGACTCAATTTGCGGTTTTCATGAGCAGTAAAAAGGGCAGAAATGATGTTTATGTTGATCTCTATTCCAATTTCCTGTACAGGTTCCGGAATTCTCGGAACCGAGGCAATGCAAAACTCGTAAACGGCAAGCAATTCCTCACAGGTGGTCCTTCGTTGCTCTTTGTGGTCTTCCATTAGGCAGCGAGGAATCCAGTGGGTACACATCACTGAATACCCCATCTGTTGAACGGGTGTGTAATCACTGCCAACAGAGGCATGCAGTTGGGCAGCGAGGTATTTGATTGTGATCCGTCGATCACCCCAAATGAGTGTCCGCGCGTTCCAACGTCATTACACTCACAGCTGGCCGGCATGCGGGATGTTGGACAGGTTTGCGCAAATTCGTTGCGATGATAACAGAAATACACCTTCGCTCTTTGCTTGAAATACACCTTCGCTAAAGACGCCATTTTGAAGATTACGTATAGCGTCGCCACCCATCGGAACTTCGTGAAACTACAGGGGCTGAAGAGAGAATATTCCACAATGTCCCACAACAAATTCCGCATTTTTTCAATCCAAATTGGCCAAGTATAAAATGTGTTTCATTACTCATTGAACGCTCATCGTAATTATAATGTAGCTTCGGTTGTGGGCAGTGTTTGTTACATGGGACGATGTAGGGTAGTTGTTTCTTGTAATGATGAATCATTAAAAAACTGCTAAGATTAAATTTTGTTTTTGTAATAATTAAAAATAAAACTTACTGACATGTAAGTTTTCTTACTTCTTTCGCTTTTTTACACACCCCAGAGAATAACGTTCACGGTCTAATTTTTTGTGGCGCGCATCTGTGTGTGTGTAGGGGGGCGGAGGGGGAGGGGGTAATGAAATGAGCGTGGTGAGTTGGGAATTGGGAATGGGGATGGGGCAGGACGCTGGAGGAGTACTTAAATACACAAAAACTATTAACTATTCATCCGGCAGATCTGTATTTGCACCATCGCATGCTTTCCACAGAGACCTCTGCGTCTCTGTGACAGCCGGCCGGAGTGGCTGTGCGGTTCTAGGCGCTACAGCCTGGAGCCAAGCGACCGCTACGGTCGCAGGTTCGAATCCTGCCTCGGGCATGGGTGTGTGTGATGTACATAGGGTAGTTAGGTTTAATAAGTTCTAAGTTCAAGGCGACTGATGACCTCAGAAGTTAAGTCGCATAGTGCTCAGAGCCATTTGAACCATCTCTGTGACATTTTCCGGAGCAACTCACGAGTTGTTCTTTGAAAGACTTTTTCAACACGTCTGTGAAATCGTTTATTGCCCTTGTAACGATGTTGAGCCACATAGGACTTGACTGTTCCGATTGTGGAGTGCTAGCGGCTGGTCTTCGTGGTGAACGTTTCACCTGGGAGGGTGATGTTTTTGAACCACACCTAATCAAGCGGCTCTAAGATGTTCATCAAAGAATTCACACATCTGAACAGCAAAGTATGCTGGAGCTCCTCCTTGCAGTAACCTCACATGATCCGTGATTCCCTCGCCTTCGAGCCGAAGTTTATAACCACGCATGCAACATATGAAAACAATAATTTCCGTTCATGTACCCTTCGGAAAGATGTTATCCCAATGGGTAACGTGATGATATCCTGGCCCATATTATAATACGAGGTGAGTTCCTTTCCAGTCCTTGCATATAACGGAGAGTTTCTTTAGACCAGAAAACTACATTCCTCATGTGCCAATGTATTAAGTGGCACATTCATCAGAAAAGAGAATTTGAAGAATAAAATCATACGTTTTCTGAAATTACTTTTCTAAAAGTAATATTAAAAATGTTAGAGACACATCTGAATACATAAAATGATGGAAATCAGAATGCACGGTCTATGGAATCCTCTTTGAAACTATAAGATAAACATTGTACAGGGTGTCAATAATTAAAGTTCCAGTTTCAAAACGCTGCAGAAGGGAAACCACTGCTCATAATGACGTCAAATTTGAACAGCATATTATTTACGAAGGGGTTGGTTGGTTTGCAGATTAACTAAACTACAAGGTCATCAGTCCCTTCTTCCTCGGTCTCGGAATAAAACCATACCTCAAAATAATCCTAATGCCCTAAATACTGCGAAGGAGCAAAATGCGTAAAACAGTGTGTGTAACCACGCTGAAGGAGAAAACGAAAATTTCAAGCAAAAATTGAAAACATTAACTAAAAGGATAAAAGCGGTAGAAGTTGTTAAAGCAATATAGCAGACTGGCTGGCTGACCGTAAGAATAAAAAAGGATGAGGCAGCCACTCTGTAACACACTAAAATCTCCTGCCTAAAAAGCGAGACAAACACCTGTGGTGAAAATACGTCCTCCAAGTCGAACAGAGAGCAGCAGAGGGAGCAAGGAAGAAGTAAAAGGCAGGTAGAGTGAGGGCCTGGAAGATGAGGCTAAGGCGCTCACGCTCAAATAGAATGATAAAAACATCCTTTGCAGATAAAACATAAAACTATGTTAGCCGTTGAGACATTGTTACGTAAAATCGAAGGGGCGCGTCAGGGAGATCAAAAGTCCACATCAGGGCGGCTAAATTTGCACAGCCCTGCAAGATGTGGACCACTGCAAACGTGAACTACAGCGACACTGAGGCGAGTCCTCGCCAGGTAGGAGGTGACCGTGAGTCAGCCAAGTATGGCCGATGCGGAGCCGGAGGACCTCCACACATTCCTCGTCTCTTTTACCATACGTAACTTATTCGGTGAAGTCAGAGAGCGCCAATCTGTATTCCAGGACCCAAAGACTTTGCTGCGTAATACCGATCGAAGATGAGATTTCGATAAGCCGATCTGCAGACGAGGTTTACTAGTAGCCACTTTGGCTAGCCCATCGACAAGTTCATTTCCCAGGATTCCGACGTGTCCCGAGGTCCATACGAAGACCACTGACCGTCCACGTTGTTTGAGGTCGTAAACTGGCTGGTTCTTGGATGGCCATTACCAAAGGATGGCGACGGTAGCACTGTTCGAGAGCTCGTCAGTCGCTCAAGGAGTCGCTGCAAATGAGGAAGGGTAGCTACAAATGAGGAAGGACTTCCCGGCGGGGAACGGATATGCCCAAGAGCGCGAGAGATGTCCACCAGCTCTGCAGTGAAAACACTACAGCCATCTGGCAAAAATCGCAATTCGGTATGTCCTGCGTGAGCATAAGCGAAACCAACGTGACCATCAACCATCGAGCTATCGTTGTAAACTGCTGCTGAACACTTAGACGTGTCAAGAAAAGAGAGAAATAGACACCGAAGAGTTGCAGGATGAACTGAATATTTTGCGACTTGTGATAGCACCAGACGAAGCTGTGGCTGAGGTACACACCATGGAGGTGTACGTCAGTGGATCCGGAGGAGAGGTGGTAGAGGAAAAGGGTGGAGCTCAGTAAGAAAGGACCAGACACGGACTACAATTGAATCCCCTATCTTTGGTACAGGAGGAAACGTCATGAACCAAAATAAATTTAACGAAAGTTTAATGTGGCCGAGTGAGGAAAGCAGTTGATCTGACGTCTGTTGAAGATGTGACCACAGCATTGCAGGAGGGGTCGAACATTGGACATGCTTGCAGTACCTGAACAGTCACGGGTGAGAGCTATGAGAGTCTTTCGTACACCAACGCCATTCCAACCCTTCAACAGCGTGGATGTGTGGGTTGGATCAATTTTATGCACGATGGCGCTCCTCTGCACATTGTACAGCCAGTGAAGGGACTGCTGCAGAGGCATTTATCAAATGCTGTAATTATTAGCCGTCATTTCCCTACAGCCTGTCCGCCCAAATCACGTGATCATAATCATTTGCTGTGGGATTGTCTGAAAGATGTTGTGTTCAGTGTTGCAATTACGAACGTAACTGAGTTGAAGGCACGCAAAGCGCAACGCATCTGAACGTGACTCCCGACACACCCCGATCTGTTGTTAGTGCTGTTTCTCGATTTCAGCTTGTGACAGAAAACAGTGGACAGCATATTGAACGTGTCTTGCGCCAGTCTCACGACAATTAGAAACCGATGTTACTTTGCTTTTCATGCAGTTTTTGGCACCAAGAGGTAGGAGGTGACCGTTGTGGCACGACCTTGAAGTGGTGGATGGACTGACCTAACTAACAGTGGCACAGGTCTTGACTACCGAATTTGAGCGGTTGTGCACATTGAACGGTACGGATGGGTTTAACATGCAACAAACCATAGCCGTCGTTTTACGTTTACAGCACCGTCCATTGGTGAAATTTTCACACACACCGGGAATATTTCCACAATCCAATAAACTAGAAGTGATGAAGGACTGGACTGGACTGATTTGCAGGAAGAGACCAAACAGCGAGGTCATCGGTCTCATTGGATTAGGGAAGGATGCGGAAGGAAGTCGGCCGTGCCCTATCAAAGGAACCATCCCGGCATTTGCTTGAAGCGATTTCGGGAAATCACGGAAAACCTAAATCGGGATGGCCGGATGGGGGTTGAACCGTCGTCCTCCCGAATGCGAGTCCAGTGTGCTAACCACTGCGCCACCTCGCTCGGTTGAAGCGTTGAAGGAAAGAAATTGCATTCATAGTAATTAAAACCTTAAAACGTTGCCATTTACGAAACACTGATGGCATTTATCATTTCTTAAAAGTTACGTCCTTTAGATGGCATCCACCTGTACGAATACATTCGTGAAATCTGCTGTTGACCGCTGCAACATCTCAGCTGGGATACCATGAACTGCAACACGAATTCTCTGTTTTAACTCATCCAGGGTTCTTGGTCGAGACGTGTAGACTTTGCCCTTGCGGTAGCCCTACAAGAAAAAAATCACATACGGATAAATCTGTCGATCTAGGGGGCCAGGGAATGTTACAGAATCGTGAGATCACACGGTTGCCAAACAATTCTCGCACATATGCCATTGATTGCCGTGCAGTTCGTGATGTCGCTCCGTCCTGTTGAAACTTGAACGTTTGGAAAGTTGTTCAAAGCAAGTGTAGCGAAAGTTCGTAACATCTACACGTAACGATCTGCACTGATAGCTATTGTGTTTCGCTGTTCATTTGTGAAAATATACGGTCCGATAATCCCATGTGATGAAACACCACACCATACTGTCACTTTATTATCGTGTAAAGGGCGCTCATGAATGTCATTAGGATTTGTTTGTCCAGTAACGGTAGTTCTGTTTATTCATCTAACCTGTGAGATGAAAATGTGCCTCATCTGACATGGACAACTTGTTTAGAAATTCATCGTCACTGTTTACTTTTGTTATCATTTGTTGACAATCCTAATCGTAGCTGGTAATCGTTGTTCTACAACTGTTGCACCACCTGTAGTTGTATGGATGAAATTTTAAATCAAGATGAAGAATTCTGCGAACACTCTCCCGGGACATTCCAACCACTTCTGCTTGCATATGAATTGAACATTCTGGGCTCCGTAAGACAGACTCGCGTAGGGCCTACATCAATGTTCGCTGGAGAGCGCACGCTTCTTGGTCGTTCTGTTGGTTTCTTCTTATGGGAAGATCCAGTCTCTTCACAGGTATTAATCGAACATTTTATAGCGTGTTTTGACGGAACAGCATCATGACGTCCTAAATTCTACACTCCTGGAAATTGAAATAAGAACACCGTGAATTCATTGTCCCAGGAAGGGGAAACTTTATTGACACATTCCTGGCGTCAGATACATCACATGATCACACTGACAGAACCACAGGCACATAGACACAGGCAACAGAGCATGCACAATGTCGGCACTAGTACAGTGTATATCCACCTTTCGCAGCAATGCAGGCTGCTATTCTCCCATGGAGACGATCGTAGAGATGCTGGATGTAGTCCTGTGGAACGGCTTGCCATGCCATTTCCACCTGGCGCCTCAGTTGGACCAGCGTTCGTGCTGGACGTGCAGACCGCGTGAGACGACGCTTCATCCAGTCCCAAACGTGCTCAATGGGGGACAGATCCGGAGATCTTGCTGGCCAGGGTAGTTGACTTACACCTTCTAGAGCACGTTGGGTGGCACGGGATACATGCGGACGTGCATTGTCCTGTTGGAACAGCAAGTTCCCTTGCCGGTCTAGGAATGGTAGAACGCTGGCTTCGATGACGGTTTGGATGTACCGTGCACTATTCAGTGTCCCCTCGACGATCACCAGTGGTGTACGGCCAGTGTAGGAGATCGCTCCCCACACCATGATGCCGGGTGTTGGCCCTGTGTGCCTCGGTCGTATGCAGTCCTGATTGTGGCGCTCACCTGCACGGCGCCAAACACGCATACGACCATCATTGGCACCAAGGCAGAAGCGACTCTCATCGCTGAAGACGACACGTCTCCATTCGTCGCTCCATTCACGCCTGTCGCGACACCACTGGAGGTGGGCTGCACGATGTTGGGGCGTGAGCGGAAGACGGCCTAACGGTGTGCGGGACCGTAGCCCAGCTTCATGGAGACGGTTGCGAATGGTCTTCGCCGATACCCCAGGAGCAACAGTGTCCCTAATTTGCTGGGAAGTGGCGGTGCGGTCCCCTACGGCACTGCGTAGGATCCTACGGTCTTGGCGTGCATCCGTGCGTCGCTGCGGTCCGGTCCCAGGTCGACGGGCACGTGCACCTTCCGCCGACCACTGGCGACAACATCGATGTACTGTGGAGACCTCACGCCCCACGTGTTGAGCAATTCGGCGGTACGTCCACCCGGCCTCCCGCATGCCCACTATACGCCCTCGCTCAGTCCGTCAACTGCACATACGGTTCACGTCCACGCTGTCGCGGCATGCTACCAGTGTTAAAGACTGCGATGGAGCTCCGTATGCCACGGGAAACTGGCTGACACTGACGGCGGCGGTGCACAAATGCTGCGCAGCTAGCGCCATTCGACGGCCAACACCGCGGTTCCTGGTGTGTCCGCTGTGCCGTGCGTGTGATCATTGCTTGTACAGCCCTCTCGCAGTGTCCGGAGCAAGTATGGTGGGTCTGACACACCGGTGTCAATGTGTTCTTTTTTCCATTTCCAGGAGTGTATAAACGTCGAAACTCCCTCTTCGCCGCTGCCAAACTATCATCGTTCTCATAAAATATTTTTATGGCTAACACACGCTGTTGGCCGTTCCACGATTCATGATTACTGAAATGGCGGACTATTTACTCGCTAACTGTCACGAACCCGCAGTGCTGCCAACTGCCCATGGCTGCCACTACTCATTTCAAACATTGCCGTTATTCTGAGTCACCCTGTTATTCTCAGTCGTCACTATGTGCTATACATGCTTTCAAACTCATTCAAAGGTGCGTTAAGTGTTTTCCTAACCTATTTTGTTTCTTACTTTTGAACGAATCATGTCACAAATTAAGTAGCCGCGTGGTCTAGGCACCTTGCCTTGGTTCGCGCGACTCTCCTCGCCAGAGGTTCGAATCCTCCCTCAGCATGGGTGTGTGTGTTGTCCTTAGCGTATGTTAGTTTAAGTTAGATTAAGTAGCGTGTAAGCCTAAGGAAACTAACTGGTCTCTCGTTGTGAGAAAAGTGTTTTTCGCCAGGGTGACTATGTTGAGAAATAAATATGTAGACCTCAAAAATAAAGATGTAGCATGTCTTTTTAATTTAAGAAGCTTTAAGAGTTTTCACACAAAAAAATTCGGAGGCATTACTTTTCAGCACGCTCGTATATCGGTGGTTTTGTTATGGTGGGTAATCAAGTTAGTAATTTGTAAATATCTGTGTATATGTTGGTGTACCTGTGTATGTGTGCATGCCTAAATATATCTACGCTGGTATATAGGCACATAATGTGTTCGTATTATTTTGCTGTATGTCGAATCTAAAAGCATGCATTATATTTTCTGATTATGTTTATAAAGCGTCTCGTTTCATTACATTCGTACAGACGTCGAGTTCTAAGGATTCCCTGGCTCACCTGGTAATGGTAGTGAGATTTTGCCAGCAGAGCATCACGTACCACCCATTTCTTCCTTCCATTTCAAAGCACTACATTGCCTACAGTTTTGATCAATTTCGCCTAAGACGATTCATGGATGAGTAACATAGTCAGTCAATGGATCCTAATGAAATGCATTCGAACTAATTGCCTCCCACGTCCTACTTGCAAAATGCGCGACCTGTCTCTGTCGTACAGCCTTCAAAACTGTCGTCGCTGTGAGTCTCAAAGCGTCTCAGAGACTACATACAACAGACGCTGATGCTCAGCGCCTAAAATGTGACGTGCTTGTGACAGTTCTAACGTCCCTGCAGCTATTAAGGCCGCCTAACGCTCTGCATCTAAACTCCAGGAGGACTGAGATCGCTCCGACGTTTGTTGGGTTCGAGTAACTTTCGCAGCTCGAATTCTCTTAGAGCCACGCGATAAATCAAACTACGTTTTCGAGGCTTGCCGTAATCGTTTCAAATACGGTTCTCGGTCTTACTGTCGGATGTTATTATTGTACCTCCACAGTATTTCGCCGTAAAAAAGTCAAGGCTCGGCAGGATGTTTAGCAGCTCCTTCACAATTTCAGAAGCCGCGTTTATTAGTAAACATTGGATTCCCATTGTCATGGAATAAACATCAAGAATCACCGATCTCAGCGCAACCGTCGTCTACATCCCACTCATGTGTTCATATTAGCGATCCTCTTTTTACTTTCTAAACAAGCCTATGTTCTTCCTCAGGGCTCAAGCGGCTTAGCCCTAAAAAAAGTAATAGAGCTAGCCTCGCAATCACAATATATAACATTAGTGTGGATGCTGTAGTATGGATGCGTGGACCAAACGCGTTTAGGATTGTATAAGCATTGTATTCAGAATGTTGAATCGTATTAGGCTCAAAGGGAAAGCAAAAATATGACGCACTACGAAGGAATTACCCGAACGCGATGGAAATGGACAAATGCGATGCACATTATAACGATATGTTTACGTAATGTGTATACATAAACATACAGTTATAAATGTCCCCGTTCGTAGTCTCTAATTATAACAATATGTTACTTTTGTGCTGTAACATATAGCTATAATCAGCGGTGGAAACATATTTGCGAACGCCGACCGTGTGCGGCTGTTTCTTGTTGGATCGTCTGATCAGTCGGAAGTTGCATTGCAGAGGAGAGTAAATGCCTATTCAAAATATAATTATTTTTGGATAGCTCAACATGAATTTCCTAAGGGACCGTAGTTTATCATGCATTTACCAGTAGAATATGGCGCGGAGAAAATATTTCGCCGCATGCAACTTCCGTCCGAACTCGACGAAAGAATTCGTGACTGTGAACTCTCTATTTGGCAGAAACATATAGAAAATTAAATAATTTCATGAAGAAGTGCGACATAGATTCTATAGTAAATGAATAGTCCATACACCAGTTCCATTTAACTCTGAATTTATGGCAAGTAATAGACAAACTTACATTGCAATGACGGATTTAACATGGATGCCGTTTTGACTGGCACTTCTCTTAATGAAACTAATTCCTTTGACGTTTTCACATACACGTCGCACAATAAATCTACTGCTAGGCACTTTTAGTATTACACATTTACTTTACACTAGAACAATATTAATTTTAACAATAATAATACGGCGGCAAGACATGCGCGTCCGACACAAGTTACAGGAGACAAGAGAAGAATGAGTAACTGTTCATCGAGAATATCTCGTACCTCAAAAAAAAAATGTGTAAAAGTGTTCTTCTTCTGTCCGTTTTTCGCGCCGCGGTTTTCAAAGTCAATAACTCACTGCATCTCTGACGGCGCTTCGACAATAAACAAGTTACGTCACAGGTCGTTCACCTTTTACATTCTCGCAACATTATTTGCTAACTGTAGCTGTTGCCGAGCGACTGCTCGATTAGTGAATGATTTAAAATGATAAGACAATCACATAATGTTACAACATGCACAGACAACCAAATGATCACAATTTCAGATCAAATTTGGATGATTCAATCGACGGGAAAATGCTTCGCAATGCAGCAAGTCAATAATATGTTGCTCCACCTCCGGTTCTTATGTAAGCAGTTACTCGTCTTTGCGTTGATTGACAGGGCTATTATACGTCCTCCTGAGGGATATCGTGCACATTTCTGTCCAACAGACGCGGAAGGCTTAGGAGCAAGCAGTTCTTCGGGTTGGTATTGATCGACAGAGATGTTGGATGTCCTCCTGAAGGACATCGTGCCAAATTCTGTCCAACTGGCACGTTAGATCGTCTGAATCCCAAGCGGTGGGAGGGTCCTGTCCACAGCGCTCCAGACGTTCTCAACTGGGGAGAGGTACAGCGACCTTTCTGGCCAACACGAAGACAAACAGTAGAAACTCTCGCAGTGGGTGGGCGGCCATTATCTTGCAGAAATAGAAACCCAGGTTGACTATGCCTTGAAGGGCAAGAAAACGGGGTATACATTATCGTCGACGTATCACTCTCCAACTAACAACGAAGTGGACTAAGGCGTTATTGACATGCTTAACTAATGAAGCTATTTTCCGTTAAATAAATCATGCAATCTTTCTGAAATTGTAATCATCTGTTTGTTTGTATATGCACATCACAACTACAGCAATTCAAAGGCGGGTTGGTAGATCTGTTACCGGTAGGTTCGAGCAACTCGCAGGTATTACGGAGATACTTCGGGAAATCAAATGGGAATCTCTGGAAAGAAGACGGCGTACTTTTTGAGGAACGCTACTGACAAAATTTAGAGAAGTGGCATCTGAAGTTGACTGCAGAACGATCCTACTGCCGCTGCGACGTACATGTCGCGCAAGGAACACGAAGAAGTGTTAGGAGACATCAGGACTCGTACGGAGGCATACAGATCGTCGTTTTTCGCTCGCTCTGTTTACGAGTGCAGTAGGAAGGGAACTGTGTAGAAGTGGTGCAACGTACCCTCCGCTACGCACCGTATGGTGACTTTTGGACTATGCACATAGGCAACACCACCTATATGGAAAGGCCGAACAACTCCGAGAACTCGAAGTTGTGGCGACAGTGAGAAGCGGCGAAAGTCAACAGTTGTCTTGTGTTGTATCAACAATATGTTGGGTATAAAAAATCATGATGCTGTGTATCGCTGCGAGATTGCACAGAAATCATAAACTACTGTCCATTAAAAATTTTACAACAAGAAGAAATGCAGATGTAAACGGGTATTCATCAGACAAATATATTATACTAGAATTGACATGTGATTACATTTTCACGCAATTTGGGTGCATAGATCCTGAGAAATGAGTACCCAGAACAACCACCTCCGGCCGTAAAAACGGCCTTGATACGCCTGGGCATTGAGTCAAACAGAGATTGGATGGCGTGTATAGGTACAGCTGCCCATGCAGCTTCATCACGATACCACAGTTCATCAAGAGTAGTGACTGGCATATTGTGACGATCCAGTTTACGGCCACCATTGACCAGACTTTTCAGTTGGTGAGAGATCTGGAGAATGTGCTGGCCAGGGCAGGATTCGAACATTTTCTGTATCCAGAAAGGCCCGTACAGGACCTGCAACATGCGGTCGTGCATTAACCTGCTGAAATGCATAGTTTCGCAGGGATCGAATGAAGGGTACAGCCACGGGTCGTAACTCATCTGAAATGTAATGTCCACTGTTCAAAGTGCCGTCAATGCGAACAAGAGCTGACCGAGATGTGTAACCAATGGCACCCCATACCATCACGCCGGGTGATACGCCAGTATGGCGATGACGAATACACGCTTCCAATGTGCGTTCACCGCGATGTCGCCAAATACGGATGCGACCATCATGATGCTGTAAACAGAACCTGGATTCATCCGAAAAAATGACGTTTTGTCATTCGTGCACCCAGGTTCGTCGTTGATTATACCATCGCAGGCGCTCCTGTCTGTGATGCACCGTCAAGGGTAACTGCAGCCATGGTCTCCGAGCTGATAGCCCATGCTGCTGCAAACGTCGTCGAACTGTTCGTGCAGATGGTTGTTGTCTTGCAAACGTCCCCATCTGTTGACTCAGGGATCGAGACGTCACTGCACGATCCGTTTCAGCCATGCGGATAAGATGCCAGTCATCTCGACTGCTAGTGATACGAGGCCGTAGGGATCCAGCACGGCGTTCCGTATTACCCTCCTGAACCCATCGGTTCCATATTCTGCTAACAGTCATTGGATCTCGACCAACGCGATCAGCAATGTCGTGACACGATAAACCACAATCGTGATAGGCTACAATCCGAGCTTTATCAAAGTCGGAAACGTGATGGTATGCATTCCTCCTCCTTTCACGAGGCATCACAACAACGTTTCACCAGGCAACGCCGGTCAACTGCTGTTTGTGTATGAGAAATCGGCTGGAAACGTTCCTCATGTCAGCACGTTGTAGGCGTCACCACCGGCGCCAACCTTGTGTGACTGCTCTGAAAAGCTACTCATTTGCATATTACAGCATCTTCTTCTTGTCTGTTTAATTTAACGTCTGTAGCACGTTATCTTCGTGGTCTATCAGTTTTAATGGCCAGTAGTGTATTATGTTTCACTACGTTGTGTTTGTGCGAGTTTTAGGCAACATAGTATATATTAATCCAGTTTCATCTTCATTATGATTATTGAGCGTAACGTGCCAAAACTAATGGAAATTACAAAGCTGGAAACAAGATTCACGTGTTCAAGTTTCCCAAAGACAATATAAAGAGACAGAAATGGTACCATTCAATTGCAGGCTAGTATTTCGAGGTCACTAATTATTCAGTGGTAAGTTTTGTTTTGAATGTAATTTAATAAAGTATGCTTCAGATCATGGTCTGTAGGTGGTAATGATGTATATGCAGAAAAGCATTTTCACAAATAGGATAAAGTTCAAAAGTCAAACAGTAACCAGCTTTTTCAAAGAGCAAAAACTTTTCCCTGGCACGAGTAATATTCTTAAAATAAATAAAAATCTTGTACTACGCACTCTCTGAAGTAGCCCATATTCTTCCACTGTGTTAAAACTGTACCCAAAGCAAATTTTATTAAAATTGGTTCGGTGTTTTCTTCATGAAAGGTAACAGAGTTACTTTCGCATTTATGATCCCTGTAGTGTGGATGTACACCAAATTTGCAGCCTCGTAACAGTCGCTTCTTTTTTCAACATCATTTGTCTATTTTTCGCCCTTCATTTATCTATAAAAATTCGGAGAAAATCCATTGTGTAGTTTTTAGGGAGTCTTGTTTCCACTCCGTTCAAAAATATCAATAACACGCTTGAAGGAGACGCGGCATTTCGATATTCTGTAAACAAAATACAGCAGGCTGCAACTCGCCGCTCCATGTCGTTTCCAGATAATTCATGGAGTAAATCGGTCTAAATCCTTCCGTGTTTCAAAACTTTTTCAGTGGACTGACGCCCTATTGACTGCGGTACTTGAAACTGAGCTGCTCCTTTCGTTATCTTCAGAGTAGGGATACAGGTAAAAACAGGGTTTACTTCCCCAGTAGTACAAAGTCGCGAGGCTTATAAGGTCTTCTCCTCTCTCCCCTATCAGCAACAAATTAACGAAATAGAAGTGGCCTAATTTGCTAATTACTTGTTTGGTTTCACAGCCTTCGAAAGACAGGTCGTTACGAGCGATTGCAACACGACAGTGCGTGCGGTAAAATTGGATACAATTAGAAAGTCGGTGTTCTCACGGTAAAACCAATGAATATACGAGTGGACAGTGAATTAGCCTTGAAAACCTACATGTGGGGCAACGCAGTACGGTAGGCAAACGTTCTTCAATTATTTATGCATCATTTTCTTTTGTTTCTACGCGCGGGTGCCTTTTATCGTATGCAGGGAAGTAAAGACGACGACGCAATTTCCGCTTAACGGAATAATAACTCTCCTTTGAGTTCACTCTCCTTAGCGTTGCCAGTTAATCGGTATTACCTTCTATATAAAGGCGACAAGGATCATTTAGAGCACAAATAGGTAATGCGATATTGTCATAGTTGACAGATCGTCAACGTACACTCCCTCGGATATTGTAAATTGTCTTCTACATAAAGACATCCTGCTTTTATATGATAACAAAAAACACATCGAAAACCACAAATATGCTGCAGTCGGATTCAAGGCACACAGGACGCCTACATTACCACTATGACAAAAGGCACACACATAAGAAGTAAATGTTCACTTAGTATCAAGTAGAATCAGTTAACTGGTCGTTCATCAGAGTGAAATAAATGATTTTTGACAAAAACAATATACTCGTACAAATATCTCCACTACCACACCGTACTTAGGTACAGTCTCCAAAAACACTACCTTTCTCAACAAAAATTTGGTTATCTGTTACCTATTCTAATAAACACAAATACCCATATAAAGCAATTGAGCTCTGGTGGCTGGCGCTAGGGTGTGAATCTCCGGTCGGCGTTCAACGAGCCAACTTATGTTGAAAACAAGCGCGCATCCCTAACCGTGGTGCATGGGCCTCGCCGTACTCGCCGAACTTGTCTTTTGGCGCGAGCCGCATGTACGGTGGCGATCATTGGGCGCCTTGACGTGCAAAACTGCAGTGGGTTCGTCGTCTCACGCTGAACACCTTCCCAGCTGGTAATTTGCAAGCTCCAAATTACGTATGACTTTTATTCTGTGTTTAAGTAAGAAGATTGTTGAAACTTGTTGTGGCATGGGTAGCTGCTGGAGATGCTTCTGAACTTGGTTCCACAGTGGCTATTTTAGGGAGGCTGATGTTCCTCATTTCGTTTCTCATCATCTGTGGAGTGTGTGTTTTAAGTGATTTTCATGCAAATTTTAACTTGTTTTAGGACATATTGTCCGCTTTGGGACTGGCTGCGGTTGTTTACGTGCCCGGCAGCCGCAGAGTTAATGGTTTAATCATTTGTCACGGCCTCCTGAAAGTGCCTTAAGGCAACTGGAAGTGATCTCTAAGTTTCCTGCTAATTTGTTGGGAGACAGTTAATGTTAGAGTATTCCTCCACAATCATTTGGGGGCGTACTTACTATATATTCCAGTGTGGCTGTGGTTTGACCTTGTTTTCATTGCAGTCTATTTGTTCTGCAGGCCATTTGTTAAGACTGCTCGTTTCCTGGGGTCGGCGGATTACATATAAATATATACCGTCTGCTATGTGACCCTGTGCACAAGCCGTGAGGACCGAACGCTCGTATTGCCTGCCGGCCGTAGCGTTATTGTTTCCAAACACTGCTATGGGCCTTAACGCTGTTCTCTAAAGTTAAGTGCAACTTGGGAATCATTCTGAGTCATTATGTCCGTTAGTTAAGTGAGGCCATTTTGTTAATATTATCGTTTCTGTAAGTCATTTTACTGGTTGGTTCTTATTTAACACTTATCTTAATAATTTGTGTATCGTTAATGAACGTGCAATTTGTTATCATTCCTCTGTGCAAGTTTTGCGAGCTTGGTTGGCCCACTTTGTATTTTTAGTATAAGCATGTTTCATTGTGGACCTTTATGTGGGCAGTTCAGTTTTATTAAGCTTTAAGGTCTCTTGGTTCTTTATGAAGTTGTGCTATTATGTGGCTGTGTAACTTTGGTTGGAAGTGATTAGTGTTACTAGTCTCTTGAGATATGGTTAAACAAGAACGATTGTTTGTGATTGATTACTCACCGTGCCTACTATCAATGCTTTTGGTTGCAAAATTATGATTCTTATTCGTGTTTATGTATTTCAATCAAAGTGAAGATTTGTATATTTCATCAGTAAGAGGGCAAATGTCCGAATTGAAGTTTATAATAAAGTCTGTTTTGAGTCATATTAAAGTTGTAAAGCAATCACAAGCTTGTCCATCGCCAGTGATCCCGGGCTTCCTATTTCTGTCAAATAACTGTGGTGGGGTTGTAATTTTGATTTTCTAAAGAACTGAGTAGTACCACGGTTAAGCAATATAATGAAACCTACATTTACACTAGACAAGGCGAAGTATTAATCTCGCCAAGGTCGCAGCACCGACGTGTTATACACCGGAGAGACAAGGAGCGGGGAACAATGCTGGCGTAGGCCTATAGTACACAGTGCACGCCAGTATTCTAGCAAGTGGAGCGCTGTCACATGCGAACTGTCCATCACGTTTACAATCGACACAATTTGCGGAAGACAACAAACTGATTTCGAAATCCGAATGCGATGTTTGCTGTTGTGTTTGCGTGTTAGGCCTGAATATATTAGGTTGGTGCATAAGTTTGTAGCGGTTTTGTTCTGCACGTTGGTATTCCGGTTGCTATGGGCTGCTTATCGATTGTCGTTTTTTATTTGTAGTTCACTTTTGCTGTTTCATGTTAGATATTGACATTTTGTCATTTGGAGATAGTGAGCGGAGCAGTGGTCGCTATAAAATCGAGTGCTAAGTAGAGAAATTGGGACATTTCCGACTTGTTCCGTTCAGTAGAGGGGTGACGGCAGCGGAGGTAGCCACAAACATTTGCGCCGTGTATGAAGATAATGCCGTTGGACAGAGAACAGCCAGGAAATGAATTTTTCGTTTTAAGGAGGATCGTTTTGACATCGTTGACCATCTACGTTCAGGAAGACCTTTGGGCTGTGATGATCGTTTAAATGCATTAATCCACAATGATCCACGTAAGTTTACTCGAGAACCGGTAAATTTAATGAAATGTGATCATTCCACCATCGTGCGACATTTGCTTGCAATGTGAAAGGTTCAAAAAATAGGTGTTTAGGTACTGCGTGCTCTAACCCAAAATCACAAAAACCAGCGGGCGGCCATATGTGCGTCTCTGCTTGCTCATCATCAATTGGCTCATGAACAACATCGACCATTTCCATCCTATGACGTCATTACTGACGAGAAATGGTGTCTTTCTGGTAAAGTAAGGAAAAGAATGGTTGAGCCCAAAAAAAGCAGCAGCTCCCCGGACAAAGACACGTGAGCATCCATAAAAGATAATGTTATACATCTGGTGCATTACGAATTGCTTCCCCGAGGTGTAACCATCACTGCTGAAATTTGTTGTCAACAATTTAGACGTCTTACAGTCGAAGAACAACGACCAGGATGACTGCGTGAAGTGATGCTACTCCACGATAACACCCGCTCGCGTTCTGCTACACTGACGAAAAATATACACAGTAGTTGGGCTGGGAAGTCATTCCGCGCCCGCCTTACTCACCTGATCTTGTGCCCTCGGATTTCCACCTTTTCCACTCTCTGTTGAATAACCTTAAAGGAAGTCCCTTTCCGAATGAAAATGCACTCAGATCGTGGCTCGACGATCAGTTCGCCTCAAAACCATGTGTCTTCTACAGTCGCGGAATCGAATAGTTACCCCAGCGTTGACACACTCGTGTAAATAGTGAAGGAGAATATATCATTGACGACTGAAGTTCCTGTTAGGTGTTTCACTTCTGTTTTTAAACATATGGAACTTATGGAAAAACTCTATTAACTTATGCACCAATCCAGTGTTTTGCTGTCCCTATCAAATATCTGTTTCCGTGTGTCACGTTTCTAACACGAGTGGATTTCGTAAATCTGGTGTTCCGATTTAGTGAACTCTGCGAAGTGAGATTGTCAGCTCCGTCGTAGTTTTGTTTAATTAACAGAGATAGTATGTTGTTTAAGAGATGATTAGAAATCTTATCCTTGCAAGACTGTTTTATTCCTCACGCCAGATCACGCGCATTAGTGATAACTGCGAAGTGATCAGTGGTTCAATATTATTGTAAGCGAAGATTTTGAATACTTACTATAGCTAGAAATAAGCCGAACAGGTAAGGACATTTAGAATAATCAACAAAAAGTATTTTGCATGATCGTCTAGAGCATTAATGTTAGTTTTTTTTTGTCATGAAGCGTTTATTAACGAATCTGTCAACATTGCAGTACATACGTTTGTCGAGAAGTTTCGAACCATGTGGTTCACTTTCGAGCCTGGCCTACTCAGACTATAAGAAACAGTACATAGTTGTCACTGAAGAGTCAATAGAAAAGTGGAATTACGGTAAAAAGTTCAAATGTAATAGAAATTAATTATCTGAATTCAAGCATACTTGCACTGAAAATTACTGATTTTAGTAACAAATATCAAAATGACACTATATACTTCATCAGACGTTCGCAGAATGACTCTGCCTCTTGTTGTTCTTGTCGTAGTCTTCAGTCCAGACACTGGTTTGATGCAGCTCTCCATGTTACTCTATCCTGTGCAAGCTGTTTCATCTCCCAGTAGCTACTGCAAGCTACATCCTTCTGAATCTGTTTAGTTTATTCATCTCTCGGTCTCCCTCTACGATTTTTGCCCTCCACTCTGCCCTCCAATACTAGGTTGGTGATCCCTTGATGTCCTACCAACCGATCCCTTCTTCTTGTCAAGTTGTGCCACAAATTCCTCTTCTCCCCAGTTCTATTCAGTACCTCCTCATTAGTTACGTTATCCACGGATCTAATCTTCAGCATTCTTCTGTAACACCACATCTCGGAAGCTTCCATTCTCTTCTTGTCTAAACTATTTATCGTCCATGTTTCACTTCCATACTCGTACATGGCTACACTACATACAAACACTTTCAGAAACGACTTCCTGAAATATCTATACTGTGTCTCTTAGGAAGTCAAAATCAAATTGGAGGCCAACACAGCCAACAGCACAAGGGAACTTTCGACGGCACTAGTGTAATACCTCACGTACAAGCGCACGCACGCAGCCAATATGCGTGTCGCATTTTAAGCGTGGATACGCCTATGCATTTTTATTAAATTTGGGATCAGTGTAGTGAATGACAATAACAAATCAACAAGTGTTACACAAAAATAAAAACTAGTATCGTGGGTGGCCGGCCGCAGTGGCCGTGCGGTTCTAGGCGCTACAGTCTGGAACCGAGCAACCACTACGGTGGCAGGTTCGAGTCCTGCCTCGGGCATGGATGTGTGTGATGTCCTTGGGTTAGTTAGGTTTAATTAGTTCTAAGTTCTAGGTGACTGATGACCTCAGAGGTTGAGTCACATAGTGCTCAGAGCCATTTGAACTTTCTTTTTTTTGTCGTGGGTGCTAGATACATATTTGAACGTAAGACAAGCGTTTCATATTCAGCTGCGCGCCCACAGTCAGTAGGTGCATCGAATTAAATAAGGGACATCTCAGCGCGTTTATTAACCAGTCGCAATTAATGTTAACTACAACAAAAATAAACAAATAAATAAATAATCGCATTTGTTGCCCATCACAAATTTTGCGTCAAACATACACATGATTGTGTTCCAAAAGTCTACATACATAGTGAGCACACGTAAAACATTTTTATTGACTTCTGTTTTCTTGTGTGTGTTGTTTTTTTAGCTGCTTAATACCTAGCACATGGGCAATATCACGGTAAATAAACACTCTGCACCTACCCACGCATTCATTTACACATGGACATTTCACAGAACGCCTGCTTAATCTAACCACTGTCTTTATCACGCATTCTGGGACGCCAGTGCCGTTTCCCTATTATTGCAAGATGGCCAATGCTAGGAGATCAACAAGGGATTGGGTGCGTATAGCATGCTCTCTAGAATCAAATAGCTTTTAAATAAAGTGTGCAGATGACTTGCAGAAAGGCTCTGAAAAGTAGGCCGGACATAATGGCCGGAATTTTTAAATTTTATGCCTTAATTTTTTGATTTTAGGTTTCCACATTAGGGTGTACATAAGGCCTTTTTCAATTTTTAATTACTGCATTAGACACCTAAAATATGATCTCATAGCGAATAAATAGGAAATACTGCGCATTGTCTGACACATAGCACAATGTTTCTTACGAGAGCTCTTAGTAGCTCTTGTAGATATTATATCACTTGAATGTAATCTGTAACTAGATATGCATGTCAAGCAAGCAGATATGTCAGATCATGATGTTTGAAACTGAAACAATGTATCGTATGAGAGCACTTAAGTGTCTCTGCAATTAGATTAGTATATTTAATTAGTAAATTGTGTCACTTCATGATGTTGTATCCGACAGGTGCCGTAATTCATAGCGGCTATACGAAAAAGGATGTTCATGAGGCATGTTTGACAAGCAACACAAAATTGTTTAAAATTATGCAGTTTGCTTGAGTATCCGTATTTCAACGTTCCTCTGTAATTACAACAATAGGAGTCGCACCAACGGACACGTCCTATGAGTACTGGTTCAAATGGTTCAAATGGCTCTGAGCACTATGAGACTTAACATCTGTGGTCATCAGTCTCCTAGAACTTAGAACTACTTAAACCTAACTAACCTAAGGACATCACACACATCCATGCCCGAGGCAGGATTCGAACCTGCGACCGTAGCAGTCGCGCGGCTCCGGACTGAGCGCCTAGAACCGCGAGATCACCGCGGCCGGCTATGAGTACTGGACAAGTAGGTTACGCTGTGGACGCGTATAACGAGATGCCTGAATGTTTCTGTGCCACGAAACGGTAATTCACTAAGACAATGTAACTGTTTTTCTTTTTCAAAACTTATTGGTTAAACAAAAAATATGAACTGTTCTTTAAGCGTTTCATATATATGTATATAATTTCATCAAAAGTATTCGGACACCTGGCTGCCGGCCGCTGTGGCCGAGCGGTTCTAGGCATTTCAGTCCGGGACCGCGCTGCTGCTACGGTCTCAGATTCGAATCCTGCCTCGGACATGGATGTGTTTGATGTCCTTAGGTTAGTTAGATTTAAGTAGTTTTAAGTCTAGGGGACTGATGACCTCAGATGTTAAGTCCGATAGTGCTTAGAGCCATTTCAACCAATTTTGACACTTGGCTGAAAATGACTTACAAGTTCGTGGCGTCCTCCATCGGTAATGCTAGGATTCAATATGGTGTTGACCCACCATTAGCCTTGATGACAGCTTCCACTCTCGCAGGCATACGTTCCACGAGGTGCTGGAAGGTTTGTTGGGGAATCGCAGCCCATTCTTCACGAACTGCTGCACTGAGGAGAGGTATCGATGTCTGTCGGTGAGGCCTGCCACGAAGTAGGCGTTCCAAAATATCCCGAAGGTGTTCTATAGGATTCAGGTCAGGACTCTGTGCAGGCCAGTCCATTACCGCCATAGGCCGTGCATTATGAACAGATGTTCGATCGTATCGAAAGATGCAATCGCCATCCCCGAATTTCTCTTCAACAGTGGGAAGCAAGAAGGTGCTTAAAACATGAATGTAGGCTTGTGGCGTGACAGTGCCACGCAAAACAATAAGGGGTGCAAGCCCCCCCCCCCCCCCCCCCCATGAAAAATATGACCACATCATAACATCACCGTCTCCGAATTTTACTGTCGGCACTACACACGCTGACAGATGATGTTCACTGGGCATTGGCCATACACACACCCTGCCATCGGATCGCCACATTGTGTTCAGTGATTCGTCACTCCACACAACGCTTTTCCACTGTTCAATCGTCAAATGTTTACGCTCCTTACACCGAGCGAGGCGTTGTTTGGCATTTACAGGTGTGATGTGTGGCTTATGAGCAGCCGCTCGACCATGAAACCAAGTTTTCTCACCTCCCGCCTAACTGCCATAGTACTTGCTGTGGATCCTGATGCAGTTTTTAATTCTTGTGTGATGGTCTGGATAGATGTCTGCCTATTACACATTACGACCCTCTTCATATGTCGGCGGTCTCTGTCACTCAACAGACGAGGTCGGCCTGTGCGCTTTTGTGCTGTACGTGTCCCTTCACGTTTCCACTTCACTATCACGTCGGAAACAGTGGACCGAGGGATGTTTAGGAGAATGGAAATCTCGCGTACAGACGTATGACACAAGTGACACCCAATGACCTGACCACGTTCTAAGTCCGTGAGTTCCGCGGAGCGCCCCATTCTGCTCTCTCACGATGTAATGACTATGAGATCGCTGAAATGGAGTACCTGGCAGGAGGTGGCAGCACAATGCACCTAATATGAAAAAAGTTTATTTTTGGGGGCGTCCGGATACTTTTGATCATATATATTGAAAAACAACTATCTGTATATATGACGCAAAATTTGTAATGAAAAAATTAATGTGATTTTTTATTTATTTTTATTGTAATTTATAGTAATTGTGACTAGTTAATAAAGGCACTGCTATACCTCTTACTTAATTCGATGCGCCTATATTGCGTGGGTCCGCACATGAACATGAAATAGTTCTCTTATATTTAAATACGTAAAGAGTACGCACGAACTAGCGTTAGTATTTGCGTAAGACGCGTACATTTGCTATTGTCA
The DNA here is from genome assembly GCF_023864275.1 of Schistocerca cancellata. NCBI lineage: Eukaryota > Metazoa > Arthropoda > Insecta > Orthoptera > Acrididae > Schistocerca > Schistocerca cancellata. The sequence goes on along the minus strand of NC_064627.1, from coordinate 814,715,797 downwards.
TTCGCTACATTGATGTCAAGATTAATAAAGGCGCTTTGACGCAGCCACATTCAAAGCGCTACACGCACACTGGCTGGGGGCGTGCGCCTGTACGTGAGGCGTGACGATAGCGCCACCGAAAATCTCCTGCTGCTGTTGGCTACGTTGACCTCCAGTTTGATTTTGAATTGCTAAGAGGCACGTACGCATTGCGATGGTCGTTCTGCTAACATTTTATAAAGCATACGTTGCCATTTTGATGTTTATTTTTAACATCAGGCACTTTCATTGCTGATATACGTTTCAACTCAAATAATCAATTTCTGATATATTTGTTTATTGTAATTCCACTTTACTGTTAACTCTCCACTGACACCTATGTACTGTTTTTATGTGGCCTCAGTAGCACAGGCTTGAAAATAACCCAGTTGGCCCGAAACTAGTCGCCAAACAAATGTATTGCAACTGTTGACAGATTCGTTAATAAACGCTTCACGAAATATTAAAAATGTTGCCGGGTCCCTGTCAACAAAGCGTAGAAACTAAAAAAATATCACTAGTGTCGTCCCAAGAAACGCTGGCGTAGTGTAGGGAGTATAGGCAATTAGTGACACGTCAGAAGTTGGTGGTTCGACTCCTTACAGATATCCTGAAATTTTAATTCTTCGTCAAAATTATTTCATTCATTGGTTTTATTCAACTAATCGTATTTATTTTTATTTTGATCGTTAGTCAAGTCATTTTAATCATCGTATGAACTTTATTGGCCCACCGTCTTTTAGACGGTTTCTAAATACCGATCCCACGCCTCCCATTGAGAGTCGCCGAATATTTTGCCGCCAGCAAATGAATGCTGACGAGAGCGTTTGTTAGTAAGAAAAATCAGGTGTAAAAGCTTACAAATTAGCCTGCTATTAAGGATAAAACGATCGTCACCAGTTAGTGTCGTGGTATTAATTTAGAAAATATTTCGGCATTAGTGTGTCTTGTTCGGCAACAGCCTTGCCGCAGTGGATACTCAGGTTCCCGTCAGATCACTGAAGAGCTGTCGGACGTGGCCGCCACTTGGATGGGTGACCGTCGGGCTGCCATGCACTGTTTCCATTTTTCGGGGTGCACTCACCCTCGTGAAGCCAATTGAGGGGCTACTCGGCCGAATAGTAACTGCTCCGTTGAAAGAAAACCATTATGACGACTGGGAGAGCGGTGTGCTGACCACACGCCCCTCCTACCCTCATACTCGGCTGAGGATGACACGGAAGTCGGATGGTCCCAATGGGCCATTTGTGGCTTGAAGACGGAATGCTTTTGTTGTGTCTTGCTCCGTCAAAGAAAGATAGAAAGTGATTATCCTCAAATAAATCAAGAAAAGACTTAATGCTCTATTTCTGGGTAATAATGCGACGATTTGGTTTCTGAGTCATATATGGAAAGTGACTGCCTCTTTCGTTCGACAATACTTCCACAAACTGTCACTCTAATACCGTCAAATTTATTTACAGTGTAATGTGTGTGGTATTTCATCTAAGTAAACTACTGGCCGCTTTCAATCTGATGCTTCATTCTTCCGTAAAAGCCTAATGTAGTATACCTTCAATGATGTTAATTGGAAGCTTGCCCACGAAGTCATTTGTTTTGTATCCCACCTGGAAGGCGGCACGTGGGTCTGCTCCTGCGATCTGCAAAATAGGCCGAATGAAGGAAGCGATTAGGAGCTGGAGAGGTAAAACACTTTGGTACTGCATCATCATCATCATCATCATCATCATCATCATCATTTAAGACTGATTACGGCTTATGTAGGTGCGAAGCCGTTGTCCATGTATCAAAGCTAGCAGTTACTAGTAGTTAGGCAAACTACCATTGCAGTAACAAAGGCAAAGTCTGTAATGGCTACGCCCCTATGAAGCAGAAGCTAAGCTGCTAGGTCGTCTGCTGTTGATCAACTGGGGAGAAAGCAGAGCGGCGCTCGTTGAGCTCCACAACGTCGGCTAGAGGGCACTGGTCAGCGTAGATCGTCTGCTCTCGTAGTGACAACCTACGAGCGTGCATCTATGCTGTTGCATCAGAACTATCGACGACACACACCTCCCCCCAGACACGGCGCACCGTCGTGGAATAGGGCTTCCGACGGCAGGTGGAGGGACCCAGGGCCGGCGCAACTGAGGGAGTGGACAGCGAAACTGCCCACCCATGTCCCCGAATTCGTCGCTAGGGGGCGAGGAAAATGCCCCATTCAAAATCTGCCCAGGACACGCACCGCCACTGGGTATGCTCGGATGAGGAGGCGGAGTAAGAACGTCCATGGGCGACGGCGGCGGCGGAGTGACGCCAGCCTCAGTGTCCATCGGCTCCGGCACCGCGGAGGAACACGACGGCGATAGCGGCCGGTGGTGTGGCCGTGGTGCAGCGAGAGGCGCCCGCCCGGCACTGAAAACAGGACCGGCAGCGCATCAGGGGCACCCGTGCCGAAGGCACGAGCAGCGGAGGCGCTGTTGGTAGAGTCTTGGGCTGAGGCGGCAGAAGCTGCGAAGCCTCCAATACTGCCGGAAAAGAACCAAAAGAACCAACGGCAAAAAACCGCAGACGGCACAAACGGATCTGGCTCCGGTGTCGTTTGACAGTGCCGGAGGGACCAGAAATGACAAATTAGGCACGGCCAAGCTGGCGAAGAATGCGCCCCTGCTCCTAGCGCTGCCTGCCAGAGAAAACGCGACAGAACACCAAAGCATGCGGTGCCAAGCCAGAATGAGGTGAAGTAGTGGGAGCGCGGTGAGGCGGATGCAATAGCTGCAAGAGCAACCGATGGGGACGGCCGTGAAGCAATTCTGCTGGGGAACGGGTGCTGTGCGGCTGACAGCGATAGGAAGCAAGGAAAATCCAGAGTGGGCGCTCGCGAGAGTGCATGGTGCGCAACTTGCTCATCTGCGACTTAAATGTACACACAAAGCGTTCAACCTTGCCGTTCGACTGGGGGGGGGGGGGGGGTGTAACGGGGCTGAGGTCAAATGACAAATGCCATTAGCAGCACAGAACGCTTCAAACTCAGAGGACACAGATTGGTGGCCATTGTCGGAGACCATAATTTCAGGAAGGCCCTCAATGCCAAAAAGAGACATCAAAGTCTGAATAGTACTGGCAGATGTAGTAGAAGACATAGGCACAAAAGGAAAGTTGCTGTACACATAAATAACTGTAAACTAGCGGGTGTCCCAGAAAGGACCTGCAAAATCAATATGAACGTGCTGCCCAGGCAAAGAAGCGCTGGTGGGGAGCAGATTGATGCTCTGTGCAAGAGCGACAATTAGCAAGCAAAACCTCAGGTTGTTTTTCAATGCCGACCCAAGTGCAGTGGTGAAGTGCTAACTGCTTTGTCTGCACTATACCCTAATCACCAGCGTGCAGTATTCGGAGGATGTCCAACTGCAAAGAACGAGTTACAACTACATGAGACTGATCACTGGCAGTTCGTAACGAAATAACAAGGTGGTGTACAGACAAGTTGTGACGTTGGGCAAAGTTACGTCAAACTAGGGGATCACTAATCTGCGTAGCAGACAGAGGCCATTGAGTAAGAATATACTGCAAAAGAATCTGCAAAGAAGCGTCGGCGGCTGTCCGGCATTGCCATGCTGGGCGGTAGGCCGAAACAAAATTTTGTAATTGTAGTTAGACAAAAACAAAGACCAAAGTTGCCCACTTTTGTACAATATGGGCTGGAACTAGCTTGGATGGGTGAAACAACGACGTCAAAGCCTTATGGTCGGTGACCAAATAGAACTTGCGACTGTACAAAAAATCATGAAACTCTGTCACTCCATATACAATACCTAAAGCTTCTTTCTTGATTTGAGAATAGTTTTGCTGGGCAGAACTGAGCAACTTAGATGCAAACGCGATCACGTGATCGACAGAATTAATGCGGTGTGAGAGAACCGCTCCGATGGCATTAGAAGATCCATCGACAGCCAAAACAACTGGTTTGGAGGGATCAAAAGGAATCAGACAGCGATCACCCGACAAAGCAGATTTGAGCTTATGGAAAGCAGCGTCACATTCCGAAGACCAAACAAAAGGAACATTCTTACGCCTAAGGCGATGCAAAGGCGCTGCAATCTGCGCCGCATTTGGTATAAACCGAACATAATATGTAATTTTGCCCAACACAGACTGGGTGCTGGCAAGTCTCTAACCGCACGGAGATGTAACGGTGAGGGGTGGATGGTTCAAATGGTTGGTTCAAATGGCGCTGAGCACTGTGGGACTTAACATCTGAGGTCATCAGTCCCCTAGAACTTAGAACTACTTAAACCTAACTAACCTAAGGACATCACACACATCCATGCCCGAGGCAGGATTCGAACCTGCGACCTTAGCGGTCGCGTGGTTCCAGACTGAAGCGCCTAAAACCGCTCGGCCACCCCAGCCGGCGAGGGGTGGATACCCTGTCCGTTAATCATATGTCGGCCGAGCGGTCTAAGGTGCCGCAGTCATCAACTGTGCGTCTGGTCCTGGCGGAGGCTCGAGTCCTCCCTCGGGCATGGGTGTGTGTGTTTGTCTTTAGGATAATTTAGGTTAAGTAGTGTGTAAGCTTAGGGACTGATGACCTTAGCAATTAAGTCCCATAAGATTTCACACACATCTGAACTTTTTCTTTTTCGAATCATGTGTCCTAAATACTGAATCTCAGTTTGGAAAAATTTGCACTTGTCTCTGTTACACTTGACTCTTGCCTGCAAGAGTACAGTAAATAAGGCACACAAATTCTGCAGATGTTCGTCATGGGTGCGACCTGATACCACAATGTCGTCAGATAGTTGGAACAACCAGGGACAGTGGGACACAATCGCTGCAAGTAAGACTGAAAAATAGCACGAGCAGAAGCACAACCGAACGGAAGGCGGCGAAACTTGAACAATCCAAGGTGGGTGTTGATAACAAAAAATCGTCGCGACTGTTCGTCGAGCGGAATTTGAAAGTATGCGTCCCGCAAGTCAATCGTGGAAAAGAATTTACCCACACCAAGATTATCAAAAATTTCTTCAGGACGTGGTAAGGGAAACGTAGCTACCACCGTCTGGAGATTGACCGTAGACGTAAAGTCAGCACAAATACGGAGCCGACCGTTTGGTTTTTTCACACAAGCCATAGGCGAAGCCCATTGCGAAGCAGAAACAGGTTCAATGACACCACTGTCTTGCAAACGCTGAGGTTCAGCAGCTACGGCGTCGCGCTTTGCATGTGGGACCGGGCGTGCGCGCCGGAAAATAGGCATGGCATTGTCTCTAACTACAATATACGCTGCAAAGTCTGTGGCACAACCAAGGCCCTCAGAAAAAAGAGTTCAGCAAAATCCTTACGTAGAGCGTCCACACTGTCTGCATGGTCACAAGCGTTGACACAAAGTACATTGTCCTGAATTGCGAGGCCAAAAAGTTCAAATGTGTCCATGCCAAAAATGCTCGGAGCATTACTAGAGTGGAGGACATGAAAAGACACAGTTTTCATTCTCGAACTATACGTGACTTGCAAACTACACACGCCTAGCATTGAGATTTGCTGTCCAGTAAATGCAGTCAGCGCAGAATGCAAACAATGAAGCGGGGGTGAACCAAGCAATTCATATGTCGATCTGTTGAGTAAAGAAACAGACGCCCCAGTGTCCAGCTGCATGCGAACAGAACGTTCACAAATGCTTAAAGTCACAAAAAGTTTCCTCGCATTGCGCTGAATGTGAGAGGAAGTGTCTGGCAAAACTTGTTTATTCACACGACGAGCTGTAGAAGCACATGAATCAGAATACCTTGATAAAATGGCATTAACGTCCATAGGCTGATTATGTGAATCATGATCACGGCGGTTTCCGTTGCAGTGACGCCCATGCGAGTCACGCGAACGGGAAACAGGCTGTGAATTAGAGTTTCTCTTACTACACACAGCTTGCACAAATCCTTTCTTGCCGGCCGCGGTGGTCTCGCGGTTCTAGGCGCTCAGTCCGGAACCGCGTGACTGCTACGGTCGCAGGTTCGAATCCTGCCTCGGGCATGGATGTGTGTGATGTCCTTAGGTTAGTTAGGTTTAAGTGGTTCTAAGTTCTAGGGGACTGATGACCACAGATGTTAGTTAAGTCCCATAGTGCTCAGAGCCATTTGAACCATTTGCCCTTTCTTATTACAAAAATAACACTGTGCTTGACGGGCTGGGCAACTTTTCCGTGGGTGGTCACGAAAACAGCTCGGACATGATTTCACTTGTTGTGCCGCGTTAACATTGCACATACCCGGGGTCATGTCGAATGCGGAAGTAGCCATATCTAATGTACATTGTCTGTCCAGCAAGTCCACTACTTCCTGCAAAGACGGGTTTTTAAATCGTAAGATTTGCTCACGGATGCTGTTGTCCGCCACATTCTGCACAACAACGTCTCTGTTCATGATATCTGCAGAAGAGAGTCCACATGAGCAATTAAAGTCACAATCAGATGTTAGTCCCTGAAGGTCCGCTAACCAAGATTTATTGGACTGAGTAGGACCACACCGGAGACGAAAGATTTTGTAGCGTGCAGCTACCATATTTACACTGTCACGGAAGTGGGAGTTCAATGCATCAATCACTTCGTCGTAAGTTTTAGTCTCTGGGCGGGCAGTGGGGAACAATTTTACGACTGTATAACACTACATCCGCGTTGGCAATGAAAAAGGCAAGCCGCTCTGTACCTGGTATGTTGTATCCGGCGAAGTGTGCCTCGAGCTGGGCGATGTATTCCAGCCAGCGTTCAACGTCCGGATTGAAGGCACGAAATGGCGGCGCCGAGTCGCCGTCTGTGGTACAGGCGGGGGCGTCGGAGGCGCCATAGTATCTGCAGTTTGTAGTGTGACCAGTCCATTTAGAGCAGCAAGCAGCAGCGTCATTTGCTTAGCCTGAAACCATGCAAGATCTGACAGCGAAGCCTGTTCCTGTGGCGAAGCCATCGTTGACACAAAACAATGTCTTATAGCGTAGGGTGGAAGCACACATTCGCTCAGTCACACGGATATATGGCAAGAAAGACAAAGCAGTACCGAGAAAACATAGGTAGAGGAAAAAAGATCCTCGTCGCCAGTTCTTTTGTATACCGCCTGGAAGGTGGCGCGTGGATCTGCTCCTGTGATCCGCAAAATAAGCCGAATGAAGGAATCGATTAGGAGCAGGAGCGGTAAAACATTTCGGTACTGCACGTTAAGTAAAAGCACATTTAATAGAGAATACAATGACATACAAGTAACTTTTAGTAAAGATGAGCACGTAGGTGCGAAGCCGTTGTCCATGTATCAAAGCTAGCAGTTACTAGTAGTTGGGCAAACTACCAGTGCAGTAACAAAGGCAAAGTCTGTAATGGCTAAGCCCCTATGAAGCAGAAGCTAAGTTGCTTGGTCGTCTGCTCTTGATCAACTAGGGAGATCTTTTTTTTTTTTTTACGTGTGTAGTGTGGACTGAAGAGATCATCCTTGATGACTTATTCTTCTAGGATGGGATGTAAGGATAAAAGGAAAACACTTTATTTATTACGCATTCAGTTAGGCTTGGGCACGCAATGGGTCCTTTAGCCTGCTGTCTTTGGTGATGTCTATCTCCTGTAGAGGGTGAAATGTGTGACTGCTTCCTCGTGTTATGACAGATTGCCTATGGGGGGTGAAACGTTATTGACTTCGGTACGCGATACTTGTGCCATCTTGCAGGGTTTACCGTTCCTACCGATTGTAATTCTCGAACTTCGTCCCTAAGGGCATCGATCTTGTCAAAAACTCGTAGAGCCTTGTCATGGACCTTCTCTTGTGTAGTGGTCTCGTGGAGTGCGGTGCGGATGTCGACGTTTCTTGTCCACCATGGAGCTCCTGTGATCCATCGATAGCAAATGTTTTGCAGCGCTTGGAGTTTGTTGTAGTTCCCCACGAGGTGGATCCATACAACATTGTGGGTTCCACCGTTGCCTTATACAATTGAAGTTTAGTCTTAGGGTTGAGATCCTTACTATTCAGGAACGGAATCAACGACCTGGCCATCTTCTGGGCTGCCGTCTTCTTGTCGTCAGTATGCTGCGTAAAGAGTAATTTTTTGTCAAGGTAGACACCGAGATACTTCACTCCCGGTGACCATGGGATAAATTGGTCAGCTATTTGGAGTCTGTCGTTCAGAACTGGTTTCCTCCGTGTGAACAGAACTGCTGCCGTCTTCGTCGGGTTGATCGTTATCTTATTTTGCAGCGCCCAGCGTTCCATTACAGCAAGTTGCCGTTGCATCCTAGCGATTAGCTGGTCCAAGTGTCGTCCAGTTGTCTCGCCGTAACAAGGGGGACTGTTGGGATGTCATTTATATATAAGTTGAAAAGTAGAGGCGAAATGACAGAGCCCTGCGGAATTCCTGCGGAGATCAGTTTCATTTCGGAGTTTTTATCGTCGACTCGGACATACAGTTTCCTGTCCTGCAGAAAGCTGTCTATGAGTCTAATGTAACAATCCGCAATAGGGGTAGTGCGATGCAGTTTGACGATAAGGTTGGGCCGCCACACCTTATCGTAAGCTTTTTCGATGTCAAGGGAGACACCAATCGTGAAGTGCTGCTTGTTGTATCCTTCTTGGATCCGTTCGGTGATCCGTAGAAGTTGAAGCTCGGCAGATAATTTGTCCTTGAAACCGAATTGTTCGGGTCGTATAACATCATGCGCTGTAAGCGTGTCATGGAGCCTCTGCAACAGCACTCTTTCGAGCACCTTGCCAAGGGTCGGCAAGAGGCTAATTGGCCGGTAACTGTTGGGTTCTGCTGGGTCTTTACCTGGCTTGGATATTGGAACTACTCGAGCCCTCCTCCATGCCGTAGGAAAATATCCCTGCAGAAGGCAGCTGTTGAGAATTCGGGTAAGGAGCACAGTTGGCTTCCTGGGCAACTGTTTCAAATCGGTGTTGCTTATGGAGTCGTTGCCCGGCGCATTATTCCGAGTCTTCCGGATAATTTTACGGATCTCTGCTGGTGTGGTGAGTTGTGGGCGGCTCTGCACAGGCGCAGCACGAGGAGCAGTCCATGCTGCTGTAACGACGGCTTCCTGTTCTTGCAGGCGGACGTCGTTCACGGAGGTCGCTGGTGTAGACATCTGTTCTTGGTAAGTCGTAGCATACAGCTCTGCCGGGGCTAGTTCGTCATAGAGGAGGCCATCTGGTCCTCTGATGGCTCGTTTAGGTGGCCGCTGGTGTCGTATGTTCTTGACTACCTGCCATTCGTTCTTGGTTCGAAGTAAGAATTCATCCATCTTATCTTCCCAGACCTGCTGTCGCCTCTCGGCCACTCTCCTGTGCAGACGTGTGTTTCTCGTCGATCGATCGGGTTTCTATAGCGGAGCCAACGTCGCCTGCTTCTGTTTCTCTGTGTCTTCAGTTCTTGGAGTAGAGGCGGGAACTCGTCGAAAGCTACTACAGGGTAGACCGTGTGAGTAGTTGCCCTCCGTTTGGCTACCTTTATCTTCTGCGTCAAAGTTTGTACCGCGATGTCGATGGCTTCCGGTGTTGAAACGTCCTGCGTCGGGCAGATATTGTTGTCAAGATATGTCCGAAATTGACCCCAGTTAAGAGTTTGTGAGGTTGGGGGGGGAAGGTTGGCCGTCGCGTTTTCCACTATACTGATAACAGGTCGGTGGTCAGACGAAAGATGGTCGACGGTGCGGAGCTGGAGGTTCGTCTCAATATTTTTGATGACAGCAATATCTAGGACGTCTGCTTCTTGCCGATCGACGTTAGGAATCCGTGTGGGCTCTCGTGGGCCATGGACTGTGATGCCCAGTTCTTCTTCCATGGCAATCAAAGTTCGTCCACGAGGGTTCGTACGCCGGGAATTCCACGCGACGTGGTTGCTATTAAGGTCACCTCCTAGGAAGATTTTGTCAAAATTGGTGAAGATACTCCGTAGGTCGTCTGGCTCCAGCTTTTTTCCGGGGCTGTTGTACGCCGCAATGAAAGTGATGTTGCCTACCGCCGATCGAACCGTTACTGCTGTTGCCTCCAGATGTTGGAGGTGTGTTAGTGTTTCATGATGGTGCCGCAGTTCCCTTTTAAGCACAACTGCGGTCCCTCCACCTCGTTGGCCTTGTCTGTCCGTTCTATAGACGTACATGTTTCGAAATCTGAGCTCAGTTGTTGGACGAAGGTGCGTCTCCGATACAAGTGCGATGTCGATTTTGTGACGTTGTAAAAATTCAGTGAATTCTGTTTTCTTGTGTTTCATTCCGTTGGCGTTTCATATACAGATTTTCAGGTTTCTCGTGGTCCCAGGGCGATCCATCTTAAGGTGTTCCAAAGGCCTTCAATACACTTTCGATTAAAGAAAGTATCCCCACTAGTTGTTGCTGCACGGCGGTGAGAAATTTCGCGACATCAGAGAGCGCTGGAGCTATAGATTGCATCAAATGAACTGGTGAGACGTAGGTTTCCGGTTCCGGTCGGCGTGGTGATGCTGCGTGGCGTATGAATAATGCTGGCGGTGCTGTCGAGGTGGAAGTGCTTCAGGAAGAGGCTGTGTTACTGGCTGCCGCGTCGTCGCCGGCTGTTCTTGTGGAGTTTGCTGACGGTGGGCCGGAGGGTGATGGCGTCAGGTTGGAGTTCCGTATTACACGAGTCCTCCGTTGAGAGGGCTGCTGGGAAGACCGTTGTGTGTATTTCCTGAGAAGTTCCTGGTACTACTGGCAGCCACGCCACGTGGCAGGATGGTCCTTTTCGCAGTTAGCACATTTCGGCGGAGCCCCTCGGGGATGAGTACATGCTGAAGATCGGTGTTGCCCTCCACATCGAACGCAGCGAGCAGGCAAGCTTCAATAATTAGCTGTATGTTCGAATCGCTGGCAGTGGCGACATTGAACAGGTCCTTCTTGTCTGTTGTAGGTTTCAATAACGACTTTAGTATATAGAAGGTACTTGATGTCGTAAATCTTGTAGTTTTCCTTTTGGGCTGGCAACGTGACACAGTAAGCATCTTGAGGTCGTAATTCCTTCGTCTTGTCGTCTCGATTTTTAAACTGGTGGACGTTGATGACAGGGAAACTTTTCTCTATCAGTGCGTCTTTCAGTTCTTCCTCCGTAACTTCGGCAGGTAGACGTTTGACAACCACTTTGAGGTCCTTGTCCTCCGCGGCCTGATGTGTAAAAAAGTGGATGTCATTCGACACAAAGAAATTGATAGCCCGTCGTCGATCTTCATAGGAGTCAAAGTGATATTTGATCCTGTCTCGTTGGTAGATGGCCTTAAGACTGCCGTCAATATTCGCTTTCAGCGCCTTGTTGAGTTCCATGTAGTTCTTGGTATGGTAAATAGTAACGGGCGGGACTTTGCGTAGTACGTTCCGGCCAGAGCCATCTGTCCCCTCTTTATCTGCTTCGAGATTGACATCACTCGTCTGGTCCATACGTTCTGGAGCATCTGTAGTATCTTCCGCCGCAATAGCCGCATAACGGTTGAAAGTTTTCAGTTCTTCTGGACGTTGTCGCTTCCGAGAGTTGTTCTGCTTAGGAGAAGCGTTGAGTCGTTTTCTTTGGCGAACTAGTGTAAAATCGCCCTCTCCGTCGGTGGGCTGCATGGTCCAAACTTCTTCAGAGGAGACTCCCTCCATTTCGTCGTCGTCGTCGTCTGGTGGAGAAAATTGTTCCACGTCGTCTACTTGGTCTTCAAGCTGTGAAGGAGGAACTGTACTAGCGCGGTTGTCGTATACTTGCTGACTTTGCAGAATCATGTGTTGTATTTCACGTCTCAGTTCCCGTTGTTGCCGATCGTTCTGTGTTAGCTGATGTCTCTCGTCAGAGGGGTTTGACGTATGTTGTCCTCCGCTCTGCATTCGCGTGTCGCTCGTCGTGGTCCCGTCCTCATTATGTTGCCTGTCAGAATCCGTTGTCGTTGCAGGGGTCGTCGCCGTTGTATCCGTCCTGTGGGGAGCGGCCGCCGGGACGGCCGGCTGGGCAGGCCCCACCGACCGGCCAGCGGCCGGCCCCGGCGCGACCGAGCCGGCTGGCTCGGACGCGCGCGTTCCGTTGTCCGCACTCATCGGCATCGCGCGCTCAACTGAACTAGGGAGAAAGTAAAGCGTCACTCGTTGAGCCCCACAGCGTCGGCTAGAGGGCGCTGTGGTCGGCGTAGATTGTCCGCTCTCGTAGTGCCAACCTATGAGCGTGTACCTACGCTGTGGCATCGGAACTATCGACACCATAATTTGCCACCCACTTTCCATGTTCGCACTGCGACTTAACAACGCGCGCTGGAGTGTAATTGTACCTATTTATGTAGCCAAATTAGTTCCTCCTATGGCCATAGAGTTGTGCGCTACCAAAACTACCGTTCCGTTGTTTTCGTACACTTCTTAAATTACGTAGTAAATGGCAGGATTACCAGTTGTATTCTTAGAACTGGTACGAAACAAAACATAAATGAATGTGTAAGAGAGGAAGTGGGATCCGACGGCTTCTCTTTGTTTTGTTTGTATGGTTGTTTGCTTTACTCGTAATTAGAACCCATCATCATTCAGTGTTAGTCTATTGTGTATTTTATATCCTCACAGAATGTAAATTGCATTTTATAACTAATGAAAATTACTTGATTGCGTAACTTCTGCGCATTTATGCAACCTAAGCAGTTACTTTTAATGCAAGTAAGTTTATGTGTACAGACATGAAAAACATATATAACTGCACTCATTTTATACTCACTAGAACGTTGTTCGTCATGACCAAAGGGAAGAGTTTCCACATACGTAAAGAAAGCTATCATTATAAAGCAATACCTGATGATTATGCAACACAGTCAACATACAGGTAATGCCGGTATGACCTTAACTGACAAAAGTTTCAAGGAAAACTACCATATTCTACACTTAATGGCAGTATACGGTAGCCAACTGTAGTTCTACTCCTCTATACCAACACGTTCCATCGCGGGGTAACGCGTACATGCTCTACAAACTACCACATACTGCGTGGTGGTAGTTACCTCGATGACTTCCTTTAATCTAACGTGGAAGGGATCTTAAACACTCGAACGATATTGAAGAGTGGGCCGCAAAGTGTTCCGTATGTCCTTTATAGATGATCTGAAATTTCCCAGAATTTTCTCAATTATTCGTCTTCCCTACAACCGAAATTACATGCTCATTCAATTACATGTCGCTTTGCAGCTTGATACGCGGTTATTTAATAGACGCGACTGTGCAAATCAGCACACCTCTAACATTATATTCGATCACTGTAGGATTTTTTCCTCCTACTCATCTTCATTACCTTGCATTTTCCACATTTAGAGCAAGCTGCCATCAGCACACCAAATAAACGTTGTGCCGATGTCATCTCGTATCCTGCTATAGTCAAGTCAGTTAACAAGGACACTTTCCCATACACTGCAGCGTCAGCAGCAAATACTCACAGACTACTGGTCATGCTACCTGTCAGATCGTTTGTGTAGACCTGCATGGCGAACCAGAGCGGTCCTATTACATTTCCCTGCGGCACCCCTCACGAAACCATTGTCTCCAATGAGCTCTCTCCGTCCAGGACAACGCATTGGGTTTTGTTACTCAGCCCTTGCATGCATGACTGGCTACTTGCGAAACTGCGTGAGAGGGATTCGTAAAACCCCTACCTCATAAAAAATACAAAAATGTATTTATTAAAGCAATATTATCAAATTATGGGGAATTTGTTGACACAGAATGAATAAGAAAGTATGAAGTTTGGTAATTTGCCCTTCATTTTAGCACCTTTCCATCAACAATAACTTCACCTGCACTGCTTATTATGTCATGTTCACTAACGTCCTCCTTTACATCACTTTCACCTATTCCTCTTTATTCATCATAACCTCCCCCACATCTACATCTTTTACCTCATACACATCATTAACAGTACAAATATTCCCCTTTTCATTCTCCTTTTCTGGCACTCTTTCATTCTTTAATAATGTCTTTTCGCACTATTCCGATATTATCCTTATCATATGACATACTAACTTTATTTTCATTTTTACATTCATCTATTACTGAAACTGGCCAACGGAAGTGTCCGATCCCGCCTCTTCTGTTTCTCTCTACGGCAGCCATCTTGTTCTGACGTCTGCCATTTGTGTGTGCTGACAAGTACAATGTACGGTGCTCCAGCAAGTCTTGCCCGGAGCACAAACGGTCACGTGACTTCGCACTGCGAACGCCACTATGTATCACTCCGCGCCCGTCTTCCATAGGCGCGTCCTTAACATTCCTGCCCCGTATTTTACATCTTTCCTTCTCGGATTTATGATTTGACATCTTTTCTTTGGGCCCAAAACCGGTTTCCGCGTGAATCTGGCCCGTAACACACGCGGTTTTCAGTTTTCCATTTCGTCTCTAGTTTGGAAATTCCGCGCCATGTATCCTCTGCCGCGCGTTGCATAATTTCCCCTACCTCCCGCACGATCTCTTTGAATCGTGTTTACACGAAATCTATCGTTTTCAGGTCGTTCGTTTTGGTCATTGCTTTTTCGCGAATAATTGTTGTTATTATGGGGACGAGACTCGCGATTTCTTCGCCAGTGATCTTCATCCTCTACCCTTTCCAAAAACGCAGAAAAACTTCTATGGATACTCCCAACATATTGTTTAGAATCCTCAGGCAGTTTCTGCCAAAGAACCCAAACGATCTCGGCTTCAGTCCTCCTAGCCTTCAGATGTATCAACTTTCTGTACAATGATTCGCAAAACTCTTTCATGGTTTGCCTACCTCTGACATCATACAGTCTGGCCATTAGAAACTCACGCCACAACTGGTCTTGTTTTTGTTCTGACCAGTACTCGTCAATAAATTTTTGTTTAAAGTTTTCAAAAGACCTCTGGTTAGTATCCAGATTCAACCCCCACCTTTTTGCTTCTCCTGTTAATGCACTGATTACAACATTGATTTTTTTCCTGGTCAGACAAATATTCAGGAAAATTTCTTTCGCAGTTCTTTACGAAGTCTAGAGGGTGCTATCCGTTATGCCTCTTTGCAGGGTCGAATTTTTCTTCGCCCTCTAATATTTTACTGAAAGGCATTCTTTCAGTAAAATGTGTAGGTCCTGTTTGTATTTTTCTTTCCAAGTCATACATTTTGCCTTGGATTTGTGAAGTGTTATGTTCACACTTCTTTTCGCAAGTAACAATCTGTTTGGTTAGTTCTCTACTTGTTTCTGTTACAGATTGTTTAATCTGAGCAAATTCCGCGTTACATTCTGTTTGTATTTCGGATTTAATACCGAATACCTTTTCGTCTACTTTAGTGCTGACTAAGGGTTCTATTTGATCTTGAATTGTAATTACTTCAGTGTCAAATCTTTGTTTAATGTCATCAATTTGTCCTTGTATGTTGACAATATTGCCATTGATGACAGTAATTTCGCTTTTGAGGTTTTTAATTTCATTACTCACGATGTCTACTGTTACATCAACCTTCTCAATCTGTTTACTAAGATTCTGGCTTTGCGATTGCATCTGTCGACTGATATCACTACCTAGTGCTGCATTTTGTGCTGCAATTTGTACCTTAATATTGTCATTTTGCGCAGACAGTATTCTAAGCAAGTCAGTCAGGTCTAGTGTTTTTTCACTTTTAGATTCTACTCCATTTTCGTGTTCAAATCCTACACCCCTTTTTGTTTTTGGTGATTCAAACATATCCCTCGATTCATTATCATAGCCACTGTCTTCGACAACATCGCCTATTTTGTCTTGATTAGTACGCGCGACGCTCATAGCTTCTATCTGTTTATTGACGTCCTCGTGATAACGTACGTAATTTAACTCGCGCGTAATGCCATCTCTTGGTATGCTGCCTGAACTGCTCTCGATTGTATTCTGTTCTCGCATGTCTAGATTTATTTATAGTTTCCTGTCCATTTTAGTTGCTATTAAGTATTGACACCTTTAATTTTCAATTTAAGTTAAACTTTCACTATCCATTCTGTCAAATAGTGTACAGGTTCGTGCCGCTGGACGTTTTATGTTCACTGTATGTTTGTAAAATGCTAAATACTTATAATTTTTTTCCGGCTGTAGGTACAACCTCTTCAAACTCCAGACCTATGCTCTCCCCATCAACTTCGTCCGTCTCGTTGCTTCCTTCCTCTCCCACCGTCCCTCCTATGTGACTATCCACAATTCCAACTCCCGTACTTTCTACCCCTCTGCCGGCGTGCCCCAAGGTTCTGTCCTTTCCCCTCTCCTCTATCTCCTGTACACTGCTGATATGCCCAAACCTCCCCCTCCTGTTCATCTTCTCCAGTTCGTTGATGACACCGCCTTCCTAGCCCTTTATCCTACCCTTCAACGGTCCCAACGTACCCTCCAAACCCACCTTGACCAATTCACTGCTTGGTGCAACCAGTGGTTTCTCCGTGTTAATCCCTCCAAGACTCAGGCGATCATCATAGGCCGCACCACACGCTCCTTCCGCCTCCATTTATGGCCGTCCTATCCACCTCACTCCTACCCTCAAATACCTTGGCCTCACACTCGACTGCCATCTCATCTGGACTCCCCATCTCCTTACCATCCAAAACAAAGCTCACAACCGCCTCCACCTCCTGAAGGTCCTGTCCGGCCGGACGTGGGGTCTGCAACCTTCCACCATCCTTCACACCTACAAATCCTTGATCCGCCCCATCCTCTGTTATGCCAGTGTCGCTTGGATTTCCGCCCCTCCCTGGTTCTATAAAGCCCTCCAAATCCTAGAACGCCATGCGCTCTGCCTCGCCTTCCGCATCCACCTTCCGTCCCCCACGCGCGTCCTCTACGACCTCATCCCCTTCCCCCACCTTCTCCTTTTCCTTGAACACATCCGCACACTATATACTGTCCACTGCCTTGATCCCCCTCACCCCCTGGTGCCTCCCTTCCTCTCCACCCCCAACCAGTTGCCACGCCTTTACCGTTGTGTCCCACCCTCTCTCCATCTCCACACCCTCCATCTTCTTTCCCAACACAACTTCCACCATCTGCCCCTCCCAGATGATGAGCTTCGCCCTGACATCTACCCTTCTTACCAACTCTAACCCCATCTTCCTGCCTCCTCCTCAGGGCTCCCTCTCCTTCCCCTCCCTCCTCCTGAGTGGCTTCCCCCTCCTACTCCCCCTCCCTCTCTTGTGCCTCCTTTCAGTGTCTCTGCACTCCCTCCTGCCCTGTCTTCCCTCTTCCTCTCCCGGCCCGCATGTCTCCTGCCTCTTCGTGAACCCACTGATGCCCCTCCTCTCTTCATCCCGCCGCTTCCCCAGCTGCCCCATGCACTCCCCTCCTTTTCCATCCTCTCTGACCTTTCCCTCGGCAGGTCCCACCTGGCAGTTTTATTCTCCGTCGTGTGTGCTCCGAGTGGGTTTTAAGTGTGTTGTTCCAAGGTGTTTTTAATACTGTGGCCGACTTTTAACCTGTGCATGCGCATTCAGTGTCTTCTCTGTGCTTTAAGAATCGCCAACTGTGTTTTTTAACTTTCTGGTGACTTTTTTAACTGTCCCCCATGAACGTCTCCATGTCAGTGTATTTTTACCTCCATTTTCTCCCCTTATTCTGTTTTATGTTCCCCTTTTTTTATCTCCTTATGTGTGTATCATTTTATTCTTGTTTTAGTTGTCGTGTCACTCGCCTGAAGAGCATCGGATTGTGCCGCTGACAGTCCTCCCCTGCCCATATGGGGCAGGAGAATGAAATCCCAATAAAGAAAAAAAAACTGTAGGTACAAATTGAACAACGTCCTGTCCTGTCACGTGGCGCCACGTATAATACTAGCGTCCGCTACTGCTGTACCATAACCTTAAAGCTGGAAGCAGGTTGTGAAATAAAACTATTTTGTTAAAGCAATTATGGTACAACGCAACAGAACAGTGTTACCCTCTGAGAGGAATTTTGTTATATTGACCGTGTTGTGCCTAATGGAGGTGGCTTATCGGAAAATGAAAGTCAGAATTATGTAAATATTCGAACAGTAACAAACAATATTTTTGCCTAGCTATACTGTTTAAAGAATAAGGAAAACGGTCGCCAGCCTAATTAGGCAAGAGCTAGATTAACGTTCTCGTTTAAGAAAGTGGGTATGAGTAACTTTAACGGATAAACACAACCTATACTTGGCCACGCGCGAGTGCAATGAACTCTGACACATACATATGTTTACGGTAAGATTGAAGCTAGCAGTTAGAGCAGCACAAACTATTTGCAAAAATATAACAGATACCGAAACACTCTATTACTTTCAGGACTTGTTCAAACTGAATGGTCTTTATAACATTGCTATTAACATTCACTGCAGGATCATAAATTGGACATAGGTTAAGTCTCTCTCAGTTAAATACTTTACTATTTGAAATGGAAGTTAATTGGAATCCACTAACAGGTTGCTTCTCACTATCTTTTGAATAAAGAAATTATGGTTTTCGTAAGTAGTGGTCTTCCCATTACTTGTTACCTAGCAATAGCATAATAGACAAACTGTGGATCCTG
The DNA here is from genome assembly GCF_023864275.1 of Schistocerca cancellata. Lineage (NCBI taxonomy): Eukaryota > Metazoa > Arthropoda > Insecta > Orthoptera > Acrididae > Schistocerca > Schistocerca cancellata. Next base: position 814,697,322 of record NC_064627.1, on the reverse strand, counting down.
CTATACTATTAATATGCACTTCCAATACACAAGAGAGACAAACACTTAGCAATCATGAACATATAATTTTCTACTATTGCAGTTTTCCACTTTTACTACAGTGAAACACAATGTTGACAAAATTGCAAGAAACTGACTCATCTTTTAAAATTTACTACAGATAGCACTATGATCATAAACTAACCAAAACTTTATAAGCCTCAATTTTAAGAACTTTAATTTATAAAAGGAACAGCAAATTTTACTTTCAAGTAAATGATTAAATAGGTGACTTTGAAACTTCACAAAACTACATTTACTGCCTCCCACAATTTCACTAAATCCACAGTAAATCTGAATATGCCCTTCTCATCAAAGATCAAACACATTATGTAATTAACCATCTAACTTTGAGGCTTTCATTTTTTCCACAAAATAGGACACTCGGTAATCATAGTTCAGATGGAGAGGAACCTGAGAGGTGTTGTGATAGGTAAAAAATCAAGGTAGGTACATAAATTTCGCTTTAAGTTACCTTATATTTGTGCACATTAAAACATCCAATAAGCTGATCCTTCACTGTACATCATTATACGTAGTATTCCGTTACAGTGATTGCGCAATGTGGTGGCAACTGCATGTTGGTAGGTGGATTCGCAGGTGGAACTGCTGGACTCTGGCCTTTCTTGGTGGCGATGATGAATACCAATTCCAGAATCGTTCCATCTATTTATCCATCCATCCGAGGCATTGGAAAGTAGCAGAAAAAGCCTCTCTCAGACCCAGTACAATATGCAATTTTTACATGGCAGTGCACGGTTTGGTAGCTCGTCCCCGACTGACTCTCAATTCCACCTTTTCTACTTAGGCCAACCACAATTTGCGCGCGCTACACAGTTCGATTCCCGAGGGGAACCACAACAACCTTTACATACAGAATGACTAAGAACCCTAAGTGAGGATCAGCAGTTTACATAACAGTAACCAAATACATTAAATAAAACAGAACATTTGCACATATTGACATTTCTACAAAAATTATTCAGACAGAAATTACAATTATATATAGCAAGTTTTGTTCCCTCCAAATGGGACAAAGAATTTAAATGACAGATACACTACTTTGCATAGAACCAAAAATGACATCAAAGTTTTTACAAAGAAAGGAGTATACAATTTTTTGTTTCGATTCAATCAAACAACATTTACAGAAGCTTAACGATGTAATATTAAATGAAACAAAAACAAAATAAATCAGTAGAGCACTAGAGTGATGGTGTTACACAGTGCATTCTTAGAGTGACAGTTATACTACCTGTTGCTGGTTCAGGTGGAATTTATAAGGTGTGAAATCAATTCTGCTGCAACGGTGGCAGTATTTTACTCCTCTGAGTTTCATCATGATCAATTGTGTTGTTGTTGTGGTCTTCAGTCCTGAGACTGGTTTGATGCAGCTCTCCATGCTACTCTATCCTGTGCAAGCTTCTTCATCTCCCAGTATCTACTGCAACCTACATCCTTCTGAATCTGCTTAGTGTATTCATCTCTTGGTCTCCCTCTACGATTTTTACCCTCCACGCTGCCCTCCAAAGCTAAATTTGTGATCCCTTGATGCCTCAAAACATGTCCTACCAACCGATCCCTTCTTCTAGTCAAGTTGTGCCACAAACTTCTCTTCTCCCCAATCCTATTCAATACCTCCTCATTAGTTACGTGATCTACCCACCTTATCTTCAGCATTCTTCTGTAGCACCACATTTCGAAAGCTTCTATTCTCTTCTTGTCCAAACTAGTTATCGTCCATGTTTCACTTCCATACATGGCTACACTCCATACAAATACTTTCAGAAACCACTTCCTGACACTTAAATCTATACTCGACGTTAACAAAGTCCTCTTCTTGAGAAACGCTTTCCTTGCCATTGCCAGTCTACATTTTATATCCTCTCTACTTCGACCATCATCGGTTATTTTACTCCCTAAATAGCAAAACTCCTTTACTACTTTAAGTGTCTCATTTCCTAATCTAATTCCCTCAGCATCACCCGACTTAATTTGACTACATTCCATTATCCTCGTTTTGCTTTTGTTGATGTTCATCTTATATCCTCCTTTCAAGACACTGTCCATTCCGTTCAACTGCTCTTCCAAATCCTTTGCTGTCTCTGACAGAATTACAATGTCATCGGCGAACCTCAAAGTTTTTACTTCTTCTCCATGAATTTTAATACCTATTCCGAATTTTTCTTTTGTTTCCTTTACTGCTTGCTCAATATACAGATTGAATAACATCGGGGAGAGGCTACAACCCTGTCTTACTCCTTTCCCAACCACTGCTTCCCTTTCATGCCCCTCAACTCTTATAACTGCCATCTGGTTTCTATACAAATTGTAAATAGCCTTTCGCTCCCTGTATTTTACCCCAGCCACCTTCAGAATTTGAAAGAGAGTATTCCAGTTAACATTGTCAAAAGCTTTCTCTAAGTCTACAAATGCTAGAAATGTAGGTTTGCCTTTTCTTAATCTTTCTTCTAAGATAAGTCGTAAGGTCAGTATTGCCTCACGTGTTCCAACATTTCTACGGAATCCAAACTGATCTTCCCCGAGGTCGGCTTCTACCAGTTTTTCCACTCGTCTGTAAAGAATTCGCGTTAGTATTTTGCAGCTGTGACTTATTAAACTGATAGTTCGGTAATTTTCACATCTGTCAACACCTGCTTTCTTTGGGATTGGAATTATTATGTTCTTCTTGAAGTCTGAGGGTATTTCGCCTGTCTCATACATCGTGCTCACCAGATGGTAGAGTTTTGTCATGACTGGCTCTCCCGAGGCCATCAGTAGTTCAAATGGAATGTTGTCTACTCCCGGGGCCTTGATTCGACTCAGGTCTTTCAGTGCTCTGTCAAACTCTTCACGTAGTATCTTATCTCCCATTTCGTCTTCATCTACATCCTCTTCCATTTCCATAATATTGTCCTCAAGTACATCGCCCTTGTATAAACCCTCTATATACTCCTTCCACCTTTCTGCCTTCCCTTCTTTGCTTAGAACTGGGTTTCCATCTGAGCTCTTGATATTCATACATGTGGTTCTCTTCTCTCCAAAGGTCTCTTTAATTTTCCTGTAGGCAGTATCTACCTTACCCCTCGTGAGACAAGCCTCTACATCCTTACATTTGTCCTCTAGCCATCCCTGCTTAGCCATTTTGCACTTCCTGTCGATATCATTTTTGAGACTTTTGTATTCCTTTTTGCCTGCTTCATTTACTGCATTTTTATATTTTCTCCTTTCATCAATTAAATTCAATATGTCTTCTGTTACCCAAGGATTTCTATTAGCCCTCGTTTTTTTACCTACTTGATCCTCTGCTGCCTTCACTACTTCATCCCTCAGAGCTACCCATTCTTCTTCTACTGTATTTCTTTCCCCCATTCCTGTCAATTGTTCCCTTATGCTCTCCCTGAAACTCTCTACAACCTCTGGTTCTTTCAGTTTATCCAGGTCCCATCTCCTTAAATTCCCACCTTTTTGCAGTTTCTTCAGTTTTAATCTGCAGTTCATAACCAATAGATTGTGGTCAGAATCCACATCTGCCCCAGGAAATGTCTTACAATTTAAAACCTGGTTCCTAAATCTCTGTCTTACCATTATATAATCTATCTGAAACTTTCGAGTATCTCTAGGGTTCTTCCATGTATACAACCTTCTTTCATGATTCTTGAACCAAGTGTTGGCTATGATTAAGTTATGCTCTGCGCAAAATTCTACAAGGCGGCTTCCTCTTTCATTCCTTCCCCCCAATCCATATTCACCTACTATGTTTCCTTCTCTCCCTTTTCCTACTGACGAATTCCAGTCACCCATGACTATTAAATTTTCGTCTCCCTTCACTACCTGAATAATTTCTTTTATCTCGTCATACATTTCATCTATTTCTTCGTCATCTGCAGAGGTAGCTGGCATATAAACTTGTACTACTGTAGTAGGTGTGGGCTTTGTGTCTATCTTGGCCACAATAATGCGTTCGCTATGCTGTTTGTAGTAGCTAACCCGCACTCCTATTTTTTTATTCATTATTAAACCTACTCCTGCATTACCCCTATTTGATTTTGTATTTATAACCCTGTAATCACCTGACCAAAAGTCTTGTTCCTCCTGCCACCGAACTTCACTAATTCCCACTATATCTAACTTTAACCTATCCATTTCCCTTTTTAAATTTTCTAACCTACCTGCCCGATTAAGGGATCTGACATTCCACGCTCCGATCCGTAGAACGCCAGTTTTCTTTCTCCTGATAATGACGTCCTCCTGAGTAGTCCCCGCCCGGAGATCCGAATGGGGGACTATTTTACCTCCGGAATATTTTACCCAAGAGGACGCCATCATCATTTAATCATACAGTAGAGCTGCATGTCCCCTTGCTTTCAGCCGTTCGCAGTACCAGCACAGCAATGCCGTTTTGGTTAATGTTACAAGGCCAGATCAGTCAATCATCCAGACTGTTGCCCCTGCAACTACTGAAAAGGCTGCTGCCCCTCTTCAGGAACCACATGTTTGTCTGGCCTCTCAACAGATACCCCTCCGTTGTGGTTGCACCTACGGTACGGCCATCTGTATCGCTGAGGCACGCAAGCCTCCCCACCAACGGCAAGGTCCATGGTTCATGGGGGGGCATGATCAATTAAGAAATCAGAATTTCTTTAGTCTGACTTCAAGTGGAATACTCGAAGATGCAATTTCCGTACAAAATGGACCGTAGTGTCTAAATCACTGTCACTTTGCTGGGAGTATCATCTTCAAACGGTTCACTAATTGTTGATTCAAAATTCTGATCACTTGTGCTGACTTCAGATGATGTTCTTTTGCTTCTAATAGATAATATGCAGTCATGCTGCAAGCAAAGGATAGAAGTGTATTACATAACTATTATGTTCATGAAACTAAATTTATGATCACTTGAGTCCGCCTGCTTAGCTGGGTGGTAGCGTGATTGCTTCCATACAGTGGGCCCGGGTTCGATTTCTGGCTGGGTTGGAGGTTTTCTCCGCTCGTGGACTGGGTGTTATGTTGTCCTCATCATCATTTCATCCTCATCACCGGCACACAAGTCACCAAATGTGGCGTCGACTGAAATAAGACTTGCACTTGGCGACCGAACTTCCCCGGATGGGGCCTCTCGGCCAACAATGCAATTCGCTCATTTCGTTTCTGTGATCACCTGAAACTATTTTTGTGTAAATAAATACACTTACGTTCCAAAAGAATACTCTGTTGTATCTTTTGCAGTACTTCTGACTTTTCAACAATGAGTGAGGTGTGCCAAGCTGGTAACTGTTGTCAGAAATATAGGCAAAAAAGTGTGTCACTGAAAGTGAAGAGAAACCATTCGAAATATGGTTCGAATGGTTCAAATGGCTCTGAGCACTATGCGACTTAACTGATGAGGTCATCAGTCACCTAGAACGTAGAACTAATTAAACCTAACTAACCTAAGGACATCACACACATGAATGCCCGAGGCAGGATTTGAACCTGCGACCGTAGCGGTCGCTCGGTTCCAGACTGTAGCGCCTAGAACCGCACGGCCACCCCGACCGGCTCGAAATATGGCTTGTTCGCTAAGGGGTCTAGTACACCCCTCACATGTATTGGGTGTAGAGGATCACAAAATCAATAAGGAAAAATAATTGACTTTACTTGCACCAAATAAAATTTCTCCTAAAGAAAGTCAGTTGTATTTCCAAGGATTACACAGAATGTACAGAAAATAAGTTTATTGATAAATTGTAAATCTGCCGGCTCCAAAAGTCCCCTCTTACGCATCTAAGGATTAAAAAACCTTCTTCAACAAAATTATAGATCTGAGAATGAATACCATATGCTCGGACCTTCGTTAACAGTCTGCAATGTCGTGCTCGGACCTTCGTTAACAGTCTGCAGTGTCAAAGGCTTTCCGGAAATTTGGGAATATGGAATCTACCTGCTGCCCTTCATTCATGATTCACAGGAAATCATAGGGAAGAATTTGGTTTCGCACGAGCAATACTTCCTAAATCCATGTCGATTTGTGGATATAAGCCTTTCTCCCTCGAGGAAGTTCAGTATATTCGAACTTAGCGTATGATCAGGAATTCTGCTATAAACCAACATTAAGAATACCGCATTTGTTAGTATTTTTGCAGGTCTAATCCTTTACACTTCTTATATACGGTGGTCACCATTCTTCCAGTCGCTTGGGACTTTACGCTGGCTGAGAGGTATATGATAAATACAAGTTAAGTAAAGGATCAATGCGGAAGAAGCATAACTGGAATTACAACCGATCCTGACGACTTACTTGTATCCCCATCTTTCAGCTGCTTTTCCATAACAATGGTGCCCATTTCTACATCCTCCAAACTGGAGTTTATGCGACGGTCAAACTATGGTATATCTGTAGATACTACTGCGCGAATGATTTTTAAATGCGAGATTTAAAACTTCTTCTTGTCACACCAGACCGGCCTACGAGTAGCTGAACACAAGACTTCGATCCGCATAGTGATTTTACCGAGAAGAATTTTCTAGTATTCTCGGCAAGATATTTCGCTATCGTATTGCTGTGGAGGTGAATACATCACTCAGTAATCGAACAGTAGCCCTGCTCGCTGCTTAGTAAAAACGAGAAGAGTTTTCCATATACGTTACAAAGAGCATGCTGATTAAAAATCCACACTATCTAACCGTGCCAATGCCCACCAGAACAGAAACATACTAACTCACGTTAAGGATTTTCTCACTGTATTTCATGTAGTAACCACGACTGTTAGAACTACTGGAAATACTTTTGCACACAGTGAAAGTTTTCGAAAAGTATTTAAATGAGCAAAGTAATTTCTAGAGACAAAAATTTTTCACAGTTTTATAGATTTTTAAAAAGTGGCTGAAACCTAACGATTCTAATCATACGTAGCTTCGTAGCATATAAGTCACTTCTCAAGTCGAGTAGAAGAAAATGTAATGGACACAGATATTAAGAATGATTCACAATGTTCGTGGTTACATGACTTCACAGACTTAGCCCGCTGGAGGAAACAGGTCATCTTGGAAGACAGAGTTGGTAATGTTTGTGTGCTCGCTAACATAACAAACGGCAACAACCAGGTTCTTCAGTAGCTGTACGTAGCTGTTGTAATGTAATGACTATGCGGATCGAAGTCTTGTGTTCAGCTACTCGTAGGCCTGTCCGGTGTGACAATAGAGGAGAGCAAAAGGAAAGAAGAAGTTTTAAATCTCGCATTTAAAAATCATTCGCGCAGTAGTGTCTACAGACATACCATAGTTTGACCGTCGCATAAACTCCAGTTTGGAGGATGTAGAAATGTGTGACTTCGCTATCGTATTGCTGTGGAGGTGAATACATCACTCAGTAATTGAACAGTAGCCCTGCTCGCTCCATAGTAGAAACGAGGAGAGTTTTCCATATACTTTACGAAGAGCATGCTGATTAAAAATCCACACTATCTAACCGTGCCAATGCCCACCAGAACAGAAGCCATTCTAAAGCTAATATTTTATGTCAGTCTACCTACACAATCCTATGATCTGTGAATAACATAAAGGATAGTTTCGGTAAACATGTGAGCAAATGATCCGGACCATCCAATGCTGCTTGTTCCAAGGAAGCAAGGACGTGGAACACATATTTTTGCTGCTACGTCGGTGTTTAATCGTTGGGAAAGTGTTTAAAACCTTGTGAGGTAGTGTGGTAGACTGGAGGATGTGGAAAATGTCGGAAAAACAAAAATACAAAAACATTTTATAACATTGTCACAGGAAATGGAAGGGAAAACTGTCTGGGGTAACAGCAAACAATTTAAGGGGTGGGGGGGGGGGAGCAGCACTATTACAAGTGGTAAAGTAGCAGTGGTTACAAGTGACGGAACAGAAGTTTTATACGGTAGGGACGGCAGAAACAAACGATGTTCAGTTACAGGCTGAAAATGACATTCAGAATGATAAAACAAGCAGCCAGAAAGCAAATTTTAATGTACACAATCAATACAGACAGCCTCTGATTGAAATTAGAGATAGTCAGAAGTTGACAGGAAAATTAGGTTAATCCGGTTGTAATTCACTCAGCGCACAAAATCAGTTACCCTTGCTTCAGAAGATCCGAGGATTAAGGTGCTAGCTTAATGAGTTGCTTGTTTGTGTTGAAGAATTAGAGTTGAGCAACCCAGTTGATGTACTCTGCCTCTCTGAATATCATGTGGCCACAGGTATGTTAAATGTTACAGGATTCAAGTTAGATTCTTACTTCTGTGGAGAAAATAGGGAGAAAGGAGGAGTTGCCACATTTGTTAGAAACTGTTTTGATTTCAAGAATACTGGTACTAATAAATTCTGCTTAGAGCAGCACTTAGAAGCTTGTGCTACAGAAGCAGTGTTTCATAATGAGTCCTTTATAATAGAAACTACATACAGATCACCTTCAGGAAATTTTAACCTCTTCATAAAAGATACAGAAGCTCTGTTGTCCCATCTCACAGCAAAACACAAGGAAGTAGTGGCTGCTGGTGATTTTCATGTGAATTTATTGAAAAGCTCTGTGTGTGGACAGTTAGTGCCATCTGTTAACAGTATCATTCAATTTAGTTCCCACTGCGAGGTTTGCAACTAGGATATGTAAATGCTCTGAGACTGCTGCTGATAATATCTTTGTAGACAAATCCAGGGAAAAAAATCGTATCACAAAACCAACAGTAAATGGACTAACTGATCATGACATGCAGCATCTTGTGTTAAATTTGAAATCTGTCACAATAAAAAAATCTATTAAATCTGAGTACAGGTTGTAATAAATCAGTCAAAAATTGAGAAATTCAGGAACTTGCTCAAAGAAACGGATTGAGTAGATGTTTACAATACTTCTGACCCAATTGGAAACTACAAAGCTTTCATTAACACTTCCACTTTTGAAAACTGTTTTCCCCTAAAGGTAACTCAAATCACACAGATGTCAGAAAATAAACCATGGATTAAACAAGGAATAAAGATATTATGTATGATAAAAAAGGAGCAGCTCTGATGTTAGCATTGCAACGATTACAAAAAAAGCTACAAAATACTAAAGCAAGTAATCCAGAAATCTAAATAGCTGTACTATGAGATAAAGATAATTACATTGGGCAGTAAAATAAAAACTGTATGGGATATAGTGAAGACAGAGAAAGGTGCGGTCAAAAAGTAAGAGGAAGAGGTAGCTCTAAAAATAAATGAGACATTGGTAACAAGAGCATGTAGTATTGCAAACCACTTAAACAAGTACTTCATTTCTGTTACTGACAGCTTGGAGTTATCAGCTTCACTGATCATACAATGGAGTATCTGAGACCAGTCTTTCAAAATAACTTCAGTAAAATGGAAATAACACTAACATCTCCCAAAGAAGTAGCATCTATCATAAAATCCTTAAAATCTTAGTATTCTAGCAGGTTTGGAAACATATCAATGAACTTAATCAAAGAGTCCTAATGCAAGTTGAGTTCTATCTTAAGTTATTTATGTAATCAATCTCGTATCAGTGGAACATTTCCAGGCTGGCTAAAATATGCTGAAGTTAAGCCTCTTTACAAGAAGAAGGGATAAAGAGATACCATCAAACTATCATCCAATTTCACTTTTGCCAGCTTTTTCAAAAATATTTGAAAATGTGGTATTCAAATGTCTCCTTAAGGATCTGACTGGAAATAATATCACAGTTTGGATTTCTTAGGAGTTCTGATGTAGAGAAAGTTTCTTAATTTAATTTATTTAATTCATTACGTAATAAATTAGAGACTTCAGGCATTTTCTCTGACCTGTCAAAAGCCTTTGACTATGTGAACCACTGCATTCTGTTAAGTAAATCAGAATACTGTGGTGTTACTGGCAATGCTGCGAAATGGTTTGAATCTTATCTAACTAACAGGAAACTAAGGGCGTCATTGTGAAATACCTGTGCAGTAAGTAGTCAGTCTTCACCAGAATGGGAATTAATTACACGTGGTGTTCCTCAAGGTTCCATCTTTGGTCCATTGCTTTTTCTTGTGTACATTAATGATCTCTCATCAGATGCTAAGTTTGCTTTGTTTGCAGATAGTACAAACATTGCAATAAGTAGAAAGTCAAGTACAAATTTAGAAATAACTGCTAATCAAACTTTCACTGAGATTAATAAATGGTTTAAAGCTAATTCACTGTCATTAATCTTTGGAAAGATCCATTATATGTAGTTCAGAAACTGTAAGAGATTTTCTTCCAGCATGTGTATAACATATGAAGACATGCAGATCGAAGAGGTTGACAGTGTTAAATTTCTGGGATTACAACACAATAATAAATTCAGTTAGGAAGGGCATACTAAAGAACTGCTGAAACGTCTAAACAAGTTTGTATTTGCAGTGAGAACGATGTCAGATGTAGAAGATATAAACGTAAAAAACTTGCATACCTTTCTTACTATTACTCTATTATGTCACATGGGATCATATTCTGTGGTAACTCATCAAGCAAAGCAAAATTTTTTAGTGAGTAAAAAAATGTAGTAAGGATCATCTGTGGTGTAAATTCAAGATCATCATGTAGAAACCTGTTCAAGGAAGTTTGTATTCTAAGCACTGCTTCTCAGTATATTTATTCCTTAATGAAATTTGTTACAAGTAATATACCACTATTTCCAACCAATAGCTCAATGTATAGTATCAGTACTAGAAATAAGAACAATTTAAATAAAGATCTAGAATCACTTACCTTGGTCCAATATTCAGGAACACACATTTTCAATAATTTGCCAGTAGCCATTAAAAAGTTGGTTTCAGATAAAGCATGGTTTAAACAGAGTCCGAAATACTTTTCGATAGGTAATTCCTTCTACTCTAAAGAAGAATATCCTAACAGGGACTGTTAGACAAGCTGAAGTAGAAAAGTCTGTTAGATTTCGATTTTAACAGCACTTCGTCACAACAGTCTAGATTAGCTGCTTTGTGTATGACAAATTTATTAAAGGTGCATAACAATGTTTCATTCTGACTGTGTATTAATTCTGTAGATCTTAGTCGTTCCAGTTTAACGTTATGTATTCACCAATTTTGAAAATCACCTGGCAAATTATATTCAAATGTTTTATGTTTTTTGTTACACTTTCTGGCATGTTTCGCACATAAGAATCATCTCATTTTTCGGTTCTATGGAACGAAAACTGAATCTAATCTAACATTAATATTGCTTCTAAAGGTCCTAAGTAACAACTGCAGATAAGTCATCTATTTTCCTTATTTTTCGTTTATGCATTAATAATGCAGCGTACCCAAATATTTCAATGTATATATACTAAATTTCTTCATTCCATGACTGCAGTAACCTAAAATCGTCGGAATAACTGTTTTCGAACTTTACTTATACACATCACGCACTAGTGCTCTGTAACAGTGCTGAAGTCAGGCATCATATATCATTCACGTGATGAGATACAGTAAATAATAAGTATATGAAAATTATATGGTAGATTAAAATTGCATGCCGGACCGACTCCTGAAACCAGTTTAGAGTTCCACACAGTTTTAATCTGAAAAGAAATTTCTGAACAGCACACATTCCATTGGGGAGTGAAATAGTCATTTTGGGAATAAGTTCATCTGTTGGTTCTGGTAAGATTTTCATCAGTGCGGTAGTAAAAGTTGGCCACCAACAGAATCTTTATGCTCCTATTAAATTGTAAGTTACTGGTTGCTAAGCCTTTTATAATTCTGGAAAGCTATTGAAAGTTTGAGTACATGAATAACGTACACTTTCTGAATCAAAGCGAGTGACTCTGAGTCTTCACGGGCAGTTTGACCCCTGACGTAACCTACGCTCTGGTTCATTTAAAGTATGTTCGCTTTTCAAACAACTTACAGGAATGCAGCTGTGTGATGTCTTCGACAGGGGGCACACCCTGTCATTTTTAGGAAACAGATTCAGCGAGAGAGCGCTTTGCAAGGAGATTTAAAACTCCAGATGCGGGGCATGTCTGGAAAAGCAACATTCACGCTTTAAACATTAGCACCATCACACATATAAAGGTGACTAACGTCAGAAGTTATCGACTGTGAATATTAATTACCAACGGGAGTGCAGATGGCATTTTCTCTGTCCTTCTGTTGTTTGACCAGTTAGAGGGCAGCAAATTGTGCACGATCCAAACAAAAACCACAGTCCCTGTTAATAAAGCCACACGCTATTTGAATCTCAACTGCGTTTCTGCAAACAACAATACAGTGGTACCTGCTTCGTCGACCAGGGTCTTATAATGCTCATACAGGCTTATCTAGATGTAAAACAATTGTAATTGTGGTTCTGATTTCTAGGGGCTAAAAACCAGGAAATTAGTTTTTCACGTTTTAAAAATACCTGAAACGTGCGACAAAAAGCAAAAATATTTAATTACAATTGGATTTATTTATGTGACTATGAAAATTATGCAGTTCTCACGAATGCAGTGATTTATGCGATGCCTCACTGGTACGTGAAGAATTACAACATACAATAAGATTCAGCCTGGAGCTGTCCATCACAAAGGATTAACGATTATCTCAAAACACTGCCTTGTACTATAGAAAATTAGCACTACACGAGACAAGAAGTCAGTCTGGCAAATGTATAGCGGAGTATATCGCTCGCCCTCACAGAAATATCCTCTTATTGATGATAATCTAACACATGGAAAATTTTACATTAGTCTGAAACACACAATTGTTTTCAGACACACATCTGAATTTATTTTGTAGCGTTTGTGTTGCAGATTGCTTAAGACTGTTGAGTTTTCTTCCGATGTTGTGAATATATTGAACAGTTTCTAACAGAAAGTTCCTTCCCTTCTCAAGTTTAACAATTCTGCTGCTATGGAAAGACTAGTTAACAGATATATGTTCCCAGTCTTTTTCTTTAACTGTGTCTCACTTAATATTCCCCAAAGGATTCCAATTGAAGTTGTATCATCTTTGCTGAGTACATTAACTACTGAAACAAGACAAACAAAAAGTTTCTGCAAAACATTGAACTGCAGCGAGCCAAGTTCCCAGCTGTGCTATTACTGGGATGGGCAGCAGTGATATCTTGGGAATTTCACTCATAAGTATGAGAATACTTCTCAGTGACTTACTGAACACTCTTTTTCCATTAGAAATCGCTTTATCCATATTACGTTATACTGCTTTAATTTCATCACATAGTCAGTATAAACCAAGCGCAATGCACGTAACAGGGATCATTTTAGGAGAACTAAAGTAGTGAAACTCTACCATTACTGGCCCAGTTTGCATTGTCGTCAGATCTCCACAAAGGTAAAGTTCAAGATCACCAACTACCCTTCTGCTCAACTAGGTGGCTTATAAATGGTGGGAAAAGCTGGAACAGCCTACATGGTTGACAAATTTCATCCCCTCCCACTTCCTCCAACTTGCTTCTCGCCCATTTCAGAAAACTGGATGACTTAAAAATGACAGGAGAAGTGCAGTCACTACTCACCCAGGCATGCTAGCCATCATCTGTGCTTTATACAGTGTAATGGAAGAAGGTGCCAAAACAATAAGAAAAAAAGTGATTTGGGGCTCTATCTTTACCCAATTTCTGTAGCTAATAATTATGGCTAAGTCCAATTGACTTGCCAGGCTAATTATACTAACCTCACATTTAATAATTTCCACAAAATTGCGCTGTGGGTGTGTATAAACCAGCTGCACCATCGAACATATCATGAAGTAAGGAATGTGTCAGATATAGTGATTTTGTTGGTTTACTCACTGTGGGGAAGGAAGTGCATGACAAATACACTGTTTAATGAACGTTTTTGACACTTCCTGGCAGATTAAAACTGTGTGCCGGACCGAGCCTCGAACTCGGGACCTTTGCCTTTCGCGGGCAAGGTACTAGCGGAATTAAAGCTGTGAGGACGGGGCGTGAGTAGTGCTTGGGTAGTTCAGTCGGTAGAGCATTTGCCCGCGAAAGGCAAAGGTCCTGAGTCCGAGTCTCGGTCCGGCACACAGTTTTAATCTGCCAGAAAGTTTCATGTCAGCGCACACTCCGCCGTAGAGTGAGAATTTCATTCTAGAAACATCCCCAAGGCTGTGGCTATGCCATGTCTTCGCAATATCCTTTCTTCCAGGAGTGCTAGTTCTGCAGGTTCGCAGGAGAGCTTTTGCGAAGTCTGGAAGGTAGGAGACGAGGTACTGCCGGAATTTAAGCTGTGAGGACGGGGCGTGAGTCGCGCTTGGGTAGCTCAGTCGGTAGAGCACTTGCCGGCGAAAGGCAAAGGTCCCGAGTCCGAGTCTCGGTCCGGCACACAGTTTTAATCTGCCAGGAAGTTTCATATCAGCGCACACTCCGCTGTAGAGTGAGAATTTCACTCTAGAAACGTCTTTGACCTCTGTCAGGTGATACTCATTCACACTTTAGTTAGGGTATGTGGATGTAATTACGCTAAACATGTTTTATAAGCATAGTCACTCTAACAATTACACTGTGTAACGAGCGTTCTATGGTACAGTTATGCAACAGAAGTTTACACTATGGAAAAGAAAAGGTATAAAGACTTTATTACACAAAATGCTGCACACGTATGTATATTCCGGGCTGTCAGCACACTCAGGACATCGCCACAACCTGCACTGCCAGCTGCTGACAACTTTACGAGGCTGTGCCTGGTGGGACCTCACATCATCTCCCCTACCAACTGCACAGCATCCACACAACTATAAAGTAACCAGTTGTAACACCTCGGTTCAGTTTACAGTGATAAAAGCTATAGAAAGAATCATTTAAAATTAAAAATAGAATTTTTAGAGGGGAAAATAGTGTAGAATCAGAGTTCGTTAATTAGAGATCAAAATTATGGTATATCAGCAAGCAGTTTAACGTCTAAACACAGCAGAGCCACGGAAGCTCCGTCATGGAGAAGGCAGTGACGTTACACTCTTGTGATGAAAAACCTATAAAAAGGCGTGATCGTCATTATTGCCACCCTTTTTTCCTTGATTGTTTCATTAAAGGGCAGGGAACCCGTGTCAGTCGGCGAGACAATAATTAGATTGGACTTTATCGCGTTAAGATTCACGATAAACTGTTAGATTATTACGGAGATTAAAAGTGATGTAGTGTACGATCTCTGAATGTTGGTAACAACGGAGTATTAAGGGGATTTTAGGACTTTAGTGCTAGATTGTAACTTTACGGACATATAGGCGACAGAAACTCAAATTATCTGCTGATACGAGTGAATTCAGAGGTACCGGTATTCAGATATTAACGTGTGGACTTTTGAAAGTGTCGTGTGCCGTTAGTTGCGAATCTGGACGTAGAGCGCGTGCATATCGACATTTGCGGACTATTTAGATTCCTGCAGGCTAGGAACCTTTTAAATAGACCATCATCTATCACCATCTTAATCCTTGAATACAGAGTGAAAGTGAAATACAAGAGTGTTGTACTTATTTCATTTACCTAGTACTAATCAGTGAACGTTTTACGGAACCAAAGCTATTCAGCAGTAAGTCAGCACCATCTAGCGGAAAGCGGAAGTATTAACTAACACGCTAACTGAAGTGGACGTTTACGTGTTTCACGGACTGCTTAATATGAACTTATGTGACTCTTTGACGTCCCCACTCCCTCCGAAAGGTGGCGCAGGCTGTCTTAATCATAAAAGGGGAGAGTTTTCACCGGGCAAATTACTAAATAAAAGCGATATTTACAAGACTCGCAGTAATAGCAAAACGCAAGGCACGCACCTCATCGGTGAGTCGTCGCTGTCACGTCGGGAAGTAAAGCCGGAAAACCTACCGACGATACGTATCTACGAGCAGACGTCGACGTGGAGTCGACAGGGAACCACAAGAGAGTTGGGGATGCTTCACAGTCCACTGATGACCTACCCCTCTCTCGCGGAGTCTTAAGGCAGCTGCAGACTCACCTCACGTAAAATACATGTTGTGGAAGTACCATCCGACAGATAAATTTGTGTCACTCCCATCGTTACTTTAATGATTTTCCAAATAGCAATTCGCAGACAGTTACCATAATTTAATTAATGATTTTTCTGAGAAGTTAGCTTTTGCCACGTGAACGCCCCCACAGCCTCCGGACTCGTGGTCGCCGGCAGGACACTGACGTGTCACCTAGAGACATAGCAGTATCTTTAGTAAGACACAGGGCGAGCCGCTACGTGGTAGACTGCCGGTGTGCCCTGGGGAGCCCAACACCACATCTGCAGGGCACAGGCACTACACAGACAGACACATACAGCCCTGCAGCCATTCCCTGTCACTCGATCGCAAAGAAGGTGGGCGAGAGCCTTGGACGTGGCCGAGAGACGTGTTTGACTTATCACATGCCGCCTAACCCTAGACAACCCGACAACTCTCCAACAATGCGACGACGGTGGTGTTGCAGAGTTACACAGATAATTACAGACGCTTCTCTTGATTTCGTTTTTGCAAGTCGTAATGTCATGTTATAGCGCGCATTAACGGCCACATAACATGAATAGTTACAAAATTTAATCGAACGGTGGAAAGAACATTAGGGTCTATCATCCTCACTGCATTGTGGTCATTAGAGACAGAGTACAAGCTCAGAATAGTTCAAGGATGGGAAAGGAAATCGGCTGTACCCTTTCAAAGGGAACATGTCGGCATTTGCCTGGAGAGATTTAGGGGTATCACGGTAAACCTATGCCAGGATGTTCGGGCGTACATCCGAACTTTTATCCTCCAGAATGCAAGACCAGTGTGCTACCCAAACACGTCAAAATAGTCGCTAAAATTTATTCAAGCAGCACAATATAGTTTTTCTGAAGCAATGTTAGGTAAATTTTGAGGGTTTCTACTCGAAGTAGGTTATATGCACCACAGTCACCAGCGACATGTCGAAATTCACGCTGTGTTTAAAATAAAATAGTCTTGAATATTAGTAGAAAAGAAGTTATTTTATGATTCCCCGTTGCCACAGATATGCCTCTTACTGTCACTGTATTATCGCGAAGTTGGAGGGAAAATGCCACAGATCGCCGTTTCTCGTGTTATCCCTCAGAAACCATCATCATATCTTTGATATCTTTTATTTTCGCTGATGCATGAAAGAACGATTGTATCCGAGAAGTTCCGCGTAACTGTAATTTCTCGGATTTTCTCTCCAGTTGCTTATTACCAGTAACTTCATTCTACATTAATACACTATGCATGTGCAGTAAAATCGAACATCCGAACATAACAGGATTGGTTTTCCCACTCATCTCCGTTAACGTACATTTATCCGCTCTTATAACAAGCTGCTATTCGTTATATCAAATACACACACCAAAAACAGTTTTGCATCACCTCGGTCCCGACAGTTCCCGAACCTCTACAGAAAATTGGAATAGGGATCAACATAAACTTCATTTCCACCCTTTTTATTGCTCATGAAACCACACGTTACAAGCTGTACCACCATAAAGCGAGACCTTCAGAGGTGGTGACCCAGATTGCTGTACACACCGGTACCACTAATACCCGGCAGCACGTCTTCTTGCGTTGATGCATGCCTGTTTATCGTCGTGGCATACTATCCACAAGTTCATCAAAGCACTGTTGATCCAGATTGTCCCACTCCTCAACGGCGATTCGGCGTAGATCCCTCAGAGTGGTTGGTGCGTCACGTCATCCATAAACAGCCCTTTTCAACCTATCCCAGGCATGTTCGATGGGGTTCATGACTGGAGAACATGCTGGCCACACTAGTCGAGCGATGTCGTTATCTTGACGGAAGTCATTCACAAGATGTGCACGATGCGGGCGCGAATTGTCGTCCATGAAGACGAATGCCTCGCTAATATGCTGCCGATGTGGTTGCACTATCGGTTGGTGGATGGCATTCGCGTATCGTACAGCCGTTACGGCGCCTTTCATGTTCAGCAGCGGCGTATGTCGGCCCCACATAATGCCACCCCAGAACTCAAGGGAATACTCGCCTTGCAGCACTCGCTGGACAGTGTGTCTAAGGCGTTCAGCCTGATCGGGTAGCCTCCGACCATGTCTCCGACGATTGTGTAGTTGAAGGCACACGCGACAATCATCGGTGAGGAGAACGTGATGCCAATCCTGAGCGGTCCATTCGGCATGTCGTTGGACTCATCTGTACCTTGCTGCATGGTGTCGTGGTTGCAAATATGGACCTCGCCATCGACGTCGGGAATGAAGTTGTGCTTCATGCAGCCTATTGCACACAGTTTGAGTCGTAACACGACGTCCTGTGGCTGCACGAAAAGCATTATTCAACATGGTGGCGTTGTTGTCAGGGTTCCTCCGATCCATAATCCGTAGGTAGCGGTCATCCACTCTAGTAGTAGGCCTTGGACGGCATGAGCGAGGTATGTCCTCGACAGTTCCTGTCTCTCTATATCTCCTCCGTGTCCGATCAACATCGCTTTGGCTCACTCCGAGAGCCCTGGACACTTCCCTCGTTGATACCTCTTCCTGGCACAAAGTAATAATGCAGACGCGGTCGAACCGTGGTATTGGCCGTCCAGGGATGGTTGAACTACAGACAACACGAGCCGTGTACCTCCTTCCTGGTGGAATGACCGTAACTGATGGGGTCTGACCTCCTCCGTCTAATAGGCGCTGCTCATGCATGGCTGTTCACATCTTTGGGAGGGTTTAGTGACATCTCTGAACAGTCAAAGGGACTGTGTTTGTGATACTATATCCACAGTCAACGTCTATCTTTAGGAGTTCTGGGAACCGGGTTGATGCAAAACTTCCTTTTATGTGTGTATATTCCGTACTGGTGTTAAGATAAATAAAGATCATGTTGATGCAGCGCACCCCATGTATGAGTACTGAATGAAAATGTATATAACCATGTATATTTTTGTTGTTTACCTCTCATTATATTGCAAACACTGAAGCTATTGCTACCAGCATTTTCATATAGGTAAGAAAATGTGGTATCAATTTTTGCAGATACCTAATTTCAACTACTTTTCAAGGTGTATAGGAAATATCTTAGGATTTTTGATAGGTTAGCATATAAGACAATCAAATATTTTACAACCAAATCTTTATTAACTTTTCTGTATACAGCTACATGCAGAAAATAATTGTTTCCATATTTTTGCTAGGTTTAGTTTTAATAATGTCCAATTTACTTTTTAACTTATAGGTTAAATCCACATCCGAATCATCTATTTTTTTCTCCAGCCAGTAATTTGACAAATACTCAGGAGGTATGTTCTCCAATCCCAGTATGTAACTAATTTTTTTCCTGTAAACTATCTCTTTCATGGCTTTAACAATTAGTTGTGTTCCTTCTAGCAGTTCTAGATAAGAGCATTTGGAGATTTTAATTTTTCCTCGTATTTCCTGCTTAACTCTGTTGTTATAACACTCCCCACCTTCCTGGCTGTAGGCTGCCAGTTCTTCTGCTGAACATTCCTGTGGAATTTCGATATAGAACTTCAAGTCTATATCTTTTGCAAACGAACCGCCATTAAAGGTTGTTATTCCATGGGAAGGAGTGTAGTGTTGCAATAAAACCGACCGGTAAGTGTATGTTATTCAAAGATTTGTAGGTCAGTACGCATATGCAAGATTTTGCCGCCCGACACCACAGCATGTGGGTCTACAAAAATTACGCTCGACAACTCTGGACGTAGTCTCATATGGCGGGAGGCGGCAACACGAAATGCAACCAGGAACATTGTCGAACTATATAGAGTTTGTGGTTCTATACAGGAGTGAGTCATATGGTATGCAGTAGGCTGCAGTCTGTAGATCATCGCCAACACAGCTTCCAGATTTTTACAGATAGTGACCCCTTATCCTTGTATGTTTCCACTATCCTTATCTGCCTTCAATCCGTGTTCATCTATACCAGAAGAAATATAACAGTGACCTAGGCACTTACTACGCTACTTCTGATTACTGCACTCCATCTCTACACTCTACTCACACAATGCTAATGCAGGCGGTCTTATGATTTTCATCGGTCCTTCCTCCCAAGCTGCAGGTCTATTGACCAGATTCCCTAACAGCCAGCAGAATCGCAGCTGGTGTAGTCTTTTGTACTCATGTAACGTGGAGTGCACTACTCTGTTGCACATATACTTTGTTTAGACGAGTTTCAGCCTATGAGCTCAGGTGGCAGCTCCATTATTTCCAATTCTAAAATAGGAGCACACAAAACGGAGTCAGAGCTTCACAGTACCTTCTGTGAACTACCTTGTGATATCGCCACTCTGACGTGGATGCAATCTGACAGATCCATACCATATGACTCACGCTCTGTACAGGGTGGTCCATTGATAGTGACCGGGCCAAATATCTCACGAAATAAGCATCAAACGAAAAAACTACAAAGAACGAGACTCGTCTAGTTTGAAGGGGGAAACCAGATGGCGCTATGTTTGACCCGCTAGATGACGCTGCCATAGGTCAAACGGATATCAACTGCGTTTTTTAAAAATAGGAACCCCCATTTTTTATTATATATTCGTGTAGTACGTAGAGAAATATGAATGTTTTAGTTGGACCACTTTTTTCGATTTGTGATAGATGGTGCTCTAATAGTCGCAAACGTATTAAGTACGTGGTATCACGTAACATTCTGCCAGTGCGGACGGTATTTGCTTCGTGATACATTACCCGTGTTAAAATGGACCGT
Organism: Schistocerca cancellata; assembly: GCF_023864275.1. NCBI lineage: Eukaryota > Metazoa > Arthropoda > Insecta > Orthoptera > Acrididae > Schistocerca > Schistocerca cancellata. The sequence continues at coordinate 814,676,643 of NC_064627.1, read as the reverse complement.
TTACCAACTGCGGAAAAGGTCGATATCGTGTTGCTGTATGGCTATTGTGATCAAAATGCACAACGGGCGTGTGTTGTGTATGCTGCTCGGTATCCTGGACGACATCATCCACGTGTCCGGATCGTTCGCCGGATTGTTACGCTATTTGAGGAAACAGGAAGTGTTGAGCCACACGTGAAACGTCAACCACGACCTAGTAGCAGACAAATTGGGAGAGAATCGGGAATCTCAAAAACGTCGGTGTTGAGAATGCTACATTAACGTCGATTGCACCCGTACCATATTTCTATGCACCAGGAATTGCATTCCGGCGACTTTGTACGTCGTATATACAGTTCTGCCACTGGTCACAAGAGAAATTACGGGACGATGACAGATTTTCTGCACGCGTTCTATTTCGCGACGATGCGTCATTCACCAACAGCGGTATCGTAAACCGGCATAATATGTATTATTGGGCAACGGAAAATCCACGATGGCTGCGACAAGTGGAACGTCAGCGACCTTGGCGAGTTAACGTATGGTGCGGCATTATGGGAGTAAGGATAATTGGCGTCCATTTTTTCGATGGCAATCTAAATGGTGCAATGTATGCTGATTTCCTACGCAATGTTCTACCGATGTTACTACAAGATGTTTCACTGCATGACAGAATGCGCGTTGTACTTCCAACGTGATGGATGTCTGGCGCAGAGCTCGCGTGCGGTTGAAGCGGTATTGAAAAGCATATTTCATGACAGGTGGATTGGTCGTCGAAGCACGTTCACCGGATTTGACATCCCCGGATTTCTTTCTGTGGGGAAAGTTGAAGGATATTTGCTATCGTGATCCACCGACAACGCCTGACAACATGCGTCAGCGCATTGTCAATGCATGTGCGAAAATTACGGAAGGCGAACTACTCGCTGTTGAGAGGAATGTCGTTACACGTATTGCGAAATGCAGTGAGGGTGACGGACATCAGTTTGAGCATTTATTGCATTAATGTGGTATTTACAGGTAATCACGCTGTAACAGCATGCGTTCTCAGAAATGATAAGTTCACAAAGGTACATGTATTACATTGGAAAATCCGAAATTAAATGTTCAAACGTACCTACGTTCTGTATTTTAATTTAAAAAAACCTACCTGTTACCAACTGTTCGTCTAAAATTGTGAGCCATATGTTTGTGACTATTTCAGCGCCGTCTATCACAAAGCGAAAAAAGTGGTCCAACTAAAACATTCATATCTCTTTACGTAATACACGAATGTGTAATAAAAATGGGGGTTCCTATTTTAAAAAGACCCAGTTGATATATGTTTGACCTATGGTAGCGCCATCTATCGGGCCAACCATAGCGCCACCTGGTTTCCCCCTTCAAGTTTCGTTCTTTGTAGCTTTTAGTTTGACGCTTATTTCGTGAGATATTTGGCCAGGTCACGATCAATGGACCACCCTGCATGGTTCGACAACGTTCCTGGTTGCATTTCGTGTTCCCATTTGTCACCATATGAGACTACGTCCAGTGTTGTCGAGCGTAATCGTTTTGTAGACCCACATGCTATGGTGTCGGGCGACAAAACCTTGCATGTGCGTATCGACCAAAAATCTTTGAATACCACACACTTGCCGATACACGTTATCAAGACACTGCATTCCTCACCATGTGCGCTGTTTTGGGGGGTGCTTTCGACCCTGACTTCATTTTTATGGTTGACAAAGCACGACCATATCGAATAGGGCAGTAGGAAGAGCCCTTGGTACAAGAGGATATTAGGCTAATGGATTTTAATTCCATCGCGCACGTTTGGGATGCTTTGCGGAAACGTATTACAGTACGTCCACATGAACAAACGACCATACAGCAGTGATGAACCACACTCAGGTGGAGCGATGGAATGCTCTATCGCAAGAATTCTTAGCAAACTTGTGGCCAACATTGGAAGACACTGCAGAACATGCGTCTCCGTCCTATTTAGAACCATGTTTCGCATTTTATAATGTGCAGGGGACCATCATGAATCGCGGTGACTTAAACGCAACTCTTGTCTACGAATAAAAATGTCATTTCTCTTCGTCTCATTGCCTATTTCTTTCAGTTAACATCTGTACTACCCTGCAACAGTTCTTCCTATGTATAGACCAAGTTCCATCGGGCTATGTTACTTGGCATTGGCAAATCCTTAAATTATGTGCACCGTCATATTTAAAGCGCAGTTCAATGTGGTGCGCGAAAAATCGAAAGCTATATGTTAAAGAACGCACAGAAATAACGTAAGAACTAATAACACGTGGGTAATTTATTTTAAAAGGGAAACGTTTCTGGTTTAAATAAGACATTATTCGCAAAAGTCGAAATAACTGCCATATTACTTCCTTTCTGTCTTCTACGTATCGGCTCTTGTTATCAGCGGTTTTCGTGCAAACATATTTAAGCACACAGCGTTTCACAGGGTTTCAATAAAACCGACCAATCTGTGTATAAATTATTCTCATGCTTCGAAGAAACTGACTATCTCTGACAGTAAATTTTCAGTACAAATATTTACCAGACATTTACTACCAGATCTTTGCGCGCCATACTAGCTTTATGTCCGGGCATTACTCAAGTATCTCCGTCTTCTCATTGTCTACAGCATTTGCAGTTGCAGTAAACTGCACATCAAATACACAACTGAAAGCTTCGAGAACGCAATAAATCTTCTACGTTCCCTAATTGGCCGCAGTAGGAGAGCAGCCCTGATGATTATCCTAGGGTTGTACTGACCTTTAGTACGGCTCCATTGTGATTATGCCTGACACACTTCGATTCATTTACTAATTGAGTCTAACGAGACCTTAGCAAGTGCATATACAAAGCTTATAGAACTAATTTTGGCACCGTTGTGTCCAACAAACATCGTTTTGCTGTATACGAACGAACCTCTCCTTGATAGACACTGAAGTGCCAAAGGAACTGGTATAGGCATGAGTATTCAAATAAAGAGATATATAAACAGGCAGAATATGCTGCTTTCGGCAACGCCTGTGTAAGACAAAAAGTGTCTGGCGCAGTTGTTAGGTCGGTTACTGTTGCTGCAATGGCAGGTTATCAAGATTTAAGTAAGTTTTAAATTGGTGTTATCGTCGGCGCACGAGCGATGGGATTCAGCATCTCCGAGGTAGAAGAGGGGATTTGCCCGTACGAAAATTTCATGAGTGTACCGTGAATATCAGGAATCTGGTAAAACATCAAATCTACAAAAACGCAGCGACCGGAAAACGATCCTGCAAGAACGGGACCAAAGATAACTGAAGAGAATCGTTCATCGTAACAGAAGTGCAACCCTTCTGCAAATAGCTGCTGATTTCAATCCTGGGCCATCAATAAGTATCAGCGTGCGAACCATTCAACGGAACATCATCGATATGGGCTTTCGAAGCCGAAGGCCCACTCGTGTAGCCTTGATGACTGCGCGACGCAAAGTCTTACGCCTCGCTTGTGCCCGTCAATAACACCGACATTGGACTGTTGATGACTCGCAACGTATTACCTCTCGTTTCAAATTATATCGAGCAGATGGATGTGTGCGGGTATGGAGACAACCTCATGAATCCATGGACCCTGGGGATGTCAGCAGGGGACTGTTCAAGTTGATGGAGGCTCTGTAATGGTGTGAGGCTTGTACAGTTGGAGTGATATGGGGCCCCTGATACGTCTAGATACGACTCCGACATGTGACACGTATGTATGCATCCTGTCTGATCATCTGCATCCATTCGTGTCCATTGCGCATTCCGAAGGACTTGGGCAATTCCAGCAGGACAATGCGACACCCCACACGTCCAGAATTGCTACAGAGTACCTCCAGAAATACACTTCTGGATTTAAACACTTCCGCTGGCCACAAACTCCCGAGACATGAACATTGTTGAGCATAGAATGAGATTTTCACTCTGCAGCGGAGTGTGCGCTGATATGAAACTTCCTGGCAGATTAAAACTGTGTGCCCAACCGAGACTCGAACTCGGGACCTTTGCCTTTCCCTGGCAAGTGCTCTACCATCTGTGCTACCGAAGCACGACTCACGCCGGGTACTCACAGCTTTACTTCTGCCAGTACTCTCCTACCTTCCAAACTTTACAGAAGCTCTCCCGCGAACCTTTCAGAACTAGCACTCCTGAAAGAAACGATATTGCGGAGACATGGCTTAGCCACAGCCTGGGGGATGTTCCCAGAATGAGATTTTCACTCTGCAGCGGAGTGTGCGCTGATATGAAACTTCCTGGCAGATTAAAACTGTGTGCCCGACCGAGACTCGAACTCGGGACCTTCGCCAGGAAGTTTCATATCAGCGCACACTCCGCTGCAGAGTGAAAATCTCATTCTGGAAACATCCCCCAGGCTGTGGCTAAGCCATGTCTCCGCATTATCCTTTCTTTCAGGAGTGCTAGTTCTGCAAGGTTCGCAGGAGAGCTTCTGTAAAGTTTGGAAGGTAGGAGACGAGGTACTGGCAAAAGTAAAGCTGTGAGTACCGGGCGTGAGTCGTGCTTCGGTAGCTCAGATGGTAGGGCACTTGCCCGAGAAAGGCAAAGGTCCCGAGTTCGAGTCTCGGTCGGGCACACAGTTTTAACCTGCCAGGAAGTTTCATTGTTGAGCATATCTGGAATGCCTTATAACGTGATGTTCTGAAGAGATCTCCACCCCCTCGTACTCTTTCGGATTTATGGACAGTCCTGCAGGATTCATGATGTCAGTTCCCTCCAGCACTATTTCAGACGTTAGTCGAGTCCATGCCATGTCGTGTTGCGGCAGGTATGTGTGCTCGCGGGGGTCCTACACGATAGTAGGTAGGTGTACCATTTTCTTTGGCTCTTCAGTGTACTTCAAAATCACGGCCCAGTTTTCTTTTAAAACGAGTGTTGCGTACGGAAGATCCAAGGGCTAAATAAGTGCCTTCCTCAACTCATGGCGTAGTTTCCAGTGCAGCTCTGCCAAAAGAATTCACTGCTTCGATGCTAGCTACGAACGCACAACACTGGGAGTCTTTATTCTCTTTATAACTTAACACACTCATAATATTCTTGCAAAATACGTTTCCCAACGTTGAAGCGTCGCGCCCATATAAACCAATGCGTCGCTAAGTGAAGGACTGAAACCGTGGTCTAGGGATAGCGGGTTTGGCTACTATCAAACCTTCCAGGTTCGAACCTCGCCACTGCTTGAAACCTGAATAAAAATCACCATTAATGGTGGCCTCGTCCTGTCAATAGCCTTATCAAAGAGGGCGGTCCCGTTGGAGGTTCGAGTCCTCCCTTGGGCATGGATGTGGGTGTTGTTCTTACCATAAGTTATTTTAAGTTCGTTTAAGAAGTTTGTAAGTCTAGGTACCGATGACCTAAGCAGTTTGGTCCCTTAGGAGTTCATACACATTTGAACATTTGAAAGAGGGCGGAGGAGCAGACTGAGATACAGGGCACTCCCTTGTCCTTGGGATGGTAAGAATCACCAATGATATACGGTATGAGGATGCAGAAGGCAAAGGAAACCAGTACATTCAAGACATATACCGTGTATCCACAGGACATGTGTCCTGTATTTGAAAAAGTGTCTTGATGGTATCTCCATTGGCACAAGGTTCCTGACTAGTGCCCGATTTGGATCTCTGGGGGAATTGACTCCGAGAAAAAGACAGAAAAACTAAATATAGGGTACTACCAGACAGGTTGAGGAATGTCAGAAATTTGACCGTCGTAGGTAAGCTAGAAAATCTGAAAAAGGAAATGCTACTGCTCAATATAGATATAGTAGGTGTCAGTGAAGTGAAATGGAAAGAAGACAAGAATTTCTGGTCAACAGCAGCAGAAAATGGTATAACAGGATTAGGTTAATTTACGAATAGGAAGGTAGGGCAAGAGTGAGTTACTGTGAACATTTCAATGATGCGGTTTTTCTCATCAGAATCGTCAGCAAACCAACAATGACAATAATAGTGCAGGTATACATGCTGAAGTCGCAAGCAGAAGATCGAGAGATAGAGAAACTATATGAGGATACTGAATGGGTAATTCAGTTCGTAAAGGGAGATGAAAATCTAATACTCATGGTGGATAGAAATGCTGTTGTATGGGAAGCAGCAGAATAAAGGGTTGCGGGAGAATGTGGGTTTGGTAGTGGGAACGAGAGAGAAGGGAAACCAATCGCGTTCTGCAATCAATTTCAGCTAGTAACAGCGAATTCTCTGATCAAGAAATACAAGAAGAGTATGTATATTCGGAAAAGGCCGGGACATACGGTAAGGTTCCAATTAGATTACATCACGGTCAGGCAGAGAGTTCGAAATTCTAAGGAGTATTCAAGAGCAGATATAGACTCAGATCACAATTTAGTAAAGGTGAAGAGCAGGTTAAAGTTTAAGAGACTAATCAGGAAGAATCAAGTCGGAAAAAAGTGGAATACGGAAGTACTAATGAATGAAGAGACACTCTTGAAGTTCTCTGAGGTTATAGGTATTGCGATATTGAATAGCTCAGTAGGTGGTTCAGATGAAGAGGGATGGACATATCTACAAAGGGCAGTCACAGAAGTTGGATAGAAAAATATAGGTACAAGGAAAGTAACTACGAAGAAATCAGGGCAAGAGAAGAAATATTTCTGCTTATCGACGATAGAAAGAAGTACAAAAATGTTCAGGCAAATTCAAAAATATGAAAATACATGTCACTTAGGAATGAAATAAATGAGAAGTGCAGGGAAGCTGAGGTGAAATTGCTGCATGAAAAACGAGAAGAAATCGAAAAAGAAATTATTTCGGTAGAACTGACTCAGTATACAGAAAAGTTAAAACAATCTTCCGTGAAATTAAAAACACGAGCGGTAACGCCCTTAAGAGTGCAATGTGTATTCCACTGTTAAATGTAGAGGAGTGTGCGGATGGACGCTAACAGTACACTGAAGGTCTCTGTTATGGGGACGACTTGTCTGATGACGTGATAGAAGAAGAAAAAGGAGTCGACAGGGAAGAGATAGGGGAACCAGTATTATAATCAGAATCTGAAAGAGTTTTGGACGACTTAAGATCAAATAAGGCAGAAGGGATAGATCACATTCCATCGGAATTTATAAAATCATAGGGGGAAGTGGCAACAAAGCAGCTATTCGTATTGGTGTGTAGAATGTATGAGACTGGTGATATACCATTAGATTCTCGGAAAAACATCATCCACATAATTCGGAAGACACTGAAAACCAAGTGCGAGAATTATCGCACCATGAGCTTAACATCTAATGCGTCCAAATTGTTGGCAAGAACAATTTATAGAAGAATGGAAAAGAAAGCTGAGGATTTCTTAGATGACGATCAGCTTGGCTGTAGAAAAGGTAAAGACACAGGAAGGCTGTTCTGACTTTGTGGTTGATAATGGAAACAAGAATGAAGAAAAATCAAGACATTTTCAAAGTGTAACATCCCCTTAGAAAAATTATACATGACTGTGTTTAAACTGACACACAATATTTTTAGCGCAACGCAATCTGACTTTCAAAAATCCCTACAAAAGAATGGCCCTGACTAACATTAAGCTATACCTTTCACAAATCACTTACCTCACCAAAAATCTTCGTTACTCGAACTACTGCAATACAGCGAGCGCCACTACTGCCAGCTAAATAAAAGATTCAAACTACTGAAGGCACTAGCTACTAATAGGCATAGTTAGCAAATGAAATATTTTGATAGAGAACAAACAATGTATTTACCTCAATAGTGTTCAAAAGTCATAAAGTATATAGCAGTTCATGACATCCAGTCTTACAAATTTCAAAACTCCGCCATCTCTCTCCCCACATCCACCACTGCTGGCGGCTCACCTCCAACTGCGCAACGCTACGCACTGTTAACATCCAGCTGCCCAACACTACAATGGCAGACAACAATGCAAACTAGCCACAGACTGCACACAGCACAGTCAGTGATTTTCATTCAAAGCGCTACGTGGCGTTACCAATATAAAAAACCTAAACAGCCTACTTACAAAAGGATTTCTGGAAAAAGCGTTCGACAGTGTAAAGTGGTGAACGATATTTGAAAGTTTGAGGAAATAGGGGTAAGCTACAGGGAAAGGCGAGTGATATAAAATATGTACACGAACAAAGAGGGAACAATAAGAATGAAGGAGCAAGAACGAACTGCTCGGATTAGAAAAGGTGTAAGACAGGAATGTAGTATTTCGTCCCTGCTGTACGATCTAAACATCGAAGAAGCAATGACGGAAAGGTTCAAGAATGGGATTAAAATTCTCGGTCTAGGGATATCAACAGTAAGATTCGCTAATGACATGACTATCCTCAGTAAAAGTGAAGAAGAATTATAGGATCCGCTGAACAGAGTGAAAAGTTTAATGAGTACAGTATATGGAGTAAGAGTCAATTATCGAAGGACGAAAGTAATGAGAATTATCAGAAAAGAGACTAGCGAGAAATTAAACAGCAGAATTGCGGATCACGAAGTAGACGAAGTTAAGGAATTCTTTTACCTAGGAAGCAAAGTAACTCATGCTGGACGAGCAAGGATAACATAATAAACAGAACAGCACTGACAAAAAGGGCATTCCTTGCGAAGAGAAGGCAACTAGTATCATACACAGACCTTAATTTGAGGAAGATATGTGTGAGAATGTACGTTTGGAGCATAGCGTTGTATGGTAGTGAGACATGGATTGTGGGAAAACGCAATCGAAGCATCTGAAAAATATTGGAAATTTGTGGTAAGATCAAGGGACCAAACTGCTGAGGTCATCGATCCCTAAGCTTACACACCACTCAATCTGACTTAAACGAACTTACACTAAGGACGACACATACACCTATGCCAGAGAGAGGACTCGCACCTCCGACGGGGGAAGCCGCACGGACCGTGACAAGATGCCTCCGACCGCACGGCTACCACGCGTGGTGAAGCATCTGAAATGTGGTGCTACAGAAGAAAGTCGAAAATTTGTTGGACTGATAAAGTAAGGAATGAAGAGTTTCTCTGCAGATGAAATAAATATGTGGAAAACGCTCACAGAAAGAAGCGGCAGGATAATAGGACATCTGTTCAGACATCAGATAACAACTGTTCATAATTATCCTGACAGCAGAACTGACAGATACCCTTACAAGACCTGGTTATTACCAAACTAAGGAACCGATCGCTATACTATGGACCTCCACATCAGCACTTACTTTCCTGAAACATTTACATAACGGAAAACTCAGCCCATCCCCTATCACTTACACGAAATGCAAATATTATCTAACAACCGTAAGCCTCTGAAGGATAAAGTCACGCTAAAGAATTAAATGGAAAAAACGGCATATGGTTTGGCAATAGTGGCCACTTAGGAAGCCACTTACAGCGGGGAAATGATGCGTTTTAATACCAGCTACCTATTCGAATTTTCTGCGAAGAGCTACAGGCAGAGCCGGTTTAAGGAATTCGGGCGCCCGCTACGAAGTCCGATTTTGGGGCAACCCTTCTTTTTTGCTAGAATGTAAACCTGTTTGCATTTTGAATGATTTTCTTGATCATATATAATTATTATGAATATACAGGCACAAGCCTTAATTTGAGGAATAAATTTCTGAGAATGTACGTTTGGAGCACAGCATAGGCAATTCTATTAGTTTTCTTGTCGTCACGACATAATTTCATCGTTTCAATCCTTTGTAATAGTAGCCGAAAACTAAAGTCGAGGAAAAGAAACTGATATCTATCGTTTCATTGTAATTAAAGTCTATATTGATCCATGTGTTCTAGAAAAATCCACAGAGTGTCCAGTCATGCAAGTATTCGTACAGAGGCGGCAAAGATCGCCCCTGCATCGTTGGCCGATGGCAGAGCTTAGGAGCGACAGAGATCATCCTGGGCGAACTTACTGCTAAAAGAGCAACCGACGACCACGAGATTCTCTATTTCAATTGTTAAGAAGTAATGGTGACGCCCTACAATTGTCTGGACTAATGGTTCGACAATGGTACTGAAGAAGGTTCACTCGGTCACTACTGAGGAGCTGAGGAGATAGCGAGCTTCGGTCGTAAGATGACGTATGTGTTATAGTATGTGACATACGACACGTTTACAAGTGTCGTGATTGATAAATAGCTGGTGAAAATTGCATCGATTATTTTGTCAATGAGGAATTTTTCGCAATTTAATAAAATAGTATAGAAAGCTGTTCTTGGACAGAGCTATGCTTAAAAGGCAAGGTTTAAAGAGTACAGGCTCCTTGTATTTTTTGTGACATTTGACGAAAGGTCAAGCGATTTTAAGCAAGTTCGGGCTTAGTGGAGAGTAGCTTGTATGCTGTGTCAGTAACTGAAGTAGAATACGTGAGTGTTAAAGCACGAGAATACTAAAGTTCTGACTCCAGTAATTTTGTCTACAGTGGTCATTGTTGTCTCTGATAGTAGTTTGCGCACACGTCAGTGGATCTGGATGTTGGAAATGTGTCTGCGAATGTGTCTGCTTTGCTTTATTTCTGAAGTCGGCTTTGGCAGAAAACTTACGTGAAGACTTTTTTCGCCGTGCCTATCTGCTGCTCGGCGTATGAGTAGCAACCTATCCGCTTCACAGTACAGCTATTTTCTCATGAAGTTCGTTGAAAATAATCCGTTGCACTCAAACAGGAACAATGATGTACATTGTATACAATACCAGAAGGAAAAAATGATATTCCTTACGCCACATTAAGGTTATCTGTAGCATAGACAAGGGTTCCTGTTGCTGCAAGCAAAAGTTTTGACCATTTACACAAGGACATAAAATGAATTATAGATAGCAAAGTAAAATTTGAAACTAAACTGAAAACGTTTCTCTATGACAACTCCTTCTATTCTGCAGAAGACTATTACTGTAATTTCAAAATGGCGGTGGGTTGGATATACTGACTATCATCTGTCTATCTCTAATTAAAAAATACTAATAAATGATCAACATGGAGGCGTGTTTAAAAAAATTGTTGTTAATATAAAATGACTTGTTCCACATCATGACTTATCGTGCAATTGATACATGGAACATGAAACTAACTAACTACTGCTATATTACAAAGCATCATATAGGCTTATATACTTTCAAAACCTCAAAACTAAATTCAAATGTAAAATGAATCACATGACCAAAGTAGACGTACATTACAGTTGTGATATGTCTGGCTGTTCCTGAAAATCTGACAGAGTTACTGACAAGAAATATTTCGAAAAAAGAATTCGGTAGATTACCGTTGGAAAGGTAGGCCTGTATGTTTCACAGGCTAGGCTATCATTACTAAAAACATGACTTACATACATGTTAAAGCAATATATCAATGTTATTGGTCTAAGCGTTTGAGGCCGTTCCCTTAACCACATTTACAGAATTCTACAATCCTGAAAGATGTTTAAAAAAATTAATCATTTTTTTACCCCTAAGTTGCCATTATTGGCCACACAGTGAATGCCACATCACAGGTAAGAATTCAAAGAGAAGATGTGTAAACTACAGTGAAAGTAATGCAATGACAACCTATCAACAAAACAAAAACTGTGTTCTGAGGGGAGGTAGGCCTATACATTTATGTCGTTATGTTCCTTTCATATTTCAGTAATTGTTCACTTTGTTGTTATGCACAAGATACAATAGCGTGTCTTGCTTCTTTTCTCACTGCACACGTTTATGGGCTATCAAACAATACGTAGTTTAGGTTTTGCACACGTGAACATTAAAAATGCATGCAAGTTGAAAGCTGCAAATGCAACAAACACGAAACAGTAGAGACCTACCAATAAGGAAATAAGCATTGGCTCCGAAGTTCCAGAATTCATTTGCTATCGACAAAAATACGGCAAATATCAAGTTAAATGGCTTACCAAAGCATCCTATTCGCAGCACATCCTTCTTTTCTTGATTATTCGAAATATGTCAAGAAAACAAGTTATATTAACGATGCCAAATGTGTCGTTTTACTAAGGCAAATACGCATTCAAGAACAGAAAAACTTCAGGAATTGCCTTCCTGAGACTATGCTATTCATTATAAGCACCGTAATTTTTAGTGTTTAAAACTGCTGCAGCAAGCACATGCGACAGAAATAATGAACAAGAAGCAATCGTAAACAGTAGTGTGCTAACACTTTGTGGTATTTAAGATGGCGGCAGGCCTCGCCCACTCTGGCTTCAAAACAATGTTCAGCGCAAGTCTATAGCGCGATCTTCCCTCTTTTTCTTACATTCATGTTTGTTTACGTTACCTTAGTGGAAAAATGTGTCTTTGGAATTGGGTCTCAAAATATATTACTAAAATAATTTGATTGTGGAACTTTTCAATACTTTAGGGATTTGTAAGTAACTGATGGTATGTAAATGTTAAAGGCTTCACTACAATGATACATTCTAATGCGAGAAAATATATTGCTCTTATTTAGTGGAATACTGCTGCGTGCTAACTTACGTAACCATACGATACCTATAATGAGCGAACTATTCATGAAAAAATAAATAGATACTCGAGAGTCTGAATAATTGAAATGATGCAACTTTACATCTATTACTACGTTATTTACAACTGAAGAGTAATTCAAAGTATTTTCAAATATCATTGACTAGTTTTACAGTCAAGAAGACGCTTCATTCGTGGTGAGTTGGCTTGTGTACCCGCTCCACTGTATGTTGAGTGTTTGTTTGGGAATAAGCTTAAGCTAAATAAGATCTATTTAACTGAAGATGTGCTATACTGTTGTGAGGTAGAATTACCAATTCGATCAAGCATACAATTACTTATTGGTCACAGCGTTGCTCGTACAGACTTGGATAGAAATCTATCGCGACTCTCCACGAGTAGTTATCAGTTTTATTTAATTTTATTTCTACTCTGTTTTCTCGTGCACTGGGATGGCATGATGCCTGAACGTTTTAACAGTGTTAGTTACGTGGACACTCATAGGCTGCACTTCCGGCGTGGTGCACATTCTATGTTAGTGAACCGTGGACTGTGGGAAAACCGGAACAGGAGAGAACCGCAGCATTTGAGATGTGGTGCTTCAGAATAATGTTCAAGGGTGGCGAGAAATAGTATGAAATCTTGTGAGGGTGATGAAGGGTAGCTTGTGCTGAGAAATAACTGTTACGAATAAATAATTTTACATGCTGCGCCGTTTGCGCTTAATCAGCATCGAAGTTGGCCAATCACGACGTAGCGCGCGCAATTAAGAGGCGCGCCAGATACAATTAGTGTCAGATGTCATAGTGAAGAAGATAGCACAAGAGTCTGCTCAGCCCTTGGATTGGGTTCGATCCTTACTACCATCCCATGCTCAATTTTTGAATCGTTCTCTTGTTCAGGTTTAGGAAACCAAACGGAGAACACGCTTCGTGACACCATCTCTGGTGGACCACTTGAATTTGAACGTGCAACAGTCTAATTGGCTAATTTCCGTGCTAATTAGCTCCGAAACAGCGCAACGTATCAAATATTTTTCTTAACAGTTATTTCTCAGTTCAACCTACCCTGTAACACCCTTACCGGGTTTTCAGATTGTTTCTCACCACGCTCTATGTATGTGGATACGAATGCAGAGTCTCGCTGTGATTTGAATTAGTAAAATTGTCTCCAGCTTCCACTTTCGTCAAGTGGTCAAAATCCCACTGAACTGGAAAAACAAGATTCTAACAATTTATTAGACGTTTCTAACGCACAGTAATACCAAACCAATTCTGAATTGATATTAGTTGTTTCTCTCTTAGTAAGTTACTAAATATTTTTCCAAATCATGAAAACTTGGATCTGTCAAATAAGTTTTCACATTCGGAAATGTCCCCTCTGTGTCACATTATGTTATGAATTTATTGTTGCAATGTCACTTGCAAAAATAATCCTCGAGAAATATGCCCGGAATCATAATGCCTGGTGAAATGTTTTTCTTTAAGTCGCAATTTTAACAGCAAGCGCATATATGCCGATTTTGTGATGTATTAAAAAATGTACTTACAATTGAGCGTTTCTACAATTTTGACTTTTTAAGATGCAAGAAGTGGTTGGTCCAGCACTGCGCTTCCTGATTATAGGATACGTTGACTTGTTTTGCCAACCAAGACAAATAGCCAGTGAGAGCTGTCGTAGAAATAAATTCGATTTACGTGCAGTATTAAATTTTGTTTTCATGATTCTTTATCCCAGCTGAACACGCGTTTGTAAAAGTTCACAATGGTCAAAGCGCAGCTCGGCTGACCACGTGGTAATAACTTTCACATGCACCATTACAGCCATGCAAAACTAGGCACATAGTTCAATATACTCTGTCTAACTATAAATGAAACAGGGAAAAACCTATTAAATTCTACAAACAATTTTAAAAATTACTCACTTAAATCTTCACTTCTATTGCTATTTGAGTAGCGAAGACCTTTACCAATTTCTTTATGTTGAGCGTACCCACAATCTGTCTTTCCACTGATATAATGTAAAACCTCGTTGCCGCTCGCTGCTCATTGAAGATCTCATATTGTTTTTATTATCTTTAACTTGGAAAACCTACATTCTACAGAGGCTACAGACACTGGCATGCACAAAAATATTTTTGATGGCACTGTTATATTTGGGGAAAAAAATTCAAGTTCTTTTCTAAGATTCACTGAAGTACTTCTAAACTTGTGTTGGCAGTTTTTGGAAGCATAGGGGACAACAGTTACAATTCATTAGAAGATCCTGAGAATTTATGCGCTCTTACTGCGTTTTGAGGTCTCTGAGAAGCGTCCGCAAGATTTCTGCATCGTCTGTCGGTGTTGTATTTCTGTATTGCCAAATTCGTAATGTCACAAATAACACTGAACGCGGCACAGCAGTTACATAGCTGCTAAAACCTTTTCTTTAAAGACATAACAGTGTGTCAACCACAAGTTAGAAGTAGTTTACCCTTAAGCGTTTCTCTTCCCCTGGAACAGGTTCATCCTTACTTCCGTAAGACAACTGGCTTTTAACAGTTGCAGATCTAGATTCTATCAACTCAGAAACGTTTCAAAAAGCTCCAACCAACCTCTCTACCTCATTTTCAAAACCGTTGACCCCATATTCTTTACTAACACTAAATGTTGATTTCGTTATTTATTTTTATTTACACGTCAAGTTCCGTAGGACCAAATTGAGGAGCAAATCTCCAAGGTCATGGAACATGTCAGCGCATTAAATTACAACATAAAAGCAATAACAGATAAAAATAAATGTTTATGAACCCGAGAAAAGTCAATCCATAAGTTTAAGTAAAGCAATCAACAATACAATAAAAACCAGCTTAATTTTTCAAGTAACTCTCGACCGAATAGAAGGAATGACCCGTGAGGAAACTCTTGAGTTTCGATTTGAAAGTGCGTGGATTACTGCTAAGATTTTTGAATTCGAGTGGTAGCTTACTGAAAATGGATGTAGCATTATACTGCACACCTTTTTGCACAAGAGTTAAGGAAGTCCGATCCAAATGCAGGTTTGATTTCTGACTAGTATTAACCGAATGAAAGCTGCTTATTCTTGGGAATAAGCTAATATTGTTAACAAGAAATGACAGTAAGGAATATATATATATATATATATATATATATATATATATATTGAAGGACCAATGTCAAAATACGCAGACTCGTGAACAGGGGTCGACAAGAGGTTCGTGAACTTATACCACTTATTGCCCGAACCGCCCACTTCTGAGCCAAAAATATCCTTTTAGAATGGGAAGAGTTACCCCAAAATATAAAGCCATACGACATAAGCGAATGAAAATAAGCAAAGTAGACTAATTTTCGTGTCGAACCATCACTCACTTTTGATACCGTTCGAATAATAAAAATGGCGGTATTAAGTCTTTGAACAAGATCCTGAACGTGGGCTTTCCACGACAGCTTACTATCCATCTGACATCCAGACATTTGAACCGATCAGTTTCACTAATGATATGCCCGTTCTGTGAAATTAAAACGTCAGGTTTTGTCGAATTGTGTGTACTGAACCGTAAAAACTGAGTCTTACTGTGATTTATCGTTAGTTTATTTTCTGCAAGCTATGAACTTAGGTCAGGTACTGCACTATTTGAAACCGAGCCAATGTTGCACACAACATCCTTTACTACCAAGCTAGTGTCATCAGCAAACAGAAATATTTTAGAGTTACCCATAACACTAGAGGGCATATCATTTATGTAAATACGGAACAGGAGTGGCCCCAACACTGATCCCTGGGGCACCCCCCACTTGACAGTACCCCACTCAGACCCAACATCACAGACGTTATCAACATTGTGAATAATGACCTTTTGCTGCCTGTTGCTAAAGTGAGAACTGAACCAATTGTGAGCTACTCCCCGTATTCCGTAATGATCCAACTTCTGGAGCAATATTTTGTAATCAACACAATCAAATGCCTTAGTTAAATAAAAAAATATGTCAAGCGTTCGAAACCTTTTGTTTATCCCATCCAGTACCCTACAGAGAAAAGAGAATATAGCATTTTACAGCCGAACTGTACATTTGATAGAAAATCGTGTGATATGAAATGATCAATTATCCTTGCATACACAGTCTTTTCAATAACTTTTGCAAACACTGAAGGCATAGAAATAGGTCTAAAATTATGTACATCATCCCTTTCTCCCTTTTTATAAAGCTACTTTACTACTGAGTACTTTAATCGTTCAGGAAACTGACCATTCCTAAAGTAAAAATTACAAATATTGCTAAATACAGAGCCAACATGTACAGCACAGTACTTTAATATACTGCTTGACACTCCATCATAATCATGAGAATCCTTAGTCTTCAGTGATTTAATTATCGACTCAATCTCCCTCATGTCTGTATCACAGAGGCGTATTTAATTGTAATTGTAATGACTAATTGCACGCCTTCTAACTGAACAGCTTAACTGGCTCTGCTGACATGGCAAGAGATATTATGCGATATCAAGTGACTTCTTTAAAGACACTAGATACTTCAGTGAAATACACTGGATCATTCGCGCAAGCATTCTTGACTCTGCTTACGTAAATCTTATGTCATTAACATCAGATATCACAACCTGAACACGGTTTCAGAGTCACGTTTACGTGGTTCTGGAAAACACCAAGAAAATGTAGAGCAATTACAGGCGATTCAGCTGCATCGCCAACAACCAAGTTCAGGGTAATAACACTACGAGGGATGTAATGAGATCTTAGATTCTCTTCGATGATATGAGCTTGAATACCACTGCTCTTGCCCTTCATGTTGCTACCGTCGTCGTAAGATTGTTCCCGACGATACGCTAGCTGTATGCCAAGGTTACGCAGTATCTGAAGCAATAGTTTTGTGAGACCTTTCCCAGCAGTGCTACTCATTTCAAGAAATCCAAAAAAGTGTTCGTCGATTACAACTGGTTTGGAAAACACATCTACCACTCTTAAAACTCCAATAACTGGTCCTTGCGATTTAAATTTGTTGTGCAGTCCAGTATTACTTAATAATATTTGTTTTTGAGTATGGTATTATTCATGAAAGACCTCATCAGATGTTACGGTAATGATTGTATTTTGTATCCCCTTACTTTAGCCACACAATTAAAATGATCATTTAATACAGGATCGAACTTTACCATTAATGCAGCTTGCCCTAAGAGGTTTCTTGTATTTCTTGTATTTCCAATCATTCAAGGTCAACTCTTAATGGAAGATTTCTTTTGGCAAGGAAACATACTATGGAAAATAGCCTCCACAAAACCAATCTGCGCCTCTTTATTTGTCCTGATAGTTTTCATGTTGAGTTGCCCGATCCATAAATTTTGATTTTTTAAGTTTTTGCGAAAGCTTTTACTACTTGCACATTTCAATAATATGGTTGCGGAGCAGTTCGTGGTTAGAGAGAACTTTTATCAGACTTTACTAGTCTCTTAAAACATTTCTTGTGAGAGAGCCAGCACTCGAACTGAACAATCTGGAACAAGAGGAATATGCTTGATCTTTTGCTCGAGAATATACAAGTCACGTTCACGTAACATCTTCTCCATTTAAAAGGTGACGGAGGCAATGAATAACAGTAAATCGCCTTGTCTCGCTAACCAAAGAAAATATTACATTATTTTCGATAATGTATTGCTATTATCCTAAAATTGCTCGTATCCTAAAATTATCGTCTACCCTAAAAACCAAAAAATACTAAAAATCCTAAGAATTATCCTAAAATTATCGTTTATAACATCCGGACAGGTTTCGAGATCGATAGCATCATAGACAACTTGAAGCACGTTATCTTCCTTAGACTATATTCTTCCTCCTTGGTGGTGTTTCCCTGTTCCAGTTTCTTCCACAGTAACACTATCAAAGATGTTACCACTAGCGGAAAGGTTTCGTTAGCCACTAGTTCTTCCTTGTATAGAATTTTCGAGTCTTGAGCATTATCAGCTGATGAAACTTTAGTAACACTACTTTCTTTCCAATTACAATGTATATTCGCAGAAACACTGTCAGTTCGGTTTAAAAATTTATCTAACACTTTTCACTCCGTACTGAAGACACAGGGCGTCCCCGTGCTTGCCACAGAGATTGGTGGGAGTCTCTAGTCTGGAAATAATGAGGTCATTGACCAACAATTAGGGTATACATTAAAATTAAAAGTGCGCATCCGTTCAGAAATATTTACATAAGCGTTACAATACAAGACAATTCATTGTGTGATATTTTTCAAATCTCTTCAACGTGGACTATTTCCATTGTCGTTTCCGTTGAATTGTTTACAAATTTATCACTGTCATCATCAAAATCATTGTCACTTTTGTTTTCACTTACGCATTCCTCCAAAACAGGGTTCCCAGCCTCTTTGTCACTGCGTACCATTTGACATTTTTAGAAATTTGGGTGTACCACTATCGCTTGTTCACTTTTTAGCGAGCCATGAGGTAGGGTGAGGTGCTGCCGCAGGGTAAGAAACAGAACGAGAAGAGTAATTTCATCATCTTGCTCAGTGTTGAGTGTTGACAACACACAAATGGTTAGACGTCGTACCGATCAACTACTATGTATGGTAGAAAAAATGACACATAAGTAATGAAGTTTCATGGCAGCCCTTTTTATAGAGTTGTCCATGCTCACATGTGATACTTATTTGCAGCAAATTATATGAAATTAAATTAAACACTGATACAGATATTCAGAAACATAGGAACGACAATTTTAAATGTTTATTAAACTTTCAGATCAAAATAACATAAAACAGTGGCAACTATCGTCATATTTGAGGTTAGGTATTGGCTTAGGATTCCTGGCTTAAAAATCACTTAATTGTCAACTCAAAACACAACAACGACAATAGTAAGGAGATGAGGGGGTTGGCACAATTTTGACATCAAATTGATATGCAAATTAATTAAATAAATCAATTAATTACCATACACCCCTACCACATCCATCCCCCCCCCCCCCCGATGACATCATGCTTTTCTCAGTCTGCATGTAGGTCCTAGATCCCTCCCTCGTCCCCAGCCTTCCCTCTACACCCCACCCACCTACCCTCCTGGCGGGAATTTCGAATTTTGGTGTAAATTTCGAAATTTCGCGGGATATTCGAATTTAGGCGGAATTTCGAATTTTGTGGGAATTTCTTGGTAATGACTTCACCCAGGAATTGGTGGGAAATTAAAAATGGTTGTACCCTTTCTGATGTTAAGGTCCTTTATTTATTTTGGATGGAAAATTGAAGTAAGCATCGGTACTAATTATGTAATTAGTCATAAAGATTGGACCTAAAACCACAACTATACGCATAGCGCTAAACAAGGACTGCCCAAAATCGCAATACAGCTCATAAATTGACTATACCATACAACTGGTGTTATGCTGCTGGGAGAAAATTTCACAATACGCACTCAAACTCTACCCTACACTTACAAGCTGGAAGGAAAAATGCCGGGGTCTAAAGTACTACCTTTTTTCTTTTGGATGGGAAATATATTCAACTGACAAGATGCTAGTGTTGGACAGATATGAATTTAATAAGTGTATTACCTGTAAGCATACAGCTGAGGACTGTATATACCACCGTTTGAAGTCAGATTTCGTTACAGACGCTTGCTCGACAATCGCCTTGGAAGACCAGTTAGTCGAAGACAAACACGCTACTGCAGCAGATGGAAAATGCATCATTGTTATAATTACGAATCGTAATTGTCGTGAAAAACTAGCCCTCGTAATGAAAGGGTCATAATGCAGCACATATACTGGTGAAAATAGTCGTGCTAAAAGATTCCACTGGGAGCAGTAGTTGAACGTACATTCTCCTCGATTTACAATCACAATCTGCCGAAATTCGAAGTCCTCTTACCTCCCCTCATTCCTTCCCTCCCTCCCTGCCTCTCTACCACCATCCACTTATGGGGGTGACACAGGCTTTTTCAGTGGTCAACTACTGTCGAGAGCCTCGCCGTTTTTCTGTGGCCAACAGCCATCCATCACAGGCGCTGGCCGCAAACGGCCCTCCGCTATACCCCTGCAGAAGTTGGCCGAACCCAGTCTGCCTTGAGGAGACGGCAGTTCGACAAGAAAGAAATTTAGTGGCACGGCCCCGCCCCCGCATCTGTGTTGGGAGACCACACACACTGGACTGTCCCCCACACCGCCGTTCTGCGATAGAGAACTATTGTATTCAACGTCAATGCATCTCATATAATCGAGCATCTATTGAAAAGCAGAACCAAATCGCGACGATAATGAATGTCCTCTTTCCACAGACACAATCTATTTGGTAAATAATATATTTCAGCTATCACTCGTCGTTTTTAACTTTTTTATTGGCAGATCTACATTTCAGCTAGAAACTAGCCACTCTCAATGCACTATCATTTTTTATCTTTTGATTCAATGAACTGTGGATGAAGTCCGACCAACAGGCATTACATGCATTGATCAAAACTGATAGTGCATTGAGAATGGCTAGTTTCTAGCTGAAATCTAGATCTGCCAATAAAAAAGTTAAAAAGGACGACTGATACCTGAAATCTATTATTTACAAGTCAATATAACAGTCGCTGAGTGCAACAGCCTTCTGAATAGAAGATTACCTGACAATCAGTTTTGTTTTAGTTTTATAAGCCAATTCGGTATAATTTTTATTTTCGACTGCAGGACACAATTCGCCCCATGCATGTCCAACCTCCGTAAAACAACAAGCTACATTCCACCAACACATTGCTGTTTTGTACACTATGGCAAGTCCCCGTTATACCAATGTGAAGCTATATCACACGTGTGTCTATGAAACAAATCACGAGAGCCTGTCTTGTAACTAAACCTCCTATAATGTTTTACTGCACCTCTCTCCCTTCAGGTACATCGAAACCAATTACCATCTGCATGCTTACATTTGAAATTCTTGCTCCATAACTCCACTCTCCAACAGCTCTGTAAAGTTTCTAATCATACAGCAGACTCTCACGTTCTAGTTTTGTAAGCAATTTTGTCACCACAACTTGTCTCACACGATCTACTCACACGATGGGAAAAACTAACACTATCATTTCTACGTTCCACAAGGAGGCTATAATTCAAGTGGTGTCTGCTTTATAAGTAGAGATTACAAAGTATGAAATAACGCAGGACATACAGTAACATCTGTTTTTTAAACACGCAGTTGTGACTATAATATTAAAAAACAGTTATCATTCCATGAGAATAGATACATTCCATTTCTATGAGTTTTATGAACAAAATCGATGTAGTTTTGAGAGCACTATCTGCATCCAAACTTTAACCAGTTCTACCACTCCTTGTAATAGATCCTCCTATAAGATTTTACGGGGTCTCTCTCCTCTGATACATCGAAAAAAAACAAATACCATCTATGTGTTGACATCGAGCATATTGCCATATACTACATTTCGAATGTAGGTAGATGTCTGTGCAGTGCATCCATTCAATCATATACACCAGAAAGCGTCCTATATCGATGCAATTAGGTTATCTATATATTTTCAGAGCACTGATTATAGTGCAGAATTTATGATTTCCCTTTGTGGATGAGCATCACAAAGTATTTTCGCATCCGTAGGATAAAGTCGAAGACTGACAGGTCCCTCCCACTCATCCTTGAGCAATCCTCCCTGCAACACCAATCTTACCTACAGCACTCATCCAAAGCACAAGATCTCTCCAGTTGCACGGATGTCGAGGAGGTGTACAGTAGACATGAGAGTGCTGCACTGATATAACAGAGAGTTAAGAAGAAAGTGTGGTTTATAAATGTTGGAGTTCCAGAGAGATGGAGTTTGAAATATTTCACGTAAATCAAACGTGCTATCATTATTGAAGCATTATTCCACTGTCTGGAGTCAGGACCAGGAAACTAAAAAAGCTACTTTGTTAACGTCACAATATGTTAATGTCAGTATTAGTCGTGCAGAAGGCAGTGCTCTCAATACCCTAATGCACGATAGGATATATTTGTCCAACATCAGACATACAGCCACGCCACAAGTTTGCTACCCCAATAACTATGGTGATAAACTTTAAAATGATAAAACTACTTCCTTCTACGCTATTCTGGTGTCTTAAGATGGCATTATCAGCGTACGTTCTCCACTGGAACTTCTTACAATCCAACTAGAACGAAGTCCAGAGACTGTGGTTCTTTCCCTTAAGAAATTAATGGATTTTATAAGTCTGTTTACCCCGGAAACGTATGTACCTCCAATCACACTTGCATATCGTTAGCACTAGTAGTATCGGCTTTGACGGATGCGTCTATGTGTCACTAGGAAATAGATCGAAGAAATACCGACATGAATATTTTTCGATAGCTGATACATTTAGGTAATACCGACAGTCTGCTGCACGAAAATGCACACGAAGAAGTAACAACTTCTAATGAGAGAGAAAGCACCACGATCCGTAGCCAGAGCAGATGTGAGTCTCATAGCTATTTACAGTAGCATCACCACAGCTCTGCTAGCATTCCTTTTGCACAAAGAAGTCCCGATCTGATGTTAGGTAGTTTTGCTCATGTTTAGTGTAATATAGCAATTTCGTCCTAAAGTCACATCTCTCATGTACAGCTCCGCCTCCTTCACAGTGTTAAAGTTGATGCATGTGACATTGGTCCAACCTCCTACAGAACACTATAGGATATGGCTTAAATCTGGTAAATGATTTGTTCTTCTCTTTATTACTTAAGGAATAAAATTGTTTGTGAGAACCAGCCATAATTCGGTAATATCTATATTCGACTGCTTGTGTGAGAACACAGTTATGGATTGGGATACATATATCTTGCATGCTTTAATATATCGCCTCTGTGTAATACTTATGTCGCCTTTGTTGAAGTATGTGTTACGAAAACCCACATAGTTTACGTGGAGAGGGGGTGGGTTAAAAGAGAATGCAGCCAGAGCATAGTTTTTTAAGTTTTTCTCTAATTTTATGTATTTTCAGTCAATTTACGGAATATTGCAAGTTTTTTTCGTAATTTGGCATATTTCGTTGTATTTCCCTCACTTTTACGTATTTCCCTTCAGTATGTCGTAATTATACAGGTGCAGTTCTAATACATAACTTGCTAACTGTTCGTCTATAAATTATGTTGTGGTAATCAAAATATCCACGGGTGTGCTGCCGGTCTATAGTGTCCAACGGGCACAATATTTCATCGATCATACATGTCGCCATCATCAGGTGAACTGACGGACTGAGCTCCTGTGAACGTGCCGGCACGGAGATCCGTACGCTATGGCTGCCCGGAGGGAACTGGGTTCGGTCGCGGCGGCGGCCGATTTAAATACCCTCCGCCCGCGGCGCGCTCCCTCCGCCTTCCGCGCCCCGCGCCACGGTCGCGCGGTGGAACAGATTGCGACGGCGTCTGAAATGACGTCCGTGTGATGGCTCTGACATTGTTTTGTCGGAAAATCACGCCATGGAGTATGACCGCACGAGGATTTTGGTACAGACGTCGAGATACTGGGACAGCGTTGTTAGAGAGGCCATCGAAATTCGCACCAATGACGACCTCATAAACCGTGACTGTGGCTATAATCTTAGCAAGGCTTGGGAACCAGCGATTGGGTTAATCAAGAGTAAATCGAGCAAACGTATAGTTGTGACGACCACGGCGGACAGAGCCATCACACCGACGTCATCTCAGACGCCGTCGCAATCTGTTCCACCGCGCGACCGTGGCGCGGGGCGCGGACGGCGGAGGGAGCGCGCCGCCGGCAGAGGGTATTTAAATCGGCCGCCGCCGCGACCGAACCCAGTTCCCTCCGGGCAGCCATAGCGTACGGATCTCCGTGCCGGCACGTTCACAGGAGCTCAGTCCGTCAGTTCACCTGATGATGGCGACATGTATGATCGACGAAATATTGTGCCCGTTGGACACTATAAGCCGGCAGCACACGCGTGGATATTTTGATTATCAAATACGCCGGGAGAATCTCAAGAATCATATGTTGTGGTAGTTTGTCCACTCTGTATGTACAGGAAGGAGAATCTCACATGGTGCAGAATGCTATTTGCAGTTGACACACTGACAACTAATGATTCACTTATTACTAGGAAAAAACCCAAAATCTTGTGTTTGTAGATGTCCTTACATGGTTCTGGGCACGTATCAGAGTTGGAAGGTGTAAACAAAAGTATCAGAGCTAATCTGATAAGCAATAAGGACATATACTTATAGGAAAGAGAAGTATCAGAGCACCAGCAAAAATCAAATCTCTACACCTGTTAACACAGCGTTGCAGGTCCCTAGACAGAACAGTGGAAGTCTGATGAATGTGTAGAACTGTGTCAGATTTGAGTTTCCTTCAAGTGCATCGCTGCATGAGTCTGTAGACAACCTTTCCAATGTGCCATAGCAGTACACAGATTTGTTTCCAAACTACAGGCTTCCAATCTCTACCACTTGCTGAGTCTCATCTAGGTACGGGGTAAGTGTTACTATACTTTTCATGATGTCCCTATCCGAAACGTATGTATGTATACCATAGGAAGGAAGGGAATTCTTAGGATTTTTTAGTACGCTGCTTTATAGGACATGTACATATTCTCGTATAAAAGCAAACAACGTATGAGTATGCTGGCAATATGACCATATAGATACGGAAGAATATCAAAAACGATATGAGAAAATGTCATAAAATCGCTAAAAATTGAGGAAAACGTCATAAAATTATGACAAATTGATAGGAAATACGTAAATCTGAGGGAAATATGACAAAATATATAAGATTGCAAAAGAATGCAAAATTACGTAAATTAACTGATATTAAATAAAATTAGAGAAAAATTACCTTGAAATGCAGGTAATTCAGGTGGGTTTGGGGTGCCCAGACACTCAAGACCGAGGAAAAACTTAACAATTATGCTCTGGCTGCATCCACTTTTAATCCTCCCCATCCCCAAGTAAACTATATGGGTTTTCGTAACACATACTGGAACAAAGACGGCATAAGTATTACACAGAGGCCCTATATTAAAGTATGCAAGACATATGTACCCAATCTATAACTGTGTTCTCACACATGCAGTCGAATATACACTCCTGGAAATGGAAAAAAGAACACATTGACACCGGTGTGTCAGACCCACCATACTTGCTCCGGACACTGCGAGAGGGCTGTACAAGCAATGATCACACGCACGGCACAGCGGACACACCAGGAACCGCGGTGTTGGCCGTCGAATGGCGCTAGCTGCGCAGCATTTGTGCACCGCCGCCGTCAGTGTCAGCCAGTTTGCTGTGGCATACGGAGCCCCATCGCAGTCTTTAACACTGGTAGCATGCCGCGACAGCGTGGACGTGAACCGTATGTGCAGTTGACGGACTTTGAGCGAGGGCGTATAGTGGGCATGCGGGAGGCCGGGTGGACGTACCGCCGAATTGCTCAACACGTGGGGCGTGAGGTCTCCACAGTACATCGATGTTGTCGCCAGTGGTCGGCGGAAGGTGCACGTGCCCGTCGACCTGGGACCGGACCGCAGCGACGCACGGATGCACGCCAAGGCCGTAGGATCCTACGCAGTGCCGTAGGGCACCGCACCGCCACTTCCCAGCAAATTAGGGACACTGTTGCTCCTGCGGTATCGGCGAGGACCATTCGCAACCGTCTCCATGAAGCTGGGCTACGGTCCCGCACACCGTTAGGCCGTCTTCCGCTCACGCCCCAACATCGTGCAGCCCGCCTCCAGTGGTGTCGCGACAGGCGTGAATGGAGGGACGAATGGAGACGTGTCGTCTTCAGCGATGAGAGTCGCTTCTGCCTTGGTGCCAATGATGGTCGTATGCGTGTTTGGCGCCGTGCAGGTGAGCGCCACAATCAGGACTGCATACGACTGAGGCACACGGGGCCAACACCCGGCATCATGGTGTGGGGAGCGATCTCCTACACTGGCCGTACACCACTGGTGATCGTCGAGGGGACACTGAATAGTGCACGGTACATCCAAACCGTCATCGAACCCATCGTTCTACCATTCCTAGACCGGCAAGGGAACTTGCTGTTCCAACAGGACAATGCACGTCCGCATGTATCCCGTGCCACCCAACGTGCTCTAGAAGGTGTAAGTCAACTACCCTGGCCAGCAAGATCTCCGGATCTGTCCCCCATTGAGCATGTTTGGGACTGGATGAAGCGTCGTCTCACGCGGTCAGCACGTCCAGCACGAACGCTGGTCCAACTGAGGCGCCAGGTGGAAATGGCATGGCAAGCCGTTCCACAGGACTACATCCAGCATCTCTACGATCGTCTCCATGGGAGAATAGCAGCCTGCATTGCTGCGAAAGGTGGATATACACTGTACTAGTGCCGACATTGTGCATGCTCTGTTGCCTGTGTCTATGTGCCTGTGGTTCTGTCAGTGTGATCATGTGATGTATCTGACCCCAGGAATGTGTCAATAAAGTTTCCCCTTCCTGGGACAATGAATTCACGGTGTTCTTATTTCAATTTCCAGGAGTGTAGATATTAACCAATTATAGCTGGTTCACACAAACAATTTTATTCCTTAAATATTAAAGAGAAGAACCAATGCATTTACCAGATTTAAACCATTCCCTCGAGCGAAACTAGAATTATATATTAATATCTTCACCTGCTGACAGGCGTTGATATATATCAACGGGGACAGGTGAAAATGTGTGCCCGACCGGGACTCGAACCCAGGATCGCCTGCTTACATGGCAGATGATCTATCTATCCATCTAAGCTACGACACCCACATTCTCACCTTGTATGTCCACCAACTACATTCTTCATTCTTAGTGTCCCTACCCAACACACTCACTACTCGTGTGGATGCACATATATTACCCGAACTCTTACGGAACTTGGTAAGAATGTTTTCCATGAATAATGAGTGTGTTGGGTAGGGACACTACGAATGTAGTGTGTGGACATATAAGATGAGTATGTGGGTTTCGCGGGAGGCGTGCACGTGATAATCCCTGCAGTCGCACTATCCTCTGTTCCCGTCAGTGGCTCAGATGGATAGAGCGTCTGCCATGTAAGCAGGAGATACCTGGTTCGAGTCCCGCGCTGAGAAAATTTTTCACCTGTTCCCGTTGATATATATCAACGCCCGTCAGCAGCTGAAGGTATTGACATATAATTATAATTTCGTTCTATACGGCTGCAGGTCAAACACGGTGTCTGTTCTTTCGGTAACCATACCCATATAAGTATTCCCTAGAGTGTCTGTAGGAGGGTGGACCGGCGTCACATGCATCAACTTCAACAGTGTGAGGGGGCAGGGGCTGTACACGAGACATGTGACCTTAGGACGAAATTGCTATATTATACTACACATGAGCAAAACTACCTAAAACCGAGCGGGGTGGCGCAGTGGTTAGACACTGGACTCGCATTCGGGAGGACGATGGTTCAATCCCGCGTCCGGCCATCCTGATTTAGGTTTTCCGTGATTTCCCTAAATCACTCCAGGCAAATGCCGGGATGGTTCCTCTGAAAGGGCACGGCCGACTTCCTTCCCAATCCTTCCCTAATCCGATGAGACCGATGACCACGCTGTCTGGTCTCCTTCCCCAAACCAACAAAAACAACAACAACAAAACTACCTAACATCAGACCAGAACTTGTTTGTGCATGGGGAATGCTAGCAGAAATGTGGTCTTGCTACTGTAACCAGAGATAAGGCTATTACATCCCCCTTGGCTTATTCCCTCTTAAGAAGTTACTGCTTCTTCGTGAACATTTTCGTGCAGCAGGGCATGGGTACTACCTCAATGTATCGAAAAATATTCGTCTCGGTATTTATTTGCTCTATTTCCTACTGACACATAGCTGCAGCTATCAGACCCAATACTACTACTACTAACAATACGCATGACCAACATGAGCAATGTGGGATGGGGGTACGTACGTTTCGGACGTAAAAAGACGTATAAAACCAATTAATTTCCAAAGAGACAAGACAGCAGCCTCCGGGCTTCATTCTAGTTGTAGAAGGAATTAATTTTATAATTTTAAGGTTTGTCACGATATTAATTGGTGTGGAAAACTTGTGGGGTGGTTGCATGTCCGATGTTGGACAAATACCAGGTGATCAAAAAGTCAGTATAAATTTGAAAACTGAATAAATCACGGAATAATGTAGATAGAGAGGTACAAATTGACACACATGCTTGGAATGAGATGGGGTAATAACCAAAAAAATACAAACGTTCAGAAAATGTCCGACAGATGGCGCTTCATCTGATCAGAAGAGCAATAATTAGCATAACAAAGTAAGACAAAGCAAAGATGATGTACTTTACAGGAAATGCCCAATATGTCCACCATCATTCCTCAGCAATAGCTGTAGTCGAGGAATAATGTTGTGAACAGCACTGTAAAGCATGTCCGGAGTTATTGTGAGGCATTGGCATCGGATTTTGTCTTTCAGCATCCCTAGAGATGTCGGTCGCTCGCGATACACTTGCGACTTCAGGTAACCCCATAGCCAACAATCGCATGGACTGAGGTCTGCGGACCTGGGAGGCTAAGCATGACGAAAGTGGCGGCTGAGCACACGATCATCACCAAACGACGCGCGCAGGAGATCTTTCACGCGTCTAGCAATATGGGGTGGAGCGCCATCCTGCATAAACATCGTACGTTCCAGCAGGTGTTTATCAGCCAGGCTGGGGATGATGCGATTCTGTAACAGGACTGTCATGCGCAGTCACTGATGTTTTGCTGTCCAGCGCCATCTGTCGGACATTTTTGAACTTTGTTTTTTTTTTCTAATTAAACCCCATGTCATTCCAAGAATGTGTGTCAATTTTTAACTCTCTATCTACATTATTCCGTGGTTTATTAAGTTTTCAAATTTATAGTGACTTTTTGATCACCCGGTATATCCTTTCCTCCATTATAGTATTAGAGTGTTGCATTCTGCACTACTAATACTTCGGAATCCGTATGACATTAACAACATATCGTTTTTAGGTGCACAGACGTGTAACCATCGGAGTGTGTTTGTATGCTCTACAGTTATTTCTCTCATGCCAATACCTTCCTGGTCCTGACTACAGACGGTGGAATAATGCTTCAATAATGATAGTACGGTTGATTTACGTGAAATGTTTCAAACTCCACATATCTGGAGCTCCAACATGTATAAACCACACTTTCTTCTTAACTTCAAAATGTTTTCAAATGTGTGTGAAATCTTATAAGACTTAACTGCTAAGGTCATCAGTCCCTACGTTTGCACACTACTTAACATAAATTATTGTAAGGACAAACACACAAACCCATGCCCGAGGGAGGACTCTAACCTCCGCCAGGACCAACCGCATAGTCCATGACTGCAGCGCCCGAGACCGCTCGGCTTCTTCTTAACTGTCTGTTATATTACTGCAGAACTCTCATATCTTCTGTACACTGATGAGAGGTGGTACCCTCCTCGACATGCTTGCAACTGGAGATGTGCTTTGTATGAGTGCCATAGGTATGATTTCTGTTGCAGGGAGGACTGGTCAAGGATAAGTGGGAGGGATCTGTCAATATCCAACTTTATCCTACGGATGCGAGAATACTTTGTGACGCCCATCCACATAGGGACAGATGGCCAGTCGTAATCGTAAATTCCACACTATCATTGATTAGCTGGAAATATGTAGATAACCTAATTGCAACAGTATGTGGTATATTTTGTGGTATGTGGTATATTTTGGTGTATATGGTAGAATGTTTGTAGTGCACAATTATCTAGCTGCATTCGAAATCTAGTATATGGTACATGCAAAGTAGTGGAGAGGTAATTTAGCGATGATGCTGAAATAGGGAAGCACTGTGCTGTGTCATTGGCTGGCGTTGAAATTACAGAACAACTGTCAAAATCGCTTAAATTAATTGTGCTATGAACTGCAGTGTGTATTACTGTGTATGGCCCAATATCGACACTGTCTTTCCCATTTCATTTGCCCAACGGTACAGTGTTGATTATCCTATAATGATTGACTGACACCAGTTGGTGAACATGGAGGGAGCCTTGGCAGAACACTGGATATCTGCTACTTGTCACTGTGGAGCATGGGATTAAATGTAGAGGTCAGACAGTTGTTTGGAAACGTTCCTCAATGCTGCAGTTTCATCCTATTTCCATATGCTGTGATGCCTTCCACATTTTTTTATTTTTTTCACCAATAAGATAACAATACCTCTTTTTATTTCTACTGCGTCTTGCATGTTGTGAGCGGCAGCTTCCGGCGATGGTCAACACTGAAACAGTAATCATGCGCATGACTGCAAAATGAGGAAACAATGCTCGTCGAAACGGAACACCGAGACATTTATTACCCCATTGTTATGGAAGATGAGACTAACTGCACAGGTCATCACCTTCGGATAGCTGTTGGAAACGATGTACAATACTGCAAAATTTTCAGGTTTCCATATGTTGCGATGTCTTCCACATTTAAGTCAATGAGAAACATCGCCTCTGTGTTATATTTCTACCGATCTGTGTGTTGTGGGACCTGCATAGTTTACAACATACGATGTTCAGTTTTCTGTGAGAGCCAGACGATCGAAACATGTTAATATTGGTTTAGCAGCTGGCACAGACCTCGAAGTTAGGGTAGAAAAACAAAGTGCATGGCGGTGTTCAAATCTGTAGTTATACACTGCCTGGATGTGTTACAGCCGAAAAACAATTAAACTGCTTATGAAGGACCAACACAGGAACCTTCTCTTGTGAATGATAGTCTGCTGGATCTGGTCTTCCTCCAGTACAGTCGACAAAACTTTACACAAATCTGTGCAAGCAACATCAAGCACTGGCCACGTGCTCCAGCTTGTATTGCCTTCAATTACCTTAGCTACAAGGTGATTGTCAAGCTGGCATCTGTAGCGAACTCTGGCGTCAAACAGATACAGACAGTTCTCAGCTGCATGCTTACACTTATCCTCTCTGTCCAACACTAGCATCCTGTCAGTTGAATATATTTGAAAATCAGTACGAAAATTGAAGACAGTACCTTACACCCCAACCTTTTTCCTGCCATCTTGTTCGTTTAGGATAGATGATGATGATGTTTGGTTTGCTGGGCGCTAAACTGCGCAATTATCAGCACCCGTACTAATTCCCAACCTTTGCTCAGTCCAATCCCGCCACTTTGATGAATGATGAGGATAGAGCAAACACACAGTCATCACGAGGCATGTGAAAATCCCTGACCCCCCCCCCCCCCGGGAATCGAACCTGTGACCCCGTGTTCGGGAAGTGCGAACGCAACCGCGAGACCACGAGTTGCGGACTTATCTAGGACAGAGTTTGAGTGCATCTGCCACTAGTTCTGGATCGTACTGTGAAATTTTTTCCCAGTCGGATAACACCAGTTGCATGGTGGTGTAAATTTTTGAGCTGTATTGGGATTTTGGATAGTCCTTGTGTAGCACTATGCGTGTAGTTGTGTAATTAGGCCCAATCTTTATGACTAATTACGTAATTAGGACCGATCTTTAGTTCAGTTCCCCATCTTCCCCTGCATCTGGGCAGTTTCCACATGTTGGGGGCGGGGGGGGGGGGGGAGTGCACTTGGGCTTTCCATCCAAGAGGATCAGGGTTCAAGTCCCAGAAAGGTAACCACCATCTTTAATTTCCCGCCAATTCGCAGGTGAGGAGTGGGGTGGGACATCGGCACAGCCCTGGGACAAAGAAATTCCCACCAAAATTCGAAATTTCCGCCAATAGGGTAGGTGGGGAGGGGGAGAGGGAACGGTGGGAGGGGAGGGGGGAGGGGACTGGGACCCACGTGCAGGCTGAGAAAAACAAATGAAGTCATTCGCGAGAGAGGGATGGGGGGCGTGGTTTAGGGGTAAATAATTGATCAATTTAATTAAATTGCATATCAATTTGATATCAAAATTGCGCCAGCACTCCCATATCACTACTATTAACGTAAAAGTCGCACAACCAAGTTAAACTTCACGTCACATTATAGTAGTCAAGATTCAGCTCGCTGTAATACCTACGCTCTGGTTCCAGACGTAAGTTAGCTTCGTATTATGATGTCATTTAAGGTAATGCCTAACAAAGCTGTACAGTGACTACTGCAACGTCTCACGTTGGAATACCGCATAAGTAGGCAGCAGTTGCAAAGTGTCACGAAAACGTCCGAATAACGACCACGAGACACGGTCAAAGTATTGCCAACGTCAAAACGAGATGAATCGTTCCGGGTCAAGGCAGTGACGACTTATGAAGAAAGCGGTGGGGAGGATACAATCAGACATTCCTGTGTCCTACATATAGTACCAAAGAAAGACTCTGCGGTACATCCACTTTCTTTAACGTTATAATTATTCCACTTTTATCAATCTGTTTTACACTATCATTTTACTTTAAAAACGAAGTTACGTAAGAGAATAACGGTACATGCTTTGTTTATTTGCACGCGTACCACGTAAATGACCTTGCATATCAGCAGCATTACGCATACCACCGTCTGGGAACCCCGGGTCTACAGGATCCGTTAGATAGAGAACAAACAATATTCTGTCTGAGAAATCAAAAATATTCCTCCTCTTGCTTCTGCAAATGTATAATAGGTTGTAACCACAAGAAAACTGAAAGGTCTTAAAAATGCGCCGTTAACAATAGGTTTTATACGGTTTATCGAACATGGTCATTTAGAGTTTCTGGTTATTGCATTTAATTACAAAACATCTAAACATTGTCCTTTTCAAAGTAAACTTTATTACCAACAACAATTACTGGTCATAACCCTCGCTACCAGTGCCTCGCTGTTATGGGAAAGATCGACATGCAGTGAGTTTCAGCGGTATTGCGCAACTCCTGGACTTCAGTCACGGCTACGTAGAAAATTCTACATAGCCTCGGCCATTACAACGACCTCAATGAGGACACCAACTACACCTCCTTCGTTTGAATAACTGACGTGAATGCAATAATACTACATTTGAGGTATAATTAAACTTAATTGTCCTCAATAACGTTCTTTTCTTTTTTTATCGCAGAGGAATTACGTAATATTGTTGCAGGAAAAGCTTAGTAGCGCAGTCACCGTGGTGTAGTGGTCATAACCACTAACCTTCGTTGACTGTCACAATATTATGTAATTCTTCTGTTGCATGGAGGGTTGTGAGTTCAAAACTCACCTCAACTGTAAAATTTTTATTTCTATATTCTGTTGTCTACCAGCCTGGTGACCTCGTCTGGATCTTCACTGCTGTTCGGAAGGTTGGTCTCTCTAAGAAGTTCATCAGGCGCTACTTTGGACCTTATAAGGTTTCAAAACAGTTGTCTTATGTTACTTACGAAGCTGAAGATTTCGACCCCGACACAAGACGACGAAAGATCAGAGATACGGTCCACGTCCTTCGAATGAAACCCTATAAGGATCCTGCAACCCAGGATAAATTCGAAGCTCCAGCGACAGGCAACAAGCGGAAAGGTAACGAAGAACGTAGCGGCAAGGGAAGGTCTAAGAAGGTCGCCGCCAGGGTGAACATCAGTGTTCGGGAGTCGGAGTATGCAGGACCGATGATACTTTCCCGGACTAGGAAGATGTAACACCGAGACGCTGTTCTCTTAAGGAGGGACAATGTGTCAGCAGAAGCTGAGTAGCACAGTCACTGTGGTGTAGTGGCTCTGATACTAGACTGCTACATGAAGGGTCGTGACTTCAAAACTCACCTAAACTGTAGAATTTTAATTTCTACATTCGGTTCGAGTACACTCTAGAAGTATCCACAAATGTCAAGAATCATTGTACTGGAATGGTCTGTAGCTGTATACTTACCGTATGTGCTCTGGCCGGAGATAGGTCGCTTGGCGCTCTTGTATGTGCAAGTGCTGAATAAACCTTCGTTAAGTGAAGTTAGTGCTCGTCATTCATCTAATCACACCTTCTACGTGACAATATCATTAAGTGCAATTTCTCAAGAAATAGGTCTAAACTGAGCTTTATTTCCCACAACAGCCGACTCCTTGTAGCTTTCTTTTGGGTGATGTGAAAGAATGTAGTATTATTAAAGCTTCGTCAGTTGATAATGCTGAAGAATCGTATGTTTCGTGCAAGCAAGAACTAGTGGCTGACGAAACTGTTCCACTAGTAGAAATTGGTTGTGATAGTATTACTGCGGAAGAAACCGGATGTGGCCAACATCACCAAGAAGAAAGACACTTGTCCTCCAGGTTGCAAATGATCTCAGGGATCTGGTAACCTGGCCGGAAATTATAAATGATAATTTTAGGATAAGAGCAATTAAAGAAGGTCCGCAAGACATTTGTAAAAAGAATGTAAAATTTACTGTGTATAACATGACAGGAAGGTGTTTTGTTCTAATTCAAAAAATCAAATGGCTTTTAACATCTGAGATCATCAGTCCCCTAGAACTCAGAACTACTTAACCCTGACTAACCTAAGGACATCACACACACACCCACGCCCGAGGCAGGATTCGAACCGCGACCGTAGTGGTCACGCGGTTCCAGACTGAAGCGCCTAGAACCGCTCGGCCACCCCGGCTGTCTGCTCTTACTAATATCGCTATATTTTTACGGCAGTTATGTTTAATACAGCGAGAAAGACGTGTTTCTTTCTTTGTTTCATGTGGAAACTAAGCGTTTGCTTAAAAACACGGTGCCGTCTTTCTCATCTGACGCGTATGTCTGAAGTGCCTGTCATCACGGTGGTTCAGTCTACGCCCACTGACTGCGAGAAGATGGCTGTTGCACTGTCAGCAGGGTCGTTGCACCTTATTGTAATAATAAAAAATAAGAGAAAAGTGTTTAATGAGTTCTGCAATATGTGGCAAGAAAATCATCAATTTTTGTTTGTCTAACGAAGGTAGTTCTTACTTAGCCCTCGAAGGAAGCTGTTCTCCATAAAAGAATACAGTCTGCTATACGAAGTATTTGACGCTGGATATTGAAGAACTGTCATTATTTGTAATAGGGTGAATATACTGCGGGAATTTCTGTTAATTGGATGATCGATAAACAGTGATTTCAGCAAAATATTCTGTAGAAAATATTTGAAACTATTTGTTGTTATCCATGAAGAACTCCATCTATCTTACCTCTATTCTTGTTCTGTTTCCCGGTCTTTATCCCGTATCTCCACGAAGTTGACATGTTCATCTGTATTTGCAATGTTAGTAATAGAGTGTAGTCGGATTTCCTTCCTGTCGCCATTATTTTACCTGTATGGAGTAGACATATTAGATACTTTACCAAGTAAGAGTAAGTGAAGTTCTCACAAAAGAATAACTTCAATTTGAGTATATACAAAGAGTAACAAAAGCCATTTCTGTAATGAGTTCTGCAATATGTGGCAAGAAAATCATCAATTTTTGTTTGTCTAACAATTTTTTGAATTAATGAGTGGCATTTGCGTTTGCATTTCTACGAAACATTTTATGAAGGAAAAAAAAGAAACAAAAATGTAGTACTCCTGTAAGTATTGTACCTTCTACATTGCGTCGTTAATGTGAACCTGCAGCCGAGACACAAAGAAATTTAATTTTTCCACTTCCGTTAAGTCAAGGCTGTGTGGAGGGAGGAGACAGGGTTCAAAATGGTTTAAATGGCTCTAAGCACTATGAGACTTAACATCGGAGGTCATCAGTCTCCTATACTTTGAACTACTGAAGCCTAACCTAAGGACATCACACACATACATGCCCGAGGCAGTATTCGAACCTGCGGCCGTAGCAGCAGCGCCGTTCCGGACTGAAGCGCCTAGAACCGCTCGGCCACAGCGGCCGGCAGAAGACAGGGCACTTCATGTTAGTCTCATACTGAATGACGGGAGAGTTTGGAGATTTAATGACATATGTCCTAGGTACAACTGCTACAAGTCACTGTCAACATCAATGACAAGTTCTGGCTTTCCTCAGATTCATATTGAATTCATGCCTCTGTTTGGCGGGGCAGGAAGCGAGTTCAGTTAGCGAAGATATTTTTTTCCCAACGGGAGCAGAAGGCCTCCCGTGTCACTTGCTAGATATGCCTTTAGTTGCGCAGATGAATGGCACAAGAGATATTCTTTATTGTCAAGTTTCTTTCACGTAACGTACGAAATCCAACGGCTTCACACTCATCGAATCTTCGATAATTAGTTTATACAAATTAATATGAGTAGCTGCAATGGAGTTGAGAACACTAAATATTTATTTCTGGGCCTTAGTTCCTTATCTGAAAGCACTCGGTTTACAATCAGCTTCGACTCTATGGATTTGGAAAAAATCTGTACGTGTTCGTAGACAATATTGAAATTCGACTTTAATTGTAGAGCGTACAATGTTGTATGTCTAATAAGTTGTAAACTATTTATGTGACTGCACTGTTCTATTAATTGTCAATATAAATTGAGGTGAAAGACTCATGGGATAGCGATATGTACACATACAGATGGCGTAGTATCGCGTACACAAGGTATGAAAGAGCAGTACATTCATGGACATGCCGTTTGTATTCAGGTGATTCGTTTGAAACGGTTCCCTACTTCATTATGGCCTAACGGTGTGAATTAATAGATTTTGAAAGCGGAATTATAGTTGGAGGTAGACGCTTGGGACATTCCGTTTCGAAAATCTGTAAGTAATTTCTAGGTACACAGTGTCAAATACGTGCGGAAAATACCAAATTTCAGGCTCTGTCTCTCATTACGAACAACTCTATCGCCGACGACCTTCGCTTAACGACCGAAAGTAGCGGTGTTTGCATAGAGTTGTCAGTGCTGTCAGACAAGAAACAATGCGTGAAAAAGCCGCAGAAGTCAATGTGGGACGTACGACGAACGTATTCGTAAGGACAGTGTGGCAAAATTCGGTGTTAATTGCCTATGCAAAAGCACGACTTCATCTGCAGCGCCTGTCCTGGGCTGGTGAGCATAGTGGTTCGAACCTAAACGACTGGAAAATCGTTGTCTGGGCAGATGATTCCTGATTCCAGTTGGTAAGAACGGATAATAGGGTTCGAGTGCGGTGCAGACCGAATGAAGCCATGGGCCCCAAGTTGTCTACGAGACACTGTGCAAGCTTTTTAAATAAACGTACCGCCATTTCACTGCGTCGTTATTTATTTAATTACGGCCTAGGTTTCGGCCTTTTATACTATTTTCAAGTGATTGAGTTTATGTTATTAACATACACTCCTGGAAATTGAAATAAGAACACCGTGAATTCATTGTCCCAGGAAGGGGAAACTTTATTGACACATTCCTGGGGTCAGATACATCACATGATCACACTGACAGAACCACATGCACATAGACACAGGCAACAGAGCACGCACAATGTCGGCACTACTACAGTGTATATCCACCTTTCGCAGCAATGCAGGCTGCTATTCTCCCATGGAGACGATCGTAGAGATGCTGTATGTAGTCCTGTGGAACGGCTTGTCATGCCATTTCCACCTGGCGCCTCAGTTGGACCAGCGTTCGTGCTGGACGTGCAGACCGCGTGAGACGACGCTTCATCCAGTCCCAAACATGCTCAATGGGGGACAGATCCGGAGATCTTGCTGGCCAGGGTAGTTGACTTACAACTTCTAGAGCACGTTGGGTGGCACGGGATACATGCGGACGTGCATTGTCCTGTTGGAACAGCAAGTTCCCTTGCCGGTCTAGGAATGGTAGAACGATGGGTTCGATGACGGTTTGGATGTACCGTGCAGCATTCAGTGTCCCCTCGACGATCACCAGTGGTGTACGGCCAGTGTAGGAGATCGCTCCCCACACCATGATGCCGGGTGTTGGCCCTGTGTGCCTCGGTCGTATGCAGTCCTGATTGTGGCGCTCACCTGCACGGCGCCAAACACGCATACGACCATCATTGGCACCAAGGCAGAAGCGACTCTCATCGCTGAAGACGACACGTCTCCATTCGTCCCTCCATTCACGCCTGTCGCGACACCACTGGAGGCGGGCTGCACGATGTTGGGGCGTGAGCGGAAGACGGCCTAACGGTGTGCGGGACCGTAGCCCAGCTTCATGGAGACGGTTGCGAATGGTCCTCGCCGATACCCCAGGAGCAACAGTGTCCCTAATTTGCTGGGAAGTGGCGGTGCGGTCCCCTACGGCACTGCGTAGGATCCTACGGTCTTGGCGTGCATCCGTGCGTCGCTGCGGTCCGGTCCCAGGTCGACGGGCACGTGCATCTTCCGCCGACCACTGGCGACAACATCGATGTACTGCGGAGACCTCACGCCCCACGTGTTGAGCAATTCGGCGGTACGTCCACCCGGCCTCCCGCATGCCCACTATACGCCCTCGCTCAAAGTCCGTCAACTGCACATACGGTTCACGTCCACGCTGTCGCGGCATGCTACCAGTGTTAAAGACTGCGATGGAGCTCCGTATGCCACGGCAAACTGGCTGACACTGACGGCGGCGGTGCACAAATGCTGCGCAGCTAGCGCCATTCGACGGCCAACACCGCGGTTCCTGGTGGGTCCGCTGTGCCGTGCGTGTGATCATTGCTTGTACAGCCCTCTCGCAGTGTCCGGAGCAAGTATGGTGGGTCTGACACACCGGTGTCAATGTGTTCTTTTTTCCATTTCCAGGAGTGTATATTGCAGGACATCAAGCTCAAAATTGGCCATAAATTAAGAAAAATATTGGCTCTTAGTTTACGGCCAATTCTGAGCTCGATGTCCTGTAATATATGTTAATGACAGACACTCAATCACTTGAAAATGGCATAAAAGGCCGAAACCTATATCCCAATTAAATAAGCAACAATATAATCAAATGGCCGCGTGTTCATTTAAAAATTATTGCATTACTTTTGCTCAGCAACATCAGAAACTGTTTCCTGTGCAGGCTGGTGGTGGCTACACAATGGTGTGGGCTGTGTTTACGTGAAATGAACAGGCGTCTCTGGTCCAAATGAACCGTTAATTGACTGGAAATGGTTATGTTCGATTGGTTACCTGGAGACCATTTGCAGCCATTCATGGACTTTGTGTTCCCAAGTAGTGGTGCGCCATTTCACCAGGCTAGAATTGCTCGCGACTGGTTTTTAGAACTTTCTGGACAGTTAGAGCAAAAGATTTGGCCACCCAGATGACCCGACATTAAGCCCATCGTACGCTTATCGGACATAATCAAGAAGTGAGTTCATTTACAAAACCCTGCACCGGTAACACTTTCGGAATTATGGATAACTGTAGAGGCGGCGTGGCTCAGTATTTCTACAGTGGACTTCCAATGACTTCTTGAGTCCCTGTCACGTCGAGATGCTGCACTATGTCTGGCTTAAGGTGGTCCAACACGACTTTTGTAACCTCTTTGTATGAGTACAGGCCACAGGAGATCTCCTCAGTTGCCAATGAAGAAAAGACCACCCCA
Organism: Schistocerca cancellata; assembly: GCF_023864275.1. Classification (NCBI taxonomy): domain Eukaryota; kingdom Metazoa; phylum Arthropoda; class Insecta; order Orthoptera; family Acrididae; genus Schistocerca; species Schistocerca cancellata. The sequence goes on along the minus strand of NC_064627.1, from coordinate 814,636,839 downwards.
GCACATACTTAGGAGCATACACGCTGTTGTCCGCATAGACAGATTGCAAAGCGTCGGGTGACGCCCGTACAGTAAGCTCCGCCTGTGTGCGTGACCTTGGCACACGTATGCATTGCTTTGGGAATTCGCGTCCGGAGATGCACGCGTTCTGTGGACCGAGGGCGCGGTGTTGTGGGCTGTACTGCGTCCTTGGCTGACAACCCAAACACTCGCGTCCTGTAGATTACCTTTCTTGAAATTTGCATACTGAACGAGGCAGTAATTCGACATAAAAGTTTTCTGGGTATAGTACCGCGTCATAATGTAAAAACTACTGCTGCTGGAGAAAAACCAACGTTTCGGCCACGATTGCAGCGGCCTTCTGGGTCTAATGGTGCGTTCTAGCTATGCAGTGTCCTTTATATTTTGTTGTTAGTGTTCACTGCGCATGCCATTACGTCATAATTTTAAAAAGGTAGTTGGTTTATCGGTCACTTAAGGAAGAAGGAGAGGGAACTTTATTTTAATAGGTTATTGCGGTGGAGGGAGAACGTGACCTCTGTTGTCTATTGGCTCTTGTGTTATGTACCATGATTGGTGGTCACCGTCGAATGAGAAGTTTGCTACCGTTTACCAACTGCTGGACGTCGGCCGCGCGGCGGCAGTTACTCGCCGATAGTGCTCGTGCCTCGTGTTGACAGTGCGGTCTGTTGGGCTCTGGTTGCTGGCAGCCAAGATGGGGCAAGCCTGAGTCCATCCTCCCTGCTCATGTTGTTAGGGTGTTTAAGGATTTCGATGGTTTCTCTGATTTTGCGTTTCGTCATAATTGGCTGCTTGGCCAACACACAGGCTTCGCTGAATTTTATTTCTTTTCCGCAGTCTTGCTGGTGTTCTGCCACTGCGGATTTGTTGTGTTGCCCTAGACGAATATAACGATCATGTTCCCGAATGCGCGTTGCTATTGGCCTACCAGTCTCGCCGGTGTATGCCTCTCCACATTCGCATTCCACCTTGTAAACGCCTGCAGTGTATAATGCATCCACCTTGTCCTTAGTGGAGCCTAGCACGTCCTGGATCCTACGACCACTATAGAAGGCAGGCTGCAACCCAACGCGGCGAAGGTGTTTGCCTATTCGGTCAGTAACGTTTTTCATATAAGGTAAGCACACTGTTGGCTGCAGTTTGTCTATTTCTTGCTTATCTTTCTCGCTTGTGTTCGTCGACAACAGTGCGCTTACCTTATATGAAGAAGTGAACTGTAACAAGCATAGAAAATTTGCGCTCTAAAATTCTTGAAAGCTTTGTGCTACGCAGCTTGTTAGTGTTTGTTAAAGGACATCTTCGAAACACTGTGAGCTGCACTTAAAATATTTAATAGTCGAACTGGTATTTGGGTGTTTAACTCATCGTCAGTGGCAGCTGGCACGGCGAACAACTAACAGTATGAGATGTGTGAGAAAAGTACTGATGCTAGCACCGTTGCGAGTGATTTGGCAGTGCTGTGTTGTGCTACTTCTGTAGATCCGTGTGTCCATCCATTCCTAATCCCCAATCCCAATTTCAGCTCCGTACAGCCATCACGTTTTGTTGAGAGTTCCGTCAGAGTAGTGGTGTTTTTGATGTGTGTTACGAAAATGGAACAGCGAGATTTAGAGCAACTTTTTGCAATCAAGTTTTGTGTTAAACTTGGGGAATCCGCGAGTGTGACCTATTGAAAGTGTAAACAGGTCTCTGGGGAGCATTTCTTGTCAAGTTTTTCGCATCGCAAATCATTTCTGGAAGGCCGAGAACACGCTAAATATGATCCTCGCTCAGGGAGCTTCCAACTTCAAAAACTGACGAAAACGTCGAATGCGTCCATGCTCTTGTGAAATCAGACCGACGTTTAACAATTAGGATTATGATCGACCTGTTTAGCTCAAACACTTTCACCGTATATCAGATTTTGACCGAAGCTTTGCACATGCGAAAGGTTTGTGCCTAAGTGGTGCCGAAAAACCTACAAATCAATAGGAGGACAGTCGAAGAAACGTGGAAGTTGATCGTCTGGAGAGGATTGCCAATGACCACTAGTGGTTCTGTCGTGTGATCACAGGTGACGAATCTTGCATTTTTAAGTACAATTCCGATACAAAGAGGCAAAGTGAGGAGTGGCACACTGAGACGTCTCCTCGGTCGAAACATTCCAGAGAAGTGGATGCCGCATAGTGACAAAAGCCCTACGTCACACAGCCATTCCCATCACGGAATTTTTCGCCTCAAAACGCATTCCTGTTGTACCACAACCCCCTATTCACATGAACTGAGTCCTTGTGAAGTTTTTATTTTCCCTAAATCGAAAAACGACTTAAAAGGACGTCATTTTGGGACTCTGGAGAACATTCAAAAGAATATGAGCGACATGTTAAAGATCCTAGCAGTTGAAGCCTTTCGGCGCTGTTACCAAGACTGGGAACAATGACTCCGCCGGTATATACCTGCCGAAGGGAACTACTTTGAAGGGGACAATATTATTGTTTGAAAAAAATTAAAACATTGCTAGATAAATAATCATAAATAATCAGTCTCATAAACTTTCTCTCCACGTATGTAAATCTTATACATAACAACAGAAAAATAAGTCAGTTTAGTAATACTTTTAATTATAGGTTATGTTATCACTTTAAGATGTACTTTGTCACTAGTTTCATTTGGGTTTTTCCCATCTTTTCAGCGGATCTCGCTTCCCACGCCCGGGTTCCCGGGTTCGATTCCCGGCGGGGTCAGGGATTTTCTCTGCCTCGTGATGGCTGGGTGTTGTGTGCTGTTCTTAGGTTAGTTAGGTTTAAGTAGTTCTAAGTTCTAGGGGACTTATGACCACAGCAGTTGAGTCCCATAGTGCTCAGAGCCATTTGAACCATTTTTGCAGCGGATCTGACATGGTCATCGATGACCGAAACCGGTAGTGTAAGGACCAAAAATGTTTATGATCATATACGAAAATGAAAGCAATTTATTCTGCACTTTCTATTCACAATTATGTCACAACCCATGAAACTACAAATACCTTGTGATGTTCAACTCGATGTTCATCTAGAAAGCAAACAACCATGTTGATTCCTACAACCCAATTACAACCTCGTCTGTGCTAGTATGATAGGGATTGTAATCCTTCCTATCTCACAACAAACAGATTATCGTGTACGTTACTGCTGTCAGATCTTAAACGGTGAAATTTCTCGGGCATTTCCATGTTTACATTATATAACATCTATATCCAGTGTGACCAAGAAATGTCATATGGCAGCATAGAACACACGACAACCTGTGTACTGTGAGGTAGAATGGATGTTATGTCCTTTCATATTAACATAGACTTAGCTATATTTGGGTTCTAGGTATCCATATGGTGTTCACTTTCGAGGTGATCATCGCGTTGTAGATCACGAAGAACTGACACGCATGTCACTGATTTAGAGACATACAGGGCGATACTAAATTAATGTTCCACAGGACAAGTAGTGTGAATCAGAACTCCAACGAAAAACTTTCAGAGAAAAATTGTGTGGTAAAACTGGGCTCTAAAATGCGTACCTTAAGAGCTATGATGACTTCTTCAAGGGATAAGATATGTTTGGCAGTAGTGGATATTAATAAGTGCTCATAAATCGTAAGGTATACAGTTTAGAGCCCATGTTTACTAGAATTTTTTTCTTGTTTTGCTCCACACTACTACCTCTGGAAGTTCGTCGGTGGCGTTCTGGTTTCCCATATTTATCCTGTAAGGTGTGACTTTTGAATCACCCTGTATAATATGACTGGACATGTTTCATCTATTATGCATACAATTGTTACTTTGTAGATTCCGACGTACATACAACTATTCTCTGTATTAGATGCCAATGACCATGGGCTATACACCCGAATATTGGTTTGGGTATTAAAAATGGTAATATCAGCGCATGTTGTTCAGAAGACGCCCTTAACAAATCTACACCCTAGCATGTACTGCAGCAAGTAAAGCTGTTAATATTGTTGCTACTGAAAAATTAAGGTGAGCATCTCAAGTTTACTTTAATTTTTACTGCTTTATTTGGTAACGCTTGGCGTAGTGATATTACAGCAGGATTTTATTTCATTCTGCGATGACGTGTTAAATAGTGGCGATTCGAATACAAGTTTGAAATTACATACAGGGATTTCAAAACCAAAACTAAGAATATCAAACAAAAGGAGCATATTGTCATAATTTAAAAAGTTTATGTGGTGTCACCGCCAGACACCACACTTGCTAGGTGGTAGCCTTTAAATCGGCCGCGGTCCGTTAGTATACGTCGGACCCGCGTGTCGCCACCATCAGTGATTGCAGACCGAGCGCCGCCACACGGCAGGTCTAGAGAGACTTCCTAGCACTCGCCCCAGTTGTACAGCCGACTTTGCTAGCGACGGTTCACTGACAAATTACGCTCTCATTTGCCGAGACGATAGTTAGCATAGTCTTCACCTACGTCATTTGCTGCGACCTAGCAAGGCGCCATTACCAGTTACTATTGATGCTGTAAAACATGTACCGTCAAGAGCGATGTTCACCAATTATGGATTAAAGTTAAGTATTCCAGCAGCTACGTACGTTTTTTGCTAGTATAATTTCCTTGACCTGTTCTAGACCTCACGTCAGCCTGCGTGAGCTAAAACGCGTACCTTTCGGCTTCCTCTCATAGTGGGTTGGCTGTCTTGCCAATCCACAACATTTGGCGACGAGGCCAATCCGCGTTCGTAACTATACTGCCCTGATTTACTTGTGAAATGGCTTCGCCACCATCTCCAGATGTACTGTCCGAATTTTATCGCTTACAGAATCAGCAGACGCAGGCCTTACTGGATGCCCTTGGACAGCTCGTCCAGGGTCAACGTGCAATGCAAGACGATGCGGCAGCCGCTGTTCCACCGCTCACGCAGCCACAACATGCAGTTGCACCAACTTTTCGTTCTTTTGATGCTGCACTGGAAAGCTGGACGGAGTGATCACGCCACTTTGGATTCCATCTCGCCGCCTACAGAATTCAAGGTAACGAGCGGCAGCCTTTCTTATTGTCCTCCGTAGGAGTGACCACGTACCGTGTGATAGTCAAATTATTTCCCCGACGCGACGTAGCAACTCTGCATTAGATGCATATTTCAAAGAATCAGTCAATGTAGTTGCGAAAAGGTATACCTTCTTTCGTACAAAACGTACGGCAGGTCAGACTAATAGGGAGTGGGTTGCAACCTTGCAAGGTCTTACTAGGGATTGTGCTTTTGAGTGTCAATATGGACTCCCTTATTCAGATACTATGGTACATGACGCAATTGCACAGAACGTTTCTGATGTTCATATACGGGAACAGATTCTGAAACTAGTTAATCCCTCCCTTCAACAAGTCATGGATATATTGGATCGGCAGGGCACACTTGACTTTGCTCAGGAATCATTTGAAACGTCGCCACCCGTGTGTCAGGTTAACCGGCCCACCGGGCGAGCTGCACGGAACAGTAAACAGTCCTCGCGCCCGGCCGCACCAAAGCCGCCTGGCTCTCAGCCACGTGTACCACGCCAGCAAGCAAATGCAGTGCTAAAATCATGCCTGCAGTGTGCTACTAGACATTCGCGTGAGAATTGCCCGTCACGCCAGGCTATTTGCTTTTTCTGTAATAAAAAAGGACATGTTCAAAGTGCTTGCCAGAAAAAGCTCCGATCGGAAGCTCAAAACCATTCCAGGCCCTTTGCTTCGCGCTGGAATCGAACCAAGGATACTCAGGCTCGCGACGCTTCGCCCATGGAAATTCATATAGTTCATGCCACTCCGCCCACTGCCACTCTCTCTAACAGTGACTGTGTTCGTCCCACAAATAGTGTGCGTCGACATCGCTGGAAATCCCATCAAGTCGCAAGTGATTTTGTACCAGTGTCAGTTCACGTTGCACGAGACAGTCGCTCTTGTCGTCAGCAGGACAATAAACTTTTTTGTAGATTTGGACATTAACAGCAAAATGATACCCTTCCAGCTCAATACCGGAGCTGCAGTTTCTCTGATCAATCACGACACGTACAAACAGCTGGGCACACCTCCGTTGCGTGCCGCCAGTGTTAAGCTTAGTAGTTATTCAGGACAAGCGATCCCTGTGTTAGGACAGTGCAGCCTTCTTGCAACATACAAGGGACAAACAAAACTTTTGTCATTTTACGTCCTTCATTCTTCTTCTGCAGTGAACTTGTTTGGTTTCGATTTATTTCAGTTGTTTAACTTGTCTATAGTTAATCAGGTCATATCAGTGAACCAGACTGTGCCTTCAGACATTGTTTTCGTCTATGTGAAGAATTTGCAGACATTTTTGCACCGGGCCTCAGTTGCACTAAGAACTATAAAGCACATTTGGAACTGAAAGTAAACGCGCAACCGAAATTTTTCAGAGCGTGCAATGTTCCCCACGCATTGCGTGATGAGGTCGCAAAAACATTACACGATTTGGAATCACAAGGTGTAATTGAACGTGTGCAGGCTTCTCTCTGGGCATCACCCTTAGTAATTTTGCAAAAACCTTCCGGAAAATTGAGACTTTGTGTGGACTTCAAGGCAACAGTGAATCCACAACTAGTGACTGCAACTTTTCCTTTACCCCGCCCGGAAGATCTTTCTGACAAACTGTGCCGGGGTAAATATTTTTCGAAGTTGGACCTAGCAGATGCGGACTTGCAAATACCGGTGGACAAAGAATCCCAGCGCGTTTTGGTGGTTAACTTGCATCTTGGTTTGTATCGATTCAAACGACTGCCATTCGGGTGTGCATTCGCCCCTACATTGTTTCAGCAATATTTACAAACTGTTTGTGCGTCGGTCCCTACTGCAGCAAACTATCTGGATGGTATTGTGATCTCCGGAATGACGGAAGAAGAACATTTAGCCAATCTCAGAACATTATTTCAGGTCTTGCGACAAAATGGTCTTCGCTTGCGGAAGGACAAATGTGTGTTTTTTGCTCGTGACTTACCCTATCTGGGGCATGTACTCAATTCCCAAGGCATACATCCCAGTCCAGAGCACCTCCGTGCCATACAAGACTTGCCTTCGCCGCAGTCTTTGAAGCAGCTTGCGACCGAACCGCCGAATCTTTCCATCAGTAAATGGGGTATGTTCTCAACTGGCTCGGTTGTTTTAACCCCTTCCACTGATGGAATGACCCGCTTCCTAATTCCGTATGTATAAAACCAGTACAGACTTGTAGCTGTCACGCCTTTGCGCTTACTGCTACGTATTTTAACTGTAAATAGCTCAGTCCTAATGGTAAGAAGTAGTAGTGAATTCACGTTGTTAATATTTGAATACAGCACAGCTGCCACAAGCTCAGTTCACTTTTACTCCACTCCTACCCTCGCCATTGCACCACATTAACTATGTGCTACGTGGACCTTGCTAAATTCACTTGCGTGTACATTTTGACCGTTACTCGCCAGTATTTACCTAATGATTAGCACACTCCTGACCGGACTGTTTCCCAACGAGCTGTGATGATTGAACGGGTTCGATCCACGGCCTACAGTGCCCTACAGTTCACACGGTAACACTGCCTACCTGACCCACTTAACTTGGTAGTGAGATTATGTATCCAATCACCACTGCTAGCAGCAGTGGATAATCCTATCAGCACGACGAGAGCAGCAGAATTACCGTCGAATCCTCCTGAAAATACTTATAACTACGGTCGCCAGCTCTGAAGGAGCAAAAGAATAAATCAATTTTTGGCTCGTTCCAAAGTGAAACGGCTTGAGTTGAATTTAAACTTAATTCTGAATATTACTATTTCTGATCATTCGAGGTGATTCTACAAAGCAAATACTCTTTCAATTTCTGTGAGTTGGCTTGGTAATTACTACCAAGACTATTTATGCAACTTGGGTTAACAAAATTCTATCCTTCAACTTTATGTAATGATTTTGGATATTACTCTTTGGACAATTGATATAGAATTACTTAAGTGAATTTACTTGAAAGGTTACTCAGAAAAATTTAAGTAACTATAAATAGGCGACTCATTCTGGTGTGACCATTGCTCTTTTCAACATTCTTATACGCTAAAGTATTCTACAACAAAAAGAATTGTAAATGAAAGAGGCGATGGTGGCCTCAGTCTGATTTCACTATACTATGTTTGAGGTTACTACACTTTACAATGAACAACATGCGTCGAAATTTTACTCATTACTATATTCTGTCCTCTGTACTTGCATAAAAGAAAACTGGTATTCGATTTTTACATTTATACAAAGTTCGAATTAACAACTGCAAGCAGTCTTGCCTTGGGTAGACGTGTCGGTGCTGGTGGTGAGATGCATGTGGATAACGCAGCTCTTCACACCTCATGCTGGCTGCTGGAACTACGAGCCGTAGCACTCGTATAAGCTACTGCACGTCCGCCATAAAATCTGGGCGCAGGAACCCTTACAATCAGCCCCAGTGACATAGAGGCGGCGTTTTACTCCACAAACGGCGACGATATTCGCCTCTTCGCTGTTGCACAATCACTTTTGCATGAGCACAGTTACGCACGTCCGATCATGTCAACACTCCCCAGGCCATTCCATTGTTCAGTCCCTGTGTCTCCAGCTACCCCTAGCTACGCTCGTATCACCAAGAGTGGGGGCGTTCCCCTACCACCTTTTTACTGAAATCATTTAGTATTTAAGAATATTTATATTTATTACCCTGGAGTTCATACCAGTCATAATAATTTACTACTAGCGCTTTACAACATTAAATTATACAGTAATAACTTATAATTACCAAGAAAAAGAATACATTTGACTCCGAGAGCTTAGTGCATTGTCTGACAGGTAGCGCTAATTCCCAGTTTCGCCAATAGATGGCATCAGGGTGCACTCCCTGGCAGTCTCACACCAGCGCGCCCGTTTCCGACGCGCAGGCTCCAAATTACTGGCAGCCTACCATTATTTCAGTTCCGTTACAAGCTACAGAGTGTGCTGGGAAAAATAAATTACTATAACAAATATGTTCCACAGCCCTCTTCCATTTCAGCTCCGCTTCATCGCTTCCGCCGTAAAGGTGTTCCGTTCGTCTGGACGACGGAATGCGAACGCGCCTTTCGCCAGTTGAAATCGGCGTTGCTTTCCAATACTTGCCTTACGCCATTCGATCCCCGGAAGCCCCTTTTGTTGATGGTGGATGCATCGGATTTCGGGATCGGTGCTGTGCTTGCACACAAAGATGGATCACACAATCGCCCTATTTCCTTTGCGTCCAAATTGCTCTCGTCTGCGCAAAGAACTTATTCACAGATCGAGAAAGAAGCATTGGCTCTCGTATTTGGTGTTACAAAGTTTCATGATTTCTTGTATGGTCGTCACTTTACCATCATCACAGACCACAAAACTTTGACATCGCTTTTTCATCCGACAAAGCCTGTACCTCCACGTACAGCGCAGAAATTCATTCGCTGGTCTATTTTCCTCTCGCAGTACCGCTACGACATCTTGTATCGGTCCACTGCTAAGCACGGAAACGCCGATGCGTTGTCCCGTTTGCCTGTTGCTGAGGATAGAGCATTCGATTCCTCCGAACTTGCGTGCATGTTCATTGATTCGGAAACCGATGACGTGATCGAATCGTTTCCGATTGATTTTCGTCGTGTAGCTACAGCCACAGCTGCCGACCCTGTCCTTGCTACCGTTCTGCGTTTTGTTGCTACGCAATGGCCCTTGTCAAAGTCATGGATCGGGGATCCGTTGGTTCGTCGATTTTTTGCTCACAAGGAGAGACTTTTTGTATGACGTGGTGTTTTGCTGTTGCGTTCTGATAATGATCAGTCCAGGGTCGTGGTCCCACGTTCGTTATAGTCCTCTGTCTTACGGCTTCTCCACCACGGACATTGGGGTATAGTGAGAACGAAACAACTTGCTCGTCAGCACTGTACTTGGTTCGGAATCGATGCCGCGATTACAAGTATGTGCTCTTCTTGCATGGTGTGTGCCGAACAACAATCAGCACCACCGCGGACATTCTTTCCCCTTGGCAACGCTTCACATCGATTTTGCTGGTCTATTCTGGAATGCTCGATGGTTGGTTGTGGTAGATTCATTCAGTAATTTTCCTTTTGTTGTCCGGCTGTCTTCCACGACGTCATCTGCCACCATCCAAGCGTTATCCGCTATCTTTTGCATCGAAGGTCTTCCACAGACTATTGTTTCCGACAATGGCCCGCAATTCATGTCCGCAGAATTTCAGTCATTCTGCAAGGCCAGTGGTATTCAACATCTGACGTCCGCGCCGTTTTCTCCACAGTCAAACGGTGCCGCTGAACGTTTGGTCAGGACTTTCAAGTCACAGATGTTGAAGCTGAGAGTCGCATTCACGGGAGGACGCGTTATTGCTCTTTTTGTCCTCGTATCGCTCTCAGCCTCGAGATGGTCGCTCGCCGGCTGAGTTGCTTCACGGTCGCCCTCATCGCACCTTGATGTCTTTGCTACATCCGCCGCATCAGGTTCCTGTGCAGCGGCAGACACCTGCTTTTGCTCCAGGCGACGTTGTCTACTATCGTCACTATCGAGGTACACGGCGTTGGCTCGAAGGGCGCATTCTTCGCTGCCTCGGCCGCGCTATGTATCTGGTTTTGGGGGCCTCTGGTGAGGTGCGTCGGCATCTCAATCAGCTGCACCTCTGTCGTCGCACGGGATCTGCCGCTCCCCGTCTGCTTTCAGCGACGGTGCCGTCCGGTCAGCGCCCTGGGGACCCATCTACTGGCTCGCCTCAGCCCCAGGTGTTACCGACGCTGCCTCCCATTTTGCCCCATGGCGACGCGCCGCCACCGCCGCCGCCGCCTGTTCTCCCGCCGGCGACGCCCGCAGTGGACGCGTCACTGCAACCGCCGGGCGCCTCCCTGGGTCACGCGCCGCCGAGCGCGTCCCGTGACAAGTTGTCCTCCGACATGGAACTCTCGCCCGCTCCGGACCATATGTCGTCTTCGCCCGTCGGGTACCCCGGCCCGATGGAGGTCGACCCTTCGGCCCCTCCTACGGGCGCATACACCGCATGTTGGCGTGCAGCCTGGAGCAGGTTTTCAGGCGTTTCCTAGCTCCCCTCGGTCCGAATGGCAGGGGGAGGAATGTGGTGTCACCGCCAGACAACGCACTTGCTAGGTGGTAGCCTTTAAATCGGCCGCGGTCCGTTAGTATACGTCGGACCCGCGTGTCGCCACTATCAGTGATTGCAGACCAAGCGCCGCCACACGGCAGGTCTAGAGAGACTTCCTAGCACTCGCCCCAGTTGTACAGCCGACTTTGCTAGCGATGGTTCACTGACAAATTACGCTCTCATTTGCCGAGACGATAGTTAGCATAGCCTTCAGCTACGTCATTTGCTGCGACCTAGCAAGGCGCCATTACTACTGATTACTACTGATGCTGTAAAACATGTACCGTCAAGAGCGATGTTCACCAATTATGGATTAAAGTTAAGTATTCCAGCAGCTACGTACGTTTTTTGCTAGTATAATTTCCTTGACCTGTTCCAGACATCACGCCAGCCTGCGTGAGCTAAAACGCGTGCCTTTCGGCTTCCTCTCATAGTGGGTTGGCTGTCTTGCCAATCCACAACAGTTTATACACTGAAGAGCCAAAGATTAGATTAGATTAGATTAGATTAGTACTTGTTCCATAGATCATGATTCACAAGACTGCACTGTAGTTCCTTCTCTAGATTGTCACACAGATCACAAAATGGTAGATATCGAAACAGACGACAGAGGGATAGAGAAACAATTAAAATCGCTCAGAAGAGGAGAGGCCGCTGGACCTGATGGTATACCAGTTCGATTTTACACAGAGTACGCGAAGGAACTTGCCCCCCTTCTTGCAGCGGTGTACCGTAGGTCGCTAGAAGAGCGTAGCGTTCCAAAGGATTGGAAAAGGGCACAGGTCATCCCCGTTTTCAAGAAGGGACGTCGAACAGATGTGCAGAACTATAGACCTATATCTCTAACGTCGATCAGTTGTAGAATTTTGGAACACGCATTATGTTCGAGTATAATGACTTGTCTGGAGACTAGAAATCTACTCTGTAGGAATCAGCATGGGTTTCGAAAAAGACGGTCGTGTGAAACCCAGCTGGCGCTATTCGTCCACGAGACTCAGAGGGCCATGGACACGGATTCACAGGTAGATGCCGTGTTTCTTGACTTCCGCAAGGCGTTCGATACAGTTACCCACAGTCGTTTAATGAACAAAGTAAGAGCATATCGACTATCAGACCAATCGTGTGATTGGATTGAAGAGTTCCTAGATAACGACGCAGCATGTCATTCTCAATGGAGAGAAGTCTTCCGAAGTAAGAGCGATTTCAGGTGTGCCGCAGGGGAGTGTCGTAGGACCGTTGCTATTCACAATATACATAAATGACCTCGTGGATGACATCGGAAGTTCACTGAGGCTTTTTGCGGATGATGCTGTGGTATATCGAGAGGTTGTAACAATGTAAAATTGTACTGAAATGCAGGAGGATCTGCAGCGAATTGACGCTTCGAGCAGGGAATGGCAATTGAATCTCAATGTAGACAAGTGTAATGTGCTGCGAATACATAGAAAGAAAGATCCCATATCATTTAGCTACAATATAGCAGGTCAGCAACTGGAAGCAGTTAATTCCTTAAATTATCTGGGAGTACGCATTAGGAGTGATTTAAAATGGAATGATCATATAAAGTTGATCTTCGGTAAAGCAGATGCCAGACTGAGATTCCTTGGAAGAATCCTAATAAAATGCAATCCGAAAACAAAGGAAGTTGGTTACAGTACGCTTGTTCGCCTACCGCTTGAATACTGGTCAGCAGTGTGGGATCCGTACCAGTTAGGGTCGATAGAAGAGATAGAGAAGATCCAACGGAGAGCAGCGCGCTTCGTTATAGGATCATTTAGTAATCGCGAAAGCGTTACGGAGATGATAGATAAACTCCAGTGGAAGACTCTGCAGGAGAGACGCTCAGTAGCTCGGTACGGGCTTTTGTTGAAGTTTCGAGAACATACCTTCACCGAAGAGTCAAGCAGTATATTGCTCCCTCCAACGTATATCTCGCGAAGGGACCATGAGGATAAAATCAGAGAGATTAGAGCCCACACAGAGGCATACCGACAATCCTTCTTCCTACGAGCAATACGTGACTGGAATAGAAGGGAGAACCGATAGAGGTACTCAAGGTACCCTCCGCCACCCACCGTCAGGTGGCTTGCGGAGTATGGATGTAGATGTAGATGTAGATGAATACGACACTTCGTAATGATGTGGAACGCGTCAGGTTAATAAAAGGTGTCTATACAAGATATTACATTAGACAAAGTATTACATGACACTCAATATTTTTTTTGAGGGGGTTGGGAAATTACCCACTTACTATATCCAAAAATTCATCTAATGAGTAGAAGGAGTTGCCATTAAGAAATTCTTTTAATTTCCTTTTAAATGTTATATGGCTATCTGTCAGACTTTTGATGCTATTAGGTAAGTGACCCAAGACTTTTGTGGCAGCATAATTTACCCCCTTCTGAGCCAAAGTTAGATTTAACCTTGAGTAGTGGAGATTATCCATTCTCCAAGTGTTGTAGCCATGTACACTGCTATTACTTTTGAATTCGTTCGGATTGTTAATAACAAATTTCATAAGTGAATATATATATACATATATTGTGAGGCTACAGTGAAGATTTCTAGCTCTTTAAATAAGTGTCTGCAGGATGATCTTGGATGAGCTCCAGCAATTATACTGATTACACGCTTTTGTGCAATGAACACTCTTTTACTCAATGATGAGTTACCCCAGAATATGATGCCATACGAAAGCAGAGAATGAAAATAGGCGTGGTAAGCTAATTTCCGCAGATGTATATCGCCAAAATTTGCAATGACCCTAATAACATAAGCAGCTGAACTCAAACGTTTCAGCAGATACTCAGCGTGTTTTTTCCAGTTCAACCCCTCATCAATACGTACACCTAGAAATTTGAATATTCTACCTTAGCTACCGATCTCTGATCGAAGTCTATATTTATTAATGGGCTCATTCTATTTACTGTGTGGAACTGTATATACTGTGTTTTGTCAAAGTTTAATGAGAGCCCATTTACAGAGAACCACTTAATGATTTTCTGAAAAACATCATTTACAATTTCACCAGTTAATTCTTGTCTGTCGGGTGTGGTAGCTATACTTGTATCATCGGCAAAAAGTACCAGCTTTGCATCTTCGTGAATATAGAATGGCAAGTCATTAATATATATTAAGAACAGCAGAGGACTCAAGACCGAACCTTGCGGCACCCCATTCTTGATTGTTCCCCTGTTTGAGAAATCACCAGTTTTTTGCATATTATGTGAACTGTTTATTTCAACTTTCTGCCCTGTTCGATTTAGGTATGAGTTAAATCATTTGAGCACTGTCCCATGCATACCACAGTACTTAAGCTTATCTAGAAGTGTTCCATGATTTACACAATCAAAAGCCTTTGATAGATCGCAAAAAATCCCAACGGGTGACTTCCGATTACTCAGAGCATTTAATATCTTATTAGTGAAAGTATATATAGCATTTTCCGTTGAAAAACCCTTCTGGAAACCAAACTGACATTTTGTTAAAACTTTATTTTTACAAAGGTGTGAAGCTACTCTACAATACATTACTTTTTCAAGAATTTTGGAGAAGGCAGTCAGAAGAGAGATTGGGCGGTAGTTGTTGACATCAGACGCCCTTTTTTTATGTAGTGGTTTAACAATGGCATACTTCAGTCTGTCTGGGAAAATACCCTGCTTCAGAGGGCTATTACATATGTGGCTAAGAATCCCACTTATTTCTTGGGAACAAGCTTTTATTATCCTGCTGGAAATGCCATCAATACCATGTGAGAGTTTATTATCTTCCTAATTTCTGAAGGAGAGGTGGGTAGAATGTCAATTGTATCAAATGGTGTGGGTAAGGCCTCTTTCATTAATTGCCTTGCTTCTTCTGATGAACATTTAGATCCTGTTTTCTCTACAACATTTAAAAAATGATTATTCAAAATGTTTCCGACTTCCGGCTTGTTGTTTATCAAGTTTCCATTCGGTTTGATGGTGATCAACCTGCCTAATATTGTGTAGGGCTCCCGCCTGTTCATTCGATAATTGGTACAAATTAGTCTAGTGCAACATTCGTTTTATGGCTGTGTATTAACAGGGGCAGTAAAACACGAGCAATAACCTGTACTCCAAGAGTGACAGAACCGCCCTGGCCTGTGCTGACTGCTACCGCCGTCTACTGTAGTAGTGCTGCTCAGTCGCTGGTTGAGTACCGGCCATTCATCGTGTTTTACTGTCGCTGTTTATCCGTATGGGTAAAACTAATATCATACTAGACTAACTGGAGACCGCTTTATCGAATGATCGCGTAAAATTCAACTTTAAAAAGCATTTTGTTTGTAATTGGTGCTGCAGGGTGGGTTTTGTCGGGAAATAACTAGTAAGAAAAACATTTTATACTTCGCACCATTTCCGTGTTAATTAGAAATGAAGTTAGCCAATCAAGCAGTTGAGCGCGCAGATTCAAGCGACATGCCAGACACAATTATTGTCAGTTGTTCCCATAGCGTCGATGACAGCAAGAGACTGCTCCTCCTCTGACCAGAATTCGATCCTTAAAGCTGTCTCATGTCCGCTCTCTTGTTTGGCGTAAGGAAACCAAACGAAGAAGGCATTTGGGGGCACCGTTTCTAGCGGACCGTTTGAATTTTTGGGCGCAGCGGTCTGATTCGGGTGCTGAATCTTATCGCAAGGGGGAGAGAATTTATTATTGTAAGCTAGGAAGTATACAGCACACCACTCTTGGATAAGTTGCAGTTCGTCACAATGAGCATGGTGTGCTGTAGACCTCTTCTCCACTTCTCTACGGCCAAGTTCGTACGGGTTAATGCAAAAATTATGGCCTCAGATATAATAGAAATCGGAAGTAAGCTCTTTACCAGATAATCCCATTCTCATATAGACGACTTTCATCAAATGTAAACGGAATATATTACAGTTATGGTTTGCTGAATAGATGTCGTAAGATATGAAATACAGTAAACGGCAGCCTATTAATATCTACGAGATGACAGTTAGTAGCAAATTCAACAGGACTTGTTCTTCATACCGGCTCTCAGAACAGGGTGGTGAGTCATACCAGGATCGAATTAATGTGTCGGAATAGAAATTGTTGGTCTGATTTATTGGTCCGACTGATTGTGGTTCCTGAACAGTTTCCCACACCTGGCCAGTTTGCTCCCCGTCTCCAACTTTAGAAGCAATTAAAGTAAGCATTCACAATTAAGAAACACCCGCAACGAAGTTTCAATAACTCACTAGTGTTTCCTTGTTCTGGGTGACAGATGTAGTACGCAGCCAAGAAAGAAACACTGGTACGCCGTGAATTATTATAATGGAGGAAAGTGCACCTCCGAAAATTTTTGAGAAATCACTGCTCTCCTCGTTCTATAACCTGGAGACCTGTAGTAGCCGACCACAGTACGTATACTGAAGAGTCAAAGGAGCTGGTACACCTGCCTGATAGCATGGAGGGCCCCCGAGCACGCAGAAGTGCGCAACACAACGTGGTATGGACTCGACTAATGTCTCAAGTAGTGCTGGAGGAAACTGGCACCGTGAATCTAGCGGGGCTGTCCATAAATCTGTAAGAGCACGAGGGAAAGGAGATCTCTTCTGAGCTGCACGTTGCAAGACATCCCAGATATGCTTAATAATGTTCATGTCTGGGGATTTTGGTGGGTAGCGGAAGTGTTTAAACTCAAGAGAGTGTTCCTGGAGCCACTCTGTATCAATTCTGGACATGTGGGGTGTCGCATTGTCCTGCTGGAATTGTCCAAGTCTTTCGGAATGCACAGTAGACATGAACGGATGCAGGTGATCAGACTTGATGCTTACGTTCGTGTCACATGTCAGAGTCGTGTCCCATAACACTCCAACTGCCCACGTCCCACACCACAACAGAGCCTCCATCAGCTTAAACAGTCCCCTTATGCATGGTCCACGGATTTGCTAAATTGTCTCCATACCCGTACACGTCCATCCACTCGATACTATTTGAAACGAAACTCCTCCGGCCCGGCAACTTGTTTTCAGTAATCAACAGTCCAGTGTCGGTGTTGACGGGTCCAGGCAAGGCGTAAGGCTTTGTGTCCTGCAGTCATCAAGGGTACACGGTTGGATCTTCGGCTCCGAAAAGTCATATCGATGATGTATCATTGAATGGTTCGCACGCTGATACTATGTGATGGCCCAGTACTGAAATCTGCAGCACTTTACAGAGGAATTGCACTTCTGTCACATTGAACGAGTCTCTGCCGTCGCCGTTGGTCCCGTTCGCGCAGGATCTTTTTGCAGCCTCAGCGAATTAGAAGATTTGATGTTTTACCTGATTCCTCATATTCACAATATATTCGTGAAATGGTCGTACGTGAAAAATCCCCTCTTCTTCGCTACTTCGGAGATGCTGTGTCCCATCGCTCCTGCGCATACTATAACACTACGTTCAAACTGCCATTGCAGCAGCAGTAACCTACCTAACCACTGCGGCAGACACTTGTTCTCTTGTATAGGCGTTGCTGACCTCAGCGGCATATTTTGCCTGTTTACATATCTCTGTATTTGAATACGCATGCCTATACCAGTTTCTTCGGCGCATCAGTGTAATACGAGTATTCATTCCAATCTCGGGACTACACCTACAGTGAAGACCATTCCAATATCGTCCTCTTGGGCCACGAGAGGCTCATATCCCTAATTTTGGTAGTTGCTCTGGAATACACTACTGGCCATTAAAGTTGCTACACAACGAAGATGACGTGCTACAGGCGCGAAATTTAACCGACAGGAAGAAGATGCTGTGATATGCAAATGATTAGTTTTTCAGAGCATTCACACAAGGTGGGCGCCGGTGGCGACACCTACAACGTGCTGACATGAGGGGAGTTTCCAACCGATTTCTCATACACAAACAGCAGTTGACCAGCGTTGCCTGGTGAAACGTTGTTGTGATGCCTCGTGTAAGGAGGAGAAATGCGTACCATCACGTTTCCGACTTTTGATAAAGGTCGGATTGTAGCCCATCGCGATTGCGGTTATCGTATCGCGACATTGCCGCTCGCGTTGGTCGAGATCCAATGACTGTTAGCAGAATATGGAATCGGTGGGTTCATGAGGCTAATACGGAACGCCGTGCTGGATCCCAACGACCTCGTATCACTAGCAGTCGAGATGACAGGCATCTTATCCGCATGGTTGTAACGGATCGTGCACCCACATCTCGACCCCTGAGACAGCAGGTGGGGGCGTTTGCAAGACAACAGCCATCTGCACGAACAGTTCGACGACGTTTGCAGCAGCATGGACTATCAGCTCGGAGACCATGGCTGCGGTAACCTTGACGCTGCATCACAGACAGGAGCGCCTGAGATGGTGCACTCAACTATGAACCTGGGTGTACGAATGGCAAAACGTCATTCTTTCGGATGAATCCAGGTTCTGTTTACAGCATCATGATGGTCGTACCCCTGTTTGGCGACATCGCGGTGAACGCACATTGGAAGCGAGTATCTGTCATCGCCTTACTGGCGTGATGGTATGGGGTGCCATTGGTTACACGTCTCGGTCACCTCTTGTTGGCATTGACGGCACTTTGAACAGTGGACGTTACATTTCAGATGTGTTACGACCTGTGGCTCTACCCTTCATTCGAGACCTCGTGAAACCCTACATTACAGCAGGATAATGCACGACCGCATGTTGCATGTCCTGTATGGGCCTTTCTGGATACAGAAAATGTTTGACTGCTGCCCTGGCAAGCACATTCTCGAGTTCTCTCCTAATTGAAAACGTCTGGTCAATGGTGGCAGAGCAACTGGCTCGTCACAATACGCCAGTCACTACTCTTGATGAACTGTAGTATCGTGTTGAAGCTGCATGGGCAGCTGTACCTGTACACGCCATCCAAGCTCTGTTTGACTCAATGCCCAGGCGTATCAAGGCCGTTATTACGGCCAGAGATGGTTGTTCTGGGTACTGATTTCTCAGGATTTATGCATCCAAATTGCGTGAAAATGTAATCACATGTCAGTTCTAGTATAATACATTTGTCTAATGAATACCCGTTTATCATCTGCATTTCTTCTTGGTGTAGCAATTTTAACGGCCAGTAGTGTATTAAGCGTAACAGAATCAGGAATATTTTTTATGAAAATAATTATTTCAAAGCTATATTTGTGATGACAGCATTATCTTAAAGTTCTTTAAAAGGCTGTTGAGTCACACTGCATTTTTTCATTTAGTATTTTCTCTTCTGATACTTCGTAATTCCAGTAGCTCTTCGAACACATGATGTAATTGCTTCAGTTTTATGAGCGGGACATATGAAATTTTTGTAAAGGAAGGAAAGAATATTAGGGATTCGCGTCCTGTCGACGACGCTGTCGTTAGGGAAACTGTCGAAGAATTTTTCTGTGTCTGATAACTCGAAAGTAGTTCAGTAAATTCCTTGGTTGTTGCGGCAAATGAAACGAATTTAAATAAGAATACAAGTAGTAGTTATATGAATACGAATGTTCTTATTTATTTTTCATTAAAAATTTGGATGTTGCTGAAAAGTGTAACATCTGCTCTGTTGACGGTATGTAGCATATCATCACCTGGTCTATGCAGGGTGATTCACGAAGATATGCAAATATTTTAATACGTTATTCTACAAGTAAAACTAAATAAAAAAGTTCCTATAAACATAGGTCCGCCAATGTTTAGTTACAGAGTTACGGCTAGTAAGATATTTTGCCTGAAATTTAGCAACTTCGCTAATATGAAGCCATCGTGAAACTGTACGAGGTTAAAGTAAAGTACGATTTCCATTTATTTTGTTGTTATTGGTCTGGTGAATCTAATAAAACATTTCTCAGACGTGCATCTGCAGTAATTTTCCAGAACATCCAAAGAAACAAAGATTATTATACAAGTAAATCTTCCTACTTTCCATTAAGAATGCAGAAACGTTTGTGTCATTGTTGGCAACAGTTAGTGAGTTGTTTCAGTCGTTTCCTAACCTTGAAACGAGTTAGTTTTCTGTATTTTTCAGTGAATGAACGTAGTGAGAACAGTGTAGGCCTATTTAAGCGAAACCACATAGCAACTGTTGTAGTTTGTAGATTATTTATGAAAAAGGGATGCGTTTCAAATTTACGACAGCACACGTGTGATATGGTATTAATAAAAGCAGATTATCTGGCACATTCATATTGTTTCAGTTAATATTGTTACCATCATGTTCCCAAAATTCATTTCTCTACGATTTCTGTTGAAAACTTTGTGCAATTGTATGGAATTTAAAAAACGAATTGGGCCAAGTAGTTAACAAATAAAAATTTACGTAATTACTTCTTTGCTTCTGTGAATGTTCTGGAAAGCTAGTGCAGATACACGTCTTGAACATATTTTATTAGATTCACCAGGTCAATAACAACAAAATAAATGGAAATCGTACTTTAACTTCGTACTGTTTTGCGATGGCTTCATATTAGCGAAGTTGCTACATTTAAGGCAAAATCTTATCAGCCATGACTCTGTAACGAATCATTTGCGTACCTATGTTTATATGAACTTTTTTCTTTTGTTTTACTTGTGGAATAACATATTAAAATATTTACATATCTTCGCGAGTCACCCTCTACAGGTTAGTTACATCTTTATAGACGAGACGCGAAAAGAAAGAAAACAGGGTGTTTACGTGGACAAGGAAAAAAATTTCCGGATTTTTCCCGGATTTCCCGGTTAAAAATACACTTTCGCCCGGGTGAAAATACTCTTTTTCCTTGTTAACACTTCGCCGTTCGCACATCTCGTACAAATTGATTCGCTTGGCGCCGGCAGCGCTAATTCGGATTACTTGGCTTGTCGCTGGCCGTTCTTGCCATTGTTGGGAGATTATAAATTGTTAAGTTTTACTAATCTCATTGTTAGTTCTTATAAGTCCTCAACCCTACTCCCCTGCTTTCATGAAATTTCGAAGATGCACATATGTAAATAAATACATAATTTGTTTCAAATATTTGTTTATGTAAACTTTTGGAAAAATAATCAATTACGAATTACACTTTGAAAAGCCGGTCGGCATTATCCGGTTTATTGTTGTAGTCGGAAAAACGTAAAAATGTTAATATTTGTCTGAATCGGTTGTGGGACGTCGTTCTGCAAAATATCGATATCTCTATCAACCGATTCGTTCACCAACAATCATCGATCCTTGCTTTTTTTACAATGCCATAAGGACAGGAAGCTAAGTTCAAGTCCGGTACATCGACAAATTTGACAATTTTTTATCCAGTTTGCTTCTATTGCAATTTTGACTGTAGTACTTGTTAGTTTCTTTGCTAATGTATTCAAATAGATCATTCCCAGTGTATAATTCTACGATACCCTCGACGCTCTGTGTATCTTTGGGAAATATACTTGGACTCTGATTTACATAGGACCAATAATAAATTTGAAGGATCTCAAAGTCTGAGCGCTGTGCACTGTCTTCTTCGTCTGATTCATCCGATTCAGTTGGCAACTGCAGCGTTCGCCGAATTCTTACTGGACATATTTCACTATCTTCCGACGATTCTGCTTCACTTTCATATTTTTGATATCAAATGTCTTCTTCCCAATCGGCCAAGTCATCAGGAACGTCAGACAAGACGTCCGTGTATTCATCGTAAATAATCGTATCGTCTCTTTCGTCTGCCATGATGAAAGGGCCCAAGTACTTGCAAAGACAAAAAACTTGTTGACAAGTGTAACTTATTGTTACCTAAACAGAACACCAACAGAATGGAAAAGATATTACTAAAATGCTGTCGCCTGCCACTGAGCGATATCATGCTCACGACACCACTGTGGTTTCCCGGCACTTTAGAAAACGAAACTCAGGGGGCGAAACACATTTTGAAAGACCTTTGATGTGCAGCAACTTGTATGCTGCATATGTTCTTATTACGAAAGTATAAATTCGAATTCCACCAAACACCGCATGTCACTTTCCAAAGCATTGAAACCGAGATTACGATGCGCCTTTGTAAGCCAGTCATAGCTTATGTCGCGTGATCTCGCCAGGTGATGACAGCATAGGGCACGTGATGTAGTCAGGCAATAGCAAAATCACTCTTAAGTAGCGCGAACACACAAATAAGAAATGTTAATGGTTTAAATTAATATACATAGCATTTACATATAATATTGGGCTCGAAGATCAATAAGCTGGAAGAGAAGCTAAGCTTCCACATACAATGTTGATCTTTTTTGCGCATGTTACACTTTAAGATACACCATACAAATGTGCTAGTAAAATTTTTAATAACGACGTAAATGTCTCATCTTCTGGGCTCGAAATTCTTCTAAATGGTCGTCCTCAAAAAGTTGATTTTTAAATAAGAGTCAAACGCTTTGTGATTTAAGAAATTCATCGTACATTCTCGCACATAGTTCATCTTGCGTAAAAGCAAATTTTCTTTGAATGTAACGCTTTTCAGACCAATATTCGCAATATTTTCCCGCTATCTGTTAGAAATAGGTTCGTTTCAGCAGTTGCAAGATGGCGCTAGATAACAGGCGTCACCGCGTTTACTATGATGACGCAGTAAGCTCATATGTTCGTACGTGTAAAACGTTAAAAGATCATACATTATGTCATAAAAGAAACAAGACATCAGAGGATACTTCAAGAGCATCGTAATTTCGTGAACCATACTAAAATGCAGAAATCGGCTTAAAGTGCACATTCGTATGTCCAGATTCGGATGTAAATTTTCTTGGAGTACCAGTACTTTATTGTCTCATGTTTGGTTATTTGTTATGGCATAATGCCATACGTGCAATTGAAATGCAGCGAACAGTTGAAACTAGCCAATAGTGTGGAATTAAACACTTTGTTTCAAATCAATAGTGTAGAATTAAACACTTCTTTTCAAATAAATTGAGTGCCTCAGCAGAAAAGATTAATAAAAGCCATATCTCTTTAGAAAACCGACAAAATTAACTTCATTGTTCTGCAAGGTGATAAATGCCTGACTGTCAGAAAGGTGGACATAAAATCTGAACTAATAATATATTTTAGCCTTCCGTAATTATGCGGACGTATTTTAATTCATTTGATAGCTCCCAGCCACAAAAATCCGTTTTGTTATCATTTAAAGTGAGAGCAATAAAAGAAGAGGAAACAACAAAATCACTGAACATAAACACCACAACTCAGACTGCTCTGTGCATCAGCCCCGGATTTACTACATTTCCGAACCGGGGCAATATTAGGTAGTGGCGCCCATCCACAATTCTGTAGCCAGAAACAGGAGAAGGCACTACTACCAATACGCGACTGAACTGCGCATGCGCAAGAGCCCGCCCGCAACTGCTCAAACGAATCTAATCTAAACAGTTGTCACGTCTCGCTCATCGGAGGCAAATTGTTGTTATGAAGCATTGCATAGTCTTCCTAAAGCCTTTGACACACTTTGCTGTTGGTAGACGCTTGTATGAGGACTGTGTTTTGTTGTTGTATATGGCGCACTTCCTTTGCAACTTAAGTTTTATTTTCGTTTTCTTTTTTCTCTCGTTCATGTTTTGTTGCTGCAGTATTATTCTGCAGTAGTGAGATCAGTAATATCCTTTGTTAGAGTATTGGTTATTACAAGTCAAAATCACAAAAATTTAACTGAAAACTAAAACAATGAAAAATTCCCGGAATTCTAAGCAACTCCCGGGTTTTTCCCGGTTTTCTCCTGGATGAAAAAAGTCCCGGGTTTTACCTGGTACTCTCGGTTGTCCCGGGTCGTATACACCCTGGAAAACTATGTCATTTTTGTTTTATGAGCATTAGGCCATGGCCCAAGGCAAATTTCCCTTCCTAATATTTCATCTTCCAGTGCTGGAGACATCATTTGAGGCTACAACAACTGAGAAGGTAGTAACAATAACAAACAAGCTGAGCAAACAAGGTCACTTGCATATGCGATCAAATGTATGTAGGAACTATTAAAAGAAGCGTTAAGGAACATGAGAACCATTAATTGTCTGGCCAACTCCATTTCGGCAGCAGCAGATCATGTTCTGGGACCAGGGAACCACAAAATTCGTTTCACCGATAGTATGGTTATAACAAGATGGAAATCATTATTATGCACGGTAGGTGGAGTAGTAGTAGTAATAGTAGTAGCAGCATTAGTATCAGTGTTATTCATCCGTAGTTCTCTTTTGCAAGCATACTAAACATCTCAAAGAACAACAAAAATAAAGTACTTCCCATATACAGCCTATACAGCCGTTTACATACTTAGAGGCCTAGTATGACAAGTATAGGTAGTCGACCGTGGATGTATGGAGAGGTCATACAAAAAAAAAAGACAACTAACAGAAGAGGTCGCGTTAAAACAGGCAATTTGTGAAACTTAGTGCAAAATGAAGTAAACGGCGGCCATTTTCCCCACTACAAGTTCCTACGAGTTCCATAATCTACGTCGGTGCGACTCAGAAAATTCGGCAGCGGTCTGGTCCCAAATCGTTCCCAGATCAGGAACAGCAGACGAACTATAACAGTTCCTTGGGGAACGCCAGATATCAGTTCTGTTTTACTCGATGACTTTCCGTCAATTAATAATAATTGTAACCTTTCTGACAGAAAATTAGGAATCCAGTCGCACAGCTGAGACGATAGTCCATAGGCAGGCAATTTGATTAGAAGTCGCTTGTGAGGAACGGTGTCAGATACCTTCTGGAAATCTAAAAATACGGACTCAATTTGGCATTTCCTGTCGGTGGCAGCAATTACTTCGTGACGAGAAACGCGAGTTGTGTTTCAAAATAACGATATATTCTGAGCCAGTGTTGGTTTATTGTCAATAAATCGTTTTCGATTCATAATGTTCAAAATCCTACTGAGAGACGACTTTAGTGATATGAATCTGTAATTCTGCGGATTACTCCCATTTCCTATCTTGGATATTGCTGTGACTTGTGCAACTTCCCAGTCTTTAGGTACGGATCTTTCAACGAGCGAGTGGTTACGTATGATTGGTAAGTATGAAACTGCTGTATCAGCATACAGTGAAAGGAACCAGATAAGCAAACAACCTCAAACGAAGGCCGTGCGTTTTTTAAGTTATTCAAGCCATTCGCCACACCAAGGACATCTGCTTCTAAGCTACTCAAGTTAGCAGTTGTTCGTGATTCGAGTTCTGGAGCATTTGCTTCGTCTTCTTTCCTGAGGGAATTTGAGAAAATCGTGTTTAATAACTCTGCTTTAGTGGCACTGTCATCAGTAACGTCTCCAGTATTATCGCTCAGTGAAGACATTGATTGCGTCTTTCCACTGGTGTCCTTCACATACTACCAGAACCTCTTTGGGTTTTCTACAAATTTCGAGACAAGTTTCGCTGCGAAAACCATTAAAAGCATCTCACATAGAAGTACGTGCGAAACTTCGAGCTTCTCTAAAACTTCGCCAATATTGCGGTTTTGCATTCTTTGAAATTTGGCATATTTTCTTCGTCACTTTTGCGATAGTGGTTCTGACCTTTTTTGTGCTCAGTGGAGGAACAGTACTATCTCTTATTAATTATTGGGTATATATCTCTCAACTGCCATCTTTGAATTTAAACCACATCTGGCCTACACTTACAAAGTCAGACCGAAAGGAGTCAGACTGTCTCTTAGGAAGACGTCAACAGAATTTTTATCTATTTTTTAAGTATATGTATTTTGCCTTTTTTTCTGGAGGGTTTGAAAGTTACGATGTTCAGTCCAGCTACAACAACCTTGCTGTGGTATGTGTGTGGGTGTTATGTTGACAAGTTGCGCAACGGATTGTTGGGATGTACCCTTCGACTCCTGCAAGAAGCAATTTCCACCTCACACTACTACAGAAGTCAGACAGACGCTCCTAACGTACCAAAAAGAAATGCCTGAAAAACTTACAGCAATAAATATATTCTGGAGTTGTCCGCTGTAAGGAAAAGACAAAAAAATATTCTATTTTCTTACGTAACTAGTGGGATACTTGGGTACTGGAGTTTTGCTAGTTAGTGTAGGAAAAACATTAAAGGAACGGATAATATTATTTATTACAAAATCTGAGAAAATCAAGTGAAACTTTTATTTATACATAAATTTCCTGGTTCTTTTTGGAATAGGAGGTTACATCTTATGGATAGGAATCTTGTTAACGAAATTTATATGCAAAGTGTGGGAAAGCTCTTTTACCCCTTTTCTTTAAGAATGTTATTTACTCAGCAGAATGGCTGAGAGCCGCGCCTACTCAACTTGAATAATTATCCGACTGAATTTGTCTAAGTACGGTCGAGGCTGTCGTGTAAGAAATGTAATGGAGTAATGTGAATGAAGTATGTTATTTCTAATGGAGGATGGGGCTCGCCTACGCTGTAGCGCACAATACCGTGAGCTGCGACAACTGCTGCCTGCGTCGTTCGCCGCTGAAAAATAGCAAAACTCTCTCTTTCTATCTGGATTGACCTTCGCCAATCGAACTCTCACTACGCCTTGATGAAGTCAAGGGCTCCTATCTGCCCTAGTCTAACTATTGGCGTAGTACACCGGTCACATAACCAGTCCACCGCGATACCACTCAATGTTCGCTCACAGGCGCTAACTAATACTCTGTGTTCACATCGCACATTAAGTGTCGCGGTCAACACAGTGAGCAAACGCTTAATCGCGAGCGACTCAATATTGAGTATCTCTCTGATTCGCTAGCGACAGAGGTGCTCTCTCAGTGCAGTACTGAGTAGAGACTTTGTTCCTCGCTCTCTGCGTACATGCACGAGAGCACTCTCTCCTGCTACGTGTTCCCGCTTCAAGAGTGTCACCGGAACGACCCCTCTCCACGCAAGCGAAAGGGTATATCATCTGCTGTCTTTCCCTCACTCCTCGAGCTCATTGCATCAGAAACAGTCCGCCAGTCAGCATTACTCTTACAAACGGGAGAATGGCGCTCTGCTTAAGCCGGCCAATCCGCGAATATATAGCATCTGCGTCAGGCGTTTACTGTCCATCTGTGAGAACTCTGAAACTGCACACTAGGTCCGTCAAAAAATGCACATGCTGGGGCTCTCCCAAACAATACAGTGGGTTTTGCTTTTAAGGTGAACATACAGGCCATTGTCCCTTTTCTCTGGCAAAAAACTGTTTTGGTCCCTGGTTGGTCGATCAGCCAGCGCAGCTGCGTGCTAACTCGCCCTCCTATGGACTTTACTGCGGGCTGGTTGCCTCTGCCGAACTAAAACTCCTGTGGCCGTCGTGTCTTGAATGTTTGTGTATGCCAACCACGACTTTTTAATGTCGGTGCGCACTTGCGATTTATTTATTAGATTTGCATATCGATTAAATGGAAATATGTAAAATTGACTCTACCCTATCGAGTTTGGGCTCGGATGAAACGTCTTCATACGCAGAATACGGTGGTGAGGTCGGAATATGTAAGAAATGAACGTCAGGAGACCACGCCACCTTACAGTGTCTCAAATTCCGGTCACCATCATGTGTTGTTGTTGTAGTCTTCAGTCGTGAGACTGGTTTGATGCAGCTCTCCACGCTACTCTATCCTGTGCAAGCTTCTTCATCTCCCAGTACCTACTGCAACCTACATCCTTCTGAATCTGCTCAATGTATTCATCTCTTGGTCTCCCTCTACGATTTTTAACCTCCAGGCTGCCCTCCAATACTAAATTGGTGATCCCTCGATGCCTCAGAACATGTCCTACCAACCGATCCCTTCTTCTAGTCAAGTTGTGCCACAAGCTCCTCTTCTCCCCAATTCTATTCAATACCTCCTCATTAGTTATGTGATCTACCCATCTAATCTTCAGCATTCTTCTGTAGCACCACATTTCGAAAGCTTCTATTCTCTTCTTGTCTAAACCATCATGATACACCCTATTTGTCCAGCATTATTTGTTGCTAAGAGGTCAAGTATATTTTCGTAGCCATTTGCACTTAAAAGTGGGCTCCTCAATTAATTATTCAAAATAGTTTTCTGAGAATGCATTCAGAGTGGTTTCAGGGAAACATGTAATTTCGCCAATATACGGAAGGTAGATCGGTGTCACCACCAACTGTAATTGTATGAGTGGTGTACCTATTTGAAATGAAACTGAAGTTGGACCACAGCACAACTGTCCGTAATGCGAATCACCAATGACGTAAATAACGGCATGAAAAACTGCACTGTGTGATGAAACTCTGTCAGTATGTATTCTTGTGTTCTTGTGCAATGGAGAACTTACATTTCCTTGAGTAAAACACTCATTTACAGTTTCCATTACTCATAGGACAAAAAAGTTGCTTGGGATAGATTTCGACGTATTTGCGTTAAGTGTACTAACAAAAAGGATGAAGCAAGCTCATAAGTTGAAAGGTGGCTACACTGAGCCACAGCGCCAGAGATCGCGCCAGAGAGTATTGTTCCGCGGCCTCCACTGGCAGTGATTATTGAGAAGTAGCGGAGAGGAGTGCTTGCTGAGATGTCGTAGTGAAGAGTGCTTGTCGAGAGGTCGTGGTGGAGAGTGCTTGTCGAGATGTTGTAGTAGGAAGTGCTTGTTCCATGTTTTATGCAGTTGTTTGATGGGCTAGACAGCAGATGTTGTTCTAATGGAGATATTGTAATGATTAGAGTGCTTTTCATCAATATATATGAAGGTAACAAAACTCGCTTTTTTTCTCATTATTTCAATGTCTTGAATAATGCGTCATTACAGGTTCAGTCAACAAAGCATCTAGCTGGTGTTCTTGTGTTAGAGTTTAATTCTGGTTTTCGTGCGTAATTATAGTATTTCTATTTTTTAATTACTTCAATATAAATTGTACTTAAAATTTCTTATCTTATTGAAGAAGAACCGTGCCAGATGTGTACGTTGAGTCACACTTCCACACACAGAACAGCTACACTTGTGTTTTGGTTTCGTAGGTTTTATAGTTGCTGGGGACTTAATTAATTAATTGTGTTAACAGAAATTTTGTTTCATTCTTTGTTGTTATTCTATGCAGTCAGATTGCGTAATAAAACTAGTCAGGGCCAACCGGTTACGAGACAGCGTAACCGGACAGACAGTAAAATTATTTGCATTCTTATTAAATATAATTAAGCCCCCATGCAAAGTCTACAAGACAATTTATTATTTCCTAAACGCATTGTCTCAACATATATGACTGTTGCTGACAGCGGCAAATCATACGGTATGTGGGCTAGATGCGGCTGTTGGTAACACAGGTACAGAGGATAGCCAAAATAATTTGAACAGTGGTAATAATGGGATGGTTGTGTTAGGTGGCCAACAACGCAGGTAAGGCTCTTGTCGCACTGCGGACTAGGCATCAGTGCACACTTCGCATTTCCATTCAGAGGCCGAGATCTACGTGCAATGAAACACGTAACAGAGTTCCAAAGAGGGCAGACTATGGGGGCCCCATTAGCTGGAGCATCAGTAACCAAGACAGCCAGATTATTGAATGCTTCAAGAGCAAGTGTTTCAACAATCATGACAGCCTACACGAAACATGAAAAGACATCATCGTGTAAACGTAATAGTGGGCGCTAGCATTAATTGTGTAAAAACAACGCAAAACTACGGCAGCTGAAGTGACTACAGAGATCATTAGCCATCTTCGAGATCCCCTATCTATTCGACACTGTCTGCCAAGAACTTCATAAAGCGAATATTCATGGACGAGATGCTATACCGAAATCATTAGTAACAGCAGCCAACGCAAAGAAACGTACAAAATGGTGTCAGGATCATAAATCCTGGACGGCTTATCAGTGGAAACACGTCATATGGTCCGACGAGCCAAAGTTTTCGTTATTTCCAACATCGGGCAGCGTTTACCTCTGGAGAACGCCAAAAGAAGCCTACAATCCCGATTGCTCGATTCCAACTGTTAAGCATGGAGGTGGAAGTGTGGCGGTGTGGGCAGCCATATTATGGCATTCTGCTGGTTCCATCATTAGTGTCAAAGGTCGTGTTTGTGATATTCGCTATTTTTGACTTCATTAAAACAGCAAAAAATACGAGTAGTTAATACTTTCAGCCAGAAGGCAAATACTTGTTAATAAATAATGATTAATGTATAATAAGGCGTCGCATAGCGACGGTGGAATTTTCTAAATAATGTAATTCGTCGTCTTTGGGCGGCAATATAAACAGAAAAATACGGATAGATATTCGATCCTTCACTATTTTGGTCGCTGGAGAACAAATGAAGCCTTGAGCGCTAAAGACTCGTACTGTTTTTCTCAAGTAAGACGGACGCAGATTTGTGGAAGTCTGATCTAATTTTTACTAAATAAATAAAAACGTGTTCCGTCTGAGTGAAGTGTAAGAAGAATTCTTATAACTTATCGTGACGACGCACGGGTGACTCAAAAGGACAATGGCGATATAAAAAAGCGCTCAATGGACATGATACGGACATAAAAATCTACTGTCATTGTAGTACTAAGCTTAAGGTACGATATATGTTTTAGTTATAATAAACATTTGTTCTGGGAATACTGAATCATTTAGCAGTGCTCATTCCTATCATCTCCTCAGTATTATTTTCATTTTAATTATCCATTTTGCTAAGATTACAGACACCAAGATCAGCAGTCCAATGTGCGTGTTACATTGATAAAAAGAAAACTGTTTCATCGTCTCCTTGCACCAGTTTTAATATTGAATTTCCCTTTTGTGTGATGTTACAGTTGTTTTTGCGCCCTTAAGAACTTTCTGGTCCCTTAGGAAATTGTTTTGTCATACCAATAACTTCACAACCGGATATGATCGTACCTACGATCATGAAGTAATTAGAAAGACGATAATGCAATTTCTTATTCAATAGCACGCTAGCTGTGACTGCTTCAAGCCACGCGAAACTGCAATTAAAGACTATTCACATTTCATAATGCAATATTTTATGACAATGGTCAATCCATGATTCTTACGCCATTGTGATTGATAAAACAGTAAGCGAAATCTCACAGTCCAATTTTTCAATTGAATAGCAACATCACTTTTATTTTGTAACATCACATGTTACAGCCGACGATTATGCGAACATTTTAGGTGATCAGGTGCACCCCTTGATTCAAATGTTGTTCCCCAACAATGATGCCATATTTCAGGACCATGATGCACCTATTTGCGCAACCAGGACAGTACAGTCGCGGTATGAGGAGCATGCAACTGAACTGCAGCGTCTTCCCTGGCCAGCACAGTCTCCGGACTTTATCGAATCCTTTTGGGCAGTGTTGGAACACAGACCCCGGAGCAGATTTCTGCCTTCCTTGCCACCACAGGAGTTAGAAGAAGTTCTAATCGAAGAGTGGCATAACATTCCACTGGAGACTATACAATCGTTATATGTCAGTATTCCAAGAAGAATCGTAGCTGTATTATGGGCAAATGGGGTCCAATCCCTTATTAATAAACCATTCACAAGTAAGTACAGGCGTTCATATTATTTTGCCTATCCCCTGTACGTGTGTGTATAGAAGTGCCCTCGTTTGCAGCTTGTGGTCTAGTGGCTAGCGTTGCTGCCTCTGGATCACAGTGACCCGGGTTCGATTCCCGGCCGGGCTGGGGACTTTCTCTGCCGGGGACTGGGTGTTTGTGTTGTCCTCATCATTTCATCATCATCTTTAGTGACAGTAGCTAAATTGGACTGTGTAAAAATTGAACTGTGTGCAAATTGGGACTTGGTACGGGCGCTGATGACCGTGTAGTTGAACGCCCCACGAACCAAAACCATAGTAGTGCCCTCAACTCAGAATCAGTAATGAACAGCGCAAACGTTCACCGCTGGCTATTTGTCTTCTATACGTGAGGTCAGCAGGTCGTGCGAACATCCGACTTCACTGTAAGGACTGGGATAACATTTCTTAATTTGATTTCACTTGCTGATTACAGGTGTGTAGTAGAGTAATAATGTAGTAGATAGATGATTAAATACAGTGCTGACAAGATTTTTCTCGAGTGCTGTACTTTCAAATTTCAGTAGTATAGGCTATTTGTTTCTAGATGCATCACCTTGGAACGTTTGTTCACATTTAGGGAAACCTTACTTTTCCAGAATAATTTTGACAATTCCACAAAAACTGCAGTGCTATACAATAGAAAGCCATCATTTCAAATAGAAA
Organism: Schistocerca cancellata; assembly: GCF_023864275.1. NCBI lineage: Eukaryota > Metazoa > Arthropoda > Insecta > Orthoptera > Acrididae > Schistocerca > Schistocerca cancellata. The sequence continues at coordinate 814,604,617 of NC_064627.1, read as the reverse complement.
AAGAAATATGTATTAATCATCTACTTCAGGACTTGCTATAAGCGCAAGTCTCAAAACTGTTCCGGTACAGTTGTCTCCCCTAGGGTATGTGCCATAATCTAAAAGGGATATTGAAAGAAACATTTTTATAATCTTGCACTGTTTCTCCTGACCTTTTCACTGGCATAAGGTTGCCAGATGGCAGATGCTCCAGTTTTCCGGGACAGTCCCGGTCCCAGATGAAAGAAATCAGGGCCCCGAAAAATACTTTTGGGACGGCAGTCAGTCCCAGATTTCGGAGAAATATTCTCATGCTATCTAATTTTTCTCCAAATTTTGGCGTGAATCTATATTTCAACTCTGCCTGTTAAGCTAAATAATGAAAGTTTGTAGTATCACAGTTGACTGAATCCCTTGAAGAGGTGCGGTAACGCTGCTGAGTTTCCATTTTGTTGCTTACTTCAGTATAAGCATTACAGAAACTTAGTTCTCTGTTTCCTGTCTAGGTCGTCTTTATCATATTCGTTTCCCTTATATCTAACATCTGGTTGGGTTGGGGTGTCAATGGTACTTCGCCACTTTACTCGGTCTTTGCACCATTCTTCTTCCACAATTTGGTTCCATAGCAGGTTTCTCCTCCTGAAACTTATCTTTGCTGTATCAATCCATGTTGTTCTCGGTCTTCCTCTTGGCCTCTTGCCCTCAATCTTGTACTCCATCATTCTTCTTGGTATTCTTCCCGTTCCCATCCTCTTCACACGCCCAAACCATTTCAATCTCTTCTTTTCAATTCACTCAGTCAACTTCTCCACTTCAATTTCCTTCCTAATATCTTCATTTTTCACTCTGTCTCTCCTCGTCTTCCCTATCATACTTGTCAGAAACTTCATGTCACTGGGTTGTATCCTACTCTCTTCTAGTCGTAGTCCAAGTCTATGAGCCGTAAATTAGTATGGGTGTGAAGTAAATCTTGTGTAGCATCAGCTTGCACCTTATTGGCACTTCCCTTCCCCACACCAAGCCCCTCACACACTGTTAAAATGTACTACTCTGTTGTATTCTTTTGCTACTTTCTGTCTCCAAACGAGCATTCCCCATTAATATACTTCCCAAATATTTAAAGTTGTCCACTATTTCAATATTCTGACCCTTAATATGAATTTGACCCTTGCCCTCTCTAACCCATTTGGTTACGACCATGGTCTTGCTTTCCTCCACACTAAATTTCATTCCATATTTATCGACCTTATCATTCATTATGTCTATTTGTTTTTGTACCTCGTTACTGCTTGTTCCCCACACCACAGTATCATCAGCAAATAGTAACTGCTTCCTCTATGGGCTTCTTTCGTCTCTTTGACTATTTCATCCATCACCATTATTATAAATAGTAGTGGTGATATCACACTTCCTTGCCTAGTCCCGTAACATTCTTAAACCATTCATTTCTTCCAACTGGTGTCTGCACACGACTAGAGCTTTTTTCATACATTGCCTGGATGACTTCAAGTGTTTGCTTTCCAACTCCCTTTTTCTTCAAGGTTGCCTATAACTTTTCCCTGGGAACACTGTCAAATGCTTTCACCAGGTCGAGAAATGTCATCAGCAGATCTTTCCCATACTCCCAATGTCTTTCCATCAACTGTCACATACTAGAGATTGGGTCCACTGTTGATCTACAATGACGAAAGTCAAACTGCTCCTCTTCTAACTGCCCTTCCACTTTTTGTCTCACTCTTCTTTCCAATATCCTCTCCATTATTTTTGCTACTTGGGATATGAGTGTGACCTCGATAGTTGTCACTACTTTCCTGTCACCCTTCTTGAAAACTTGGATTATTATTCCCTTTCCCCATTCTTCAGAGACGTATCGCGGTTAATCTGGTATTGGTATGTTTCAAATGAACTCAAAATACCAAAGAGGAAATGTTCATTCCGAGAAAAATACTCAGGAGAATTGTTCTTCATAAAACTGTCGAGTGGGATTTGTAATTTCCGTCGTGTTTCCATAGCCCATGGGGTAAGCGCAGATATTAAGGATCATTCAGCTAGAGTAAAGCTTAAATCAAAAGTGTACTCTACAAGACGTTCAAAAAAATGGACAGTTATTTTGTTTCATATTCATTTAAACACGGCAAACTGGTAACTGCGGCGGAATTAACCATGTACTATCCTACTGTTAAACATCACATGTTTTTTAATCAGTGAACAGTACGACTAGGCTAAGTTCCAAGCTTTTTAATGATTCCGGAGCAGCAAAAAATGTAGCTTTTAGAGGAACAAAATCAACAGCGACTGTGAAATCAGTGTTAGCCCGACACTTTCAAACAAATATCGCAACATGCGGTAGTAAACACAAAGCCGAGAAAATATTTTCATTAATTATTTCACTTTTTTAAGCTTAAGAGAAGTGTCACGGTTTTTCGTAGTTTCTGATTCTCAAATTACGTGCATTTTTAGTCAGTTTAAGAGAAATGTTCCAATTTGTCAGTCACAAATTATGGCAGCTCCTACACTGGCGCTGTACTCAAACGTACCGGAAAACTTTCTAGCGCGGCACCATCGTGTGGCGCCACGGAACATACGTGCGGCGTTGAGCCGAAGCTGCTGACGCCAAATATGACCGATAGATGTCTCTCCATGCAAACGTAGTGACTGCTCGCATCTCTGAGCACTGATGTGAGATTCTCTGATGTACCGAAAAAGCTATAAAACAGGTCTCCTGTTAGACTGTTAGCGGGCCACATTCTGCACGCGACTGGTTTCAACATGGCCCTTGGAAGAAATTCGTGGGAGAGAGCGTGAGGCGCACTATTTATTTAGTGTTACAGAAACAACCCATGACTATGCAATTAGTAATCATAAGTTTTTAGGATAGCTATATTTTAAAAAATTCATGTGAACAGAGCTTGTAGATATTTACACGTTAATTTCTAACTCTCGAATGAACTGCCTGGAGCCAAAAGTCGTAAAATCGCTGCTAATCGCTTGTCGCTGGAATTACCTATCTCTTTGCCGTATTATGGTTTTCTATCCTTCTCGTACTAACATATATTCCTTGGTACTATGATAAATAAATAATTCATAGAACACCCCAACTGTTGAAACTGAAGGTAACTGATAATGAATTAGCAGCAATCACGTGCTTTTGTAGGCATTTGTTTTTCCATGATGACATTTGAGGATACCTAGAGTCGCATCTTCAGATGCTTACACTTATCCACGTGTCGTGAACCGTCGTAACTAGAGGCCGGATTATACGCATTAGCATGTTGCATATGCATTTGCGTATTTGGCTCTTTTTACTGCATATTTTAACTAAAAACTAGTGACGATGCATATTTTCGCTCTATGTTTAGAATATTGTAAAAATTTAGACGGGCGATCTCATGCTCCATCTAGTTTTGATGCCTCACAGATTGACCGCAACCTAGAACTGCGTGCAATCTCTAACCGAGAGGACACTGCCTAGTGAAATCATTACGGAAGAGGAACAGCAACAGGGAGACTGAGTCAATGCTCCTGCGTCCGCGCCCTTGGTTAATCCCCTCCGCTGTCATACCGTACTCGCCGGCAACAATTAAATTAAACTACGCAAGCTTTTAGTCGCCCGAAAAAAGAAACGTCGTTTTGTGGACTGCTCACAATCGTGGAACATTTACGTATATTGTCGAGTTTGTGAGAAAAACGTTTCGTCTAAAGAAAGGTTTCGAATAGACCAGCCTGTCATATCACAGGAACGCAGAAGAAAGAACCACGACAACAACTCCATGTTTTTTTACTATTTCGTCTTCCATATTTCGACATTTTTCATCATGGCTAATACATCCGCTCGAGTGTTCCAGGTGTGTAAGTAAATACAAATATCTGAAAATGGGTTGAGCACAAATTGAAAAGGATTTTCTGAAGCATCATTTATTGGCGTGGCGTGTTGGGGAAGGGGTGCCATTCGTATCGGTACGTTATCACATAAACATTAACGTCACGGACGCTTTAGTTTTGATTCAATGGCGCTAGGAGCGCTGTTGTCGCGTACCCTGCCCGCGAGCATAAGAAAGTATGTTAATCAGGTCTGTGGATCCTAAACGTTACCCATGCCTAGTGTAAGGAAATGGATTAAACTGAAAACATAGACGTTGCTATCAGAGGGTAGAAATCCCTTACCGCTTCGCAACTTCCATGCTTGGGATTTTCGGAGTGCGTCGTTGGTAAAAACGAAGTATTTTCGCTGTTGGTATCGTATGTCACTTATGTCGTTGCTGGCAACAATGGTCTATATCTAAACAAGACTGGAGTGTTGTATCGCTGGTGTACATTTATAGTTTTTCACCTCCCACATACACATTATAATCTGCACTATCTGCTGCATAAATATAATCAATCAATAACACACACATTAAAATTAGCGCTACATCAATAATCATCCGTCACAGCAGGATCGCCACTACTCAAGTCGACCATCACACCAAAACCGCAATACCTAAATAGTTTAATCTTCTGGAGTTTCACTTTTAAAACGTCAAATAAATACAGCGCGGTTATAGTTAAACTTGGATCGTTGAGCTAAGGTAGCCGGAAAACCATTTATCGTATGGGTACCCAACTTACAGGAATGATGTTAGGACTGTGCGCAGCAGAATTTACGTTGTTAGTGTTAGCGTTGTGACATGCGATGTAGGGTGCATTACAGTTGCAGACAGCCAACGTGGATCTGGACAAGGTGAGTAAGGCTTACCCGTAAAGCTGTTTTATCAAAACAACAGCAACATTGCTGCTGCTCTTCTTGAGTATCACTACATCAACGAATGCGGAGAGGTTCTCTTTCGGCGCCGTGGTTAATCTTTTGCAGGACATGGTACAATAATGCACCACTTATTTTTAAAAAAACTCGTTTTTGGTGACCTAGAGAACCACTTGTTAATTGCCTTCTAAACACAAAGTTCTGGCATCTGTTGGCATGCTTGGAAACTAATAAGTTGCTTACACACAAATATCTTTGGTCGGTTCGTATGTGTACCACAGATCTTTAACTTCATTGCTATATCGTCATGGAGGTAAAAAAAAGAAGCGAGATGGCACTATAGACTTTATGGCGGTAAAAAAAAAAGAAAAAAGAAAAAAAAACAAGCGAGTTGGGGTTGCAGACATGCTGTACGTTGTTTAGAAGCCAGAGTGGACGGGGCCTGCCGCCATTTTAAATAGCCCAGAACATTAGCAAGTACTGTTTACGATGATTCTTGTTCATTATTTCTGTCGTGTATATCCATTTCTTGTTTTACATACCAAAAATTACAGTGCTTACGTAAATAACATAGTGTCAGGAAGGTAATTTCGGACGTTTTTCTGTTCATGAGTGCGCATTTGCTCTAGTAATACGACACATTTGGCCTCTTCAATGTAACTTGTTTTTCTTTCATGTATTTCGAATAATCAAGGAGAGAATGTTGTGATATGAAAAGGATGCTTTCGTAATACATGTAATTCCACTTTTGCTGTATTTGTATCGACAGCAAATGAAGTTGGAACTCCGAAACCATTGATTGTTTGCCTACTGGTACTGCTTCTTGTTCGTTACATTTTCAGCTCGTATGCACAGCATTTTTAATGGTCACATTTGCAAAAAATGTGCCTACGAGTTCTTTGTTGCCCCATAAGCGCGTGCATTGAGGAAAGAATCAACGGCATTCTACGGTATCTTGTGCGTGATAACGAAGTGAACTATTCAAATGTCAAAGACAGAACTGCATGCAGAACAGAGTTCTTGTTTTATTAGTTCGTCAGTGCATCTTCTCTTTGAAATCTTATTTGTGATACGTCATTCAGAGTGTTGACAAATAATAGCAATTTACAGGATAAAAAAAGATATAATTTTTTAAACATGTTCCTGCATTGTGTGATACTATAAATGTGATAGAAGCAATTGTCTCAAAAGCTTAGACCCATAAAATGAATGTTTTGCTTTAACATGTATGTAAGTCATTTTTTAGTGATGATAGCCTAACCTTTGTAACACATAGGCCTACCTTTCCAACGTATTTGCTTCTTTTCCCGGAATTTCTCGCCAGTAGCTCTGTTAGTTTCTCGGAATATCGAAACATGTACACCTACTTGGATCATCTGCTTGATTTTACTTTTGGATTTCGTACTGAGATTTCCAAAGTATATAATCCTGTGCCACGTTTTGTGATACACCAACAGTTAGTTATTCAGTTTCATGTTCCATGTATCATTTGACGATAACTCGTAATGACCTGGAACTAGTCATTTTATATCAACACCAGTCTCTTTTGTATACATGCCTAGTGCTGATAATTTATTAGTGTTCTTTTTTTAATTAAAGACAGACATGTTAAATCAGTAATTCCTACCGAACAGTATTTACACCATACAATAATAGTCGTCTGCGGAATAGGAGCAAGTGGAGAGAAAGATTTTCAGTTTAGTTTCGAATTTTACTCTGCTGTTTGTCAGACAGTTTATATCATTGGGTAAGTGTCCACAGTTTTTGGTTACAACACTGTGATCCCCAATTTGTGCCACAGACAACCGTATTACGACGCAATGAGCGTCATTTTTTGTTGTGGTATTGTAATTACAGAATGTACGTCATTGTGTCTGTTGAAGTGCTGAGGATTATTTACAACGAACATCATGAGAGAATAACTCTACTGTGAAGCGGATACATTGCTGCTCTCAGTCCGAACAGTGGAGAGGCACGATGGAAACAGTGTTCACACAAGTTTTCGGCCAAAGCCTTCTTCAGAAAGGAGCAAAGCACACACACACACACACACACACACATTCATACAATCATATTCACAAAAGTCACACATGCATGACCACTGTTGCAGGCTGTTCTAGCAAGAATCTCTTTTAAAGAGAGAAGAAGTGTCAACAATGAATAATTGTCGGTGGAGGGAATTTAGGGCGTGAGATGCTGCCGCGAACAATCAGCGCGTTTACGTAGCCGAGTGTCGTGAGGAGACGAGGCCGTTGATACAGTGTGGCTCAGACGTCGGAGCGTTTGAGATTTGGAAGGCAATGAAAAACACAGGAAAGAAGAGAAAGAACAGACACTGAGTGAAGTAAAGGAAATCTTAAGTCAAATGACAGAAATAAAACCATTACAGTAAATGTAAACACTGCAACCATACTCCAAGCATACAAAAGAAAATATTGCTTGAACGGCTCCAGTTACGAACGAAATGTGATTCCTTTGAACTTTGCATTACGGTCGGGTCGATTACTACACCCGTAAACAACGCAAGCTGCCATTTTTGGTGAAGTAACCACGTCTCTACACAATCAAAGACAGTGCCTAGTTACCTTGCAATCAAAGCACCCAACAGGTCGAAACTGGGCATGGGCACGTCAAAGTGATTTCACGCGAAAGTGCAAGGCGTCACCGCGGTGAACCATGGAGGTATAAATGCTGTGAACGTAATGTTTTTGTGTTACATAAGACAACGAATGTCGGCTTCAAATTTGTGACGTAATGACAACTCACTTCTTTTTCTACCTCCACATATATCGCATTTGTTGAATCTTCTGTGATTTTGCCAGCGGACACAGAGAGAGAAAAAGCTGTGATGTTACATTGTGAGTGTAAAGTAGGGGGGGCTTACAATCTTAATTTTCGCCTCTCTGATAGTTTTTCAAGCAAAATAACTTCGCATTATAGCCTGAAGCAAGAAAAAGGGTGATCTTTACGTACATTTCTTATTTTCGTGCGTTTAGTTGCATTGAAAATATACATTTATTTCTCCAAAACTACTGACACTAGCTAGACTGCCAGGGGTGAGTCATAGTTGTGTTCGGAGACACTTTGCTGTTAGTCGTGATGTGAAGCACTACATTGTCTCGTCGGGAGTCACTCTAACTCTGGGTCTCAGGATTGGCAATGATTACCAGTCAGGATCATTGCGGATGCGCGAGTGGTGTTCAGCCACGTACAGGTGTGCACTGCCTAATAATATCTACGTCTGCATGATACTCCACAAGCCACCTAATGGTGTGGGGCGGAGGGTACTTTCGCTACCACTATCTGATCCCTCCAACCCTGTTCCACTCGCGAATAGTGCGTGGGAAGAATGATTGTCAGTAAGCCCCTGTATTGGCTCTAATTTCTCGAATTTTATCCTCGTGATCAATATGGGAGATGTATGTGGGGGGAAGTAATAAGTTGTCCGACTCCTTCTGAAAATTGTTGTCCCGAAATTTCAATAGCAAATCTCTCCGTTATGCGCAAGGTCTGCCAGTGGAGTTTCCTTAGCATCTCCGTAACGCCTTCTCGCCAGCTAAACGATCCCATTGACGAAACAGGCCGCTGTTCGTTGGATCTTCTCTATCTCCTCTACCAATCCTACCTGATAGGGATCCCAAATAGAGGAACAGTACTCAAGAATCGAGCGAAGAATCGCCTTATAAGCCACTTTTTTCGTGGATGAGTTACGTTTCGCCGGCCGGGGTGGCCGAGTAGTTCTAGGCGCTACAGTCTGGAGCCGCGCGACCGCTACGGTCGCAGGTTCGAATCCTGCTTCGGGCATGGATGTGCATGATGTCCTTAGGTTAGTTATGTTTAAGTAGTTCTAAGTTCTAGGGGACTGATGACCTCAGATGCTAAGTCCCATAGTGCTCAGAGCCATTTGAACCATTTTGAAGTTACGTTTCCTTAAGATTCTTCCCATGAATCTGAGCCTGGTGTTTATTTTTCCCACTATCCGTTTTATGTGGTCATTCCACTTAAGGTCGCTCTGGATAGTTACGCCTAGATATTTTACTGCAGACGCCGTCTCCAGCTGTTTGTCATCAATAGTGTAGCTGTACAGTAGTTCATTTCTTTTCCTATGTATGCGCAATATATTAGATTTATTTACGTTCAAGGTCAACTGCCAGAGCCTGCACCATTCATTCATTCTCTGCAGGTCGTTTTGCAAATTCTTACTATCTTCTGGCGTTGCTGCTTTGGTATACACAACTGCATCATCTGCGAATAGCCTTAAAGAGCATCCGACGCTTTCTACTAGATCATTTATATAATTACATTCAAACAAAAACGATCATAATCACATATCCCTGTGGTACTCCGGATATTACCTTTACATCTGTCGATTTTGTTCCGTTAAAAGCGATGTGTTGAGCTCTATCTGCAAGAAAGTCTTGACTCCAAGTCTGTTGTGATATTCCATAAGCTCGTATTTTTTTTTCGTTAGACAGCAGTGCGGGGCGGTGTTGAATGCCTTGCTGAAATCAAGGAACACGTTGTCCACTGCGCTGTGGATCTCTTGGAGGAACAGAGCGAGCTGAGTTTCACACGATCTCTGTTTGCAGTATCCATGTTGATGTTTATAGAGGAGATGTTCATTTTCCAAAAATGTCATTATTCTTGGGCGTAAAACATGTTCCATAATTCTATAACAGACTGACGTCAACGATATAGGTCTATAATTGTGTGGATCTGTCTTACGGCCTTTCTTAAAAACGGGAATTATCTGTACTTTTTTGCAGTTGTTAAGTACCTTTCGTTGCTCAATCGATCTAAGATAAATTACTGCTAGAAGGGGAGCAAGCTCTTTCGCAGAATCTTTGTACAGGGCTATTACAAATGATTGAAGCGATTTCATAAATTCACTGTAGCTCCATTCATTGACATATGGTCACGACACACTACAGATACGTAGAAAAAATAAAGTTTTGTTCGGCTGAAGCCGCACTTCAGGTTTCTGCCGCCAGAGCGCTCGAGAGCGCAGTGAGACAAAATGGCGACAGGAACCGAGAAAGCGTATGTCGTGCTTGAAATGCACTCACATCAGTCAGTCATAACAGTGCAACGACACTTCAGGACGAAGTTCAACAAAGATCCACCAACTGCTAACTCTATTCGGCGATGGTATGCGCAGTTTAAAGCTTCTGGATGCCTCTGTAAGGGGAAATCAACGGGTCGGCCTGCAGTGAGCGAAGAAATGGTTGAACACGTGCGGGCAAGTTTCACGCGTAGCCCGCGGAAGTCGAAGAATAAAGCAAGCAGGGAGCTAAACGTACCACAGCCGACGGTTTGGAAAATCTTACGGAAAAGGCGAAAGCAGAAGCCTTACCGTTTACAATTGCTACAAGCCCTGACACCCGATGTCAAAGTCAAACGCTTTGAATTTTCGGCGCGGTTGCAACAGCTCATGGAAGAGGATGCGTTCAGTGCGAAACTTGTTTTCAGTGATGAAGCAACATTTTTTCTTAATGGTGAAGTGAACAGACACAATGTGCGAATCTGGGTGGTAGAGAATCCTCACGCATTCGTGCAGCAAATTCGCAATTCACCAAAAGTTAATGTGTTTTGTGCAATCTCATGGTTTAAAGTTTACGGCCCCTTTTTCTTCTGCAAAAAAAAAAAAAAACGTTACAGGACACGTGTATCTGGACATGCTGGAAAATTGGCTCATGCCACAACTGGAGACCGACAGCGCCGACTTCATCTTTCAACAGGATGGTGCTCCACTGCAATTCCATCATGATTCTTAAACAGGAGATTGGAAAACCGATGGATCGGTCGTGGTGGAGATCATGATCAGCAATTCATGTCATGGCCTCCACGCTCTCCCGAATTTACCCCATGCGATTTCTTTCTGTGGGGTTATGTGAAAGATTCAGTGTTTAAACCTCCTCTACCAAGAAACGTGCCAGAACCGCGAGCTCTCATCAACGATGCTTTCGAACTCATTGATGGGGACATGCTGCGCCGAGTGTGGGGGGAACTTGATTATCAGCTTGATGTCTGCCGAATCACTAAAGGGGCACATATCGAACATTTGTGAATGCCTAAAAAAACTTTTTGAGTTTTTGTATGTGTGTGCAAAGCATTGTGAAAATATCTCAAATAATAAAGTTATTGTAGAGCTGTGAAATCGCTTCAATCATTTGTAATAACCTGTAGAATCTTATAGGTATATCATCTGGTCCTGACGCCATTTCACTACTAAGAGATTGCAGCTGATTTTCAGTTCTGCGGTATCTCAACATCTGCCATTTCAACATTCGTACGACGATTGAAAAGAGGGACAGTGTTACGATCTTCTGTGGTGAAACAACTTCAGAAGACCGAATTCATTATTTCGGTCTTCTCTCTGTTATCTTCCGTTTCGTTGCCGGTGTGGTCACTGAGAGATGAATAGATGATTTTGACCCACTTACTGCTTTTGCATACGACCAAAATCTCTTGGGGTTTTTTCTCAGGTCGGTTGATAACGTCTTACTTTCAAAATCATTGAACGCTTCACTCCTTGCTCTCCTTACGGATATTTTCGCTTCGTTCAGCTTTTGTTTGTCAGCTAGGTTTTTACTTCTCTTGAATCTGAGATGAAGTATTCTTTGTTTACGTAGCGCTTATCTAACACGGCTATTAAACCGTGGTGGATTTTCCCATCCCACAAATACTTACTCGGAACATACTTGTCTAAATGCCCTGGAATGCCTGATTCTCTTCGATAAGCAATTATTAGGGAAATGTTTGCTCTAAATGGTTCAAATGGCTCTGAGCACTATGGGACTTAACTGCTGTGGTCATCAGTCCCCTAGAACTTATAACTACTTAAACCTAACTAACCTAAGGACATCACACACATCCATCCCCGAAGCAGGATTCGAACCTGCGACCGTAGCGGATGCGCGGTTCCAGACGTAGCGCCTAGAACCGCTCGGGTTTGCTCTAAAAATAATATTGAAGTGGATACAGCAATACCGCGAAAATTTCTTGCCATTATAGGAAGTTAGGAAGTGGGTAGTGTACTTATACTGGATTCTCAATTCATGCGTTCGGTTTGAATTAAAACTGACATTTTTCTCTAAACTATTGATAAAGAATTACAACAAAGCGCTGTACCAAAAGATAATACTGAAGGGGATTCAACAATTCCACATAGTGACAAAAGGCTTTACAACACTTTCTGGTCACGAAGAGGAGTTACTAAATTCACAGTTGGTAGCCCTGCACCAGGCGAGATGCGTGAGTTTTGTGCTGTCGTACAGATAACTGATTTAGACTGTAATAAAACTCAGTTTAGTTCAGGAAACTAGTTTAATACGTGTATTAGTGTGTTTTGCAGGTTTAGTATTAAAGGTTTCACTTCTCCTTGCGTATTATTCCAGAAAAATCGAAAGGAACATAAAGTAGGGTTACGATCGTATTCTTGCATACATTTTAGGGCAGTAAAATTTATGGAACCTCATTTAATTGTGCTGTTCAGTTCCAGCAAGTTATGAAAAGCGTATCCCTTTTTTGTTTGACTCGTATTTTGCGAAACACAGCGTAAATTTTAAGTTCCGGTATCTGAAAACTTTGCACATACGGTAGCAGCTTTGTTTACATACAGTTGCGAGTAGGCCTAATTTTTGTAAAGGTGTTTTTCTTCTTTTTTCGGTAAGCAAACTTATTGTCACTAAAGTAAGTTTGTTTACATACGATTGAGACTGAACCTAATCTTTCGTAAACATGTTTTCTTGTTTTTCAGTAATTTAATTTGACTTACTCTCGCTATAGTAAGATTTTTACCATGAGTGAAAAGTGCCTGACGTGCCGTAGAATTGTTAGCTCTGGGTTTTGGTGTGATGGCGGAAATAGTTTTTTCCATTGGGGTGACTGTAGTGGCGTACGAAATGGGAAAGTGGATCAGACTCATCAGTGGTTCTGTCAGACATGCAGTACAGATAGGAAAATAATGGAACAGGAGGGGAAAATTGCTGCCCTTCATGCACAGTTAGAGCAGGCTAGGAAAGATCTGAACAGGTTAAGGAGGGAGAAGGGTAAAGAGAGGTGGGAAGCGGCAACAGGTAACAGGACGAACAGACCTAGAACTTTGTCAGACAGCTGTGTGGTGAATGTGAAGAATAAGTTTGACCTGTTGCTTCAGTTAGAAACTGATGAGCCTCAGGCAGAGGTAGGTGTAGAGAGGGCACAACAAACTTTCAGTAGAAAATTGAATAAGAATGTAGGGAAGTCGGCAAAGAGAAAGAAAGTTTTGTTGTTAGGCAGTTCACATGCCAGAGGTGTGGGCCAACTTTTGCAGGACCAATTAGGACCAGAATATCAGGTCACAAATTTTTTTAAACCTAATGCTGGTCTGGGTCAGGTGACAGAGGATTTAGGTTCACTCTGTAAAGATTTTACCAAGGAAGTAAATCAAATTTAAATTTAGAAAGGGCGGCTAATCAAATTTTTCCTGACATTAATAAATGGTTGATAGCCAATCCACAGTCATTAAACTTTGAAAAGACCCACTATATGCAGTTCAGAACTTCCGAGAGATTTTCTTCTGGTGTGTATAAAATATGACATGGAAATAGGAGAAATTGAGAGTGTAAAACTCTTGAGATTACACCTTGATAATAAATTCAGACGGGAGCAACATACTAACGAACTGTTAAAGTGCCTAAACAAGTCTGTGTTTGCAATGCAAATGATATCAGACACAGGAGATGTAAATATAAAAAACTGCCATATTTTCCTTATTTTCACTCCATTATGTATGGTATCATATTTTGGGGTAGCTCCACAAACCGAGAAAAAATTTTTATAATACATAAGCGTATAACAAGAGTAATGTGTAGTGTAAATCCAAGAACATCAAGTTGAAACGTATTCAAAGAATTGGGCATACTAACCACAGCTTCTCATTATATTTACTCCTTAATGAAGTTTGTTGTAAATAATACATCTCTTTTCCAACTAACTGTTTAGTACACAGTATCATTACTAGGAGTAAGAACAATATACATAAAGATTTAAAATCACTTACTCTTGCCCAGAAAGGAGTCCAGTATTCAGCAATGCATATTTTCAGTATGTTACCAGCAACCATTAAGAGTTTGGTTTCAGAAAAGGCACAATTTAAACATAATTTAAAAGAATTTTTGGTGGCCAAGTCCCTCTATTCCATCCATGAATTTCTCAACAACTGCAGTAAACCAGTTTAATGAAAATTTATTATACTTTAATTTTTGACAATACTTGGTTGTAATAGCCAAGTAACTAGCTGCTGTGTGAATGATGGATTTAATTAAAGCAGATGTAAGTATTAAACCTGTAAATATTACAAGTTTAATTTTAATTCATGTACATAATTTTACTGTTTATTGACTGAGGATCATTAAAATTAATGAAACTCAAGTTTTTCTTAATAAAATTTCCTCGGGCTTCCAGCCGCGTCAGGTAGGGCTGGAAGCCTGAGAAAATTTTATTAATTCATATCGCTGCAAAACCACGCATTCATACATCAAGTTTTTCCCATTACACTTTTGTAACGTGTTTATCTGGCATGTTTCACACCCAGGAGGATCCCCTCTGTTGTGGGTCTATGAAATGAATAATTAATTTAATCTAATCTGATCCATCTACTGACGATCAAGTGCATGATTCGTAAGAGAGAGAAGATGAAGATTCCGAAGATGTACTGTCACTGAAAGTGCATGGATCGTCACGAAAGACTCGTTCCATTGCATCTCTATCCATAAGAGCAGGATGCTCACAACATAGTGACATTCCTTAACAAACAGAAAACGTCATGGAAGTGAGTAACAACAGAGACGACGATCTTTCATCAGATGATTCAACTGTCGATCCCAGTGACATTTTAGAAAGCGAGATTTCGTGCCAGGACATTTTCAGGATACTAGCTTTCCGAACTCTAATTCAGACTCTGCGTGAGATGAAAATTCCTCTGAACGGTTTTGCTAGCCCAGAAAGGAGAAACGCCCATCAAATATAGTAGCAGGCAGTTTCAGAAACTTTATGCTTCGAAACTGAACACATGTGATAAATCTCTATCTTAAATATTGTTCTCTTTCTTTACATCAGATATCTGGCAACCGATTGTGGAACAGAATAATCTTTACGCCGCTCAAACAATGGCTACTGATCTCTGTTCTAGAGATGAAGAGACCAAAACTCTTTTAGGCATTTTCATAATAATGAGATTCCATACGTTGACAAGTATGAGGCTATATTGGTCGAATGACCTAAATTTTTACATGGAAAGACTTAATAGTGTCATGAATTTGAAGCGTTCCCTGAAATTGATTAGATGCATTTATCAAGATATAATTCGAAAACACCAGCGCGTAATGCCCCAGAGTATGATAAATTATTCATAATAAGGCATCTAATAATTTTTACAGGAATCGTTCCAGACTCCCTTCTGTCCACCAAGACACATTTCCATTGATGCAAGTACGATCAGTTTTAGGAGAAGAAACACCCTGAAACAGTACATGCATATGAAACCAACAAAACGGGGATTCAAAATTAGGGTTGCTGTATGTGGAGTTTAAGTCTAGATATCCAGGTAACTTAGATTCTGGAGAAGTTACTGTTGGTTTATATGAGAGTTGTTCTTGAAGTAGCAGAACCTTTTCGCAATTTATGACATTGTTTCTATTTTGGCAATTCTTTTTTACCTCCTTTCCACTTCTGAAGTGTATATTAGACAAAAATATTTTTATAGGTGGTACAATTAGGTCCAATTGGGAATATTTTTTGCTTGTGGTACGATTAGGTCCAACTGGGAATATTTTCCTAAATCAGAACTGTAGGCAGGCAGGGTATTGAAACAATCTGAAAGTGGTTATTGCAGACAGGTGACATATCAGTATGCAGATGGATTGACAGGGGAACGAAAGCAGTATATGATGCAAAGTTTAATGCAAAATTCCTCCGAATAGCAACTGTACAACACACGACTCATCGAGGTATCAAGGAAACAGTTTATTGCGCTACCACACTAACATCCGACAATAAGTACGATTGTACTGGTAGTGTCGAAAAATTTGACCAATATATGGCTGATTACAGTACAGGGTGGAAATCTCGCAGATGGTGGATGCGAATATTTTAGCACCTGGCTGATGCTGCAATTGACAACAGTTACACTATTTACCAAGAATATTGTAAAATGCTGGGAAAGAAAATATGGATGACGCATCTCGAATTTCGGTCACAGTTGGCAAATGAACTTACTACAGATTTTGTGTCCCGAAAAAAAATGTGGATATTCACCTGAAAATTCATCCATTCACCGAAGAAAAGGTCCACCTGGTAGGAAGGCCGTTGTCAATGTCACTCGTTTTACAAACGTTGCCTGATGTTGGAAGCAGACGACGATTGCAGCACAAAAAGAAATCAGAAACTCAGTGCACTATGCTGTAAAACTTGTAATGCAGTGCTTTGTAAAGGCTTTTTTGTACCTTTTCACAAGTCACTAAAATAATTTGAAATTTCTTTGTTTCAAGTACTGAAATTCAGTAAATCAAGAGTTTTGTGTATTTTCATGCTACTGTTATCATTAAAGTAATGTTTATTGAAAACTGCGTTATACTTTACTAGAACTGATACACATGTGTACCACTGTCCATTGATAGAATGTGGTCGTTGTTGTTATAGGACAGTGGTATGCATACGTACCACACTAGACCTTTAATAACAGAAAGAAGAAAAAAAGTAAAAGAAGAAAAAAGTTGTTTTCAATCTTTTACCTTATAACGGGATAAAGTGCATTTTTCGAAAGTTCGAATTAACTAGAGATTTGGGAATTGCTCCTGGGATATGCCGATTGCTAATTGCACCACAGATTGTTGAAGACGTTAATGTTGCCATGGCTGAGAGTGCTGGACGCCATGTACAATCTTCAAGCAGAGCAATAACTGTGTCACGGCAACTGAACATTCCACAGTCCACCTTTCGAGAAGTGCTGAGAAGAAATGTTAAATGGAATCTCTAGTGCTATTCCGCGCTGTCGTGGATGCAGATGGTCGTCACACTGAGAAACTTTTGTAACCTTTAACATTCATATGTAACACAATTAACAAATGTTGCCCTCTCAAGTGAAAATTAAGGGTAGAGAAAGTTTAATTGTAACCTCCATGTATGTCTTCAGACACAGCACTGAGAGTTCGTCACGAGGCGGGCTGTGAGCTGACAGGTCTGCTAAGCCAAAACTCAAGACTTCTTCCTCAACACCATACAGACTGACCCAAAGATAAGACATGAAATGGAAATTAAAGTACCTACTGGCGTCCCTTTTGCATTTAAATTAATTATGCATCCAGTTTCTGTGTTCCATTACAGCATCTTCAGTCCTGTTGACCAACGTAAATTGGCAGGAATACAATCTCCTGTGCAGTCATAACAGGAGCCAACTTTGAGTAAACTTTGTTCGTAGGTCTCTGTTTTACACGGCACTATCCCTGTGTACATCAGTCGACGACAAGAAACGTCATAATACGTGTGCACAAAACATGTTCTATAATTCTAAAACAAATCAACGTCAACGATATAGGCTTCAATTACGTGCATCTGTCCTACAGCCGTTCCTGAAAACGGGGACCAGCTGCTCCTTTTTGCGGTTGCTACGTACCGTTCGTTGCTCCAGCGATCTCTGATAAACTGCTGCTAGAAGGGGAGCAAATTCTTTCACATAATCTTTATAGAATCTTACAGATATCTCTTGTGGTACTTACGCCTTTCCACTAACAGACTGTAGTTGTGTATTGTATTGAACCAGGGACCTAGAAACGACGGAGAGGCTTCGTCCCACTGTAGCCCTCAGTGGTTTACAACCCCACAACAGACCACAGCAGTCCACCCACCCCACCGCCGCCCCACATGGAACCCGACTGGGAGCGTCTCACACCAGATGAGTGTAACCCCAAATGTTTGCGTGGCAGGGTAATTATGATGTACGCATATGTGAGTAGGGGGACAAGGGTGGTGCCAGGCCACGCCGCATTGTTGCCAAATTTATATAAGATTGCGGCGATGACGGTATCCATGATGGCGGCATGTAGACTTGGCAACAGGTCATAACGTCATCCAAGATGGCGGCTTTTTGCGGGAAAATAGTCCAATAGTGCTACGTCCACTAACCTAAGCCTCCAGAAGAAAAAATGGCGGGAAGTTTGAATTCCAACAGGATAATGCATGCAAAGACCGTACTTGTCTTTCTACTATTATTGATTATCATTCATTGACATTCATTATCATTCATTGTCATTTATTGTCATTCATTATCATTTATTATTATTATTATTTATTATTATTATAGGCCTACCTCCACTAGAAAATTGCGCCAAATTCAAATTCCAACACGATAATGTCTCGAAAACTGTACTTCTATGTATTATTATCATTTATTATTTATTCAAGATGTCCGATTTTCTCAGTGAGAAAGCCATTTTCCTTACATCCATAACAAAAATCTATCACAAGTTCAAATCCCAACACCATAAATGATCACATGTACGAACTTTCTCCCTCACTTATCTTTTTTCACTGGTAGCCTATCATAATCGCGTCAAATAATAAACTGCTCTTATAGTAACATAAGTCACGTCCTTTGATTTTGCAGGGGGGAAGGGACTGAAGACTTTATTTCAAGCAGTGCGGTCATCACTTGTTCTCCAACACAGTCACTGTTCAAATCCTCGCCACCCCCTGGCCAGCGCGCAGAGACACTGCCAACGCCTGTCACGTGAGGCGGCCGGCCACTAGCGCGGGGGGCGATCCCAGCGATCGCTACCACGTCGTAAGCGTGTTTTCGCTGGACACGTTGGAACTTGCCGAGTTTGACGTCACAGCAGCACCTGGTCCGCTCACCACGTGTATTCGTCGCCTCCGCACGTTTCTCGCCAAAATTGTCTGCCTCGGAGCTGAATCACACAACGGTCGACCATTCGCTGCCACACTTTTGGTGCCACGTTCAAACCTGTCGATGCCGACCACTCACCGTCCACCACGTGTCCCTGTGCGAGCGAGAATGCAGTGCTACACTTTTGATGGCAAAGTTTGCTCAGTAGTGGAATCCGCCATGATTATGTAACAGCACGTTTGGATCGCACTAGAACGCCCGCAAAGAGATACAGAAAACAGAGCAAGCGCTCTCCAAATGTGGAGGTGACTGGATACTCCTTGGTTACATTTAGAGACAATATTCTAGAGAAGGAGAAGTTGCTGAAGGTTGATTTTTTTCCAGTAGTCTATTTGGATGCTTTAGTCACGTGATATAGCCAGCGTTCTAGTAGTATGCGGCTACGTGTTCGGTATGTGGTTTAAAGCGCTGTCTACTTGCGATCGTTAACGGTGACTTCCAACTCATGTGTGATGAAGGTTGACATATTCCTCTAAATGCACTTTAATTTACGCGATCCCCACCGTGTCGCATGCTTGGTGTAAAATCGAGACTTCAGCGTCATAACTAAGTTAGCTGTGGGTATTTGTCAGGGGCTGTAATCACACACTTCCCCGACAGACGGGTTTTTACAGAGTCGGTGACAGGATGACTGTTTGCTTGTAGGATGTACCGGCTGCTAATAACTATAATTTTTTATATAGACCTGATGGAGTAATAGTATTATTTCTGACTCGTGATCTGGTGTGATCGTTGGGAACTAGACGTGTCCGCAGGGCTATATTGGGCTCGTATCATAGAAAGGAAAAGTTTTACAATTGGGGTAGGGATAGCTCAGCGTAAGGTGACCGGGGAGAAGGATGTATGTCTGACAGGACGGAAAAGTAAGCAATCTAAGGTTGTTGCCCGTTTTTAAGTGCTGAACGTTCTAGTCTTAGGAGTGTGTGTGTGTTTATGTTCTCTCTCTCTCTCTCTCTCTCTCTCCTACCGGAACCTTCATTGCACCGATCATGGACCCTGGAACAATACTTTACACATGATAGATTGGATGATTTGCTTAAAAATCTATCGAACTACGTTGTGTATAAATATCGCTCCGTTCTTGTTCTTCTTAACTGTATGCTATTAAATTAAGGCACTTTGAGATCTGTTACTATAGATTGATATGGCGTGCAAAGCTCCAAGACTTGGTTACGTTTCGAGAAATTTGGTGCACTTGGATGGATTAGGACTAGGAAAGCTGTGTTCAGTCAAGAGAGGTGGAGTGTAGCTGTATTCGTCTGCTCGGTTGAGGAATGATTGGGTAGCGATGCTAGGGGGTAGGTAGGTCAATGCCGAGGTGAGGATGGTCTTTTAACGTAAGAGGACTAGATAGCTCTGTGACTGCCATACGCAGAGAGATTGATCGAGTACTATGCACGAGGTCTTAGAAATATGTATAGCGTTGTCTGGTATAATCTGATCGTCTTTATGTGTTCAAGAATTAAGTGTGAATGGACGTGCTGAGCAGTCATCTATGAATGGTCGCAATGATACTTGCAAAGTAGAGGGTGTATGGTTTAGCTATGATACTGAAATTAAGAAAACAAGCTGTCACATGATTGGCCAGTGTTGGGCTTACTGTAAAATTTTTCACGATATCAGCTGTGATGGATAATATTACACTGTAGATCGGTGGTGTCTTATCCATCGCATCTGTGCATTGGGTACGACATAATTATTGACTGTCAGTGCTTGCTTGAGCTGGGGGAGAAATTTTGGTTGATGGAACGCAACTTCCAGGGTTGCTAGCACCGAAAACGGTGATCCTGTACTTATGTAAAAAAGTGACCAATCACTAGAAATTGAATGCAGAGTTATAAACTATTCAGTCACTGTGACATGAGTTTAAATGTAGAGGTGGTCAATCACTTTCGAGGGAAGTGGCTACAACGCCAGCAGGCTCTTCTATTTTCCTTGTGTTGTGGGTGTCCTTTATTTAAAATCAGTCAATGTTATGCTATCGACTGTAAGAATATGATATATAAGGTACAAGGTATAGTTTCCTGTGAGAGACCATGCATCAGTCCGTGTTAATGTCTGTTTAGAATCAGACAATAACTTCGAAGTCACAGCAGAAAGATGAAATGCTCGGCAGTGTGCAAAAGCGTGTTAGAAAACATTGTTTGAACAAGGGCCAGAGGCAGCTTCTAATTCGCTTAGAGTATGGGTGATCAAACTTTAAAGGGGTCTCTGCAGCGTGTGTGTATATTTAATATGATCTTGTTCATATAGGCATTTGTAGTTTGAGGTGTTGGATTTGGTGAGCTGTTAGGAATTCTTGGATGGTTGCACTCTGAGTTATTTGGGGGTGGGGGAGTATTGTGAATTCCGTTTGTCCGCACTGGAGGTGGATCGCATTGGTGCCTTCATGACTTTTTCACTGTTTGATGGTAGAGGATAAAGATGATAGGGTGTTGAGGATCTGTTGTACTTGTACCTAGTTTGAGGTGTACAACATTGTGCACATTTCCGGCGAATGGTCAAAACAAGGTCCTGTTGTAGTAACTGAGATCGTTCTGTTTATAGACAGGTTGCAGAAGGTAATAGATATGCCTTTCTCCGACTTAAATTGCAGAGATCAGATGGGTGAAGATAAATGCATACTCATCTATGCTTAGAAAGGGAGAATGCTTTCTTATTATTAAGTGAGTTTTGGCAGGAGTGAATATGGTTTTATATATGCGAGTGGAAATTATTAGCAAAGGGTGAATGACGTTGGGTTTGCTGGCTGGGGGAGACACTGTTTACATGTCCTGTTGGAGATGCAAGGGGGAGATAGAGATCTGCGCTATTCAGGAATCCATTTGTGCATTGTATGCCGTTAGAAAATAGCTGGAGAGCAGGTATAGTGAGAGCCCACTTCAGCATTCTGGTCCTGGGGCTGAGTGGACGGCTGTTTAGATGGACAGCTATGTGGCTTTGACATGCCGCCGGCGGCGCTCGGACATTCGCTTTGTAAGGCGCTATGAGATTAGTTTGAGCATTTAGTATGGTTATTGGATTAAGAACTGTAATATTGAAGGTCATTACCTCAGCAAGACTGCTGTGTAATTCAGTAAGTGTGCTTACGTATTTGAAGATATGTTTCGCGAATGGTGATGTTAATTAAATTGATGGCGCTGTTTAGCTACCACTGTAAAAAAAATAGCTGTCTGCTGCTGAAAGAAGGAAAGAAAGAAAGAAAGAAAGAAAGGGATGATCTTGCACCCAGACCTGATGGATGAGTTATTAGATAAGAGCAAGTGATAGTTGAATGATACTATGTGTTGGGATATAGGAGTCTCTAAATGGCGGTGCGAGATTTTTTTTTATGTGGAAATTTATGCAATCTGTAAATAGTGATATTCGACCGCTAGTGACAACAGTTAAGAGCAGAAAAATAGGTACAAATCGAGCGCTGGTAGAATGTTGCGGCAATGGTAATAATGTTTAATTGAAGGTGGAGGTGATAAATATGGACCAGGCTTTGAATATTGGTGTGAGTGTCGTATGTGCTTGATGCTGTGTATAAAAGTTTGAGTCTTTAATTGCGTTTGGTATTTCTGTGTGTGTGTAAAATTAATTTTACTGTTGAAAGTGCGAAAAAGATGATTTGATTGGTGTTTAGATAGAGGCTACGTTTGTAATTCGAAAAGAGGGGATGAGAATGTTAAACTGATTGATGGGCATGGTTTGTGGGGTGATATGAGAGTGTCCAGATAGGGTTGAGGACGTTTGCGTATGTTGATGGTGGGACTGGTGTGAGGTTAGGTGCAGTGGGAGGTGTAAATTAGATCTTATTTTTTTAAAAAATGTTGTAAAGTAAGAATAATATTGAGAAGGTTTTTAGATGGCTGGTCACGTGATGAGGCGAGTGCAGGGATGTGTAGTTATGTTTAGTTAAAGGGCCGTGTAATGTCGTGTGAGGTGCATTGAGCAGTGTGCTACAGTGTCACAGGAGGTAAAGACATGTGCTGCTATGATGTGTCTAGCGTATGGAGGCTGCGCTTTGGAATTATGTTACATTGATATAAAGTTGACTTTCACCCGTGTTCGGTGGTCGCGGCTCAGGATCACGGTCCTGGACGGACGTATGTGTGTGCTTTGACCGCTGACGAGCGCGTTGACCGCCCCAACTCACGCTTGCGGAAGCCGAGCAGGGGCTGTGCGAGGTCTGAAATCAGACGGATGGGTGACATCACGATCCTGTGGGCAGGGTGCATAGTGGGGGTACCTGCCCACGTCTGCTGAGTTATTTTGCGAGCGGATCTGCAGGCTCTGCTATGCGTTATTAGGATAGTTTACGAGTACTGAGCATATCTACACATCTGTGTGATGTATTATTTAGTAGCAGTTTGCTATAGTGTGTACTGAAATTATGATTGGGTGCGTGTCTGTGGGCTGTGCAACATGGCTCAGGGCACATCTGGGATTGGTGTTTTGTTATAACGTGATAGATATATTGTATGGTTAAATAAGTTGTTCGAAAAAAATAAACAGAGTGTTCTCAATGATTACACGAGACTGCAGCGCAAATCAGAGTGATTGGTTTTCCGTCACCATCTCGGTTGCATACGAGTAGTAAATGTTTTTCCGGCCGCGTTAATCGAGTGTGTCACCGAGCTATGAGCTATTCTGCCAATAAACGTGAAGGCAGGTCCAGACCTGAGACGCCGGCGGTATATATGAGAACAACGATGAAGCTTTGAAATGTGTCGGCTGTCACGAGCGCTCGGAAGCAGAACTTGGCCGGAGACTCTGGAATCCCCTCCCCCGCCGACCACACGTGCGCGCGGCCTGCCTTGGAGCGTAATCTAAGGCGCATAGGCGATATCACTTTCTCCGGTGATAGGTGCGAATGCGACTGTGTTGAGGTCATGTTTGGGGGAGGCCGAGCAGGGACTTTTGGTCAGTTTGGCAGCTGGTGGTGTTTGGGCGCGTCTGTTGCACTATTTTGCGAGCACGTCTGTGCACTGTGCGGTGCTTTATTTGGAGAGTTTAAGAGTACAGAGCTCGTCTGCTGATATTGTGTGCTGCATTATTTAAGAGCTGTTTGCTATTGTGTGGTGAAATTAGGAGTTGTTTACGTGTTTGTTGCCTTTGTCAGATGACCACAGTCGGATCAGTGCGGGTGTTTTGTGACAAATATACTCCACGACTAAATAAAAGGGATCCAAATAAATAGAGTGCAGCCCTTCCTTACTTCCCTGAGCAGCACAGCGCAGTCTGAGCCGTTTTTGCGCAATAACGGCAATCTGGTCAGAAGTGAGTGAATAGACAAATAACTGGACAAATTTATCTGTAGAGGAGTTACCGGTCTGGATTGGAATGAATATCTTGATGGGTGTGGTTGTGTTGCCAAGTCTAGTGCACTACTGGAGTTCAAAAACTGTCTTATGTCAGCCTTACATATCGAAACCTATGAGAAGTAAAAGTTTCAAAAAGATATGTCACAAATAAATAAAGTACACTCGTTCTTCCTTCCATCAGCCTATGCACTGAAATTATTTCTGAAAATTAGCAGTTGTTTGGCTATTTGGAGGTAAATGTTTTGCGTTACTTACGAGCGGTTCGCATGTCTGTAGGCTGTGCTATGAGTTATTTTTAACTGTTTACAATTAGCAAGCGTGTGTCTAGAGCATTATAAATGAGTTACATAGGAGTGTTTTGCGGGTCTGTATGATGTGGGACATGTCGGTGTGATACATATACTCCATTCCTAAATAAAGTAAATTCGTTCCTCGGTCCATGGACCTAGTGCAGGGTGAGTCCGTTTACCAGAAACCATTAGGAAGAGGTTGAGTGCTGGTGGCTTAGTTTGAAACAATTTTCTTAGGTTGGTGGCGGAAACACAAGTGAGCTTTGTTTATTGGCAGATTCCAAACTTGGCGCTGGTTCCTAGAAGGAGGAGGTGGCGGTCTGGTCCTCGAAAAGTAGTTGAAATTAGGGAGTTGAACACGTTTGCATATGTATATGAAATTGTAAATTGAACTATTTAATATAGCGGGGTGGTGAGAGTGAATTAGCGAGCGTTCTCATGACGAGCAAATATGCTGTTATACGGTCATGGTGGATACCACTGTCGATCAAACTCTGGCGCCAAACGTATCCTTTGTCCGGCACGCGGTCGACAGGTTCCATCATGTCCGGCGTTAAGTGCTCGCAGTCGCGGAAAGATGTTTACGTAGTCGGACTCTTAAGACGCCGCTCGCTGCCTACCTGGGGCGCTGGCCGTGGGGGTGTGCGGGCACCGTTGGTCGCTTGACGTCAGCCGGCCAGGGAGCTGCCGATGGAGCGGGCTCAGCCGGCCGCGCATACTTCAGCTGCGCTCTGGAGTTTTGCCGTGTGAGCATGGAGAAGTCAGTTGGAACACACCTGCATGATCATAATGTCTGAAATAAAGAGTCATGTTCCAGGTATTTACAGAAGGCTATGTCTGTCGCGTGTATGGAGGGTGTGTGACGTAAGCGGGGCGGTGGCTCAGCGCTTATACAGCTATTACGCGCGCGCGAGAGCGAGTAAATTAGTGGGTGTTCTAGTGCAGTCCAAACGTGCTGTTATATAGTCATGGTGAATTCCACTATTGAGCAAACTTTGCCGCCAAAAGCACTGCATTCTCGCTCGCACAGGGACACGTGGTGGACGGTGAGTGGTCGGCATCGACAGGTTTGAACATGGCGCCAAAAGTGTGTGATTCAGTTCCGAGGCAGACAATTTTGGCGGGAAACGTGTGGAGGCGACGAATACACATGGTGAGCGGACAAGGGGCCGCTGTGACGTCAAACTCGGCAAGTTCCAGCGTGTGCAGTGAAAACATGTTTACGACGTGGGAGCGATCGCTGGGCTCGCCCCCCGCGCTAGTGGCCGGCCGCCTCACATGACAGGCGTCGGCAGTGTCTCTGCGCACTGGCCAGGGGGTGGTGAGGATTTGAACTAATTCAGTTGGAGTGCGGACGTCGTGGTGACTGCACTGCGATATCAAAGATGTGTGTGCTGACTGTGTTGGAGAACAAGTGATGACCGCACTGCTTGAAATAAAGTCTTCAGTCCCTTCCCCCCTGCAAAATCAAAGGACGTGACTTATGTTACTATAAGAGTAGTTTATTATTTGACGTGATTATGATACGCTACCAGTGAAAAAAGATAAGTGAGGGAGAATGTTCGTACGTGTGATCAATTATGGTTTTGGGATTTGAACTTGTGATAGATTTTGGTTATGGATGTAAGGAAAATCGCTTTCTCGCTGAGAAAATCGAACATCTTGAATAAATAATAAATGATAATAATACATAGAAGTACAGCATTCGATACATTATCGTGTTGGAATTTGAATTTGGCGTAATTTTCTAGTGGATGTAGGCCTATAATAATAAATAATAATAATAATAATAATAAATGATAATGAATGATAATGAATGATAATAAATGACAATGAATGATAATGAATGTTAATAAATGATAATGAATAATAATGAATAATATTAAACAAAAGTAAGGATTTGCTGCCATTATCGTGTTGGAATTTTAATTTGGAGGGAATTTTCTAGTGGACGCAGGTCAATAATAATAAATAATAATAAATGATAATGAATGATAATAAATGCCAATGAATGATAATGAAGGTTAATGAATGATAATAAATAATAATAGAAAGACAAGTGCAGTCTTTACAATCATTATCCTGTTGGAATTCAAACTTCCTGCCATTTTTTCTTGAGGTTAGGTTAGTGGACACAGCACAATTGACCTATTTTCCCGCCAAAAGCCGCCATCCTGGATGACGTCGTGCGCTGTTGCCAAGTCTACATTCCGCCATTTTGGATGACGTCATCGCCGCCATCTTGAATAAATTTGGCAACAATGCAGAGTGGCCTGGCACCACCCTTGTCCCCCTACTTACGTGGAGACCGTTTGCACAGCAATTGCCGACATAGTGTAACTGAGTTGGAATAAAGCGAACCAGCCTGCATTCGCCGAAGCAGATGGAAAACTGCCTTAAAAACCATCTACAGGCTGGCCGGCGCACCAGACCTCTACACTAATCCCCCAGACGGATTCGTGCTTGGGACCGGCTCGCCTTCCCGCTCGGGAAGCAGTGCGTTAGACCGCACGACTAGCCCACGGCCATCAACTGTAGTTGCTTTTCTGTTCCTCGATTGGTCATCTCAGTATCTGCCATTCCGACATTCGTACGGTTCTTGAAAAGAGGGAGCGTGTTATGATCTCCCGCCGTGAAATAATTTCGGAAGACCGAATTCAGTATATGGGCCTTCTCTTTGATTCGGTGACGTGGTCACTCAATGAATGAACAGAGGATTTTACATAAGACCAAAACCTCTTAGGATTTTTGCTGAAGTTGATTGAGAAAATGTTGCTTTAAAAGCCATTGAACACTTCTATCATGGCTTATTTCCCGTCATTCAGGTTTCGTTTGTCAACTAGTTTTTGACTTCTCTTGAATCTGTAATAAAGCTCTCTTTGTTTACGTAGCAGTTTTCTGTCGCGGCTATTAAACGACGATGGATCGTTCCCATCCCTTAAGGCCTTGCTTGGAATATGATTGTCTAAGGTGTAATGAACGATGCTTTTGAATTATTCCGATTTGTGCTCCACATCTTCGTCCTCAGCTCTGAATCTTTGATGCTGATGACTCAGATACTCTACAGTTTGTACCCTGTATGTCTTGCTAAGCAAAAATATTTTCCTTCCTATCTTAACACTTCTTGAAAAACACGTGGCTGTAGGCGCTGTCACAGTCTTATGATTACTGATACTTTCCTCTACGTTAACTGATGCGCTAAGTTTAGTTCTGCTTGTTGCAAGACTTTCCCTTCATGAGCTAGTACTTTTATTATCTGCCCAAAGTAATTTTCGGACGTGACATTCAGAATGTCACACTAACCCATGTCTCTGGTATCGTTTTTGATAGAATGGCTGTCCCCATGTATGCCTGGCAAATTTAGTCGCCTCCTATTACAACAGCATGATCAGGAAAATTATTAACGATCTTCTGCAAATTCTCTCTGAAGTAATAAGTGCTATCGGCAGGGGGTCTCAAATTTACTCCATATATCTAGCGTTCTAGAAGGCTGTTCACGCCAGTCCTTACAAGAGGCTTCTAATCAAACTGTGTGCCTATTGAGTATCGTCTCAGTTGGGCGATTGTAGTCGTGATTTCCTGTCAGGAAGGTCAAAGCTCTTAGTACTGACGGAAAATCGTTGAGTAAAACAAAAATGATCTTTGGCGTTCCCCAAGGTAGTGACAGAAGCCTCTGCTGTTCATAATCTATACAAACGATGTAGGAGATAATGTGACCAGCTGTCTTAGATTGTTTGCAGATGTTGCTGTCTTTATCATCTTGTAAACTCATCAAGTGGTCAAAATCAACTGTAAAATGATTTGGACAAGATATCTGCATTGTGCGAAAAGTGGCAATTGACACTAAATAAAAAACTGTGAGGTCATCCATGTTAGCACTAAAAAGGATTCGTCACCAGAAATCACACAAATCTAAAAGATGTCAATCCTACCAAATACCTAGCAATTACAATAACGAACAGCTTAAACAGGAATGATCACATTGATAATATTATTGGGGAGGCGAATCAGAGACTGCGTTATACTGGCAGAACACTAGAACATGCAATAAATTCGCTTAGGAGACCACCTACATTACCCTCTGCTAGAGTATTGCTATGCTGTATGGTATCCTTACCATATAGGATTGAGAGGGGACTGTGGAAAAGTTCAAAGAAGGGCAGCTCATTTTGTATTATAGCAAAATGGGGGAGAGAGCATCACTGATATGATACGCGCCTTGGTCAGTTGCCGTGGCAGTCATTAAAACATAGGCGTCCTTAGAATGAGATTTTCACTCTGCAGCGGAGTGTGCGCTGATATGAAACTTTCTGGCAGATTAAAACTGTGTGCCGGACGGAGACTCGAACTCTGGACCTTTGCCATTCGCGGGCAAGTGCTCTACCATCTGAGCTACCCAAGCACGGCTCACGCCCCGTCCTCACAGCTTTACTTCAGCCAGTACCTCGTCTCCTACTTTACAAACTTTACAGAAGCTCTCCTTTCTTTCAGAAGTGCTAGTTCTGCAAGGTTCGCAGGAGAGCTTCTGTAAAGTTTGGAAGGCAGGAGACGAGGTACTGGCTGAAGTAAGGCTGTGAGGACGGGGCGTGAGTCTAGCTTGGTTAGCTCGGTTGGTAGCGCACCTGCCCGCGAAAGGCAAAGGTCCAGAGTACGAGTCTTGGTCCGGCACGCAGTTTTAATCTGCCAGAAAGTTTCATAAAGGCGTCTTTGTTTGAGCTAGATAATTAAATGAATTTTAAGTCCCCAGTTTTCTCCTCCGAATGCGAAAATATGTTTTTGACACCTACCTACATAGGGAGAAACGATCATCGTAATAAAATAAGAGAAATCAGAGCTCTCACTAAAAGATTTAAGTGTTGCACGCCTTATCTATTAAGGGGTACCCTACAACTCACCACCCGATAACGGAGGCCGAGAAAATCGCATCAGATACCGTCGCAGAGTCGTCTGAGCCGCTGGTTCAAACCTTCCACTCTGTTCCAAAGCAGAGGACCACGATCGGCCATGATACTATGCAACAAATAGTGAGGTTTGCCCGCACCAGCGGGCGATGCTTGTTGCCTTCACCAAATCAGCTATCCGCCGAAAGGAACCGAGATTGGCGTGAGATCTGAGGCGGCAGCATTCGTTAGTGCCGACATGTGCTATTATTTGCAACCAGTTGCACCCAGGGCGTTCGACAGCCGCCGGCAGAGCCTCCTCCACACCACAGATGGTATCAAACGACAAACATAACGAGTGCATGCTATTTCCCTGGGGGTCCCCCTTGCCACCTAACATTAGAGCTTACAACGACCACGTTTTAGGAGCTTAATGCAATCTGTCGACTCACTAATGCGGCTACTATTACACCTTCCTAATATCGTGTAGGGCCCCTGCGAGCACGCAGAAGTGCCACAACAGGACGTGGCAGGGACTCGACTAACGTCTGAAGTAGTGCTGGAGTGATCTGACACCATGAATCTTGCAGAGCTGTCCATAAATCCGTAAGAGTACTCGGGGGTGGAGATCTCTTCTGAGATATGTTCAGTAATGCTCATATCTGCGTAGTTTGGTGGCCAGCAGGAGTGTTTAAACTCAGAAAAGTGTTCCTGGAGCCACTCTGTAGCGATTCTGGACGTGTAGGGTGTTGCACTCTGTAAGTAGGCTGTTTAGGTTTTATGTTGGTAACGCCATGTAGCGCTCTATATGAAAATCACTGACTGTGCTGTGTGAAGGCTGTGGTTGGTTTGCATTGTTGGAGTAATATTCGCCATTGTAGTGTTGGCCAGTTGGCTGTTAACAGCGCGTAGCGTTGCGCAGTTGGAGGTGAGCCGCTAGCAGTGGTGGATGTGGGGAGAGAGATGGCAGAGTTTTGAGAGCGGATGATCTGGACGTGTGTCCATCAGAGAGAG
This sequence comes from Schistocerca cancellata, assembly GCF_023864275.1. NCBI lineage: Eukaryota > Metazoa > Arthropoda > Insecta > Orthoptera > Acrididae > Schistocerca > Schistocerca cancellata. The sequence goes on along the minus strand of NC_064627.1, from coordinate 814,574,459 downwards.
TAAATTTGTAAGACTGGATGCCATGAACTGCTATATATATTATGACTTTTGAACACTTTTAAGGTAAATACATTGTTTATTCTCTACCAAAATCTTTCATTTGCTAACTATGCCTATCAGTAGTTAGTGCTTTCAGTAGTTAGAATCTTTTATTTAGCTGGCAGTATTGGCTCTCACTGTATTGCAGCAGTTCGAGTAACGAAGATTTTTGTGAAGTAAGTGATTCATGAAAGGTATAGGTTATTGTTAGTCTGGGCCATTCTTTTGTAGGGATTATTGAAAGTCAGATTGTGTTGCGCTAAAAATATTGTGTGTCAGTTTAGTGATGATCAGAATTTGTGAAGAGAGAAATGTGTGAGTACGTTCAGTTTTGCTCAGCTGTTTGAAAATCAAATAATGTAAGAGGTTTACCAGCACAGACATCATTAATTTTTCTAAGAGGACGTTTCATATGTCGACCCTTAAGCCGAGGATACCTCACTGGAATCTTCTGATTTTTTCTTGTAGTTTCTGTAATTAGTGTAGCTATTGTTTATTGATAGCGCGTAATTATAGAGAGAATTTCCTTTGTAGTTGTAGTTTTTCATTCTTGTACAGTGAAACAGTTGTGGCATGCATGTATATTTGCACCAAGTATTTCGCAGCTGCGCTTGCAATTAATTAGATATTATTTTCAGTGCTATGTTAATGTGTTTTCTTATTTTGCTGTTCAAATTGTGCTTTTCTGTGTTATCGTGTGAAATATTGTGACAATAATGGCGTGTGGAAAACGTAACACTGGGCTCCATAGTAAACTGAGAAATAATAGTGACGACGAGCGTAGCTTATCAGCACCACTTTGTAATGAATTAACAGACATTCAAAGTGGTAATTTGGTAATCGTGCATAGGGAAATGGAGCGGGCGGCAAATAATGGCGTAGACAGTGAAACAATTAGTGAACAGGGAAGCATTATCGATCGATCGGTCGGCAACAGCTCGCCTCAGGAATCCGAAATGACAGGACACAATCTCGCAAATACTGTAGATTCAGGTTTTGGGTCCTCACCGTTTTCTCAAATAAGTCAAGACACATTTTCTGCTTTTCAAAATGTGAGAGTTGGCGGTGCAAATGCTCTGCCGAAAAGCATAGAGGAACAGATTCCAGACACAAATACATTATTATTGCAATTAATGCAACAAATGAAACAAAATCAGAGACAAACACAGCAACAGTTAGACACAATGGAACAAAAATCTTCGTTACTCGAACTACTGTAATACAGCGAGAGCCAATACTGCCAGCTAAATAAAAGATTCTAACTACTGAAAGCACTAACTACTGATAGGCATAGTTAGCAAATGAAAGATTTTGGTAGAGAATAAACGATGTATTTACCTTAAAAGTGTTCAAAAGTCATAATATATATAGCAGTTCATGGCATCCAGTCTTACAAATTTACTCTCTCTGATGGACACACGTCCAGATCATCCGCTCTCAAAACTCTGCCATCTCTCTCCCCACATCCACCACTGCTAGCGGCTCACCTCCAACTGCGCAACGCTACGCGCTGTTAACAGCCAACTGGCCAACACTACAATGGCGAATATTACTCCTACAATGCAAACCAACCACAGCCTTCATACAGCACAGTCAGTGATTTTCATATAGAGCGCTACATGGCGTTACCAACATAAAAACCTAAACAGCCTACTTACAACTGTCCTGCCGGAATTTCTCAAGTCCGTCGGAATGCACAATGGACGTGAATGGATGCAGGTTACCAGACGGGATGCTTACGTACGTGTCACATTTCAGAGTCGTATCTAGACGTATCAGGTGTCCCATATCACTCCAACTGCACACGCCCCACACCATTACAGAGAATCCATCAGTTTCAACAGTCCAACGTCCATCCGCTCGATACAATTTGAAACGAAAGTCGTTCGACCAGGCAACATGGTTCCAGTCACCTACAGTCCAATGTCGATTTTGATGGGCCCAGGCGAGGTGTAAAGCTTTCTGTCGTGCAGTCATCAAGGGTACACGAATGGGCCTTCGGCTGCGAAAGCACATATCGATGATGTTTCATTGAATGGTTCGCATGATGACACTTGTTGATGGCTCAGCACTGAAATCTACAGCAATTTGTAGACTTCATCACTACCTCAGAGACGCTGTGTCCCATCGCTCGTGCACTGACTACAACATCACGTTCAAACTCACTTAAATCTTGATAACCTGCCATTGTAGCAGCAGTAAACTATGTAACAACTGCGCCAGACACTTGTCTTATATAGGCATTGCCGACCGAAGCGCCGTATTCTGCCTGTTAACTTGTTAACGTATCCCTGTCCTGAATGTGCACCCTATACCCGTTTCTTTGGCGCTTTAGTGTATTACTACACTAGAGATGCAGTGTGCGAATAATTTCTGCTGTTTTAGCCCCATCAAAGTACAGATAAAGGATCATTTCCCTTACATCCTCAGTGTATATGGACCAAGGGCCACTCATAATAGAATAGTCGTAAATTATTAGAGATATTCACTGATCATTAGAGATATTCATTGATCCAACACATATAATGCAGGATGTGGTATCACATATCGATGCCACCCCACAGCCGCCCTTAAGAGGAGGTTTACTATCTTTGTCCCGAAAAAAGCGTGTTGTTTGAGAATTTTTTTCTTGAGATGTGTTATAGATATCAGTGACAAATTTGGTCAAAATGTTTATTGATATTTCCTCTACAAACTGAAATTTTTTCGACCGGAAATGTCGGCGAGCAAAGGCGGAATTGCCGTCGAACGAAACAAAATTTCGATGTAGACCTCCACGCGCGGACTGTCACAGGTCAGCCGGTTCGTCTGACATCAAAATTGAGTTGACGTTAGCGAAGTATATAAGGTTCTTTAGGAGTTATACCTCGCTTAAGTTATTTGGACCATAGGAAACAAAATGGCGGCCATTTGAAGAAAAATTGAGTTTTTCATCGATTTTTCTACTTCGTCGGCCTAGTAAAAATATTTATAGTTGATGTATCGGAATAAAAGTGGTACAACTCCTAGACAATTTAGTTAGCTTCGTAGGAAACAAAGAATCATGCCAATCGGTTCGGTAGGTTTGAAGTTATCATACAGCGCGATTTAGAAAAAAGTCATTTCGAGACAAACGCGTTTGAAGTTTTCACTACAAATAAATGCAATATTATGCAACTTAAGTTCAGTCTGCTATTCCGGGTCCATAAAATAGTCTTTCATCATAGAGGGCGTTCTGTTCGATCTGGGCCATCCTGCGCTGCTCCAGAGCCGCTCGTACGGCCGGTGACAAGCGGTTTTCGGCCGCTTCAATCCGGTGGTCGTCCGAATGCTTGGTGAACTGCGTCGAACAGAGTCCCAGGGTGAAGTCCATCGTTGTCATGATCTTCAGAATTGGTGAAGACCCTTCGTTGAAGCTGCTCACTGCCAGGAAAGTCGCAATCTTCATATTCTTCGCACCAGAATGCAAACGTTCATTTGAATTTTGTGTGTTTCCTCCCAAGCACCAGTACAATAACTCGTCTGCCGAAAGAAAAAACTGGTGCGCGAAAAAGGCCGATTTCAGGCAGGTGCATTTTTTTGTTCAACCGCGAATAAAAAACATTTCCGTTCCGTATTCGAAAAACCGTTTCAGGGAGGGATTCTAAACAGTTTTGTGGATCCAAAAATGCAATTTTTTAAAAAACTGATTTTTTGAACCGAAACATAGTAAACCTCTCCTTAAGCTGGCAATGGATTTACAAGTTTCCGTCAGACGCCGACAGCAGTCACGCGGGGTCTAACAGACCCAATGGTGCGTGCCTGCTGAGCCACACCTCCAGTGGCTCGTTACCTCGAGCGCCCTCTGCCACCACGACAGAGGATGGCTGGCTGCGGCCAGACGCCCCATACATACACTACTGGCCATTAAAATTGCTACACCAAGAAGAAATGCAGATGATAAACGGGTATTAATTGGACAAATATATTATAATAGAACTGACATGTGATTACATTTTCACGCAATCTGGGTGCATAGATCAAGGGAAATCAGTACCCAGAACAATCACCTCTGACCGTAATAACGGCCTTAATACGCCTGGGCATTGAGTCAAACAGAGCTTGGATGGCGTGTACAAGTACAGCTGCCCATGGAGCTTCAACACGATACCACAGTTCATCAAGAGTAGTGATGAGCCAGTTGGTCGGCCACCATTGACCAGACGTTTTCAGTTGGTGAGATATCTGAAAAATGTGCTGGCCAGGGCAGCAGTCCAACATTTTCTGTATCCAGAAAGGCCCGTACACGACCTGCAACATACGGCCGTGCATTATCCTGCTGAAATGTAGGGTTTCGCAGGGATCGAATGAAGGGTAGAGCTACGGGTCGTAACACATCTGAAATGTAACGTCCACTGTTCAAAGTGCCGTCAATGGGAACAAGAGGTGACGGAGGCGTGTAACCAACGGCACCCCATACCATCACGCCTGTTGATACGCCAGTATGGCGATGACGAATACACGCTTCCAATGTGCGTTCACCGCGATGTCGCCAAACACGGATGCGACCATCATAATGCTGTAAACAGAACCTGGATTCATCCGAAAAAATGACGTTTTGCTATTCGTGCACCCAGGTTTGTCGTTGAGTATACCATCACAGGCGTTCCTGTCTGTGATGCAGCGTCAAGGGTAACCGCAGCCATGTTCTCCGAGCTGATAGTCCATGCTGCTACAAACGTCGTCGAACTGTTCGTGCGGATGGTTGTTGTCTTGCAAACGTCCCCATCTGTTGACTCAGGGATCGAGACGTGGCTGCACGATCCGTTACAGCCATGTGGATAAGATTCCTGTCTTCTCGACTGCTAGTGATACGAAGCCGTTGGGATCCAGCACGGCGGTTGGTATTGCCCTCCTGAACCCACCGATTCCAAATTCTGCTAGCAGTCATTGGATCTCGACCAACACCAGCAGCAATGTCGCGATACGATAAACTGCAATCGCGATAGGCTACAATCCGACCTTCATCCAAGTCGGAAACGTGATGGTACGCATTTCTCCTCCTTACACGAGGCATCACAACAACGTCTCACCAGGCAACGCCGGTCAGCTGCTGTTTGTGTATGAGAAATCGGTTGGAAACTTTCTCATGTCAGCACGTTGTAGGTGTCGCCACCGGCACCAACCTTGTGTGAATGCTCTGAAAGGCTAATCATTTGCATATCACAGCATCTTCTTCCTGTCGGTTAAATTTCGCGTCTGTAGCACGTCATCTTCGTGGTGTAGCAATTTTAATGGCCTGTGGTGTACTTGGAGTCTCTTTGCTACATGATGCCTCGTGACGCCGCCTAGTAGCGGCTCCGACACCATAGTTCGAGCTTTAGTAGAGAGAGCCTCATCCGTGTGGACATCGACAACTGCACTTCATTTCTACTTGCAATATTTGTAATGAAATGGAAATGCAATGTGGCTAGGGCCCCCCATCGGGTAGACCGTTCGCCTGGTGCAAGTCTTCCAAGCTGACGCCACTTCGGCGACTTGCGTGTCGATGTGGATGAAATGACGATGATAAGGACAACGGAACACCCAGTCCCTGAGCGGAGAAAATCTCCAACCCAGCCGGGAATCGAACCCGGCCATTAGGTATGGCATTCCGTCACGCTGACCACTCAGCAACCAGGGGCGGACATCATTTGTAATGAGTCTTCGTATGTATGGAGGAATACAGATTAAATAAATCTTCTGTTTACTGTGTTAATTTGTTCTCTAATGTTTTCTGCTCCTGTCCAACTTTCCTATATCGACAGCTGCTGCACCACTCTGCAGCCCACCTCTCGTTACTGTTGTCTATGACGTCGTACACAACATACAAAAGCATTAGTAAGGTTAAGACATGCCACTGTTGGGTCAATGCTTTCAACCTATTGAGGAGAAAAAAAGTTGCCTATACTTAGTGACTTATCTTCATATTTTACACACGTTACTGAGTGCACCAGACATTTTAGATGCAAGGGATGGAGTATAATACAAGGCTCCTCACACAGCAAGCAAGCAATACTTCTTCCAAGTTCGTTTTCTCCTTCGTCTTTGGACTGTGGTGCCATTTTCCATATTTCCCTTTTCTGATGAAAGCATGGAAAGATGGTGTGCATCAAATGAATTCTACATACGTGGGTTCTTAGCAGATTTGTTTGTTCGTGCTATTTCCGTAATTGGTTAAACACTATTTCACTAGGGTTGGTATAAAGTTCACTACAACAATGGAATCTAGACAGAGCATGTCACCGGGCCCACTGCCCTAACCGCAGTGAATAAGTGAGGGTTCCTCTTCACACTCCTCATTATCTATGCCTGTCACTTGGTTTACCCTACAACGTTAGCAATTAGGGGCTAACAAGGCAGATAACACGCGGATTTTCATATAACACGATCAGAAGTATCCAACAATAGGTCTTGTTTCGTAGCGTCCGACTTACAGTCAGTCGTTTCTGGTCCAGGGGTTCTTATCTTAAATTGATACTATTGTCTATCACTCCTAAAAATGGATTGTACTGATAGCCTGTACATCTACAACTACGTGATTATTCTGTTATTCACAATAAATGCCTGGCAGAGGGTTCAATGAACCACCTTCAAACTCTCTCTCTACTGTTTCACTCTCGAACGCGCGCAGTGAAAACGAACGCTTAAATTTTTCTGTGCGAGCCCTGATTTCTCTTATTTTATCGTGATGATCATTTCTGCCTATGTAGGTGGGTGTCAACAGAATGTTTTCGAAGTCGGAGGAGAAAACTGGTGATTGAAATTTTGTGGGAAATCCCGTGGCAACGAAAAACGCCTTTGTTTTAATGATTGCCATTCGAATTCACGTATCATGTCTATGGCACTGTCCCCGTATTTCGCGATAGTGCAAAACGAGCTCCCTTCTTTGAACATTTTCGATGTCATCCGTCAGTCTCACCTGATGCGGATCCCACAACGCACAGCAATACTCCAGAATAGGCGGATAAGCGTGGTGTAAGCAGTCTCTTCAGTAAACCTGTAGCACCTTCTAAGTGAATCGCAATCTTTGGTTTGCTCTACCCACAACATTATCTATGTGATCGTTCCAGTTTAGGTTATTTGTAACTGTAATCCCTAAGTATTTAGTTGAATATACAGCCTTACGATTTGTGTGACTTATCGTGTAATCGAAATTTACTAGATTTCTTTTAGTAATCATGTGAATAACTTCACACTTTTCTTTATTCGGGGTCAATTGCCACATTTCGCAGCATACAGATATCTTATCTAAATCATTTTGCAATTCATTTTGGTCACCTGATGACTTTACGAGACGGTAAATGACAGCATCATCTACAAACAATCTACAGATTGTCTCCTATGTCGTTAATATAGATTAGGAACAATAGAGGGCCTATAACACTTCTTTGCGGGACGCCGGATATTACTTCTGCCGGCCCGGTGGCCGAGCTGTTCTAGGTGCTACAGTCTGGAACCGCGCGACCGCTACGGTCGTAGTTTCGAATCCTGCCTCGGGCATGGATGTGTGTGATGCCCTTAGGTTACTTAGGTTTAAGTAGATCTAAGTTCTAGGAGACTGATGACCTCAGAAGTTAAGTCCCATAGTGCTCTGAGCCATTTGAACCATTTTTTTTATATTACTTCTGTTTACTCGATGACTTTCAGTCTATTACTACGAACTGTGACCTTTCTGAGAGGAAAGTAAGCGTGAATCTCCTGTTGCATAACGATCCGTCTCAAAGCCGAAATACTGAATTTAGCTTCTCGAGGAAGTTTTACACTTCGTTCTTAAATGATCAGACGCAAAAGTAACTTCGATAGTCAACGAATGTAACGTTCTACTATTCGCAATAAATACGGGATGCTAAAGAAATATCAGATATTCTGAGACGTGGCAGTACTCGTAGAAACAAGAAAACCAAGTCTAATAAACATGGGTCCGGAAATGCATATTTTCTGAGATCTGAAAACTTTCCATAGTATAATGTGAGAGAAATCTCAATAACACTGTTGTAATCGTCGCCTGAGCGATGTAAGACGAATATTTCTTTTGAAAGCATAATTAGGAAACTTTTACCCTTTATGATTTGTGAAAGAGCTACAAAATATTTTTTATGTGTATTCTTTTTTTGAACGAGCAGGAATCAGAGCGACACAGCCTCATGCGGACTTCTTTGGGAGAGGAGCACCGCCGCGCCGTTCTAACAAAGCAACACATTCAGCCGACGCTGCACGTTTTCAACGACCAATATTGTTGTTGTTGTGGTCTTCAGTCGAATGACTGGTTTGATGCAGCTCTCCATGCTACTCCATCCTGTGAAAGCTTCTTCATCTCCCAGTACCTACTGCAACCTACATCCTTCTGAATCTGTTTTGTGTAGTCATCTCTTGGTCTCCCTCTACGATTTTTACCCTCCACGCTGCCCTCCAATACTAAATTGGTGATCCCTTGATGCCTCAGAACATGTCCTACCAACCGATCCCTACTTCTAGTCATGTTGTGCCACAAATTTCTCTTCTCTCCAATTCTATTCAATACCTCCTCATTAGTTATGTGATCTACCCATCTAATCTTCAGCACCTTTCTGTAGCATCACATTTCGAAAGCTTCTATTCTCTTCTTGTCTTAACTATTCATCGTCCACGTTTCACTTCCATACATGGCTACACTCCATACAAATTCTTTCAGAAACGACTTCCTGACACTTAAATCTATACTCGATGTTAACATATTTCTCATCAGTTATTATGCTCCCCAAATAGCAAAACTCATCTATTACTTCAAGTGTCTCATTTGCTAAGCTAATTCCCTCAGCGTCACCTGATTTACTTCGACTACATTCCATTATCATAATTTTGCTTTTGTTGATGTTCATCTTACATCCTTCTTTCAAGACACTCTCCATTCCGTTCGACTGTTCTTCCAAGTCCTTTGCTGTCTCTGACAGAATAACAATGTCATCGGCAAAACTCGAGGTTTTTATTTATTCTCCCTGGATTTTAATTTCTACTCCAAATTTTTCTTTTGTTTCTTTTACTGCTTGCTCAATATGCAGATTGAATAATATCAGGGATAGGCTACAAGCATCCCTCACTCACTTCTCAACCACTGCTTCCCTTTCATGACCCTCGACTCTTACAACTGCCATCTGGTTTCTGTACAAAGTGTAAATAATTTTTCGCTCCCTGTATTTCACCCTTGCCACCTTCAGAATTTGAAAGGGAGTATTCCAGTCAACATTGTCAAAAGTTTTCTCTAAGTTTACAAATGCTATAACGTAGCTTTGCCTTTCCATAATCTGCCTTCTAAGATATTGCCTCACGTGTTCCAACATTTCTACGGAATCCGAATTGATCTTCCTGAAGGTCGGCTTCTACTAGTTTTTCCATTCGTCTGTAAAGAATTCGCGTTAGTATTTTGCAGCTGTGACTTATTAAACTGATAGTTCGGTAATTTTCACATCTGTTAATACCTTCTTTCTTTGGGATTGGAATTATTATATTCTTCTTGAAGTCTGAGGGTATTTCACCTGTCTCATATATCTTGCTCACCAGATGGTAGAGAGTTTTGTCACGGCTGGGTCTCCCAAGGGCGTCAGTAGTTCTAATGGAATGTTGTCTACTCCCGGGGCCTTGTTTCGACTCAGGTCTTTCAGTGCTCTGTCGAACTCTTCACGCAGTATCATATCTCCCATTTCATCTTCATCTACATCCTCTTCCATTTCCATAATAATGCTCTCAACTACATTGCCCTTGTATAGACCCTCTATATACTCCTTCCATCCTTCTGCTTTCCCTTATTTGCTTAGGATTGGTTTTCCATCTGAGCTGTTCATGTTCATATAGGGCGTTCTGTTTCCTCCAAAGGTCTCCTAGTGATATATGGCTCTACATTGTAAGAGGTCCATGGCTAAGGAATTTGTTGCTAGTGCACTCGAGCAGATGTAATTTCGATGGATTGCTCACGCGCTGCATGCGATATGTAAGCTATAAGAGAATCTCAGACCAGAGAGCAGTGTTGACTGCAGTAGGAACCGTGTAGCAGTAGGAGTAAGTAGTATCTAGCAGTCTGGTGTATCGAGTTGGCTGGGCCGGTCGCGGGGAGCGATGGCGGAGCCTGAGCGACATAATATAAGGTAAAAGTAGCCTCGCTCGTATGTACTATTGTTATGCCAAGCCCCATGTAAATGCTTTTAAAAAAACTCTTAATAATAATCTTTCTTATAAAAAATTAACTTTTGATAATCATTCATCTCAATTTAAAGAACTTACTAATTTCTCCAATCCATGGTCATCCCGATTATAGTAAAGAAAAATCAGTTGTTTCTTTTTATACATGACAAATCTATCGACCAGCATTGCACAGGGCTGTGACAGAAAAATTTCTTATAGGAGCAAATATATACGCGTTATCCGGCGACCTTATTGAGGTAAGAATTTTCAATTTATACAGAATGATCTTTCAGGGCCATGACGCAGCGCTGCTGACGTCCAGAATTCACCAGTTTAAATTCACAGTCAATTATTGAAAGGTTATCTATGAGTCACATTTTTTAATTAGGGGGTTAGTCTCAGTGAATTATATACTATATTTTTTACTGTTGGGAGGTTATTATAAATATTTTTTTATCTGTGGAGAGGTTACACTAAATGTGAATGATATATTTATTATATTTTATTGTTGGGAGGTTACAACATCCATAAATTTGTCCTCTGGCCATTCTTGCTTAGCCATTTTGCGCTTCCTGTCGATCTCATTTCTGAGACGTTCGTATTTCTTTTCGCTTGCTTCATCTATTGCATTTTTATATTTTCTCCTTTCATCTATTAAATTCAATATCTCTTCTGTTACCCAAGGATTTCTCCTAGCTCTCGTCTTTTTACCTACTTGATCCTCTGCTTCATTCGCTATTTCATTTGTCAAAGCTACCCATTTTCCTTCTACCTTTCTTTTTTTTTTTTTTCCCTGTAACCGATCACTCGTTGTATTGATATATAATGATCCTCAAGTGCGACTGTTGTGTATATAGCGGCGATGCCGCGAGTCCGTAATTCTTGTGAACTTGTGTATTGCTCTCCTTTCTACCCTGGTATATTCCAGTTGTGCTCGACATCTGGCTCAAGTGAGGAGCTGGTCGATTCTCCGTGCTTAGGGAGACGCGATTCGGAGATGACGTCATAAGACCCGCTGGCGATCTTAAAGCGAGTATCCAAAACCCATTTCTGATGTCTAGAGAGCAACGTAATTCTGTGGTATGGGACTACTTTCTCAGATTTGAAAAGAAATATATTATGTATGAAAAGAAGTAGACTGTTTTTTGATTCTCCTGACAAATGTGAGGTTTGGTCTCGCAACATATTTCACTTCCTCTCTTCAATATTTGTAGTTTAGACGCGTACTTGTTAACTCTAGTTTCAGAGACGTCAGTTTCGAATAAATCCCCACTTTCTTTTGTTTACAAGTATCAGGTTGGTATACAAATGCTGATTTTGTATAGAAGGAAACTGGCAGTTCTGGTACTGCACCTATTCAGATTTTGTCATTCTCATTGCGCACTCCGAGCGGTAAACCTCGACGTGAGACGACGTGCAGCGAGAGCAAGGTAAACACATACGGTAGCCGGCTCGGCGCCTTCTTTCGTGCCGCAGACAGTTGTGAGTGAGCGATGCAGGCGATGAATATTCAGAGGCGTACAACCTGAGGAAGCAGATAGTCGATGCTATCAGTCGCGTGACAATGGGGGGCGGGGGGGGGGTATTCCCAACTCATCGCACCCCACCCGTCTCCAGTGTCTTGACCTCAATCATTGTCCGCCGGACACCGGGTCAACGGTAACACTTTCTCCGAGTATCGCAGCGTACTGTTCCGTGACGTAGGCCGCCGCTTCGGGAACCTCACGCTAGAAGTAACGGTAGACAGCCTTCTTACCGCTTTCTTATTCAGCAGCCTTGTCCGCTTCACGCCGCCATTTAAACCTTCTAGGCGTATTTTACTGTACGGCGCTGAAACCACCTTTGTTGTTGCTGGATGGCTTTCGGCGATGAGACAGCCTTCTTCCAAATATTTTGTTTTTACGTCTAAGTCGGAAAAGTGTCATCGGTCGCTGACCGATGGTAGGGCCACACTAAAGACATCTAGGTAGTCACGTAATTGACTTTCGCTGGCTTGCTGTCCGACTCGAAGGGCTTGCTTCATAATTCACGTACAGGGTGACTCAAAAGTCCGTTAATATTTGAAAATGCACTAATTCACAGATTAATGTAGGTAGAGAGGTAAAAATTGACACATGCACTTGAAGTGATATGACGTTTTATTTAAACTAAAAGCAAGTGCAAAAATTGGCCAACATATATCTCTGGGTGGCAACAGTGACGTCGCATGAGAATCATGTACTCGTATAAAACGAGGTGCGCTGAGAGGGAGTCAGTTGCGCCATCAGTAGCGGCACGTTGACTTTACCAAGAAAAGCACTACTACTATCAGGATGGAGAATACAATATTGCAGCTTTACGGTCCTATCGCCATAAGAAGGATATTCTAACGGGTAAAAGCTCTGACAAGTGTTGCTGTGAAGAAAACTCTCACGAAGTTCAGATCGAAGGGTTGTTTAGACGATCGACACCGTACTGGGTGGTGCTACTACGGCTCGGGCATTTCAGCAAGAAATAGAGACTTCAGCGGGTTCGTTTCCGTATGGCGAAGTCAGCGCTTGCGAAGTCGCTTTCCACGCGGCAATGTTTGAACAGCGTTAAAGCGTACCTTCCGAAACTATCCGTACAAAATCCAGTGTCATCACAAACTGTTAGCCACAGATTCTTTTTTGACGTGGAGAGAATTTGCGATGTGGGAATTTCAAAAAGTGGAGGACGATGGCGGGTGGGGTGTGATAAACCTTTTGCATTTTCTTTATGTTTTCGTCTTCCTTAAAGGCAAAGAGACAAGATGAAGCGGTAGCCCATCATAGAGCCTATGCCTACCGTCATGTATTTTTTGACTTTCAGTTGTTAATAAACAGAGGATTTTTTCTGGTACCGGTAGGAGCAAGGAGGGATTCGCGCTCGGCTAGTGAAAGAGTGAGAAGCACGTCAATATTTTAGCGAGTAATTGTAGACCGCCATTTTGGGGTCGCTATGAATAAGTGAGGAGTGTGGATTTTATATGTGCACCGTTCAGAAAAATACAGTATTGTTTTATTAACAGAAAGGTCGTGTGAGTTGTTATTTCAAATAGTGCAATAATTACAACCACTGAAGCCCACCTGTGTACTTTGGAAAATTACGAAGATCCGATAAGCTTAATAGGAACACGGTCAAGACTTCAAAGGTGAACGCGGCGACCAAACATAGTATTATAAAGAATGGTAAGCACAAATCTACAGCGGAGAAAGAAACTACTCCGCCCTGCAAAATAATATGAACTAATACGGACTTATTTCCAGGCACAGCTCAGCTTATTGTGCTTGTCATTCACGCCGAAAAATTAATCTCATTAATTCAATACATTTTAAGAAGACACGCATATTATTATCATCTATTCCATTATTTTATTATACTATAAAGTGGCGACCGTGACAGGACGTTGTTCAGTTAAATTGGGTGACACCCGTCTGTGCGTCGCCGTGCAACAAGCTGTTTTCCAGCTCCACAAGACGACGGTTGACATTCCGCTAACACAGCGGAATGTCAGTGTGCACCGCCCTTTTCAGCTTCCCCACCAGGGATGCCAACTTTATAGTATAATAAAATAATGGAATAGATGATAATAATATGCGTGGCTTCTTAAAATGTATTGAATTAATGAGATTAATTTTTCGGCGTGAATGACAAGCACAATAAGCTGAGCTGTGCCTGGAAATAAGTCCGTATTAGTTCATATTATTTTGCAGGGCGGAGTAGTTTCTTTCTCCGCTGTAGATTTGTGCTTACCATTCTTTATAATACTATGTTTGGTCGCCGCGTTCACCTTTGAAGTCTTGACCGTGTTCCTATTAAGCTTATCGGATCTTCGTAATTTTCCAAAGTACACAGGTGGGCTTCAGTGGTTGTAATTATTGCACTATTTGAAATAACAACTCACACGACCTTTCTGTTAATAAAACAATACTGTATTTTTCTGAACGGTGCACATATAAAATCCACACTCCTCACTTATTCATAGCGACCCCAAAATGGCGGTCTACAATTACTCGCTAAAATATTGACGTGCTTCTCACTCTTTCACTAGCCGAGCGCGAATCCCTCCTTGCTCCTACCGGTACCAGAAAAAATCCTCTGTTTATTAACAACTGAAAGTCAAAAAATACATGACGGTAGGCATAGGCTCTATGATGGGCTACCGCTTCATCTTGTCTCTTTGCCTTTAAGGAAGACGAAAACATAAAGAAAATGCAAAAGGTTTATCACAGGGGGGAGGTGGGGGGAGGAGGGGGGGGGGAGCATGTTAGCAGAATTTGGGCTAACGGAAATCGCAGAAATCCTTAAACTGTCGTGGAAACCCAAGTGCATGCTGTGGTGAGGATTTACCACATCAATCTTGATCGGACTCTTTTTACTCGAGGATATGCGTGGTGCCGCTTTTCAAACTGTCAGCGTGACGGGTGTGACGTACGCCGAATTGTTACAGAACAGAGTCATCCCTACTCTGCCTGGTAAAGACCTGCAGGAAGGTAAGGCTTTTCTGGAGGATGGCGCGCTACACGATATTGCTACACGTGTGAAAGATTTCTTGCGCACATCGTTGGGTGAGGATCGTGTGCTGAGCCCCCACTTCCGTTATACTTGGCCTCCCAAGCCCCCAGACCTCAATCCGTGTGATTGTTGGTTGTTGTTGGTTGTGTGGTTACCTGAAGACACAGGTCTACCGCGATCGTCCGACGTTATTAGGGATGATAAAATATTACGGATACTAAAAGACAACATCCGACGGAAGTTTCTCAACACATCTGCTGACAGCATCGTCTCCCAACTCCGACATATTGAGCATCTGTTATAAAGAACATCGTATTTGCTAAAAATCTAACGTTCTGCTAATTATTGCCTTCGTATCATATGTAGCGCCATCTGTTTGTTATTTTGTGCGGTTTTTTTTCCAGTCAAACCCCATATCATTTCAAGCATGTATGCATATTTTTACCTTTCTGCCTACATTATTCCGTGAAATATTGAATTTTGGATTGTTAACGGACTTTTGGATAACTTTTTATTTTATCTCTTAACGAATTTGCTTCACAAGGATCCATAAAGTGCGTTTTATATTGTTAAATTGTATTGTACATCTTTTATTCTCCATTTCCTGTGAAGTCCTTTTCAAGAACCAGGACTCATGGTTGTTACAATAGTTAATTACACGAATATGTAGCGTGGTGTGGTAGATGTGGTAGCTTTATAGGTAATTTCACACTGCCCATACAGCCATTCCAAGTTCAATCCCTCGTTGTTCATATATTTTTGTCTGCATTCTGAACATGACTCTTCTTATAGCAGAACCCTGTATACGTGACAAATTACAAACTGCGTTGTTCTTCTTCCTCCAATCGTAACTGAAATTCTGTAACATCCCAGGTGAGACAGCTTGCGCATGAAAGAAGGACCTCCAGCAGAACTGTACCTTGTAAAGTGCGGTGGCTTTCAGACTAACCTTCGAAACTATGTCAGCTCTAAAATGGTTCAAATGGCTCTGAGCACTATGGGACTTAACATCTGTGGTCATCAGTCCCCTAGAACTTAGAACTACTTAAACCTGACTAACCTAAGGACATCACACACATCCATACCCAAGGCAGGATTCGAACCTGCGACCGTAGCGGTCACGCGGTTCCAGACTGAAGCGCCTAGAACCGCACGGCCACACCCGCCGGCCGTCAGCTCTACTTTGGGACAAGTAAAAAAATGTCATACAGTAAAAATAAAAGAAACACACACTTGCAGAGCTTTTTAAGTCCAAACAATTACACTAGTTGTAAGGTGTCAGGCAAATCCAACACCTTCCATGAAAGCCCTGACATGATAAGCAAATCCAGTAGTATGTCACATAGCTCCGAATAAATCGTGACATTAAGTTAACCAAAGTAATACGAGTAACGAATGAGCAAATGGAATACCACAGACTAACACAAGAATGCCTAAATGCATGTCATACCTTCCCACCGTGAGACAGACGCAGTTCCGAGGGGAGAAACGAGAACAGAAGCCGAGAGCAGAACCGTGTTAAGCTAGAAGGCCCTACGATAAGGGACGGACACCCACGTCGCCAGCTAACCGCTAGGACCACCCCCCAGCCCATGTTAAAAGCTAGAGCCCTCCAGAAGAACAGTATAGATCTTACGATAACACTAAAAGGACCACACCAGCTGCAAGTTTTAGCGCGAGACTTTTTCGCGTCTCTGTTACGTTGCAAACTTTAAAAACATTGCCCCACCACGGAAAGTATAACGTTTCTCATTGGATAGACAGAATTTTTGTAGGCGGAGCTTAATGTTAACATTGAGACCCTGATTGGTCAGATGAAAACACAGCCAGATGGTTTTTTTTTAAACCAACTTCGGTAAATTGTAGTAAGGAGAAGTTAGGGGAGAGTTGCTTCCGAGACGGCGAGGTGAGCGGAGCTGTGCTGCCAGCCGCCCCCTGACGAACACCGACAAGGTAATGAACGCACGCGATGCCACATAACAGCGCATAAAGCTTCACTCAGAACTGCATAAGTCTCATCTGTTACACCCCCTTTTTGCGTAATACTAGTGTCGATCGTCAATTAAAGCTCATGGTGTTCACATTTGCAACTTGAAGTAAAAATCTGAAACGCGATGATTTTTCTGTTATATAGTTATTGAGAAGCCACATCAGCCACTGTAATTTACGACAAGTTAGATAAGTAATTAAAGATAATTGAGGGTCACTGTAGACCATTTTGATAGTTTTCTCTCTTGTGAAACTTAATTTAAACCTAGATTATAGATGTGATATGGCATAGGTCATCCTTCGATCCATTGTAGAACTTGGAAACCCGCTCAGGTAATATTCGTTCACATTTTTGTTGAACGCAGTTGCTTTTTATCGTCCTGTATTAAAACATTTCCTTTTATCAATAGTGCAATTTATAAACAATGTTTTGTGAGTAGAATAAAATTTCCAGTGGTAAACTTAACTGCTTTTTCGACGTTATTTTACCAGCTAACTAAAAATAGGAAAGCCTTGAACCCCTGCCACTAAATTTAGTTAGTATTAAGATTCTTTTACAGGGAGTGCAGTGGAGCTGACGCTGAACTCATTAAGTATTTGGTTATATCTTCGCTAGTCTCACTGAACTCTTCTGAACTCTACATGTCATGTGTGGTCTGGCGTCTCCTTACCAGCAACAGGTCCCAGGTTCAAACTAGTCAATTCCCCAAAAAAACACGCTCAGAGCGTCGTTGCGCGAAAGTGGTAGGGAGACACGATATAGAACAAACAGACACCACGCAGAATGTTAGATAGTTACTTCAGCAGAAAGACTAATATGGCGGTTCAAGGTCATTCCGCTGCCAGGGTTAATGGAATCCTTGCTTCGATTGTTCAATATACATATTGTTTCTATCTATTTCTATGGCAAACTTTATTTTTCGATTGATGTTATTTATGTTCTTGAGGAGTTATTGAATATGATTGGATGTTTCACCTGGAAGGCACAGAAGGCATTTGATGACTTCTACATAGTGATACCGATATACTACCTTGTGTAGTTATGGCCTTCGTTGGCTAAGAGTCCACTGCCTGGTGACCCTACAGGTTGTGAGTAGAACTTGTTGTCAACTAGGATACAGTTTTGCTATCTTATTTTTAGAATGTTTCTTATTTCTTTTATCTAAGATAACAACTTAGGAGACTTGTAATACCTGTTCATTAAATTAAAGACAAAGGGATTTCTCTGTATTCATTTCCAAATAAAAAAGTCAAGCATCCGGACGACATTTCAGAAATCAATGTAACTTCATGCACGAACACACAAACGTCGGGTATTTAAATGAGCCCACCCGTATAGCTGCGCGCTCTAACGCGGTACTTCCCGAGTGGTAAGGCGTGCCGGTTCCCGGGACGAATCCGTCCTGCGGTTTATGAGGGCTACGGCGGGACGAAGCCTGTTCATCGTTTCTTGGTCCCTGGTTCAATAAACAATACACTATGTATATGATAAGAGATGCAATTCTTTGTGTCAGGTGCAATGGCCACCTGAGTGCTTGAGAGTTGTTCGTGTTTAGTGTTGTTGCCAGGCCTTGTACAGCATATAAGAGGTACAAACAGCGTCATTGGTTCAATGATCGCTGTGAAAGACTCGGAATGACAGCTCCTCCTGGGGAACAGCATTATCACAAGCTGACAGAGTTTATCGTCTCCATTTAGCCGAAAGGTCGAATCGCCGCACATCGAGATTTATGGGGCATTGAGATGCGACACTGGCGCGCTGTTGGATTGTATGGGCACATATTGTGCATCAGGTACATCGTAACCTCTTCACAACTGCCCTGCCGCACGAGAACATGTAACAGCCTCCCTGCAACATTCTGTATCACCATTGTTCTTAGGCTGGCAGCAGCCAGAATAGAGAATTATTATCTCACGCTTAGGCTGCCGTTATCAACACAACACAAACGACACATTTGGAGTGCGCTGTAACTGGGAAGCATAGCTTGCTGATAAATAGTGACGTTTTGTGTTCAGGAATGAATCACAGTCCTGTAGTATCGCGGATGATCATATCCGGCGATTATGGCTCGATTGTTCTTCCAGTGTTTTAGAGAGATACAGCGGCGCTACTGCGGGAGCCGTGATGTGGAGAGCGACGTCATCACAGGTTATTAAGGGAACTCTGACCGCACAATGATACATCACGAATATCCTGCGTCCTCACGTGTTACCTCTCATGTGACAGTATTGAGATGCCGTTTATCAATGCTCGTCCAGACGTGGAAGTGTCTCTATGGATTGTCTGTGTCAATTTGATATACTCCCATGGCCAGCAAAATCCACACGTCAGGCCCCTGTAGAAGACTAAGGCGTGCACACACTTCATTCGACATATAGACGTCCCTACAGATATTCCGATTTAGGTTATGACGTGTTCGATATGCCTGCCATCATTGGAGATGACGTGGAAGAGACGAATAGCGAAATTCTGCATGACCCACTGAAGTGTCGGAAAATCGATGCTGTCGATGACACCCTGAATGGCTATTTGCAACATAGCAATGGTTTAGGAGTTATTTCCGTACACATTGTCCTTAATATGTTGTTGTTGTTGTCTTCAGTACTGAGATTGCTCTGATGCAGCTCTCCATGCTACTCTATCCTGTGCAAGCTTCTTCATCTCCCAGTAACTACTGCAACCAACATCCTTCTGAATCTGCTTAGTGTATTCATCTCTTGGTCTCCCTCTACGATTTTTACCCTCCACGCTGCCCTCCAACGCTAAATTTGTCATCTCTTGATGCCTCAGAACATGTCCTACCAACCGGTCCCTTCTTCTTGTCAAGTTGTGCCACAAACTCCTCGTCTCCCCAATTCTATTCAATACCTCCTCATTAGTTATGTGATCTACCCATCTAATCTTCAGCATTCTTCTGTAGCACCACATTTCGAAAGCTTCTATTCTCTTCTTGTCCAAACTACTTATTGTACATGTTACACTCCATACAAATACTTTCAGAAACGACTTCCTGACACTTAAATTTATACTCGATGTTAACAAATTTCTCTTCTTCAGAAGCACTTTCCTTGGCATTGTCAGTCTACATTTTATATCCTCTCTACTTCGACCAACATCAGTTATTTTGCTCCCCAAACAGCAAAACTCCTTTACTACTTTAAGTGTCTCATTTCCTAATCTAATTCCCTCAGCATCACCCGACTTAATTCGCCTACATTGCATTATCCTCGTTTTTCTTTTGTTGATGTTCATCTTATATCCTCCTTTCAAGACACTGTCCATTCCGTTCAACTGCTCTTCCAAGTCCTTTGCTGTCTCTGACAGAATTACAATGTCATCGGAAAACCTCAAAGTTTTTATTTCTTCTTCATGGACTTTCATACCTACTCCGAATTTTTCTTTTGTTTCCTTTACTGCTTGCTCAATATACAGATTGAATAACATCGTGGACAGGCTACAACCCTGTCTCACTCCCTTCCCAACCGCTGCTTCCCTTTTATGCCCCTCGACTCTTATAACTGCCATTTGCTTTCTGTGCAAATTGTAAATAGCCTTTCGCTCCCTGTATTTCACCCCTGCCACCTTTAGAATTTGAAAGAGAGTATTCCAGTCAACATTGTCAAAAGCTTTCTCTAAGTCTACAAATGCATCAAATGTAGGTTTGCCTATCCTTAACCTATTTTCTAAGATTAGTCGTAGGGTCAGTATTGCCTCACGTGTTACAACATTTCTGCGAAATCCATTCCCCGAGGTCGGCTTCTACCAGGTTTCCATTCGTCTGTAAAGAATTCGCGTTAGTATTTTGCAGCTGTGACTTATTAAACTGATAGTTCGGTAATTTTCACATCTGTCAACACCTGCTCTCTTTGGGCTTGGAATTATTATATTCTTCTTGAAGTCTGACGGTATTTCACCTGTATCATACATCTTGCTCACCAGATGGTTCTGCTAGGACTGGCCGGCCGGTGTGGCCGTGCGGTTAAACGCGCTTCAGTCTGGAACCGCGTGACTGCTACGGTCGCAGGTTCGAATCCTGCCTCGGGCATGGATGTGTGTGATGTCCTTAGGTTAGTTAGGTTTAATTAGTTCTAAGTTCTAGGCGACTGATGACCTCAGAAGTTGAGTCGCATAGTGCTCAGAGCCATTTTGCTAGGACTGGCTCTCCCAAGGCCGTCAGTCGTTCCGATGGAATGTTGTCTACTCCCGGGGCCTTGTTTCGAATCAGGTCTTTCAGTGCTCTGTCAAACTCTTCACGCAGTATCGTATCTCCCTTTTCATCTTCATCTACAACCTCTTCCATTTCCATAATATTGTCCTGAAGTACATCGCTCTTGTATAGACCCTCTATATACTCCTTCCACCTTTCTGGTTTCGCTTCTTTGTTTAGAACTGGGTTTCCATCTGAGCTCTTGATATTCATACAAGTTGCTCTCATTTCTCCAAAGATCTCTTTAATTTTCCTGTAGGCAGTACCTATCTTACCCCTATTGAGATAAACCTCTACATCCTTACATTTGTCCTCTAGCCATCCCTGCTTAGCCATTTTGCACCTCTTGTTGTTCTCATTTTTGAGACGTTTGTATTCATTTTTGCCTGCTTCATTTACTGCGTTTTTATATTTTCTCCTTTCATCAATTAAATTCGATATTTCTTCTGTTACCCAAGGATTTCTACTAGCTCTCGTCTTTTTACCTCCTTGATCCCTTGCTGCCGTCACTACTTCATCCCACAGAGCTACCCATTCTTCTTCTACTGTATTTCTTTCCCCCATTCCTGTCAATTCTTCCCTTGTGCTCTCCCTGAAACTCTGTACAACCTCTGGTTTAGTCAGTTTATCCAGGTCCCATCTCCTTAAATTCCCACCTTTTTGCAGTTTCCTCAGTTTTAATCTACAGTTCATAACCAATAGATTGTGGTCATGGAAATGTATTACAATTTAAAACCTGGTTCCTAAATCTCTGTCTTACCATTGTATAATGTTTCTGATACCTTCTAGTATCTCCAGGATTCTTCCATGTATACAACCTTCTTTTATGATTTTTGAACCAAGTGTTAGCTATGACTAAGTTATGCTCTGTGCAAAATTCTACCATACGGCTTCCTCTTTCATTTCTCTCCCCCAATCCATATTCACCCACTATGTTTCCTTCTCTCCCTTTTCCTACTATCGAATTCCAGTCACCCATGACTATTAAATTTTCATCTCCCTTCACTACCTGAATAATTTCTTTTATCTCGCCGGCCGCGGTGGTCTAGCGGTTCTAGGCGCGCAGTCCGGAACCGCGCGACTGCTACGGCCGCAGGTTCGAATCCTGCCTCGGGCATGGATGTGTGTGATGTCCTTAGGTTAGTTAGGTTTAAGTAGTTCTAAGTTCTAGGGGACTGATGACCACAGTAGTTAAGTCCCATAGTGCTCAGAGCCATTTGAACCATCTTTTATCTCATCATACATTTCATCAATTTCTTCATCATCTGCAGAGCTAGTTGGCATATAAACTTGTACTACTGTAGTGGGCATGGGCTTCGTGTCTATCTTGGCCAAAATAATGCGTTCACTATGCTGTTTGTAGTAGCTTATCCGCACTCCTATTTTTTATTCATTATTAAACCTACTCCTGCATTTGATTTTGTATTTATAACCCCCACAACGAACCATGGACCTTGCCGTAGGTGGGGAGGCTTGTGTTCCTCAGCGATACAGATAGCCGTACCGTAGGTACAACCACAACGGAGGGGTATCTGTTGAGAGGCCAGACAAACGTGTGGTTCCTGAAGAGGGGCAGCAGCCTTTTCAGTAGTTGCAAGGGCAACAGTCTGGATGATTGACTGATCTGGCCTTGTAACAATAACCAAAACGGCCTTGCTGTGCTGGTACTGCGAACGGCTGAAAGCAAGGGGAAACTACGGCCGTAATTTTTCCCGAGGGCATGCAGCTTTACTGTATGATTAAATGATGATGGCGTCCTCTTGGGTAAAATATTCCGGAGGTAAATAGTCCCCCATTCGGATCTCCGGGCGGGGACTACTCAAGAGGATGTCGTTATCACGAGAAAGAAAACTGGCGTTCTACGGATCGGAGCGTGGAATGTCAGATCCCTTAATCGGGCAGGTAGGTTAGAAAATTTAAAAAGGGAAATGGATAGGTTAAAGTTAGATATAGTGGGAATTAGTGAAGTTCGGTGGCAGGAGGAACAAGACTTCTGGTCAGGTGACTACAGGGTTATAAACACAAAGTCAAATAGGGGTAATGCAGGAGTAGGTTTAATAATGAATAGGAAAATAGGAGTGCGGGTAAGCTACTACAAACAGCATAGTCAACGCATTATTGTGGCCAAGATAGATACGAAGCCAACATCTACTACAGTAGTACAAGTTTATATGCCAACTAGCTCTGCAGATGACGAAGAAATTGAAGAAATATATGATGAAATAAAAGAAATTATTCAGATAGTGAAGGGAGATGAAAATTTAATAGTCATGGGTGACTGGAATTCGAGTGTAGGAAAAGGGAGAGAAGGAAACGTAGTAGGTGAATATGGATTGGGGCTAAGAAATGAAAGAGGGAGCCGCCTGGTAGAATTTTGCACAGAGCACAACTTAATCATAGCTAACACTTGGTTTAAGAATCATGATAGAAGGTTGTATACATGGAAGAACCCTGGAGATACTAAAAGGTATCAGATAGATTATATAATGGTAAGACAGAGATTTAGGAACCAGATTTTAAATTGTAAGACATTTCCAGGGGCAGATGTGGACTCTGACCACAATCTATTGGATATGACCTGTAGATTAAAACTGAAGAAACTGCAAAAAGGTGGGAATTTAAGGAGATGGGACCTGGATAAACTGAAAGAACCAGAGGTTGTACAGAGTTTCAGGGAGAGCATAAGGGAACAATTGACAGGAATGGGGGAAAGAAATACAGTAGAAGAAGAATGGATAGCTTTTGAGGGATGAAGTAGTGAAGGCAGCAGAGGATCAAGTAGGTAAAAAGACGAGGGCTAGTAGAAATCCTTGGGTAACAGAAGAAATATTGAATTTAATTGATGAAAGGAGAAAATATAAAAATGCAGTAAATGAAGCAGGCAAAAAGGAATACAAACGTCTCAAAAATGAGATCGACAGGAAGTGCAAAATGGCTAAGCAGGGATGGCTAGAGGACAAATGTAAGGATGTAGAGGCTTATCTCACTAGGGGTAAGATAGATACTGCCTACAGGAAATTAAAGAGACCTTTGGAGATAAGAGAACCACTTGTATGAACATCAAGAGCTCAGATGGAAACCCAGTTCTAAGCAAAGAAGGGAAACCAGAAAGGTGGAAGGAGTATATAGAGGGTCTATACAAGGGCGATGCACTTGAGGACAATATTATGGAAATGGAAGAGGATGTAGATGAAGATGAAATGGGAGATACGATACTGCGTGAAGAGTTTGACAGAGCACTGAAAGACCTGAGTCGAAACAAGGCCCCCGGAGTAGACAACATTCCATTGGAACTACTGACGGCCTTGGGAGAGCCAGTCCTGACAAAACTCTACCATCTGGTGAGCAAGATGTATGAAACAGGCGAAATACCCTCAGACTTCAAGAAGAATATAATAATTCCAATCCCAAAGAAAGCAGGTGTTGACAGATGTGAAAATTACCGAACAATCAGTTTAATAAGCCACAGCTGCAAAATACTAATGCGAATTCTTTACACACGAATGGAAAAACTAGTAGAAGCCGACCTCGGGGAAGATCAGTTTGGATTCCGTAGAAATACTGGAACACGTGAGGCAATACTGACCTTACGACTTATCTTAGAAGAAAGATTAAGGAAAGGCAAACCTACGTTTCTAGCATTTGTAGACTTAGAGAAAGCTTTTGACAATGTTGACTGGAATACTCTCTTTCAAATTCTAAAGGTGGCAGGGGTAAAATACAGGGAGCGAAAGGCTATTTACAATTTGTACAGAAACCAGATGGCAGTTATAAGAGTCGAGGGACATGAAAGGGAAGCAGTGGTTAAGAAGGGAGTAAGACAGAGTTGTAGCCTCTCCCCGATGTTATTCAATCTGTATATTGAGCAAGCAGTAAAGGAAACAAAAGAAAAATTCGGCGTAGGTATTAAAATCCATGGAGAAGAAATAAAAACTTTGAGGTTCGCCGATGACATTGTAATTCTGTCAGAGACAGCAAAGGACTTGGAAGAGCAGTTGAACGGAATGGATGGTGTCTTGAAGGGAGTATATAAGATGAACATCAACAAAAGCAAAACGAGGATAATGGAATGTAGTCGAATTAAGTCGGGTGATGCTGAGGGAATTAGATTAGGAAGTGAGACACTTAAAGTAGTAAAGGAGTTTTGCTATTTGGGGAGCAAAATAACTGATGATGGTCGAAGTAGAGAGGATATAAAATGTAGACTGGCAATGGCAAGGAAAGCGTTTCTGAAGAAGAGAAATTTGTTAACATCGAGTTTAGATTTAAGTGTCACGAAGTCATTTCTGAACGTATTTGTATGGAGTGTAGCCATGTATGGAAGTGAAACATGGACGATAAATAGTTTGGATAAGAAGAGAATAGAAGCTTTCGAAATGTGGTGCTACAGAAGAATGCTGAAGAATAGATAGGTAGATCACATAACTAATGAGGAACTATTGAATAGGATTGGGGAGAAGAGAAGTTTGTGGCACAACTTGACCAGAAGAAGGGATCGGTTGGTAGGACATTTTCTGAGGCATCAAGGGATCACCAATTTAGTATTGGAGGGCAGCGTGGAGGGTGAAAATCGTAGGGGGAGACCAAGAGATAAATACACTAAGCAGATTCAGAAGGATGTAGGTTGCAGTAGGTACTGGGAGATGAGGAAGCTTGCACAGGATAGAGTAGCATGGAGAGTTGCATCAAACCAGTCTCAGGACTGAAGACCATAACAACAACAACAACCCTGTATTCACCTGACCAAAAGTCTTGTTCCTCCTGCCACCGAGCTTCACTAATTTCCACTATATCTAACTTCAACCTATCCATTTCACTGTTTAAATTTTGTAAACTACCTGCCCGATTAAGGGATCTGACATTCCACGCTCCGATCCGTAGAATGCCAGTTTTCTTTCTCCAGATAACGACGTCCTCCTGAGTAGTCCCCGCCCGGAGATCCGAATGGGGGACTATTTTACCTCCGGAATATTTTACCCAAGAGGACGCCATTATCATTTAACCATACAGTAAAGCTGCATGCCCTCGGGAAAAATTACGGCTGTAGTTTCCCCTTGCTTTCAGCCGTTCGCAGTACCAGCACAGCAAGGCTGTTTTGGTTAGTGTTGCAAGGCCAGATCAGTCAATCATTCAGACTGTTGCCACTGCAACCACTGAAAAGGCTGCTGTCCCTCTTCAGGAACCACACGTTTGTCTGGCCTCACAACAGATACCCCTCCGTTGTGGTTGCACCTTTTGTACGGCCATCTGTATCGCTGAGGCACGCAAGCCTCCCCACCAACGGCAAGGTCCATGGTTGATGGGGGTGGATATAGCCCCACGAAAAGGAGTCACATGTGTTCAGATTCGGAGAATATGACGGCCAATCGAGGACGATGCCACTTGCCTGTTGGTATCCCAGAGTCAGAATGCGGTCCGCATAGTGCTCCTCCAGGACATCAAACTCTCTCCTGCTTCGATGGGGTCGAGCTCCGTCTTGCACGAACCACATTCGTCGAAATCAGGGGCACTTTGGATAATGGGGATGAAATTATGTTCAAAAGCCTTTATCTACCGTTCGCTAGCCACCGTGCCATCAAGAAATATCACACCGATTATTCCGTGAATGGATATTTCACACCACACAATCACTCGTTGGGCGTGAAGAGTCTCCTCGATCGTGAAATGCGGATTGTCAGTTCCACTAATTGTCTAATTTTGCTTACCCACGAACTCATGCAGATGAAAGTGAGCGTATCCGCTAGACCAAACTATACAGGGCATACTAATTACCATCATGCCCCTCGGCCAACCCTGCAGTTTGAACGTCCTAACGCAAATCGTTCAGAAGTTACGACGATATTATTTCACATAGTTCAATAATTGTCACCCCGTAAGGCCGTCAGTGGTGATTGAAGCTCACATCACCTGTTGGAAACGACGTCCACCCTTGCAGTTTTGTTTCTTGTCCTACGCTAGCTACAAACGGCACTGTATCGATTGTCAGGCTCGACACAGAGAAACTAATCGTGGAAACTTAAAGAGACCTCAGTGACTCTCAACCATAATGTTCGTCTGTTATATCTCTTGTAGCCCTGGGAACGGGAAACAAACTATGGTTATCATCATTATGGAGGTGCCCGCGGACAGGTGAGGGTGATGCGCGTCCTGATACTCTTGTGCAAGTTCTCTGCAATTACTTGCACTCTGCGTGCGTTGCGGTCCTGGTGTCAGAAGGCAGCAATCCATTGCTGTGTATTTTATTGGATGCCCTTTATCTTATCCCTCTCAGGCAGGTATTACACTATCAAATTTTCTTTGACAAAGAAATTTGATCAAATATTCATCGTTGAGAAAGATTTTTGAATCATAGTTCCTTCAGAATGACTGGCGAGGACTTATTATCGTGCTCTGTTATTGCATGTACCATAGTTTACATTTGGAACTGGAGCAGAAGGAAAGAAAAAGGAAATCTGCGTGGGTGCAGCCGTGACTTTCGCGGCGAGATGCTAAAAGCATCCAACAAAATCCGTTAGGGAATTCCAAGTCGAGTACCTAAAGACATATGTAAATTACACTACTGACCATTAAGATTGCTACACCACGAAGATGACGTGCTGCAGACGCGAAATTTAACCGACAGGAAGACGATGCTGTGATATTCAAATGATTAGCTTTTCAGAGCATTCACACTAGGTTGGCGCCGGTGGCGACACCTACAACTTGCTGACATGATGAAAGTTTCCAACAGATTTCTCATACACAAAACAGCAGTTGACCGGCGTTGCCTGGTGAAACGTTGTTGTGATGCCTCGTGTAAGGAGGAGAAATGCGTACCATCACGTTTCCGACTTTGATAAAGGTCGGATTGTGGACTATCGCGATTGCGGTTTATCGTATCGCGACATTGCTGCTATTGTTGGTCGAGATCCAGTGACTGAGCAGAATATGGAATTGGTGGGTTCAGGAGGGTAATACGGAAAGCCGTGCTGGATCACAACGGCCTCGTATCACTAGCAGTCGAGATGACAGCCATCTTATCCGCATGGCTGTAAAGGATCGTGCAGCCATGTCTCGATCCCTGAGTCAACAGATGGGGCGTTTGCAAGACAACAATCATCTGCACGAACAGTTCGACGACGTTTGCGGCAGCATGGACAATCAGCTCGGAGACCATGCCGTGAACGCACATTGGAAGCGTGTACTCGTCATCGCCATACTGGCGTATCACCCGGCGTGATGGTATGGGGTGCCATTGGTTACACGTCTCGGTCACATCTTGTTCGCACTGACGGCACTTTGAACAGTGGACGTTACATTTCAGACGTGTTACGACCCGTGGCTCCACCCTTCATTCGATCCCTGCGAAACCCTACATTTCAGCAGGCTAATGCACGACCGCATGTTGCAGGTACTGTACGGGCCTTTCTGGGAACAGAAAATGTTCGACTGCTGCCCTGGCCAGCACATTCTCCAGATCTCTCACCAATTGAAAGCGTCTGGTCAATGGCGGCCTATCAACTGGCTCGTCACAATACGCCAGTCACTACTCTTGATGAGCTGTGGTATCGTGTTGAAGCTGCTTGGGCAGCTGTACCTGTACACGCCATCCAAGCTCTGTTTGACTCAACGCCGAGGCGTATCAAGGCCGTTATTACGGCTAGAGGTGGTTGTTCTGGGTAGTGATTTCCCAGGATCTATGCACCCAAACTGCGTGAAAATGTAATCACACGTCAGTTCTAGTATAATATATTTGTCCAATGAATACCCGTTTATCATCTGCATTTCTTCTTGTTGTAGGAATTTTAATGGCCAGTAGTGTACTTGCCAATGGACGAGAGTACATTTCAGTATGTGCTCAAGAAACGAAGCAAAACACTCACCTCAGAAATGCTGTATCCGCAAAAGACAGACTTGCAACAGGAGAAAACTATTATAGTTTGCAGTATAGCAGTCGAATACAGCAGTGCTCATGGACGAGAATAATACCAGAAAAGTGTGAAGCTATTTATAAGACGTAAAATACTGGAAGGCAAATAATTGTTTAGTAAATACTATAGCCATTAAGAAATATTTTCGTTTCTACAAAAGTTGTGGATTTTCTCCTTCATATCATCGGGGCTACATCTTGGCCGTACTTTGCGGCTAATGGCCTCCGCAGTTTTTTGTGCCTCTTGCTTCTTCTTTTTATTCTATTTTTGTATTCGGGTTGCCGTAAGTTGTATAGTGATTTATCTGCTTAGTACATTTCTATCAATTTAGTTGTTGATGCGACGCACCATGCAAATTTCGAAGCCATTTTGATAAACATTAGATGTCAAAAATCTGCAGCGATGATAGCGTTCCAAGCCGTTACATTTCTCCAATCGGTAAACAGAAGACGAGCGCTTTCTTTGTTCAAATTTAAGGTGAAGCGCTAGAATTGATCGAAGAGAATTTGACCAGGGCCTTTGACGTAGCTCCTTATTACACTATCAAATCTTGTCTGACAAGGAAACTTTGTCAAAGAAAATTTAATAGCGTAATATAGGCCTTAAACACTCGCCGTCGACTGAAACGTAATATTCCTTGTGGGATACTCCCAAAGTTGCGCATCAGGTTCTAACATTCCGATAATCCGATATGCCAAAACTCTGAAAATTTTTTGCTGATTAGGTATTCTACTACTCCTATTGCTCCTATTTCGTACAAAACGTTTCTTTCGCACTTCCACTCCTTCAACTGTTCTCTTGGTATCCTGCATCACCAAAAACATCTGGACTAGAGGAAAGCGTATTCCCACATTGTGTGGACTACTCTTGCCAGATCAGTACCAAAATTAGAATTTTTTTGCTATAACTTGGCTGATAACATGCTTTCTTTACCAGTTTGAACAGTATCTATTCTTTACCATGTGATTCAGACAGTTAAGCGGGGTACACATGTAATTATATATGTAGAGTGGATATACGCTACAGTTCGGAAAAGAAAGGCGTTAAGCAAAGGGGTAGTGTGGTGAGCACGGACACCGGTTCAAGCAAGGTACGTCCAAAACAGAGACGCGGAAGTGTGTACGCGAGGATGCGGTGAACTGCGTTCGCATGAGAGGTCGGCGTGCATGGAGTTGGTGAGACCCGCTGGAAGCACCACAGTGAACAGGGAGTCGTCCAGGAGACGAAGTAGTGCATGCGACACTGAGGCAGAAAATTGCTGCTGGTGTTATGGAAAAGTACTGGCAAGTTTTCCAGCGCCGGTCATCAAGGATTCGGTAAACATTTTTCGGCCCGCCATGTATCTGGTGGCTGAAGGCCGCGTCCCGCGCGGGCCCGCTGTTGTCGACACACCATTAGGCGAACGCGTAATGGAGCAGCGACTCGCCCTGCACATGCGGGTCGGCTTAGGCTGCGGAAAAGCTAATACCCTTCCCTTTATAGAGAAAAAAATGTCGTTCCAGCAACTCATCTGCAAGAACGCTTGTTTTCATTCCTCAAAACCGCAGAGTAATATGGGGTGAGCACCCAGTTGTCATTCATCTGTTTAACGAGATGGTTATTTTAACACTATATACACACTAAGACAAAAAGAAAAAAAAATACGCAACACGAAGGAATTATCTTGTAAGTTGCTCTCTACATTTGTTCCTGTCTGAAATTTAGTCCAAACTTACAGAACCTAATATGAACTGAATTGTAACTGATCTGAATGCAGCTTGACCTTGTATTAAATGCGCAACGGAAGGAAAACACTTATCTGGCCCTAATTAAAATTTCCACTTACCTCGCGTCTTGACAACATTGTTGCAGATTTCTCGAAATCACAGCGGGAAACAGCAAGCAGGCAGCGGCTAAGCTATAGTTCTATTTATAAATACATACGAGCGTGAGTCAAATGAAAACCTTAAATATTTTTTAAATATTATTTACTGTCCAGAAGTGATACAAAGCTGGATCACTTTTCTACGTAATCTCCCCCACGGTAATTGCAAGTCCTCCAGCGCTTAAAAAGTGCATAAATTCCTTCAGAAAAAAATTTTTTTGGTAGTCCGCGCAATCACTCATGCATTGCGTGGCGTACCTCTTCATCAGAACGGAACTTCTTTCCTCCCATTGCGTCTTTGAGTGGTGCAAACATATGGAAATCACATGGGGCAAGGTCTGGTGAGTATGGTGGATGAGGAAGACACTCAAAATGCAGGTCTGTGATTGCTGCAACTGTTGTACGCGCAGTGTGGGGCCTTGCATTGTCATGTTGCAAAAGGACACCTGCTGACAGCAATCCACGTCGCTTTGATTTGACTGCAGGCCGCAGATGATTTTTTAGGAGATCTGTGTACGATTCACTGGTGACAGTGGTGCTTCTAGGCATGTAATTCTCCAAAATGACGCCTTTTTCGTCCCAAAAGAGAGTCAGCATAACTTCCCTGCTGATGGTTCTGTTCGAAACTTCTTTGGTTTTGGTGATGAGGAATGGCCCCATTCCTTGCTAGCTCTCGTCGTTTCCGCTTGGTGGAAGTGAGCCCAGGTTTCGTTCAAATGGTTCAAATGGCTCTGAGCACTATGGGACTTAACTACTGTGGTCATCAGTCCCCTAGAACTTAGAACTACTTAAACCTAACTAACCTAAGGACATCACACACATCCATGCCCGAAGCAGGATTCGAACCTGCGACCGTAGCGGTCCCGCGGTTCCAGACTGTAGCACCTAGAACCGCCTGGCCACTCCAGCCGGCCCCAGGTTTCGTCCCCAGTAACGATTCTTGTAAGGAAGCCATCACCTTCTTGTTCAAAGCGCCGAAGAACTTCTTCACAAGCATCAACACGTCGTTCTCTCATTTCAGGAGTTAGCTGCCGTGACACCCATCTTGCAGACACTTTGTGAAACTGGAGCACATCATGCACAATGTGGTGTGCTGACCCATGACTAACCTGTAAACATCCAGCATTGTCATTCAGTGTCACTCGGCGGTTTTCCTTCACTATGACTTCAACTGCTGCAATGTTCTCTAGAGTCACAACTCGTTGTGCCTGACCTGGATAAGAAGTATCTTCCACTGAAGTCACACCATTTGCGAACTTGCTACTCCATTCGTAGACTTTCTGCTGTGACAAACATGCATCACCGTACTGAACATTCATTCGTAGATGAATCTCAATAGGTTTCACACCTTCGATACGCAAAAACCGAATAACAGAACGCTGTTCTTCCCTGGTGCAAGTCGCAAGAGAGGCGGTCATCTTTATACTGATACTGCAACGGTATGTGTGCATCTCCACTATGCTGCCACCTGCAGGCCATTCTGCACGCTGTTTGTAGCACGCTTACCAACTTACAGGATAACGGCACGAAATTTCGATTTGTTTTTACAAAATTAAGGTTTTCATTTGTACTCACTCTCGTATATGTATTCAGAGTGTTGCATGTGGCAATGCATTAAGACAAACATCGGGTGTGGAGAGTA
Source organism: Schistocerca cancellata (assembly GCF_023864275.1). NCBI lineage: Eukaryota > Metazoa > Arthropoda > Insecta > Orthoptera > Acrididae > Schistocerca > Schistocerca cancellata. The sequence goes on along the minus strand of NC_064627.1, from coordinate 814,542,137 downwards.
ACTATTCATAAGAAACGATGTTCCAAGGATACGATCTTAGAATTAAATACATATTCAAAAAGTAGAGTACAGTAACACTAAGCGTGATGTTTGCACATAACATTGGTCTGAACGATACTGCCCTTAAGAAGGTGCACAATGATTTAAGAAAGGTACAAAATTAACAGAGATTTTCTATTAAAATCGAAGAGCTCAATTAATTAATATACAGGTACATGATTCAGGGAAGTGGGGTGGCCTTTCTCTTTGCTCTGAGCAAGTTAACCAGCTGTCAATAATCATTTCTAGCTGCGCAGTGCTCCAGTCTTATCTCGGACTTCTTCTATTCAATAACAATCACATTATTCAAAATTTATATTCCTTTCACCTTTCATTTTCTCCACCATATTAATCGTTGCTATCCTCTCTTCATCTAACAGATACAATCACAGGTCCACTCAGTACTACCAAATACTAAGAAAGTATCACACACCACAGAGGCAAAGAATGTGCCACGAGGAGACCAAAGATTGTTTAATAGTAACGTAACTTGCTTTCTTCTATTGTGCACATCGGGCATGGATGTGCGTGATGTGCTGGAATCGTTACCAAAGACTATTCTACACCAGTCGACGAGATTCCAGGCCCCGATCAGGTGCGAGGTCATACCTGGAAATTCCCCAGACAGCAGTGGGATACCAATGTGACCGTCGTCCGCCACACGGCCCGACAAGCAGGAGTTATAGTGTGAGGTACCATTTCATTTCATAGTAGGACCCCTTTGGTTGTCATCCGAACCAGCTTGAAAGCGCAGCGGTACCTTGACAATATTCTACGCTCCGTTTTGTTTCCCTTCATTGCAAGCCATCCTGGTCTCACTTTTCAGAAAGATAATGTGAGAGGTTCTACTGCTTACCTTCGTGCTTGCCAAACCCTCGCTTGGTCAGTAAGGTCGCAGGAACTCTCCGCAATTGACAACTTTGCCGGCCGCTGTGGCCGAGCGATCCTAGGCGCTTCAGTCTGTAGCCGCGCGACCGCTACGGTCGCAGGTTCGAATCCTGCCTCGGGCATGGATGTGTGTGATGTCCTTAGGTTAGCTAGGTTTAAGTAGTTTTAAGTTCTAGGGGGCTGATGACCTGAGATGTTAAGTCCCATAGTGCTCAGAGCCATTTTAACCATTTTTGTTGCCACTTCCTTGTTGTTCATCTAATATATTTAATAGTTCAACTGTGTAATTTATTACAGACTCATGCACTTTTCTTAAAAAAAAAAATTAAATGGCCCAAATTAGTGGAAATCTGAGAGAGACTAGTCAGGGACGTAGGATCGATGGGTTAACATTGTCCAACTCTGTTTAATGATGTGTTCTGAAGTCTTCAAAAGTGCGTGAGGTCGATTTTTATCATGTTGAATCAATCACCTGGGTTATAATGGCGGCGAAGTCGCTGAAAGCGATTCTTGAATTTGGTTAATGTGTTCACGTATGCTCCAGAATTAATGGTGTTGCCTCTTGGCATCACATCAGCCCCCACAGTCCCAGAACTCAGGAATTATGACCTTTCCAGCAGAAGCAGTTGGTTTGAATTTTTTCTTCCGTGAAGAGTGAGGATGACGCCAGTCCATCGACTGTCGTTTTGATTGGGGCTCAAAACGGTGAATCCAAGTTTCATCGCCTGTCATAATCCGGGACAAGAAGGCTTCCATCTTAGCTTCACAAATGTTGCACCAACTCAGGAGATACGTTTTTCTAGGAGATTTGTGTTCCGTCGTAAGGCAGCACGGAACTCGCAGTGCTCACATTTTAGAGTAATCAAGGGCATGGATGATTGAATCCACACATCCTCTGCTGATAGACAGCTTCAGCATCAACTGCCGAATCGTTATGCGTCGGTCGTCGCGAATGAGCAAATCATCAGCCACGTCCTGTCAAGTGTGACAGCCGTGGGCGGTCTCCGCACTCGCTGCAAATCACGGAGCTCCGTCGAACCGCCTTTTGATGGGCCCATCTTCTGTGGCCAGCGACTAACCGTAGTTACATCGACTACGGATGCTCCATAAACTGCACATAAACGTTGATGACTGTTACCAACTGTTTCCTTCTCAGCAGTGACAGATTCAATGACGGCAAGCTGCTTGTGACGTACGCCACTTACATACACTATTCTGAAACATTCCTGCACAGCTGCCGCGCGGGGTGGCCGCGGTCCGTGCGGCTCCTCCCGTCGGTGGTTCGAGTCCTCCCTCGGGCATGGGTGTGTGTGTTGTCCTTTGCGTAAGTTAGTTTAAGTTAGACTAAGTAGTGTGTAGGCTTAGGAACCAATGACCTCGGCAGTTTGGTCCCATAAGACCTTACCACATCATCATCATTATCATCATCATCATTTAAGACTGATTATGCCTTTCAGTGTTCAGTCTGGAGCATAGCCCTCCTTATACAATTCCTCCATGATCCCTATTCAGTGCTAACATTGGTGCCTCTTCTGATGTTAAACCTATTACTTCAAAATCATTCTTAACCGAATCCAGGTATCTTCTCCTCGATCTGCCCCGACTCCTCCTACCCTCTACTGCTGAATCCATGAGTCTCTTGGGTAACCTTACTTCTCCCATGCGTGTAACATGACCCCACCATCTAAGCCTGTTCGCCCTGACTGCTACATCTATAGAGTTCATACCCAGTTTTTCTTTGATTTCCTCATTGTGGACACCCTCCTGCCATTGTTCCCATCTACTAGTACCTGCAGTCATCGTAGCTACTTTCATATCCGTAACCTCAACCTTGTTGATAAGGTAACCTGAATCCACCCAGCTTTCGCTCCCATACAACACAGTTGGTCGAAAGATTGAACGGTGCACAGATAACTTAGTCTTGGTACTGACTTCCTTCTTGCAGAAGAGAGTAGATCGTAGCTGAGCGCTCACTGCATTAGCTTTGCTACACCTCGCTTCCAGTTCTTTCACTATGTTGCCATCCTGTGAGAATATGCATCCTAAGTACTTGAAACCGTCCACCTGTTCTAACTTTGGTCCTCCTATTTGGCACTCAATCCGTTTATATTTCTTTCCCACTGGCATTACTTTCGTTTTGGAGATGCTAATCTTCATACCATAGTCCTTACATTTCTGATCTAGCTCTGAAATATTACTTTGCAAACTTTCAATCGAATCTGCCATCACAACTAAGTCATCCGCATGTGAAAGACTGCTTATTTTGTGTTCACATATCTTAATCTCACCCAGCCAGTCTATAGTTTTCAACATATGATCCATAAATAATATGAACAACAGTGGAGACAGGTTGCAGCCTTGTCTTACCCCTGAAACTACTCTGAACCATGAACTCAATTTACCGTCAACTCTAACTGCTGCCTGACTATCCATGTAAAGACCTTTAATTGCTTGCAAAAGTTTGCCTCCTATTCCATAATCTTGTGGAACAGACAATAACTTCCTCCTAGGAACCCGGTCATATGCCTTTTCTAGATCTGTAAAGCATAGATACAATTCCCTTTTCCACTCATAACACTTCTCCATTATTTGCCGTAAGCTAAAGATCTGGTCCCGACAACCTCTACGAGGCCTAAACCCACACTGATTTTCATCCAATTGGTCCTCAACTAATACTCGCACTTTCCTTTCAACAATACCTGAGAAGATTTTACCCACAACGCTGATTAAAGAGATACCTCTGTAGTTGTTACAATCTTTTCTGTTTCCATGTTTAAAGATTGGTGTGATTACTGCTTTTGTCCAGTCTGATGGAATCTGTCCCGACTCCCAGGCCATTTCAATTATCCTGTGTAGCCATTTAAGACCTGACATTCCACTGTATTTGATGAGTTCCGACTTAATTTCATCCACCCCAGCCGCTTTATTGCACTGCAATCTGTTGACCATTTTCTCCACTTCCTCAAATGTGATCCTATTTCCATCATCATTCCTATCCCATTCTACCTCGAAATCTGAAACATTACTGATCGCATTTTCACCTACATTGAGCAACTCTTCAAAATATTCCCTCCATCTGCCCAAGGCATCCACAGGATTCACCAGCAGTTTTCCTGACCTGTCCAAAATACTTGTCATTTCCTTCTTACCTCCCTTTCGAAGACTGCTAATTACACTCCAGAATGGTTTTACAGCAGCTTGACCCATAGTCTCCAACCTGTTTCCAAAGTCTTCCCAAGATTGCTTCTTGGATGCTGCAATTATCTGTTTGGCTTTGTTTCTTTCTTCAACATAACTTTCTCTATCTACCTGGCTTCTAGTATGTAGCCATTTTTGATACGCCTTCGTTTTCCTTTTACAGGCTGCCTAGACTGTATCATTCCACCAAGCTGTTTGCTTCATCCTACTTTTACACACTACTGTTCCAAGACATTCTTTAGCCACTTCTAGTACTGTGTCCCTGTACCTTGCCCATTCCTTTTCCAATGACTGTAATTGACTACATTCAACTAACTGGTACCTTTCTGAGATCGCTGTTATGTACTTGTGCCTGATTTCCTTATCCTGAAGTTTCTCCACTCTTATCCTCCTACCTGGACCTGACCTCCTGCACTTTCGACCTCACAATACCAATTTCACTGCAGATTAAATAATCTTCAGTGTCATCAAAGAATCCCCTGAATACACGTGTGTCCTCACAGCCTTCCTGAATTCCTGATCTGTTATTATATAGTCAATGACAGATCTGGTTCCCCTGCCTTCCCAAGTATACCCGTGAATGTTCTTATGTTTTAAAAAGGAGTTTGTGATTACTAAGCCCATACTGGCACTGAAATCCAAGAATTGTTTCCCGTTCCTGTTGGCCTCCATATCCTCTCCAAATTTACCCATAACCTTTTCATACCCTACTGTTCGATTTCCAATCCAGGCGTTGAAATCACCCATGAGCAGAACACTGTCCTTGTCCTTTACTCTAACAACTACATCACTGAGTACCTCATAAAAACTATCCATCTTATCTTGACCTGTCCCTTCACAATGCGAATATACTGACACAATCCTAATTTTCTTGCTAGACACTGTCAAATCTATCCACATCAGTCGTTCGTTTACATACCTTATTGCAACTACGCTGGGTTCCATTTCTTTCCTGATGTAAAGCCCTACACCCCATTGTGCTATTCCTGCTTTGACTGCTGACAGGTATACCTTGTATTCTCCCACTTCCTCTTCTTTCTCACCCCTTACCCGAATGTCACTAACAGCTAAAACGTCCAGCCCCAACTTACTTGCAGCCTCTGCCAGCTCTACCTTCTTCCCAGAGTAGCCCCCATTGATATTAATAGCTCCCTATCTCATTACCATTTGTTTGCCAAGTCGTATCTTAGGAGTCCCTGGTTTGTCAGTTAGAGGTGGGACTCCGTCACCTCCAAAGGTCCGAGGCATTTTGCTCTGATTGTTGCCAGCATCATATTTAAAGTACCAGGGAAGCAGGTTGCTAGCCTTACTTGCCCCGAGTTTCATTGGGTTTTACCCCTAACGGCTGAGGGACTAACCGGTGGATTTGGTAGTCTTTGCCGTATGAGCACAAAGGTGACCACGACTCAGAATATGTCCGAGATGCCCAGCCTTATTCCAAAGTAACTGGTATCCCGACTGTCAGGACCACTTACTTGGCCACTCATACGTTGCCCGTGGTTCATGAACTAGGACATGACTACAGGAACCCACACCATGAACCTTACCACAAACGTCAAAAAAAAAAAAAAAAATTCTTGCAGCTGCGCTATCTGTCGGAGAAAATGGAAAATTTGTGCACGCACTCCGGAAACGTCAAATAATGCATACCTACAGCTCCGCATTCGTACCATTGTTATTGGCTGAGGAAAAGAAGTGGTATATTACTCTCTGGACGATCCTCGTACATGCTACTTTTGCTATGCGAAGTAGCTATCCTACACTTTTAAATATATAGCACTAGAAAAAATTGCACTTCCTGACTGAAATGTTTCTTTCAGGTGCGATGCAACTTGATTTTTGCTACAGTAAAATTGGTTCTCGTGAATTAAAATTTAGAAATCCGCAGCGAGGTTATTATAGCCTCTGTTAGCCAATCAGCATATCCCTGTAAATAATTAAATAATTGTACTTTTATTATCCCCGTCACTCCTTGATATTATTAGCAGGCATTTCAATATCTAACTACCAGACGTTTATTGATTACCGCATTGCTTTTCTAGAAATAACTATTTCCCGTGATTTAGTATGGTCTTCGTCGTCTTTTCATCAGGAGTCAGTCCGTTCAGTTCTCCGTATCCGATATAACCGTTTCCTCAATTAAGCTTATTTCAATTTCAGATACACTTCTTTTCTTCTATAGTTTTTAAATATATCGCTTGCTTAAGTTGACCCAGAATAACTGATCTACGATACATCTTTTCAGGTGGAATCTGTTTCATGTCAAAGGTAATGTACACAGTATCCAGACAAATTAAAATTTTTATGACACAAGAAAATGAAAATTCCAATTTAAATTTACTCTTGGATCAGAGTTGTTAAACGACTTAAATAGTAGCATTAAAGATTACCAATATTAGAGAAACAAATCCTTAAAACATTATCATTACTTTGTTTTTATGGTTATTAAATTATTTCAGCCCAGAAACTGACTAGCTTAAAGGGCACTGTGTCTGCCCAGAAGTAAATCTTTGTCTATATTTTGTCGGACACAACGCACAGAAATGTAAGTGCTGAATATTCGATGACACTTCGTAGTCACAAAATGTGTTTCGGTTCCCAAGAAAATTCCATCGCATCAATGCTATTTTTGGCGTTCCTAGTACGCTCCTTGATCTGTTCAGGGATTTCCAAATCTACCAGTCCTAATTTCCATTATTCTTTTCTGCAAGTTTTTGAGACTAACTCGCTATAGCTAGTCCTCACGCATTATGTGTGTCTTTTAAAGAGATTGGACTGCTCCTGAAACTTTTTTTGTGAATTTCAGTCTTTTTGTACTTTGCTGATACCCATACAGACGGTGGTCTCTATTGGTTTAGGCCCAATACCATTCTGTAAATTGGAAATTTGGTAGTAGGGACCAAACTGCTGAGGCTATCGGTCCCTAAGCTTACACACTACTTAATCTAACTTAAACTAACTTACGCTAAGGACAACACACACACACACACACCCATGCCCGAGGGAGGAATCGAACCTCCGACTGGGGAGCCGCAAATACCATTCTGTATTCACGGCAACTTCACGTCTTGTGCAGACTATGCGACTCCAGCTACGATATAGACTCTGTCAGTGGTTGTCAGCTTAAGACTCCCTCTAGTTAATCTGCTTGTTTCATTCACGGCTACATCCACCTGTTTTCATACGTGTCGACATTCGATAAACAAGCAGCAGCGAGTGTAAGTCTGATGCACGTAGTGGTGCCTGCATGTTTAAATAAAATGTTGTTCCTGGTAGCTACTTTCTGTTCTGTTCACATAGTGTTGTTCATGTACAAATGCGATGTCCGAGGTGAGCGCAAAGTATGTCGGTTTGAAGCAGTGTTCAAGTTCAGAGCCTTCCCATGTGATTCACAATTAATTATGGTTTAGGGGTACAGTCATTGCTTAGTAATCGAAACATCCTCAGGCCCGGGTTGGAACGCAACCACCGCTTAAATTTTGAATAAAAATCACTAGCAGTAACGGCCGAAGACTTCCGGCATAAGATGTCACCTTCATTCTGCCAACGGCCAACGGCGAACAGAAGTTCAGGGCACTCTCTTGCGGCTAGGGTGGGAAAAATACCCCTAAGTGCTAATGAATCTGCAGTGATCAACGGTATGAGGCTGCAGAAGGCAATGGAAACCCCTGCATTAAAGACAGATAATGTGTATCTATACGACATGCGGCCTGTAACTGAAAAAGTGTCATGATGATCTCTCCACTGGCAAACGTTTCTGGACTAGTCCCCCATTCGGATCTTCCAGAGGGGATTTCCAAGGGGAAGTGAGCATGACAAAAAGACTGAATAATCAAAGGATGGATAACGTTCTACAAGTCGAGTCGTGGAATGTCTGAAGTTTGAACGTGACAGGGAAGCTAGAAAATCTGAAAAAGGAAATGCTAAGGCTCAGTGTAGATATAGTAGGGGTCAGTGAAGTGAAATTAGAAGAAAACAAGGACGTCTGGTCAGAGGAGTACAGGGTAATATCAACAGCAGTAGAAAATGGTATAACTAGAGTAGGATTCATTCAGATTAGGAAGGTAGGGCAGAGGGCCAATTACTGTGAACAGTTCAGTTATAGGCTTGTTTTCATCAGAACCGCCTGAAAACCAACGCCGACAAGAATAGTTCACTTATACATACCGAGGTCGCTAACCGAAGATAGGGAGAAATTATTTGAAGATATTAAAAGGGTAATTCAGTTCGTAAGGGAGATGAAAATCTAATGGTCATGGGGCATCGGAGTGTGATTGTAGAGGAAGAAGTAGAGAAAGGGTTACGGGATAACGTGGTCTTGGTACTAGGAATGAGAGAGGAGAAAGATTAATTAAGTGCTGCAATAAATTTCAGCTAGGAATAGCGAATACTCTGTTCAAGAACCACAAAAGAATGAAGTATTCTTGGAAAAGGTCGGGAGGTACGGGAAGACTTCAGTTAGATTACGTCATGGTCAGGCAGAGACTCCGAAATCAGATACTAGATTGTACGGCGCACTCAGGAGCATATATAGACTCAAATCACAATTTAGTATTCATGAAGAGTAGGCTGATGTTAAAGAAGTTAGTCAGGAAGGAACTATGCGCAAAGACGTGGGATACGGAAGTACCAAGGAATGAAGATGTACCCTTGAAGTTCTCTAAGGCTATAGAACTGCGATAAGGAATAGTACAAAACGCAGTTCATCAAAAGAGGAATGGAAATCTCAGAAAAGTGCATTCACAGAAGTCGGAAGGACTAACTCAACATACGGAAAAGTGAAAGCAATCTTCGAAGAAATTAAAAGCAAACTTGGTAACATTAGGAGTGCAATAGGAATTCCGCTGTTCATTGCCGAGGAGAGAGCGGATAGGTGGAAAGAGTATATTGAAGGCCTCTTGCGGGGTGGAGGGTGGGGTGGGGGGACGACGACTTGTCTGAGGACGTGAGAGAAGAAGACACAGCATTCGACAAGGAAGAGATAGGGGATCAAGTATTAGAATCAGAATTTAAAAGACCTTTGGAGAACGTAAAGTCAAATAATGCAGAAGGGATACATAATATTTAATCAAAATTTCTAAAATCATTAAGGGAAGTGGCAACAAAACGACTGTTCGCATTAGTGCATAGAACGTATTAGTCTGTTGATGTACCATCTGTCTTTCGGACTAGCATCATCCACATAATTCCAAAGATCGCAAGAGCCCCTAAATGCAAAAATTATCGCACAATCAGCTTAACAGCTCATGCGTCCAAGTTACTGACAAGAATAATATGCAGAAGAATGGAAAAGAAAACTGAGGAAGTGTTAGAGGACGATGAGTTTGGCTTTAACAAGGGAAAAGGCACCAGAAAGACAGTTCTGAAGTTGCGCTTGATAATGGAAAAGAGAATAAAGAAAAATCAAGACACGATCGTGGGATTTATCGACCTGGAAAAAAAGTTCGATAATGTCAAATAGCACCGGCCGCTGTGGCCGACCGGCTCTAGACGCTTCAGCCCGGAACCGCGCTGCTGCTACGGTCGCAGGTTCGAATCCTGCCTCGGACATGGATGTGTGTGATGTCCTTAGGTTAGTTAGGATTAAGTAGCTCTGATGACCTCAGATGTTAAGTCCCATAGTGCTTAGAGCCATTTGAACCATCTGAATGTCAAATGGCATAAGATGTTCAAAATCCTGAGAAAAATTGGTATAAGCGGAGGGAACAATAAGAGTGGAAGTCCAAGAACGCTCTGGATAAAAAACGGCGTGAGACAGGGATGTAACCTTTCGCTTCTACCGTTCAGTCTGTACATCGGAGAAGCAAGTACGGAAATAAACGAAAGGTTGAAAAGTGGAATTAAATTTCAAGGAGAAAGAATATCAGTGATAAAATTCTTTGACGTCATTGCTATCCTTAGTGAAAGTGGAAAAAGAATTACAGGATCTGCTGAATGCAATGAACAGTGTAATGAGTATAAAATGCGGACTGAGAGTAAATCGAAGAAAGACGGATAATAATACGAAGCAGCAGAAATGAGAACAGCGAGAAACTTAATATCAGGATTGCTGATCACGAAGTATATGGCGTTAAGGAATTCTGCTACATAGGTAGCAAAGTAACCCACACAGACGGAGCAAGAAGGACATCAAAAGCAGACCAGCATTGGCTCAATAATGGTTCAAATGATTCTAAGCACTATGGGACTTAACATCTGAGGTCATCAGTCCCCTAGAACTTAGAACTACTTAAACCTAACTAATCTAAGGACATCACACACATGCCCAAGGCAGGATTCGAACCTGCAGCCGTAGCGGACGCGCGGACCCAGACTGAAGCGCCTAGAACCGATAGGCCACAGCGGCCAGCAGCAGTGGCAAAAAAAGCATTTCTGGTCAAAAGAACTCTGCTACTATCAAACAGAAGTTAATTTGAGGAAGAAATTTCTGAGAATGTACGTTTGGATCACAATATTATATGATAGTGCAACATGGACTGTGGGAAGTTCATAAGAGAACTGAAGCATTTGAGACGTGATGCTACAGACGAATGTTGAAAATTAGGTGGACTGATAAGGTAAGGAATGATGAGGTTGTACGCAGAATCGGTGAGGAAAGGAGCAAACAGGTAACGATGACAAGAAGAAGGGACAGAACGGTTCGTTTCAAGTGCTATTCCGAGATGAAGAGGTTGGCACAGGACAGTTGTTCGTGGTGGGCTGCTTCAAAAGAGCCTGACGACTCAGAAAAGGGCTTCTTTGTTCGACGCATCTGTGGTACTGGTCATTATGCTGATATCCTGGGAGCAGAGACTCAGGCTGTCTCCAAGTGTTCAGCAAGTGCTACAAGTTCAAAGAGGTGTATCGAGATGATTGCATTCTGTTTCGTCAGAAGCTTCTGATACATTTTTGTACAAAAATCTCCAGACATTATCCTATTGTGTGTGAATGGTAGAGAATTACATAGAAAACTGGCTTTGTGGTTAGGAGCATATCAATCGAATTTGAAGAGTATAAAGCTATTATTAGGACATGGAAAGGGTTGAAGATAAAGGATGAATTTAAAGTGAGAGGAATATAGTTAGTTTTGTACTGGAAACCGGGAAAAATTAAATGAAAAACACTGGGAAATTGTACTGTCAGTCTCCTTAGTTAGGTGATCAGAGTGGCTGGCCGCTGGTCACTATGCGGGGAAGCTGGATTCGTTTGCTGGTACTGTCACTGATTTTTCTTCAGTCGGTGGGAGGGTAGGGGGTATGGGGAGGAGGGGGGGCTGGAACGGGGCTCAGTCAGCCTCGTGAGGCCGCCTGAACAGCTATTTGAGTGAGAAGTAGCGGCTCCAAGGTCAAGAAGCCGAAATCATTTGGGAGAGTGATGTGCTGATCCCCTGCCTCTCCATACCGTTTCCAACGAAACCATTGGTCGAGGATGACACGGAGATCGGTCGGTTCCGATTGGCCCATCAGGTCCAGAATGCGGAGCTTTGATTTACTAGTCATATTAGAAAAACATTTCACTGGCATAAAACTTGCTGCAGTGACTCATAAATAATCGCCATTTTCACACGTTTTGTTTCTCAGATTTTTAAAACAACTGCTGCATCTCCGATCGTTGGTTTGACATGAAAAAGACAGTTGCCCTCATCCTGAAATTTGTTCTGAGCATCGCAGTGGATTATAGGTGTGATGCCCCTGGTATGCTCTTGTCTTCTTCCTACCTAAGAGGCGACTTATCCAGTTTAATGTGCGCAGCGTAGGACGGTGCACCTTTCAATTTGTAGCACTTTCCTTTAGCGATCCCCTCGAAGGAGTCTAAAGCGTCTAGAAGGCGCGTCCCTAGATAGCAAGTCGGGGAATACCTCCCAGATAAGGATTGGAGCAGTGAAATGAATTTCGTCCCGAGGACTAACAGGCAGTGTAGCACCTGATGCGGAGAGAGTGGCTGCAACAAAAGGCGTGTGTACCCGTGTCAGCGGCTGCCTCCCGAGCTGCATAAGTGACGGAATAACATCACAGATTAAATTTCAAGGAATTAAACTGTCTGAATTTGTTATGTACGACGGTTGTCTAGACAGTAATGCACCGCATTTTTTTTCTCAATGCTACGAATGCGAAACGTTACGTATATATTATTTGAAGTCTCCTGAGTGAGCGCGCCACGTTTCCGTCACTTCCGACAGATAGCGTAGCTCCAGGACAGTTTCAAAATGGCGTCTGTAAGTGACGTACATTACAAACTACGTGCCGTCATTGATTTTTTTACTGCAAAGAAAGAGACCGTGGAAAATGTTCACAAACGCTTGTGCAAAGTCTATGAAGCATCTGCTGTCGACAGAAGTACAGTTAGTCGCTGGGCACGGAGGGTGAGGTCGTCAGAAGCCAGTTCGGCATAGCTCCACGATTTGCAGCCGTCTTGGAGACTGTCCACGGCTGCCACACCTGACGTAGCACCCTCGGACTTCCACATGTTTGGGCTATCAAAGGATGCCATTCGTGGAAGACTTTTGAGGACGATGAAGATGTGATTCATAAAGTGAAGCACTGGCTCCACCACAAGGACAAGGATTGATACCGACAGAGCACACACGCCCTGGTTTCACGCTGGAGAAAGGTCATAGAACAGGATGGAGATTACGTGGAAAAACAGGGATTGTAGATAAAACACCATTCTGTCATGTGTGCAATTCTCATTATGTTCAATAAAGAATTTTTGAAGAAAAAAATGTGGTTCATTACTTTCTGGGCAATTCTCGTACATTATGCTTCCTTTCATGTTGAATCAATACCCAGAAGTAAAATAGTCCCATGTTTGGACATCTGGCGCCAAGGACCGACGACAACTACTTGAAAGGGGGAACAGTCTCAATACCACAAGGTGGTATTGAGACCTGGAATGCAATAAAACTTATAAAGGCAGAAAAACTAGGAAACTTTAAAAGATATTGCACAAGGGAAAGTATGATCATATCAAAAATTGCAGGGAAATGATAGGATGAACGTAGTTAATTGCAGCCAACTTAATGCAGGGTGTCCATAAATTATCTTTACAACTTAATACCTTAATAGCTCTAAAACTATTATAGATATTAACAAATGGTTTTCAACACGTCATAACTAATAAACTTTTTTATCTTCCAAGTGACGCAACTGTGACGTAAAACTGAACTTGAAAACCTGATAAAATGTGGGCGCCACAGGAGAAATCTCAGTTTGTGGACTGGTTCATACAGAAGGCGTCTGATACCCAAGTGGAACGAAACATTCGAACACGTTATGGAAGGCGACCGCCGACCCGGTCAACTATTCGGCCTGGCATATGTCATTTATGGACGCAGGTAAGGTTCTCTAAAAACGGGGGCGGGTCACCCATCTGTTTCAGACGTTAACGTGGTCAAGGTACAGTAGGGGTCTACAAGGAGTCCGACAAAATCGGTGCGTCCGGCGACCAGAGAGTTGGAAATGAGACGATCAACAATGCATAATATCTTGCATAAGTTTCATCGGTATATCTTTACAAAGCGCAGCTGGTTCAGGTGTTAAAGCCCACAAACAAACCTCAGCGCGGGCAGTTTGCAATGGATTTGCTAGGCAACACTGACGCAAACAATGACTTTCTGGGAAAGATTTGACTCTCCGTGAGGCAACGTTTCATTTATCCGTAAACAGGATCGTCATAACGTTCGTATATGTGGTTCATAGCATCCTCATATTACACGTGAAATGAAAAGAGACAGTCCCTAGGGCAATGTTTGGTGAGGAATGATGCACATTGCATCTTTTTCATCGAGGCTGCCGTCAACGGTAGAGTTTACCTGAACATGGTATTATGCGGACAGTATATCGTGGCAGTCGGCCGCAACCGTAAACAAAAGAAAACTTGAACTGCCCTAGGGGAGAGGAACGGTGCGGGCAAATAAGCCCCGCCTCCCTCTCTAAGGGCTACCAAACTACGTCCGCGTTCTGTGCTTCCACGAAAGCAGAACTGACGTAACGATCATAGGCGTCGCTGATTCCTTTTGTTGTGCTGAGAGTCGCATTCGAATCTCTTTATGCACCAGGATTAGTCTCTTTACTCACTTCAAAATAAGAAAAAAAAGCAATCTACAACACAAGGAAAATTGGAATAACAAAGCATTTGATAATGGCTACAGTGCAATTGTTTGCTGTGGTTAGCAGCAGTAGTTCAGGTCCTTCCTCTAGAGTTACCTTACGCAACTATATGTTCAGAACAGTCCCCACCTAAAAGTGCCACAACATAGTCTCCGTATAATATAACAGTTTTTTGTGCCACAATTGGAACACCTGATGTCATATTCCATGGGAATTTGGCACCCCTCCCCCCTACTGGTCCCTAAATATCCGTCAATTTCTAGGTGAAATTTTCAGAATATGTGGATTGTACGAGATGGTCCAAGTCGATGGCCGCCACCATCCACTGACCTCTCACCACTAGACTTCTTTCTTGCTTTTGTAAAGGATCCGGTGTACCGAAACAAGATCAGAGACTTATGGTACTTGAAGGCACGCATTCGCAATGCATTTGAACATGTCACCGTGGAGATCTTGAATCATACATGGAGAGAAATATGAGTCTGACTATACGTTATCCTTGACACATAGGGTGTACACGTTGATATATATGAGTGAGGAAACAATAATTTATGAGATATTGTGAAGGTTCAAAAAATGGTTCAAATGGCTCTGAGCACTATGGGACTCAACATCTGAGGTCATCAGTCCCCTAGACTTAGAACTACTTAAACCTAAGGACATCACCCACACCCATGCCCGAAGCAGGATTCGAAACTGCGACCGTAGCAGTAGCGCTGTTCCGGACTGGAGAACCTAGAACCGCTCGGCAACCGCGGCCGGCTATTGTGAAGGTTGTTGTTGTTGTTGTCTTCAGTCCTGAGACTGGTTTGATGGAGCTCTCCATGCTACTCTATCCTGTGCAAGCTTCTTCATCTCCCAGTACCTACTGCAACTTGCATCCTTCTTGATCTGCTTAGTGTATTCATCTGTTGGTCTCCCTCTACGATTTTTACCCTCCACGCTACCCTCCAATACTAAATTGGTGATCCCTTGATGCCTCAGAACATGTCCTACCAACCGATCCCTTCTTCTGGTCAAGTTGTGCCACAAACTTCTCTTCTCCCCAATCCTATTCAATACTTCCTCATTAGTTATGTGATCTACCCATCTAATCTTCAGCATTCTTCTGTAGCACCACATTTCGAAAGCTTCTATTCTCTTCTTGTCCAAACTATTTATCGTCCATGTTTCACTTCCATACATGGCTACACTCCATACAAAAAATGAACTAACGTAATCAAACTTGTACTGTCGTAAAATGAAAGCGAAGCTGCACTCTAATAATAATTAATTGCCGTAATGAAAAGGGACGTCTTTCTTACAGTAACAGTTATCAATCTGACAGCAAGAATTTTGAACAGTTTAAATTGCCTGAGTAATTAACTTGGACATGAAACCTAGATTAATTGGCTTTGCAAAATTTGATCACAAAAAATGCCTCTGAATAACATAAGTTGGCCCTGATTGAATAAATAAAGGAAAATCATAATATTTTCTCCTTACCGCTATTCTGCGCAAAACTGGATAACGCGTACTGCTCTGTCTTGCGCGCCGCTATGCTAAAGCTGCAAATTACTGTATCTACACAGAGACACTCGAGAGGTGCAATAAGTTCTCTGTTAACTGCAAATCTAACTGTTTTTCGATCATACTTAGTTGGATGTTCCATTTAAAAAAAAATTGTAAGAAAAAGGTTGGTAAGGAGATGGAATATACGCATCAATGACAACGCTAAGTTTTTTGTATACTGTGAAAAAATGCTCAAATCAGATTTTAAATGTAATGAACTTTTTAACATCTAAACAATACACTTTCTATCGATCATATCTACCAAGTTAGTCCGACGGCGCAACAATAGTGAAAAAAACATCATTATAACGTTTACCTGATATTCCAGTATACATTCTCCTTCACAATAAAATTCATTGATAAATTGAGACTTTAAATTTTAAAAATAATATTGCCATTTCTTCCTCACTCTAACACGTGTTAACATTGTCAGCTTCTTCACTCTAACACAGCTAAACATAATCTACTCGCACTTCCGTACTTCAACATTGCTTAACATTGTCAGCCTATCTCTAACACACCTGAACTTCGACTGCCTCACTCTACCAAAGCTTAATTGGTTGCTCTATTGCGCCGTCGTGCATATCAAAGATACTCACTTAACTTCTGCGATACAGCTTTACAACATCGCTGCTCACTCACAATCGATTCAGATACCAAAAATTCAGATACCAAAATTATACATGACACCTATCAATCTATCATATGTTATTTATTTATATGTATGGCTTACATGGTCATTTTACAGTCTTATTGAAGGGCTTCATATATAAAAGGTTCAATATACAGAAAAATACACATAATATAAATTATGAAACGTCCCCTTTGAAAAATTATACAAGACTGTGCTTAAACTGACACACAATAATTTTTAGCGCAACGCAATCTGACTTTCAATAATCCCTACAAAACAATGGCCCTGACTAACTTTAACCTATACCTTTCACAAATCACTTACCTCACAAAAATCTTCATTACTCGAACTACTGCAATACAGCGAGCGCCACTACTGCCAGCTAAATAAAAGATTCAAACTACGGAAGTCACTAACTACTTATAGGGATAGTTAGCAAATGAAAGATTTTAATAGAGAACAAACACTGTATTTACCTTAATAATCATAATATACACTCCTGGAAATTGAAATAACAACACCGTGAATTCATTGTCCCAGGAAGGGGAAACTTTATTGACACATTCCTGGGGTCAGATACATCACATGATCACACTGACAGAACCACAGGCACATAGACACAGGCAACAGAGCATGCACAATGTCGGCACTAGTACAGTGTATATCCACCTTTCGCAGCAATGCAGGCTGCTATTCTCCCATGGAGACGATCGTAGAGATGCTGGATGTAGTCCTGTGGAACGGCTTGCCATGCCATTTCCACCTGGCGCCTCAGTTGGACCAGCGTTCGTGCTGGACGTGCAGACCGTGTGAGACGACGCTTCATCCAGTCCCAAACATGCTCAATGGGGGACAGATCCGGAGATCTTGCTGGCCAGGGTAGTTGACTTACACCTTCTAGAGCACGTTGGGTGGCACGGGATACTTGCGGACGTGCATTGTCCTGTTGGAACAGCAAGTTCCCTAGCCGGTCTAGGAATGGTAGAACGATGGGTTCGATGACGGTTTGGATGTACCGTGCACTATTCAGTGTCCCCTCGACGATCACCAGTGGTGTACGGCCAGTGTAGGAGATCGCTCCCCACACCATGAGGCCGGGTGTTGGCCCTGTGTGCCTCGGTCGTATGCAGTCCTGATTGTGGCGCTCACCTGCACGGCGCCAAACACGCATACGACCATCATTGGCACCAAGGCAGAAGCGACTCTCATCGCTGAAGACGACACGTCTCCATTCGTCCCTCCATTCACGCCTGTCGCGACACCACTGGAGGCGGGCTGCACGATGTTGGGGCGTGAGCGGAAGACGGCCTAACGGTGTGCGGGACCGTAGCCCAGCTTCATGGAGACGGTTGCGAATGGTCCTCGCCGATACCCCAGGAGCAACAGTGTCCCTAATTTGCTGGGAAGTGGCGGTGCGGTCCCCTACGGCACTGCGTAGGATCCTACGGTCTTGGCGTGCATCCGTGCGTCGCTGCGGTCCGGTCCCAGGTCGACGGGCACGTGCACCTTCCGCCGACCACTGGCGACAACATCGATGTACTGTGGAGACCTCACGCCCCACGTGTTGAGCAATTCGGCGGTACGTCCACCCGGCCTCCCGCATGCCCACTATACGCCCTCGCTCAAAGTCCGTCAACTGCACATACGGTTCACGTCCACGCTGTCGCGGCATGCTACCAGTGTTAAAGACTGCGATGGAGCTCCGTATGCCACGGCAAACTGGCTGACACTGACGGCGGCGGTGCACAAATGCTGCACAGCTAGCGCCATTCGACGGCCAACACCACGGTTCCTGGTGTGTCCGCTCTGCCGTGCGTGTGATCATTGCTTGTACAGCCCTCTCGCAATGTCCGGAGCAAGTATGGTGGGTCTGACACACCGGTGTCAATGTGTTCTTTTTTCCATTTCCAGGAGTGTGTATATATAGCAGTTCATGACAAATTACAAAACTCCGCCATCTCTCTCCCCACATCCACCACTGCTGGCGGCTCACCTCCAACTGCGCAATGCTACGCGGTGTTCACTTCCAGCTGCCGCTGGCCAACACTACAATGGCAGACAACAATGCAAACTAGCCACAGGCTGCACACAGCACAGCCAGTGATTTTCATACAGAGCGCTACGTAACGTTGCCAATAAGAAAATATAAACAGCCTACTTACAAAATAAGCAAACATACAATCCAGAGATAATGTTATAACTGAATATCTAGGTCTCTTAACCACTCTACAACTCTTCGTGTCACCAAATGTAGCTCGCTGAGTCCACCAGAAAATTTTCGTGCTATACCCTCTTCAATCAGATGCTGCATAGTTTGCACAGGATCAACAGTCACACGCCAGGGCAGTTTTGAACTATTGTTCATACAAACGGGCACCACATCTTCCATGCCCTGTACGGTATAGATTCAAGGGTGTCCATAGTTTTCTAGGAAGATCAGATCCGTTCATACGTTTATTATGATCAGTTATAAGATGACAGTTAGTCGGAGGAAATTTCTGTCAAACGTCTTTCCATTCTTCGCAAACATCATATACAAGAGGCGGATCTTGCATTGCCTAGGATGGTTTTCTAGGTATGAGTCTGCTGGCAGATTTATTCTATAGTTCATTATATAGAAGTGAGTTCTGGTGACTGAAACACTTTTGGGACTCTCTTATTGATGTTGCTTCTCATGTTATTAATAGACTTGCAATATTACATAATGCAGGCAACCATGGCAGTCGTGTAGATTTAGTAGTGCCACTAATTATTCTCATTGCTCGATGCAATTTGAAGCCAGGTATGCGTACATGTGCACAATTTTCCACACTGGAGCACATTATTCTGCCGAGGAATAAACTAATGCCAATACAGCAGTACGAAGAGTATCTGCATTTGCATCCCATCCTGACCCAGTCAGTTTTCTGATAATATCAGTTATGGTGTTCATCTTTTTGCTATCTTTTCTAAATGGTTCTTAGAAGTAAGAGCCTAGTCTAAAATGACCCCCAAGTATTTTGGTTATGGGTTATATTCCAGGGGAACGTTTTCGATGACCACGTTTAATCTGCGCTTTGCATCATCTTATTAAGACTGTTAGTATTTACCATGGTATTAAATGGTTTTGGCTTCAATTTCCAGTTCTTGAAATAGTCGCCCATTAAATATTAATCTGTGGTCAGAGATCCTTCAAACTCTTTCATCTTTCTTGCTTGATAAGCTAGTGTTAGGTCGTCAGTAAATTGTATCTCTTTAGCGCAGGTGTTGGGGATATCGCTGGTATAAAAGTGTTGGTGATAACACAGAACCCTGCGGTAGTCCATCTTTCAGCCTTCGCCATCTGTTCCTTTTGCCTCCAAGGAATATTTGAAATCGTCTTTTGCCGAGCTTAGTATGCATTAAATTAACCAACGTTTTATATGTTATGATTTCTGCAAATTTAAGTAGCAAGACTTGGCGTCATACGGTGTTAAATACGGTCTTAAGATCAACAAATGCTACTGCAGTCTTTAATTTGCGCTGTTTCCCTGGTTTGATGAAAGATATTATTGCCAATACTTGATCACAGCAACTGCCATTCTTTCGAAAACCGGCCTGAGGCAGTGGAGATACTTTGTCAATTAATGGATGAAGTCTGTATAGCAAAATCTTTGTAAATTACACTAAGTAGTTATATGGGTCTGTGATATGACGCTTCGCTGCCATCTTACCAGCTTTTTTGACAGCTATTACCTTCGCACCCCTAAATTTTGTTGGCAATTTTCCAGTGATGAGTATCATATTATATAGCTGTAACAGCTACTGCTAAGTTTTCGGGCCCGCGGTTTTGAGGAACTCTGGATACATTTCGTCGAAACCAGCCGCTTTGTTTGTACGCACATTTGGCAAAGCTTCCTCCAGCTCATCGGTTGTGAGCTCGCGTAAGAGCTCTCGATGGGAGACTAGCTGCGAGCGTTTGAATGTTAACCTTTTTTTCACAAGTCTAGTGCGGTTCTTGTTCGTAGTTTCTTTAGAGTTCTGCAATAAGCGTGTCGTAACTTCGTTTAGTGTCATTTTGTGTTGGCTACTCTCAGGCTTGGAATCTGCATTTAATTTCTTCATTAGGTGCCATGCTTTACGACTCGAATGTATGAAGTCGAGGCATTCTGTAGCTTCTTGCCACTTCCTTCTTCTGTGACCATTCAGAGCTTGAAGAAGTTCGTCTGCTGTTTCATTTGAATGAGTAAGTTAATGCTCCTCGTAGAGCTCTGCACACTCATAGGACTATCCTGGGATATATTGTTCCTTGTGTCCTCCGGGTTCCGTTCTTTTTGCTACCTCTTTGACAACTTTAGCAAATCCATCATAGTTCATATGGCCAGTCTGCATTTTATTTCTGCTTTCTTTTTACGCGTCCTCAGTTATTTTGCTGCCCAAATAGTAAAATTCATGTATTTTTTTAGTGCCTCATTTCCTAATCTAATTCCCTCAGCATCACCTGATTTAATTCAAGTATATTCCATCACCCTTGTTTTAATTTGTCGATGCACATCTTATAACTCCTTTTCACGACATTATCCTTTTCGTCCAACTGCTCTTCCAAGTCCTTTCCCATCTCTTGAAGAATTATCTTGTCATCGGGAAACCTTATAGTTTTTATTTATTCTCCCTGAACTTTAATTCTTTAGCCAAGAATTTCTTCGGTTTGCTTTGCTTCTTGCTCAAAGTACAGATTGAATGACATCAGGTACTGCGGCGGTGCGGTTTCTTTTTGTCCTTTACCTGCTCCTACCTGTGAACCCGTGGGAGCAGATCGCCGGTAGGAAAGCCGAGCAGAAACCTACCGTACTGCAACTCGCACCAGGCTGCATACAACGTAACTAATCTAAAAATCGGGAATAAGGCCGCGCCGAGTGGCCGCGCGGTTTGAGGCGTCATGTCACGGACTGCGCGGCTCCTCCCGCGGTTCCCCATGCCAATGACCCAACTACCAATCCTGTGAATGCTGTAATTATTAATGGGATTATTCCACCAGAAGTCTTCTCCTACTTCAACAGGGTTTTTGCAGTTACCACAGCTGATTGGATACAATTATTTAAACACCACATCGGCTTCTTCTTCTTTAGTATACGACAAGCAGTGTTCATTATTTGTTTGATATTTATTCCACAGCCCAGTTTAAGTTTGGAACACAGGAAAAACGAACATCTAGGGACCATCGGTATAACAGTTGTAAATTGTCGTAGCTGTGTTGCGAAAGTACCAAAACTCGAAGCGCTAATGTTCAAATGTGTTTGAAATCTTATGGGACTTAACTGCTAAGATCATCAGTCCCTAAGCTTACACACTACTTAAACTAAATTATCCTAAAGACAAACACACACACCCAGGCCCGAGGGAGGACTCGAAACTCCGCCGGGACCAGCCGCATAGTCCATGACTGCAGTGCCTTTAGACCGCTCGGCTAATCCCGCTCGGCGAAGCGCTAATGGTGAGCACTGACCCTCAAGTCGTTACAGGCTAAAGCCGGACATACGTTCAGCCAAAGTTTTTGCAAAAGACCTAACGGTGTTCAGAAAGGAATGGAAAGAATAGGCTAAACACGGTTGGCGGTGGCGTGTTTGTTGCTCTTAAAAGTAGTTTATCTCGTAGCGAAATTGAAGTGATAACTCCCAGTGAGTTAGTATGGGTAGAGGTCATTCTCGGCAACAGGAATATAATAATAATTGGATCATTTTACCGACCTCCCAACTCAGATGATACAGTTGCTGAAAGGTTCAAAGCTTGAGTCTGATTTCAAACAGGTACCCCACGCAAAAAATTATAGTTGTTGGTGACTTCAGTTTACCCTCATATGTTGACGGAAATACGTGTTCAGATTCGGAGATACGCATAAAACATCTTTCGAAATTGTGCCAAACACATTCTCTGAAAATTATTTCGAGCATTTAGTTCATGAGCCCACTCGAATAGTAAACACACTTGACCTTATAGCAACAAATAATTCTGAGCTAGTAACGAGCATCAAAACGGATTCATGGATCAGTGAACACACCTTTGTCATAGCGAGACTGAATATTATAACTCTTAAATCCTCCCAAAATAAACGGAAAATATAGGTACTCAAAAAAGCAGACAAAACTTCATCTTATGCCTTCCAGAGAGACAATTTCCACTCCCTCCAAATTAACAGTGTACCGGTAACTTTAGACCAGATATGGCTAAAATTCAAGGAAATAGTATCGATAGCAACCAAGAGTTGTATACTAAATAAATAAGCAAAGGACGGAGCTGATCCCTATTGGTACACAAAACGGTCATAACACTGTTGCAGGAACAACGAGAAAGCGTGCCAAATTTAAACGCATGAAAATTTTCCAAGACTGGAACAGAAGCTCGAAATTGAACGCGGACTTCAATGCGAGATGCTTATAACAGTTTTCACAACGAAATACTGTCTAGAAGCCTGGCAGAAAATCGGACGAGAATCTGGTCGTCTGTAAAGTATGCTAGCGGCAAGATACAATCAATGCCTTCTCTGCGCGACAGCAATAGAAATACTATAGATGACAGTGTTGCTAAAGGAGAGATACTAAACACAGCATTCCCAGATTCCTTCACAAAAGATTACGAAGTAAATATTTCAGAATTCTAATCAAGAACAGCTGCCAACATGAGTAACTTAAAAGCAGATACTGTCGGAGTAGTGAAGCTACTTAAATCACCTAATAAAAGCAAGTCATCCGGCCCAAGTTACATACCAATTAGGTTCCTTTCAGAGTATGCTGATGCAATAGCTCCATACTTAACAATCATATACAACTGCTCGCTGGACGAAAGATCGTAACCACAGACTGAAAAGTTGTAGTGGTCCCACCAATATTCAAGAAAGGCAGTAGGAGTAATCCACTAAATTACAGGCCCATATAATTAAAGTC
The DNA here is from genome assembly GCF_023864275.1 of Schistocerca cancellata. Lineage (NCBI taxonomy): Eukaryota > Metazoa > Arthropoda > Insecta > Orthoptera > Acrididae > Schistocerca > Schistocerca cancellata. The sequence continues at coordinate 814,518,840 of NC_064627.1, read as the reverse complement.
GATATGCAGAATGATTTTGGAACATACATTGTGTTCAAATATTAAGTGCAAAGCAGTTTTGTGTTGAGAACTGATGAACCCCACATTCTCCCGCCTCTCCCCCCCTCTCCCTCCCCCCCCCCCCCCCGCCACCCTTGCCAAAAGAGGGAAATAATATTGGTACTGAGCAGAAGAGCATTATCCAGACTTCGGGAAGAAATAGTATGATACTATGGGGCGATGCAGTCTCAATGTGGTTGGAAAATTTCACTAAGAGTGTCATACTGGCCCATTTTTCCGAAATACGGGAAAGAGGGTTCAGTAATCTACTTAGCAGTGTACCCTATCTCGATACATACACCACTATGACCAGACCACCTAGTCCCTAGAAATGATTCCATCCTGAAGCTTTTGACAACACTGGGGAACAAAGAAAATTATATTATCCACTACAATGTCTCAGGTTTGGGATGGAACTTCATAGTATCAACCACGTAATCCAGGTTCATGCAACATCCCTGCTTGAAGAAATCCATTGATTTAAACACCGAACACAGGGCTCTCGCCATGTGTGATTTCCAAAAAGATTTTTACAAGTTGTTCATTAAGAAACACGAGTAATTTCGGAGAATACCGCGAAATTCATTTAGTTTACCGGTGGGCGTTATGGTCAACAGAATATGTCGCCATGCCAATTTCAAACGGGTGATCATCTTTAATGAAGGACTTGATGCTGTGAACATGACCAAGGTTTCAATGCAGTTCATAAAGCCAATCTATATCGGAATGTGAGTTCTGGGCCTCTACAAACTTCAAATGCACCGCAATCCATGTCAGATACTTAGGTACAATTACGAAGAATTAGACACATCTGTGTAAGCAGTCGATAGTCCCTTCGGAATAACACCTCAAAACAAGAAGATTATCAGTCTAATGAGAGAAGAGGCGAATACTTCGAAATAGTGGAGTTTGTGGGACTCACATCAAACATGTAAGCTTACTGTCTAGATGCAAGCGCCACCCGTAGGCAGGATAGACGTGTGCATCATGAGGCCTCACGGGCTCTCACGATCGAGGGTTACAAGAGAAGCCTCCTCTGGTGCGTTGGCGCAGCCCCACATATGGCGCGCCAGATGTAAAAAAATCCCTACTGACAGCTGCGACGACGAACCCCCCCCCCCCCCCCCCCGTCTTATATTGTGCCTCAGAACAGTGGAACTACTGAGTGTGCCAGTGAAAAGTGATTATACGGTTCTTAGTTCAATGCATATACATGTGTTTCTATCAGAGAAACTTTTGACTCGTGTGTTTTGCAGGGGTTCGATTTATTGGTGTTCATTAGACTGACTCTTGTATTTTGCAGGTGTTCTATTTATTGTTTTTTTTAGACTTTGACTCTTGTATTTTGCAGGTGTTTTATTTATTGGTATTTTTTTTAGACGTTGACTATTGTACTTTCAGAGCTGTTTTATTGATCAATGTTTGTTCTTGTGTGATGTATTGGATTTGTGATATTTTGTTTCGTAAATTCATTCCTGTGGCATTGCTTCGTTTATCAGTCAGATAGCTATTCATTCTCATTGGACTGTGATCGATTAGCCTTTGCATGGGGCATATTTATAGTGAGGAACCCCATAAGGGTAACAATCACATAATTCATTGTAGTTTCAGTATAATGACACAGCGATCATTGTTTTCTAACTAACTGAAATATAGTAGAGTGATTACATTAGTACCACAAAGTTATTTTAATTCTACAAATTATTAGTTTTATAAGATATAGAATTTTTTTGCGATAACCACTTTATAAAACATGTTTTTTATCTTTTATCATTTTTTTGCTTTTGCGGATTCTGCATTGTAATGTTGTGTTTTATAATATTGACGTTATTTTCATGCTTTTTTTAAATTGCTGTGGCACCTTTGCTATTTTCATAAATTGTACTTGTTAATAAACAGTCATAAATTTTCCTGTGATCAGTTGGCTCTTGCAATGAGCAAATACTGGTGAGCTCCATAAGGGTAACAACCAAAAATTGTTTTCATATTAATGACAAAGGAACCATTGCTTTTACTTGCTGACCGAATTAGGTATACACTACCTTTCAAATAGGTGTCACACATTGTTTTTTTTCTGGTAGGTTCTGTAGATGTGTTGAAATTATTGTGTTTTAGCAAGTAGCTGGTGACCTTTTCCCTTTTCTGTACATGTTTGGTTTAAGTTGGGTGTGAGAAGCCTGCTTGGGAATGTCCTAGCTTGGCCAGAAAATTCCCTGCACAGTCTTTTCCTGGAGTGTTGGGGTTATGAAAGGTCTCTGTTGGATTCCCTTCATGCTAATTTCTTAAATACGTTGTCATTTACGGCATAAATTCCTCTCCTAAATTTACTGTGGTGTTTCTGACTATCGGGGAGGAGACTGAGCAGTGAAACATGTTACTTTTACACATAAACAAGAACGATCTGTCACACTACTACACTTTAAAACACAGTTTATATGTAATTCATGTCACACAGTCTCATACGGAACCTACATCCGCTTTCTTTTATATACTGTATATGATAAGACACTGTCATCCCCTTTCCCTTCTGTGTGAGAGGATGAATGAGCAAATGTATTTCTAGTTGCATGCTTGATGGCAGCAGACAAGCCTGTCTGCTAGAGAACAGTAGGACCAACGTTGGAACAGGTAGCTACGCTTTCTAAAAGCAGAGAGATTTCTATTCTTAGTATGGTCCTGTCCGTCCCTTGTCATGTTGGTATAGGAAGCTGTCTCTCTGCTCACTTCCATTTGTATCTGTTAAGCACGCTCTTTTTGTAGGAGCCCAGGTCAGTCTGTCCACGGCGAGCGTCTGAAGTGGTTAAGATATCCGGCTAAGCGCGTCTCTGCTAAGTCCGTAGGACAATGGATTTCTTAAGTTCAGCGTAACTTAAAATTTAATCACCTTTATTTCAGGTTTAGCTCTAAAATATCAAATGTTATCTTAAAATGCAATGCAGTGTAATTCGAGTGTGAAGTTCAGAATATCTTCCGGTAGTTTCTCTGTCACTACTTTGTGAGTAAAGTGGCACCACGTGTTGATCAGTAACTCTAACTAAGATCATCAATCTTAAATGCGAATGAGCGTGAGATTATAATGTCTCGTCTTGACAATATTTTTCAATATAGCAACTTTTCTTTATGTTCAACCCACGTGGGCTGTACTTTGTGAGACCAGTACCACGTGCTTATACAATTGTTTGACCCATCAGGTTAATAGTAAGACGATAGTAACCAGTTCGAGGTTTTTCTTTTGTAAATTGTTTTTCGATCTAATTTATTTTAATTATCAAAATTATTGTGGAGCTACACTCTTTGTGTAAACCAAGTTGACCACGTGAAGCATGTGGTGTAATCATCAAAGTAGCCCTCAGCTATTCCTTTCGGGAAGATTTCACAGAGAGTTAGTATGAATTTAGTATACCAGTGTGTGGTAATTTCATGACGGACAGGATTGCGCTACGAACGTAACTTCTTTGGGTGAAAATTGAATTGGTTGGTTGTGGTTAATTTGCTCTTCGATATGTTTCAACGTTCTTCGTGTGTTATTTTATGAATGCAGTGTTGTATGTAGTCTCCCAATCTTGGCTCCCTATTTGATGTGTTCCGTAAGATTACGAACTCACATTTTCACAATCCTAAATAAGGCACTAGTTTAGTTATGAATCAAGTTTGATATGCTGAAATTTTAAAGGAAGAATAATCAATGTTAATATAAATGTCCAAATACACTCCTGGAAATGGAAAAAAGAACACATTGACACCGGTGTGTCAGACCCACCATACTTGCTCCGGACACTGCGAGAGGGCTGTACAAGCAATGATCACACGCACGGCACAGCGGACACACCAGGAACCGCGGTGTTGGCCGTCGAATGGCGCTAGCTGCGCAGCATTTGTGCACCGCCGCCGTCAGTGTCAGCCAGTTTGCCGTGGCATACGGAGCTCCATCGCAGTCTTTAACACTGGTAGCATGCCGCGACAGCGTGGACGTGAACCGTATGTGCAGTTGACGGACTTTGAGCGAGGGCGTATAGTGGGCATGCGGGAGGCCGGGTGGACGTACCGCCGAATTGCTCAACACGTGGGGCGTGAGGTCTCCACAGTACATCGATGTTGTCGCCAGTGGTCGGCGGAAGGTGCACGTGCCCGTCGACCTGGGACCGGACCGCAGCGACGCACAGATGCACGCCAAGACCGTAGGATCCTACGCAGTGCCTTAGGGGACCGCACCGCCACTTCCCAGCAAATTAGGGAACTGTTGCTCCTGGGGTATCGGCGAGGACCATTCGCAACCGTCTCCATGAAGCTGGGCTACGGTCCCGCACACCGTTAGGCCGTCTTCCGCTCACGCCCCAACATCGTGCAGCCCGCCTCCAGTGGTGTCGCGACAGGCGTGAATGGAGGGACGAATGGAGACGTGTCATCTTCAGCGATGAGAGTTGCTTCTGCCTTGGTGCCAATGATGGTCGTATGCGTGTTTGGCGCCGTGCAGGTGAGCGCCACAATCAGGACTGCATACGACCGAGGCACACAGGGCCAACACCTGGCATCATGGCGTGGGGAGCGATCTCCTACACTGGCCGTACACCACTGGTGATCGTCGAGGGGACACTGAATAGTGCACGGTACATCCAAACCGTCATCGAACCCATCGTTCTACCATTCCTAGACCGGCAAGGGAACTTGCTGTTCCAACACGACAATGCACGTCCGCATGTATCCCGTGCCACCCAACGTGCTCTAGAAGGTGTAAGTCAACTACCCTGGCCAGCAAGATCTCCGGATCTGTCCCCCATTGAGCATGTTTGGGACTGGATGAAGCATCGTCTCACGCAGTCTGCACGTCCAGCACGAACGCTGGTCCAACTGAGGCGCCAGGTGGAAATGGCATGGCAAGCCGTTCCACAGGACTACATCCAGCATCTCTACGATCGTCTCCATGGGAGAATAGCAGCCTGCATTGCTGCGAAAGGTGGATATACACTGTACTAGTGCCGACATTGTGCATGCTCTGTTGCCTGTGTCTATGTGCCTGTGGTTCTGTCAGTGTGATCATGTGATGTATCTGACCCCAGGAATGTGTCAATAAAGTTTCCCCTTCCTGGGACAATGAATTCACGGTGTTCTTATTTCAATTTCCAGGAGTGTATAAACTGATTTATTTCTTTTTATTTAAATTGTCTTTTTATACATATATCATCGGTTATTGTAAGATGAATACTAAAAGATTATAATTAATGTTAGTCTGGTTGGGAATTTGGTAAGCTAGACTGGATACGTGGTGAAACAGTTGTGCAGTAATGCAAGGTTAACTTCCTCACATAGCTCACAGCTTTTAACCCCCTTTTATGGTCTTGAATATCAGCACCGCTTACACCCCAAATTAATGCAACAACATTACAAGTATTCCCTGTCAACATTGACAAAATCTTTCTCTAAGTTTACAAATGCTATAAACGTAGATTTGCCTTTCCTTAATCTATTTTCTAAGATAAGTCGTAGGGTCAGTATTGTCTCACGTGTTCCAACATTTCTACGGAATTAAACTCATCTTACCCAAGGTCGGCTTCTACCAGTTTTTCCATTCATCTGTAAAGAATTCGTGTCAGAATTTCGCAGCCGTGGCTTATTAAACTGATAGTTCAGTAATTTTCACATCTGCCAACACCTGCTTTCTTTGGGATTGTTATTATCACATTCTTCTTGATGTCTGACGGTATTTCACCTGCCTCATACATCTTGCTCACCAGATGGTAGAGTTTTTTTAGGGCTGGCTCTCCCAAGGCTGTCAGTAGTTCTAATGGAATATTGTCTATTCCCAGGGCCTTCTTTCGACTTAGGTCTTTCAGTGCACTGTCAAACTCTTCACACAGTATCGTATCTCCCATTTCATCTTCATCTACATCCTCTTCCATTTCTATAATATTGTCCTCAAGAACATCACCCTTGTATAGGCCCTCTATATACTCCTTCCACCTTTCTGCTTTCCCTTCTTTGCTTAGAACTTGGTTTCCATCTGAGCTCTTGATATTCATGGAAGTGGTTCTCTTTTCTCCAAAGGTATCTTTAATTTTCCTGTAGGCAATATTTATCTTACCTCTAGTGATTTACACCTTTACATCCTTACATTTGTCCTCTAGCCATCCCTGCTTAGCCATTTTGCACTTTCTGCCGATCTCATTTTTGAGACGTTTGTATTCCTTTTTGCCTGCTTCATTTACTGCATTTTTTTCTTTTCTCCATTCATCAATTAAATTCAATATCTCTTCGGTGACCCAAGGATTTTATTAGCCCTCGTCCTTTTATCTACTTGATCCTGTGCTGCCTTCACTATTTCATCTCTCAAAGCTACCCATTCCTCTTCTATTGTATTTCTTTCCCCCATTCTTGGCAATCGTTCCCTAATTTTCTCCCTGAAACTCTCTACAACTTCTGGTTCTGTCAGTTTATCCAGGTCCCATCTCCTTAAATTCCCACCTTTTTGCAGTTTCTTCAGATTTAATCTACAGTTCATAACTAATAGACTGTGGTCAGAGTCCACATCTGCCCCTGGAAATGTCTTACAATTTAAAATCTGGTTCCTAAATCTCTGTCTTACCATTATATAATCTATCTGAAACCTGTCAGTATCTCCAAGCTTCTTCCATGTATACAACCCCCTTTCATGATTCTTGAACCAAGCGTTAGCTATGATTAAGTTATGCTATGCTCTGTGCAAATTCTACCAGGCGGCTTCCTCTTTCATTCCTTACCCCCATTCCATATTCATCTACTACGTTTCCTTCTCCTCCTTTCCCTACTATCGAATTCCATTCACACATCTCTATTAAATTTTCGTCTTCCTTCATTATCCGAATAATTTCTTTTATCTTATCATACATTTCATCAATCTCTTCGTCATCTGCAGAGCTAGTTGGCATATAAACTTGTACTACTGTGGTAGGTGTGGGCTTCGTATCTATCTTGGCCATGATAATGTGTTCACTATGCTGTTTGTAGTAGCTTACCCGCATTCCTATTTTTTTATTCATTGTTAAACGAACTCCTGCATTACCCCTATTTGATTTTGTATTTATAATCCTGTATCCACCTGATCAGAAGTCTTGTTCCTCCTGCCACCGAACTTCACTAATTCCCACTATATCTAACTTAAACCTATTCATTTCCCTTTTTAAATTTTGTAACCTACCTGCCCGATTAAGGGGTCTGACGTTCCACCCTCTGATCCGTAAAACGCCAGTTTTCATTCTCCTGATAACAACATCCTCCTGAGTAGTCCCCACCCAGAGATCCGAATGGGGGACTATTTTACCTACAGAATATTTTACCCAAGAGGACGCCATCATCGTTTAACCATACAGTAAAGCTGCATGCCCTCATGAAAAATTATGGCTGTAGTTTCCCCTTGCTTTCAGCTGTATACATAACCTATTTATTTTAAACATAATCATTTGTCTTTACAGCAATTACAGTAAGTATTCCAATTTACAGAGATTACATTTTTACAACTTATAGCTCAGCTATATTGTATGCTAATATCCACGCATATTATTGTTTTACAATCAAGACGGAACTTCGTTTGGCCAAATGAATACCACCAAATTCTACCATTACTTTACATAGAAAATCCACTATGTGAGAAGAGGATAACGGGCAAACTGGGGACCTGACACAGGGAGTCGAAGGACTACAGTGGAGGGATGTCTGTTTTGTCGCTACTTGAAACTCGGGCCCTCCGTCAACGAACGATCGACCACGTGGAACTAGAGTACACCCAGCTACAAAGGGAGTGGAAACGACAACTAATTTAACTATGCCGTAAGGCGGCAAATTAGTGTGACCGTTTGATGTTATAATTTGGCTACCCAATGCTCAACCACGTTCACTATTACTAGCATGGGGCAGACCACGTGTTCTAAGATCCCCTTCACACAAAGAAAGATTTTTACAGTTCAATTTTTCGATCAAAATAAATCACTCGCGTTTGAATATACTGCATTGCACTCGATTTGCGCAACAGAGTTTATACATTGGAACTATTGATGCGACTTTGCAGCTTGCGACACCACGTGGTTTTGTACAAAGGATGGGAGCCTACTCTGTTTCCACACAGAATTTCCGAAATAAACGAGAAAGCAATCATTATGTTCATTCATTTCCCTACATAATCTATAACTTGAAATAAAAGAATTAGTTTAAATATTCAAATACCTTTCTTCCTGTGAACATCGAGTCAAACGCACTGAGGGTGTGTCTGCTCACTTACCCGTTTTCTGTAGAACTCCCAAAATGTGGTGGGCACCTGGAGGTCTTCCTGGGTCCTGGTGGAGGGGATGGTCGAACCACTTGGGTGTGACCAACCTCTCCACCCCAAATCTTATGATACTGGAACGTCTTTGAGTTCGACCTGCCTGTGCTGTATCTCTGATCCCCTACCCAGAAGTAAGGTTGGCACTACTATACTACAGAAATACTTCTGCTGTTTCCCAACTAATATTTGGCCACGCTTTATGGAAAGGTGGGAGGAGGATTAGGAAAGTACACGTGCAGATTCACATTCAAGTACAAGAAATACATGATACACGACATATATAAATATGTATAATGAAGCCTAACGCATTCTCCATCCGTCCACATGGGGTTCTGTTGCACCCGCGGCATCGGCTTTCTGTGTGCACACCAGGCGTGCATAGATTTCCGCCTAAACTGCGTAACATTAACTCTCGAAGGAGAGAATGTGAAGCTAGATTTCGAACGAGGGCCAGGCGAGACAGACGTCAGTGATCTGTTTAACCTTGATATAGAGGCGGGAGAATACCCGCAAGATCTATTCACTTCCAAAGTAGGTCCCGACACAGAGACCACACAAAAGGACATAGATGCGTTAGTAGTAAAAAGAACACGTCACACAGAATCGGAGCCAGACCAAGTACAATTGCGTAGGATTCTACGACAGAACAAGGCAGTATTTTCGTACAGAACGGGCACGATTCGTGATTTCACGCAAAATCGCATCGACAGTTCGCCGTACGACCTTATGGGATACCAGCGATATACAGAGATAGGGTGGATGCGGAAATCCAAGACATGTTGGCACAGAAAATCATAGAGGGGGCAGGTAGTACATGAAATAGCCCCCTTGTATGTGTGGCCAAAAAGAACGGATCGATTCGTCTTTGTCTAGACTCAAGACAGATAAATACAATTATTGAGCCAGAGACGGACCGACCCGAATGTTTGGACGAGCTCCTACGGAGATTCCTTGGGGTGAGAGTGTTGACGTCAGTTAACTTGCGAAAAAGCTTCTGGCAGGTGGAACTGGACTCCTCCTGCAGAAAGTACACAGCCTTATTGTGCTTCGGGAGGTGCTTCCAATTCCGAAAGTTGCCGTTTAGACTTTCCACCTCCTCGTCTGCATTTATACGGGCACTGAACACGGTGATACCCGATTCACTCCGGGAAAGAATAACCCTGTACGTCGACGACGTACTAATTGCCGAAACGACCTGGCAAGAACACATCAAAGTTCTTGACGTTCTCCTCAAGGCGTTCAGCAAAAAAGGGGTTACTGTTAATTTAAATAAATCCGATTTCGGAAGAACAGAATTACATTTTCTCGGACACATTGTATCAGCAGAAGGAATTCGGCCAGATCCGGAAAAAGTCAAAGCAATTCAAGACTTCCCTACGCCCAGGACGAAACGTTAGTTACGTGGTTTTCTGGGTCTCTGTAATTTCTCCAAAAATGTTCATAAAAATACGATCTATTGCCACTACACGGCTGTGCACTCTCACAGGAAAGAAGACGGTCTGGAACTGGGACGAAGTCGTCCAGTCCGAATTCGAACAATTAAAGTCGTCACTGCTCACTGCCCCACTTCTTGCGCATACTGACTTAAGCAGAGAATTCTGTCTGTGCTCATGGGCTGGATTGGACGTAACTTTGTTCCAAGAATATGAACAGGACGGAACAATTATTCCAAGACCCATTGCTTCCGCCAGTCGCGAGTTAAACAAGACTGAGAGGAATTACACTGTCACGGAGTTGGAGGCTTCGGCAGTCATGTGTGCTTGCACAAAATTCGAATATTACTTGTTCGGGCGAATGACGAAGGTCTACACCGATCACAAAGCTCTCCAATTCCTAATGACCGCCAAGTTGACGCACGGCAGGCTACTGCGGTGGGCCCTGTACATGCAGCAATACCGGTTCTAGGTCATTCACATTTTCGACCTGGAGAACGTCGTAGCAGACGCGCTATCCCGGAACCCCGTTGGTTGAGTGAATCGTGCAGATGATGAAATGAACGAGAACCGGTTTAACCGCCTGTACATTAGGCAGCCACCATTTGAAGTCAAGGTCAGCAATGAAATCACTAACTTTGCCAGAGGCCAAGACCGCGACGAAATTTGGGGGCCAATTAAAACCCAGTTGCGGAATGAAAGAGCTTCCCCGTTGCACAAATACTATTCGCGAAAGAAAGATGTACTCTTCTTTAGGCAGAAGGAATTAGGGACCGATTGGCGTCTATGTGTGCTGGATAGGTTAACCAACAGGCGCATTTGTTATTAACATCTTACCCAGTTGGTGCATGGAAATGTTACGACAAGCTAAAGGAATTCGTGCACATCCCAGATATGAGCAGACGCATAAAACGCGTCCTCGGCAGATGTGGGATTTGCCAGAGGGCCAAGCCACCCACATACTCATTTAAAGCGCCACTGAACCCTATCGTACCTAAAAGGTTAAAGGAGATGGCCGCCACAGATTTATTAGGGCCACTGCCCAAGTCGATTAATGGATATCGGTACGTATTGGTGACTATTGAACTCGTCTCGAAATTTGTAACTTTCACCCCACTACCAAAGGCAACAGCAAAGACTGTCGTGGCAGCTGTTGTGCGGCACTTCCTTCGAGAAGTGGGGCATGCTCGAAAAGTAATTTCTGAAAATGGACTGCAGTTTAGATCCAGAATATGGAAATGTACTCTGGCGAGACAGAGTATTTCTCCAATCTTTATATCCAGATACAAGCCAAAGACGAACCCTGCAGAAAGGGCCATAAAAGAGTTAGAAAATCTATGCCAAATTTACTGCCATAAGCATCACAGAGAATGGGCGATGTACCTGAGTGACTTTCAGGACATTATAAATAGCACGCCACAAGGGTCAACAGGATATAGCCCCGTGACAGTGCTCAGAAATGAGCCTTCCCCGGATAGAGTAAGAGAATTAATCGAATTTCCACCCGTGAGGAGACAACGACACTCCCACATAGTGCGACAAGTCATGGGACGAATGACAAAGGAAGCAGAAGGTCGATAGCGACGGCACAAAGGGCAATTGAGAAAAATCCATCTCCAGAGAGGTACGAAAGTACTTGTGAGATTCTATAGGTTGTCAAAGAAACACCGACACCTATGTAGTAAGTTTTTTAATTTGTATGTGGAACCATTTCGTGTACAATGCGTCGTACACCCGAACACAATACTATCGAGGAAGAGTCACAGGTTGCACAACATCACGAACATTAAGCTGTGGATAGCATTAAGGTAATAATGCATCTTCTGATAGCATAGGCTATAGGCAAGGTCAAACGTAAACAGTGAAGGTCACAGTTAATTCAACACTCCGATCATAAATAGTCCATCACTGGCAAGTAAACTGGACCACTGAATCGATTGTTTCTTTGGTTGTGCTCCGACAAGATGTGTCGTAATGAGTCTTCAGCCTCCAAGTTAAGTCTAGACAGGCTTGCGATAGAAGTACACTCAAATAAGTTGTAACCACGCCGGAATGGGATACACTGTCATAGATACTCTGAGAGGGGAAACGGAGAAATGAACATATGCAGTGTGGTTTAGGTTATGCTGTAGATGCGCCGCGAAGAGTTCCATTGACCATCGACAAAGACGCTGTGCACTAGTCTACTGAGCATGAACAGCCCGTAACGGAGGCTGTTTGCGCCTAAGTGCGCCATGAATTTTACATTGCAATGTGATTTTGTAAAAGGGACCCTGACAGAAGGAAAGCCCTGCAGTGTGTGTTTCAGGAATGCGATGAAGGCAACTGATGAATAGAGGAAGACCGCAGTAAAACAGGAATCGAGACACGCAGATAACAACGCCAATAATCTGCGCAAAGAAACCAGAAACAAATAAATGGAACAGGGAGTACACATAAATCTCAAAAAGTAAATATCTTTTAAATGATGAGTGTAATGTAATACACTGTTAGAGCCGTGTGCTTTAGAAACGGTACAGTAGTTTCCGCTCCATAAGCAGCAGGTTTCGATACTCGCTCGCACCGGTTAGTACAAAAAGAGGCTTCCACAGCAAGCGACGGAATCACCAAGAAAACTACTGTGAATGATCGGTGACTGACAGGTAAAGTCGACCAGTACCTGTCGCTTTACATCTACGTATCTACCTTGCACTGCGCCACGTACTTTTGTACGTTGCAATGGCAGTGACGGCCACTCGCGATCTGTGCATCTTTGTAAAATATCTTCTCGGATGACTGAGCCTAGCACAGAGGGTACGGTGATATTATTTATGTTAATGTTCAGTACTGGTCACCTTACGGATACTACCTCGTCCGCTTCTTCGAGTAGTGCTTCCCTTATATCTTCAAAATTAAGAAATAATATTCCCGTACTGCCTCCTACCTCTGTTCTTTCGCTTTCTATTCCCTCCGTGCTTACTGTCAGTCATTGCTGGGCGTTTGTGTTCTCCCTTTGCCTTTCCTCATTGTGCCGAGGATCGGGAGAGCGTACTTCGACCACTTCTCGTGACTCGTGGTTTTCTGCAATCGCCGCCCGTTCCCAGTTTCGCAGTCTGTTCCTGTCATACGGCCTATTACGCCCATTGCCGCGGTCGCGATTCCATCCCCAACAATCCGTGTTTCACGTGATCGGTTTTGGCCTTGCCATGACTGTTGCGCCCCTTCCGGTGGAGGCTGGGGTTCGTCTCTTCTACTTTGATTGTTATCTTGTTGCATCTTAGGCTTGCCTAGTTCTTGCAAGCCGCCCGGAGTGGCCGTGCGGTTCTGGAATCCTGCCTCGGGCATGGATGTGTGTGATGTCCTTAGGTTAGTTAGGTTTAATTAGTTCTACGTTCTAGGTGACTGATGACCTCAGAAGTTAAGTCGCATAGTGCTCAGAGCCATTTGAACCTAGTTCTTGCAAGATATGCAGGAAGGAGGTATTGTCCTCTGCCTGCAGTCGTTATCTCCCGACGAAGTTTCGGAGGTGACTTTGTCATGCAGGTCCTGATTAATTCCGGCGCTGTATATGGCGCGTCAAGATATTGGTTCCTTCGCACCATGTCCCGGAAGAAGATGGCAGGATCAGGGTGCGTACAATCGTTGTAATCTGGTTGCATTATTATCGAGAATTTCGTTCTCTCTTGTTCTGTGGCGGACCAGAACTCTCTAACGAACGCAGCACGGAACTCCGCACACGTCTTACATAAGCCTAGCGACGGTTGCATCCTAATGACTGCTTCATCTCTGAGATGACTGTATAGAAATCGAATTCGGAGAGCGTCTTCCCATGAATCCGGTAGTGTGTGGTCATACTGCGAAATCCACGCTTTGGCGTGTTGCTGATTTAAGGGGTCGGGGAACATAGAGTATTTCAGCACCGAGACAAAGTGCTTCTTGCACTTTTCATCATTCTCCGACGTGCTTGCGGTAAGCCGCGTTGGAGCGGAGTCTCCGCCTGCTCTCCGTAGAGTGTGCATAAACGCTCCTGTAGTTCCCGTAATTCATCGTCTTCGTCTGTTGCATTCGCTCTCGGTTCAGAATCGCGTATGTTGTTTTGGACGTTTGTTACGCGTCCTGCCGTCTCGCCCTGACATCGGAGCCGCATCTCCTTGAGAATATGCTCATTTATTGGAGTTTCAAAACGCAACAAAAGTTGCACTTCGTCGCTCTCGCCGACCGCGACGGGAAGCGTGCGATCTGAATTTTCTTCCACGAGTGAAGTGCAATTTTCGACTGCTGAGGCGAGCGCCACTATTCTTTTTCGCACATCGCCCATCTGATTCTGCAGTGCTGTCTCACATTGTGTGACTTGCTTTCGCACATCTTCTAGTGCTTGTTGCTGCTCTTCGCAAACACCATTTACTACATGGTGATAAGAGAGATAAGAGAGATTAGGGTTCGTACAGGGGCATATAGGCACTCATTTTTACCTCATTCTGTAGGAACAGGGACAGAAAATGCTAGTTGTGGTACGGGGTACCCTCCACCACGCACCGTATGGTGGATTGCGGAGTATGTATGTAGATGTAGATGTAGATCTCCGGGTCAACTACAACTTATCTTATCTTTCCGCGAGATCGTGTTCTATCGTGGCCATTCGTGTCCCTATTCTTTCTGCGGCCTCGTTCACACCTTTTCGCGCTTCCGTGAGCTCAGTTGGTACAACTTCATTGCTGGTTTGATTATCAAGTACCGGCGATCCTACTTGATTTTCAAGTTCTTGGAGCTTTCGTGATGGTTCGGTCAGTTTTGTCTCGTGCTCGTTGGCCTGAGCATCGAACGCTCCTTGGAGGCGTTCTGTCTGTTCCTTCAAGTCCAGTTTGACCTTGTTCCCTATCTCCTGTTTTAATTCGTCGAAACGTTCATTTTGCTGAGCAAAAAGTTTGTCTTGGCGTTCTTCGAGCACGGTGAAACGTTCATTGAGCAGTTTCGCTAGTGCGTCTATCATTATGCTGTTTATTCCATGTTTCGGGTGTATTTTCTGCGGTTCCTACGACTGTGTTATTCAGCGGTTCTTCGCCTGGGACAGGACTTGCACAGCCCGCTCTGCGTTGCACGTGTGGGGGTGCGGTTTCAGGGTCTCCGCTATGTAACCTCCCCCTCACTTATAGACCTTAATGACAGTGAAAAATTAAACCGCGTGTACCTAATGGAAATTTGGGAAAAGCAATCGTCACCGAAGTTTATCTGTCGGTGTGGAAATTAAATTTGAAAAGGGGTAAAGTTAATAAAGAAAGTAAATGTGCGGCCGTTACGTTAACAATTAACCAGCGGTAATTAGATATTTGAGATTTGGGGGAAATTACGGTCGCCAGTCCTAAGGACAATTACTATAGTAACTGAAAAAGAAAGGTTATTACACATATAATTAGCACTAGAAGCGTGGCAACTGAAGGTTGACACGTGTTGTGTGAAAACTGACAGTTTGTCAGAAGTAATAAATTTCGCTACACTCTGACTTAATTTAGCAAAAGAATTAATAAAACCGGAAAATCGAAAGTTAATTTAGTGACTGAAGCTAATAGTGAGCTTTCTTTCTGAAGCCCATCGAAATTCAGTAAAATACGGTTAGTCTTGGGCTACCTCAACAATCATTTCAAAAGCTACTTGAATCTACGCAATTTAGAAATAAGAAATTTAACTTTGAACTTGAATTAAATGATTCTGAACAATTAAAAATAGTAAAATTTAGTACATACCAAGCTGAGCTGCAGTCACGGGTAAGCTAAAATACGGTAACAAAACTCGCACTCTTAATTTGTGCTTGTGTAATCTAAATATTGTGGCCAGCTATGAATACCTTAACTGAACTTTGAAATTAAAGCAGTGACATCGAATGATTGTACTTTAATGCTGGCGTCTGAATTTCAACGACACTCGGGTTCATTTCGGAAAAGGAAGGGACCCTGCTTGGTAATGCAATTGGGACAATGAGCAACAAACATTCATGCTAAGTTGCTGTAATTTTGTGATGCAACAATTTTAAAAGTTTGAAAAGCTGAGGTCTGCCATACAGTTCTAAAACTTCACTTCCAGTCTTCCTTGTTGGTTGATTGAAGGTTTGAAGCCGTCGATCGAGGAGGTGGCGACAGTCACTCATTGTCGGCCGTCGCTGTTGCAGAAGCTGGATGTTGGCGCGCCTTCTTCTTGACACGGTCACCAGACGAAACAGGCTCTTGATGTGCGCCAGCTAATGCTTCCCGTCCGCGACACCGTGTCAGAAACTATCATAGCAAGTCGAGCGCAATTACATGCTGCCAAACCCCGAAAGCGCGACAACTCGCGGGAGCGTCACACAACACACCTGCTCCACTCGCTACTCCAGCCAGACTCCCTCTGCCCGCGCTCCACGCGACAGAGTTAACCCTACCAAAGATCCTAAACACTCTGGTTCTCCACACGACCTATCGACGTATTCGTTCGATAGCATAGTTTTCCCTAGGCAAGACCCAGCGTAAAAATACAAATAATATTTACAAAACAACCAATTATACATCGACATAAATGCATAAATATATATATACAAACAGTAAAACAGTTACAATATATAAAGAGACAGAAATGTAACATCTTGAGGTAACAAAACAAGGAAAAAAATTATAGTACAATAGATGGAAATAGGAGGATATGCATTTCCGGCGTTACAGCTACTGTCAAAAAACTGTCGACGTGAGTGGGGGAGTTCTTCCCGCACTAACGGTTTCCGGCCTGGCGAGGCTGTGTGACCCCGCGCCCGGCTGCGGCACGCAGCTGGATTCGGCCAAACCGAGGTACATGTTTGATAAGCTACGTGCGTGGGAGCGCGTCGTACGCGTATCTTAGTTTGCTGTTCTCGCTAAATCAGTAGTCACGCTATAATTTACAAGCGTCACTATCCCACTAAAATCGCTCAATCTTTAACAGACAATAATCAATTTGAATATTAATTCCTGACTGATTTCTCAGAGTCTTTCCGTTTCGCAAGAATCCTGGGACAGGGTCGGCCAAATTAAAGATTACAGTCAAGACACCTGGCATACGGACGCCAGATGAAAGTTAACCGCTTTGTTGTGGAGAAAACTATGCTTTTGTCTGTACCTGCTCAAAACCCTCTGGCAACACGCGTATTTCTGCTTTACGCTGCCCTCGTGTTTCTTGTGGAGATTTTCTTGTTTCTATACTGGTCCATAACTGGGGGAAAACCGACACCTGATACCGACATTATTAAAAGATGTAGTCATTGCAACTAGCCCTGAATGAATATGGCGCAACGGATAACTAGGGAGGAGAGCTTGAGAGCGCTACCTAGAGAACAGAGCATGCCCTATTTTGCACGTTACAAGGCAAAGGCTGGACGGCTCACACGCTGATGTTTGGGTCCCTGCGTTCTATATCTTTTATTTTAAATGAATTCTTTTAGCTTGACTCCTTTGTGATTTTTAGGGTATGTTAAATATTGGTGACCATTCATAAACTATTTATTATAAACATAATCATTCGACTTTAGAGCAATTACAGTAAATATTCCAGTTTACAGAGATTACCTTTTTACAACTTATAGCTCGGCTGTATTGTATGCTAATATGCACGCACATTATTGTTTTACAGGCAAAACGGATCTGCCAAATGGCTCTGAGCACTATGCGACTTAACTTCTGAGGTCATCAGTCGCCTAGAACTTAGTACTACCTAAACCTAACTAACCAAAGGACATCACACACATCCATGCCCGAGGCAGGATTTGAACCTGCGACCGTAGCGGTCGCTCGGCTCCAGACTGCAGCGCCTAGAACCGCTCGCCCACTCCGGCCGGCGACGGAACTGCGTTTGGCCAAATGTATACCACCAAATTCTACCATTACTTTACATAGAAAATCCACTATATGAGAAGAGGATAACGGGCGAACTGGGGACCAGATACATTAACACAGGGAGTTGAAGGAGTTCAGTGGAGTGACGTCTGTTTTGTCGCTAATTGAAATTCGGGCCCTCCGGCAACGAGCGATCGACCACGTGGAACTAGAGTACACGCAGCTACAAAGGGAGTGGAAACGACAACTAATTAAACTATTCCGTATGCCAGCGAATTAGTGTGACCGTTTGATGTTATAATTTGGCTACCCAATGCTCAACCACGTTCACTATTACTAGCCTGGGGCAGACCACGTGTTCTAAGATCCCCTTTACACAAAGAAAAAATTCTACAGTTCAATTTTTCAACCAAAACAAATCACTCGCATTGAATATACTGCCTTGCACTTGATTTTCGCGATAGAGTTTATACATTGGAACTATTGATGCCACTTTGCAGCTTGCGACACCACGTGGCTTTGTACAAAGGATGGGAGCCTACTCTGTTTCCACACAGAATTTCCAAAATAAACGAGAAATCAATCATTACGTACATTCATTTCCCTACATAATCTGAAACTGGAAATAAAAGAATTAGATCCAAAAAAAAATGTTCAAATGTGTGTGAAATCTTACGGGACTTAACTGCAACGGCATCAGTCCCTAAGCTTACACACTACTTAACCTAAACTATCCTAAGGACAAACACACACACCCATGCCCGAGGGAGGACTCGAACCTCCGCCGGGACCAGCCGCACAGTCCAGGACTGCAGAGCCCGAGACCGCTCGGCTAATCCCGCGCGGCAATTAGTTCAAATATCCAAATACCTCTCTTCCTGTGAACATCGAGACAGACACGGCATGTCTGCTCACTTACCCGTCTTCTGTAGAGCTCCCAGAATATGGCGGGCACCTGGAGGTCTTCCTTGGCCCTGGTGGAGGGGATGGTCGAACCACTTGGCCGTGACCGACATCTCCACCCCAAATCTTATGATACTGGAACGTCTTTGTCTTTGACCCGCCTGTGCTGTATCTCTGATCCCCTACCCAGAAGTAAGGTTGGCACTACTATACTACAGAACTACTTCTGCTGTTTCCCAACTAGTATTTGGCCACGCTTTTTTGGAAAGGTGGGAGGAGGATTAGGAAAGTTCACGTGAGGATTCACATTCAAGTACAAGAAATACATGATTCACGACATATATATATATATATATATATATATATATATATATATATATAGTGTGTGTGAGGAAAGAAATCATTGACTCAGATGTATATATTTGATATAAAAAAGTAAATAATGTATGTATATTGTAAATTCCAAAGAAATCGTATATTTCATGTAAATACACAATACAGAGAAAGAAATACCCAATATACTGAAACAAATCAGAAAGTAATGGTTATATGTTGAATGCAGTATTTAAGTTCTAGTTTTACTTCAAATAGAACCCTGAGATTATTCGTTTTAACGAAAATGTACAAGCAAATTACAAGTAAAAATATTTTTTGTAAAATAACCTGGTAAACAAATAGGAAATATTATTGTCTATAAAAATTTTAAAAAGTTAGCAAAAAAATTTCCAGTAAATCGTAAGTTTTTTTTTTATCAATTATTATTCACAAGCCCTTTGACTACAGAATGCAACTCGCTAGGCTCATGCAACTGAACTAGGAGAGAGAAAAATATCGTTGATAATCCAGAACTTAATTTACTACTGTTTATAACAAACCTGAACCTCTCCCTCCCACGATGTTCAAACCTCAAATGAAGAGGCCTACACACAGTTGAGCTACTTACTAAGGATGTTAATGGGGAGAAGGTGGAGCTTGAATCTTATTAGTCCTTCGGGTTTACCACCATTTTATTGTGCTACCATTGACTCTGAGGGATCGGAGGAATCTTCCGCCATTTTTAAGACAGGTGACCACTACCAAGCTACGTCAGGACCTTTAATATAAGTAGCACACTCACCTAACATGTGTGGGTAGGACCACATGACTGGTATTGAGTTGTGGGTGACCTAGATCAATTCCTGGTGGTTCCTCAAGGGGAGAGGAGTGGGGGTGACCTTGAATATGAAAAAGTTAAGTGTGTAACATGACACCGGATGTGTAACCTGACACTGAATGTGATAAGCATCCCATTAAGGCCAAAACCAGCACTTATAACATACTGACCTACAATCATTGAATTTGGCAGGAAGCAAAGTTTCACAGAACACGTAAAGGAAACAATCCGAAAATTGTTAATTTGTAATTGTATAAAGTGTCGCCGGCCGCGGTGACCGAGCGATTCTAGGCGCTTCAGTCCGGAACCGCGCGACTGCTACAGTCGCAGGTTCGAATCCTGCCTCGGGCATGGATGTGTGTGATGTCCTTAGGTTAGTTAGGTTTAAGTAGTTCTAAGTTCTGGGGACTGATGACCTCAGATGTTAAGTCACATAGTGCTCAGAGCCATTTGAACCAACTGTATAAGATAAAAAATATTTTTCTTTTTATACATTTGTTGTCCGTCTGTCCATCTGTTAAAACCCCTTTTCTTCAGGAACGGTTGGAGGTATCAAGTAGAAATGTATGTAAAATAACAAGGTCTATGGTCCCTTGGCGGTGTAAGAAGTCCAAGCTTCTAAGCCAGTGTAGTGAAAACATACGGCCATTTATGTCACATATTTTGACACTCACAGCCGCAGATTAGGGTCGAGCACTGTGTGCTAGCCTCCACGCGTGCAAAGGGCGCGGGCAGTGAGCGGACCGAGGCTCGGCCTGTCTCGCCTTTGGGCGGTCCTTTTCTGAAGTACCCGGAACAGTGCGACATTTCATTGAGCATTGTTCGGCAGAATCGTGGTGTCAGTGCTGTTTATATTTAGCTATTTATTCGTGGTCTGAAGAATTTTTTAATAGCTCATGTAGTTGTTTGCACAAAAAGAGGCAGTCTAGCGATATATCGCCACAAACCTTTAAAAATGAATGGAAATCACAGACGAGAAAGATGATGATTCTCAATATGTATTATGTAGTCACGCAAGAGACGGATACTGCAGATTTCGTTCACCCTAGAAGAGAAAAAATATACACCGATCGAGAGGCGAGATTCATTATTCTGTGCATCAAGAAGCACTTTGTGCTAAATTTGTAGGCATGGAGGGCGAGAAGAAATTGGTGGTACGAATAGTAAAGTTTCTGAAGCTGCACATATTATTCCACTGTCAGTCGCAACAGTTTTCGATGAAACTGAACGAAGCGTATGGAGAAGTATTACTGCAAAGTACGTTGGTTAGGTCAAGGGGCATGTCTGGAACGATCTTTCAATTTAAAACTCGCTATTGTTGAATTTATGAAATAAAAAGGTGTGCAGGACCTAAAATTAGAATATCCAGGGTGGATTGCAGATCTCATATATTAACTGACTGCACACCACACGTTGTAGTAAGACGCAACAAGGTGAGAAACAATATCCTTCTGATATGATGGGGATGAAAAAGAAAATCGCGTTGTACAAGGAACACAATCTTATAAACACAGTCCAATTTCCTAATATCATTGGCGTTAAGAAAACGTGAGGTTTGAAGAATTCGTTGTGGCCCTGTAAGAATTAAAAGGATATCCTAAACGTTTTGAGGACATTCAACGTTCTGGCGTAACACTAGTTATCAATGTAGACGTATTTCACATTTACAAAGGCGTATCTCGATATTACATTAATCTGTTATCTTGCGGATGTTAATCACTTAAATGAGTTACCTAGACAAATGTATTCCGAGAATTTCGTTACTTTACATTAATTATTTTTTGGTATTCCGGTTTTCCGTCAGTGTATATACATACTTAAGAATTAAGCTTGTGTGTAAACCTCAGAGCATAAGTTCTGCTCGCTCATATACTTCTTTTTCCGTCTTCTCTCTCCTTCTCTTTTATTTTTTATTTTATTTATTTTTATTTTTTTTTTAAAGAAGGGCTGAGACAGGACCGTTACCGTGTGACGCTAAGACATCTTTCTTGCCTCGTTTCAGTGAAAAGGAGTTCTAGAGTTGTGCTTTCAGCAGGATGGTACCATCTGTCACTCTTCCCACGAAACAACTTATTATGTCAATGAACGCATTCCGCATGTCCTCATCTCTCGTCTAATGGTGACCAAAAATGGCCATCAAGGCCATGTGAGTTAACTTCTTGCAACATTTCTTTTGTTTTAAAACCTGAAACATCCGCTAGTTGCAGGAGGATATACATCGAATTGTTGGCGAAATGCAAATGGGTTATCATTAGGCATCGACGGCGAGGAACACATTTATCTATTTTGTTAATGTATTTTGAAACAACATAGTTCATCGTTCAACACACTGCAGCGCCAAAGAAAGTAGTATACACGTGCGTATTCAAATAGAGAGATATGAAAATAAGCAAATACGGCGCTGCGGTCAGCAACGCTTAAAAAAGACAACAAGTGTCTGACGCAGTTGTTAGATCGGTTATTGCTGCTACATTACCAGATTATCAAGATTTAAGTGAGTTTCAGCGCGGTCTTACAGTCGGCGACAAGCGATGGGACACAGTGTCTCCGAGGTAGCGATGAAGTGGGGATTTTCCCGTACGATCATTTCACCAGTGTACCGTAAATATCAGGAATCCGGTAAAATATCAAATCTCCGACATCGCTGTTCCCGGAGAAAGATCCTGCAAGAACGCGATTAACGACGAGTGAAGAGAATCGTTCAACGTGACTGAAGTACAACCCTTCCGCAAATTGCAGCAGATTTCAGTGTTGGGCCATCAGTAAGTGTCAGCGTGCAAATCATTCACCGAAACATCACCAATAAGGGCTTTCGAAGCCGAAGGACCACTCGTGTTCCCTTGATGACTGCACGACACAAAGTCTTACGCCTCGTCTGGACCCGTCAACACCGAAATTGGACTCTTGATGAGTGGAAACATGTTGCTTGGTCGGACGATTTTGCTTCAAATTCTATCAAGCAGATGGACGTGAACGGGTATGGAGACAACCTCATGACCCTGCGTGTCAGCAGAGGCTGTTCAATGTGGTGTAGGCTCTGTAATGGTGTGGGACGTGTGCAGTTGGAGTGATATTGGACCCCTAATACGACTCTAACAGGTGACACGTACGTAAGCATCCTGTCTGATCCCCTGCATCCACTCGTGTCCGTTGTGCATTCCTACAGACATGGGCAATTCGAGCAGGGCAATGCGACAACCCACACGTCCAGAATTGTAAGATAGTGGCTCCGGAAACACTGTTCTGAGTTTAAACACTTCCGCTGGCCACCAAACTCCCCAAACATGAACATTATTGAGGATATCTTAGATGCTTTGCAACGTGCTGTTCAGAAGAGATCTCCACCCGCTTGTACTCTTACGGATTTGTGGACAGCCCTGCAGGATTCGTGGCGTCAATTCCCTCCAGCAGTACTTCAGACATTCTGCTATTTTGTCTAAAACTGACATGGTGAGACCGTGACTGTGTGCAATTAATGTACACTACTGGCCATTAAAATTGCTACACCACGAATATGACGTGATACAAACGCGAAATTTAATCGACAGGAAGAAGATGCTGTGATATGCAAATGATTAGCTTTTCAGAGCATTTACACACGGTTGGCGCCGGTGGCGACACCAACAACGTGCTGACATGAGGAAAGTTTCCAAGAGATTTCTCATACACAAACGGCAGTTAACCGGCGTTGCCTGGTGAAACGTTGTTGTGATGCCTCGTGTAAGGAGGAGAAATGCGTACCATCACGTTTCCGACTTTGATAAAGCTCGGATTGTAGCCTATCACGATTGTGGTTTATCGTATCGCGACATTGCTGATCGCGTTGGTCGAGATCCAATGACTGTTAGCAGAATATGGAACCGATGGGTTCAGGAGGGTAATACAGAACGCCGTGCTGGATCCCTACGGCCTCGTATCACTAGCAGTCGAGATGACTGGCATCTTATCCGCATGGCTGAAACGGATCGTGCAGTGACGTCTCGATCCCTGAGTCAACAGATGGGGACGTTTGCAAGACGACAACCATCTGAACGAACAGTTCGACGACGTTTGCAGCAGAATGGACTATCAGCTTGGAGAACATGGCTGCGGTTACCCTTGACGCTGCATCACAGACAGGAGCGCCTGCGATGGTGTACTCAACGACGAACCTGGGTGCACGAATGGCAAAACGTCATTTTTTCGGATGCTTCCAGGTTCTGTTTACAGCATCATGATGGTCTCATCCGTGTTTGGCGACATCGCGGTGACCGCACATTGGAAGCGTGTATTCGTCATCGCCATACTGGCGTATCAACCGGCGTGATGGTATGCGGTGCCATTGGTTACACGTCTCTGTCACCTCTTGTTCGCATTGACGGCACTTTGAACACTGGACGTTACATTTCAGATGTGTTACGACGCGTGGCTCTACCCTTCATTCGATCCCTGTGAAACCCTACATTTCAGCAGGATAATGCACGACCGCATGTTGCAGGTCCTGTGCGGGCCTTTCTGGATACAGAAAATGTTCGACTGCTGCCCTGGCCAGCATATTCTCCAGATCTGTCCCCAATTGAAAACGTCTGGTCAATGGTGGCCGAGCAACTGGCTCGTCACAATGCGGCAGTCACTACTCTTGATGAACTGTGGTATCGTGTTGAAGCCGCTTGGGCAGCTGTACCTGTACACGCCATCCAAGCTCTGTTTGACTCAATGCGCAGGCGTATCAAGGCCTTTATTACGGCCAGAGGTGGTTGTTCTGGATACTGATTTCTCAGGATCTATTCACCCAAATTGTGTGAAAATGTAATCACATGTCAGTTCTAGTATAATATATTTGTCCAGTGAATACCTGTTTATCATCTGCATTTCTTCTTCGTGTAGCAATTTTAATGGCGAGTAGTGTAAGTTAATTCTTACTATTAATAGTGGCTGGTTGCTGTCTTCTTCTTTGTAAGAATTAACCTACACTACCCAGGAGTAAGGTTGGCACACTATTAATAGTGGCTGGTTGCTGTCTTCTTCTTTGTAAGAATTAACCTACATTACTTCAGACATTAGTCGAGTCTATGCCATGTCGTGCTGCAGCACTTCTGCGTGCTCGGCTTACACGCTATTAGGCAGGTTTACCTGTTTCTTTGGCTCTTCAGTGTATATTAAAATCAGCCCGTTTTTTCAAGGACCATATTGGAGCTGCGCTTGTAGATATATCTCAACCGTACTGAGAGCGCTTTATGTTAGTCCTAAATGCCGAACTGATTCCGCGGTGTGGGAAGGTGGCTCACGCCATACTCACGCACCTTGAACGACACACACACACACACACACCGCTAGGCGGCGCGTCACGGGGGGAGGTGGGGTGGCGTTTATAAGAGTGGCGCGGGCGACCGCTCCGAGATTTAATGCGCTGCCGTGCACCGTCGCCAGTGGACGCCGACTCTGCTGCCGCCGCTTCCTACGCTGAAGAGCCCAGCTCACGTCTCCGCCAGTGCTACAACAATACGAACTGTGAGTGCAACGGTTAATTGCCGTTCCCTGCATGTGTAATCATCTTAACGTAGGCATTACCTCAAAGAGTTTGCTGGTTCCTCGACTCGCAGCTTTTCATGACAGTCAACTGTATGAATGTTTTCGTCCCTTGTTTTGATACTATTTACTATCCAGTGTTAACATCACTGTCAATAAAGACGGGCCAATTTATGTGATTATAATGCCTATAACTGATGTATAAATTAAGGCTGCAACATAGTTTATTAGGCGACAATATTTTCGCCAGACGACAGTAAGCGAATTGAAGTCAATTTGTTCAAATATTCCAGCATAGAAGCCAAATGATCGCTTGAGAAGGCGCATCGAAATCGATCCTCCGCTTTATTTTATCAAGTTGCTTCTTAACTGTCTGATTCGGTAAAGAAAATGTGCTGCTACCTGTGCCTTCAGGAGAAGCGAATTCTTCATGGTTCTTTGTAATGTAGTCCAACACAAGACGGTGTAAAATTTCTTTTAACGTATCGTTACTTAGAAATCTTCTATGTGAACTACGAAATCTATCTTCTCCAATCAGTCAGTTAGTGGAATATCGAACAAAAATATGTTGTTCCTTAGGAAGGTGATCATGCGCAAGATAATATCCCTGCAATTCATGCGGTAGACCAGAATAAGTATTGGTCTTCATTGTAGCAAGATGCACGGTTATGCCAATTGTCTCTGCGTCCAAGAACGGTCTCAATTCGTCTTCTGTGGGCATGTGAGTCTGAAGTATAAAGATAACAACAGGTAAATTCGCACAAATGGCATACCTTCCCCCACTTAGGTTCCAATCGACATTGGTGGAAATCAGAACAATGGCTTTAGAAATGCTTATATAGGCTATCGGTGACAATCTTTTAGCCGGCCGGAGTAGTCGAGCGGTTCTAGGCGCTACAGTCTGGAACCACGCGACCGCTACGGTCGCAGGTTCGAATCATGCCTGGGGCATGCATGTGTGTGATGTCCTTAGGTTAGTTAGGTTTAAGTTGTTCTAAGTTCTAGAGGACTGATGACCTCAGAAGTTAAGTCCCATAGTGCTCAGAGCCATTTTTGAACAATATTCTAGTAAAGATCCGCACCACATAAAAGCTCTGTGGGCACGTCTTCTTAGGAATGTTTTCGTGGATCAGCTAAGTGCAGTGTGTGTACGTGTCCCGTATTCTTAATGTCTTGTGGAACTCTGTGCTGAGGCGTGAGGCAGTGGTCACTTCCACACGCGTTGATGTAAGTCGTAAAGTTATTCAAATGGCTCCAAGCGCTATGAGACTTAACATCTGAGGTTATCAGTCCCCTAGACTTAGAACCTAACTAACTTAAGGACATCACACACATCCATGCCCGAGGCAGGATTGGAACCTGCGACCGCAGCAGCAGCGTGGTTCTGGGCTGAAGCGCCTAGAACCGCTCCTCCACAACGGCCGGCTCGTAGAGTTAGTCCACAGTCTTCAATTTCGAAACTGACAATGCAACACCATCGCGAAGAGCTGGTATTAGTTTCCAACGGGCATACACTAAGCTGTCGTTGGTGCGAAGCAGATAGTTGCAAATCTTGTGTTAATGACTTTGCTATAGACGATGCATGGCTTCCGTTATCTAGCATACATCGAGTAAATTTATGCAGTCTTGTTGGTCGTACGACACGTACTTGAGCTGCCTGCAAGGGAGTAGTTGCGTCTATTTTACTAACAGAAGCAACGTTGCTCTGTGCTGCTAAGGTCTTACACGTCGTACCTTTGACGTTTATTGACTTACGATTCGGTTTTCTAAAGTTAGCACAAAACGACCTATCCTTCATCCTAAATTCGACGCCTTACGTTCTCCGTTTAGGCGAAGGGAACACTGGTTTTTACGTCTAATTTCGTTTTTCGTTCAGTGACCTCAGTAATTTTACGTGCTTCGCCCCAATTGCCACGTTATTCGCAAAAGATGCCAAACGGATCGTATTATCTTTGGGTAATGTATCTCTCAGTTTTTTATTACCGAGCGAGTTGGCGCAATGGTTAGCACACTGGACTCGCATTCGGGAGCACGACGATTCAAACCCGCGTCCGACCATCCTGATTTAGATTTTCCGAGATTTCCCCAAATCGCTTCAGGCAAATGCATGGATGGTTCCTTTGAAAAAGCGTGGCCGACTTCCTTCCCCATCCTTCCCTAATCCGATGGGACCGATGACCTCACTGTTTGGTCACCTTGTAACCTCCTCCTCACTTATCGACCTTAATGACAGTGAAAAATTAAACCGCATGTACCTAATGGAAATTTGGGAAAAGCAATCGTCACCGAAGTTAATCTGTCGGTAAAGAGGGAGGAAAGGGTTACATCTAAATGAAAGGAAAAATGCAAATGAAACTGGTGGAAATTAATTTTGAAAAGGGGTAAAGATAATAAAGTAAACGTGCGGTCGTTACGTTAACAATAAATTGGCGTTAATTAGATATTTGAGATTTGGGGAAATTACAGTCGCCAGTCCTATGGATAATTACTATAGTAACTGAAAAAGAAAGGTTATTGCACATATAATTAGCACTAGAAGCGTGGCAACTGAAGGTTGACACGTGTAGTGTGAAAACTGAAAGTTTGTCAGAAGTAATAAATTTAGCTACACTCTGACTTAATTTAGCAAAAGAATTAATAAAACCGCAAAACTGAAAGTTAATTTAGTGACTGAAATTAATAGTGAGCTTTGTTTCTGAAGCACATCAAAATTCAGTAAAATACGGTTAGTCTTGGGCTACCTCAACAATCATTTCAAAAGCTACTTGAATCTACGCAATTTAGAAATAAGAGATTTAACTTTGAACTTGAATTAAATGATTCTGAACAATTAACAATAGTAAAATTTAGTACGTACCAAGCTGAGCTGCAGTCACAGGTAAGCTAAAATACGGTAACAAAACTCGCACTCTTAATTTGTGCTTGTGTAATCTAAATATTGTAGCCAGCTATGAATACCTTAACTGAACTTTGAAATTAAAGCAGTGAAATCGAATGATGTTACTTTAATGCTGGCGTTTGAATTTCAACGACACTCGGGTTCATTCCGGAAAAGGAAGGGACCCTACTTGGTAATGCAATTGGGACAATGAGCAACAAAGGTTCATGCTACGTTGCTGTAATTTAGTGAGAAAAATTTAACAGTTTGAAAAGCTGAGGTCTGCCATACAGTTCTAAAACTTTACGTGCTACCAGTCTTCCTTGTTGGTTGATTGAAGGTTTGAAGTCGGCGTCGAGGAGGTGGCGACAGTCACCCATTGTCGGCCGTCGCTGTTGCAGAAGCTGGATGTTGGCGCGCCTTCTTCTCGACACGGTATCCAGCCGAAACGGGCTCTTGATGTGTGCCAGCTAACGCTTCCCGTCCGCGACACCGTGTCAGAAACTATCATAGCAAGTCGAGCGCAATTACATGCTGCCAAATCCCGAAAGCGTAAAAATACAAATAATATTTACAAAACAAACCAATTATACATCGACATAAATGCATAAATATGTATATACAAATTGTAAAACAATTACCATATATAAAGACACAGAAATGTCATATCTTCAGGTAACAAAATAAGGAAAAATCTATAGTACAACAGATGGAAATAGAAGGATATGCATTTCCGGCGTTACAACCTCCCCCGAATTAACCAACCAGTTTTTATTATTTTTGGGTAATGTATATTTTTGATTAGCACAGACATAAGGGGCTGCTATCGTGGGAGTGCAAGACGACATAGTATTTTCACACTGGATCTTCTGCGATTGTTGTCATTTTCGTGTGGTTTCGAAGCACCTCAGTATAGTCAGTAATGCAAATTCAACAATAATGTGCCGAAATATTTCACACCATCAAAGTTCGTGGCTGATAACAGCAACGTCAAGTGGAGAACATTATACGGCGTTGCAAGGGAGGGCCCTTTAACTGCTCCATCAGATGATGATGGGTACAGCCATGAACTCTAATGATGTAAAGTAATATGGCACGTTGTGCTTATATTTTTGGATTAAGACAAGTTTTAAGATGCCTCAAAACCCACTGAAATCGTCTGAAGAAGGCGGCTTTCAAGAATCACACAGAGCTTTTGATGAAATAAACCTTAATTCAGTAACAGTTTCTACCAGCTTACCATCATCAGGAAACAAAATTATTTATGTCAGCCTGCATGCTGTCATTCTTTCTGTGATGACGACAAGTAAAATACAAACCTATGCTGCCTCAGTGACACTGTCGTAAATAGCAAAATGCATTAATACGGCTAAATAATGTTGGTACAGGTTCAATGGTCCTGTGTGAGGTGCCCTCTGCATATTGACGAACTGGACAGCTGAAAGAGATAGAAACATGCGCATTGTTTTAAAATGAGGCCGCGTTCATTCTCAATACGTCCCAGAGATGGCAGCACCGTACGGCAGATGGAATTTTACCGCCAGCGGCGAGAATGAGAACTGTTTTAAATACTTAAAATGGCGACGTTTTCCTTACTTGAACAGCGTGCAATCATTCGTTTTCTGAATTTGCGTGGTGTGAAACCAATTGAAATTCATCGACAATTGAAGGAGACATGTGCTGATGGAGTTATGGATGTGTCGAAAGTGCGTTCGTGGGTGCGACAGTTTAATGAAAGCAGAACATCATGTGACAACAAACCGAAACAACCTCGGGCTCGCAAAAGCCGGTCTGACGACACGATCGAGAAAGTGGAGAGAATTGTTTTGGGGGATCGCCGAATGACTGTTGAACAGATCGCCTCCAGAGTTGGCATTTCTGTGGGTTCTGTGCACACAATCCTGCATGACGACCTGAAAATGCGAAAAGTATCATCCAGGTGGGTGCCAAGAATGCTGACGGACGACCACACAGCTGCCCGCGTGGCATGTTGCCAAGCAATGTTGACGTGCAACGACAGCATGTATGAGACTTTCTTTTCGTCGGTTGTGACAATGGATGAGACGTGGATGCCATTTTTCAATCCAGAAACAAAGCGCCAGTCAGCTCAATGGAAGCACACAGATTCACCGCCACCAAAAAATTTCGGGTAACTGACAGTGCTGAAAAAATGATGGTGTCCATATTCTGGGACAGCGAGGGAGTAATCCTTACCCATTGCGTTCCAAAGGGCACTACGGTAACAGGTGCATCCTACGAAAATGTTTTGAAGAACAAATTCCTTCCTGCACTGCAACAAAAACGTCCAGGAAAGGCTGCGCGTGTGCTGTTTCACCAAGACAACACACCCGCACATCGAGCTAACGTTACGCAACAGTTTCTTCGTGATAACAACTTTGAAGTGATTCCTCATGCTCCCTAATCACCTGACCTGGCTCCTAGTGACTTTCGGCTTTTTCCAACAATGAAAGACACTCTCCGTGGCCGCACATTCACCAGCCGCGCTGCTATTGCCTCAGCGATTTTCCAGTGGTCAAAACAGACTCCTAAAGAAGCCTTCGCCGCTGCCATGGAATCATGGCGTCAGCGTTGTGAAAAATGTGTACGTCTGCAGGGCGATTACGTCGAGAAGTAACGCCAGTTTCATCGATTTCGGGTGAGTAGTTAATTAGAAAAAAAATCGGAGGCCTTAGAACTTGAATGCACCTCGTACTACGACTATTTTACTGTTGACGGTAGTTTCAGTTTAGTATTTTAAAGTTGAGAAAATGTACAACAATCAGTCGCTAATAATCAGTTTATTGGAGATCTAGATTTCAACCACTGTATGGCTGTCATTAGTGCCATAAGACGCAAGTCAAATCATCACTATTGCTTGCCTGTACAAATAGCCCGCTCCATACTATCCGTGTGAGTACTTCATTTCATGCTGGGGCCGCTGCTATTTTTTGACGCCACAACAATAACGATAGCACGCAGGATGAAGTAAGTAATTTTTGTTACCTGATAATCGTAAGTTAATAGAAAATGGTTTCCGTTTATTACATCGATAGTTCTCCGCGATTTTGAAAATCAACTTTCTACACATTTTTAAGAACCAAGGGGCACCACTCGCACAAAATACTTTTGAAATCAAGCATGGAATAAACTGGACACCAATTACTTTAGTCTAGACTGGTGAAAATGGTGTCGTTTCATAAATACAACAGTAAAGCCAAGCAGGATGAAAGTATCGCAAAATACTTTCACTATGTGTGGTTGAGCTTTCCATTTATCGAGTAAAAACACCCTCAGTAGTTATCAGTTGTTGTCTAAAACATCAAGCGCTTTTCTTTCACGACCGAGACAAGTTACAGAAATTTCGATTAACAGACCCTTGTTCTGTATTTACCTATCACTATGTGTGTGTGTGTGTGTGTGTGTGTGTGTGTGTGTGTGTGTGTGTGTGTGAATTTCTAAGGGACCAAACTGCTGAGGTCATCGGTCCCTAGACTTACACACTACTTAAGCTATCTTAAATTAACTTGTACTAAGAACAACACACACACCCATTCCCGAGGAAGGACTTAAACCTCCTGCGGAAGGGTTCGCGCAATACGTGACATCGCGCCTCAAATCGCGAGGCGACTCTGCGCAGCATCTACCACAATGATAACACTGTGTAATACATTTGTCAAACGTGACATATAAATATGCAAATTCCCTAATATATGAATTATATTTTTTAATCTTCATGTTTAATTCCATGACTTGTTCAACAGCCATGTAAATGTGAATCACCGAAGAATAAATCTAATTCTACTACTGGTACTGGTACTGGTACTGGTACTAATATAACTACTACTGTTTGCCGGGAAATTATATGAATGGATAAATAAAGCGGGTTTGTATTACTAAAGAAATCTACCGTTCTCAAACACTGAGACGGTGTAAACTTGGAACGAAGTACTGTGTTGAAATGAAACCCGAATAGCTAGAGTAAATGAGCGTGGTAGTGCAGTGTTTAAGTCATCTTAGTGACATTCGACAGCATCTGGACTCATATCCTCGTGTACCTTACCCTGTTTCCGTAAATAATATCAGTGAACACGGCGGTGGCACTCTGACAGACCACGGCCGCTGTCTACCCTGTGAACACTTCAGAAACGAATCGAAGCTCTAATCTCCCTCTCCTTGAGCAGTGAGACAACTGATTAATTTTGAAACAAAATCCACTGTTACTGGAGGTTTTGTATGATTTTAATATATTTGTTCGTGTGGCCCCGGCCGCTGTGTCCGAACGATTCTAGGCTCTTCAGTCTGGAACTGCCTGACCGCTACGGTCGCAGGTTCGAATCCTGCCTCGGGGATGGATTTGTGTGATGTCCTTAGGTTAGTTAGGTTTAAGTAGTTCTAATTTATAGGGGACTGATGACCTCAGATGTTAAGTCCCATAGTGCTCAGATCCATTTGAACCATTTATTCGTGTGGCCGTGTTTCGCAGCAGCTGTCATAACAAGTATTATTTTGCTTTTCCCGTTGGGTTCTAAGGACTTAACAGATTTGGGAATTAACAAAGGCCGGCCGTTGTGGCTGAGCGGATCTAGGTGCTTCAGTCTGGAACCGCGTGACCGAAGTTTTTCACCCAACGAATTTCATTTCTTGATGTGATATCATCACTGGTGAATCAGTGAAGATTCAGATATTTTTAATTCCATCGTAATAGAAATTTCAAAAGGAATACGTAGTTGTACAGAATCATTAACGATGATGCGTTATGAATAAAACTAAATCCATCGACTGAAAAACTTTTTTTAATTTGCAATACGCTTGGGACGTATCGGGAAAAGCAAAATACTACTTGTTATTTTCTTTGATGGTGGTAAGTCTTTCGACTTCCATTCCGTTCGTCTCCTCAGTTTTTACTTTTTTTTATTGACGCTTGGAGTACCTACCTCAAATGACGTAAGTGGAACATCTCTTCATTAACACAATCTTGTTAGTATATACAGAACACATAACAGATCGTTATAACACATTATGGAAGCTGCAGCTAGTAAAATGTGTCTTAAATACCTCAGTGTCTCACTCTCAAACTTTTTGCCTACATTGTTCCGAGATTTTGACAGGTTTCAACTATACATTCTTGTGTTTCAGTTTTCTAAAAACAACTTACCTACGCTTTTTTCTCGTGCGCTTTGATTTCTGACCTTGTCTGTCAACTATTGTTGCGATTACCTCATCTCCGATTGTGTTTTGTGTCGCCAGCACAGTTAATGAGGTGCTACTGGAAATGCCCTTTCATTAATTACTTTGTTTGATAAAATAGTTTGCGCAGGCGGTGCACCACATTTCGTAACGTTTTTTTTTTCTCTTAGCTGCTGTGAAAATAGTTCTTCATTCACAAACTGTTTCGTTCTTCTGATCATCTGCAGGCACGATAAAATTATTTACAACTGTCCACTAGGCAACGTTTTTACTGTGGCATGAAATAAAACAAATGTCTCTGTGCGGAGTGGGCGCGCGATTAGAGGCGCCATATCACGGATTGCGCGGCCCCTCCCGCCGGAGGTTCGAGTCCTCCCTTGGGCATTGGCGTGTGTGTTGTTCTTAGCATAAGTTAGTTTAAGTAGTGTGTAAGTTAAGAGACCGATGACCTCAGCAGTTTGGTCCCTTAGGAATTCACACACAGTTGAACATTTTAAAACGAAAATCATCCTCCTTCACAAGCGGAATACGTTATACAGTCAATAGTAAGAAGTACGAGCACATAATGTCAATCTTCATATACGAGGTGCATTCAAGTTCTAAGGCCTCCGATTTTTTTTCTCCAGACTGGCAAGAGATAGAAACATGCGCATTGTTTTAAAATGAGGCCGCGTTCATTGTCAATACATCCCAGAGATGGCAGCACCGTACGGCAGATGGAATTTTACCGCCAGCGGCGAGAATGAGAACTGTTTTAAATACTTAAAATGGCGACGTTTTCCTTACTTGAACGGCGTGCAATCATTCGTTTTCTGAATTTGCGTGGTGTGAAACCAATTGAAATTCATCAACAGTTACAGGAGACATGTGGTGATGGAGTTATGGATGTGTCGAAAGTGCGTTCGTGGGTGCGACAGTTTAATGAAGGCAGAACATCATGTGACAACAAACTGAAACAACCTCGGGCTCGCACAAGCCGGTCTGACGACATGATCGAGAAAGTGGAGAGAATTGTTTTGGGGGATCGCCGAATGACTGTTGAACAGATCGCCTCCAGAGTTGGCATTTCTGTGGGTTCTGTGCACACAATCCTGCATGACGACCTGAAAATGCGAAAAGTGTCATCCAGGTGGGTGCCAAGAATGCTGATGGATGACCACATGGCTGCCCGTGTGGCATGTTGCCAAGCAATGTTGACGTCCAACGACAGCATGAATGGGACTTTCTTTTCGTCGGTTGTGACAATGGATGAGATGTGGATGCCATTTTTCAATCCAGAAACAAAGCGCCAGTCAGCTCAATGGAAGCACACAGATTCACCACCACCAAAAAAATTTCGGGTAACTGACAGTGCTGAAAAAATGATGGTGTCCACGTTCTGGGACAGCGAGGGCGTAATCCTTACCCATTGCGTTCCAAAGGGCACTACGGTAACAGGTGCATCCTACGAAAATGTTTTGAAGAACAAATTCCTTCCTGCACTGCAACAAAAACGTCCGGGAAGGGCTGCGCGTGTGCTGTTTCACCAAGACAACGCACCCGCACATCGAGCTAACGTTACGCAACAGTTTCTTCGTGATAACAACTTTGAAGTGATTCCTCATGCTCCCTACTCACCTGACCTGGCTCCTAGTGACTTTCGGCTTTTTCCAACAATGAAAGACACTCTCCGTGGCCGCACATTCACCAGCCGTGCTGCTATTGCCTCAGCGATTTTCCAGTGCACCTCGTACTGTCCATCAAGTTCCACCTTTTCTCATGATGTAGAAAAGGCGCAAACTGTTGGTGACACGTTAACAAGATTGATTAAGTGTGTTATTACATTTTGCTATCGAGTGTCTAACGTACTTAACTATGCAAGGCAGTGACGGAGGATGACGTCACATTAGAAACGTTGCCTATAGACTGCTGTAAGGAAAATAATGGAAGCTGCAGATGACGAGAAGAGCGAAACTGGTCATAATGAAGAATTATGTCAATAGCATATTCTAGTCGTTCTAGACATTTTTCAGATTATTTATTTACCTTTTTGTTCCTTTACCCAAATAACCATCAGGAATTACCAATTTTTTCTGTAAGTCAGAACTGCAATTTGTGATTAAAAACGAATCGAGTTAATTCACTGAAATGAGCAGAATTATTTCAACGGAGATGTAATCAATGAAATAAAATGACGTCAATAATATTCCGAAAATTCTATTCATAATTTTGAGTTTGTAATTTACCGAGCCTGTCAAGACAATTGAGATTAGTACTAGATCGAAACTGTTCAGAATATTTAAATGATACTGAAGTCCTGGGTGCGTGCTTGAGTGACATAAATGACTAAACTGAACGCTCTTAATAAGAAGGAAATCGAGGTTGGAATCCTGGAGTGGCACAAATCTACACTTGTCGCGATTTATTCGTAAAAACGCAGTTTGAGATTTTCTGAAAAGATTTCACAATTGTCACTTCCACTGATTCGACTCATTTAGTTTGAGTGAACGTAATTCAGTTTAAATAAAATTACTGTTATTAAAACAGTGATGTCGATGGTGTTCTGTATCTTTACGTTTAAAGTTAAAAGAGATCGAAAATAGACAGCTTTGTCTATCTTCATATATCAGAACACGTTGAAACGTCCCCTTTGAAAAATTATTTAGGACTGAGCTTAAACTGACACACAATATTTTTAGCGCAACGCAATCTGACTTTCAATAATCCCTACAAAATAATGGCCCTGACTAACATTAACCTATACCTTTCACAAATCACTTACCTCACAAAAATCTTCATTACTCGAACTACTGCAATACAGCGAGCGCCACTACTGCCAGCTAAATGAAAGATTCAAACTACGGAAGGCACTAACTACTGATAGGCATAGTTAGCAAATGAAAGATTTTGATAGAGAACAAACAATGTATTTACCTCAATAGTGTTCAAAGGTCATAATGTATATAGCAGTTCATGATATCCAGTATTACAAATTTCAAAACTCCGCCATCTCTCTCCTCACATCCACCACTGCTGGCGGCTCACCTCCAACTGCGCAACGCTACGCGCTGTTAACAGCCAACTGCCCAACACTACAATAGCCAACAACAATGCAAACCAGCCACAGACTGCACACAGCACAGCCAGTGATTTTCATACAGAGCGCTATGTGGCGTTACCAATAAAAAAACCTATACAGTCTAGTTACAACGTTATCTGATCAAAAGTATACGGGCATCCCTATGTAATGCACAACTGACAGCTAGATGTCACGAGAGGTGACCCGTCAATATGGAAGAAAGGAGGGAGAACTGTGTTGTCAGTAGAGGAACAGTAAGAGCAGAATGGGCGGCAAGGAGAGTTCAATGATCTCGGACTTGGACAAGTCATTCAAGTCATTGGATGGCACCTGAGTGACAAATCCATAGCCCGCCCGGCTAGCCGCGCGGTGTAACGCGCTGCTTCTCGACCTGGAAGGCGTGCCGGTCCCCGGCACGAATACGCCCGGCGAATTGGTGTCGAGGTCCGGTGTGCCGCCTGTGGATGGTTTTTAAGGCGGCTTTACATCTACCTCGGCGAATGCGGGCTCCTTATTCCGCCTCAGTTATACTATGTCGGCGATTGCTGCGCAAGCACTTTTTTTTTTTTTTTTTTTTTTTTTAGCACTATGCGACTTAACTTCTGAGGTCATCAGTCGCCTATAACTTAGAACTAATTAAACCTAACTAAACTAAGAACATTACACACATCCATGCCCGAGACAGGATTCGAACCTGCGGACGTACGGTCGCTCGGCTCCAGACTGTAGCGCCCAGAACCGCACGGCCACTCCGGCCGGCGCTGCGCAAGCGCTGTCTCCACGTACGCGTACATCATAAATTACTCTGCCACGGAAATATTTGGGGTTACACTCGTCTGGTATGAGACGTTCCCCGGGGAGGTGGGGTGCACTAGGGGCCGAATCGCACTACAACCCTGGGTTCGATGTGGGGCGGCGTTGGGGAGGGTGGTCTGCTGTGGCCTGTTGTGGGGCTGTGAACCACTGAGGGCTACGGCGGGACGAGGCCTCTGTGTCGTCTCTAGGTCCCCAGTTTGATACAATACAACAAATCCATCATGGAAATTACAACCCATCTACAGTTGGCTGGGACTGCTGTTGGTGACGCGACTGTGCAGTGGAGATGTGACGGAAAAACAACAGATCAATCAAGACCGCGCCGACCTCACGTACTGCAGGAGGGGCCATCGAGAATTCAGGAAGATGGTTGTAAAAATTCGCATGAAATCTGTGGAAGAAACCATTCGTGAGTTCCATAGCGCCACCAACGGTCGAGTTAGCACCATGACGGTAAGTTGGTGTTAAAAGGACTGGGATAGAATGGCCGAGTAGCTCCTCGTAAGTCACTCTTTCTGTGGTCCATGCGACGAAGCGACGCTTGAAATCGTCACTCGACCGTGGACGACTGCAAGCGAGTGGTCTGCGATGAAGAATCACGCTGTACGCTGTGGCGATCCGATGGAAGGTTTTGTGTTCGGCGGAGGCCACGAAAACGCTACCTGCCATCATGTATAATGCCATAGTGAAATACGAAGGAGATGGTATTACTGTATTCGGGTGTTTCTAATGGTTAGGGTTTGCTCCCTTAAGAAAACGCTAAATTCAGAAAGATGTGAAAATATTTTACAGCATTGTGAATCTGTACAGTAGATGAACAGTTTGAAGATGATGACTGTATCTGCATGATAACGCATCCTCCCATAAAGAAGCATGTGTGAAGCAATGATTTGTGTACTATAACTTCCTCTAAACGAACTGACGTGCCTAGAGTCGTGACCTAAAGCCAATGGAACAACTTAGAGATGAGTTAGATCGGCGACTTCGCTCCACACCTCTGCGTCGAACCTTCTCTGGTATCAGTCCTTGAGCAAGAAAGGGATGTTATTCCTACACAGACATTCAGACACATCATTAAAAGTGTCCCTGGCAAAGGTCAAGTCGAATACACTGAGTTGACAAAAGTCGTGGGATACCACCTAATACTGTGTCGACCTCTTTTTGCCCGGCGTAGTGCATTACCTCGACGTTGCATGGACTCAATAAGTAGTTGCAAGTCCCCTACAAAAATATTGAGCCATGATGCCTCTATATCCGCCCATAATTGCGGACGTGTTGCCAGTTGAAGATTCTATGCACCACTGTCCTCTCGATTATGCCCCATAAATGCTCAATGAGTGGCCAAATCATTCTCTTAAACTGACCAGAATGTTCTTCAAATCGATCACGAACAATTGTGGCCCAGTGACATGACACATTATCATCCATAACAAATTACATCATTGTTTGGGAACATAAAGCCCATGAATGGCTCCAAATGGTCTGCAAGTACAGCCATTTACAGTCAATGATCGGTTCAGTTTGACCAGAGGATACAGTCCATCCTTCTTAACCACAGCCCACACCATTATGGAGCCAACGCCAGCTTGCACAGTGATTTTTTTATAGCCTTATCCCATAGGTTCGTGGGCTCTAAGCCACACTCGAACCCTACCATCAACTGAAGTCGGAACTTATCCTACCAGGTCACGGTTTTCCAATCGTCTATGGTCCAGCCGATATGGTCACGAGCCCAGGAAAGGCGCTGTAGAAGATGTCGTGCTGTTAGCAAAGGCACTCATGTTGGTCGTCTGCTGTCATAGGCCATTAAACCCAAATTTCGCCACACTGCCATTACAGAAATGTTCTTCATACGTCTCACAATTGATTTCTATGGTTATTTCGCACAATGTTGCTTGTCAGCTAGCACTGACAGCTGCACGGAAACATCACTGCTCGCGATGGTTATGTGAAGGCAGTCGGGCACGGCGTTGTCCGTGGAGAGAGGTACTGCCTGTTATATGGTATTCTCGGATCACTCTTGACACTGTGGATCTCGGAATACTGAATTCTCTAACGGTTTCCCGAATGGAATGCGCTATACGTCTAACACAACTACCATTCCGGGTTCGAAGTCTGTTAATTCCCATCGTGCGGCCATAATCACGTCGGAAATCTTTTCACATGATTCACTTGCATACAAATGACAGCTCCGCCAATGCACTGTCCTTTTATAACTTGCGTACGCTATACTACTAACATGTGTATAAGTGCACATCGCTATCCCATGGTTTTTTTATCGTTTTAGTGTAGGCCGACTAGCTTATTGACTTTTAAGTGCGGCTTCCCAACATTGAAGCACAAGTGTATGTAGTTTTATACAGGGTGTTACAAAAAGGTACGGCCAAACTTTCAGGAAACATTCCTCACACACAAAGAAAGAAAATATGTTATGTGGACATGTCTCCGGAAACGCTTACTTTCCATGTTAGAGCTCATTTTATTACTTCTCTTCAAATCACATTAATCATGGAATGGAAACACACAGCAACAGAACGTACCAGCGTGACTTCAAACACTTTGTTACAGGAAATGTTCAAAATGTCCTCCGTTAGCGAGGATACACGCATCCACCCTCCGTCGCATGGAATCCCTGATGCGCTGATGCAGCCCTGGACAATGGCGTATTGTATCACAGCCGTCCACAATACGAGCACGAAGAGTCTCTACATTTGGTACCGGGGTTGCGTAGACAAGAGTTTTCAAATGCCCCCATAAATGAAAGTCAAGAGGGTTGAGGTCAGGAGAGCGTGGAGACCATGGAATTGGTCCGCCTCTACCAATCCATCGGTCACCGAATCTGTTGTTGAGAAGCGTACGAACACTTCGACTGAAATGCGCAGGAGCTCCATCGTGCATGGAAGAACAAACTAAAATGAGCTCTAACATGGAAATTAAGCGTTTCCGGACACATGTCCACATAACGTCTTTTCTTTATTTGTGTGTGAGGAATGTTTCCTGAAAGTTTGGCCGTACCTTTTTGTAACACCCTGCATGCAACAAACAACGCAATTTTCGCAAACGTATCTCTTTTACAAAAAATGTCGATTGCAGTCGAATTGTAGAATGGGCACGAATTAGCAACTACTTTATGCCCTTGTAACTCTAAGCTTTACAAGGCTTCACACAAATAAGTGTGTTGTTCTGTGGAAAAAGCCATTAGGACATCGTTCTGCTACGCTCCTGACGATAAGCATTCCGAAACGACTGCGGTTAGACTCACGTGTTTGCTGTCGGTAAGATAAAACGAACTATACACTGAAACTCTCTTCTTACATTTACCAACAGAGAAAGGCTAAAGCACTCTCTCTTAACTTAAATGCTTTCTCCATTTTTTTGTCAGTCCTATTCTTCAGCATTCATTAGTTTCTTTCTGGTCGTGACACACTGTAGATTCCAACATTTTATGAATCGTAATCTTGTTTTCTTTTATTGTAATGTTGTAAAGCATTACCAATGGCTCACGTTCCTGATTTAATAACTTCCTATTTGAACGAGTCCGCATATAATAATACGTTGTGTGTATCTTTGACTAAATAAAAATTATTTCTTCATTTTATCGTTATTTTGTTTCCTTCTGGATATATTACTGAAATTTAGGTTTTGCAGCCATACTCAAGTGAATCTGTAATTGATAGACACATTTCAGTGTTAGTACATTATTACAACATTACGACTGACACCATGAAACGTTTTAGTGTTAACAGGTAATGTACCATTATTGTCCTTCCGAAAATAGTTATATTGCATGTCGCATTATATGTTAACATCATATTCATTCACTGTCCATAACGGACCGTGTTATTAATGCCACTTATATGATATGTCGAAGTATGAAGTGAAGGCATCAGGTAAGTTGTGAACAAATGTATACAGGGTCCAAAGATAATTCTACAGTGACATTCTAAGTACAACTTTGAAACCTAGGTACCCAGTAGTGTTATTGGTAACAGGACGTTGTTCACAGCCAACATGATACTTTCACTTCATACTGTGACGTACCATATAGAAGGTTCATTAACATGTCGATCAATGTACGTTCAATGTTGCGCGCACAAACTATGACATGCAACGTAAATAATTTTTATAGTACAGTAATGTTATGTTAAATATTAGTACTGTACTCTTTACGACTTTTTATTGTATCAGGTTTAATATTGTAACAATATTCTAACACTGAAATGTGTATGTTAACTACAGAATAACTTAAAGTTACTACAAAACTGTAATTGTGATACCGTATTCAGAAGGAAATAAAATTGCAATGAAATGAGGTAAGCATTGTGACAATTTCGCACCACTGTGACATTTGGTAATAAGAAAACAATCGACATTGGAAATTATCTGCGTCAACTACTGTTTACCTTTCTGTCTCATTATTTCCACGTCAGAGAAAACCGAAGCTCTTCTTCAAAATTTCCTACATTCAAAATTCGTATGCATCTGCAGTTTATGTGTCAGCGTTTTTAATATACACTCCTGGAAATGGAAAAAAGAACACATTGACACCGGTGTGTCAGACCCACCATACTTGCTCCGGACACTGCGAGAGGGCTGTACAAGCAATGATCACACGCACGGCACAGCGGACACACCAGGAACCGCGGTGTTGGCCGTCGAATGGCGCTAGCTGCGCAGCATTTGTGCACCGCCGCCGTCAGTGTCAGCCAGTTTGCCGTGGCATACGGAGCTCCATCGCAGTCTTTAACACTGGTAGCATGCCGCGACAGCGTGGACGTGAACCGTATGTGCAGTTGACGGACTTTGAGCGAGGGCGTATAGTGGGCATGCGGGAGGCCGAGTGGACGTACCGCCGAATTGCTCAACACGTGGGGCGTGAGGTCTCCACAGTACATCGATGTTGTCGCCAGTGGTCGGCGGAAGGTGCACGTGCCCGTCGACCTGGGACCGGACCGCAGCGACGCACGGATGCACGCCAAGACCGTAGGATCCTACGCAGTGCCGTAGGGGACCGCACCGCCACTTCCCAGCAAATTAGGGACACTGTTGCTGCTGGGGTATCGGCGAGGACCATTCGCAACCGTCTCCATGAAGCTGGGCTACGGTCCCGCACACCGTTAGGCCGTCTTCCGCTCACGCCCCAACATCGTGCAGCCCGCCTCCAGTGGTGTCGCGACAGGCGTGAATGGAGGGACGAATGGAGACGTGTCGTCTTCAGCGATGAGAGTCGCTTCTGCCTTGGTGCCAATGATGGTCGTATGCGTGTTTGGCGCCGTGCAGG
This sequence comes from Schistocerca cancellata, assembly GCF_023864275.1. Taxonomy (NCBI): domain Eukaryota; kingdom Metazoa; phylum Arthropoda; class Insecta; order Orthoptera; family Acrididae; genus Schistocerca; species Schistocerca cancellata. The sequence goes on along the minus strand of NC_064627.1, from coordinate 814,476,480 downwards.
TGAGCGCCACAATCAGGACTGCATACGACCGAGGCACACAGGGCCAATACCCGGCATCATGGTCTGGGGAGCGATCTCCTACACTGGCCGTACACCACTGGTGATCGTCGAGGGGACACTGAATAGTGCACGGTACATCCAAACCGTCATCGAACCCATCGTTCTACCATTCCTAGACCGGCAAGGGAACTTGCTGTTCCAACAGGACAATGCACGTCCGCATGTATCCCGTGCCACCCAACGTGCTCTAGAAGGTGTAAGTCAACTACCCTGGCCAGCAAGATCTCCGGATCTGTCCCCCATTGAGCATGTTTGGGACTGGATGAAGCGTCGTCTCACGCGGTCTGCACGTCCAGCACGAACGCTGGTCCAACTGAGGCGCCAGGTGGAAATGGCATGGCAAGCCGTTCCACAGGACTACATCCAGCATCTCTACGATCGTCTCCATGGGAGAATAGCAGCCTGCATTGCTGCGAAAGGTGGATATACACTGTACTAGTGCCGACATTGTGCATGCTCTGTTGCCTGTGTCTATGTGCCTGTGGTTCTGTCAGTTTGATCATGTGATGTATCAGACACCAGGAATGTGCCAATAAAGTTTTCCCTTCCTGGGACAATGAATTCACGGTGTTCTTATTTCAATTTCCAGGAGTGTATATACCATGTGCTCAAATTTAAATTCATATACCGTACAATCAATAAATAAATGCAAGTGAGAAGCAAATTGAAAAAGACGTCAATGCGATGAAAAGTGAAATATTGTTTTAAAAGTATATAAAAGTAAACGACACTATAGTGTTGACTGTAAAGAGTCCGTATAATAAATTCCTGAAAATAAAAGTAGAAAAGCAAAACTAATGTTTTTATTGGACATTATGCCCAATTATTGGTGTTAACCTGTTCTGGGTTTAGCGGCCACATACACTTTCACCATTATCTAAATAACACGTCTATCTGCAAGTCCTGCAGATTTTTCATGTTTATAACGAATGTTGTGTTTCTGAGACAGAGACTAGAAATTAACTTGAGACAGAAAGCTGTGGAAGTTGCCAAAACACTTCACGATGATTGCTCAATGCTGTAGATCCAGGATCGGTTCTCTAGCTCGCCAAATCCATCCACACTGACTCGCAATCTATGACTGTTAGCGCTGCACTGTACATACACGCGATTTTTTTTTTAAAGTAATGCATATTACTCTTGTTTGGGAATACATTTCACAGTCTCAGTTTTTATGCTGCGCCACTCTCCGGAAGAATTTAACACGGTAAAGGTGAACAAATGAGACTTCAAACTGGTTTGTAACTCTCCCGCCAGTCATTTTGCGCTACAACCCTGCTCCACGAGGGATACTACAACCACCAGACAAGTGGGTACGCGGTGAAGGCTTCCCAGCAGTGGTTACATAACGGAGCTCGGACCTTGAGGTTGTAGACCTCGGACCTGCCGTCTCTACTGCCTCATGTTTTCGTCCTCCTGCTCGTACAATCGCACCAAAAAGTATTGGCACAGTTACATTTTAGTGGTTGTAGGTTAAACGAAACATATATTTCAGAACAGAACCCATACATGTGACACCTTACATTACATAGTTTACAAATATGTCAAAATCACCTGTCCTTAAAGTAACATACAGTGTCATGAAAAAAAACATCGCTCTTCTGCACCCAAAAAAGTATTGGCACACGCATATGAATCGGACAGTGTGTTCGTTTTCTTCATTGATGTTCACCATCTAATAGCTAGTGTGCATCCCTTTAGCATCTATAACAGCACGTAAACGCCTAGGAATGCTTTGTATTAAATTCCGGGTGATATCAGGGGTAATTTTCGACCATTCCTCCAGGAGCACTTTCTCCAAGTCGTTTTTACCGGACGGACGCCTTTTTCTGACTTGTGTGTCAAGATGAGCCCACAGGTTCTCAATGGGGTTCAAATCAGGGCTCTGAGGTGGTGTTAGAACCCTTCTGGGGGCATTGTACAGTAACCACTCCCGGGTTTTCATGGCGGTATGTTTTGGGTCGTTGTCTTGCTGGAACTGAAACACCCCAGTAAGGCCCAATTTCTGTGCACTAGCGTGTAAATTACCTCGCAACACGTCAATGTATCTCATATGATCCATTGTGCCGTGAATTACAGCTAGATTTCCAACGCCGGAAGCCGCCATACAGCCCCAGACCATGATACCGCCCCCACCGTGTTTGACTGTGGGATGCATGTGTTTGATGTCGAGGTGCGTATTCGGCTTGCGCCAAATTTTCTTTCTTGCATCAAATCCGAACACATTGAACTTCGATTCGTCGCTAAATATCACAGTGTTCCAAAACTCCATCGGCTTGCTGATGTAGTCCTTGGCAAACTGCAGGCGTTTCTGCCGGTTAATTTCCGAAATGTATGGCTTCTTCCTGGGAGAACGTCCATGCATGTCAGCCTCATTCAACACATTTCGTATAGTCTGAACACTAACCGTCTTGTCGGACGTTGTCTGAACAATCTCAGCAATAGTTGCTGCACTTGTAGCAGGTTCCTTCCGAGCAAGTGCGATGATATGGCGACGCTCTCGGGTTGTAAGCACTTTTGGACGTCCAGGACGACACTTATTCACTGTTGTTCCAGTCTCTTTATATTTCTGAATGATGGCTCTTACCGTGGTGTAGCTCACAGACACCTCTGCTCCGATTTGTCGATAGCTTCTCCCTTGTGAATGGAGCAATACCACTCTCTCACGCAACGCCACTGAATGTTCCTTCTTCTTCGGCCCCATGCTGACCACTATCGCGCACTACAGCAACATACTGGCGACCGGGCCGTCAACAACACGCAGTGTCTAATGTGTCAGCAGATGGCGTTCCGGTACCTGAAAACCCAGCAATATACCGAGATGCCATGCTCTGTGCCAATACTTTTTGTGTGCAGAGGAGATACGTGTTTGCCCATAACACTGCATTTCTTTGTTAATGGTAGGCACTATGGGCAGAATTGTAATGTCTGGTATGTGAGGTAGCACGTACATGTACTGTGTACCGGAAAGTGCGGCGTTTGTAACCAGCAACGATAAATACGCACGTGTGCCAATACTTTTTGGTGCGATTGTATGTCTCGCTCTGTTCCACGCTTCGCTTGTTGCTGTGAGGGTGCGACACGCATGCGCAGCCGAGGTGACTGACGCTAGCCGGCATGGTACTTGACTGGGAGGCAGTCATTTCTAATCTTAATGGTGGAAGATATTTTCATCATCAACACTGGAAAATGCTCGTCAAAGGGAAGGAAGGCGGTGTTGTCCTTAGCGCTCAATTTTCGACAGTCTCTCGCACAGTTAATAATCTCAAGTAGCTGAAAAACAGTGCAGATTATTCTTGTTCACAAAAAATGGAACTGATACACAGAACTGGATATCATTTTACCTAACCATTCACCTGCTGCAGGATGCTAGAGCACTTTTTATCCTCGAACATTAATACTTTACTAGAGGAAAAAAACCTCGAAGAACCAACTTGATTCGGGATATACCATGTGTGTGAAATACAGTTTACTTTATTCTCACCCAATACCTTGGAAACACTAGATTTCCGAAAGAACTTCGACTTTGTACAGCATTGTTCACTGGTATTCAACACACGATCACACAAAGTATCACAGATTGGGTAGATGACTTCTTGGCCAGCGGAAAGAAGCACGTTATACTTTGTGGCCAGTGTTCAAAGTAATATTGTACATGCACCGAGGAAGCGAAATAGGATTATTCTTGTTCTGAATATATCGGATGCTCATGCTGAACGCACTTTGTAAGAGGCAGTCAGTAATAAAATCAACATTACGCCTTTCTCACTTACTAGACATTTTCTGCCCATTCCTAATCCACTGCATATGGTACCATGTCTATCGTATTTCCTGCATTCACAGAGCCAGATCTGAACCTGGTGGCCAAAATTGGAACTAATTTTTTCCAGCGTAGGTCGGATCCGGATTAAAGCATTGCAATATCTGCCAAGTTTCGCTGCCATGTTGCTGACATGTGTGAAAATTGCTGAGGTATCAGAGTAATAAGTTATAGTTGGAAATACTAATACGATTTTTTTATAGAAGAATGGAAAAACTGCTACAAGCCGAAGCTCAGTTTGGATTTCGGAGAAATGTAGGAAAATGAGAGGTAGTACTGATCCTACGACTTATCGTCGAAGACAGGTTAAAGAAAGGAAAATCTACTATTATAACATTTATAGACTTAGAGAAAGCTTTTGAAAATGTTGACTGGAATACTCTCTTTGAAATACTGAAGGTAGCATGGATAAAAATGAAGGAGCGCAAGTCTATTTACAACTTCGACGATTTGCGTATCCATACCCCACCCCATTTATTGAACAACGAAAGGTGAGCTTACGGTTTAACGCGGAATCCTATCCATCTGTTATTCCTGGTGACTCCTCACATCACTGAGAGATGAAGGCTAGATTAAAGGCAGCCTGAAAACTTCCATGTTCCTATCGGGATTCGATTCCACGATTTCTCGCTTTCCAGGCACGAGTTTTACCACTAGACCATTAGGTCTAGTGATGTGAAATGCGGCCAACACGTAGAATCAGTTTTAAAGAAGGGGAATGGAAGACTTAGATTTGGTCGAAGTTCTGGGAAAGAAAATCGCATACCACACGCTAGTGTGACCAATTTCAGGGCACTGCTACAGCGTGTCGACTGTCTTTGGCAATAACATTCGACTGTCGGCAACACAAACCAAGCCATAGCATCAGAACAAGTGTTAAGTTCCTAGTGCTGTGAATTCTGGAAAACATAAACTCAAATGGCAATTACAAGAAGCAGAACAGCGCAAAAATGGAACAAAAATACATCATGTAGAACATACCCAGGGAACTTGTAAGTAGAATTCAAAATATTACTATGCCATAGAAAAACCAACCACCAGAGCTGTTTATAACCAATATGTTGTATAAATTAAAATTTTATTAGGCCACAGAGAAGCCAACCACCAGACCTGTTTGTAACCTAAATCTACATTGTCCCAAAATGTAAACTAAATAGTAAAAATATTTACATATTCCAGGCCACTGAAGATGCTTTGCAAAGAATAAAGGCGAAACGCATATGGCACGAAAATCGTGTTTCATTCAGTCGTAATTAGAGGGTCGAAAAGTAAAAATTATTAACATACCGTAACATTCACGCAACTGAAGACGAAAGGACTACAAAAGTTGAAGACGTTACTCGTTCTTTCTTTTCTCGATGCGAATTAATGTTGATTTGATGGTTTACTTTCTAACAGAGTTTGATTATGATGCGTGGCAGTTTCGATGAAAATAGTCTTCTGTCATCCTTAATGGAAACAATAAGGAAAATATGGCATAGGTTTCGTAAGGAGCCACCAAGTTGTCATACTTCGAACATGTCGGGGAAGAATGCTTTTCGCATGGGAAGTGTTTTTGAACCCCCAATTCTGGTTGGTCGTCATTTCGAAGGGAAACACATACTGAAGTCAGTACGTCAGTGGTGCCAATGGTCATGAATTAACTACCACATGTTGACTTCAACTGCCACCAGGAAGCATGCAGGATCTCGTTAGAGGCCGTTCCCTCCATTCCTGTTCGAAAGTGCATTCTTTTCTCTGATGAATGTGCTATTTATGACAGTTACTGGTACAGGAATATCTTCATGTGCACCCAGGAAAGCCCATATCGTTTACCAAGAAATTTAGAACAGTCCTCCGCACATCATGCTTTGGGGGTGGCGGGGGTGGGGGGAAGGGGTGGGGGTGGGGTGACTGAAGCATACATCTTTGCTTAGTACTTCTTTTAGGGTTCATCACTGGAAGATATTCTTCCACAGCTGCAGAATTTTCCATCCGCGGCACAGTTCATGCGATGGAGCTCCCGCCCATTTCGCACGTGCTGATCGTGAGAATCTGAATGATCTGTTCCCTGGCCGGTGAATAGGACGCGGGTCTCCAAATCCACCAGCCTATTTTACCTTTAGCATCAAAGCTTACGACACCTGCCAGTGTCCTGTGGGGAATCATCAAAGCATACGTCAGGAAGAGGGGGTTCGTGACATAACGCTCTGTGGGCAAGTTTGCTTGAAGCGTTCCAGCATGAGACAGTGCAGATGCTAAATTGGATGAGTAACAGGTCATGGAGGCGAATCAAACTGTGCAGAGATAATGGTGGTACACGTTCGGAAATTTTCGACAAATAACTGCCCGTGTTACAATTAAATAGTTGCTCGTGTAAAGGGAATTTTTGGCCACCCTGACCAGTTATTTGTAGAGTAAGTACGTAGATGTAGATATCAGATATATTTGAAAATATTCTTGAGTTTGATTGCAAAGCTCCATGGAAGCGCATTGCGTTTTTAATCCGTTAGTGGAGCGAGGAGCGGTTTGTTCAAGAAAAATAGGACCCGTATTATTCCAGAGTTCGTTTTCTATTTCCTCTGCTACCTCGTTGCCGCCTGGTGAAAGTACTGATAACAGTTCCTGTTCTCCCGGTCCACCACTTCGAGACGTACTACAACGCGATTCAGTCGCTTAAGAGTCTTTGCATTACGGGAGAACTGCGTGAAGAAATCTGCTGTACGGAGAATATCTCCTTTCAAACATTTTGTGTCTTCATGTATCTACCCAGAGCGTAGCCATTTATATGATTTTGGTAGATGACGCTTCGTGATGTGGATCGTAGTAGCTTTCGTTCTTAAATAAAGTCAGGTTTGCCACAACACTAGCAATACATTGGCTTAAGATTTTAGAGCACAAATCGAGGAATTTTTCCACATGGTCTACACAGGGAATAAGGATTTGTGGTTATTCTAAGGACTAGATTTCGGCCGAGAGTAGATTTTCAGTTCGTTAAATATAAACTTCCACGCCCGGAATTGTCACAATTAATAAAATATTCCAGTCTATTATGCCATGGTCTGAGGGATTACATTCTGTTAACAATTGCTCATCACCGTTAACATCATCTGCGATTGGCCATTTCTTATTACATTTTTCATTTAACTGCATATTAATGCAACTCTTATACTCTGTTAAATACATTGAACCGCCAAAGAAAGTGGTATAGGAGTGCGTATTCAATTTCAGAGATATGTAAACAGGCACAATACGGCGCTGCGGGCGACAACGCCTATGTAAGACAACGATTGTCTGGTGCAGTTGTTGTTGCTGCTACAGTGGCAGGTTATCAAGATTTAAGTGAGTTCCAACGTAGCGTTATAGTCGCCTCACGAGCGATGGGACACGGCATCTCCGAGGTAACGATGAAGTGGGGTTTTTCCCTTACGACCATTTCACAAATGTACCATGGATATCAGGAATCCGGTAAAACATCAAACCTCCGACATGACATCGCTGCGACCGGGAAAAGATCCTGCAAGAACGGGACCAACGACGACTGATGAGAATCATTTAACGTGATAGAAGTGCAACCCTTCCGCAAATTGCTGCAGATTTCAGTGCTGGGCCATCAACAAGTGTCAGCAAGCGAACCATTCAACGAAACATCATCGATATGGGCTTTCGGAGCCGAAGGCCCTCTCGTGTACCCTTGATGACTGCGCGACACAAAGCTTTACGGCTCGCCTGGGTCCGTCAACACCGACGTTGGACTGTTGATGACTGGACATATGTTGCCTGGTTGGGCGAGCCTCATATCAAATTGTACCGAGTGGATGACGTGTACGGGCATGGAGACAATTTCATGAATCCGTGGACCCTGCTAGTCAACAGGGGACTGTTCAACGTGGTGGAGGCTCTGTAATGGTGTGGGGCGTGTGGGGTTAGGGTGATATAGGACCTCTGATACGCCTAGATACGACTCTGACAGGTGACACGTACGTAAGCACCCCGTCTGATCACCTGCATCCATTCATGTCCATTGTCCCTTCCGACGGACTTGGGCAATTCCAGCAGGACAATGCGACATACCACTCGTCCAGAATTGCTCCAGAGTGGCTCCAGGAAAACTCTTCTGAGTTTAAACACTTCCGCTGACCATCAAACTCCCCAAACATGAACATTATTGAGCATATATTAGATGCCTTGCAACGTACTGTTCAGAAGAGATCTCCACCCCTTCGTACTCTTACGGATTTATGGACAGCCCTGCAGAATTCATGGTGTCAGTTCCCTCCAGCAGTACTTCAAACACTAGTCGAGTCTGTGCCATGTCGTGTTGTGGCACATCTGCGTGTTCGCGGGGCCGCTACACAATATTAGGTAGGTTCACGCTCTTCAGTGGATGTGGTGAAAGAGCCTTTCCCTTGGGCCTATGTGCTATTCAGATCGAGTCACACACCTTAGCTGTTGTTAGTAAACATGCTGTTTTCTCGCACCTTTCTCGCTTTCCCCTCTAGTCCGGGCACTCGTTCGCGCGGCTGCAGTTAATGAAAGTCTGTCCCTATCTGTCTCAGCCTTCGACGGAGGCGTGTGCTGTTACTTCATTCGCTCTTCCTGCCGGCCATGAGAACCTCAGGACGATGTATAGCGATAATCTTACGCACCATTTACTACAAAGTGAAGTAAAGCATAAAATCACCTTTGTGAACCTTATCTGCATCGTCATGAATAACACAAAGCAACACGCTTCCCACACTCAGTATTACCAACACGTAATACACTGAAGACACACAACATGCCAGAATGAAAAGGTGGCAATGTGTGTGAAGAAAGATAACCATTCCAATGAGACGATTGAAACTATTCCTTTTGGTCCTGGAAGTTAACAATACCATTCGATCACACAGCGCAAGCTTTCACGATCGGTTTTTGTATTCTTGTTGGCTTTGTTCAGTGGTCCCGGGACTAAGGCCCGTATTACACTGAAAAAGATCTTTGACAAAGATCTTTGTCAGAGATTTTGTCAAACTTTTTTGACCAAACTACTTCTCTGGAGTCAACATTATATAGTAAAATTTTTCGTCGTAGGTATTCGAGGATGGATACTAAACAGTTAATGCCCTGTACAACAGAGTATGTTGGTGGCGAGCCCATTGCTTGAAAGGAAAAAGAAATAGGAACAATTGTGCGTGAAACCGTGGACAGTGGGAAGAGAAGCTCGAAGTGCTTACAGAATTGCTTCGTGAGCGACAATGTGAGGACATAAAGAACAACGAAACTTATTTGAGAATGGGAGAACAAACATTTCAATTTGCCATTTGCAAACACGAAATTCATTTGAGAAATATCATTTCTTAATTTCATTCAACATAATCGATGTTTTTAGAAGGCAAGTAACCGTGTCATTTGTGATTTAAATAATGAAACACTGTATTAGATACGTATCTTTTCATATTCAATATCACACCTTTCGAGAATTTATTCTTATTACCAAGAGCAAATATTTACATAGGCATTTTAAGTGGAGTTTGTATGTTGTTGCCATGCAGCTGTATTTCTGTGATTTTTGTTCTCTCTCGATATATCGCATAAAATACCTTATAAATAGTTGTGATTGTTAATGAGAATAACTCTTACAAAGCATCGTTCAGAGTATGAAAACATATGTAACTGGTGCAGTGTCTTTTTATTTAAATCATGAATGCCATTTCTACAAAAGATCTTCCCATGGTAAAAAGCAATAGGCGAAAGTTATTCCATCTTTCAAAAGAGTACTTGAACCCCACATGGTACCATTTCACATATTATTCCAGAACGTCCGCAGCTCGTGGTCGTGCGGTAGCGTTCTCGGTTCCCGCGCCCGGGTTCCCGAGTTCGATTCCCGGCGGGGTCAGGGATTTTCTCTGCCTCGTGATGACTGGGTGTTGTGTGCTGTCCTTAGGTTTGTTAGGTTTAAGTAGTTCTAAGTTCTAGGGGACTGATGACCTCAGAAGTTATGTCCCATAGTGCTCAGAGCCATTTGAACCATTTTTTTTGTACACTTTGATAATATTTGGTTTTTCCCATCTCCATGTCCTTCCACATCCTCTTGTTCTATAAGTAAGCTTAATATGAACCACAGGGCTGCCGCTTCGAATACAGATGATTGATTCAGCTATTTCTTCACAAGATTCTAACCGTTTTTACAGTTTCCGCACTCAGCATGATTTATGCTACGAAGAATGTCGTATATTCATACTTTACAATGATCACTATGGCGGTAATTATCAAATATACTTAGACGTGATTTTATACACTCTGGTGAAAAAAAGTCATGGAATAGCGATATGAACATAGACAGATGGCGGTACTATCGCGTACACAAGGTATAAAGGGCCAGTGCTTTGGCAGAATTGACATTTGTACGGAGACGATTAACGTGAAAACTTTACCGGTGTGATTGTGGCCGCACGATGGGAATTAACAGGCTTTGAACGCGGACAAGTGGGACATATCATTTCGGAAAGCGTTAGGCAATTCGATATTCCGAGATCCACAGTGTCAAGAGTGCGCCGAGAACACAAAATTTCAGGCGTTACCTCTCACCACGGACAACGCAGTGGCCGACGGCCTTCACTTAACGACCGAGAGCAGGTTAGTGCTAACAGACAACCAACACTGCGTGAAATATCGGCAGAAATCAATGTGGGACGTACGACGAACGTACCTGCTAGGACGGTGTGGCGAAACGTGGAGTTAATGGGCCATGGCAGCAGATGACTGACGTGTCTTTGCTAACAGCACGACACCGCCTGCAGCGCCTCTCCTGGGCTCGTGACGGTACCCGTTGGATGCTGGACGACTGAAAAGTCGTGGCCTGGTCACATGAGTGCAGATTTCTGTTGGTAAGAGCTGATGATAGGGTTCGAATGCAGCGCAGACCCCATGAAGACATAGACCCAAGTTGTCAACAAGGCACTGTGCAAGCTGGTGGTGGCTCCATAATGATATGGACTGTGTTTAACGGAATGACTAGGTCCTCTCGTCCATCTGAAGCGCTCGTTGACTTCAAATGGTTATGTTCGGTTACTTGGAGACTATTTGCAGCCTTTCATGGACGTAATGCTCCCAAATGACGATGTAATTTTTAGACATGGCAAAGCGCCCTGTCACTGGGTCACAAATTATTGTTGGCCGTTGGTTTGAAGAACATTCTGGACGATTCGAGCGAATGATTTCGCCATACATATCGCCCGACATGAATCCCATCGAATATGTAAGGGACATAATCGAAAAGTCAGTTCGTGCACAAAATGCTGCAGCGGCAATATTTTCGCGACAGTCGACGGCTCTAGAGGCATAATGGGGCAATATTTCTGCAGAGGATTTCCAACGACTTGTTGAGTCCATGCCACGTCTAGCTGCTACACTACGCCAGGCAAAGCAGTTCCGACACGATGTTAGGAGATATCCTTTGTGTATCTCAGTGAATAGAATGCATCACTGGCACAGGTAATTTTTATAGACGGGTTAAAATATGCAATCGTTAAACCTCTTATTAAGGAAAGTGACAAGACAGACTTAAGCAATTACCGACCTTTTTTTCTAAGTGACATCTTTTTCTAAAATGTTCGAAAAAGTATTGTACTCAAGAGTAGTCTTACACTCAAGTAGAAACAAATTGCTTGACATGCCACAGTTTGGATTCCAGAAGAGTTTCCTAACTGAGCTATTTATACATTCACTCATAATATAATATAAGCCTTAAATAATAAAATATCGACAGCTGGATTTTTTGTGATCTTTCCAAGGCGTTTGATTGTGTAGTTCATGTTACTCTCTTAGAAAAAGTCAAGTTTTATAGGAACGATGTCTTTACACACAGCTGGTTTGAATCATACTTAACAAATATAATTAGAAAAGTTGTGTTTGATAATTCAGACAATGTTGAAAGGATAGAAAATTTTAGTGACTGGGGAGAAATGACACTGGAGTCCCACAGGAGACTACTCCTATTCAATAAATATGTGAATGACCATCCACTAAACATTCAACAAGCAGAATTGATACTTTTCTCAGACGATGTTAGTGCTATAATAAACCCTATTAGAGAGAAAGTAAAGAAAGGGGATTACAAAGACTTATAAAGTGGTTCTTAGAAAATCGACTCTCCTCGAATTTTGAGAAAGCACATTTATTCAGTTCTGTACGAGAAATAGTCATACTGACAACTGAGGAAGTACATGAGCAGGAGTCAATAAATAGGGTACAATGTTTCAAATTTTTGGGTGTACATATTAATGAAAACTTGAACTGGAAGCAGCATGTTACTGAGCTACTCCGACAAAAAGTTCAGCTACTTTTTTTCATCGTATAACTGCTAATGTTGGAACCAAACGTATTAACCTCCTGACATATTTTGCATATTCCACTCAATAATGTCTCATGGAATAATTTTGTGGGGTAACTCACCACTTGGAAAGAATGTATTGATTCCACAAAAGCTGGCAGTAAGGATAATATGTGTTGTTCATCCACTTCATGTGGGTACCTCTTCAAGGAGCTAGGAATTTTAACTGCGCCGTCACAATACGTATATTCGATGAAGAAATTTGTCATTCCATCACAGTTTAAGAAGAACAGTGAGGTCCAAAAAATAACATGAAATGTCTGAAATGTAACAAAATAATTTTTAAATATAATTTAGCAGCATTTCTCTTGGACAACTCTTTTTATTCCGTGGACGAGTTATATATTGTTTTTAACTGCAGATGCATGAGTAGGACAAAGAAATTGTGTATTCATCAATGTTATCTCTAAGTACGTATACATATCCTGTAAACTGACTCGTTTCAGCTTATTTCAATAAAAGAATCGTTCAAATGATCTATGGAAGATGTAACTAACTAACTAACCACATCTCAGAACCTTTCAGTTTCGCCCTCTTCTATTTTTCTTGTGACCCGTACTGTACATTCATGCAATGACGTGCTCCCCAAACCTACAATCTTATAAACGTCTTCCACAGTTCTAGGTCAATATTGAATACCAGAACAGTGTCTTCGGTGTAAAGTGCTTTCTTCTACACGCAGATTATCTTCTGGCGCCTTATTCGCTTCTGCCACACGCTGCAGTCACGCTTCTTCGATGTCGATACGTCCACTTCTTTCGATATTTTCCACAAATTTTAATGTTTAGCAACTGTCATTCTTATTTCTGCAACTATTTACGCAATTTATCCATACTTTCGTTCAAAATTGCTTTAACGATTGCTTTGTAGCTGTTTTCTTCAACGCTTACGCCTTTTTGAAATTTTCTTTCAGTACAATCACTACTTCTGCAGAGTAGAACGTAAACAACACTATTTATAACCTGCAACACATTTTAAACTTGCATTTTTGTCAAGTAAAGCACGCCTCAATTGATCAAGAGAAATAATGTATATTACTAACATGTTTTCATCCTTTGTCTCACTATTCTCCCAATTTATAAAATCTTATTGCGACTTACACGTTACAGAACACTAACGGTACGAAATTTAAGAAAGAAAATACTCGTCCAGTATGTCAAGAATTAACGCCACTTCGTCTCGTCATAGAAAGAAGGGCGCCTTTCTTGTGAATCCTTTTTACTTCAACCGCCAGTAGTAGGACATTTTTAAGTTATACTGCGCAATGATTGTCCATATTCCACAGCAATAGGTATAATTGACTTGCGATTTCGTATACAAGTGCCTTAACAAGCAATACCAGCGGTACATGACAAACGCGGTATTGTTCGGTTATTTGACGTGTTGAAGCCCTGTTCGAGATTTATAAAGTGTACCTGTACCTGTTCGTTTATTTCTTACTTTGCTGAAATGGATGATATTGTGAAGTTTCTATTGCAGTGAAGTTAAACATTAGTCACTCGATTTGTGAAACCGAATCTAGTTTTGATACCACGTAATATGGACATTCAACCCATTCCTTCATTCCTTACGTTGTTAAGTGGATTTCCGTTTCCTTTTTTTTTTTCTTTCTTTTTACAGTTCGTAGGAGATAAGGGGGCTGTTCACCTATGATGAATCTGGGAACAGAATGTGTCTTGTGGTGTGTTTTTGACCTGGGGATGCGAACACAGCGCATGGTTAAACGAGTATACCATCGAAATTTCACATTCAGTTCGTCAATCCAGCATGCTGATTCCTACGTGGCAAACGTGCGCTTCACCTGATATATTCTGTGAGCAGTTCTGTGTCACTCAGAAAAATGAGAGGCACTGGTTAAGGCAATGGACTTTATTTAGGGGGAGTATGGTTAACATCCCATCAGACCGTCCAGACTTACAATGTCTGATCAAAAGTATCCGGACAGCTCAGTGTATAGCGTAATTGGCAACTAGATGACGCGAGAAACGAACCCGCCAGTACAAAAGGAGCAGGGGTTGCGTTATCAGTAAAGAAGCAGTAACTGAAGAATGATTTGGTCAGAAGAGTACACTGTCTTCTGACGTGGACTAGTCAGTGGATGTTACCTCTGTAACAGATCCATCTTGGACATTTTAACTCTTCTAAAGCTGCCCAAGTCGACAATTGGTGGTGTGATTGTCGAATAGAAACGCGAAGGAATCACCACAGCCAGACCATGACCCGGCACACGTTATGCACTGACGGACAGCAACCGTCGAGAGTTGCTGAGGATGGTTGCAAGAAACTAGACTATGTGATCAAAAGTATCCGGACACAAGGCTGAAAATTTCGTGGCACCCTCCATCGGTAATGCTGGAATTCAATATTGTGTTGGCCCACCATTAGCCATGATGACAGCTTCCACTCTTCCAGGGATACATTCAACCAGGTGCTGGAAGGTTTCTTATGGAATGGCAGCCCATTGTACATAGAGTGCTGCACTGAGGAGAAGTATCGATGTCGGTCGGTGAGGCCTGGCACGAACTTGGCGTTTCAAAACATCCCAACGGTGTTCTTTAGGGTTCAGGTCAGGACTCTGTGCAGGCCAGAGCATTACAGGGATGTTATTGTCACGTAACTACTCCGCCACAGGCCCTGCGTTATGAACAGGTGCTCGATCGTGTTGAAAGATGCAATCGCCATCCCCGAATTGCTCTTCAACAGGGGGAAGCAAGAAGGTTCTTAAAACATCCATGCAGGCCTGTGCTGTGATATTGCCACGCATAACAACAAGGGTTGCAAGTCCTCTCCATGAAGAACACGACCACACCATAACACCGCCGCCTCTGAATTTTACTGTTGGCACCACACACGCTGGCAGATAACGTTCACTGGATATTCGCCGTACCCACTCCCTCCTATCGGATCGCCACATTGTTTACCGTGATTCGCCACTCCACACAACGTTTTTCCACTGTTCAATCGTCTAACGTTTACGCTCCTTACACCAAGCGAGGCGTCGTTTGGCATTTACCGGCGTGATGTGTGGCTTATGAGCAGCCGCTAGACCATCAAATCCAGGTTTTCTCACCTCCTGCCTAATATCATAGTACTTGCAGTGGATCGTGATGCAGTCTGTAATTTCTGTGTGATGGTCTGGATAGATGTCAGCGTATTACACATTACAACCTTCAACTGTCGGCAGTCTCTGTCAGTCAACAGACGAGGTCGGCCTGTACGCTTTTGTGTTTTACGTGTCCCTTCACGTTTCCACTTCACTATCACGTCGGAAACAGTGTACGTAGGGATGTTTAGGAGAGTGGAAATCTCGCGTACAGAAGTATGACACAAGTGATACCCAATCACCTGACCACGTTCGAAGTCCGTGAGTTCCGCGGAGCGCCCTATTCTGCTTTCTCGCGATGTCTAATGACTACTGAGGTCGCTGATATGGAGTACCTGCACAATGCACCTAATATGAAAAACGTATGTTTTTGGGGGTGTAGGGATGCTTTTTATCTCATAGTGTATATGGATTGGGTTGGGTTATTTGGGGAAGGAGACCAGACAGCGAAGTCATTGGTCTCATCGGATTAGAGAGAATGGGGAAGGAAGTCGGCCGTGCCCTTTCAAAGGAACCATCCCGGCATTTGCCTGGAGCGATTTAGGGAAATCACGGAAAACCTAAATCAGGATGGCCGGACGCGGGATTGAACCGTCGTCCTCCCGAATGCGAGTCCAGAGTCTAACCACTGCGCCACCTCGCTCGGTCATAGTGTATATGCAGTCAGCGCAAGGAATCACTCGTGAGTTAGAAATTGCTTGCTACCAGCAGTCCATCTAGCACAAAGTGCGTGCGTACGTAATAAAAGAAATTGGAGTGCAATGATCCTGCATCTCATCATGATCCACATGTTTCTATAGTTAGTGATCAGCAAAGCTTGAGGTGACATAAGTAACGAGGTCACTGGACAGTGGCCAGCAAGAAACGAGTAATCTGGAGTATATATTTCTCCGTAGATTTTCTTGGTCATTTCACCTGAATGACAGGATGATTCCTTCAACTAGGCCACAGTGGATTTCTTTACGCTTTGATAACAACCAAGCTTATATTCCGTCAGTTTGACGATGCAGAGGAAGGGTTAAAATTTAAAACTTTGTTCCATTTCCTTGCTTCATGAAGTGACCTTGCGACATTGAACATACCAGTTTCCGTCAGAATATTGGAAGTTAAACAACGTCAGACTCGAATGGATAAGCCTGAGTTACGGCACCAGCTTTTAGCAGCTTTCCCTGTGCCTTTACAGCATGGGTGAATTTCCTGATCGCTACACTTTGTCCCAGTGTCCTGGATTAAATATCAAACCTCAGCGCAATGTCTGATGATATGATGGCACGTGACACTGTTGATGGTGAATAGTCCGTCGGATGCAGACATTGTATCAGCGGCGCACTTGTTGCTGTTCGAGAGGAATAGGCTTTGTGCCGGCGCCGGGTCTCACCCCCTCCCTTCTCTCATCGTCATCCAACAGAAACATGACACCTCACACACACTCACTAAAATCACCTGTATTTATCAGGTACACCCAAACACACAACTTTCACAGTTCGCGAAGGGAAGATGCCACTGTGCGCGAATGGAAACCCTTTATAATTATGTGGCTGAACCTGCCCTTCGCGTTATCCCTGTCAGCGATGCCATACGACTTAACGTGTACCAGAAGTCGAGCGTGAATTTTGTACGTCACTGATTTTTCTCATGAAATCGAACTGCTGTATTTGGAAATATACAGACGTTTCCATTGTTTCACTGTGAGCGACTCACACGGAAACATTCCATTTCCTTGTATTCAGTCTTCTATGCGTTGTTCAGCTATCGCCTGCAAGCTAAGCTACTTCTTTATGAAGCGCATAAAATTGAACTACCACATCTCTACAAGTGGAAAAGTGGTAACTCGAATGTGGTGTTTACATTGTATTTTTCCATTATACGTGCATAACATAGGAAGTGCTTCATTGTGAGCGTACATAAGCTTACTCAGTTCCGCTGAAAAAAAAATGCTCATGACACGGCTTTTATTCGTAATACCTCAAAACCGTTACACAATGTCTACTGTTATTTCGTTACCGACATGGAATTATCAGATATCTGATAGGCATTCTCAGAGTGCGGAAGAGTACTAACATATGCTTCTCTCTCTATTGTTGTCATGATTTTAACCGAGGAGAATATAGTGCTTGCAAGACCCGGTTTACTACCTTAATAGCTTTTCAGCTAGTTAAGCTGTACATTTCCCTTAGCGAAGCGCTGTCTGTGTCGAGAATCCGCGTCGAAAGAGGCTGCACACGGACCTGCGCTGTTCTCGTGATGTTTTTCACGCTCGTTTGGGCGAGTAATCGCTCGCCACTCTCCTGTCCTTCTCAAGAACAATATAAACAGGATGTGTGTTAAAGAGTCACTGAACGTGTTTTTGATGGCTACTTGAAGACATTGAACTTTAAAGAAAGTAAAAACATAGAGAAAAAGGGCTCAAATATACGTATATTCTGTCTCCTTCTTTGGTTATTAAATCAATTACTCTTAAAAAAGGTCTATCTCCTTGTTTTAAAATAAGCATAAATTCAAAAGTCAGAAACAACTCGATCTATTCGTTACTGAATCCATCTCGATTCACGTGCTGAAAATACGTTTATCGAAAGTTGCGGTCCTGAAACGGACACCATGGCAGAAAGCAGCATGTTAGTAATCAGGTAGAATTCATGATTAGGAATACTAAATAAAATTACTGTAGTAGTCATAGTGCTACTAAATCACAGCTTTGATATACAAGTGAAAAAGTTTATCATTATTATATTTTTCAACATTCTTCGTGTTGTATTACATTGCTTTACAAATAATATATAACAATCATTCCAGAATGAGATTTTCACTCTGCAGCGGAGTGTGCGCTGATATGAAACTTCCTGGCAGATTAAAACTGTGCGCCCGACCGAGACTCGAACTCGGGACCTTTGCCTTTCGCGGGCAAGTGCTCTACCACTGAGCTACCGAAGCACGACTCACGGCCGGTACTCACAGCTTTACTTCTGCCAGTACCTCGTCTCCTACCTTCCAAACTCTACAGAAGCTCTCCTGCGAACCTTGCAGAACTAGCACTCCTGAAAGAAAGGATATTGCAGTTTTAATCTGCCAGGAAGTTTCATATCAGCGCACACTCCGCTGCAGAGTGAAAATCTCATTCTGCAAACATCCCCCAGGCTGTGGCTAAGCCATGTCTCCGCAATATCCTTTCTTTCAGGAGTGCTAGTTCTGCAAGGTTCGCAGGAGAGCTTCTGTAAAGTTTGGAAGGTAGGAGACGAGGTACTGGCAGAAGTACAGCTGTGAGTACCGGCCGTGAGTCGTGCTTCGGTAGCTCAGTGGTAGAGCACTTGCCTGCGAAAGGCAAAGGTCCCGAGTTCGAGTCTCGGTCGGGCACACAGTTTTAATCTGCCAGGAAGTTTTAATATATATAACAATGTTCACCTGCAGATTATACTTATACCTAACAGTCGGGGTCATTTTTTTCCGTTTTATACAGATCTCCAAAGCATTATGTTTATTTTAAAGTAGTCCGCCCCAGTAGCTGAGTGGTCAGCGTGACGGATTGCCGTCCTCCGGGCCCGGGTTCGATTCCCGGCTGGGTCGGAGATTTTCTCCGCTCAGGGACTGGGTGTTGTGTTGTGTTCCTCATCATTTCATCCCCATCCGGCGTGCAGGTCGCCCAATGTGGCGCCGAATGTAATAAGACCTGCGCCAAGGCGGCCGGACCTGCCCCGCGAGGGGCATCCCGGCCAATGACGCCAAACGCTCATCATCATCATTTTAAAGTAGACACAATCGGCGACTATACTACCAGTATCAGAAACATGAGTAATGATTCTGTGCGATAGATATTTTCACTTTCATGTAGATGAATGAAGATTAAATTGTTGTTGTGTTGTTGTTGTTGCTATGGTCCTCAGCCCGAAGGGTGATCTGATGCAGCTCTCCAGGCTACTCTACCCTGTGCTGACCTCTACATATCTGAATAAATTCCGTTTGAACCTTCTTACTGTGTTATCTCTGGTCCCCCTCGACAATTTTTATTCCACACACTTCCCTCCATTACTAAATTGATGATTCCTTAATGTCTCAGAATGTGTCCTATCAAATTATTCCTTCTTTATTTAAATTACACCACAAATTTCTTTTCTCTCCAGTTCCATTCTGTGCTTCCTCATTAATTACGTTATCCACCCATCTAATATTCAGCATTTTTCCGTAGCGCCGCTTTCAACAGCTTTCGTTCTCTTCTTCTCTGAACAGTTTATCATCCACGTTGTGCTTCGACACAAGACTACACTCCTGACAAATACCTGTAGAAGAGGACTCCTAACACTTAAATTTATATTCGTTGTTAACCTATTTCTCTTCTTCGGAAACGCTTTTCTTGGCATTGCCACTCTACTCGCGCGTTTTATATCCTCTCTACTTCGGCCATCATCAGTTATTTCAGTGCCCAATCAGCAAAACTCATCTGTTACTTCTAGTATCTCATTTCCTAACCTAATTCGCCCAGCAGTGCCTGAGTTAATTCGTCTACATTCCATTATCCTCGGTTTACTTTTGTTGATGTTCATCTCATGTCCTCCTTTCAAGACAATGTCCATTCCACTCAACTGCTCTTCCCTTTGTTGTTTCTGGTAGAACTTTACATTGTCATCTGCAAACCCCACTTTTTATATTTCTTCTCCCTAAACTTTAATTTCTGCACCAAATTTTTCTTTTGTTTCTTTGTAAATCTACAGAGGGTACCAGAGGAATTTCAGTCGTTATAAACATGTCGAAGTGTGATAAATCGCTAATTTACTGCGTTTCATAGTTCCAGATTCTATGTTTTTCAGGCGTTTTTTTTTCTTACTTTTGCGCACTAGGAAGTCCTGTCGCAATGCTGTAGCAGCGTATTTTCCGTAATACAGACATGTTAGTACGATCAGGTGCAGCACAAAACCTCAGAAATGGTGTTGGCTGTCCCTTCTTTTCCTACAACGGAATAGGAAAAAATTATGATATCTAAATAGTGACACTTATCTCAAACCAGCTAAATGGCCTTACAATTACGTCTTCCAAGCTTTAAGGTTCATTCGAGATATGCAATACAATTGTTAAGATGCCTATGAAACGCTTGTACCGAATCCACAATACTCTTGGACGCTACCTGTCTGCACCAGCGGTGTATTGAAATTCAGGTGGGGCTGGGAGATGACCCCAACAGTGACGGATGAAATGGCTGTACGAAGGTCAGGACGAAGCATCGCTTCCTTCAATTGGCCGTGGGTTTAGTGTTGTGATGGTGACTGGAATCGACAGGCGGACCACTAGTAAGACATCCCTGAATAAATAGCACTTCTATTCACGTTATGTACAGAGATGTGGTCGCCAATGGAGTGGTCTTTGGCTTCAGAATGACGTAGTGAGCCACAGAAACTCAGCAAGCCACCGTCAGCAGGACCGCCCGGGTATCGGCGTGTATAGGTGGCGTCACCCGCCGATGCCAGCAGTAGCTGTCAGGGACACAGACCAGAGCGTAGCGACAGGGCACCCAGCCAGCTACCATCCGGACTCGATTACATGGCTCGCTACGAAGTTGGATGCTGACTCAGCAGTGTGAAGATGTCAGGTAGCTTGCATACAATGTTCTGTTCAGACGGGTGCCTGTAGCTTCTGGAGCCCAAGTTCAGAGCAGATGACTCGCTGCATCGCCGTGTACTACGAAAGTCTTCATCTCAGAACTGGACTGGCGGCGTAGCTCGGCGTCATGTACACCCGCGGGTACTACCAGAGATCATCAGAAAGCAATGAAAGAGAGGGTATGAATGAAGTAGCATTTATGCAAATCAGGGCAGCTAGAATTTTCCTCTCGCCAGTACATTCACCCGGAAGCCAAAAAAAAAGACAGTGCAGTCGTTCGTCGCCGTAAAGGAATACCGACATCTCTTGGTCTGCTTCCCTCATTCACTCAGCTTTTCTGGATGCCCCGCCATAGATGAAAAGTGTTTCAACTTCATTTTTCAGAAGCGGTGGTGGGTGTATTTTGTAATGCCATTGTACTAAATAAGTATTCTTGCACTTTTAACATGTCTTCTTACTTCATGGAGCATCGTCACCGTAATAATGGCACCTCTCTCCCTATAACGACATTTTGCTACATTGGCGCCAGATATTTCAATGTTACAGACTAGGGCGTGGCGCAACAGCTCTCCCTCTGACAACGAAATCCAGCCTCTGGATTTGCACCCGATTACATATCTTGACAAAAAATATCTGAACCTATGTTGTACAAGTTGATATAATAATATAAAATGATTATAAGTTTTCTCCTCTCCCTCTTTCTCTAATTTAGCATCAACCACATGGTTCCATGGTTACTCCTTAACCTACCTTATCCCACATCGTCATCTAACCAACTAGTGAAACAAATTGCTAGAACTCTTCTTTCTCAACGAATCCCTGTAACCAACAATTTAATAGCGAAGAGTTTCACTCAGTTGTTTCTCACGCTGGCATTCCTCCTTGTTTATTAGGTGGCTTCTCATTTACTTCTCACTTCACAAATCATTATTCGCTACAGGCAACCCAATCCATTGGTAGTACATAAACTGGGAGTTCATGGATTGGGATGCTTCTCACCTGAGGTAGATGCAGGTCACACAAAGCAAAATGAGAACCGCAGCAGAACCACAAACTGAGGCACTCAAGGTTGTATTGTTATTGCGCTGCCTATTGCATTACCCAAGGAGACCTTTTCATAGGGCACCCACAAATATACATGACCATTCCCACAAAATGAAGAAACCGCAACGGTTGTTGGTTCAACAACTGTTGCGATTTTCTTCATTTTGTGAAATGTTTCACTACTGCCGAGCATGCTAAAACATTTGTTCAGTAGTAACACGTTCCTTCTACGAGGCTATAAACTTATACGATGAATGTAGGAGGTCTGGCTTTAAAGTGTTACTTAGATACATCTTGCTCTGGCTTAATGAGTTGGCTAATGATCTTTCTGGCCAATACAAAGGGGATTCTGTCATATTTATTATAGTTCTTTCACTGATGATAACTGGGAGACAGAACGGCGTGCTCACTATGTAACACGTTATACCATTGACCAGTATTCCACTACCTTGTAATTCCAAACTACTCACTTCCTTCCCTTGAGCTTTCTTTCTTCCTAACAGTTCACAACTATTACCCCTGAGTAAACACAGAACAAAACAGATCTGTCATCAGAATGTCCCTTTGACATCCTTCCTGGCAAAGAGCAGTCCAGATTTGAGTTGTTGGTTCCATAGCGCATCCACTACTTCATCCCCAAAGAGATGCAATATCATCAGAATTATCATACTCATTCTAGAGGTTCTGAGTGGTAATAAGTGGGGAAGAAATTTCCAAAATTAACAAAGTGCTATGTAACCTCACCGTAATAAGATGACATCATTGTCATATCAGAACAGACGGCTACTTCATTCATCCCAGTCCATTAGTACCTACTGGCATCATCTGAGTGCGTAAGGCACTACATGTACCTTCCATTAATCAGATTCCTTTTTCTTCCTCTTCTTCTTAACTTTAACTTTCCTCACTGGTAACAAAACTGTCACTTGTGGTGAAGTGTCTCAAATACCCTTGGCTTAAAAAGTCCTATGTGAAAAATAGAAGCTCTTGTCAGTAACTGTAATTTCAAATCCATAGGAGATGCCATTTCTATGACTTGCTATGGTCCTTGACACAGAATAAGAAACATTTTCGTTTTGCTCTTTGATGTGTTGAGGACCACCCTCATAATCCACTGACTGGTTTCATACTCAGGTAGCTTAACAGCAAGTCGTCCAATTTGTTCTTTCCATTCAGGCACTTTCGTATTCACTTTCTTCACCCATTTACACACATTCCGCAATGTGTTCGCAAGTTCTTTTCTTGATTCCCCATTTTTCCCAGCTTCAGGCTAAATCACTTTGAAATGTGACGCCATCTTTCTTCCATATGCCATCTCAGTACAGCAAAGGCCAACACTGTCAAGTACTTTAGAATTGCACAAACTTATGGCAAAAAGGCACATAAATTTCCCATTCATTTTGATGACTGTTTACGCTGCTCAATCAGCTTGGACATGAAGTTGGTGCCTACACTGTAATTATTGTGACAGGAATATTAAACTTTAATAACCAGTAGTTTATCATTGCATGTGCCACTATACTCGCTTATTGATTCAGGATTGCAAACCATTGCAATGTAATGTGAAGAGTATTGTGTGACGGTTAATAAATAGTGGTTACCCTATGATGTTAGGTTGAAAGGACCCATAATGTCCAACACCACCATTTCAAACTTCTTTGATGCCTCCAGTAATTTTTGCAGTGGTATTTGTTGATGACTGAGATCATAAAGTTGTGCACATAGTATGCAACTCCTCACATACTGGTCAACGTCCAGCCTTCTTGTCGTCCACCTGTGAGGCTCAGCTATTTGAGTCAGTTGACCTGTGCCTTCTGTGTCCTGCTAATGCTTGATCAATCTCTTTCTTCAACTCTTTGCCTTTCAAAGCTATGAGTACCACAATGCTTGGCATAAACTTCCTAATCCTACAAAACAGCTCATTGTGCATCACAAAGTGCAGCTGTGTACTAAATAACTGGCTGTCTGTGTCAGCAATATGCACCTCCTGCCACTGTGCTAAGCTTCCAACAGGCACTTCCACGATCCCAATATTTTTGCTCAAGCCATCAGCACTGCTGTTTCCTACCAATTTGTGTACTTCCACATCAGCGAATTCACTCGATCTTAGTGCTTAATGAGTTAATCAGCTTGAAGGATCTTTCTATCTTAATAATCACTTTAATACTGCATGGTCCGTTATATGAGGCTCTGAATTTCATATCATACAGGCAACAATAGAAATAGGTAATAACATATATATAACACTCAACTTCTATGTGGCTGAGTAATTCCGCTTAGCTTTATTCAGCTGCTTTGATGGATATGCCAGTGTGTGTTACTTGCCATTTATATCCTGACCCAGCATACATCCGGCTGCCTGGTTACTTGGCTACAGGGTAGGATGAATTTGTTTTCATACTTCTGTAAATTTAATTCTGGGCCTGCTACTAACGTCTCTTCCAGTTTCTTGAATGCAGTTTGGGAGCTGGTTGTCCACTGTGATTTCACACCTATTTTAACTGGTGAGTTAATGGTTCAACAATTTCAGGAAACTCCTTGACAATTTTCTATAGCAATTACATAGGCCTAAAAATGATTGATGTTGTTCTACTGTTTGTAACAGTAAGAAACCATGGAGAGCACATATCAGTCTTGAGCCAGTCTTCACACCATCTCAGCTGCTCAAATGACCTAGATAGTTTATCACTGTTGATGTGGAACAACACCTTCTGTACTTAATGTTGACTATGTCAAACACAACGTTTTAATCACTTCTTCTAGATGCTGTGCATGCTCCTCTGAATCTTTAGAAAACATAATAATATTGTCTAACAGGTCTAAATAGATTATGTCCAAATGAACATCACAATAAAGTACCACTTCTGTCATTTGGATGTGGGGTGAGAATGGTAGTAGTGAGTGGAATCGAACAGCAAACTAGTAGTAACACATTCCTGAATAAATTAGTTTTCTATTCATGTTAGTCACTGAGATGTGATCAGCGCTGAGGTGAAGGCTGTTGGCCCGGGATAATATTGTGAGCCGCTAAAGCTCAGGGAGCCACCTTTAGCTTGACTGTAATAAATGGCAACCATGTCCCAGCTTCTCCCCACCTCAGGCCTTGAAACTGGAATACAGCACAATGAAGGGTAGTACTTCAGCCATAGCCTCCAGCATGATCAATATCAAAGGCATGCACCCACCCTGCCTAGTGGCCAGTGACAATGCAATCCACATGGACCCAGACTGCAGTGACACGGTACCCAGGCAGCTGCTAGCCCATATGCAAACTAATATCTCATCAAGGAGGTGGACAACCTCATTAAGTAGTCACCCTGTAGGTCAGTCAGCAATCTGAAGACGCTGGATAACCTGTGTACTATTTTCTGCTCAGGCCACCTATAGATTCTGAAGCCTAAGTCACAAGGAGGTGACTGTTTGCGTTACACACACTGAAAACAGTTTCTGTCTTGAAATTAGAGGCTGACATTGATGGTGTAGATCTGCATCGTGTATATACCTGGATACTGTTGGAGAACATCTGAGCATGCTGAGGGACAGAGTCCAGATCAAGTACTACACTCCTGGAAATGGAAAAAAGAACACATTGACACCGGTGTGTCAGACCCACCATACTTGCTCCGGACACTGCGAGAGGGCTGTACAAGCAATGATCACACGCACGGCACAGCGGACACACCAGGAACCGCGGTGTTGGCCGTCGAATGGCGCTAGCTGCGCAGCATTTGTGCACCGCCGCCGTCAGTGTCAGCCAGTTTGCCGTGGCATACGGAGCTCCATCGCAGTCTTTAACACTGGTAGCATGCCGCGACAGCGTGGATGTGAAACCGTATGTGCAGTTGACGGACTTTGAGCGAGGGCGTATAGTGGGCATGCGGGAGGCCGGGTGGACGTACCGCCGAATTGCTCAACACGTGGGGCGTGAGGTCTCCACAGTACATCGGTGTTGTCGCCAGTGGTCGGCGGAAGGTGCACGTGCCCGTCGACCTGGGACCGGACCGCAGCGACGCACGGATGCACGCCAAACCCGTAGGATCCTACGCAGTGCCGTAGGGGACCGCACCGCCACTTCCCAGCAAATTAGGGACACTGTTGCTCCTGGGGTATCGGCGAGGACCATTCGCAACCGTCTCCATGAAGCTGGGCTACGGTCCCGCACACCGTTAGGCCGTCTTCCGCTCACGCCCCAACATCGTGCAGCCCGCCTCCAGTGGTGTCGCGACAGGCGTGAATGGAGGGACGAATGGAGACGTGTCGTCTTCAGCGATGAGAGTCGCTTCTGCCTTGGTGCCAATGATGGTCGTATGCGTGTTTGGCGCCGTGCAGGTGAGCGCCACAATCAGGACTGCATACGACCGAGGCACACAGGGCCAACACCCGGCATCATGGTGTGGGGAGCGATCTCCTACACTGGCCGTACACCACTGGTGATCGTCGAGGGGACACTGAATAGTGCACGGTACATCCAAACCGTCATCGAACCCATCGTTCTACCATTCCTAGACCGGCAAGGGAACTTGCTGTTCCAACAGGACAATGCACGTCCGTATGTATCCCGTGCCACCCAACGTGCTCTAGAAGGTGTAAGTCAACTACCCTGGCCAGCAAGATCTCCGGATCTGTCCCCCATTGAGCATGTTTGGGACTGGATGAAGCGTCGTCTCACGCGGTCTGCACGTCCAGCATGAACGCTGGTCCAACTGAGGCGCCAGGTGGAAATGGCATGGCAAGCCGTTCCACAGGACTACACCCAGCATCTCTACGATCGTCTCCATGGGAGAATAGCAGCCTGCATTGCTGCGAAAGGTGGATATACACTGTACTAGTGCCGACATTGTGCATGCTCTGTTGCCTGTGTCTATGTGCCTGTGGTTCTGTCAGTGTGATCATGTGATGTATCTGACCCCAGGAATGTGTCAATAAAGTTTCCCCTTCCTGGGACAATGAATTCACGGTGTTCTTATTTCAATTTCCAGGAGTGTATTTATGTGAACCAGGCAGGCGAGTGTTTACCTCTTGACGCCATTTTGGCCATGAAATGAAAACAAGTTAGCATGCTTACTCGCCTCTGTGAATACAACTGCTAGTTACTTCACTTGGCTTGCTTTTCTGTAAGGTTAAAAATGGCTCTGAGCACTATGGGACTTAACTGCTGAGGTCATCAGTCCCCTAGAACTTAGAACTACTTAAACCTAATTAACCCAAGGACATCACACACATCCATGCCCGAGGCAGGATTCGAACCTGTGACCGTAGCGGTCGCGCGGTTCCAGACTGTAGCGCCTAGAACCAATCGGCCACACCGGCCGGCTTTTCTATAAGGTTAGCTATACTGGACGTCCTGTCGCAAGCGAAAGATGTCTCAACTTCAATTTTGAGAAGGGGTGGCAGGCGTATTTTGCAGCATCAGTCTACTGAATAAGTACTCTTGCACTCTGAATCTGTGTTCTTACCTCATATTTTGAGGTCCCCATAATGACATGACCTCTCTCCCTATTATTAACGCGACTGCAGATTGATTCTCAAATGCCGGACGGGGTGGCCGAGCGGTTCTAGGCGCTACAGTCTGGAACCGCGCGACTGCTATGGTCGCAGGTTTGAATCCTGTCTCGGGCATGGATGTGTGTGATGTCCTTAGGTTAGTTAGGTTTAAGTAGTTCTAAGTTCTAGGGGACTGATGACCATAGCTGTTAAGTCCCATAGTGCTCAGAGCTAAGAGAATTAACAACTTATAACAATTACCGCACATTAGTGCAGGCGTCTGTATGTGATAGATATATGCTGCAGTGCCTCATATCGAGGGAAAATAAAAATAAAATAACCACAGCTTGAAATTTTGGGTGACGAATTTAATGAAATTCGGCATAAAGAACGAAATTGCACTTACAAAGAAAGAATTTATTTTGCAAATTATGGCATGTTTCAAACGCAGAAAATGCTTGTATCAGTTTGATGCAGAACCAGTAACGCCATTGTGTAATTAAATTACCCTGAGCAGCAATACAGTGCTTATGGCAACAGGGATGTCATTTATATCGACCTCCTCAGTCAATTCCACTCGAAAACGACCTATAACAACAGAGACAGGACAGCCTCTTTCTAAATGATCCAATTCATGGACTTCTTAAGGTTTAAATCGAGCTGTGACTTAACGTGGGTCAAAACACTTCTGTTATCAACTTTCAGGATCAACAGGGACGCATCTGTGAAGAGAAAGGTTGTCCACCGATCTGCAGTTCAGTGTTGATGTTGACGCGTCCACTGCGAACGTTACTCCTACGACTGCTGGCAAAAGGTGCACATGTACCGATCGACTACCACTCTCTACGTCACCTCTTAGTGCTTTCCTCAGCGTCTGCAGGTCAAATGTGCCTTGATTGGCTCAAAAACAGAACCAGAAAAAAATTTTTGTTACCTGCCGACTGACTGTAACTGGACAACGCTTATCCGCCAAGTGTAGCACAGCCTCAGTTGGCCTTGAGATATCACACAAATTTTTAATCATTGAATTTGACGATTTTCCGTCATAGACATACTCGTGTACTACACTCCTGGAAATTGAAATAAGAACACCGTGAATTCATTGTCCCAGGAAGGGGAAACTTTATTGACACATTCCTGGGGTCAGATACATCACATGATCACACTGACAGAACCACAGGCACATAGACACAGGCAACAGAGCATGCACAATGTCGGCACTAGTACAGTGTATATCCACCTTTCGCAGCAATGCAGGCTGCTATTCTCCCATGGAGACGATCGTAGAGATGCTGGATGTAGTCCTGTGGAACGGCTTGCCATGCCATTTCCACCTGGCGCCTCAGTTGGACCAGCGTTCGTGCTGGACGTGCAGACCGCGTGAGACGACGCTTCATCCAGTCCCAAACATGCTCAATGGGGGACAGATCCGGAGATCTTGCTGGCCAGGGTAGTTGACTTACACCTTCTACAGCACGTTGGGTGGCACGGGATACATGCGGACGTGCATTGTCCTGTTGGAACAGCAAGTTCCCTTGCCGGTCTAGGAATGGTAGAACGATGGGTTCGATGACGGTTTGGATGTACCGTGCACTATTCAGTGTCCCCTCGACGATCACCAGTGGTGTACGGCCAGTGTAGGAGATCGCTCCCCACACCATGATGCTGGGTGTTGGCCCTGTGTGCCTCGGTCGTATGCAGTCCTGATTGTGGCGCTCACCTGCACGGCGCCAAACACGCATACGACCATCATTGGCACCAAGGCAGAAGCGACTCTCATCGCTGAAGACGACACGTCTCCATTCGTCCCTCCATTCACGCCTGTCGCGACACCACTGGAGGCGGGCTGCACGATGTTGGGGCGTGAGCGGAAGACGGCCTAACGGTGTGCGGGACCGTAGCCCAGCTTCATGGAGACGGTTGCGAATGGTCCTCGCCGATACCCCAGGAGCAACAGTGTCCCTAATTTGCTGGGAAGTGGCGGTGCGGTCCCCTACGGCACTGCGTAGGATCCTACGGTCTTGGCGTGCATCCGTGCGTCGCTGCGATCCGGTCCCAGGTCGACGGGCACGTGCACCTTCCGCCGACCACTGGCGACAACATCGATGTACTGTGGAGACCTCACGCCCCACGTGTTGAGCAATTCGGCGGTACGTCCACCCGGCCTCCCGCATGCCCACTATACGCCCTCGCTCAAAGTCCGTCAACTGCACATACGGTTCACGTCCACGCTGTCGCGGCATGCTACCAGTGTTAAAGACTGCGATGGAGCTCCGTATGCCACGGCAAACTGGCTGACACTGACGGCGGCGGTGCACAAATGCTGCGCAGCTAGCGCCATTCGACGGCCAACACCGCGGTTCCTGGTGTGTCCGCTGTGCCGTGCGTGTGATCATTGCTTGTACAGCCCTCTCGCAGTGTCCGGAGCAAGTATGGTGGGTCTGACACACCGGTGTCAATGTGTTCTTTTTTCCATTTCCAGGAGTGTATATAACCATGTATCCGGATACCCATATACTACGACGAATTGACCACTAGACGTCACGAGAAGCGAACCAGACATTACAAAACGAGGCGGGAAGCACTGTGTTGTCAGCAGACACGCGGTAACAGCAGAACGG
Organism: Schistocerca cancellata; assembly: GCF_023864275.1. Lineage (NCBI taxonomy): Eukaryota > Metazoa > Arthropoda > Insecta > Orthoptera > Acrididae > Schistocerca > Schistocerca cancellata. The sequence continues at coordinate 814,446,409 of NC_064627.1, read as the reverse complement.
GTTGGCCGGGAGAGCTCAGTGACTTCGAATACGGATAAGTCATTGGATGTCACCCCGTCGGTGAGTTGATTATGAAGTGGAAACGCGAAGGGAAAACCAAAACTACATTGAGACCAGGCAGACCTTATGTACTGACGGGCAGGGACCGCCGAGCTCTGCGACAGCGTGTGCTGCCACGTACTGCCAGGAACTCCATATCAGCGAGCTCAGTAGTCATTAGACATCGCGAGAGAGCAGAATGTGGCGCTCCACAGAACTCACGAACTTCCAACATGGTCAGATGATTGGGTGTCACTTGTGTCATACGTCTGTACGCGAGACTTCCACACTCCTAAACATCCCTAGGTCCTTTGTTTCCGATGTGATAGTGAAGTGGAAACATGAAAGGACACGTACAGTACAAAATTGTACAGGCCGACATCGTCTGTTGACTGTCAGAGACTGCCGACAGTTGAAGAGGGTCGTAATGTGTAACAGGCAGACATCTATCCAGACCATCACACAGGAATTGCAGACTGCATCAGGATACACTGCAAGTAGTATGACAGTTAGGTGGAAGGTGAGAAAACTACGATTTGATGGTCGAGCGGCTGCTCATAAGCTACACATCACGCCGGTAAATGCCAAACGACGCCTCCCTTGGTGTAAGGAGCGTAATCATTCGATGACTGAACAGTGGAAGAACGTTGTGTGGAGTGACGAATCACGGTACACAATGTGGCGATCCGGGTAGCAGAGAGTGGGTACGGTGAATGTGCAGTGAACGTCATCTGAGAGCGTGTGTAGTGCCAACAGCAAAATTCAGAGGTGGTGGTGTAACGGTGTGGTCACGTTTTTCATGGAGGGGGCTTGCAACCCTTGTTGTTTTGCGTGGCACTATCACAGCACAGATCTACGTTGATGTTTCAAGCACCTTCTTGCTTCCCACTGTAGAAAAGCAATTCGGGGATGGTGACTGCATCTTTCAACACGATCGAGCACCTGGTCATAACGCCCGGCCTGTGGCGGAGTGGTTACACGACAATAACATCCCTGTAATGAACTGGCCTCCACAGAGTCCTGACCTGAATCCTACAGAGCACCTTTTGGATGTTTTCGAGCGTCGACTTCATGCCAGGCCCCACTGACCGACATCGTTACCTCTCCTCAGTACAGCACTTCCTGAAGAATAGGCTGCCATTCCCCAAGAAAACTTTCAGCACCTGATTGAACGTATGCCTGCGACAGTGGACGCTGTCATCAAGGCTAAGGGTGGGCCGACACCATACTGAATTCCAGCATTACCGATGGAAGCCGCCACGAACTTGTGTGTCATTTTCAGTCAGGTGTCCGGATACTTTTGACCATATAGTGTATCACGTATCTCTATGAAGTCTCTGCGTGATACTGAGATACTCCTGTAGGCAGCAAGATCCTCAGAATAGCTGTGGGACCAGCTTGGATGTCAGTTCCGGCATAGTTCCAGTATTCAGGATATCAAGGTTCAGTTGCAGCTGTAGCCCTTCTTGTTTCAGGGGAGGATGGATCAGCTTTGTGACACCTATCTGCGAAAAACATCTTCTAACGTAGGCTCGCAACAGCAGAAGTTATAAAGCACACTCGAGTTTGCGACCAGTGACAGCGGCATAAACTCGCTGATGTCATTTCTCTCTGTTAGTGGTACTGCATCATATGAGGGAGTGTAATGCGCGCTGCTGAATCAATGCATGCATCAAGACCAGACGTGGTGCAACGTCATACACATAAGTGAGCCCACACTGCCAATTCCTTTGTTAATTTGACCAAGACACCAAGGAATTAATGGCATTTAGTTGCTAGTGAGCATTGACTTACATCAACAAGGAAAGTTGAAAAGCTGTGCTGGGCAGGGATTCGAACCAGAGTCTCCTGCTCACTAGGCAGATGTTGTGACCACCAAGCCATCCCGCCGGCTGCGGTGGCCGTGCGGTTCTGGCGCTGCAGTCTGGAACCGCGGGACTGCTACGGTCGCAGGTTCGAATCCTGCCTCGGGCATGGATGTGTGTGATGTCCTTAGGTTAGTTAGGTTTAATTAGTTCTAAGTTCTAGGGGACTGATGACCTAAGATGTTAAGTCCCATAGTGCTCAGAGCCATTTGAACCAAGCCATCCGGACACAGTGATCATCGCAAGTGCACGGACTACCCTAGCAAGTCTCCAGTAAGATCAAAATTCTCAGTTTGTCCACATACTATTAATGTAGTGTGCTGAAAATTATCCACATTACTCGCAGTGACTCGCCGATTCCCGTAAAGGTTCGAGCGAGGGATCATTGGCCAAGCTCACTTAATTAATTATATGTGCCGTCTGTTCTTTCGGACATGGCTAAAAGAAGAGACACAACATATAACATGTTTATCTGAACTGAGTTTTTAATCAATGAAGTAACATCACATAACCTCTTAACCCGTGAAGCTTCATTTCGTTTCTCCCTCCCCTTCTCAATGCTTCAATTTCAAGTATAGCGCAATAGGTCTCAAGAATGATAGCGCCACGGGCTTATTCCTTGAATAGTAAGTATTCGTCTTTGATGCGTCTCTTAGCTCTCGGACGATCTCGGTAAATCCCTTTCGATGTCTAGTCACTGAAGCAACATAAAAACAATAGAGGTATGAACATTTAGTATAGGACGTCTTGCTATACTGCATGAGCTGCACTTCAAAAGTGCTTATTTGCCAGACCGGTACTGTGCCTTCCAGGCCGTCATCAGTGATATCTGCTACAGAGGATGAACCACAAACGTATGCATACGTATGTCGATGACACGAGAACGTTTTGTACACATTGTGCCAAGGTTGGCACTACGTGTCTTTCGTAAGCGCTATGTTAAGTATGAAAGTGGAGCGAGTTGTTTGTTGCGCCTCGAGCCGGTATATAACGGCCATTTGGAAAGGCGGGAGGAGATGGTTCTTAGCCGTCAGCCGGGACAGGCGGCCGTGTTTTCTGTGGTTGGTTGTGGCGTGTGAAGTAGTAGCCGTGACGTGTGCAACGGAGTGCTCAGTTATACTGTATAGGCGCAGTGGTCGTCAAAGCGTCTGTCTACCAGAAACACCTTCCAACGCAGCGTCGTAGCAGCAGAAGCTGTAAGCATATTGGTGTTTGTGGCCAGTCGTAGCTACATAAGAAGGTATGTATCATTCTGTCTGTATTACAGTGTACTGCTGAATACTGTATAGCATACTGACAGATTACTGTACTCCGATTGAACAAGGATGGTTGTGATAAGCATACGCTTTTTCATGTCGAGTTAGATAATCGGTGATCACCGCCAGTGGTACGGATGCAGTGTTTTAAGCCGGTCTCTGACTAAGCCCGTTTTTGTTTATGTTCATATTATTGTTGACTTCAAATGGTTCAACTGGCTCTGAGCACTATGGGACTTAGCATCAGAGGTCATCAGTCCCCTACAACTTAGAACTACTTAAACTAACCAAAGGTTCAAATGGTTCAAATGGCTCTGAGCACCATGCGACTTAACTTCTGAGGTCATTAGTCGCCTAGAACTTAGAACTAATTAAACCTAACTAACCTAAGGACATCACACACATCCATGCCCGAGGCAGGATTCGAACCTGCGACCGTAGCAGTCCCGCGGTTCCGGACTGCGCGCCTAGAACCACTAGACCACCGCGGCCGGCAACTAACCTAAGGACATCACACACATCCATGCCCGAGGCAGGATTCGAACCTGCGACCGTAGCAGTCGCGCAGTTCCGGACTGAAGCGCCTAGAACCGCTTGGCCACCGCCGCCGGCTATTGTTGACTTCCGAGTCCTTTCTTATTCCTCTAGTATGTTTTAGTGATTTTTTTTTTCAATTTAATTGTTTCTGAACAATAAATATTGTGATAACTGCCTTTTCCGGTGCCTGATTGTGACCCACCTATAGCCGTTAAGCTTACATATGGGGAACGTTAAGTTGGTATTATCAGTTAGTTTCTAGATATTTTGAAACTGGCAAGTACGAAGGTGAATACAAACTGCGACGATTTAAATACGTTTCAATTAATTTAAATGGGCGCGTGACCAAGAAAGCCGAATTCCCGATTTGACACACAAGGTGAGGCTGCTAAGACAGGCCACCCAACAAACATCCAGACTAAATAAGTAGTGGGTGAGTCAGGAGGAAAGATGATAGTATCAGTGATTTTGAACAAAAAACGTCAGATGAAGGTATTTCCCGTTCTTAACAGTTTCCGAGGAAACAGGTGATAACAGTGGGATGCAGGAGAAATGCAGGTGATGCTCAATGTAGCAGTGTGCTCTAATGTTTTGTTTGATTGTGCACATGATGTTCAAAAAGTCCATCAATTGCAGTGCTTTTTGCAGTTCTATGTACAACTGCTGTGTTGTAGATCTGATTTTACTCATACGGTCCTCTACTTGAACACATGCATGTAAAATCGGGCCAAAAGGTTCCCCCTTTGTGTTCACTCTGCGCTTGTAGACTTCGGTCTTAAAAGAACCCCGTAGACAGTAATCTAATGGAATAAGGTCGAGTGGCCTCGGTGGCCAAGAAATGATTTCTCTGTGACCGATCCAACGCCCAGGATACGTTTCGTTCTGTGAGCTCTCATGGAATTAACAACTTTCTGTTATACTGGGGTAATCCAGAAGGCATGTTTCTGCTTCTCGCTTCCGTTATATTATATGTGAATTCTGGTGAAGAAGGGCGTGCTACTGACGTTCATTCTTTTCAAACAGCTGTATGTCTAATACGGTTAAGGAGAGAGCAAACGTTCATTTAAAGTTTCTTTTGTTCAGAATCACCTGTCATCCTCAAAGGACATACATTTCCTCCTGACTCACCATGTATATCGAGGTGTGATTTTCACGAAGCTATAGCGGACAATGCGGTGAATTACCAAATGTTCGAAAGTAATTTTTATAGTTTACGGTTGTCGAATTACGACGTCAAGTTTTTTTTATGGAACCATGTGCTTTTTCTGTGGCATTTGAAAGTAGTTTCTAAGAGAACTTCAGAGACATAACTTGCGCGGCACTTCATCAAATAGCAGCAAGATAACGGCGCCGCAAGCCACAGTCCCTCCATAAGGAGAAGAGATTGCATAAACGCGTGCCCTATTATACTTAACGTAAGCAAACACGTAACCTTGATGCGGTACGCGTGTTTCTTATCACAGCTGTCGTACCAAGTGCTCAGAATGTTTATCCTTAGCACTGCCACACTGTGTAAAGTAGTTCTCGAGAAAAAACGCTGAACGTTGAATCTCATCTGGAGTTAATGGTATTATAAGCCCGTGTTATAAGGTTGTTCATACCTTCGGGAGACGTCGGTGTTTCCTAATAGGTCTCTTGTTTTAATTTTCGCCTCAGATAAAAGTACAGAAATGTTAAGTTTGCTGAGCGTGCGGATCACTTTACGTTTTCTGTACGCCCGTCCCATTGGTCTCCAAATGTTCTAATAAGAGAGTCATTAAGTGCATCTGCGTATGTGAAGTACATCCACCTTGTTCGTGTACGGTCGGAAAAAGACCGGCCTCCGTGACATTACCGAGAGGGAGACCATCGTGTTCGACATATTGCTCTGGTGCATCGTAGCGCATCTTCAACAGCAATCTGACCAGCAGTTGGCACCGCAATGACACAACGAACTGTTACAGATCGGTCACTTCAAGGGCAGCTCCAAGCCAGACGCCCTGTAGCGCGCACTCCACCGAGACCAAACCACCGCCATTTCCGAATTCAGTGGTGTCAGGTGAGAGCTCATTGGAGGGCAGGATGGAGGTATGTTTTGTGGTGAAATTTGGTCCTGCCTCGGTGCCACTGATGGTCGTTTCTTGGTTAGAAGGCCTGCAAGCAACCGGTCTTCGTGCTAGACACAGAGGACCAACACATGGGTTGGGTTGTTTTTGGGGAAGGAGCCCAAACAGCGAGGTCATCGGCCTCATCGGATTAGGGAAGGGCGGGGAAGAAAGCCGGCTGTGCCCTTTCAAATGAGCCATCCCGGCATTAACCTGGAACGATTTAGGGAAATCACGTAAAACCTAAATCAGGATGGCCGGACGCGGGATTAAACCGTCGTCCTCCCGAATGCTAACCACTGTGCCACCTCGCTGGAGTTACGGTTTAGGGTGCAAATTCGTATGACAGCAGGTGCAATTTTATGGTCCACCCTTCACCAAATCGTGTAAAATAATGAGTAAAATTATTGAATAAAAATGTGAAAATCAAATTCATCACTTTTTTGTGTGAAAAACGTGTACATTTACTTCAGGTCGTGTTCCCAAGCAGCGTTTGCGGTTCCTAAGTGAGAACGCATACACAGTTTAGTGCCGGAGAATGCGGCTTCTCTGATTGTTTCGCAACAATACGGGGGTCGTTTGTGCGCCGGCTCACGGCGGTAGATGCGCTGAAACCTTTTAAGCATGTGCGGAGCAAGTTTTGTCGACCAATCACAGCGCTTGCTGGTACGTATGCGACCCCAGGCATCATTAAATGTTAAACTTGCTTTGTCAGTGCACTACCTATTTCATGAGTCGATTTTTGACCTTCAAGTTGTTTTAATTCATCTCTAAACCAAAGACTATTGATACTTCGGAAGGGGGGGGGGGAGGGGGGTTATTGGGAACATGGAACTTGCATTAAAGAAGCTTTCAGTTCCCATGGGTTTCCCTCTAAAATTTAAAGTTACTGTGCTCTTGACTGACTAGGGGTCCGCCATTGATTTTCGACTGAAGAAGGGGTCCACCAGCTGAAAAGGTTGGGAAGCCCTGCTCTACAGAATTTCGACATATTGCCTTGGCCTGCTCGATCAGCAGATCTGTCTCCAAACGAGCACATATGTGACATCATCGGACGACAACTGCAGCGTCAGCCATAGACAACATTAACAAACTTGACCGACCAAGTGCAAAAAAAATGGTTCAAATGGTTCTGAGCACTATGGGACTTAACATCTATGGTCATCAGTCCCCTAGAACTTAGAACTACTTAAACCTAACTAACCTAAGGACAGCACACAACACCCAGCCATCACGAGGCAGGGAAAATCGCTGACCCCGCCGGGAATCGAACCCGGGAACCCGGGTGTGGGAAGCAAGAACGCTACCGCACGACCACGAGATGCGGGCGACCAAGTGCAACAGACATGGAACTCCATGCCACAAACTGATAAGCGGCAAATTTGCAACACAATGCATACTCGTTTTTGTGCTTGTAGTCAACAGTCTGGCGGTAACACCGGTTATTTGTGTGCCAGTATTTGATATTCGCAATGGCTTATCTCGCACTTATGTTAAACTATGATCTTGCAATATTAATCGCTTAAATGTGTAAAGTAAATTAATTTATTCCCTAAATTTCATTACTCTATATTAATTTTTTTTTATTTTTTTGGGTTTCGTTTTTTTATCCGTCAGTGTATCTTATCAAGTCCCATACACGTTATGTCGTTGAAGTTCTCATAGGAGCTTCTTTCAGATGCCACAGAGTAAAGATATAGTTCCATTAGGAAAAAAACAAAGTATGGAAATTTGCCATACTGTCCGCTATAACGTAGCGAAAACTGGACCTCGATATACTTATTCATGATGGGTATATTTCGGGTGGTCTGTCTTAGTTGCCACACTCTGTACTAAGAGAAGTTGTTGAAAAGCTGCCCTGACAACAATAGCGGCAGAGAAGGAAATTTAAGTTGATTGTTCAAAATTGCTAACGTTTTCTTTAATGTTTTAAGCTGTTGGTCAGCCATGTAAAGGTTTATAACTGGTGTGTTTGAACTGAGCCCTGAACCAGCATATGTTAACTAGGTAAATAAATGTTCACATACAAAATTTTTTCTGTTGACCGGAGAAGCGCTTGAAAAGTTTAAGTGTTGTTTGTTCTAATTGAGCCACGAATCGTCAGACGTTAAATGTCTAAACAATTGTCAAAACATTTCCATATCGATAAGCTACGTAATGTACCGATGCTCATTTTACATTTGATTCAAAGTCAAAACATAACTACTATGTCTCTGAATGGTGGTAGTCAAGTCAGTGCGGCTAGACATGTAGGCAGTATATTTCTTTGTCGACGAATTACGTGATGTACGATGGTCATTTCATATTCCATGACGGACAACAATTTTATCAACCAGAGTACAGAACTATTCTTAATTTTCGTGCCGTTGCATAAAACCGCAAGAAAATGATTCACAACCAGTTTTTTCACCCTGAGTCTTATAAGAGTATGGTGTACAGCCTTTTTGTTGTTCTGTTAGCGCCAAATTACTTATTCATATTGCTTTCTACACAAATACGTGTCACTGCATAATGATTATTCGTTGTATATACAGCTCGTGTTCAACCTGCATTTAATATGTGAAATACCTGAAGATGGTTGTTATTTATGACCGAAACTAGATAGCGGTCATACATTAATTTTCTTACGTAAATGCGATCTAGTCACTAAAAATTTTTGTAAAAAAATTTAAATTTTAACAAATAACATAGCGATCCTTTTCACCACTCTTGATAATGTCAGAGATTACTACTGTTAAATAAATCTTTTTATTTATTTATTTTAAATTTTTTTGAACCAATGGTCAAGTCAGGCTAAATTATTTCTATATGCACGTGTTATAGTAGCAGTAGTAGGTCGCAATAATTGTGTCGAACATACCTCTCCTTGTTTTGATGACACCATTTTTTCTTCTTTCTCTCTTATTCACGTTAAGCGAAGCCGAATCTACCACTTTACAGCTACATCATCATGTGAATACGTGGGCAGAAAATAATCAAGTAGCAGAAGATATATCGGATACTTTTTGGTAGCTTTAAAGGACCAATGTTGTCGTTTATTCTTTTTCACAGCTCAACACAACGTCGTATACCGAAGACAGAGTTCCTGAAATAATATCCCGATTCGGAATTTTTATTTTTTTATTTTGGGAGTCATAGCCAGAACTATCAGTCATTCGAGTTTCAAAGAATGACGTATGTGGAAGAAATTCACTATTGATTGATGCTGCTGCTCATTTGATCTGGAGATGGTCCACACATTTTTGCACTTGTTATCTGGAAATAAACTTACATGTACGGTATCCCTAGAGGACTGCTTTATTACTATTAAGATCACATCTTTATCCGTTGAACACACTCCCTCAGGGCTAAAGTTTTATGCAACACCGCTCCTGTCTTCCATCCCCCAGCAATTCTAGAGTCTATAAGCCATCACAAAAAATATTCTAGGACTGGGCGGTGGGCGAGCCTTGATGGCAGTGAAAATATACTTTTAAAAAATCAGACGTCCTCTTTGCTTTTGAACCAGGAGTGATATGTCCATACATAATTATTATAAAAGTTTCTAGGTAACAATAGATTTAGACTAGTAATTACGTGAAACCAGCAATAAGGCTAGAGACAGATTGAATGTGTACTGTAACTATAATTATAAAGACAGAGAGGGAAGCAGAAAGTCAGAAAATTATATACAGTACATGTTGTTGTTGTGGTCTTCAGTCCTGAGACTGGTTTGATGCAGCTCTCCATGCTACTCTGTCCTGTGCAAGCTTCCTCATCTCCCAGTACCTACTGCGGTCTACATCCTTCTGCATCTGCTTAGTGTATTCATCTCTTGGTCTCCCTCTACGATTTTTACCCTCCTCGCTGCCCTCCAGTGCTAAATTGGTGATCCCTTGATGCCTCAGAACATGTCCTACCAACCGATCCCTTCTTCTCGTCAAGATTTGCCACAGGCTCCTCCTCTCCCCAATTCTATTCAATACCTCCTCATTAGTTATGTGATCTACCCATCTAATCTTCAACATTCTTCTGTAGCACCACATTTCGAAAGCTTCTATTCTCTTCTTGTCTAAACTATTTATCGTCCACGTTTTACTTCCATACTACATGGCTACACTCCATACAAATACTTTCAGAAACGACTTCGTGACATTTAAATCTATACTCGATGTTAACAAATTTTTCTTCTTCAGAAACGCTTTCCTTGCCATTGCCAGTCTACATTTTATAACCTCTCTACTTCGACCATCATCAGCTATTTTGCTCCCCAAATAGCAAAACTCCTTTACTACTTTAAGTGTCTCATTTCCTAATCTAATTCCCTCAGCATCACACGACTTAATTAGACTACATTCCATTATCCTCGTTTTGCTTTTGTTGATGTTCATCTTATACCCTCCTTTCAAGACACTGTCCACTCCGTTCAACTGCTCTACCAGGTCCTTTGCTGTCTCTGACAGAATTACAATGTCATCGGTGAACCTCAAAGTTTTTATTTATTCTCCATGGATTTTAATTCCTACTCCAAATTTTTTTTTGTTTCCTTTACTGCTTGCTCAATATACAGATTGAATAACATCGGGTATAGGCTACAACCCTGTCTCACTCCCTTCCCAACCGCTGCTTCTCTTTCAAACCCCTCGACTCTTATAACTGCCATCTGCTTTCTGTACAAATTGAAAATAGCATTTCGCTACCTGTATTTTACCCCTGCCACCTTCAGAATTTGAAAGAGAGTATTCCAATAAACATTGTCAAAAGCTTTCTCTAAGTCTACAAATGCTAGAAACGTAGGTTTGCCTTTCCTTAATCTTTCTTCTAAGATAAGTCGTAGGGTTAGTCTTGCCTCACGTGTTCCAACATTTCTACGGAATCCAAACTTTTCTTCTTCGAGGTCGGCTTCTATCAGTTTTTCCATTCGTCTGTAAAGAATTCGCATTAGTACTTTGCAGCTGTGACTTATTAAACTGATAGCTCGGTAATTTTCACATCTGTCAACACCTGCTTTCTTTGAGATTGGAATTATTATATTCTTCTTGAAGTCTGAGGGTATTACGCCTGTCACATACATCTTGCTCACCAGATGGTAGAGTTTTGTCAGGACTGGCTCTCCCAAGGCTGTCAGTAGTTCTAAAGGAATGTTGTCTACTCCCGGGACCTTGTTTCGACTTAGGTCTTTTAGTGCTCTGTCAGACTCTTCACGCAGTATCATATCTCCCATTTCGTCTTCATCTACATCCTCTTCCATTCCTATAATAGTGTCCTCAAGCACATCGCCTTTGTATAGACCCTCTATACACTCCTTCCACCTTTCTGCTTTCCCTTTTTTGCTTAGAACTGGGTTTCCATCAAAGCTCTTGATATTCACGCAAGTGGTTCTCTTACCTCCAAAGGTCTGTTTAATTTTCCTGTAGGCAGTATCTATCTGACCTGTAGTGAGATAAGCCTCTACATCCTTACATTCGTCTTCTAGCCATCCCTGCTTAGCCTTTTTGCACTTCCTGTCGATCTCATTTTTGAGACGTTTGTATTCCTTTTTACCTGCTTCACTTGCTGCATTTTTATATTTTCTCCTTTCATCAATTAAATTCAATATTTCTTCTGTTACCCAAGGATTTCTACTAGCCCTCGTCTTTTTACCTATTTGATCCTCTGCTGCCTTCACTATTTCATCCCTCAAAGCTACCCATTCTTCTTCTACTGTATTTCCTTCCCCCATTCCTGTCAATTGTTCCCTTATGCTCTCCCCGAAACTCCGTACAACCTCTGGTTCTTTCAGTTTATCCAGGTCCCATCTCCTTAAATTCCCACCTTTTTGTAGTTTCTTCAGTTTTAATCTACAGTTCATAACCAATAGATTGTGGACAGAGTCCACATCTGCCCCTGGAAATGTCTTACAATTTAAAAGCTGGTTCCTAAATCTCTGTCTTACCATTATATAATCTATCTGATACCTTTTAGTATCTCCAGGGTTCTTCCATGTATACAACCTTCTTTCATGATTCTTGAACCAAGTGTTAGCTATGATTAAGTTATGCTCTGCACAAAATTCTACTAGACGGCTTTCTCTTTCATTTCTTACCCCCTTTCCATATTCACCTACTATGTTTCCTTCTCTCCCTTTTCCTACTCTCGAATTCCAGTCACCCATGACTATTAAATTTTCGTCTCCCTTCACTACCTGAATAATTTCTTTTATCTCATCATACATTTCATCAATTTGTTCGTCATCTGCGGAGCTAGTTGGCATATAAGGGTATTTGAAAATTGTTTTCCCAAGAAAATAGTTAAACATAATTCCAAGAAAACATATAAAAAACCTTGGCCAACTATCTAACAGCAAGAGGGAGTACTGACCCCAAAATTGTGCAATATTATAAAAACTATTGTGCGGTACTAAGAAAAGTTATTTAAAAGTCCAGAAGCATGTGTATCATGTCTGAGATCAGTAACTCTGATAATAAAATTAAAGCAATTTGGAATATTATTGAAAGGGAAACAGAGCAACCAAGAGCACAGGAAGACTTTAGTCCAATAAAACTGAATTATAAGTGTACTAACAAACAATCAGAAATTGAAAATATTTTCAATAATCATTTTTTAAATGTTGTTGAGAAAATAGGATCTAGATCTTCACTAGAAGAGGCAAGGCTACTAACAGAAGAGGCCATACCTGTGCAGTTTGAAACAACTGTATTTCCACCAACCTCTCCCTCTGAAATCAGTATGATAATAAACTCACTGAAAAGTAAAAGCTCTTACGGAATTGATGGCATTTCCAGCAAGGTACTTAAAGTTTGTTCCCCACAGATAAGTAGGATTCTCAGCCACGTATGTAATAGCTCTTTGGAGCAGGGTGTTTTCCCCGATAGACTGAAATATGCCATTGTAAAACCATTGCATAAAAAGGGGGATACGTCGGATGTCAACAACTACCGCCCAATCTCTCTTTTGACAGCTCTGTCAAAAATTTTTGAGAAAGTAATGTATTCAAGAGTAGCCTCCCATATTTGTAAAAATAAAGTACTAACAAAATGTCAGTTTGGTTTTCAGAAAGAGTTTTCAACAGAAAATGCTATATACGCTTTCACTGATCAAATATCAAATGCTCTGAATGACCGGACATCACCCATTGGAATTTTTTATGATCTCTCAAAGGCCTTTGATTGTGTAAATCATGGAATTCTTTTAGATAAGCTAAATCATTATGGTTTGAGGGGGGCAGTGCACAAATGGTTTAATTCATACTTAGCTGGAAGAATGCAGAAAGTTGAAATAAGTGGTTCATGTAATGTTAAAACAACAGCTGATTCCTCAAACTGGGGGGCTATCAGATACGGGGTCCCACAGGGTTCGGTCTGAGGTCCTTTACTGTTCTTCATATACATTAATGACTTACCATTCCACATTGATGAAGATGCAAAGTTAGTTCTTTTTGCTGATGATACAAAAACCAAGAACTAAGTTATGTAATTGTAAATGATGTTTTTCACAAAATTATTAAGTGGTTCTCAGCAAACGGACTCTCTTTAAATTTTGATAAAACACAATATATACAGTTCTGTACAGTAAATGACACAACTCCAGTAATAAATATAGACTTTGAACAGAAGTCTGTAGCTAAGGTAGAATTTTCAAAATGTTTAGGTGTGTCCATTGATGAGAGGTTAAACTGGAAGCAACACATTGATGGTCTGCTGATACGTCTGAGTTCAGCTATGTATGCTATTAGGGTTATTGCAAATTTTAGTGATAAGAATCTCAGTAAATTAGCTTACTATGCCTACTTTCATCCACTGCTTTCGTATGGCATCATATTCTGGGGTAATTAATCGTTTAGTAGAAAAGTATTCATTGCTGAAAAACGTGTAATCAGAATAATTGCTGGTGCCCACCAACAGTCATCCTGCAGACACCTATGTAAGGATCTAGGGATCTTCACAGTAACCTCACAGTATATATATTCACTTATGAAATTTGTTGTTAATAATCCAACCTAGTTCAAAAGTAATAGCAGTGTGCATAGCTATAACACCAGGAGAAAGGATGATCTTCACTATACAGGGTTAAATCTGACTTTGGCACAGAAAGGGGTAAATTATGCTGCCACAAAAGTCTTTGGTCACCTAACAAACAGCATCAAAAGCCTGACAGATAGCCAACCAACATTTAAAAATAAATTAAAAGAATTTCTAGATGACAACTCCTTCTACTCATTGGCTGAATTTTTAGATATAAATTAAGGGAGGGGAAAAGAAACAACTTAAACATTAGTGTCATGCAATATTTTGTGTAATGTAATATCTTGTACAGAAATCTTTTATTAACCTGACACGTTCCACATCATTACGAAGTGTCGTATTTATGTTCTATGGAACAAGTATTAATCTAATCTAATATAATCTAATATAATAAACTTGTACTACTGTAGTAGCCGTGGGCTTCGTGTCTATCCTGGCCACAATAATGCGTTCACTATCCTGTTTGTAGTAGCTTACCCGTACTCCTATTTTTTTATTCGTTACTAAACCTACTCCTGCATTACCCCTATTTGATTTTGTATTTATAACCCTGTTTTCACCTGACCAAACGTCTTGTTCCTCCTGCCACCGAACTTCACTAATTCCCACTATATCTAACTTTAACGTATCCATTTCACGTTTTAAATTTTCTAACCTACCTACTCGATTAAGAGACCGGACATTCCACGCTCCGATCCGTAGAACACCAGTTTTCTTTCTCCTGATAACGACGTCCTCGTGAGTAGTCCCCGCCCAGAGATCTGAATGGGGGACTATTGCACCTCCGGAATATTTTACCCAAGCGGATGCCATCATCATTTAATCATACAGTAAAGCTGCATGCCCTCGGGAAAAATTACGTCTGTAGTTTCCCCTTGCTTTCAGCCGTTCGCAGTGCCAGCACAGCAAGGCCGTTTTGGTTAGTGTTACAAGGCCAGATCAGTCAATCATCCAGACTGTTGCCCCTGCAACTACTGTAAAGGCTGCTGCCCCTCTTCAGGAACCACACGTTTGTCTGGCCTCTCAACAGATACCCCTCCGTTGTGATTGCACCTACGGTACGGCTATCTGTATCTTTGAGGCACGCAAGCCTCTCCACCAACGGCAAGGTCCATGGTTCAAGTTAATATACGGAGGTCGATAACTCGTGATAGTGCAATATCACTAGGTGCAGAGGTAGCTGGTTCGAATGCTCTTGTTGGATAAAATCTTTCATCGTTATACTCTATATCTAATATGTACTCAGTAAGCCTCCGTATATTGAAATGGGAAGGCTACTTTGCATCAATGTTAGTAATTTCCGTCCTACTCCATTAGCGTCGGGAGCGAGGAGAAAATTACTGTCTACAGACCTCGTAACGCACCCTGATCTGTACTGTACAGTACCTTGAAGATAAAAGTGACCCCCAACCCATAGGCATCACGTTGTGAATTTATTTTTTCCTCTGTTGCTCGATATTCCGGTAACGTGACTGAAAGTGCCCTGTCTTTTCGCCGTTATGTGAGTTATTCAAGTAAACTATACAGTATTTTGTGAACAGATGTGTATGTGTAGAGGAAATTTCAATCCGTAATAATTCGCTTAAGAAGACTCACGGAAAACATCGTGAACGATTCGTAACGCATCATTTCCTGTCTGACCATGTCTGGTAGCCCATTTCGCTACTGTAGTCGTCTCGGGCAGTTTCTGCTCGTTGGGGTACGGTGGACTTTGTTCGCCCTCAAAATGATGGGCTGGCATTCCCATTCTTAATCTTCCTAAATGGGTGGCGGTCGGAGGCGAATAGGCCGATATTAAGTGCGAGCATTTTACCGACAACGGCGAATATTTTCCAAGATAGGTGACAGAGTAAGTTCTAAAAGTGCTGTCAGGAAGCAGCAGCTTAGAGAAGTGCTGGAAGGGGTAAAAGGACGTGGCCAATAAAAAGGGTTATGTCCTGTTCTAGAGGCGGGCTGGCTGAGAGACTTGTATGTTGAATAATTTCGTGGAGCGGCATGGAGGTCAGGAAATGGAACGTCGACCGGCAACCATGCTGAGCTGTAGGAAATCTTGTGCCCTCAGTCACTTTTGTAGTGTATTTCAGACGTCTGGAGAGGGTGGTCCTTTGTGGTCAACCCAAGTTCTGAAAACTGGGATATTCCAAAAGCTCCTTCCCGTGAGCGGGCGTGGACTTCGGGTTTAACTTTCCGGTGCTCTTGTTGAGTCTTGCTGTAAGTGATCGTTCATGTACCCGTAGTCACAGCCCTTACAGCCGACCATTAATTAATTTTGCAAAATGAAAACTTTTGTTACAGCACAAATTAAAGAAGTTTTCATGATACATCGATCTACGTGTAATGACGCTGGTTTCTGAAACGCTGTTTTTGGGAAGGAACTTATTCACAACGTGCTGTAAGAGTTTTCAACACACCTAATTATTCGAAAAATGTCTAAACGCTATTTATTATTATAATTATTTGTTTTACACGTTTTTGGTTCAGTTTTGAAGTGTTATTTTAATTTTTAAATTAATGTTTTTTTGTTTTTAGATTACCATTTGACATACATGTATTTTGTTAATTGAAAATAATAAGTAACTTATTATTATGATACAAAATCATTACATCGGTAACAGGTAAAGAAACGCTTAAACCATTACGTTTATTTGCACCATACACATAGACTCCACGATATTTCTTCACACAACGAACAAACAATATGAAACAAATTCAGCACGATTCTCAAATTGTGGAGGGCGATACTCTAAGTATGTTGATTTTTACCAGCCACGTTTGAGTACACTGGGAAAACTCCACGAGGAGAACTGATTATTTACTAGTGACTGCAGCTTAATGGTACTCGTATTGTTTTCCAACTGGAGACTGATCTTGTAATCTTTCAACAGAACTAAATCTGAAAATCTTCTCACGAAGTTAATCTGGCATGGAAAGCTATGTATGTCCAATGGCTGTACCTGCTCCGTCAAGCCTATTGGGATAACCTAATGAACAAGTTCCTTGTCCTAGGTACGACGCTCAAAGCTGTTTTTCACACTGACATCCCAAGAATCTAACGACAGTACAGATTTTTGTTACGCACTGGGAAAGAAAACTTCTGTTAAAAATCTTTTGACGGGGACGGATTTCAATGCCACCACAAGAATATTTTGAGGCTTAAAAAAGAGATTCTCAATTCTGGGTCTAATCAGGATATTTAGAGGATCGCCCGCCACAATTTAAGATTCCTATCGAATTTTATTTTATATTATGTTGTCCGGCGTGTATATTATGTGAAAAATTTTCGTTCATTTTATGTGCATGGTGTAAAAAAAGGTGTTTTTTAACCATTTCTTTACAGATTTCATTACTCTAATGATTTTGTATCATAATGGTGAGTCATTTATTACTTTCAGTTTAAAAAGTAGACGTATTTGAAATGATAAACAAAAAGAAATATTAATTTAAAATGTAAAACAGCAGTTTAAAACATTACACAAAAATAAGTAAAACAAATAATTAGAATAACAGTCAATGATTAGATATTTTAATTACGTGTGTTGAAAATATTCTGAATGTACATTGTGTGCAACTTATTTTCCAAAATTGGTAATTCAAAAAATGGTTCAAATGGCTCTGAGCACTATGGGACTCAACTGCTGAGGTCAGTAGTCCCCTAGAACTTAGAACTAGTTAAACCTAACTAACCTAAGGACATCACAAACATCCACGCCCGAGGCAGGATTCGAACCTGCGACCGTGGCGGTCTCGCGGTTCCAGACTGCAGCGCCTTTAACCGCACGGCCACTTCGGCCGGCCAATGGTAATTCAGAAACCAGCTTTAGTCCTCAGTGATCGATGCAACATGAAAGCTTCTTTAATTAACGCTTGAAAAGAAGTTTTTATTTTGCAAAATTAATTCATGGTAGTTGGATAGTTTGCAAATTTTCAGTTATTACAAAAGTTAATTTTCCAGTATTCAAGACCATTTATCTCATTTCAAATTTTATATGAAACACATTTTTTTTATTTCATTGTTTCAAAGACACTTCCTCTAAACTCAATATGCGAAATTACCTTTTGGTTGCCCACCAAGTTTCAAGATCATGTATTTACACTTGGCTATGTTTCCTTGTAAGGACCTATGGCCGGACAACTTCTCTGGAGTAGTGGGAAATTTTTTGTTGGCCACTGCATAGGGTTGTGCATAATATTAAGAAAACAATGTCAGGCAACTTTCATCACTTTCCTACAACATAAACGGCCTAAATAGTGCACACCAGGGAACTTCTTAGGAGAGATGAATGTTACATGTTTCATATTCAATTGGCGTGTGGAGTGCCATCTTGTGGCACAAATGGGAACAAATCATGATTTAACTGATACGTTACAGCCCATGTAAATATTCTATGTAAATTATCAGTGTGTGTGTGTGTGTGTGTGTATGTGTATGTGTGTATGTGTGTGTGTGCGTGTGTGTGTGTGTGTGTGTGTTGATTGAATGAGTCTTGTAGTATATCATGTTGGCTAAGTGAATGATTATTGAAGAGGGAAAAAAACACTTGACATAGATGTATGGCCTGTTACACCAAGCCTCTTGCAAACTTTAGTATACACTGATTCATTGTTCAGACTCATTGCCACAATCCTTTGTTACAAACTCTTTGTAATAGACTTTTCCGCCCTTTCATGCAAAATTCATCTAGGTTTGATTCAAAGAGAGCAGAAAGCTGAAACATGTGTCATTTTCTGTGCTGCTGAAGAAACTTCTTCGTGTAAACAAATCAAAGCTCCACCCCTTGCTAGAGTAATTTTTTGGAAAATATTTTACTGTTGCATAAAAATTAAAAACGATAGGTTCTGAAATCACATTTCGGAATCCCATTCAGTCTTCTGTTTTTAACGTGGCAAGCAGGGCGTGGCTGTCTGTTCCCTCGTTTAAGAGAATCAAGAATGCAACAACATTTATAATCAATGCTGCTACTTTTCAGTTGATGCGCTTTAAGCTATACATTAATGCACACGATATGTGGGTAACATGCACAAACATTTTTATGGTTATAAAACGCCTATATTCTTTTTACGCCAGGGGAGATCCGTTTACCAGTCTCACTTATAAGTGCAAGGTGTCAAAACAAAGGTTACGTGAAAACATTAAGTCGCGTCCACACTGACTGCATGTTCCACTTATTGTCGGTACATCAAACAAAGTGCATAGTTTGTACGCACTCAGTTTGACCACGGCTGCATCATGCCATGCTAAGTTGAACTTCAAGTAGTTCTGCCATCCACCTCTAGATGGCAATTTCATCGTTACCACAGCGACAGGAGAGTAATTAATCACAGTTCAGATGGTCTGCACGACGTATATATAAACATCTTCATTGTAAATCAGTCTATCTATTAGAGAAAACTGTAGCAAAATCCATGCAGTAGTTCCTGAGATTAGCCTGAAAATACAGATAGAACTACGGTAGGCGACTTCAATTCATATAGAGTGATGGAAGAAAAAACGCAGCACCAAAAAATAGAGTAATGAAGTTTCAGGAACACATTTCTCTAGGTAACAAATTTAAGTGGTTGAACTGCATTGCAAGATCACAGGCAAATGTAGTAAGCCATTGAAAATGAATATTGCTGGTACGTTAACGACCAGTACAACGACCAGCTGTGAGGACGAGTTGTGAGTCGTGCTTGGGTAGCTCAGATGGTAGAGCACTTGTCCATGAAAGGCAAAGGTCCCGGGTTCGAGTCTCGGTCCGGCACACAGTTTTAATCTGCCAGGAAGTTTCATATCAGCGCACACTCCGCTGCATAGTGAAAATCTTTTTCTACCCCATGGAATGCTGTTCATGAATGGCAGCATAACAAGTTGAATCACAAGACCAACGTAAATTTACCAGTCGGGGTGCGTGGGATAACCACAAGAATGCTCCTTCTGTCAAACGAAATAGCACGCTAGACCATAGCTCCATGTGCAGGTCCACTGTGTCCAGCACACAGACGGGTTAGTTGCAGGCCTTCAACTGGCCTCCACCTCACGAAGACACGACCGTCACTGGCACTGAGGCAGAACCAGCTTTCATCACAAAACACAACAGACCTCTACCATGCCCTCCAATGAGCCATCGCTTGACACCACTGAAGTCGTATAACGGCGGTGGTTTGAGGTAGGACTACAGGGCTCTGACTTGGAGCTGTCGTTGACGTAACCGATTTGTAACAGTTGTGTCACTGTGGTGTAAATTGCTGGTCAGATTACCGCTGCAGATGCAGTACAATGCGTAAGAGCCATACACCGAACACGATGGTCTACCCTCTCGGTAATGTCACGTGACCGTCTGGAGCTCAGTGTACTTGTGACCGTACATTCTCGTCACCATAGCTGTCAGCAATCATGTACAGTGGCTACATTACTGCCAAGTCCTTCATCAATATCGCAGAAGGAACATCCAGCTTCTCATGGCCGTATCACAGGATCTCTATCAAACGTGCAGAGTTGATAATGGTGTGACAATTGGTCTGAAAGACATTCTTGGCTAACATCAACTCTCCACGTCCAATCCCAAAGGTAACTAACACTCGCGACCGTTCCAGCGTGTGTTTAAAGCAAACCTGATTCGTATCTTGGTAGTGGCGCTACTATGGCCTCTTATGCGGCAGGGGCGAAATTTGAACAGGCATCATCTTTCAGATGTACACTACTGGCCATTAAAATTTCTACACCACGAAGATGAAGTGCTACAGTCACGAAATTTAACCGACAGGGAGAAGATGCTGTGATATGCAAATGATTATCTTTTCAGAGCATTCACACAAGGCTGGCGCCGGTGGCGACACCTACAACGTGCTGACATGAGGAACGTTTCCAACCGATTTCTCATACACAAACAGCAGGTGACCGGCGTTGCCTGGTGAAACGTTGTTGTGATGCTCGCGTAAGGAGGAGAAATGCGTACCATCACGTTTCCGACTTTGATAAAGGTCGGATTGTAGCCTATCGCGATTGCGGTTTGTCGTATCGCGACATTGCTGCTCGCGTTGGTCGAGATCCAATGACTGTTAGCAGAATATGGAATCGGTGGGTTCAGGAGGGTAATACGGAAAGCCGTACTGGATCCCAACGGCCTCGTATCACTAGCGGTCGAGATGACAGGCATCTTTTCCGCATGGCTGTAACGGATCGTGCAGCCACGTCCCGATCCCTGAGTCAACAGATGGGGACGTTTGCAAGACAACAACCATCTGAACGAACAGTTCGACGACGTTTGCAGCAGCATGGACTATCAGCTCGGAGACCATGGCTGCGGTTACCCTTGACGCTGCATCACAGACAGGAGCGCCTGCGATGGTGTACTCAACGACAAACCTGGATGCACGAATGGCAAAACGTCATTTTTTCGGATGAATCCAGGTTCTGTTTACAGCATCATGATGGTCGCATCCGTGTTTGTCGACATCGCGGTGAACTCACATTGGAAGCGTGTATTCGTCATCGCCATACTGGCGTATCAACCGGCGTGATGGTATGGGGTACCATTGGTTACACGTCTCGGTCACCTCTTGTTCGCATTGACGTCACTTTGAACAGCGGACGTTGCATTTCAGATATGTTACGACCCGTGGCTCTACCCTTCATTCGATCCCTGCGAAACTCTACATTTCAGCAGGATAATGCACGACCGCATGTTGCAGGTCCAGTGCGGGCCTTTCTGGATACAGAAAATGTTCGACAGCTGCAATGCCCAGCACATTCTCCAGATCTCTCACCAATTGAAAACGTGTGGTCAATTGTGGCCGAGCAACTGGCTCGTCACAATACGCCAGTCACTACTGTTGATGAACTGTGGTATCGTGTTGAAGCTGCATGGGCAACTGTACCTGTACACGCAATCCAAGCTCTGTTTGACTCGATGCCCAGGCGTATCAAGGCCGTTATTATGGCCAGAGGTGGTTGTTCTGGGTAGTGATTTCTCAGGATCTATGCACCCAAAATGCGTGAAAATGTAATCACATGTCAGTTCTAGTATAATATATTTGTCCAATGAATACCCGTTTATCATCTGCATTTGTTCTTGGTGTAGCAATTTTAATGGCCAGTAGTGTATAAACACGCCTACCAACTTTCATTTATGCCGCACAACTCCTGTTTGGTGTTGCGACTTTTATTCCGTCAGCGTATGTATGGAAGAAGATAGATTGATAGAAGATAGGAGATGAAGTCACTGTCTCTAATAACAATCTTGGAACATCCGTTAGCCTTTGCCGGTAGATGCGATATTCTTACACTCACACAGATAATAACAGGAAGCCTTACGTGTTTTGCTGCAGCACGTTGCTGTTCCGAGTATGCCGCCCAACGTGACGTCTCCGGACAGGTCGCCATGTGACGTCGGCGATCACCACAGCCCTCCACCGCAGAAGGAGGACGCCGACAAGCAGCCCGAGTACGAGTGGCGGATCGTGTGGCGCAACGTGGTCGTGTTCATCTACCTGCACGTCGCCACCGTCTACGGCCTCTACCTGGCGCTCACCGCGGCCAAGTGGGCCACCGTCTACTGGAGTGAGTAACCGCCACCTTGCTGCTCACACTTCTCACATAATCTAACACTAAACTTTGTCCGCAGCTCAGTATTTCTCCAGGGGATTCGAACGACTTGCTGAGTCCATGCCACGTAGAGCTACTGCACTATGCCGGGCAAATGGAGGTCCGACACGATGCTAGGAGGTACCCCATGACTTTTGTCACCTCGGAGTACACAGTTTCTGGAAGATAATTCGCCTCTGAAATCAGATATAATTTCAAAATTTCTGTACCGGCCTCAGTTTTTATATACTAGTGCGCCTCCGTAGTTGAGTGGTCAGCGTGGCTCAAAGCCCTACCAGGGCGTTGGCTCGATTCCTGACAGGGTCGGCGATCTTATCACCTTGGAGACTGAGTGTTCCGTTGTCCTTATCACAATTTCATCACCACTGGCATGCAAGTTGCCGAAGTGGCATCGAATAAAAGAAGACTTGCACCGTGCTGCTAAACTCCCAGAAAGGGAACTCCCAGTCATTAGTACATTTCATTTCATAATACAATGCTTATTGTAAACTGGTGCAGGTATTATATGAATGTGGCAAGATGATGCCCTCTCGTAATAACACTTAACAAGCGCAAGGGATAAAAGTCTATCATAGCACAAAGGAAACAAAAATAGTATAACAGCAAAGAGTGAATAATCATACTTAAAAACATTTTCTTGCGGATCTGCTGCGATAATTTGCCTCAAGAATGTCTCTTAGTAAGGACCAGGAGCAGTCGAGAGACATTGCGATACCCCTAATGATCGAAGCAGACGAAATGAATTGAAATTTGTGCTGCAGCCGGGACTCGAACGCGCGCCTTCTTGCGTGCTAGGCAGAAATGCAAACCGTTTCTCCACCGCAGTACGATGGTCAACATTGCTGCACGAAATACCTAGGCTGATTGACCATCGTACTGCGGTGGTGTAGTGGTTAGCATTTCTGCTATTTTCTTGAGATCTCCACATGCACACCAATTGTATTTCTCACATTGGATAAGTGTGAGTAGCTGTTTAAAGTCCTCATATGTTTCCTTAAAATTAACTGCATGAGCATATTGGAACAGAAAGTAATTTGCTTCCAGAATGAGATTTTCACTCTGCAGCGGAGTGTGCGCTGATATGAAACTTCCTGGCAGATTAAAACTGCGTGCCCGACCGAGACTCGAACTCGGGACCTTCGCTTTTCGCGGGCAAGTGCTCTACCAACTGAGCTACCGAAGCACGACTCACGCCCGGTACTCACAGCTTCACTTCTGCCAGTACCTCGTCTCCCACCTTCCAAACTTTACAGAAGCTCTCCTGCGAACCTTGCAGAACTAGCACTCCTGAAAGAAAGGATAGTGCGGAGACATGGCTTAGTGCTAGTTCTGCAATGTTCGCAGGAGAGCTTCTGTAAAGTTTGGAAGGTGGGAGACGAGGTACTGGCAGAAGTGAAGCTGTGAGTACCGGGCGTGAGTCGTGCTTCGGTAGCTCAGTTGGTAGAGCACTTGCCCGCGAAAGGCAAAGGTCCCGAGTTCGAGTCTCGGTCAGGCACACAGTGTTAATCTGCCAGGAAGTTTCAATTTGCTTCCATTCCGGAGGAGTACTGCTTTCACACTAACTTTACTGGGGTCTTTGAACACGTGCCCCTCATTTTCACTGTAATCATGGCCAAGAATCTCCCTAAAGGACTCCATATCAAATGAAAAAGTAATGTCGCCTTCCTTCTCGAAATATTCAGAAAAAGGCAGCTTAGTGATCACGGTAAACACTCACTTTCTTATCGCTAAGAAGTCTTTAATCGAGAAGCTACTAGTCGAGCGTGTTGCTTCAACAAATGTAAATTACGATCAAGATCGTTCAGATCCTCTTGACACAAAAAATGTGGCTTTTTGATTCACAGAGGCCTTGAAATGTTGCGTCGACACGCTCATCTCCTTCACCGCCTTCTGCACGGTCGTCACTGTGTTGGCCTTCACTCGCTGTCATTCTCATAGCAGTCACTGCTATCGGCAGTTCTCCACTGTGACATAGAATGAAGCGCCAAGGAAACTGGTATAGCCAGGCGTATTCAAACACAGAGATACATAAACAGACATAATGCGGCGCTGCTGTCGGCAACCCCCATATAAAGCAACAAGGGTCTGGCGCAGTTGTTAGATCGGTTACTGCTGCTGCAATGGCAGCTTATCAAGATTTAAGTGAGTTTGGAAGTAGTGTTATAATCAGCGACGAGCGATGGGACACAGCATGTCCGAGGTAGCGATGAAATGGGGATTTTCCCATATGACCATTTCACGAATGTACCGCGAATATCAGGAATCCGGTAAAATATCAAATCCCCAACATCAGTGCGTCCGGAAAAAGATCCTGCAAGAACGCGACCAATGGCGACTGAACAGAATCGTTCAAAGTAACAGTAGTGGAACCCTTCCGCGAATTGCTGCAGTTTTCAATTCTGGGCCAGCAACAAGTGACAGCATGCGAATCGTTCAACGGAACATCATCGACATGGGCATTCGTCTACTCTTGATGGCCGCACGACACAAAGCTTTACGCTTCGCCGGGGCCCGTCGACACCGACACTGGACTGTTGATGACTGGAAACGTGTTGCCTGGTCGGATGAGTCTCGTTTCAAATTGTATCGAGCAGATGGACGTGTACAGGTATGCAGACAACCTCACGAATCCGTGGACCCCGCTTGTCAGCAGGGGACTGTTCAAGCTGGTGGAGGCACTGTAATGGTGAGGGGCATGTGCATTTGGAGTGATATGGGACCCCTCATACGACTCTGACAGATGACACGTACGTAAGCATCCTGTCCGATCACCTGCATCCATTCGTGTCAATTGTGCATTCCGACAGACTTGGGCAATTCCAGCAGGACAATGCGACACCCCACTCGTCCAGAATTGCTACAGACTAGCTCCACGGACACTTTTCTGAGTTTAAACACTTCCGCTGGCCACCGAACTCCCCAGACATGAACATTAAGCATATCTGGGGTGCCTTGAAACGTGCTGTTCAGAAGAGATCTCCATCCTCTCGTACTCTCACGGATTTATGGACAGCCCTGTAAGTTTCACTGTGTCAGTTCCCTCCAGCACTACTTCAAACACTGGTCGAGTCCATTCTACGTCGTGTTGCGGCACTTCTGCCTGTACATGAGGAGAGGTTGATATTAGGCAGGTGTTCCAGTTTATTTGGCTCTTCACCGTATGTCTTTGTACTATATGATAAATTAGGTTATTGCACACTTTTCATTGTTTTCAATGGAAGTACACCTCTTTTTTGCAGACAATAATAACAGTCCGTTGTGTATCCACTAGTTGCATCCAAATCATGCAAACAGTAAAGGACATGTGACGTGATCTTTTTAACTACCTTATCGGTAGTGTCGCACATGACGATCAGCATATTTTGGGGTCTGTCCTTGTCCTGGTCAACAACACTACAGCAAAAGTTAAATTGGTAGTCCTTTCTCAAAAGAGGGTTAATTCCGTTTATGCAATTTCGGATCTTGCTCTCCGCACATATAACAGAAAGAATTTTCGTTGTTTTCCCCAATACGAGACGTTTCTTCCTCTGAATAAAATAAAAGACAAACCACAAACCTTCACGAACTTATAGCCACTTCTACAAGAAGGTCTACGCCGTTATCTGTATGAAATAAAAGACTCTATTATAAAGATACGTTTACGTGAAAATACATGTTATTACTAATCGCACAATCGCCGTCATTATCGGTTATAGCTTGGCACCTTAACCCTCTCTCCGGTAAATCATCCACGTTTCCTACCTCTAAATATCGTTTGACCAACTTTGCAAAGAACGTCTTTAACACTGCTGTAGAGTCATGTTCGAATGCGTAGACTCGTGATTTGTTTGTTGCCATGTCTATTTGAGCATGGGCTTTTCTGACAATTGCTAGAATTGACTACTTGTTGTTCTACAGTCAGTTCCATAAGAAAGTGTACACCATAATTTTAAATGTCAGTCCGCAGCGACAACTCTGACAGTGCTCTCGAATCTGTAATCACTGCACTTTTCCACAGTGTATAGATAAACAGTGTGAGAGTTGAATGTTTTGTTTTGTCGTCGGTATGGCCAGGGCAGATGGACGGAAGAGGGGCTTCAGGACAATTCGTATACATGAGTAGCTATGCATTGAAGAGGGAGGAGGGATGGATTATGTTTAGCTGGGAAGTCGGATGTGTAAGGGGAGGGAGAAGCAGGAAGGCGTGATGATGAATGGAATCTGGGAGAGGTATTGAAGCATCGACTTGAGAAAAGGATATGAGACTTTTAATGTGCATATCAGGACGGGTTTCTCGGTCAGGAAGGGGAATCCTTTCGATGTTTTCTTCCGACAGTATATGAGAGGCTTGGTAAAATGGACGGAGGGAGGAGGATTGTGTTGATACGGCAGCCGGTCGTAACTAGGAAGGAGATCTGCTGCCCGTGGTGGCTGTCTTTACAAGGCGTTGGCATTCGGCTGGTGGTGCTGCTTGACGCAAAGTTTGTAGTCACGGCGGAGAGCAATTCCACTAGTTGGGTTCGCAGCTTCACCACTTCTGGACTTCGATGACCACGTCGATTTCGGCATCGACTGTATCGCACTTGTCCACAACAGACGGTATAAAGATGTCTACTTGTTGCAGCCGTGCTGGTGGGCTGGATGGCGACCACGGGCGTACAGGCGGGTGCCCACCGCCTCTGGGCGCACAGGTCGTACAAGGCCAAGCTGCCGCTGCGGCTCGTGCTCGCCGTGTGGAACACCATCGCCTTCCAGGTGAGTACCACCTCACCAAGTCTTTCCACTCCACTGTATACACATTATAGCATCAAGTCTTTCCAATCTGCTGTGTACACATTTGCTGGTGGCCTGGAACACTGTTTGTAAGGGTCGCCCGACCGGTCAGTTACTTCCATAACCATCGTTAGGGTGGGACGATATTCCACCGACCAGCTGGTCAGCCTAAGACGGCTGAGTACGGCCGACAAATCCCAAGATAGGTGATGTTGTTGGTAAGTGCTAACTGCTCACGAACATCACGGCCGAATACGACCGACTGACCGATAGATGTGAGTGAAATGGAGTTGGTCGGACGTAGCGGGTCTGTGCAGACACCAGTCGCTACTTGCGTCTGATTGCGTTTCACATCTACTACGTCATTCTACAAAAAAAGCTGTTTATTTCTTCACATATTGTTATTCAAGATAATGAAACAAAATCTACACTCTAAGGCAAGAAAAGAGCATGTACCACGAAGGAGTTATCCAATTTGTCACAAATTGATATTCATACAAGTACTGACGGAAAATGCAAAACTGTAAACACAGCCGGCCGAAGGACGAATGCATGAGGCTGCAGCACAGTTCTATCCCGCATCTGGCACGGATAACGAACGAGGAACATGTCGATATCACGGCATACCCAAGACTGAGCATTTCATACCGTGACCTCGGCCGGACAGTAACTATCTCTTGCAGACAGGTGCTTGAACAATATATGTAGATGTCAGCGTTTGAGAGACGACATTTAGTTGCGCTCAAAGAATCCAATTGGAGCAATCAGCATATCGCTCGACATTTGAAGAGGAGCGGCGCCACTATTTGACGATGTTGGCAGCAGTGAGTGAACCCTGAGCGAACACGATGTGAAGAAGGAAGCGGTCGACCGAGAGAGACGACAGAACGCGCGGAGCGAGCGATCATCAGAGAGGCACTCAGAGCTCTGGATTGATCATTTTCAAAGATGCGACATGCAACTGGTGTTTCAGAGACCACAAGGACCATTAATAGGCGGCTCATAGAAAGGGGGTTGGGCTCACAGCGCCCCTTGTGCCGACTATCACTGACTTCTGTACAGCAACGACTCCTTTTGCCGTAGTGTCGGGCACATTCTGACTGCAGTCACATGGACTGGAGTGGAGTTGTCTTCAGTGATAATTCCTTATTAGAACTGGGCCCCGATGTCCAGCGAGGACGTTTCTGGAGATGCTCCGGCCAGTAGTGGGATACCAACCCAATAACCATTAGTGATAATCTGCACCTGCGATGTCATTTCACTTCACTGGAGTGGAGTTGTCTCCGCCACACACCGTCAGGTGGCTTGCGGAGTATGGATGTAGATGTAGTAGATGTAGTGATAATTCCTTATTAGAACTGGGCCCCGATGTCCAGCGAGTTCGTTTCTGGAGATGCTCCGGCCAGCAGTGGGATACCAACCCAATAACCATTAGTGATAATCTGCACCTGCGATGTCATTTCACTTCACAGCAGGACCCCTTTGGTTGTCATCTGTGTCACCTTTACACCACAGCTGTGCGTCGACGATATTCTACGTCCCGTTTTATTGCCCTTCATGGCAAGCCATCTTAGGCTTACATTTCAACAAGATAATGCCCGGGCCGGCCGCAGTGGCCGAGCGGTTCTAGGCGCTTCAATCTTGAACTGCGCGACCTTTCCAGTTGCAGTTTCGAATCCTGCCTCGGGCGTGGATGTGTGTGATGTCCTTAGGTTAGTTAGGTTTAAATAGTTCTAAGTTATAGGGGAGTGATGACCTCAGATATTAAGTCAAATAGCGCTCAGAGCCGTTTGAACCACTTGATAATGCCCGGCCGCCTGCGGTGAGAGTTTTTACTGCTCGTCTTCGTTCTTGCAAAACCCTACCGTAGCCAGCAAGGTCACAGGGTGTCTCCCCATTTGGGAACGTGTGGAGCATTATGGGCAGAGCTCTCCAACCAATTCGGAATTTTGACAATGTAAATCGCCAATTGAACATAATATGGCCCAATATCCCTCAGGAGGGCATCCAACAACTCTGCCACTTGGACAAGGGCCAGAGGTGGATCAACGCATTATTGACTTTCTAGGTTTGTGAAGCTTTTTATTTTGAATAAATCATCCAATAATTCTGAAACTGTAATCATTTGCTTGTTTGTACAGGCACATCCACATCACATCTACTGATTTCTGTGTCATTCAGACAATTCCTTCGAGGTGCGTCGGTTTTTTTTTTCTTTTTTTTTTTTTTGTCTTGGAGCGTATTTTACAACATACATTCGTATCTTAGCTCTTTCACTACATGGTCGCCGTTCATAGCGCCCCAGATGGTTTCCGATTCCTTATGTATTCTCAGTTGCCGCCAAGTCGTTGTACCAGTCACTAGCGTCCTTGTACAGTTTGTAATGTTGTTGCATTAATTCGCTATGAAAGCGGTGCTGATAGACAATAAAAGCGGGTTAAAAGCTGTGAGCTGTCTGGGGGAGTTAACCTTGCATTACTGAGCAACTGTTTCACCAGGTATCCAGTCTAGCTTACCAAATTCCCAATCAGACTAACATTAATTATAATCTTTTAAATACACTCCTAGAAATGGAAAAAAGAACACATTGACACCGGTGTGTCAGACCCACCATACTTGCTCCGGACACTGCGAGAGGGCTGTACAAGCAATGATCACACGCACGGCACAGCGGACACACCAGGAACCGCAGTGTTGGCCGTCGAATGGCGCTAGCTGCGCAGCATTTGTGCACCGCCGCCGTCAGTGTCAGCCAGTTTGCCGTGGCATACGGAGCTCCATCGCAGTCTTTAACACTGGTAGCATGCCGCGACAGCGTGGACGTGAACCGTATGTGCAGTTGACGGACTTTGAGCGAGGGCGTATAGTGGGCATGCGGGAGGCCGGGTGGACGTACCGCCGAATTGCTCAACACGTGGGGCGTGAGGTCTCCACAGTACATCGATGTTGTCGCCAGTGTTCGGCGGAAGGTGCACGTGCCCGTCGACCTGGGACCGGACCGCAACGACGCACGGATGCACGCCAAGACCGTAGCATCCTACGCAGTGCCGTAGGGGACCGCACCGCCACTTCCCAGCAAATTAGGGACACTGTTGCTCCTGGGGTATCGGCGAGGACCATTCGCAACCGTCTCCATGAAGCTGGGCGACGGTCCCGCACAACGTTAGGCCGTCTTCCGCTCACGCCCCAACATCGTGCAGCCCGCCTCCAGTGGTGTCGCGACAGGCGTGAATGGAGGGACGAATGGAGACGTGTCGTCTTCAGCGATGAGAGTCGCTTCTGCCTTGGTGCCAATGATGGTCGTATGCGTGTTTGGCGCCGTGCAGGTGAGCGCCACAATCAGGACTGCATACGACCGAGGCACACAGGGCCAACACCCGGCATCATGGTGTGGGGAGCGATCTCCTACACTGGCCGTACACCACTGGTGATCGTCGAGGGGACACTGAATAGTGCACGGTACATCCAAACCGTCATCGAACCCATCGTTCTACCATTCCTAGACCGGCAAGGGAACTTGCTGTTCCAACAGGACAATGCACGTCCGCATGTATCCCGTGCCACCCAACGTGCTCTAGAAGGTGTAAGTCAACTACTCTGGCCAGCAAGATCTCTGGATCTGTCCCCCATTGAGCTTGTTTGGGACTGGATGAAGCGTCGTCTCACGCGGTCTGCACGTCCAGCACGAACGCTGGTCCAACTGAGGCGCCAGGTGGAAATGGCATGGCCAGCCGTTCCACAGGACTACATCCAGCATCTCTACGATCGTCTCCATGGAAGAATAGCAGCCTGCATTGATGCGAAAGGTGGATATACACTGTACTAGTTCCGACATTGTGCATGCTCTGTTGCCTGTGTCTATGTGCCTGTGGTTCTGTCAGTGTGATCATGTGATGTATCTGACCCCAGGAATATGTGAATAAAGTTTCCTCTTCCTGGGACAATGAATTCACGGTGTTCTTATTTCAATTTCCAGGAGTGTATATAAGAGAATTTAAATAAAAAGAAATAAATCAGTTTATATTTGGAAATTTATTTTAACATTGATAATTGAAATTTCAGCATATTAAACTTGATTCATAACTAAACTGGTGTCTTATTTAGGATTGTGAAAATGTGAGTTTGTAATCTTACAGAACACATCAAATATGGACCCAAGATTGGGAGACTGCATACAACACTGCATTCATAAAATAACACACGAAGAACGTTGAAACATATGCAACAGGAAATTAACCGCAACCAACCGATTCAATTTTCACTCAAAGAAGTTACGTTCGTAGCGCAATCCTGTCCGTCATGTAATTACCACACACTGGTATACTAAATTCATACTAACTCTCTGTGAAATCTTCCACAAAAGAATAGCTGAGGGCTACTTTGATGATTACACCACATGCTTCACGTGGTCAACTTGGTTTACACAAAGAGTGTAACTCCACAATAATTTTGATAATTAAAATAAATTAGATCGAAAAGTAATTTACAAAAGAAAAACCTCGAACTGGTTACTACCGTCTTACTATTAACCTGATGGGTCAAACAATTGTACAAACACGTGGTACTGGTCTCACAAAGTACACCCCACGTGGGTTAAACATAAAGAAAAGTTGCTATATTGAAAACTATTGTCAAGACGACACCTTATAATCTCACGCACATTTGCATTTAAGATTGATGATCTTAGTTAGAGTTACTGATCAACACGTGGTTCACTTTACTCACAAAGTAGTGACAAAGCAATTACTGGAAGATATTCTGAACTTCACACGCGAATTACACTGTGTTGCAATTTAAGATAACATTAGATACTTTAGAGCTAAACCTGAAATAAAGGTGATTAAATTTTCAGTTAGGCTGAACTTAAGAAATCCATTGTCCTACGGACTTAGCAGACACGCGCTTAGACAGAGATCTTACCACTTCAGATGCTCGCCGCGGACAGACTGACCTGGGTTCCTACCGAGCGTGCATAACAGATACAAACGGAAGTGACCAGAGAGGCAGCTTCCTATACCAACATGACAAGGGACGGACAGGACCATACTAAGAATAGAAACCTCTCTGCTTTTAGAAAGCATAGCTACCTGTTCCGACGTTGGTCCTACTGTTCTCTAGCAGACAGGCTTGTCTGCTACCATCAAGCATGCAACTAGAAATACATTTGCTCATTCATCCTCTCACACAGATGGGAAGGGGGATGACAGTATCTTATCATATACAGTATATAAAAGAAAGCGGATGTAGGTTCCGTATGAGACTGTGTGACATGAATTACATATAAACTGTGTTTTAAAGTGTAGTAGTGTGACAGATCGTTCTTGTTTATGTGTAAAAGTAACACGTTTCACTGCTCAGTCTCCTCCCAGATAGTCAGAAAAACCACAGTAAATTTAGAAGATGAATTTATGCTGTAAATGACAACAGATTTAAGAAATTAACGTGAAAGGAAACCAACAGAGACCTTTCAAATTCTTTACCATTTCCATACAACTTTCTGCCAAAAATTCCTTCAGTTTGGGAGTAAACTTGCTGATCATTGGTTTACAAGACGTATGTTCAAAAAATTTCTATTCAAACTGCCGAAGCAAATCCTTCTTTAAGCCAGACATCTGCAGGCTAGTGTTTGACACCAATCCACGCAGTTTGTTTTGAAATATACCTTTTTGATCCAGAAACTGTGTTCTTGGTTCTACATCTGCATCTACGTGATTACTCTGCTATTCACAATAAAGTGCCTGGCAGAGGGTTCAATGAACCACCTTCAAACTGTCTCTCTACCGTTCCGCTCTCGAACGGCGCGCGGAAAAAACGAGCAGTTAAATTTTTCTGTGCGATTTCTGATTTCTCTTATTTTATCGTGATGATCATTCCTCCCTATGTAGGTGGGTGCCAACAGAATGTTTTTCCAATCGGAGGAGAAAACTGGTGATTCAAATTTCATGAGAAGATCCCGTCGCAACGAAAAACGCCTTTGTTTTGAGAATTGCCACTCAAATTCACGTATCATGTCTGTGACACTATCTCCCCCTATTTCGCGATAATACGAAACGAGTCGTTAGGGATCGTTGAGGATCGTGAATGATGCCATTCCATTGACCGCCGCTTCATTTGTGACTTTTATGCCCAACCCCCCACCCCCACCCCCTACCACCGCCCGTCACGAGTAACAGTATGATTATAAAACTCCTCAGCATCCTTGTCACAGGTAGTGAGAGAGCTCGATGCAGATGTTTTTCGTGTCCTTCCGTCAACAACCGAGGAACCCTACTGACACACACTTTTCTACGGCCCAGATCAGCGCAAATTAGTTTTAATAAAGACCTGATCGTGAAATATCAGGAAAGGCCAAGTTCAGTGTATAATTGGTGAAACGTCTATCCTGTTGAATTTTCCTCCTCAATCCCTGATTGGAGTTTGTCACTCACAACTCCATTTCCACATGATTGTTGTTCATGATGAATATTCGTTCTCTTGCCATTAAACGTGA
The DNA here is from genome assembly GCF_023864275.1 of Schistocerca cancellata. Taxonomy (NCBI): domain Eukaryota; kingdom Metazoa; phylum Arthropoda; class Insecta; order Orthoptera; family Acrididae; genus Schistocerca; species Schistocerca cancellata. The sequence continues at coordinate 814,412,799 of NC_064627.1, read as the reverse complement.
TGCACGATTTTCGAACTGGAGCTTCATTCATCACATTTCCGTGAACTTCGGTCATGTCTCTTTAAATTTTGACAGGGTACACATTTTGATTTTGGTTTTAAACCGTGTTACTATATGAAGCACACAGCTGGTGCGATCCTTAATTCTGTCACACATTTAAAACTGCTCAACTAAACAGTGAATGACCAGTCCTGTTCACTGTTAGTGTCATACTGGCGCCAAAGATTAAGGTGTGCGACATGGCAGGGGTTGCGTTGGTGATGGCGCGACTCGTCATATCAAAACGTTGTTTACGTTTAGAATGATCCTTACAGTTACTATTATGGAGACTGAAAAGCTTATACACATTTGACGGGCCATTTATGGCTGTACAAAAGAAGCTGAAGTTGTTTATCAGCCGAGATGCTGCGAAGGAAGGCAGTGATTATTAAGTTTTCAAAGTAACTGTTACCTCATCTTGCAGAATGTCATTATTTACAAAATCTAGCGCTCAACAAGTTCCTATTAATGACGGATATCTGTTTGTACTTACCAGACTCAGGCTGCTAGGTCACGATCTGTTTGATTGTTGAGCAGATCTGGCTACACGTAACTTGGAAACAGTATGTTTCGTGAAGGCGGAAAATCTTCTCAACAATTCAGTCATACAGATAAAACAGACGTTCACTCCACTAACTGAAGTGTAACAGATCCTATGCAGAATGCGGTCGTCTACAGGGGGTGGACGAAAATATGGAAACACATTATCATGCGCAATACGGTGTAGGAATTCCATTGGCATTCAAAACAGCTTCCAGTCGTCTCAGAATGGATAAATAGAGGTAACATACGGTTTTCAAGAGAAACTTGTACAATTCTTCCTGCAAATTAGCGACAAGTCCAGATAACGGTGATGTACTATATTAAATGTATTCGCAGTTGTGAATATGGACAACCAGCAGCTGTAGAATGGAGCGACGACAATGAAAATTTGTGCCACACCAGGACTCGAACCCGGATTTCCCACTTATCGCCAGCGGTCGCCTTACCTTTGCCTATCCATACACTACTCACAGCTAGGCCCAGACTTCCATATGTCGTCAACCATTTGTCTACAGTCCACACTCGTACATCCATTATTGTAAGGTGGTGTGGTCCCCTGACCTTCATTTCTTACATATTCCGTCCTCACAATCGTATTCTGCACATCAAGACGCTTCATTCGAACCCAAACTCGATATGGTAGAGTCAATTTTGTACGAATTCATGTAAGTGATATGCAAATCTAATAAGTAAATCGCAAGTTTGCACCGAGGTTAAAAAAGTCGAGGCTGGCGTACACAACATGATGGCCACAGGAATTTTCGTTCTATAAGAGGCAACCAGCCCGCTGGGAGGCTTGTCCCTTCAAGGGGTGAGTCAACATACCTACTTCGGCCAGAGCGATCGCCCAGAAAGAGGACAGCTTTTGCAAGAGCGAAGGGATAATGACTCCCATGTTCGAATTAAAAGGAAATTCCGCTACATTGTGTGGGAGCGCCCAGAAGATGCATTTTTTCATGGACTGACTGCGTAGTTACGGAGTTCTCACAGGAGGACAGTAGACGCCTAATGGAGATCTACACATTTCTGCATTGGTCGACTTAAACGAAACGTCATTCTCCCGTTTAAAAGAGCAATGATGATTGGCGGAATATTTCTGACGCAAAGCGCCAGAGGAGTGAGAAAAGACAGCGAATGATATACCCTTGCAACTTTTCCAGAAAAAGGAGCTGTTCCGTTGTCGCTCTTGAAGCGGGAACACGTAATGAGAGCAAGTGCGCTCGTACAAGTACGCAAAGAGCAAGGAACAAAGTCTCTCCTCAGTACTTCACTGAGAGAGCACCGCTGTCGCTAGCGAATCGGAGTGATACTCAATATTGAGTCGCTCGTGATTAAGCATTGTTCACTGTGTTGGCTACCACACTTATTGCGCGGTGTGAACACGGAGAGAGTACTAGTAAAACGCCTGCGAGCGAATATTGAGTAGAATGGCGGTGGACTGGTTATCTGACCGGTGTACCACGCCAATAGTTAGACTAGGGGCGGATAGGAGTCCTTGACTTCATCAAGGCGTAGGGAGAGTTTGATTGGCGAAGGTCAATCCAGATAGAAAGAGATAGTTGAGTTATTTGTCAGTAGCGAGCGACGCAGGCAGCAGTCATCGCAGCTCACGGTATTGTGCGCTACAGCCTATGCGAGTCCCATCTGTCCTCCATAATAGTACACTCCATTACATTTCTCACACGACAGCCTTGACCGTACCTAGAAAAGTTATTCAAGTTGTGTAGGTGCGGCTCTCAGCCATTCTGCTGAGTAAATAACATTCTTAAAGAAAAGGGAGAAAAGAAGCTTTCCATACTTCGTAAAATAATAGCATTCCTATCCATAAGAGGCAATCTACTGTTCCGAAAAGAACCCGGAAATTTATTATTATTTTATAAGAAAAGTTTCACTTGATTTCTCAGAATTTTTTGCAATAAATAAAATTTTTGTTCGTTTAATGCTTTTCTTACACTAACTAGCAATACTCCAGTACCCAAGTATTCCACTAGTTACGTAAGAATATAGAATATTTTTGTGTCTTTTCCTTGCAGCGGACGACTCCAGAAGATATTTATTGCTGAATGTTTTTCAAGCAGTTCTCATTGGTACATTAGGACCTTCTGCCTGACTTCTGTAGTAGTGTGAGGTGGAAATTGTTTCTTGCAGGAACCAAAGGGTACTTGTTGGATCAATCCATTCTGCAACTTGACAAAATAAAACCCACACACTTACATTACGTATGGGGAGACATTTTACTTGAAAGTCGCTTGTTCGGTGTCGACGGATAAGTACGATATTGGAGTGCCTGTGTTATTCTGAATACGATGCAAAGTTCCTTTGGACATGCACGCACCGTATTCAGAACAACACAGGCACTACAATAGCACATTTATCAGCCGACACAGGGCAAGTGACTTTCAAGTAAAATGTCGCACCTGTACAGGAACGTACATAATGGATGTACGAGTACAGGTTACAGACGCATGGTTGACGACATATGGAAGTTTAGGTGTGGCCGTGAGTCGTACACGGACAGCCATGGGTAAGGCAGCCAGTGGCGACGAGCGGGAAATCCGGGGTCGAGTGCCGATCCGGCACAAATTTTCACTGTCGTCATTCCATTCTGCTGTTAATGGTTGTCCATATTCGCAGTTTCGAATACATTTAAAGTATTTCATAAAAACTTCAGTCGCCGCACTACCTGTTCCTTTGGACATGCATGTACGTCCAAAGGAACTTTGCATCGTAACAGCATAACACAGGGACTGCAATATCGTATAACGATGACGGAGACCGAAAGCGGTTACGGAAACTTCTACCTCAAGAAGACCACAAGGGCTCAATAATATTGAGATGTGGTGACTATGGCGGCCAGGAGAGATGCGAGAGATGCCGGCCGCTGTGGCCGAGCGGTTCTAGGCGCTTCAGTCTGGAACCGCGCTGCTGTTCGGTCGCAGATTCGAATCCTGCCTCGGGAATGGATGTGTGTGATGTCCTTAGGTTAGTTAGGTTTAAGTAGTTCTAAGTCTAGGGGACTGATGACCTCAGATGTTAAGTGCCATAGTGCTTAGAGCCATTTGAACCATTTTTAGAGATGCGACAATTCATCCTCGCACTATCAAAAGCAGTCCTAGGTGATGTGACTTTTGTAAACAGGGGACCCGGCTTCTTGGAACACAGACTTACCACTGGGAAAGAAATACGGACCACAGAATGGACCTGATCGACCAAAACGGTCACATAATACTTAGCAGTATTGCGGTCTTGCAGAGTAACAGAATACCACAGTATCGCTGCCCAAATCATCACTGAACCCCCGCCATGTTTCAGTATTGGGACGTAAACTCGGCAACTAGTTGGAAAAAGTATGAAACTAGACTCATCCGACTGAGAAACTCTCTTCCATTGCTACATAGTCAAGGTTTCTATGGCTTACGCACCACGTTTTCCTGTTACGAGTATTTGCATCACTGGCGGGTGGTTTTTGAATTCCAGATAACCCTGCAATTGCCAGCTTATGTTGTTGGACTGGTTGAATGTACATCTTTTGTTTAGTCAGTTAGTTAGTTACACGTTCCATAGATCATCTGAATGATTCTTTTATTTAAATGATGTGGAATGAATCAATTTACAGGATATGTATATACGATTAGTGTTTAATGGTTCAAATGGCTCTGAGCAATATGGGACTTAACGTCTGAGGTCATCAGTCCCCTAGAACTTAGAACTACTTAAACCTAACTAACCTAAGGACATCACACACATCCATGCCCGAGGCAGGATTCAAACCTCCGACCGTAGCAGTCGCGCTGTTCCTGGCTGAAGCGCCTAGAACCGCTCGGCCACCGCGGCCGGCCTTAGTGTTTAATGGACACATTATTATTTTATTCCTCCTAATGCAACTACAGTTAAAAATCAGGTTTGCTTCCTTTTTTAAGGTGTTTTATAGATGTTAGTTCAAGCTGTCACTGTTCCTAGTGAGTTGACGTCGCTTATACACGAGAAATAAAATCAGTCAGAAAATTTTTGGGCGGACGGTTTACGTACTCCGGAAGGTGTATGATGGAGGTACATTGCGCCCTACGAGTCATTTCCTTTCCCGTTACACTCTATTATGACGTGAGGGAAAACAACTGCCTATATTGCGCTGTAATAGCCCTTATTTCTCTTATCTTGTCTTCGCGATGCGTAAAAGAGATGTGTGTTGGTGGCAGTAGAATCGTTCTGCAGTCTGTCGCAAATGCCGCTTCTCTAATCTTTCTCATCAATGTTTCGCGAAACGAACGTCTTATTTCCTCCAGTGATTCCCGTTCGAGTTCACATAGCGCTTCTCTAACACTCGCAAGTTAATTGATGCTATGATGATATGTCCAGAAACCAATTTCTGTTCAATGTAGACCAATCTGTCCTCTCATTCCCAACTGTCTGTTGAGTAGAAATGGTAGAGCTGCACAGTGCACGTATAAAGAACGTTTTCCGTTTCTCCTCGGTCCATCACCCACAACTTTTGTCCGTCTACAACAAAGGGTGCCAGAAACCGTTACGTTCACAAACAAGTGGACGCACACTAGATGAGGGTTTGTGGATCTTGTGTATGAAAGCATTCATCGCAGATACACCTTGTGCAACGGACGTTAGGGTCGCCACGAGCAGCAGCTGCTGCAGAGCACACAGATCAGGGCTCACCTTCTCTGCTGTATGCGTACCTTGATGTGGCAGATTTGGAAGTGATCCGATGTTTAAACTTATTTTAAATCCAATCTGTACACTTCTGGACTTAAGTTTATCATCAAAACACTATTTACGAAGTCCCCTCTGCAATCAGTATCACTGTCTACATGTACATGATTACTCTGCAACTCAAAATTAAGTGACTATCAGAGGGTTCACCAAATCACCTTTAAGCTACTTCTCCGCGTTCCATTCTCGAACACAGCGCTGGAGAAACGAACACTTAAATCTTTCCGTGAGAGCTCTGATTTATTTTATTATGATGATCATTTCTCCCTATGCATGTGGGAGGCAACGAATATTTTCACACTCTGAGGAGATTGAGCTTTCATGAAAAGGTACTGCCGCAGCGAAAAATGCCGTTGTTTTAATGACTGCTACCCCCTAACTGTTTATCATATCTGTGGCACTCTCTCCCTAATTTCTAGATAATACAAAACGAGATGCATTCTTTTAATTTTTTCGACGTCCTCGTCAATTCTATCTCATGTGGATCCCACACCGCACAGCAGTACTCCAGAAGAGGGCGGACAAGCGTAGTGTAAGCAATCCCTTTGGTTTGATTCCCCCACATTATCTATGTGATCGTTCCAGTTTAAATTATTCGTAACTGTATTCCCTAAGTATTTAGTTGAGTTTATAGCTTTCAAATTTGTGTGGTTTATCGTGCCACTGAAATTTAGCGGATTCCTTTTAGTACTCATATGGATAACTTCATACTTTTCATTTTTTGGAGTCAATCGCCACTTTTGGCACCATACAGGTATCTTGTATAATTATTTTGCAATTCTTTTTGGTTATCTGATTACTTTACCTGTCGGTAAATGGCAGCATCATCTGCAAACATTCTAAAAGGTTTGCTGAAATTGTCTCGTAAATCCTTCATGTAGATCAGGAACAGCAGAGGGCCTATATCACTTCCTTGGTTTGTAGTAGAAATTATGAAACACTATGTACACTTCTACTGCCACGAATTGAAAGATGCATTGCTAACATCCTAATAGATCGCTGTACCTCAGACGAAAACCTAACAGATATACTTGTGGAACTTCTATGTGAGTCCTTAGTACTAGTAGTAGTTTTACTTATTCCTAGATCTCATTTCCAAGGATATCGGACATGTCTCTGTACTACAATTTAAGAAAATCAAAAATAAATTAATTCAGGTATACAGACGTTTTCTTTCTTACTGCCAAGGATGGGACAGCTAGTCGGCCGTGCCATTATAGTAGGGACCATCCCAGCATTCGCCTGAAATAATTTAGAAAAAGCCACGGGAAAGCTAAATCGTGATGTCTGTATGAAGATTGGAACCTACCGAACACAGGGCCACTTTGTTTAAAACAATGCTCCTCATTCGCTTTACCCTAGTGTACAATATTGTTATAAAAATGATATTTTTAATAATGATAAAAGACTAATGGTACAATGCTAATTCATTTTGTAGCCTCAGTCACTGCACACATTACACACACACACACACACATACACATTGTTTCGTAACACTACACACACACTATCACCTGATACTACCTTGGAAGTGTCCGCCCCTGGTAGCTGAGTGGTCAACGCGACGGAAGGTCATACCTATCGGCCCGGGTTCGATTCCCGGCTGGGTTGAAGATTTTCTCCGCTCAGGGTATTGTGTTGTCCTTATCTTCATCATTTCATCCCTATCGACACGTAAGTCGACGAAGTGGCGTCAACTCGAAAGACTTGCACCAGGCGAACGGTCTACCCGACGGGAGGCCCTAACCACACGGTATTTCCATTTACATTGGAAGAAAGCGACTTACTTCTCGTGAAACCCATTAAGGTAAATTTAGATAATTTTTATTGGCAGGCGAATGTGGGAGGTTTATGCTGCAGACCATCGCACACCTCCCCAAGGGACCATGGGAATAAGATAAGAGAATTAGTGCTCTTTCAGAAGCATAAAGACAGTCATTTCCCTCGCATAGTAAGAGAATGCAATAGGAAAGAAAATGGATATTACAGGCACGCTATATCATTGTCATGCTCTTCCCAGTTGCTTGCGGGGTGCAATGTGACATAAGCTATCAGGAATATTAAAATGAAAGTATTTCATCAGGTTTCATAAGAACTTATCACAATATAGAGTCCAAAATTGCAATCTTGCCATGATCCCCTACTTAGCCTCATTTAGTAAGATTGTCTAAGGACACATATCTCCTGAAAACTGGAAATTTTTTAACGAGGTATAATAATGAATAGACAAACAAAATGGTTCAAATGGCTCTAAGCACTATGGGACTTAACATCTGAGGTCATCAGTCCCCTAGACTTAGAACTACTTAAACCTAACTAACCTAAGGACACCACTCACATCCATGCCCGAGGCAGGATTCGAACCAACGACCGTAGCAGCAGCGCGGTTCCGGACTGAAGCGCCTAGAACCGCTCGGTCACAGAGGCCGGCAATAGACAAACATGCAAACAAGTGATCATAAAATGCATTTTGGTCCTTTATGTCCTCTCCTGCTGTGTGTTGCAAGTTAGGCAGTGTGTGGTATGGGTTTATTTAAGAAATTAGGAACTAATGACAGGGCCCACACAGAAACAAGCGTTATAGGCGAGGCGAGTGCTCGGCAACCATGCCGAGCTGGTCGGCGCTTGTTGGCAGAGCAGAGCGTTCGCCCTCCGCACGCCATAGCGTGGAAGATTCCTAAACGGCTGTTTCGCAACGGACTCCGACGAACCGCTACAACACCCTGGCTCGCTTCAGCAAGGGAATGTAGTTGCTGTTGATATTCAGTTTCCACTCTGTCATAATGCGTCTGTCTCTGCTAGCTCTCGAGGCGGCTTCTGGACGGTGGAATACATTCCACATTTTGTCTGTTACTTTCTCAAATAGTAGACAACTGTCATTGCTTAATGACAAGACTTAAAAAGTAACTACGAAAGTAGGAGCACGTCGAGTCTGTAATAAATTACGCAGTTGAATTATTAAATACATTAGGTGAACAAGCAAGTGGCAACACAAATGGAATTTAATATGTCAAATAAATGTAGCCAGTAACTATTTGTTAATGTACAATTTTGAAGAAATGTTTAATTATTAAATTGCTAGTTATAAAAATATTTTATATACAACAATAGTCACTAAAAATGCCTTATGCCTCCAGTAATTAAAATCTCCTGCATTTCAGCAGACTGTATCTGTATTATAACAATAAAACTCCTATAAGTGAAGTAGAATTTCTACTTTGGCCCATCAACAGGAGAATGGATCCTACAACTTTCCAACAATTCAAAAAATAGCTGACAAATACCAAGGATATGGCCAAAGAGCAGCGTGATAAGTCTTCCTAAAGCAGGCAAAGAAAAAAACCATGTCAAGAACTTTAGAGCAGTTAGCGCATTAAGCTATATTTGCAGGCTGCTAGGAAGCATGAGTCTGGATGGAATTCTCCCCGTAATTGACCCTCTGCTTACACAAGAGCACGACATGGTAAAAGCTGCACAGAGAAGCTCTTGAATTTTTCTCGCCGGCCGGTGTGGCCAAGCGGTTAAAGGCGCCACAGTCTGGAACCGCGCGACCGCTACGATCGCAGGTTCGAATCCTGCCTCGCTCATGGATGTGTGCGATGTCCTTAGGTTAGTTAGGTTTAAGTAGTTCTAAGTTCTAGGGGACTGATGACCTCAGACGTTAAGTCCCATAGTGCTCAGAGCCATTTGAACCATTTGAATTTTTCTCACTAACAGATGACGAAAATAAAACTCGTTACGTTACTGGTGTAGCTTTCGTGAACCTGACGGAAGTGTATGTTACTCTCAGTCACCGACTACCACGTGTCAAATGCTACAACCAGCCAGGTGACCTCCATCTCACCGAATTTAACGGAACTCTGCAAAATCGCAGATTTTTTGATGACTTCCAAGCACAGTGTAGTCGCTGTAGAGCAGAGAAAAAGGCCTACCTAAGAGAAGTGTTCTAGTTTCACTTCTGTTCAACATCTACAATACTGACCAAGCACTGATTCCAAATACAAGAAGCTTCGTGTACAGATGAACTAACCTTGTAACACACAGCAAAAACTTTGACTCCGTGGAGAGAAACTGATCACTGCATTCAGAAATATTGGAGTGCAATAAATCTCTCAGATCTGGTGCAGGTCGCCGCGTACTGGACACGTATATACAGCAGTCAATGAAACACGCAGATTGATTACAGGTGGCCTGAAGCCTACTCCAAGAGCTTAACTTTACTAATTATCAGGAACAGCGCTGAACTATGTACGCATAGAAATGGTTCTGGTAATGGGAAGCTTTAAAGTGACCCGTTGCTTCGACATGTCGTTCCTCTGCAAAGGTTGAGAGCAAGGAGTGGTTCTTACAATCACCTAAACACGGCGTTTCCCTAGGAGCAGGAATTTTATGCCACGTAATGCGTCATGCGCCTGGCGTATTGCATTGTTCCCTCGAGAGTGTCAAAATTCGAAGATGTTTTTCAGCAAAGCGCAGTATGTAGTGCGCCAGGGCATTACGCCAGGCGTGACAGCCAACTGCTACTGGACGAGTCTAACGCGCTGTACGCAGCGTTCTAGTGAAGCAGTTGCTTCAGGTCAGCTAAGTTTTCGTTTGCAAAATGCTGCAAAGAGTGTTAAAAAGTTACAAGTGTTTTTCAGTAAGAAGAAGATGAACTGTTAATTGGGGCAGTGAAAGAAACATATGCTGACTGTTACTCCGAGCTTCGCGTAAGTCTGGAGTAAATAACGCTCTTCTTCATTGTCCATTGTATTGAAACCTTCCCGTCGAATAAATAAAAGAAATAAAGATTGAACTTAATGCGTTTAGAGGATAGCCTTCCTGTCTAGAATAAAATAATTTAACTTAATTTCCGTCTAATAGAAGAAAGAAAGCCGCGCGGTCTAGGGCGTCTTGCCACGGTCCGAGCGGCTCCCCCCGTCGGAGGTTCGAGTCCTCCCTCGGGCATGGGTGTGTGTGTCGTCCTTAGCATAAGTTAAAGTTAGATTAAGTAGCGTGTAAGCTTAGGGACCGATGACCTCAGCAGTTTGGTCCCATAAGACCTTAACACAAATTTCCAAAGAAAGAAAGAGTATTGAACATTGTGTGCCTTGCAGCTTTCCTGTCTGGACATGCTTTTGACAACGTGTCTGATCTGATAGTCTTTAGCGTACACAGTGCTATACACCTTGTGCTTTTATTCGTAGCAATATTAATGTGACATCAAAAGAAGATTACTTCGACGTGAACACAGAAGCTTACGCCGTGGCCCTTAGTACTGGTTGTCTATGCAGTGAACCTGAAAACATACATATATTTTCCCTATCTTTTATTTTACGGGTCGCCTCTGGAAAACGTCATCTGACTGCATGTCTGAATACACTCACTTTGATCTGTTGCTGATAATTATTTGGGTCGGCATTCATTTACTAGGGTTGCAAATATATAAGCTAAAACTGTACCTATTATTCATTTGTTTTTTTTATTGTTACTGCTCCAAAATTCAATGTCATCATTAAATTAAAAAATTGAAAAAACTCAACTTAAGTTAAATCTTGTGGTTACTGGATTCAGTGAAAAATAATACGATACTGACTCGAGATAAACCTATTCTGAAAACGATTGAAAATGAATCTTTAACTCTTCATAATGATTCAATTTATAAAACTTTAGTTTGGTGATCGCTTACATAAAACAGATTAAAAATGTGGCAACGAACTTACAATATGAAGTTAGCGCTTGGATACCTTTGATGTCTTCATGACGTCAATTTTTAATAATTCATAAATAATTACAATTATATAATTATAGTATTCTTCAAGTAATATATAGCTGGTGGCGAAGAGGCACACCGCTGTGTCTCTACACACAACTTCACTGCACAAAGGTTGACTCAAGAGTGTCCTATCGACTATGCTGCGCGCTTCTCGCCGCGCTCCCTGTGTATCAATGCGCGGGCTCTCCCGCCAACAAAGAGCTTGGTGCGGATACTTCACTGTCGCCATCAATATGCAAAGAACTTAAATAAATTTTACAAAATATTTTTCTTAACATTTTTCTTACAGACTGTAATTGTTATTTACATATTTCTTAGCATATAAATATTTTTTATCAGTTTATTACTTTGATTTATTTATGTTTTGGCCTGAATGATTTTCTACTGACATATTTCAGTATATTTAGTTATCAGCAAACCCAGGAATTTCATTTTGTTTTCTTCTACTCTTGCCATGAATACGGAACAGTATATTAGCACTTCGGTTAATGTAACAGCACTTCGTTTGAACACCCTTCACAGACTGCACGTGTGGGCTGGACAGTTAAATGCGCTCGCGATTTCATTTTCTGGGAAAACACAAATGTGAAATGCACAATTAATAAGTTTTGCCTCCCTGCCGATGCAAAACGCCCTGTCCTGTTCGTGCGACGCCAAATTTCTCCTTGTAGCAAAACCCGGCTTAGGAAGCCTACAACGTCCCCCGAAAAGCTGGTCGGTATGGAAGTCGCTAAACAGATTACAGGCCGGAATGGGACGATCCAAAGACAATAATGAAAGATGGTTCTTGATACGTACTGCGAATGTGGACAAGAGCCAACCGAAAGTCATACGCTTCGGTGCCTTCTGTGCCCAAAATCACGTACAGAGGAAAATATCATCCATGCCGTCTCAAATGCCTAGAAGGTTGCGAGGTTCGCAGAGTTACAAGTACATGTGTATCGACCGTACATGTTCATCACAAGTGCAGTATTTTAGCAGTCGTCTTTATCTGGAGTGCAAAACCTAAGAACGAAACTAACTTCTACATGATGTGCCACTGCGAAGTAAAATAGCTCGATGAAACTTGGTGCATTCACAGAAAGTTGAGCTACAGTATAGTACAGAAGATAACTGAAATAAATACAGAATGAGGAGGAACAGAACTGATACTTTTATTCAAAGGTAATGATTATACTAAAGTCACCGCGATTTATGATGAACCTCTGGATATGAAAAAAGGTGGGATATAGTTTTAAATAGCGTGTGTGATCACCACGAGTGGTAATGCGTGCTCTGCAAGGTGATCCCTTGCTGGTGACAACGTTGGTAAGGAGTTATTGTAGTAGGCTGTTCCATTCCTGTAGCTGCGCGATATACAACTGCTGCAGCATCGTTGGTGCACGTGGACTTGCCACAATACGTCTTCCCAACGAGTCCCAAACGTGTGCGATGGCATTTAAGTTGGAGGAAGGGTCAGGCCGGTCCATTAGTCTAATATCCTCTCGTCCAAAAAGCTCTTCCACCTGCGCCGTCCGATGCGGTCGTGCATTGTCATCCATAAAAAAACCTGGCCAGCTATGAGTAGGACTCGCACACTGTGGGTTCCATACAGACTTAATTGTGTACGAGGGTTGCCCAGAACGTAATGGACCGCACTTTTTTTTCTTCAGCAAATCTTTATTGAACATAATGAGATTTACACACGTGAAAGAATGGTGTTTTATTTATACATCCTATTTTTCCACGTAATCTCCATCCCATTCTATGGCCTTCCTCCAGCGTGAAACAAGGCCGTGTATGTCCTGTCGGTACCAATTCTTGTCCTGGTGGCGGAGCCACTGATGCATTGTATGAATCACTTCCTCATCGTCTTCAAAATGTCTTCCACGAATGGCATCCTTTAATGGCACAAACAAATCTAAGTCCAAAGGGGCTAGGTCAGGGCTGTAGGGTGGATGGGATAACACTGTCAAACCCTGTTTTGCGATGTGTTCAGCAATCCTCAGACTTGTCTAGGGCCGAGCGTTATCGTGTTGCAGCGAAACATCTCCTGGGCTGCTGTGGGGCCCAAGTCGCCAGAAGCGCGTCTTGAGTTTTGTTAATGTGTTGACATGTGCTTCTGAATTAATGGTACCGTCTCTTGGCATCGCATCAACGGGAATCGCACGTTCACAGTCCCAGAACACGGTGATCATGACCTTACCGGCGGAAGCAGATGCTTTGAATTTTTTTTCTTCTGTTGGGAGTGGGAATAGCGCCGTTCCATCGACTGTGGTTTTGTTTCGGGTTCAAAATGGTGAATCTAAGTTTCATCACCTGTCACAATCCGGGATAAGAAGGCCTCCCTCTCAGCTTTAAAACTTTACAACTAATCAAGACAAGTGTTTTTTCTGTTCCATTTATGATTCACCGTTAGACACCGCGAGACTCATCTTTTGAATATCCAAGAATGCCGATAATTGCATCCACAGTTCCTTTGCTGATTGACACATGAAGCTCCAACTGCCGAGTCGTAATGCGTCTATCCTCGCGAATGACAAAATCAGCTGGCTGCAATATGTCAAGTGTGACAGCCGTGGATGGTGTTCCCTACCGCTGCAAATCGTGGAGCTCCTCCAAACCGCCTTCTGATGACCACACCCTCCTTGCCCAGCGACTAATTGTATTTCTGTCGACAGTAAATGCTCCATAGTCTTTACACAAGCATTTGTGAATATTCCCCACGGTTTCTTTCTCTGCAGTGAGAAATTCAGTGACGGAGCCCGTTGCTTGTAACGTGCATCACCTACAGACACCTTTTTGGAACTGTCCTGCAGCTACACTGTCTGTCGAAAATGACGGAAACTTGGCGCGCTCGCTCAGGAGACTTCAAATAATGCATACGTAACGTTTCGCATTCGTAGCATTGTTTTCGGCTTCCTGGGTAAGCCTCGTATATAGACGGTTCATCCATTCCGGGAATCGAGACGATTTTTGCCTGTTATCTATATTGAGATTCGCAAGATATCAATTCGGGGGTTCCTGCTCTTTCGAGAATGTTTTAATTTCAAATTTGAAGTCTGATAATAAATGACAAAAGAAATATTTTTTCGTGTGATATGAGTACATATTAACAATTTCGGATTTTTTTTTTCTTTTACTTGAACTGTGAGACCTTTCTTCTCGTCAGTGTCGTTGCTCTAGACCAGCGGGGAGTTCTGATTTGTACCTATTCCTGATGAAAGAGTTTTTAACAGTCGGAAAGACAGGCAGACAAACAGAGAGATGGACAGCAAAGCGCCACTAGAAAAGGTTCCGTTTTCATCGATAGAGGTATGGAACTCTAGAAATGAAGGCAGGGCCGAATTCATGCCTGAAGAGACACACATGTGGTAGAAGTACAGTGTCTGAATGTCGGTGACCGGTGAGTGCACCTGTAAGTACGCTGTTTAGGTTTTTATGTTGGTAACGCCACATAGCGCTCTGTATGAAATTCACTGACTGCGCTGTGTGCAGTCTGTGGCTGGTTGGCATTGTTGGAATATTCGCTATTGTAGTGTTGGGCAGTTGGATGTGAACAGCGCGTAGCGTTGTGCAGTTGGAGGTGAGCCGCCAGCAGTGGTAGATCTGGAGAGAGATATGCCATAGTTTTGAGCGGATAATATCCGTCAGAAAAAGGAAATTTGTTTAACTTGATGTTTTATATATATATATATATATATATATATATATATATATATATATATATATATATATAGGGTGAGTCACCTAACGTTACCGCTGGATATATTCCGTAAACCACATCAAATACTGACGAACCGATTCCACAGACCGAACGTGAGGAGAGGGGCTAGTGTAATTGTTTAATACATACCATACAGAAATGCACGGAAGTATGTTTTTTAACACAAACCTACGTTTTTTTAAGGTTCGCCGATGACACTGTAATTCTGTCAGAGACAGCAAAGGACTTCGAAGAGCAGTTGAACGGAATGGATGGTGTCTTGAAGGGAGGATATAAGATGAACATCAACAAAAGCAAAACGAGGATAATGGAATGTAGTCGAATTAAGTCGGGTGATGTTGAGGGTATTAGATTAGGAAATGAGACACTTAAAGTAGTAAAGGAGTTTTGCTATTTGTGGAACAAAATAACTGAAGATGCTCTAAGTAGAGAGGATATAAAATGTAGACTGGCAATGGCAAGGAAAGCGTTTCTGAAGAAGAGAAATTTGTTAACATCGAGTATAGATTTAAGTGTCAGGAAGTCATTTCTGAAAGTATTTGTATGGAGTGTAGCCATGTATGGAAGTGAAACATGGACGGTAAATAGTTTGGACAAGAAGAGAATAGAAGCTTTCGAAATGTGGTGCTACAGAAGAATGCTGAAGATTAGATGGGTAGACCACATAACTAATGAGGAAGTATTGAACAGGATTAGCGAGAAGAGAAGTTTGTGGCAAAACTAGACCAGAAGAAGGGATCGGTTGGTAGGACATGTTCTGAGGCATCAAGGCATCACCAATTTAGTATTGTAGGGCAGCGTGGAGGGTAAAAATCGTAGGGGGAGACCAAGAGATGAATACACTAAGGAGATTCAGGTTGCAGTAGGTACTGGGAGATGAAGAAGCTTGCACAGGATAGAGTAGCATGGAGAGCTGCATCAAACCAGTCTCAGGACTGAAGACCACAACAACAACGTTTTTTTTTTAATGGAACCACGTTAGTTTTGTTAGCACATCTCAACATATAAACAAATACGTAATCAGTGCCGTTTGTTGCATTGTAAATTGTTAATTACATCCGGAGATATAGTAACCTAAAGTTGACGCTTGAAACCTCCGACGTTCAGTTGCGTGTTGTAACAAACACGGGCCACGGTCGGCGAGCAGCATCTGCAGGGACATGTTTACGATGACGACCGTGTTTACGAGTGTGGCTGTAGTGCACTGTTGTGATTTGGCCCAGCTGTCGCAGTGTCCGCATGTAGCGCTTGCTGCTATTGTTATTCTGCATTCGTCTCCGCACGCAGACCAACTGTAGTACACCGTGTTACCAGACGTCTGTGATAGTGTAGTGTTGTAGGAACTGTGACCATGGTGTATTCGAACTCTGAAAAGGCGGACATGATACTCATCTATGGCGAGTGTCGACGAAATGCGGCTGCAGCCTGCAGGGTGTATGTAGAACGGTACCCGGACAGAGAGCATCCAACGTGCCGCACATTGCAAAACATCTACCGCCAACTGTATGCAACAGGTATGGTCGTAGCACGCAAACGGGTCCGAAACAGGCCCGTCACAGGAGAAGCGGGTGCAGTTGGTGTGTTAGCTGCTGTTGCCATGAACCCACACACGAGTACACGGGACATTGCGAAAGCCGGTGGACTGAGTCAAAGTAGTGTCATGCGCATACTACTCGTCACCGCTTTCACCCGTTTCATGTGTCGCTACATCAGCAATTACATGGTGATGACTTTAATCATCGAGTGCAATTCTGTCAATGGGCATTAACAGAGAATGCGTTGCAGTTCTACCTGTTTACCGATGAAGCGGGTTTCACAAACCACGGGGCAGTGAATCTAAGGAACATGCATTACTGGTCCGTGGACAATCCTCGCCGGCTCAGACAGGTAGAGCGACAGCGACCGTGGACTGTAAATGTATGGTGCGGAATCATTGGCGACCACCTCATTGGTCCTCACTTCATTGCAGGGGCCCAAACAGCTGCAACATACATCGCGTTTCTACAGAATGATCTGCCAACATTGCCCACTGGCAACGCGTCGACGTATGTGGTATCAGCATGATGGTGCACCTGCACATTCCGCAATTAACACTAGGCTGACCCTTGACAGGATGTTCGACTTGCGTTTCATAGGACGTGGAGGACGCATAAATTGGCCAGCCCGTTCTCCTGATCTTAGACCTCCGGACTTCTTTCTGTGGGGTACGTAAAAGGAGAATGTGTACCGTGATGTGCCTACAACCCCAGAGGATATGAAACAACGTATTGTGGCAGCCTGCGGCGACATTACACTAGATGTACTGCGGCGTGTACGACATTCATTACGCCAGAGATTGCAATTGTGTGCAGCAAATGATGGCCACCACATTGAACATCTATTGGCCTGACATGTCGGGACACACTCTATTCCACTCCGTAATTGAAAACGGAAACCACGTGTGTACGTGTACCTCACCCCTCATGGTAATGTACATGTGCGTCAGTGAAAAAGACCAATAAAAAGGTGTTAGCATGTGGACGTAATGTGCTGTTCCAGTCTCTTCTGTACCTAAGGTCCATCACCGTTCCCTTTGGATCCCTACGTAATTCGGTGCTCTCCGATACACACGATCGAACAGCGGAGGAGTGGTACTCAAGCGTCAACTTTAGGTTACAATATCTCCGGATATAATTAACATTGTACAATGCAACAAACGGCACTGATTACGTATTTGTTTATATGTTCAGATGTGCTAACAAAACTAACGGGGTTCCATTTAAAAAAACGTAGGTTTGTGTTAAAAACATACTTCCGTGCATTTTTGTATGGTTTGTGTTAACCAATTACACTAGCCCCTCTCCTCACGTTCGGTCTGTGGAATCGATTCGTCAGTATTTGATGTGGTTTACGAAATATATCCAGCGGTAATGTTAGGTGACTCACCCTGTATATATATGACTTTTGAACGCTATGAAGATAAATACATTGTTTGTTCTCTATCAAAATCCTTCATTTGCTAACTATGCCTATCAGTAGTTAGTGTCTACAGTACTTAGAATCTTTTATTTAGCTGGTAGTACTGGCGCTAGCTGTATTGCTGTAGTTCGAGTAACGAAGATTTTTGTGAGATAAGTGATTCGTGAAAGGTATAGGTAATTGTTAGTCAGGGCCATTCTTTTGTAGGGATTATTGAAAGGCAGAATGTGTGTCAGTTTAGTGATGATCAGAATAAATAAAGAAAAAACTGTTCGAGTACGTTGAGTTTTACACAGCTGTCTTTGTATCAAATAACGTAATTCATAATTTTTCTAAGGGGCGGTACACACCGTTTTCAAAGGTTGGATACCAGAACGTCCATGCAACATTACGCCTCCTCACACGATAAGAGCTGGACCGCAAAAACGATCATGTTCGAAAATCCTGGACGTATCCGCATATGGCGAAAGGTGGGAACACATAATGCACCCAGGAAATTTTTACACGATACTCTAAGAAGCGTTCGGACGGACTTACGCTACAGATTACCTTACCTGAGAAACAAAGGAGATCGATTGTTTTAATCGTTGTTAGTGAGTATAGCGCGTAGTGCAGGGCTGTCTAATATGACGCTGCCGAAGTGTTTCCCCATCGTCCTGGTGACAACACGTCAGGGAGTGAACGTGGCGCGGGCGCAGCGGCTTTGGCCTTGAGCCACCGCCCCCTCCGCAAGCGGCCGCCACCATGTCTGCAGCAGTGAGCGCAGGCCGCTTTTCGTGTTGACCTCGGCCGCTCGTGGTTCTTCTGTTCCTCAAGGCTGGAGTCAGCTGACGCACCTTAACTTGTCATCGATGTGACGCTAATGGACGACGAGAAACGCAGCTACCGTAGGATGCTACAGCCATCCTCACCGGGTCGTAAGAGCTGATGTAGACGGCGACCCGTTATTTCATGTTGCGGAACCATTGCCGCACGTGAAACACGAAACCAATATCGTGATATTTCAGCAACGTGGAACGAAACGTTTACTCAGTAAGTGGCAAGAACGCGCTTTACATCACTAGCAGGTCTTGGCAGACGTCATACTGGAATTCATAATTATCATTTGAAGTCATATTTAATGAATTTTTAATTGTAACTTACGACCTATGAGTGTATGCTGTTTCGAAGCACCTGCACACTGGCGATCTCTCGAAAACGCGACGTTAATTGTATTAAAATGACAGGAAACGTCTTATTGGAGGTGAAGAAATTTTCGTACCGAATTATTTATTTGCTACTTCTGTATTATGAAAGTATGCCGGTTCAAGGCAACGGTATTTTTGAAATTCAGGAAAACGTGTGGTTGTTGGTATGCTTTGTTATAATTAAATATCAGTTAATAACATATCGGTGATGGAAGCCTATAGGAGATCGTAACATAGAAGACACGGTCATGTTTTGCACACATTTTGCATTGTACAGAGATGTAGAGTTGTGAAGTAACGTGTAGTTTGTTTGGGTTTCGATATATTCTGAAAGATTTTAATTCATCTTGGAATTTTCTAAAAGGCTCTGGGCTTTATCATTACTTTCATAGGAACACGTTCTGTAATATTGGATGTTATGTAAATATAATTTTACGAACATGCCAGGGAACATGGACCAACGAATTGCAACATTGCCCTCGTCATCACTGTCTGATCGATTGTGATTCAGTGTTTATTTATTCATATAATAATCGTTCTGGACTTTGGGATACACAGTCCCTATATAAATACTATTTATGATTGTGTGCATGGACACACACCCATTCATCCAGACCCACCCACCCCCCACCTACTCACACGCACACACACACACACACACACACACACACACACACACACACAAAATACAGAAAATGCAACAGTGGCGCTGCAGCAAACAAATGATTCTTCGGCTTTACCTACAAGAGAGATTGCACTAATTGTAATAAGATTTTTTTCAATTTCTTCGTTTCGACTTGTGTGTTTCAAATGCTCTAAAAATAATGGTACTGAATAGAAACACTGATAAAGTAAGAATGACTCTCGAGTTTTGCTAATAATTGATAATTATGAAATAATTTATCTCACGTGGGAGACTGTTACAATCTTGTATCACACTACTTGCAATGGACTTTTTATAAGCCGATATCCTTACTGACTGAACATGGGAAGTTGTTTTTTTGCCTTACGACATGTTCATGTATATCGAAGCTTTCATTTATGTGTCTCACAGGCAGAATATGATTAGCTTATGCGCTAGGAGGTAAATGTACATTTTAATACACCTCACGTAGGAAATTTACGTCCGTCCATTCTCACAAATAAACTCTGTGATTTGTGATCTAGACACAGGCGATCACTGTCGCTGGAAAGTGCGGAAGGCCACCAGAAATCACGTGTACCGGCTTTGGCGTGAGAATGAGTTAAAAAGAACTAGCTCTCTTTTATTGTATAGCATACAAGAGAACTGTATCGAGCCACACTACATCAATATTTTATATATTTTCTTTTTATAAATTACATAATGCAGCAATCAGTCCTTTTTTAGATTTTATTACACAAATCCAGATTTCGGCTACTAGCTATCCATTCTCAATGCACTATTTTCTATTCTCAGTGCGTATAGGTCCCTGTTGTTTGGGCGTCAGTCACAGTTCTTTGAATATTACTGTAGTATTCAAAGAACTGTGACTGACGCCCAAACAACAGGGACCTACATGCATTGAGCCTTATGAAGAGATATCACGAAAGAAATACTTGTTAAGATTTGGACCATTATACTTGCATTAACAACTGTGTTATAGTGGCGCAGGCCGTCTTCCTATTTCATTATTCATTTTTTACTAGTTGTATTTGACTGCGTACTTAGTCCTCGGCCTCTCATGCTTTTGTTAGATAGAGTTTTAGCCGCGCGGAGATGTCGCGTTGTTTAAGGCTCCATGTCACGTATTTCGCGGCCCCTCCCGCCGGAGGTTCGAATTCTCCCTCGGGCATTGGTGTGTGTGTGTGTGTGTGTGTGTGTGTGTGTGTGTTGTTCTTCATAAGTCAGTTTAAGTTAGTTTACGTAGTGTGTAAGTGACCTGCCAGGTTACCCGAGGGCGCTAATGCGCTGCTTCCTGGACTTGGGTAGGCGCGCCAGTCCCGATCGAATCCGCCCAGCGGATTAACGACGAGGACCGGAGTACCGGCCAGCATGGATGTGGTTTTTAGGCCGTTTTCCACAGCCCACTAGGTGAATACCGGGCTGGTCCCCACGTTCTGTCTCAGTGACATGACTCGCAGACATTTGAAAAACGTTCACACAATTTCTTGGTTTACACTAGACGCAGACAGCTGGGGTACACTAATTCCATCCCGGAGGGTACAGGGTGGTGACAGGAAGGGCATGCTGCCACCCTCTGACACTAACTTCGCCAAATCCATAGTAACAAGGCCGACCCCATACTGACGTGGGACAAAGGCCCAAAGAAAATAAATGATAAAATGTGTGTCTTGGGACCGATGACCTCAGCAGTTTGATCCCTTAGGAATTTACACACTTGAACAGAGCTTTTACTGCCTCCAACACAGCCATTTATTTTGACGTTGTGCTGGCATCAAGAAAAGATTACTTACTCCATAGACTGCAGACAACGTAAACAGTGAAATGTAGGCGTATTAGTCACCTAAAGTTTAGCCAATGGCATTAATCGATAGTCTCCTATCATGCATATCTAACGACAACCTTTACACCCCATAACATCTGAAAGGTACAATGCATGACGAAGAAGGTGACGCACTCAGAAAGCGTGGTAGAATGTCAACGTAACTTCGTACACGTATACGTCATCGGCGGGTATGTGAATGATTGAAGGTGCAGTTCTCTGTGGTAGGTAGAATGGTCATATGCATGCACAGCGAGCGTTAGTGTAGTTCGTTTTTAGTGTTGTTACCAGGCCTGATAGAGGGGTGGGAACAGCATCAGACGTTGAGTAACCACTGTGGAGGAGGAGGAGACGCCGCGTTCTCTTGTCAGACAGCGTTATCAGCACCTGATAGAGTATGAAAGCGACTTCATTGTTGGTCTCCATTTGACCGACCGGCGGGGCACTGGGATGTGACAATGGTACGATGCTGGACGGCATGGAATCGCCGAGGTCCCGCTCGACCACGTGCGCCGAGCTGGGAACATAAGTCTGATGTTGTTCCTAGCTAGGCACATGTGCCAAAGGCCGGAACGTGTTTTATTTTATTTTTTGACTTGAGCTTATCTGCTCTTAATTCTGACCATTGCTTTCTTGCAGTGTAATTTTATGGTTCCTCAAAACTGCATTCTGATGAAGATATCCGTAGTGGTGTCGAAATCTAGGTCAGTGAACCAAACAGTTATCTGCAACCGGTTGGCTGTATAATATTATATTGAAACTAATATACAGTTGCTGAGAAACAGCCATGTTTAAAACTGTTCATTAAATTTCCTTCAAAAAAGTTCCTATTCAGTTTTTCTCTAGGTCTGATGTGTCCTGTGTTGCAAGGGATAGAATAATCGTGGATTATTAAAAACACTATCTTTTATGGTATAAACTTAATGTTTATTTTTGACTCAAGTGGGTTAAGAACAAATATTAAATTATGTACCACAGCTATAAATTGTTTTCCGTGGGGGTCACGGGCTGGAGAGAGAGATCAGAGTATTTCAAGAAGTTACAGCGACCCTTCCCCAGCGTGCCTTATGAACCACTGACGAAGCAGTGCACAGTCACTCCTTGGAGAGGGGGGACGGAGTTGTGTTTATTTTCTACAAATTGTGTTAAAACTGCAGAGAATAATATACCCTTTCCTAGAGGGTGAGTCAAATATAAGCCTTAAAAGTGCTATAATAGGTTGAATTGAAACAATGAACAAAATTGAAAATATAATTCTAAATAAATTTAAGGTAGTCTTAGATATATACATCTTTTAAAAATAGGGCATAATACTCAGTTGAAAAATACCTATAAAGGGATTTGAAAGACTTGTCTAATAGGAACCTTTTTGCAGAAAATTGAATGTAGTTTAATTTTATACTGCGAATAATTTCGAGGTATTCATGAAAAACTTTAAAAAGTTACTTTTAAACGCCCACCCATCCACACTTACACATCATCGCTCAGAAAATTTACTATTTTGTTCATGACATTCCCTCCTTCCAGTATACAAAAATTTGCGACTACATGCATTTTTTTCACCTATTCGACCTTTTATGGTCTTCGTTGACTGGACCATCTATAATGTGAGGCTGGAAGTGTCTGCACTGCATTAATTGATTTGCAGATATTCAATGGAACAGACGATTCATTTATTCATATATAACTGTGTCCATAAGTAATGAGATACGCTGGAGAAAATTAAAGCAATTTTCTAATTGCACCTACAATGGTGATCTACATATACATATACTTACATTTTTTCGCGTTGTTACACTTAAAAGTTCAGGGGATCAGGGAATCAGGTAGTATGCTCAACGAAATAAAAAATGATAAGCAATTACAATTTTTATTGCTGTTCGTTGAGCAGATATCCTATAACGCGCGAGGCGATAATGGAAATTATCATATGACTTGTGCGTCGTGAAAATACGCTTTACTTGATTTTTGTACAATACTTTCGGTGTTGCTCATACTCTGGTGCATATTGGACACTGGCGATTTTCGTATCAACCATACGTAATGTATCACTGTGCAGAGTGCTTCTACACAGCGAATCTCTATGTTTTTGTAGGTGATGTAGATGAGGAAATGGAGAAGGGAAGAGTTAGGTACCAAGTCGTAAACGACACATCTCTCAGATAACTACGGGTACCACTCTTCACTGGCCGACTAACAAATCACCATTAACAGCATCTCATTTCAGAAGACGTCGAAGATAGGTTTGGAATTTAATACAGTCTGGTTACCACAAAGGACTCGCCAATTGTTCCTTCGCCATCAGGTACCCAGTTTAGTTATAAGACTGGTACCATCGCTACTCCCTTTTCTTTTGTTCTTTACCTTTTTGTGTTTTCTGTCTTTATTCTAAACCAAAAATCGTTTGTTGTGCAGGCTATATTTATTATCTCTATCAACAATCTTTGATAGTATTTCCAATTCAAAAATTTACCTTCATTGCTTTGTGGATATGTCAGGTGATAAGCTACAAAGTTCCAATTCACGCTCTTAAGACAAACTAGCATTTCCCAATTTTTCATTGTATAACTGTCTTTTGTCTTGTAGATAATATATGTTAAACCGTGATGTGTGCCATTAATCCGATAATTTCTCCGGCTTTTTGAACAAAACACAATTTTGCAGTCTCTGAAGAGGTACTTCATGTTTATAACGGTCATCCTCCGATATATAAAGTGATTCTGTAACATTAGGCCAAGGGCTTATTATTTTCAGTTAGTCTCAGGTACAAAGGTTTGCGGCCACTATTTCTGGCTTGCTGAAGAACCTTTTCCCATTTGGACTTCAAAATTCATGAAGTTTCTCAGTGGAAATATGACATTTTCCTCAAGCTCTATCGTCTGTGCCTCTCCGTGGTAGTCTTTTCTACAACTTTGCACTAATTAATTTCATTTGTAGTTATCAGATCATCTCGCAGTCGAGAGAACTAAAGACTTTAATGAACTGACTGAATCGTATTCACTGACTTTGTGTCTTGATATGTGAGCTACAGATACTCATATACCGGGTTTCTTAACTACCCGTCAGTAATGTTATACTTGCATCGGATCGTGTTCGAAAAGACAGTTAATATTACACACGAAACGATCCCCAGCTTAAAGTAATTATTGTCAGTTATTTTCAGGTTCCAAGGTTCGCATCACTATTTTTCTTTTGCTGAAAAACGTTTTGCAATTTGGACTTCAAAATTCAAACAGTTTCTCAGTGGAAATATGACATTTCCGTCATTTACATGAGGTTTTTTATTTAATTTTATACAACGTTTGAGCTGTGTTTCTACGAATTGTCAGAAAGCGCAATATTCTGAGTACCCTGCGCCCACCATCTGTTTATGCTCTGTTGGGGTGATAACTAAGAAAAGTCAGATTTTTTGTTTGATCTTGTATCGATAAATGAAGAAAAGAGCTTGTGAACTAGAAATACTACGTTGCCAATCAAGAGGTCACAGTGATACGAGATGAAGAAATACAATTGCCACCTACTCATTTGTGTATTCAATAGTTCTTATTTACATTGTCTCGAGAATTAAATATCTTGAAACCTGTCACTTAGCTCGTTTAGTAGAATTCTAACCAGATTCATTAAGAAGTAATATTTCCCCAATTTTAAAGAACACAAAAGAGAATATTAAACGCCTGATACCTTCTCAATCTATCTGTTAATCTAATGCTTCCTTCATGCTCATTGCACTGAAACATCGAATTAAGTGTTATTTCTCACAACTAGCTTCATAAAAGAAATAAAATGGCGCAATCCTCAAACTTTTTCAAGCATGGAACATTTAGTGAATTATTTCTGCTCTTTTGCCGCTTGTACACTTTGCAGGTTATTTCAAACGGTTTGGAACAGCTCACTTGCAGTGAATGGAATAGGTCTTTTAAAGCTTTTTCTTAACTTTCAGTTGTTGAAATATATTGTTCCCAGTTATTAGTTTATGTGTTTTCAGTATAGCTCTCAGTCATTTTAACGGAATTCTGGATTCCACTTAAGTAATGGAATGAAATATATCACTCACAACCAGCACAATACAGTATATGAAGTTATTTCATTACTGTAGCTTATCTGAGATATAAGTAGAGCATAATTTTCGGTAAGCATAATTCACAATTATTCCGGAAGCCCCTTCCACCGTCGTCTCATTTATCTTCTCCAGCTGGAATTTTTCTGTTCCTTCCGTTCTGACAACAAATCTGTTCCTAATGGCCACAATGATCGTTAGCTTATCGCTTGGCAGGCGAAGAGGTCGTTACATTCAGTGTACAGCTCTAGACTAGAACTCTTTTCTCTCTAGAGCACGTGCTTTCTGTCACATTAGGTGATTTTCTTGCTGTAGCTAGAAGCTTTCAGATAGTTTATATAATGGTAAGACAGAGATTTAAAAACCAGATTTTAAATTGTAAGAGATTTCCAGGGGCAGATGTGGACTCTGTCCACAATCTATTGGTTATGAACTGTAGATTAAAACTGAAGAAATTGCAAACTGAAAGAACCGGAGGTTGTACAGGGTTTCAGGGAGAGCATAAGGGAACAATTGACAGGAATGTGGAAAAGAAATACAGTAGAAGAAGAATGGGTAACTTTGAGGAATGAAATAGTGAAGGCAGCAGCGGATCAAGTAGGTAAAAAGACGAGGGCTAGTAGAAATCCTTGGGTAACAGAAGAGATACTGAATTTAACTGATGAAAGGAGAAAATACAAAAATGCAGTAAGTGAAGCAGGCAAAAAGGAATACATACGTCTCAAAAATGAGATCGACAGGAAGTGCAAAATGGCTAAGCAGGGATGACTAGAGGACAAATTTAAGGATGTATAGGCTTATTTCACGAGGGTAAGATAGATACTGCCTACAGGAAAATTAAAGAGACCTTTGGAGAAAAGAGAACCACTTGCATGAATATCAAGAGCTCAGATGGAAACCCAGTTTTAAGCAAAGAAGGGAAAGCAGAAAGGTGGAAGGAGTAAATAGAGGGTCTATACAGGGGCGATGTTCTTGAGGACAATATTATGGAAATGGAAGAGGAGGTAGATGAAGGTGAAATGGTAGATATGATACTGCGTGAAGAGTTTGACAGAGCACTGCAAGACCTAAGTCGAAACAAGGCCTCGGGAGTAGACAACATTAAATTAGAACTATTTACAGCCTTGGGAGAGCCAGTCCTGACAAAACTCTACCATCTGGTGAGCAAGATGTATGAAACAGGCGAAATACCCTCAGACTTCAAGAAGAATATAATAATTCCAATCCCAAAGAAAGCAGGTGTTGACAAAGGTGAAAATTACCGACCTATCAGTTTAATAAGTCACAGCTGCAAAATACTAATGCGAATTCTTTACAGACGAATGGAAAAACTGGTAGAAACCGACCTCGGGGAAGATCAGTTTGGATTCCGTAGAAATGTTGGAACAAATGAGGCAATACTGACCCTAGGACTTATCTTAGATTAAGGATAGGCAAACCTACGTTTCTAACATTTGTAGACTTAGAGAAAGCTTTTGACAATGTTGACTGGAATACTCTCTTTCAAATTCTGAAGGTGGTAGGGGTAAAATACAGGGAGCGAAAGGCTATTTACAATTTGTACAGAAAGCAGATGGCAGTTATAAGAGTCGAGGGGTTTGAAAGGGAAGCAGTGGTTGGGAAGGGTGTGAGACAGGGTTGTAGCCTCTCCCCGATGCTATTCAATCTGTATATTGAGCAAGCAGTAAAGGAAACAAAAGAAAAGTTCGGAGTAGGTATTAAAATCCATGGAGAAGAAATAAAAGCTTTGAGGTTCGCCGATGACATTGTAATTCTGTCAGAGACAGCAAAGGACTTGGAAGAGCAGTTGAACGGAATGGACAGTGTCTTGAAAGGGGGGTATAAGATGAACATCAACAAAAGCAAAACAAGGATAATGGAATGTAGTCGAATTAAGTCGTGTGATGCTGAGGGAATTAAATTAGGAAATGAGACACTTAAAGTAGTAAAGGAGTTTTGCTATTTGGGGAGCATAATAACTGATGATAGTCGAAGTAGAGAGGATATAAAATGTAGACTGGCAATGGCAAGGAAAGCGTTTCTGAAGAAGAGAAATTTGTTAACATCGAGTATTGATTTAAATGACAGGAAGTCGTTTCTGAAAGTATTTGTATGGAGTGTAGCCATGCATGGAAGTGAAACGTGGAAGATAAATGGTTTAGACAAGAAGAGAATAGAAGCTTTCTAAATGTGGTGCTACAGAAAAATGTTGAAGTTAGATGGGTAGATCACATAACTAATGAGGAGGTATTGAATAGAATTGGGGAGAAGAGGAGTCTGTGGCACAACTTGGCTAGAAGAAGAGATCGGTTGGTAGGACATGTTCTGAGGCATCAAGGGATCACCAATTTAGCACTGGAGGGCAGCGTGGAGGGTAAAAATCGTAGAGGGAGACCAAGAGATGAATACACTAAGCAGATTCAGAAGGATGTAAGATGAAGAAGCTTGCACAGGATAGAGTAGCATGGAGAGCTGCATCAAACCAGTCTCAGGACTGAAGACCACAACAACAACAACAAAAAAACCTTCAGCTGCCTCTGCTTTTGCTCGGAATTACGTAACTCCGATCAGTTATCTGCAACTCATTTCTACAGAAATGTTTACTGCATCCTTTCCGATATTTCCCATGAGGTCAGGTTATCTTCATTCTATGTGATCTTTGTTTTTTCAGCGCTAGTCGACGAATGTTGTTTTCCTAGATTCTCATTCATGACGCTGACAAGTTTGATACTAAATTGTGAAAATGTAGCCACATAGCTACGGTGTGCGATGCCAATCAGTTTTTCATGATGTAGTAAGATATTTTATTCCATGCGCCAGCCATCACTTCTTGCACGAATCGACTGCTGCTTACTATGATCATAATTCATCCGCTGAAGACAATATCTGCATAATAATTTAAAATTCGTTCACTGCAAGAATGAAACATATCTTTGAAATTAACCTTTGAAAGTAATTACAATCAACGAGCCCAAGTCTGGAGGCGGACTATATCGCCATAAAGTAATGTTATTACCAAGATTCCTCCATTGCGTAACATAATGAGATACATATTACACTCGCAATGTATAAACAAACCGACAGCTGCTTCATGTTTATCGAGTTAGGAAATCATAATGTGGACATACAAACACTGTATTAATGTTTTGGTTCCTGAAGATGGTGTGAAAGACAGAGACTTGCGTAGATACTTCAGTTTACCTAGATTTTGTCGATGGGTCTATATTTTACCAGTTTCATGCAGTAACTATCAGCTGTGGAGTAGAAGCTTCAAGATATGTCCCCTGGGGGTGAGATGTACTTTTTGAAACCCCCTGTACGCTGGTGTAGGTTAGGCTGCCAGACCTCCCTGGAGCCATTCATGGAAGTGGGCCTTCCTTTGCGCCTAATCGACAAAAGGAATTTCACGTGATACCCAAAAGCCTTAAGAATAACAGTTTTATGCTGAGTGGCAGTGCTTAAGATACATTCCCGACATGCAGAAGACTGTAGGTTCCGATCCTGTCTGGTGTTTTCAAATATTTATGGAAATGACTCTGATGATGATTTTTATTCAATTAATTGGTTTAAATGTAATTTGTTTATTTATTATCCTTTACCGCGGCATTTTGAGCGTGCCCAGCGGGGTAGCCGCGCGGTCTACGGCATCTTGCCACGGTTCGCGCAATCAGTTTTCGAGTCCTACCTCAGGCATGGGTGTGTGTGTTGTCCTTGGCGTAAGTTAGTTGAAGTAGTGTGTAAGCCTAGGGACCGATGACCTCAGCAGTTTGGTCCCATAGAACTTATCACAAATATCCAAGTTTTCAGCATAATATGGAGTTTTTTATTTGCTCTTTTTTTATTTCTATCGTTTTTTTAACGTGGGTCTTTGTGCATGTGATAACTCTCGTTTTTATTTATATGTCATAAACAGGGTGTCCCATCATCCTGTCCGTTATCACCTCCATGGTCTGGTTATTAGCGTCGCTGGCTATTGTTGACGTAGTTTAGCTGGCCAAATTGATTTTATGGGATGCGACAGATTGCACTCTCGTAAGCCAAATTAGAAACGTATGGAATAATTAAACAGTAACATGTTGAAGCGACATCAAAGAGAAGCAATATTGGAACCAGACATAAAATGTGTACATTTTATATTTTAAACACATTTTTTGTTGTTATTACAGAAGTTTATTCTCCCAGGTTGCACGTAAATGCACAAAGATTAGCTAGTTTCAGCGAAAGTAAATCGCCATCATCTGAT
The DNA here is from genome assembly GCF_023864275.1 of Schistocerca cancellata. NCBI lineage: Eukaryota > Metazoa > Arthropoda > Insecta > Orthoptera > Acrididae > Schistocerca > Schistocerca cancellata. The sequence goes on along the minus strand of NC_064627.1, from coordinate 814,383,124 downwards.
CATTTGTATAACAATTTTTTTTTTTCGTCGACTGTTCACATTAATTGGACACAGCTTATAGAGATGACATTACAGAGTACCGTTTCTGTTCATACAATAAAAGAATAGCTTTGCTGAGATAAAACATGCATAAAATGTTTTCAGGTTGTGTCCTTGTTGAGCCTGCCGTGGTGGCCGAGCGGTTCTAAGCGCTTCAGTCTGGAACCGCGCGACTGCTACGGCCGCATGTTCGAATCCTGCCTCGGGCATGGATGTATGTGATGTCCTTAGGTTAGTTACGTTTAAGTAGTTCTATGTTCTAGGGGACTGATGACCTCAGATGTTAAGTCCCATTGTGCTCAGAGGCATTTGAACCATTTTGAACCATTTGTCCTTTTAGACACCTGATACAGTTTCCTGTCGGATGTCAACAAGGAAACAACATGAAAAGATTGTACACACGTATTACGCATTTTATTTGTAACTACTATGCACTGTTCGCATGGTCTCTCTATAAGTTGTGTCCAATTAATGTGAAAAGTCGACGAAATGGATCTGCCCTGTAAAAATTTTTTCTATACGAGTGATCTGTCCGATGGAGCGTAAAACGTGATTCATCTGAAAAAGCCACCTGTCGCCCATCCGTCGACGTCCAATTCCGGTGTTCGCGTACAAATTCCACCTTTCGTCGCCGTCAGCATGGGTGCCCCAACCAGGCGCCTGCTGTGGAGGCCCAACGCTTCATGGTTCACTGTACGGTCGCTGAGGAACACAGATGGTGGGCCCTTGGTTCATCTGGACGGTCAGTTGCTCAACAGCTACATGTCTATTCACCCATACACCTCTCCACAGCCGCCGTTCACCTCTGTCAATTATGGCCCCATGATGCAACACAGTTACCTCGGCGGCGCCGGTTTTGGATACCGTCACTTTGCCATTTTCAATATACTTCAACCGCCGCGGCACGCTTTATATACCGTCCACTCCGACTGCTGCCATCTGCCATCTGTGAGTGGTTATTGCACGCTGACGTCCAACATTGGAGGTACTCACGTTAATGTGAGTAGACCGTGTCAATCGTGAATCACACCTTCAAACTTTCTCTGTTACTACTGAACCGTCTATGGCAATTTCGCTGAAATTAGTATGCATAGGGTATTTTTGTGCGATCAGGACGAATCAACTTCTGTAATAAGAAGAGCAAACGTTTTTAGATTCTGAGATCATCTCCAATACATTTGACAGTATCAGGTAACCATCATTTTATATTTTGACACCATCCTGTAGACATTGTCCCCCCCCCCCCCCCCCCCCCCCCGATAGCTGAGTGGTCAGCGTGGCGCTCTGTCACGCCAAGGGGCCCGGGTTTCATTCCCGGCTGGGTCGGACATTTTTTCCGCTCAGGGACTGGGTGTTGTGTTGTCCTCATTATCATTTCATCATCATCAGTGGAAGGCAACGGGATACCGTCATTGGAACCACTTCCCTAGGCGCTCATGCGGTGGACCTCTCTGACGAGGCTTCCCCCATGACAAGACCTGCCGTAAGGCAGACCACAAAGTTTTTTTGTAGACATTGTGTGCGGAAATTTCTGGCTACCATTAGTACTTGTGTTTCAGAACCACATCTACGAGTGGGTGCGCGACCACCGGGTGCACCACAAGTTCACGGACACGGACGCGGACCCGCACAACTCGCGGCGCGGCTTCTTCTTCTCGCACATCGGCTGGCTGATGGTGCGGAAGCACCCGCTGGTGCGCGAGAAGGGCCGCCAGCTCGACATGTCCGACCTGCGCCAAGACCCGGTCGTCATGTGGCAGATGAGGTGAGCCGCCGCCTCCGGCACTGCGCGCGTCCCTCTCACACTCGCCTCGTCTCGCTTGTATTCCATCACAGCGAGCAAAAACTTTTTCATTTATTTTCTTTTAAAATCTCCAACCTAGAATTTAATATTGGCCACTTTGCGCAATATGCTATAGGATACATGATCCAGTCGCAGTAATGTGACCACCTGTTAAAAGCCTGAATAAGCACGTTTTGCAACGCGGACGTGCTAGAAGAGAGTCAGCGAGGTTCTCGAAGGTACCGACACAGATGTGGAGCAATGCCGACCCCTGTACCGTGGGCAGGTGCACTATATTTCTCGTCTAATGATCCATGGCCGGCCGTTGTGGCCGAGCGGTTCTAGGCGCTTCAGTCTGGAACCGCGCGACTGCTACGGTCGCAGGTTCAAATCCTGCCTCGGGCATGGATGTGTGTGAGGTCCTTAGGTTAGTTAGGTTTAAGTAGTTCTACGTCTAAGGGACAGATGACCTCAGATATTAAGTCCCTTAGTGCTCAGAGCCATTTGAACCATTTTTTTTTATTCATGGCGCTAACAGCTGTAGCGAAATGCTCCCACAGACTCTATGATGCGTTTAAATTTGGAGACTTTGGTAGCCAGGGGAGTGCGGCGAACTCATCGTGGTGGTCTTCGAACCACTAACGTACACTGCTAGCTATCCGACAAGTTACACTGTCCTGCTGGTAGATGCCATCGTGCTGAGGAAAAACAAACTGCATGTAGAAATGCAAATAGTCCCCAAGTATAGATGCATACTTTTATTGATTCATTATGCCTTCCAGAACGATCACCCACGGAGTGTCACGGGAACATTCACCAGATTGTAACGCTCCCTCCTCTGGCGTGGATCCTTCCGACAATTGTTGCAGGTTGCACACGACAAAGGCCATCTGTCTTAGGATGTATAGAACATGATTCATCTGAAAAAGGCACTGAAACCTGGTAGTCTGGGGAAGACAGGATTCGGTTCAAATGGCTCTGAGCACTATGGGACTCAACATCTTAGGTCATAAGTCCCCTAGAACTTAGAACTACTGAAACCTAACTAACCTAAGGACATCACACACACCCATGCCCAAGGCAGGATTCGAACCTGCAACCGTAGCAGCATCGCGGTTTCGGACTGCAGCGCCAGAATTGCACGGCCACCGCGGCCGGCTACAGGATTCTGTTACGATCCGTAATCAGTTACTATTGGTTGCCTTTTATAGTTGCATACACTTTATTTTAAATCAATAATTCCAGACTCAACAATAAATAAAAAATACAACACGTTATGAACGAACGAATACTCAACTGTGAAAAAATAGTGTTTTCAATGAGTTACAATTTAGCAAATCACCATTAAATATAGATACAGCAGATAATGTTTTAAAAGCAAGCCACCTTGACCTGGGCAGAAGGCCCTACACGCCATGAATGGCAATAAATTAAGAATTTTTTTAAACTTGCTGCAACTTACAAATTGCAGGAATCGAAATATTAAAAGCAAGTCGCCACAAACACAGCAGAAGGCATCAGACGCCAGGAATGGCAGTAAATAAGGTTTTAAGGCTTACTGCGTAAATACAAATACCAAATTAGAATTTTAAGGCAAGCGACCACAATCACGGCTGAAGGCATTACACGCCAAGAATGGCAATAAATTAAGATCTGTTTAAGAACTCGCTGCAGTTTACAACTTACAGGTATTGAAATATTAAAGGTAAGTCGCCACAGACGGTGCTCCAGGAATCGACCTCTGAGAAGGTCCGGAAACAAACACTTTCGCGAGCTATGAGATAGGCAGCCAAGAGTTGCATTCACTTCACAAGAGGGTAATTCAGACTAGCGGCAGTCTAACGAATGACTAATGATAATCTTGCTGAAGCTACATGACGTCCGATAAACCAAACGCAAAAATGGAACAATACGCCAAAGCCAGAACCGGCGGTCTGCACTACGTCTAGAATACTGTGTTTAGAGCGCTTGGAACGAGAAAGGAATCATTACCACCAGAGTAGAAGAATCACTAACCTGCCTAAAATCAAGAAAGCTGTCAAAACTACACGCCTTACCGGACAGCAGCGGCAAGGCGAGGAAATGTACACTGCAATTACATACACTAACATCCAGGACAGGCAAATTGGGCGTTAGCGGCCACTAGGCAAGAAAAATTACTGCTGGTTGAACTTAACAAATTGTAACAAGTTGAACGCAGTAAAGTCCAGGAAAGCTAATTAGATCCGCCTTCCCCAAGCACTCCACTCCTGCTCTTTGCCTCGCTGACACTATGAGCAGCAACACGAACCCAAGTCTCTGGAGAATCGCGGGATATCAAAGTGGTGAGGGTTCCTCTACCTGCATTGAAATGCACTCATCTTACGTCGAGGTTGTGCACCCTCGTGACCACAGCCCTTCCATCCGGCAGTCCACGCGTGCCGCCAGCAGTCCTGGCGTGTTCTTGCACTGCGGGGACCTGGCTTCTCCCGAGTCCCCAACGGAACACGCACACTCACACGATCCGGCAGAACAACGACGTCGCCCGAAAGATAGGGCAACAGTTACTACATATCGATAACTGCCGCTGCTGCCACTAACGGACAGGCAACGCTTGCGAAACCGAATGGCGCCAGTCAATACGAGAAGGATGCAAACAACCACCACCATGCCAACTAAACGATACCGTCTGGCCTCCAACAGAGGGCGGAAACCTACAAACAGCACCAACGCGAGCCGCAGCACGGCTCAGCCACCTGTGGCGGGTCGGTGGACGTCCAATTGCAGTATTCGCGCGCAAATAGCAGCCGTCGTTGCCGACAAACAATAGTCATCATGGGTGCATGAACCAGGCGCCAGCAGCGGAGACTCATACACGTCAACATTCGCTAAACGGTCGTTGAGAAGACGCTGTTGATAGCCCCTTGGTTCATCTGGACGGTCAGTTGCTCAACAGTCACACGTTTAATTCGGCCGTACACACCTCCGCAGCCGTCGTTCACCCCTGTCATCTATGGCCCGTGGCGCACCACAGTTGCCTCGGCGTAACTTTTGGGTAGCGTCATTTTGCCATTCACGATATACCATGGAGCGCCAAAGAAATTGGTATAGGCATGTCTATTGAAATACAGAAATATTTAAACAGGCAGAATACAGCGCTGCGATCGGCAATGCCTCTAAATAAGACAAGTGTCTGGCGCAGTGGTTAGATCGATAACTGCTGCCACGTTGGTAAGTTATCAAGATTTAAGTGAGTTTGAACATGGTGTTATAGTCGGCGCACGAGCGGTGGGATACAGCATCTCCGAGGTAGCGATGAAGTGGGCATTTTCCCGTACGACGATTTCACGTGTGTGCCGCGAATATCAGGAATCATGTAAAACATCAAATCTCCGACATCGCTGCGGTCGGAAAAAGATCGTACAAGAACGGGACCAACGGCAACTGAAGAGAATCGTTCAACTATCGTTCAACGTGGCAGAAGTGCAACCCTTCCACAAATTACAGCCGACTTGAACACTGGGCCATCAACAAGTGTCAGCGTCCGAACCATTCAACGAAACATCATCGGTATGGGCTTTCGGAGCCGAAGGCCCACTCGTGTACGTTTGATGACTTCACGATAGAAAGCTTTTCGCCTCGCCTGGGCCCATCAATAGCGACATTGAACTGTTGACGACTAGAAACATGTTGCCTGGTCGGATGACTCTCGTTTGAAATTGTATCGAGCAGATGGACGAGTACTGGTATGGAGACAACCTCATGAATCCATGGACCCTGCATGTCAGCACGGGACCGTTGAAGTTGGTCCACGCTCTGTAAATGTGTGGGGCGAATACAGTTGGACCGATGATATGTGAAGACACGACTCTGTCAGGTGACACGTACGTGAGCATCCTCTCTGATGGCATGCATCCATTAATGCCTATTGTGTATTCCGACGGACTTGGGGAATTCCAGCAGGACAATGCGACACGTCCAGTATTGCTACAGAGTGGCTCCAGGAACACTCTTCTGAGACATGAACATTATTGAGCATATTTGAGATGCCTTGCAGTGTGCTGTTCAGAAGAGATCTCCACTCCGTTGTACTCTTACGGATTTATGGACAGCTCTGCAGGATTCATGGTGTCAGTTCCCTCCAGCACTACTACAGAAATTGGTCGAGTCCATGCCACGTCGTGTTGCGGCACTTCTGCGTGCTCGCGTGGACCCTACATGATATTAGGCAGGTGTACCAGTTTCTGTAACTCTCCAGCGTACTTTAACCACGGGGGCTTTATACACCCTCCACTCCTAGTGCTCCCAGATTCCTTCTGTGAGTGGTTATTGCACGCTGACGTCGAACCTATGTTTGGTGGTCACGTTAATGCGACGGGACGGTGTAAATGTTGCTGTAGCTATGTGAGTCACACCTTCAAACGACTTTCCCTATTACTGCTGAAACACCTACGTGTTCTCCTACAGTAAGAAGGGGAGGACGCAGCGCGCGCGGTTAGAGGCACCATGTCACTGACTGCGCGGCCCCTTTCAAATGGCTCTGAGCACTATGCGACTTAACTTCTGCGGTCATCAGTCGCCTAGAACTTAGAACTAATTAAACCTAACTAACCTAAGGACATCACACACATCCATGCCCGAGGCAGGATTCGAACCTGCGACCGGAGCGGTCACGCGGTTCCAGACTGAAGCGCCTTTAACCGCACGGCCACATCGGCCGGCCGCGGCCCCTTTAGAGTCCTCTCTCGGGCAAGGGTGTCTCTGTTGCTCTTAGCATAAGTTAGTTTAAGTAATGTATAAGTCTAGGGACCGATTACCTCAGCAGTTTCCCTTATAAACTCACACACATTTGAACATTTTTGAAGGGGGGACAGGAACGTAGTGTACCAGATGCCGCCGTATGCGCTACTCCTAGACTTGACGTTACTGTGCCTATGCCGCAGGCTGTACCCAGTAATCATGCCGCTGTTCTGCTTCGTGCTGCCCGCCTGGATTCCGGTGGCTCTGTGGGGAGAGAGCGGCTGGGTGTCGTGGCACCTGGCGTCCGTCCTCCGCTACACCGTCTCCCTCAACATCACCTGGTGCATCAACAGCGTGGCACACGTCTTCGGACATCGACCGTTCGACAAGTAAGTACAGATGCTCTCGTAGCATGTACACTATCTGATCAAACGTTTCCGGACGCATATTAGTCGACATTAATATGAGGTATTTCACCCTTCGTCTTTATGACGGCATGAACTCTGCTGGGAACGTATTTTATAAGGTGTCTGATTGTCTGTGGAGGAACAGCGGTCCATTCTTCAAGGGCAGAAACCGTAGAAGGTAGTGATTTTGAACTGTGAGTTCTGGAGCGAAGTCGACATTTTAACTCATCCCAAAGGTTTTCCACTCGTTGAAAATTGGGACTCTGAGCAGGCCAGTCCATTTCAGGAATGTTCTTGTCCACAAACCATTGCCTCGCAGTTGCTGCTTTATGACAGGATGCACTGTCATGCGGATACAGACGATCATCGTCTCCGAATGATTAATCTGTCACACGCAGTACACAGCGTTGTAAAATATGTTCGTCCCTTCTGCATTTAGAATTTTCTTAAGAGCATTAGGGAGCCCAACCATAATCACAAAAACAGCTCTTTACTGCGATCCCACCTCACCTCTACTTCACTGTTGGCACTACACACGATAGTAGGCAACGTTCTCCAGGTATTCGCCAAACCCAAACCATTTCATCGGATTACCAACCGGTATAGCATAATTCATCACTCCAAATCACTTATTTCCAATCATACACTGTTCAGTGGCGTTGCTCTTTACACCAGCTCAAGCGTCGTTTACCATTGCCTATAGAAGTACACACATCAAAATAAGTTTTGCATCACCCCAGTTCGCAGAACTCCTGAAGATAACCGCTGAATGTGGATATGGTATCACAGACTCAGTCCCTTTGACTGTTCAGAGGTGTCACTAAACCCACCCACAGATGTAGACAACCATGCATGAGCAGCGCCTATTAGACGGAGGGGGTCCGACAGCCGATCAGTTCCAGTCGTTCCACCGGGAAGGAAGTACATGGCTCATGTTGTCTGTAGTGTTCAACCACGCCTAGGCGGTCAATACCGTGGTTCGCATTGTTACTTTATGCGAGGAAGGGCTCTCAACAACGGAAGTGTCCAGCTGTCTCGGAGTGAACCAAAGTGATGTTGTTCGGACTTGGAGGAGAACAGAGAAACAGGAACTGTCAATGATACGCCTCGCTCAGGTCGCCCAAGATCTACTACTGCAGTGGATGACTGCTACCTACGGATTATGGCTCGGTGGCTCCCTGATAGCAATGCCACCATGTTGAATAATGCTTTTCGTGCAGCCACAGGACGTCGTGTTACGACTCAAACTGTGCGCAATAGACTGCATGATGCCCAACTTCACTCCCGGCGTCCATGGCGAGGCCCATCTTTGCAACCACGACACTATGCAGCACGGTACGGATGGGCCCAACAATGTGCCGAATGGACCGAACAGGATTGGCATAACGTTCTCTTCACCGATGAGTGTCGCATAGGCCTTCAACCAGACAATCGTCGAAGACTTGTTTGGAGGCAACCCGGTCAGGCAGAACGCCTTAGACACACTGTCCAGCGAGTGCAGTAAGGTGGAGGTTCTCTGCTGTTTTGGTATGGCGTTATGTGGGGCCGACGTATGCAGCTGGTGGCAATGGAAGCCACCGTAATGGCTGTACGATACGTGAATGACACCCTCCGACACAGTGCAACCATATCGGCAGCATACTGGCGAGGCATTCGTCTTCATGGACCTCAATTCGCGCCCCCATCGTGCAAATATTCTGAATGACTTCCTTCAGGATAACGACATCGCTCGACTAGAGTGGCCAGCATGTTCTCCAGACATGAACCCTATCGATCATGCCTGAGATAGATTGGAAAGGGCTGTTTGTGGAAGATGTGACCCACCAACCTCTCTGACGGATCTACACCCAATCGCCTTTGAGGTGTGGGACAATCAGGAGCAACAATGCCTGGATGAACTTGTGGAAAGTATGCCACGACGAATAGAGGCATGCATCAATGCAAGAGGACGTGCTACTAGGTATTAGAGGTACCGGTGTGTACACCAGTCTGGACCACCACCTCTGAAGATGTATGGTGGTACAACATGCAATGTGTGGTTGTTATGAGCAATAAAAAGGGCGGAAATGGTGTTTATGTTGATCTCTATTTGATTTTCTGTAGAGTCCGAACCGAGGTGGTGCTAAACGTTTTTTGGTGTTTGTATGTGGCTTATCACCAGCTGCTCAACCTTTTTATCCCATTATTTTTAACTCCTCGTCCACGGTCATTGAGCTAGCCGGACTGCTGGAATGCACTTTTGAACTCACGAGTGATTCCTTCCACTGATTTAATGCGATTTCGTGCAGCCAGTCCAGCGGTCGACTGTCGCTGCCCATCATTGCATGAGGTCTGCCTGGTCATGATTCAGCTGCGTTATTCCTCCACGTTTCCACTTCACAATCACGTCACCAACAGTCGAGTTGTTCAGCTGTAGAAGGGATCTGTTACTCAGATGATGTCCAACGACAAGTCTACGTTCGGAATGACTGAGCTGTTACTGCTTCTCTACTGACAGTACCGTTGTCCTCGCCCCCTCTTACACTGGCAGGTCAACCTGTCGTGTCATTCAGTGGTCAATACTGCATACTGGATATTTTTGGTCCGATAATATAGATGGACAAACCTCAGCTAGAGCAGAATATCCCAAACTGCGTCAAACGTAATTATGTTGCTACTCAAAGCGTGCTCCTATGGATGTTTAAAAAAAGGGTCGTACAAGCGGGAAGGGGCTGCGATAGTAAACAGTAATGTTGAACTTGAACGTTCATACCCACTATGTATCATTATCTATTCCTATAAACATTCCAGCATCACTTTAATAGGCTTCCCTATTACGTGTCTTAATTTTACACGTGACCTCATTTCTACACAAATCTTATCGATAGAATTCCTCATCTCTTTCTTCTCTGCACACAACTACCACGAATACTAGCGGCAGCTAGCCGTTTCTTTTTCTTCCACTCATTTGTACCTTAACTTCTCCTACGTCTCTCTTTCTATCTGCACATTTCACTGACTTCAGAGAGGGAATTGCTTAACGTAATGGTTCCTACTATCTGCGAGTTATCATTAAGTTTTATCTGTCTTGTAATTGCGTAGGCTTCGGCCGCCAGACGGTTGACGTAAAAGTTTTCTGAGTATCACACCGCGTCAGAGCGCAAGAAACTTTGCTGGAGAAACCAACGTTTTACCCACTTTTACACTGGAGACCCAGAAGAAGGCCACTGCAACCGTGACCGAAACGTTGGTTTCTCCAGCTAATTTTTTTACATTACAAAGCGGTACGATACTCAGTGAAAGTTTATGTCTACTTTTCTCTATCAGTTTGGCGACATCATGATGTACTGACAAGGTCAACTGAGAAGGACAGTCGTTGCTCAGATGTGGGTATCACAGCGCATCCATACCGCGTCGGGATTTCTGTAGTAGTATTTTTCATTGTGATAGTAACGATAAGGCCTCAGACCAGCAATGAGTCAGAATCAGTATCAGGACTCATCGTACTATTAACTAAAGATGATTTTGAAGTTTAAATTTTGTAGACAGAATGTTAGTGCAAGTGTCTAAACTTTGTGGGCGTTCGCACGGGATGAGGTATCGGATGTAATTATCACTAATCAGTTTACGTCCTTCCTTTGTTTGATTGTATCACTCTTAGCCCAAACTACATTATTTGTTTATTTTTCATGAATAGCCCTGCCGCTGTGAGCAAGGAAGGCCATCATCCTGTAAGGGAAAAGGCACTGCTTGTTTTTACGGCTCAATGAGGAAGACTCGGACTTTTTTTTTTCTTAATGCTACATCCCACTGGACAATAAAATCACTCAATAAATGTAGTACGATGCGTTGAGTGCCGTTCAGACTAGGAGGGAGGTTGCGAAACCTTTGATGTTGCACACAGCCCGGATAGCTGTGCAAGAGATAGTGAAATATGACAACATTACGGACTTGAGGGCTACTGTAAATGAGTAATTTGTTTTCAGGGCTGTATATTTTCTGAAGTATCAAGTGTACAAATATGCGATATGTATAGATACGTGGATAGAACCGTAAAGTCACCAAGTTTGCAGTTTGAGCTCTACGAATGTTCATCGAGAGCCTCTCTTGTCACACGTCACACGTCCAAACGTTAATCCATACCTTATGCAGCAACATCCTGTCTGTGATCATCAAAGCAACACTGTTGTGGTCTTGGAGCTGTTCCGTTATTCCTGGCAGTGGGATATATACACACGGTTCTTAAAGTGCTCCCAAAGGAAAAAGTTACAACGCATTAGGTCAGGAAATCTGAGAGGTCAAAAGAATAGAGCCACTTCTTCTTCACCACTACGCCCAATATAGCGTCCATTTGTAGTTACCCACCGAAGGACATCGATGGTCCAAGGAAGGGATTCCCCTTCTTGTTAGAAGATGAAATTCTCGAAATCAGCAGACTGCTTAGTATACAATCACAACTGCTATTTCGAGGTAAGATGTGCCCATTACAGTTTTCTCACAGACGAAAAACCGACCATACAGGTTCATCTGTGATACTGCGCGGAAAAGATTAACCGTCGTTGAATCAGGCTCATGAGCCATAGTTTCATGAGGATTTTAAGTGAACCACATTCTCACATTGTGCCATGTAAGCCCTCCAGATAAGTGGAAGTTCGCTTGGCGTTGAATATCAGACTGAATGTTCACTCTCAAATGCTTCCCGCATTGTGCTGCAAAACTGAAGGTGCCAGCCATATTTTATTTTTAATTTTTACTTATCGTATGAGCTGCAGACGGTACAGTTTGAAATGAAACCGCGGTCGCAAAATCTCCCACACAGTTTGCTGTATTGTTCCATGTTCGTGGCTTGTGCGAACCATTGATTTTTTTTGTAATGGGTACAGAACTTCCGTTCCCCCTCCTCACGATTCCCTCTGGCACACTTGATCGATCGGTACTTTTCTCTTAACTGAGACAACCAAAATACGATGCTGTTTGCATGGCAGTTCTTTTCCATACCATCTTCTGAATAAATGCTGCACTGTTGTAACAGATAAATATCTCACACATTCCAACACATAAAAATTCCTTACTCCTTCGTCGCCATTTTGTCAAGGCACTGCACACGGAACGCCAATTCGTGGGCACAATGCAAACTCGTTGAGTTTACGGTTCTATTCAAGAATCAATCATGTACAAACGAATGAATCATTTATAAAAGCCCTTTACCGCACACAGACGTTTGTCGCCAACTCTGACATACCCCTCTGGGACTCCCAGCCAACAACACGCTACGACTTTGATCATGAAAGACAAAGTATAGAAAGAGGTCAGCGATAGTGACGCACTTAAATACAAATCACAAACAAAAGTTCTTAGTTATTCTGTGCGATGGGGTATGGCATTGAAAATTAATGCATCTTCCAGTTTCTTGACAAGAAATTATCGGACCAAAAATATCCAGTATGCAGTATTAACCACTGAATGACACGAGTGGTTGACCTGCCAGTGTAAGAGGGGGCGAGGACAACGCTACTGTCAGTAGAGAAGCAGTAACAGCTCAGTCATTCCGAACGTAGACTTGTCGTTGGACATCATCTGAGTAACAGATCCATCAGAGATTTTCATCCCTTCTACAGCTGCGCAACTCGGCTGTTGGTGACGTGATTGTGAAGTGGAAACGCGGAGGAATAACGCAGCTGAATCACGACCAGGCAGACCTCATGCAATGATGGGCAGCGACAGTCGACCGTTGGACTGGCTGCACGAAATCGCATTAAATCAGTGGAAGGAATCACTCGTCACTCGTGAGTTCAAAAGTGCATTCCAGCAGTCCGGCTAGCTCAATGACCGTGGACGAGCAGTTAAAAATAATGGGACAAAAAGGTCGAGCAACTGGTGATAAGCCACATACACACACCAAAATCATTTTCTTGATGTGACCCCATTGTCTTCAAATGGTTCAAATGGCTCTGAGCAATATGCGACTTAACTTCTGAGGTCATCAGTCGCCTAGAACTTAGAACTAATTAAACCTAACTAACCTAAGGACATCACACACATCCATGCCCGAGGCAGGATTCGAACCTGCGACCGTAGCGGTCTCGCGGTTTCAAACTGTAGCGCCTAGAACCGCACGGCCACTCCTGCCGGCGCCCATTGTGTAGCAACCTCATTCATTGTAGAGTAACAAGCCACCACTGCGTGAATACAAGCCTACGCTCTGCGCGTCATGCGGCATACGGGTAAGTTAACCACCGCTGGTCTAATTTAACTTATTCTTCTGTGGCAATCCTGGACGCTCTCCTAGGTTTTCGTGATGCGACAGGCCGTGTTCACACGTCTCTTTTCGATCGAACCCAAGTATGTTCCATGGGGTTTATATCTGGAGTGCACGGAGGCCAATCCACGTACAATAACTACACGACTGACGAAATCTTTGACGATGAATGCAAGATAGACTGGCGAGTTGTCATCGGTAAACTTGAATTCTTATGCCACATTCTGATGAAATAGTTCAACGGTGGGGTGGGAGATGTTATCCCTGTATTCGTGAGATGTGGTGGGTTTGCCCTGTAGACGCAACAATGGCGTCTGACCCCCTCACATGTCGCCCCCAGGGAACGTCACTGATTCTCCACCTTGCTGTTTCAACTGACAGGGCGTGACTGCAGCACTACCATGTTCCCTGAAAAACGTCGACTACGGTCAACTGGTATCAGATATATTCGGCATACATCTATGAAGCGATCTTTGTGCCATGTTTCAAAAGTTTATCCTTGATAATTTTGTGACAGTTTGTACCGTTCAGCATGATGTCTGCGTTCCAGGGCCAAATCTCTCCATGGTCATCTAGAATACAAAGAGGCGTTGTGGAGCCTGTTTAGCACAGTTGAGATGTACACGTCCTTCCGTGTCATTGTTTATCGTAGTGGCAGTCTGGTCGGAGTTCCTTTGGGCTAGAAGTCGCATATACCGGCCATCTGCCGTAGCTGTTACCCTAGGGCGAAACAAGCCACGAACGATATGTGTGTTTAGGAAACTTAAGTGTACCATATCAGTCTGTGTCACCACTATTCGCTTCGCACATTCTCTTATTGACAATCGTTGCTGACATAAAGCAACAACACGCCTGCGATCAAACTCTAGTACCTGGCTTCTTAGCATCGTAGAACGTCCATATACTGCCTACAAAAGTCACTACACTGTTTTCTGAACGAAGGTACGTGTAATTGCTTCACTGATGTGCAATGAAATGAACATGGTTGCCATTTATGCTGCTATAGGCAAGGTTGTTTACATGTTTAGTCAGTTGAAAGAAGATGATTTTGGAATCACGTCACCGTAGGTCGAGGAGGAATGCGTTTGCGGCATACACATGTGAAGCAAGACTTCTTCTGAGCCGATGCAGAATTTATTTATGATGTACACTAAAATAACTGCTTAGGTATCATTTTATTTAATCCACATCAGCTGTAAATTACTCGTTTGGCCATATTTTCACTATCAGATTCCCTTTGTGGCTCAACTAGCCACAGCTCTGACGAATTCATTTTTTCTTTTTTTCTAGCAGTGTTTGGTATGCATTGTAATGAGGGTACAGATATACAAAGCAGACATATCTAAATGTGCGAAATAAGTGAAATAACGTGATCTTTTGTGCTTTAAACTAAATTTGAAAATGTTTAGTCAAGTGGTTTTGGATATGCAACGTTTTTGTCCTTCAGTTTTCTGCAAAAACAAATACTGTATTTCGACTGTCATACTTTCTATCCATCGCTTCGGCCGCGTAATATATGTCTGATATGCTCTGTATCTGTAACTAATATACTTTTAAGATATTTGTCACTTATCTATACATACAGGGTGAGTCACCTAACATTACCGCTGGATATATTTCGTAAACGACATCAAATACTGACGAATCGATTCCACAGACCGAACGTGAGGAGAGGGGCTAGTGTAATTGGTTAATACAAACCATAAAAAAATGCACGGAATTATGTTTTTTAACACAAACCTACGTTTTTTAAGTGGAACCCCGTTAGTTTTGTTAGCACATCTGAACATCTAAAAAATACGTAATCAGTGCCGTTAGTTGCATTGTAAAATGTTAATTACATCCGGAGATATTGTAACCTAAAGTTGACGCTTGAGTACCACTCCTCCGCTGTTCGGTCGTGTGTATCGGAGAGCACCGAATTACGTAGGGATCCAAAGGGAACGGTGATGGACCTTAGGTACAAAAAATGGTTCAAATGGCTCTGAGCACTATGGGACTCAACATCTTAGGTCATAAGTCCCCTAGAACTTAGAACTACTTAAACCTAACTAACCTAAGGACATCACACACACCCATGCCCGAGGCAGGATTCGAACCTGCGACCGTAGCAGTCCCGCGGGTCCGGACTGCAGCGCCAGAACCGCTAGACCACCGCGGCCGGCCCTTAGGTACAGAAGAGACTGGAAGAGCACATTACGTCCACATGCTAACACCTTTTTTATTGGTCTTTTTCACTGACGCACATGTACATTACCATGAGGGGTGAGGTACACGTACACACGTGGTTTCCGTTTTCAATTACGGAGTGGAATAGAGTGTGTCCCGACATGTCAGGCCAATGTTCAATGTGGTGGCCATCATTTGCTGCACACAATTGCAATCTCTGGCGTAATGATTGTCGTACACGCCGCAGTACATCTGGTGTAATGTCGCCGCAGGCTGCCACAATACGTTGTTTCATATCCTCTGGGGTTGTAGGCACATCACAGTACACATTTTCCTTTAACGTACCCCACAGAAAGAAGTCCAGAGCTGTAAGATCAAGAGAACGGGCTGGCCAATTTATGCGTCCTCCACGTCCTATGAAACGCCCATCGAACATCCTGTCAAGGGTCAGCCTAGTGTCAATTGCGGAATGTGTAGGTGCACCATCATGCTGATACCACATA
The DNA here is from genome assembly GCF_023864275.1 of Schistocerca cancellata. Lineage (NCBI taxonomy): Eukaryota > Metazoa > Arthropoda > Insecta > Orthoptera > Acrididae > Schistocerca > Schistocerca cancellata. Next base: position 814,367,266 of record NC_064627.1, on the reverse strand, counting down.
CATCGATTCGTTTCCAGTGGGACATTTTCGAGCAACGTTGACAGATCATTCTGTAGAAACGCGATGTATGTTGCAGCTGTTTCGGCCCCTGCAATGAAGTGAGGACCAATGAGGTGGTCGCCAATGATTCCGCAACATACATTTACAGTCGCTCGACCTGTCTGAGCCGGCGAGGATTGTCCACGGACTAGTAATCCATGTTCCGTAGATTCACTGCCCCGTGGTTTGTGAAACTTGCTTCATCGGTAAACAAGTAGAACTGCAACGCATTCTCTGTTATGCCCATTGACAGAATTGCACTCGATGATTAAAGTCATCACCATGTAATTGCTGATGTAGCGACACATGAAACGGGTGAAAGCAGTGACGATGCAGTATGCGCATGACACTACTTTGACTCAGTCCTCCAGCTCTCGCAATGTCCCATGTACTCATGTGTGGGTTCATGCCAACAGCAGCTAACACACCAGCTGCACCCGCTTCTCCTGTGACGGGCCTGTTACGGACCCGTTTGTGTGCTGCGACCATACCTGTTGCATACAGTTGGCGGTAGATGTTTTGCAATGTGCGGCACGTTGGATGCTCTCTGTCCGGGTACCGTTCTGCATACACCCTGCAGGCTTCAGCTGCGTTTCGTCGATACTCGCCATAGATGAGTATCATGTCCGCCTTTTCAGAGTTCGAATACACCATGGTCACAGTTCCTACAACACTACACTATCACAGACGTCTGGTAACACGGTGTACTACAGTTAGTCTGCGTGCGGAGACGAATGCAGAATAACAGTAGCAGCAAGCGCTACATGCGGACACTGCGACAGCTGGACCAAATCACAACAGTGCACTACAGCCACACTCGTATACACGGTCGTCATCGTAAACATGTCCCTGCAGATGCTGCTCGCCGACCGTGGCCCGTTTTTGTTACAACACGCAACTGAACGTCGGAGGTTTCAAGCGTCAACTTTAGGTTACAATATCTCCGGATGTAATTAACATTTTACAATGCAACAAACGGCACTGATTACGTATATGTTTATATGTTCAGATGTGCTAATAAAACTAACGTGGTTCCATTTAAAAAACGTAGGTTTGTGTTAAAAAACATACTTCCGTGCATTTTTGTATGGTTTGTATTAAACAATTACACTAGCCCCTCTCCTCACGTTCGGTCTGTGGAATCGGTTCGTCAGTATTTGATGTGGTTTACGAAATATATCCAGCGGTAACGTTAGGTGACTCACCCTGTATACACACAACAATAAAAGCTTTGCGTAACATCGGTTCCGAGAGTTCCAGAACCTGTACAGAAAATTGGAATAGATATCAACATAAACATCATTTCCGCCCTTTTTATTACTCATGAAAACCACACATTGCACGTTGTACCACCATACACCGACACCTTCAGAGGTGGTGGTCCAGACTGCTGTACACATCGGTAGCTCTAATACCTGGTAACACGTCCTCTTGCATGGACGCATGCCTGTAATCGTCGTGGCATACTATCCACAAGATCATCAAGACATTGTTGGTTCGAATCCTGCCTCGGGCATGGATGCGTGTGATGTCCTTAGGTTTAACTAGTTCTATGTTCTAGGGGACTAATGACCTCAGAAGTTGAGTCCCATAGTGCTCAGAGCCATTTGAACCATTTTGAACACTGTTGGTTCAGATTGCCCCACTCCTCAACGGCGATTCGGTGTAGATCCCTCAGAGTGGTTGGTGGGTCACGTCGTCCATAAACAACCCTTTTCAATCTATCTCAGGCATGTTCGATAGGGTTCATGTCTGGAAAACATGGTGGCCAGTCTAATCCAGCGACGTCATTATCCTGAAAGAAGTCATTCACAAGATGTGCACGATGGGGGCGCGAATTGTCGCCCATGAAGACGAATGCTTCGCCAGAATGCTGCCGATATGGTTGGACTATGTGTCGGAGGGTGTCATTCATGTATCGTACAAGCCATACGGCGCCTTCCATTACCACGAGCTGCGTACGTCGGCCCCGTATATTGTCACCCCAAAACAGCAGGGAACTTCCACCTAGCTGCACTCGCTGGACAGTGCGTCGAAGGCGTTCAGCCTGGTCAGGTTTCCTCCAAACACGTCTCCGACGATTGTCTGATTGAAGGTACAGGGTGGCGCACGAAATGTGTTATCATTTTGTTTTTGAATATAAAGTTTATTGTCAATACAATATGAAAGGAACGTATACTATAATGAAGAGCCGTCCACGGAGATTTGTTCTAACTCAGCACCTGCTCAATATGTCCACCATTTCGTTCCCTAACTTCCTTCAAACGAACACTGAAGTTATTGATTACCCTACGGCACATGTCTTCCGTAATTTCACTGCAAGCTTGAAGAATAAGTCTTCTGCAGATTCCAGTGGAAGATGCAATTCTCGTTGGTACTTACACTCCCAAGTTTAGTAACGCATTTTGTCTGTTGAGCTGAGCGAGCGAGTTCAGGACTACCTTCGTGACGTACACGCCGCGGCCTGTCTTTCTCGTGGGCCTCGGGCCCGAAGTCGGTGACGTCACACCGAGCGCGCCACTATCTCCGGGTTCCGAGATACACGTTTAACTGTACAGACTTGTTTATTTTTTAAGGTGGTGGAGTTTTCGGATGTGACGAGTGGGGCGTTTGCCGCAGGTCGATCAGCGCGACGGACAGCCTGGCGATGGGCGCGTTCGGGCTGGGCGAGGGCTGGCACAACTTCCACCACACGTTCCCCAGCGACTACAAGGCGGCCGAGCTGGGCGGCGGCGCCGTCAACGCGACGGCCGCCTTCATCCGGCTGATGGCGGCCCTGGGCCAGGCGTACGACCTGCAGACGGTGCCGGCGGAGGCGCTGCGAGCCAGGGCGGCCCGCACCGGCGACGGCTCGCACCCCTCCGTGGCCGCCGGCAGGCCGGCGCTCAGCGCGGGCGGCGCCGACCCGCGCTACAGGGCGGGCATCCGCCGCGCAGCCGGAGCCTGCAGCTAGCCAGCCGCGCCTCCGGGCTGCCATCTAGCCCACAGTTAACGTCTCCTGTCCTCCGAAAACGGAGCTGAAAGACGACTAGCCTGTCTGCTGTACACCAAGTATTTTTAATAGGTCTAAACTTGTAAATACTTTGACATGTCCTATATCCTTGTAAAAAGAGATCTACGGACGAATAAACCTACTACTACTACTATTACTAAAGTCAGCAGTACCTTGCTCTTTGTCCCACTTGCAGAGCGTACAAACATCATGCTTCTGACGTGCGGTAATTTCTTTTTCCGTGTTTTCGTCTCGTGTTGTTCGTTATGATCCGGTAGGAACCATAAACCAGTTATGCGATCTGAGGTTTTCCGGTGTATTTCCAATTTGAGCAGTTCTCGGGTATCCGACCGGGTAGCGTCGTAATTTCTCCACAATACTTCGGCAGACGTACACGCTGCCATCTTCAGGTGGTTCTTGACGAATGCTGTGCTGTTCCCCTCGGCGCCCTATATATACTAGCCGTTACCCCCTCCACCGTTGCCGGCCGGAGTGGCCGTGCGGTTCTAGGCGCTACAGTCTGGAACCGAGCGACCGCTACAGTCACAGGTTCGAATCCTGCCTCGGGCACGGATGTGTGTGAAGTCCTTAGATTAGTTAGGTTTAATTAGTTCTAAGTTATAGGCGACTGATGACTTTAGAAGTGAAGTCGCATAGTGCTCAGAGCCATTTGAACCTCCACCGTTCACCTCCTGGTGTCTTCGGTGCGGCCGGCGCGGCGGCTACTGGAGGTGGTGGGGGAAGCGGCGCCTGGGGCTGAACTTGGGTCTGCCTGCTGCCGCCGTCGGGGGCGGTCATCGCTCTATGGGACCGCATCCTCCTACTTCTGGGACTGCGTTATTAAAGAGGCCATCGAAATCCGACTACAGGACGATCTAATTACTAAAGACAGCGGCCTTCAATTTAGTCAGGCATGGAACCCTGCGCTCAGCCTGGAGAGAAAGATGCGGTCCCAGAGATGGAGGACCGCCCCCGACGGCGGCAGCAGCGAGACTGCAAACCCCAGTTCAGGCCCAGGCGCCGCTTCCCCCACCACCTCCAGTAGCCGCCGCGACGGCCGCACCGAAGACATCAGGAGAGGAACGGTGGCGGGGGTAACGGCTAGTATATATAGGGCGCCGAGAGGAACAGCACAGCATTCGTCAGGAACCACCTGAAGATGGCAGCGTGTACGTCTGCCGAAATATTGTGGGGAAATTACGACGCTACCCGGTCGGGTACCCGAGAACTGCTGAAATTCATAAACCTGTTACTGTTCTTTGCCGTTTTGGTTCCTGTTACATCCAATATTATTTAATATTTTCACTGTGGCCTCTTTTTCTTATCTCAGACCACCGAACAACACTACTGTCACCAGTTGCTCCTTAAAATCTTTCTAATTTTAATACTTTCCTTCCAAAAACGTTTATTTATGCTGTTCCTTCTTCTTTTATTATATGAAGTAGGAAGACATGGTCACCAGCAAGCTGCAGTTAGACATATTCTCTGAAATACTTCTTTATTTATTTTATTGATATTTCGTCCGTAACACCTTAGAGTCATTCAGTTTGGTTCTTTGTAGCTGCACCTTATAGGTTTTGTTCTTGTGTTCACGATTAGTTTTTTTTTTTTTAACTAGTCTTCCAATAATTATCATTCCATGAACCAGCTAGAATAGTCAATAGACATTAATAAATATTAACTCCAGCAGTGTACACTTCTCAAGTCACACGAACTGTACACGAGGATCACTGTGATTCTCAATTATTTGCTGGATGTAGAGTATTTTATACTTCAACTGGATTCTCATATAGTAAACGCTTTTCATTTCACCTCTGTCATGTACTTTTTCAGTCAATATTAATATTAATGCGTCCAAAATTCGAGACTAAGTAAGAACTGTCGTGGCAGCTTTTGAACGATGAAACTTGAGAGTGATATGCACCTAAAGACTTTATTTGCATTTTAATTAGATGAAGATGCTATTCATTTAATTAAATGTACGTATGATGCAAATATTTTGAGGTGTTCTCAATTACTCATAAATCCATTCATTCATTACAGGTATTTCCACACTCTTGTAATATAGACTACATTATTATCAGCAACTGGCCGACCTCTTCTATTAGGAACAGCTGTGTTCCAGAAACGACCATTCTTACCGTGTACGACTGTGTTTTCTTCATCGCTGTCTGAAAGTTCGGCGGACTGATCAGTTTCTCCAATAACCATAACTGCTGCAGGAGCATCAGCTTCGGAATGACATTTCACAAAGACAGTGATTTATGTCACGTTCACAATTGAGTTGTTCTGACAATACTTTCCATACGTCGTCTTCCGTCATTTCAAAGACCCATTTTCGCATACATACACTTCACACTCACCGACAGGACAGTTACGCGATATGTTCTCCAGCGTTACAGTGACCCCTCAACATTTCTGTTAAATTAATTAAACAACGATGTTTCACAGCTTCCAACGTCCTTCCTCTACAACGTCTCACTCAACACTGAATTAAAATTGTTGGCAGCGGACTGTGTATGTGCGGTGGTGCAGACACAGCAAAGAACAAAAAACGCCAGGGTCAGGCTCACCCTGGTGTACACTTCTATGATTAATACTCAGACCACATCAAACATATTTAAGAAGAGCACAGATATCATATCCCAAGGTGCTATAGCTACAAATTAAATTACTCTCAAATTCAAATAGTAAAAATGCTCTTCGAAATGAATTTTCAGTGATTGCTGTAAGAACTAGCACACTCTTTCCATTGAAAAGTGAAACAATGTTCTGTGTGAAACGGAGACCTGATGAGCGTAACTGCTGTATAGATATTTTCCTCGTAACTTCATATTTGCAGGAAGACAATAACACATGGTTCACAACGCTGACCACCTCACCCTCACAATCACAGAACACCACTGCACTGATGTCAGTTCTGTTCTGGTGTTACACAAAAATTTCATGTCCAAATCACGCGCCACAAACCGTCGCGATGCTTCGTGTTGACGAACTACAACCATTAAACCAGATCTTGGTAGAAATGGTACGATTTCTCTCCACACAGTGCCCTCCCCGTACTAGTTTTTGATGTCTTCCATTGTTCTTGCCACTTCGATATCAGGCGGATAATTTTTTTCTACGGAAACGCAATACAAAGATTTAATCCATTAATTATTGCTTCCTTTACCGGCAACTCAGTCTTCTCATTATCATACACCTCTACCTCTATTGTGTAATTGCAATTACTGCAGTCTATACCATAACCACGGTATTATTTTAACTTAGAAGCTGTGAAGCAACGCCTGCAAAAATGTATCCATTACTCTTTTGTTGTATATTTCTGAAACCTTAACGTCTCGGATCTAACCAGTTAATTTCTTTAATTGGGTCTGTTAGCCTGTTTTCATTCATTTTTTATAAATGTGCAAACAATACCGACCTTCATTGCCTTATTGTTACTGTTACTTCTGTATGTTTTCATACATTTCTTTATTACTGCTTAATTTCCCTCATTCATTTTCTCTCAGATACTTCTTGCTCCTCCCGTGTATTATTCACCGCTAGGATTCGTTTGTGTAGTGACATTTTGACCTTATTCATGCTTATCTCGATGTGCACTCTTTATTCTAAACATTTTTAGTTATTCCACATTATCTCTCCGTTTCGTCAGTCATCTTATCTAAGGCAGATTCTTCTAACTGATCCTCTCGAATTATATCTTCTAGCTAACTCGATTTACTTTCTATTTGAGCAGTGTTCGTTATTAAAAATCTCGGTGCATTTTGTATGCCAGTAGAAGCGACACGAGAGTGAGCATACCTTAAATTATTAAATTGATCTCAGTAGACCTTCACCTGCAAAAGCCAAAAACTCATATCCAAGTCCCCGTCCAGAATATGCTCATAATCAGCAAACACTCGCTGAAGTATGAATGTTTCGCTCTAGAGCGTAGGTAAGAAATTACACCGTCGCCTTCGAGTGACTTAGCAAGTGTGTGTTTTCCTTGATTTTCTTAACTTTTAAGACTTTCTTCATAATTTCGGTCGTTTCCGGCCATTACGCTCTTTGTCAATTAATGACACACCACTACAGAACAGACAAATATCATTGGATATCCACACGTTCTCTGGTATTAAATAATGCTCGTACAGAATTTCACCTGCGGGGAGATGAAAACTCTAACACACCGAGATTGTCTTACAACTATTCGCTTCTACATTCGTAATAATCTGTATACTATAATTAAAAATTTTAAAAGCTCATGTAACGAACATAATTAGTTTACTACGAGAATTCACTGACAAAGTGAACAACAATAGTACAGACGATCTTTTGTCAACGCCAATAGACACATTAGAGAATACAAAACTATTTTATGAGGGGAGTTTCACGGGACAGTATTATCTCCAAATATTTATTCCCTCGCGTGTCGTAATATGAAGAATCGAGGTCCACAGTACAAGGAAGTTGTGAAAAAATAAAATAAATTCCGGAAAGATAAGAATCTCTCGCTTGGTACTACTAACACTAAAGGTTGTGAAAATATCAGTCGTCTTTTTGATCCCGATAGCATGAATCTGATGTTCATCAAGATCGCCATGTGTCAAAGACAGTTGTAGCAAGAATAATTGTTTGCAACAGCGTCTTTCTCTTTATGCTTGCAGAGTCATATGAACAACGGATTGAGTACAAACAGTTGTTCGTAGCAAAGAGATTACGACTATCATTAAACAGTGCTGTGTTGTGTGATCGTGATAGCCTCAAATCTTTCGAGTTCCGAGTAGTACAACAGCATATTACCAGAAATAAAAATAGGATCATCTGCTGCTGATTTCAGAAATAACTGAATCTGATACAGGATTCGATGAATGCTGTCAAGTTAATAAGTTACGGCAGCAAATACTTGACACTGGCAGCGTCTGCGTTGTATTGTAGATTCGAGCCAGCCGAACTACTAGAAGTGTTCAGTGAGTGTACTCCTGCAACACTAGTGAATGCAGCAACAATACACACCACGAAGAGCAACACGTATGTTTTATTTGGCTTTTGTTATGTTTTTTTGCCTCCCTGTCCACATGTAAGCCAATTAATGATAAGACTAATAATGATATGAAGCATGATAATGATAATATATCTTGATAATCTTAATCTTATATCTTGATAATGTTGATTAATTCAATGAAGGAACCTCCTATACAGACGTTCAGTTTACAAAAGAATTCCGTTAAAGAAACTTCCTTGGCAAACAACATACCGCCTTCTGTGCTGCCTTATAAATAAGATAGCGTACAGGAATTTAAACTATATCAGCATTCAAAAGAGGCTAAACTTTCTCTCCGAAGGTATGGATGCATGGCATCAAGGGTGACAACTGTGGCAAAAGTCTGTAGAAAATCATGAGGAATGGTACTTGAACTCCTTATGACTTATTGTCACTACAGATAGAAAATTTAAATACGAAAATCTAAACGAATAAAGTTCCGATGTAAACATGCAATAAAACGGCACGTGACACCCCTCGTAACGAGAGGCAGAATATTGATGCCGTTCTTCTGCCAGAGATGTCATAGATATCTGTTGGCAGCAAAGAATTACATCATTTTTTAGTGTTTGTACCAATAGATGTAGTGTGAAATCTGTACATAGTTTAGTTATGTATTACCAAAGACAATGTTGTTTTATTTCGTAAATATCTTCAATACTAAATTTACACCTTTATACGAAGATTTTGGGATTTAGTAATGTTTCATATATCTTTGTTTTTTTAAGAGCTTGGTAACATGCAGGATTCTTTAAGTCAAAATTGGTCAATAATTGCTAATTTGAATCAGTTCCAAAAATTACAAATGTTTCCTCATTTTATATGAAACAATCGGTTTTACTTGTTAATAATATGCTAATAGAATAAAAAATTGATACATCAAGATCAAAACCAGTGAATATTTGAAGTAAATAATTGTGATGTTTAATGATGTGTAACTATGATATGTGTGTAACTATGTAAATATATTATATTACAATAAAACTAAAAATATGTCTAAAATCATTCTGATGTTTTCAAGAAAGAATGAGAGAGAGAGAGAGAGAGAGAGAGAGAGAGAGAGAGAGAGAGAAAGAAGAAGCGAGAGTGAGGAGGAGTGAGGGAGAAGTTAATAAAATTTTCTATTGTTTATATGTGATATAAATCTACTTGTGAACACCACAACAGCATCCCTGTTAATAACTAATGGAGGATTGTAGCATTGGAATGCTCGTTTATGCTGGGTGAGATTTACTTAACAAAAGTTGCAAAATTCATGTTGCCACCATTCGTCGCTAAGAGACGCATAGATCTTGTAGCTATTTCACATCCTCTAGCTTTTCGAGGGCTAAGTCGTCCATCTGTTAACTTTACCACTCTTAGAGATACTTGTTAACTCTTCGATATTCTTGTAAAATAATACAATGGTATAACTTTCGCTGATAGCTCTTATTGGAAATCAGTTAATGGTCCCCAGTTGGTTCTATTTTTAACCAATTTCTTTATTCATTTGTTCCCTTCTTCTCAAAATTCACGTGAATAGTGATTTATGTGGTTTCAGATCTTCACACTTTTTCCTACTTTTACTCACCAACCTACCAGCTTCTAAGGACCTCGTTGACGACAGTACGTGGTGCCGTAACTCAATCGGACCCATCCACAACAGAGCCATCTGGTTCTGGTCGACTTACCCATCTATATTTTTCCTTCTTATTTCTAAGCTGACTGGTATTCATTCAGTAGATTTCAAAAATGCATCACTTGAAATCATATATGACGATGTAGCGTTAATAATTTGCTGTGCACAGTGCTTTATAAACTCTTAATGTTCATTGATGGCCAATGCTCAACGTTACTTGGAAATGTTCTGACTGAATCGATTGTAACGCCTAATGTCTTGACCTTGATTTAAAGTCCCACAGCCTTAGCTACACACTCTAATTTTGATCTTTATGTACCTGAGGTTAAGTGTGTGTAGAAAGCGTCTTCATCAAAGTCTAAATCTCCACGATATGTTTTAACCATGACTTCCACCATTTATGACATGAATGTATGTAATGCAATGTCACAAAATTATTGTGCTTGAGAATGATATAAAAGTGGACCGTGACCCAGGTACACAAAAACGAAATAGCAGAATGCAACATTTTATGCAGCATTCAGCACCAGCTTTGGTTCCACTAGGTCACAGATTATCCAAAAAAAAAAGGCTCTGAGCACTATGGGACTTAACTGCTGTGGTCATCAGTCCCCTAGAACTTAGAACTACTTAAACCTAAATAACCTAAGGACATCACACACATCCATGCCCGAGGCAGGATTCGAACCTGCGACCGTAGCGGTCACGCGGCTCCAGACTGTAGCGCCCAGAACCGCACGGCCACTCCGGCCGGCCAGATTATCCAGCATCGGTCTTGACGTTATGAGTAAATTTAAAGAGTGACATCTTGAAATACGACCATAAGTTTCTGTTACTATAAGGCGTTATTGGGGGATCGAATGCACTCTACTGAACATTAGATAGGGGTACACTACAAATGCCATCATATACGAGAAGCTTAGTTAGGATAAAACCAATAATAAAAATAATAGTGCAAAACATACAAGAAATATCCAGTTTTTTGTTCAATAGTGTATCCTAGATATGCAAAACAGTGACGTCATGAAAGGCAAGTGGGGCAGAAGTCTAGCACAGAAGTAAATCTAGCCAAACCCATCTGCAGTCGTATAGTGTTTTCTACAAATACGCTGAATGAGCACCAATACTCGTTCGGAAATCTAACTTGTTCTGCATCTTGCTATGCAGTATGAAGTCCAACATGTTCACCGCAAGCCGGCCGCAGTGGCCGAGCTGTTCTAGGCGCTTCAGTCCGGAAACTCGCGACTGCTACGGTCGCAGGTACGAATCCTGCCTCGGGCATGGATGTGTGTCATCTCCTTAGGTTAGTTAGGTTTAAGTAGTTCTAAGTTCTAGGGGACTGATGACCTCAGATGTTAAGTCCCACAGTGCTCAGAGCCATTTGAGCCATGTTCACCGCAAGTCAAATACACCAGACGCAGCAAATGAACGTGGCATCTGCAACAGCGTAATGATGTGCTATGTCATTCTTACTCAGTATACTGGCAGAAACGGAGCCACGTGTCGGAGCCCATCCTTTAAGGTAGATGGTAATGCTAAACCACACCAAACCAAGCTTCCACAATTCACCATTCTATCGACAAAGATAATAATAGTCTAGAGTCAACTAAAAACATGCTGCAGTAAATGTGACGTCGTTGGATATCAACCGCACAAAAAGGAAGTCGTCGCAATAAACTCTGCTGCTATCACACCTGCCATGGCTATACTTACTCGTAAGAAGTAGCAACCAGTCACAGTGTCTTTTCAGATAGAAACATTCCAAACAAATCTAACGATGTTTGTATCGCAGTTGCAGAATGTTCGTTAGACTCCCACCAGTTGCTAAATAAAACATAATTTTAACATCAGAATTTAGTGGTATTTGTAAAACGTAATTCCATAAGTTTGTTACAGCCTAAGTATACATGCAGCAAAAAATATTTTACTGTCAGTCAACTAAATTGTACGTCAATATCACAGAGGAAAGAAGCGTGGTTTAGGGTGGTTTGATTACTAGCACGTCAATCTTAGACTCATCCTCATTTGTTTCCGTGAACATGGCTGAAGCATTTCTGTATGTGCAATATAATTATAAGTTACTGTTGACGCCCATATAATGCCAGTGTGTAAAGGGTTCCAGACAGTCTATATACAATGCCAGATTAAGAGAGGAAAAACGGAAGATCAGGTTTTAACGTCCCGTCGACGACTAAACATTAGAGGAAGAACAAGCAAGCACTGCAGAAGGAAATCAGTTTTGTCCTTTTAAAGGGAGACGTTCCAACATTCACCTTGTACAATTTCGGGAAAACACGGAAACCAGAGTCTGTATATCTGGACGGGAATTAAATCCAGTTCTTCGAGATTGCGAGTTCACCGTCTTACCACTGAGCCACATATCTCAGCATGTTAGAGATGGGCAGGGGCAAAATCGGAGGAGGCCTATTCAAAGGAACCATCCTACCATAGGCCCGTGGTGATTTTAATATGTTTTTTTACATAACATTCAAACAGGAAGTAATTCCAAAAAAAATATACTCCTGGAAATTGAAATAAGAACACCGTGAATTCATTGTCCCAGGAAGGGGAAACTTTATTGACACATTCCTGGGGTCAGATACATCACATGATCACACTGACAGAACCACAGGCACATAGACACAGGCAACAGAGCATGCACAATGTCGGCACTAGTACAGAGTATATCCACCTTTCGCAGCAATGCAGGCTGCTATTCACCCATGGAGACGATCGTAGAGATGCTGGATGTAGTCCTGTGGAACGGCTTGCCATGCCATTTCCACCTGGCGCCTCAGTTGGACCAGCATTCGTGCTGGACGTGCAGACCGCGTGAGACGACGCTTCATCCAGTCCCAAACATGCTCAATGGGGGACAGATCCGGAGATCTTGCTGGCCAGGGTAGTTGACTTACACCTTCTAGAGCACGTTGGGTGGCACGGGATACATGCGGACGTGCATTGTCCTGTTGGAACAGCAAGTTCCCTTGCCGGTCTAGGAATGGTAGAACGATGGGTTCGATGACGGTTTGGATGTACCGTGCACTATTCAGTGTCCCCTCGACGATCACCAGTGGTGTACGGCCAGTGTAGGAGATCGCTCCCCACACCATGATGCCGGGTGTTGGCCCTGTGTGCCTCGGTCGTATGCAGTCCTGATTGTGGCGCTCACCTGCACGGCGCTAAACACGCATACGACCATCATTGGCACCAAGGCAGAAGCGACTCTCATCGCTGAAGACGACACGTCTCCATTCGTCCCTCCATTCACGCCTGTCGCGACACCACTGGAGGCGGGCTGCACGATGTTGGGGCGTGAGCGGAAGACGGCCTAACGGTGTGCGGGACCGTAGCCCAGCTTCATGGAGACGGTTGCGAATGGTCCTCGCCGATACCCCAGAAGCAACAGTGTCCCTAATTTGCTGGGAAGTGGCGGTGCGGTCCCCTACGGCACTGCTTAGGATCCTACGGTCTTGGCGTGCATCCGTGCGTCGCTGCGGTCCGGTCCCAGGTCGACGGGCACGTGCACCTTCCGCCGACCACTGGCGACAACATCGATGTACTGTGGAGACCTCACGCCCCACGTGTTGAGCAATTCGGCGGTACGTCCACCCGGCCTTCCGCATGCCCACTATACGCCCTCGCTTAAAGTCCGTCAACTGCACATACGGTTCACGTCCACGCTGTCGCGGCATGCTACCAGTGTTAAAGACTGCGATGGAGCTCCGTATGCCACGGCAAACTGGCTGACACTGACGGCGGCGGTGCACAAATGCTGCGCAGCTAGCGCCATTCGACGGCCAACACCGCGGTTCCTGGTGTGTCCGCTGTGCCGTACGTGTGATCATTGCTTGTACAGCCCTCTCGCAGTGTCCGGAGCAAGTATGGTGGGTCTGACACACCGGTGTCAATGTGTTCTTTTTTCCATTTCCAGGAGTGTAGAAGCTAAATTATAATAAGAATGCAACAGCATTACTCACTTTTGTGAAGATTAAATCCCCTTATAAGGCCTGCCGGCGAGAGACGATATCATTAACATATGAAGTACATATTAAAAGTTGAAAGAATTCGGGAATGAAGTATACGCAACGGGCAATTTTCTAACGCTGAGGAATGCCTTTGGCCATCTCAGCTGTCTTCAGACAACAAATGTTAACACTTTGCTCTTGGGCCTATATGCTGACAGTTATTTTGTAGGGAAAATACACTGAAGAGCCAAAGAAACTGGTACACCACCCTGATATCGTATAGGACTCCTCGAGCACGCAAAAACGCCTCAACACGACGTGGCATGTTCTCGACTAATGATGGCTGAAGCAGTGCTGAAGGGAATTGACACCATGAATCCTGCAGGGCTGTTCTTAAATCCGCAAGAGTACGAGGGGATGGAGAACTCTTCTGAACAGCACCTCACAAGGTATCCCAGATATGCTCAATAACGTTCATGTCTGGGGAGTTTGGTGGCCAGCGGAAGTGTTTAAATTCAGAGAAGTGTTCCTGGAGTTACTCTGTAGCAATTCTGGACGTGTGGCGTGTCACATTGTCCAGCTGGAATTACCCAAGTCCGTCGCAATCCACAACGGACATGAATGGATGCCGGTGATCAGACAGGATGCTTACGTACGTGTCACCTATCAGAATCGTATCTAGACGCAGCAAGGATCCCACATCACTCCATTTGCACACGCCCCACATTATTAGAGAGCCTCCACCACCTTGAACAACCCATGCTGACATACAGGGACATGAGGTTGTCTGCATACCTGTACACGTTGATCCGCGCGATACAATTTGAAACGAGACTCGTCCGACGAGGCAACATGTTTCCAGTCATCAACAGACCAATTACTGTGCTGACGGGCCCAGGCGTCGTGCAGTCATCAGGGGTACGCGAGTGGGACTTCGGCTCCGAAAGCCCATATCGATGATGTTTTGTCGAATGGTACGCACGCTGATACTTATTGATGGCTCAGGATTGAAATCTGCAACAATTCGCAGAAGGGTAGCATTTTAGTTACCTTGAACTATTCTCTTCAGTCGTCGTTGATACTTTTCTTCCGGGGTCGTTTTCTGGCCGGAGCGAAGTCGGAGATCTGATGTTTCACCGGATTCTTGATATTCACGGTAGACTCGTGAAATGATCATACCGGAAATCCCCACCTCTCTGCTACCTCGGAGATGGTGTGCCCCGTCCCTCGTGCGCCGACTGTAACACCACGTTCAAGCTCACCTAAATCTTGATAACCTGCCATTGCAGCAGCACTAACCGATCTAAGACCTGCGCCAGATACTTGTTGTCTTATACAGGCGTTACCAACCGCAGCGCCGTATTCTGCCTGTTTACATATCTCTGTATTTGAATACGCATGCCTATACAATTTCTTTGGCGCTTCAGTGTATATTCCAGCAGAACAAGCAAAAGTTATTTTTCATTTTCAAATACCGAATTGTTCTCCCAGGAGCGACATATGATGGAGATTTGTATAAAGCATTTACTGCGGCATATTCTCCTAGTGTAACTAGAAATGTTCCAAAACTGTACTTTGCAAAAATTAATATATGACTAAAATAATTCAGTACCCGACAAAAAAGTGAAGCAGGCAGAAGTAAGGAAGAAACGAGATGAAACTTCACGGGTTGAGAGGATACGTGATGTTATTCCAGTGCTTACAAAATCGAGGCAATTTGAGTATGAGCCCAGTTATGAGTATGACGTTGCACCTACTTTGCCCTGGATGTATCCACCCATACCATTGGGAAGGGTGTTATAAGATGTTTTATCCACTCTGAGGCAAGCTGGCCAAAAACTGTACTAACATTAGGATGGAGTGCGAGTTGGTTCCACACATCTTCTATTGAGGACAGACGTGGTGGTCTTTCTGGCCACGGGAGTACATCAGCATGACAGAGACAGTTCATAGAGACACGTTCTACGAGGTGCATTCAAGTTCTAAGGCCTACGATTTTTTTTTCTAATTAACTACTCGCCCGAAATCGATGAAACTGGCGTTACTTCTCGACGTAATCGCCCTGCAGACGTACACATTTTTCACAACGCTGATGCCATGATTCCATGGCAGCGGCGAAGGCTTCTTTAGGAGTCTGTTTTGACCACTGGAAAATCGCTGAGGCAATAGCAGCACGGCTCATGAATGTGCAGCGACGGAGAGTGTCTTTCATTGTTAGAAAAAGCCAAAAGTCACTAGGAGCCAGGTCAGGTGAGTAGGGAGCATGAGGAATCACTTCAAAGTTGTTATCACGAAGAAACTGTTGCGTAACGTTAGCTCGATGTGCGGGTGCGTTGTCTTGGTGAAACAGCACACGCGCAGCCCTTCCCGGACGTTTTTGTTGCAGTGCAGGAAGGAATTTGTTCTTCAAAACATTTTCGTAGGATGCACCTGTTACCGCAGTGCCCCTTGGAACGCAATGGGTAAGGATTACGCCCTCGCTGTCCCACAACATGGACACCACCATTTTTTTCAGCACTGGCGGTTATTCTGTGTGCTTCCATTGAGCTGACTGGTGCTTTGTTTCTGGATTGAAAAATGGCATCCACGTCTCATCCATTGTCACAACCGACGAAAAGAAAGTCCCATTCATGCTGTCGTTGCACGTCAACATTGCTTGGCAACATGCCACACGAGCAGCCATATGGTCGTCCATCAGCATTCGTGGCACACACCTGGATGACACTTTTCGCATTTTCGGGTCGTCATGCAGGATTGTGTGCACAGAACCCACAGAAATGCCAACTCTGGAGGCGATCTGTTCAACAGTCATTCGGCGATCCCCCAAAACAATTCTCTCCACTTTCTCGATCATGTCGTCAGACCGGCTTGTGCGAGCCCGAGGTTATTTCGGTTTGTTGTCACACGATGTTCTGCCTTCATTAAACTGTCGCACCCACGAACACACTTTCGACACATCCATAACTCCATCACCACATGTCTCCTTCAACTGTCGATGAATTTCAATTGGTTTCACACCACGCAAATTCAGAAAACGAATGATTGCACGCTGTTCAAGTAAGGAAAACGTCGCAATTTTAAGTATTTAAAACAGTTCTCATTCTCGCCGCTGGCGGTAAAATTCCATCTGCCATACGGTGCTGCCATCTCTGGGACGTATTGACAATGAACGCGGCCTCATTTTAAAACAATGTGCATGTTTCTATCTCTTTCCAGTCCGGAGAAAAAAAAATCGGAGGCCTTAGAACTTGAGTGCACCTCGTATGGGCGGACGAGCATTCTCCACTTGAAAAATGGCATCACTATACTGTCTGGATACAGGCATTAATTTGGTTGGGAATGCGTGTCACACATCCGTTGTATCCTCTCCCGAGGCAAGATGGCTCACAGCTGTTGGAACTGGTCCTTGATATCGTGACTTCAAGTACATACAGTTAAGTAAATCCTCATATCTGTCTTGTAATAAAGTGAACTAATGTTTTACGTGTTCCAGTTTCCACTCGTTCTCCTTTCGGAGCAAGTAAAGAACCCACAGTTGCACTGACCATCGTATATTCGTGAGGTACAACACTTTCTCCGGTTGAGAAATAGCACCACAATACAGCTGCATGAGAGGTAATGCATGAGAAAGCAGGACGTCCGAGACGTATTGCTGTGCCTGCAGAGTTCCCTCAGTCACCGGTAATCCTGTGCTGCAGTCATACCCAACGGCTCTCCAATTCACGGCACCAGGAGAAACACTATTGTGCCTCTCCATAACGTAGGAAGAATGGGACCTCTCCCCACGTCGCCGCCACACTTGCCGATGCTATTCATCAGCAGTCAGTGCTTCCTGGTCATTACATCACTTTACACGCAGCTGTTTCTGTTGTGGTGTTAACGACAGCCTACGCGTAGGAATGGTAATTCGCTAATGCGGCCGCTGCTGGTCTCCCACCAATGGTGTGCGATGACAAGAATCTGATAGGGAGTCCATAGAACTAAAGGTACCCGGATCCCAGTACACTAGTCTTCGAGACTATTGTAGGAACAGAGTGGCTGAGTGACAAAAGGGCAATCGCCAGGTTGTAAAAAGGATTACCAAAGAATGTCCACAAGGGTCTATCTGCAGACCCATCTTCTGGGATATCAGAATTGAACCGCTCTTGAATTTAATCGAGGGAGATGAACGTTCAGACGGGATCGTTGGGTATGCTGGCTACCTGTTGGTTGTGACAGCAGCCACCACAAGAGCAGTGTTGGAAAACAAGGCCTGTGGTATGCTACACACAATACAACAACGGTGCAACCGAAGTAAATTACCCACAGCAGCACAAAAACAGCGTACATAATCCTTAAATGTTCACTACAAAGACACCCGGCAATTAAAATAAACAACACAAACATAAAACGCAAAGTAGTAAGTAGATATCTTGAGGTACACATTGACGAACGACGTAGCTTCAACGAAAACACACGACTAATCTCAAACAAAGCGGAAAGTATGTTTCACAAACTAGGGACATTAAATTCGACACGATACAGGCTGCAACTCACACACATAACAATGTAACACAGTGCACTTTTCTAGTCGGTATTGAGCTTTGTAACTAGTACATGGGCACATAGACTCACTCACGTTAGCCGTCCGTGGTGGCCGAGCGGTTCTAGGGGCTTCAGTCCGGAACCGCGCGACTACCACGGTCGCGAGTTCGAATCCTACCGCGGGCATGGATGTGTGTGATGTCCTTAGGTTAGTTAGGTTTACGTAGTTCTAAGTTCTAGGGGGCTGATGACCCCAGATGTTAAGTCCCATAGTGCTCAGAGCCATTTGAACCATTTTCACTCTCGTCATGAACAGGATCACTGTTAAGCGCTGACAGAGGAGCGTCGTGCTACTTAGACTGTCTGGGTCGCTCCGCATCACATCATTCGATTCGCTGTATGTGGTGCTCGGAATATACTCGATCGATGTAACCACCAAATATCGGGCTGCAACATACTGGGTGAAGATGGGTAGACCTGAGGCAGGGTTGTAGACCAGTTAATGGGTCCACTACATAAAAAAGTTCTGGATTTATTCTACAAAAATGTTTTTAAAAGATTGATAATAAGTTAGTGGTGCCTTTCATTTCTCCTATAGCTGTGTAGGAACAGGAACTTAATTAGATTATATTGAGGCAGGATATTGTTCCAAGTCCATGCAGAATTATTTTAGTAAATAATGTAGTACTCGGAATTGTTATGTAACCTAACGAACATCAGCTCACACAGCACTCTAACAAACAACACCAACAGCGGGTTAGATGCGCATGGACTCAACAAATAGTGTTTTCCCGACGAGCGATGTTCATGTGGATACTTACTAAAATGGGTAGGATCACACCAGGACGCTGGGCTTGAAGTTCAATACCAAGTCCCCTTCCCCAAGTGGTATAGGTGAAGGTATATCTGTATCTACTCTTTCCGGTTTTCTTTTATTCTCTTCTTAAATTGTACTATAACTTTATAATTTCCTACTTCCAAATTTCTGTATTTTTCTTTAAAAAGTAAATGTAATTGCTGAAAAAAAGAAGAAGAAGAAGTCCATTAGTTGTTCTCGTATTGCAGGTGCAGACGTGAAGAGGTTACATTATGCTTGGTCCACAGTACTGTGATCAGTCCTTGTCGTGGTCGGAAGTAGTCGACCAGAACATTGACGATGAGTATGCCTGCCCTAGCATTTCCATGTAGTCCAACGTAGAGCCGCTTTCATGCCCGAATGACCCACAAATCTGGATAGTGCACAATGCGACCAGTAGAGATCCACAGTGAGCCTCCTTTCAAACTCTGTCTCGTGCTGATAACGCTGTCTCGCACGAGTGTGCAACATCTCTGTTTCCTTCAAAGTGATCAGTCAACGCCCGCATCTCGTGGTCGTGCGGTAGCGTTCTCGCTTCCCACGCCCGGGTTCCCGGGTTCGATTCCCGCCGGGGTCAGGGATTTTCTCTGCCTCGTGATGGCTGGGTGTTGTGTGCTGTCCTTCGGTTAGTTAGGTTTAAGTAGTTCTAAGTTCTAGGGGACTGATGACCATAGGTGTTAAGTCCCATAGTGCTCAGAGCTATTGATCAGTCAACATCTGACGCTGTTGATGCGCCTGACGTCTCTTACATACCCTACAAAGCCTCGTAAGAGCACTAAAAACGAACAGCACTAAAGCACTGTGTTGACCATTCTGCCTGTCACACAGACCACTAGTCAAATAGATACCCACCAATGGTGCCTACGTATACGAAGTTAAATTTATGTCCAGCCATGGCTGCTGGGTTCTTAATTTTTTTGACAGGCACTTTATAAAATACTACCTCCCACATTTACACTTTGAAATTATTATAGTAGAGAGAAGCTTCATTTACATTCTAACCAGACCGTGCCTCACACAAAAGTGGAGCGTTCGTCCTCTTTGATACTTTCTGCAACGCATCATTGGCATCAGCGACAAATTTTATATTATAGGATATGCTGCATTCATATCCTGTACAATTATCATTAAATGTAAGGATACTGTATCCTTACATCCTCACTGTATCGTGAGAAAGACCGCCTATGTTGTGGTCCTTCTCCGCGATTGGCTGCTGCATTCGGAAGTTGCGCACCAAAATGATGATTTTCTGTTATTAATATTAGACAAACTAAACAGCGTATTCATTTGCAGTTCAGATTAAAGCGTCTCTCAGTAGCTTGTTATCATTCCATTATTTCACAAACATTGATAACCAGCACAATAATAAACAACTGGTAAACGAAACGGCAGACGAAGCACTTTGGTGATCTTCGGATGGAGCCTAACTTGCATGGCGGGCGAAGTGGTTCAGCTGTAAGATCATAGCTAGTTTGGCAGTCTCGGAGGACGGACACGTTGTCTGCCACGGTCGGCGTCAAGTTGAGGCTTTATTAGCATTGTATGGTTTGTAAATCAGAGCTGATTCGGCAGTGTCGGAGAACAGACATGGTTTCTGCCGCGTTATAAGTCAAGACTTAGTTTGCAATATCTAGTTTGTAAATGGGAAAGCCGTAATTACGGAGATATGCAGTTTATTAATTTGTTGAAGAATAGAAATTATTTGTGACCCTAAAATGGAATGGAATGTGCAGTTTTTCGTGTTCTGCCAATAAAAAGCGAGTGGCATCCCGTATAAACAAACTGATCGGAAATTTTATTTTTTCTAAAATAACAGTTCCTCGTGCGAGCTAACATCCCGAAAGTGTTCGGGCTCACATATGGTTCCTCTTCGTCGAAATAAACTGCGCAAAAACTCAGCGGCATCACATACGTTACAGAAGCTGCAACTGTTAACCATACGTATCAGTCTCTTGTTCAACCAAAGAAAACGTGGCTTTTCTAATACGAAATAAACAAGAAGTCAACAATTGTTGAGAAGAAATAGACTTATATTACAATAGCTCAACCTGGAGGAAGTGCGCAAATGATTTCACGTACTAGTTACCGGCGAGAATCCAAAGTCTACACAGTTCTCGTTCGGAAATTACTTTTTCCCTTTCGAGTTGCATGGCAGGGAGTCCTACACAGGAATGAAACGATATGATGTGAAGGCGGAGCCCAGCAGAAATTCGAATATCACACAAATTATTACATACGTCGGGCACTGAAGGTAAAATAGCTAATAAAATGACAAAAATACTGAGTCTATAGATGTTATTCAACAATAATCAAATTAAAAGAATGGAAGCGTACCACATCTCGGTCACGATAGAAATAATATGTCTTAATGTTCACTTTCTTTACAATTGCTTTAGTACGGTCTATGAAGTTTGGTAAATAATTTCCATGTAATTGTTCTTCACTCTACTATCTTTTACCAATATCCGTCATTGAATTACATACCAGTACTTCCAAACACTTAATAAGTACTCAGAGTTTAGAGGCAGGAGTTCGTTGCCGATCATTAACATGAGTAATTGTACTATTCTATAACACGGTTCATTAAAAAGTATTTATATGTTGTGTTTCCAGATGAAGTAACAAAAATAAGGGAATAAAAGGACAAACTGATTCTTTACCTAACACGACACCATCTCAAACATCTAGAGGTATGGGTAAGGAACCGCCTAAGAGGAGTGAGAAAAGGGCACAAAGTAAGGAATTACAAATCGTCAAGAAATGTAGTCGCTTACAAATTATTCGTCGGTCTGGAGGTGCTTCGTGATGCCAACTGAAGGAACGAGTGGACAACATTACGTGACCTAAGCGACTTGTCGTGGAACTTGTGATGTAACAAAATAAAAGTGATGTTGTTATTCAATGGGAAAGTTGGAATTTGAGATTTCGCTTACTGTTTTATCAATCACAATTGGCGTAAGAATCATGGATTGACCTTTGTCATAAAATAGTGCGTTATGAAATGTGAACAGTCTTTACTTGCAGTTTCGCGTGGCTGGAAGCAGTCACAGCTAGCGTGCTATTGATTAAGAAATTGCATTATCGTCTTTCTAATTACTTCATGATCGTAGATACGATCATACCCGGTGGTGAAGTTATTGTTATGACAAAACAATTTCCTAAGGGACCAGAAAGTTCTTAAGGGCGAAAAAACAACTGTAACATCACACAAAAGGGAAATTCAGTATTAAAGCTTATGCAAGAAGACGATAAAACAGTTTTCTTTTTGTCAATGTAACACGCACATTGGACTGCTGATCTTGGTGTCTGTAATCTTAGCAAAATGCATAATTGAAATGAAAATAATACTGAGGAGATGATAGGAATGAGCACTGCTAAATATTCAATATTCCCAGAGCAAATATTTATTATAACTAAAACATATATCGTACCTTAAGCTTAGTACTACAATCAATGACAGTAGATTTTTATGTCCGTTTCATGTTCATTGAGCGCTCTTTTATACAGACATTGTCCTCTTGAGTTGCTCGTGCGTCGTCAAGATAAGTTATAACAGTTCATCTTTTTACACTTCACTCAAACCTAGACGGAACTCGTTTTTATTTATTTAGTAACAAATTAGATCAGACCGCCACAAATCTGCGTCCGTCTTACTTAAGAAAAACAGTAAGAGTATTTTTAGCGCTCAAGGATTCATTTGTTCTCCAGCGAACAAAATAGTTAAGGATCGCATAACTATCCGTATTTTTCTGTTTATATTTCCGCCCAAAGACGACGAATTACATTATTTAGAAAATACCACCGTCGCTATGCGACGCCTTATTTTACATTAATCATTCTTTATAAACAAGTATTTGCCTTCTGGCTGAAAGTATTAACTATTTGCTGTTTTAATGAAGCCAAAAATAGCGAATATCACATCACCTCCCATGAGGAGAGAGGGAATTCCGAAAGATTACCTCGATCCTCATGTCATCATCAGATATTCGTGATTTTTGGTATGACACTTACATAATGTTACTGGCGTACTAAGTACATGAATTGATATTACATTTATAAACATATATCAAAAAGAGAGCCACTTGTATGAATATCAAGAGCTCAGATGGAAACCCAGTTCTAAGCAAAGAGGGGAAAGCAGAAAGGTGGAAGGAGTATATAGAGGGTCTATACAAGGGCGATGTACTTGAGGACAATATTATGGAAATGGAAGAGGATGTAGGTGAAGATGAAATGGGAGATACGATACTGCGTGAAGAGTTTGACAGAGCACTGAAAGACCTGAGTCGAAACAAGGCCTCGGGAGTAGACAACATTCCATTAGAACTACTGACGGCCTTGGGAGAGCCAGTCCTGACAAAATCCTACCATCTGGTGAGCAAGATGTACGAGACAGGCGAAATACCCTCAGACTTCAAGAAGAATATAACAATTCCAACCCCAAGGAAAGCAGGTGTTGACAGATGTGAAAATTACCGAACTATCAGTTTAATAAGTCACAGCTGCAAAATACTGACGAGACTTATTTACAGACGAATGGAAAACTGGTAGAAGCCGACCTCGGGGAAGATCAGTTTGGATTCCGTAGAAATGTTGGAACACGTGAGGCAATACTGACCTTACGACTTATCTTAGAAGGAAGATTAAGGAAAGGCAAACCTACGTTTCTAGCATTTGTAGACTTAGAGAAAGCTTTTGACAATGTTGACTGGAATACTCTTTTTCAAATTCGAAAGGTGGCAGGGGCAAAATACAGGGAGCGAATGGCTATTTACAATTTGTACAGAAAGCAGATGGCAGTTATGAGAGTCGAGGGGCATGAAAGGGAAGCAGTGGTTGGGAAGGGAGTGTGACAGGGTTGTAGCCTCTCCCCGATGTTATTCAATCTGTGTATTGAGCAAGCAGTAAAGGAAACAAAAGAAAAATTTGGAGTAGGTATTAGAATCCAGGGAGAAGAAATAAAAACTTTGAGGTTTGCCGATGACATTGTAATTCTGTCAGAGACAGCAAAGGACTTGGAAGAGCAGTTGAACGGAATGGACAGTGGCTTGAAAGGAGGATATAAGATGAACATCAACAAAAGCAAAACGAGGATAATGGAATGTAGTCGAATTAAGTCGGGTGATGCTGAGGGAATTAGATTAGGAAATGAGAGGTTTAAAGTAGTAAAGGAGTTTTGCTATTTGGGGAGCAAAATAACTTATGATTGTCGAAGTAGAGAGGATAAAAAATGTAGACTGGCAATGGCAAGGAAAGCGTTTCTGAAGAAGAGAAATTTGTTAACGTCGAGTATAGATTTAAGTGTCAGGAAGTGGTTTCTGAAAGTATTTGTATGGAGTGTAGCCACGTATGGAAGTGAAACATGGACGATAAACAGTCTGGACAAGAAGAGAATAGAAGCTTCCGAAATGTGGTGCTACAGAAGAATGTTGAAGATTAGGTGGGTAGATCACGTAACTAATGAGGAGGTATTGAATAGGATTGGGGAGAAGAGAAGTTTGTGGCACAACTTGACTAGAAGAAGGGACCGGTTGGTAGGACACGTCCTGAGGCATCAAGGGATCACAAATTTAGCATTGGAGGGCAGTGTGGAGGGTAAAAATCGTAGAGGGAGACCAAGAGATGAATACACTAAGCAGATTCAGAAGGATGTAGGTTGCAGTAGGTACTGGGAGATGAAGGAGCTTGCACAGGATAGATTAGCATGGAGAGCTGCATCAAACCAGTCTCAGGACTGAAGACCACAACAACAACAACATCAGGTATTTATCATTTTTCAAAATAAAGTTTTTCACTCTTTGTTCATCAGTCACTTCATTCCTTAATATCAAGATTCACATTTATGTGGATATTTAAGTTTGGTCCATATCTGCTTATAACAATAAGTGAACGTTCATTTCTCACTTCAGGGGATAGAATTCAGAATTTACATTCTCTTGAGCTCAACAGCTAATAGATTAGTACAGTGAGTGTTTATTTTTAATAAAGTAGAGTGGACAATGTTCGAGCCTCTGTTGACTCATTGTGGTTCAATTACAGTTTAATAACGTAGCACTACACTTCGTGATAATTTCACCTTATGTGTTAGCTGTCTACGGCGTTCATCATGCAGTACATCTGTACTTTCCACTGTGGTGCCAGGAATTCAAGTGGCTTCCCGGGTTTTTATTTACAATATGAAAGAGAAGAAGTGGAAAATTATTAGTATAGCTTACAATCTATTGGATACCTTGGTTAAGGATCGGGACTGGTCTGGAGTTCAGAGTCTTCCTATAGAGCACATTCGTTTTCCTTGCCCATCAAGAGACAGGATTATAATTCATTTTAGCAGTGTTCAGGAGTGCCGGTATTAATGGCTTTAAGGTCTGAGTAATCTGACAATCTACTTCTCACTCATCTTAACTCCAACTCAAGAAAATTGCTTAATTTACGTATGAAAATGTAGTCACACAAGTCTGCAAATGTCTTTCCTCCAGTGTGTACGATTGAAGTCATGGCGGTTAGCAGTTTAAAGTTCGGATTGTTTCGTCACCCACACGTCAGCCACTCACAGCGGCCGCACAGTGTTGCGTGAGTTATAATAACACAGAACTTTGCGTTGCACCTATTGTCGTAGCCTTGACTTCTTTTTAAACTTGCAGTACAACATTACCACTAATACACACTGAACAGTTATTTTTATTATACACGTCGCACTTTAGTGTGCATCTTCACACAGCATTCGTGCTCAGATGCTTCGTCGACAGCGTTTATTTACAAAACAATCAATTTTGCAGGTTTCCTCCATTAGTACAGATAGACTTAAATTCTACTATTTACAAAAGATCACTTACGAGATAATATTTACAATTAATGGTCACTCCTTTCGTTAAGTCCAGTGAACAACTGCATTATGAATGTACTCTTTATATGTCAAGGTTTACTTTCACTAGTGAATCTAAAAATGTTCTTTCAAACTTTCTTCTAACGGCTCATCTCCTCATTATGAAAACTACAGATTTCGCAACACTCGTTGCATTTATTCTTTAGTGTACCCAAGATCATTTTCTACTGCCAAGTAGCATATCTACTACTTAACGAATACGCATTTAACACTGAACCTTTTCTTTTGTGCTTTCCTTTGTGCTTGCCAAAATTTTTATATTAGAGGCCAGACTGGATAACAATAGGTCTCCCTCTTCGCTTCATGTACTCAACAATCGCTTTCTGTAAAAAAAAAATAGGGTGACACGTGTCTACTATTTTTCGCATGAATGGAATTACCCACATTTCACTGGGTTTACGCAACCTGTCCATAAAAAACATTACCAAAGCTAGCGACGTTCATCGCCCTACGTGTATCATTTCTCATAAGCATTGCTTTGCCTCCAAGCACACGTGCCTTTTACAAGTCGACCCTTGGTCTGGGTTAATGAACCAGGATTAAAAGGAATGGGCACAAGGAAAATGGATTTCATAAGAGGTGTGTCTTAGGAGACATTTTTACAATAAAATCTGCATGTAAATAAAATTATCATTATAAACATAGCCACATATATAAATTTTTAACCTCTTTCAGTACAGCATGCTTTGCTACTTCTACGTCTTACTCTGGTTATAGTCAGTATTAAGTTTAAATATCACTGCATTGCTTGTTCTTTAGATTAGCCATCAATTAGGGCATTGAATGGTCGCTAGATTACACTACAAAACTTCTGAAGATCTTTACTTGGACTTATTTATGATACAGGGGGCTTGCTGTGTGGTTATTTAGTACCTTGATTCTACTGAAATCAATTCGTCAGCTAACATTCCTCATATACTCTTTAGATTGGGCTCAGATCACAGGGAAACAGTTTACTTCCATAGCAATTAATGGCCTCGTGGAGTACTTACGCTACATTATTCATGCTACATGGTTTGCCTCTCTTTTTGTACTGTACTTCAACTGACTAAGTTTACTACAGCTTATCGTCCCCTTGCGTGAACACATGTAGGTTACCACTTGTTTTCTCATTTAACAGCACGCTTTAACTGAACATTAAGCTAAGATATTTCCTCCACTCCTGTTCACTGTCTGGACGTTTTGAACATGTATTTTTTTAAGCAGGTAATTTGGGCTTTTACAACAGAACTTCAAGTACTTACATTACTAAAAATAAATCTATAAATCTTCTTGTACCTTGAGAGAAATGCTTATTTACGCATCCTCTTCCATTTCTCACCTTTACATATTTATACAGCTCCGGGAAATCACCTCGCAAGCACTTTTTTTTTAATACTAACTTATAGTTAAATTGAAATTCTTTCTGCAACCTTAATTTCCTGCTTCAGCTTGTTGAAGAAATATCAGTTCATGTCCATCACTATAAACAATTTTTCCACACTTAACATTTAATAGTTAAAGTTTCCATGTAGCAACCGTTACCATGTAGTCCGGACGCTGTTCAACGCAATACTTATCATTAACAGTTCACACAAGGAAATTTCCAGTACTCAGGAGGAAAGAAAGCAAAACAGATTCTATCTGCAGTTGAAGCTGCGTCTGTAAACTAACTCTTTGTTTCAATAGACCAATCGCCCCCGATATGGAGCAACCCAGAATCGGAAATGATAAAACTTTTGAAACAGAAGACACCTGTATGAAGAGACATGATGACATGACATTGATGTTTGCTCCTGTACCAACAATGCTGTGACAGGAATGTTGGTAATATAAATCTTAATCGAAGCCTGGACCTGTTCATCATAAATGTCATTAATGTCTTGAGCTTCTTTGTCAGGTGCGAGGTCATCTCGTAAGTCGGTCTCATGGTCGTACCGAATCGCATTAACATACTCAGAACCAGAGGATTCGTTAGTGCCCCCACTCAAAATCCGCAGCGACCTCTAGGAGGCTGAAAGGCGCTGCCTCTAATTTTCCGCAGGATGTTTAGTCTGTTTGTCATTCATGGCCTTAAGTGTTTGTTTCGTTTCATATTGTGCTGGTTATGTGGTACAAATGCTGGTGTAAAGGGGTAAAATCCACTGGGTGCATTTATTTGTGAATAGAATACTTGAGACGTCTGCTGTCGCCCCATCTTTTGGCTGCCGGCAAAACCATTTCCTTGTGAAGGAAAGTTCGCATTTGGTGCCGTTTTAAAATTGTTCCGCGGTCCTCTATCCTGTGAAAAGTTGTTCTGATGTTGTTCAGGGTGGCCTCCGCCTTGCCCATGCCACTTGCTATTTTTCGACCTATAACTTTGATTGTACACTTGCCCATTTGAAAAATTACCACTCGTTTTTGGAGAATTTCCATACTGCTCAGGCGCAGAATTAAATGGCCGGTTTCCATACTGCTGTACTGTACCTGGTGGTTATAAATTGGGTGGTATCTCTGCTGATTACTGTAACTGGTTTTCTGCCTCCGTTTAAAGTTATTGCCGTTTGCGTTTTCATAACGGCTGGCAGGTTGGTACCAGCGATCGCAGTAGCGCGCTCTCTCCGGCGCATTGTTGTCCGCGTGCGATGCATTCTGCTGGCTGCCAGGGAAGAATTTTCCGCTGCCAACCTTGGAACGCACATCCTCGCTAATTAAATCTAAGGAATCCAGCAGAAAGGAATGCATCCGTGTCTTCTTCGGACACATTTACTAGTTTCTCTCTGATAGACACAGGGAGTTTGCTTTTGAGAATCATAATTACGTCGTTGGAAGTAATCGGAGAATCACAGAATTTAATTTTTGCCAGATACTTCTCGAAGTATCGCCGGACACTTCCATGCTCATTGAAAATTTCCGTACAATACACCTCCCTCCTTAATCTCTGCTGTACCACATTACTCCAAAATTTTGCCAAGAACATTTTCTCAAACTCTTTGTAATTCCTACACGTGTCCACCATTTCCGTTCCCCATAATGATGCATCACCGGAAATAAATCCAGTGATGAACTGAATACGCTGTCTATCTGTCCAGCTCCTGGGAAATATGCCGGAAAAATTCTTTAGCAGCACGATGGTGTGTATTTCTCGCTTCTGCGGATGAAAAACAGGAAAAGTGCGATGCTTAATCACACTTTCCTCTTGCATTAAACTCACAATTGTGGGCGGATCATTTATTTTCCCCACTCGGGGCTCAACAGGACTGTTGGTTTGCATGTAATCAGGTGGTGAACCATAAGGAGTTGTTCCCTAAAATTTGGGTATGCGTGTGCAGATTTTCTACCCAGTTTCTCAGCATTCTGACTTCGTCCACTACTTGCTGCTTCCACTCGGGAAGATCCCGTGTAAGTGTCCTTCGAATCTGTCCCAATTCAGAAACCACTATCTCCCGACTTACCAGGAGCAGCTAAGATTTCATATGTTACATCCTTGACAGTCTCCCTAAGCTCCTCCCTGACCCTCTTTTCGAAAAAAATGTCTTTATCCTTTATCCATTCACCGTAGTGCTCCGACAACGCCTCCGCGTGTGCTTTCACGGTGATCTTAACCTGCTCTTCGATATTGATTGAGTCTATCTGCCTCGACAGATCCTCTACTACACCTTTAATGTCAGATACCGTATTTCTGAGTTTATTTCTTTGGTAGCTGCCTGAATATTTGTGTTTAATGTTCCAGATACTTCAGCTATTTCACTTTGCAGCTGTTTCTGCATTTTCTGAATTTGATCGCTGATCTTAGTTTGCACCTCACCCAACTGGGTATTTAATTCAGCCATAATTTCTTTATGCAGATCTGTTTTGATTGTGCCTAGCCGTGTTTTTACTGATTCGCTTACAGCATCTAATCGGGCGTTAGCAGTCTCATTTTGTGTTTCTACTGACTCGCTTACAGCATCCAATCGGGCGTTAACAATCTCATTCTGTGTTTTTATAGTCTCATTTACTGCGTCAAACTGTTGTTTCAGCATTTCCACTAACGCACGAAGGTCATTTGTAGCTGCATCGGGAAGAGTTTGGACTTTAAGGTCACTTTCCCCTGTTACAGACATAGTTAGTTCAGTTTCCACACGGGAACCTACCGTTCGCGATCGTAAAGGGTATGGAATACTGTTAACGTGTTCATTCCCGTCTCCTGTTGTCACCTGTCTCTGTTTACTATCTGCCATTTTCGTCAGTAAATCACGTACTACGCAAGGCTTTCGTCGTTTGTCAGTGGCGTGGTGAGTCCGCTAACAGCACAGCACTCGCGTGAGCAACAAATGAAATTCTTTCTGGCGAGAAGACAAGGTGGAACCTAAACGTTTCAGACAAATGAATGAAGATGCTCTTCACAGCAAATAGCACACAATATCTACCACGTTGAAAATCTAATACAGCTATTCTAAAAATGGAAAAAAATTTCTATTATCAGACTACGAAGAATTTTACTTTGAAAGATAAAATAAAGCAGATTTTCTATAGCGGGAAGGAGATAGAAAGGATGTGGATCGACTTGGAAAAGCAACGTTGCTACTGAAGCACTACACTGCGTATGCAAAGTTCTGACTTGCTTTTTGATGGCTTGATTACCGCTATGTTGTCTCAGCAAATTCGCGTCTCTTTTCTTTTCCTTTCTCTCGGTAACTAAACTGCGTTATCGACCAGCATACTTTCCGTCTTTCTCACAGAGAGATGATGTGTACATGAAACGACAGAACATTTATTAACACTAGCACATAGAAACTTTTCCAAGAATTTGAACTAATTTTTGGTCAGGCCCCATGCTCGGGCGCCAAGTGTGATGTAACAAAATAAAAGTGATGTTGTTATTCAATGGAAAAGTTGGAATTTGAGATTTCGCTTACTGTTTTATCAATCACAATTGGCGTAAGAATCATGGATTGACCTTTGTCATAAAATAGTGCATTATGAAATGTGAACAGTCTTTACTTGCAGTTTCGCGTGGCTTGAAGCAGTCACAGCTAGCGTGCTATTGATTAAGAAATTGCATTATCGTCTTTCCAATTACTTCATGATCGTAGATACGATCATACCCGGTGGTGAAGTTATTGTTATGACAAAACAATTTTCTAAGGGACCAGAAAGTTCTTAAGGGCGCAAAAACAATTGTAACATCACACAAAAGGGCAATTCAATACTAAAGCTGATGCTAGAAGACGATAAAACAGTTTTCTTTTTGTCAATGTAACACGCACATTGGACTGCTGATCTTGGTGTCTGTAATCTTAGCAAAATGCATAATTGAAATGAAAATAATACTGAGGAGATGATAGGAATGAACACTGCTAAATGAGTCAGTATTCCCAGAACAAATATTTTTTATAACTAAAACATATACCGTACCTTAAGCTTAGTACTACAATCAATGACAGTAGATTTTTATGTCCGTTTCATGTCCATTGAGTGCTCTTTTATATAGCCATTGTCCTCTTGAGTCGCTCGTGCGTCTTCACGATAAGTTATAACTGCTCTTCTTTTTACACTTCACTCAAACTCAGACGGAACTCGTTTTTATTTATTTAGTAAAAAATTAGATCAGACCGCCACAAATCTGCGTCCGTCTTACTCAAGAAAAACAGTACAAGTCTTTTAGCGCTCAAGGATTCATTTGTTCTCCAGCGAAAAAAATAGTGAAGGATCGCATATCTATCCGTATTTTTCTGTTTATATTTCCGCCCAAAGACGACGAATTCCATTATTTAGGAAATTCCACCGTCGCTATGCGGCGCCTTATTATACATTAATCATTCTTTATAAACAAGTACTTGCCTTCTGGCTGAAAGTATAAACTATTTGCCGTTTTAATGAAGCCAAAAATAGCGAATATCACAAACTGTTCAAATGTCTCTAAGCACTATGGGACTTAACATCTGAGTTCATCAGCCCCCTAGACTTAGGACTACTTAAACCTAACTAACATAAGGACGTCACACACGTCCATGCCCGAGGCAGGATTCGAACCTCCGACCTTTGCAGCTGCGCGGTTCCGGACTGAAGCGCCTAGAAGCGCTCGGCCCCAGCGGCCGGCTAGGACGGATGGCGTCACAGGTATTCTCACGTAACTAAAGTACGGGGATGTTAGAAAAAAAGGCGTTGGGAACCACTGAAAGGAGTGCCCGCGAGCTTCGCAATAAAGGAAAAGACTGATGGTCAAGATAATCATGTTTGTTGTACCTTCAGAATTTTTCTCTGTGAAGGTAGTGCGAGAAAAAGACGGTTAATTGTTCGTACAGTTACCAGGTTTGAAAAGACATAAGTTCGCAAGTCAATGTTGAGGACATTGACCACATATGTCTAATTCATTATTGCATTGTGGGAAACTCTCTGGACAGAAAACCCAAATTTAGCAACACGGATACGTGTGGGCTGCTTGGAGGGTGTGTCATTACGTCCACATGCGCCAATGACCATCCAGCCGTTGTGGAAGGCGCTGATAGAGGAATGAAACGCTGTACCACAAGAACTTCTTACGGACCTTGTAATCAGCTTAGGAGCATGCAGTGTGGTCTGAAGTCACCACACACCCTATTAAGTACATTGTTATGCCTTTTCCAATATACAGGGGGTCATCAATAATCGCGGTGACTTCAGCGTAATTATGGTCTTGGAGAAAAGTGTATTTTCTGTTCGTCTCATTGCGTATTTCTATCAGTTAATCTGTACTGTACTGTAGGAGTCCTTTTTAGGTGTGATTTAAATTTAATCTATCTGTGGTACTTGGCAGTGATACGTGATAAATCATCCGGAAGTTTTGCATACCAATGTATTGTTAGTTATACCGAACGATTGTGAAATCTGTAAGCGAGAAGTTTTAATTTGAATTCGAGCATCCGTTTCAGGCACAAAAACAGTATTAAAAGCTCAAGAAGCGCTCGTGCATAAAATATCCGTCTTCCGATTTACGATCTCATGCCACAACGTCAACAAGATTATTTTCATCTCTCTGTCACGAGAATTGAAATCAGTCAATCGCGGCGGAGAAGAATAGAATAGGAGGGACTGGATGCTGGATCATCAATCCACCAGGGATTATGAAGTAACATTCATCGCACCGCTCCATCTACGTAACTCCCGAAGTGGTTTGGATTTACATGTAAACTGTCCGGACACGAAGTTGACGCGTATGTCCTCTATCAGTTTGCAGTCGAGCGTAGTAGTGGTTGTGGGAGTTGCACGAGTTAGTACATCTCATTACGGCGATTTTATGTACCAAACATATTGTGTGTCTTTAATGGATTTTGCTCTGACTCAAACATTTAATTATATTGATTTACAGAAATAGTATACAATTATTCTGACGTACAGAAAAGGGGGCAAACTGTTTTCAAGAACTTCGAGAGATGATAGGGTACATAAAGAACTAGTTTTGTCAAGTAATCACAGTCAAGAACAACTTAATTATTTCTCTAGAAGTTACAATTCGTGAAACGTCCAGCATGAGCAAATCAAACAGACATATCTAATGTATAGCGAGTAGTTTTTTTTTGTCCTGGTGAAGGCGGCGATTATTATTTTATATTTTCAAGTCTCTTCACATTTAGGGGTAGAGAGACAGTGCCATCTGTTTACGACGCCTAATTCCCGATCTAAATTAGTTTATTTACACGCACTTGAGAACTTTTCGATGTATCTAAACGTAGTTTCTCCACGCCCTGTCTAGTTTCTCGCATTTGCCATCCGATAAATAGTAGTAAGTAAGAAATACGTACTTCTATTCCTGTTTTTCTACAGAGAATTTTCGAATTTTATCGACGTGACAAACGGTCACACAACATATTCACCTGAAGAGAATGTGCCGAATGTAGGGTCAGTCTGTAGAACACCACTGTCGTTGGTGACAGTTGGGGAGCCATTTACTCGTGTATTTAGTGCCTCAGTAATATGGAGCAGCTTTTCGAGGTCATCCGTCAACCTTGTGCGTCAGCAAGGTCGCTCATCAGATAGTGACTTCTGGCGCGAGTCATAGCAACCATTCGTTGTGTGACTCCCCAAGTATGAAACTACGTACAGGAACCACAGTTAAATCCCCTCAATACTTCCCCATCTCTGGTTAAAGAAGTTACAATGTGCTCCCAGATTAGAGATGGGACCTCTTAGTTATTTACATCGCGCGCAATTACCGGCAACCTTTGGAGTTAGTTTAGTTGATACACATTTTCTGAGTATGTAACTGCAACTCATTCTGAAGATTTTTTCGGTTTTATCGTGGGAATTTGACCGCCAGGGGAGCGTATTTTGCCTAAAGCTGTTGGTCGTCAAACTATTTGGTAGTGTTTTAGAGTGAAAGCCACGCACCTCCAGTCACGATGCAGGAATATCAAATTCGCCAGTTCCATTTTAAACTTAGAAAATAGCACCATTTATGCTGAAGCCGGGTTCCACTCCCTGTGTTTATTACCCCTCACTGGAGTCTATCCGCAGCCATCACGACATTGAACGAAATAGCGAAGCCAAATGAGTTTCGAGTTTCTGGTCTATCGATATGCTTTCGTTTCAATACTACACCCACTCATACAAAAAAAATCATTCGCACAAGACACGTAGCGAGATTTACCCGTCGACTGACAAATTACAGACATGCAGAACGCAACACTCCATTATCGTTAGGGAGTAATGTTCACTCACTCAGAAATGATTCGAGTAATAGCCCAGTTAGTATTTACTATGAACATAATGTCCCAAATGCTTTAGGAACAAACTTATACAGGCACTAGAATACCGTAAACAGAGCAGGCAGTTAATGATCACTTGAAAAAATGCAACGAATACAGGACCGAGCCAGGTGGCACAGTGGTTAGCACACTGGACTCGCATTCGGCAGGACTACGGTTCAAACCCGCGTCCGGCCATCCTGATCTAGTTTTCCGTGATTTCCCTAAATCGGTTTAGACAAATGCCGGGATTGTTCCTTCGAAATGGCACGGCCGACTTCCTTCCCCATCCTTCCCTAATCCGATGGAACCGATGACCTCGCTGTTAGGTCCCTTCCCCCCCCCCCCCCCACCCCCCACCCCCGCCCAAATCAACCAACGGATACAGGGCGGTTATAATTAAAGGGCAGCTATTCACAGAGGTGAAATTTAGTAGATGTCCTAATGAGTTAACGCGGAACCATATACGCTGGAAAAAAATTAGTTCCGATTTTGACCAGCAGGTACAAACCTGGCACTGCCAATGCAAGAAAGACGTGTAGAAATGTTTCCGTATACAATGGATTAGGATCGTGACGTGGGCAGAAATGGTCAAACAAGCGAGAAAGGCGTTATGTCGATTTTATTATGAACCACCAGTTGCACATTTTGTACAGTACGAGCACCACAGACGTCGACGAGATGCTGCATTCGTAAAGTGACGGGATCTACAGTTGCTGGCAGAACTTCCGGTGGAATGTGAGTAACGTGTTTCCGTATACTGGCCTACAGATCAGGTAGAGATCGAACAGGTCCCTGATAAATGCTTTGTTCTTGGTAGATATTCCCAGAGCCAAAAGTCACACCGATTCAAATCACATGACCCTGCAGGCCCGGCACTTGAAAAACCTCTGGAGACAACACGTACGTGAAGATGATCTTCCACTGGGCGAGCGACATGAGGTGTTACCCCATCTTCCATGAAAACAAGTGGTTTCCGCTCAGTTGCGCTCTTCCAGAGCAGGAATCATATGCTATGAAAAGAAAACTCGATACCGTGTAGGCGTCACGGTACACGTGAGAGGCACTCTCGGTGTATTCTCTTCAAAGAAGAAAGGTTCTTGTGAATCCACAGTACACAGTCATATACGGGAAGTGCGGTAGCTCTTCGTGCACAACACGTGGTTGTTACGTAACGGGCGAGCTGTGGCGCCCTGGAAATATTATATATTCGGAATTGGGGCGGCCGCACAGGCTGCTCGTTAAAGCCGGGGCCCGGCAGCAAACACGTGGTGGCAAACATTAGCCGGACGAGAGGGGTAGCACCAGCGCAGGGTCCAGCAGCGTGGCTGGGAATTCCACTGTGATGAGGACGGTGCTTTGTGTCGATGAAGGAGATGGCTATGCTGGGAGTGCCAAAGATTGCGGACTTTGTGAAACCTTAATGGCAGACATTTCACAGTTCGTATAGAAATTAATAGTAGCCAGATTAATCACGATACTTCAAAAAGAAACATGTACATTACTATTATTTGCACGACCATTTCCGGCCTTGTGGCCGAGCAGTTCTAGGCGCTTCAGTCTGGAACCGTGCGACCGCTACGGTCGCAGGTTCGAATCCTGCCTCGGGCATGGATGTATGTGATGTCCTTAGGTTAATTAGGTTTAAGTAGTTCTAACTTCTAGTGGACTTATGACCTCAGATGTTGAGTCCCACAGTGCTCAGAGCCATTTGAACCATTTTTGCACGACCATTCTGATAAAATTACAGGCATGTAACTTGAATAGTACATTAGTTATTGGAGGTCAAAGTGGCTGATTACTATCGATCGCGTCAGGCCATAAGTACAGCACAGTGACACGAAAAAACGGTAGCAGCATGCTTATAAATATATTTATTCGTCTACGTCTTTGTTTATGTCCGATACATACTATTCATGAAGAAATTGGTTAAATATTTACTCTGTGTTAGAAAGCACAGAGACTTTAGGCTCCTGGCCTACCTTTTGCTTCTTTTCTTTTGATATATGTTTATTTAATTGTTTATGTATTTAATAATGCGTGTTGGAGCGTGTTTATGGTCCAGCCGTAGGAATATTTATTTAATTTCAAGTATTTAAATGTAAATACAGTATTTCGAATATGTTTCATTATTTTTGTGTGACTGTGCGTTGGCATGAAGACATGGCGCGAGCGCTCTAGCCAATCACAGCGCTCGTGAATGGGGAGATTGGATGGAAGCGAGTTTCCGGGGAGGACACAAGGGGAGTTCGGGGGCAGTTCTGGACAGAACGGCACAGGACACGGGAAGTGCCGGGACGGTACGGCGCGAGGGACGCACAGTCGGCGGAAAGACTTGGACAGTGGAGCACTTTGCGCGTGGTCATGGAGGATAGAAATGTTTCGGAGTGCCGACCTGTGCTCTTGTGTGATTTCCGTGGCTTCCGCAGTGAAGACGTAGACTGCGATAAGAAGTGAACGTCTCGCGAGCTATGTTGTTGTTCATAACTAATCACGTGCTGTAGGAATCTGTTGTTTCCCTGTTATTCAACTTATATTTTATTTAATTAATGGACCATCGACAGCAATAAGTGTTTTGCACCGCCACCACCTCGCTCGTTATGTGGTGTTCTCGAAAAAAGTTTTCCTACGCCGGTCAACTACTGTTTGTGTATGAGAAATCGGCTGGAAACTTTCCTCATGTCAGCACGTTGTAAGTGTCGCCACCGGCGCCAATCTTGTGTGAATGCTCTGAAAAGCTAATCATTTGCATATCACAGCATCTTCTTCCTGACGGTTAAATTTCGCGTGTGTAGCACGTCATCTTCGTGGTGTAGCAATTTTAATGGTCAGTAGTGTACGTTGCAAAAGAACGATCTTGATAAAGTACCACAGAACATTAACTGCACCCTTTTTTTTTTTAAGTACAATTACGTCTACTGACATCGGTCTATTCCTTCTAATTGTTTGACTTCCCTAATGCTTTCTGAGACCAACTATGATTCTACACTCCTGGAAATGGAAAAAAGAACACATTGACACCGGTGTGTCAGACCCACCATACTTGCTCCGGACACTGCGAGAGGGCTGTACAAGCAATGATCACACGCACGGCACAGCGGACACACCAGGAACCGCGGCGCGGTGTTGGCCGTCGAATGGCGCTAGCTGCGCAGCATTTGTGCACCGCCGCCGTCAGTGTCAGCCAGTTTGCCGTGGCATACGGAGCTCCATCGCACTGGTAGCATGCCGCGACAGCGTGGACGTGAACCGTATGTGCAGTTGACGGACTTTGAGCGAGGGCGTATAGTGGGCATGCGGGAGGCCGGGTGGACGTACCGCCGAATTGCTCAACACGTGGGGCGTGAGGTCTCCACAGTACATCGATGTTGTCGCCAGTGGTCGGCGGAAGGTGCACGTGCCCGTCGACCTGGGACCGGACCGCAGCGACGCACGGATGCACGCCAAGACCGTAGGATCCTACGCGGTGCCGTAGGGGACCGCACCGCCACTTCCCAGCAAATTAGGGACACTGTTGCTCCTGGGGTATCGGCGAGGACCATTCGCAACCGTCTCCATGAAGCTGGGCTACGGTCCCGCACACCGTTAGGCCGTCTTCCGCTCACGCCCCAACATCGTGCAGCCCGCCTCCAGTGGTGTCGCGACAGGCGTGAATGGAGGGACGAATGGAGACGTGTCGTCTTCAGCGATGAGAGTCGCTTCTGCCTTGGTGCCAATGATGGTCGTATGCGTGTTTGGCGCCGTGCAGGTGAGCGCCACAATCAGGACTGCATACGACCGAGGCACACAGGGCCAAAACCCGGCATCATGGTGTGGGTAGCAGTCTCCTACACTGGCCGTACACCACTGGTGATCGTCGAGGGGACACTGAATAGTGCACGGTACATCCAAACCGTCATCGAACCCATCGTTCTACCATTCCTAGACCGGCAAGGGAACTTGCTGTTCCAACAGGACAATGCACGTCCGCATGTATCCCGTGCCACCCAACGTGCTCTAGAAGGTGTAAGTCAACTACCCTGGCCAGCAAGATCTCCGGATCTGTCCCCCATTGAGCATGTTTGGGACTGGATGAAGAGTCGTCTCACGCGGTCTGCACGTCCAGCACGAACGCTGGTCCAACTGAGGCGCCAGGTGGAAATGGCATGGCAAGCCGTTCCACAGGATTACATCCAGCATCTCTACGATCGTCTCCATGGGAGAATAGCAGCCTGCATTGCTGCGAAAGGTGGATATACACTGTACTAGTGCCGACATTGTGCATGCTCTGTTGCCTGTGTCTATGTGCCTGTGGTTCTGTCAGTGTGATCATGTGATGTATCTGACCCCATGAATGTGTCAATAAAGTTTCCCCTTCCTGGGACAATGAATTCACGGTGTTCTTATTTCAATTTCCAGGAGTGTAAATACCATGTACGCTAAGCTGCATATATTTCCTAAATAGATGATGAATAATACCTTAAAATGCCACTACATTAAAAACACTACTGTTTAACTACTTATTAACATTTAGGAAAACGTTCAGGTGCCGCCGCTACGCTGACTGTTACTGGTCAAAGTCATCGAGTAACTAATATCTGAGCTTAGACTGAATTAGCAGAGCGCTGCGTGAGAACCGCAAATGTCCGCATTTTCCACTTAGGAATGTTGACTCTTACCTATCTGTTCCCACTATTGAGTTAGTTTACTGAAGCACCAGTAAAACAATACATTATCTGGATTCTATCACACGTGCATAATGTATGCACGTAACCTAAAGCCATTGTCAGGAACTTACTTTATCTTTCACACAAACGTTTTTTCTTTCCTCTGTTTATACTACTTACGTCAATTCTATGCAGGCTGATGATTATTTATGCAAACAAATATAACCTTTTGCCATGTGTGGTTACATTGTTGACAAGCAATCACCGGAACAGTCAGAACTGTAGAAGATCTTGGAGAATGAGTCTGAACCGATTTAACACACTAGCAGGAGCGTTTTAGTATGAAGTACCAACAGATTTTGTTTTCCAGGCGTTGTAATTCTTACGAACAAATCACGGCGATTTTGCTCCAGCTGTTTTCTTAAAGTCGTCTTAAACGTTGAATGGGGCAAAAGTTTGTTCTACTAACTGTAAATTATTTGTTGTTTTGCTGTGTTATTGTGAAGATGACGCCGCTGATGCATATCAAACATGGCGCTCCTGTTCACTTTATAGTTTAGCGTTAAAGTATTATATTGTTGCAACAAGCGTTATTCGCTGGTTTTAGTGAATCCGTTGGACAGTTACGATGGTTTCACTTTAACAGAAGACAACGTCCTGATGAAGTAATGGAAGTATTTGATGAACTATTCACTGAAGTAGAAGCTATAGACAGAAGACAAGGTAGTCTAGAATGAAATTTTCACTCAGCAGAGGAGTGTGCGCTGATATGAAACTTCCTGCTAGGTTAAAACTGTGACCCGGCCAGAGAATCGAACTGGGGCAATTTCATTCCGGAAAAATCCTCCTG
Source organism: Schistocerca cancellata (assembly GCF_023864275.1). NCBI lineage: Eukaryota > Metazoa > Arthropoda > Insecta > Orthoptera > Acrididae > Schistocerca > Schistocerca cancellata. The sequence goes on along the minus strand of NC_064627.1, from coordinate 814,327,198 downwards.
GCTGTGTCTAAGCCATGTCAGCGAGATGTCCTTTCTTCCAGGAGTATTAGTCCCGCAAGCGTCGCAGGAGAACTTCTGTGAAGTTTGGAAAGTAGAAAACAAGGTAATGTCGGAAGTAAAACTGTGTGAACGGGTCATGAGTCGTGCTTGGGTAGCTCTGTTAGTAACGCACGTGCCCAACCAGGCAAAGGTCTTAATTTCGAGTCTCAGTGCACTACACAGTTTTAATTTGCCAGGGAGTTTCAGAAGATACTCTGTTGAAGAGGGAGATATGATGGAGGGAGATCCTGTTACCAATACATGTCAGGTACAAACGGATTACGATTCTTTGACTCTCTACTCTCTTCATTGCTGGAGGACGCAGGTAAATGACGAAAAAGAGAATATTCAAAAAATGGTACGATTTCAAGCAAAAGGGGTGTGAAAGCCGCTGTTAGAGACGTCAGTAATAAAATCTCCGACTTTCAAACAGTAGCAGATACACCCTTAGTAGGACGACAGCATTGCGCATAGAACAGTTGTACTCAAAATGACTGTGATACTGTACAGTATTCCCGAGCCAGGGTTGCCAAAGAAACAGTTAGAATTAAAATGACTGTGCAATATTCTCGAGTCGGGGATGCCAAAGAAACAGTAAGAATTGATTCCCCGTAGCTACGTGAATCCAGCCGAACGATGGAATTCCGATAGGTCGGGTACAGAAATCGCTTCTAGCTCCTGTTTATAATCTTACAAAATTAAGCTGATAACTTGATTAAAAACAAAAAATAAAAGTAATACAGTTGAGAGGTTCCATGCCCTCTTTTGCATGTCGCCTCTCATTTTCATCAATTTTATTAATGTTCTATGTCATTGCACAGTGGTAACAGACCAAATAAGGTTATTCCAATGAGAGTATTTGTACCGAGAGCTCAAAAATACTTTTGACTTTATTCCTATGCATGATGAGTTACTTCCGTGTGTGGCCTGTGTGAGGCGAGCATCGGAGGACGCGGCACACTGCACTTCCGGCTGGGGGCTGCACTTCCCCGAATTCTGAAGGGTTCATACAATGGGCTTAGGTGCCTGGCGGAACGACTGACGCCGGTCGAGTTTCGCCTATTTTACGCAGGGCGAAACGACCTGCGAGACGTCTGAGTGTTGTCGCAGTTGATGTGTTTACCACTCCGGCGCGTCTGGAACGAAGACTCCTGGCACCGACTGACTGCATTGTCCTCTTGATTCTGAGAATGCTTGTGGACCGTGCCCTGCTGGATGCGACTGTCTGGCGCCGGGTGACAGGTTGTTTTCGTAGCCGGTCAAACGGCAAGTTCAGTGCCCTCAGCTGAATAGCAGAGGCATGATTGGTCAGCTTAAACTGAGGCTAGTTGACATCATAATGCCCTGCTCGAAACTGGAGGGAACCGTCGCTACTGGCGTGAACGATATTCTGAGACAGTGTGGGGGAATTTTGGAACCAGGACTGAATGCTGATTCGCGGTTTTCGAGAAGAGTAGGGAGTTGGGCAATGTTGGCTTTGCTCTTGCGTTGCGCGGGCGCAGGGGATTCGGGATCTGATCTTCGTCGGAGTCGGACGGTCTTGCAACTTAGTCGCACCTTTTTTCAGCAGAACTTAGAATTCTCGGACAGCCTTCGAGGCCAGGGGTTGAAACAGAGTTTCTGCACATCAGAAGTCGGCGCCTACATCATCAGAAAGCTGCCTACCGACGACCTGCTACAAATTACAGGATTGGTAAAGTATCTTGCAGCTCTGACATTGTAGGACCTATCAATTTTACACTGAAGTCCTCAGCAGCATGGGCGCACGCTTTGCCGCAAGTCCACCTTGCTTGTTTCTCCATGTGACTCCATGTGAGCTCTCACTACTAATCGCGATACTGCAATATAGTCGAGAGAGTTGTATTTGATTGATTAGGACCTCCAGTCATTATCGTCAAGCTATTGCAAAACAGACAGTAGGAGCCCTTGTTATCGAGCCAACTCTTATTCGCATAATAGTTCAGAACACCCTGTCCTTCAACCTACTGTTTGTGTCGATAATCATGTGCCTTTATGTTCTGATGTACAATAAATCTCACTGTAATATTTTACACGCATATCGTTTCATAGATATATGCAGAATCTCACTCCCTGTTGTTTATTATGATTCAGTTTTTTTTCTCTGAGTAGATTACGGTTTGTATGAAATTATTGTGCGTGTGCACTCCTTATATTACCAACTAGTAGGGTCCAGCATCATTTCCCTTCGTTAACGTTGTGCGCATAATTAATTAGGTGGTAGGTAAGGAGGGGGTCTAGTGCATGTTTCGTTCTCATGCAAAATTCGTCAGAATTAAAGAGGTACAAACTCTTCTCCACCCTGGCAGGTGGAAGACGAAAGTAACTTTCGCATAATGTATCACTGCCACCTTGATTTATTTCCACCGAGCAGTTAATGTTTTGTGTTACTTTATCAAGATCGTTCTTTTGCAACGTACACTACTGACCATTAAAACTGCTACACCACGAAGATGACGTGCTACAGACGCGAAATTTAACCGATAGGAAGAAGATGCTGTGATATGCAAATGATTAGATTTTCAGAGCATTCACACAAGATTGGCGCCGGTGGCGACACTTACAACGTGCTGACATGAGGAAAGTTTCCAACCGATTTCTCATACACAAACACTAGTTGACCGGCGTAGCCTGGTGAAACATTGTTGTGATGCCTCATGTAAGAAGGAGAAATGCGTACCATCAGGTTTCCGACTTCGATAAAGGTCGGATTGTAGCCTACCGCAATTGCGGTTTATCGTATCGCGACATTGCTGCTCGCGTTGGTCGAGATCCAATGACTGTTAGCAGAATATGGAATCTGTGGGTTCAGGAGGGTAATACGGAACGCCGTGCTGGATCCCAAAGGCCTCGTATCACTAGCAGTCGTGATGACAGGCATCTTATCTGCATGGTTGTAACGGATCGTGCAGCCACGTCTCGATCCCTGAGTCAGCAGATGGCGACGTTCGCAAGACAACAACCATCTGCACGAACAGTTCGAAGAAGTTTGCAACAGCATGGCCTATTAGCTCGGAGACCATGGCTGCGGTTACCTTTGACGCTGCATCACAGACAGGAGCGCTTGCGATGGTGTACTCAACGACGAACCTGTGTGCACGAATGGCTAAACGTCATTTTTTCGGATGAATCCAGGTTCTGCTTACAGCATGATGATGGTCGCATCCGTGTTTGGCGACAACGCGGTGAACGCACATTGGAAGCGTGTATTCGTCGTCGTCATACTGGCATATCACCCTGTGTGATGGTATGGGGTGTCATTGGTTACAAGTCTCGGTCACCTCTTGTTCGCACTGACGGCTCTTTGAACAGAGTACGTTACATTTCAGATGTGTTACGACCCGTGGCTCTACCCTTCATTCGATTCCTGCGAAAACCTACATTTCAGCAGGATAATGCACGACCGCATGTTGCAGGTCCTGTACGAGCCTTTCGAGATACAGAAAATGTTCGACTGCTGCCCTGGCCAGCACATTCTCCAGATCTCTCACCAATTGAAAACGTCTGGTCAATGGTGGCCGAGCAACTGGCTCGTCACAATATGCCAGTCACTACTCTTGATGAACTATGGTATTGTGTTTAGGCTGAATGGGCAGCTGTACCTGTACACGCCATCCGAGCTCTGTTTGACTGAATGCCCAGGCGTATCAAGGCCGTTATTACGGCCAGAGGTGGTTGTTCTGGGTACTGATTTCTCAGGATCTATGCACCCAAATTGCGTGAAAATGTAATCACATGTCAGTTCTAATAAAATATATTTGTCCAATGAATACCCGTTTATCATCTGCATTTCTTCTTGGTTTAGCAATTTTAATGGCCAGTAATGTATATTTATAGGTCCTTTGTACGAGGTGCGCTCAATAAGTTATGAAATACTTTTTTTCTGAAAGGAGGTTGATTTATTCAGAATTCCAATACACCATATTATTCGCCACTCTTTTGGTTACAAAATCTGATTTTTTTTTACGCCACCTTTCTGGGAGGGCCTGTATGCCCGCATGGTACCACCCTACTGGTCGACATCGGAACCAACGTCTTGCTGCATCAGTAACATGTCCATCATCCACTTACTCCCGCGGAGTGCATGCTTCATGGGGCCAAACAGATGGAAGTCGGGCAGTGTGAGATCCGGGCTGTTGGGTGGATGAGGAAGAACAGTCAAATGATGTTTTGTGAGCTCCTCTCGGTGCGCAGACTTGTTTGCGGCCGTGCTTGTCATAGAGAAGGAGACGTTCGTTTGCATTTTTGTGGCGACGAACACGCTGAAGTCGTTTTTTCAGTTCCGTGAGGGTTGCTTAATACACGTCAGAGGTGGTAGTTGCATCATGACAGAGGACAGCAAACAGAATAACCCATTCATAATCGAAGAAAATCGTCACCATGTCTTTACCGGCTGTGGCTGCGACTTCGAACTTTTTCTTCGGAGGAGAGGAGGTGTGGTGTCTCTCCATGGATTGCCGTTTTGTTTCCGGTACGAAACGATGAACTCATGTTTTACCGTGTCAGACGATGTTCGATAAAAAATTGTCACGGTCGGCTTCTACCACGTAAGTAATTCCTCACAGTTTTTGCTTTTCTGTTAGGTGGTGAAGAACTCAGGGAGCACACACTTTTGAGTACCCCAGTTCGTTGACGAGTGTGTCAGCGTCCAGTCGAACGGCGAGATGTTCAACTGCGATCCGTCGTTCACCTCGAATGAGAGTGTCCGCACGTTCCAGCATTGCAGGAGTGACAGTTGTGTGCGGCCGGCCAGCACGCGCGGGATCGGACAGGTTTGTACGACCTTGTGCGACGCTGAAAGATGCCTCGCCAGACGACTCACCATGTTTTTGTTCAGTCCCAGGACTTCGTAGGCATAAGCGCCTATGAAGATCTGCGATGCTTTGGTTCTCCGCTAAAAGAAAGTCGATGACAGCTCTCTGCTTGGAACGCACATCCGTTACAGACGGCATTTTGAAGGCTACGTATAGCACCGCCAGCTATCGTAACTTCATGAAACGCTAGGAAATGAAGCGGGAATATTCCACGATGTCCTACAACAAATTTCACATTTTTTTTTCAACCGAAACTGGCCGAGAAAAAATGTGGAACATTGCTTATTGAACGTATAACACTAGCGTGTATCTTACCCTTCCCAAACAGCCGAACCTTTCGTCCTGTCACGGGAAAAGCCACGTATAACACTAACGTGCCGTGAAAAATGGCTCTGAGCACTATGGGACTTAACTGCTGAGGTCATCAGTCCCCTAGAACTTAGAACTACTTAAACCCAACTAACCTAAGGACATCACACACATCAATGCCCGACGCAGGATTCGAACCTGCGACTGTAGCGGTAGCGTGATTCCAGACTGTAGCGCCTAGAACCGCTCGGCCACTCCGGCCAGCTAGTGCCGTGAAACATGCTAATGTTACCCTCTGAGAGGATTTCGAATTTTGATAGCGCCTGTGCCTAATGGGCAAAGGTATCGGATTATAATTTCGAGTATGTTGAAATTAACAGAAAAACTAAACGAACTTCAACCCTGGGGGTTAATGAAAGTGGTAAAATCATAAGTGAATGAAAAAAATGAACGGTTTTCAGCCCAATTAGGCACAATAATTTGGTTTAAAAATGGTTCAAATGGCTATAAGCAGTATGGGACTTAACATCTGAGGTCATCAGGCCCCTAGAACTTAGAACTACTTAAACCTAAGTAACCTAAGGACATCACACACATCCATGCCCGAGGCAGGATTCGAACCCGCGACCGTAGCAGCCGCGTGGTTCCGGACTGAAGAGCCTAGAACCGCTCTACCACAACGGCTGGCCATGAATTTGGAAAAATATGTTTCAGAAGATTGAAAATTGATTATTGAAGTTACTTTCGTTGAGCTTTGCCTTTGAATAGCAAACAGGATACAAACTGACGCAGTACACACTGAACTGTGTGTAGCAGCAGTTACCAATAACGCACACACCAAGAAATTACAGGGAGGAGATTTGCACCACGCTCATACTAAAGACAGCTATGCTCAAAAGCCTTACTCAAATACTGCATGAAGTCCAGAACTAAATTTGGACATGAGGGGCTTTTAACGTAACTGATATGAAAAACAAAAACAAATAAAGATGAATAATATCACAAATACACTGTTTAAACTCCTCTACATATATCAGTTTTCTTTAGCAACACTAATAGTTCAATTTTTGTTCTAACAGGTGGAGAATATGATGGGGACCCATAAACTAGTATAGTTTCACTAGTAACGCTTTCTGCTTATTGCAGTAGAAAAGACTAATTCAAAAAGATAATCATTCACTTCACTTGGAGTAGTTCATAATTTATTTTACAAGACAGTAAAAGTCAACACTGGACTTAATTAACTTCAAAAAAGGAACCATTCATGATAGAAATCAAACCGACACTATTTTTTAAAATGATGTTAAATTATATGCCTTTTTATCACCTGTGTAGCAGATAGTCTAGACAACAACATTTACACAATTTGCACTGTAATCCTACAAAACTATATTTTGTAATAAACTAATGATACTTTAGCAAAAGTCTATCCAACTTCACTTTGATGGTTTTAACTTTAACCTGTACTAATCCTTACATATTAGCCAAAAATTACTTTTAAACACTTGACTGCAAGAATTGTTCATTTAAATCAGGATACCCCGTTTTAGTAGGACTTACGTGAAGGCCCTGCATAAGTTCGTGATCAGGACAGAAAATGTGGTTCAGGACACCGATTTATAGCGTTGTGATTATTATTATTAAAACCACACACAAATTAACTGGTCCATCCCCATATACATTACCGAAAGTATAAAGTAAGTGAAGCAGTGGCGAAGATTGGTGGCAAGCGACATGGCAGCTAACTGTACTAGCGGCTCTTGATGTTCGAATGCTCTACAAAATCTCCTCTTGGCGCCGGATTTTCAACATATTAGAGCCATTCCTTTATGCCGAGAATACCAAATAATAGCCAGATCCACATCCGAGGCAAATTTTTTGTAAAGCATCTTCGAACTGCCTCTCTTAGCACCGTCGAAGTGTAGCATGCTACAGCTAGCTACATATTGCGTACCGTTCATACCAAGGAGCCCCTCAGTTCGACCGCCAAAATCACCTTTTACATATCGCCATTCCACTTCCGTTCCGGGGTGGACTTACCTACAGCTTTTACATGTTACAAATACAAGTGCCCTAAGTATGAACCAGCTTTCACTAACATTTTCTTTTTATGATCATACACATATTATAATAATTTATCATTTTAACATATCCTTTCGCTTTTTTCATATACACACACATCAAAAAAAGTTTTTGCATCACCTCGGTTCCGAGAGTCCCGGAACCTGTACAAAAAATTTGAATAGAAATCAAAATAAACATCATTTCCGCCCTTTTTATTGCTCATGAAAACCACACATTGCATGTCGTACCACCATACAGCGAGATCTTCAGAGGTGGTGGTCCAATTTGCAGATACCTCTAATACCCAGTAGCACGTCCTCTTGCACTGATGCATGCCTCTATTCGTCGTCGTGGGATACTATCCACAAGCTCATCAAGGCAGTGTTGGTCCAGATTGTCCCACTCCTCAACGGAGATTCGGCGTAGATCCCTCAGAGTGGTTGGTGGGTCACGTCGTCCATAAACAGCCCTTTTCAATCTATCCCAGGCATGTGCGATAGGGTTCATGTCTGGAGAACATGCTGGCCACTCTAGTCGAGTGCTTTCGTTATCCTGAAGGAAGTCATTCAGAAGATGTGCACGATGGGGGCGCGAATTGTCGTCCATGAAGACGAATGCCTCGCCAATATGCTGCCGATATGGTTGCACTGTCGGTCGGACGATGGCATTCACGTATCGTACAGTCGTTACGGCACCTTCCACGACCTCCAGCGGCCTATGTCGGCGCCACATAATGCCACCCCTAAACACCAGGGAACCTCCACCTTGCTGCAGTCGCTGGGCAGTGTGTCTAAGGCGTTCAGACCGGGTTGCTTTCAAACACGTCTCCGACGATTGTCTGGTTGACAATCATCGGTGAAGAGAACGTGATGCCAATGTTGAGCGGTCCATTCGGCATGTTGTTGGGCCCATCTGTATCGCGCTGCACGGTGTCGTGGTTGCAAAGATTGACCTCGCCATGGACGTCGGGAGTGAAGTTGTGCATCATGCAACCTATTGCACACAGTTTGAGTCATAACACGACGTCCTGTGGCTGCACGAAAAGCATTATTCAACATGGTGGCGTTGCTGTCAGAGTTCCTCCGAGCCATAATCCGTAAGTAGCGATCATCCAATGCAGTAGTAGCCCTTGGGCGGCCTGAGCGAGGCATATCATCGACAGTTCCTGTCTCTTTGTATCTCCTCCATGTCCGAACAACATCTCTTTGCTTCACTTCGAGACGCCTGGACACTTTCCATGTTGAGAGCCCTTCCTGGCACAAAGTAAACATGCGGACGCGATCTAACAGCAGTATTGACCACCTAGGCATGGTTGAACTATAGACAACACGAGCCGTGTACCTCCTCCCTGGTGTAATGGCTGAAACTGATCGGCTGTCGGACCCCCTCCGTCTAACAGGCGCTGCTCATGCATGGTTGTTTACGTCTTTGGGCGGGTTTAGTGACATCTCTGAACAGTGAAAGTGACTGTGTCTGTGATACGATATCCACAGTCAACGTCTGTCTTCAGGAGTTCTGGGAGCCAGGGTGATGCCAAACGTTTTTTGATGTTTGTTCATTACAAAACTCTAATTTTCTTGCAATAGCTCAAGGACTTTAAATAATAAAGAATACACACTCCATAATTGCAGATACGCAGTTACATAATGCAAACCTACTTCTCATCGATATAAGTGTTACAAACGTTCGTCGTATAAAGAGAGGCACAGAAAGACGAGTAGCTTACAATGAAGCATTAAACATTCATTAAAACTGAACTACCTGCACTGGGAAAGGACAGTATAAGGGAAGCAATGTTAGGTATTCTGTTTACAAACAAAGGCGACCGCTGGACTGTAACTGCGGAGACAAAGGTAGGTGTTGAAGGTGTTGCGGTAAATGGTGGGAAACAGGAAGGGAGTAAGAGACTGTGGCGTTGGCGGAGCTACAATATGAGGAGGGACAGAGAGGGAAGAATGAGAGAAAATACAGTCGGCTTACAAAGTAGACTGCTTACAAAACACTCGCACGAACCATCCTAGAATACTGCTCATATGTGTGGGAACCGTACCAAACAGAACTAATTGAGATTATTGAATATGTGTGAGGAAGCGCAGCATGCATGGTTGCGGGTGTTTTTGACCTTGGCAGAGCGTCATGGAAACGCTAAAAACCTGAACGAGCAGATGCCTTAAAACAGAAGCCACCAATCACTCGTCAGCCTACATAAGGAATTTCTGGAACTGGTATTAAGAGAGGAATCGATTAATATTCTACTGCCCTCTATGTATAGCTTCAGAAGTGCCCAAGAAGATACAGTTTTATAAGTTAAAGTACGCTCAAGGCCTTTACGCAATCATTCTTCTCACGATCGACATGCGATTGCAGCGTAAAGACACCTTCTCAAGTTCAAAAAATCGTTCAAATGGCTCTGAGCACTATGGGACTTAACACCTGAAGTCATCAGTCCCCTAGAACTTAGAACTACTTAAACCTAACTAACTTAAGGACACCACACACATCCATGCCCGAGGCAGGATTCGAACCTGCGACCGTAGCGATCGCGCGGTTCCAGACTGAAGCGTCTAGAACCTCTCGGCCACACCGGCCGGCCCTTCTCAAGTAGTACAAGGGAAAGCAGTCCCTGCAATGCAATGTACAGTGGTTTGCAAATGTAAGTGTAGATGTATATGTAGTTCATAGGATGGATACATATCGCGGTGGGTTAAATATTAGCATCTTTTTGATAAATTGATGATCACGTAAGTGTGGGTGAGCCTTTCGTGCTACCGCTCTGACAGTTGCAATATTTACGGCCGTACCTGCTATGTTCTCTGGTCAAGAGAAAATAAGTTACTGCTCCCATCAGGCATGCGGCCTTCGTGCAGCGCACAGTAAATGCATTTCATCCGCTTTCAAGTCACACCCCTACGGGGCCTGTGCGTTGCTAAAGTAATGAGCAGATTCCTAGGGGCATTTAAATATCCATTTACGAGAGATTATTCTTAACTTAGATGAATAAGCAATGCAATCATAATAGAGAAATATTGTTTCTAAAAATGTGCAATTCGGAAAATGAGTTACATCATAACAAAATATACGTGAACAGGAATTGTTTTTGACTCTTCGTCCTTGGAAGAGAACAGTGAGCGATTTAGTAACATATCTTTTTTAAACACAGTATTTCATTAACGATAGATTATGTCAAACTTTCTTCCCACTCCTTCACCAATGACGTACTAGGCGTTGCAAGTGTATGTATCTTGGCAGGTATCTTCACAAATGTACGTTCGATACTAACGGCTCCTAGATATGATACAACAACCTGTATTTGATGTCCAAATATAACTGGAGATGAATGAACACCCTGTCAGTAAGAGGCGCCGTGCTTAAGACATTTCCCGCATTCGGGACATCGACGGTTCAAATTTCCTGGAACTCGATCACGACCGTTTTGACCACTAGCGGCCATCTTCAGACCTAATTTTAACTGCACACTGTGTGTGTGTGTGTGTGTGTGTGTGTGTGTGTGTGTGTGTGTGTGTGTGTGTGTGTTTTAGGGTCCAGGATAGCTCTTGAATGCCTGAAGCAGTTTCAAGAAAATTTGATACGTACGTACAAATATGACTTCGTAATACACACATAAGTTAGTACAGGTTGGCATTTTCATGGTGTTTATATGATACCTCTAGGACTCTCATGTACCCATTACGTTTAAGGAACCGAAAGAACTCCACCTACAATTGGTACTTATATGCCATTCTATCTGGAAGGATTTGGGTTCTAGACGCTTCAATCTGGAACTACGCGGCTGCTGCGGTCGCAGGTTCGAATCCTGTCTCGGGCATGGATGAGTGTGATGTTCTTAGGTTAGTTAGGTTTAAGTAGTTCTAAGTCTAGGGGACTGATGACTTCAGATGTTAAGTCCCATAGTGCTTAGAGCCATTTGAACCATTTGAACTATTTGGGTAAGACACGCCCAGAAGTCGAGGTGGGTGTGGGAAGATGACATGTAAAGATTAGCGTCCATTACAGAGTTTTCTGTTGTTGGTATACTTATTTCTAATGGCCTTTATAATATTTCACCTCTGTAACTGAGAGTATGAGGATCAGAAAGGAATAAGCATTTGTGCCAGTCAAAAGACTGATAGCACTTGATCGATAGATATAGTTGTAATAGGGGGGTTGGTTTAGGAAACGGGCAGGATTGCGTAAAGCATAACTGTGGAATATTAAAGGACCTGAAACCAATCTTTCTTCTGGAAAGAATTGGAGGCAAGTCATGCTTAACTCTCCTTCGGACGTTGGCCACACGGAAAATCAATTTAAAATGACTGGAACTACTCTCAAAACCGTAGCCTTAGGAGTAAATGCCTATTTATGAGAGTCTACATCATATTCCACCTTAACTTTCCAGGTAAATGTAGAACGGAATGACATGAAAAAGCAATCAGCATTGACTGTAATTAGTGTCGAGTTCAAAGTTTCCAAGGTCGCTAAGTGGACTAGATTAGTGATAACCATGATAAAACTTCTCCTGTTCTGATTAAGGAGGGATGCGGAGTGGAATCATGTAGATATAAATAAAAACTATCGATATTAATGCCGAGTCAGTACTCTCCAGAGCAGCTAAATTAATTTGTGATAGTCACAATGGCAGAACACTTCGAGATGTGATAGAATTGACGGTACAACTCTGGAGAATGTTCTGGAAGGAACAGAACATATAAGAAACCTTTATCCTATGTCTGTACGTTATGAATAACCACTTATCTCTGGAACGTATCAGTAAGCTGCAGCAAGCTCTGTTGTTGACACAGCAGACAACGACACCGACGCCTTCACCCTGTTTTCAGCTGCAAGGTAACGAAAAGCTGCTGTAAGCTCGATGTAATGGAACAGTTCATTAGGTTTTATTTCACACCATAACGCAACAATAATTACACTTTACGTATTTAACGAAGATATGGCTTTATAACATGCTGTAGCAACATTGGTTGACTTTAAAAGGAACTCTCAAGAGCAATTATTTACAGGGTGTTTCAAAAATGACCGGTATATTTGAAACAGCAATAAAAACTAAACGAGCAGCGATAGAAATACACCGTTTGTTGCAATATGCTTGGAACAACAGTACATTTTCAGGCGGACGTGCAAGTGTGCTGTAGACAACATGGTTTATTCCTTAGAACAGAGGATTTTTCTGGTGTTGGAATTCCACCGCCTAGAACACAGTGTTGTTGCAACAAGACGAAGTTTTCAACGGAGGTTTAATGTAACCAAAGGACCGAAAAGCGATACAATAATGGATCTGTTTGAAAATTTTCAACGGACTGGGAACATGACGGATGAACGTGCTGGAAAGGTAGGGCGACCGCGTACGGCAACCACAGAGGGCAACGCGCAGCTAGTGCAGCAGGTGATCCAACAGCAGCCTCGGGTTTCCGTTCGCCGTGTTGCAGCTGTGGTCCAAATGACGCCAACGTCCACGTATCGTCTCATGCGCCAGAGTTTACACCTCTATCCATACAAAATTCAAACGCGGCAACCCCTCAGCGCCGCTACCATTGCTGCACGAGAGACATTCGCTAACGATATAGTGCACAGGATTGATGACGGCGATATGCATGTGGGCAGCATTTGGTTTACTGACGAAGCTTATTTTTACCTGGACGGCTTCGTCAATAAACAGAACTGGCGCATATGGGGAACCGAAAAGCCCCATGTTGCAGTCCCATCGTCCCTGCATCCTCAAAAAGTACTGGTCTGGGCCGCCATTTCTTCAAAAGGAATCATTGGCCCATTTTTCAGATCCGAAACGATTACTGCATCACGCTATCTGGACATTCTTCGTGAATTTGTGGCGGTACAAACTGCCTTAGACGACACTGCGAACACCTCGTGGTTTATGCAAGATGGTGCCCGGCCACATCGCACGGCCGACGTCTTTAATTTCCTGAATGAATATTTCGATGATCGTGTGATTGCTTTGGGCTATCCGAAACATACAGGAGGCGGCGTGGATTGGCCTCCCTATTCGCCAGACATGAACCCCTGTGACTTCTTCCTGTGGGGACACTTGAAAGACCAGGTGTACCGCCAGAATCCAGAAACAATTGAACAGCTGAAGCAGTACATCTCATCTGCATGTGAAGCCATTCCGCCAGACACGTTGTCAAAGGTTTCGGGTAATTTCATTCAGAGACTACGCCATATTATTGCTACGCATGGTGGATATGTGGAAAATATCGTACTATAGAGTTTCCCAGACCGCAGCGCCATCTGTTGTTGAAAATTGTACTTACTGTAATTTCGAAAGTTTGTCTGCCTGAAAATGTACTGTTGTCCCAAGCATATTGCAACAAACGGTGTATTTCTATCGCTGCTCGTTTAGTTTGTATTGCCGTTTCAAATATACCGGTCATTTTTGAAACACCCTGTATGTTTCAGTTTCCTTTCCCTTTTAAAATAGCTACTTATATTTTATAATGTAGACTTATATAGTGTAGAGTCTATACCACGCTTTTTTCCTTTTTTTAAATTTATGCCTTTTGGAGCGTCCCATACAGCCATCTCAAATAGTCAAATGTCAATTATGGTTTGTCAATAGCCTTCTCGCCGAGATGACGGCCAGCAGTGGCAGAACAAAGCGCCCTTGTTGACGCACTGTGGCGTACGCAGCAGTTGTTGCAGTAGCCTAACGTCCAGGCGCACCCATAGACTGGTGCCCGAAGAAATCAAATGGCGAGGCTACGTCACAGCAGTGAAGAAAACTAAACCACGCTCCGTCTTCTTTTATTTAGTCAAAATAACGAAGTTTGGTCTAGGACAGAGGTAGATAATGTATAAAATCACGAAGAAGTGAGCTTCAGTACTCACTGTGATGATAAAACCATCGCTGATCGCAGCGGACGAACACTTCGCTTGCTTCGTGTCTCAGCAGTTTCACTAGCCCCAGACGTTGAGTTCAGGGACATTTACTAGGAATAAACATGGTCTGAAAAATTCAGCTGAACACCAATCTCCGAATGTTTACTGCGCAAAAGATATATTCATTGAAAGCATTCTTGAAAAATTTACTGAATGTGTAACAGATTTTGGAAAAGAACACGGTGTTCAGAGAGAAGTACTATAAAAACAGTATGCTTTTCGATAAATCGCAAGAGTCCTATGGTTAACATTAAATCGCATGTAACTGAAAAAAGCTGCATGTTGCAGGGGTCAAACAAGCAATCTCGGATTTGCTAATGAGATACAATACGACTTCAGGCACCCGCTATAATTAACGTGCAATTAATTTTTCGGCTTGCCAAGCCTTCACGGAGTTAAAACATAAGACACTACCCTGTATAACTAGATAAAATCTCTTTCTCCTTTGTCGATTTTTCATCTACTGATCATATCCAAACTTTTGCGAAATAGTTTTCTGTGAACATTTGGATGGCTTTTTCCCACTTTGAATTACACGCATTGTGCTGTACTAAAGTTAACATTTCAAGTGATGATTTAAAATAATAAAAATTCGTAATTTTATTGCTTCTACGGGTGCAGTTACATGCCGAACATATTCTGTGAATTTCCATCTCTTCTGTCGGTAGATGCTTCACGCGTTAGAGTCGCGATAACGATCCCGTTACTGAGTTTTCTTAAGAAAATCACGACAAATGATTTTCAAGGAACGTATTTCTCTACTGCACGATTACTCTCGTGAACATTATTGACCTTACACCGTCTGTGACATACCTGACCGCTTATAGCCCTTTGATAAGCATGTAGACTGCACTCTCCTCGCCTATAGGTGAAGGGCCTGGGACAACGATTAGAGAAAATGACACAATCGAACCCTTCCGTCTGCCCTCAGCTGCGTTCTGCCTCTAATCTACGTGCGGGAGGGCTTATGCAGCCCCCTTGGCGTTTCGTCACGTTATACGAGCTATCAACGTCTACGTGCTTGGCGACATCTCTGCTTTTGTAAAATATTTGTGTCATCTCTCGCTGCATTACCATAGAATCAGTTAACTAGTAGCACGAACGAAAGATTGCAATACGATCGCTGGTGCTAAAGACTAGAACATGTATCTTTGCCACGAGGTGCGGAACATCTATGGATATTGTAGGTAGAGCCACGGAAATGGATGTGGGTTGAAACAGTCTTTGGCGAGAGGCCAGAATCATTTTAGGCGGCCACCCGTGAAACAGTGCTACCAATCATTTTACAAACCATTCTCATTTAAAGATTCATTCTTCACACTTGTACGGATTATTAGATAGGCTATGTCTACAGAGAAGCCGTGTATTAATCTTCCTTGAAGTAATTTCGTTTTTTGGTTGACAAAGTACTCTCTTTGAATACATTGGTGTGTGTGTTACACCAAGAGGTCGTACACGTAACGTATTATGCAAATAGATAAACTAACGCCCTTCATGTATAAACGCCTGAATTCCCGCATACCTCCCTTCCGCTCCGCGCCAATACCTTTACGGTTGATCGTTGAGTCTACTTTTATGCGCGTCAATGGCATCAGCTAAACGCAAGGCTCTTCAGAGGCATCGATCGGCATCGGTGGCGTCCCCACCAGGCATTGCGACAGCGAAGTTCACTTGTGAACAGCATGTGTAGTCCGGCAGCGTTTCTGCAAGGTAGTAGATTACCTACAACGTTCCTTTCTCTTCGGTATTTTTAACATTTAATAGTTTGGTCGAAATATGTCCCTAGTGGAGTCAATATTTTACAGCCTAAGCAATATTTCATTTTCCGATTATACCGTAATAAGGACAAATAGATAGACTATTTCGGGACACAGGATGGCCCCGTCTTTCTCGAAAGAGGGAAGAAGAAAGGTGAGGGGGCGGGGGTTCCTGGAAAAAAAATTCACAACATTTTCCTCTCCGTTTTAGAAGATTCCCCCTGGAAACTTCAGAAAAGCGCCCCAGGACGCTCAACTCGCCATCTTTTCCTTTTGTTCACTCGGCCTACACTGACAAATTGAACAATGAAAACTGGCCAGTAAATAATAGTGTGAAAATCGCCACATTGCCCATTAAAATGGTTCTTTTTTCTCGAGTATACTAATTTAAATTTATGATATCCCTCATATTTTGGTTAAGGTACTTGGAACCTAAGTATGAGGGCAGTCAAATGAAAACCGAACACCAGCCACAACGGGACAATGGAATGGTTCCATTCAAAAAATAATCACATATTTATTCCACTGGATAATAAGATGATCCACGCCCATTCTTGCACACCCTCGCCCTACTGAAGCAAACGTTACTAATGACGTAAAAAACACCCGGTGAAAAGTCTTGGTTGAACGGAGGAAGTTGCAACGTTTCCCAACCAAATTGCAGAAGCATACCGCCCGTCCGATTGCGGTTGCACGCCCGAAGAACTTGATTCCATGTGATCGCCGGAGTCCATATAGCGAGCGGGGGAGGAATGCAGGCCATGTGTGCTACATAACTGTCTGAAGGATAGTCGAATCGTAGGCGCTCTTCGTACGATACTACGACTGATGGACGGTCACACTAGACCAGTCCGCCAACAAGGAAGGTCATAACCCAACAACTGCGTCCACTATGACGTTCCCTACACAGCGGTGTCAGTATCGAAACGTAACAACAATGGGGCCACCTGTCGCGCTGACTGTGTGTTATGGCGGATGTGTGGTCCTCATTTGACTGTCCCTTATATGAAAAAATGATTGATTAAAAGACAACTTTGTATTGGAGAGTATTAGGACACATACTGAAACTGTATCTTTACTTATTTTTATTATTTAAACACTGACCTACAGAATTTTCCCTGAGAAAGACAACTCAAATTTAATATATTCATTCATTACCCACAATATACAAGCCCAACGAAATCTGATTGCTGTAGTGACAACATGGGTTCCAATAGTTAACACAAAAGAATGGCTCTGAATTTCAAGAAATCGTAACAATAATAAAAGTCCAAAAAATATGAAATTAAAGAAATATGAAACTACCTACTACCCTATTAATTGCCTAAATTCATTTCAATCACGAACTGTCCCCCCTTATTTTTATGTCACTTCATCATCATCAGTTTTCTGCTATATTAGCAGGTACTTGGCCTCTCCATTTTCTGCGATCCATTGCTTCCTTCATAAGGCTGCTGTATGTTGTACCGTCCATCACGTCATCCAGTATCTGAAATCTCTTTCTTCCTCGCTTCCTTTCCGTTCTACATAACCTTCTAAAATTGTTTTTATCAGTCCGTCATTCTTTCTTAATATATGCACAATCCAATTTCTTTTTCTTCTTTTTATTAAATCTAGTAACTGTCTTTTCTCTCCCACTCTTCTCAGTACCTCTTCATTTTTTACTCTGTCCATCCAGCTTATTCTTTCCATCCTCCGTCATGTCCACATCTCAAAAGCCTCCAGCCTTTCTGTCTTTCTTCCTCAAAGTCCATGTTTCAGCACCATGTAGAAGAACACTCCATACAAGACATTTTATGAGTCTCTTCCTGAGTTCTCTGTCCAGACCGCTGCAGAAAATTCTCCTTTTCTTATAAAATGCGTCTTTTGCCATTACTACCCTTGTTTTAATTTCTGTGCTGCATTTCCACTCAGTGTCTATCCTGCTTCCAAGATGCTTAAAATTTTGCACTTGTTCTAGTATTTCTCCATTCAGCATAATTTTTATTTCCTTATTTCCTCCTAGTGCCAATACGTTGTTTTCTTTGTGTTAATTTTCATTCCATAATTTTTTCCGTTAGCTTCAATGGTGTCCACCAAATCCTGTAATTCTTTTTCCCCTGTGGCTAGAAGGACCATGCCATCAGCAAACCTCAAACACCCTACTCTTCTTGCTCCTATTTCTACTTGTTTGTCAATCATATTTTTCAAGTAGAGGTTGAAAAGAGGAGGTGATAAGACAGCATCCTTATCTTACTCCTTTTCCTAGTCCGATCCAGTTTATACTTTCTCCTTTCACTTTAATTGAGGCATTTTGATTAAGACATAATGAGTTTACAAGTCTTCGGGTTTTCCATTCCACTCTCTTTTCCATCATTATAGTCGCCAGCTTGTCCCAAAACACATTGTGAAACGCCTTTTTCTTCTAGATCGAAAAAGCACACATATAGGTCTCTTCCTTTTTCAATAAACCTTTCTCTCAAGTTTCGTAGGAGCCCTATTGCATCTCTGATGCCCGTATTCCGTCTAAAGCCAAACTGCTCCTCACCAAGATTCTCCTGCATTACTGTTTCAAGTCTTTTATTAATTATTCTTAACATCACTTTGGCTGCATGTGAAATGAGGCTGATTGTCCTGTGCTCACTGCATTTCTTGGTTCCCTGTTTTTTCGGCAATGGAATCATTACTGTTGTCAGAAAGTCCTCAGGCCATTCACCACTGTCATATATTTTATTACATAACCTCAATATTTCTCTTATTCCATCTTGGTTCAGGCATTTTAATATTTCTCCCGGTATCGTATCTGTACTTACCGCTTTGCCATTTTTCATTGCAGCTACCTCACAGAAAATCTTCATAACACGAACTACAGCAATTACAGCAACTACATAAAAAGATTCTAACTACTATAGACTCTAACTAATAGGAGGCATACGGTTATCAAAAGAAAGATTTTGTTAAAGAGCAAACAATGTATTTAGAAAATTTTACCTTATTCATGTGGCATCCAGTTCCAAAAATTATGTACTTGTCAATAATTCCACAACCCAAAATTTACCAACAACATCCATCCTCATTTTACATTTCCTTGCGTTTCACTTTACAATGCTGTCCTACCAATACAAAGTCTCCACTACGAAAAACATGTCCATACACATCTCTATCCACTAGGTAACTGCTAGTCCGTCCAACCACAGAATCTCTTGCCGAGGGCCCACAGCGCTGTCAGCGATAGTAACACAGTTTATAGCGCTGCCAACATACAAACAGGCTACTTACTAAGTGTGAGTTGTCTTTGTCAGGAAAAATTCTGTAGATCAGTGTTTAAATGATAAAAATAAGCCGGCCGTGGTGGCCGAGCGGTTCTAGGCGCTTCATTCTGGAACCGCGCGACTGCTACGGTCGCAGGTTCGAATCCTGCCTCGGGCATGGATATGTGTGATGTGCTTAGGTTAGTTAGGTTTAAGTAGTTCTAAGTTCTAGGGGACTTATGACCTCAGATGTTAAGTCCCATAGTGCTCAGAGCCATTTGATAAAAATAAGTAAAGGCATAGGTCCAATACATGTTGGTTTGGCCCTCGTGTGCCTCCAGTTTTACTAGCCTTTCATTGCAGAGTGTTCAAATGCAGTGCCGCAGCACAAAATAAATGTTGCGTTAGACGCAACTGGTCTACATTGGAATGTCCAATGGCGAAGTTACCACCCGCCGCGACAATAGCGCCGATACACAAAACTTCTTTTGCTAAGCTAGAGTGTATTTTTAATATGTAGCGCAGTATTGTACTAAAGTAACAAAATAGTACAGTATGCAGAGCTGATGCTGCGCTAATTCTCACAAAACGCTGAAGGTGGGAGTCATTATTTCGGAAACAAATTAAACAGTACTTATCCATGAGGTACCTTGTAAACATCCGCTCTCACGCTTTCAAGACACTTACAGAACGTGTAAATAGTGGCTAACAGACTCCCTGCAAGGAGTGACAAATGATACAGTTAAGCATACGAGTATTTATGTCACCGATAAGTTTGGTTGAGTTATCGTCAAGCAAAGTACAGTACCATAAACTGCATGTTTAATGTTTTTCCTACCAATTGTATATTTATGAGACACACAACTGACGCGTCAGATGTTCTCACCAGAACATCATTAAGTTTCGATGCAACGTTGTTAAGGGCCTTGGAGCACCTAACTGTCGTAACAAATTACATTAGGCTCACAACGGTAACAACGCTCGGCAGGTCCTTCTACACGGTCCAATAACAGCAATGAGACCAACGACTATGTTTCACATCAACGTGCAATAATCACTCACATATGGCAGGTGGCAGCACTTGCAGTGGAGGATATACAAAGCGTGTCTGGGGGAACGCGGAAAACAGTGCAGTCGTTGTCAGAAATGGTTCAAATGGCTCTAAGCACTATGGAACTTAACATCTGAGGTCATCAGTCCCCTAGACTTAGAACTACGTAAACCTAACTAACCTAAGGACATCACACACATCCATCCCCGAAGCAGGATTCGAACCTGCCACCGTAGCAGCCGCGTGGTTCCGGACTGAAGCGCCTATAAGCGCTCGGCCACAATGGACGGAGCAGTCGTTGTCGTAATGCGGAAATCGGGCGGTTTATCTGAAGTCCAAAAGGGCATGGTCATTGGCTTTCGGGCCAAGAGTGCAATCATTTCCGAAACGGCCAAGTTCGTTAACTGTTCGGTGCCGCCGTGTTTACATTATGCCGTACATGGCAAAATGGTGCTATCAAAACCAATGCCGAGGCAACAATAGTTCATCTCGGGCCTCAGATGACAGGAGTGTACGTCGGCTGCGGAGATTACGTACGAACAGACGTGCAACCTAGATGAACCAAGGGGCTACCAACCGTATCTCCTTAATGATTCTTCGGCGAACGTTGCTACATATGGACCTCTGTTGCAAATGTCTGATTTATGCACTCATGCTACTGCTGCTCATCGGCGACGAAGGCTGGACTTTGCACTCGAGAACCGCAGCTGGACATGCACTGAGTGACGACAGGTAACTGTTTCAGATGAATCACGTTTTAAGCTCCATCGGACAGATGGCTGTTGGCGTGTACGGCCCTGCAACAATTGTCGGATGAGTCCAGGCCGGAGGAGAGAGCGTTATGATCTGGGGAATGTTTTCGCAGCATTCCCTGCGTAATTTCGTCATTATGGAAGGCACAATGGGTCAAAGCAAGTATGCATCAAACCTTATGTATCCTCCGGTCCATATCTATATATAGTTTGTTTTTCCACAGCACGACACCATCTGCCAGCAGGACTATGCAACTTGTCACACAGCTCGCAGTGTACGTGCGTGTTTCGAAGAGCATCAGGATCGGTTCACTGGTCTCCCCTGGCCACTAGACTCCCGGATTAAAACCCAGTCAAGAATTTTTGGGACCAGACTGTTCGCACTACGGGTCCTCAACCAAGAAACCTACCGTAGCTGGTCACTGCGCTGGAACCGGCATCGCTCGTGGTCTCGCGGTAGCGTTCTCGCTTCCCGAGCACGGGGTCCCGGGTTCGATTCCCGGCGGGGTGAGGGATTTTCACCTGCCTCGAGATGACTGGGTGTTTGTGTTGTCCTCATCATTTCATCATCATCCAGGAAAGTGGCGAAATTGGACTGAGCAAAGATTGGGTAATTGTACGGGCGCTGATAACCACGCAGTTGAGCGCCCCACAAACCAAACATCATCATCGGAACCGGCATGGCTCCACATCACTCTCGGTACCTTCTAAAGCCCCATTGACACTCTTCCTGCACGTCTTGCAGCGGTTCGCACTACAAATGTTGTTATCCAGGCTTTTGACAGGTGGTCACTTTAATGTTTCTCGACAATGTATGTAGCGCCCAAAAAATGTTTTGCATCGCGTGCATATCTATGGGATTAGATCAAGCGGAATAGAGAATGAAAGATTAATCAATATGGAACTAAAAATGACTTGATTTTGAAACAGGAATGAAGCAATAACCAAAATACATCCAGTCCGTTGGAAAGTGTACATATTTGGACAACTGAAAAATCAAACTCTGCTGCTGGGCAACAGTCAGTACCGAATTGCGGTACATCTTGCATTGTAACGTGCTTAGACCTTCCTCGGCATCATGTCCGTAGGGTGCTGGAGACGTGACGTCGCTGCTGAAGCCTGTCCTAATCTTCAGTAGTAGCCCATTGTATCAGGACGTCCAACTGGTTGCACGCCTTCCCAGTGTGGTTCATATGAGAGATATAGTAGGCCATTAAATTCATACCACGTGGAGGAAAGTCTTCACGAGGTGGACTTGATGTGCTCATCCAGCTTCGTCTTGGAAGACTAGCCCATCCGGGAGATATTGACTGTAGGGCTGGGGTATAGATTGGAGGCTCCAGTCCCGGTGCTGCACAGTCCTGAAATTACCTTCGAAAGTGATGAGAGACGTCCGATATCCATACGTTACGCTGGCCCAAAACATGACTCAGCTATGTCTCTGCCGAAGAGGTGGGAGTCCCACTCTGTCGCGTTCATGACTTGAGGCAAAGCGCGCTCTACTCACCCACTGTGAGAACGCATCCCTGTTTGCTTTCACCTCCATCACAGAGGCGTAAGCAGCGGTTTCTTGCCGTCAAAAATTACTCACATAGAGGTTTCCAACAACTAAAAAACAGGAACAAAGGCTTTTAAGTTTACTGACATACCATTCATGTCCCTCGGTATTCTACGTATTCACAAAGTTCATTTGTCGACTGCAAGGATCCTGAAGTGGTTTTCAAAATAGTTGCACGCTTCATCATGGGAGAGGCGTAAACAGCAGTTTCTTGTCGTCAAAAATTACTCACATAGAGGTTTTCAACAACTAAAAAACAGGAACAAAGACTTTTAAGTTTACTGACATACCATTCATGTCCCTCGGTAATCTACGTATTCACAAAGTTCATTTGTCGACTGCAAGGATCCTGAAGTGGTTTTCAAAATAGTTGCACGCTTCATCATCGGAGTAGTTTGTAAATATTTATTATCATTGTCTATCACTATGATGGTCAGGTGTATGCTAAACTCTTTCACACAACAGATCAGTAAACTCCGATACAAATTGGAATAATACTTTATCTAGGAACAATTTCTGTTGCATACATGGGGCTGCATCTGCATAATTTTCACTTAATAAGAAAGAGTGAGGTCATCAGATGAGCACAAAAATAAATCCGTTAAATATCTGTTGTTGAATCACATATACGAGGGTTGGAACTTAAGTAGTGGCAACTATTTATTCACAACCGATACAAAAGAGTTGCATGTTGTCACCTGTTACTGTCCTTCAGAGTAGTCACCAGCCTTGTGTAGAACCCGTTGCCAGCGATGTGGAAGGTGTAGTATACCGTTAGCAGAATCTGTTCTGTTGATGGTGCGGATGGAGCGGTCTAAAGATATAGTGATTCTCGTGTACGACTGGTGTTATCCTAACGCATTACATTCCCCCACGAAACACCACCAATGCACAGTATTACTGTTCGTTTTTGGAGCATCAGCTGCTACCAGCTTTGCGAAAGAAGCGGCAACACTTTCTGCGCAACCCACCCATCATTTTGCAAGACAATGCGCGGGCGCATACAGCGCAAGTCGTGGCTGCTCTGTTCGGTCGATGGGACTGGGAAGTACTGTACCATCCATCATACTCACCGGACTTAAGTCCTTGTGACTTTCATTTGATACCGAAGGTGAAGGAACCACTTCGTGGCATTCGCTTCAGAACTGTTCCAGAGATTGGACGGGCAGTAGACCGCTCCATTCGCACCATCAACAGAACAGGCTCTGCTAACGGTATAATACGCCTTTCACATTGCTGGCAACGGGTTCTACACAAGGCTGGTGATTACTTTGAAGGACAATAACAGGTGCAAACATCTAAGTCGTTTGTATCGGTTGTGAATAACTAATTACCACTATTTAATTTCCAACCGTCGTATTTCAAGGCTGTTAAGTTGACTAAATACCTAGGAATTACAGTTACTAACAACTTAAATGGAACTCTCACATAGATAATTTTGTAGGGAAGGCATGCCAAAGAGTACGTTCTATTGGCAGAATGCTTAAAAGACGCAACAGTTCTACTAAAGAGACCGTCTACTCTAGTTTGTTTGTCCTTTGCTAGAGTATGGCTGTGCTAATAGGAGCCTTACCAGACAGGATTGACGGAGGACATCAAAAAAGTTCAAACAAGAACTTGCAGCTTTGAGATATGCAATAGTATATGTTTTACGTATGGAACTGAGAGCGGAAAAGAAAGAAAAAAGCTTATACTCATTACAGCAAGTGGAGTTTCAAACCATGTAAGTCATGACTGTGGCTCAAAACATTTTTGATGGGTTTATGAAAGTGATAGAAGTCAGCAACGACTAATAGAAAATATTTCTTGCTTGGAGTTTGTGTTCAATCGGTTTCGAGTGGAAACAAAACTCATGGTTATACCATACATATCTTTGGATATGTCTTTGAAACGACATGCACGGATTTGAAAGAACGCATATAACTATCTGAGCAATACTTTCTGCTGAAATGTTGCACTGGCCGCTTAGACATTTCGTCTCTTTATACAGAATTTGCTAACTCTGTTTTTATGACAAATGCAGTAGGTTTTGGTTAAAAAGAATTTCCATTGTATATTGTCTCTTATAATTTATTTTATTTCGGTCAGTAGAAGAGGTACTCGAAAATATGCTTCCTGTACCTACATTATATTAAGATAAAATACTACAATGTAAATCTAACAGAACAATCAGAAATTCTCCGAAACATAGAACCAAAATTATTCTACATAAAGGCAGCAATTATTTCTTCAATAAACTCGTTTTATATCGGAGTCAGTCCTTTGTTAAGCTTATATAACATCGTACCAGAGCACGACTTAAACTAATGTCTACTTTAAATTGTCAAAGACTATATCAGCTAAATGTTATACCATTTGTAATGACAGGTTTTTCTGATCTTTCCGAATTGAAAGTGTGTAAACCACACAGAATATTTTCCAGTGCTGATATGGCTCTATGGGCAAGTTCCGAAAGTTAATAAATTTGTAAAAAAAATTTAAAAACTTCTTCAATTACGTGTACCTGAAAAATGGTGCTGCTTATATTGGTAATACTGCAAATGATACCCGACGAGCCTATCTTGTTGTGCGGTTAGTTGGTATGCTGTACCGAACATATTCTATTATGTAATTTTTGTGAGTTATAGGTGTTGCTTTTAAAGACTGTTCTCAGAGACTGACATTTCTCATTGATATGAAAAAGCGCGTTAATTCTATGAGAAGATAATAACAATCCATGGGAAGGGACTCACCGATCTGAATGATCGTCGACTGTTCCCACAGGTGACAAGAGGTTCCGGTAAGTTATCACGCAAACGGAAATTTGAATACAAGTATAAGGGCGGCTTTAGCATTCGAGCATTCAATCAACTGCTCCAACGACCCTACACAGCCATTATCGAGCCGTATCGACGATGGCGTGCGTTGCGGAAACAGTTTAGCAAACAACACGTCACGTCACGTCGCCTGGGAACGGCTACGAAAACAGCTGAGAGCTCTCAGCAAGAATGGAAGCAGAGAAACCAAATGGTCTCTGGCAGTAGCTGTTTGTGTTAGAGTGATGCGCAAGTGTGTGAACCACATGAAATTTTTCTAGTTTTCTTAAAATAAAAATGAAAAAGGAACCTATTAGTAGGTGTAACTACATCTTATGCCATTTATAATGATAGTTTTTCGTTACATCTCCGAATGGAAGCGGAGAGTTTTTTGGCACGCAGCAGTATCTGGATACATTAGCAAAAATCTGGATACGTAATTTGTGACATTTCCCTAGTTACAGAAGTTAGTTTGTAACACTAATAGTTGATAGGTTAATGTATAATTCGTACAAATTCTCTGCTGACTTTGTTCGCTAGTGTATCTGCATAGGCAAGATCTTTGGTTGTGCAATTATATAATAATTATGTTAATTATTTTGGCGTTTTGAGAAATTATGTTGTAACTGTACCTCAGATTTTATACGAAATACTCTGTGAATGCAATAATTTGTAAAAACTCTTCATATTTTACTGGTCCATAAGTAGGGAAGCTAAATGTAAAATCTGTTGTAAAACCCCGCCACTACGTAAATAGTTTAGCGGGACTGTAAAGGGTGGAATTGGCGCGCAAGGCGCTTGATTCCTTTGTGGCGAGTGGATAGTCGAGTTCTCATTGAGTCACTGAGTGGAGCCTTGTCACCTATTGTGGCATAAATTAAGACAAGAAGAGCTTACGAGCATGTAAATTACCTCGCATGAAATTTATTGTGTCCTATCGACCGCGGTATCATTATTAGCCCTGTTTGGTTACATTTACAACGCCAAGAAGAGCTATAGCAGCGCTTGGTTAATATCAAGAACCATGGTTGCTTTTCCCTCCCGCAATTTTGTAGCCACTGTAATTTGCCACAAGCGCTACCGTCTTCAGCAGAACTATTATCTAAAAATTTACATCCAATGGACCAGGTATTATGTATTGAACGACAACTTTTGGTGGAACGTCTAATTACGTGTGCACACCCTTGATTATCCCAGCCACATTCTCCTTTATCCAAGTGAGTTAATTCCGAGTATCCTGTTTTTACTAAACTGGTTATTTTGGCAGTAAAACATTTTGCTGTTTTATTAAGTTTGTGGAGAATGAAGTTTGGTTAGTTTTCCGTGTGGTAGGAAATGATTTACGCCACATAATTTTCCATCATATAGTTTTCTAAAGTGTGTTCACAAAGAAATATTCTCATTAAATAATAAGCTTCTATTAATATAATCAATGACAAAAATATAAAGTACTTATAGCTGTCTGTAATCGTATGTTCCTTTTTATATATTGTTTTAAAGTGGTTTTTCAAGTTGTGCAGTCATTTACAAAGCCAGTTTCACTTGGAGTCCAACGAGAGACTAGTTGCTAGGTTCCCTTCTTAATTGTCGAACTAAATTTTGCATTATTCATTACACTTAAGGTTGTCAGAAAGGGTATTTTCCAGTTTCTTAATTTTGTGTGTTACTGTTTACAACTAATGACTGTTCTTCAAACCACACCAGTTTAATGGATCCCACAAGCTGCTTAATTTACGTAATAAATGGAAGTAAAGGCTCTTTCTGAGTGTAGCGAGCAGTACAATCATTTACTCTGCACCAAAACTTTTATTATAAATAATAACTGTACTACCCAAATGTATAGGGTCACCCCATGGGCAAACTACTGAAGCCCTTAGTAATAAGTATTGTTTCAGATCATGATCATTTTTTTTGTTAGTTAATTAAAATAATAGCAGTTCTTGCTGTTGCAGGCAGTGTTTCTTAGTAGGTTCGTATGTCCTTTTCTATTTGTTCATTATACTGCATAGTAGTTATTGTGAGACAGTGTGTATTGCTGCATTTATGACCCTTCTATGTTCTCCATAAGGGTTAGCAATTGTATTGTTTGCTAGGGCAAGACACTGCAACTGCGTTAGAAGAGATTAGTTAGGGTGTGAAGTGAGGTTAGTTTTCTTAGGTGAAGTCGACTTCCGGTTTGCCATAAAACTTGACACCGCATTGCCTAATTAGGCTAGTGACAACATCTACATATAATTACAGTTTACTTTCATATTAGTAGAACGTCAGTTCAAAACCCGTTTATTTTGCTGTCGCTACTGTTTCACTAATTTCGCGATTACGAAATTATAGTCCAATTTCTTGTCACTGGGTACAGTCACGGTCAGGCTAAAACCCTTCCAGTAGTTTAGCAGTCCTGTTAAATTGTTGAAAACTTAGTCAGCCGCCGACGAAATTTCGAAATGAGAGGTAGTGTGAATGTCGCGCAATAAATATTTCGCATGAAACGCTGTTGTGACAGAGGCAATGGGCAATTCTAGAACTAAGCCACTGAATATCAAAAGTAACATCATAAAGGAATACACCCGACTGAGTACACAAAATAAGAGGGAACGTACATTCGCGAGTGAGTGGTTCAAAATAAGAATTAACACTGTAAGGGAAATGGGTCATAAGTATAGTTTACGTCGCTACACACTCAGTTTAAAGCGATTGTACGATAGGGATAGAGGCACGTACATTCTAAGTACTATCATACCCGGTGGTATGGGTAGAAAGAATTGTGGTTAAAATGCATTTGTTCATCTGAGGAAGAAAATAATCGGACTTCGTAATTAAATGAAAAGAAAGATTGCAGGTTCTGAATGTCGCGGAAAATATGACCTAAATATTGAAATTGACATTGGCGACCACGAAGGGAAAGAGATGAACACATTCACGTACCTCTGTTGTTGAGCAGCGCCGTCGCGAAGATCGGCGCCTCCATCTAAATTCTCCATACAAAATTAAAATAATAATAATCTTCCAGAGTTACAGGAGCTGGGATCCATGGTATCGTAAATGAGAAACTCGTATTCTTTCAGAAGTTGCTTTCATTATTCAGCACAATTTCACTTGAAATTACAAATAACTTACGGGTTTGCTGCCGGGTGACGTCGTTGACCACCGCCTATCTTTAGACAGGAGGACACCCTGCCATTCTCAAAGCACAACTGCAAGGAGGAAGCAGTGTGCAAGGGAATTTAATACCTTTGTTCACAGAGGAGAAACAAGGAAGACACCACCTTGTTTCTCCTCTGTGAACAAAGGTATTAAATTCCCTTGCACATTGCTTCCTCCTTGCAGTTGTGCCTTGAGAATGGCAGGGTGTGCTCCTGTCGAAATATCGGCGGTGGTGGACGACGTCACCCGGCAGCAAACCAGTAAGTTATTTGCACATTCAATTCGACGGGAAGAGTTAAGGCCTCACATTACTAAAACAAATAAACGAAGAGCTTAAATCTTCTTTTGTCCGTCAGTGTTAAATACTTTTCAAATGAATCTTTCGTGTGAGAGTCGAATAATTATCTATACGTTTATAATAAGAAAAAAATTATTAAGTTTCTTTACATTGTCCCCCTGGGCGAATTGTCCGAAGAAATGTCAAATTCCAGGCAATGAGCCCAACCACTCTACAGACTGGTAGTTCTTTCACTCCTTCACACACGTACTTGAATTGCACTGTTCGTGTCTTTTAAGGGATTTCTCATCACCACTTTGCTTATATAGTTCTGGTGCCGGGCCTGGCACTTAGCTAATCACTAGTTGTAACATTCGTTCCTGTCGTATACTGTACATTTATGGTTTTTTAGCAATGAAAACATATACACTAAGGTATACAAAATATACATTAACTTAAATACTACTCACAAAAATTACTGCATCGTCCTTATCATCTAATACATGAACATAACATTTCATTTTATACAAGTCTATAATTCAGTTCTGTATGATTGGCTTGTAGCGTCATTGTTCCTGCGTAAAAAATAACATTTTCAGTAGCACGTTGACAACAAAATTACATTTCATAAATCTTTTCTATGATTCTACAATCACATTTCTCCTGAGAATAAAAAAAATTGACAAGAACGTCGTATATTTTGGTGTGTCGACCCAGGCTGTAGGGTTAGCAACGGTATCTGGAGTGGTAAGTGGAATAAATTCTTCCTTGTAGTTGCTTATGCTCTCCACAGCCTATCTCTTTTATACCAAGATCTATTTGATAACGTCCCAGTGTATCTTCTTTCTGGGTTCTATAGTTGTCTCATCAACGGCAAGATAAACATGTAACAAATAAAATTCACAGTGGTTAGTGCTTAGTCTAACATATACATAGACATTGGTGCTGTTCTCCCTTAAGTTCAATGAACATGGGTGTCGTTTTTATTTCGTAACGTGGAACGTAGATCATGAGCTGCATGGTAAAACTTTACTTAGTGGGTCAGGAAATCATGTATCTACATCTCTTTGCACTACGGTGAGTGTCCATTTGAAGGTATATTTTGCTTTCCATTCAAATTGTCCTCCTGCATCACGACGTCAGTCAATAATGCGTCAGTTACAAGTAAACGCACACGCAACAATCAGTCCGGCAGCACGCTACGCACCGTTTCAGTAGCCGCGCACCCACCGCCGCGCAGTGATGCGGTGTCGGTCAGTGCATCTTTATGAAGAGTGTTGTGCAGCGTTCGCAGCATTTACGAAACGACTGCGCCTGCTTCAACTCGTCGCACACCTTGGCTGTGAGAAGGGAACACAAGGCACCTCCTACGTTCACTGCACGAAGGTAAGTATTGCACTCTATTATTTAGCTTGCCAACGACAGTCTGTCCTAGTGCACAAACACCCGTACCGTAGCAGGCTTCCTCGATTCACCAAGTCTCATTTATTTCGAAGTAGAAGGCTCGTGTTATAAAACTTGTTCTCACTTGTGATTCTTGAAGCTTTCCCGGCGTACCGAAAGAGGTTTCAGGATAGCAGCCAGATCATCTTGACTTCTTGCCACGATATTTCGGCTGGCAATCATCCAGCCATCTTCAGGTGAGTGTCCATCAGTGATGGTGACTCATCTGAAGATGGCTGGACGATTGCCAGCCGTAATATCGTGGCAAGAAGTCAAAGTTCTCACCTGCCTCTATGGGTATAACTCACATGTCACTGAATAAATCACTCTCGCTGAATAACTCACTGGCATTGGGTAACTAGCCTATGCACTGTTCCGTTAATGTTTATCGTTCAAAAAATTGTAGTTCATGAGACCATTGCCTAGGATTTAGTAGATTATGAACACGTTCGTTATTTGCTCCTGTATCCTCTTTCAAAACTATATCTGTGTACATACTGCTCAAAATATTTCATTACGCAAGTTGGTAGATGAATGTGCTCTCAGAAAATACGTGCCTCCAGTACTGCAGTTCGCGATCGCGATACAATCTTACATTTCACGGGGAATAAAAGGACACCTTTTCGAGAACAACTGCCTAACTTAGGATCGTGCTACAAATGTACATCGAAACGACTATACAAAAAATGAATGCACCAAAAGTGCTTACAGAAATTGTCTCCAAATGAGGCAAACTCGCTAGTTACTGGGGGGGGGGGAATCACATGTTTACGTCACCCAAACCTACGCAACAACGCATGTTACAAGAACGAAAGAAAGAAAATAATAAAGGGCACATAAATAGAACAAATCTCTATACCTGAAATCACATATAAATACAGAACAAACAAGAATAGCCTGAATAACATTAGTAACTAATATCGAAGCTTGGTCTCTGTGCGCTAGACTGCTTCTTAGTGTGTGTCAGTGTATTTCGCATGTCTCAGTGTTTGCTTCTTCGCTGCACTCGTATGTGCATGTATTAATTATCATCGAGACCTCTGTCACCTCTCAACTCTCATCACACATAAAACATCTCTCAACTATGAGAGTAAAATATTATTAATACAAGAAAATTCAAAGTATGCACATATTTTTTTATTAATATCAATCATATGATGTTTTCATGACGTAAAACTCATGTTTCTATTGGCGTTATTGAACGGCATGTTGTGTGTGCCAATGCTCGTGATAAACTTTACAACATTGCCTGAAATAATATAGTTGTGACGTCTGTATAACTTTGCTGCTTTTTACCGTCGGATGAAGTGTTGTAGAATTTTGACGGGCATCATCCGCAAATAATTGCGTATAATTCGGTGTTAGCTAGTATTTCTCCCCAGATTTGAGTTTGTAACTTAGCTTGTACTTATTTGTAGACGGTATCGTATTTACCGTATCTCATGTCTACAAATCGTACCTCTTTAGCGTAGTTATCATCTCGCATATACAGATAAAGATAAATGTATTCTTGCCAGTTCACACTAATTCTCTGTCATAAGTATCATCTCTTGATGCACATAACTTAGACTAGGTTGAAGCAGCTCTAAATCACTTCATCCTCGTAAAACATACTATAATTAATTCAGTTCTAATCAGCAGCTCTAAATCAATTCATCTTCGTAAAACATACTTTAATTAATTCAGTTCTAATCAAAATTGCTTCGAAGTTGCGTAGTGGTGTGGATACGTAGTTAAAGTTTCTATGCACCATGACATATACTTGTGTAATCATATGCTAATACCGTGCCTTAGGGAGTCCGACGTTTTTGCGTAACTTACCCAGATCATTATTATCCTGATACACAAGTGGTGCAAAAAAAAAAACTACTTTATTTTAATATCAGGTCTGTGCTAATTCTTCGCTCCAGAACCCGTATTCATAAACTAGAAACTAAAACCACCGTGATCAAAAAATTATTCAGTAAAAACCTTGATGTTCATTCTGTGCTTATTTCACTATATACTAATTCCTGTCCGCGTGTCCTAGTTTAATTACGTGTCCACATTCACTTGCGGTGAAAACAAAATTGGCAGTTCTCTGACAGTTCGCTTTGCTGCATAGTATAAACATAACTTGACCAGATTTTCTTTCTCTTATCATAGAGCACATAGTGTATTTATGTGCATAAACAAGTGTAACGTGTGATTCTAAACATGGTATAACTTCTTTTAAGTTTCGGTGTGCGTAAAGTCCTTTGACTTTGCCGTTGTGAGGGTATGCAATTAGGTAACGTCCGTCGTGTGGAATATGCACAATGGTGCAAGGCTAGTATATTCAATTTGCCACTTGTCTATTAGCTAAAAAAAGATGGTTTCACATTAAGTTTTAAGCAAGATCATCTCTCCAATTTCCTGTCAAAATCTTTCTTCCTATGATTGGCATTCCCTGTAATAGAAACTAGCACTTGTCTCACCTTATCATCTAAATTTATTTTTCTCTTGGAACACATGGGCTGGATCTACCCACTCGATGTCCTCCTTGTTATGAATTAGCCTATATCCGACAGAGCCACTGTTGTGTCGTAAATCGATAGATTGTTTACTGGCTGTTCAAAGACATTTAAGTACTCGATCCATTTTCATTGCTTATCGGCTACGTATGTTCTCATTAATCTATTTAGCTCACAGCACATTCTTTCAATGAGATTAGATTGCGGGCTATACTTTGATATCAAAATTTTCTGGATATGTTGCTCCCTAAAGGGGGGTAGGACGTAAACGGGTCGACTTGGAGCAGGAGGGGCACCACAGGACATTTTAATTTCCACTGTCTATATTTTTACAAATAACTTCACAGAACTTTAACAGAATGACCAGAAATGATTCAGGATTCATACTCATAGCAATGGAAGCTGACAATCGTAACAAAAAAAAATTTTTACATTTGAAATTTCATCCTTTTTTCACTTACCACTGGCTGCATTTGTTGCTATAGGTACTCTTTTCTTCCTAAGTAAGAGAGATTCTTCGATGACTTTTGCACAGCATACAAACCATAGTTACAGGTGTATGAAACTCTAGAAGTTATTTAATTTATGAAAAGTGAATGAACTGTTACATTTAAACTTCATGTTTAGAAAAAACTCAAGTTTTATAGTTAATTGTCTCAGTTTTTTCCACTGTTTTTTTAATAGATTTGGAAAATTCTAGAGTTTCGTACACCTGTAACTACTGTTTGTATGCTATGAAAAATTCATCGAAGAATCTCTCTTACTTAGGAAGAAAAGTGTACCTATGGCAACATATGCAGCCAGTAATATGTGAAAAAATGATGAAACTTCACATGTAAGAAAAGGTATTTTGCTACGTTTTTGAACTTCCACTGCGATAAGTGTGAGTCCTCAATCCTTCTTGGTCATGGTGACAAAGTTTTATGAATTTATTTGTAAAAGTATAGACAGTAGAAATTAAAATGTCCTGTGGTGACTCTCCTGCTCCAAGTCGGCCCGTTTGACGTCCTACCCCCCTTAAAAATTGTTTCCAAGCCTGGCAGGTAAAAATAGTTGCATTGTCAAATAAAATCAGCTGAGGTTTCCCAAAAAAGGCTAAGTAGTCATTTAGCATATGTTTGGTGATAGACTTAGCTACCGTAGATTTTGTGGCACACAGTTTCACATACATGGAAAATACATCATATACGCCTATTTTGTACTTAACGTCATCTCGAGCAGAGGTCAGGGGCCATGTAGCATCAATACGAACTAGTTCTAGTGGGTTCTTTGGCAGTATAGGATGTAGTACTGTTTCATAGTTCTGGTTGGAAGGCTTAGCCTTCCGGCAAACAATACAAGCTTTGAAAACTTGGTGGGTGTGTCTGAACATATTAAGAAAATTCAGTAAACATTTAACTTCTTATAGCATTTACGGGCAACGTAGAAATGAAATGAGTGTGCCAAATTAAATTCTCTTCACACGCTTTGGGAATACAAACACACCACAAATCGCTGTCTGGGTTTCTCCTTAAAATAACACATCGTGATAAAGCTGGTAGTGCTGTCGCACAGGCACATGTGGATTGTTGCTTAACTGAAACCTTACTTTTTTCCATCGCCAATCCTACTCTTGCAGTTTAGCCGAGTTGTTACACATATCCATTAAATATTATCTAAAATTAATATCCTTTATAAGCATAACACTATACTCAGTATCTTGTTATATCAATTCCTCGATTTCAGGTAAACCTTGAGGCAATTGTGATAAGGCCTCAGCAATTACGTTGTCTTCACCGTTCATATGTATAATTTCCAAATCGTGGGCTTGGAAGAATAGTGTCCCTCTTGCAAGTCGATTGGGTTAAAAACTTAGTGCTTGATGATCGCTGTATACTCGCACATGCTTACCAAACAGATAACAGTGCAATTTCTGAAGTCCCCACACTATAGAGAGAGCCTCCATCTCTGTTGTTGAGTACCTGCGTTCATATTCAGTAAGTGTCCTGCTAGCGAAACTGATCACTTTCAAATCTTCGGTGCCCCCACCTTCGGTCATCCGATAGAAGCAGGCACCTAAATCTGAAAATGATGCATCGGTAGCGATCCGAATGTCTTGGCTCATGTCTGGGTGGCCAAGAATGTTAGAGTTTGTCAGAGCATGTTTTATATCCTCGAAGACGGCTTGGCACTGTTGTGTCCAAATCCACCGACTGTCCTTCTTTAACAGTACTAACAAGGCGGCACTATTTATGATTAGGTACAAAACGGCGGAAGAAACAACTCAAACCCATGAACGCTTTCAGCTTCCGTTTTGTGCAAGATACAGAAAAATTCTTAATCGCCAGCAGTTTTTCAGAATCAGGATTTAATCCAGCAGGTGAAATTACATGACCTAAAAATTTAATGTTTTTCCAAACAAACTATGATTTCTTAAGATTCGCTGTTACCCCAGCTGCCGAAAATCTCTGTAGCATTCTCTCTAATAGCTCTAAATGCTCATCCCGGGTAGATATTGCGATAAATATATCATCAGTGTTTACAGTGAGCTTGTCTAGGGGATCAGGCCCTAATACAGTGTCAAGTGCAGTTTTAAAGACTGCAGAACTTTCATTCAACCCAAAGGGTAAACCGCAGTACTGTTAGGATCTGCCTGCAGAAATAAAGGCTGTGAACTTTCTGCTTTCATGTGATAGAGCGGTCTGCCAGTAAGAATTCCGAGGTCAACACTGGACAGATACTGCACACTACGAAAGCGTTGTGATTATTCCTCTAAATTTTCAGACCTGGTGGTTACTGGGACAATAATTTTGTTAATTTCCCGGGCGTCGAGAACGAGTCTCACTGTGTTATCTGCCTTTTCCTTACCGCGAGTAACGGGCTGTATTATGGGGATAACGAGGTCTCAATAATATTCCAAGACACTATCCTTTTTATCTCCTGAGCTACCATCTCTCTTTGCGACCATGGTATGAAATATGTGTTCTTGCAAAACATGTCGTGGGGCCGAATATCCATGTTGTACTGATACGTTCTAATAACTCCGGGTCTTTTCTCGAACACACGTGCATATTCAGACGATAAACTTTTAGGTTGCGCAGAAATCTCAGTGCACTATTCTACCTTATTTTCAATTTCATCATGCTCCAATTGTCGGCACCACTGTTCTGGCGAGTCATGGCAGTGAAACGTGTTTACCTTCTCGGTCATGGTCTGCGCTTTAATCATCTTGGATTTGCCACCTATGGCACCTAGTATCCTACAGTTTTGTACTGGGTAGGTTGGTAGGGCCTTGTGACCGTCAATCTCTTTGAAAAAGGCTTTCGATATCACACTACTCTTGGCACCGGTGTACAGTAAGATATTGGTCGGTATTTTTTCTACTAGCGCCTGTATACTTGGTTGAACTCCTCGTACAAACGGGGTATTCCATCGTTTGTCAACACATCACGTATGTCAACTTCATCTAGTTATCTCAGTAACTTGTTATGCTCATTGCAAGGATCGCCTCCACGACTATCCATGGCTGACGTTGGAGGGCATAATGTGGCCACGTTTAGTTTAACGCCACATTATTGCCGATTGGCGTCTCACTCGTCACTTCGATCATGTTTACGGTCGATGCGTTGTTTACACGTTGCGCACCTCGGTCATTATTTGGTCCTGAGTTCACAGGCGTAATATTATTTTGTGCCTGAAACTGAAACGGTTGGTTTGTTCAGTATACTGCCATTGCGTATTTCTGGGATCGGCTAAGCTGTTATTGCTATTGTGCTGTGGTTGACGCTGGTTATAAGCGTTTCTCCACTGATTTCTACCACACTGCCTATTCCAGTTTCGACTTACGTTGCCAGAATAGCCAGAATAATTCATATCACCATTCTTCCTCTTTCTTATAAAGCCTTGGTTGTAATTAGAACTGTAATTGGAATTAAAATTGCCTCCCGAATTCGGGTTTTGCATTTGCTCTGCAGAGCCTGGATCGACAAAAGCCGGTCGTAGCTCAGCCGCGCGCTCGGCATTGTTGACGCCGTATTGCGCTTGGTGGGGATGAAACTGATTTCCGCCACCGTTACGGTAACTACTTTGTCTGTTGCCGTTGTGCCTCGCGTCTTCGTAAATCAAATCTACGGAATCTAAGATAGATAAGAAGTACTCCAAAATGCTCTCAGGTACGTGTACAAGTTTTTTTCTGATGATAATGGGCAGTTTGGCTTTCACAATCCGTGTAACATCAGGATGTGAAGCTGGTTCATCTCAGAAAAGAGTTTTGTTTAGATACTTTTCGAAGTATTTTCGTAAAGATCCAAACTTTGGATTGTATTGTTCAGGAGCGAACACCGATTTCCTCAATTGTTCCTGTAAACAACAGGACCAGTGCTTAGAAAGAAAAGCATTTTCGAAATGCCCTGATGTTTGGCAAGTTTCAGACATTTCGATCGCTCACAGTGCACCATCGCGTTGAATGTATCTGGTAACATACTGAATCTTTTGCTGTTCGGACCATACCTTGGGCAACACATTCCTGAATGACTTAATAAAAATAACAGGATGTACTGACTTGCGTTCTGGGATAAACACCTGAAACTGCTGATGTAAGACTCCCTTCGAGCAATACAGTCGACAAAGTTGGTTCTACTGTTGTCTGTTTCCTATTCACATTCTAATGTTGTTGATTGACATACCCCTTGTAGTCAGGCGAATACATATTAACACTGGTACTGAGATAGTCACTATGTGCACTGCCATCCTTACCTGCATGGATGTTTTCAGGTTGTTGTTCTTCTTCTTCTGCGTCTGTACGTTGCGCCTTAATGTCATGAAGTTGTCTGTTAATTTGCTGTATGTCCGTCTGTAATTTTGCAACATTTGTGTTCTGTTTAGTGTAAACTTATCCATAGTGTTATTTATAGCTTTCTGTAATTGTATTTCTAAAGTACGATTGATATGAATATCTTTCTCCTGCAAAAATTCATCAAACTGCCGTGTTGAGTGTTGTTTATTGTAAGTGCATAACATTAAAAGTCTTCAGTTAGTTTTCTTGTCAGGTACTCTTCCACCCTATTTTGAATTTGTCAATGCTCTGATTCATATTATTTAAATCTTCCCGCATTAATTCAGTCACCTGATCGGCTACTTCGGTCTTTAACTGTGTTATCCGTGTTGCCAGGTTGTTTTGCATTTCTGTAAGATACTTTATACCAGTTTCTAAACTGCTCATCCGTGTAGTCATTTGCGTGTGATCTGATTTGCAAACTGTGTCAACAGGTCAGTTTCCGTAGCTTTGAACAACTCTAATACGTTTGTCTCTGCTGGAACCAGCGTAATGCAGAGTCTTGTATGGTTTCTAGCTTAGGTCTGCCGATTGCGACACAGTACTACTAGTCACTGCGACCGTGGTATCGCTATCATGTACATTTTCTGCCTCAGGATTTATTAAAGGCTGAACAACAGATTCGTCGTCCTATGAACTATCCATTGTCTTAGTTTGAGACCTCAGTTTCACCATCGTTACCTGTACTCATTAGTCAAAGTATAACTAAGCTTCACTATTGCAGTAATTCGTATCACACGTAAACGAATCACAGATGACGTAGCGCTGTTCGTTTAAATTAATGCAGTAAAATATCTCTCTGCTCAAGCAATAGACTGACAATCCAGAATTCCTCGCTCATCTACCAAACATTTTCCACTATCTTGTGATACATTCACGTATAATACATTTCCAAAAATCTGCAAAAATATCTGAAACAGAAATTTTGAAAAAAAATGCGTGCTACACAGTGGGTATTGCAAACCTGCAATTCTAGTCCACATTTACGATCAACCAAAAACGTAGTAGTGCTGCTGCCCTTACCTTACGTATTTTCTTTTGCCGGTCGGTTTTCTTTGTAGTAGGTTTAATGTTCCAGAACTTCCTTTTTTCAGACTTTTAGGATAAATATTTGTCCATTTTATGGACTGACTTTAGTAACAATTTTCTTGTCTGGTTCGTAGTTGGCGCAACATGTAACAGAAACAGGTTATAGTCACAATAATGGATGGAAAAAAACTACTTAAATATTTAAACTTAAAATTTGTACTAATTTTTTCTGAAACAAAGCTCATGGCACTCGGTCGCCATTGTAACAGCCCCGTTAAATTGTTAAAAATTTAGTCAGCCGGTATTGTAATTTTGAAATGAATGTCGCGTAATAAATATTTTGCGTGAAGCGCCGTTGCCACAGAGGAAACTAAGCCACTGAATATTAAAAGTAACGTCATAAATGAATACACCCGACTGACTATACAAAATAAGAGGGCACGTACATTTCCGAGTGAGTGGTTCAAAATAAGAATTAATTCTGTAAGGGAAATGGGTCATAAGTATAGTTAACGTTGGTACACACTCAGTTGTATGCGAATATACGTCGGGATAGAGTCACGTACGTTCTAAGTACTATCATTCCCGGTGGTCTGGGTAAAAATTATTGTGGTTAAAATGCATTTTGAATGTCGCGGCAAATATGACCAAATATTGAAACTGCCATTGGCAGCCGCGAAGGGAAAGAGATGAACACAATCACGTACCTCTATTGTTGAGCAGCGCCGTCGTGAAGATCTAAATTCTCCATAAAAAATTAAAATAATAATAATCTTCTAGGGCTACAGGAGCTGGTATCGTAAATGATAAAATCGTATTGTTTCAGAAGTTTCTTTCATTATTTAGCATAATTTCACTTGAGAACAACGAAAGGTAAATTACTACTACTAAACCTACGAGTAATAAACGAAGAACGTAAATCTTCTTTTATCCGTCAGTGTTAAATACTTTTCAAATGAATCTTTGGTATGAAAGTCGAATAACGATCTGTACATTTATCAAAAGTTATTAAGTTTCTTTGCAGCAGGTTAACATTATCGGCGATTGCCCATTAGGTAAGGGCTGGTAGTGTTATAATTTATGAAATGAATTAACAGGGCACGTTACTACCTTCTGCGCAATGCAATTCAGCGTAATTCCGTGATGATGTTACAAAGTTCCACGGATGATGGAGAAGGGAGGTGAATCAAACTGAGGTAAGAATCCTGGTCTGGAAATGACCAAGTCGAAAGCTATAAGACAAAATCTTCCTCGTACCTCTGACAGTGGATTACTTATACCGGTACTGTTGTTACTAAAATTGTAGGGTTTGCAACTTTGAGAGGTGGTACTATGGACCAAAAGATATGCACATAGCTCTTAAGGTATGTATTTTAGGGCCCAAACTTACAGGACTTTTTTCTTGTTTTCGTCCGTACTATCTCCTCAAAACATATTGAAACTAAAGAGCTTGGAGTAGAAGACATGTCTCACAATATTGAATATGCATTTAGACCCCATGTTTACTAGATATTTTTTTCTTGTGTTGGTTCACATTACCATACCTGAAAGTTTCTTACCCTAAAACCTTAGCAACAGTACCTGTACATTTATACCACCGTCAGAACTATTACAACGATTCTCGCTGATAACTTTCGACTCAATCGTTTGCGGAACAGGGTCCCGTATCTCAGAT
This sequence comes from Schistocerca cancellata, assembly GCF_023864275.1. Lineage (NCBI taxonomy): Eukaryota > Metazoa > Arthropoda > Insecta > Orthoptera > Acrididae > Schistocerca > Schistocerca cancellata. The sequence goes on along the minus strand of NC_064627.1, from coordinate 814,287,032 downwards.
TGATACACTTACCCTTCTCCACTACCCCAGAAAGTTTGTGACACCATCACGGAATCACTTTTTATAACAATGTACTTGAGTGTAATGGTTTTAAAAATCTTAAACGTTGCCACGATACAGCAACTGTGTAATGGATTTTACTAATGGTTTCACAAGTGATTTTTGGACTTTCAGTCACCTAAGAATGTGTATCATTACAGATATTGTTCTGCCTTCAGTTTCTGATCGTTGTTCGTTAGGCTGACTGCGGAGTATCGTGTGCAATATGGAACGGAACTGGGTTAATATACAAAACCAGACCGCCCAATATAAAGGGGTGGTGGATTGTGCCTTCAGGAACAAACTTAAGCCAGGTATCTTTGTATGGAAACATCAGCTAATGGTGCCACAGAGTCGAAGTAATAAGAATAAACGCCCGCCGATAGGTAACCTCTCAGGCAGTAAACGTGAGTTCGTATACTCACGGGTAGCTAGCGGACTTTCTCACAATGTGCGTGGCGTCGTTGTATCAGGTTTCCGGACATGGGTTCCTTAATCTGATCCTCAAACATCCTCGACAACCTCTTGATGTTTGTTGAAATCGTTTTGTTACACCCTGCAGAAATTCTTCTGCACTCCATGTCTACATAAGGGTCACGCGACAGACGCTCACTTACGGTGTGCGCCAACTACAACACCACATCAGTAGCTATCACCGCAATTAATCCTGGTGCACAGTAATAAATGTAACAAATTAAGTTTCATTTGTTAGATGTTTCATGCAATTCGATAAAAATTTTGTTATTTTATTATTTTAATTGCAGTATGTATTTATTTTTCCTTTCTGGCTCATTAAATAAATTTATTTAAGTAACTTCCCTAGGGGAACATTAATACCAGGATAAGATTTATTTGTTTCGTTCTGTATAATCTGTCGTAGATGAAATAGTTTTTTACCAGATCACCTGCCAGATTTTTACGAATGCTAAGATTGTTTGAATGTTTCTTACAGAGCTCATAATCTTAGCGAACCATACTCTAAACTTTACAGGGTTAAAGAAAGCAATATTAACAGACGAAAGAGACATAATCATTATGTTCCATAAAAAATTGAGAACTTTATTCCTATTTATTTTGTCTGGAACGACTTCACGAACTCCGTCCCCAATACTGCTGCGTGGACTGAGTACGCTAAAGCCAATGATTCAGGCGAACACTGTTTCCAGTTTTGGAGGAGACGAGTTTGGATGGAAACTCCAGTGAACTGATTTAACACACTTTAAGCAACAAGATATCCAAGTTCAAATTCAGAGGAAAGTTTTCAGAGTCCAAGATCTAAACCGGAGTCAGACAGGGAGACGAGCACTCCAGTTTGCTCTTTAAACGTGTCTTTTATACTGCAGTTAATGAATGTCTACGCGAAAGTAAAGGAGTGGGTGTAATACGACTGAGATGCAAGAAATAAGGAATATGGGTAGACAGTCTAGCATTAACAGACGATCTATATCTACATCTACACCAATACTCCGCAAGCCAAGTGACGGTGTGTGGAGGACGGTATTTCTGCTACCAAAAACTGGTCGTCCCTTCCCTGTTCCATTCGCGAAAGGAGAGTGAAGAGAATGATTGTCGGTAATCCACAGTATTAGCTTTAATTTAATTCTCGAATTTTCCCGTCGTGGGCATTTTGTGAGACGTGTATGGGAAGAAGCAGTATTATCTTCATCTAAATGGATACTCTGAAAATCACACTTAAGTGCATGTCAGAGGGGTCATCGAACCACCTTCACAACAATTGTCTATTATTCCACTCTCGAACAGCGCTCGGATAAAAACGAACACCTATAACTTCCCGTGGGAGCTCTGGTTTCCCTTATTTTATTATGTTGATCTCTTCTCCCTATAAAGGCTGGAGTCAGTAAAATACACTCCTGGAAATGGAAAAAAGAACACATTGACACCGGTGTGTCAGACCCACCATACTTGCTCCGGACACTGCGAGAGGGCTGTACAAGCAATGATCACACGCACGGCACAGCGGACACACCAGGAACCGCGGTGTTGGCCGTCGAATGGCGCTAGCTGCGCAGCATTGGTGCACCGCCGCCGTCAGTGTCAGCCAGTTTGCCGTGGCATACGGAGCTCCATCGCAGTCTTTAACACTGGTAGCATGCCGCGACAGCGTGGACGTGAACCGTATGTGCAGTTGACGGACTTTGAGCGAGGGCGTATAGTGGGCATGCGGGAGGCCGGGTGGACGTACCGCCGAATTGCTCAACACGTGGGGCGTGAGGTCTCCACAGTACATCGATGTTGTCGCCAGTGGTCGGCGGAAGGTGCACGTGCCCGTCGACCTGGGACCGGACCGCAGCGACGCACGGATGCACGCCAAGACCGTAGGATCCTGCGCAGTGCCGTAGGGGACCGCACCGCCACTTCCCAGCAAATTAGGGACACTGTTGCTCCTGGGGTATCGGCGAAGACCATTCGCAACCGTCTCCATGAAGCTGGGCTACGGTCCCGCACACCGTTAGGCCGTCTTCCGCTCACGCTCCAACATCGTGCAGCCCGCCTCCAGTGGTGTCGCGACAGGCGTGAATGGAGGGACGAATGGAGACGTGTCGTCTTCAGCGATGAGAGTCGCTTCTGCCTTGGTGCCAATGATGGTCGTATGCGTGTTTGGCGCCGTGCAGGTGAGCACCACAATCAGGACTGCATACGACCGAGGCACACAGGGCCAACACCCGGCATCATGGTGTGGGGAGCGATCTCCTACACTGGCCGTACACCACTGGTGATCGTCGAGGGGACACTGAATAGTGCACGGTACATCCAAACCGTCATCGAACCCATCGTTCTACCATTCCTAGACCGGCAAGAGAACTTGCTGTTCCAACAGGACAATGCACGTCCGCATGTATCCCGTGCCACCCAACGTGCTCTAGAAGGTGTAAGTCAACTACCCTGGCCAGCAAGGTCTCCGGATCTGTCCCCCATTGAGCATGTTTGGGACTGGATGAAGCGTCGTCTCACGCGGTCTGCACGTCCAGCACGAACGCTGGTCCAACTGAGGCGCCAGGTGGAAATGGCATGGCAAGCCGTTCCACAGGACTACATCCAGCATCTCTACGATCGTCTCCATGGGAGAATAGCAGCCTGCATTGCTGCGAAAGGTGGATGGATATACACTGTACTAGTGCCGACATTGTGCATGCTCTGTTGCCTGTGTCTATGTGCCTGTGGTTCTGTCAGTGTGATCATGTGATGTATCTGACCCCAGGAATGTGTCAATAAAGTTTCCCCTTCCTGGGACAATGAATTCACGGTGTTCTTATTTCAATTTCCAGGAGTGTATTTTCGCATTCGGAAGAGAGAGTAGGCGACTGAAATTTGGTGAGAAGATCCCGCTGCAACGAGAAACGCCTTTCTTTTATTGATGTCCATACCAAACCCCTTACCAAGTCCGTGACTGTCTTGCCCCTATTTGTCGATAATACAAAACGTGCTACCATTCTTTGAACTTCCGCGATGTACTCCGTTAATACGGTCTGATACGGATCGCACACCGCGCGGCAGTACTCCAAAAGAGGACGGGCAAGCTTAGTGTAGGAAGTCTCTTTGGTAGATATGTTGCATCGTCGAAGTGTTCTGCCAATAAAACACAGCCTTTGGTTCGCCTTCTCCGTAACCTTTTCCATGTGTTCTTTCCTATTTAAGTTGTTCGTAATTGTACTTTCTAGCTATTTAGCTGATTTTACGGCCTTGGATGATTTATCACGTAACCGAAGTTTGACGGATTCCTTTTAGCACGCATTTGGTTGACCTCACACTTTTCATTATTTAGCGTCAGTTGCAAATCTTCGCACCATACATACATCTTTTCTAAATCTTTTTGCAATTTGTTTTGATCTTTTCATGGCTTTACTAGACGATAAATGGCACATCATCTCCAAACAACCTAAGATGGTTGCTCAGATTGTCTCCTAAATCGTTTATGTATATAGGGAACTGCAGAGGGCCTGTAACACTACCTTGGGGAACGACAGAACTCACTTCTGTTTTTATTCGGTGACTTTGCGTCAGTTACTACGAACTGTGACCTCTCTGACAGGAAATCACGAATCCAGTCGCATAACTGAGATGATATTCCATAAGCACGCAATTTCATTATAAGCCGCTTTTGAGGTTCTATGCTTAAAGCCTTCTGGAAATCTAGAAATGCGGAATCAATTTGAAATCCCTTGTCAACAGCATTCAACTTACCGTGTGGGTAAAGAGCTAGCTGTGTTTCATAATACCGACATTTTCTAAATCCGTATTGACTGTGTGTCAATAGATCATTCTCTTCGAGATGATTCATAACTTGGGGAAACACGATATGTTCCAAAATCCTGCTGTATATCGACGTTAGTGATATGCGTCAGTAATTTAGTGGGTTACACTCCTGTTGTATTTTTATGAATACTGGTGTGATCTGTACGATTTCCAGTCTTTGGGTATGGATCTTTAGTCAAGTGAGCCGTTGTATATTACTGTTAAGTATGGAGCTATTGCATCATCATACTCTTGAAAGAACACAAATGGTATGAAATCAGGATCGTAACTTGCTTTTATTAAGTGATTGAAGTTACTTCACTACTCCGAGGATATCTACTTCTAAGTTGCTCAGCTTGCACCTGCTCCTGATTCGAATCCTGAATTACTTACTTCGTCTTCTTTGATGAAGGAATTTCGGAAGGCTGTGTTTTGTAACTCAGATTTAGCAGCACTGTCATCGACAGTATTTCCATAGCTAACGCGCAGAGAAGGCGTTAATTGTGCTTCCTGCTAGAATACTTTACATACGATCAGAATCTCTTCGGATCTTTTGCCAGCTTTCGAGACAAAGTTTTGTTGTGGAAATTATTACAAGTACCTCGCATTGAATTCAGAGATAAATTTGGAGCTTCTGTAAAAAACCACTATCTTGGGGATTTTGCGTTAGTTTAAATTTGTTGTTTCTACAACAGTCTTCTGACCTGTTTGGTGTATCACGGTGGATCTTCTCCATCGTTTGTTAATTTACTTTGTATAAGTCTTTCAGTTTATGTCGATACTATTTCTTTAAATTCAAGCCACATGTGGTCTACACTTACACTGTTAATTTACAAGGAGTGGAGATTGTCTCTAAGGAAGGCGTCAAGCGAGTTTTTATCCGCTTTTTTGAATATATATATTTTTCGTTTAGTTTTGGAGGATTTGGGAGTCACGGCATTCAGTCTCGCTACGACAACCCTGTGTTCACTAATTCTTGTATTCGTTTTGATGCTCGTTATTAGCTCAGGAGTATTTGTTGTTAAGAGGTAAAGTGTGTTTTCACAACCGTTTACTATTCTAATGGACTCTCGAACAAATTTTCAGATAATGCGCTTAGCACAATTTCGCATGATGTTTAATGCGTTCCTACGGATCTAAACAAGTATTTTCGCTAACATATCGAGGGTAAATTGAAGTCACCACCAACTATAGCTGTATGAATATGGTACGTGTTTGAAGTTAGACTCAATTTTTCTTTGAACCTTACAGCAGTTGTATCATCTGAGTGGGAGATGAAAATAACGATCCAATTATTCTTTTATTCCCCTTGTCAGCAATGACCTCTACCAATACTAACTCACAGGAAGTATCTACTGCAATTTCGGTAACAAAATAAGCCACTTCGGACAGTAACGAAAACACCATCGTGAATTGTATTTAGCCAATCTTTTCTGAGTCTGAACTTACCTCCAGCTTTGGCCAGATTTCAGTGCCTGTAGCGATTTGAGCATAATTGCTTTTTCTTAGCGCATGGAGCTCTAGTACTTTCCCAACACAGCTATGACACTTTACAACTGTTTTACCGATGGTTCCTATGTCTATGTTCTTCATGTATTCGACCTGCACACTTTGAGACTGAAACCATTTTTGTGTTTCCCTGAGACCCTCTAACCTACAAAACCACCAGTCCACGCCACAAAGCCCCTGCTACCCGTGTTGCCGCCTCCTGCGTGTAGTGGACTCCTTATCTATTCGGCGGAACAGGGTCGCAGAACTGTCTGAGCCTGTGATTCAGACCCTCCACCCGGGTCTGTATCAGAGGTCCGAAAACGATCCTGCCAACTATGCTGCAATTGGTGGGCTCTGCTTTCATATTGTAAACAAGACTGGCAGCCATTACCACTTCTGATACCCTCTCGAAACCAGAGAGAATCTCTTCCGATCCAAAGCGACACACATCGTTGGTACCAACTTGCAGTTGGTGCCACCTTGTGCTACTCACAGCATCTGGGAGGAGTCATTCCACATCTGGTATGGCTCCACGAGGCATGTAAACGGAATGCACATTGGGTTTCTTCCTCTCCTTGGCAGCCATGTCGATAAGGGGTCCCTTAACGCACCTGACATTGGAGCCACCAACTACCAAAATCCTACGCTCTGTGACCACCCGGATTTTGCAGGCTGAGGTGTTTCTTCTGAAACAAGACAAGCAACTGCATCTGACTTAGGGACAGAGTCAGCCGTAGACAGCACCTGGAATCTGTTTGTCAGACTTACCAGGGAGGCCTTACGTTTTGTCCCCTGAGAGCTCTCTCGCAGCCTGCCATGCCCAGCGGCGACCTCTGATTTAACTATGGGTGAGGGTTCAACCTCAGTGCGAGCAGTAACTGGGCTGGACACTGGCGCAGGTCGATAGGCCGACTCGTGGGTCGTGCTGGATATCCGTTGGATACCCACAGCTGGCCCACAACAGACACCTATCCACTGCAGCCTCAAGTTGTGTAACTGATCCAACACAGCCTGGATCTGAGAGTGAAGTGTCACCAATTCGGCTCGCATCCCCACATAGCAATAGTAAAGAGCGCAAAAAGCCAAACTACTCAGACAAACAAAGGGCTATGGACTCGCACTGCGGAACTCTACTCTATACACTCACGAAAACGCAAGAACTGTCTAATAAATTAAGTTAACAAGCAGAAATTCAAAAACTAAACTACCAAAGTACGCAGGTGAGACGAAATAATTCGTTCCTGGTTAGAAACTTTTAAAAGCCACAAAATCAGTTTTTTTTCCGACACAAATGAAAACTAGAGAACCGTGCCTGTTAAATATTAAATTAACACACAGAAATTCAAAATCTGAACTATCAAAGCAAACAGATGAAACTTCATAATTCGCTCCTGGTTAGGAACTCGGAAAAATGTCAAAAAATCGGTTACTCCCCTGTTGCTGCTCTGTCTTGGCCGGCGGCTGCTGGAAGGCTCTTATTGGGAAGTACTTTCTCGAAATTTTAGTAGTAAACGTCTGCGTGATGCACAACGTCTCTCTTGTACTTTCTGCCTCTGGAGTTTGTTGAGTATCAAAAATGGTTCAAATGGCTCTGAGCACTACGGGACTTAACATCTGTGGTCATCAGTCCCCTAGAACTTAGAACTACTTAAACCTAACTAACCTAGGGACATCACACACATCCATGCCCGAGGCAGGATTCGAACCTGCGACCGTAGCAGTCGCGCGGTTCCGGACTGCGCGCCTAGAACCGCGAGACCACCGCGGCCGGCTGTTGAGTATCACTGTAACGCTGTCGCGTGGGCTAAACTATACTGTAACGATCTCCGCTAGATCCTTTTTATCTCTTCTATCATTCTTACGTGGTAAGTGACTGAAATTGATGGACAATACTCAAGAATCTATGGAACAAGCGCCTTAAAGGCACTGCTGTAGTGAATGAATTACGTTTCCTTAAGATTATTCCTATGGACCTCAGTCTGGTATCTGTTTTTACTACTATTTGTTTCATGTGGCCATTCCATTTAAGGTCGCTTCAGATAGATAATCTTAGATATTTTTACGATAATTACCGTTTCCAGCATTTTGTCATAAATAGTGTAGTTGTGCAGTGGTAGACTGTCATTTTCTCGAAGTCGATGTGTGAGACAACTAATCAAACCACCTAATTACAGAGAGAAGCGGCTAAAGCAGATCTAAGATCTCTCTCGTCAATAAACAGTATATAACACACACCAAGACATCTGCCAAAAGGGTGACAACAGAAGCAGGAAAATGTTCAGAAGACAGAGATATTTGAATACCTGGGAGCAAATGGTTCAAATGGCTCTGAGTACTATGGGACTTAACATCTATGGTCATCAGTCCCCTAGAACTTAGAACTACTTAAACCTAACTAACCTAAGGACATCACACACATCCATGCCCGAGGCAGGATTCGAACCTGCGACCGTAGCAGTCGCGCGGTTCCTGACTGAAGCGCCTAGAACCGCTCGGCCAACCCGATTAAATAATTATTGCCAGATTAAATAAATCAGCATATAAACAGTACAACAAATTATTTGTTTAAAGGCAGGATTAAACTCTTTTGCGGGGTGTTCATTGTAGGCTCACGTCCATGAGTAATTTGTTGCACATGTTTGTTACTATTTTCATTTAAGTATTTTATTGTCGACACGATCTTCAGTGCCTTATGGAATTTAAGTTAAGCTCAATTTAATCAGGATAGAACAGTATTGAACTGTGTGAATGTGATAAGCCTGCTTTGTGAATGAAAATTCCCTTAACATACGCACGTTTTTACTATCCTGATCAGTGAAGCTAAATCAGTAAACAGCTACTTTTAACTGAGATCACAATTTCTTTTTGACTATCCAGGTAATGTGTACTTTCCCGCTGAACCGTACATGTTTCGTTTCAGGCATTCGGTGCATATTCACTTGGTGAAATATGTCACATTCAAAAACTTGCCATGCACCTGTTAATTTGTTGAAGTAGCGGACTTTCATCGTCCGCATTCTGCGAACGCCCCTTCCGCAGTCCGCTGATGTCACGACGTGCAGTATAAGCTAGCCGCACGCCAACGCATGAGGGACACGTCAGTGACTGGGCTGTATTCGACGGCGGCAGCGTCAGGCCACTTAATGGGGAAAGAGCTAAGTGACGTAAGGCTGCACAATCCTAACTGAGCACCGAGAGAATCAGAGGTCTGATGACACGGATGACACGGTACATTCTTAACTGTGCTGTTACCAGCACTTTTCCAATTTACTCGAGTTTCTGTATCCTTTAACGTTCTGTGACGTCCTCCTATCGCCTTGTTATTCACCGACTGCCTATACTTCCCGAATGTCGGTTATTCTACTCAACGGTCCTTTCACCCAGTCCACTGTATGCCTATTGCACTTCCTCACACATATGAGTAACATTCTTTCTGCCCTCCGATGTACGATTTGAAATGTTCACATCTGAAATTCGTTCCTGGCTGAATTTCTGCCCATTTGTCATACACACGTTCCGTTACCGTTACATGTAAATCATGTTTTTTGCACCGGAATATACAACAGTTTTTTATGCCGCCAAGCGTTAGTTTTTATTATTTCTTCGTATTACTTTACTGTATTTTATTAGTTTTTACAGCAACGTGAAATCACAAATAATTAAAACATTTTTTTTCGAATGTTCCCTTTCTTTCAAAGCCCATCTGCACGTTCACGTGGTCATCCATTTTTGTTAAAAAACTTTGACCGGACACCTTTCCTTGTTAATGCTTCTCATTAGTATACACATTGTTTTCTATTGATTATGGGATTTCGTAAAAACAGCTACAGCTTGTAAGAATATAAAGCAATTGACAAAAATCTTGCCGTGTTCTTACAATTGTAATGCCACTCAAACCTACCACGTGGAAACAAGCAATTTTTCGGTTCACATTTGTTTCCTGTACGTGACAGAGAACAGTATAACTGAGTATTAAATGATCTTTTATGTTGTGAGAAAATATAGGTGGCGAAACCAGCTCAATCAATTTGGTTAAATGGCAAAGAAATATCGTTTACCAGACTCCATTGGAGGACTATGGACAGACGAGAGCGAATTCGCACTCTAGCTTTGTTGTCCAGGTGATTGAAAGTTAATCCTCTGTCATCAGTGTCCAATCACAAGTTCGTCATCCTGAGGGCGTAGCGAAGGAAGACCAAGGATACGACGAGCGCCAGTGACATTTTTGTTTTACATCTAATTTTTATTTCTCCGGATGCTATAACGGCTTTGGGAGATAAAGGTTTGCTAAAGAGTTGGCTGAAATCGTGGGATGGTTCCCATTGCCTGATCGGCGTACTCTCAATTTGCGGTCCCCGGGAGTTAATCCCTGACGTGCTGCCGCAACAGTGTCTTAGCACCCAAGTTTCTACTTGAGGTGTAACAAGTATCTCTTCAACATGGATGTCAACAAGAATCCTGCCTTTCTGTTGCCCTGTAATGTGAGAAATTTCGCACCATCTCGACAGCATTTCTTTTGGCCAATCCAATATATTGCCTCCCCTTCTAGACACGGTGTACGCATCGCCAAACAATAGTAAAAGACAATTCAAACTTGGTATCAATTTTAGAAACGGTTTATGTAATTTTGTACTACATCTCACGGACAACTTTGCAGTATTCGCCTCTATTTTAAAGCTTTGAGGCAATTTTCGATCAGTCACATTGGCTAAAAGCCAATGACGTCTGGGCTAAGAACGGAGAACTTCTGTTTACCTGACTTTTGTTGCCTTGGAGTTGCCTGGGAGTCGTACCGTCTAGATTACTTACTCGTTTCCTGGCTGTCATACCGTCATCACTGTGCAGGTCGAAGATGTAAGTCTCGGTTCTTGCTGTAGCATGAGGTGTTAGTTTCATATATCAAAGTCCGACCTCTGAGTGGCTTGCAATTCAAATGATTCTTTGTGCAGCGTGAATGCGAGGTTCACTGCGTTGTATCACTTGTTCATTTGCAAATCCAGTTGCGCAGAGGAGGAGCTATAATTTTGCTCTTCTTTCAGTCTCCCCAGGGGTTGAATCAATGTTCTACATTCTTATCTTCGGATTATTTTTTTGTTAGTTTTCTGTGTTTTTGTTTTCCAAGTGTAACGTTGGATTAAGATCCCAAATGGTCTCTTCATCTAAATAAAAGTGTAGTAATTTGTGAAATCGACTTCTATTTATAAACCCTACTTCGTAAAACTTTTGCTATGATTAGATGAAATTTGTTTAACAAATATAAACGACTCTTTTTTTAACAAATATTATCAGGAATACATAAAATGTTGTTTCAATGTAACTATAGTCCACAATGGCCAAGTCAATAATACAAATCTGCATAACATGCAAAGCTGAGATGAAAAGTCCTGGACTACTTCCTAATGCAGCAGCTCGACGTAGAATGGACTGAACAAGTGATGGAAGCACTGTACAGAAAAACTGAGCCATGCTGCCCCTATGGCCGTCCATAATTGCGGAAGTGTTGTCAGTGCAAGATTTTGTGCATGAGCTGACCTCTAGATTATCTCCCGTAAATGTTCGATGGGATTCACGTTGGGAGATCTAGGTGGCCAAATCAATTGCGTGAATTGTCCAGATTGTTCTTCAAACCATTAGCGAACAATTATGCCCAGTGACATGGCGCATTCTCATCCATAAAAATTCTACTGTTGATTGATAACATTGACCATGAATGGCTGCAAATAATCTCCCAAGTTCAGTTGCCTTGTTCATAACTTGAGTTCATAACTTGGCTTCGTGAGGTCTGAGCCACACTCAAACCCTACCATCAACTCCTAGCAACTCAAATCGGTACTCATCTGACCACGCCACGGTTTTCTAGTCGTCTAGGGTTCAAAAATGGTCACGAGCCAAGGAAAGGCGGTGCCGACCATGTTGTGCTGTTAGCAAAGGCACTCGCATCGGTCATCTGCAGCCAAAGCCCATTCAAGCCAAATTTTGCCGCACTGTCCTAACGGAGAAGACTTCAGACAGTGTTGTTTGTCTGTTAGCACTGACAACTCTGCGCAAACGCCGCTGCCCTCGGTTGTTAAGTGAAGGCCATCGGCCACTGCGTTGTCCGTGGTGAGAGGTAACGCCTGAAATTTGGTATTCTCGGCACACTCTTGACGCTTTGAATCTCGGGATATTGAATTTCCAAACGATTTCCGAAATGTCCCATACGCCGAGCTGCAACTACCATTCCGCGTTCAAAGTCTCTAAACCCCATCAAGAAGCCATAATCACGTCAGAAACCTTTTCACAAGAATCACCTGAGTACAAATGACAGCTCCGCCAATTCTTTGCGCATTTGTACCATGTGTATGCGATACTGGCGCTATGTACGCTACCCCATGACTTTTGTTACCTCATTATATTGTGGTGACAATGAGTAGTGCTCGCATGTTTTTATTTTGGAGATCAAACCGTTGCTAACACAGATTAGTTTCACGTTTTGCTATGTATGCGCCACTTAGCACTCCCTTGAAGGGGCCAAGTTCCTGTGCTCCCTACGATGACACAGGCGAATTCTAGTATCTAGCGTTATCAGTCATTTGTCTGGGATCTGACTATTTGCTACTGAAGAAAAACTACTGGCAACAGCTGTTGCCAGTATCAAGCCAGGGGCAGCATCTCGCAAGTGATGTCAAAAGAGGAGGGCGGAAGTCGGCGAAGAGACAGCCCTGCTCTTAGGGTTAACATAAAAGCTAGAAATTAAAATCCGAACATGTCCATTTCCGGATCGGGTGGTATTTAGTCAGCGTCTGGGTCCTCTGTTCGCGGCGGCTGGATAAGAACACTCTGACACTAAGAAACCCTTTTTAACACTGGTGGACAAACGTCTACCCCCACAGCAAAAATAGGATAACTAGCGTGTGGGATGAAAAAACTCCAGGTAGTCATCACTCCTGGAAGGTACGCAAAGAGACGTTTGGATTCTGGAGTGCCTGCACCACCACGATAGGACGACACGGGGGATCCTAAAAACCTCTGTAATCTGAAATTGTAGTTTAAGACGAAATATAAATTTGCAGCCATAAATAGTAACTCCTACTGCAAAGTTGGGGAACTCAAGCAGATGATAGACTTTTTCAACTGCAACAACATCCTGCTAAAGCCGTCCATAAAACGAGGTATGCTGATGACCTAATAGTGGATAGCGAAAATTCGAATTTTTTTGAGATAAATCTGCATTTACACTTCCCAGCTTAAATCTCAGAATTTTAGGAACGGCCTTTGCAGTTCGCAAAATTACACCCTGAAGTGATGTTGGTTTTTAATTCTTCAGTGAAAGTCTCTCTGTTTTAACAATTACATTCACAAATAAGTATGACTCAGTAATCAATTTTCATGCACCAACATATGAAGACAACAGGAAAAACTGAGACAAAGGAGAAAACTTCTGGGAAGATCTGGAACACAGGCTGTCGAACGTTCACAAGGACAACATAATAATCACGATAGTCTTTAATGCTCAACCAGGTAAGGAGAAATCTTTTCAAAAAGTTATAATAAACTGTTCAGCTCCTGAGAGAACTAGCACGAATTGCTCAAGCTTAGTAGAAATATCCCCCCACCCCATGAACCATGGACCTTGCCGTTGGTGGGGAGGCTTGTATGCCTCAACGATACAGATAGCCATGCCGTAGGTGCAACCACAATGAAGGGGTATCTGTTGAGAGGCCAGACAAACGTGTGGTTCCTGAAGAGGGGCAGCACCCTGTTCAGTAGTTGCAGGGGCAACAGTCTGGATAACTGACTGATCTGGCCTTGTAATGCTAACCAAAACGGCCTTGCTGTTGTGGTACTGCGAACGGCTGAAAGCAAGGGGATACTACAGCCGTAATTTTTCCCGAGATCATGCAGCTTTATTGTATGATTAAATGATTATGGCATCCGCTTGGGTAAAATATTTCGGAGGTAAAATAGTCCCCTATTCGGATCTCCGGGTGGGGACTACTAAAGAGGACGTCATTATCAGGAGAAAGAAAACTGGTGTTCTACGGATCGGAGCGTGGAATGTCAGATCGCTTAATCGGGCAGGTAGGTTAGAAAATTTAAAAAGGGAAATGGGTAGGTTAAAGTTAGATGTATTGGGAATTAGTGAAGTTCGGTGGCAGGAGGAACAAGACTTTTGGTCAGGTGAATACAGGGTTATAAATACAAAATCAAATAGGGGTAATGCAGGAGTAGGTTTAATAATGAATAAAAAAATAGGAGTGCGGGTAAGCTACTACAAACAGCATAGTGAACGCATTGTTGTGGCCAAGATGGACACGAAGCCCACGCCTACTACAGTAGTACAAGTTTCGTATGATGAGATAAAAGAAATTATTCAGGTAGTGAAGAGAGACGAAAATTTAATAGTCATGGGTGACTGGATTTCAACAGTAGGAAAAGGAAGAGAAGGAAACGTAGTAGGTGAATATGGATTAGGGCAAGGACTGAAAGAGGAAGGCGCCTGGTAGAATTTTGCACAGAGCATAACTTAATCACAGCTAACACTTGGTTCAAGAATCATGAAAGAAGGTTGTATACATGGAAGAACCTTAGAGAGACTCGAAAGTTTCAGATAGATTGTATAATGGTAACACAGAGATTTAGGAAACAGATTTTAAATTGTAAGACATTTCCGGGGGCAGATGTGGACTCTGACCACAATCTATTGGTTATGAACTGTAGATTAAAACTGAAGAAGCTGCAAAAAGGTGGGAATTTAAGGAGATGGGACCTGGATAAACTTGAAGAACCAGAGGTTGTACAGAGTTTCAGGCAGAGCATAAGGGAACAATTGACAGGAACGGGGGAAATAAATACAGTAGAAGAAGAATGGGTAGCTTTGAGGGATGAAATAGTGAAGGCAGCAGAGGATCAAGTAGGTAAAAAGACGAGGGCTAGTAGAAATCCTTGGGTAACAGAAGAGATACTGAATTTAATTGATGAAAGGAGAAAATACGAAAATGCAGTAAGTGAAGTAGGCAAAAAGGAATACAAACGTCTGAAAAATGAGATCGGCAGGAAGTGCAAAATGGCTAAGCAGGGATGGCTAGAGGACAAATGTAAGGATGTAGAGGCTTATCTCACTAGGGGTAAGATAGATACTGCCTACAGGAAAATTAAAGAGGCCTTTGGAGAAAGGGAACCACTTGTATGAATATCAAGAGCTCAGATGGAAACCCAGTTCTAAGCAAAGAAGGGAAAGCAGAAAGGTGGACGGAGTATATAGAGGGTCTATACAGGGCGATGTTCTTAAGGACAATACGAGTATTATAGTAATGGAAGAGGATGTAGATGAAGATGAAATGGGAGATATGATACTACGTTTGTCAGAGCACTGAAAGACCTAAGTCGAAACAAGGCCCCGGGAGTAGACAACATTCCATTAGAACTACTGACAGCCTTGGGAGAGCCAGTCCTGACAAAACTCTACCATCTGGTGAGCAAGATGTATGAGACAGGCGAAATTCCATCAGACTTCAAGAACAATATAATAATTCCAATCCCAAAGAAAGCAGGTGTTGACAGATGTGAAAATTACCGAACTATCAGTTTAATAAGTCACATCTGCAAAATACTAACGCGAATTCTTTACAGACGAATGGAAAAACTGGTAGAAGCCGACCTCCGGGGAGATCAGTCTGGATTCCTCAGAAATTTTGGAACACGTGAAGCAATACTGACCCTACGACTTATCTTAGAAAGTAGATTAAGGAAAGGCAAACCTACATTTCTAGCATTTGTAGACTTAGAGAAAGCTTTTGACAATGTTGACTGGAATACTCTCTTCCAATTCTGAAGGTGGCAGGGTAAAATACAGGGAGCGAAAGGCTATTTACCATTTGTACAGAAACCAGATGGCAGTTATAACAGTGGAGGGCATGAAAGGGAAGCAGTGGTTGGGAAACGAGTGAGACAGGGTTGTAGCCTCTCCACGATGCTATTCAATCTGTATATTGAGCAAGCAGTAAAGGAAACCAAAGAAAAGTTCGGAGTCGGTATTAAAATACATGGAGAAGAAAATAAAACTTTGAGGTTCGCCGATGACATTGTAATTCTGTCAGAGACAGCAAAGGACTTGGAAGAGGAGTTGAACGCAATGGACAGTGTCTTGAAAGGAGGATATAAGATGAACATCAACAAAAGCAAAGCGAGGATAATGAAATGTAGTCGAATTAAGTCGGGTGATGCTGAGGGAATTAGATTAGGATATGAGACACTTAAAGTAGTAAAGGAGTTTTGCTATTTGGGGAGCAAAAAAACTGATGATGGTCGAAGTAGAGAGGATATAAAATGTAGACTGGCAATGGCAAGGAAAGCGTTTCTGAAGAAGAGAAATTTGCTAACATCGGGTATTGATTTAAGTGTCAGGAAGTCGTTTCTGAAAGTATTTGTATGGAGTGTAGCCATGTATGGAAGTGAAATGTGGACGATAAATAGTTTAGACAAGAAGAGAATAGAAGCTTTCGAAATTTGGTGCTACAGAAGAATGCTGAAGATTAGATGGGTAGATCACATAACTAATGAGGAGGTATTGAATAGAATTGGGGAGAAGTGGAGTTTGTGGCACAGCTTGACTAGAAGAAGGAATCGGTTGGTACGACATATTCTGAGGCATCAAGGGATCACCAATTTAGTACTGGAGGGCAGCGTGGAGGGTAAAAATCGTAGAGGGAGACCAAGAGATGAACACACTAAGCAGATTCAGAAGGATGTAGGCTGCAGTACGTACTGGGAGATGAAGCAGCTTGCACAGGATAGAGTAGCATGGAGAGCTGCATCAAACCAGTCTCAGGACTGAAGACCACAACAACAACAACAGTAGAAATATGCAAGCTGTTGCAAATTACAATCGTGACAACATACTTCAAAAACATGATTACTTAGATACCCCAGCTTAGGCAAATTTCCTACTGGCAACGTCTTAATCTCCAGGTATTGTTTTCAAGAAATCAGGTACATTAAAGAGAGGGTTGGATGTTGATTCAGACTACTGCCCAACTGAGATACAAGTGAGACCTGTTCCGAATCATAATATTATGACACCAGTTAGTAGGACTAAGAGAATTAAATATGAAGCATCGAAGAAAAAAGTAATGCGATATTCAAAAGATACTGAAGGAAGTTAATGTTGATGCCAACAACTTTACAGAAACAATGAAACATTTTGCAGTTGAAATAGCTCCAGAAAGAAGCAAATGAAGCACAGATGGTGGAACAATGAATGTGGAGAAACCCATGGGCAAAAAAAGAAAGCTTGGAACTACTGGTATCGCATAAAAACTTTCCGTAATTGGAAAATCTATCAATTTGAGAAGAAGGGAGCAGATAAAATTATTAGGGCACAGAAAGGGTGCTTTGAAATGGAGCAACTTGAAAGTATAGAGGAATACTTTAAAAAGTATAATACAAGACACTATTCCATAATATTCAAGAACTTTAAGTCTGGGTATTGCACTAAATTACTGGTAGTATAATGAACTGTGAACAAACGACCCAGAAGTTAGGATTCCATAATAATATTCCAAATGAAATCTCAAAACTACGAAGCATCGGTATGATTAAAAATTGTATCGAACAATTAAAACACAACAACAAACCAGGTGAAAATGGCCTCACAGCAGAAATTCTAAAAGCCATTAGAGATCTGAATGTCAGAATTATAAAAGCAAATCTGCAAAAAGTGTGGAATGCTGAAACAATTCCAGAAAACTGCAAGATTACATTAGTTCAACGACTTCATATATAAGGGGACAAACAGATGTCAATAACTACCCTTAGAATACAAAACCTTATCGAAATCTCTTCAAGACATATTACATCGTCAAGCAGATAAACAAACCATCAGGTTACCTTCCATTCAGAAGGATGTTGCTCTCAGCGACTGTTATATTGACTTGTAAATAATAGATTTCAGCTATCAGTCGTCCTTTTTAAATTTTATTGGCAGATCTAGATTTCAGCTAGAAATTAGCCATTCTCAATGCATGTAATGCCTAACTTTGAATACTCATAGTATTCAATGAACTGTGGATGAAGCGTGACCTACAGTCTTACAGTCAGTAAACAAAAAAAAAGTTGTTCAAATGGCTCTGAGCACTATGGGACTTAACTTCTGAGGTCATCAGTCCCCTAGAACTTAGAACTACTTAAACCTAACTAACCTAAGGACATCACACACACCCAGGCCCGAGGCAGGATTCGAACCTGCGACCGTAGCGGTCGCACGGTTCCAGACTGTAGCGCCTAGAACCGCTCGGCCACTTCGGCCGGCCAGTCAATAAACAATCAATAAATAATTTTATGTGTGCCCTTCTGCACTATCACTCATGCTTACTCTCTTTTCTCAGCAGGTCTAGTTGCGGCACCATCTAATTGAATTATAAACTTTCCAGTAGAGAAATCGATCCTTCCGTCATTCTCGCGTATACCTTCCCATCCTATGATACAACCGACCATCAGTTTATTAATTACTATCAAGGTGCAATGAATCACTACATATCCTAGTTTAAGTGTAAGCATCGTTTGTATCTTCACCATTTGCACCAGCTCCAACTATCCTACATCTGGTTACATGTAAATTAGCCAATTCCTTTCTTTGAGACAATCTTTAAAAGAGATCGTGTTTACCGACGCACAAGTGTCGAAAACAACAGTAACAAGAAGTCCTTCAGTACATACGAGGGCGGTTCAGAAAGTAACCTCCGATCGGTCACAGTGCGGGTTGTGGGGGGAGTAGCGACGCCATCTGTGCGTTCACGCACTCAACAGGTCAGTCGGCATCAAGCCGTGGTCGAGTGAACGTCGTACCTGCGCTAGTTTACTTTTTGTGGCAGTTTGAAATGTGTGCTGCAATAGAAAACCCCGCCAAATGTGAAGTGCGTGCTGTCATAAGGTTTTTTACAGCCAAAGGATATTCTGCAGTAGCTATTCATCGTGAGCTTTGTGCCGTGTACGGACCAAGAGTTATGAGTGAAGGAGTTGTCCGTGAATGGGTACGTTTATTTAAAAGTGGACGAGAAAACGTTCATGATGAAGAGAGGAGTGGTAGACCATCATTGGTGACTGACGAACTCGTTCAGACAGTTGATGCAAAAGTTCGTGAAAATCGACGTTTCTCAATGTCGGAGTTGTCTACTGGTTTTCCACAGATTTCTAAGACTCTCTTGTACGAGATAGTGACAGCAAGATTGGGTTACCGTAAGTTCTGTGCACGATGGGTGCCCAAAATTCTTACCGACCACCACAAAACTCAAAGAATGGCCTCTGCATTAGACTTTCTGTCACGTTATGAGGACGAAGGAGAACCATTGTTAAACAGAATCGTGACCGGTGACGAAACCTGGATTAAGTACGTGAACCCTGAGACAAAAGAACAATCAAAGATGTGGGCACATTCAAATTCGCCTACCAAACCAAGAAAAGCCTCGCAAGATTTTTCTGCCAGAAAACTGATGGCAACGGTGTTTTGGGATGCCAAAGGGGTGTTGTTGGTTGAATTCATGGAACGTGGTACGACCATTAATCAAGACGTGTACTGTGAAACAATGAAAAAGTTACGACGGGCTATACAGAACAAACGCTGTGGTATGCTGACTTCCGGTATCGTTTTTTTGCACGATAACGCCCGTCCTCACTCTGCTCGCAGAACAACGGCCCTTCTTGAGTCCTTCAAGTGGGACGTTATCAACCATCCACCTTACAGCCCAGACCTGGCGCCAAGTGATTATCACCTCTTCATGCATTTGAAGAAATGGCTCGGGTCACAGCGGTTTGATGACAACGAAGAGCTCAAAGATGCGGTCATAGGCTGGCTCCAGGCACAAGCGGGTGATTTTTATGCAGAAGGAATTTCAAAGCTTGTGAAGAGATACGATAAGTGCCTCAATCGCTATGGAGACTATGTAGAAAAATAGTGCAAAGATGTAGTTGTAAGATGTATATATTAAAATATTTTTACTTAACTTGGTGTATTTTTTTAAATCAACCGGAGGTTACTTTCTGAACGGCCCTCGTAAATTAATTCAAAACAAACAAAATTATACAAAATCTGATTCAAAGAAAAACTTTTAATTTATTTGCTTTTACTGCTGAACTCGTTACCACTGCATAGTCCTCATCACATTTATTTGTTTCAACATAGAGTTCCTCTTTCAGTTCTACTCCATCATTATGCCTGAAGAGCTCCATGTTCTGGATGTAGCCGCTGTAAGACTCTTTGACGACTCCTCTGGTGCACGATATGATCGAGCTTAGCCCTTGTTGGATTGCACGTTCACCATTTACTTCTGTAATAATCAGTGGTTGCTCCTGCCAGTCCTGATTTGCTTGTTGTTGTTGTTGAGGACCCGAGTGGTTTGTTTGATACCACCGTTGGTTCTGATTTTGGCTCGGATGGTTACTATACATAGGATTATGTCTCTGATCTGGTATATTTTGTTTGCTCTGCTCAAACCTGAACCATTGCCGTTCTGTTTATGAAGACCATGATTTATATTATTCCTGTATTACGTATTAAGTGACTGGTTCATGCTGTTAGCTACGTGATACGGCATTTGGTTGTGAATGTATGTATGTTCATTATATTGGTTTGGATTTGGCATAAACTCGTTTCCTTGTCCCTGTCTGAACTTTATATTCTCTTGGATCAAATCCACGTTATCCTCGCTCGCACGAATCAGCTTATCACGTGTTTCAACTAGTAACTTTAGCTTCAATATGCGTAATAAGTCTTTGTGTGAAATGGGTTCATCACAATAACGGCCTTTGTTCATACACTTCTTAAAGCATCTCCGCAAATTGTCATTCTTATGAGGAAACACTTCAGGATTAAAAACTTGTTTTTCCAAGTGTTTCTGTATCTCACGTAGCCAGTATTTTGCGAGGAAGACACGTTCAGATTCCTCACACGGCAGATACTGATCCATCATATCTGTAGCCCAATGCGCTGAATCCCTTGAAAATATCCGCGACATATCTGATCTTTTGCGTCTCTGTCCATGCTCAGGGTAAACTCCACTAAATACTGTAATAAATAGGATGGGATTAACAGTCTTCTTCCCTGCTGAAAAAGGCTGAAATTGCCTATGCTTTAACAGCTTCTTTCCATCAGCGCCGTTGTATATAGGGTGTTACAAAAAGGTACGGCCAAACTTTCAGGAAACATTCCTCACACACAAAGAAAGAAAATATGTTATGTGGACATGTGTCCGGAAACGCTTACTTTCCATGTTAGAGCTCATTTTATTACTTTTCTTCAAATCACATTAATCATGGAATGGAAACACACAGCAACAGAACGTATCAGCGTGGCTTCAAAGACTTTGTTACAGGAAATGTTCAAAATGTCCTCCGTTAGCGAGGATACATGCATCCACCCTCCGTCGCATGGAATCCCTGATGCGCTGATGCAGCCCTGGAGAATGGCGTATTGTATCACAGCCGTCCACAATACGAGCACAAAGTCTCTACGTTTGGTACCGGGGTTGAGTAGACAAGAGCTTTCAAATGCCCCCATAAATGAAAGTCAAGAGGGTTGAGGTCAGGAGAGCGTGGAGGCCATGGAATTGGTCCGCCTCTACCAATCCATCGGTCACCAAATCTGTTGTTGAGAAGCGCACGAACACTTCGACTGAAATGTGCAGGAGCTCCATCTTGCATAAACCACATGTTGTGTCGTACTTGTAAAGGCACATGTTCTAGCAGCACAGGTAGAGTATCCCGTATGAAATCATGATAACGTGCTCCATTGAGCGTAGGTGGAAGAACATGGGGTCCAATCAAGACATCACCAACAATTCCTGCCCAAACGTTCACAGAAAATCTGTGTTGATGACGTGATTGCACAATTGCGTGCGGATTCTCGTCAGCCCACACATGTTGATTGTGAAAATTTACAATTTGATCATCAGAATCGAGGAAGTACAGTACATACTAACGAAACTAAAATGACCTCTAACATGGAAATTAAGCGTTTCCGGACACATGTCCACATAACATCTTTTCTATATTTGTGTGTGAGGAATGCTTCCTGAAAGTTTGGCCGTACCTTTTTGTAACACCCTGTATAAATTAGTAGGTGAAAGCACACTGCTGGCAGCATCATAACTGTTAGCACAAAATGTCTAATAACCCTGCAGGTTGCTTTGAGCTGGTACAGGGCTCGGGGTTTGTGATATATGTTCGCCATGCATCTCTGGTTTCGGATTCTGTATTGCCCCTCGGACCTCTTCCATTTTTCTAGAAAACATGTCGACTGACGTATTTATTTTTTTCCCCACCCAACGAAGTCTGAGCCAATCTGCTCCTTAACTTACTGTAACACAGTCTTACATACTTCAGCGGAAGGAACGTTCTCGGTCGATGGGTTAGAAACAGCTTTCTGTATGCTTTGTTGTATGTAAGCAGAAACTTCACCTTCTTCCACTCGAGCCTATTCTTCGAGTTTATTCGAAAAATGCTTCCTATGTTCGTTAAATTTCTCAGAAATGTCTCCCTCATATCCTGATGACATACTATTAATAGTCGTTTTTAACCGACCTACCGCAGATTCCACAGCACCCTGACGCTTGCTCATGTCCTTAATATGCTGTGAAACCTCTGTCAGCTCGCTCGGAAATTGTTCTGCGTTATTTCATTCGACATTTGTTCTCATGTTCTACTTGTATCTGAAACGGGAGCAGTAATCGACTTTAAATCTTGCTCAGTTACAACGTTCTCTACCTTAGTGTTCATTTCAGGTTGCTTAGTTTCTATATCAGCTACTTTTGCAGAAACATGAGTACCAGTCGTGGCTAAATCTTTTAACTTCGTTAAGATGTTTGCTAACGGATCCATGACTCCCTGCGGGGAAGCTATTGCCTCTGCTCCCGAAGAACCTTCAGAAATGAACTGAACATTTGCTACCTGTTCACGCTGCATTTTGCTGTATTGTGAACGGATTCTGGCCATAACCAGAATTCACTATTGAATGTTAATGCTCCATTTTATGATCACCCAAACTCAACAATACGTGCAGGTGTCTATGCACTTTAATATATGACATTACAGTGCACTATGTCACTAATTACTGCATGCACTACTGTGAAACAAACAGTGTTCTGCTTTTTAATATGAGGAGATCTCATTCATAAAACTGGTACAGGCGAACTACAGTAGACGAACATTAACTGTGATTGCATATACTCAGTAAATTCATCTGTGATGGATCAGTCTGCTCAGCTCTCGCGATGATACCCAGCTCAACTGCAAAGCATGCAACAAAAGAACACAACACAGATTAAACACTATATACGTTTCATATTACACACAAAATTTCCCCGAAATTAGAGTCCTTTCTACAGTTTACACTTTTAAAGTTTGTGTATTTACTTACTACTCACAAATGAATAAAGTTTTAAATATTTCTACAATATGAAATGTGTAATTCTACCATGTCTGTGTAGCCTCTTGAATGCCTAAGTATCCTTCACTGGGACTGAGTTTACCTAGCTAGGTTTGAAAGTATTTCCACAGTATTTGATTTCCACAGTCGCTGCAATCTGAAAGAAAACTGTGCTGGAAAGTTGCAGCTCTCTTCTGCCGCTGATGTCGCTAGCCTCAGACTGGGGGTGAGTTACTGATAAAATTAAAACAGTTCCCATGGAAGGTCATCTATTAAGATGGATCTGAATCGTGCGCAGGCTCGAACCAACACTCATTCATCAAGGGAGACGACTGTTTTATGTGCGTACATGAGAACACTTACACATTCCAGTAAAATTCGTTGCGAATGAAAAATAGCTCACCTGTTCACTAACTTTTATTTATTTAATCTTCTTGTAGCCTTTACTAACATTTAATTACATTCAAGCTGGCTTTTATACGCTTTAGCGCTTAAATAAACTTGTATCTTTAAAAAAAAATCACAATCACGATTCTTCAACAACATGAAAACTTCCGCAAGTTACAATCTCCATTACACCTCTTGTTCTCGGGCAAAGCTCGCTTCACACTACTTTCGGCAAACGTGACGCCATTTTGACGTCATGTGCGAAATCGACGAACACATGATCGGCTATCGACTTTCATTAGCGTTCGATACGGACCTTTCACAAGACTTCATGCACGCGTATCGTATATTTATACAAATAGGTCATTCTTGAATGATTTATTATAATTATTGCTACACTTAAGTCTCACATAATAATTTATCGACGGTTTATGTCCTCATATAAGAGTGTTCTCTCAGGAGTGAGTTGTTATTGTCAATAATTAACAAATTAAGTAGGAAACACGCTTGTATCGTATTTTATGCCGTTTCAAGGTAACGGAACAATGAAAGTTTACCACAAACACTTCACCACTGTCATCATATGTCACTTAATAACACATCAACTATATAAGCCTTCATGAGAGATGACGATAACCAAGACAGAAGAGTTGTTATTGTCAATAATTAACAAATTAAGTAGGAAACACGCTTGTATCGTACTTTATGCCGTTTCAAGGTAACGGAACAATGAAGGTTTGCCACAAACACTTCACGACTGTCATCATATGTCACTTAATAACACATCAACTATATAAGCCTTCATGAGAGATGACGATAACCAAGACAGAAGACACAACTTGCGATCTTTTTTAAGTGTTAGTGTAGCGGATAACGTCGAGGTTTCTGGGGTCGAAAGGTGTGGTTCCGCATCCTCCACCTGTAAATGTTTTTTCAACTTATGGTTGTTAACACATTCTGGGACGTTTTTACAAATGTAATAAAAGTATGTTCTGCAATATTCGATGTCATTTATATTCAGTATGATTTGAGAACGAAGAAAGAAATAAATATTAAGCAATTTCCGACAGTGTGGTTAGGGAGGAACCTAAGAGGACAACGTAAATTGCAGCGAGTGAAATGAGGAGCAATAACATTCATATTCTACCTTGTCAGAATGTCGATAGCCGATCAAGCGGTCGTCGATATTGCACGTGACCTCAAAATGATGTCACGTTTGCAGTAAGTGCTGTGAAACGATCGTAACACTTTTCTCTCGTCCCAGTAACGTGTCAGATTACTCCACATAGCCAAGACCTTCTTTCTCGCAGTTGACAATGTTTGTGTGGCAGTTATACGCTGATAAGCGCAAAAAAACCACGGTACGGGACTACAAGTCAAGTCCGTAGCTCGTTTATCTACAGTTCTTAGAAGAAATATTTAGCAAAATTGACAAAATAATATTTCATTACAGTTACACTTCTCATTGTCAACATACAGTTATGTTGTTACGCCCTGCCACGATATTTCTTTCCTGTTTACTTTCTAATTAAATGTTAGCACAAATCATTGCATTTAACGTTTTTAATTTTAGTGTCCAGAAGAAGTTTCATTTTCGAACGACCAGCCAGAAGTCACACGGATTAAGATCAGTTCGTCTTAACGGCTAGGCTGTAGAGAAAAGACGATCGATAATTGTAGCATTTCTAAAATGCCTCTGCAGCAGCCACTTCACAGGCTGTGAAATGTGCGGAGGTGCGCCATCTTGCATAAAAATGTTCCTACCAGTACATCTAATAAATGAACTAAACGATTATTATTAAAATAAATATAAGAGACTCATTTAGTGTCCCCCTCCAGGGAAATCATTAGTAACAGGCGAAGATTTATTCGTTTTAATGGAAACCAGAAACAGCAGCATATGCAATATGGTTCAAATGGCTCTGAGCACTACGGGACTGAACATCTGAGGTCATTAGTCCCCTAGAACTTAGAACTACTTAAACCTAACTAACCTAAGGACATCACACACATTCATGCCCGAAGCAGGATTCGAATCTGCGACCGTAGCGGTAGCGCGGTTCCAGACTGAAGCGCCTTGAACAGCTCGGCCACACCGGCCGGCTGCAATATGTGACGATAAGTTGCAACATGACTTCATCCAGCTTTGCATTGTCGCGGCTATGTCCCTCAAAAAATTTCACAAAATCCGTTTCAGTATTTATCACGGGCCGGCCGCAGTGGCCGAGCGGTTCTAGGTGCTTCAGTCTCGAACTGCGTAACCACTACGCTCGCAGGTTCGAATCCTGCCTCGGGCATGGATGTGTGTGATGTCCTTAGGTTAGCTAGGTTTAAGTAGTTTTAAGTTCTAGGGGACTGATGACCTCAAATGTTAAGTCCTGTAGTGCTCAGAGCCATTTGAACCATTTATCATGGAAAGTTATAGCTTACAGAACATATCATGAATGTGCCCAAATGTGTTACATGAAAATTTCGTCAAGATCCATCTCCAACTCCATGGTCTATGGAGTGTAAATTACCGTACTCGACTTGAGCACAGGAAAATTCAGGCCAGTCTGAAACCCACCGTTAGAGCTCTGGCCTACAACATGTTTTAAAATGGTATACAAAATTGTAATCTCCGCGGTTACGGATAAAAGTCTTAACGGATGTTGATAAGAAGCTTGTGGAAAGGAGAAGCCTTTCTCTTATCCGTATAGCCTACTAGCACTCGGTTACGAAGTTAAGTTAAAATATAACACACATAAGCTTCCAGCACCACCTTTTTATTACGAAGTCCACTAACTGCACAATGAAATGTTCAGGCTTCCTATAACATCACTTCGCGAATTATTAAATTCGTGACCTAATCTTCTTCGTTGTCGCACCCGAAAAGAAAACACGATAATTTACTTCTACGAGTCTATATCCATTTACAGTTCGTAAGGTATGGCTCACTTGTCTCGTTGCGTCTAATTCGTGTCCATTTTACCTCCAATGCTGAAAAGTTTAACGAATTACCGTCACACGTAAAATATTGCGAAGCTCCAACGAGAGAAAAGGATTACAGCTTTAAAACGAGTCATTTTGTCTTCGCCAATAATTCCACCCTGCGCGACAGCCGAATCATGTTAATGTTTGATGATCAAGGGAAAGGGCAGCGTAGAATTCTGAAACAAAACGATTAGGCCGCCGCGACAAGTGCTGAAATATTCAGTACTCAATCACCTAGACGCATCACGCAGATAACCTGATGGCTATCGACCGAAACCCAACAGGTAGGCTACAAACACGCTATCCATGGACTGGTGGACTTACGATCTGTAAAGCAGCTTTGAAGTCACTGGGAAAGGCAAATGAAGGGGCGGGTAATCCGATAAGCAAAGTCTCCTATTTGTTTCTTGAATTAATTACCTTGTTAGATTACCGTGTTCGGAACGATGAACGCAGACAAACTCCTGAGATTGTACAACCTGTCAAAGGTATAAACATAAGAGGTTTTCCGTGATGATACAAACTTTCAAGGGTGACAGAGAAGACAAATATATCAATTTGGAATGAGGAACACTGGTCCGGAAACGATTGAGTCGAAGGTCGCAAAGTCCGACTCGCTGGTTATTTCTGCCGGTAGAATACGTTGACCTAAAAAAAGTTTATAATTTTTGCCATACTTGTACAGAGTTCCACCAGGTGATCAGAATATAGTACTTAGCATACAGTTTCACTTGCGCGTTATAGATTAGTGACGACTATTTTCGAAGGACAATCATGTATTATTAGGTTTCCTGTAAAAAGGCAAACTCTAAGAATACTTGAAACTAATTGTTTGATTTTTTTTACCAAACACTGACCAACAGAATTTTCCCTGACAAAGAAAACTCAAACTTAACCTATTCATTTATTACCCACAATATACAAGCGCCAACGCCATCTGACTACTATACATTGACAACATGACTTCCAATAATTAACACAAAAGAATGGCTCCGAATTGCAAGAAATCCTAACAATAATATAAATCCATAAAATATAAATTGAATAAATACCAAAATACGTCCGACACTGTTAACTGCCTAAACTCATTTCAGTCATGAATCCCGATAGTGAAATCCCCATTCTTTTTTTATACTCACTTACCTCACAGAAAATCTTCATAACACCAACTACAGCAAGCAGCAACAACGGCCAGCTAAATAAAAAGACTATAGACTCTAACTACTAGGAGGCATATGGTTATCAAAAGAAAGATTTTGTTGGAGAGCAAACGTATTTAGAAAATTTTGCCTTATTCATTTGACATCCAGTTGCAAAAATTATATAGTTGCTAAAAATTCCACTACCCAAACATATCAACCATACATGCATCATCATACCTTTCCTTGCATATTTTCATATACGAAATTTCACCTCGCTTTACATTGCGTGACCTACCAACACAGAGTCTCCACTAAGAAAAACATGTCCATACACTTCCCTATCAACTCGCTAACTGCTAGTCCATCAAACCACAGAATCTCTTGCAGAGGGCACAGAGCGCTGTCAGCGATATTAACACAGTCTATAGCGCTGCCAACATACAAACAGGCTACTTATTTTGCTCCCCTCAAAAAAATTTACAAAGTATTTTGAGCAGTGACCAAGACTAAGTTTTTAAAATTTTTATACAAATAGTATCAAATAGAGCAGATGCACACAAAGGTTAAGTAATATGCTGTTGGTCAATAAAGTAAAAATTCCCCCCACAGTCCCTAAAGACAGTGCTAATAATTCATCATAAGAGAAGTCTACGTCAGTTTTACGCACAAAGGCTGAGTGATTTCGTCATCATAAAGGAACACATTCACAAGATGTGCTCGATGAGAGCGAGAATTGTTGTCCATTAGGACGAACCCTTCTCCTAAATGCTGCCGATATGGCCGCACTGTACTTCGGAGGACGTCATCCCTCCATCTTAAAGCCATTTCATTGCTTTCAGTGACCATCAATGGCATACTTTGGCCCCACATAATTTCTGTCCGAACAACACCGCTTTGGTTCACTCTGAGACATCTGGAAACTTACCTTGATGAGAGACCTTTCTGACGCAAAGTAACAAAGAGTATCGGATCAAACTTCGGAATGGACCTTCTAGGCATAAAGGAACGAGAGACAACAAAAGTGGTGTACTTCCTTCGTGGTGTTATGACTGGGACTGATCGTCTGTCTTACCCACTCCATTGCGTAGGCACTGAGTATGCACGGTCGTTTACATCTTTGTGCGGGTTGAGTGACATCCGTGAACAATCTAAGGGGCTGTGTTATTGATTCAATATACACGTTCAATGCCAGTGTTCCAGAGAGCTTGTAATCGAGGTGATCAACACTTTTTTTAAATATGTGTATTAGAATTTCACCGGACATTACATTAGTGATCCCCTGGAGTCCAGACTGGTCAGTTTGCAGCGGATATTTGGCGTAGAACTGAAAACTGATAATCTTGTAACCTTCCTCCGCTTATTTAAATAATGGCAGTGAATTTGTGTATAAATGCCGACGATTTATGGAACCAGTGCAGTAATGTTAGTTGCCGTCGAGACGTGACAGAATGGCAGAAAGCAGACTATCGTGGTTGGACGTGCCCGTGACCAGAATGTGAAGGAAGTTGCCTGATTTGTCCTCTATTAACGCTGACTGTCCAGTGTTTCTACACGGACTGGAGTACCACTCGCAGTCGGTTTAACACGGCGTCAGGAAGGCTGTCGCAAGAAGACCGTAACCAACAGGGACTGACTGCACGTCAGTGCCGTGACATGTCAATGTCAAACGGTTTCAAACCAAAAAGGAATTGATGCTTTCATTGAATGCACGTTCATATCGAACAGTTTTTGAGCATGTATTGTGAAGGAAACTTCCAACAATGGACATTTGGAGCAGGTTATCGCAAAAAAGGCGACTGCTTACAGCAGCACAGAAAGCTGCTCGTCTTCAGTGGGACGGTCAGTATAGAAACTGGACAGTAGCTACCAATAGATTTACAGCGTGGTCCGTAGACTCCCAATTTTGTCTCCTTTCGAAATAATGTGAGGCGTTGAGGTCACCGACTGACCAAGAAACTGAAATGTGTAATTAAAGTCGGAGATAGTTCTGTGATGTTTTCGGTCTGTTTTTTGTTCCGTGACTGCGGTTCATTCATTCAGGTTACCGAATTTTCTCGGGATTCTCGTCGCTTCAGTTGGTTAAAAATCCACGAGCCTTCGGCTGAATGCTCGTCGGTCGTTATCAAGTGTTGACCGTCGAAAGATTGTTGCTGCCGTCATTATATAGGGTATTTCCATAAGAGCGTGCAAAAATTTAACTGGACATAGAGGATGCTGTACTGAACAATTTGAGGTACAGAACCTGGGGTCGGAGAAGCCTGCTTAAGGAGATAGTATGAACAATGTTACATTACTGTGTACGTTTTTATTTGCGTTAGTTACAATTAACTGCAAATACCATCACTGACACAATGGGTGTACAATTTTTACTGTATCTAAAAGTGCTGGAACTGACGGCCATCAACCTCAGTGCAGGCATAACATCGGCGAACAAGAATCTGACTCAACCTGACAAACATCCCTCGTGTGTTTCGAATCACATCAAAGCACTCCGTCTTCAGGCCACGAGTGGCCTACCGGGACCATCCGACCGCCGTGTCACCTCAGTGGAGGATGCGGATAGGAGGGGCGTGGGGTCAGCACACCGTTCTCCCGGTCGTAAGATGGTATTCTTGACCGAAGCCGCTACTATTCGGTCGAGTAGCTGCTCAATTGGCATCACGAGGCAGAGCGCACCACGAAAAATGGCAACAGCGCATGGCGGCCTGGATGGTCACCCATCCAAGTGCCGACCACGCCCGACAGCGCTTAACTTCGGTGATCTCACGGAAACCGGTGTATCCACTGCAACAAGGCCGTTGCCTGAATCACATCAAAGGCAGCCACAATTCTGACAACTAATTCCATCTCCCTATCCACTGGGGTCTCATACACAAGTGGCTTTATGTATCCCCATAGGAAATAATCAAGAGGATTCAGGTCAGGTGATTTCTCAGGCCATGGAGTAGGACCTCCCCTTCTAATTCAGCGACCAGGAAATACAGCATTGAGATGGTTGCGGACATCCACGCTGAAGTGATGCGGTGCACCGTCATGTTGCATCCACATCCTCTCACGAGCAGCCAAGCATACGTTCTCCAACAACTCAGGTAAAACTATTTGAACGAACCTCAAGTACAGGTGGCCATTCAGACAACCAGCTAGAAAACATGGTTCGTTCGTCCTCCTTGTTTCCTTGCAGGAAATAAAGAACGTACATGGAAATAAACAGCACAGTGCGTGTAAACTTGTAGCATATTAGGTGTAAATAAGGCCGGCCGGAGTGGCCGAAGGTTCTAGGCGCTACAGTTTGGAACCGCGCGACCGATTCGGTCGCAGGTTCGAATCCTGCCTCGGGCATAGATGTGTGTGATGTCCTTAGGTTAGTTAGGTTTAAGCAGTTCTACGTTCTAGGGGACTGATGACCACAGATAAGTCCCATAGTGCTCAGAGCCATTTGAGCCAACCACATCTGGCCGCAATAACGCCTTGATACGACTTTGCATTGAGTCAAACAGAGCTTGCAGCTCCAACATGATACCACAGTTCATCAAGAGTAGTGACTGCCGTATTGCGACGAGCCAGTTGCTCGGCCACCATTGACCAGACGTTTTCAGTTGGTGAGAGATCTGGAGAATGTGCAGATCAGGGCAGCAGCCGAACATTTCCTGTATCCAGAAAGGCCCGTACAGGACCTGCAACATGCGGTCGTGCATTATCCTGCTGAAATGTAGGTTTTCGCAGGGATCAAATGAAGGGTAGAGCCACGGGTCGTAACACATCTGAAATGTAACGTCCACTGTTCAAAGTACCGTCAATGCGAACAAGAGGTGAACGAGACGTGTAACCAATGGCACCACATACCAGCACGCCGGGCGATACGCCAGTACGGCGATAACGAATGCACGCTTCCAATGTGCGTTCACCGCGATGTCGCCAAACACGGATGCGACCATCATGATGCTATAACAAATCCTGGATTCATCCCAAAAAATGACGTTTTGCCATTCGTGCACCCAGGTTCGTCGTTAAGCACACCATCGCAGGCGCTCCTGTCTGTGATGCAGCATCAAGGGTAACCGCAGCCATGGTCTCCGAGCTGATAGTCCATGCTGCTGCAAACGTCGGCCGGCCGGAGTGGCCGTGCGGTTCTAGGCGCTACAGTCTGGAGCCGCGAGACCGCTACGGTTGCAGGTTCCAATCCTGCCTCGGGCATGGTTGTGTGTGATGTCCGTAGGTTAGTTAGGTTTAAGTAGTTTTAAGTTCTAGGGGACTGATGACCTCAGAAGTTGAGTCCCATAGTGCTCAGAGCCATTTTAACCATTTTGCAAACGTCGTAGAACTGTTCGTGCAGAGGGTTTAAGTCTTGCAAACGTCCCCATCTGTTGACTCAGGGATCGAGACGTGGCTGCACGATCGGTTACATATATGCGGATAAGATGCCTCTCATCTCGACTGCTAGTGATACGAGGCGGTTGGGATCCAGAACGGCGTTCCGTATTACCCTCCTGAACCCACCGATTCCATATTCTGCTAACAGTTATTGGATCTCGACCAACGCGAGCGGCAGTGTCACGATACTATAAACCGCAATCGCAATAGGCTACAATCCGAACTTTATCAAAGTCGGAAACGTGATGGTATGCATTTCTCCTCCTTACACGAGGCATCACAACAACGAATCACCAGGCAACGTCGGTCAACTGTTGTTTGTGTATGAGAAATCGGTTGGAAACTTTCCTCATGTCAGAGCGTTGTAGGTGTCGCCACCGGCGCCAACCTTGTGTGAATGCTCTGAAAAGATAATTTTTTGCATATCATAGCATCTTCTTCCTGTCGGTTACATTTCGCGTCTGTAGCACGTCTTCTTCGTGGTGTAGCAATTTTAATGGCCAGTAGCGTATGTAACTATAAATAGGAACTTGCAGTAAATTTTAACTTATGCTGCCAATTGTAAATTTCCGGTTAATGTAGTTTTCTGCAAGGATTTCCTTTGTGCAGTTAGCTGGCTCGTCCATTACCCAATCTGCATCAGGCCGAGACTGATCAAGACAACGGAAAAGGTGTTTTGCATGCTACACTTCACTTAAGTTACATCGGTATGGCGTGATTTTCGTCGAGAATGTGGAGCTGCACCTCCTACAACGAAAAAGGCACGTAGATCTCGCACTGCACCGTTGTCCCCCAAGGCCTCCTTTTTTCATAGTACATCAGTCATTTATTCGTTTATTTTCTTTCGAAAGATTTCGTTTTTGGTGGCACATAGCAACAGGAGTGCATGCAGTAACTCTAGACATGATCGTGGAAGTATGGAACGAGTTTGTCTAACGCCTGGATGTTAGTCATGCGCTCTATTGAGAGCACATTGAGAACTTGTGGAATGTAAAGGAAAACTTCGACGTTAAATTTAATTGTGAAAAGTACTCTGAGGTTTTATATGCAATGCTCATCAAATATAACCTTTTTACAAATTGGTTGGTTCTCTTGAAAATAAAAAATTCAGTGCCCAAATAATATGTAATATTTTAACCCAATTTTCTATCTTCATTCGTATAGGGAAATTTAGTCCAAGCTTCTGTCTTCATTTATACTGAAGATATTGTAGTGGTACAAATATGCTGATTTGCCACAACAGTGCTGGACATATCATACAGAAGGAATATTAATATTAAATACATATGAAGCAGCATGTATGACCAGCATCTCTTTTCAAACCTCTGGATCGATTTCAACCAAATTTGGTACACAAGCAACATGTGTCATGAGTATCAGCGCTGTGAGGGTTAGAACCTCATAACTCCCATAGAGTGGGGACGTAGGCGAAGACGTATTTTCACATCAGGTGTGTTGTAAGGCAGTAGTATCGGTCTGCCATATCGACCTGCATTTTAGGGTACCCTACACACCAGTGGCAACAAACGATTTTCCAGCCCCAAAAGTAGGCTGCCTATACGACAGGTGTATTGTGTTGGAGTAGTATAAGCCTGCTTTAGCGACCTGTTTTGCATGACAGCCTATAGAGGGGGCAGGTGGGCATCAACATGGAGTGGAGGGAAGGAGGGGAGTGGCAGAGAAGGGGAGGAGGAGATTGACTGTTAGAGAAGAGTGGAGGAGATGGGCAGGGAGATGAGAGCTAGAGGAGTTGGATAGGAAGAGGGTGACAGGAGAAAACGAATAGAGAGGGGAGGCAGGAGAAGTTGAATAGGGAGGGGCTGGGAGGAGGAGATGGATAGAGAGAGGGGGCAGAAGGAGTTGGATCATGAGATAGGGAAGGAGGAGATGGACAGAGAGAGAGCAAGGGGAGAGGTGGACAGAGAGAGAGGGGAAGGGAAATGGACAGTGAGAGTGGGGATGAAGATGTAGTCAGAGGGAGGGGTGGAGGAGATGAACAAAGAGATATGCGAGAAGAAGATGGCAAGACAGAGAGATTGAAAGTGAGGAGAGATCGGAGGATGAGGTGGAGAGAGAGATGGTGGAGGAGGAGGAAGAGGTAGCCACAGGGTGTGGAGGAGATGTGTGCAACCAAAATTGTACGTTTGTGGAACCATGGTGGAAAGGCTAGAATTAGAAACTAATAGTTACTTTTTTTTTAAATTGTCAGTGCCGTGAGTGAAGTACGTGACAGAGGAAAGGCATGGCACAATTTTAGCTCTTGGTCATTGCGAGGTATTTTCTACAATGGCTGGTTATTGAGACAGGAAGTAAGAGCGAGGCCGTTTACTTCAAACTCGGTGAAGAAGACAGATAATTTCAGTCTCAGGTCTCGTGCAAAATCAACCTTTCCATGTGTTTACGGCACCAATTGCGCTGGCAGCCTGGGAGGAGTCAGTGTACAGATAATCTGAGGATAACCGCGGAAAAAGGTCAATGTTTTTCGGGGTGGTACAAGAGCCCACTGGTAGACGGACAATGTTAAAAGAAGAGACTGTCCATGCAGCTGTCTCCTCTGTCTCCAACGCCAGGTCCGTACTTGACAGAGATCACTGTCGCCGCAGTTTGCAGGTAAACTTCCCATGCATGGCAAAAGCCTAGTGCAGCTGTTGCTGTATTTTCTCCCACATCCATCATTTCTATGCACTTTCAGCTCTACCGCTTGTGCATTGAAATGCGTTACGAATATATGAAGTTTTTAATAGGATTCTTGTATTTATAAATCACATGGTGAGCCCAAATAACAAATTGTTTCTTGTTACCCCCACCATCACCTCTTCATTTTGTTACTCTGAAATCGATCCACTAACACAAGCTGCTGTTCATCCTCACAAGTAAGATCGAACCGAACCAGTTTGATCCAGGGCATTTCTATTTCGAGTAACGTGCGCACATACTCCATCAGAGGACCCGTGGAGTTGTATTAATCTGGCGATGGTATTTTATTCAGTTTTTTCAGCTAGGTATACATGCACAGTCACGAGTAACTGATTGACCTCAGGTTGAGACCGACACGTAGGATACTGCCACAATGATCGGGTGAATCTCTTCGAAACATCCAATAATATGTGGAAAGTAGTAGGGAACTAACAGCCACACCCCTGCTATTACGAACGGGGCACGCCTTAATTTTTGCAAACTTTGGACAAAGAGTTGTCTTGATACAATATTAGCGGTAATGCACAGAAGATGCTCACTTTCATTTACGTGTAAATTACCAGGACGAAGCCTATTTAAACAGAAATGAAAGGATCAGTTGTCGCAGTAGTCTTGTATGAGCCGTTGAGAACGCTATGTTACACTCGCGAATAGTCACCAAATGGTTCAAATGGCTCTAAGGACTATGGGACTTAACATCTGAGGTCATCAGTCCCCTAGACTTTGAACTACTTAAACCTAACTAACCTAAGGCAATCACACACATCCATGCCCGAGGCAGGATTCGAACCTGCGACCGTAGCAGCAGCGTGGTTCCGGACTGAAGTGCCTAGAACCTGTCGGTCACAACGGCCGGCGAACAGTCACCAACCCACGTTTGCGTTGACTAGCCGGTGGAAATAGTCAATAATTGGTTACTAAGCCAGTAATGGCATGCTGCACCAATGTGTACTGTGTTTCTGAGAGACATATAATCCCCGCGTTTTTTGGAAGATATCCCTATGATCTGTGGGAATGTATGTAGTTCCAACGTGACTTGAGTTTATTGTCTACCGTAACGAGTCCGCTACCTCGATTTCCGACTTGTACATTCTTTTGATACGGAGGGTGTTTCAAAATGCTTCCGTCAAAAGTATAGGGGTGACAGATGATATCTTGGTGAGCAACTTCTGTCTAACACGCTTCCCTGCGATGCCAGGTATCGTTTAAGGCTGGCTATGCCCCTGAGATATGGTATCTCGTAGGCACTCTGCAGCGTTCGTATGCACTGTGTGTTGCCTCTCACCCAGTCATCAACTCCGTGTGAAAGGAGACAGGCTGTGCAAAACTGAAGTTCCTGATCTGCTTCTAAAATATCTTTCTCCACTCACGGTCACTCATTCTTTTGGTTTATTTTTGAAAAA
The DNA here is from genome assembly GCF_023864275.1 of Schistocerca cancellata. Lineage (NCBI taxonomy): Eukaryota > Metazoa > Arthropoda > Insecta > Orthoptera > Acrididae > Schistocerca > Schistocerca cancellata. The sequence continues at coordinate 814,250,877 of NC_064627.1, read as the reverse complement.
CACTATAAATTTACTGGGGTAGGTAGTATATTACACACGTGATTAAAAGAGCCTGCTAGTTCGGTGAAATCGCGTCATTCCAGGGGAACTGAATACTAAAGGACGCCTAGGACAATATTGTGAACCGTCGGCGAATATTTTTTTTAACAACAGTAGAAGTGGTCTGTCACTCCTAGACGTTGATCGAAAAGACTGTTAAACACCCTGTGTACCTAGCTTTACGCCTACAGTACCACTGTTGTCAATTCCCGATTTTAGCCTGCTTTCTGTAGCTAGTATCACGTGAGCTGTTACGTAGAGTACTTCAGCAAGTTCCTGACAACTACTGATAACGGGTACAGCGGCGTCTCATAAAATGCCCATAAAGGTCTAAGTGGAAGGACTGGACCTTGTGGGTGGGGAGAACTTCATTCACCTTTTATTGCACACAAAGTTTTATTTATGTAAACAGTTATTCCAAATAACAATGATAATGGAACAGTCTTTGTGCCGCCAGAACCTGTAGATTATAATGAAAATGTTTGCCAAATGAAAGGCTACCAGTTATCTAATCAGGCACAAGTTTGCACTTGAGACAATAATTCTGATCCAGATACAATCACTGCACTAGGATTAAATAACAATGCTGTAAACAGCTTTTCGTTATAATGATTACTAATTACACATCACACGGCAGCAGCCGATTTATGCTAATCCACCTTTCATGGGATTATTGTACCATGATTAACAGCAGAATTATGGCGAACAATCGTTACAGATCAAATGGTAGACACTAATTTACGTTAATCCAAATGTCATATGATTACAGTAATGTGATTACAACAAAATGCTTTCGGTATTAAGTGTCGGGGACTAGACTGAAGACAAACTAAACAGTGAAAAACTGACTTACACACAGTAATGACACGCTTGCAAATGCATTCGTAACTGAATAATCAGAACAAGCAGCTTTAAAACATGCAAGTCTTTCATCCAAAACACAACTTAGCTAACGCTTGAAAAGGGCAGGCAATAATTACATATACAGAGATTCTAAGTTTGTGAACCTTGGACCAGTAAACCACATTTATATTGTAAACATATCTGAGCTCCAGTTGTCAACCAGGTGCAGACACGAACGCCGTACACAAGAGGCGGTGTGGACGACGGCCAGCTATCTGTCCCACTCGACCACCAATTGGCGGCCCGGCCAATAGTGCGAGCTGTGCAAGTTTCAGACCGACTTTGTCTCACATATACTCCCTCAAACAGTATTAACTTCAAAACAGGCAACCGTTGCTAGGCGTACCTGGAGTATAAACGGAACGTTGGAACGTACGAAATAAGAAAGGCACGCAAGAGCTAGAAGGCTTAGGTCAAACCACAACCCAGATTCGATTACGATCCAATAACTCCTGCATCCCGATGCGACTACAAACACGCTACAACTTACACTGCTTAAGTAAATAATCCTATCCTAATAAGTCCAAGGCAGTGCACTTAGTACAATATTAGATAAAACAACATGAAATTAGTTCTAAAACACGTTAAAAAAATTGTCACTGTCTTCAAGCACTAACTAAATCACTAAAACCCCAAGTATTTTAAACAAGCAGTTCAAATCACTCTTGTGTAAGATTACCTCAAGGAAAAGGCACAAAACGATAAATTAGCCTTACAATAATTACACGTCCTAGGGTGACCAAAACATTAAAAAAATGGTTCAAAAGGCTCTGAGCACTATGATACTTAACATCTGAGGTCATCAATCCCCTAGAACTTAGAACTACTTCAGCCTAACCTAAGGACATCACACACATCCATGCCCGAGGCAGGATTCGAACCTGCGACCGTAGCAGTCACGCGGTTCCGGACTGAAGCGCCTAGAACCGCTCGGCCACAGCAGCCGCCCAAAACATTCAAGACTCTGCAGAAAGATCTGGCGGAATGACCATACATTGATTTATCGGTCTGTTCAAAGATAACACAGTGCTCTCCGAAACAGACTAAACACTAAGATTAACAAATAATACACAGTAAGCCCCCAGGCTTAAATGGCAAATTAGAATATCGACGCAATCAGATGGCAACACGAATTACTAAAGTTAGAATGGCGCAACAAGTTTCGCAGCGGCGAACCACGAGATAAATTGCGCACATAGTTTCGTGATTGAGAATCAACCAGTAATCTGTCTAAGGTTCACATTACTAGGACAAGGAGGGCAGAATATGTGTCTCCAACGAATGAAGTAACTACAGTGATATCACTTTATTAAGTCGGTTGAAGTCCGTGTCCAACAGTATCGGAAAGGTAGGTCACGAGTAAGGATCCCCAAAAACATATAATCGACTAACGACCAACAAACTTCGGCGCTACACAGTCCATACCAAAACGCGCCCAATACAGCCGGCGCCGACCTGAATGGACATTTTCATAGTGACAGTATTCGCTGCCAAGGTTGCCTCTCGTGTCCACACCCTGTTACTAACAGCGCACGTTCGCTCCGTCTATCACCTCTCTCGTGCGCGCCACCTCGCAACCGCATCACGAGCGCCCAAAAGGGTACGATCTCAGGAAGAGAGTCGATAGGACAAAAGCCGGCACGGTTCGACGATCATTATTTTCTTATTTATTTATTTTAACGCATTTTGTGTAATTCTTCGAATTCCACGAGCACATTTTCCTACTGGCAACATTTCATTCTCTTCTGACCACTTCATCGCTCACACTGCTCACGTTTAACAAATGCAGTTGACGGATGAGAAACAATAATCCGCGCAGTTGGCTGCTCTCTGGGCTGCTCACACCGAGGCGGATGAAGAAGCGCAGAGCGCGCGAACCTTTTCGATGCTTCCCTGCCGCGCGGAGTGGCCGCGTGGTTTGAGGCGTACTGTCACGGGCTGCGCGGCCACTCCGGCCGGAGGTTCGAGTCCTCCCTCAGGCATGGGTGTGTGTGTTGTTCTTAGCACAAGTTAGTTTACCTCAGTTTAAGTAGTGTGTAAGTCTAAGGACCGATGACATATGCAGTTTGGTCTCTTAGGAATTCACACACATTTGAACATTTGATGCTTCGCTGAGATGCCGACAACCACTGAAACACGAGGAAGCAGTTGTTAATTCGATCCAAACATGACCGAATGCTATACGCTCGCACTCGATAGCATTTACACCCGAGATAATGCTCTTTCGCTTATTTTCGTTTGCATGTGCTCCCTCCGGTGTTAACAGGGCTTAAGCATTGGAAGAAACTTATTCATTACATACGTCAGGCAAAATGTCCCTGGAGGGAAAATCAGAGAATGAAATCGTCTGTTTAAAAGTCGACACGGATTCGACAAACAGCGACCTTGCCAAATTGTGCTCGCTATGTTCGTCCATGAAGCTGCCAGACTGATACCGGGTTCTTTGTCATTGGGAAGGCATCCGATACCGTTCGCCACTGAGCCTTTAGTGTCTATTATTTTTACTTGGAACTTATTGTCACCAGGTGGGGCTCACAGCTGTGTGTTCTGCTTCCCTGTAGCACAACACACAGCGCCAGTATGGAGCATTCCAATGATGGTAACCGCCTAAAGCCCAACCTCGGAAAGACGCAGATCTGCGCCTTTAATATGATAAAGCAGGAAGCCAGGAGGAAGTTCAATATTATCTGAGTAGGGCGACAACCATGCCACTACGATATTCCAAAACATCTGGGAGTAAAGCTGGATCGCAGTCTCACTTTCAAAGTTCGTTGCACAGAGAGAAAGCTAAAAGTATCTACCCGAAACAACAGCCAGTTGGAACCAGTTGGGGCTCACATCTGTGTGTTCTGCTTACCTGTAGCAGAACACACAGCACAAGTATGGAGAAATTCCAATGATGCCAAACCGATTGATACGGCGTTGAATGAGATCGGATGCATTGTGACTGTCTGCCTATGACCAACTCCGGTCACCAAAATTTTATCAAATTGCGGGAAGCGCCATTTGGCACCCGCAGAAGAACAGTTGCAGAAATGGAGAAAAGGAAGCAGGAAATCTGTCTCGGATACCCCCTGTTTGGATAAGGACCACAAAGAACTATATTGAGGTCAAGGAGGAGTTTCACACAAACATCAGCAATTCCATCACCGCCTGGAACCAGCCGAACAGACCTATCGCGAAATCCATCAGTCGAATGGGTTGGGAAAACCACCGAGGTGGAAGCTGCTGCGTGCCTTATTGACTTCGAACGTGGACTGTTCACTGTCAGTAGAGATGTATTGCAATAACAGCAGAATGGGTCGGTCCGGCCAGCTCCGTAAATTCGATCGTTGGATGTCCGCTGAGTAATAATTCCATCAAGGACATTTTAACCTTTGTAAAGCTGGCGTAGTCGACTGTTGGTGACTTGACTGTGAAGTGAAAAAGCGAAGGAGCGCGAAGGAACAGTTGGTTCTAGGCGCTACAGTTTGGAACCTCGCGACCGCTACAGTCGCAGGTTCGAATCCTGCCTCGGGCATGGAGGTGTGTGATGTCCTTAGGTTAGTTAGGTTTAAGTAGTTCTAAGTTCTAGGGGACTGATGACCTCAGAAGTTAAGTCCCATAGTGCTCAGAGCCATTTGCGAACCACACAGTTACACCAAGCTGACCACATCTACAGACCACTTCTACAGATGCACGGGGAGCGCCGAGCACTGCGGAGGGTGGATGGAAAAAAAAAGAAAGAAAGAAAGATCACAAGAAATCAGCGGAACGAATCACTCCTGACCTTTAAAGTGGTACCAGCGGTGCAGCTACCACAACGACTATTTCTACAGAGTTACTAAGAACAGTTGATAAGTGGGAACGAGTGATCTGTAGATATGAATAACGCTACACGCTGTGGCAATCCGATGGAAGGGTTCGGGTTTGGCGAATACATAGGGAACGTTACATGCCATCATGTGTAGCGCCCACAGAGAAGTACGAAGGAGGTGGTGTTAAAATGTGAGAGCTTTTTGGTGGTAATGGTGCCGTTTCTCCTAGTACTTAAGAAAACGGTAAATGCGGAAGGACATGAACACATATTACACCACTGTGAACTAAGTAAAATAGAAGAAGAGTTCGGTGACCATCATTGTTTATATCAGCATGTACCCTGTCATAAAGCGGCATCTATGATACAATCAGCTTGTCTTTCTCTCAAATAATATCCTGTGACTATAGATGAAGGGCAGAGACAAATCCTACATTTCCAGATATCCGGAAAGCATTTCACCCCTTGCCCCACTGAAGACTTTTAATGCAGGCACGAGCATACGGAATAGGTTCGCAGATATGTGAGTGGCTCGAAGCCTCATTAAGTAACAGAACCCAGTACGTTGTCCTCGGCAGTGAGCATTCGTCAGAGATAAGTGTGTCGTACGAAATTCCCTCTGGCAAGTGTGATAGGAACGCTGTTAGCTGTTATTTGATACATACATAAGTGATCTGGCGGACAGGGTGAGCAGAAATCTGCGGCTATTTGCTGATGATGCTGTGTTGTATGGGAAGGTGTCTTTGAGATACTGTAGGAGGATACAAGATGACTTAGAAAGTATTTCTAGTTGTAGTGATGAATGACAGCTAGCTATAAATCTAGAAAAATGTAAATTCATTCGGATGAATAGGAAACACAAACCCGTAATGTTAGTGTGGTGTCACCGCCAGACACCACACTTGCTAGGTGGTAGCCTTTAAATCGGCCGCGGTCCGTTAGTATACGTCGGACCCGCGTGTCGCCAGTATCAGTGATTGCAGACCGAGCGCCGCCACACGGCAGGTCTAGGGAGACTTCCTAGCACTCGCCCCAGTTGTTCAACCGACTTTGCTAGCGATTGTTCACTGACAAAATACGCTCTCATTTGCCGAGACGGTAGTTAGCATAGCCTTCAGCTACGTCATTTGCTACGACCTAGCAAGGCGCCATTACCAGTTACTATTAATACTGTAAAACATGTACCGTCAAGAGCGACGTTCACCATTTATGGATTAAAGTTAAGTATTCCACCAGCTACGTCAGTTTTTTCTAAGTCTAATTTCCTTGTCCTGTTCCAGACCTCACGCCAGCCTGCGTGAGCTAAAACGCGTGCCTTTCGGCTTCCTCTAGTAGTACCGGGTTGGCTCTCTTGCCAACCCGCAACAGTTAGGATACAGTATTAGTAGTGTCCTGCTTGACACAGTCAAGTCTTTTGAATATCTGGGCGCAACGTTACAAAGCGATATGAAATGGAATGAGGATGTGAGGATTCTGGTACGGAAGGCGAATGATCGGCTCCGGTTTCTTCTTCTTTCGTTTCACCCTCTTTGGGGTACGCTGGATCAATCATTTCTTTGTGCGTTGTTCCTAAAATAGTTTACATCACACACTTCCATGATTGATGAAAGTTATTTTGGGTGTGACCCAAAGGCCACAAAATGTACAACCAAGATTGTGAGTCCTGGAGGTAGTTCTTCCGCTCTCTCTGCCGTTGGGAATCTGAACTTCCTCTTCCGCCTTTGAGACCGTTGACCAAGTTTCACTTGCCCTAGGCAGGGGCCCTTACAGGGTGCTACCATCCGGAGCCAGATGGACCCAGGTTTTTTTTTAACGAGGTGTTACTCCTCCCCCTCCTCCTTCCTCCGGTTTATTGGAAGAATTTTGGAAAAGTGTCGTAAATGATACTGCATATAGGACGCTAGTACGGCCGTATCTTGGATTCTGCTCGAGTGTTTTGGATTCACACCAGTTTGGATTAAAGGGAGACATCAAAGCAATTCAGAGGTAGGCTGCTAGATTTGTTACCGGTCGGTCGGAACAACATGAAAGTATTACGAAGATGCTTCGAGAATTCGTACGGGGATCCCTGGAAGGAAGACGATGTTCTTTTCGAGGAACACTATTGAGAATATTTACAGAACAATCATTTGAAGCTGACTCGGGACGATTCTACTGCCGCTAACATACGTTCCACTTAAGGACGACGAAGACAAGATACGAGCAACTATGCTCATACAGAGGCAAGCAGACAGTCGTTTTTCCATCACTCTGTGAGTGGAACTGGAAATGGAATGATTAGTAGTGGCACAGGGTACGCTCAACCGCACATCGTACGCTGGCTTGCAGTGTGTGTATGTAGATGTAGATGTAGATGTAGATGTAGACAATGTTTTGGGGACAAATCATTGCTGAAACGGACTGGCTTACCCAGAGTACCGACGAGAACCGAGTGGAATATCTTTGGGATGTGTCAGAAAGTCGACTTCCTCCGTATCCTAACGTCCATCAGTACCTTCTCTGGTTTCGGCTATGATCCTCTAACCTTCCACAGATGTTCAGATACCTCATTGAAAGTATCTTCAGTAGAATTGAAGGCCTCGTAAAGACAAAGGTTGGACACACCCAACACTAATGCCCGTTAACAGGTGTCCGGATACTTTTGATTGGATAGTTTATTACTACCTCCCACATACATCTCACGAAATGGCCATGATGAGAAAATCAGAAAAGTTAGAGTTAATATGAAGATTTATTTTACATCTACATGATTAATCTTCAGTTCACAATTAAATGCCTGGCAGAGGGTTCATCGAATCACCTTCAAGCAATTTGTCTATCTTTCCACTAAGTAACAGCGCAGAAAAATATGAACACGAAATCTTTCTATACAAGCCCTAATTTCCCTTATTTTATTAATGTAATCATTGCTCTCTGTGTAAGGGGGGGGGGGGGGGGGGTCGGCAACAAAAGATTTTCACACTCTGAAGAGAATGTTGGTGATTGAAATTTCATGAGAAGATACTGCCGCAACGAAAAACACCTTTGTTTTAATGATTGCCACCCCACTTCACGTATCACATCCGTGGCTCTCTGTCCCCTATTTCGCGATAGAACAAAACGAGCTGCCCTTCTTTGAACTTTTTCGATGTCCTCCGTCGATACTATCTGATGTGGATCCGACACAGCACGGCTGTACTACAGAAGAGTGCAGACATGCGTAGTGTAGACAGTTTCATCAGTAGACATGTTGCATTTTCTCAGAGTGCTGCCAATAAATCGTACAGACTTTGGCTTGGAATGCTGGCAATCAATCGTACTGTCTTCGGTTTGGTTTATCTATGTGATCCTTCCAACTTAAGTTATTCGTTAGTGTAATCCCTAAGTATTTAACTGCATTTACAGTCTTTAGAGTTGAGTGATTTAGCGTGTATCCGAAATTTGCCGGATTCCTTATGGTACTCAAGTGGACGACTTCAAGTTTTTCCTTATTTAGAGCCAATTACGACTTTTCGCACCATACAGATATCATGTGTAAATCGTTTTGGAATTTTGTTTAGATTATCTGATGACTTCATAAGACGGTAAATGACAGCATCATCTGCAAACAATCTGAGAGTGCTTCTCGGATTGTCTCACACATTGTTCATGTGGATCAAGAACAGCAGAGGACCTATAAAACTTTCTTGGAGAACGTCAGACATTACTTCTATTTAATTCGGTGACTATTGAAATTCATTCTTCCCTAGTGTCATTTGCGAATAGAACAGCGATGTGGGGAAGTGGTGAGTGGGTGGGGGAGGGGAGAAGGGGAAGATCGTGGTATCCGAAGCACTCTCCTCAACCGTAACACTCCGTGACGTGAGCTAAGGCTGTATAAATTCGAGTTACGAAGAAGCTTTCTGACAGTCATTTTTACTGCATCCTGGCGATGAGTTTTAAGTAATTTCTCCCAGAATTTAATAATAAGAAATTGTACACTGAAGTGCGAAACAAACTGGTACAGGCATGCGTATTTCAGTACAGAGATACGTAAATAGGCAGAATACGGTGCTGCGGACGGTAACGCCAAATAAGACAAGTGTCTGTTGCAGTTGTTAGATCGGTTACTGCTGCTACAATGGCAGATTATCAAGATTGAACTGAGGTTGAACGTGGTGTTACAATCGGGGACGAGCGATGGTACACAGCATCTCCGAGGCAGCGATGAAGTGGGCATTTTCCCGTACGCCCGTTTTACGAGTGTTCCAAGAATATCAGGAATCCGGCGAAACGTCAAATCTCCGACATCGCTGCGGTCGGAAAAAGATCCTGCAAGAACGGGAGCAATGACGACTAAAGAGAATTGTTCAACGTGACAGAAGTGCAACTCTTTCGAAAATTGCTGCAGATTTCAATGCTGGGCATCAACAAGTATCAGCGTGCGAGCCATTCAACGAAACGTCATCGATATGGGCTTTCGAAGCCGAAGGCCCACTCGCGTACCCTTGATGACTGCACGACACAAAGCTTTACGCCTCGCCTGGGCCCGTCAACACGACATGTGGCTGTTGATGACTGGGAACCGGTTGCCTGGAGACAACCTCATGAATCCATGGACCCTGCATGTCAGCAGAGGACTATTCAAGTTGGTGGAGGCTCTGTAATGATGTGGGGCGTGTGCAGTTGGAGTGATATGGGACCCCTGAGGTCTCTAGATACGACTCTGACAGGTGACACATACGTAAGCATCCTGTCTGATTATCTGCCTCCATTCATGTCAATTATGCATTCTGACAGACAATTCCAGCTGGACAATTGAACGCCCTACATGTCCAGAATTGCTACAGAGTGGCTCCAGAAACACTCTTCTGAGTTTAAACGCTTCCGCTGGCCACCAAACTCCCCAGACATAAACATTATTGAGCATATCTGGGATGCCTTGCAACGTGCTGTTCAGAAGAAATCTCAATCCTCTCGTACTCTTGCAGATTTATGGACAGCTGTGCAGGATTCATGGTGTCAATACATCTAGATCCACATTTACATCCATACTCCGCAAGCCACCTGACTGTGTGTGGCAGAGTGTACCTTGAGTGCTTCTACCGGTTCTCCTTACTATTCCAGTCTCGCATTGTTCGTGGAAAGAACGACTGTCGGTATGCCTCTGTGTGGACTACAATCTCTCTGATTTTATCCTCATGGTCTCTTCGCGAGATATACGTAGGGGGGAGCAATATACTGCTTGACTCCTCGCTGAAGGTATGTTCTCGAAACTTCAACAAAAGCCCGTACCGAGCTACTGAGCGTCTCTCTTGCAGAGTCTTCCACTGGAGTTTACCTGTCATCTCCGTAACGCTTTCGCGATTACTAAATGATCCTGTAACGAAGCGTGCTGCTCTTCGTTGGATCTTCTCTGTCTCTTCTATCAACCTTATCTCGTACGAATCCCACACTGGTGAGCAATATTCAAGCAGTGGCCGAACAAGTGTACTGTAACCTACTTCCTTTGTTTTCAGATTGCATTTCCTTAGGATTCTTCCAACGAATCTCAATCTGGCATCTGCTTTACCGACGATCAGCTTTATATGATCATTCCATTTTAAGTCACTCCTAATGCCTACTCCCAGATAATTTATGGAATTAACTGCTTCCAGTTGCTGACCTGCTATATTGTAGCTAAATGATAAAGGATCTTTCTTTCTATGTATTCGCAGCACATTACGCTTGTCTACATTGAGATTCAATTGCCACTTCCTGCGCCATGCGTCAATTCGCTGCAGATCCTCCTATATTTCAATACAATTTTCCATTGTTACAACCTCTCGATATACCACAGCATCATCCGCAAAAAGCCTCAGTGAACTTCCGATGTCATCCACAAGGTCATTTATGTATACTGTGAATAGCAACGGTCCTACGACACTCCCCTGCGGCACACCTGAAATCACTCTTACTTCGGAAGACTTCTCTCCATTGAGAATGACATGCCGCGTTGTGTTATCTGGGAACTCTTCAGTCCAGTCACACAATTGGTCTAATAGTCCATATGCTCTTACTTTGTTCATTAAACGCCCGTGGGGAACTGTATCGAACGCCTTGCGGAAGTCAAGAAACGTGGCATCTACCTGGGAACCCGTTGTCTATCGCCCTCTGAGTCTCGTGGACGAATAGCGCGAGCTGGGTTTCACACGATCGTCTTTTCTCGAAACCCATGACGATTCCTACAGAGCAGATTTCGAGTCTTTTTTTTTTCCTTTATTGTGATTTTAAAACCTGTACACCAGGCAGGCTGGCAGCAGCATTCTACGCTGCTCTTCAGACGTAGAATAGACAATGAGAAAAAACATAAGCAATACACATAATTTACATAATGGCGGGTAATAAAACACTAGACACGTAAATACAAAACCACGGAGCCGTTCACACTCGACGATAATCCACACTACAAACTGTTGACACCACGCACAAACACTGATAATGTCGATGGCACATGTCAACGATGGAGTGTGGCGGTGAACACTAAACACAAAACACGACAGCACACACGAGAATCGGATGGCGATGATCTCCGACGCGAGAATGTTCACGTAACGTGTGCGAGTCCGGGGACCTGCCAAGCGGGGGAGAAGGGTGAGGGGGAGGGAGATGGGAGAGGAAAGATGCCATTGGCAGAGGAGATGGGAGGAGGAGTAGAGGGACGGGGGTAGGGGAAGCCCGGGGGAGGAGTGGGAAGAAAGGGAGGAGGGAGGGAAGGAGGAGAGAAGGGAGGGAGGGTGCCCAAAGGAAAAAACACAGGAAGTGGGAGGGGAGGATCAAAGTTGATAGGAGGGGTAGATGGAGGGGAGGAGGGCATCATCAGGGAGGGGGAGCTGGCGGAAGCCACCTTGGGAGAGGGTAAGGAGGATGGAGAGACGGAGAGCAGGTGGGACGTGGGAATACAGGCGCGGCAGCAGGCGGGGGTGGGAGAGGATGGGAGAGACCAGCGGGTGAGGAGGATCGAGTTTACGGGAGGTGTAGTGGATCCGTATCCGTTCGAGGAAAAGGAGGAGGTGGGGGAACGGAATTAGGTCGTACAGGATCGGCGTGGGGGAGGGGAGACGGATGCGATAGGCGAGGCGGAGAGCATGGCGTTCAAGGATCTGAAGGGATTTGTAAAAGGAGGGGGGGGGGGGGGAGATCCAGGCAGGATGGGCGTAACAGAGGATAGGGCGGATGAGGGATTTATAGGTGTGAAGTATGGTGGAGGGGTCCGGACCCCACGTACGGCCGGATAGATTTCTAGTCTCCAGAGAAGTCATTATATTAGAACATAATACGTGTTGCAAAATTCTACAACTGATCGACTCTCCAGTACTACTTCAGAGATTAGTCGAGTCCATGGCACCCCGTGTTCTGGCACTTAGGCGTGCTCGTGGGGGCCCTACACGATATTAGGCAGGTGCTCTAGTTTCTTTGGCTCTTCTGTGTAGATGGAGCTAGTTGCCGATTTTTGGGTTTGGCAGCACGTGATGCCGGCGCCGGCAGGGCCTGCCTGCGCAGAGTCCCGCGGCGCGGCGCTGGCCGCCGCCGGTGTTCGCGCGCCGGGCGGCAGGGGCGCCTCCGTCGCTTCGCCAGCTCCGCAGGCCGCGTCGTGGGCGCCGAGCGGATCAGTCAGCGCCGGGCGTCGACGCCGGACAGTTTGCGGTGGGTTGTTCTGTCGCCGGCGTGTGCGAGTGGCGGGCGGCGCGCGGCAGCTGACTGGGACATGCGGACCGGCCGCGACACAGGCGCGCACCAACCCTGTCGGCACTGACTCGAGGCCGCGAGCTGAGTGACGGAAGCGCCGGCAACAGTACGACAGGTGAGCGCCAGCTTACAGTTTACCACGAAGATACCGACGGCGCGGTACTGGAGCGCGGCTCGTTCGAACCGCAAAAAAATGTAAATATTTCCCGGCGCCAATTTTTCAACAGTGACCACCAAACAAAGAAACTTATGACTGTTTGCGATGCGGTGGGAGGCAGTGACTATATTCAGAAAGGGTTTTTCCTTGATAACGGATGGCCACTGCGACAGAAATATGTCGTGTTGTATGCTGCTCCGCCTTTCCCACTTACCGAGCAAGTACATTGCAGAGGGAGAAGACTCACCTTTGCAGGGACGTCAGTGACGCTGAGGAGTGAAGCAAAGCCGGCAGAAGCTGCTGGCGGCGCCCACCTGTTCGGACGCTTCGTCCTTGGCCACCCACGCGGCTGCCACGCCCCTTTTTCCCGGCGTCGCGTGTTCTCGCCGCCGAGCACAATGTCTGCCTGACGACTGCTCTTCCGCCTCCCCGACTCCCTACTTCAAGTCAACGCAAAAGCAGGCACTCTTGTCGTCAAACCAGCGGTCTACCTCGCATTATCTACACTTTGCTTCCTAAAAAAAGTGTAGGAATGCAGAGCTACGAGTTTTCATCAAGGTCACTAGAAACAGAAAGCTAGCTCGCATTGTTCAGGAATGACAAGTGTAATGAGGACGGAACGAAGCCATAATGACATCATATCAGAACCATCCCAGCATTCCCTAACCGTAATTTTGGGACGTTTAATACACAGAGATGACAAAAGTTCAAAAATGGCTCTGAGCACTATGGGATTTAACATCTGAGGTCATCATTCCCCTAGACTTGGAACTTCTTAAACCTAACTAACCTAAGGACATCACACACATCCATGCCCGAAGCAGGATTCGAACCTGTGACCGTAGCAGCAGCGCGGTTCTGGATTGAAGCGCCTAGAACCGCTCGGCCACAGCGGCCGGCCCTAATACCGTATCGGACCTCCTTTTACCCGACGTGGTGCAACTGATCGACGTGGCGTGGACTCAGCAAGTCGTTGGTAGTCTCCTGCAGAAATAGTGAGCCGTGCTTCCTCTGTAGCCGCCAATAACTGCGAAACAGTGCAGAGTTTCGTGCACGAAGAGACCTCTCGATTATGTCCCATAAATACTTCACCGGATTTATATCGGGTGATCTGGGTACCCAAATCATTCGCTTGAATTGTCCAGAACGTTCTTCAAACCAATAGTAACAATTATGGACCGGTGACATGACGCGTTGTCATCCATAAAAATTCCATCGTTGTTTGGGAACATGAAGTCCATGAATGGCTGCAAATGGTCTCAAAGTAGTTTAATTTGACCTAGGACCCACGCCAATCAATGCAAACACAGCCCACACCATTGTGGAGTCACCACTAGCTTGCACAGTGCCTTGTTAACAACTTGGGTCACCGACTTCGTGTGGTCTGCACCGTACTCCAACCCTACCATCAGCTCTAACCAACTGAAATCGGGACTCATCTGACCAGTCCACGGTTTTCCAGTCGTCTAGGGTCCAACAGATATGGTCTATAGCCCAGCAGAGGTGCTGCAGGCGATGTGGTACTGTTAGCAAACACACTCGAGTCGGTCATCCGTTGCTACATCCTATTAATGCCACATTTCGCCGCACTGCCCTATTGGATACGTTCGTCGTACGTTCCACATTGATTTCTGCGGTTACTTCATGTAGTGTTGCTTTCCTCTTACCACTGGCAATTCTACGCAAACGCCGCTGCTCTCAGTTGTTAGGTGAAGACCTTCCGGGCGGGAAGGAGCGCCTGGTCTCCGGCACGAATCCGCCCGGCATATTTGTGTCGAGGTCCGGGGAACCGGCCAGTCTGTGGATGGTTTTTTAGGCGGTTTTCCACCTGCCTCGGCAAATGCGGGCTGGTTTCCCTTATTCCGCCTCAGCTACACAATGTCGGCGATGGCTGCGCAAACAAGTTCTCCACGTACGCGTACACCACCATTACTCTACCTCGCAAACATAGCGGTTACACTCGTTTGGTGTGAGACGTTCCCTGAGGGGTCCACCGGGGGCCGAACCGCACAATAACTCTGGGTTCGGTGTGGGGCGGCGGAGGGGGGTTGTGGACCACTGCGGCTGCGGCGTGGACGGAGCCTCTCCGTCGTTTCTAGTTCCCCGCTTAACCTACAATACAATAGGTGAAGACCATTGGCCACTGCATTGTCCGTGGTGAGAGGTAATGCCTGAAATCTGGTATTCTCGGCACACTCTTGACACTGTGGATCTCGGAATATTGAATTCCCAGATGATTTCCGAAATAGAATGTCCCATGCGCCTAGCTCCAACTATCATTCTGCCTTCAGGATCTCTTAATTCCCGTCGCGCGGCCATAACCACGTCGGAAGCTTTATCACATGAATCACCTGAGTTCAAATGACAGCTCCGCCAATGTACTGGCCTTGTATATCTTGTGTACGCGATACTGCCACCATCTGTACACGAGCATATTGCTGTCCCACGACTTTTGTTACATCAATGTATTAGGTGGATTGGAATAGATCTAAAACACTGCCTGGAAGAAGGGATGGAATGAATGTAAGGACAAGCACCAGTGTTGTGAAACCTACAAATGGTCTCGCGTTTTTCACACGTAGCTACCTTGTTTAAGGTACAATTCTGTTATCTGCCTCAAATGATTCAGGGAAAACTGAACTGACACACCAGTCAGACAAATTGTTTGCCTGTATCTCATATCCTCTGGAAGCACCTTTTTTACAAGAAGAAATAATATGTTCAGATGTTTGTGTGGTGTGTTTCGTAGGAGCTACGTTTCCAAAACGGACGGAGTCAAGACAGTAAAGCACCTCTAAAAAAATCACCGTCTGCTGTACCTGAAGAAAGTCGACATTTTTCAGCTATTGAAATATTGTGCAGAAAGAAGGAGACGTCATTCTGATTAGAAACACGGATATACATCTTTCAGGAAAAAAGAGATCTATTAGCCTAACAATGAACTAAGAATTACTTTTCCTCCACGCTCCTTCCGCGAATGGGAGCGAAACTATTACTTGATTTTTTTTTAAAAAAAAAAGAAAGAAGGGCCAGTAGACGTGGTCGGATGTCAGTATAAACAACATTAGCAGGTACGTAAATGATTAGAACTGCAATTCTCTGCAGTCATGGACTGTGCGGCTGGTCCCGGTGGAGGTTCGAGTCCTCTCTCGGGCATGGGTGTGTGTGTTTGTCCTTAGGATAATTTAGGTTAAGTAGTGCGTAAGCTTAGGGACTGATGACCTTAGCATTTAAGTCCCACAATATTTCACACACATTTGAACTTTTTATTTTTTTTTTTTTTTTTTTTTTTTTTTTTTTTTTTTTTTTTTCAATTCTCTGTGACAGATAGAACGGCAACAAGAGTACGTTAGCACTGTTCGTGTTTAGTGTTGTTCAAAGGCCTATAGATTCTATATGGGGCGTGAACCGTGTCAGATGTTGCGTAATCACCGTGAAGGAAATGGACACACCGAGTACTACACGTGTGAAACAGCGTTATAAGCATCTGACGGAGTTTCAAGATCACGTTACTGTTGGTCTCCATTTGGTCGGCTGGTCGTAAAATGCAATATCCAGATTTGTTGGTCATTCCGTTGCAGCAGTGTCCCGTTGATGGACTGCATGGGGACATGGAGCCAGCCATACTCGATGTCAAGGCTCCAATAGGCCACATGTGACCATTACGAGGGCGTACCGTCGTATTATCCACGAAACCTTTTCAAATCCGCCCACTCTGTGTCGTCTTCGTCTTTATGCGATCAGGCCCAGAGGACGGCGCGCTGCTGCAAGGTTCCTCCTCCACTGGGTTCTGTTTTGTGCCTCCTGGTGCCAATCATTCTTTATTCCAATCTGCAGCAAGTCCTCATCAATTCCATCCCTCTATCTCTTCTTTTCTCTTCCTAGTGGGCGTCTTCCACAGGGAGTACAATCCACAGCTTTGAAAGGCCATTGGCATTTATCCATCCGACTGACATGTCCTGCCCATACAAGGCGCTTGGTTCTCATCAGTCCTAAATATTTGGTCTATTGTATATTTCGTCTACTTCACAATTATGTCTGATCCTCCACCCCCCAGTAATCTCATCTTGTACTGGACCAAAGATATTCCTTAAGACTTTCTGCTCAAACCCAAGAAGAGTGTTAAAATCTTTTTTCCGGACATTCCTATTTTCACAACCATACGGTACGGGCTGAATCATTGTTTTATACAGCTGGAGTTTGAAATTCCTCGAGAGACCACGCGATGCAAGAAGTTGACTGAGACCAAAGTATGATCGGTTGGCGGCTTAGATCCTCGCTTTGATTTCTGCTTCACATGCTGCTTCTTCTGTAAAGATTACCCCCCAGATATTTAAATCCACGAACCCTTTTGTAGGATCGGTTTCCGACTATCAAAGGCTGGAGTGGGTCTCTTGAACAAGC
The DNA here is from genome assembly GCF_023864275.1 of Schistocerca cancellata. NCBI lineage: Eukaryota > Metazoa > Arthropoda > Insecta > Orthoptera > Acrididae > Schistocerca > Schistocerca cancellata. The sequence goes on along the minus strand of NC_064627.1, from coordinate 814,233,892 downwards.
ATGGGTCCTGCTCATGAGCAGATAGTCCGTCTTTGATTCATTCACAAGGAGTCCAATTTTGCTTGCTTCCGCCTCCAAGCTTTCACTCATCCGCATTAGTTCCTCCTCAGATCTGGACAACAGGGCCACATCATCAGCAAACGCGAGATGTGTGATTTTCTCACCCTCTACCTCTATACCCTCGAAGCTTTTAAGAGAGACTTCTCTCAGACTTATCATTTCAAGTGTCCGGTTGAACAATACCGGTTACATTATGTGTCATCCAGCAAAATTGGTCGGATACATGTAAATGAAACTTTGTCGGTTTTCAAGCCGCGTCAATTCGAATAAAATCCTCGAGCTTTCGATGACCATCTCCACCATCGTTGTCAGGAGTTCACTGACTGCCGGGGCTGCTACGGTTTCTTGCTTATATAGGCATGATGACATCATCAGCAGCCAATCAGATAGACCGAGCGTAGCGCGCGCGCGTAAGCCGACCCGGGCAGCTAGAGGAGCTATTGCCCGTGGCAGCACCGGTGACGTCAGGTGGCGCCAGGGGCAGGCGCCACGTTTGAAACTGCAGCTCCCGCGTCGCGCATCTGTCTCTGCTTTCTTTCGATGTCCAACGCCCGCCCCCATGCCCTGCTGAGTGTGTACCCTTGTTCTCTGTTGAAATTGTTGTTGTTTAAACGAATCTCGGCCGCTTCCTTTATACGGAGTTCCAGTATGTAGACGCATGAGCCAACACTTTTGTATTTTCAAACTGTATTTTATCTCCATTTTCTAGGCAATGCTCCGCTATGGCCGACTTGTCAAGCTCCCTTTGTTTTACATGGCGCTTGGGCTCAGTACAACGCTCCGTAACCGCGCGAATTGTTTGTCCGATATACGTGCTGCCACATTCACAGGGTACACTGTACACGCCGGACACTCAAAGAGCAATGTCGTCTTTAACAGGGCGCAACATATCTCGTATCTTGGGGGCGGGCCGGAACACTGGTATTAGCCCATGTTTCTGCACCAGACGTCCTAACTTTCTGCTAGTTGCTCCACAGACTGGCAGGAATGCAGTCCGTTTGGCCCCTTCTACTGACTCACCAGATGTCTTTCGTGGGCCGAAGTTCAAAGCGTTTGCGATGCCTCTTTTTCTGTATCCATTTTCGCCGAAAACACGTGTTAAGTTTTGCAATTCAGACTGTAGGTGGTCGTCGTCAGAGATAATCTTGGCTCTATGGACCACCGTGATCAGAACCGCTTTCTTGTGTACAGGGTGGTGGAAACTATTGGCGTTCAAGTACCCATCAGTGTGTGTTAGTTTCCGGTACACTGAATGACCAAGCTGGCCTCCTGCCTTCCGCTCAACCAAAACATCCAAGAATGGTACCTTGACATTTTTCTCCATTTCGACAGTAAATTTAATGTTGGAATTGACACCACTCATGTGATCGACGAACTGCTGTAGTGTGTCTTCTCCATGAAGCCATATCGGGAAGATGTCATCAACGTATCGTAGAAAGCAAGACGGGCGCAATGTCGCAGTTTGCAGAGCCTGCTCCTCAAAGTGCTCCATGAAGAAATTTGCGGCTGCTGGAGACAGTGGTGATCTCATGGCTGTGCCGTCCGTCATCTCATGATATTCATCGCACTACAAAAAGTACATTGTCGTTAGGACGTGATGGAACAGCTTACTGATTCCAGATGGAAAGTGTTGGGCCAAAAGATCCAGCGTATCTTGTATTGGCACTCTCGTAAAAAGTGACATAACGTCCAGGCTAACCATTAGGTCGTTTGGGCCTATCTTTATTATCTTGAGTGTCTCAACAAATATCTGCGAGTTGACAACAGGGTGTTCACAATGTCCCAATTTTGGTGCTAATAATCCTGCCAGATGTTTAGCAAGTCTGTATGTGGGCGAACTGATTGCACTAACAGTGGGCCTCAGAGGAACATTTTCCTTGTGTATCTTTAGTAATCCATAAGGCCTAGGAGGTCTGGCGGCACGAGGCGTTAATTTCTTCACCACTTTATCTGATAAACCAGGATCCTTTAATAACTTCCCTCTCTTTCTGACAATGGCCTGTGTGGGATCACGACTAAGCTTGCGGTAGGAGGCGTCTTCAAATAAATGTAGCATCTTCAGGTGGTAGTCTGCAGAGTTCAGAACCACGGTGGCATTACCCTTTGTCAGTTGGCAAGAAAACCAAGTCTTCATTCTCACGTAATAACCGTAAGCAACGTCGTTCCTCCTGGCTAATATTAAATTTTGGTGACTTAGCTTTTGCCAGGATTTGGCTGGTAGTTAGCCTGATGTCCTCAGCTGCATCGTGCGAAAGATTCCTAATGCAGTGCTCTTATCCAATATTGGCAGACGTCGAGGAGCTGGAGAAAAGTGGAGGCCTTTACTCAGCGCTGATATAGAGCCGTCATCCAGTTCTTGGTTGGAAAGATTAACAACCATTCTATGGGCCTTATCGGATTTCACAACAGTTCTGCCGTGATTCAGTCGATCGAACTTGGCACATTGCTACGGCGTTGCCTTGGATAAAATTGCATGTTGTTGCGCTGCCGTGGCTACATCCACCAACTCCCAATCGAATGGTGACAATGTTGATGACAAAGACAGATGACACTCGAGTAGGTTCCTGGCATTATGATCAAGCTCGTACCTTGTCTGTCGTATCCGCTGTCCCACTATGGCGAGACTTCTCCTCTTCAGAATTATGTCCACAGCAGCAGTTCGAATGTGGTGCTTGACTACTGCAAAGCGAGGAATTACCTCCTTGTTCCGGCAGCGTTGTAAAAATGTAAAAGATCTCAGCAGATGTGATCTCTTTTTCCGCAGTTTTTCTAACAGTTTCACACTACGCATTATGTCCTCGCCGTAGAGGAAAGCTATGTGTCCTCGGAGTCTTTCGCGATGGCATACATGAATAAAACGTTCTCGGTTTTCAAGCCGCGCCAATTCGAATAAAATCCTCGAGCTTTCGATGACCATCTCCGCCATCGTCGTCAGTAGTTCACTGACTGCCGAGGCTGCTACGGTTTCTCGCTTATATAGGCATGATATCATCAGCAGCCTATCAGATAGATTATTCGAATTGACGCGGCTTGAAAACCGAGAACGTTTTATTCGTGTATGCCGTAGCGAAAGACTCCGAGGACACACGGATATATGTATATCTGCAGACTGAAGCGACGACTGAAAATTTGCACAAGACCAGGATTCGAATCTGTGTCAAACACGCTAACCACTACGCCACCCTGGCACAGTAGCTTTGCACAACTGGGCGTATCACCAAAGCACGCCTTTCTCCTCAATCAAAATTTCCATTCACGCCTCAGTCTGCTTGGTATTCCCCCTCGAACAGCATTGCAGAGGCTCTTCAGCTATACTGGAATAGCACCTCAGCATCGAACGAAATGGGGGATCCTGCATGAAACGCAGCCATAGGTGCTTTAATCAGATGAAACCGTATGGTTGCAGAAACGTTTTCAGGTCTCAAACACATATGATGTATATCTGCACATTGAAGCAATGAACGAAAAGTTGTACCAAGGCCGACATTCGAACCCAGATCTCCTGAGCACTAGGTATATGCGCTAACCATTACGCTACCTCGAGGCAGTGGCTGTGCACAATTTCACTGTCTAGATTAACACGCCTCCCTCCTCAATCCATTGAATTATTACCGTCCCATGCATATGCTGCCATTAACACCACAACAGAAATGGCTGCGTTTGGAGCGGTACCGTGACTGTGAAATATAGTGGTGAATGGCATACCACTGTTTTCAGTGATGGTTCACGGCTCTTAACTAACCTAGATGACCATCGTCGGCGACGATCTGGGGACAGGTCCCATTCTTTCCATGTTCTGTAGAGGCGCTGTGGCGTTACATGTTGGTGTGCAGACCAGTTGGATACGACTTCTGGTCAGGGGCGGCAGTGACTGAAGCAACTCGGATGCACAACAGTGCGCCATGGGTATCTTGCGTACTCGTGTGTTGTTTCTCATGCAATAGTATCGGACTGCAATTTTTCAGAGAGACAACGCTCCTCCTTACAGGACACGTGTCACTGTGGTCTGTCTACGTGGCAATGAACTACTCCCGTAGCCAACAAGATCCCCAGATAACAGACCGTGCGTCATATTTGCCCCAGCGCCAGTATCTAGGATATCGAGGATCAGTTACAACAGTTGCGGACCAGCCTGCCTTAGAAAAGAATAAAACTGCTGTGGGCGCCTTTCCAACGGAATCAGAGCATGCAACCAGTACAGAGGGGTACAACGTATACTGATAAGTGGGTTCATGGGGCCAAGTTCTTTATATATTTGATGCGATTTCGTAACAGCTGAAGTAACATTACATACCCTCTCAACTCATGAAGTCTGATTCTGTTTCCTCCTCCCCTTATAGATTCTCCATTTTTTGTCAGGCAGTGTAAAATGGCGAAAGGTGAGGGAGCACTTACTGTGGCATGCGGTGCACGGAGTTTTGTGGGGATGACGTTGGTTGTGTAGTTATGCTTTATGAGCAAAAAGTTCTTACACTCTAACCTGCTGAAGAAACTACATTCCGGATAGCCTGATGTAAATGAGATAGACGCCCAGAATTGCGGGAGAATGGTGTTTACTGGACTCCTCAGGAGCAGCACGTTATACTGGGTGAAAGCACAGTACATACCCGATGGTTCAAGAAGTATCTAGGTGTGGAATGCGCCCGCCATTCGTTTTACATTTCTGTCGACAACAAAATATAGCATAAATTGATTAGTGCACAGATTCTATTTCTATCATATATATTGTGGAAGCGTTTATATTTTCATTTACAAGTAACCCTTGAAAATTTCTGATATAGAAAATCCTCCCGAATTAATCTTTCAAGCTGCAGCGCAGAGTGCACTGTTTTGACACTCTCTGGCGAATTAAAACTTTGCACCGGACCATAACTCAAACCTGGGGCCTTGCTTCTCATATTTGATCGTTATAGTTCGTTCTGTTTGTTCGGGGCGGACGTCCCATGACGCTTGTTTAAGTTCATCGTTGAGCCATTAACTCACTTTTTTTTATTACAGAGGGCAGCTAACCCTCTGGCCGAACACGCTGAGCTACCGTGCCGGCAATTTAAAATAGTACTGGCAGGCTGAATGAATCCTATAGCTACTGAAGTGTGCCCCAGCAGCTCCGACTGAGCTATCCAGGCACGGCTCACAGCCACCGTCCATCGCTCTGTTCGATTGATCGTCTGGAACATAATTTCACTCCACCACGATATTTCATACAAGAGTACAGAGTGTCCTTGTTCAGGCACAGCTGCTTTATATATAAATAAGTAAAAAATGTCTGCTTTTGTTCTACAAACTGCTGCTTTTCATTTACTATAGTGTTCTTATGCCAAGAACCGACGGAAGATTCTGTTAACATGATAAAACTGTCTATTAGACATGGGCTTAAAAATGCGTACCTTGAGAGGTAAGAGCACTTGTTCATCTTAGATACTATGAAGCAGATCTCTTCTACTGCAAGATCTTCGCCTTCCATATTTTGGGAGGAGAAATTATTGGTTTAGAATGGTTCAAATGGCTCTGAGCACTATGGAACTTAACATCTGTGGTCATCAGTCCCCTAGAACTTAGAACTACTTAAACCTAGCTAACCTAAGGACATCACACACATCCATGCCCGAGGCAGGATTCGAACCTGCGACCGTAGCAGTCGTGCGGTTCCGGACTGAGCCCCTAGAACCGCTAGACGGCCGGCAAATTATTGGTCAAAACATGTCCAGTAAACATAGGATCTAAAATGCACACTTCACGAGCTATGACCACTTGGCCATCTTCTCTAGTGTGAAACAAATCTCTTTTGCTTAACAAGTACACATAGCTCTTAAGTTATGCATTTTAAAGTCCTTCTTTGCTGGACATTTTCTACTTGTTTTAGTTCATACTAATTCCTCCCAAAATATGAAAATCAAAGAGCTTACAATAAAGGAGATGTGTTTCATTGTATCGAACACGAACAAGTGCACATACCTTTTAAGGTATGCGCTTTGAGCCATTGTTTACTACACATTTATTCTTGTTCTGGCGTAACGAATCTGTCCCCAAAGTTTGTCGGTTTTTTGGGACACCCTTTATAAACCTTTGTGGGAAGTGGGTACTTGAGCCAGAGCTCTTTAGTATTTTGGTTACGTTGTTAGCCCATTAGGATATTTTATTAAGCGGTACGATCTGTTTCACAGTGAATGTTTCATCCGAGCTTCATCAACTGCTCGTAGAAGATTCGTAAGATTATGTGGTCCAAGTAGACACACAAAATGAAAACTCTAAACCGAAAGGAAACACGTTCTGTTGCCGATTTTTAAATGGTTGTACTTTCTTTATATTGCGTACTTACTGACAACAAAATGAAAACCGTTGGGACTAAGTGAATATACAACTTTATAAAATTCGTTTGGTCCTAATTGTAAGATTACGTATTGGTCAAATCGTCCGCTAAATATTGTATAAGATACACATGCTGCGCTCTGTGGTGACCTGTATGGTTGGAAATGAAGAACACACTTCGTACGCGAGATCGCGGTGTAGGCACTTTTACTGTTCCAAGATGAAAAAATAGTTCAAATGTCTCTGAGCACTATGGGACTTAACATCTGAGGTCATCAGTCTACTAGAACTGAGAACTACTTAAACCTAACTAACCTAAGGACATCACACACATCCATGCCCGAGGCAGGATTCGAACCTGCGACCGTACCGGTCGCATGGTTCCAGACTGAAGCGCCAAGAACCGCTCGGCCACAGCGGCCGGCTGTTCCTAGATGACTGCTTTCAACAGTCGTACGCTTCCATCATCTGATCTTACGGAACTCAATATAAAATTGTCGTGTTACATTACAAGAAGTCAAAGCATAAAAGGCACTCCTCACATATACATTTCTGGATAAAAACAGAGTTGGTACAATGCGTACAGTTGATAAAATACATCCTCGTACCATCCACGCATATCGGTGGCGAATATGACTCCTTCAAGCTTGCCACACAGCGCTACGCTACCGGCGGAGTTCACGAGGGACGAGGACGTTATCATTGGTGGGCATTTTATCAACTGTGTGCATTTTACTCACTGGTTTTCTATCTGATATGTATACGCTGGGGTGCCTCTTATGCTTTGACTTCATGTAATGTAACGTGGCAATCTTATATCAAGTTCCAGAAGATCAGATGATGGCAGCATAAGACTGTTGAAACCAGTCATCGCGGAGTACGGAGAGTGTCTTCCATTTTCTGAAATTTAATAATTTAGATCAGTATTTGAATCAAAATTTAAAAGGTACACTCACCTCTACAAAAGATAGTTATGGTCTTCACAAACGAATTTGCACCCTGCCCTACCACACTGGCAGACTTATCATTTTAGAGTCCGTTTGAAGAAACTCGAAACATTTGAGGTGTTTTGACTAGTGTATCCAAAGCGATTGGTCATGAAATCTCAAAACTATTTCGCCGTTCACCCCTAGTTTTGCGACTGAAACGCCAAATGTTCAAAACTCTTCCTTTGGTCATCGATGAACACAATTTTTCCGTATTTTAAGTTCCATTTCCCCCATCCCTTGCCCTCCCACGAAACTAAGATGAATTTCCCCCACCGGGACAGTTAAGAATCTGGCAGCAATTCAGCGATATTTCTAGATAACCTCTAACATTTTCACCAGGCAGGATTCGGCAGTTCGTGGTCTAGTCATTAGTTTTCGGCCTCTAGATTGTCGAGTCACGGGTTCGATTCTCTGCCAGGTCGGAGATTTTCTTCACTCGGAGTCTACGTGTTTGTGTTGTCCCAATCATTCGGTCACAACTACGAGCAAGTAGCTTAAACGAGGTCAGCTAGAAAGGATTGGATCAGGGTGCCGAACAACCCAGATGGGATCTACCCCCGAGGATCTACCGACCAATAATGCCATTCCATCATTTCCACCAGACAGGAAGGCTCCACAAACCAACAGTGGTCAATAATGGGCTGCTAGTGGGTTACTACCTCAACCTGTTTCACTCTCTCGAAAAATTTTATCAGTGTCTCAGAGTCATTTTCTTTCTACCTACACTTACATGTTTTATCGATGGACGTCATTCCAGAAGCGTATCATGAAAAACTGCAACCTATAATTTTTTTTCGGCTTCCATACTAGTCCAACTATGCTGAAGCCAATATCCCCATGAAATACTGTAACTTACAATTTTTGGTCAGTTACCCCCTTGTCCAACTTACCTTCCCTTTTCTTTAAGTTGACCCAATGAATAGCAAATCAGAAATCACCTCATTTTACGAAATTTTCCTCGTTTTACAAAATTTTCATCGTCTCACGATACTTTCCGCGTCTTACAACAGCTTCTTTGTGTCGCTTCGGGTTGACTTCATTTTTTCAAATAACGTTTGTGTGTTACTTGGACGATGTTATATCTAGAGAGAGAGAGAGAGAGAGAGAGAGAGAGAGAGAGAGAGAGAGAGGAGAGAGAGAGAGAGAGAGAGAGAGAGAGAGAGAGAGTGAGTGAGAGTGCTTTAACGCTCCCCCATTCTTAAGCCCAATGTCACTTGCCCATCTGTACATTATTCGGCATTCAGTACAACACGCAACGTTGGACAAGTAGATTCTATTTTTTTTTTCAGCTACAGACAGCGAGTGGAGGTGTCGACGCCCATTTCGAAAATCTGTTACAAGGCACACCTTGATCCACCTAGACGAAAATATTTTACCATCTCCAAAGCTCAAAGGACAGTTTTTGACGTTGACTGCATGGTATAATGTCAATAGTGTACACTACAAAAACATAAAGCATGCAGGGGTATACATTGTCCCCAAGGACAGATGCATACTTGTGTTGATCCACTGCGCTTCCAGAATGGCGAGATCACTCAGGGAATACCACGAAAGCATTCCTCAGACCATAAGGCTCCCTCCTTCGGTCTGGACTTTTCCAGTGTTTATTGCAGGCTGTTCGCTTTCAGACGTTTCAAGTCTTACAGGCCAACGGCCACCCATCCAGTAGAGCACAAAACGTGATTCATATGAAAGGGCTACCTGCCACCAGTCATTGTACGTCCGCTTGCGGTAATGGCGTGCAAATTCCAGCCTTCGTCGCCGGTGAACAGCAGTTAGTATGGGTGCCTGACCCTCGCGCCAGCTGCGGAGATTCGTACGCAGCGACGTTCGCTGAACGGCCGTTGAGGAGACACTGTTGGTGGCGCCTTGGTTCATCTGGGCGGTCAGTTGCTCGGCAGTTGCACGTCTATTCGCCCGTACACATCACCGTAGCTGTCGTTTATCCCTATCATTTATGGCCCGTGGTGCACCATAGTTGTCTCGCTGCCACTTTGCCATGCATGGTACACTTTAACCACGCCAGCACACGAGCAGCTTACAAGCCATTTCGGAAACGCTTCCACTCTTGGCCACCGAGCGAGATGGAGCAGTGGTTGGCACACTGGACTCGCATTCGGGAGGGCGACGATTCAAAGCAGCGTCTGGCCATCCTGATTTAGGTTTTCCGTGATTTTCCTAAATCGTTTCACGTAAATGCCGGGCTCGTTCCTGTGCAAGGGCACGGCTGACTTCCTTCCCCAAACTTCCCTGATGGTATTGGACCGATGACCTCGCTGTTTCGACTCCTCCCCCGAATCAACCAACCAAACACTCTTGGCCGAAAGCGAATGATCATGGCGTTTTCGGCGTCAGATAAATCGCTCCGTTTCCACATTACGAGAGTAATTGCACTAATTCCGCCCTCTCGCTTCTCCCATCCCCTCTGGCACACTTTATACAGGGTGGTCCATTGATCGTGACCGGGCCAAATATCTCACGAAATGAGCGGCAAACGACAAAACTACAAAGAACGAAACTTGTCTAGCTTGAAGGGGGAAACCAGATGGCGCTATGGTTGCCCCGCTAGACGGCGCTGCCATAGGTCAAACGGATATCAACTGCTTTTTTTAAAATAGGAACCCCCACTTTTTATTACATATTCGTGTAGTACGTAAAGAAATATGAATGTTTTAGTTGGACCACTTTTTTCGCTTTGTGATAGATGCCGCTGTAATAGTCACAAACATATGGCTCACAATTTTAGACGTACAGTTGGTAACAGGCAGGTTTTGTAAATTAAAATACAGAACGTAGGTACATTTGAACATATTATTTCGGTTGTTCCAATGTGATACATGTACGTTTGTGAACTTATCATTTTTGAGAACGTATGCTGTTACAGCGTGACTACCTGTACATACCACATTAATGCAATAAATGCCCAAAATGATGTCCGTCAACCTCAATGCATTTGGCAATACGTGTAACAGCGAGTAGTTCGCCTTTCGTAATGGTCGCACATGCATTGGCAATGCGCTGACGCATGTTGTCAGGCGTTGTCGGTGGATCACGATAGCAAATATCCTTCAACTTCCCCCACAGAAAGAAATCCGGGAACGTCAGATCCGGTGAACGTGCGGGCATGGTATGGTGCTTCGACGACCAATCCACCTGTAATGAAATATGCTATTCAATACCGCTTCAGCCGCACACGAGTTATGTGCCGGACATCCATCATGTTGGAAGTACATCGCCATTCTGTCATGCAGTGAAACATCTTCTAGTAACATGGGTACAGTATTACGTAGGAAATCAGCATACATTGTATCATTTAGATTGCCATCGATAAAATGGGGGCCAATTATGCTTCCTCCCATATTGTCGCACCATACATTAACCCGCCAAGGTCGCTGATGTTCCACTTGTCGCAGCCGTCGTGGATTTTCCGTTGCCCAATTGTGCATATTATGAGGTTTACGTTACCGCTGTTGGAGAATGACGCTTCGTCGCTAAATACAACGCGTGCAATAAATCTGCCATCGTCCCGTAATTTCTCTTGTGCCCAGTGGCAGAACTGTACGCGACGTTCAAAGTCGTCGCCATGCAATTCCTGGTGCATAGAAATATGGTACGGGTGCAATCGATATTGACGTAGCATTGTCAACACCGACGTTTTTGAGATTCCCGATTCTCGCCCAATTTGACGGCTACTAATGTGCGGATTAGCAGCGTGAGCAGCTAAAACACCTACTTGGGCATCATCATTTGTTGCAGAGCATGATTGAACACTTCCTGTTTCCTTAAATAACGTAACTATCCGGCGAACGGTCCGGACACTTGGATGATGTTGTCCAGGATACGGAGCAGCATACATAGCACACGCCCGTTGGGCATTTTGATCACAATAGCCATACATCAACACGATATCGACCTTTCCCGCAATTGGTAAACGGTCCATTTTAACACGGGTAATGTATCACGAAGCAAATACTGTTCGCGCTGGCGGAATGTTACGTGATACCACGTACTTACACGTTTGTGACTATTACAGCGCCATCTATTACAAAGCGAAAAAAGTGGTCGAACTAAAGCATTCATATTTCCTTACGTACTACACGAATATGTAATAAGAAATGGGGGTTCGTATTTTAAAAAACTCAGTTGATATCCGTTTGACCTATGGTAGCGCCATCTAGCGGGCCAACCATAGCGCCAGCAGGTTTCCCCCTTCAAGCTAGACGAGTTTCGTTCTTTGTAGTTTTTTCGTTTGATGCTTATTTCGTGATATATTTGGCCCGGTCACTATCAATGGACTACCCGCTAGTGCCACCACTTTCGGTCTGTGGATGGCTATTGTAGGTTGATGTCGAACATAGACGATGGTCACATTAATGTGATTGGACAGTGTATTATGTTATTCTGTTGTACGAATTGTACTCTAAAGTAATTAACGTTACACCACATTAGAGTGTATGAAAAGTGAGTTATGAATATTATCTTACAAGTTAAATACATTTTTATGGTAGCCATAAAGTAAAAACTACAGGTCATGAAACAATGCAGTCTGAGTTATGCTCACTTTTAACGTGATCATATGCTAACAGCTGCTAGTCACGATAGAGTGTAATTTAGTTGAACTTAATTCAATCTGAACTGATGTTATCAATTAGCTTAATCCTATTAAGTATATGCATTAGAAGAATCAACCTTACAGATGTGGGAAGTAGCAACTTGGAACTCGACACAAGCTCACTGGACACTGACGTAGTGTAGTTACGACTGCCTGCGTCTTCGTTAGTGTCGCTCTGTTCAGCCAACACGTGGCGCTGCATCATACAGGTTACCTCTGTCTGTATTCTGTAATATTATTTTGGATTTGGAGCCTGCCGTCGTGTTGTGTTCAGCCCATTTGTCTGATCCCAATTTGTCTGATGTAGGTTGTCATCGGGTCTCTGTTGCGTCTGTCATATCTGCCAGAGTCACCGTACAATACAAGAGTGTGTGCTCGGGAGAGTCTTTCTACCACCATTTAACCTTCAGTGCGGAACACGTGATGAAGATCGCATCAGCACTCTTCATATCCTTTCTCTTTCTGGTGTTGAGAGGAATTAACCCTTATCTATCCCGCCCGGCGTACTCATCCTTCAATTCCGCCAGTTGGTGCTTGTTCGCGAAGTCTTCGCCTGTAATTTCCGTCTCTTTTTCGAATTTACTGTCGTGTAACTAGTAGGTTGCAGCCTTTAGTTTGCTGGTAATATCTGTCGTTGTATATTACCCAGCACCAAGCACAATAGCTCCACTGAGATGGTTCCAAATGTCGTTGGTAGTCTTTAGAGCACGCTCTGTTCACGCTCTGTTATTTTCCTGTTAGTTACAGTCAATTTTGCGAAGTGGTGGTCGCAAAAAACACGACGGATACATAAGAGCATGCGGTGGTGCATCCTAATTAGTGATGATAATAGTCGGTAACTGTGCACATATCGATGAATTACTGAAAACAGACTTAAATGTAAACACAGATATTTTATTTGTTAAGGTCCGTTTTGATCACTAAGTTGTATATTTCGCAATTAACGGTTCCGTCCATTGCCATCTTCAGCTCCTCAATACCGGTCGGAACATAGTTTTTCTTTGTTCGAAGGCAGTAACTGCTCCTTATAAGCAATATTGTCGATAAATTGCTGTTGGTTGCCAAAATCATGTGAATTAATCGGTCGGACAATATATTTTCTAGCACATTGCGGTGAATAGCAGAGGTAGGTGGAGTGACATTAAGCTTACTGGTTCAAATGGCTCTGAGCACCATGGGACTTAACTTCTGAGGTCATCATTCCCCTAGAACTTAGAACTACTTACACCTAACTAACATAGGGACATCATACACACTCATGCCCGAGGCAGGACTCGAACCGGCGACCGTAGCGGTCGCGCGGTTCCAGACTGTAGCGCCTAGACCCGCTCGGCCACCCCGGCCGGCTACGTTTACTGCTTACTGCTTGTTCAGCGAGCGAGAAACAAGCGACAAGCAGTAAATTCAATTTGACTCCACCAGCTCTGCTATTCACTGTCTGTGCGCTTTTTCCCTGTGTACCTCATGCCAATGATTCGTCCTCTTTCAAAGCCCGAAAAATGGCGATACGCGGGACGTGTAACCTGTGGGCACACTATGTTGCGGTCTCCAGCTCAAAAGTTGCAGTAACGTTAGGCGTACGCCCAAGGCACATGTCGGGGGAACTTGCTATTGTTGGGCCATTTAAAGAAAATGTGTAATAAAATACTTGGATTTTGTAATAAATATTTTATTTTCAATGTAACTTGAACATTATCTTTTGCATTTCACTATAGCAGACACAGACGTCATAAATACTCACTGTTAATGAAATATTTTAAAAATAAAAACACCTGTCATCGGCCCAATCAAGGCGACTGCTTTCCTTTGCTGTGTATATTCCGGTGCTCATACTTCGAGTTCTATTGGTGACAAGACGGTGGGGTTAGGTGTTTTGGATAGCGTCTGGGCCAGGGACCACCTGTATATCCAGCAGAAGGACCGTCTCAGTATCGCTATTCTACAGCACAGGGTCGAGATAAGAATGTTACACATTTCATTCCTGCTTAGGCAAATGCAGCAAATCGTTTGGTTCTTTGTGCATTTGATATTGTCTACGATGGGCTTGATGGGGCTTATGGAGGCACAGTTAGTTCAAAGCGAAACCGCAAAAAAACTTTTTTCTTTATTTTCGACGTCACCAGTGGACTAAACCCAGCCGAGGATTCCAAGATGCCTGTGTACAGCAAATGGCTGAAATTTTTACGATTTATTCTTAACAACATCTAAATTTCCTTGATATCTTTATCTGTTTCCAAGATACAGAAGTTCAGAATTACCTCTGCGCCAATCAAAGCTACACAAGAAGAACCTTCCCGTCAGAGCTATTGTAAATTATAGAAACGCTCCCTCTTACCCACTTGCGAGATACATGTGGGAAATATTATCAGAAAACTACAAATTACAAGAGGACAGAACTATAAGAACAACACACAATTGACTCATTACATAAAACACAAACAGTTTCCAGACGCAGCCACCCTCCTGTCATTTGATCTACAGAATATATACTCCAATATACCAATAACTGAAACAATAAACGTTATAGAACAAAATCTTAAGACACACAGTACACTTCCATGTGAACACATCAAAGAAACAGCCAGGCTTCTAGAGCTAATAATAGAACAGTACTATTTTCAGTTCAATAATGAATTCTATTTTCAAAGTGAGGGATTACCAATGGGATACCCAGTGTCTGGAACCGTAACAAACATTTATGAGCCATTTAGAACAGATTGTATTCAACAAAGATCATAAGGATAAAGATCAACAAAAAAAGCTCCTCACCTTACAAGAAAACTATCACATTCGAAAAACGACAACAGAAAGGAAACAACTCATAAATGATTAGACCAACTTGGCAAACCAAACACTTCTTAAACTGATTGACCACTTAATATAACATTAAATGTACACATACAACCTCAGGCTCCATTTACCACTAATTCACTCACACAGACACACACACACACACACACACACACACACACACACACACACACACGCACGCACATACACAAACAAAGTAGTTTCACAGGTTGGCAACACTCACAACGTGAACGAAAACAAACGAACAGACATAAACACTGTTACTGTGCAGAGTGAGAAACACACGTAACTTCAGTTCAGTTTACAAAAGTGAAGTGTAAATAATGAAACACAAGAAATACTGCAGAATGGCAAAAATTGCATAGTGGATATGTGATTCGAAGCCTATTGAAGTCAACAGCTACTAGCAAGGAAGGAAGAAGCAGAATATGTAAAAAAAGAAAAACACCGTAATTAACGCTGTTTTTAACCTAAAACAACCATAAATGTACAAACGTATGTATCCAGTTTGCAAAGTAACCACGGAGAATGTTTTATAAATAAAAGAGAAACGCGTCTGGTGTAATTCTCTTTAATTAAATAGCAGTAAGCTCAAGACGGATAACCAATAGCAACTGACCTTTGTGCTCATGTATCGCGTGGTACGATTTTGAACTGGATGCGTATAACTTACAAACATATTTTCTTTTGCGCTGGTGTTGGTAGACTGTCGTTCTTAAAGTAAATAGCTTCGTGCACTTGTGCCGTCTGGTACGATTTAGAACTGGATATTTTTTTTACAAACTTATTTTCTTTTGTGTTGGTACTGGTAGACAATTTCGTAAGTGTCTTTAACATTAATAAAAGTGACAAAAACATAAACGTGCAAATTTAAGTGGTGCAGAATTTCGGAAATTAACGAAGGAAAAATGAGAACGGGAAGCTAATGTTCTAAAATAATTGTCAGAATGAATATTTTACAAAAAATGTAGCTCGTTCGACTTCATGTAGTACTGATGACAGGTCTGTCTCTACAGCTGTAGTAAAAGAAGTAAATGCAAATGAAACTATGGGTAAAAATGAAGAGAAACAGATTTTTCCTGAATTCAAGTCTCATAAAAACCTAAATGTGGAATCAGATGTTACAAAACAAATAACGTCATTAGTGATAATCCTGTGGAACGGTGTGTTAATGACTCAACCATCGACGTTCTTTTACACCATGGCATTAATCAAAATTGTTACGGTGATTTTTCTAAATGACGAAGGTCAATAAACGGTAAAACCCGATATTTGAACAAAAATTTATTCTATAGTAAACTTTTAAATCTGAACTCCTGTAGCACCCATGCTAATTTTTGTTCGGGGGTAAGACCACGATTGTTACTATTGTTATTTCAGATTGGAGAAATGTTTCTAATTCTTTATCTCATCATGAAAATTCGCTTGAAAACAAAAATTCTGAGTAATCACTTTTAAAAAGGAAAAAACTCACTTGGAACGGAAGAAAAACATTTCGAGTATATGTTGCGACAGAAAAAAAAAATGTGCTGCCGCAATGTGTTGAAAAGGGTGTTCGCAGTAGTGAAGAAACTAACAAGTCTTGGACCTCCCCCACTTGGAGATGCTGAAAAATTTCATTCGTTACATAACAGTCTACTTATGACGTCTCTTGAACTTATAGCCGAGTTCGATCCTTTTCTCGCAGAGTACACTGAATATTATGGAAATCAGGTGTAGAGAAACCCAAATTATCTGTCTTCAACAATCTGTGACGAAATAATAGAGCCCCGTTCTGAACGGACGGAAAGAGTTATCACAAATGATATCAAACAGGCCAAATACTTCTCTGTAATAGTAGATTCTACTGCGGACATTTCACATATTGTTCAGTTAACTTTCGTATTAAAATATGTGATCGACAATGGGGAGCCTGCTAACCGTTTCATTCTGTTTTTACCAAACCCGAGACAAGTCTGAAAACCTAGCTGAGGCCGTACTGTCCGTAAATTCCATTGATATACTTGACTGTACAAGCTAGTCATACGACAATGCAAGCAACTTGTCGGGAGCCTACACAGGTTTGCAGGCACGCATTAAAGAACGAAGTCCGAAATCGCATTGTGTGCCTAGTGCAGCACATTCTTTGAATTTAGTCGGCACTAGCGCTGCAAGCTGTTATCAGGACGCATATTCATTTTTCAGTTTGGTCAAAACGTTTCTAATTTTTTCTCTGATGCTACACAACGCTGGGATCAATGCCTTTCTCTTAAAAAAAGCAGAACAATTGGAATTTTATCAAAAACACGTTGGTTAGCAAGAGAGGAAGCATGAGTCAGTCTGAATGAAAATTGGGAGAGAAACTACTTGCGCGAAATGAGTCTTCAGCTTTACTGAATCAACTCAGTAACTAGAAACATTATTCATGGTGACAGATTGGTAGTAGGAGACTGACGACCTCAGATGTTAAGTCCCATAGTGCTCAGAGCCATTTGAGCCACAGTTTGGAAGGACATTCTCCACAGATTTAATAGGATAAATATGAAATTGCAAAGCGTAAATATTGATATTGAAACAGTGCATGAATTATGTGAATTGCTTTTGGGGCTTGTTAGCTCTATTTGTGGCATGTTCAACTATTATGAAAATAAATCCTTGAAGATTATGACTGATGTGGACTGCCAGTGCACTTACAAAAGATCGCGGAGACACAAACTTCGCCGGCCGCTGTGACCTAGCGGTTCTAGGCGCTTCAGTCCGGAACCGAGCTGCTGCGACGGTCGCAGGCTCGAATCCTGCCTCGGGCCTAGATGTGTGTGATGTCCTTAGCTAGGTTTAAGTAGTTCTAAGTCTAGGTGACCGATGACCTCAGATGTTATGTCCCATAGTGTTTAGAGCCATTTGAACACAAACTTCATGTTTTTGAAATCTTGTGAGATTAGTCATGTACCAGTCGAAATGAGTACAGTCCACATTTACGAATTCTGACATTGCTTTTAGAATTGTTCGTAAAAGGCTGAAACCATACCTGCGTTCCACCTTGTCTGAGGAGAGACTGATCGGCTTGTCTGTTCTTCACATCGAAGCTGACCTGCTAACTTATGAAGATATGATTAACGAGTTTGCTGCCATCAGAGCCACACGCAAACTTCACTGACTGGTGAATTTGGTTTATTTCTTCATATTAGTCTTAAAAATTTCTGCTTATAGTGTGATTTTTTATTAGTAACTTAGAACACATTGATTGTGATTATATAGTTATTATTTAAAACATATTTTTGGAGGGGTCGCGCATATTACGGTGTGCCTAGAGGCGTAAAAATTTTAAATCCGCCACTGGTGAGGAGAGACAGCAGCAGTAGGAAGGAATGAGACATCAGCAGCAAGAGAGAGCAAGAGGGAGACAGTGACAGCAAGAGGAGACAGTATTAGTAGGGCAGAACGAAGGGTACCGTGACTGCGATACAGGAGACAATGACAGAGAAACACAAAGAGATGTTGACAATGAGTGGGGCTAAACTAGTGAGTGAGAAAGGGCAGTTGGAAGTGGGTTGTTATGACCGACTTACAACGAATCACAGTTAGGGGAGCCTGTGGGAGTTTGAGGTGGGTTGCATGTTTTTAAAAAAAGAAATAGAAAAAAAACGCGAATGTGTTCACATGAAAAAATTTTTGGGAAAATTTTTAAACGTGCTGAGGAAGGTAGAATGCGATAGCTGGTACCCCACTTTTCAGAGTCTTTTAAATAAACAGGAACGTATTTGTGTTTTTTACAGTAAGATAGGACCATTTTTCTGGTGGCAGCTATCAAATACTATACTCATCTAAATAACTGTAATACATTTCGTATTTTTTTATTTTTTATTTTCGAGTGTGTTTGTTGGCATCTGAAACCGAATAACCTGATTCGAAATCAAGTAGACTAAAAGTGACAATGTCGCCTTGTCAATATACTTATAAACTATTAGGAAAAATATAGTAAAAACGTTACTCACAATTGTTCTGTAGTGGCCTACCTACGCCTAAGGTTAGACAAAATTCGAATGGCTCATTCGAGGTAAGTCGCAAGACTTGGCTCAACAACACCTAGTCTCCGTACACAGCACGTAGCTTTATGAGGTGAATATTACAAAATGGTGTAAATTTCTCGTACTTTCCAGCGGTGGCTGCAGAAGCGTAATCGATGCTACCATATCACTACGACGTTAAAAATCATTAATACTATTCGATTACAAGAATATAATGCAAGTCTTACCTGCAATCACTGTTGCTTTGTGTCTTCGCCGAACAATCGCCACTAAGATGACGAACATTTGGCAACACGGGGTACACTTAATGACTGCTAGAATCCACTTATTGTCACTATTCACGGAAAAATCGAACCAGTCCATCCATGGAGTCTGCCCATCGATAGCAACCTTATCCCACCCACTCCATTCTTTATCTATGGGAATGGTTATTCTCTGTAATGAAAATTCTGTAAACAAATACGGGTGAGGACGAAATGGAAATCAACATATTCAACAGGCGTGTAAATACTGGGGTATCAGTTTAGTAGTGTTCTATCAAGGTGCCTATGTTGTAACAGTTTCCATCTCTGTCAGTGTAATTGGGCCGTCTATGGCTGGTTTCACACCGTGTGGTTGTGACGTTTACTAAGACATCGTTGCTATGGGTCAGTGTACAATAAGTGTTAGTCTACAACTACAATGTACCTGCCGGCCATTGTGGGCGAGCGGTTCTAGACGCTTCGGTCTGGAACCGCGTGACTGCTACGGTTGCAGGTTCGGTTCGAATGGCTCTGAGCACTATGGGACTTAACGTCTGAGGTAATCAGTCCCCTAGACCGTAGCGGCCGCGCGGTTCCAGACTGTAGCGCCTAGAACCGCTCGGCCACTCCGGCCGGCGGTCGCAGGTTCGGATCCTGCCTCGGGCATGGACGTGTGTGATGTCCTTAGGTTAGTTAGGTTTGAGTAGTTCTAAGTTCTAGGGGGCTGATGCCCTCAGATGTTAAGTCCCATAGTGCTCAGAGCCATTTGAACCATTTTATTATATAACTAGGTGCAGGGTTCTTCCCAACAGTCGCCACTACGATGCTGGCAGTAAGTACGAGTTTCGCTTCCAGTAACATTTCGTAGAATAGAAAAATCCAAGTTGCTACAACGTTAGCATTACGTTTTGAACTGTGCATCCACCGGTAACTGACCAGATGGAGCATTTCTTAGGTTGATGAAAAGCAAGGGCATATTACTTCCTTTGGCACATCACTATTAAATAGTTCGATGAACCAACGTTTGATTTAATACTCACTTTACTTTTTAAGACGAAACTGACACGTACTCGCATATAATCACAGACTGGTTACACTTCTTAATTCAGAATTTGTAGGTTCTAACGAAAATCCCTTGGCCACCAGAAAAATTATTACGTATTCCTGATAAGAGCAAAAAGAATGATCAGACAGGCAGCCTCGAAACTTTCCACTACAAAATTGATTTTAACCACTGTTCCTCACTGTTCCCAGGTCCTTTTTACTTCCTAGTATTAAATGATTTAAATAAATCTGTCATTTGGTATTACTTCTGAATATGAAAACTGAAATTGACTTTTTCATCCAAAATAAAGTATTTAGTGCTGTGGATCTTAATTACTCTCTTCTTGGCTGAAAAAGAGTAAATTATGACTTTTGCAGTAATGCGTGGCGTCTCCAGAGTGCAATCGAGTGCACCCAAGGTTATAGTTCTTCTTAGCAAGCAGCGTAAGAAACAGCCTTTCAAGATCTGAAAAATTCTTGACCCTGTTATTGAAGAGCAAATCAGACGGATACGGTTAGGCCATAACTGTCTACTACTTGCGCGGCATAACAGACTATTCTGTTGTAATGTACACTTCGTAAGAAAGTGGTCCGTAATATTTTATAGTCTCGAGAATTACAGTAACTTACCTCGTTTACTTCCCAATTCGCGAAACTGAATGTTCTAGAAGCCTTCAGAATGGGTCAGTTTAACATCCCAAAGATGTTTCGCAAGTGGACGAAATGTCATTTTCTTCCTGTGAGTATGAAACCACATTCATTGTTATCGGCGCTTGTGATCATACTGCTTCTCATAGGCCACATGGTCCATGTGTTTATTTCAGTGTCAAAGACTTTAGACAGAATTTTCCATATTGCTAGGGATGTTCCAGCACACGCAAATATAACGGGCTGTCAAATGGAAACCAAGTAGATGGAAGAAAGGTAAGTAAACTGTTTACTGTGTCAAAAGTAATCGCCATAACTGACAATAAGTTTATCGTTCTGTGAGACAAGATAGTCAATGCCTTCATGGAAAATTGTTTGGGGTTGCCTACGGAAGCACGTTATACCCTGGCTTGCACTCTTCATCCAGTTCGAAGCAAATAGACGGCCACGAATTTCTTTCTGGAGGGCCTCAGTTTTTACAGTGTTTTCACGTGCACACTTTGCTGAAATTGAAGCGAACTATCAAGTCCAAACGCCCAGTAACGTTGACGGACAGCATCATTCTGTTGCAGGATAGTGCCCGACTACATGTTACCACAGATGTTCCGACTACGCCACTGTATTTTCGCTGGGACGTTTTCCACAATCTTCCATACACTCCCTATCTCTTCCCGTACGATTTCCAGGATTTCGGAGCCCTGAAGAAAGACATTCGTAGCTGTCGATTTGCTTCGGTCAAGAAGGTACACGTCTGGATACAATTATGGTTCCACAGGCAAACGTAAACATTTTTCCATGAAGGCATTGACCATCTTGTCTCACTATGGGACTCTTGTATTAACGTTCATAATGATTACTTTCGAAATAATAAACAGTTTACGTACTTTTTTTCCACCTGCCAAATTTTCATTTGACTGCTACGTATAGTTACCACAGCACTTATTCCACGTCTTAATTTCATACTTGCATTATTCTGCGATTCAGTTTTATATTGACGTTAGCCAGATCACTACCAGACACTCGCTTGAAGGCAACAAATTAAGAGTAGTGGTCGTCTTCCAGGAGATCATGCAATCTTTCTTTCTGTGAAAGCTGTACTAAACTTACAACTTGTTAGTGTTTTGAGTTGTGGAAAGAATGACGTGAAGTATGAGATGTGAAGCAGCCGGAATACAAACATGGAAATAAATCGTATGACATTAAACATCAAGGTTAGACTTTAAATTTTGTTTTAGTTTAAGCAATGACAAATTATGAACAAACATACTTTTTCATGTAGTACGCACATATAGTGTGGGTTTCCCGTTATTTTAGACACTTTCTTCCCATTTTTCACATTTTGTTTTAACGCTGCAGTTAATACGAATAACTTGAGCAGTGATACACATAGCTAGTGCGACGTGGCGCGTAACGAAATAGTTCCCGCTGTTGGAAAGCGGACAGCGAAGATGGCAACACTAGATAGTGCTGAAAGTACTCTAGTGCGATGATGAACCGACATAGGCGTACCTAACTTGTAAGAAGAACACGTCATGTGCCATATTCCGATTTCACAGAAACATCGCTCAGTGGAAGAGGAGTCAACGTAAGCGAACATAAATCTCGGCTCATATCCAGATATCCGGCCATTTGTGAGAAACGGCGGTCAATGTTTTCGAGATACTTCACATGCATTTTAGCTAATAAATAGCTAAACTGGAGCGGTGGCACAGTGCTTAGCGTCACGGCTTCACAATTTTGCACCCCGTGTCCGAAACTCGTTTATTACTTTTATTTTTGTTTTCCATCTATTTGCTCATGTCCATAGAAGACTAGTACACGAAAGTTTTCCGACGTGATGTTCGGAATTTCTATGTTTCTGCGATCGGTATCATCCAAGTGAATACATCAAATCTTCCTGGAGAGTAAACACGAGAATAAAATACAAGAATTAATATAAGAACTGATACAAGAACGAAACATAAGAATATGAGAATTTAAAAAGATTGTAACCCCTGAAAATACTAGACACACATATATCATATAATGAACGTGTGACATTGCGAGTCACAGTTGTAATTTTACAATGAATATAACACCCTTGTATCTCCTAATCTGATAAGAAACATTCGTGTGGAAACCGTCTACGAACGTGGGTAGACAAATGAAAAATAATTAAAAACTAACATAAAATAAAGTAAAAAATGATCACATTTCGAAGACGGGGGCAGAAACAGTCGAGTATCAGCGGATAAGCCGAGACACTTGTTCGCTTATTTTGACTCCTCTTTTATAGAGAGAAGTTCCTGGGAAATCGGTTATAGCACTCGTCATGTTCTCCTTGTTAGGAATCTTAATATGCCAGGGACCTCCCGACGTTTGAGCGTGAAACGACTACTTTTCCGTTATCAAATATTAATTATTAGAATCTACTATTGACATAATAAAGCAATTTACCCTTATTAAGCTATGCAGTAAACTGATTGTAATAAGAAACAAATGATGGTTAATCTGCTACCGATGACGCACGCAGTAATCGGCTTTTGTGATGCAGGTATAATCTCTGTGTCGACCACGCTCTGGATCTTCTGCTCTTCCATAAAATTTAGTGTATTAGGTGTGATTGTGAATAATTTTGCAGACTTTATCAATAAATGCAACCTAATGGCATCCTGGAATATTATTCAAAGTAGATATGTTACCCGCTTGTCCAATTGTAACCATATAGTTAAACTTTTTGCAGCTTCGAACGTTTCCAATACGCTTCAATGTCTGCTAGAGGTACTGTGTAAGCTAGAGCACTCCACAGAACAGGTGGGAGGAAGTTTTACCCGCCAATTCACTAAGGTAATCGAAGGGAAGTTTCTCTTTACTTTTGCAGTTTCGGGTGAACAGGACTATCAGTCTTGCTGCTCGTGTCCTATGCCATCTTTTATGGACTTGTTGCTGTTCAGAGGAGGATTTATGGAGGTTTAGCACACGAAGGGATCTTGCTGTACGAATTGACGTTTGTTCGAAGGCGGCTACTGTGATAGTCTTCGATCCTGCAGGATCTTCTTCTATAGGAAGTGTAGCGTTCAGTGTATCATCATCGGGAGCAGAAGGGACGGAGCGCTTTCTCAGACAAGGACAGGACATGGAGGCAACAGTGGTCATCTGGAAGGACCACCCTAGCGTTCGCCTACAGTGACTCAGTAAAACCACAAGATCAAGAGGAGCGGTCAAGGACTTGAGTTCAGCTCCTCTGGTGCTCGACATTTCGCTATGACACAAGCGCTGAGTCCGGCGGAAGGAAGATGCAGCTTCCAATCATCGCATACGTTGCAGGTCGTCCCTCGAACTCTGGCAAATGATATATTGGCTTAGCCGAAGTGTGTGGGGAGGGAGCGGGAGGGAGGGGGATAAGTTTGGAGTGACATCGGAAGGACGTTTGACGTTTAGAACTTAGCTAGTCAGTCAGTCGTAGTTCACAGAGCTGTACAGCGATTCCAAATGAAACGTTACAAACTGATGTTAGGAATTCACCAACCAGTTCAGATACTCTTGTTTTCTAAATACTCAGTGCGCCATTTTACATTCTTTTTGTTTAATATGTCCACTATTGCAATTTCAGCTTTGGAGCCATTTTCAAGTGCAATACATATGTCGAACTTGTCACACAGAGCTCTGCATGTACATTGTTATTCATCAGTTTTAGAACACAGAAAATAGACAAACATCAGTGGACACACAATTTCTCCAAGTTTGTATCTCACGTTGCAGGTGCCCAATATAGGCGACATTTGTGACGCGGCAAACATCAATACAAGGGAGCAATTAATTGAAGCCACTGACATGGGTTGCCCAGGAGGGAACTACAGCACACCTCTTTGACGATCTGTTCATTGGGTTGCCTATCTGCAAGTGTGAACTGCTTCGATGCGAAGATATGAAGATGACGACAAGTACGTCCAGATCTCTGCTTGTCATGTTTCACATGTTCTGTGTGATTATGTATTGCACTTGAAAATGGCTCCAAAGCTGAAATTGCAATAGTCGACATAATAAACATAATGACAGTCAAATAGGGAAGGTATTGTAGCTTAAAAGCTTTTGGGTAACTGTGGTCCCGAATAAAGAAAAAAATCTTGAATTCAGACAGTGTTGCTGAATGTCAGTATTGTATAACAAGTTATTACTTTCTCTTCCTGGTGAAGAGGTGGGTATGATATGTTGTTTTCTTCTGATGAAGCGTTGTACGTGAACTCGCAAACAATCGATGTTACAATAGCGGAAATTCTTATAAGTTACATCAAGGCCTTATGCAGATGTGGAAACAGGAATGTCTTATGCAATTAGTGTAACACGAGTTATTGAACTCATCTTTTGCCACCAATGTATAACTTCTGATAGGCGTGTGCACAATATACTGCAAATTTCATTCAGAGAAATAACAACTAAGGGAAAGAACTACGGTTATTTTATGCAGGTCAGTACAAGAGCATACATCATCAACATCTTTGTGACAGTATTATGAGGTGTCTTTTGTGATATAAACTATTATGTGTGATCCGGCGATCGCTCTGCACATGGTCAGGACCAACCGCCCAACCAACCAGCAATGTTATCCGTTAGAAAAGACGTAGAAACTAAAACAGTCACGACCGCAATTTTCTATTTTAAATTCAGTTATCGTTTTCGATCACTACGATCGCCATCAGATTGATCTATAAAAGAAACGACGTGCACATTTATGAGTAACATGTAATAGTGTTGATTCACATGACCTGAGACACGTCTAACAAATAACATATTTATCTCTTAAACTTAGTAAAAGAAACAAATAAAACTTTTAGCTACGAATGCATTGTCACAAGTTATAAAATCATGATAACTCTATGCGGAATACTCATTGCCAGTGATGCAAGACGGCATGCGTTGTTCATGTTCCCACAGACATTATATCGGAATGAGATCGCACGCGGTCGTGTTGAAACGACATCGTCATCAAAATCATTTCACTTTAGTGCTTGCACATGTTGATTCTGATAGGGGTGCAATTACTTTTTCGGTCACTATTCTCCACACGGTACTCTTAGAAGTGCCCATTCCACGGTCAACGAGTGATTGATGCTGAATCTCCTCCCATAGATCCAATGCCCCCTTCTGAAATAACGTTATGCAAATAAGTCTTTCTCGAGAACGTTGGCCGTCTATTTGGGGGTTGGACGAGCCACTTACTTGTACGATTAAATGTCATCCAAGTAGGATGACGTCTGTTCTGTAACTGTTTTCTGTACGTACGTTCGGCTTTGCCGCCAGTACATCGTGTCGGACCGTACATTAAATCAGTGTATATGTGTTCCGTTAACGAATAATGATTCATCTTCATCAACTAGTGACGAACTATAGCAGCAAACTTTACTGTTGCCACATAGCACCAACGTCAGTGCGGCAGGGAGTGGTTCGTCATGAAACATAGGCAATATATACAAATCCGTGATTCCCACGCATTGTTCTTTCAAGACCTTTTAGCGCCTGAAATATTCGGTTCCAGCCAGTGGTTCCATACCTCGAAATCCTGAGCTTAGGATCCACTAACACCTGTGTAAGTAAGTGAAATCTATGAACGCTACAAATAATTCAATATCTCCTCTTGCTTACAGTGCGGGTAATGTAAGTGATGATGATAAACAGAAGGCCGAAATTCTAAACCAAGCTTTCAAAAACTCATTTACGGTAGAGGACTGCAGCACCATTCCCCATTTCAGTTATCGAACAAACGAAAGGATGGCTGACATAGTGTTTAGTGTATCTTGTAATGTAAAACAGTTAAGATCCTTAGACGCCAGGAAGTCATCTGGCCCAGACGGTATCCCCTAAGATTTTATGTTGACTATGCTACAAATATAGCACCATTCTTATTCATCATCTATCAGAGACCATTGGAACAGCGGAAAGTTCCATGGGATTGGAAGAAGGCCCAGGTCATAGCAATCTATAAAAAGGGTAGAAAATCGGATGCACATAATTACCGGCTTATTTCACTGACATCGATTTGTTGTAGAATCATGGAACATATTTTGTGTTCAGACATAATGACCTTTCTAGACCCTGAGAAGCTCATCTGCAGGAACCAGCACGGTTTTAGGAAACAGCGGTCATGCGAGACACAGCTGGCCCTCTTTGTGCATGATATACAACAGGCTCTAGGTACTGGCTCCCAGGCTGATGCCACATTTCTCGACTTTCGAAAGGCGTTCGACTCAGTTTCGCACTGTCGCTTGTTACAAAAAGTGCCCGCTTTCGGTCTATCCAATGACATATGCGGTGGGATACAAAGTTTTCTAACAGACAGGGAGCAGTATATCGTCCTGAACAGGGTAACTTCAACAGAAACAAGAGTAACTTCAGGTGTGCCCCAGGGCAGTGTAATAGGTCCTCTGCTTTTTACGGTTTACATAAACGATCTGGTTGACGGTATTGACAGCGGCCTGAGACTGTTTGCCGATGATGCTGTAGTCTACAGGAAAGTAGCACCACACGAAAGTTGTGAACAAATCAATGAGGATTTGCAGAAAATAAATGCGTGGTGTAATGACTGGCAGTTATCTCTTAATATTAGTAAGTGTAACATATTGCGTATAACAAGTCGAAAATCCTCATTAATGTACGAGTACAAAATAAATTATCAGTCTTTGGAAGCGGTAACATCAGTCAAGTATCTGGGTGTGACTATTGGAAATGATCTCAAACGGAATGATCAGATTATACAAGAAACGGGTAAGGCGAACTCTAGATAGCGGTTTATTGGTAGAATCCTGAAGCGATGCAGTCCTTCAACAAAGGAAATAGCTTACAGTACGTTAGTTCGTCCAGTCTTGGAGTATTGTTCGTCTGTATGGGACTCTTACCAGGTGGGTCTGTTTCAAAAGATTGAGAAGGTCCAAATAAGAGCGGCAATATTCGTGGCTGGTTCATTTAGCCATCTCGAGAGCGTTACAAATCTCATAGGAAGTTTGAAGTAGGAAACACTTGCAGATAGACGGCGCGCTAAACAGAAGCGGCTGCTCACTAAATTCCGAAATCCGATCTTCACTGAGGATGTAGAGCATATATTATTACCACCAACTTTCAAATCGCGCAATGATCACCATTCAAAGATAAGGGAACTAAGAGCTCGTAGTGAGGCGTTCAGACAGTCGTTTGTCCCTCGCGTGATCCGCGAGTGGAACAGAGGGCGGGAAATCTGATTTTGGCGCGAATTGTGCCCTCCGCCACACACCGCTTGGTGGTTAGCGGAGTATATATGTAGATGTACATCCTAAAAGTTTGAGGCAAAATCTGTTTGAAGTACCAGACTGATTTAAATTTTCCTGTATCAAATGGCGGGTTCCCGGGTTCGATTCCCGGCGGGGCCAGGGATTTTCTCTGCCTCGTGATGACTGGGTGTTGTGTGATGTCCTTAGGTTAGTTAGGTTCAAGTAGTTCTAAGTTCTAGGGGACTGATGACCATAGATGTTAAGTCCCATAGTGCTCAGAGCCATTTGAACCATTTGAGCCATCAAATGGCTCTCGAGGGAAGTACCATATTCTTACAATTAACTGTCAGTGCTAGTACATTTTACACACCAAAGGGAGAAAGTAAGGAAGAAACTGACCTTAGATACTGAAGTCGGGAGCAAGAAGTGAGGTGGGTTATGCTCATCCTCGTTGCTATTCCTCAGCGTTCTGCTAAACCGCAGCTGGTCAATATGGCGCTGCATGTAGAGATCACAGACGACAGTTTTCGCATTCATAAGCACTCCCTATCTCATCTTCCCAGTTTATACGAACAATTGTGGCATGTTTAATTCAGTTGGTTCTGTTTCCCAGGAAAGCACACCTTCGTGGAAGGCAGCCAGGTATTCAATGTCCTTGGAAACAACCGGCGCATATCAGGATTGTTCAGGCGCTTGAGATATTACAGTACTGTGACGTCATCGTAAAATACGACAGCAAAGAAAAGTTATCTCTAAAAGCGGTATTACGGGACGTGCGGTGCCGTAATACTCAGCAACAGGTAATTCTCATTTTTCGTGGACTTCATCCACAAAAGTGGATGAAATGCATTAGTAAACTGTTGTTCGTACAAGAAACATTGATAGCGTTGTACTTAGGATATAATTCAGAGCTTTAAATGCGTTGTACTGTATTTACGTTTGTTCTGAAAACAAAACAGGGTCATCAAATCTCTTTATTAAAGAGAAAGACTTCTCGCACTCTGATATTTTGGGAAGCAAGGAACACGAATTTGATTTATGAAGGCAGAAATATAATAGTATTCGAATATACCTAGTGATTTTCGATTCAGACGTTCTTATACTTTTTAGGAGATTTCGTGAAATCTGTTAAAGCACTGAAATAGGTCCCCCTCTATCCTCAGCACAGAAATCTTGAGGAGAAGCTGCATTGTGTCATGTTCTGTCTAAGCCGTTATGGATTATTTTGAAAGTGAAAGAGAAGAGAGTGAGAAACCCGACGTCGATCCCCTAGTAGCATTATGGGAGACGTCGAATTTCAAGTTCCCATGAAACGGATGGACCTCTATCAGAACTGTACGTGTCCTCATTCTATAAGAGTATGAAACTTCCTGGCAGATTAAAACTGTGTGCCCGACCGAGACTCGAACTCGGGACCTTTGCCTTTCGCGGGCAAGTGCTCTACCAACTGAGCTACCGAAGCACGACTCACGGGCGGTACCCACAGCTTTACTTCTGCCAGTACCTCGTCTCCTACCTTCCAAACTTTACAGAAGCTCTTCTGCGAACCTTGCAGAACTAGCACTCCTGAAAGAAAGGATATTGCGGAGACATGGCTTAGCCACAGCCTGGGGGATGTTTCCAGAATGAGATTTTCACTCTGCAGCGGAGTGTGCGCTGATATGAAACTTCCTGGCAGATTAAAACTGTGTGCCCGACCGAGACTCGAACTCGGGACCTTTGCCTTGCGCGGACAAGTGCTCTACCAACTGAGCTACCGAAGCACGACTCACGGCCGGTACTGGCGGAAGTAAAGCTGTGGGTACCGGCCGTGAGTCGTGCTTCGGTAGCTCAGTTGGTAGAGCACTTGCCCGCGAAAGGCAAAGGTCCCGAGTTCGAGTCTCGGTCGGGCACACAGTTTTAATCTGCCAGGAAGTTTCATATCAGCGCACACTCCGCTGCAGAGTGAAAATATCATTCTATCAGAGTGGTTTGCAAATTCACCACAACGTTATTGCACAGGCTGGTGACTAGAAACTGTGCGCCTGCCTCACCTCGCAGGCCAAATAATTATTCTTCCATAATTAGGAATCGAAATGGCTACCTGATTGAGAGCCACCACACTGGAATGAGTTTCAGTCATCATAACTACAGAGCTTGCTACCGGGTTCACAAACGTTCTTGTAAACAGAAATTTTCGTAGTAGACTGCGTACAATTGTTAGATAATTTGAAAAACGCATATTTGTCCCATCAGCTGTCAGCTGTGGGTATCACAGAGGCCAAATAGTACTTTAATAAGACCTGGTAGTCACTTTAACACAATTTTAAGGTTGGTTGAGTTGAATGGTTATTGCAGACAGTTGGCTTCCGCGAATGCCTGCAACGCTTCTCATACTTTTATTGCCTTTTTCGATCTACATTTGTAGTAACTTCACCCATAATTATTACGTAGTATGACAGTTTTCAATTTTCAGGAAAAGGACGACATGTTGCTTTTGTATTTCTGTCACCGTAATATTTTGCTAGACTAAAGAATATTTGTAGCCTCTTGTGTAATCATGTGTTTCAACTTCATCCCTTTGAAAATCACGTAGTATTTGTACCTTTGACAGTTACAATGTGTCAGTTATTAAATGTGGAGTTATCACCAAGTGTGTATTACTGTAATTGTATCAAGGCACAGTGTGTTTACATGGACTATGTTAAAACAGACTACTATCGCAGTTGTATATGTTCTACATTTCTGGCTTATATATGACAAAAATGTGTGTCTGATCGAGTGATGTACACTGTGTAAGTACCACGGTTTAAAAATTACCTTTCTGAATTCCTGCATTTTCTATCACGCTTGTATATATTCTACTGTATATTCGTCTTTTTTGAACCATACAGTTTTCTCCTGTGAAGATGAGTGTAATAATCGGAACCGGTAGAGAATACACACACATTCGTACAGCTATAGCACAACTATTCTTTTTTTAGATGTCTTGTGAACGCCTAACTGCAAAATTGATTATTAATTACTTTTGAGAAACTTCTGTCTGTTACTCACAAATTTATTTATTGCACAGGCTGGTCACTAGAAACTGTGCGCCTGCCTCACCTTGCAGTTCTGGGTGGAGATTTTAATTTGCCGGATATGGACTGGGAGACTCAGACGTTCATAACGGGTGGCAGGGACAAAGAATCCAGTGAAAATTTTTTAAGTGCTTTTTCTGAAAACTACCTTGAGCAGTTAAACAGAGAACCGACCCGTGGCGATAACATATTAGACCTTCTGGTGACAAACAGACCCGAACTATTTGAAAAAGTTAATGCAGAACAGGGAATCAGCGATCATAAAGCGGTTACGGCATCGATGATTTCTGCCGTAAATAGGAATATTAAAAAGGGTAGGAAGATTTTTCTGTTTAGAAAAAGTGACAAAAAGCAGATTTCAGAGTCCCTGACGGCTCAACACAACAGTTTTGTCTCAAGTACAGATAGTGTTGAGGATCAGTGGACAAAGTTCAAAACCGTCGTACATAATGCGTTAGATGAGTATGTGCCAAGCAAGATCGTAAGAGATGGAAAAGAGCCACCGTGGTACAACAACCGAGTTAGAAAACTGCTGCGGAAGCAAAGGGAACTTCACAGCAATCATAAACATAGCCAAAGCCTTGCAGACAAACAAAAATTACGCGAAGCGAAATGTAGTGTGAGGAGGGCTATGCGAGAGACGTTCAATGAATTTGAAAGTAAAGTTCTATGTACTGACTTGGCAGAAAATCCTAAGAAATTTTGGTCTTATGTCAAAGCGATAGGTGGATCAAAACAAAATGTCCAGACACTCTGTGACCGAGATGGTACTGAAACAGAGGATGACGGACTCAAGGCCGAAATACTAAATGTCTTTTTCCAAAGTTGTTTCACAGAGGAAGATTGCACTGTAGTTCCTTCTCTAGATTGTCGCACAGATGACAAAATGGTAGATATCGAAATAGACGACAGAGGGATAGAGAAACAATTAAAATCGCTCAAAAGAGGAAAGGCCTCTGGACCTGATGGGATACCTGTTCAATTTTACACAGAGTATGCGAAGGAACTTGCCCCCCTTCTTGCAGCGGTGTACCGTAGCTCTCTAGAAGAGCGTAGCGTTCCAAAGGATTGGAAGAGGGCACAGGTCATCCCCGTTTTCAAGAAGGGACGTCGAACAGATGTACAGAACTATAGACCTATATCTCTAACGTCGATCAGTTGTAGAATTTTGGAACACGTATTGTGTTCGAGTATAATGACTTTTCTGGAGACTAGAAATCTACTCTGTAGGAATCAGCACGGCTTTCGAAAAAGACGGTCATGTGAAACCCAGCTCGCGCTATTCGTCCACGAGACTCAGAGGGCCATAGACACGGGTTCACAGGTAGATGCCGTGTTTCTTGACTTCCGCAAGGCGTTCGATACAGTTCCCCACAGTCGTTTAATGAACAAAGTAAGAGCATATGGACTATCAGACCAATTGTGTGATTGGATTGAGGAGTTCCTAGATAACAGGACGCAGCATGTCATTCTCAATGGAGAGAAGTCCTCCGAAGTAAGAATGATTTCAGGTGTGCCGCAGGGGAGTGTCATAGGACCGTTGCTATTCACAATATACATAAATGACCTGGTGGATGACATCGGAAGTTCACTGAGGCTTTTTGCAGATGATGCTGTGGTGTATCGAGAGGTTGTAACAATGGAAAATTGTACTGAAATGCAGGAGGATCTGCAACGAATTGACGCGTGGTGCAGGGAATGGCAATTGAATCTCAATGTAGACAAGTGTAATGTGCTGCGAATACACAGAAAGATAGCTCCTTTATCATTTAGCTACAAAATAGCAGGTCAGCAACTGGAAGCAGTTAATACCATAAATTATCTGGGAGTACGCATTAGGAGTGATTTAAAATGGAATGATCATATAATGTTGATCGTCGGTAAAGCAGATGCCAGACAGATTCATTGGAAGAATCCTAAGGAAATGCAATCCGAAAACAAAGGAAGTAGGTTACAGTACGCTTGTTCGCCCACTGCTTGAATACTGCTCAGCAGTGTGGGATCCGTACCAGATAGGGTTGATAGAAGATATAGAGAAGATCCAACGGAGAGCAGCGCGCTTTGTTACAGGATCATTCAGTAATCGCGAAAGCGTTACGGAGATGATAGATAAACTCCAGTGGAAGACTCTGCAGGAGAGACGCTCAGTAGCTCGGTACGGGCTTTTGTCAAAGTTTCGAGAACATACCTTCACCGAAGAGTCAAGCAGTATATTGCTCCCTCCTACGTATATCTCGCGAAGAGACCATGAGGATAAAATCAGAGAGATTAGAGCCCACACAGAGGCATACCGACAATCCTTCTTTCCACGAACAATACGAGACTGGAATAGAAGGGAGAACCGATAGAGGTACTCATGGTACCCTCCGCCACACACCGTCAGGTGGCTTGCGGAGTATGGATGTAGATGTAGATGTAGATGTAGATTCTATACACTTTCACCTGGTTGTGGAAAACAGTTTTCCTGTACCATATCTGTGAGGTTGACCTAAGAGATTTGGCATGCTAGTACCAGCATCATTATAAAGGGCTAAAAAAAAGAGTTTCGACCGGATTATAACTGATTCCCAAATTTATATGGTACAAGAAACAATTACAAAGTCATATCAGATATGTTATTAGTTGGCTAGTCACCTTGCACTATAGGGACGAAGTAACCTGCATTGCATCTTATTGGGAAACGAATCAAAAAGCCAAGTGGACAAATGGACTTTCGAGACACATCCGACAGACTGACCAAATATACAGTGAGCTGACAAAAGTCATGGGATACCTCCTAACCTCGTGTCCTATGTCCTATTTTCTAGTGTAGTGCAGCAAGTCGACATGGCATGGACTGAACAAGTCGTTGGGAGACCCTGGCAGAAATACTGAGCCATGCTGCCTCTATAGCCGTCCATAATTTCGAAAGTGTTGCCAGTGAATGATTTTACATACGAACTGACCTCTCGATTACGTCCCATAAATTTTGATAGGATTCATGTCGGACAGTCTCGGTGGCTAAAGCTCGAATTGTCCACAGTGTTCTTGAAAACAATCGCGAACAATTGTGGCTCGGTGACTGGCGCATTGTCATCCATTAATATTCCGTCGTTTTTTGGGAATATGACGTCCATGAATGACTGCAAATGGCTTCCAAGTAGCAGAACATACAGGGACCCAGTCCATTTCATGTAAACACAGTCCACACCACTATGGAGCCACCAGCAGGTTGCACACTGGTTTGTTGACAACTTGGGCCCATCGCTCAGCCCTACCGTCAGTTCTTACCAACTGAAATCGGGACTCGTCTGACTAGGCCACGGCGATGTTGTGCTGTTAGCAAAGGCACTCGCGTCGGCCGATTGCTGCCATAGCCAGTTAACTCCAAATTTCGCCACACTGTCCTAAAGGACACGTTCGTCGTACGGCCCTCACTGATATCTGCGTTTATTTCACGCAGTTTTACTTGTCAGTTAGCACTGACAGCTCTACGGTGACACCGCTGCTCTCGGTCGTTAAGTGAAAGCCGCCGGTCACTGGGCTGTCCGTGGTGAGAGATAATGCCTGAAATTTAGTATTCTAGGCACTCTGCCTCGCGGAATGTTGAACTCCCTAAATGTTTCTTAAATGGAACGCCCCATGCGTCTAGTTCCAACTAGCATTTAGAATTCAAAGTCCGTTAATACCCGTCGTGCGGACATAATCACACCGGACACCTTTTCACATGAACCACCTAAGTAAAAATGACACCGAGTGAGGTGGCGCAGTGGTTAGCACACTGGACTCGCATTCGGAAGGAAGACGGTTCAATCCCGCGTCCGGCCATCCTGATTTAGGTTTTCCGTGATTTCCCTAAATCGTTCCAGGCTAATGCCGGAATGGTTCCTTTGAAAGGGCACGGTCGACTTCCTTCCCCGTCCTTCCCTAATCCGATGAGACCGATGGCCTCGCTGTTCGGTCTCCTTCCTCAAAAACAAGCCAACAACAACAAATGACAGCTCCACCAATGCACTGACCTTTTATACCTTGTGTATGCGATACTACCACTACCTGTATACGTGCATATTGCTATCCCATGATTTTTGTCACCCCTTTGTATACAGAGTCTATTATAGCAAACACAAAAAAACTGGTGGAAATAATCCATTGGAAAAGGAAACCCATTCCAGTAAACTCGCATCCACAGACGAATCGTTTGTACATAATTGCCAATGCGTGATTACGAGCAGTCACTGACTTCTGTGTGACATATTGCCATACTCGTAGTTATTACAGTGTATTTCACATGTAAATTTTCCTATAAGTCGGCATCTTATTTGGTTCAAATTACACCCACCCACTGCCTAGCTTGCAAGAAATAAAATTCTATATCAAGTAGTTACATGTTACAATTTGTTGTTCACTGCTACGTGTTCAAGGACGAGGTCCACATATTGTCTCCACATCTGGATACAATCCTGCTCTTGTCTCTTCGGTGAGTTACGAATGGTTTCAAATGCCTTTTGATCGCCTCGCAAATCCTAACACAACTGTACAGTTCTCTTCTCCAAGTCTTCAACCGGATCAACGGGAGTGCTGAAGACTTCAGTTTTCAGACAGCCTATGACAGAATAATCTTGAGGATTGAGGCCACTTAATCTTTGAGGACAAGGTATAGGGCGTACTGAAACTGACCATTTTAGACCGCAAACAGATGTAGCCTTAGATCAGCAGCAAAAAGTGCTGGTGCCCCAGGTTGCAATTACCAATGAGAAAGGGCGATATTTTACCGCAGTTGGATGGGGACTTAATCGAACTAGTTATATTTCAAATACGTTTGCACAGACTAGGACAATATTTTTAGAGGAGCCAGTGACAGCTCGTAACCGTGTTTTCACAACTATCTCGCAAACAGCTCTTTTGCGGGCGCATCTTTGCCGGAGCGCACGCTCAAAGACAAAAAAATAAAAATTACGCATCATGAAGTAATTATCGGAATGGAACGGAAATCGGTAGATGCGATTACATCTACAGACAAACAATTTCAGAAAAGTTGGATGATTTATTCAGGAGAAAGAGCTTCACAAATCGAGCAAGTCAACAACGCGTTGGTCCGCCTTAGGTCCTTATGCAAGCTGTTATTCGGCTTGGCATTGATTGGTAGAATTGTTGCATGTCCTACTAAGGGATATCGTGCCAAATTATGCCCAACTGGCGCCTTAGGGTGTCAAAATCCCGAGTTGGTTGGAGGCCTCTGCCCACAATGCTGCAAACGTTCTCAATTGGGGAGAGATAAGGCGACCTTTCTAGCCAAGTTAGGGTTTGAGAATCACGAAGACAAGCGGTAGAAACTCACTCCGGGTAAGGGCGGGCATTATCTTGCTGAAATGCAAGCCCAGCATAACTTGGCATGAAGGGTAAGAAAACGGAGCGCAAAATATCGTCGATGTACGGCTGTACTGTATCGGCACCGTGGTTGACAACCAAAAGGAACCTGGTGTGAAAATAAATGGCTCCCTAGACGATCACTTCTGGTTGTTGGGTCCTATGGCGGCCGACAGTCGGACTGCTATCTCACCACTATCCGGCGCGTCTCCAGAGACGTCGTCTTTGGGTCATCGGGACGCATTTCCGAATGGGGCTAATCACTGAAGATAATTATACTCCAGCAAATGAGATTCCAGACCGAAGACGTGTCTGGACTGAGACACTCCGGGCAGCTGTGGGATACCATCTGACTGTCGCCTGCCATACTGCCTAGCAACCAGGGACCATGGTCTGAGGTGCCATTTCATTTCGTAACAGTACCGTTGTAACACGGACGTACGTCGACGATATTCTACGTCCAGTTTTGTTGCCCCTGATGGCAGACAACCCTGGACTTACACTGCAGCAAGATAATGCCCGCCCGCCCGCACACGGCGAGAGTTTCTGCTGCTGGCCTTTGTGCGCGCCAAATCCTGCCTAGGCCAGCGACGTCTCCAGATCTCTCCCCAACTGAGAACGTTTGGGTTATTATGGGCAGGGCCCTCCAACCATCACAGGATTTTGACCATATAACGCGCCCAACTGCACAGAATTTGGCACGACATCTGTCAGGAGACCATCCAACAAATATCAGTCAGTGCCAAGCCGAATAACTGCTTTCATAAGGGCCAGAGGTCGACCAACGCGTTATTGACTTGTTCAATTTGTAGAGCTCTTTCTCTTGAATAAATTATCCAATTTTTCTGAAACTGCAATCATTTGTTTGCCCATACATGTACAGTCATGCTCAAAAGTATCCGAACGACCTGAATTGCATTTCGCCTGATACGCATGCAACTGGCATAACGCAGCTGTCTAGCAAGTCCTCTAATCGCTCTTCGGTACAGTCGTGTGACTATTGAAAATGGTTCCAACAGGTCACCACTAGAAAACACTGCTCTGTATCGCAGTAACTCAAGATGCAAAGCAATAACCCGATGCTACAAATATCAGGTAACACCTTATCACAGATCAGACTGTCCTTAAGGCTTGTAAGCTCACATTTATTACAATAAATGACATACCTGAAATGTTACCACTCTCATTATTACGTCAGATAGGTAATGCACGTTGTAAGTTCGTCGTATTCATGATTTCCTCTCCAAAGTAAAATACCGTACTTATTATGTAACATAAAATGACATAAAAAATTTAAGTTATTCATGAGCAGCTAGTTGAGAATATGTATGAACTTCAAATGACACGACGAACCGTCTCGTTCTGCATATGGATTCAAACCCAGGTCATGCAGACTAAGCAAAGATTTCGTGACTGACGGAAACTAACAGTCATTCCTGATTAGGCATACAGAGAGTGATATACCTCGATTTTAGACAGTATCAGTTAGCAAATATCAACTTTAAATTGCATAACGCAAACATTTTTAACAGACGCAAATTCCTACCCAGCATCTATTGTCCCTGTTAACGAACTACGAGAGATCTTACATATTGCTTCTTCACAAGTAACTTACTTGAAATGCCGTGAGGTAAAGCTTTGTGTTGGACAGGGATTCGAACCCAGAACCCAATCGGATTGATATCGAAGCACAGTCAACTGTGACATATCGGATTTTCGCGGCAGTATATTTTAACTGGAATGACGAGACGGAACATTAATTTTTTCCTTTCCAGGACTCCAACTCGGCACCTATCGCTGTTATATTCTACAGAAAACGAACGTTAAATATGGGTTTGTTGCACCAGCAGCGACATGTGAGCATGTTTGAACTAGAAATAATATGACGAAGAGTTTAGTGCTCACTGGGAATAGAGCCCCACACATATCGTTGTTGACTACGTTGTTTCTTAGTTTTGAGTACACTTACGAAAGAAATATGAATCCAACTGAGAGTTACTGATTTATGATGCTTAGTTTGCAGTCACTTCTGAGTATTATTAGTAACTACGCTACAGTACCTAAACCTAGTTACAGAAATGCTTTCCAGGCCGTAGCAGCCGCGACTTAGAGACGCCAACTATGGTCACTTCCCAGCCCGCTGTAGGATCACATCGGTTCGTCTTCTTCTTGCTGGTACTGTAACTGAGATTTGGCAACAAGGCAACGTATGTTTGGCAAGTCTGTGATCTACGAGTTACTTCCTGGTGTGCACGGAATTAAACCTCAAAGTTCACTTGATTTTACCTGTCATTTCCATTGAATAATCTGAGTTATTATCGCTTGAGGTGTAACAAAAGATCGTAAATTTACGGTTTTCAGCCCAGGAAAGCCGTTGCAGGTGGAAATCGCAACTAATCTCGTCCTTTAAATAGCGGTTTACGAGTTGTAAGCACTATTGGCCTCGTAAGAGGAAACTAAGACACATACCTCTTCGCCAGCAGTATGGTAACGTCCTGACCTGTGAAAAAGCGTCTGTTATGGTTCGCAGTTCCAGACTCACTGAGTGTAACGTTTTTAACCCTTCTGTGAAAGAGCTACTAGCAGTCAGATCAAACATCAATAAGGAAATTCCAAGAAAATACTTTCGGCTCATAGTGCAATGGTAAAGAACTTTCAATGCTGCACAACAGGTAACGCCTCTTTCCGCTGCTGACAAGCAAATTTTGGGTTTCTAGGAATACATAACTATACTTATGAAATGCCACATTTGCATACCTCTTGAGTATGACGCAGCATACCAATTAAACACAGACCCAATCAAAATCTAAGTGAGTAGTATTTTACTAATTCATGTCGGTAGAGGCACACTTCTGTACAGATACTCAGTTTTATTAAAACAGATTTTCTTCATAAGGTTATTGCGGGTTGTTTTATTTCATTTCTTATGATACAGTGCACAATTTTCGTAAGGTTTCCTTTAGTGTCGTTAAAACAATAGTAAACACGAGAGAGAAATTAATCATCAACGATATATGCGAATTCTCTGATGTTATCTGTAACAGTCTGACAATGCACATGAAGTTTATTGATTACGTGCATGTAGAAAACTTGTTCTGAGTTAAAGCTGTCAAACAAGGTTTGAAGAAGAATAAAATGCCACTACCACACGACAGCTAATGTAGAAAATACTTTTCTGACATATTATGGGACGATGCGCTCTCCCTACACATCTCGGAGATGCTTCTGCTGCCTGGCTGTCTATTAAACCTGAAAAGAACACAATGTCGCATAAGTTAGCCTTTCTCCACATGCGACTACTTTGGGTTGAGAAGTGAAGGGAATTGTGTTCAAAGTTGCATTAGATTGGTAACTTCAGCAGACAGCAGAATTGCGTTTTAAAAAATGTTGCAGTAAATGTATTCGAACTCGCGACATCTTAGCTACATTGCGCGACACTTACCATAACGCTACTAGCTGACACGTAGCTACAACAGCTCCAGAGCTCAACAACAATTCCTCCAGAACTTCTGCATTCCACAGTGCTGTGAGATAATGCATATGGCCGGATCTTGACTTCTGAGAGACAAACAGTTACAGCTTTTCTTTTGCACTGAACGACGTTTTCTACAAACAGATAGCGCAATAGAATAGCTCAAGTGGAAAGGAACACTTCCTATTTAAATTTCTGCATTCTACACTGTTGGCAGTTCTGGGTAGGTGGCAGTTACGTGATTTTACTTCAGTGAGTACAAAATAGAGTCGAATGTATGCACTGGGTAGCCGAGGCAGGTGATTCGATCAACCAAGTAAATGAATTTACTGAACATGCTGCAAATTACTACTGGGAGCCTGTGTGTCAGAATTCTCATCCAGTGTGGCGCAACGCCGGCGTTACGATAGAAAAATGAGTCAGAGAGAATCATTTGGTGGTCTGTTGCACTGATGGTAGGTTCTTATACCTATGGTCTGGGTTCGATTCCCACTTCTCTCAATGATTTTAGATAGGGAGGGACAGATTCCATTCTCTTCTGGCTACACCAAGTGAAGAAGATATAATGGCATTGTGGCCTGAAATTCACATTAAAGACGATATTCCTTCTCTGCCAAGTAGACGTTGGGTTGAAGCACAATAAAGTCTGGAGTGGCGACATGTAGAAACTCTATCACCAGTAACCTTTCTTATACTAGTTATTTATTTCTAGTGACGAAACAAACGCTATGTATGGTCACAGGACACTTATTCCATCTTTTACCTGAGCTTCTGTATGTCGATAAAATTGGTTCTGAACTGGGAATGCAACTCAGATCGCCCTTAACGCGGAATTTTATCCCTTCATGACAATACATCTCGGCTACAATTTGTCGTTTGTTCAAAACTGCAGATTCCTCAACATCTCCACATATTATGCGTGAATGGGTTTGAATCCTGGCCCGGCACTAAAGATTTCATTACGTATTATCAAGCTCTAGCATGAGAACACCTATCTGCTGGTGGAGCATAATTTTGATTTTTAATGTATTTTCATTCGTTGTCAACGCTAACGATATCTGACGTTTTTAATTGCCAGTGAGACATAGAACAATTTGCGAGATGACTGTAAGTTCAAGATGTTATTCCGAGCAGCTGGTGGAGAAAAATTCGGTAGCTGACGTCTCTGTGTATAGTCAACAACGATATGTGTGGGGCTCTATTCCCAGTGAGCACTAAACACTTCGTCATATTATTTCTAGTTCAAACTTGCTCACATGTCGCTGCTGGTGCAACAAACCCATATTTAACGTTCGTTTTCTCTAGAATATAACAGCTATAGGTGCCGGTTTGGAGTCCTGGGAAGGAAAAAATAAATGTTCCGTCTCGTCATTTCAGTTAAAATATACTGCCGCGAAAATCCGATATATCACAGTTGACTGTGCTTCGATATCAACCCGATTGGGTTCTGGGTTCGAATCCCTGCCCAACACAAAGCTTTACCTCACAGCATTTCAAGTAAGTTACTTGTGAAGAAGCAATATGTAAGATCTCTCGTAGTTCGTTAACAGGGACAATAGATGCTGGGTAGGAATTTGCGTCTGTTAAAAATGTTTGCGTTATGTAATTTAAAGTTGATATTTGCTAACTGATACTGTCTAAAATCGAGGTATATCACTCTCTGTATGCCTAATCAGGAATGACTGTTAGTTTCCGTCAGTCACGAAATCTTTGCTTAGTCTGCATGACCTGGGTTTGAATCCATATGCAGAACGAGACGGTTCGTCGTGTCATTTGAAGTTCATACATATTCTCAACTAGCTGCTCGTGAATAACTTAAATTTTTAATGTCATTTTGTGTTAAATAATAAGTACGGTATGTTACATTGAAGAGTAAATCATGAATACGACGAACTTACTATGTGCATTACCTATCTGACGTAATAATGAGAGTGGTAACATTTCAGGTATGTCATTTATTGTAATAAATGTGGACTTACAAGCCTTAAGGACAGTCTGATCTGTGATAAGGTGTTACTTGATAATTGTAGCATCGTGGTATTACTTTACATCTTGAGTTACTGTGATACAGAGCAATGTTTTCTAGTGGTGACTTGTTGGAACCATTTTCAATAGTCAAACGACTGTATCAAGGAGCAATTAGAGGACCTGCTAGACAGCTGCGTTATGCCGGTTGCATGCGAATCAGGCGAAATGCAATTCAGGTCGTTCGGATACTTTTGAGCACGACTGTACATCACATCTATCGATTTCCGTCCCATTCGGATAATTCCTTCGTGGTTCATCGAGTTTCTTTTTCTTTCTTTTTTTAGAGTGTATTTGCTTCTGTTATCGAATAGATTCACCCCTGTCAGTTTTCACTATTAATGACAGAGTCCCTGTGTACTGTCCAAACTAAACACTCTGGAGGGAAAACGCATGAATTTTCTGTGACTTTTCGGGGAATTTTCGATGCATTCGGAAACGTCACCTACGAAAAGTAGAGATAATTTGAAGGTGAAAATTCCTCTTCTACTTTTGTGCTTTGTTTCGTCAATGGTTTAGTTAATAATTCAAGACAAAGTTTTTTTGTTTATGGGAACGATCTTCAAACCGCGGTCGGAACAGCCAGCCGCGAGTGGACGTCGCAATGAGCAGCTGCACGACAGAATTCCTGGTTCATATCATCTACACGTGGCATATACGTACGAGGAAATGTATGCCACAGCGCTAGTAGCAGTTCAAGCAGTATGGGGTCGCAGTAACCGTATTCTGACAGAGATGAGAAGGTATTAAAAGGAGAAGATGAGAAAGGTGGTACCAGTATGGTTTGGCCGAGGAGACTTGTGCTGAGCCTCTAAACATACTACCGAAGGAACTCGTCGTTCAAGATCCAAAAGAAAACTTTTGAACACTCAGAATGTCGGAAAAATGCAGGCGAGAACACAGTGTACCGATATTCATCGATGATGAGCAATACTTATGGAAATCAAACTGGCAGAAAATGTTAACTTCCTCTGTTTTGAAAGTAGCTGTTTAAATATACTGACATATCTCTTTTTTTACTACAGAAGCACACTGTAGATGGGCTAATTACAGTTTGAAGAACTCCTGCTCAACATAAGGCCTTCTGACTGTTGTTTTGTCACTCTAACCTCCCGTTATTTCGGTTAGAAGATGCTAAACGAGGAAGGATGTAAATAAATTTTATAGCATTGTTTACTGTGTACAGTGGAGGAACAGTTCGGAGGCGATGACTGTTTGCACCAGAATGACAAAGCACCCTGTCACAAAGCAGCATCTTAGAGACAATGGTGCGTGAACAATAACATTCCTCAAATTGACTGGCCTGCTCCGAGTGCCGACCTGAATGCAATGCGACACCTTTGGGATGCATTGTAACGTCGTCTTCGCTCCAGACGCCAGCGTCCATCATCACTACCTTCTCTGGTTTTTGCTCTTGAGGAATAATGGGCCGTCATTCCTCTACAGACAGTCAAATACCTCATTAAAAGTGTTCCCAGCAGAGATCAAGCCGTCATAAAGGCGAAGGATTGACACACCCTATATTAATGTCCACTAACAGGTGGCTAGATACTATTGGTCATGTATTGTTTCTCCCGACAACATCCTGGTGTAAACTCAATTCTGGCTCTGAGCACTATGGGACTTAACTTCTCAGGTCATCAGTCTCCTAGAACTTAGAACTACTTAAACCTAACTAACCTAAGGACATCACACACATCCATGCCCGAAGCAGGATTCGAACCTGCGACCGTCGCGGTCGCGTGGTTCCAGACTGTAGGGCCTAGAACCGCTCGGCCACTCTGGCCAGCTAAACTCAATTCTCTTACCCCATTAAATCTGAGTAGGTACTCGAGCTTTGGACTATCAGGAGCAGGTGTCTTAGATGTTGTCGTGGTAATGTTGTATAGTCTTTAGTCGAGATGTAATTAGTCGGCGTACGTCAACATTACGTCTGGCTGCGTTGGTGGCGGCACCCCTCTCATAGGAACGTAAAAACTTTGACGGACTCCTCTGTATCTGCCACCATGCCGACATTAAAACAGTCGCTGGCGGCATAAAGCAATGATGACGTACGCCAACCAATCATGAGTAGTCTATCCGTCATAAAAGGCCAGCATAACAATAGCCACGACGGTAGTTGCCCCTGACGAATACGATGTCGGTGGTCATTTAAAGCTTGAGTTCCTATTCAGTTTTTTCTTGGCTAGGAAAACATTTTGTAAAACACGCAGAGAAGAGTTATAAGAGAGACCAGAATGACGTGCACCATTAACGAACCCTGCTAAGCTGAAGTGTGGTTACTCTCGTCAGCTGTTGATTCACAGACGAGTTGTTTGGGGTGTTGGAAGCTGCTCGAATATTTACTCTCCAGTTTGCTACAGGGTGGCGTACGAGTGGTTGACTCATTTAGTACTGTTGCAACAATTTTACTTCGGAAAAGAAAAATTTCAAATT
Organism: Schistocerca cancellata; assembly: GCF_023864275.1. NCBI lineage: Eukaryota > Metazoa > Arthropoda > Insecta > Orthoptera > Acrididae > Schistocerca > Schistocerca cancellata. The sequence goes on along the minus strand of NC_064627.1, from coordinate 814,189,612 downwards.
TTACAGACAGGTAGTATGGAAACGCATTTCAGTTCGTCTCGTGTTCAATATTCTCTCCATTGCAGCGGACAGCTTCGCGAAGGCGAGTACACATATTGCTTACACCTCTGAGCCACAAGTCTTCTTTTATCTCGTTGCACAGTTGAGCTTTCCATTATATTCTGCTGTCTCAAAGTGAGCAGCGTCTCATTCAGTTATCCTCTCAAAAGAAAAAAAAATCACATGGGTTGAAATTAGGACTTGAAGGAGGCTGAAATGGTCCCCCATGATGGCGCTGTAACAATGGAACATCACGCGATTGCCGAATATTTCCTGTAGAAAATTCAGCACAGCGTTAGCCGTATTAGGTGCTGCGTCATCTTGCATAAACCAATGTGTATTCGTTGGAAGGTTGGTGGCAAGAAGATGTGGCACAATGTCGTTTTCCGACGTTGTCTTGTATCGGTCAGCATCCACAGTTTGAATGAAAAACATCAGTCTGATTAGACCATGACTGTACAGAGCTACCCACACTATCACTTTTACCCACGCGTCATTTTTTCATGAACATGAACATTTTGCGGTTTTTCTTTACCCAAAAATCGAACATTTTGTTTGTTTACTGGTCCACTGAGGCAGAAAAAGCTTCGTCTGAGAACCACGTGTCTAACATTATTTCATCTTTTACTTCTCGCCATAATGAATACTCAAGTCTTCTCTGTTTGTTCTGCTCAGTCAGCTTCTGTAACACAGTCACTTTGTAAGGGAAGCGCTTGAGATCACTCCGTAAAATTGTCTGCTGAGAACTACGTGACATACTCATTCCCGTGCTGCCCGTCGTGATGTATTGTCTGTACTTCGCCGAAAGGCGACCGTAGAACTGCGATGTTTTCCGGAGAACGAACAGTCTGTGCTCGAGGTCGTTTCCCTTGCAACAAACTGACTTCTTATTTTCTAGTTATTCGAAGCGTTGTGTTTCTCAATGGAATCCAACGTGATGGAATATTGCCCTGAATCTTCTCTGTGTTGCTGTGACATTTTTAATGCATCAGGAAGGAGAACTGCCTTAACACGCTTCCGTGTTCGGCCATAGCGAAATGCTATCTGCGAAACAAGGGACGGGGGATATTGCGACGACACGACCTCTAACGGCATTTCGATGCAACAAAACACGCTGGAACGAAATTTAAATGGAATATAACAAGGGGCACAAGTTTTATTCAGTGTTAAAATGTGTCAACTATTCGTTCACCATCCTGTTAAGTCTTTCTTTCTTTCGCTTACGCCATAGTCCCGCAGCGATCGCAGGGTCGGCGTGGTTACAACGGATTTGGCAGTGTTAGTGTGAGGGATGGCCGGATGCCCTTCCTGCCGCCACCCCGTACCCTCCAGGACGGAATCAGTGTACCCCAACTGTCTGCGTCGAGTGTAAATCGTGAAATAGTGCGGACGTGTGTCAAATGTCTGCGACGCGTGTAACTGAGGCGGAACGTGGGGATCAGCCCGGTATTCACCTATTGGGATGTGGAAAACCGCCTAAAAACCACATCCAGGCTGGTCGGCGCACCGGCCCTCGTCGTTAATCCACCGGGCGGATCGATCCGGGGCCGGCGCGCCTACCCGAGTCTAGGAAGCGGCGCGTTATCGCTGTCGGCTACCCTGGAGGGCGTTCACAATCCTATTAAGTAAGTCCACTAAATAAGTTTACTGATAAGCTGCTCAACAAAATATTGTCCGAACACTCCACTTTACTAAGTCACCAGCCTAGTGTGACATAACCCTAAATAACCACGTGTTTAATGCCTTTCAAAGCCGTTACGATCATTTGTCAGCCAACTCAACGGATCTGCGAAAGACCGAAGCGGCTGTCTTCTACCAGGGTGTATACGACCCGGGACAACCGGGATTTTTTTCATCCGGCAGAAAACCGGGAATATTTTAGAATTCTGGGAATTTTTCATTGTTTTCAGTCAAATTTTTGTAATTTTGACTGGTAAGAACCGATACTCTAACAAAGAATATTACTGTATCCCGCTACTGCAGAATAATACTTCAGCAATAAAACATGAACGAGTGAAGAAACGAAAATAAAACTTAAACTGCAAAGTAAATGCGCCATATACAGCGACAAAACATACAAGCGTCTGCCAACAGCAAAATTTGTCAAAGGCTTTAGGAAGAATATGCAATGATTCGTAACAACAAATTGCCTCCGATGAGCGTGACGTCACAACTTTTTACATTAGATTCTTTTTAGCACTGACAAGCGGAATCATGCGCATGCGCCGTTGAGTAGTACCTTCTCCCGCTTCAGGCTACAGAAATGTGGCTGTTGGCTGTGTAAGCAGCCGCAGGTTCGAATATCTTGTTTCTTCTATGACCTAATGTAAGATCTTTTAATGTTTTACACGTACGAACATACGGCTCCCTACGACATCGTAGCCGCGCAAGCGCGGTGACGCCTGTCATCTGCCGCTCTCTGGCAATTGCAAAAACGAACCAATTTCTAACAGGTCGCGGGAAAATATCCCGAATGGTGGTTTGAAAGGCGTTACTATCAAAGAAAATTTCCTTTTACGCAAGTTGAACTACGTACGAGAATGTACGATAAATTTCTTAAATCAAAGAGCGTTTGAATCTCATTTAAAAATAAACTCTTTGATGACGAGCCATTTAGATGAATTTCGAGCCCAGAAGAACAGACATTTATGTCGTTATTAAAAATTTTAATGGCACATTTGTGTGATATATCTTAAATTGTAATACGCGCATAAAAGACCAACTTTATATGTGAAAGCTTAGCTTCTCTTCCAGCGTATTAATATTATAGACCAATATTATAAGAGAAAGCTTTACTTTTCTTGTAGCAACGCTATGTATATTCCGTATTAATCTTATAGACCAATATTATAAGTGAAAGCTTTACTTTTCTTGTAGCAACACTACGTATATTAATGTAAACCATTAACTTCTTCTGTTTGTGTGTTCGCGCTACTTAACAGTGATGTTGCTGTTGGCTGACTTCAAAAAATGGTTCAAATGGCTCTGAGCACTATGGGACTTAACTGCTGTGGTCATCAGTCCCCTAGAACTTAGAACTACTTAAACCTAACTAACCTACGGACATGACACACATCCATGCCCGAGGCAGGATTCGAACCTGCGACCGTAGCGGTCGCGCGGTTCCAGACTGTAGCGCCTAGAACCGCTCGGCCACTCCGGCCGCATGGCTGACTGACTTCATCACGTGTCATAAGCGCTGTATACCTGTTATCATCGGCTGGTGAAAATTACGTGACATGAGCTATGACTGGCTTACAAAAGCACATCGCAATCTCGATTTCAATGCTTGGGAAAGTAACATGTAGTGTTTGGTGGAATTCGAATTTATACTTTCGTAATACGAAAATATGCAGCGTACATGTTACTGCACATCAAAGATCTTTCCAAAACGTTTTTCTTTTTTTTTCCTTGTGTTTCGTTTTCTATAGCGCCGGGAAATTCTACGCCTGTGTATAAAACCATAACCATTCAAAAGATGGATAAGTTATACAGTTCCGAGAGAAAATGTACTGTCAGCTAACAGGGAAAAAGTATATTTTCACCCGGGAGAAAATGTATTTTTAACCGGGAAATCCGGGAGAAATCCGGGAATTTTTCTTCTTTGTCCACGTATACACCCTGTTCTACTCTCCTCGAGACAGTCTTCACCAGCATCGCGAACTCGTTGAATGAAAGCGGCTGTGCGCGACTGGCGCTCGTTTCAGGGAGGCGTCACGGCTGTTGGTGCGCGTGACGTAACGCTGGGTGAGGTCAGGCCTGGAAGCGTGGCTGGGCGCATGGCGGGCGTCACTGCCCGCCTCGCAGGCGGCGACCGCTCTGCCATAAGCCGTGCGCGGTGACTCACGCTACGGCACGCCGAGCACTCCTCGCGGGAGCTACACACTAGGCGAAGTACGGCAGGTGGCACGGCGCTCGACCCGCCTTTCTGATTCTTCGTGACAAGACTGCTTTATAGTGCGTTTAAAACAAGTTCCGACTTTTGACAGTCCAGTACGCAGCGGGTGGAGGAAAGCGTAGTTGCCAGTGTGTGCTGCGCGCTTCAGCGGGTGACTGCAGTATAGTGCCAAGCCTGCTGTGTGAAGAGCAAGTCGGTCGATCAGCGATCTTTCTCAAACGATTTTAAGGAAACTGTTCGGTAATAAATTCTCATTCTCGCACATCTTATAGTTCAATTCGTCAGCTTCGTGGTGAACCGCCTATCATTTCGTTAATGGTCATAGTCATTGTGATACATCGATAGTAGGTAAACTGCTGCAAGAATTTATTAGATCACAATGGAAAATAGGCATCGCTATGAATTCGTATTTAGTGCGTGTTAGATCAAAAAAATATCAAATGTGTGTGAAATCTTATGGGACTTAACTGCTACGGTCATCAGTCCCTAAGCTTACACACTACTTAACCTAAATTATCCTAAGAACAAACACACACACCCATGCCCGAGGGAGGGCTCGAACCTCCGCCGGGACCAGCCGCGCGGCTTAGTGCATGTTAGGTTACGTGTTGCTGCGTATCAAATGTAGTAATATATTGAATTATTCTTTTAACTTGTTAGGACACCACTGTTTCCAATCTACATCTACATCCATACTCCACAAGTCACCTGACGGTGTGTGGCGGAGGGTACCTTGAGTACCTCTATCGGTTCTCCCTTCTATTCCAGTCTCGTATTGTTGGTGGAAAGAAAGATTGTCACTATGCCTCTGTGGGCTCTAATCTGTCTGATTTTATCCTCATGGTCTCTTCGCGAGATATACGTAGGAGGGAGCAATATACTGCTTGACTCCTCAGTGAAGGTATGTTCTCGAAACTTCAACAAAAGCCCGTACCGAGCTACTGAGCGTCTCTCTTGCAGAGTCTTCCACTGGAGCTTATCTATCACCTAAGTAACGCTTTCGCGATTACTAAATGATCCTGTAACGAAGCGCGCTGCTCTCCGTTGGATCTTCTCTATCTCTTCTATCAACCCTATCTGGTACGGATCCCACGCCGGTGAGCAGTATTCAAGCAGTGGGCGAACAAGTGTACTGTAACCTACTTCCTTTGTTTTCGGATTGCATTTCTTTAGGATTCTTCCAATGAATCTCAGTCTGGCATCTGCTTTACCGACAATCAACTTCATATGATCATTCCATTTTAAATTACTCCAAATGTCTACTCCCAGATAATTTATGGAATTAACTGCTTCCAGTTGCTGACCTGCTATATTGTAGCTAAATGATAAAGGATCTTTCTTTCTATGTATTCGCAGCACATAACACTTGTCTACATTGAGATTCAGTTGCCATTCCCTGCACCATTCGTCAATTCGTTGCAGATCGTCCTGCATTTCTGTACAATTTTACATTGTTACAACCTCTCGATATACTACAGCATCATCAGCAAAAAGCCTCAGTGAACTTCCGATGTTATCCACAACGTCATTTATGTATATTGTGAATAGCAACGGTCCTACTACACTCTCCTGCGGCACATCTGAAATCACTCTTACTTCGGAAGACTTCTTTCCATTGAGAATGAATGACATGCTGCGTTCTGTTATGTAGGCACTCTTGTTCGCCAGTTTCGTAGGTAGTTCTGCATCAGTCCACCCTGTCGTGTCCTGTATAGTAGGTCTGTGTGTGTGTGTGTGTGTGTGTGTGTGTGTGTGTGTGTGTGTGTGTGTGTTTGTGAGAGAGAGAGAGAGAGAGAGAGAGAGAGAGAGAGACAGAGAGAATTGAGTTATAGTGAGTGCCTGAGGAGGGAGAAGGTGGAAGTGCTAGTTGCACTAAGCTATCAACGTATCGGTATTTTAATAATCAACTGATCTGATGATTAAAGGTGTGAACTGTACCAAAAAAAAAGAAATATGGTTGTAGTTTTTGAGCAGCATAAAGGATAAATTACTTTAGGCTTTTATGACGGTATTAAAAAAGCACTCTGTGAGACTTCAGGGCGCGTAGTATATGGATCGACGGTCCGCCGGCTGCCTTCCTGCGGTAGGCACACAAGTAATCTCTCTAAGTGGTCCGAAGTTAAACCGGGATATGGAATGTATTGACAGAGAAGACAGGTGACAGCGATAAAACGCCAAGTGTCGGACGTCCCAGTACATCGCAAGTATTACGCCACGTTAAGTTGTTTGAAACACAGGTAAGGTACGACACCTGAGACTGTTACATATTTCCAACCACAACAAAAATTTGATTTGACGAGAACCACTTGAAACCGTCAGAATTTCTTTGATAATATTCAGTCTATTCCTTAATAGTTATGAGTGCTCTCGCAGCACATGCAGCAACATTGTATTGTATTTTGTACTGTATCGAACTGGGGACCTAGAAACGACAGATAGGCTTCGTCCCTGCCGTAGCCCTCAGTGGTTCACAACCCCGTAACAGGCTACAGCAGTGCACTCACCCCACCGCCGCCAATGTCGAACCCAGGGTTTTACTGTGCACACACACAGCGCCCTTACAAAGCCCCATTTTTTTTCACAGTCTAATCGTCTAATCTAGCCACCGTGACAGATGATGATGATGAGGAGGAGGAGGAGGAGGGAACACCCAGTCCCCAGGCAGAGAAAATCCCCAACCCGGCCGGGAATCGAACCTGGCCTTTCTGAGACAAGTATTTCTACGGGTGTATTGTCTTGCGTAAACCAATATAAATGTTAGGCAGTCCTGTTCTTCTCCGCTCGTACCCTATACGCCACTCCGCAGAGCATGGTGGAGGCTACTTTTTACTAATATCAATTACTGGATCCAAGCCCTTCATGTTTCCTCAGTAAGGATGTAAGGACTAATGTAGGCTCACACTTCTGTATGTGACTGAATTTTGTTTGTGCTAACTTTTAATGGTATAAGAATTAATAATTGAGCTGAGATAAAATTCCTTCATTGCGCGTTTAAAAGCCACTACCTGCAGCAACAATTGCAGTCATTTATTTTCCTTTCCTTTAGTCTTCTACTGGTACATAAGCTCGAACATTTTGTCTCAGAAGGTTTCACTATAGTCATGTGTGAATTCTCCGCAGAATATCGTAGTTCACGATGCGGTAGACGGCACCTAGTCCTGATACGCCTTCCACCACGGTAACTCCACTAGTTACCTCGACAACGTAATCGTCAAAGGCTCCTCAGCTTATTCGTGCAACTCATTATCAAAAAGTCACTAAACACCCCTATGTTCTGTATGTAAGCTCTATCGCTACATGCAAGTAATTTTGTGCAAGAGTCTAAGAAAGCTGAAACAAGCATTTCTCACTAACGTGACAACTACCCTAAACTACACTTCGTCCGGACAGGCCTATGAAGGCCCAACGGTTCTGACCGGCCGCCGTGTCACCCTCACCCACAGGCGTCACTGGATGCGGATATGGAGGGGTATGTGGTCAGCACACCGCTCTCCCGGCCGTATGTCAGTTCACGAGACCGGAGCCGCTACTTCTCAATCAAGTAGCTCCTCAGTTTGCCTCAGAAGGGCTGAGTGCACCTCGTTTGCCAACAGCGCTCGGCAGACCGGATGGTCACCCATCCACGTGCTAGCCCAGCCCGACAGCACTTAACTTTGGTGATCTGACGGGAGCCGGTGTTACCACTGCGGCAAGGCCGTTGGTGACAACTACCCTAGCTTCGTAAAATACAACAGCTTACTAAATCAACATGGACTCTTTAAGAGATTGTAACCTAGAGTACCTTAAACTAATTTTAAGCAGTTTTTCATCATTACATGGACGTCTGTCAGGCGACGAACGCATTTTTTAATAATTACTTTGTAGAAACCATTGTATAACCTGATTATTATGTAGGTAATTGACTTCAGAACGAAGTAGTGGATTTTCCTATTCCTTATCTTTTTTCTTTCAATATTCTTAAAAATACCCATCCGGATAGCCGAGGTCGCCAAAGTGCAGCTTCTAGAATGGCGAGGTGCGCTGGCCCCGGGCCGAATCCACCCGGCGGTTTAACGACGAGGGTGGATATGCAAGCCAGCTTGGATGTGATATTTAGGCGGTTTCCCCCATCCATCTAGATGAATACTGGGCTGATACCCAAGTGCCACCTTAGTTACACGATTCGCAAACACTTATTAAACTTTCGCTCACTCTCACATGAATACACGCAGACAGTTGGGGTATACATTGGGCTGGTGCTACGGGAGGAGCGTCCAAACACCCCTTAAATTAACCCTGCAAAATTCTAAATTAACCACGCCAGCCCTGCATAGATGCGGAACAAAGGCACAAGGAAAAGGAAAAGAAGATTCTTTAAAAAATTATATTTCTTTACACTACTATAACGTGTTATTATCATCTGTTACCAAACTTTTATGAGCCCTTACGCTGTAACACAATTTATCCACTACTTTTACTGACTCGTGTTTTACAAAGACGGACACATACAGATGGTCAAACCACAAATAATCCGAGGAAGTTCGAATTACTGCAAGTTCAAGTATAACAAACAGGCAGGCCTAAAGTTCCGATGCAGAGTCGTTCGCTGTCGAAAGACAACAAGGAGTAGGTCCATCATCTGCTGGTTCCTGTAAGGGTCTGGGTGCTCCGGGCCGCGGATTTCGGCTACAGAGGGTCCTGTCTGTACATGATGCTACCAACACACGCTAACCTCTTGATCCGATCTTAAAGTATATCTCCAACCTCCCTCATGGAGAGGATACGCGTAATGAGCGTGTAAAACTTCGCTTTGTAAGGTATAACACCTATTCACAATGAACGTGAATTACTCCGAAGATAACCAGTTACAGCAGGAATTCTGTAAGTTGTCAGCAACACAAATGTACCTTACGCTTACGGTAAATCGCATGCAAAGAACTGAAAATATTTATCCATATGGCTAAGCAGAAAGAGTCTGTGTTTGAAGTGCAAGATGCAGAAAGGGCACATCCAATAAAAATTGAAACTCGTTCTTTTTTTGCATCAACCGATAGCTGGAGTGTAGCTCTGTTCACTGTACAGAAAGGTCACATACATACTCACTGAAATATGATATCGCTGGCTGTGTATTATCATGAATGATACAAAGTGGTTATAATCTAGCACAATTGTTCCCTTTCTGCGGAGTAAATATGCCCTTTCTGCATCTTGTAGTTGAAATGTGTAGCAGACTCGCCACTGGCAATGGCACAACGCTGAGGAGAGATTGTTATAGAGAACGACAAGGAAAGGGTTTCTGTATTAACGTGGCCAATTCAGATAATGTCGTAGCTATCAAGAAATAGTGGCTTAGACGCTGTACGAAAGACGTGTCCATCGGACGAGACAGCAGGAAGAAGGAAAATAAAACTACTTTTCAGTTGTCCAAAGTTTAGCACATTGAGTATAAATCAGGTATGAAAGCGAAGATTATTTGAGTAGATTGATGGACTATCCAGGCACACATTTTCTCTTAAATGCTACAAAATTCATCCGAGTCCACCCCAAGAGAAAGGATACGTTAGGGGTAGCGTTGCAATAATGATGAAAAAAAGTGATGCATTTGCAAAAACATGAATTACATATTCCAGTAGGATATAGTGAGTTTTAAGAAACGTTTTTCAGATGGTCCACAACGTACACGGACGAAGACAGTCAATGAGAAAAAAAAATTGTCCGCAGTTATTCTATCATAATGTTTTTCTGAAGTTTGTCAATAGTTTGATGACTTCCTAAGTCTGTCATGTGAAATAATATTACAGAAGTTTTTTTCTGGTGGTTTATTGCTTATTTCATTAAAATTTTTAAATTCCTACTATTGTAAAAGTCATACTTTGCCAAAAGAGCGTATGTACAATATATATAACGCACAACAGTCGCCTGACCTGTCGTATGTCGGAGTAACTTTCCTCTGAGTATTATGATAAAACGTGATTATAAAGTTACAGAAAAATCGCATGTGCGAACATTGTGTTTCAAATTATCTACGAAGTTTTTATGACTGCTGAAAAAATTTTCTGTTGTCAGACACGTCCTTTCTCGTTACTCGTCTGTATCAAAAATAGTACAATTTAAGAAATAATAAATGAGCCCAGGAAAATGATAATTTTCTGAAATTATTGTAGGATCTGAATGTTTAAACATAAATTTAGATTAACTTCGTATTATAATTTAATAAACAAGTCAGAAATTTTAGTAGCAATGTTACATTTGTCCCAACGGACCACAATTCCAGAAGCATTTGCATCAGAACAAATCTTAAATTCCCGTAGTAACATAAAGTAAATGGGATAGTAACGTATCCCACGGTCTACATTAATGGATGAATAAATGAAACACCGAAATTGATCCTTGAATATGGACGAAGTCGCATGCGTGGAAAAGTCGATTTAACTATGGTCACAAGGTCGGCACGCTGCTGAAAACTCAGCAAATGAAATGTTGCGCCAACGCACGCTTGAAAGCAACGATTTACCATAAATTCGTTACGTTGCAGTGCAGAAATGGCCATCAAAAGGAAGCTCCAGCGTCACTGAACGAGAGCAGGCAGTGTCCTCGTGGTACAGCTAGTCATAACGATGCGGGGAAACCCAAGTCAGAATGTTACGTCTGCAGTCTACACGGGCACGCCGCTGAAAAACCCTGCTACGCCAACTCCAGATTGGCCGAAATGTTGTCCTTCCAAAATATTACCTACAGATATACACAGCTTCAGAAAGACATTTTCAAACGTTTTTATGGTATTAGGTGCATGTTTGATCTAGCAATACGACGCATTTCGCCTTGTTAACGTAACTTTATTTTCGTTACAGGTTTAGAATAATCAAAAAGAGAAGTACATGATGTAAAAAGGCTGTCTCTTAATCTAGAATTTTCTTTAATACTGACTGACGAAATTGATATTCAGTTTTTGTCCTCTTCCCCAAAATTCTGAGAACATATTTTGCTATATTAGGTCGATTTCTAATCTTTCCTTCTCACATCGTTCACCCAGAGAGCTTTTTAATTTTGGACTGATAGAAAATCTACGGTCAAATGTCAAATATAGAATCACTGCAGTAAAAGTAAACACCACAAACAAAATTCGTGTCTGTAAATAAAATATTGCTCGAACGATTCCACTTACGAATGAAATGTGATTCCTTTAGAATTTAGACTGTAATCAGAATAATTACTAGACCCATAAATGACACAAGCTGGTATTTTTAATCAAAACACTTCCAGAAGAAGCTAATGTTTGGGGCAACTAACATGGTGATGAATTCTTCTCACGCTATCAGCCCAGTGGTGGCGTCGTCTTGCCGCAACGTTTCAATGTGTTCCGTACCCATCATCTTCTGGCGAAGCCACTCGGCTGATAACCCGAGAAGAATTCATCAGTGGAATACGCCGAGAAAGACTGAAATCACATATAAACTAACATGGTGGACGTTGGCTTCAAGTGTACGATGTTATGGCAGCTCCCCATATTATACCTCCAGTAGGCAAAATCCATGCGTGGTGTGTCACTGCATTTCACCAGAGATTAATAACTCGCATAAAAATAGATGATTTAAAACACGTTTTGTAATGGATGGCTTTCAAATTGTTAATCGGAAGTAGTCTATGTCTTCATTGAACTAGTGGCCTTCGGAGTACGGAAAGTTTTTGTGAAGCACACATCCACAACGGCTTAAGTTACGAGCATTTTCACACCGATCTCTAGTGAACAAAGTGCATGCTTTCTTAGTATCGAACTGGATTCCTTGCAGACGGAACTCATCACGTCGTTGTTAATGCGGCGAAATATTAGAAAGTGAAAGTGATTTGGGGCGTACACCTAGTAATATCACAGGGCTGAAACTGCATTCAGATGAATTCCTTGTTACACTCGAACTTTCTAGAGCTGTAGACTAGAAATTTTAGGAAAGAACGAATGCGCCGAATGAGAGATGTTATTGTTGGAGTATACGGGAGGTCAACAGCGAGGTTATTGGCTTGAGCACCGTTGTCATACCCACTCGCTTACGAGAATAACACAAGTGCTACCACCCCATTTCCCAGGGACTTCGCTCGGTGGAAGAGGACTCAAACGAAGGGAACACTTGTCTCGGCTTATCCATAGATACTCTAGCGTTTCAGGAAAAACGACAGCCAGTTTTAGAGATACTTTAGGTGATTTTTATTCTCAGACGAAATGGTGGCGCCGGCCGCGGTGGTCTAGCGGTTCTAGGCGCTCAGTCCGGAACCGCACGACTGCTACGGTCGCAGGTTCGAATCCTGCCTGCCTCGGACATGGATGTGTGTGATGTCCTTAGGTTAGTTAGGTTTAAGTAGTTCTAAGTTCTAGGGGACTGATGACCACAGATGTTAAGTCCCATAGTGCTCAGAGCCATTTTTTTGAAATGGTGGCCCAGTGGTCAGAGTCGTGGCTTTTTTAAATTTTGCACCGCTTGTTCAAAACTCGGTTATTGTTTTTATTTATTTTATTTTAGTTTGATTTTACTGTTTTCATTTATTGGTCGGTCGGTTGATTTTTGGGAGGAGACCAAACAACAAGGTCACCGGTACTATCGGATTAGGAAAGGACGGGGAAGGGAATCGGCAGTGCCCTTCCAAAGGAACCACGCTGCCATTTTCCTGAAGCGATTTTGGGAAATCAAGGAAAATCTAAATCAGGGTAGCTGGATGCGGGTTTGAACCGTCGTCCTCCCGAATGCGAGTCCAATAAGCGCTAACCACTGCGCCACCTGGCTCGGTGTTTTCATTTATCTATGCACGCCCGGCGATGGTTACAACACGAACGTCTCATACCAAATTACGGGATATAATGACGTTATATTAATTGTAAAATTACAACTGGATTTCGCAGTAATGGTCATACATTTATAATGTGTGTATTGTAGGCTGAGAGGAATCTTTTTATATTCTTATGGTCTGACATTTCATTCTTATATTAATGCTTACAATTTATTTATATGTTCACTTTTCAGCAAGATTTGGTGCATTTCCTTGGTCGATACTGGTAGGAGAAACATTCGAAACACAGATATTCCGAACACCACAAGCATCACGCAAGGGCAGGTTTGCCAATGTGACATTTCTTCGTATGAATCTCACTGGGAAAGAAGCGTCGCTAACACCGGTGAAGATTTCGCGCGTTGGCAATAATTTCGCTGCAAACCGTGCATAATGCATCACTTTTCCGAAAACTGGCGCTTGCAGTTGGTTATGAATCAAGATACACTACACGAATTTCACCGAAAAAAATTTCAAATAATTTACTCATTTTTTAAAATTCATTCATCTGACATACAGTTCGTAGGTGAAGAAGGACAACGTTATACTACAGACATGGGTAATAAATAAAAACAAAAGTGAAAGTAATAATGGGGTTCCGAACACAGGGCGCAAAATCAACAAGCCGCAACGATAGATACTATACCACCATTACATCTGACAGTATCGCGCGGTAAAAGGCATGTATCGCGCCGTAAAAGGCATATACCTCTCGAAATACCTCGAAAACGTTGACCATCGTTTTTTTTTTTTTCAGAAACGGTCGAGTATCTACTGATAAGCCGAGAAACGTGTCGTTTATTTTGACTCCTCTTCCACAGAGCGAAGTTCCTGGGAAATCGGATTATGGCACTTGCCGTGTTCTCCTCGTTAGAAAAAAGCCTGACGGACTACAGTACCGCAGTTGCACTGTGGCGCCCGCAGGCGCTCCGTCTGCGGCGACTTGTGTTGACCAACGTAGATTTCCAGGAGACTTTCCAGCTCTGAGGCTCCGTTTCGCTAGTCTAGCTCCAGTTTTTTTTCTCTGCAGAGGCCGCACGCTCCGCCGCGCAGACTAATTTCCAGACTCCCCGCTGGCACCGCACACAACGTAGTGGCGTCGCTTCTGCATCACGCAGATCGTCGACCTCACCTCATCCCGTCCTTTCTATCCTCTCAGATGTACCCATTTACTTCTTTTGTAGGGAGCTACAACTGTAAATAAACGAGGTGGTAGTCGTAATCCTTGTAAATGGATTGTGGGTGGAGCCTACGATGCTGGCTTTTAGGGGCGGAGGATTTTCTCTTGATAGCTGAAGTTTTCCAGGCCTCGTTTAAAATAAACCTTTGAGAAGCCCAGGCACGATGCAGCATTTTGGAAAGGAATGCTGTTAACATGACAGAAAAGTAACCAATGAAACTGCTTGTGTTCTGCTGCTAAACTTGACTGGTTCAAAAGGCCTGAGTGTCACACAGTTTTCATGGGCCTGTCGTGAGCCCTGTGGAGTGGACAACGTTATATGTTATGTGTTACTAAGCTATTCTGCTACGAAGAAAGCTGACAGGAATTTGAAAGAATGAGATTTTCATTCTGCAGCGGAGTGTGCGCTAATATGAAACTTCCTGGCAGATTAAAACCGTGTGCCGGACCGAGACTCGAACTCGGGACCTTTGGTCTCGCGGACAAGTGCTTTACCATCTGAGCTACCCAAGACGACTCATGACCCGCCCTCACAGCTTCGATTCTGCCACTACCTCATCTCCTAACTTACAAAGCACTTGCCCGCGAAAGGCAAAGGTCCCGAGTTCGAGTCTCGGTCCGGCACACAGTCTTAATCTGCCAGGAAGTCTCAGGTATTTGAAAGTTAATTTCCATGCAAGGATGTTGAATCTGACTTAGTCAGTTTCCGGTGATCTGAGTAAGAGTTGCAATTTAATGAACGGTAACGTATTCTGTAGGGAGTCATCACACATCAGAAATTGGAGCAACTGAATAGTTGGAAACGGTTTTTGGTCACAGTGTGAGACAAGGCGATATCAAATTCTACCAATTAATTAGACCTACTTTTTTCTGAAAACTCGAACTTAGGGTAGTTTTCCATAATTTATTTCCCTTTTGACTTTGAACTGTTACTCTGCTCTGTTTTAGGAGGACGTTATAGGCAGGAAGTGCTAGAAACCAGTTGGTAGCGGTCTAATGACTGCCTGCAGTTCTCGTTCTCCTGTGTAATGGCTGGATGTGAGAGTCATCTTAAAAGTAGCTGAACTGCTTTAAGGCATTTTTTAGCGGTATGAGAGTAGTGACAATTTTAACCCTGTCCTGCAGGTCAAATCGAGCCCAGCAACCGTTATTTTAACTACAGGTAACTTCAAACTACAACAGCAGAGAATCAGTCCGGGTCCTACAATAAACGTTTCTGAGTAAATCCGCGAAACAATATTGTCCTGTGCATCGCGCGTCAGTTAACAGTGAGTGTGTGAGGATGCAGTATCGTTACATGTAATGATATTGTACAGGATATGAAAGTAACATATCCTGTAACGTAAAATTTTTCGCTGATGACAATAATGCCTTTCAGCTCGCACAGCAAACAAACAGGACAAACGCGCCGCTTCTGTGTGAGGCATGGCCAGGTTAGGACGCAGATGAGGCTTCTCTCTGCTTTAACAATTTCAGAATGTAAATGCGGCACACAGTAATAGTCAAGATGGATTTTTAAAAGTTTCCTCACAGAAAATGATGTCAGTGTGACTCCATACACGTACACGCCTTCGACGGGTAAGTTGGAATTCTCTGTGACCCGCTGGCCACCAGACTGCGTTATTGTTGTAAGTGTTTAGTGTTGTATCAAAGCCTGGTAAGAGACGTCAACATCATCAGATGCCGAGCGATCACTGTGAAGGACATCGCGATGCTGCGTACCGGTGCGAGTCAGCGTTATCAGCATCCCACATAGCCGGAAAGTGGGCTCACTGTGGGACTAGCAGCAGGGATTTACTGTCCCATGCGTAGACTGCAGTTAACACCACAACGCAAACAGTATGGGGAAACGAGCGCTGTATCATTTGAGAGATACAGAGGCGAGCAAGTGTGCCAGGACTTACCCAGTTTATCGCTACTAGCGCCACGTCCCCATAATGCGCCTGCGCTTAGCATACGAAGAATTGCTCCGTAATCTAAGAGTGAAATTAAAAGTTAACTTTTTCAGACTCTGGTAACATATGCTTCAGTAAATTAATGTTAAAATTGTTAAATCTCCGAATGATCAGATGAATACGTTTCGCCAAATACATTGTTTTAAGAAAAAAATAAGTGGCGCTTAATAATGAAGGCAGAAAGCCAAAAATTGTTCAGAATGTGCAAATGTATGTCCCAATCAAAAGTTAAGAGTCTCAACTTAATTGGTGCAATATTTTGGTCAAAATTGGCGTTTTTACGAAAAATTGAAGACGCTAAACATTAGGCACAGAAGGATGAAAATTTGTACGTAGCCTCAGTTTGATATAAAAACATTGACTACGTGACTCCATTAAGCTACCTCTAATAGTTTTCGAGTAATTTACTAAAAACTAAATTTGGAACAGAAACGTCCTTATTCATAATATATTAAGTATCTGATGTGAAACTTCCTGGCAGATTAAAGCTGCCAGACCGAGACTCGAACTCGGGACCTTTGCCTTTCGCGGGGAAGTGCTCTACGATCTGAGCTGCACCAGCACGATTCGCGCCCCCTCCTCACAGCTTCACTTCTACCAGTACCTCGTCTCCGGCCTTCCAAACTTCATAGAAGTTCTCATTCTAGATTAAGTATCATTTGTATTTATGATAGAAACACACTCGATTACATTCATTAAATTATACATCTGTACCAAGTTTCAGGATTTGAGTATAAATAACAATCAGTACAAGGCCTCTTAAAAAAGTAGTTCAGAGGTCATGTTCTACTGTCGGTTCCATTCTAAAAATCATAGGCGGCGATATTCAAATGCAATCGAGCTGAAACTTCTTCAGTAACTAAAGCCAATTTAACTTCATTCATATAAAAATTATGAAGGTTGTAAATTGTTTCACGACAGAGCTATTAAATAATACGTGTCAGAGAAAGCGGCCATTTAGATGCTACTGACTGTGCGTAGAGCGATTGACAGCAGATGTTCCGTTCGGCCGTCCGCTGCGCCCATATGTAAATACGGCCAGAGAGGCAGTAGAGAGAGACACTTCGCATCGAGCTATCAATCTGTCCACGTCACTCAAACGCCGGCATACACTCTGTCTCGGGTGACGTCACAGAGCCAGGTAACGTGTTCGACAAAAATAGGAAATGAACTCGCAAAAATTGTACACCATCCTGGATCGCTTGGTTTTTACGGAAGTAATTGTTTATGTGACACTCGTAATGTTTACAAAACCACGTGGCAAGTGGTGAGATTATTTTCCACTTTTATGACGAACAGTTAACTATGATGATTAGAAGTCAGGGCAATAGACCATTTTAATTGGAACTTACTGTAGTGGTTGCCTCTCAATTGCTAATAGTGCTTATTGTTTATGATAGGGAAATCATTATTATTATCTGGAAGGTTACTACATTTGTGTGTGTGATCTTTTAATGAATATACATTGAAAAGCCGAAGAAACTGGTACACCTGCCTAATATCGTGTAGGACACCCGCGAGCACGCGGAAGTGCCGCAACAGGACGTGACGTGGACTCGACTAATATCTGAAGTAGAGCTGGAAGGAACTGACACTATGAATCCTACAGGACTGTCCATAAACCCGTGATAGTACGAGGGGATGTAAATCTCTTCTGAACAGCACGTTGCAAGACATCCCAGATATGCTCCATAATGTTCATGCCTGGGAAGTTTGCTCGCCAGCGGAAGTCTTTAAACTCAGAAGAGTGTTCCTGAAGCCACTCTGTAGCAGTTGAGGACATGTTGGGTATCGCATTCGCCTGATGGATTTGCCCAAGTCCGTCGGAAAGCACAATGGATATGAATGGGTACATGTGATCAGACAGAATGTTGTTGTATCTAGACGTATAAGGGGTCCCATATCACTCCAACTGGTCCCACACCATTACAGAGCCTCCACCAGCTTGAACAGTCCGCTGCTGACATGCAGGGTCCATGAATTCATGAGATCGTCTCCATACCCGTACACGTCGATCAGTTCGATATAATTTGAAACGGGACCAGGCAACGTCTTTCCAGTCATCAACAGTCCAATGTCGGTGTTGACGGACCCAGGAGAGGCGTAAAGCTTTGTGTCGTGCAGTCATCAAGGGTACACGAGTAGACCTTCGGCTCCGAAAGCCCATATCGATGGTGTTTCGTTGAATAGTTAGCACGCTGACACTTACTGATGACCAGCAATTTGCGGAAGGGTTGCACCTCTGTCACGTTGAACGATTCCCTTCAGTCGTCGTTGGCCCTGTTCTTGCAGAATCTTTTTCCGGCCGCAGCGATGTCGAAGAGTTGATGTTTTCCCGAATTCCTGATATTGATGGTACACTCGTGAAATGGTCGTACGGGAAAATCCCCAATTCATCGCTAGCTCGGAGATGCTGTGTCCCAACGCTCGTGCGCCGACCGTAAAACCACGTTCAATCTCACTCAAATCTTGATAACACGCCATTGCAGCAGCAGTAACCGATCTAACAAATGCGCCAGACACTTCTTGTCTTATATAGACGTTGCCGACCTCAGCGCCGTATTCTGCCAGTTTACGTATATGTGCATTTAAATACGCATGCCTATACTAGTTTCTTTGGCACTTCAGTGTATAAATCAGTTAGAACTCAAAGTTTTTATTTAAAGTCTTAGTTCCTGATGCCTCTGAGTAAACAGAGAGTAGAAACATTTTCTTTGAGCGAGCACAAGAAGAATGTGGACTTGCAGGCTGGAAATCGCTTTCTGACTGACCACAAAAATAGTTTTCAGGATCATGAAAAAGCGAGGAATAATCATATTTAAAAAATACACCCGCCCCCCCGCAACGGCAGCGTTTGGAGTGTTGCTGTGACCTGGAAGCCCGGACTGCTGATGTCCGGCGACGCGGTTTTCAGTGACGAATCGCGGTTCCGCACTAACGTGGCTGACCTTTGTCGGCAAGTGTGGAGACGACATGAATATAGAGCCCAGTCTTCCACTGTGTTGGAAAGGAACAGCTGTGGCACTACCTGCGTCATTGTGTGTGGAGCCACAGGGCCTGCCTTGAGGTCACGGCTGGTAGTGACTGAGGAAGCTCTGATGGCACAGCGGTACGTCACGGACATGCCGTGTCCTTATGTGTCAGGCGACCGTATTGTGCTGCCATTTTTCAACAGGACACTGCTCGTGCACACGTGTCACGTGCCTCCACGAACTATGGCAACACGGATTCCCAGATCTGTCCCGATAGAGCTTGTGAAGGACGTCACCTCCGTTCCACTGCCTGTACCCAAGTAGATACTGACAAGGGAACCTACCCATCGCATTCCCCTCAGATTTAGTTGTAAGTTGGCACAGTGGATAGCCCTTGAAAAACTGAACACAGATCAATCGAGAAAACAGGAAGAAGGTGTGTGGAACTATGAAAAAATTAGTAAAATATACAAACTGAGTAGTCTATACGAAGATAGGCAACATCAAGGAGAATGGGACTCAAGGAGCGCCGTGGTCATGTGGTTAGCGTGAGCAGTTGCGGAACGAGAGGTCCTAGATTCAAGTCTTCCCTCGAGTGAAAAGTTTAATTTTTTATTTTCAGTTTATGTGACAAACTCTTATGTTTTCATCACTTTTTTGGGAATAATTATCACATCCACAAGAAGACCTAAATCGGGCAAGGTAGAAGAATCTTTTTACCCATTCGCCAAGTGTACAAGTAAGGTAGGTGGGTCGACAACACATTCCTATCATGTGACGCACATGCCGTCACCAGTGTCGTATAGAATATATCAGATGTGTTTTCCTGTGGAGGAAACGGTTGATCTATGACCTTGCGATGAAATGTTTTCGGTTCCCATTGGAGAGGCACGTCCTTTCGTTTACCAATGGCACGGTTTTGCGGTGCGGTCGCAAAACACAGACACTAAATTTATTACAGTGAACAGAGACGTCAATGAACGAACGGACAGATCACAACTTTGCGAAAATAAACAAAGCAAAATTTTCAGACGAGAGAAGACTTGAACCAAGGACTTCTCGTTCCGCAGTTACTCACGCTAACCACGGGACCACGGCGCTCCTGCACTCGCACTATCCTTGATGTTGCCTATCTTACACATGGACTACTCAGTTTGTATATTTTACTTAATTTTTTTCATAGTTCCACACAACTTCTTCCTGTTATCTCGATTGATCTGTGTTCATTTTTTCAAGGCCTATCCACTGTGCCAACTTATAACTAAATCTGAGGGGGGTGCGATGGGGAGGTTCCCTTGTGAGATAACCGATCACGGAATAGAAGAGTAACTACGATCAGATAGTAACCGAAAGGCATTAAAACCATGTGAGATGCTTATAATAGCCTACAATGATTATTCGAAAGAAACTTCCTCGCTTGTTACCATCACTTTATCGCAGATCGATGGAGCAAAGAACGGCACTTAGCGATTGGAAAAAAATGCAGGTCATTCCCGTTTTCAAGAAGAGTTGTAGGACAGATTTACATAAGTACTGACCTATAGCCTTAGCGTCAATCTGTTGTAGAGATTATGGAATATGTTTATGCTCAAGAATTGTGACGTTTTTGGAGAACGAATATTTCCTCTGTAAAAATGAACGTGGATTCTGCAAACATAGATGTTGCAAAACTCATCACGATCTGCTGCTCCATGAGATCCATGGCGGCGTTCAGGTTCAAGCCGTGTTCCTTGACTTCAGGAATGGATCTGAAATTGGAAGAAAACCCGAGTTTACCGAGTAGAGGACCAGATTTGCGACTGGATTCAAGACTTCGTTGCAGACAGAACTCAACATGTCGCTCTTAACGGAGCAAAATCGACAGGTGTAAAGGTAATTCTGCGCTATCCCAAGGAAGAGTGATAGAACCGTTACTGTTTACAGTGTACATAAATGATTAAGTAAAAAGCGTCGGAAGCTCTCTGGGGTCGTTTGCAGATGATGCGGTTGTGTTTAAGAATGTAGCAACTCCAAAAGACAGTATCGATTTGCAGAATGACCTACACAAGGAGTGATGAATTGTGTAAGCTTTGATAGTTCACCCTGAACGTAAGTAAATATAACGTACTGAACGTACGTAGGAAAAGAAATCCAACAATGTACAACTACACTCTTGATGAGAAATTGCTGGAAACAGTATCTATCGTAAAACATCTACGAGTAACTATACAGAGCGACTTTAAGTGGAATGACCACATAAAACATACAGTAAGAAAAGCAGATGCCAGACTGAGATTCATAGAGGAAATCTAAAGGATATATAACTCATACACGAAGGAAATGGTTTACAAGGCCCTTGTTCGACCGATCCTCGAGTAGTTTTCATCAATCTGAGACCCTTATCAGGTTGGACTGAGGGCGGCGCGTTCCGCCACGAGATCGTTTAGTCGGCGCAAGAGCGTTCCAGACATGCTCAACAGACTCCGGTGCCAGACATTACGAGAGAGGTTTCATTTCAGGAAAGATTCGGACAAAATATTAATTTCTGTCCCATGCATCCCGCGAAATGATCACGACAAGAAAATTCAAGAAATGAGAGCTAATAAAGAGGCTTACCGACAATAATTCTTCCGTCGCGCCATCAGCTAGTGGAAGAGGGAAGGTGGGATCAGTTAGTGGTACTAGATGTAGCCTCCGCCATACACCTTTATGTGGCTTGCGGTGTATAAAGTAGATGTAGATATCGGCGATCAGTTACAACAGTTGTGGGCCATCTTGCCTAGGAAGGGGATTCAACGACTTTATGCCACCCTTTCCAAATGAATCAATGCATGCATCCATGCCAGAGAGCTTGGATCGTCAATACTGATAAGTGGGCTCACATCGCCAAGTTCTTTGTTAATTTGATCGATTGCGTTATCACTGAAATAACATCACATACTTTCCCAACCAGTGATGTTTCTTTTCGTTTCTCCCTCCCCTTCTCGGTACTTCACTTCTTAGGGCAGGCAGTGTACATGTATGACAGATAATGGAAGTAGCATTATTCGTTAATAAATGGTATTTTCTTTAAAACTGTATTTAATCAAGTTAACCTAGTCACTATGTGGTAGCAAGGTACATTGCCGAAAGAAAACTTACAGAGGTGTTAAGTGTGAGAGGAGGAGTCACGGTTACAAGTATATTCTGGCCGCCGCAGCGCTTAGGACTTGGCGAGACGCCAAAGAAGCGCTGCGGACGAGACGGAAGCAACGCTTCAGTGTAAGAACCAGCCAGCCAGTTGTAGTCTTTTGGTATTAGTGGACGTAACTGCAGCAGATTAGTAAAGGAGCACCGACTAACATTATTCCCTAGCGGATCACTCTGCTACGGATCTTCTATTCCAGACATCGGACTTTATTCCTTACAGCAAGTTTTTCATCACCTAGTGAGGAACTGACTTACAAAACGAGCAGTAGGATAATTATAGACAATGGAAGTCGGGATAATCTGAGAAATATATGAGCGTTGCGCAGAAAGTAATGCACCGCATATTTTTCAACATTTCTTTATTGAACATAATGAGAATTACACACACGAAAGAATGGTATTTTATCTACACACCCCATTTTTTCCACGTAATCTCCATTCTGTTCTACGGCCTTCCTCCAGAGCGAGAAAAGGGCGTTTATGCCTGTCGGTAGCAATCTTTGTCCTGGTGGCGGAGGTAGTGCTTCACTGTGTGGATCACCTCCTCATCGTCCTCAAAATGTCTTCCACGAATGACATCCTCTGATTGCCCAAACAAGTGGAAGTCCGAGGGGGCTAGATCAGGCTGTAGGGTGGATGAGGTAACGCTGTCGAACCCTGTTTGCGATGTGTTCAGCAGTTCTCAGACTTGTGTGGGGCCGAGCGTTATCGTGTTGCAGCAAAACATCTCCTGGGTTGCTGTGGCGCCCAAGTCGCCGGAAGCGCGTCTTGAGTTTTGTTAATGTGTTCGCATATGCTTCTGAATTAATGGTACCGCCTCTTAGCCTAACATAAATGAGAATCACGCCTTCACAGTCCCAGAACACTTTGATCATGAGCTTACCGGCGGAAGCAGTTGCTTTGAATTTTTTCTTCTGTGGAGGGTGGGAATGGCTCCATGCCATCACTGTGTTTTGTTTCGGGCTCAAAGTGGTAAACCCAGGTTTCATCACCTGTCACAATCCGGGACAAGAAGGCCTCCCCCTCAGCTTCAAAACGTTGCAACAAACCAAGACAATTTTTTTTTTCTGTGCGATTTGTGATCGAGCATTAGACACCGCGGTTCTCATCTTGCACACACTTTTGAATATCCAAGCGTGGGGATAATTGCATCCACAATTCCTTTGCTGATTCACAGATGCAGCGCCAGTTGCCGAGTCATAATACGTCTGTTCTCGCGAATAACGTCAGCTGGCTGCAACTTGTCAGGTTTGACAGCCGCGGATGGTCTCCCCGACCAGTGCAAATCGTGGAGCTCCGCCAAACTCTCATGACCTCACCCTCCGTGCCCAGCGACTAACTGTACTGTCGACAGTAGATGCTTCATAGACTTTCCACAATCGTTTGTGATTATTCCGCATAGTTTCTTTCTCTGCAAGTGAGAAATTCAGTGACGGCACGTTGCTTGTAACATATATCACCTACAGACGCCATTTTGAAGCTGCCCTGCAGCTACGCTATCTGTCGGAAGTGACGGAAACTTGGCGCGCTCATTCCCGAGACTTCAAACAATACATACGTAACGTTTCGCATTTGTAGCATTGTTTTCGCCTGAGAAAGGATAAGCGGTACATTACTTTCAGGGCAACACTCGTATATTTAAAATTGAACATATAAATGAGAGTTTCGATAAATTATCGCTCACAGAATGTAGCCGCTGGCAAGCTACGTACTTGCTGTAGGACAAGTTGAAAGTACACAAGTTCACATAACAAGTCCGTCTTCAGAGTAAAGACCAGTCCGCAAAGACAGCACAGAATGAAATAATAGGTGTCACTATAACAGAACAAACTAAACGTGGCTCACGCTTAAGGTAACACTAACAAGGATCGGCCAACACAACTTACCACTCTACACGTCGATCGGCAGCGCCAGTATCTTGCGGCGCAGACGTGGCGGAATTCGGTTGCAACCACTGTAATTGTGGTGTGCTTAGTAACTCTAAACATCACGAGCGGCTAGCGGATGATTAACCTATGGGGTTTCGCAAGGTAATAGGAAGCACTAGCCACTTAACGGGGGTAACTGCAAATACACTGAACCTCGCGAAGTTGACACATCTAGAAACTGCAACGGAATGGGGTGGAGAGTTGCTGCCTAGGTTATTTAAAGATTCGGTCGATGAGCAACGCTGTACATGAAAATGTCATTGTAGCCACCCTAACACGGGTGAAAGGTGGAAGCGTTTCTGCTGTCGTGGCCGTCTGGAGTGACCGAGTTCTGCCTCCCAAGTTGGGTGACCTGAGCTGGCGCGTATTCTCAGAACGCTGGAGAATTGCGTGTGCTTTTGCGTGTGGCTTCAACGACGGTTCGAAATAAAGGCCAGAAAACCAAGATAGATATCGCCATCTTGGACGATTCCTATATAAATCAAATGGGGAATTTTAAATTTGTCCTGCCCCGTCGAACCACTAGTCCTCTATGTAGACAATACCTCGGTAGCATCTGCGGACTTGGGAAAATTAATTTAGCAGTATTACTTCAGTAATTACACTACTGGCCATTAAAATTGATACACCACGAAAATGTGCTTCAGACGCGAAATTTAACCGGCAGGAAGAAGATGCTGTGATATGCAAATGATTAGCTTTTCAGAGCATTCACACAAGGTTGGCGCCGGTGGCGACACCTACAACGTGCTGACAAGAGGAAAGTTTCCACCCGATTTCTCATACACAAACAGCAGTTGACCGGCGTTGCCTGGTGAAACGTCGTTGTAATGCATCGTGTAAGGAGGAGAAATGCGTACCATCGCGTTTCCGACTTTGATAAAGATCGGATCGTAGCCCATCGCGCAGAATAAGGAATCGGTGGGTTCAGGAGGGTAATACGGAACGCCGTACTGGATCGTATCACTAGCAGTCGAGATGACAGCCATATTATCCGCATGGCTGTAACGGATCGTGCAGCCACGTCTCGATCCCTGAGTCAACAGATGGGGACGTTTGCAACACAACAGCCATCTGCACGAACAGTGCGACGACGTTTCCAGCAGCATGGACTATCAGCTGGAAGACCATGGCTGCGGCTACCCTCGACGCTGCATCACAGATAGGAGCGCCTGCGATGGTCTACTCAACGACGAACCTGGGTGCACGGATGGAGAAATGTCTTTTTTTCGGATGAATGCAGGTTCTGTTTACAGCATCGTGATTGTCGCATCCGTGTTTGACGACATCGCGGTGAACGCACATTGGAAGCGTGTATTCGTCATTGCCATAACGGCGTATCAGCCGACGTGATGGTATGGGGTGCCATCGGTTACACGTCTCGGTCACCTCTTGTTCGCATTGACGGCACTTTGAACAGTGGACGTTACATTTCAAATGTGTTACGACCCGTGACTCTATCCTTCATTCTCTCCCTGCGAAACCCTACATTTCAGCAGGATAATGCACGACCGCATGTTGCAGGTCCTGTACGGGTCTTTCTGGATACAGAAAATGTTCGACTGCTGTCCTGGAAAGCACATTCTCCAGATCTCTCACCAATTGAAAAGGTCTGGTCGATGGTGGCCCAGCAACTGGCTCGTCAAAATACACCAGTCACTACTCTTGATTAACTGTGGTATCGTGTTGAAGCTGCATGGACAGCTGTACCTGTACTCAATGCCCAGGCGTATCAAGGCCATTATTACGGCCAGAGGTGGTTGTTCTGGGAACTGATTTCTCAGGACCTAGGCACCCAAATTGCGTGATGGTCAGTTCTAGTATAATACATTTGTCCAATGAATACCCGTTTATCATCTGCATTTCTTGCTGGTGTAGCAATTCTAATGGCCAGTAGTGTAAGTTTGACGAAACGATAATTAATTAATCGACTTGTCTGAAGTCCGTATCAATATGCTCGGGATTTTATTTGGAGTTCTTATCTGTGATTGGAATTAAAGGATTAATTTTATTACTCTACCTTCCTTTGTGGCGAGGACTGGTCTGGACAAATCCTGTGACGTTGCCACAATCGTTTTGTGCTTGAAAAAGTTTCTTCGTAACAAACTTGCAGTGTCAAGACCTCTGAACACTGTGCGGTTGCGACTGCTGCGTCGTAAGGTGTTCCTTCCATCTCCTGGCACCGCCAGCTCACCAGTTGTGTGTGTGTGTGTAAGAGGCGTCGAAGCGGTGACGCGGCCAGCCTAAAAGCGGCGCGCTGCGTCGGCGCGGTCTCGAGACGCCGGCTATGCGAGAGCGGGGCAGCGAGTGTTTGCTTTGCGGCCCGTCCTCTCCTAGGCGCGAGGGGCGGGCGCTGGCTCGCTAGCCAGTTGCCGCAGGCGAAGCTTTCAAAACGTACCGTAGTTTGTGTTCATTACAGTGTGCTACTGAAGTTTAGATACCGGAACAAAGTGATCATGAACTGTAACACGAATCGCCGACTTAAGGCGCAAGCGACGCAAGTCACCGCATGAGTCGTCATTCGGAAAAGGGCGCCAGAGACGCCACATCTGTAAGATTTCTATTAGATACAGGCTCCCAGGTAGATGCTATTTTCCTTGACTTCCGGAAGGTGTTCGATACAGTTCCGCCATGTCGCCTGATAAACAAAGTAACAGGCTACGGAACATCAGACCAGCCGTGTGGCTGGATTGAAGAGTTTTCAGCAAACAGAACACAGCATGTTGTTCTCAATGGAGAGAAGTGTACAGACGTTAAAGTAACCTCTGGCGTGCCACAGGGGAGTGTTCGGGATCATTGGTTTTCACAATATATATATATATGACCTAGTAGATAGTGTCGGAAGTTCCATGCGGCTTTCCGCGGATGATGCTGTAGTGTACAGAGAAGTTGCAGCATTAGAAAATTGCAGCGAAATGCAGGAAGATCTGTAGCGGATAGGCACTTGGTGCAGGGAGTGGCAACTGACTATGTATTGCGAATACATAGAAAGAAGGATCCTTTATTGTATGATTATATGATACCGGGACAAACACTGGTAGCAGTTACTTCTCTAAAATATCTGGGAGTATGCGTACGGAACGATTTGAAGTGGAATGACCATATAAAATTAATTGCTGGTAAGGCGGGTGCCAGGTTGAGATTCATTGGGAGAGTCATTGGAAAATGTAGTCCATCAACAAAGGAGGTGGCTTACAAAACACTCGTTCGACCTATCCTTTAGTTTTGCTCTTCAGTGTGGGACCCGTAGCAGGTCGGGTTGACGGAGGAGATAGAGAAGATTCAAAGAAGAGCGGCGCGTCTCGTCACAGGGTTATTTGGTAAGCGTGATAGTGTTACGGAGATGTTTAGCAAACTCAAGTGGCAGACTCTGCAAGAGAAGCGCTCTGCATCGCGGTGTAGCTTGCTGTCCAGGTTTCGAGAGGGTGCGTTTCTGGATGAGGTATCGAATACATTCCTTCCCCCTACTTATACCTGCCGAGCAGATCACGAATGTATAGTTAGAGAGATTCGAGCGCGCACGGAAGTTTTCCGGCAGTCGTTCTTCCCGCGAACCATACCCAACTGGAACAGGAATGGGAGGCAATGACAGTGGCACGTTAAGTGCCCTCCGCCACACACCGTTGGGTGGCTTGCGGAGTGTAAATGTAGATGTATATGTAGATCACAATAACTAGGTGCAGCCGTTGGAGTCCTAAGTTGAGAGGGGACGTCAGCGGCTAGATTTGTATACTGTGCATATCACAATTAGCAGTGACATGCATAGATGAAAGTGTAAGAGGCAAAGGGGTGAACGGGGCTGAGTGGGGGAAGCGTGGTTGGGGGGGGGGGGGGAGAGGGGGACGCCAAATGAAAAGTCCCTTGTGTCGAAGAATTTTCTGAAACTGGTCCTGATCACACATTAACGATTATGACGTGTTCGTCAGCTTCAACCCCACGGGTGTTCGTACAAAGTTCTCCTTCTGCACTTCAAGGCTTAGAAAATACGCCTGTTACGATTTCACATAGTTACATTCATCTCTTTCTCGGCCGTCCTACAACCCTTCTCCTTGAGGGCTTATACTTGTTAACAACGACTGGAATTCTGTCTCCATCCATCCGCTTGAGGTGTTGACTCCATTTCTCTCTGTATTCTTAAGTCTTCTCATTTAAGCTATAAATTCCCAATTCTGTCTGAATGTCATCATTTTTACGCTGTCCCTCCTTGAGCAACCTTTGAAAATTCTTAAAAATCTCATTTCTACGGAGTTATTTTTATCTCTTTTTCTTTCATTCCAAGATTCGCTGTCATAAAGTAGCAAATGCACTGTCATACTTTTATATGTTGTGTACGACTTTACATCTGTTTTTATTTCATTCCAAGATTCGCTGTCATAAAGTAGCAAATGCACTGTCATACTTTTATATGTTTTGTACGACTTTGTACACTGAGGTAAGCAGAGGTGGGTTACAGTGTGTTGCAGCAACTGTCGTCATAAGAAAGCAGGACAGGAGCAGGAATGATTAGCGAACAAGTTAACCCAGTAAACAGAGGATTTACCTAACTTGTATTTCTTCAAGCATACGAACACTCATTACGAATAATACAGCAAGAAACAGAGACCACCGATTACAACAGTAAAAATGATGAAGCTCTGTGAATCAAGCATGAACGATGGTGTCGCAGCGGAGAGGCTCCACCTGAGAGTGGATTGCGTGGCTACCACGGGCTGTCCTACATCGCGGCGGCAGAGGACGCATGTGGTACGGAGCTGCTGGAGGCGTGGCGCAGCAGGCATGCTCCATTGGGTCCACCGGATCCCACACGACCACTATAGGCAACTTGAAAATCTGTTGCCAATTGGAAGACGCTATGGGGTGATATCGATACGTGAGACCACATTATACAGTTTCAATTTCATGGCTTCGCTAACTTCATATTTTAATTTATTTTTGTAATTCCAGATATACACTCCTGGAAATGGAAAAAAGAACACATTGACACCGGTGTGTCAGACCCACCATACTTGCTCCGGACACTGCGAGAGGGCTGTACAAGCAATGATCACACGCACGGCACAGCGGACACACCAGGAACCGCGGTGTTGGCCGTCGAATGGCGCTAGCTGCGCAGCATTTGTGCACCTTCGCCGTCAGTGTCAGCCAGTTTGCCGTGGCATACGGAGCTCCATCGCAGTCTTTAACACTGGTAGCATGCTGCGACAGCGTGGACGTGAACCGTATGTGCAGTTGACGGACTTTGAGCGAGGGCGTATAGTGGGCATGCGGGAGGCCGGGTGGACGTACCGCCGAATTGCTCAACACGTGGGGCGTGAGGTCTCCACAGTACATCCATGTTGTCGCCAGTGGTCAGCGGAAGGTGCACGTGCCCGTCGACCTGGGACCGGACCGCAGCGACGCACGGATGCACGCCAAGACCGTAGGATCCTACGCAGTGCCGTAGGGGACCGCACCGCCACTTCCCAGCAAATTAGGGACACTGTTGTTCCTGGGGTATCGGCGAGGACCATTCGCAACCGTCTCCATGAAGCTGGGCTACGGTCCCGCACACCGTTAGGCCGTCTTCCGCTCACGCCCCAACATCGTGCAGCCCGCCTCCAGTGGTGTCGCGACAGGCGTGAATGGAGGGACGAATGGAGACGTGTCGTCTTCAGCGATGAGAGTCGCTTCTGCCTTGGTGCCAATGATGGTCGTATGCGTGTTTGGCGCCGTGCAGGTGAGCGCCACAATCAGGACTGCATACGACCGAGGCACACAGGGCCAACACCCGGCATCATGGTGTGGGGAGCGATCTCCTACACTGGCCGTACACCACTGGTGATCGTCGAGGGGACACTGAATAGTGCACGTTACATCCAAACCGTCATCGAACCCATCGTTCTACCATTCCTAGACCGGCAAGGGAACTTGCTGTTCCCACAGGACAATGCACGTCCGCATGTATCCCGTGCCACCCAACGTGCTCTAGAAGGTGTAAGTCAACTACCCTGGCCAGCAAGATCTCCGGATCTGTCCCCCATTGAGCATGTTTGGGACTGGATGAAGCGTTGTCTCACGCGGTCTGCACGTCCAGCACGAACGCTGGTCCAACTGAGGCGCCAGGTGGAAATGGCATGGCAAGCCGTTCCACAGGACTACATCCAGCATCTCTACGATCGTCTCCATGGGAGAATAGCAGCCTGCATTGCTGCGAAAGGTGGATATACACTGTACTAGTGCCGACATTGTGCATGCTCTGTTGCCTGTGTCTATGTGCCTGTGGTTCTGTCAGTGTGATCATGTGATGTATCTGACCCCAGGAATGTGTCAATAAAGTTTCCCCTTCCTGGGACAATGAATTCACGGTGTTCTTATTTCAATTTCCAGGAGTGTATATTGAAATTTGTTGGTTTTCTTATCTATTTCTATATCTGTGTCCAGACTTATATCACTGCCTAAATAACTGAAACTCGAGATTTGCTCAGGCACATTGTTTTCGATAACAATCTTAGATCAGACTGGGAATTTTCTGTAGTGAGACACAACTTTTATTTAAGTAGCAGATATTTTTAGAGTGTTTAGTTTTTTCTCAATTCATATAACTTATACACAGAGTGTTGTAAGACTACGCCACGGCTATTGCCCCGTGCTAATCCATACATCAAATGGGCATCTGCCAACTCCGCATTTGTAAACATTGCACTGACTGCAAAACCACGTTCGTGATGAACACTAACCTGTTGATGCTACATATTGATGTGCTTGATGCTAGTACTGTAGAGCAATGAGTCGCATGTCAACACAAGCACCGAAGTCAACATTACCTTCCTTCAATTGGGCCAACTGGCGGTGAATCGAGGAAGTACAGTACATACTGACGAAACTAAAATGAGCTCTAACATGGAAATTAAGCATTTCCGGACACATGTCCACATAACATCTTTTCTTTATTTGTGTGTGAGGAATGTTTCCTGAAAGTTTGACCGTACCTTTTTGTAACACCCTGTATACATTCATGGGCTGCCTTCATCCACTTTCTTGTGATGTCAAAAAGAGTCGGAGATATGCTTTATGTCTATCTGACACCGTGATTTATCATTACCTTGCCTGTTTTTGGATTGCCTGTATTTACGATTGTTTTGGTGTCTTCATTTATGCTTCTGATTATCAGCATAAGATGCATGGGGTATCCTCGCTTGTCCATTATTTCTACAATCTATTTCAAATTGTTATCTGAAAGGCTTTTTCGAAGACAACAAAATCAACACTTGCTCCTAAATTGACTTTTCGTCATTTTTCTAAAATTCTCTTGATGTTGTTTCCTAAACTCATTACACTCTTCACCCAAACGTGAATCTTTTATGAACTTATTACTTTCAAGCGATTACTTATTGTTTTTGAGTAAGCTTTACAAACTGTTTTCATGATACTTAAATTCCTGTAATTGTCACAAGCACATGTTTGGCCCTCTTTAAAAATGTAAGTTACTTCGGTGATTTTACAGTCATCAGAGAATTTGTAATTTCGCAGCATTCATTAAATAAATGTAACAGTGTTAGTTTGCACCGCGTCCCTCCGCACTCAATACCTTCAGCATTTATTCCATCTGGGCCACACGTCTGGCGTATTTTCAAACTTTTCAGAACCTGTTGAACCTCATCCAAGGCTAATGAATCAGCTGTCCTGTTATAATAAGCTGTTATGTATTTTGTATTTGTTGCGGCGGTCTCACAACACCATAAATTCCTGTAAAGCTGTATCATTGTACTTCATTAATTACATTAACTCTGTCATTACCTTTTTATCATTGATTTAAGTTGTTTAACATGTTATATACAAAGTTCTTTTTTCCACGTGCATCATGTTCGATATTTGTAATTAATTTGTCTGTATAGTCTCGATGCGCACTTGCTTATACTTACGCTGTTTTTTTAGTACGCTTTTTTTATAGCAGGAGTTTATAAGCTTTCTGTTTTTCCTTAACAGTCTCTTCAGTTTCAATATTCCTTATTTTAACCCTCTTCACCTTCTCAACGCCTTACGGCCCGCGGATCAATAAGAAGACCACTTTCCGGGAACTTATAATGCTGGAACAATCCCTCTTCAGGGACGTAAATATGGAGAGCCCAGCCCAGGGTAAAGGATGAAGTCCTCGACAGTGGAGCACCGATCACCGGAAGGGGCAATCCGCCAATTAGGGATAGAATAATTAGCTGCAGGCTTAAAGGTCAAGAGGAGGCTGCCTCTCCATTATACTCACCTGGCAACTGCCTGGCAACATACTCCGGAGAGAAAGAACAAGCTCGAATTATTCATAGGAAAAAGCCGGGCAGAACATATAAACTTGTGAACATAATTTATCCCCAGACAGTGAATACAACTCAATTATAACACAATCAATTTTTGACTAGCAATAAGAAGTGGCACGCTCACAAAAAGTGCAACAAGAGGGAAGACAGTTACTCGGAAGTAAGACAATTTAATACTGAACGTGTTCATGAACTGCAAACCACATACTATACATCTTTAAAGTATAATGAGTCGCACCTTACACATCTGATTTGAGCAAGAACAGATGTTTTTTTGGTCAGAACTGAGCTTGTATGGTGGATGCTATGAATTATAATTACATTGTCTCAGCGGTAGGATACCTCGAAGAATTACCGGAAATCTTTTACAAAACCATAGATTCTAGTGGGGCACGCATGTGCTTTGTATTTTTAGCCGCTGACCAAATGCAACGTAAGTGTAAGAAACGCGCTTGCCCATCAAAATACACTTAGGAAACTTAAGAAGGAGCAAATAAGCGTAGCGGGAATAGTTAGTTACACAAAAAGGTGTGAATCAATGTAGTCGCAAATGTATTAGAAATTCAAGTTAGTTATGTATACAGGTCTGCCGTGGTGGTTATGAACAAACTTCGAACAGGGATATGTACCACCTCTTCCGAAAAACATTTCAGAATCACAAAGTAAATAACACTATAAATTGCTTTAAAACACCGTTGCAAATGAGTAAGGCTGCTTGTAGTTCACTTGCATTTACAACAGAAACAAAAACGGATTCGGATCACAACATTTTCTAAAGCAATCGAAAAAGCAGACAAAAACCCAGTAATCTGCTTACTTGAATAACATAATGGAACCCAGCGGCATGAATACAACTGAAATGCTCACGGCTTGCTGCGTCTGAACATTATCCCGAAGTTTGCTGGCCGAATGCGCCCTTCTTAACACACGACAAATGTCTGAAATATTGCTTTCTACAGTGTGGTGTCCAAGGCAAAGGACAAGACGAGAGTGCCTTTCACTTCAAAGCGCAGTGGAACCCAAGCGAATTCTGCCAGCTAGCGTTCCCATTGGCCGGCTCCAGTGGAAGTTTTTGGCCTTGCAGAAAGATAAAACGGCATTTCCTTGTCTCTAGTGAAGGTGGGGCCCTCTGGCGGTCAGAGGCAGCTCATGGTTGTCTGCGATCCGCAAGAGACTTGCGCCGAGTGTGGTGCAGTTCTGCGATGCATGTAAGGCACCCTTTCCGAAACGGCCGCCTATGTTTTTCTTTTGGGACCTCAGGAACTCACTGGTTGTGGATTCGGTGATGGCTGTGTAGACATCTGTGGTGTTCCAAACTGTTCAACAATGTTGACAAACGTTTGCATGGACTCCTGCTCGTTTACTATTCGGTTGGCCAGTCGATCCTTCCTTGCCTGTCGCTTATCCACTTGCTATTTCTGACATGACTGTTCGAAGTGTACTCATCCTTTATGGAAAATTCGAAGCCATGATTATCCATTAGATGACGTAGCATCCCTGCTGACGGAGGGAAATTATTCTATGCTTTGCAGAAACTCGCACATGACCGTGATGGTGAGTAGTGTTTTATCGTCCAGACAACGTAACACAACAAGCAACAGAAGAAGACGTTTATAACTTGCGAAAAATACATGTTTTCATTAACCTTTGTTTCTATTCCTATGTATAATTATTGACAATATTGGGTGATACTGCAAGTGTACTTGTGTCTAGCTGTTTTTGACGTCCATAAAACATTGATTGCTGCTGCCTCCGTTTAACGATTTGGTTGTTGTGTCTTGTAGGTGGCGTGAATATATGATTGTAGCAGCTATACTGCCATATGTCGATCGTCAATGTTATAGTACAGAAGAATTTTTTGTTGGCTATGGCCTTTTTGTTCTGTTCACACGTTTTTGTGCTTTTGACAACTTTCTCTGGCAGAACACCAGAGATGTTACAAGACTACAATTTCGTTTTCTTCTATTAATCTGTTTTATGACATCTTAAATATCGATAACGGATAAATATAGATAGCCACATAGAAACTGATTGATTAATAAATAAAAAAGAAATTGTAACCATATAACATCGCTGTGTTCTGTCAAAAAAAAAGCTGTCATAAAACTTGTAAACAGTACAAAACAGCCAGAGCCAACGAAGCTTCACCTAAAAGACAGCACCAGTCGATGTTTCATGGAAGCAAAAAACAGCTAGACGTAAGTACTATTGTATAATTACACAATGTTGTCAGTAATTATACATCAGGATAGAAGGAAAGATTAACGAAGACATGTAGTATTATGAGGCAGGTAGAAAATGACACTGTAGCCCAAATAGGCCTATCACAAACCAATAAAGTACTAAATACTTTAAACATAGGAGTGATTCGGATTTCTCTACTTATAATGTTTCGCGTGATGCGTTATTGCCAATTTTCGCGTCTGTAGTACGTCATCTTCGTGGTGTAGCAATTTTAATGGCCAGTAGTGTATTTCAGCACGTCCACATTAACCAACGACCTTCCAGCACTTGTTAACCGTGCTGGTGGAGGAATGGAACGACCTACCAAAAGAACTTCTAATAAGTCTTGTGGCGAGCATGAGAACGCTTTGCAGAGCGTGCGTCACCATATATGACGACCATACACCCTATTAACAAGCATGGCTCGCCTTTCGTAATGCTCAGGGGAGCATCATAAATCGCGGTGACTTCATCGTAATTATTGCCTTTGAATAAAAGTGTTATATCTGTTCGTCTCATTGCGTATTTCTTTCAGTTACCGTAGCAGTTCTTTCTTTGTGTGGTCCAAGTTTCATCGAGGTATGTTACTTGGCAATAACGCATCACGCGAAACATTATAAGTAGAGAAATCCGAATCACTCCTATGTTTAAAGTATTTAGTACTTTATTGGTTTGTGATAGGCCTATTTGGGCTACAGTGTCATTTTCTACCTGCCTCATAATACTACATGTCTTCGTTAATCTTTCCTTCTATCCTGATGTATAATTACTGACAACATTGTGTAATTATACAATAGTACTTACGTCTAGCTGTTTTTTGCTTCCATGAAACATCGACTGGTGCTGTCATCATCTTATGATTTGTTTGTTCTGTCTTTTAGGTGAAGTTTCGTTGGCTCTGGCTGTTTTGTACTGTTTACAAGTTTTATGACAGCTTTTTTTTTTTGACAGAACACAGCGATGTTGTATGGTTACAATTTCTTTTTTATTTATTAATCAATCAGTTTCTATGTGGCTATCTATATTTATCCGTTATCGATATTTAAGATGT
The DNA here is from genome assembly GCF_023864275.1 of Schistocerca cancellata. Taxonomy (NCBI): domain Eukaryota; kingdom Metazoa; phylum Arthropoda; class Insecta; order Orthoptera; family Acrididae; genus Schistocerca; species Schistocerca cancellata. The sequence goes on along the minus strand of NC_064627.1, from coordinate 814,154,114 downwards.
CATAAAACAGATTAATAGAAGAAAACGAAATTGTAGTCTTGTAACATCTCTGGTGTTCTGCCAGAGAAAGTTGTCCAAAGCACAAAAACGTGTGAACAGAACAAAAAGGCCATAGCCAACAAAAAATTCTTCTGTACTATAACATTGACGATCGACATATGGCAGTATAGCTGCTACAATCATATATTCACGCCACCTACAAGACACAACAACCAAATCGTTAAACGGAGGCAGCAGCAATCAATGTTTTATGGACGTCAAAAACAGCTAGACGCAAGTACACTTGCAGTATCACCCAATATTGTCAATAATTATACATAGGAATAGAAACAAAGGTTAATGAAAACATGTATTTTTCGCAGCCATCTAGAAAATGGCACAGCAGCCGAAACAGGCCTGTCGCAGACCAATAAAGCACTAAATACTTTAAGCATAGAAAAGATTTGGATTTCCCTACTTATAATGTCTCTGCGAGGTATACAGGGTGTTACAAAAAGGTACGGCCAAACTTTCAGGAAACATTCCTCATACACAAAGAAAGAAAATATGTTATGTGGACATGTGTCCGGAAACGCTTACTTTCCATGTTAGAGCTCATTTTATTACTTCTCTTCAAATCACATTAATCATGGAATGGAAACACACAGCTACAGAACGTACCAGCGTGACTTCAAACACTTTGTTACAGGAAATGTTCAAAATGTCCTCCGTTAGCGAGGATACATGCATCCACCGTCCGTCGCATAGAATCGCTGATGCAGCCCTGGAGAAGAGTCTCTACATTTGGTACCGGGGTTGCGTAGACAAGAGCTTTCAAATGCCCCCATAAATGAAAGTCAAGAGGGTTGAGGTCAGGAGAGCGTGGGTGCCATGGAATTGTTCCGCCTCTACCAATCCATCGGTCACTGAATCTGTTGTTGAGAAGCGTACGAACACTTCGACTGAAATGTGCAGGAGCTCCAACGTGCATGAACCACATGTTGTGTCGTACTTGTAAAGGCACATGTTCTAACAGCACAGGTAGAGTATCGCGTATGAAATCATGGTGGTGAATCGAGGAAGTACAGTACATACTGACGAAACTAAAATGAGCTCTAACATGGAAATTAAGCGTTTCCGGACACATGTCCACGTAACATCTTTTCATTATTTGTGTGTGAGGAATGTTTCCTGAAGGTTTGGCCGTACCTTTTTGTAACACCCTGTGTATACATCGCGTTGCGAGCCTTCAAGAATTAAAACATCATGGAAAAGTTACTTTCAGCCTTAAGTTGTGCACCCCAGTGTATAAAAACTCATCAACTCGTTCTATGTCTTCTTTATCAGAAATCACTATTTTGACGTTGTTGAAGTTTATCTGCACTGTTGGTGACAGTACCGTATCCCAGTTAAGAATAGAAGACCAACCTTCTCTGCTGCGGTTTTTCGCTCACCTCAGCGGAGACACGTGACAGCGTTACTCTCCCCTTGTTCTGTTTCAGCTGCAGTGTTTCTCATTTCTCTCAGTACGCTACCTTCTGAGGTTTTTTGTCAACTATATTTACCGTAAAAAATGTTGAGTGGCCCATTTTTATCAATATAGTGTGTGAACTTGTATTCATTCAGGTACACGTACAACATCTACTCCGAAATTGTTTCTTGCTTTGCAATCCGATTTTTTATAAAGCTCTAGCAGCTCTGCTGCTATATGGCTAGTTGGTTATGCGTTCTACACTTGAGGAATTAAGTCAGCAGAATATACGTTTTTGAGAAAAGCAATAGGGTACCCTACAACAAACGAGAAATGGGCAATACGAGGGTCACTCCAAAAGAAATGCACACTATTTGTGTAAAAATGCAGTTTTCATTCTGCATGTGTGAAAGTTTTACAGTGTGTAGATACATCCTTCCCGCTTATTTTCAAACTTAGTTCAACCTGTTCCCGTGGGTGGCGCCGTCACAGCATGTCTTCAAGATGACTGCTACACTTGACGTTCGTCAGAAGCAATGTGCTGTCATAGAATTCCTGTGCTGTGAAAACGAGACAGTGGGAAACATCCACAAGAGGTTGAAAAAGGTGTATGGAGATGCTGCTGTCGATCCCAGTACAGTTAGTCGGTGGGCAAGCAGGTTACGTGATGAAAGTGGACACGGCAATATTCAGGATTGTCCTCGCAGCGGCAGGCCTCGTAATGCGCACACTCCAGACAATGTGCAGAGAGTTAACGAATTGGTGATTGCTGACAGACGCATCACACTGAACGAATTGTCACGCTACGTTGGGATAGGGGAAGGAAGTGTTTGCCGAATACTGGAAGTGTTGGCGTTAAAAAAGGTTTGTGCCAGGTGTGTTCCCAGGATGTTGACAGTGGCTCACAAAGAAACAAGAAAAACGGTATGCAGCGAACTTTTGGAACAGTACGAGATTGGTGGAGATGAATTTCTTTGAAGAATTGTGACAGGTGATGAAACATGGGTCCATCATTTTTCACCAGAGACGAAGAGGCAATGAATGGAGTGACATCGTGCAAATTCACCCAAGAAAAAAATTGAAAACCACACCTTCTGCTGGAAAAGTTATGGCTACGGTGTTTTCCGATTCCGAAGGACTCTTGCTTCTGGACATCATGCCAAGTGGAACCAACATAAATTCTTATGCATATGTGACGACACTGAAGAAACTTCAAGCTCGACTGAATCGTGTTCGACCACATCGGGAAAGGCAGGATGTTTTGCTGTTGCACGACAATGCACGGCCACATGTCAGTCAAAAAACCATGGAAGCGATCTCAAAACTCGGATAGACAACACTGAAACACCCGCCTTACAGTCCTGACCTGGCTCTATGTGATTATCATCACTTCGGAAAACTGAAAGACTCTCTTCGTGGTACAAGGTTTGAAGATGATCACTCCCTTGTGCACGCTGCCAAACAGTGGCTCCAACAGGTTGGTCCAGAATTTTACTGTGCGGGTATACAGGCGCTGGGTCCAAGATGGCGTAAGGCAGTTGAGAGGGATGGAAATTATGTGGAGAAATGAAAATATTGTTCCTAAAGGATGTATCTACACACTGTAAAACTTTCAAACATGTAGAATAAAAGATGTATTAAAAAATAGTGTGCATTTCGTTTGGAGTGACCCTCGTAAAATATAAAAAATAAGGACAAAATCACGAACGCAGCGTGTACGATCGCGAATGTAGAACTATAGTATAAATGAGTACATCGCTTAGAATAGACACTGATATTCCCGAAGGAGTATACACATATCACCGAAGGGAGGAAGACCTTTATGTTGATTAAGAAAGAGACACGGCAAACACCTCAAAAAAATTAAACGTGGTAATATGTTACTCAGTCAAATTAGGAAGATAGAGGAAATACTGCCGCCTAAGTACTGACTACGTCAGCTCCATTTCGCACCTTCTCCAGATTTCGTAAATAATAGCCCAGTGGATAGCCCGTCGAAAACTGACGGAACCATTGTGCATGGAGATGGAGCCATCAATACGGCTAACCACCAGAAAACATACTGACCATCAACGATGCCGGGATAGCCTCAGACGCCACTTTTCCTTTCCTGTCTGGTACATTTCCGCTGATTCGTGTGAACTCCCTGCACGTTAACATCCCTTCCTGTGTGCTGCTGTCGAGAGCTGTTCATCACCGTGTCCGGCTTTTGCAGCCAGAATTAGGTTGCGGCCAGCAAACCTCAAAGCCGCAACTGTGACGGGCAGCAGCAGGCTGTGAGAGTCATTCCAGCAGCCGTGCTATCGACCCTGCTAGTGGCCAAAACCGCATGGCCGGTAGCTCTCCAGCTGAGCACCCCCACCTGGCGTTCGTCAGTCACCAGGGGATTCTCCGCACTTTCTTTTTTTAACATGGAAGTTCAGCAGTTACGGTCATATGCCTAATTACTGCAGTGTTCCACGTGTATCCGGCATTATTTGACACTGTTTTGTCCTTTCCATTCCCAGAAGGTGCATAGCAGGACTGAACAGATAGCGTGATCATAAAATACTAAAGCTTGCCACAGCTCATAAATGTTCTCCCTTCCTCCACCCGGCATGATTCTTCCAGCCGACATCGTTCCTTCTCCTCTTGGCGCAGACAGGATGAATAACGTGGTATCAATCCCTACATCATAATCTTCGTACCTCAATCCGTAAAAACGGAACCTAATAGGATTACTTCGTAGTGCTTCTGTCTGTCTGTCTGTCCCATCGTTAAAAACCCTTTTCCTCAGGAACGTGTATCAGGTTAAAATTTATATCACATACTAAGGGCTGCGGCCCCTTGGTGGTGTAAGAAATATAATCTTCTAAGTCAGTGCAGTCCAAAGATACGGCCATTTATGTAACATACACTACTGGCCATTAAAATTGCTACACCACGAAGATGACGTACTACAGACGCGAAATTTAACCGACAGAAAGAAGATGCTCTGATATGCAAATGATTAGCTTTTCAGAGCATTCACACAAGGTTGGCACCGGTGGCGACACCTACAACGTGCTGACATGAGGAAAGTTTCCACCCGATTCCTCATACACAAACAGCAGTTGACTGGCTTTGCCTGGTGAAACGTTGTTGTGATGCCTCGTGTAAGAAGGAGAAATGCGTACTATTGTGTTGGCAGAAGAGCCAACACCGTGTTGCTAGAGGAGGCCGAAATGCACGCGTTTAAGCTCACGCAGACTGGCGTGAGGTCTGGAACAGATTAAAGGAGTTGAGTCTAATAAATAAAGTACGGAGTTGATGTAATACTTAACTTTAATCCATAATTGGAGAACATCGCTCTTGTTGATACATTATATAATCTCAATATAAACTGGTAATGGCGCCTTGCTAGGTCGTAGCAAATGAGGTAGCTGAAGGCTATGCTAACTATCGTCTCGGCAAATGAGAGCGTAGTGTCAGTGTAGCATCGCTAGCAAAGTCGTCTGTACAACTGGAGCGAGTGCTAGGACCTCTCACTAGACCTGCCGTGTGGCGGCGCTCGGTCTGCAATCACTGACAGTGGCGACACGCGGGTCCGACGTCTACTAGCGGACCGCGGCCGACTTAAAGGCTACCACCTAGCAAGTGTGGTGTCTGGCGGTGACACCACACGTACCATCACGTTTCCCAGTTTGATAAAGGTCGGATTGTGGCCTATCGCGATTGCGGTTTATCGTATAGCGACATTGCTACTCACATTGGTCGAGATCCAATGACTGTTAGCAGAATATGAAATCAGTGGGTTCAGGAGGGTAATACGGAACACCGTACTGGATCTCAACGGCCTCGTACCACTAACAGTCGAGATGACAGGCATCTTATCCGCATGGCTGTAACGGATCTTGCAGTCACGTCTCGATCCCTGAGTCAACAGATGGGGAAGTTTACAAGTCAACAACCATCTGCACGAACATTTCGACGACGGTTGCCGCAGCATAGACTATCAGCTCGGAGACCATGGCTGCGGTTACCCTTGACGCTGCATCACAGACAGGAGCGCCTGCGATGGGGTACTCAACGACGAACCTGGGTGCACGAATGGCAAAACGTAATTTTTTCGGATAAATCTAGGTTCTGTTTACACCATCGTGATGGTCGCATCCGTGTTTGGCGACATCGCGGTGAACGCACATTGGAAGCGTGTATTCGTCATCGCCATACTGGCGTATCACCCGGCGTGATGGTATGGGGTGCCACTGGTTTCACGTCTCGGTCACCTCTTGTTCGCATTGACGGCACTTTGAACTGGGAACGTTACATTTTAGATGTGTTACGACCCGTGCCTCTAACCTTCATTCGATTCCTGCGAAACCCTACATTTCAGCAGGATAATGCACGACCGCATGTTGCAGGTCCTGTACGGGCCTTTCTGGATACAGAAAGTGTTCGACTGTTGCCCTGGCCAGCACATTTTCCAGATCTCTCACCAACTGAAAACGTCTGGGCAATGGTGGCCGAGCAACTGGCTCGTCACAATACGCCAGTGGAACTGTGGTATCGTGTTGAAGCTGCATGGGTAGCTGTACCTGTACACGCCATCCAAGCTCTGTTTGACTCAATGCCCAGGCGTATCAAGGCCATTATTACGGCCAGAGATGGTTGTTCTGGGTACTGATTTCTCAGGATTTATGCACCCAAATTGCGTGAGAATGTAATCACATGTCAGTTCTAGTATAATATATTTGTCCAATGACTACCCGTTTATCATCTGCATTTCTTCTTGGTGTAGCAATTTTAATGTCCAGTAGTGTAGTTTGACACGAACTCACTCATCAAAACGTATAGGGTACTTCACGTTCGCCTAGAATCATGAAATTTGGCAAAAAGTAAGGGTTCACAATAAAACCGAAGGAAAAATTCGAAAACTGTAGATTTGTAATTACTTCACACAACAAAATTGTCGTTTGTTACCTATCTGGCTGTCTGTCCGTCTGTTAAGACCCCTTTTTCTCAGGTATGGAGAGACGTATCACTTTGAAATTTATACGACACTTTGAGTTCCTCGTTTCTTCTTTGTTCCCGTCGAGAGCAAAAAATTGAAGCTCCTAGTCTGCGAATGTTTGTTTCATAAACAGACTGAAACGCCCTATATACGTTCAGCAATCGCTTCTCGATACCTGGTGATGGACAAATTCCAAAACACGTCACATGGGCAACAAAGTCATTACTTGCCTGATGTTTGACTACTACCATAGCTGACCCGTCAGCCTGAATGCGGAACTGCTGATTATTATAATAATGGTCGCCTGCCTCCAGCATGACTTTATGTCACATTTATAATATTCAAATCAAAACATTCTCGACAGTCTTGAATCCCTGGGACCGATATCTTGCTAGTATTACTGTCGATAACCGGCAAAAATGATCGAGATTTCGATTCCTGGAAACTATGAACTGTCTGATAACCGGTAAAAATGATCGAGATTTCGATTCCTGGAAACTGTGAACTGTCTATATAAATAATTATGTTTGTACAGAACCCTAAGCGCGCGAGTCCTACTCGAACCTGGTTAACTCTTAACTGTTTTCCAACTATGTGTTCTAAGAAGAGACGCTCTTTTCTGCAACCACTTCACAGCGTGGCCGAATTAAAGCTGGCCATAAAGCCGTTTTTATATTGGTTTAGATTGGTTCAAATGGCTCTAAGCACTGTGGGACTTAACATCTGATGTCATCAGTCCCCTAGACCTAGAACTACGTAAACACACACATCCATGCCCGAAGCAGGATTCGAACCTGCGACCGTAGCAGCAGCGCAGTTCCGGACTGAAGTGCCTAGAACCGCTCGGCCACAGCGGTCGGCTATTGATTTAGTCTATATTTAACTGTTCGTTCCATAGGCCCTTGTAAGGAGCACCGGGAGGATGTGGAACACGTCAGAAAAACATAAATACGTAATGGCTGGCTCGGAGCACTATGGGACTAAACTTCTGAGGTCATTAGTCCCCTAGAACTTAGAACTACTTGAACCTAACTAACCTAAGGACATCACACACATTCATGTCCGAGGCAGGATTCGAACCTGCTACCGTAGCGGTCTCGCGGTTCCAGACTGCAGCGCTTAGAACCGCACGGCCACTTCGGCCGGCATAAATACGTAATATTTATTTACAAAACAATCACTGTTCTAGTGTACCTGGCAAGATCCTTAGAAAAATGATCCTTAAGGATACGAAAAAGTAAAATAAAAAATACAGTTTTTGATTTACTCATTATTTTAAAAATGAACCGACACAAACCGTCGTCAGAAAGAAAAGCGCTTTGCAAGGTTACTTACATAGATCGCTACACCGCACTGAAACTGTGCCAAAATCAGTAGTTGATGATAAATACGTCAATAGGTTCTGCTAAGAAATTTGTCAACGATATGTAAAGAGCTATCCATCCGTAAATCTGCGCCTACTTCTACTTATATCTACAGCCTTCCGGAAACCACTGTGAAGTGCCTGGCAGACGTACCGCTTATCTGGGTTTTTCCCACTGTTCTCGCACTTATAACAAGTGAAGAATGATTGCTCATGCACACGCTGTAATTAGTACAACCTTATCTTCGCTGTGCCTCTAGGAGCATTACGTAAATCCTTGTAGCATATTCCTAGATTCGTTGCTTGAAGCTGTTTGTTGAAACTTTTAAAGTGGGCTTTCGTGGGATAATGGGAATTTATCTGCGAGAGTCTGTCAGTGCAGGCTTGTCAGCACGCAGTGGTTAGCGCACTGGACTCGCATTCGGGAGGACGACGGTTCAATCCCGCGTCCGGCCATCCTGATTTAGGTTTTCCGTGATTTCCCTAAAATCGCTCCAGGCAAATTCTGCGATGGGTCCTTCGAAAGGGCACGGCCGACTTCCTTCTCCGTCCTTCCCTAATCCGATGAGACCGATGACCTCGCTGTCTGGTCTCCTCCCCCAAACAACGCAACGCAAAGCTTGTCAGATCCTCCGTGACACTCTCTTATGGGTCAAACAAACCTGTGACCATTCGTGTCACCTTCCTTTGTATGCGTTCAATACCTTCTGATAGTCCTATTTGGTGTAGGTACCACAAACTTGAACAATATTCTAGGATGGTCGGATGAGTGTTTTGTAAGAAGTCTCCTTAGTGGACTTATTGCCCCTACCAAAGAATCGAAGTCTGGCACCTACTTCAAATACGACTGATCCTATGTAATCATTTCGCTTCATGTCATTAAAACGGCTATACCCAGATATTTTTGTACGATCTGACATATTCCGGTTGTGATTCATTGATATGCAGCCGTAGAATACTACGATTATTCGTTTTGTGTAGCGCAAAATTTTACATTTCCGAACACTGAAAGCAAGTGATCCTTTAGGATTCTCCTAAGCTGTATTTCTTTAGTAGCTAGATTCTGTATGGCAATTTGCTAGATATTAAACGTACCAAGTGACTGACGGTGTTCTAGTGCTGCAGCGGGGGCTGCTTACAAAAAATGGTTCAAATGGCTCTGAGCACTAAGGGACTTAACTGCCTTGGTCATCAGTCCCCTAGAACTTAGAACTACTTAAACCTAACTAACCTAAGAACATTACACACATCCATGCCCGAGGCAGGATTCGAACCTGTGACCGTAGCAGCCGCGCGGTTCCAGACTGTAGAGCCTAGAACCGCTCGGCCACTCCGGCCGGCGGCTGCTTACATTACAGGACTCAAATGTTCAAATGTGTGTGAATTCCTAAGGGACCAAACTGCTGAGGTGATCGGTCCCTAGACTTACACACTACTTAAATTAACTTATGCTAAAGACAAAGCACACACACCCATGCCCGAGGGAGGACTCGAACCACCGGCGGGAGCGGCCGCGCAATCCGTAACATGGTGCCTCTAACCGCGCGGGCACTCCGCGTGGCATATTACAGGACTCTGCAACATCGGAAGTATTAATCGTTGAGTGCGGGGAATGCTGAAAAAAATAATAGTTCCGCTTTCTGCCAGCAAGTGAAAATATGGCGCTGTAAGCAGTTGGTTGGTTGGTTGTTTCTGGGAAGGAGACCAGGCAGCGAGGTCATCGGTCTGATCGGATTAGGGAAGGATCGGGAAGGAAGTCGGCCGTGCCCTTTGAAAGGAACCATCCTGGCATTTGCCTGGAGCGATTTAGGGAAATCACGGAAAACCTAAATCAGGATGGCCGGACGCGGGATTGAACCGTCGTCCTCCCGAATGCGAGTCCAGTATCTAACTGGAAGCAGTCGTGTAACGTTTCTATTAAATATGTATGTCTGTATTTGAGGGAATTGAAAACAATGATTTCCAAAGCTTTCTCCTCGTGTAACATGTACTTTAGACAAGGTATTCAGTTGCTGAACAAAGCTGATTGTTGATGGCCTTGTGTTGCTCACATGAACAGTGTCAAACTGCCAAAAGAAACTAACTGTGTGATCAGCGAAAACTGCATAACTAAAACCCAGTATCGAAGCACACTAAGAACGATGCGTGATATGAAATGCAAAGTTGGACTAAGGATATCCACAAAAACAAATTACTGCTCTACTCGGAAGCAATAACTGTTCGCGATTATCAACACTGTTCACTGAAAATTAATGCACATGCAAGCACGACACCTGACAATTCTGACTACGCACTGTTTGCAGAAGATTGTGAGATCTGCCCTGAAAGAAAAGTGACTTACCTCCAGCTCAGCTTACTGTTTTAGCGTCTGTAGTACTGATGTTCTCGAATGCAAATACAAAGCAGCAGATACAGCAGCTAAAGATAAATAAAAAGCACTCCGTCCCATCGGGACCATTCGACGGCCGTCTCATCCTCAGGTGAGGATGCGGATAGAAGGGGCGTGTGGTCAGCACACCGCTCTCCCAGTCATTATGATGGTTTTCTTTTGACCGGACGCGCTACTATTCGGTCGAGTAGCTCCTCAATTGGCATCACGAGGCCGAGTGCAGCCCGAAAAATGGCAACAGCGCTTGACGGCCCGGATGGTCACCCATCCAAGTGCCGGCCACGCCCGACAGCGCTTAACTTCGGTGATCTGACGGGAACCGGTGTATCCACTGCGGCGAGGCTGTTGCCCTAAAGGTAAATAATCTACTCTAAATTCTTTTTGTCAGAAACGATCTGTTCTTTGTGTGGCGTAAGGTGCAATGTACACATGATGAAAATTCAAAACTTTACCGTAATTCATGGAGATGGGTTTTACTTTAAAGAAAATCGCTTTTGAGAAATCAGACTATGATTATTGAGAAAAGGCAGCACAAAATAAGAAAACTCTAACAATTACAAAATTTTCTCATAAAAATTACAGACATACCTTTTTAATTCCTTCACTGTCTTCTTCATAAATATAAAGAAAGTATTAAATAAATTTTTATCTCCGTAATAAAATATTGTAAGTAGCTTATGCCGGATTCACAATAACAGATCTCATTCTATGAAAAACACAACTTCACGCTACTATGTCTCAAACAACAGCCGGCCGAATGTGGCCGAGCGGTTCTAGGCGCCTCAGTCCGGAACCGCACTGCTGCTACTGTCACAGGTTCGAATCCTGCCGCGGGCATGGACGCGTGTGATGACCTTAGGTTAGTTAGGTTTAAGTCGCTCTAAGTCTGGGGCACTGATGACCTCAAATGTTAAGTCCCATAGTGCTTAGAGTCATTTGAACCATTTTGAGTTGCTTTAAGTGCTCATAAACAGTGTCATTCGTGATATTGGTTCTGTGAGCTTTACATTGATTCGTCTAAAATGATGAAGTGAGTCATCTAAGTACAGGAACAATTACGCGATACAGCTTGCACGTAGCGAGCAAGAGAATCTGAAAATCTTGTGCGTGATATCTTAAGACGTTGAAGATTGCATAAAACCTATCATCTACATAACGTCGGTGGCTCCGGGAGTGTTCAGGACGAAGTTTTTGTCTGTAGGAAGGATTAAAGAATGGTGCGGACACTGACAGTTGACCATGAACATGTACAAATATAGCTACTGCACCAAAATCTGCAAAGAGATAAACTGCTGTTCCATTTCACTACTGGTGATAAATTTCTGGAAATAGTAAGTTACCGTCCGGAGCGACCTTAAGCGCAACTATTACGTAAAACTTGTTTATGAAGAATACGTACCAGAATGCAATTCGTTGAAAGGATCTTCAGCAAATGCCACTCATCTACGAAAGAAGTACTTTACAAAACATTCTTTAGACCGATTCTCGAGTAACTGCTCATCAGTCAGGGACACTCACCAGTTTCCATTAACAGGAGAGATAGAAAAGATCCACAGAAGAACTTCGCCATCGCTCAGCATAGTAAGTGCGACAGCGACACAGAGATACTTTAGAAAGCTCCGGTGTCAAACTCTCTAAAAGAGGAGTTACACGTCACGCATATGTTTAGTGTTAAACCTCAGAGCGTATATTCCACAAAGAGTCGGGAAACATATTACACTACAGGCCATTAAATCTGACACACCTAGAAGAAATGCAGATGATAAACGGGTATTCATTGGACAAATATATTATACTAGAACTGACATGTGATTACATTTTCACGCAATTTGGGTGCATAGATCCTGAGAAATCAGTACCCAGAACAACCACTTGTGGCCTTAATAACGACCTTGATACGCCTGGGCATTGAGTCAGACAGAGCTTGGATGGTGTGTACAGGTACAGCTGTCCATGCAGCTTCAACACAATACCACAGTTCATCAACAGTAGTGACTGGCGTATTGTGACGAGCCAGTTGCTCGGCCACCATTGACCAGACGTTTTCAATTGGTGAGAGATCTGGAGAATGTGCTGGCCAGGGCAGCAGTCAAACATTTTCTGTATCCAGAAAGGCCCGTACAGGACCTGCAACATGCGGTCGTGCATTATCCTGCTGAAATGTAGGGTTTCGCAGGGATCGAATGAAGGGTAAAGCCGCGGGTCGTAACACATCTGAAATGTATCGTCCACTGTTCACAGTGCCGTCAATGCGAACAAGAAGTGACCGAGACGAGTAACCAAGAGTACCCCATACCATCACGCCGGGTGATACGCCAGTATGGCGAAGACGAATACGCGCTTCCATGTGCGTTCACCACGATGTCGCCAAACACGGATGCGATAATCATCATGCTGCAAACAGAACCTGGATTCATCCGAAAAAATGACGTTTTGCCATTCATGCACCCAGGTTCGTCGTTGAGAACACCATCGCAGGCGCTCCTGTCTTTGATGCAGCGTCAAGGGTAACCGCTGCCATAATCTCCTAGCTGATAGTCCATGCTCCTGCAAATGTCGTCGAACTGTTCGTGCAGATAGTCCCCATCTGTTGACTCAGGGATCGAGACGTGACTGCACGATTCCTTACAGCCATGCGGATAAGATGACTGTCATCTCGACTGCTAGTGATACGAGGCCGTCGGGATCCATCACGGCGTTCCGTATTACCCTCCTGAACCCACCGATTCGACATTCTGCTAACAGTCATTGGATCTCGACGAACGCGAGCAGCAATGTCACGATACGATTAACCGCAATGGCGATAGGCTACAATCAGACCTTTATCAAGGTCGGAAACATGATGTTACGCATTTCTCCTCCTTACACGAGGCAACACAACAACGTTTCACCAGGCAACACCGGTCAACTGCTGTTTGTGTATGAGAAATCGGTTGGAAACTTTCCTCATGGCAGCACGTTGTAGGTGTCGCCACCGGCGCCAAACTTGTGTGAATGCTCTGAAGAGCTAATCATTTGCATATCACTTGTCGGTTAAATTTCGCGTTTGTAGCACGTTATCTTCGTGTTGTAGCAATTTTAATGGTCAGTAGTGTACTTCTCCGCCCATACGATGTACAAAATGAGAACAATGAGAAAATCGGAGATACTAATGACCATACGAAGATTTACCGAAAGTTCTTACTCCCACGCACCATTCATAAATCTGACAGGGAAGGGGGAAAATTATAGTGGTACTGGGTATTCTGCACCAGACACGGGATGGTGACTTACGGACCAGAATGGCAAACCATCGTAATGGTAAGGATAGGCGGAATGCCAGAGCTGTGAGTCTTAAATTCAAGCAAGCTGAAGGCAGAGTAGGAAATGAAGGGAGTTGTTAGGGGCTTAACGTCCCGTCCACGGCAAAGTCATTAGCCGCGAAGCATTCGTGTGGATTGGAGCGAGACGGGGAAGGAAATCGGCCATGTTCTTTCCGAAGGATTCATCCAGTCATTTGTCTGAACTGGTTTAATGAAACCACAGGAAATATTCATTTATATGTATAGGAGCCCAGCGTGCTAACCTTTGCGACACATCGCCCGGTTTCACAAGAAATTCGCTATCCAAACATTTGAACGTTACCCTTTATATGTCGGCGCGTAAACCGGCGTCGCGAAGATAAATAAACCGGCACTTTGAGAACGTAAGCACAGACGGCACACTTGCTGTCAAGGGCGTGTGTCGAATGCTTTCTCTATCTCTCTCTCTCTCTCTTCTTTCTTTTGACTTTGGACATCTTTGCCTTGGAGTAATTCTCAATGAGAGGAAAGTAATCGTAAGTGTAAGCTGACGAAGGTTGACAAATCAGGTAAACTACAACGAAGCTAAGAAAGTTTTGTGAAGTGGCATAATTGTAGTAAATCTGATCTTCCTATCATGTTAGTTCAAATATTTAAATAAGCGTAAGGCGCATTTGTTTAATGGCAGATGTTGTAATGAATCGATGCTCTTGCATAGAAATGGATAAAAAAGAATACGCTGTAATCCTTTTATTTAAAAAGTAGACTGCGGCATAACTGTGGTATTTATAGAGGGATATGTTTGATAGACAAAGCCTATAAGACGTATGCTACAGTGATTGTCTGGACATGAGACACTCTCTTTTTATGAGAACATGATGGTTGCAGAAAGGGAAGGTCGTACACACATCGTGTATTCTTTATGAAACAGTTAATAATTTATTAAACAAAATTTAATACTGAAACGCATATAGCCTTTATAGATTAAGTAGAAGGCTTCGATCGTGTGAATATGTGAGTACTATGGAGCACGTTAGAGAAATGAGGTTATAGCAAACACATCATAAACGTCCTGAAAGTTATGTACACAGACACTAAAATAGTGGTTAAAACAGGTACAAGTATTTCAGATGTGAACCTGTGAATCAGGGTATCAGACAAGGATGCAGTTTATAACGACATTATTAAATACATACATTGGTGACATCTTAAGAAGATGGAAACAAGATATATCCTGGATTACAGACGTTATAATATGGAACGATAATTATTAGTCTGCAAATCACGTAAATATTGATGTAATCTTGTTGAGTACACCGTCCTCAGACACAAATAGAAATACACTCCTGGAAATTGAAATAAGAACACCGTGAATTCATTGTCCCAGGAAGGGGAAACTTTATTGACACATTCCTGGGGTCAGATACATCACATGATCACACTGACAGAACCACAGGCACATAGACACAGGCAACAGAGCATGCACAATGTCGGCACTAGTACAGTGTATATCCACCTTTCGCAGCAATGCAGGCTGCTATTCTCCCATGGAGACGATCGTAGAGATGCTGGATGTAGTCCTGTGGAACGGCTTGCCATGTCATTTCCACCTGGCGCCTCAGTTGGACCAGCGTTCGTGCTGGACGTGCAGACCGCGTGAGACGACGCTGCATCCAGTCCCAAACATGCTCAATGGGGGACAGATCCGGAGATCTTGCTGGCCAGGGTAGTTGACTTACACCTACTAGAGCACGTTGGGTGGCACGGGATACATGCGGACGTGCATTGTCCTGTTGGAACAGCAAGTTCCCTTGCCAGTCTAGGAATGGTAGAACGATGGGTTCGATGACGGTTTGGATGTACCGTGCACTATTAAGTGTCCCCTCGACGATCACCAGTGGTGTACGGCCAGTGTAGGAGATCGCTCCCCACACCATGATGCCGGGTGTTGGCCCTGTGTGCCTCGGTCGTATGCAGTCCTGATTGTGGCGCTCACCTGCACGGCGCCAAACACGCATACGACCATCATTGGCACCAAGGCAGAAGCGACTCTCATCGCTGAAGACGACACGTCTCCATTCGTCCCTCCATTCACGCCTGTCGCGACACCACTGGAGGCGGGCTGCACGATGTTAGGGCGTGAGCGGAAGACGGCCTAACGGTGTGCGGGACCGTAGCCCAGCTTCATGGAGACGGTTGCGAATGGTCCTCGCCGATACCCCAGGAGCAACAGTGTCCCTAATTTGCTGGGAAGTGGCGGTGCGGTCCCCTACGGCACTGCGTAGGATCCTACGGTCTTGGCGTGCATCCGTGCGTCGCTGCGGTCCGGTCCCAGACCGACGGGCACGTGCACCTTCCGCCGACCACTGGCGACAACATCAATGTACTGTGGAGACCTCACGCCCCACGTGTTGAGCAATTCGGCGGTACGTCCACCCGGCCTCCCGCATGCCCACTATACGCCCTCGCTCAAAGTCCGTCAACTGCACATACGGTTCACGTCCACGCTGTCGCGGCATGCTACCAGTGTTAAAGACTGCGATGGAGCTCCGTATGCCACGGCAAACTGGCTGACACTGACGGCGGCGGTGCACAAATGCTGCGCAGCTAGCGCCATTCGACGGCCAACATCGCGGTTCCTGGTGTGTCCGCTGTGCCGTGCGTGTGATCATTGATGGTACAGCCCTCTCGCAGTGTCCGGAGCAAGTATGGTGGGTCTGACACACCGGTGTCAATGTGTTCTTTTTTCCATTTCCAGGAGTGTACCTCTAACACCCTGTATAGATGATGTAGTGGGTAATATCTCAGTCTACATGAAGCTGTTCGCAGATGATGCAGTTATCTGTAGGGAGGTAGCCATGTCAGAAGACTGCAACGAATTGCAGAAAGACCTGCAGAGAATAGATGATTGGTACAGGGACTTGCAGTTGACCCTGAGTGCAATGTTAGGGTCTGTCACATTAATGTGACCATTGTCTATGTTTGACTCCAGCGTGCAATAACCACTCACAGACAGCAAGTGGCACTACTAGTAGTGGTCACGTAGCACGTCAGGTCGATGCGGTAAACAGTGCAGTCGTTGCCGTAATGAGGAAATGCTGAGATTTATCTGGCGTCCAATAGGGCGTGATCTTTGGCTTTCGGGCCAAGTGTGGATGCATTTCCGAAACGGCTAAGTCTGTAAACTGTTGGCATGCCACTGTGGTTAAAATATACCATGCGTGGCAAAGTGGTGCTATCCAGTGGTGCTATCCAGTGCAACTGTGGTGCACCATGGGTCACAGACGACAGGGCTGAACGACGCTCGTGAAGATCCGTATGGGCGAATAGATGTGCAGCTGTTGAGCAACTGATAGCCCAGCTGAAATAAGGGGCTACCAACAGCGTATTCTCAACGACCGTTCAGCGAAAGTTGCTGCGTATGGGCCTCTGCTGCAGGCGCCTGGGTCATGTACCCATGGTGATAGCTCTTAATCGGCGCGAAGCTGGTATTTGTACCCCAATACCGCAACTGGATGTCACTGAGTGGCGACAGGCTGCCTTTTGTATGAATCACGTTCTATGTTCCATCGGATAGATGTCCTTTAGTATCAACGGCGTGAAACGTCTGAAATCAAGCAAGGAGGGAGCCTTATGGTCTGTAGAATGTCTTCGTGGCGTTTCTTGGATGATCTCGTCGTTCTGGAAGGCACAATGAATCAACAAAAGGATTTATCTATTCCTTAGGTTCAAAAATGGCTCTGAGAACTATGGGACTTGACATCTGAGGTCATCAGTCCCGAGAACTTAGAACTACTTAAACCTAACTAACCTAAGGACATCACACACATCCATATCCGAGGCAGGATTGGAACCTGCGACCGTAGCGGTCGCGCGGTTCCAGACTGTAGTGCCTAGAACCGCTCGGCCACCTCGGCCGGCTATTCCTTAGGACTATGCCCAACCTACATGCGGTGTGGTATTCCTCAGCACTACGGCATCTACCAGCAGGCCAGTGCAGCGTGTCACACAGCTCACAGTGTGCCTACATGGTTCTCAGAGCACCAGGATGAATTTACCGTATTCCCTTGGCTACCAAACTCTCCGGATTTAAATCCAATCAAGAATCTGTGAGACCACCTCGATCGGGTAGTTCGCACCATGGGTCATCAGCTGATAAACCTAGCGCAGATGGCCACAACCTTGAAGTCAGCGTGGCTTCACATCCCTGTCGATACCTTCCAGAACCTCACTGTATGTCTTCGTGCAAGTCTCGCAATGGTCGGCGCTGCGAAAGGTGGTTATTCAGGCTTCTGACAGGTAATGGAAATGAGCGTTTGGCGTCATTGGCCGGGAGGCCCCTTGAGGGGCAGATCCGGCCGCCTTGGTGCAGGTCTTACTACATTCGACGCCACATGGGCGACCTGTGCGTCCGATGGGGATGAAATGATGATGAAGACAACACAACACCCAGTACCTGAGCGGAGAAAATCCCCGACCCAGCCGAAAATCGAATCCGGGTCCCTTAGGACGGCAGTAGGTCACGCTGACCATTCAGCTATCGGGGATGACTTCTGACAGGTGATCACATTAATGTGTCTAGTAAGTGTAAATATACGATACTGTGCAGAAATGAGCAACTTCACAACTCTCCGATTGCGCTATTGGCAACAAATCACTAGACACAGTAACTACCGTAAAATACCAAGTGGTGTGAATGTAGAACGATCTACGTTGGTATGACCATCTATTTCATTGGAAGAAACTCAAGGAAATGTAATTCATCTGTAAAAGAAATTGTTTACGAACTTCAGTGGCAGACGTTACAAGCGAAGCGTTGATTCATCAAAGAGAGGTTTACAGCTGAAATTTCGAGAGCTTACACACGACGATCAGTCTGGTAACGTATTGCTCCCTGCCACATACGTCTCGTGAAATTACCACACCGAGATAACCAGAGACATTAGAGCTGATACGTGGGTTTACCGACAACCGTTCATCACAAAAACCATTCAGTAATGTAACAGGGACGAGGGGAAGTGGTGGTGATACCAGAAGTACCCTCTGCCATACACTTAAGGTAGCTTCATGAGTATGGATTTCCATGGAGAGTCGATTTTGGGATCTTACCAGTGTTATGTCTGCGGGGCGACCATCTCTCCTCACCTAGAAGGGTTGGTCAAAAGTTCGGAAACACGGCGATGAATGCATGATTGAACATACATACAGATGGTTCCCACACCTGCTGGTTGTGCTGTTGTCCTTTGAAGACGAACGGCACTTGTTCGGTATCCTCAACACGTTAAAAGTGTCAGTCATCGTCGAACAGCCCCCTATGTAGTCATGAGTCATGCTTCCGTAAGCAAGAGACCGAAGTGTTGGGTGTTTCAAGAGGCACTGTATCGAAAATTTATATCGCATACTAGGAACCTCAAGAAACATTATCCGCTAAGTCGGAACTCGGAAGACAATGTACACTACTGGCCATTAAAATTTCTACACCAAGAAGAAATGCAGATGATAAACGGGTATTCATTGGACAGATATATTATACTAGAACTGACATGTGATTACATTTTCAGGCAATTTGGGTGCATAGATCCTGAGAAATCAGTTCCCAGAACAACCACCTCAGGCCGCTATAACGGCCTTGATACGCCTGGGCATTGAGTCAAACAGAGCTTGGATGGCGTTTACCGGTACAGCTGCCCATGCAGCTTCAACAGGATACCACAGTTCATCAAGAGTAGCGACTGGCGTATTGTGACGAGCCAGTTGCTCGGCCACCATTGACCAGACGTTTTCAATTGGTAAGAGATCTGGAGAATGTGCTGGACAGGGCAGCAGTCGAACATTTTCTGTATCCAGAAAGGCCCGTACAGGACCTGCAACATGCGGTCGTGCATTATCGTGCTGAAATGCAGGGTTTCGCAGGGATGGAATGAAGAGTAGAGCCACGGGTCGTAACATATCTGAAATGAACGACCACTGTCCAAAGTGCCGTCAATGCGAACAAGAGGTAACCGAGACCTGTAACCAATGGCACCCCATACCATCACCCCGGGTGATACGCCTGTATGGCGATGAGGAATATACGCTTCCAATGTGCGTTCACCGTGACGTCGCCAAACACGGATGCGACAATCATGATGCTGTAAACGGAACCTGGATTCATCCGAAAAAATAACGTTTTGCCATTCGTGCACCCAGGTTCGTCGATGAGTACACCATCGCAGGCGCTCCTGTGTGTGTTGCAGCGTCAAGGGTAACCACAGCCATGGTCTCCGAGCTGATAGTCCGTGCTGCTGCATACGTCGTCGAACTGTTCGTGCTGATGGTTGTTGTCTTGCAAACGTCCCCGTCTGTTGACTCAGCGATCGAGACGTGGCTGCACGATCCGTTACAGGCATGCGGATAAGATGCCTGTCATCTCGACTAGTAGTGATACGAGGCCGTTGGGATCCAGCACGGCGTTCCGTATTACCCACCTGAACCCACCGATTCCATATTCTGCTAACAGTCATTAGATGTCGACCAACGCGAGCAGCAATGTCGCGATACGATAAACCGCAATCAAAGTCGGGAACGTGATGGTACGCATTTCTCCTCCTTACACGAGGCATCACAACAACGTTTCACCAGGCAACGCCGGTCAACTGCTGCTTGTGTATGAGAAATCGGTTGGAAACTTTCCTCATGTCAGCAAGTTGTAGGTGTCACCACCGGCGCCAATCTTGTGTGAATGCTCTGAAAACCTAATCATTTGCATATCACAGCATCTTCTTCCTGTCGGTTAAATTTCGCGTCTGTAGGGCGTCATCTTCGTGGTGTAGCAGTTTTAGTGGCCTGTAGTGTATCTCGAGTGAGCGTGACAGGCGGTCATTGCGGAGGATTGTAATGAAAAATAAGAGCGCGGCAGCTGCAAATGTCGCTGCAGAAGTGAATGTCGCGCTCGCGAACACTGTGAACACGAAAACAACTGGAAGGGAGCTGAATAACCAAGGAATTGAAGGACGAGCTGGAATCCCAAAACACAAGTCAATCATGCAAACGCACGTAGAAGGAAAATGTGATGCCGAAACCCAATACCTGGACTGTGGAGCAATGGATGAAAGTCATTTGGTCGGATGAGTCTTGTTGCACATTGCTTTCAACTTCAGGCCAAGTTTATGTCCCCACAGTGAAATATGCTCCGGGTTCGGTGTTGATTTGGGCAGTTATGTCGTGGTATTCCATGGACCCCATGCTTACTCCTCAACATCGCATTACAGCCAAGGATTGCTTGACCAGTTTGGCTGATCAGATCCTTCCGCTGGTACAATGTTTGTTCCCCAATGGCAATGTTGTCTTCCAAGACGACAGGGCCCCTACTCACACAGCTCGTACCCTCCAGAACAGGCTTTGTGAGCACGAGGTTGAATTGTCGCGTGTCCCCTGGCCACCGCAGTAACCAGATGTCAATGTTATTGAGACTTTGTGGTCTACCTTGCAGAGAAGTGTGCATGATCGCTACCACCTCCATCATCTTGCCTTAACTACCAATATTGCGAAGGATTAATGGTATAAAATCCCCATGATAACCGTACAAGATCCGTTTATCCATTCCGAGACGACTATGAGCTGTTTTAAAAGCCAACGGCTTTCCTATACAGCATTATCCATGGTAATGTGTTTTCGGTGTTTCCGTATTTTTGTACCTACCAGTAGGAAACTACTGCGAAAGCAAACAGAGCCTCACTGCAAGTTTAAACGCAGCCAAAACCTCTCAGACAAACAGAAGCTAAACGATGTCAAAGTTAGCGTAAGGAGCGCTATGCGTGAAGCGTTCAGTGAATTCGAAAGTAAAATTCTATGTACCGACTTGACAGAAAACCCTAGGAAGTTCTGGTCTTATGTTAAATCAGTAAGTGGATCGAAACAGCATATCCAGACACTCTGGGATGATGATGGCATTGAAACAGAGGATGACACGCGTAAAGCTGAAATACTAAACACCTTTTTCCAAAGCTGTTTCACAGAGGAAGACCGCACAGCAGTTCCTTCTCTAAATCCTCGCACGAACGAAAAAATAGCTGACATCGAAATAAGTGTCCAAGGAATACAAAAGTAACTGAAATCACTCAACAGAGGAAAGTCCATTGGACCTGACGGGATATCATTTCGATTCTACACAGAGTACGAGAAGGAACTTGCGCCCTTTCTAACAACCGTGTACCGCAGGTCTCTAGAGGAACGGAAGGTTCCAAATGATTGAAAAGAGCACAGGTAGTCCCAGTTTTCAAGAAGGGTCGTCGAGCAGATGCGCAAAACTATAGGCCTATATCTCTGATATCGATCTGTTGTAGAATTTTAGAACATGTTTTTTGCTCGTGTATCTTGTCATTTCTGGAAACCCAGAATCTACTATGTAGGAATCAACATGAATTCCGGAAACAGCGATCGTGTGAGACCCAACTCGCTTTATTTATTCATGAGACCCAGGAAGTATTAGATACAGGCTTCCAGGTAGATGCCATTTTCCTTGACTTCCGGAAGGCGTTCGATACAGTTCCGCGCTGTCGCCTGATAAACAAAGTAAGAGCCTATGGAATATCAGACCAGCTGTGTGGCTGGATTGAAGAGTTTTTAGCAAACAGAACACAGCATGTTGTTATCAATGGAGAGACGTCTACAAACGTTAAAGTAACCTCTGGCGTGCCACAGGGGAGTGTTATGGGACCATTGCTTTTCACAATATATTTAAATGACCTAGTAGATAGTGTCGGAAGTTCCATTCGGATTTTCGCGGATGATGCTGTAGTATACAGAGAAGTTACAGCATTAGAAAATTGCAGCGAAATGCAGGAAGATCTGCAGCGAATAGGCGCTTGGTAGAGGGAGTATCAACTGACCCTTAACATAGACAAATGTAATGTATTGCGAATACATAGAAATTATCCTTTATTGTATAATTATATGATAGCGGAACAAACACTGGTAGCAGTTACTTCAGTAAAATATCTGGGAGTATGCGTACGGAACGATTTGAAGTGGAATGACCGTATAAAATTGATTGTTGATAAAACGGGTGCCAGGTTGAGATTCATTGGGAGAGTCCTTAGAAAATGTAGTGAATCAACAAAGGAGGTGGCTTACAAAACACTCGTTCGATCTATACTTGAGTACTGCTCATCAGTGTGGGATCTGTACCAGGTCGGGTTGACAGAGGAGATAGAGAAGATTCAAAGACGAGCGGCGCGTTTCGTCACAGGGTTATTTGGTAAGTGTGATAGCGTTACGGAGATGTTTAGCAAACTCAAGTGGCAGACTCTGCAAGAGAGGCGCTCTGCATCCCCATGTAGCTTGCTGTCCAGGTTTCGAGAGGGTGCGTTTCTGGATGAGGTATCGAATATATTGCTTCCCCCTACTTATACCTGCCGAGGAGATCACGAATGTAAAATTAGAGAGATTCGAGCGCGCACGGAGGCTTTCCGGCAGTCGTTCTTCCCGCGAACCATACGCGACTGGAACAGGAAAGGGAGCTAATGACAGTGGCACGTAAAGTGCCCTCCGCCACACACCGTTGGGTGGCTTGCGGAGTATAAATGTAGATGTAGAATTAGCATTGATTATCAATATCCAGTTAACTCTTGATTCACACCTAAGCAGGATCGAACACTGTGATTTCAAGGCCACACGGAACGGAATCTCTTTCCTTGGGTTGCAGTTGATAGCGGAAATGGCAAACAGATCAAAAGTACCGCCACGGATGTGCAGAGAGCGAGATACGGCTATCACCAGGAGGCAGCTGACCTATCGGTGTGGCGGTATCCTGCACAGAGACGCCGCTTCAGCCAAGTGGATGGAAAAGAAATGCCTCATAGCCGCAGGTGGCGAACCGCCGGTCTGTCGCAGATTAATCTTTCCTCGGAGAACCTCCTATTAGTCACACTCGGTTGCCCGCCCGCCAGAGCGCTGGCGCCATTACGCATTAATTGCATCGCCAGGTCCGGCCGTTCTGCTCTGTTCGCCGTCCACCGTCAGGCCAGACAACCCTCGGGCAGCATTTAGAGCGATCTCGTCTCCTTCAGACCGTCCAGCGAAACATTTTGATGAGCCGCTGCGTCCTCTGGCTTGCTTGCGAAACCCAATCTAGATGTGCACATCAGCGCAATAGCCATAGTCTGATGATCCCGTACTCCTCTCCCCATCGGATCCCATGCAACGTCAGATCAGTATTTCGTTACATCCTCACATTATTGGTTCAAATGGCTCTGAGCCTATGGGACTTAACTTATGAGGTCATCAGTTCCCTAGAACTTCGAGCTTCTTAAACCTAACTAACCTAAGGACATCACACACATCCATGCCCGAGGCAGGATTCGAACCTGCGACCGCAGCGGTCGCGCGGTTCCAGACTGAAGCGCCTAGAACCGCTCGACCACTCCGGCCGGCCCTCACATTATTGTTCAAATTTAAAAATATTGCTTTACACGAAGCAAAGTGTAATGTAAGACCAATATTTTTTAGGCGTACACACATATAGATACAGGGGTCGGGCGAAAATTTGTAAACACCACGAGAAATGCATGCTTGAACATAAATGCGGATGTTAGCCAAGCCTGCAGGTTGCACTGTTGTATTTCAATAAACACAACACCCGTGCAAGGGTCCTCAATGCCTTTAAAGTTTTAGTCGTGGTCAGCGTATTATGTCGGAGTTGCGTGACTTTGAACAAGGGCAAGCTGTTGGTGTTCGTATGGTGCGTGTGTCTGTAACCAAGGCATCCGAAGCGTTTGGTGAATGTGTGTGTGTGTGTGTGTGTGTGTGTGTGTGTGTGTGTGTGTGTGTGGCGCGGGTGTTTGGGGTCTTAGAGGGACCCATTGCTGTTTTATTCACTCGTTTGTCAATGTCGCATCCCTCCGTGATCACTCCACAGGAAGACACAAAACAGCAGCGCTGAAAAAACATAAACATCCTTAGCTGCTTCGGATCACGTTCAGATTTTATCGAATGGTTCTGAACCACAAGGACTGCAATTGTAGCAATCCACTGACAGAAGCGACTTTGGCAAAGGGCAGATTGTTACAGCTAGCCGCCTGCGAACGAACACCTCGGAAACGACGAATCTGGCCGGCCGTTCGAGTGCTACCGTTGTATCTATGGAAAATGGTTGACGGACGGCGAAATAACAAATATGCGCGAAGATGTTGGATGTCCGAGCCTCATCACAGAGCAAGGCGAGGGGTGGGGGGGTGGGGGGAGGAGTCTTCCCCATTCCCCATTCCGTATAGCAAGTAGGCGTGCTCTATGGCAGATATGAGGACAGAGTACAGTGTTTTGAAACGCACCGTTCAGCGCACGTTGTTGAACGTCGGGCACTGCAGCAGATGATCCGTAAGTGTTCCCAAATTGACCCATAAACGTCGTCGATCACGACTGCAGTGGGCAGGGGATCATCGAGACTGGACTGTGCATCAATGTAAACATGTCCCAGGATCGGACGATAGTCGAGACTGGACTGTGGATCAATGGAAATGTGTCCCAGGGTTGGATGACCGTCGAGACTGGACTGTTGGTTCAAATGGCTCGAAGCACTATGGGACTTAACATCTGAGGTCATCAGTCCCCTAGACTTAAAACTACTTAAACCTAACTAACCTAAGGACATCACACACATTCATCCCCGAGGCAGGTTTCGAACCTGCGACCGTAGCAGCAGTACGGTTCTGGACTGAAGCACATAGAACTGCTTGGCCACAGTGGCCAGCTGACTGGACTGTGGATCAGTGGGAACTTGTCACAGGGTCGGATGATTGATCGTCGAGATTGGACTGTGGATCAATGGAAACGGGTCCCAGGGTTGGATGATCATCGAGACTGGACTGTGGATCAATG
Organism: Schistocerca cancellata; assembly: GCF_023864275.1. Taxonomy (NCBI): domain Eukaryota; kingdom Metazoa; phylum Arthropoda; class Insecta; order Orthoptera; family Acrididae; genus Schistocerca; species Schistocerca cancellata. Next base: position 814,128,803 of record NC_064627.1, on the reverse strand, counting down.
GAAACGTGTCCCAGGGCCGGATCATCGTCGAGGCTGGACTATGTATCAATTGAAACGTGTCCCAGTGTTGAATGGTCGTCGAGACTGGACTGTGGATCGATGGGAACGTGTCCCAGGGTCGGATGAATCACGTTTCTTGACGATGGTGCCTCCGAATGCGCCGTCGTTCAGGCGAACGGCTAACAGCACTGCGCCACAGACATTGGTCTGTAGGGGTAGTATTGTACTGTGAGGGGCATGCAACTGGGTTTCCGTGGGGTCTGTGATAGTAATCGAAGGCACCATGACAACTGTAGACTTCGTGAACATTGTTGCTGTCTATCTGTATCCCTTCATGCTTGATGTCTTCCCCGACGACGATGACGTCTTCTAGCAGGATAACTGTTAATGTCCCAAGGCCAGAGTCGTGCCACCAGTGGTTTGAGGATGATGATAGTGAAATCGGGTTGACGTCTTGGCCAGAAAGTTCACCTGATCTGCTTCAGATGGACGACATCTGGGACGCTATCGTACGACAGCTCTATGCCCGCTCACTTCTGTTCTGTAATTTACGAAGATTGTACGGCCTCTGCATAGATTTTTGTGCCACATATTTCCGGAAATCTACCAAGGATTCGTCGAATCGTTGTCACGCAGAATCACTGCTGTATAAGGTTTCAAAGGAGGATGAACACGCTATTAGCACGTGCTCAACAATTAATGGATCATCAGTGCACACATTTTAACATAATGATACTGAAAAACTTCCTAGATTTGTAGAGGATGTTTTGAGGAACCATTCCTAAAAACAGCATCCAGTGGCACTATAGCCCGTGAATATTTGGAGGCGACTACCTAATGTGAGGCAATACCTTGGATTGAGTCTGTACACTGACGCACCTCAAGTGGAAATTCTGACAATGGACCTGGCAGTATTCATGCCGTTGTAAGGCGTCGAGACAATCCTCGTCTGTCACTTTGTCACTGCAGAAACTGCTAAGTGCTGCGTTAGCTTAAAATCTCAGGTCTGGTGCCAAAAGGGTATTGGTCCATGTAACTTCGGTGGTCCTTAGCATCGTTAGGTGACGTTTACTGAGATGGATTACTACACTCAATTTGTTTCTCAGAGCATCCTTGCGAAATTCTCAGTATCATTTTGGTACACCTGGCATACTGCATACGCTTAAGGCAACAGCATCAGATTGGAGCACAAAAAATAAATAAATACGGCAACAGAAAGCAAACGAATCTAAACTAAACATTTAGTCTTTTCTATCGACTTAACAATAACTGTAGGGCCTATTATCGCAGCCACATATGCCCTGGAGAAACTTCTTGAGATCACTGTTAAAACTTGAAAATTGCCTGTTTATTTACACGTCAGTTTTTTGACCAGAAAGTCGCGAGTTTAGATTTGGAATGCTTTGCAGTTTGTATCACGATCAGCTTCGATTGCTTGAAACAAGCTCTTTGAGGGATCCTTATGTCTCCACTAGTGCAGTTCGTATCTTTGCAGGCCCGTTTGGTCTACCAGGCAATGGGAAACGTTCGTGGGTGTGGATGTACGATGATGATAATGATAAGGATGATGTTTGGATTGTGGGGCGCTTAACTGAACGGTTATCATCGTCCTTACAAATTCCCAACCTTTGCTTAGTCCAATCTCGCCACTTTCATAAATGATGAGGACAACACAAACACCCAGTCATCTCGAGGTAGGTGAAAATCCCTGACCCCACCGGGAATCGAATCCGGGGCCCCGTGCGACCGCGAGACCACGAGCTGCGGACTGTAAGTACGAGGTGATATGGTTTCTAATGAGTTTTCGCCATTCTGTGTCTTGATTTTGTTGCTTGTTTTCGGTTTGGGACGCAGTCTGCTCTCTTCTGCTTCTTGCTTTGTCTGGTGTTGATGGTAGCAGTTTAGGTGTTTCTATAATCGTGAAGATTATGGGAGAGATCTTTCCAGTTATTTGCTATGGTGTCTGACAGACGACATGCAGGTTATTTCAGTCGTGCACTCTAAATAACTGCACAGTTATCGTGCGATCACTCCGCGTTTAAAAGGTGAAATGGTATTTTTAAGCGTGGTGAAACGAAGGTTCATGGTTCGCTCAGTTTTGGTGACATCCTCTCCCGCATTATAATTGATTTATTGTCTTGCTAGAAGTCTTGTACTGAGAGTATGAAATTTCGTTACTCTGTTCGAGAAAACCTATAGTGTATAGTTGCATTGAGGATCAATGTGAGTTTTGTAAATGTTTCCACTGTTTTGAGACTATATAAAATATATTGTACATATTCTCTGAATTATTTCATTCAACGCAAGTCATTTCATTATTATCTTACCTAATATAGCTACATGCTACTGTGACAGCATCTATCCCACACTTTTTCCTGCAGGCCTCGTCACATCGACACGAACAGTTAACTTAATTAACCATATGCTACCATTGGACGCAATTAGCAATAAACATTCTGTTCTTTCCATGGATTAAGGCTTCACGTGGAGGAAGGTAATTCATCGCATGCTGTTCTGTAAGACTGATGATTTTTGAATGCAACACAGTAGTCTGGTACATTAGTGAGATGTTCTGTGGAACACATGATAGTGAGGGGCCAACTCTTTGCATTAGCACGTGGAGATTTTGTTCTGAAATCATGTCCAGATCTACACGGTTTAATGATGTGTTTCAGTAAGTATTCTTATCAAGTCTAAACTCGGTGATTTCAGTTAAGAAGGATCACGTTGATAATACTGCTTTAGCTATGAGCTGAAAGTATAAACGTTACATAATTTTGGATAGTTTCATGGTGGATGATTACCCACTGTTTGATGTTTAGGCATCTAGCTATGCAAAAAGCATTTCCGTTGCACCTACAAAGTAAGTGTGTGTATCTGCAGGTATTTACTGAAACATTTGTGGTCAGATCGCATTTAAAATTTGTTTCCAGGAGCATAAATATTCACATTCGGCAGTATAACTTAATAGTCCAAGTCTTTGCTTCATTGCTCATGACAGTAGTTCATTTTTATTACACGAAACACAACTTATAAACTGTCGTCGAATTCTCTTACACGAAAGCTCCGAGTAAACAAGCCAAGGACCTTTCTCACGACAAGCAACAGCACTCAGGTAAAAGTCCAAGTCTTTGCTTCATTGCTCATGACAGTAGTTCATTTTTATTTCACGAAACACAACTTATAAACTGTCGTCGAATTCTCTTACACGAAAGCTCCGAGTAAACAAGCCAAGGACCTTTCTCACGACAAGCAACAGCACTCAGGTAAAACACTTCAAGTGCTTACGTGAGATTATCGGGTACTGGGAATGACAGAGTGAAATAACTGTGCAAAAATCTGCGTAAAACATACGCAATTATCTAGGATTTGTATAACAAGAAATCGCTTTCCACCAAAGGCGTACATTACCACTGTTAGAAACTCGTTCTCTCAGAAGCACTCTATTCTGTGGAGACACCATTACCAGCCATGTCTTAAGAAGATGGAATGACAGATATTGCGGAAAACATTCAGGCCCAATATCTTGGACAGTATCTGGATGACAAAAAACTCAGATGAGGTCTCGTCTTTGACGAATCTATTTAATTCCATTGCAAGGGAAACACATCTGATATTTTATGGGTATATAGCACGAACGACTCACGGATGACTTTAAAATCTGACATCGTACACAGGGGAGAAAAAAGGGGACTGAAAATTTGACAGACTACGTAGAAACAGAAAATCAAATTTCGTAGTTTCATGCTCAGACTTAAGAATCTTAAATCCACCGTAAGAAAATCTAAGTATGATACAAAATGAGTCAAAAAGGGCTTTACAAATTCAGAATGATATCGAAATTTATTGAGATAACTTACAGAATCGTCATATATGTCATTTTTGTAACAACCACCTCAAGTTTCACATAAAAGTGTCAAGTGTCATTTTGATTCGATGTAACTAGTATTTGCCTAGTGGCGTAAAGGTTGGTAAAGGTTGGCTATGTATTAGTATATTAAAACATTATTTATTGCTTAAAAATGTTTTTGCTGATGAGCAATTACTTTCCACACATTACTTGGCTGTTAAGTGAACTATGGCTTCAGTGAACGTTTCACTATTATTGTTTAGTGGAGCGAGAGCAGTCCTTCATCGTTCAGTGATGTTACGGTTAGTGTTCTTCTTCACGGCGCACTCGCACTGATGTGATTCAGTCTCTTGTAACTGATGAAGATGCTGTGTGCACTGCTTCCTTCACAAGGGTATCGGAAACATCTTTTCGTTTTACACCCTTGTGTCCCGTCAACCACATCATAACGGTCTTTTATCACTACCATATAATACAGCTACTTCTTCTACTATTTAACATGGAAAGTAATAACTCGTTTTGTAAACAAAATGGTTCTTTAAAAGCACCAACGGAGAACGTTAGCCAGACAGTCTTATGACAGTGTCGCCACATATGCTCGTAGCATATGTACCTTAGTGTGACCGTAGGTCTGCTATTAACACAGAGGCTTCTGTAGCAAGTCTCAATTCTCTACGCCGTTTGGTTTTCTTCTTAGGCTGGATTCAGTTTCAGTTTCAATCTTACGTGACCATCTGCACAGATGGACCCTGAGTTTTCCCATTCTGTAACAAATTTCTTCAACAGTTATGTAACCATATTAGAATCGATGGGAGGCATGTGTGCCCGTATCTCCAAATCGATTGCAGTACTCCGATAATGCATAATGAATTAGTCATGGTGGAAGGATGCAATATTTTGTCGGACACAATGGCTAAATAACTACTAGGTGAAACCAATATCTAAATTTAAATTTATCTGTGTTTCCGATACTTGTGTGTGACATTGATAACAGTGATGGTTCACTGTTATTGCCTAGCGGAGCGTGAGCAATCCTTCATTGGTCATTGTTTAGATACGACGCATGGCGTATGCCTTTGTACTGAATTAGATTATTTGACTTTCGATTCCTTCATATTTCAAGTATTACGTCTAATGAAAATGTTGACAGTAACAGTTAGTTCAAAAATGGTTCAAATGGCTCTGAGCACTATGGGACTTAACATCTGAGGTCATCAGTCCCCTAGAACTTAAAACTACTTAAACCTAACTAACTTAAGGACATCACACACATCCATGTCCGAGGCAGGATTCGAACCTGCGACCGTAGCGGTCGCGCTGTTCCAGACTGAAGCGCCTAGAACCGCTCGGCCACACCGGCTGGCCTAACAATTAGTGACATGGTGTCGTATATCTGTGAATTCTAACCTGAAAACGAATATGAAACGCTTAGTTTTATTTGAAATGGCGGGGGTTGTCATTGCGTATAATAACACGATGAAGTGCCACGACCCAAATCAGCATCATTTCCAGTCACTATGTCGTGCTTTTCGGACCCTGCTATAGGACAAAGTAGCAAAAACTCCGAGTTACACCATAGCCCATAGTGCACACCAGACCGTAGTTCCCCACATGACTAGCTGTGCAAGTCAGTTCAAACGTTAGAGGATGGTGAGCGTTTAGCTGCGGTTCTTCCTTCGCCTTTGTACCTAACAATCACATTACCAGCAATCGACTTGGGAATTTTTAGATGGGCTGAAAGATTCCGGATGGATTTGTTATTCACGTGACATCCAACGACTACTCCACGTTCCAAATCATTGATCTCATTCTGCTGTTGCTGCTTGTCTGCTGACAACACGACGCTCGCTGTCTCATTTTATACTGGCAGCCACGCCTCTCGCGACATCTGGTGGCCATTTCCGTTCTACACAGGGATGTCAGGATACCTTTGATCGGATAGCGTATTTGTGATCTCCTAACAACTCCGCCGTAATGCCTTTACCTGTTTTTACAATAATAAGTTTCTCATCATTAATTAGCTGACGGTGTATATTCTCCTTCTGATATTGGACAGGCGATAATTTTTGCAATTGCTCGAAAATTTCATTACTTTTTCTAACTATACTGTATTGTTCACACCTGTTCATTTTTACTGTGTAATTTGCTACTTTCCACTCTGTTACCGTTGTTTTGACTATCGGTCGTTTTGACTACTTTCTATGTTATGTTATTGTCCTTTCTTCAGAAGTTCCGTTCTTTTGTTGATTGACAGTGTAGTTTCCTCAGTAGTTGGACTGAACCACGGCATCCGTCTTGTGAAGCTGGCCGAAAACGTAAATTTCTTATGAAATACTTGGGATTGTGCCATTGTTGTTGTTGTGATCTTCAGTCCAGAGACTGGTTTGATGCAGCTTTCCATGCTACTCTATCCTTTGCAAGCTGCTTCATCTTCTAGTACTTACTGCAACCTACATCCTTACATCAAGATCTGCTTAGTGTATTCGCCTCTTGGTCTCCCTCTACGATTTCTACCCTCCACACTGCCCTCCAATACTAAATTGGTGATCCCTTGATGCCTCAGAACATGTCCTACCAACCGATCCCTCCATGTAGTCAAGGTGTGGCACAAATTTCTCTTCTCCCTAATTCTATTCAATACCACCTCATTAGTTATGTGATCTACCCATCTAATCTTCAGCATTCTTCTGTAGCACCACATTTCGAAAGCTTCTATTCTCTTCTTGTCCAAACTATTTATCGTCACGTTTCACTTCCATACATGGCTACACTCCATACAAATACTTTCAGAAACGACTTCCTGACACTTAAATCTATACTCAATGTTAACAAATTTCTCTTCTTCAGAAACGCTTTCTTTGTCATTGCCAGTCTACATTTTGTACCCTCTCTATACTTCGACCATCAACAGTTATTTTGCTCCCCAAATAGCAAAACTCATTTACTACTTTAAGTGTCTCATTTCCTAATCTAATTCCCTCAGCATCACCCGATTTAATTCGACTACATTCCATTATACTCGTTTTGCTTTTGTTGGTGTTCATCTTATATCCTCCTTTCAAGACACTGTCCATTCCGTTCAGCTGCTCTTCCAGGTCCTTTGCTGTCTCTGACAGAATTACAATGTCATCGGCGAATCTCAAAGTTTTCATTTCTTCTCCATGGATTTTAATTCCTACTCCGAATTTTTCTTTTGTTTCCTTTACTGCTTGCTCATTATACAGATTGAATAACATCGGGGATAGGCTACAACCCTGTCTCACACCCTTCCCAACCACTGCTTCCGTTTCATGCCCCTCGACTCTTATAACCGGCATCTGGTTTCTGTACAAATTGTAAATAGCCTTTCGCTCCCTGTATTTTACCCCTGCCACCTTCAGAATTCCAGTCAACATTGTCAAAAGCTTTCTCTAAGTCTACATATGCTAGAAACGTAGGTTTGCCTTTCCTTAATCTATTTTCTAAGATAAGTCGTAGGGTCAGTATTGCCTCACGTGTTCCAACATTTCTACGGAATCTTCCCCGAGGTCGGCTTCTACCAGTTTTTCCATTCGTCTGTAAAGAATTCGTGTTAGTATTTTGCAGCCGTGGCTTATTAAACGGAGAGTTCGGTAATTTTCACCTCTGTCAACACCTGCTTTCTTTGGGATTGGAATAATTATATTCTTCTTGAAGTCTGAGGATTGTGCCATAAAGTTAATTATTTTTCGAAACAAGATCCGAAACTTCGTCGGCGCAGTTCTGATTCATCGGGTTTAACTGGAGCAGTCGCCGTGGTGCAGCCTTCGGTATGTATACACACACACGAAAGACGACCAAGTGTCGGTATCTGAGCCGGCAGTGTAAGCAACAGGTGCGCCGTGACGTAACCGTTTGGACGTGACGTGGCTGGCGTAAACTTGGCTCAGCGCCAGCGCCGAGCAGAGGTCGGCGAAACCGGTCCGCCAGGCTCCCCACTCAAGCGGCCGGAGAAACTTCCGCCACGTGGGACACTTCCACTTGCCTCTGCACAGTGCTTGCCAGAGACACCAGTAGCAGGGCGAGAATAGCGGAGGAGTCGGGGAAACGTGTTGCTGGTGTCGCGGCTGGTCGGCGATACTGCACCGCATCCTTCGCTTTCACACCAGACGTTTGGACTTGTCTGTGCCCTCTTCCGCTGGCGAACTCTCGCCGTGTCTGGCTGTTGTCCGAAGTACCTTCCGAAGTAGCCGTACTGGAATGACGGGCACTGAGCTTCACGAGGACAATAAAAGATTTCCTTGAGGGAGAAGTAGCGGCTTCATTTCTTCAAAGCGAATACCATCGCTTCAAGCAGGGCAAAAGTCTTTATTATTTAGTTTGATGCTTCGTATGATTAATACCCTTATTAGGTATCCGTACCTTAGTCGGTAAAAAATGAACCCTAACAGCATCACTTTTTTGTCCGTCCCTTCCGTTGTACTCAGCAACGGGTGGAGGTATCAAGTTTAAATTAATGACAGGCCGTTAAGGCCTACGATCCCCTGCGAAGTAGAAAGATTAAGCTTCTAAGTCGATGCAGTCAAAAAATACGGCCTTTTATGTCACATATTTTGATGCTCGCCAGATCATTCATCGAAACCTACAGGGTACTTTCCGTTGAGTTAGGATCATGAAATCTGGTAAGAAGTAAGGTTCGTAGTACGAGAAAAAAAGAAAAACATCTGAAAATTGTTAACTTGTAATTAAATCACATAAAAAAATTTCTTCTGCCTTTTGTGTCAGTATGCTCGTCTATTAAGACACCTTTTCTCATGAGTGAGGAGAGGTATCAAGTTAAAATTCATGTCGAATACTAAGCTCTATGGTTCTTTGGCGGTCTAAAAAATTTAATCTTCTAAGTCAATGCAATCAAACGAAACGGCCATTTATGTCACATAATCTAATACTCGCAAAGGCACTCATCAAAACCTATAGATGAACAATCTACGTACATAACTAAGTTTGTACAGGATCTACAGAGCTACTCGCACTTGTTCTTTTTTTTAATGAAACTTTTTTACTATAAATCACTGAACATTATTTCTGTACGTATCTCCGGTAATCACTCTGCTTTCAGCTGTAACAGTGGAAGAGTTAGCCGGCCGGAGTGGCCGTGGGGTTCTAGGCGCTACAGTCTGGAACCGCGAGACCGCTACGGTCGCAGGTTCGAGTCCTGCCTCGGGCATGGATGTGTGTGATGTCCTTAGGTTAGTTAGGTTTAAGTAGTTCTATGTTCTAGGGGACTGATGATCTCAGAAGTTGAGTCCCGTTGTGCTCAGAGCCATTTGAACCATTTGGAAGAGTTAGACGACCACAAATACAGGCGGAACACTCTTGTTTCTGTTGTTGAACAGGGAAAAATAAATAGAATATGCCCCTTTCCTCGTGATGACTAGGTGTTGTGTGGTGTCCTTAGGTTAGTTAGGTTTAAGTAGTTCTAAGTTCTAGGGGACTGATGACCATAGATGTTAAGTCCCATAGTGCTCAGAGCCACTTGAAACATTTTTGCCCCTTTCAAAGAAACCGTCCTTGTATTCTCTTTAAATGGCTTACGGAAATCATGGAATAATCAACAGCTACAAAATGGGGTTTGAACATATGATGATTTGTATTGTAAAACTTCACTGCCAGATGCAGCGGACAAGAGGGGACTTTTAAGCTACAACCGGTGCGTGCGACATTCCCAGACGTAACCCATGGACGTGTTCTGAAGTGTTTAGCTCGTGTGGGAAAGGCTGCCTTTGGTAAAGTCTGACAGTCAGCAAGATGTATGCCGTTAAGTCATGAACACCGACAGACACTTGAACGAAGTACAAGCCTTACCGTTACAAAGAAACGAGTTCGTTGTTGTGTGACTGCTTCTTTGATCATTCAAGAATGTACATGAAAAGTTGAACAGTTCACTAGGGAGATTGCAATCAGCGCTAGGAACTGTCATAAGATAGAACACGTGGAAAGAACACAAAGAGTTTCCAAGTCACATACTAGCCACTGCAAGATCGGAAATTTTCACTTTGCAAGAAGATCAGGAGATATGGTCATGAAATGTTAGTCATACATTGAGTGGAACTGTAAATACCAACAATCAGTGACAGAACTTATGTGACAGAAAATTCGGGCAATCTGTGAATATTACAGCAGTCAGGGAGATTGAGAGAGATTCGGTCTGTCAGCCAACGAGAGATCAAGAGGCCAGATTGAGATCAGATGATCGCTGGGACAGTGAAGGGACAGTGATGAGGCGTACCAAACCACTGCTGGTTCCGTCAAAAGGATGATGCTATGTTCTAACTGACATTTAAGATAACGATTATTTTGTTTTTAAACTATTGACATGTAAGAAAAATATTTTGTATTAACATACAAGCGCACTCTTTCTTGATAGCGCCCACGTTAAATCGCGGAGGCGAAAGACGCGTTGTGTTAACTAATGTCACTGAAAGTTGAGACACCGATGCACAACTCCCCGAACGAATTCAGATTCCTCATTAAGTGATTAAGAGTGTAAAGATATACACGTAGACCCAAAGGCGTTCCATGTTGTATGACTGGAAACGACAGAGTTACGCCAAGTCATTCAATGAAGTCTTCAAAGGAAGTGAAGACTTCAAAGCAGTGGCCACTGTGCGCCGTCAACGATGAAAGGTAGGGTATGTGAGTGGGTTTTGCTAGCCTAGGAATCGAGTTTTCACGCCGTGACGATTCTTCTCGTATGCAGCATGCTGCTATGACAGTGATGCGTGTGCGTAACTGGTGGACAAGAGGGTCGTATGCAACGACAGGTGGATGCTCACTCACATAAAGTAATCACAGCTCCAAGATGACCACTATCTTATCCACGCAGTCTTAACAGACCAAAGCATTTTCTCTAAAGCACTACAACAGGTGTGGACCTCTCTGCAACAATGCCGTCACCGACGAAATGGGGCGGAGGCATACATGCCATTGGTCCGGCTTCCAGTGTCCAGAAACCATAAAATCTTCAGACTGAAATGGGCACTTGCCACCACTGGCGTGCTAAAGGACGTAATGTAGTGTTCTCAGACGACTCGTGTTTCAGCCGACCCTATAGTGTTGGATGGGTACATGTTAGATACTGGTATGGGACCAAACAATCTGGTATTTTTACATTATTGAGTGTCAATAACAAATAAATTATGATGGTTTTGGATACCGTGAGATACAACGTGTTAGCTCCATTCCTGCGTATTGAGGACTACATAAACTGTAAATGCTACATTAGAAAGGTTCCAGAGTCCGACGCAATGTTCTTCCTTGAAGCAAATACCAGTGCTATATTTCATCGTAACGATGACTGGCCATATTTGACAAGAAATGTGCAAGGCATTTCGATGGACGACGAATGCCGTCTCTTCCTTGGACTGCTTGTTCGTGCAGTGTAACAGTCTACAAACACATCTATGATTTGGTTGCCAGACAAATGTTCCCTCCTGGCGGAGGTTCGAGTCCTCCCTCGGGCATGGGTGTGTGTGTTTGTCCTTAGGATAATTTAGGTTAAGTAGTGTGTAAACTTAGAGACTGATGACCTTAGCAGTTACGTCCCATAAGATTTCACACACATTTGAACATTTTTTGAACAAATGTTCCTGTAACAGTAACTGTTGTGTCGGACGAAAATGCACTTGCCGGTACAACATTGAGTTTGTTCCGGGAGGAGACCTGGTGGATGCTCCAACACATAAAATAATATTTGACTTTATCACAACATAGGTAACAAGAATTACTTAACGTGGTACAATCCATTTCCACAAGAATGCCATGAGTACTAACAATTGTCTTTTAAAATTAACGTATCATTTGAAACAGACATCTGCATCTACATGGATACTCTGCAAATCACATTCAAGTGCCTGGCAAAGGGTTCAACGAACCACCTTCACAGTTCTCTATTATCCCAATCTCGTATAGCGCGGAAAGAATGGACACCTATATCTTTCCGTACGAGCTCTGATTTCCCTTATTTTATCGTGGTGATCGTTCCTCCCTATGTAGGTCGGTGTCAACAAAATATTTTCGCATTCGGAGGAGAAAGTTGGTGATCGTAATTTCGTGAGAAGATTCCGTCGCAACGAAAAACGCCTTTCTTGTAATTATGTCCAGCCCAAATGCTGCATCATTTCGGCGGCACTCTCTCCCATATTTCGCGATAATACAAAACTTGCTGCCTTTCTTTGAACTTTTTCGATGTACTGCGTTAGTCCTATCTGGTAAGGATCCCACACCGCGGAGCAGTATTCTAAAAGATGACGGACAAGCGTAGTGTAGGCAGTCTCCTTAGAAGAGTCTTCCTCACAACATTTTCTATGTGTTTCTTCCAACTGAAGTTGTTCGTAATTGTAATACCTAGGTATTTAGTTGAATTTACAGATTTTAGATTAGACTGATTTATCGTGTAACAGAAGTTTAACGAGTTCCTTTTAGCACTCATGTGGATGACCTCGCACCTTTCGTTATTTAGGGTCAACTGCCACTTTTCGCACCATTTAGATATCTTTTATAAATAGTTTTGCAATTTGTTTTTATCTTCTGATGACTTTATTAGTCGATAAACGACAGGTCATCTGCAAACAACCGAAGTCGCCTGCTCAGATTGTCCCCAAAATCGTTTATATAGATAAGGAATAGCAAAGGGTCTATAGCACTACCTCGGTGAACGCCAGAAATCACTTCTGTTGTACTCGATGGCTTTCCGTCATTTACTACGAACTGTGACCTCTCTGACATGAAATCGCAAATCCAGTCACATAACTGAGACGATATTTCATAAGCACGCAATTTCACTACGAGCCGCTTGCGTGGTACAGTGTCAAAAGCAACTTCGTTTACGGTGTAGTGATGGGAACATCGGAACACCATTCTGCCATTCTGTCACGTCAGCACGGCGACCCATCTTAGAGTGCTGAGTGTACACAACCGACTGACACACACACACACACACACACACACACACACACACACACACACACACACACACACATAACTTCACTGCCATGACGTAAGCTGTCCTCACACGGAATCAAGAAGCTAACGTTGACTTGGACACCGATGGGACATCCGATCTCACGAGACAGTGGCGTCGACACCAGGACGAGGTGGTTGACATGATAAGCGCTCTCCAGCGGCAGTTGTCGGCTCTATTTAGCTCGCAAACCACGCAGCTTAAATTTCGAAACTAGACGAATGTAAAATAGCTGCGTTAATTCCGCTAGCGATCGTCGAAGAAAAGCGCAGAAAATCGCAAAGATGCCTCTGAGCACTATGCGACTTCAAAATCGCAAAGAAGATCGTGGATTCGTCGATGGCATGATCAGCAAATTGCTGGTAGAGGAACACATAATGCTGTACAACGAGCAGCGATATATACTAGTAGAAGTTAATTCATTTGAATTTACCTGTCATTTTCGGTTTTAAGTTGTATTTACTTAAAGTCTAGTGTCTAATGTCAGTTTATCCATTCATTATATTCAAATGTTTGACGTTGTATTGACTACCACTACACTGACGTTACGTACTTCATCATATAGATTTCAAGATCGAGATTCGTTTCGTAATTTCATTTGAATGGAAGAGAATATTTTTTTCGAAGCTTCTCACCATAATTAAGAAAGATATTTCCCGGCAAGATACAAACATGAGGCAGTCCATAAAACCGTGAGATGCGTATGTATATTATTTTTATACAACGTTTCCTAACAGCAGAAACTTACTTTGTGTAACTTGTGTTTACTTTCTGACATAGACTAGCAGTCACGTTAAGATTTCTGCCCACTGGGCAAACATTTCATTCGCTGGCTTCTGCAACAATAATTGCGACAGTTCTATTACGTGTAATAAATAACATCGACTATAGCAAATAATACTTCTATTAATTAATAACAAACATCCAGAATCATTTAGAAAACTAATATGAAGAAAAAACTGGAAACAGGTGAACACGAACCTACTACCTCTCGGGCTTGACATGGCAATATGTAATACACACTGTGTAAAGACTGTATCTGCAAATGTCACTATTTGGTATTAAATTATGAAAAACTGTAGCTAAACGACGCGCTTTTGACAGATCATCAGTGTACCATGGTACTGAAACAGTATACCTTGATAGCACACAAGTTAAAAGACTAAAAACATCAGACATGGGAAGTCTGTAACTACCGATACGTAAAACCTGTCATTTTGTTGTAGCAAATCGTATCTCAAACGAAGCGTTTTCGAAAGGCCCTCAATTTGCTGATGCTCTGAAACAGTTTAATTCATTCCGCGTACTCTATAATCAAAAAACCCACCAAATATGACCTTCATATAATATGGCTGATCCTAAGTTCTGCTTACGACCTAAAAACGACGTCGTAACTCATTTGTCACGTTCCTCTCCACGAGGCTTAAAATCTGACGTGCCAGATTCTTCAGTTCACGCTTCGCAGTGTAGTTGAACGTCGAATTACACGCTGCGACGCCACCGTCTTTTCGTCCACGTCCGTTTTCACGTCCCGTCCGTTTTCAGCGATGGAGGATCACATAACCCCTGGTACCAGTTGTAGAACATGTACAAAGCTCCTAAGCGACCAGTGTGGCCTTTTAAAGGGGTGAGTAATATTTTCTCTGGTGAGCTTACTTAAAGAAGAGTCAGTCTCGGCCAAGAGGACAGTTATCGTGGTATTTTGAAGTAGAAGTCACTATCTTACTTATCTTACGCGATGTGGTCCAGAGGACAGCGAGCAGCTGGAAGGCTCCTCTTCTGTTTGATTCTGTTTCCCGTTTTCTGCCGCCAGTCGCGCTTTATGCTGATCTGTAGCGAGCCCTCGTGGATCCTGTCTGTCCTCTTATTTCTTTGGTCTACCCAGTGGTTATCTTCCGCGGGGATGTAAAATTCATGGATTTCAAAAGCCATCGATGTTTGTCCATCCGAACGACATAACCTGCCCATACAAGCCGTTTGGTTGGGAAGTCAGAACTGACTCAGTTCAAACATCGTAGATAAGTACATTGCTGGAAGTCAAAAATTATTTCACACGATCTCCAGTTACCACATAAGAATTCAACAACAACTAAACGACTGGAGGAAATAGTATACATTTTCAGTTACTTAAGAATTATTGAGATTAGATGAATGAATAACTGTACAAATACCACTTCATGCTCTGAGGTCGATACGCTGACGGTAAATTTGACAGAAGCTAAAGCTGGAACCATGCCTAAGAAAATAAAAACCAAAGCTTTTCCAAATGATACACTCATGCTCATAAATTAAGGAAAATTGCAGAATGTGGTGACACACAAAGTGGCACTACACAGAACTGGTGCTAATAACAGAGCCACATAGGGGACACACACGACAGAGGTCTGTAAGTCCACGGTCTTTGGGTAAAGTTGAGAAAACTGTCCCGAAACTCATGTGCTACAAAACACCACTGTTTCCTGCTCATGTACCCTGACATCAATATGGGATATGACACGTACACAGGCCGCACAACGTGTTGGCATACCCTGGATCAGGTGGTCGACCAGCCGCGGAGGTATAGCCTCCCATTCTTGCACCGGTGTCTATCGGAGCTCCTGAAGTGTCCCAGAGGTTTGACGACATACAGCGATACGTCGACCGAGAGCATCGCAGACGTGCTCGATGGGGTTTAGGTGTGGAGAACAGGTAGGCCACTCCATTCGCCTAATATCTTCTGTTTCAAGGTACTTCTCCACGATGGCAGCTCGGTTGGGCCGTGCGTTATCATCCATCAGGTGGAAGTGGGACCCACTGTACCCCTGAAAAGGCGGACATACTGGTGCAAAATGACATCCCGATACACCTGACCTGTCACAGTGCCTCTTTCAAAGACATACAGGAGTGTACGTGCACCAATCATAATCCCACACCACACCATCAAACCACGATCTCCATACAGGTCCCTTTCAGGGACATTAAGGGGTTAGTGTCTGGTTCCTGATTCACGCCAGATGAAAATCCGGCGATAATCACTGTTCAGACTATACCTGGACTCGCCCATGAACATAATTTGGGACCACTGTTCCAATGACCATGTACTGCATTCTTGACACCAGTTTTTACGGGCTCTCTGGTGATCAGGGGTCATTGGAATGCACCTTGCAGGTCTCCAGGCGAATAAACCATGTCTGTTCAGCCGTGTGTAGACTGTGCGTCTGGAGACAACTGTTCCAGTGGCTGCGGTAAGGTCCAGAGCAAGGCTACTTGCAGTACTCCGTGGCCGTCTGCGGGCAGTGATGGTGAGGTATCGGTCTTCTTGTGGTGTTGTACACTGTGGACGTCCCGTACTGTAGCGCCTGGACACGTTTCCTGTCTGCTGGAACCGTTGCCATAATCTTGAGATCACACTTTGTGGCACACGGAGGGCCCGTGCTACGACCTGCTGTGTTTGACCAGCCTCCAGCCGCCCTAGTATTCTAACACTCATAACGTCACCAGTATGTGTTCTTTGAGTCATTTTCAACACACAGTCAACATTAGCACGTCTGAAAACGTGTGCACACTTACTCGCTGCACTGTACTCTGACATGCACCAACACACCTCTGCGTATGTGGACTGCTGCCAGCGCGACCGTGCGACGACCGCAGGTCAAATGCACCGCATGGTCATACCCCGATGTGATTTGAACCCGCAAACCGCCCACCAGAGCGTTGTTTCACCATGTATCAGCATTATCCTTAATTTATGAGCATGAGTGTAGATTATTGCTTTTTTACTCATTATTGGACTTCAGTGGTCAAAGTAAGTAAACGTTCGTTCTTATTCAGAAGCCTGTGACACTGTCGTGCCAATATAAATACTGCATGTATGAGTCGGAGATTGTTTTTAACATATAGTTTATGTATAGGAACTTCTCACATCCACAGTGGACAACTATATCTTCTAACTTTGTTTGAGCACTATAACGAACTTTTGAGCTTATAACTTATGACAAAGAATACATAAGGGGATGAAATAGTTGTGTTTTAATTGTCTGCAGCAATGTCGCAGTTATGACTCAATGGATGCCAAAAAGAAATGACAAGGAGCTCCTTCAAATTTATAGGTTTCTGTTCTGTTCTTAGAATGACCACTTTCACGTAATTGCAAAATCCGGAATGAAACTTTCAGCCTGCTTAGGGATGTCCACCAAACAGTGTTAGTCTTCCCGGATGTTTTACTACAAACTCATTTTTTTTACTACAAACTTACTATAAACATACAAGCTGAAGAAATGAATTAAAATTTGTGTCATAGCTAGGACTCGAACCCAGGTCTCTTTGCATCCTAGCCACGTGCGCTTGCTAGTACACCATTGCAGTACATGGATGTATGGGATACACAAGTGCAGTGACCTCCCTAACACAAACTTCAATTCACGTCTTCAGCTTTATTCCCCTTGTTAAAGCGCCACTATTGCCAAGGCTCTCCAGTATTGGAATAGCACCTCAACTTTAGACGTAATTGAAGTTTGTGTTAGGATGAGCATTTGGCTAGGATAGTTCGTGCAACCATGTTATGTATACTGTTGTCTTGGTTTGATGGCTAGCAACCTCTTGGTTTGATGGCTAGCAACCTGGCCTAGAAAGCAAGGAGAGCGGGGTTCATGTACCGGCTGTGGCACAGATTTTAATTCATTTCTTCAGCTTATCGTAGATAAAGTTGAGCCGGATATGTCTCAAGAAAAATTCAATTATATCAGATACAAGGATGTGTTTGTTAATGAAACCCAGGTACATATTGTATGTTGTGAAACCACTTTTGATTTACAAAAATAGTATTTCATAAAGGAAGTATTTGTATTAAACGTTTATATTATTGGCTTGTGATGGTAAAAATAGTGCAAAAGAATATGCAAGTTAAGCAACTGCTGGGAAATGTATTTCAGTGTCAAAGAGAAATGTTCCTTTTTCTTCTCATTTAACGACTGAAGTAACAACGTTAGATATTGCCTCAAATGATAACAAATTACACCATGTCTAAATCCTGAAACGAAATTATCGTTAAAATAAGAATTAGGATCCCAACAACGGACACAGCGGATGGATACGTTATCCAAGACACTATTCACTGTCTGACGTACACAAGTATTTACCTCGCGTCGCCAGCAGTTACATTACAAAAAGGATAAAAACATTTTATGGTGTTTTTTTGGTCTCTTGTTTGGGCCTCAGTCACACGAGCAGTACATTAAACAGCTACGTTTGTTATCTTCAATGACACGCAACTGCACCATGACCTTGCGCTACCAGGTAACAAGCAATCAACAGCAGTCTGTTTGTAATTAAATACAGCCCGGTCACTGGCACCTACAATTAACCAGCAAGGTCAGGCAGAATATCAGGCCTTTATGTTAGCGGGCAGTATGTGCATTTATCCCTGAATCTCTGGGTCACCGCTGCAGGCTTTGCATACCTATACTGGGCGAACCAGGACTCGGCCGGCACAAACTTTCAGAAGTTGTTCAACGATACCTTCTGTGTATTTTGTTGTATGGGATGCAGTGTCTCCGGTGGCTCGTTAAAGAGTTATTGCAATTCGTTCGATTCCTTGCCTCAGTTGGTTTTGTGGCTGTATTGCACTGAAAATTAGTGCACAACAGTGTCGGACCTGATGGGCTAGAGGTAAAGCGTGTGCATGGAAAAATGGAGGATCAAAATCTCGGTGGGAAGACGGATATTTAAGTCTGCATTTTAACCTGGCCTTCACATTTCAGCGATGTGAGGAGCCTCAGAAACCACACGTGGTTCGGATTCTATCGTAAACTGCAGATACCTTTCCCCGATTGGATAAGTGGTGTAGGTTAGGAACATGCAAGTCGCTGAAGTGGCGACCAGTAAAAAGACTTGCACCAGAACACTGAGCCACACGAAACTGTTATTATTGTTATTATTAATACACAACAGTGGAAATGTAGACGGTATGCGCCGAGTGCTTGTAAACAACCTTGCTCTGTTCAGCCACGATACTTGCTGTTCGCAACAGTAACGACTACTTCACTCTTTGCCGTCAAGCCTGCATTCAGTCCTGCTCAGTGCTGTCTCCGGTTTGTTTCCTGGCAGTATGACTTCTTCGTTAACAGTGATAGACGTAAGTCTGGATTGGTTTACTAAAGAAGAGTTGGCCGATATGCACCTCGTCTATAGCTTCACTGAATGCAATGGAAGGGCGACACAACGGCATCATGCTGGGTTGTTGTTGAGGCGGTGGCAATCATATCACAATAGTGTCGCATCTGAGAGTTATTCCATTACTATGTGTTATGTGTTGTATATTTTGGTTATTGCGTTCCACAGCTGTGAACCAAAGGTAATTTGGTGACAAATTGAATAAATCGTAATTACATTGTTACTCTGTAACGATCCACCGGATACCACGTGGCTCTCATACAAAAATACTCAGAATACATCCGTGAACAACCCTTGGAAGTTTTTCTGTAGAGTTGTGGTTCACCCTGTACAATCTAAATATCCATTGATGTACAAAACTTCAGGATGAAAGCAACTTTCGCAAGACGTGTCACCGCGAAGTAACACAGCTCGTTGAAACATGGACCATACATAGAAAGAACTGTTACAGCGCAATACAGAAGGTAATTGAAAGAAATACGCAGTGAGACGAACAGAAATGACACTTTTATTCAAAGACAACAAGGCACAGTGCCGAGCGGGATTAGCCGAGCGGTAGCCGGTTCGAATCCTGCCTCGGGCATGGATGTGTGTGATGTCCTTAGGTTAGTTAGGTTTAAGTAGTTCTAAGTTCTAGGGGACTGAACACGTCAGATGGTAAGTCCGATAGTGCTCAGAGCCATTTGAACCATTTTTTGAGTCCTCCCTCGGGCATGGGTGTATGTGTTTGTTCAAATGGTTCAAATGGCTCTGAGCACTATGGGACTTAACTTCTGAGCTGATCAGTCCCCTAGAACTTAGAACTATCTATACCTAACTAACGTAAGGACATCACACACATCCATGCCCGAGGCAGGATTCGAACCTGCGACCGTAGCGGTCGCGCGGTTCCAGACTGTAGCGCCTAGAACCGCTCGGCCACGCCGGCCGGCTATGTGTTTGTCCTTAGGATAATTTAGGTTAAGTAGTTTGTAAGCTTAGGGACTGATGACCTTAGCAGTTAAGTCCCATAAGATTTCACACACATTTGAACATTTTTTGAACAAGGCACAGCATTCGTAACCGTCCCATTGTCATTACAAATGGCAGGACGTGGTGCGCAATACAGTGTGCGGTCACCATGGACAACAGTGCGTGGACAACAGTGCTCCCATGCTGGCCACAAGGTTGGTGAGGACTTCTTGTGGCAGGACGCTCCATTCCTCCACCAGTATGGACGATAACTGTTAAATGGTCGTTAGTGCCTATGGGCGTTCTGCAATACGTCTCCCCAGCTTATACCACACGCGGTCCATGGGATTTAAGATGGGGGAGAGGACAGACCAGTCCATTCACCAAACACATTGCAGGTGGAGGAGCTCTCGGAACGAGCAGATATTTCGCCAGTGGACTGATCTGCCAGTATTCCCGACTTAAGTCCAATCGAGCACATGTGGGATGTGTTTGGGAGACATACCACAGCGCGTCCACATGCACCAACCATCATCTAGCAGTGGTCAACCGTGCTGGCAGAGGAATGGAACGCCCACCACAAGAACTCATTTCCAGCCTTGTAGATATTCTGGGAGCACTTTTCACAGCATGCATTGCTGCTGTGGTGATTTTTTAAAATTATTATTATGGGACCAAACTGATGAGATCATCGATCCCTACTCTTACACACTGCTTAATCCAACTTAAACTAACTTACGCTAAGGTCGATACACACACCCATGCCCGACGGAGGGCTCCAACCTGCGACGGGGGAGCAGCGTGAACCGTGACAAGGCACCTGAGACCGCGCGGCTACCATGCGCGGCGCCGTGGTGATCGCACACTCTATTAATAATCACGTCGCGCCTTTTTTTAACGTTCAGGGGACCGTTGTGAATCGAAGTAACTACAGCGTAATTAGTGTCTCTGAATAAAAGTGTCATTTCTGCTAGTGTCATTGCGTATTTCTTTCAGTTACCTTCAGCGTTGAGTACTGTAACAGTTCCATGTGTGGTCAAAATTCCGTCGAGCTGTGTTCTTCGCAGTGATGGAAATGCTCTGTGCCTAAAGCCTCACGTCGGGTAGACCGGTTGTCTGGTGCAAGTCTTCCGAATTGACGCCATTTCGGCGACTTGCGTGTCGATGCGGATGAAATGATGATGATAAGGACAACACAACACCCAGTCCCTGAGCGGTGAAACCCTCCGACACAGCCGGCGACCCAGCCGGGAATCGAACCCGGGCCAGTAGATATGGCATTCTGTCGCGCTGACCACTCAGCTGCCAGGAGTGGACTTCGCAGTGATACATCTTGGAAAAGTTACAGTGGCCTTCAGTTCCGTCCACCAATGTAGTAACGTAAAAAAGTAATCTTAAAGTGAAAATCAGAAATCAGCTAATTTGATAATGCTCCGAATACATTTAGCAGTTGGAAATCAAATAATGTTGTGACACTCCACGCTAAACGCAATGCGGAGTAGCGGGTAACGTCGCTGGCTCCGGTGATATGGGTCTGTGGCTCAAATACGAGCACCACCAAATGTTACTCATTTGTAGGAAGTTCTCGAAATTTCTTGGATCTGTAAATTTTTGGATATTAGACGATTATATAATAAACAGCAGTATCCTCCGTCCAGGAGACAGTTTTATTCTGTAAGTACGTTTGTGTCCATAATAAATGTGCTTTCAGTGCTAAGTGCTACAGAAACAGATGGGATGTGGTTAGATGAACCCTCTGCCAGACATTTAATTGTGAATTGCTGAGCAATCATGTAGGTGTAGATGTAAATGTGCTTCCTAACTGAAAACCCTCAGCTGCCGACAGGTGTTGTTGATATACCTCGATGTGGACAGCTGAAAATGTGTGCCCCTACCGGGACTCGAACCCGGGATCTCCTGCTTACATAGAAGACGCTCTATCCATCTGAGCCACCGAGGACACAGATAAATAGCGTGCCTGCAGGGACTTTTTCAGCTGTCCACATCGAGGTATATCAACAACACCTGTCGGCAGCTGAGGGTTTTCAGTTAGTCATCATTTATTCCAGGGAAAAGCTGCACGGTCATCAACAGTATTCTGTTCTTTCGAGAACAGTTACTGTCTTCATATATATAGTTAAAGGCTACTCAGCCATTGACCTTCGTCTGTGCGAATGCGCACAGGTTGCCCAAACTCTTACGGGAATCGCCAAAACGTGCGCGAGTAATGAGTGAATGGGCAAATGTCTATAAGCTACATTACATATGTAGAATTATGGACATTTGGCAATGTCTCACGGGAAGCGTGCAAGGGATAAGTCCCTGCAGTCGCGCTATTCATCTTTGTCCTCGGTGGCTCAGATGGATAGAGCGTCTGCCATGTAAGCAGGAGATCCCGGGTTCGAGTCCCAGTCGGGGCACACATTTTCAGCTGTCCACATCGAGGTATATCAACAACACCTATCGGCAACTGAGGGTTTTCAGTTAGTCATCATTTATTCCAGGGAAAAGCTGCACTGTCATCAACAGTATCCTGTTCTTTCGAGAACTGTTACTGTCTTCATATATAAATGTGCTTCGTTGACAACCCTGCTTTCGGAGTTGGACTTGATTGTGGCTACGTCATATGCTTCAAAGCAGAGTAGAAAGCAACGATTGAAATCCTTGTAAAGTAACTGGTTCGCAATATTTCTAAAGTGCTGTCAGTGTGTAAAGCGTCACTATCCATACCACAGTAAGCCTTGTTGTTCAAATTTCGAACGCCTCATAAATGTTAGTCAAGGAGTCGTCAAATAGCAATATAGATCAAACTCTGCAAGTGGAGAGGTGGTAGCTTCGTTGAAAGAACTTTCTTGTCTTGAAAGTGGAAGAAGAACGCCTACATTTGAATGATACAGAGATGACTGAAGATGGAGCGCCAAAGATCATTTCGATGGATTGTTTAAACTGCAACAACGTGCCACGTTGACTGTAACAACTTACTGAAACCGACTGATGCGATGTAGGTAAGCTACGGGAAACCTAAAAATGTAAATCATGAAGGCCACAGAAGGCGACTGAAACTCGCTTCAAAAGCAACGCGTCACGCCACTCAACGAGCGGAGCGCTAAACCTTAATAAACCTTAATTTTGTTTTCTTTCGCTTACTGTGAAAACTGAATAAACTCGAAGCACTTGCAACCATAATCAGATGGCTCCCAAAACAGGCATAAACGGGATCCTATGATTACACACTGAGTAACTACAGCTCCACTGCTCCGAGACACAGCGTTCAGAAATAAATGAAATGAGCGTATTAGAGACAGTCAGCTGTACCGTCGCGTATAACTGTCTCTCCCGTTATCTCACTTCCCCGCTCATTTTGTGTCGACACTTACAGTTGCCATACAATGAAGGATTTCATGACCAGTTGTCTTAGTTGCTGGGAAATCTTCCGGGTCGTACAGTCAGAGTCCATGGAACTTTTTGTTTTCATGGACCTATACCATACAATCCGGAAGATTCACCAGGAAATACTTACAGTCGCTCTCCCGTTCAATTACCTTTCGTTAGACGTGTCATGGCATCTCCCCATAAACATTTTACGTTCACCATTCGTGATAACATTATGAACATTTGTCAACGACGGGGATAAAAACTTTTGGGTTACACGTAGGACAGGTGGCATGGGAATATGATATACTGGGGGCGTTCAGTAAGTAACGCAAGACTTTTTTCTCCCCCAATTTTGGTTCAAAAATGGGGTATTTGTTGTGGTGCACCGTAAAATATTACCGCTTCAGTCCTTATGGTTTCATGAAGCTCGGATAGGTGGCGGCGGCGCCATATGTAGCCTCAAGAATGGCGTCTGCAAAGGCGGTGCGATCCAAGCAGAGACTTGTCATAGAGTTTCTTTTTGGCGGAACTCCAGAGCATCGCAGGCATTCATAGGCACTTGCTGAATATCTTCGGAGAATTGGCAGTGGACAAAAGCACGGTGATTCGTTGGGCAAGGTGGCGCAAACGTGTCCGATGTTCCGCGTGCGGCCCTACAGTTCGCAGCTGTGACTCTTGCAATGTTTGAACGTGCGGGCACTCTCGTTCGGGGTGATCTACGTCTCGCAGTCAAACTCCTCCTACACAATTGGACGTCCCTGTTGGTAGTGCCGACACATTCGTCCACCATGGGGTGCCCAAAGCTGTGTGCCCACTGGGTTGCTCGCCCCCTAACAGAAGATCATAAAGAGCAATGAAGGACCACCCGTCCAGAATTTCTTGAGCGTTACGAGGGTGATCGTGACAATTTCTTGTCGAACATTGTCACAAGCGATGAAATACAGGTTCATCAATTAGAACTGGAAACAAAACGGCAATCCACGTAACGGCGGCGGTCTTCTGGGACTCTGAAAGGGTTATTCTGTTTGATGTCCTCCTCCATGGAGCAGCGATCAACCCAGAAGTGTATTGCGCTACCGTTGGGAAAGTGGAGAAACGACTTCAGCGTGTCCGTCGCCACAAAAATGCTGACGAACTCCTCCGTGAAAAAGGCAAAATCTCACACAAGAGGAGCTCACAAAACTCCATTGGCCTGTTCTTCCTTATCCGTCTACAACTCGGATCTCGCACCTTTTGACTTCCATGCACTCCGCGGGAAGCATTACGTGGATGAGGGGGAGATTATTGATGCAGCAAGACATTGGCTCTGACGTCGAACAATAGAGGGGTACCTTGCGGACAAACAAGCCCTCCCAGTGAAGCTGCGTAAGGTCGTCGCATTTAAAGGGGGCTTATTTTGAAAAATAGTGTTTTGTTGTCAAAAGACTGACGAATAATATAGTTATGGGAATCACGAATAAAATCAACCTGCTTTCAAGTGTGACATTGCTTATTGGATGCCTCTCGTACGAGACGTCGGAGTAGAAAGAATCGTTATTTGAAAAGCTAATAAAAAATAATGAAACCAATATTGCTCACATAAACAAAGCTTTATTTAATGTAGTTTCCAAAATGACACGTCTGTCACGTGGGTTAAGTTTTTCGCTTCTTGTTTTTAAATTGCCAATGATAACTCACAATTACTTACTTGTTTCAGAAAACACGTCAGCTTAACAACAATAAGATTTCCGTAGACCGCACAGAAAGAAAGGTATCTCGATTATGATTATTCTTACTCACATATAAGGCTAAACCACTGACACTGCGGCCGGCCGTTGTGGCCGAGCGGTTCTAGGCGCTTCATTCTGGACCCGCGCGACCGCTACGGTCGCAGGTTCGAATCCTGCCTCGGGTATGGATGTGTGTGATGTCCTTAGGTTAGATAGGTTTAAGTAATTCTAAGTTCTAGGGGACTGATGACCTCAGTTGTTAAGTCCCATAGTGCTCAGAGCCATTTGAATCACTTATATTGCTCAAAAGCTCGAAGCAGGTGGCACTGCATCCATGTGAATATTAGTAGTATAGATGACCACGAGAGGAAGTCCGCCATGTAACACCGTGAACAAAGAGTGGCAACATATTTTGATTTGAAAGGTTGTAACCATGGGCAGATTCGGACGCGTAGCATCTGAACCTTAGGGAAACTCAGTCATTCGCCTCAATATGAAGTTGACGAGAGGCTTTGGAATCTACAGTAGGCATTTAGGCGTTAGACATCAATGTCTGATCCCAGAACCTCGATGTTGTATTACTCCCAAGAAATTTAAGCAAGCATGACAATCGGTGAAGACCGACAAAAGACAGGAAAAACCCAAAGAACTACACTACCTTTTTACTGCACTCCTACAATCTATAAATTCGAATATTGTCCAAACTTCAAAACGTGTGAATTTATTGGACATTAGTTCTCTGGTGCTCTTCATATAGCTGCTGCTTGTATGAGAAACTAGCCCAAATAAAGCATTGTTCCTAACCTTTTCTTCTTCTTCATTTTTTTTTTGGTCACCAGTCTATTGACTGGTTTGATGCGGCCCGCCCCGAATTGCTTTCCTGTGCTAACCTCTTCATCTCAGAGTAGCACTTGCAACCTACGTCCTCAATTATCTGCTGGATGTATTCCAATTTCTGTCTTCCTCTACAGTTTTTGCCCTCTACAGCTCCCTCTAGTACCATGGAATTCATTCCCTCATGTCTTAACAGATGTCCTATCATCCTGTCCCTTCTCCTTATCAGTGTTTTCCACATATTCCTTTCCTCTCCGATTCTGCGCAGAACCTCCTCATTCCATACCTTAACAGTCCACTTATATTCTTCTGTAGCACCACACCTAAAATGCTTCGATTCTCTTCTATTCCGGTTTTTCCGTAGTCCATGTTTCACTACCAAACAATGCTGTACTCCAGACGTACATTCTCAGAAATTTCTTCCTCAAATTAAGGCCATATTTGATGTTAGTAGACTTCTCGTGGCCAGGAATGCCCTTTTTGCCATTGTTAGTCTGGTTTTCATGTTCTCCTTGCTCCGTCCGTCATTGGTTATTATACTGCTTAGGTAGCAGAATTGCTTATCTTCATCTACTTCGTGACCATCAATCCTGATGTTAAATTTCTCGCCGTTCTCATTTCTACTACTTCTCATTACCTTCGTCTTTCTTCGATTTACTGTCAATCCATACTCTTCACTTATTAGACTGTTCATTCCGTTCCGCAGATCATGTAATTCTTCTTCACTTTCACTCAGGATAGCAATGTCATCACTCAGGATAGCAATGTCATCAGCGAATCGTATCACTGATATCCTTTCACCTTGAATCGTAATTCCACTCCTGAACCTTTCTTTTATTTCCATCATTGCTTCCTCGATGTACAGACTGAACGGTAGGGGCGAAAGGCTACATCCTTGAATTACACTCTTTTTAATACGATCGCTTCGTTCTTGGTCGTCCACTCTTATTATTCCCTTTTGGCTGTTGTACATATTTTATGTGACCCATTTCTCCCTATAGCTTACCCCTACTTTTTTTCCAAAGTTTCGAACATCTTGCACCATTTTAGATTGTCTAACGCTTTATCCAGGTCGACAAATCCTATGAAAGTGTCTTGATTTTTCTTTAGTCTTGCTTCCAATTATTAACAGCAACGTCAGAATTGCCTCTCTAATGCTTTACGTTTACTAAAGCCAAACTGGTCGTCATCTAGCGCATCCTCAATTTTCTTTTCCATTCTTCTGTATATTATTATTGTAAGCAACTTGGATGCATGAGCTGTTAAGCTGTTTGTGCGATAATTCTGGCACTTGTCAGCTCTTGCTGTCTTCAGAATTGTGTGGATGATGCTTTTCCGAAAGTCAGATAGTATCTCGCCTGACTCATACATTCTACACACCAACGTGAATACTCTTTTTGTTGACACTTCACTCAATGTCTTTAGAAATTCTGATGGAATGTTATCCCTTTCTGCCTTATTTGATCTTAAGTCCTCCAAATATCTTTTAAATTCTGATTCTAATACTGGATCCCCTATCTCTTCTAAATCGACTCCTGTTTCTTCTTCTTGTATCACTTCAGTCAAATCTTCCCCCTTATAGAGGCTTTCTATGTATTCTTTCCATTTATCCGCTCACTCCTCTGCATTAAACAGTGCAATTCCCGTTGCACTCTTAAAGTTACCACCCATGCTTTTAATGTCACAAAAAGTTGTTTTTACTTTCCCGTATACTGAGTCTGCCCTTCCGGCAATCATTTCTTTTTCGATGTCTTCACATTTTTCCGGCAGCCATTTCGTCTTAGCTTTCCTGCACATCCAATTTATTAAAAAAAATGGTTCAAATGGCTCTGAGCACTATAGGACTTAAATCTGAGGTAATCAGTCCCCTAGAACTTAGAACTACTTAAACCTAACTAACCTAAGGACGTCACACATATCCATGCCCGAGGCAGGATTCGAACCTGCGACCGTAGCGGTCGCGCGGTTCCAGACTGAAGCGCCTAGAACCGCTCGGCCACAGCGGCCGGCCCTATTTATTTCACTCCTCAGCGACTTGTATTTCTGTATTCCTGAGTTTCTCGGAACATTTTTGTACTTCCTCCTTTCATCGACCAATTGAAGCATTGCATCTGTTACCTTTTCTGACAGTACAAATTCTCCGAACAATACCTTTTTTCTTAAAAAAAATGTTTTCATCGTTTAGTTCTGGGTGAACGACAG
The DNA here is from genome assembly GCF_023864275.1 of Schistocerca cancellata. Lineage (NCBI taxonomy): Eukaryota > Metazoa > Arthropoda > Insecta > Orthoptera > Acrididae > Schistocerca > Schistocerca cancellata. Next base: position 814,100,752 of record NC_064627.1, on the reverse strand, counting down.
GTATTCGCTTTTTCTTTTTTTTTTCTTAATAGGAGTAAAGAACATTTAACTTCAAGATGTCACAAGAGACTGTAAGAGACTGGTTCCCTGAATTCTGTGGTATTGCAAAAGATCGTCTGCGTTTACCAAATTGACGTGGCACTTATGGGTTTACAAAACAAGAGTATGAAATGAAATGTTGTGAAGTGATAATTATTTTTAGTTTCTGCTGAATATTTCATAACCGACGCATCTAACTGTGATGTCAGTTTCATCATCATCTTCAGATATTCAAGGCTGTCGCCTTATGTTGAAAGTGATTGGTCTACCAAAAATGTGTCACACTTGACGTATTTTCAGGGTTCTGTCATTAAGGTAATCGTAGCATCTTCTTCGAAAGACAACGATTATCCTCTTTGGTGATTTTTGTTTTATGGGCGTTAGAGTACGGTCCGCGTCTTGGCCTAAAGCTCCTCCTTTGACAAGGTAAAGTTGTAGACCAACATACGACCCCACAATGAGATTGGGGAGGAGGTAGAGAGAAAATTTACGTAACACTCAGGGTACCGAACGTCCTCCGGCGCTCTTGTTTACGTGTAAAACGTTGACACTTTCGTTATCGTGAATATTAAGCTGTAATTAAACTTAAATCACTGGCTAAATAGACCCTTGTGAACAGGAAAGGGAAAGATGAAATACCAATCATTTTTCACTAAGGAGCTCTTTACTAAATTGTACGCAGACGACGTTATACAAGAGGACGCAGAGTGGAAAATAAACGGAATAGAAAGAGGAAGCTTGTACCTGAAAGAAGATACTGATGTGTTGACAGTGTTCTCAGAAGGGTGATAGATACTACGTGAAGGTTAAAGAACCCAAAATGATGAATTACAAATAAAATGCAAACAGTTGTCGAAATTACCTTCACTGAGTAATTCAGAAGAGATGCCTAATAACGAGCAAAGTAAGAAGTCCTTTTGAAGGGGGAAGTTAATTACTTCCACCTTTCGTCAAACCGAACAATGCTTAATTAATTACACGAGCTTGGTTGCCAGAAAAAGTAAATATGCTTTTATCTTTTGTTCTTCTAGTCATAATCTGTGTAGATGGGATCTCTTACGCTCAGCTCCACGAGTAAGCTTCTAAAATGTCAGTACTTCACTGTTCTCAAAAGAGGGCTTCGAGTCAGTATTCTTGTTTGCAAGAAAATTTATCTTTGCTCTCTCGTGAAGCAGCAGCAAGATGTTTCTTCAACATAAGTGTGTTGTTGTATTCATGGAAAATTTGTCAGAAAATAATTGTTTACATTCAGACTAGCATCGGAAGAGATCGTAGCTACGGATCGTCAGCCATTCTACGATTTTATTTCTCTTCTCCTCTAACACCACATCCGCACTGTAGAAAAATAACTGACGAACGTCACTTAAGAGCAAGAAGCGGTTCGTATATTTTGCTTAAAAAACACCTCACCCAAAATAATACCACCTCATTCCTAGTGAAACGCCACCGTATAACCACAGATTAACTGTCTCGGAGCTGGCAATGTTTCTAGTTCAGCGAAAAGAGGAAAACAGGAGGCATGAGTGTGCGGAGTAAAATCTATCGAACTTTTTTATGTCAAGTTTCTTTGCGAGCTGTGATCCAGAGATCTCAAAAGTTCTTTTGGAACGTGTGTTGTCTCGACAGGATAGCCAGGGGTAAGTCGACGCAGCTGTTAATACATACAGCTGAAAGTTCATGACCGTTAACGACGGAATGGTTCTATGTCAGCATACAGAACGGTTTATGTATTGTCAAATAAGTACTCCCGCAACATAAAATCCATGCGTGGAAAGAAGAGAATGGCAGGTATTTTATTAATGTAATGGACGGTAATCCCTCTGCGACCACGAAACTATTACATCTACATGGATACTCTGCAAATCACATTTAAATGCCTGGCAGAGGGTTCATCGAACCACCTTCACAATTCTCTATTATTCCAATCTCGTACAGTGCGCGGAAAGAATGAACACCTGTACTTTTCTGTACGAGCTCTGATTTCCCTAATTTTATCTTGGTGATTGTTCCTCCTGCTAATATGAAAATATTTTGTTGACACCGATCACCACGATAAAATAAGGGAAATCAGAGCTCGTACGGAAAGATATAGGTGTTCGTTCTTTCTGCGCGCTATACGAGATTGGAAAAATAGAGAATTGTGAAGGTGGTTCGATGAACACTCTGCCAGGCACTTAAAAGTGATTTGCAGAGTATCCATGTAGATGTAGATGTAGAAGTGGTCAGGATTCCACTTACTACATTCATGGAAGTACCTCGTTGTACAACCAGATGTCTCTGTCTTGCAATAGAATCGATGTTTCCATGCGAAAGGCACTCGTACTCCAAATAAAAAATTTGAAATATGGTGATTTGAGGCAGGAACCACAGCTACTGAAAGGGTAGAACGGCGGGGTATTAGATCAGTCTTGCATAAAACATTTTTTAGTTAATTTTTCGTGCAAAATACATCAAAATGTTTCTTCTGATTTGCCTTTGGCGTTAGTTGTTGAATATACGTTTGAGCATTGATTGTACAATACCATATTGAACATTTTCTTGGTATTGTAATCTGTGGTTGCACTTTATGGCGTCCTTCCTGTGACCATCTTCAGAAAAAAAAATGAATCTGTGACGAAACGCATAATTTAACTGTTGGAGCAGTAAGCCCTTCATTAACCTTTACCAACCTTTTTCTGAATTTTCATATGCGATAAATCGTCCGAAACAAAGACATTTATGAAGAGACGCTATTCTAATGCATCCATTTGAACGAAACGTCAACACACTACTTTAAAAAGCCGTACAAACAAAAGTATTCCACGTATAAAGTTATTGCGAAACATATAACAACATAACAAAAGCAAAATTTAATTGAAATCAATCGCTACATCTGCGCCATGCCGTGAAATTTTATCTTTGTCCTCATATACTCAAACCGAGCGAGATGGAGCAGTGATTAGCACACAGGACTTGCATTCAGGAGGACGACGGTTCAAATCCGCGTCCGGCCACACTGATTCAGGTTTTCCGTAATTTCCCTAAATCGCTTCAGGCAAGCGCAGGGGTGGCTACTTTGAAAGATCACGATAGATTTCCTTCCCCATCCTACCCTAGTCCAAGCTTGTGCTTCGTCTCTAATAATCTGGCTGTCGACGCGACGTTAAACATTAATCTCCTCCTCACGTATTCAAGTGCATCACGAATAACAACAATTATTCTATCATATTACGTCAAATTACTGTCGATGCTGCTTTCACTTCTGGAGATGACACGCCATGGAGAACGATCTTTCTATTCTATTTATTAATATTTTCAGTGTGAACGTCAAAATTCTATCTTTAACTGGCACACACAGTACTTAATAACGAGTATGATTAGAATGCGAGTTCACATTTGCAGTCTTCGACTCATCACAAATGGAAGACGTTCTCTTTGATTTAATATGTCCTTTGTTGACACGAGGTACCTGTGTCTTCTTGTCTGATTACGTTACCATCATGCTCACGACTTGAAATACTTGTTGCGGGAAGTAATGCGCTGCTTGAGCCTTGCTGAGAAAGCCGTTCTCGGAATTTTCACAGCATTCGTAACTAACACGCGTAATTCTTATCCTGTAGTCTCTGCCACTGATGCTGGATGAGAATCTCAGTGACTCTCTCGCGCTTCCTAAGTAAATTTGTGACGAAACGCGCTGCTCGTATTTAGTTTATCTCTACATCTTCTATTGATCCTGTCTGGTTACGACTAGTACTGCCACCAAGACATGAAACCGCAAGGGAAGAAAAATAGGAGTGACAACCTCTAAAAATACAATTCCCTGCACCGAGCGAGGTGGCGCAGTGGTTAGCACACTGGACTCGCATTCGGGAGGACGACGGTTCAATCCCGTCTCCGGCCATCCTGATTTAGGTTTTCCGTGATTTCCCTAAATCGTTTCAGGCAAATGCCGAGATGGTTCCTTTGAAAGGACACGGCCGATTTCCTTCCACATCCTTCCGTAACCGAAGCTTGCGCTCCGTCTCTAATGACCCCGTTGTCGACGGGACGTTAAACACTAACCACCACCACCTACAATTCCCTTCAATTATCAGTTGATTGTTCGGAACAGACTCCTGGGACGTTACGCATTCAACAGCAAATAGAAGTCGCAGAATCATTTAACAAAAATCTTGTAGACGCCATTGAAGTGAAAATGGACAACTAACAAACAGTGTAGCAAAATAACATCCGCTGCTCTGTTACTTATTATGTTACTGTCGCCTACATTCTAATCACTTCGTAGACCGACGCTTATGGTAGTTAGTTGTGGGCGACTCACATCCATTCATTCTCACGGGATGAGTTTGTTTGCGCGCGGCTTCGTTTGCTGCCGAGTTAGCGTCCACTTGCCAACGACACGCAAGGACGTCTAAGCTGACATCTGCAGCCTACGCCTGTCTCGTCATCTTGACATGACCGCCGCGCACGCGACGAGACCTCTTCAGAAGTCTGCAGCGCTGTGGGCTGACGGGCGGAGCAAACGCCAAACACAATTTGACACGCATTTCACAGTGACGAAAGTAGACCCAGTGACAGCCACATCTACAACAACGGGCTCCAGCTCACGGCTTATTTAAGCATCTCGTTTCCTTGTCAGTGAACAAAGACAGTGTACAGTAACTGCAATTTTTCTATAAACGTGTCTCGAGATGAAAAGTAACGTTTTAGTGTGTTAGGCTACAGACAATTGGAATAAAAATGGCCACGTTTAATACGTGTTCTAAATACAAACTGCATCACAAAGCGCAATGAAGCTGAAAGTAAAGATTTCTGTTCAATATATAGTAATCCATTTGAATATACGAGGTGCATTCAAGTTCTAAGGCCTCCGATTTTTTTTCTAATTAACTACTCACCCGAAATCGATGAAACTGGCGTTACTTCTCGACGTAATCGTCCTGCACACGTACACATTTTTCACAACGCTGACGCCATGATTCCATGGCAGCGGCGAAGGCTTCTTTAGGAATCTGTTTTGACCACTGGAAAATCGCTGAGGCAATAGCAGCACGGCTGGTGAATGTGCGGCCACGGAGAGTGTCTTTCATTGTTGTAAAAAGCCAAAAGTCACTAGGAGCCAGATCAGGTGAGTAGGGAGCATGAGGAATGACTTCAAAGTTGTTATCACGAAGAAACTGTTGCGTAACGTTAGCTAGATGTGCGGGTGCGTTGTCTTGGTGAAACAGCACACGCGCAGCCTTTCCCGGACGTTTTTGTTGCAGTGCAGGAAGAAATTTGTTCTTCAAAACATTTTCGTAGGATGCACCTGTTACCGTAGTGCCCTTTGGAACGCAATGGGTAAGGATTACGCCCTCCCTGTCCCAGAACATGGACACTATCATTTTTGCAGCACTGGCGGTTACCCGAAATTTTTTTGGTGGCGGTGAATCTGTGGGCTTCCATTGAGCTGACTGGTGCTTTGTTTCTGGATTGAAAAATGGCATCCACGTCTCATCCATTGTCACAACCAACGAAAAGAAAGTCACATTCATGCTGTCATTGCGCGTCAACATTGCTTGGCAACATGCCAAATGGGCAGCCGTGTGGTCGTCCGTCAGCATTCGTGGCACCCACCTAGATGACACTTTTCCCATTTTCAGGTCGTCATGCAGGATTGTGTGCACAGAACCCACAGAAATGCCATCTCTGGAAGCGATCTGTTCAACAGTCATTCGGCGATCCCCCAAAACAAATCTCTCCACTTTCTTGATCATGTTGTCAGACCGGCTTGTGCGAGCCCAAGGTTGTTTCGGTTAGTTGTCACACGATGTTCTGCCTTCATTAAACTGTCGCACCCACGAACGCACTTTCGACATATCCATAACTCCATCACCACATGTCTCCTTCAACTGTCGATGAATTTCAATTGGTTTCACACCACGCAAATTCAGAAAACGAATGATTGCACGCTGTTCAAGTAAGGAAAACGTCGCAATTTTTAGTATTTAAAACAGTTCTCATTCTCGTCGCTAGCGGGAAAATTCCATCTGCCGTACGGTGCTGCCATCTCTGGGACGTATTGACAATGAACGCGGCCTCATTTTAAAACAATGCGCATGTTTCTATCTCTTTCCAGTCCGGAGGAAAAAAATCGGAGGCCTTAGAACTTGAATGCACCTCGTAGAATCGCGCTGCCCACTTACATATGGTAAATACAATAATGAAAACCTTCTTTTTTGTCTTTACTTCTGATAAAGCTGTTTTACAGCATTCGATGATTTTCATTACTTCTGATCCTTTTCCTGTAGAAATTCCAACCAAACATTTCTATCGTCCTAAGGAACGAGGGCAGTTATAAGAAGGAGATGATAGGCAAAAACAAATATAGCACAGGAAGTCATGGAAGAATTCCACATTAACTTTGTACGTCCTACTAACAGAAAAAAATTGATACCTTTTACTACGCCGCTAGTTTCCGTAGATGTCGGAATTCACTGCGAAATTTCGAGCAGCCAGACAATCCCCGCGAAACATGGTGCACATAATGATATACTAACCTAAAAGAAGCTACATACTGAGTAAAAAACAGTAGGGTTGTAATAACAGTTAAGAAGGAAGTGACGTAAAAATAATCGGAAACGACCGACGTTAGAGTCAAATCCATAATTTTCGTACTGCTATGCTGATAGCTAAGAGTTATGTTGAAATTTAAGGCCAGTTTTATTCAAATGGAACGAACAGAACTTTGTAGAGCCCACTGGACTTTTTTTTAAAAAAAAAAGACAATTTTATCTATATGGATTCTATGTGGATTCATTAAAATATTTATTTGGTAGTAGTCTTGGAAAGGAAACTGAACCTCTTCTTTATAATCAAGTTTTATATTACAGCGAACTTGTAAAAGTTTTCGCTTTATCGTTAATACATTGGACTTAATTTTTACAATATTAAATAAAATCGCGAAGATTTAAGACTAGAGATACTTCAGATTACATTTGCTCTCTAACAGAGGATGCTGTTAATATGTAACCAGGGAAAATGTGATAATCACCAAGTTACTTATAAAATAAAAATGTTTAGTTAGAAGGTTTTCAGTTCACATTTTGTTTTTCATTGCTCAGTCGTAAGGAACAGCTCAAAGCGGAATTTTGTTCTCCTTCTTTCTTTCACACTCCGCTCTTCTACAATCTTCAGTGTATGAAATAATAAAAAAATTTATTCCTACATCTAAATGGTTTAATTGCTGAAGCGTACTTAACGCACACGGTTTATTCTGTCCGATACCAACATCTTGTCTTTCACCAGCGTAATAATTGATCTGATGGTCTCAAAATCCATCTTCGTTTAAAGAAATGCATGGACGTTTGGATATATTTTTATACATCTCATCAAGCGAAAGCCGGCCGTTGTGGCCGAGCGGTTCTAGGTGCTTCAGTCCGGAACTGCGCTGCTGCTACGGTCGCAGGTTCGAATCCTGCCTCGGGCATGGATATGTGTGATGTTCTTAGGTTAGTTAGGTTTAAGTAGTTCTAAGTCCAGGGGACTGATGACCACAGATGTGAAGTCCCATAGTGCTTAGAGCCATCAGTCGAAAGAGACAGTTGGTGGTTTCTTACACGAGAATGCGGTTAACTACACAGCTCGAAAAAAATACAACGAAATGATAACAGATTTAGACCATGCGTGTCAAAACATTCGCATCAGTGCACAGTGTACCCTCCTCTGGCGCCAACGCAGGCGCGTACTCTCTTACATGTGAATGATTATCAAAGTGCCGAATCGCATCCCACAGTAGATTGTGCCAACCATCTTGCCCCTTTGTTTCAGTTCGGCAATGACGAATAAGTTCCCGCTTCATCATGTGCCATATGTGTTTAGTTTGCGAGAGATCTAACAAGCCTGGTGACCAGGGCAGTTGTTTTGGAACAGGAAGAGCAGGCTGCGTCGCAGTAGCCTATGTGGACGTGCATGTGCCGCTGAACAAGCACATCACCTGATCCTGCAGAAACGCCCAATGTGATCGTGCATTTTAACTGACGGCCGCCGACACTTTGAAGCCTGGGGTGGGATCTTTGTGCCGTGAGCGAATGCACTCCGGAATAGGCAGTTCACCAGGTCAACGCCACACACGTGTACGTCAATCACTGGCATACCTACAGAACTTACTCTCATCATTGACGACAACAGAGCGCCATTCCACCCTCCAGTTGATTCTTTGGTGACATCAAAGCAGCCATCTTTGGTGGTCTTGTGCTGTTAGTAGTATGAGGTGCATTCAAGTTCTAAGGCCTCCGATTTTTTTTCTCCGGACTGGAAAGAGATAGAAACATGCGCATTGTTTTAAAATGAGGCCGCGTTCATTGTCAATACGTCCCAGAGATGGCAGCACCGTACGGCAGATGGAATTTTACCGCCAGCGGCGAGAATGAGAACTGTTTTAAATACTTAAAATTGCGACGTTTTCCTTACTTGAACAGCATGCAATCATTCGTTTTATGAATTTGCGTGGTGTGACACCAATTGAAATTCATCGACAGTTGAAGGAGACATGTGGTGATGGAGTTATGGATGTGTCAAAAGTGCGTTTGTGGGTGCGACAGTTTAATGAAGGCAGAACATCGTGTGATAACAAACCGAAACAACCTCGGGCTCGCACAAGCCGGTCTGACAACATGATCGAGAAAATGGAGGGAATTGTTTTGGGGGATCGCCGAATGACTGTTGAACAGATCGCCTCCAGAGTTGGCATTTCTGTGGATTCTGTGCACACAATCCTGCATGAAGACCTGAAAATGCGAAAAGTGTCATCCAGGTGGGTGTCTCGAATGCTGACGGATGGTCACATGGCTGCCCGTGTGGCATGTTGCCAAGCAATGTTGATGCTCAACGACAGCATGAATGGGACTTACTTTTCGTCGGTTGTGACAATGGATGACACGTGGATGCCATTTCTCAATCCAGAAACAAAGCGCCAGTCAGCTCAATGGAAGCACACAGATTCACCGCCACCAAAAAAATTTCGGGTAACCGCCAGTGCTGCAAAAATGATGGTGTCCATGTTCTGGGACAGCGAGGGCGTAATCCTTACCCATTGCGTTCCAAAGAGCACTACGGTAACAGGTGCATCCTACGAAAATGTTTTGAAGAACAAATTCCTTCCTCGTCTGGGAAGGGCTGCGCGTGTGCTGTTTCACCAAGACAGCGCACCCGCATATCGAGCTAACGTTACGCAACAGTTTCTTCGTGATAACAACTTTGAAGTCATTCCTCATGCTCCCTACTCACCTGACCTGGCTCCTAGTGACTGGCTTTTTCCAACAATGAAAGACACTCTCCGTGGCCGCACATTCACCAGCCGTGCTGCTATTGCCTCAGCGATTTTCCAGTGGCCAAAACAGACTCCTAAAGAAGCCTTCGCCGCTGCCATGGAATCATGGCGTCAGCGTTGTGAAAAATGTGTACGTTTGCAGGGCGATTACGTTGAGAAGTAACGCCAGTTTCATCGATTTCGGGTGAGTAGTTAATTAGAAAAAAAATCGGAGGCCTTAGAACTTGAATGCACCTCGTAGCCTGGGCAGAGGCATGCATGATCGTAGGCCTGGTGCAAGCAAACGGCTCCCAGTGGTCACTCATGAAGTAGCAGGTGCAACATCTTCTCGAGTTTTATCAGTGGATGATGTTCGGTCGGCCGTCACTGCTCGCAGGGTGCATCGATGCTAACTTGCGTCTGTGCTATGCGGTCGTCCAGAATGTAGTCTACGCGTGTGGAAATGTTCACAGACTAAAGCATAAAGCAGCGACACGCCATTGATACGGTATCTGATAAAAAGTATCCGGACACCTGGCTGAAAATGACTTACAAGTTCGTGGCGCCCTCCATCGGTAACGCTGGAATTCAATATGGTGTTGGCCCGCCCTTGGCCTTGATGACAGCGTCCATTCTCGCAGGCATACGTTCAATAAGGTGCTGGAAGGTTTCTTGGGGAATGGCAGACCATTCTTCACGGAGTGCTGCACTGAGGAGAGGTATCGATGTTGGTCCGTGAGGCCTGGCACGAAGTTGGCGTTCCAAAACATCCCAAAGGTGTTCTATAGAACTCAGGTCAGGACTCTGTGCAGGCCACTACATTACAGGGATGTTACTGTCGTGTAACCAGTCCGCCATAGGCCGTGCATTATGAACAGGTTCTCGATCGTGTTGAAAGCTGCAATCGCCAACCCCGAATTGCTCTTCAATAGTGGGAAGAAGCAAGAAGGTGCTTAAAACATCAGTCTTAGCCTGTGCTGTGATAGTGCCACGCAAAACAACAATGGGTGCAAGGCCGCTCCATGAAAAACACGACAGCACCATAACACCACCGCCTCCGAATTTAACTGTTGGCACTGTACACGCTGGCAGATGACGTTCACCGGGCATTCGCCATACCCACACTTTGCCATCGCCATCGGATCGTCACATTGTGTACCGTGATTCGTCACTCCACAAAACATTTTTCCACTGTTCAGTCGTCCAATGTTTACGCTCCTTACAGGAAGAGAGGCGTGGTGTGGCATTTACCGGCGTGATCTGTGGTTTATGAACAGCCGCTAGAATATGAAATCCAAGTTTTCTCTCCTCCCGCCTAACAGTCATAGTACTTGCAGTGGAGCCTGATGCAGTTTGCAATTGCTGTATGATGGTATGGATTGATGTCTGCCTATTACATATTACGACCCTCTTCAACTTTCGGCGGTCTCTGTCAGTCAACAGACAAGACCGGCCTGTACGCTTTTGTGCTGTACGTGTCGTTTCACGTTTCCACTTCACTATCACATCGGAAACAGTGGACCTAGGGATGTGTAAGAGTGTGGAAATCTCGTGTACAGACGTATGTCACAAGTCACACCCAATGACCTGACCGCGATCGAAATCCGAGAGTTACGCGAAGCGCACCATTCTGCTCTCTCACGATGTCTAATAACTACACTCCTGGAAATGGAAAAAAGAACACATTGACACCGGTGTGTCAGACCCACCATACTTGCTCCGGACACTGCGAGAGGGCTGTACAAGCAATGATCACACGCACGGCACAGCGGACACACCAGGAACCGCGGTGTTGGCCGTCGAATGGCGCTAGCTGCGCAGCATTTGTGCACCGCCGCCGTCAGTGTCAGCCAGTTTGCCGTGGCATACGGAGCTCCATCGCAGTCTTTAACACTGGTAGCATGCCGCGACAGCGTGGACGTGAACCGTATGTGCAGTTGACGGACTTTGAGCGAGGGCGTATAGTGGGCATGCGGGAGGCCGGGTGGACGTACCGCCGAATTGCTCAACACGTGGGGCGTGAGGTCTCCACAGTACATCGATGTTGTCGCCAGTGGTCGGCGGAAGGTGCACGTGCCCGTCGGTCTGGGACCGGACCGCAGCGACGCACGGATGCACGCCAAGACCGTAGGATCCTACGCAGTGCCGTAGGGGACCGCACCGCCACTTCCCAGCAAATTAGGGACACTGTTGCTCCTGGGGTATCGGCGAGGACCATTCGCAACCGTCTCCATGAAGCTGGGCTACGGTCCCGCACACCGTTAGGCCGTCTTCCGCTCACGCCCCAACATCGTGCAGCCCGCCTCCAGTGGTGTCGCGACAGGCGTGAATGGAGGGACGAATGGAGACGTGTCGTCTTCAGCGATGAGAGTCGCTTCTGCCTTGGTGCCAATGATGGTCGTATGCGTGTTTGGCGCCGTGCAGGTGAGCGCCACAATCAGGACTGCATACGACCGAGGCACACAGGGCCAACACCCGGCATCATGGTGTGGGGAGCGATCTCCTACACTGGCCGTACACCACTGGTGATCGTCGAGGGGACACTGAATAGTGCACGGTACATCCAAACCGTCATCGAACCATCGTTCTACCATTCCTAGACCGGCAAGGGAACTTGCTGTTCCAACAGGACAATGCACGTCCGCATGTATCCCGTGCCACCCAACGTGCTCTAGAAGGTGTAAGTCAACTACCATGGCCAGCAAGATCTCCGGATCTGTACCCCATTGAGCATGTTTGGGACTGGATGAAGCGTCGTCTCACGCGGTCTGCACGTCCAGCACGAACGCTGGTCCAACTGAGGCGCCAGGTGGAAATGGCATGGCAAGCCGTTCCACAGGACTACATCCAGCGTCTCTACGATCGTCTCCATGGGAAAATAGCAGCCTGCATTGCTGCGAAAGGTGGATATACACTGTACTAGTGCCGACATTGTGCATGCTCTGTTGCCTGTGTCTATGTGCCTGTGGTTCTGTCAGTGTGATCATGTGATGTATCTGACCCCAGGAATGTGTCAATAAAGTTTCCCCTTCCTGGGACAATGAATTCACGGTGTTCTTATTTCAATTTCCAGGAGTGTATTACGGTCGCTGATATGGAGTACCTCGTAGTAGGAAGCATCACAATGCACCGAATATGAAAACGTATGTTTTTGGGGATGTCCGGATACTTTTGATAACATTGTGTGCATGGTGCCAACAAGTGCAGCGATCCGTCGATACGCCCATCCAGTTTCTTCCAGGCCCCCAGTGTGACCCCATTCAAACAGTTGATGCTGTTTAGCAGGAGAACGCATTCGTTGATCAGGTATGGTTGCACCAAGAATGAATGTTGCAAAAGCTGCTCACCTTTAAATTCAATACAATTACTGCCTGCAGAGCGGAAACAGAGAGTGTACGAACAGGCATGATGAGCGCCATATGATAACTGACGATCGTGAGAAATGAATCAATAATATTACAATCATTCAGAATGCACATATATTGTACCCAGGTGACATTAAACACAGCTCTTGAGAATATTACAGTTTTTTCCGACAGTGTATTGTGGAAATTATTCTTCATCAGGACCATTAAATTTATCAGAAGGTTAGAGATTAGGGTGTCGTCCACATGAATGGTATTAGAGTCGGAGTTCTAGCTGGGATGAAACAATTACTGGGCAGAAACCGACAGTAGTCCTATCGAAGGATGCATTGGTGCATTCGATTTGCGCGATGTACAGAAACACCGGGAAATATGCGTCAAGTTGATCGAGTGGAGGCTTTTATCTTGCATGTGCATCTACACTACTGGCCATTAAAATTGCTACACCACGAATATGACGTGCTACAGACGCAAAATTTTACCGACAGGAAGAAGATGCTGTGACATGCAAATGCTTAGCTTTTCAGAACATTCACACAAGGTTGGCGCCGGTGGCGACACCTACAACGTGCTGACATGAGAAAAGTTTCCAACCGATTTCTCATACACAAACAGCAGTTGACCGGCGTTGTCTGGTGAAACGTTGTTGTGATACCTCGTGTAAGGAGGAAAAATGCGTACCATCACGTTTCCGACTTTGATAAAGGTCGGACTGTAGCCTTTCGCGATTGAGGTTTATCGTATCGCGACATTGCTGCTCGCGTTGGTCGAGATCCAATGTCTGTTAGCAGAATATGGAATCGGTGGCTTCAGGAGGGTAATACGGAATGCCGTGCTGGATCCCAACGGCCTCGTATCACTAGCAGTCGAGATAACAGGCATCTTATCCGCATGGCTGTAACAGATCGTGCAGCCACGTCTCGATCCCTGAGTCAACAGATGGGGACGTTTGCAAGACAACAACCATCTGCACTAACAGTTCGACGACGTTTGCAGCAGCATGGACTATCAGCTCGGAGACCATGGCTGCGGCTACCCTTGACGCTGCATCACAGACAGGAGCGCCTGCGATGGTGTACTCAACGACGAACCTGGGTGCACGAATGGCAAAACGTCATTTTTTCGGATGAATTCAAGTTCTGTTTACAGCATCATGATGGTCGCATCCGTGTTTGGCGACATCGCGGTGAACGCACATTGGAAGCGTTTATTCGTCATCGCCATACTGGCGTATCACCCGGCGTGATGGTATGGGGTGCCATTGGTTACACGTCTCGGTCACCTCTTGTTCGCATTGACGGCACTTTGAAGAGTGGACGTTACATTTCAGCTGTGTTACGACCCGTGGCTCTACCCTTCATTCGATCCCTGCGAATCTCTACATTTCAGCAGGATAATGCGCGACCGCATGTTGCAGGTTCTGTACGGGCCTTTCTGGATACAGAAGCTGTTCGACTGCTGCCCTGGCTAGCACATTCTCCAGATCTCTCACCAATTGAAAACGTCTGGTCAATGGTGGCCGAGCAACTGGCTCGTCACGATACGCCAGTCACTACTCTTGATGAACTGTGGTATCGTGTTGAAGCTGCATGGGCAGGTGTACCTGTACACTTCATCCAAGTTCTGTTTGACTCAATGCCCAGGCGTATCAAGGCCGTTATTATGGCCAGAGGTGGTTGTTCTGGGTACTGATTTCTCAGGATCTATGCAACCAAATTGCGTGAACATGTAATCACATGTCATTTCTAGTATAATATATTTGTCCAATGAATAGCCATTTATCATCTGCATTTCTTCTTGGTATAGCAGTTTTAATGGCCAGTAATGTATATCTACAAGTACATGCATACTCCACAAGCAGCCGTATGGTGCATGGCGGAGGGTACCACGTACCACTGCTAATTATTTCCTTCCCTTTTCTACTCGCAAATAGAGCGAGGGAAAGAAGGCTCTCTGTAAGCTTCCATAAAAGCCCTACTTCCTCTCATATTATCTCCTTGGTCCTTACGCGAAATGGGCAATGGCGGGAGCACAATCGATCTGCAGTTTGCTTCAGATGCCGGCTCTTTAAATTGCAGCAGTAGTGCGTCGCGAAACGAGCGTCGTCTTCACTCCAGGGATTCCGATATGAGTTCGCAATGCATTTCCGTAACACTTACGTGCCGCTGAATTACTTGATGTCTTCTTTTAATCTGACCTGGTAAGGATCTCAAACACTCGAACAGTACTCAAGAACGGATCCCACCAGCGTTCTATACGCCTCCTCCTTTATGTATTAGCTATACTTTCCCAAAATTCTCCCAATAACAGTAAGTCGAGCATTCGTCTTCCTGACTACCAACCTGACGTGCTAATCTCATCCATCGCTTTGCATCGTAACGTTTAGATATTTAATCGATTTTACTGTGTCAACACATTACTGTCTTGGATTCGAACGTTACACGATTGTTTTTCCTACTCATCCGCATTAACTTACATTTTTCTACATTTAGAGCAAGCTGCAATTCTTCACACCAACTAGAAATTGTACTTCAATCATCTTGTATGGTCCTTCAATGTCGATACCTTGCCGTACACCACAGCGTCATCAGCAAAGAACCATAAAGTGTTGTTCACCCTGTCCGCCAGATCATTTATGTATATGCAGAATAAGAGCGGTTCTATCACAGTTCCTGGGGCACTCCTGCCAATAGCCCGATGCCCTGGCGTCTGATGAAGACTAGCCTTCGAGGACAACGTCGCAGGTTGAATTACTTAAAAAAATCTTCGAGCCCCTCCCATATCTGGGAACCTAATCCATATGCCTGGACCTTCGTCAACAGTCTGAGGTGATGCACGGCATCATACGCTTTCCTGTAATCAAGGAATATGAAATCTGCCTGTTGCACTCCATCCATGGTTTCTGATGTTCAAATGGCTCTAAGCACTATGGGATTTAACATCTGAGGTCATCTTTCCTCTAGACTTAGAACTACTTAAACCTGACCAACCTAATGTCATCACAAACATCCATACACGAGGCAGGATTCGAACCTGCGACCGTAGCAGCAGCTCGGTTACGGACTGAAGCACCTAGAACCGGTCGGCCACAGCGGCCGGCCATCCACGGTTTGTAGGATACCATGTGAGAAAAGGAAAAGATGAGTTTCGCAAGAGCGATTCTTTCTAAATCCAACCTGATTGTGGGCAGAAGTATTTTAGTCTCAAAAGAGTTTATTATATACGAAATCAAAATGTGTTCTGGACTTCTGCACCAAACAGATGCTGAAGATATTGGTCAGCAATTATGTTGGGATTTTGCCCTGGGCGAGAGAGTCTCGATAAATGCGAACTATGGGACCAATGCTGCAGAGTGTTCCCTGTAAAATCGATTGTGCTACCCCGGAATACATCCGCATTTCTAGCTCAGTGGTCAACGTTTGATTGGCGTGTGGAAAATTCTGGGCCATTTCCCACTTCCACCAGGCAATTTTATTTGGTGAGTGGACTGGAAGGGGTGCACTCAAACTCATGAGCCCAACTGAGGATGTAACTGGTTGATAAGTAGGGGCTTAAGGGCTCGGAGAGTTGATAGTTCTTGGGAGAATGACGTGCTGACAACATGCTTTTGTAACGAATGAGACACGTCCGTGCCGGCCGAAGTGGCCGAGCGGTTCTAGGCGCTGCAGTCGGGAACCGCGCGACCGGTACGGCGCAGGTTCGAATCCTGCCTCGAGCATGGATGTCTGTGATGTCTTTAGGTTAGTTAGGTTTAAGTAGTTCTAAGTTCTAGGGGACTGATGACCACAGCAGTTAAGTCCCATTGTGCTCAGAGCCATTTGAACCATTTGAAGACACGTCCGTCAGCTTCGTGGCAGTACTGACACACGAGATTGAAACCGCTGTCGGTTACCTGCTGTCAGTTCACTCCATCTTGTACCGAGCCGCGTGGAGGCGTGCCCGTGGCACGGTACGTCGCAACAGGGGCCGATGGCCTCTCCAGCAGCGGCCGTAATCGAAACGGTGGCAGCTGCGGGCCTCGCAGTTGACGTCAACGCGCAGGAAGCGCCGCCCCGCTAACTGGGGTCAACAGCGGCGAACGCGAGCCACTGGGGCAGCCCGACACTCCAGCCGCCGGGCTCCAGACCTCGCCCTGCATACAGCTGTGGTGTGGACGGCTGCTGAGCTGCTCTGGGCGTTTTCATCACTTTTTAAGGGGCTCCGGAAAGGCTCAAAATCATGAAAACTTAAATTTTTACTTTTTTGCGTTTTCTGAATCTGCAGACTATTACCTTTTAATAGATATATAATTTATTCAATTCCGAAGACTACAACTATTTTTAAATTTTTTTTGAAATGTGTTCTACATGGGCGTGACCCACTGTGGCGCTGTTAAACTGCTGTCAAATGGTGTTATTATTAACGTCCGTGTTCATCAGGTACATTTTAGTGATGTGAGATAAAGTATGTGTTTTGGCTAACCTATTTTCAGAGACTTAGCAGCACCTGAACTGTTGAAAAAGTGTATTCACGGAAAAACTCAAAACCCCAATGAAAGTGTAAATAGTATTATATGGTCGAGAATCCCCAAGACTGTATTTGTTGGAATAGAAACACTTCACTTTGGTGTGTATGATGCTGTTGCGAATTTAATGATGGCAACATTGTAAGGTGCAAGGTATTTAGAAATATGGGCATGAAGATAGGTTCTAACATGGTACGAGCGATGCTTGCTTTAGACAAGGAACGCCTTCGGGCTGCAGACAGGGCTGCAAAGAGTCTAGAAATACAAGCAAGAGTAAACAGGAGGAGGAACAAGAGGAAGCTGGAGGAGGAGTTTGCAGACGATGAAGATAATCCATCCTATGGACCTGGAATGCACTAAAAAGTTAATCCAATCTTTGTCGCTCGATTCCCAAAACTTTTATTTTCTCATACTAATTACATGTTTTCTAAGGATCTTCCAAACATATTTGTTTCAAACTTTCAGTAAATGTTACACAGTACCTTCTGCATAATTTAACACAGCCTTTTTCCAAAAAACTGTATATTTTTGAATATATAAATAAAAAATTGCAAAAAAATGTTGTGAATTTTCATTACAATTGAAAACAAATCATCTTTAATAACTGAACCAAAATTTTGTAAAATCCCTGTGTTAAGTTGTAGCCCATATTCTAATAAATAATCTGTAAAAAGTTCAACTTCCTACCTCAAATACTTTGTGAGGAAAAATGTAATTTATAGGCGTTATTTTAACATTGCAAGTATAGGGCGTTCCGGAGCCCCTTAAGGTTCCGTGCCAAAATCCGTAGAAGTGGAATCCTTATAGGCTCACTTCGTTGTTCGTCTGTCTGTGTGTCTGTCCGACTTTTCAAAACCCTTTTTCTGAGGACCAGGTAGACGCATTAAGTTGAATTTTATGTCACATACGTGGTCCCTTGGCGATGTAAAAAAATTGATGCTTCTAAGTCTATGCAGTCAGAAGATACGGCCATTTATGACTCATATTTCGATACTAGCAAACTCGGTTATCAAAACCCCGTCGACCCAGAATAATGAAACCTGTCAAAAAGCAAGATTTCGCACAACAACCAAAGGAAAAAAAATCCGAAAAGTGTTAATTTGTAATTCTTGTTATTGTTGTGGTCTTCAGTCCAGAGACTCGTTTGATGCAGCTCGCCATGCTGCTCTATCCTGTGCAAGCTTCTTTATCTCCCAGTACCTACCGCAACTTACATCCTTCTGAATCTGTTTAGTGTATTCATCTCACGCTCTCCCTCTACGATTTTTACCCTCCGCGCTGCCCTCCAATACTAAATTGGTAATCCCTTCATGCCTCAGAATATGTCCTACCAATCGATCCCTTCTTATAGTCAAGTTGTGCCACAAATTTCTCTTCTCCCCAATTCTCTTTAGTACCTCATCATTAGTTATGTGATCTACCCTACTAATCTTCAGCATCCTTCTGTAGCACCAGATTTCGAAAGCTTCTATTCTCTTTTTGTCCAAACTATTTATAGTCCACGTTTCACTTCCATACATGGCTACACTCCATACAAATACTTTCAGAAACGACTTCATGACACTTAAATCTATAATCGATGTTAACAAATTTCTCTTCTTCAAAAACGCTTTCCTTGCCATTGCCAGTCTACATTTTATATCCTCTCTACTTGGACCATCATCAGTTATTTTGCTCCCCATATAGCAAAACTCATTTACTACTTTAAGTGTCTCATTTCCTAATCTAATACCCTCAGCATAACCAGATTTAATTCGACTACATTCCATTATCCTCGTTTTGCTTTTGTTGATGTTCATCTTATATCCTCCTTTCAAGACACAGTCCATTCCGTTCAACTGCCCTTCCAGGTCCTTTGCTGTCTCTAACAGAATTACAATGTCATCGGCGAACCTCAATGTTTTCATTTCTTCTCCATGGATCTTAATTCCTACTCCGAATTTTTCTTTTGTTTCCTTTACTGCTTGCTCAATATGGAGATTGAATAACATCGGGGATAGGCTACAGCCCTGTCTCACTCCCTTCCCAACCACTGCTTCCATTTCACGCCTCTCGACTCTTATAACTGCCATCTGGTTTCTGTACAAATTGTAAATAGCCTTTCGCTACCTGTATTTTATCCCTGCCACCTTCAGAATTTGAAAGAGAGTACATCTTGCTCATCAGATGGTTAGAGTTTTGTCAGGGCTGGCTCTCCCAAGGCTATTAGTAGTTCTAATGGAATGTTGTCTACTCCCAGGGCCTTTTTTCGACTTGGGTCTCTGTCAAACTCTTCACGCATTTGTAATTATACCACCAAAAAAAATATTTTTTCTCATGTTATCCTACTGACCGTCTATCCCTGTGTTAAGACGGCTTTTTCTCGTGAACGGTAGACGTATGAGTTCGAAATTTATGTCACATACTGTGATCTACGGTCCCTTTACGGTGAAAAGCATTTAAGCTTCTAAGGTAACGCAATCAAAAGGTACGGCCATTTATGCCACATATTTTGCTACTCGCAAACCCACTCATCAATACCTACAGGGTACTTTCCGTTGACCTAGACTCACGAAATTTGGTAGGAAGCAAGGTTCACAGTAGAAATAAAGAAAAAATCTGAAAACTGTTAATATGTAATTATATTACATGATTTATTTTGTCATTCGTTAGCCTACTGTCTGTTCGTTCGTCTATTCAGGATCCTTTTTCTCACAAATGCGTGGACGTTCAAGTTGATATTTATGTCACACATTGGGCCGGCCAGAGTGGCCGAGCGGTTAAAGGCGCTACAGTCTGGAACCGCACGACCGCTACGGTCGCAGGTTCGAATCCTGCCTCGGGCATGGATGTGTGTGATGTCCTTAGGTTAGTTAGGTTTAAGTAGTTCTAAGTTCTAGGGGACTTATGACCCCAACAGTTGAGTCCCATAGTGCTCAGAGCCATTTGAACCATTTTTGTCACACATTGAGGTCTGCGATCTCTTGCCAATGTAAAACAATGAACCTTCTAGGTCAATGTAATCGAAACATACGGCAATTTATGTCACGTATTTTGATACTCGCAAATTCACTCATTAAAACTTATGAGTACTTTCCCGTGATGTAGAGTCACGTAATTTGCTAAGAAGAAAGGTTTCACAGTATATGCGACTTCAAACTTGAAATTAAAACATTCTCCAGAGTCTCGGAATGCCTTGGTCCGATCTCGTCGAATGATGTTTCCGGGCACGGGTTCCTATCCCCGATTTGCTCCTCAAGACACTTTCCACAACCCCTCGAAGATTGTCGCTAGATTTCTGGGACACACAATAGAGAATTTATATTGGAATCAGACAGCGCAGGTTAACTTTTATAATGAGGTCACCAGCTTGTTCATTACCCGTAGTGGAGTCCGACAAGAATGCGTTTTGTCAATCCTGTTATTCAATTTGTAATTCGAGAGTGTGTTTCATGAAGCTCTTCGTGACACAGTAATAGGCGTGTGGTTAAAGGAATCTTCGTTAACAACATTCCCCATGGTGATAGTACAGTATTGATTGCTGATAATTTCTATGATCTTCAAGAAAATGTCAACATAACAGGAGATTACAGCAGTAATCTAGGTCTGAATATCAACACCAAAAAAATGTATTTCTTGATTTTCACGCGAGAGCCTGATAATTTTCCCAATGCAAATCTGCGATTCAGTGACTCCTTAGTACCAAGAGTAGAAAAGTTTAAGTACCTTGGAACGTAGCTCTGCGAAGACTGGAGATAAAATGTTGCACAGAGAACTCCCATACCGCTTTCATAAAATTCAAAAAAATTCACACAGGTCCAGGCCTAGGACGGAATTCTACATTTCAATTTGTAAGATGATACTTCTAGACCGTTCTTCTGTACGGTTCTGAAGGATGGTCAGTGAAGATGCCAACGACAAAGAAGATCGAGATCACTGAAATGTGGATGTACCCCAAAACGCTTAAAATACCGTGAACGGTAAGAATAACTAACACCAAGGTATTGCGGCGAGTACACGAACACCGATAAAAGTGAACAAGTTTAAAACAAGAAAAACTGTACATCCAGGAATGCCTTACGTAACACCAAGTATATGCTCCTACTGTTGATAGTAGAAGGGAAGATCTGGGGTCAAAGAAGAAGAATGCGTAGAAGAATATCTTGGTTAGATAACATAATGTATACAGGCTTACCAGCTGCAGTTACATTCATGCATGTCCGAAAAAACAATGCATCTTTCTTCTTAACAACACAGGCACTGTAGCATTACACAGTTTCGCTACGGAAATGGGCGCGCTAAAGTACCTGCAATAGCTCTCTTAGCGATCGTCGAAGAAGAGTAGAGAAAATCGCGAAAAAGATTCTGGACCCATCGATGGCTCGAACAGCCTTAATGTGCTGATTCTATGAAACAGCTTGTATTTATAGCTTGTATTTATACCATACATCATAATATAAAAGAAACACCAACTACGGAGTTCTATACAATATGCCGTCTCCTAAGTTCTGCTTGTAACGTAAAACCGATGCCGCATCTCACTCCCCACGAGACAAAAAACTGACGTGCTAGATTCTTCATTTCACGGTTCCCATTGTAGTGAAACGTGGAATTCCACGCTGTAGCGTCAACAGCTCCTCGTCCGCGGACGTTTTCACGTCCTGCGAGAGGATGGCTTTAGGGAAAGTGGATACCAGGTTTAATTTTACTAGAAGAATCCAAGGCAAATGTTAATTCACGCGCGGAATGTATCACTTACAAAACCTTCGTTATATGAACTCTTTTGCACTGACCTTCACAGAGTTGGATAAATGAAGGATATAGAGAAATCTCAAATAATAACTACATCCCTCGTAGCGGCTTCGTTCAGTCAGCTAGATATTACAGAAAACTACAAACTGCAGTGGGAGACACTACAAAAAAAGGCGTTCTGCATCGTGCAGAGCCTTGCTCACAATACTTCGAGACCTCCCGTCCAAAACGAGTCCAAATATATATTATCTCCTTCAACATTCAGCTCGCGTGATGGCTACTACGCTGAAATCAGAGACATTTGGGCGAATACAGAAAGGTGTCGACAGTCTGTCAACCCAACTGACATGCGTGAACATACATTATTAAATACGGAATATAGCCGAGACGATGAACAGTTGCTCAAAACTAAAAGCAAAATTGCTAACTTGGATGGAATCTTAGGGAAGACTGACTGTTCCAGTAACTGAAGCCCCGAGAAGCAAAGCAATGGATGTACAATTTTTAACTGAAATTAGTCAAGGCTGGCATTTTTGTATATTTTATAGAAATTAATAACTACGAGGGTAATCCCAAAAGTAAGGTCTCCTATTTTTTTATAAGCGCATAGACCTGTTTATTTCTACAATGGTTTACATCAGTTTACAGCTTTAACATTAGCTATTTTTCGACATAATCACCATTTCTGTCGATGCATTTTTGTAGACGCTGTGGCAGTTTTTGTATGCCCATGTCATACCAGCTCCCCGCCATGCTGTTCAGAAAGTTATGAACGTCTTCTTTCACCTCGTCGTCGGAGCTGAATCGCTGGGACCCCAATTAACGCTGACAGGTACTGTGAGACTCTGAAAAATTCAAACGGGCAATTCAGAACCGGAGAAGAGGAATGTTGAACAACGGCGTACCCATTCTCCATGACAACGCTCGCCCACACATCGCTCGGCAAACCGTTTCTCTCCTGCAGCAGTTTCAGCGGAACATAATCACCCACCCACCCTATAGTCCTGACTTGGCGCCCGGTCACCATCACCTGTTCCCTAGGTTAAAAGAACATTTGGCTAGAAAGCGATTCAGCTCCGACGACGAGATGAAAGAAGAGGTTCATAACTTTCTGAACAGCATGACGGCGAGCTGGTATGACATGGGCATACAAAAATTGCCACAGCGTCTACAAAAATACATCGACAGATATGGTGATTATGTCGAAAAATAGTCAAATGTTCAAGCTGTAAACTGATGTAAACCATTGTAGAAATAAACACGTCTATGTACTTATAAAAAATAGGAGATCTTACTTTTGGGATTACCCTCGGCCGGTCGCAATGGCCGAGCGGTTCTAGGCGCCGCGCGACCGCTACGGTCGCAGGTTCGAATCCTGCTTCGAGCATGGATGTGTGTGATGTCGTTAGGTTAGTTAGGTTTAAGTAGGTCTAAGTTTAGGGGACTGATGACCTCAGATGTGAAGCCCCATAGTGCTCAGAGCCATTTGAACTATTTTGATTACCCTCGTACAAGTACACAATTTTCCACGTAATCGAATGAAGAAAGTATTGCCAATTCGTGTTTGAGACATGTGCTATTTTGCTATTCAGCTAGCTGGTGATTTCGTAAGAGAGCACCAAATGAAGTAGTCACATCACTGGCAGACTACATTACTAATTATATCAGCATACAGATTAGAAACAACGCCATTGTAAACTTCTTCCTTTTAGTGGTACAGAGCAATCGTTTCAAACCAGTGCATCATATGTATCCAACAAATGAACATTCGTACCTCCAGCGTGATAGGGCGTGAAAGGAATATGAATGGGTCGTTGTCAGCTGTGTAGAATAGTGAACTGATGAACCTAAATGTGATGGTTATGAGGACACCACATTTATTGATGAAAATCACAGCAAGAAACTGAAGTGCACAGGTAAAAATGTGACTGTATAAACATCCAGCAGGTTATCTACTGTAAAACCAAGGTATAACTATGTTACGAAATCAGTACTGATACTAACATCCAGCAGAATACTGGCTGAAGTATTTCATTCCAAAAGAAGAGAATTCGTAATTATTGCCCCCCCCCCAAAGCCTATCACAGTGAAATACCACTGAAAGTACCAAAATCCGGAGAGCTAATGATATGTAACTCAGTATACCTATTGAGCATAAGAAGCAATTTCAGGATATACTCGATAAATTTGGAAGCCTTTCAAGTGATAATCGTGAAAGTGATGGCGAACTATGGTCATCGATAGTGCTTAAATCGTTAATCATGTTTGCACACTACGTATATTTGAAACATGTGTAGGAGATGTGAAGTGTACGAATACTTCGCGTGAAACCTAACATTTTGAGCTTGTGAAAGAGCATGATATACGCGTATATCTAAATGAAACAAATTTTGGAAAAAATGAGTTGCAAGACAGCATACGTGCAAATTATTCCCGTTTTTATGAACTACGAATTGGCAGCTTGAGTACGTCAGTGTTTCAGCACAGCTTTTCTGATAGTAGCCTCTATAACTGGTATCAAAATCTGTGTGCAGTGTACATTTTACAAGAAAATAATTAAAAAGACAGTTTCTCTCAAAACAATGTTAATTGAAGTCAAGCTGTTTTGCATCTCGTGTCCTTAATTAAATCAGCTAGTAAACTAAGAGTTACAGGAAGAAAGGGTGGTAATGGACAACA
The DNA here is from genome assembly GCF_023864275.1 of Schistocerca cancellata. NCBI lineage: Eukaryota > Metazoa > Arthropoda > Insecta > Orthoptera > Acrididae > Schistocerca > Schistocerca cancellata. The sequence goes on along the minus strand of NC_064627.1, from coordinate 814,076,166 downwards.
TTTCGTAATTAACAGCACCAAGTGACCGTTTTGGTGATCACTCCTTTTTTCAGCATCTGAGGGAGTCGTATCAAAGCGTCTATGTGACACGCAAACATTGTAATTTTCCAGTGGCGTTCGGTGTCAGGATGTTACCAGATCTGGCAGTAAATGTCCTTTACTTGGTGTCGATTACAGTTCAGCAGGTCAATAATTACATTGGGTGGGGCAGTAATGTGAGCTCGTAATTGAGAAGAGCAGGAAACCGATCCGGTCTGGTAATCCTGAATCACATTATAAGTCCTCTCTTTCTCTAGCCTACTTGAAGCTATACCATTAAAATTGCGTTTTTCAAAACTCTATTTGTCATGGTCATCATCAATAGTTTGTCATCCACTGCTCGATCAAGGCCGCCTCCAGAGGACCTCAGATTATGGTGCTCTACTATAAACAGTCATTTTCTGGATATTTTATAGGGTCATCTTTTGTCCTTCCATTAGGCCATTGCATAGATTTTTATTTCTTGTACTTCATCAAAAAGCTCCTCTAGCGCAATTCGCCTTTGTACGTGACCACCAACATTCATTTCATTTCCATTACAGCTGGAATTATATGGCCACCCCAGTCTGTTCCTTGCTTTCCAGTTCGTCCCAGTAATTTCCTCCCCACCATGCATCTTTCCATCGCTTGCTGAGCGATCTCCTGGTTCTGATTGGTTTGCGCATTTTAAGTATGTGTCGTTGCTGTAAGTGAAAATTGATTATACGCACTGAGTGCAAACTTTTATGGAATTTGGGAAATACAGTTTTCCAAAAGCCCTTAGGAACAGTTTTATTCTTCCATATATATCTTTTTCTGTCCATCCCGTCGTCTTTTACAGGTGCTCTAGTAACTAAAACTCATCATTTGGGTCTACGTGTTCACCGTTAATTTAAACTGTTTTGTCTTCCGTATTAAGCTTTTACGTAATTTATAGGGCACAGCCTTGTACCTGTGGGTTAGAGTACCTAGGAACACTTGATGCTTCCTGGTCAGCGTTTCAATCTAGTGATCGATTTTAGAATCACACGTAAGAACACGCATTGGGGCTCGCCATAAGCAGTTTCCGGCATTTTCTACTATTTTTGTTTTTGTGAGACATGAGGTTGTGTTATGTGCAGCGTTTGAACTTTGTTCATTCTCCATTTACAGAGTTTTATGGTGAGTAAAACTTAGTACATTTTTAAAATTATTTATGTAAAGTGTGTGAGATTAAGCCATGCTGCATCAGTCGGGCACCATCCTCTACCCTAAAACGAAAGGCCTTCTGCCACGGAACACCTGATATATGCTAATTCATTGAGTTTAAATGACTTAAAAATTTTCTCGGTTTTGAAAATGGGCATATGCGTTGGTTTTCAGTGGCTTCTTTTTCAAAAAGTTTTTTACTTTTAACTGGTTTTTGATAATACTTCTTCTTCATTTGATTATTGGTGTGTAGTACAGTAATAATGTCACACATAGACTATTAAATATATTATTGCAAAATTTTCTCTACTGCAATACTTTTAAATTTGAGTACAATATTTGTTCCTAGGTGCATGGCCAGAGCTTACTTTGGAACAGTTTTTCAGGTTAGAAAAAAACTTAGTTCCCTTGTTGTAATTTTCGTGAGGCCAGAAAAAGACTAGACTGCAGCACACGTAAAGTGGATGATTTCATTTCAAAATGGAATAAAAAAAATATATCAAACTTTTATTACGGAGTTGAAAATGAGAAAAGTATTCCAAGGTACAACACGCTCTGCAAATACTATTTTTCTCTTCCTTGTATTGATTATGTATTGTTTTGGTTTTATTATGATCGATTTTCAGACCCACTTTCAGACTTAGTCTATTAAGTTTTTGTATTCGTTGTTGACTTTATTTGGAGCTGAGGAAAATAGTAGAGCTTCATGCTCAAAACAAAGGTGGTCTTGAAGCTCCATTAATAAATATTCCTTTTCCGTTTGCCAAATTTAAGGATCAAAGAACTTTCTCTAGATTTGCTGAGGATAGTCTGGTAATTATGAAATCTCCTGGCCTGATTTCTCTTTCAATTGTTAATTTGTCACTACCTTGATGAAGTTATTTATATTCGATATACCAAATTACGCTGAATAAATGCCTTGTTTCTCAAAGGATGTTTTAAAGACTGTATTCTTAGTTTTTCATCAGTTTGTATGTACTTTGAACTCAGGAGATCACTTCATGTTGTATACAGGGTAACAAAAGGACACGAGTTTTTTTTCATAGATCATGCAAGAAAGGAAAGTATACATATCAGAAGTACTGTGAATGTGGTAAAAAATGTTCCGGTGTGTGAATAAATGCATAAAAGGAAATAATAGTACTGATAAAAGCTTTATCGTTTCGGTACTGATGATATCCTTTTGGCCAATATAAGGAACACTCAAACAAGTATTAGGTACAGGATTCGGCTTGAGGATTCGAAAAAAAATAAAATAAAATAAAATAAAAAATAAAAAATAAAAAATAAAAAAATACTCTTGTAAAATTATACGTCATAATATTGGCTGCATGTAACGTCTAACATCTAACATGGTGCCTTCTTTGATTGTTGTCTATCGTTCTAGACACAGAACAGCAAATTCGATGAAGGGGCAGTCTTATGGATTTCACAGTGTCCCAGATTTAGTAATCACTGCTTCGTTTCAAAATGTCTGTCTTGGGGTGGACTTTCGATGACGATTCCGTCCCTCCGCAAGCTTTCCTTGCTGTTTCGCCACTTTTCTTGCACTTTACGTTCTTATCCATGCTCAGTGAATGTCAGAGCTAACTCCTGCATAAGTACGCTGGATTCTCTTTTAGTTTCTGCAGAACTTCATTCTTAAACATTTACTGATCATTGGCCTTCCTACGACGGCACAAAAGCGCCCAAGGTTTTATTTCAGGGGTTTAATCCTTTCAAAGAGTGACGGGTCTGTGTTTTACCAGTTTATCAGAAAATGAAAATCCCTTTTATTATGCTTATCCATTACGGATATTTTAGAACCGTGACTATATATTAATGTAAATAAATTATACACAACTGCAACCAGTCACTTTTTCATTAATAATGCTTTATTACATTAACCGGTTTTCGAACCCTTTCAGGTTCATCTTCAGATGATTTCGGCAGAATCCGGGAAGTTACATCATTACTGGTAGTAGCATAATGCTGGGTGCTGGTTTGCGACAGTATAGGCGGCTTTTTTCGTATCTGTCTGCCTCCATTTTGATGTCCAGAACATTTTCACACGAACTATATTAGTTCACACTTTAACAGTGACACTTTACCAGCATCCAGCATGCGCTTTACAACTGTTGTACGGCAAACAGTTGTAAAGCGCATGCTGGATGCTGGTAAAGTGTCACTGTTAAAGTGTGAACTAATATAGTTCGTGTGAAAATGTTCTGGTCATCAAAATGGAGGCAGACAGATACGAAAAAAGCCGCCTATACTGTCGCAAACCAGCACCCAGCATTATGCTACTACCAGTAATGATGTAACTTCCCGGATTCTGCCGAAATCATCTGAAGATGAACCTGAAAGGGTTCGAAAACCGGTTAATGTAATAAAGCATTATTAATGAAAAAGTGACTGGTTGCAGTTGTGTATAATTTATTTACATGAAAATCCCTTGTTCAGCTAGCCTCTTACAGAGTTTCAATACTTCCTTGTTCTTTTCAACATACGCATTATTACTAGTCTTCAAGTAAGTCAGCCGCATGTCATTTAATGAAATATCAAGTACATGGTCGCACGGGGACGGAATTTCACAAAACTCAAACAAAACTAATGTAAACCAACAAAAAGGTCCTTCACAGAAAATTAACCGTTACATCTCGCAGTTGAACAAATAACAACCCAAATCACAATTCTTCTTCTTCTTGTTTTTCTACGTCTCCATGATTAGGCTTGGGGCCTCTTACAGCCTCACTATCTCTTCCTCGGTCTTCCAACACTTCTTTTAACCCATAGTTTATAATCCAATAATAGTTTAGGAACTCTCTGTGTCGACATACGAAGTACATGGTCTCCCCATTTTTCTTTGTATTGGACTGCCTTTTGGATTATTGCATGCATTCCTGATTCTTCCCTTACAAATCATAAACATTTGAAAATTACACTCTGCAGGTGGTATACCCATATGAGGTCTCCGCATTGTTCGTAGCCACATCTCAGCTATAGTACCACTAATTTCATCTGGAATTCGTTTCTGATACATTCAGTATCCTGGGTTGAGTCTTTTAGACTGAATTTTTGACATATCCCCACAAAGAAAAAATACTTCTAGATTTCGCCCAGTTTCTGTTCTGCCATTTGCATTCCTGCAAGCTTGTCATATTCCTGTGCGTCCTGCTGACGACTGACGGCACAAAATTTAACTGACTTCCCCCTGCCATGCTGTTTCCTTCATCGCATCATGTACACTGCGTGTCTAAAAAAACTGAAGCACCCACAGAATATGGTCGTAAGTCAGTGTAACTACATGACGTCGGCGGGGTGTAAATTATTAGGGTTACAATTTTCTACAAAAACTAAACGTCCATCATAGTACGCGTAAATGCTGCGTACTCATGTGAGAATCATTATCAGCACCTGACAGAAATACAGGGTTATTACAAATGATTGAAGCGATTTCACAGCTCTACAATAACTTTATTATTTGAGATATTTTCACAATGCTTTGCACACACATACAAAAACTCAAAAAGTTTTTTAGGCATTCACAAATGTTCGATATGTGCCCCTTTAGTGATTCAGCAGACATCAAGCCGATAATCAAGTTCCTCCCACACTCGGCGCAGCATGTTCCCATCAGTGAGTTCGAAAGCATCGTTGATGCGAGCTCGCAGTTCTGGCACGTTTCTTGGTAGAGGAGGTTTAAACACTGAATCTTTCACATAACCCCACAGAAAGAAATCGCATGGGGTTAAGTCGGGAGAGCGTGGAGGCCGTGACTTGAATTGCTGATCATGATCTCCACCACGACCGATCCATCGGTTTTCCAATCTCCTGTTTAAGAAATGCCGAACATCATGATGCGGTGGAGCACCATCCTGTTGAAAGATGAAGTCGGCGCTGTCGGTCTCCAGTTGTGGCATGAGCCAATTTTCCAGCATGTTCAGATACACGTGTCCTGTAACGTTTTCTTCGCAGAAGAAAAAGGGGCCGTAAACTTTAAACCGTGAGATTGCACAAAACACGTTAACTTTTGGTGAATTGCGAATTTGCTGCACGAATGCGTGAGGATTCTCTACCGCCCAGATTCGCACATTGTGTCTGTTCACTTCACCATTAAGAAAAAATGTTGCTTCATCACTGAAAACAAGTTTCGCACTGAACGCATCCTCTTCCGTGAGCTGTTGCAACCGCGCCAAAAATTCAAAGCGTTTGACTTTGTCATCGGGTGTCAGGGCTTGTAGCAATTGTAAACGGTAAGGCTTCTGCTTTAGCCTTTTCCGTAAGATTTTCCAAACCATCAGCTGTGGTACGTTTAGCTCCCTGCTTGCTTTATTCGTCGACTTCCGCGGGCTACGCGTGAGACTTGCCCGCACGCGTTCAACCGTTTCTTCGCTCACTGCAGGCCGACCCATTGATTTCCCCTTACAGAGGCATCCAGAAGCTTTAAACTGCGCATACCATCGCCGAATGGAGTTAGCAGTTGGTGGATCTTTGTTGAACTTCGTCCTGAAGTGTCGTTGCACTGTTATGACTGACTGATGTGAGTGCATTTCCAGCACGACATACGCTTTCTCGGCTCCTGTCGCCATTTTGTCTCACTGCGCTCTCGAGCGCTCTGGCGGCAGAAACCTGAAGTGCGGCTTCAGCCGAACAAAACTTTATGAGTCTTTCTACGTATCTGTAGTGTGTCGTGACCATATGTCAATGAATGGAGCTACAGTGAACTTATGAAATCGCTTCAATCATTTGTAATAGCCCTGTAGAAAGGTGGCCTCGTGGTGGCGTCCATTTGGCCTAGCTGGCATGATACTAGTTGAACGACGCAGTATCCAGGTTTGTGGGGCATTCAGAAGTGACAGTGGCCTGATGTTGGACTGCGTGGGGGCCTGAGAGCAGGCATACTCGCCGTCACAAGGGAAATTTGCCCTATTGTGCACCAAGCACCATCTGCGACTGCCATCTGAAAACAAGTAATGGACTCCCTGCAAAATTCTGTGTCATCTCGCACCACCGATCGGAGACAGAGTAACCAGGCTATGGCAATGCCGTTCCATGCATAGGCTGCCGTTGATAACAAAACCCAGTCGGCTGAGTCTGAATCGTGCCGTGACCAGGAAGCAAGGACTGCTGGTGGATGGCGTCGCATTGTGTCCAGAGTTGAACGGCTATGGATGACAATCATCGGCGACTACAGTGGCGACCTCGAGAGAGGTCCCATTCTGTCAGTATTCTGGAGAGGCGCAACGGTGTCACTCTTGGCATAATGGTGACGGCAGCAGTGTCGTATGGCGTCACCTCAAGCCAGGTCAGGTCAGGTCTGTAGTTGTAGAGCGCTTCAGACAGAACTTGCAGAATATCATTAGTAATTTTTCTGATCATACCATTGTAATAGGGGGTGACCTCAACTTGGGAGTGTTATGCCATCGAAACTGGTGCCAGAGACAGGAAATCGTGTGGCATTGTTCTGGGTGTCTTCTCCGAAAATTACCTTGAGCAGATAGTTAGAGAAGTACGAGTAATTCGTGAGGGTAAAGTCTTAGACCTCCTGCCAACAAACAGACCTGAACTTATTGAATCAGTTAACTTAGAGGAAGGTATCAGTGATCATAAGGCTGTGACAGCATCTATGACGACGGTTCCTACAAGGAATGTTAAGAAAGATAGGAAGATATATTTGCTCAGTAAGGGTGACAGGATACAAATTTCAGAATATCTCAGCAGTCAGCATCAAATATTCGGTGATGAGGACGAAGATATGGAGAACAAATGGAAAAAAAATTCAAAGGTATTGTTCAATACACCCTAGACAAGTATGTTCGGAGTAAGGTTTTAAGGCATGGACAAGATCCACCATGGTTTAATAGCCATGTTAGAATAGCGCTACGTGACCAAAGAGCATTTCATCTCAGATCCAAGAGAAGTAAAAACCTAGCTGACAAACAAATGCCGAAAGAAGCGAAAATGAGCGTAATGAGAGCAATGAGATAAGCGTTCAACGATTTTGAAACTAAGACGTTGTCAACCGATCTGAGCAAAAATCCTTAGACAATTTTGGTCCAATGTAAAATCAGTAAGTGGGTCAAAATCATTTATTCATTCTCTCAGCGACCACACCGGCACCGAAACGGAAGATAACAGAGACAAGGGAGAAATACTGAATTCGGTCTTCCGAAGTTTTTTCACCGTGGAAGATCGTAACACTATCCCTCCTTTCAATCGTCGTGCGAACGTAGAAATGGCAGATACTGAGAAAACCGATCGCGGAATTGAAAAGCAGCTACAATTGCTTAGTAGTGGGAAGGTTTCAGGACCAGATGAGATACCTATAAGATTCTATAAAGATTATGCGAAAGAAATTGCTCCCCTTCTAGCAGTAACTTATCGTAGATCGCTTGAGCAACGAAAGGTACCTAACGACTGGAAAAAAGTGCAGGTCATTCCCATTTTTAATAAATGTGGTAAGACAGATGCACACGATTATAGACCTATATCGTTGACCACAATCTATTGTAGAATTATGGAACATGTCTTATGCTCAAGAATTATGACGTTCTTGGAAAATGAACTGCTCTTCTATAAAAATCAACATAGATTTCGCAAACAGAGATCCTGCGAAATTCAGCTCGCTCTGTTCCTCCATGAGATCCACAGCGCAGTGGACAACGGCGCTCAGGCTGATGCCGTGTTCCTTGATCTCAGTAAGGCATCTGACACCGTCCCGCATTGCCGTTTAATGAAAAAAAAAATACGAGCTTCCGGAGTATCGGGCAGACTTGTGACTGGATTCAAGACTTTCTTGCAGATAGAACTCAACACGTCGCTCTTAACGGAACCAAATCGACAAATGTAAAGGTAATATCCGGAGTACCACAGGGAAGTGTGATATATAAATGATCTAGTAGAAAGCGTCGGATGCTCTTTAAGGCTATTCGCAGATAATGCAGTTGTTTATACCAAAGTAGCAGTGCCAGAAGATAGTAAGAACAACCTGCAGAGAATTAATGAATGATGCAGACTCTGGCAGTTGACCCTGAACGTAAATAAATGCAACATATTGCGCATACATAGGAAAAGAAATCCACTATTGTGCAGCTGCACTATTGATGACAAACAGCTGGCCGTAAAATTTGTAGGCGTAACCATCCAGAGCGACCTAAGTGGAATGACCATATAAAATAGATACTGGGAAAAGCACACAGCAGACTCAGATTCATCGGAAGAATCTTAAGGAAATGCAAGTCATCCACGAAGGAAGCGGCTTACAAGGCGTTTGTTCGTCCGATTCTTGGCTACTGTTCATCTACCTGCGATCCCTACCAGGTAGGACTGATAGAGGACATAGAGAAGATCCAACGAAGAGCGGCGCGTTTCGTCATGGGCTCGTTTAGCTGGCGAGAGAGCGTTACGGAGATGCTAAAGAAACTCCACTGGCAGACGTTACAAGGGATGCGTTGTGACTCACGGAGAGATTTACTGTTGACATTTCGGGACAGCACTTTTCAGGAGAAGTCAGACAACATATTACTTCCCCCCACATACATCTCGCGTATTGACCACGAGGAGAAAATTCGAGAAATTGGAGCCAATACAGAGGCTTACCGACAATCATTCTTCCCACGCACTACTCGCGAGTGGAACAGGGTTGGAGGGATCAGATAGTGGTACCGAAAGTACCCTCCGCCACACATAATTAGGTGGCTTGCGGAGTATGATGTAGATGTAGAGGTCACGGCTGGTGACTGAAGAAACTCTGATGCAAACAGTACTCCATGAACCGCCCGCATCTCGTGGTCGTGCGGTAGCGTTCTCGCTTCCCACGCCCGGGTTCCCGGGTTCGATTCCCGGCGGCGTCAGGGATTTTCTCTGCCTCGTGATGGCTGGGTGTTGTGTGCTGTCCTTAGGTTAGTTAGGTTTAAGTAGTTCTAAGTTCTAGGGGACTGATGACCATAGATGTTAAGTCCCATAGTGCTCAGAGCCATTTGAACCATTTGAACACCATGAACATCATCTGTCATGTGATACGTCTCATGCGACAAGAACGTGATGCCATTTTTCAGCAGGACAATCCTCTTCCACACATGGCACGTGTGTCTGTTCACTGCATTATTTTAAGCTACTCCTGTGGCCAACAAGATCTGTCCCCAATGGCATACAGTTGGGAAGAGCTCGGACGTCAACTCCGTCCCAGTGCTAGTAAGCAGTATATGGAAGAATCAGTTATAACACTTGTGGGTCAGCCTCGCTCAGGAGAGGATGCAACGACTTTATGACTCCGTTCCCAAATCAGTCGCTGCATACATTCATGCCAGAGGGAACGCAACGTCATGCCCGTAAGTGAACTCATACTGCCAAGTTCTTCAAAAATTTGACTCAATGTTGTAATCACTCAAATAATGTCATATACCCTCTTAACCTATTACGTTTAATTACTTTTCCTACTACTTTTCTGGGTGACCCACTTTTTTGTCAGGCAGTGTATATGAAAACACTCTTGAGCAATTGAGTCGTAGATAGTTGTTGTGTTGGACATGAATTCTGCTGTCGAAAGAGCGAATAGAATAGTTCAAAAAGTCAAGTGACTGTGATGTGGTCGGACGTCGTACTGGCCATCGGCGCGACAGTGAGGGCGTTGAGCAAGGCGCGCGATACCGAGGCAGATTTACAGCGTCAGTTTATGACAGGCCTCGTGCGTGACATTTCCGGCTGAATGCGAGATCAGGTCTGCATAGGTTGTTGTTGCCCAGCGTAAGGACCGAGGGGGTGGCACATTAGAGTCACATTCCGGAGGACAGTGTTTCAAATCCCACTCCGACTACCCACATTTAATTTTTCCTTAATGAAGAAATGAGATTACCGTGCGCAGAGGAACATTATCATCAGACATTCGAAGCATATAGAGCCACTGACTGGGCTGATAAGTCACGGTACACACTGGCAGACGGCGATGCAAGGCTACGAATTCAAAGAGAACCACACGAAGAGATTTATTCGTCAGGAGATAAATGTATTCACGTCTCGCGAATGCCTAAATAGGATGAAACGTGGGACCCTGATACGTTTCGCATCATCTCTCGTAGGCTAACGACAAAGAACACTATCGTCCGTTCCTATGTTCATCTACATCATGTAACATGTCACTTGAGCCTTCAGCTAGGCAGTGCACTACCTAGTCGAGTCGCTTTTCATGGTGTCGGCTGGTGTGAAGAACACGAATACCAGATTTCGTGGATGGATTCCCATGAAACAATGGAATGATGGTTTAATGTCCAGTCGGTGTTAAAGTCACTGGAACCGAAGATCAGCATGGATTGTGGATGGAAATCAGCTGCATTCTTTTAACGAAATCGTCCTTAATTTTCCTTAAGTGATTTAGGATCCTCATGTGAAACCCTGCCATTACACCACCACGCTTGATTGCAGTTGCATGTCAAGTAACCTCAGTGCTATTGAGCACATCGTGGATGCCATAGAGCAAGATGTGCTTGCCTTGAATCTGTGTCTGGCCAGTCTCCGTGAGATGTCGATGGCTTTTGGATCGTTCTTGATCGGTAGAACATCTAAACACTAGTTTCTTCTTAGAGTCCATGCCGAAACGTTTCATCACTATGATCAGGTTGAAAGAGACTGGTACACGCTGCTAGATAAGTGTCTATATTTCAGTCGTGATTCTTTAACTTCTCCTGGAGTATCTGTCCACAGAAAAGTCCACAGGTGTACTGACAGTACTCGGTGTCCGAAGCCACAATATTTCGGCGAGCACACCTGGCGCCATTATCAGGTGAGCTGACGGGTTGACTTTCTGGAGTCACGCAGGTGACTTATAAACCCTCTCCCCGCCTCTCCTTAATCTTGTGGAGGTGTTCATGAAAGAACGAGATGCCCTACGTGGCGGGTGAGGCGCCATCCGCTACGCTGCCGGTACTGCCTCTCATAGCCAGTGGAGCGCGCCTTCCGGTGCGGATGCCGTACGAAACGCCGCTACGGAGACGTCCAGCTTAGGCATATGAAGTCACCCGTACGCTCGCAGAAGGTCGGTTCGTCAGCGCACGAGATGATGGTGACAAGGCTGTTCGTCGGAGTATTGTGGCCGTTGGACGCTGAATGTCGGCAGTACACCATTTTTAGTTGCTCATGAGTCTCATTAGTGCGGAGTCGAGAACCTACCATCAAATAAACCGGTCCACTTTTGCCGCTTATTTCTTTTAAATTTTGTATGGTGACTCGTCTCATAAAATTCAATTTGTCATGTAGTAATATTATTATGTGAGGTACATAAAAACCTGTGTGAATTCCTTTATACTGAGTGCGTTAATCAAGCAGTATACAACTTACACGTTACTTTTTTAAATTTTGTGTAACTACTCTTGCATCTCCCCCCCCCCCCCCACCCTCCAGGTTGCTTCTACTCCATACTAAAACAATCTGTGCGGGATTTGAGATCCTTAGGACAAGGGAACTGTGTGTCTTCGGACCTTCAAAGGTGGAAAATGAAGAAAAAAAGAAAACCATCAATTTTGCAAAAAATTACTTCTTCGTGACAAATTCGTTCGTTAACTAAGGCAGGTAGGTTGTTTCCTTCAGTCTCCTTAACTGAATGATGCGTTCTCATGTCTCAGACCGCATTAGTCGGGTGATATGGCGACAAACCACATAGAGAGCCGGCAGAGAGAGAGTCAACCTGTTTCTCTTTACAAGGGCAGGTTCAAATGGCTCTGAGCACAATGGGACTTAACTTCTGAGGTCACCAGTCCCCCAGAACTTAGAACTACTTAAACCTAACTAACCTATGGACAGCACACACATCCATGCCCGAGGCAGGATTCGAACCTGGGACCGTAGCGGTCGCGCGGATCCAGACTGAAGCGCCTAGAACCGCTCGGCCACACCGGCCGGCTGTTCTTAAGTGTTTTGAGTGTTGAGCACACCGCTGCTTCTGTATATCTCCTGTTTTTACCATTAGCTCTTGCATTTTTATCTCATTTTCTAAGCTGTAAGCATTAAGCGAGTTCTGCTGCCTTAAGGTATCTTTGATGTGCTGAACGCTCAGGCAGCTTGTTCATCTTTTATGAAAATATGGAAAACAGTGTATGCTACAAGTCATACTTTGGAACGAAATGTGGTCTCGTCAAATTTGTCTCACAAACGTTGCGCGTAGTAACCCACTGAGTCCCGAATTACCCAGAAATAATTTTTTGGTACAATTGAGGGTAGCATTAACAAAAGCTTAAACTTTAAAACTGCGGGGGGGGGGGGGGGGGCGGGGTACTGCAGCACATTATTTTTTCTAAAAGCAACATGGTTTCTTTCTCAGGATTCCAGTATATCACATTATTCCCCACTCTTCAGGCTACAAAACCCTATTTCTCAACATAAGCTCCGTTCAGTGAGGCGACCTAACTGGGAAGGTGTGTATGCCCACATGATACCACTCTACTGGTCGACGTCGGAGCCAACGTCTTTCTGCATCAATAACCTCCTCATCGTCGATGCACAGCCTCCCGAGGAGTGCATCATACATAGTGCAAACAGATGAAAATCGGTAGGTGCGTGATACAGACTGTAGGATGTATGAGGATGAACAGTCCTATCAACTTTTGTTAGCTCCTCTCAGCTGTGCAGGCTTGTGTGAGGCATTGCGTTGTCCTGGAGAAGGTGTAATTCGTTTGTATTTTTGTGGCGACGAGCACGCTGAAGTCGTTCCATCTCTTCCCTGATAACTGAACGTTCACCACAGGGATATTATATTCGAAGGGGAGTTGGCGTGGCGCCACCCCGTGAATTGCCGTTATGTTTCCGGGTGGAAGTGATGACCCAGGTTCCTTTGCCTGTGACGATGTTCGACAAAAAATTGTCACTATCACCCTCGTAAAGCGCAAGCAATTACGCACAGATGGTCCTCAGTTGCTCATTATAGTCTTCTGTAAGGCGGCAACGACCGCAGCAGGTACATATACACTACTGGCCATTAAAATTGCTACACCACGAAGATGACGTGCTACAGACGCCAAATTTAACCGAGAGGAAGAAGATGCTGTGATATGCGAATGATTAGCTTTTCAGGGCATTCACACAAGGTAGGCGCCGGTGGCGACACCTACAACGTGCTCACATGAGGAAAGTTTCCAACCGATTTCTCCTACACTAACAGCAGTTGACCGGCGTTGCCTGGTGAAACGTTGTTGCGATGCCTCGTGTAAGGAGGAGAAATGCGTACCAACACGATTCCGACTTTGATAAAGGTGGGATTGTAGCCTATCGCGATTGCGGTTTTCGTATCGCGACATTACTCCTCGCGTTGGTCAAGATCCAATGACTGTTAGCAGAATATGGAATCGGTGGGTTCAGGAGCGTAATACGGAACGCCGTGCTGGATCCCAACGGCCTCGTATCACTAGCGGTCGAGATGACAGGCATCTTATCCGCATGATTGTAACGGATCGTGCAGCCACGTCTCGAACCCTGAGTCAACAGATGGGGACGTTTGCAAGACAACAACCATCTGCACGAACAGTTCGACGACGTTTGCAGCAGCATGGACTATCAGCTCGGAGACCATGGCTGCGGTTACCCTTGACGCTGCATCAGACATAGGAGCGCCTGCAATGCTGTACTCAACGACGAACCTGGGTGCACGAATGGCAAAACGTCATTTTTTCGGATGAATGCAGGTTCTGTTTACAGCATCATGATGATCGCATCCGTGTTTGGCGACATGTCGGTGAACGCGCATTGGAAGCGTGTACTCGTCATCGCCATACTGGCGTATCACCCGGCGTGATGGTATGGGGTGCCATTGGTTACACGTCTCGGTCACCTCTTGTTCGCATTGACGGCACTTTGAACAGTGGACGTTACATTTCAGACGTCTTACGACCCGTGGCTCTGCCCTTCATTCGATCCCTGCGAAACCCTACGTTTGAGCAGGATAATGCGCGACCGCATGTTGCAGGTTCTGTACGGGCCTTTCTGGATACAGAAAATGTTCGCCTGCTGCCCTGGCCAGCACATTCTCCAGATCTCTCACCAATTGAAAGCGTCTGGTCAATGGTGGCCGAGCAACTGGCTCGTCACAATGCGCCAGTCACTACGCTTGAGGAACTGTGGTATCGTGTTGAAGCTGCATGGGCAGGTGTACCTGTACACGTCATCCAAGCTCTGTTTGACTCAATGCCCAGGCGTTTCAAGGCCATTATTACGGCCCGAGGTGGTTGTTCTGGGTACTGATTTCTCAGGATCTATGCAGCCAAATTGCGTGAAAATGTAATCACATATCAGTTCTAGTATATTTGTCGAATGAATACCCGTTTATCATCTGCACTTCTTCTTAGTGCAGCAATTTTAATGGCCAGTAATGTATATTCGGAGGAGAGGTGGCGTGGCGCCATCCCATGAATTGCCGTTTTGTTTCCGGGTGGAAGTGATGGACCCAGGTTCCTTTGCCTGTGACGAAGTTCGACAAAAAATTGTCACTATCATCCTCGTAAAGCGCAAGCAATTACGCACAGATGGTCCTCAGTTGCTCATCATAGTCTTGTGTAAGGCGCCAACGACCGCAGCAGGTACATATATTTGAATACCACAGTTGGTGGACGAGTGTGTCAGCACTAGGAACAGAGAATTCCAGTTGAGCATTGAATTGTTTGATTGTGATGTACCAGTCGCCTCGAATAAGAGTGTCCGCACGTTCAACATTGCAGGAGTCACAGGCGTGTGCGATCAGCCAGCCGGCCGCAAACTTGTTATGATGATGACAGGAACCTCGTCCAACGATTCAACGTGCTTTTGTTCACTTCCTGATCTCCGTAGATATCTTGCAAGCGCCTATGAATATCTGTGACGTTCTGGTTTTCCGCCAAAAAGGAACTCAATGAAAGCTCTCTGCTCGGAACGCATCTTCGCTACACACACCAATTTGAATGTGGCTTATAGCGCCGCCACCTATCGAGACTTCATGAAACTATAGGGGCTGGAGCGACGTCCCACAAAAAATTCAGCGTTTTTTTGAAACGAAATTGGCCGACAAAAAGAGTATCTGTTGCATTAGTTATTGAACGGCCCACGTAAAGGTGCGTTTACACTGCCATTTGTATCGGCACATGTATGAGATACATGTATATGCGACTTTGCGACATGTATCGCGACTTGTATGAGTTGACAAGTATCAACCTCATACATGTATGAGCGTGCGTTTACACTGGTTGATATGTATCACTGTGCGATAGCTTTTGGACGACGATTGGAAGATTTCACATTTTTATGTGCTGGTACACTTGCTCTTTTGGAAGATGATAGGAAGTAAAGGCGGAGGAAGCGTAGATGGTGGCAGAGAGAGTTTCTCGCGAATTAACGCTAAAGGATGGCGCATATTTTAGAAATTATATTAGGATGAGTATGGAGGATTTCCGCGGTTTGTTATCACTTGTGGCTCCTCTTGTGTCCAAAACCAACACAAACTTTCGGGAAGCGATTCCACCAGAGGATCAGTTGCAGTAACACTCCGTTTTTTAGCCACTGGGGATTCCTCTTGAAACGAAGATTTCATTGCAAAACATTTGCATTGTCGCGCGATTGCTAATGCCAACGTCTCACACACGATTGTCGGCATCCGTTGTCAACATTATCACGCGAGGCCGCCGGAATAATAGCAAAAAATTCATATATGTGCCAGATGCATGAAAAAATTATAGAATGTATTACATACTCTGATATATATAAAACTTTTACCTTCACTTCTTGGAATAAAACTTGCATAATGGCCTCGCAAACACGAAGAATAATGTTGCATATGGCACTTTTTGATGTTCTATGCAGATACATTAACGTCGAAACGATAGTCGGCACCTCCAAAACTCAAACAGCCGCCAAAGAGCCTGGTACTACGCATGCGCTAATCGTCAAAATAAAGCGGCAGGCGACAAGACGACAGAAAATGATAGTACTGCGCATGCGCGAGTTCAAATGTCGCTCATACATGTCGCGTATATGGCCAAAAAGCGATATACAAAATGTATACGCGACATGTATGAGCTCGAGGGTCCGCATACAAGTTCCGTGAATTTTTGTATGAGGTGACGTATCGCGACATGTCAAATTGACATGTCGCTCATACATGTCGCGATACATGTATCCCAGTGTAAACGTACCTTAAGAGCCACGCCAGTGCACGCACGAGCTCGCCTCACCGGGCCTCCACTCCCTCGTGCTAGGCTGCCAGGAGAGCGTGCCAGCCGGCTGACGTGCAGTCAGCCGCAGTGGCGGGTGCCGCCCGCCGCAGTTCTAGTGCGCGGCCGCTCGTCAGTCGGCCACAGCGCCGACGAGGAGGAGCGGACGCGGTCAGCGCTAAATACACGCTGACACTTAGTCAGTGACGTCGCTGCGAGTCACTCCGTTGGAGTCCGCTCGAAAAAGAAATGGTTCAAATGGCTCTGAGCACTATGGGACTTAACACCTGAGGTCCTGAGTCCCCTAGAACTTAGAACTACTTAAACTTGACTAACCTAAGGACATCACACACATCCATGCCCCAGGCAGGATTCGAACCTGCGACCGTAGCAGTCGCGTGGTTCCAAACTGAACCGCCTAGAACCGCTCGGCCACAGCGGCCGGCTGCCCGCTCGTGAAGGGGAAAACATTAAACGTGCCAACTCCATCATCTCGCATTGCTTACACCTCGTGCTTGCGTTCTACTTTTTTTCCTGTACATGACGTGCATAGTTCGTTTTCAAACAAAAAAAAATCGATAGTCATTCCTGAAGTATGTACTCGTACTCTACAATTCGTAAGAAAATACCCTAACAGTTCAATGTTTTGATCTCTGTATTAAGGTTCTTTAGTGGTAGTATCGTGAAACAATCATAGCCAAGTTAGTATCGTGAAACAGTCATAGCCAAGTCATAGAGCGATGGGAAATCGAAACCACTATCTGTGATCCGTAACCAAATCTACGATCATACACGACAAGTGAGTCCAACGCTCGTTCCATTCGCTGAAGTTTTAAGTAACTGTTCGTTGCGCGACGGAAATACCGTCACACTGAGATCAACTGCTTAGGAATACAAGAGGTTATGTTTATTATTTTTGGCTCGCCTAACCATGGAAAAATTGTAGGACAGTAAAAGTTCTTGGAATCTAAATGATTGACAGTAACGGATGTTTATTGGCTCTTAATGATTGGCATAATTAGCAAAGTTCTCTAAAAGCGCAAATGAAACTACAAAATGGTGCTTACAAAATTAGGTGGAAGATCGTATAGAAAAAAAAAAAAAGAAACAAGACATCTTCTGGGCACGTTGCGATTTCATAGTTAACGGGACAAAAGATGGCCACAAACTACAACCAATAAAGCAACTGAAGCAGAATATGGATCGTGTTACCGTAACTGCGACACCTACATTCGCCAAAAATCGGCTAACGTGTCCTGATCAGCTCCATCCGCGGCCAGGAGACAAATCGCCGAGAATATTAGTTCAAAATATCCATCTACTCACTTTTAAAAATAAACTCAGTGGAGTGGATGAGTCAATCTTACTGTAACGGGCAATTCAATATTTATTGACAATAGTGATTTTCCAAACGTTCACTGTACTGAAACGCCCTCACATCTTCAATAATATTGACAAAAACTGTTACCTGACAACACAGTTTTACAGGGTTAAGATGCCGAACAGCCAAAGGAAAGAGTATACTATAACTGTATTTGACATTGCTTGCAAGCAACAGAAAACAACCAAAAAGATTAAATAGGTCCGAGAGTGATTGAAGAAAAGAAGCGACTGGTTACATGGTAATTTACTGGCCAAAATCAGAACCAAAAGATTTCACGAATTGTTATCCGATCAGTCCTACATCATGCAACAAGTTATTACTGCTGGTACGAGACAAAATAAAGAAGCAAAATATATTAATTAGAGAGGCAGTCGCACTCGACGAGATTTCTGGCGACAGGCAGATATCTGAATGTTCGAAGTTAAGTTTTGTAAGATCATCAGACACAATTAGTAAAAACGTATGGAAACCCGTGAAGCAATTATATCTGGCTGGCAAGGATAGTTCAGGCAATTACCGAAAACAATTAACGTAAAATATTTTTTTGTGTCGTCTGATGATTTGGTGAAATTGACATGCATTGGTATGTAACTCACCAACCTATACTATTTGTTCAAATTAATGAAGTAAGCAGTGTCATAGAGAATCCTCTGTGACCGTCCTAAAATGATATATTGAATGTTTATCCTTGCATAAGCCTAATACAATTGTTTTGCGTTAAAACACTACTTGAAAAATTGATCATGAGGCATGAAATGCACAAAGCGAATTGAAAACATGAATAGTGCACACTAACACCGTGCAACTGTTTCATAAAGCGTTGTCAACGTCTTTATGGAGAATATTGTCAACCTGTCAATACTTGACGTCGCACATTCAGTATGTATTGACAATACTGAGAATATTTTGAGGGCCATCAATACTGCTCATCAATATCTCTAATGTTGACAAAACGTCAATAAGCGCCCTCAATGTATTGACGGTTTGGGAGCATTATTTAACATGTGAGGGTCTCTTTAATGTGACGAACGGGAATTTCACTTATTTAAAAAAAAATGAGGTTGGTATTCTTCTGCAGCAGTTTCTTCTACATTGGTCAGCCTCTCTATGCCAGGCATGGTGCCTGAGGCGATTCATTCGATCTGATGCACCAATATTTTGGTGCAAAATCAACGGACTTTCTCATGCTGGTCGGTCGGTGCCACAGTGTCCTGTCCTTTGATGTTCGTGCAGAAAACACAAATACGTCACGCACAGTTTTACTGTGGGAAGAAGCACTTGCGGCGAAACGTCCTCTGCCGTGAATGAGGGTAGGCGCCGGCTGTACCAACAAAAACACCGGGCAGACCACAGCTCAACTCCCAAAAAACCTGCCCAACTCCCCAGGGATGCTGGTCTCTACAAATATGACTCATTGCCTCCTGCCGACAAACTGGAATGGAGACCACACTGGGAGACCAGGTTCCGAGCACAAAAAAGAAAACTTTCATTCCTGCCATACTTGTCCAATAGACACGATTAAATAACCATGAAATAGTGTCAACAAATGAAACAATATTGCATAACAGTACATGGCAGTAATGTCACGTGGTAGCAATGAGTTTCTTTCCTCATGTTGACGTACAAAACGTCATGTGTGGAAAATACTCTTATTGACTGAACCATTCGATCGAACACCACAATTCCAGTCATGACTTAAATCACTCTTTCCTTCTCTACAAATGTCTCCAATGTTGAGCTGGCCAGTGTGGCCGAGCGGTTCTTGGCGCTTCAGTCTGGAACCGCGCAACCGCTACGGTCGCAGGTTCGAATCCTGCCTCAGGCATGAATGTTTGTGATGTCCTTAGGTTAGATAGGTTTAAGTAGTTCTAAGTTATAGGGGACTGATGACCTCAGATGTTAAGTCCCATAGTGCTCAGCGCCATTTTTAACCATCTCCAATGTTGACCTTAGCTAACACTCTTAGGAGCAACAATATGGTGGCCACTTTGGCAATTCAGCGGTTGTTTCCAGAACAGAACGATTTCATTCTGTACTGGATTTTATGCTATACTGAAAATTTTTGACAGGTTAAAATCGTGTTTCGCGTCAAAATGCGAACCTAGGACCTGCGCTTTCGTGAGTGAACGTCTTACCCTTTGAGCAACCTAAGTATGCCTCACGGCCCACTCTTAGGCCAGCACACCACTCCTACTTTTAAAACAGGTGCTCTTATTAACTTCACTCTCCGTCGGTGCTTGATAGAGTATGGAAACAATATCAAAAAGGAAACACTTTCCCGGTGTTCGGTAACTGCTGTTTATTCGGCGACAAACCGCTCTTCTCCTTCTTGTGACATCGTCAAATGAGATGATAAATCGAAAACCGTCTCGTGACCAATAGAAGAATAGATGCAAAACATTAGGAAAGTGTTTCATTTTTTATGTTAGAAGCTCTTCTTTCATGATTGCCACACAGTAACAAAATGATAGTGATTGAAGCAAATCCACTTTACATTTTAACTGTAGTAGTAGGAAAAAAATGATGCAGTTTCCACAGTAATAGCCGGCCGCTGTGGCCGAGCGGTTCTAGGTGCTTCAGTCTGGAACCGCGCGACCGCTACGGTCGTAGGTTCGAATCATGCCTCGGGCATGGATGTGTGTGGTGTCCTTAGGTTAGTTAGGTTTAAGTAGTTCTAAGTTCTAGGGAACTGATGACCTCAGAACTTAAGTCCCATAGTGCTCAGAGCCATTTGAACCAACCAGTAATTCAGCATCTATCACACTGTGTAACAAAATTTTACTGAAAATTTATAAATTCTTTATATTTATGATTTCTTCACTTATTTAAAGGCAAAATAATGAAATATAGCAATTAAAAGAAATACTTAGCTCCATCCTCAGAAATGCGTGTCCTGTTTTATAACATAACTGTTAAACCCTGAGGTGAAGAATCGATCGAATTACATGAATCATTTGCACTGAAAAAGTTTAATGAGCATCCACTCACAACATTACTAAAGTAAACCGAAATAACTGAAGATTTTTCCAGTTTTTTTCAGTTTCTTATAGAAATTGCCAAACATACATAAACAATCCAGTAATTTGTAATGAATAAAGAAAATAACATTAGGTACGGCTAGAGCGTAGTAGAGTGTTGTATCTAGAGGATAGCGTAGGTAGGAACTAACAATGTTTTTTGGTCGGTACTTCATTCTAGTGACTGTTTTTAGAGTCACGTGTCGGAATGTGCACTAGAGACCGGCATAAGGAGTTCCCTTCAGCTTGCGTAAATATTTCGAGTTCTACACACTTAATTGCTATATAATATATTAGAGGTGTTTGGAAAATATTCTTAATTCTCCAGTTACAGATTTTTATGGCGAGTAAAATCCTATATATTTTTAAAACTAGTCATGTAATATGTGGACGATTAAACCATACTTACTCAGTCGCGCGCCTTGTTTGACCTTGAAACAGAAGGCCCTTTACCATGTGATATTTGCAAATCAACTGGGTTTCTTTATGCTTTATCAATTTTACCTGTCTTAAAAAATGAACATTTGTGTTCGGTTCCAATAGCTTGTACTTTAAAACGTTTTTAACTTGTAATTCGTTTTTAATAATACTTCTTCTTAATTTGATTTCTATTACTGATGCGAAGGAGAGTAATAATGTAATAAGCAGACGATTAAATGCAATACTGACAAGATTTATCGATTGCAACACTTTTAAATTTGAACAGAATTTTTGTTCCGAAGTACATGACCATGCTGTACCTTCGAACAAGCTTTCATATTTGAAAAAAAATTAATTTTCCGTACTAATTATTGTCATTTTAGAAAAATAATGTAGCACGTAAAAGTGAACGCCATAATTTAAAAGTGGAAAACGAACATATAATAAACTTCTATTAAAGGACTGGATAGAGGGCCGCGCTGAGTGGCCACGCGGTTCGAGGCGCTATGTCATGGATTGCGCTGCCCCTCCCGCCAGAGATTCGATTCCTCCCTCAGGCATGGGTGTGTGTGTGTTGCCCTTAACATAAGTTAAGTATTGTGTAAGTGTAGGGACCGATGACCTCAGCGGTTTGGTCCTTTAGGAATTCACACACACACACTGGATAGAGGCGGAAGTGTGAAAAGTGTTCCAAGGCAGGACACTCTCCCTGTATAATATTCAGTACCATACACACTTTTACTATCATTACTGTTCCAACCTGACGACTTGAAGAATTTGATTGTGGGTTTTATGTTCTATTGCATACAAGTTAGTTCTGGACCACCCTAGCAATAGCCCTGCAGTAGTCCGTCAAAATACGAGAGGCGTTCTTAAGTAATGGAATAAGTTTTTTTCTGGGACAATTTCGGTTGATCGTGGGACATCGTGGAATATTCCTTCTTCAGGCCGTACAGTTTCATGAAGTTCCAATAGGTGGCGGCACTATACGTATCCTTGAAAATTGCGTCTGTAACGGAGGTACGTTTCAAGCAGAGAGATGTCTTTGAGTTTCTCTTGTCCGAAAACCAGGACATCGGAGATATTGATAGTCGCTTGCAGAATGTCTACGAAAACCTGGCAGTGAACAAAAGCTCAGTGAGTCGTTGACAGACGCGTGTGTCATCATCGCAACGAGGTCCCGCAGACTTCTTCCTCATCCTCACTACAGCCCGGATTTCGCACTTTCCGACTTCCATCTGTTTGGCTCAGTGAAGGATGCACTCCACAGGTAGCAGCATGTGGACAATGTGGAGGTTACTGACGCATCAAGACGTTGGCTCCGGTCTAGTACAGTGGTGTGCCATGCGGATATACAATGCCTCCTAGTAAGGTGCCGTAAGGCCGTCGCGTTGTTCGGTCTTTACCCTGAAAAATGGAGTCGCCAAAAGCGTGTGGACTATGTATTGGAATCCTGAATTAAACGAACCTGCTTTCTGGAAAAAAAATGTGTTGCATTACTTATTAAATGTCCCTCGTCGCAGGACGCCACTTTGCTGCACAGCTCTTCTCCATGACTACAATATCCTGATGAAATCTCGTGCATGTTCATCAAATACTGCACAGAAATTTTCAGGGCAGAAGTCGAGGTAGATATAAAGAAACTGTACTTCAGAGATGTGTTACAGGCAAGGATTTCATATTATGACAACAGTTCCCCCTTGGCTCCTTATAATTTTCTGCTCCCTTATTCCCTAAGATACTTAAACATGTTTCAAACTTTGCCAGACAGCCCTCTCGTCGCCATGTAACATTTCATCAAATTGATTGTCTTGTCTCTGTAAAGCTCTCAAATCGCTAGGACCAAGAAGATATCTTCTTTGACTTTTGATTCATTCAATGCTTCGTGATTCATTTTCTGCGCAGTTTTTTCCGTAAGTGATATAAAATTCACTTTAGAACAAAACAGGACAAATTACAGTCACTACCACCTAAGAGGGCATGCTGAAAAGTAATGTCTCCAAATTTTTATTAGAGTTTTTAAAATCAGGCAAACGTTCTAACATTATGCCAACGGCCTTGCTGCAGTGGTAACACCACTTCCCCTCACATCACCAGAATTAAGCGCTGTCAGGCTGGATGGGTGACCGTCCAGGTCTGCCGAGTGCTGTTGGCAGGCAGGGTGCACTCAGTTCCTATGAGGCTAATTGAGGAGCTGCTTGAATGGGAAGTAGCGGCTCCGGACACAAAAACTGACAACGGTGACGACAGCGATGTGCTGACCACATGCCCCTCCTTATCCACATCCAGTGACACATACAGGTGAGGACGACACGGCGGTCGGTCGGTTCCGTTTCACCTCCGAGGCCTGTCCTTACGAAGTTAGGTATTTTTTTATTAACATTATACATATTTATCCTTTTTTTCACCTTCGCGGTGAATACATTTCCCCATCGACAGACCAGTTTGTTGATACCGTCACTGTGGAACGTACGAATTTCTTGACAGAGTCACTACCTCACTTCTGCTTGCACCGCTTCACCACTATCAAATTGAAGCCTTCAAAGGTGTTCATTAAGTTCTGGAATCAGATGAAAATCGGATGGCGCCAATTCGCGGTTACATGGAGGATGATGGATGGCAGTGAACCCGAGGCTACAGATTACTGCAGATGTCACGGCGCTCGTGCGTGGTGTGGCATTGTCGTACTGAAGGAGAGGTCACTCCATGTGTGGAGGAACTCTTCAAATTCAAAACTCGATTACAGCAGGCCGTTTCTCACGCGCCGACACAGTTACGTTACACATCGGCATGCTACACGCTACTATTAGGAGCTCTCTAGCTGCAGAGGGCTACAAATATATAGACATCAAGAATAAAGACGTAGAATGTTAATAACGTCTGTTTTATTTTAAAAATGGTTCAAATGGCTCTGAACACTATGGGACTTAACATCTCTGGTCATCAGTCCCCTAGAACTTAGAACTACTTAAACCTAACTAACCTAAGGACAACACACAACACCCAGTCATCACGCGGCAGAGAAAATCCCTGACCCCGCCGGGAATCGAACCCGGGCGCGGGAAGCGAGAACGCTACCGCACTACCACGAGCTGCGGACTGTTTTATTTAAAAACTCTTAAGAGTATCCTCATAAAAATTCGGAGACTTTACTCTGAACAAGTCCTCGTATAACACAAAATGAAAAAATGCAACTGTCATGTGACTAGGGCCTTCCGTCGGGTAGACCGTTGGCCGGGTGCAAGTCTTTCGATTTGGCGCCACTTCGGCGACTTGCATGTCAATGGTGATGAAATGATGATGATTAGGACAACACAACGCCCAGTCCCTGAGCGTGGAAAATCTCAGCACCAGCCGAGAATCGAACCCGGGCCCTTAGGATTGACATTCTGTCGCGCTCACCACTTTGTTTCATTTTTTTTTTTTCATTTTGTTCAGTATTGTTCGTTGCTTCCACTCAGCTACCGGGGGCGTACCTCGTATAACACTAAATGAAGTAAGGTAATGAACTTATACAGCTATCTCTTTTGATTTCCTTGACTGATGTATTTACTTTGGCAAGGGACCGTATACTGTAGTATATGACATAAATTTCAACTTGATAGCTTGCGAGGTGCCGGGGCTAGCAGTGTTTTTAACACTCAATTCTTAGAGAATTTACATATGTACATGATGCTCTAAGCCCCCCCCCCCTATTCTAACTCCAACTTTTGCTGTTGCACAAGGATAAAAAAAATACGCGAACTGACTTTAATCAACCCTGCCAGTGGAGTAGAAGAGAGTTTGGCACCTGCAATAATTTAATTTGATAAATAAGTTAATTAAACGAAGGTTTCATTAACATAGTGAGGAATGATGGGGTTGCTCTACCTATTAACAGAATGAAAGTTCTGTCCAAAATAACAATATGATTTATTAAGACTAAACACAAAATAATAAACAAAGACACATGAACATTTACAATACATCAAATTGGCTCAAATGGGATACTCAAACAAACGCTGTGAAGGTGAAGTTGTCCCTAAACTAGATTGCGAGGATTATGACGAAGTGGTATGTGCAGCCAATTCCTTCCAACTCAAATCTTAGAGAAAACACATAGCCAACCCAACATTAATTGCTGCTACCCATGACAGAACAAGGTTAGAAAAAAGACGAACAGGCGCGCTCTGCGGAGCTCTGATTATCACCTAGGAAAATCCCTATCTGCCGGTGCTGCGGACATACATTACCAAACTGTCTTCTTGACTGCCAGGACACGATCTGGCGTACCGGAGCTGTTGGCTGGTTGCTTCGACGTCCTCGATCGAGAGGCGAGAGCCGACTACCCACAAGAGCACCCATACAAAAACCGAACACAGAACATTCCCGCCCCCACGACAGTGGCCGTGGTTAAACGTTCCAATCCGCAACTCGAAAACCGGCGGAAAATTCCACTCCATTGCCGGAACGCTACCATTCCACCAATGGAGATTCTTGGCGCCAATTTCTGCGCCGATCTTGCTACGTCACGGAGCTATGCCCTGAGCAAGCCAATCACAGTTACTATTTTGCAGAAAGTGCGGGAATTTTCCCGCCACAGCTGCCTGGGTACCCAAGTCATTCCCACGCCTCGCTGGTAGCCCGCCAGAAAGTGTTTTCGCTAAGTTTCTGCGAAGTAACGGAACCTCTAGCCCAGCCGCTACTTCAGGCTCTGCGGGCGAGCCTCTTGACAATGTCGGTGTCTGCAAAGCATTCACTCGACTTCCTCACACCCGTCGGCTTAAAGCTTTCCAGATCAGCAGAGCCCGCCTGTCACCGGACCACCCGGGTGACGAGAGACGCTGCGTGGGAAGTCCGCGTGTGAAGGAATAGCAACTTTCCACCGCATGCAATTAGAGAGGAGAATCGTAAGATAGAAATATGAGAGGGGGCTCATGCCACCTCTCATAGCCCCTACGCCATTTTAGATTGTAATTGGTGAGCGGTTGGCTCACTTAGGAGCAAGGTAGTGAGTCAATCGCCCAAGAACAATCTCGCAAACTGGCTGCACATGCCGCACTCTATAAAGAAAATAACTGCAACTGAAAAATGCAGCTCATAGAGGGAGGATTATTTATGATGTAGCCAACTTCACCTTCTTAATATGGAACACTAACACTCACATCACACATCCATACCCAGGGAGCCCCTTCCAAACACCGATTCACACAGACATTCACTCTCTAAATATGGCCCGGGCATGTGAGCCAAATATGGAGCAATTTATTCTTTACAATCAGAGTTGGAGTGCTCCGCAATTAAATGCCCAAGATGTTACAACAATTTTAATCATTAAACTAACCTGAACTCACTTACACATGATACTATTTTAAGTTAACAATCTCTTTGTGAGCTTTCAGAATCTAATTACAACCTCCGATTCATTCTGTCTCCCTGCAGCAAGAATAACCTTTACAAAATGTTCCCTGAACTGATGGTCCATTCACAATGACAGTGGTGGTATCTGCTTCAGTTTATGGGGACTTCAGGCACACTGTTTCCATACACTCAACAATAAATACAAGATACAAAAAAAACATGGTGGGAGAACAATACAGTAATTTGTAATAAGAATTACAGTGTAAAACAAACCCATACAAGGTATCACATACATTACAAAAACAACACTAGAGAAAGAAATTTAAAAAAACAAGGTTCATGGGACGTTAAGTTGTGCGTGCACATTGCACACTGTTCACGACTGTGCTGAGAATGAGGCACTAAATCACATTGTTAGAAATGTTCGAAGCACTTCACAAATTCATTAGTTTCTCTGAGGGGGTTGGCATGTTGAGTCATATGCATTGATGCACGTGGTTCCATGTCTTGAGCATTGGAGGGGGGCTTTTGGGATGGGGCCACAGTACTGACATCACATAGGGCTAAACGTCGGGTGTTGTTGCTACGTTGTTGCAACAGCAATAGGGAGTGCTGGAGCGTCTGCAGTACGCTGTTGAGATTGTAGTCAGACCCACGCATATGATCACGGCAGTACGGTAGGAAGACACGGTGATAGGCTCTCCTCATGTCGATTAATTGTCTCTGAGGTCTACGTGTTGGGATACACCACTAGTCTAGGTCTCTTCTCTCGCTGGACAGTACTTTACGTTTCCCAATATTGCAGTTCGACAAGGGATGATGGCACGTGGAGTGACTCCACAAGTGTGTGAGGTCATCCATACAGGATCGAACTAGGAGCGACGATTGCTAAAACTGCTCTCTAACAGAGAGGAGAAGATAGAAATGAGACCATACATTTGTTAGTGTGGCACGATACTGCTTTGTGTATGCAGATCGGCCAATGCTAGTGAGTTGTAAAAACCCAAACAGGTGAGTATATAGCGTCCCTTTCTGTCCTGAGGCACATGAGGCGCAGGTTCTGACACGATATGTGATCTTCTTCGTGTACTCACGACAACGTGGCCTGCCGCAGGGAATCCCTCCAAACGGCCGCCGCGACCGGAGAGCTAGCGGGCTGTCGCGCGTGGGTCGCGTGTCAGTGTCAACGGCCAGCCTCACTTTCGCTTGTGGCCCGGCGAGGATCCCGCCTAATCCCTCAGGTACACGGCCCGGTGACTGTCAGCTTGTAGGACCGGACGCCCTCGCGCCCCTCACGTCAGGTAGCGCGCCGACGCTCTCCTCCTGCAGGTAGCCGATGACCTCCGGCTGGCCTCTGGATTGCCACGATCCCCGTCATCTGCACAATTCTTACAAAAATCCTATGCCTAACTTTTCCCCATGACCTTCTATTTTATAATAAATTTACATAACGATACATTGATGCTCTGTCATTTCAGACACTGTAATTTTAATTTTATAGTTATTTATCTGTAGCTATCATAACAAAAAATGGAAATAATTTATCTTGATATTTGTGTAGAGACCGATCTCACTATTGTACATGGTGTGTGACGCTATATTGGATGAAGAACTAAATGTGCGGGCCCACACTAATATTACTATTAATTATATAGATCGACAGTAGACATGCTCAAGAATTAACTACCATTTGCCAACGATCTACATTCAATGTCTTTTAATTAAATTATGTTGTTACGCAGGTCTAAGTTTTACTGAGCTATAAAGAACATGCAACTATGCTACTTTCGCTCGCCAGTCTTCCCTCCATCTCGGGTCTGTGGTTTGATGACCTGAAAAATAGCATCCCAACAGGCGCGCGCCACAATTGTGGTAGAAAACCCCCACAATATTAATCTAGTTATTGTTAAATCCTACAGTTTAACTTATCCTAGTATAACGTACTTTCCCTTTTATTTATTTATTTATTTATTTTATTTATTTTTTTTTGTTTACCTTATACAATACTCTTACATAATTCCTGTTACGTTGAGATGTCCCGCTGCTCGCCGCTATTGACGACAGTGATGTGCGCGCCGTACGACATGACCTCCAAGTTTTCATTACGCCTCACTGAAACTCCGGAGACTGGGTTAGCCATGGCTATACAAGACAATAAATTTATAGTTGAACTTAATTTTGCATGTGATGCAGTCTTAGCAATGAAAGCGCACCTTTCCAGAGGCAATGTAATTTGACCCAGCCAAGTCTGGTTCCTGTTGAGGATTCAGTCGCCCACCACACGCCAGCTACACAGTATGTCACGAATATCCTAGTATGAGTCACTGGTTATTCATCTGTGACAGTCGCAAGCAGCTTGCTAAATCCCCAACCAGCACATTGGCATGGTAGGCTTTATGCCCGCATTTCTACCGTCTAGGCCCTAGGGCACCATTGGAGTCAAACGCTCACAGATTCACCCCGACTTGCAAGACAACGATGTTGGCGCATCACTGTAAAAACTATACTGCCAATATTCATCCTCGAAATCAAGCAATATACCACAATCTTGCAGTGCACTGACGCGTGCCTGCAAGCATTGGTATGAACGTCTCACGAACTGGCAGTGGCCGCTATGGAGCGTATCACGACTTCTCAGAACGCTTCTAAGAGCACGTTCTTGTATGCGCCCGTTTGTGCGACGTCTCGTCACTCATCTTTATCCCTTAACATGGACACCAGATAGGAAAGGACAAAAACATTTCTCATGGAAAGGTAGTTATCGCAACGACAGAGGAGATCCCGAACATAGACAAAAAAATTAACAGCAGTACATTCTTATGCGAGAAAACGCAGCGTGTTATTACTTTAATTAACAATCTTAATCTATTAATGCGACGAGTATTGTTCCCCGAAGAAAAGTTCATATCATTGCCTATTCTACTATGTACACCACTTACACTACTACTATAGCAAGGTTCATGTATTTGCCCATTCTACTATGTACACCACTTACACAACTACTATTCCACGAACTCCTTTATGTGAGAGATGTGGTGGAGTCCTATGGACTTCTTTCCTTTCAGCGTCTCCAATTCATAAGCATTGTGGTGAGCTGCTCTCCTTATACGGTACGGGCCGTTGTAAACAGAATAGAATTTTTGGCATTTCATTTTTTGTTTGTTCGAAATTCGGAAAGACTTAACGAGCACCTTTTGTCCAATTTGGAAGTGTCGTAGACGAGCTCCCCTGTCGGCACGTCTCTTCCTGACCTCTGCTGCAGCCCGTATCCTCTTGAGAGCCAAATCCACTATGGCTTGGTGCTGCGTTCGCGATCTTGGTGGGAAGTTTACGACCTTGGTTATCAAGTCCTTAGGAATCCGGTTTTTCAGTACTGTACTGGGTGCCAATTTTGTTATCCCATGGGGTGCCTCATTGATCACCTCCTGGAAGTCTTTAAGGAAAACGTCCCATGTCGTGTGCTGTTTGTTACAGTACAACCGGCACAAGTTTCCGAGTTCTTTAATAACCCGTTCTGCAGCATTCGAGCTCGGATGGTGTGAAGATATAAAGATGGGATCAATTTTACATCGACGCAACGTCTCCTTCCATGTTTTTGACTTAAACTGTGGCCCGTTATCAGAAATAATTCTACTCACATGACCAACCTGTGGTAGGAAATCCCGGATTAGGGCTCGTGATACGGTTCGTCCTGTCGCCCTCTTCAGTGGCGTAAAGGTAACGTATTTGGACGTTAGTTCAACAAACACTAATACGTAAGTATATCCTCTTCTTGTTCTTGGCAAAGGTCCCATCAAATCTGTTGCTGCTAATTGTCTTAATTTGGTCGGTACGATTGGGTATAATGGTGCCTGCATGCTCACAGTGGTGTGCTTAGCCTTTTGGCAGTCTTTACACACCGACAGTACCCTCCGAATTCGACGCTCCATGTTTCGAAAGTAACACATGGTCCTTAGCTTGAGATTGCACTTGCGTGGTCCGAAGTGTCCATAGCTGAGGTGAGTATGCCATATAACCTTGTTTATTAGGTGTTCAGGGATGCATACCCCCCATTCAGTGTCATTGGCATAATTTCGGTGGAAAATTATGCCTTTCCGCAAGAGGTAGAACTGCCTGATGGTGGCGTGTCTTCTGTCTATCCATTTCTGTTTCAATAACACTAGGGCAGGGTCCTTGTCTTGCTCCTTCTTGATGTCATGCATATTACAGGTAATAAAATTTTCAAAGGCTACTTTCTGCATATAGAAAAGGCAGTAGTGATTTTCCTCCAGATCTTCTTCCATGTTGTGCTCAAATCCGATCGGTGACCGTGATAAGGCATCTGCAATAATGTTCTGACTGCCGGGGATATATTCTATCGAAAAGTTGTACTGCTGCAGATATGATGCCCACCTAATGAGCCGCCTGTGATTAAGCTTTGCAGTCATCAAGAACTCGAGTGCCTTGTGGTCTGTGTAGACCCTCGTCTTGCGACCAAACAGAAGGTATCTGAATTTTTCAAACGCCCATACAATAGCCAGCACCTCTAACTCGGTTACTGAGTAATTCCTCTCACTCTTGGCTAGTACTCTGCTACCAAACGCAATTGTCTTCCACACCCTGTTTCCTTCATGTACATAGTCTTGGAACACCATGACACCCAGACCTGAGTATGAACTGTCCGTTACTATGCAAAGCTCTTCTGCTACGTTAGGGTGTGATAGGATGGGTGCTTGTAATAATGCGAATTTTAATGCTTTCCATTCGGATTCGGCCGCCTCATCCCATTTCCAAGGAATCTTCTTTCCTGTAAGTTGATGCAACCTAGGACTGCTCTGAGTTTTGACATGTATAAAGCGGTTGTAAAAATTTATGATCCCCAAGAACCCCCTTAACTGCTTCTTTGTCGTAGGAATGGGAAACTTTTCAATCGCTTCGATCTTTTCGGGATTTGGCGCAATGCCCTCACCCGTGATGATATGTCCTACAAATTTGACAGAGGACGTCCCAAAATTCGATTTTTCGATATTGATAGTCACTCCGTATTCCTTGAATGTCGCAAGGAGTTCACCGAGGACCGCATTGTGCTCTCCCCAAGATTTCTCCGCGATCAGCAAATCGTCCACATACACTCCTGGAAATTGAAATAAGAACACCGTGAATTCATTGTCCCAGGAAGGGGAAACTTTATTGACACATTCCTGGGGTCAGATACATCACATGATCACACTGACAGAACCACAGGCACATAGACACAGGCAACAGAGCATGCACAATGTCGGCACTAGTACAGTGTATATCCACCTTTCGCAGCAATGCAGGCTGCTATTCTCCCATGGAGACGATCGTAGAGATGCTGGATGTAGTCCTGTGGAACGGCTTGCCATGCCATTTCCACCTGGCGCCTCAGTTGAACCAGCGTTCGTGCTGGACGTGCAGACCGCGTGAGACGACGCTTCATCCAGTCCCAAACATGCTCAATGGGGGACAGATCCGGAGATCTTGCTGGCCAGGGTAGTTGACTTACACCTTCTAGAGCACGTTGGGTGGCACGGGATACATGCGGACGTGCATTGTCCTGTTGGAACAGCAAGTTCCCTTGCAGGTCTAGGAATGGTAGAACGATGGGTTCGATGACTGTTTGGATGTACCGTGCACTATTCAGTGTCCCCTCGACGATCACCAGTGGTGTACGGCCAGTGTAGGAGATCGCTCCCCACACCATGATGCCGGGTGTTGGCCCTGTGTGCCTCGGTCGTATGCAGTCCTGATTGTGGCGCTCACCTGCACGGCGCCAAACACGCATACGACCATCATTGGCACCAAGGCAGAAGCGACTCTCATCGCTGAAGACGACACGTCTCCATTCGTCCCTCCATTCACGCCTGTCGCGACACCACTGGAGGCGGGCTGCACGATGTTGGGGCGTGTGCGGAAGACGGCCTAACGGTGTGCGGGACCGTAGCCCAGCTTCATGGAGACGGTTGCGAATGGTCCTCGCCGATACCCCAGGAGCAACAGTGTCCCTAATTTGCTGGGAAGTGGCGGTGCGGTCCCCTACGGCACTGCGTAGGATCCTACGGTCTTGGCGTGCATCCGTGCGTCGCTGCGGTCCGGTCCCAGGTCGACGGGCACGTGCACCTTCCGCCGATCACTGGCGACAACATCGATGTACTGTGGAGACCTCACGCTCCACGTGTTGAGCAATTCGGCGGTACGTCCACCCGGCCTCCCGCATGCCCACTATACGCCCTCGCTCAAAGTCCGTCAACTGCACATACAGTTCACGTCCACGCTGTCGCGGCATGCTACCAGTGTTAAAGACTGCGATGGAGCTCCGTGTGCCACGGCAAACTGGCTGACACTGACGGCGGCGGTGCACAAATGCTGCGCAGCTAGCGCCATTCGACGGCCAACACCGCGGTTCCTGGTGTGTCCGCTGTGCCGTGCGTGTGATCATTGCTTGTACAGCCCTCTCGCAGTGTCCGGAGCAAGTATGGTGGGTCTGACACACCGGTGTCAATGTGTTCTTTTTTCCATTTCCAGGAGTGTAGCTGGTGACATGACGTTTCAAATTATCGCTTAGTATGCCGTCCAGTCCCCGAATGAATGCGGCAGACGAAATGTTCAAACCAAATGGGAGACGACGAAACCGGTAACATCTTCCAAATGCTAAAAAGGCTGTGTACTGTCTGCAATTTGGATGGAGCTCGATCTGCCAGAAACTCGATTTTAGATCAACTGATGAGAAGATTGATATTCCATGGAAATTTTGTAAGAGTTCCTCCAATCGTTCCGGTCTGTCTGTTTCGGGTTCTATTATGGTATTAATTTGTCGCGAGTCCAAGACTAAACGAATACTACCATCTGCCTTCTCGACTACTCTTAACGGGTTATTATAGGCTGAAGCCGTAGGTTCTATTATTCCTTCACTCAGCATTCGCGCAATTTCAGCTGCTACTTTCTGTCGATATGCCAAGGGGATTGGATAGGGTGGCACACGAAACTGGTTGTGCGGACGTACACGAAATTCATATTGGAAGTTCTTTATTGATCCTGTCTTGGGAAGGAAGACCTCCGCATGCTCTACTAGTAATTTAAGAAGTTCTTTGCGGTGGTCGCACCTTATATTCTTTATTGCTTCCACTTTTTCTCCTATTTTCTCCTTTATTTCTCCCATTATTCCGACTTCATTCTCATCCGTGTCCTCTCCCCTACCCGCAACGTCGACCTGTTCTTCCTTTCTGTCTTTCAGACACGCATAGTTTATCCGTACACAGTTAGACGGTAGTTGAGCTGGGATCAGCTGGTCGTCGAACTTAATGTGGACGGGATTCCCTTTCCTCAAAACCACTTCACCTCGTCCTAGATCAACTATCGCTTCATGTTCATTTATGAAGTCCGTTCCTATTATCATGTCGATCGCCAGATTTGGCACGATCCAGAAGTTAGACTCTATTTTGTGTCCTTGGCAGGAGAATTCCAGTCTTGTTTGTTGGGTGACCTCCGTACATTTACCCGCTAATGCCCCTTTTATTTTGGTTTTCTTAACCGATAGGACAGGCCAGTCCATCTCCTGAGAGCACCTCTTGTATGCTGCCTCAGCTATTGCTGTTATGTAGCTTCCACTATCTATTATCGCATTCATACTCTTTTCAGCTATTGCTACTGTGATAAGAGGCTGCCGATCTTGTCGAGGAGTTGCTTTATGTTCCTCGAGCAGGATTTCTGATAAATCTTCGTAATGTATCATCCGTAGTTGGCCAGGTCCGAGATTACGTGCGAAATTCCGGCGGCCTGTGTTCGCACTAGTCTGGCGTCAATCCCTTGTTAAGCTCCCCCTCCTCTGACGTGCATTAGGATTTGCGGGTCTAGTTTCAATCTCCTGGTTCCACTGTTGTCCTTGGTTTCGCTCTCTCCAATTACGGTCGCTTTGCCGTTCGTTATTCCTCCTATCCCAGATTCCTTGTCTAGATTGACCCTGCTCCCTGACGTTCTGGTTTCCGTGTCTTTGGTTTCCATAACCTTGAATAGCGTAACCTTGACTTCCGTAACCCTGGTTTCCTAACTGACCAGTGCGATTATGCGATCTGTTGTCGTCTTCCCTTCCTGGCCCGTGGTATTTGTTACTTTGCCCCTTCCTCCTGTCCTTTGCGTCTTGTTTATCAAAGACTACTTCGAGTTCGCGCAATAGACTCTTGAATGCTTCTATGTCAGATCCACACTTGCCGACAAGTGTCTGTTGGTACCTAACTGGCAATTTGGAAAAGCAAAATTTAATGATTTCTCCGTTGCTATATGGACTATCTAAAAATTGATTCTTC
Source organism: Schistocerca cancellata (assembly GCF_023864275.1). Taxonomy (NCBI): domain Eukaryota; kingdom Metazoa; phylum Arthropoda; class Insecta; order Orthoptera; family Acrididae; genus Schistocerca; species Schistocerca cancellata. The sequence goes on along the minus strand of NC_064627.1, from coordinate 814,041,353 downwards.
TTGAGTAACTCATCAAGAAATTTGGTTGCGCTCCTATACCCGGACACTTCCAGTTCAGGACAAAATATTATTTCCTCTTTAATCCTGTCCTGCGTTTCCTTTGACCAGTAGGTCCGCAGGAATGCACCAACAAATTCCTGATAAGTCCGACACGTCACTGCTACACCCCGCATCTTTTCCGCGGCTTGGCCTTACATGTGTCCACACATGAATTCTAATTTTGCCTGGGTTGGCCATGATGCCGGTAATGAATTTGTAAACTGCATCACCCAGCTCTTCGGATGCATCGACCCTCCATTTTCTTTGAACTTCTGGAATTTTAGTATCGACAGGAAATGATTCTGATCAAAATCCTGTCTGATCCTCGCACTGGTGTTGTCACTCGTTTCCGATACTTGCACGTCTGCTGAGTGTCCTGTTCTATCTTGGTGATAACTGTGATGTGCTACCTCTGTATCACAGTGGAAGTGGCACTCAGAATTCACAAGTGGGCTACAATTATTGGAGCTATTACTCGCTGTTTCTGCGTGTGCATTGTTAGTTCCGCACTCGGTCATTGGGCTAGAGCACGGCGGGCTTTTCCTCGGAGACACAATTCTGTGTACTCCATCATTGGTATCCGAACGCGCAGTGCTCGTGTGCCCCTTTTGCTCTAGTTTTGCTATCCGACTCTCTACTTCTTCCATTCGTTTCGTGTTGTTCGCAACCGCGATATTACCCTGAGTTTTTAAGAACGCTAGGGATTTTGAGTGGGATTGTGTTGTACGTCGCAAGCGCCCTGCGAGTTTAGAAGTTGCTTCCGCGACTTTCATTGCCCCTGTTGCTGCCGTTTTGGCTAGGCCGGCTACTTTTTGTGCTACCAGTGACATTTGTTTTGCTTCTCCACATTCTTTCTTTATTGTTAGTAATTCCCCACGAATTTTCCATATATGCGAAATTATCGCCTGAGTGTCCTTCTTACGCTGTTCGTCAGCTTCTTCCTTCTCCTTCTTACGTTGTTCGTCAGCTTCTTCTTTCATTGATCGTAGGAAGCTCAGTATTGGGTTAATGTCATCATTTTGATCCTCGTCACACATGGGTGATGTAACTCTGGACACCTGGGCGCTAGAGCTCTGACGTGGCCGAGCTGGCCCCTGTCTGCTCTCGTACGTTTGATTATAAACTTCTGCTACCATCTCGACCTGTATGCCTGTCTCTGTTTCATCCTCTACCTCACTATCATAATCACGGCCGCAACGCTGCTTTGAGATCGCGTCCAAATCACCTTCCTCATCAATGACCCTGGCGTCCTGTCCTGCTAAAAATGTGCCCATCTCATCTCCGAACCTATTCCCGTCAGTAAACTGCCCCTTATCCATTATGCTATCCTCTTTTGTTTTAGCTTCGCTCGATAATAGTCGTGCCTTCCTTCTCGTTAACATTCATGAAAAACAAATTTATCTAAAATGCACAAAAAATTAATCTACTCCATATATTTTTTACACATAGACATAAAATTTCAACAACGCCTCTCCAACGCTGTAATTATACGCACGATTTGTTGTGGTACAGAAACCGCACACAAACCCGACATAGCGTGATGTGATACGGACACACCATCAAAGGAACACAAAAACAATGAACAAAAGAAATATATACACTGAAAACAAAAACTGTAATTATGCGCCGCTACTTAAAACTAAACGCGGAACTACCAGAAAAAAACTTGGGTATTAATCAATAAAAAATAGAGAAAAAAATTGAATGTTCCTACTAAGAATCCTGTTTGCTTATCAGTGATTCATAGGGAAGATCCGAGGCCAAGGGTCGCCATTTTATGCGAGGTGCCGGGGCTAGCAGTGTTTTTAACACTCAATTCTTAGAGAATTTACATATGTACATGATGCTCTAAGCCCCCCCCCCCCCCCTATTCTAACTCCAACTTTTGCTGTTGCACAAGGATAAAAAAAATACGCGAACTGACTCTAATCAACCCTGCCAGTGGAGTAGAAGAGAGTTTGGCACCTGCAATAATTTAATTTGATAAATAAGTTAATTAAACGAAGGTTTCATTAACATAGTGAGGAATGATGGGGTTGCTCTACCTATTAACAGAATGAAAGTTCTGTCCAAAATAACAATATGATTTATTAAGACTAAACACAAAATAATAAACAAAGACACATGAACATTTACAATACATCAAATTGGCTCAAATGGGATACTCAAACAAACGCTGTGAAGGTGAAGTTGTCCCTAAACTAGATTGCGAGGATTATGACGAAGTGGTATGTGCAGCCAATTCCTTCCAACTCAAATCTTAGAGAAAACACATAGCCAACCCAACATTAATTGCTGCTACCCATGACAGAACAAGGTTAGAAAAAAGACGAAGAGGCGCGCTCTGCTGAGCTCTGATTATCACCTAGGAAAATCCCTATCTGCCGGTGCTACGGACATACATTACCAAACTGTCTTCTTGACTGCCAGGACACGACCTGGCGTACCAGAGCTGTTGGCTGGTTGCTTCGACGTCCTCGATCGAGAGGCGAGAGCCGACTACCCACAAGAGCACCCATACAAAAACCGAACACAGAACATTCCAGCCCCCACGACAGTGGCCGTGGTTAAACGTTCCAATCCGCAGCTCGAAAACGAGCGGAAAATTCCACTCCATTGCCAGAACGCCACCATTCCACCAATGGAGATTCTTGGCGCCAATTTCTGCGCCGATCTTGCTACGTCACGGAGCTATGCCCTGAGCAAGCCAATCACAGTTACTATTTTGCAGAAAGTGCGGGAATTTTCCCGCCACAGCTGCCTGGGTACCCAAGTCATTCCCACGCCTCGCTGGTAGCCCGCCAGAAAGTGTTTTCGCTAAGTTTCTGCGAAGTAACGGAACCTCTAGCCCAGCCGCTACTTCAGGCTCTGCGGGCGAGCCTCTTGACAATGTCGGTGTCTGCAAAGCATTCACTCGACTTACTCACACCCGTCGGCTTAAAGCTTTCCAGATCAGCAGAGCCCGCCTGTCACCGGACCACCCGGGTGACGAGAGACGCTGCGTGGGAAGTCCGCGTGTGAAGGAATAGCAACTTTCCACCGCATGCAATTAGAGAGGAGAATCGTAAGATAGAAATATGAGAGGGGGCTCATGCCACCTCTCAAGCTCTACCAGTTCTTGAGGAAAAGGCGTCTTAATAGACGAAGCACAGACGGAAAGAAGTATAACACATGGCAAAAAAGTATTTTTTTAACTGATAGAATTACAAATCAACAATTTTCGGATTTTTCCCCTTTGCTTGTATTGCAAAACCTTGCTTCTTGTCCAATTTCATGATACTCGGTCAACAGCAAGTACCCTATAGGTTTTGATGAGTGAGTTTTCGAGTATCGAAATATGTGATGTAAACGCCGTATATTTTGATTGCGTTGACTTCGAAGCTTCAACTCCTCACAGCGCAGCCGGCCGGTGTGGCCATGCGGTTCTAGGCGCTTCAATCTGGAACAGCGTGACCGCTACGTCGCAGGTTCGAATCCTGCCTCGGGCATGGATGTGTGTGATGTCCTTAGGTTAGTTAGGTTTAAGTAGTTCTAAGTTCTAGGGGACTGATGACCTCAGATGTTAAGTCCCATAGTGTTCAGAGCCATTTTTGAACCATTTTCTCACAGCGCCAACGGACTGTACTCTTTCGTACGTGACATAAATTTCAAGTTGATACTTTCATCCGTTTCTGTTCTAAGAACACCTGGTCTTAACACTCGGAAAGACAGACAGACCGGCAGACAGACAGACGGACGGACAACGAAATGATCGTATAAGCGTTCCGTTCTTACCGACTGAGGTACGTAACTCTAAAAAAATAACTTGTTCAATGCACTGATTGTTTGTCTACATATTGTCACCTCAGATGATCAAACAGCTATTTTTAAAACGATCTGGACCTCGCTATTGTGCCAGCGCAGAAGATACAATGGCGTAGAGGCCGTGCAGTTGTGCTGACCAAAGTGAGTGAGGAACTGATTAACTGTTTATATCAACAGCCCATCCGCTAGATACGAATCTAGCGCAGCCTCCCTTAACAAGTTATCAGACGCTGCGATTAACGGACCAGTTTGCGGACGCAAACGACGCGCACTAGTCAACATTAGCTGTTTCGCAAAATCTGCTGAGAAACTGTTACTTGTTGTTGCTCTAGCGTAAGATGCTAAGCCTCCTTATGTCCTTGAGTTTACGTTATCTTCAAGGCAATTACGGTACAAACTGGACCGTATGGTAAATTTCGACTGCAGTTACGCACATACTGCTCGCAACATCAGTAAAGAACGACTAGAAAGACACACCAAGTGACTTTTGAGTGCAAGTTGTCAGTGGGTCTGAGAAGGTTGGTGGTTAAGTTAACCAAACTAGCGAAATAATTTCGGTTAATTAAAAAAAGTACACGTTGCTTTAAAACGTAGTTTATTGAAAAATCGTCAGGAACTGAATTGAGAAAGCAAGGGCAATACAGTTAATATTCTAGAAGAATTGGAACTTTATCGCTCATTGAAAGAATTTCCTGATGAAACACTTAATGCAGAAAATACGCGAAGCAGTTTCAATTGGCGGTCTTGGCGCTCCTATCTAGCGCGTCGGCTAGATTTACACCATAGAAGCCTTTTGACTAATCTTGGTTTTTTAAATAAGTAGTTTATTGGTCACTGTTGGAGGATTAGTTTAGTAATACTGTACAGCCGCTTTCCATCCTTCTCGTCGGTACACACTACTCGGCCCTTCTGTAGCTTCGCGCATGCGCCGTTTACCGCGCGGTGTTATAACAGTGTTCTGCCAGTTCAGCTCAGTTTACTGACGTGCTACCTCCTTGAGCAGCCTACGGATTAGGTACCTGTGCCGGCTTTGCTTCTTTCTTATGATTCCTACTTAAAGTTAGGCTGCGTTTCTTTGGATGTTTTTACGGCATCTACAATTTTCCGATTTCTTCCGTTTTTCGTACCTGAAATACACTCATGCTCATAAATCGGTATTGTAATTGTAAACTGTCGAAGCTGCGTTGGTAAAGTACCGGAACTTCAAGCGCTGATAGAAAGCACCGAAGCTGAAATCGTTATAGGTACAGAAAGCTGGCTGAAGCCAGAGATAAATTCTGCCGAAATTTTTACAAAGGCACAGACGGTGTTTAGAAAGGATAGATTGCATGCAACCGGTGGTGGAGTGTTCGTCGCTGTTAGTAGTAGTTTATCCTGTAGTGAAGTAGAAGTGGATAGTTCCTGTGAATTCTTATAGGTGGAGCCGTGGAGGTTGCACTCAACAACCGAACTAGGTTAATAATTGGCTCCTTTTACCGACCTCCCGACTCAGCAGCATTAGTGGCAGAACAACTGAGAGAAAATCTGGAATACATTTCACATAAATTTTCTCAGCATGTTATAGTCTTAGGTGGAGATTTCAATTTACCAGATATAGACTGGGACACTCAGATGTTTAGGACGGGTGGTAGGGACAGAGCATCGAGTGACATTATACTGAGTGCACTATCCGAAAATTACCTCGAGCAATTAAACAGAGAACCGACTCGTGGAGATAACATCTTGGACCTACTGATAACAAACAGACCCGAACTTTTCGACTCTGTAAGAGCAGAACAGGGAATCAGTGATCATAAGGCCGTTGCAGCATCCCTGAATATGGAAGTTAATAGGAATATAAAAAAAGGGAGGAAGGTTTATCTGTTTAGCAAGAGTAATAGAAGGCAGATTTCAGACTACCTAACAGATCAAAACGAAAATTTCTGTTCAGACACTGACAATGTTGAGTGTTTATGGAAAAAGTTCAAGGCAATCGTAAAATGCGTTTTAGACAGGTACGTGCCGAGCAAAACTGTGAGGGACGGGAAAAACCCACCGTGGTACAACAACAAAGTTAGGAAACTACTGCGAAAGCAAAGAGAGCTTCACTCAAAGTTTAAACGCAGCCAAAACCTCTCAGACAAACAGAAGCTAAACGATGTCAAAGTTAGCGTAAGGAGGGCTATGCGTGAAGCGTTCAGTGAATTCGAAAGTAAAATACTAGGTACCGACTTGACAGAAAATCCTAGGAAGTTCTGGTCTTACGTTAAATCAGTAAGTGGCTCGAAACATCATGTCCAGACACTCCGGGATGATGATGGCATTGAAACAGAGGATGACAAGCGTAAAGCTGAAATACTAAACACCTTTTTCCAAAGCTGTTTCACAGAGGAAGACCGCACTGCAGTTCCTTCTCTAAATCCTCGCACCAACGAAAAAATGGCTGACATTGAAATAAGTGTCCAAGGAATAGAAAAGCAACTGGAATCACTCAACAGAGGAAAGTCCACTGGACCTGACGGGATACCAATTCGATTCAACACAGAGTACGCGAAAGAACTTGCCCCCCTTCTAACAGCCGTGTACCGCAAGTCTCTAGAGGAACGGAAGGTTCCAAATGATTGGAAAAGAGCACAGGTAGTCCCAGTCTTCAAGAAGGGTCGTCGAGCAGATGCGCAAAACTATAGACCTATCTCTCTGACGTCGATCTGTTGTAGAATTTTAGAACATGTCTTTTGCTCGAGTATCATGTCGTTTTTGGAAACTCAGAATCTACTATGTAGGAATCAACATGGATTCCGGAAACAGCGATCGTGTGAAACCCAACTCGCTTTATTTGTCCATGAGACCCAGAAAATATTAGATACAGGCTCCCAGGTAGATGCCATTTTCCTTGACTTCCGGAAGGCGTTCGATACAGTTCCGCACTGTCGCCTGATAAACAAAGTAAGAGCCTACGGAATATCAGACCAGCTGTGTGGCTGGATTGAAGAGTTTTTAGCAAACAGAACACAGCATGTTGTTCTCAATGGAGAGACATCTACAGACGTTAAAGTAACCTCTGGCGTGCCACAGGGGAGTGTTATGGGACCATTGCTTTTCACAATATATATAAATGACCTAGTAGATAGTGTCGGAAGTTCCATGCGGCTTTTCGCGGATGATGCTGTAGTATACAGAGAAGTTGCAGCATTAGAAAATTGTAGCGAAATGCAGGAAGATCTGCAGCGGATAGGCACTTGGTGCAGGGAGTGGCAACTGACCCTTAACATAGACAAATGTAATGTATTGCGAATACATAGAAAGAAGGATCCTTTATTGTATGATTATATGATAGCGGAACAAACACTGGTAGCAGTTACTTCTGTAAAATATCTGGGAGTATGCGTGCGGAACGATTTGAAGTGGAATGATCATATAAAATTAATTGGTGGTAAGGCGGGTACCAGGTTGAGATTCATTGGGAGAGTCCTTAGAAAATGTAGTCCATCAACAAAGGAGGTGGCTTACAAAACACTCGTTCGACCTATACTTGAGTATTGCTCATCAGTGTGGGATCCGTACCAGATCGGGTTGACGGAGGAGATAGAGAAGATCCAAAGAAGAGCGGCGCGTTTCGTCACAGGGTTATTTGGTAACCGTGATAGCGTTACGGAGATGTTTAACAAACTCAAGTGGCAGACTCTGCAAGAGAGGCGCTCTGCATCGCGGTGTAGCTTGCTCGCCAGGTTTCGAGAGGGTGCGTTTCTGGATGAGGTATCGAATATATTGCTTCCCCCTACTTATACCTCCCGAGGAGATCACGAATGTAAAATTAGAGAGATTAGAGCGCGCACAGAGGCTTTCAGACAGTCTTTCTTCCCGCGAACCATACGCGACTGGAACAGGAAAGGGAGATAATGACAGTGGCACGTAAAGTGCCCTCCGCCACACACCGTTGGGTGGCTTGCGGAGTATAAATGTAGATGTAGATGTAGATGTAGAAATGAAGGATAATGCTGATACATGGTGAAACAACGTTCTGGTGGGCGGTTTGCGGGTTTAAATCACCTCGGGGTATGACCATGTGGTGCATTTGACCTGCAGTCGTCAAACGATGGCGCCCGCAGCAGTCCACATACGCAGAGGTGTGATGGTGCATGTCAGCGTACGGTGCAGCGAGTAAGTGTGCAGACGTTTCCAGACGTGCTAATGGTGACTGCGTGTTGAAAATGGTTCAAAGAACACATATTGATGACGTTATGAGGGGTAGAATACTAGAGCGACTGGAGGCTGGTCAAACACAGCAGGTCATAGCACGGGCCCTCCGTGTGCCACAAAGTGTGATCTCAAGATTATGGCAACGATTCCAGCAGACAGGAAACGTGTCCAGGCACTACAATACGCGACGTCCACAGTGTACAACACCACAAGAAGACCGCTGGTAGCCTGCAGGTAGCCTGCTCGGGACCTTATCGCAGCCACTGGAACAATTTTCGCCAGACACACAGTCTACAGACGACTGAACACATATGGTTTATTCGCCCGGAGACCTGCAAGGTGCATTCCACTGACCCCTGGTCACAGGAGAGCCCGTAAAGCCTGGTGTCAAGATCACAGGGCATGGTCATTGGAACAGTGGTCCCAGGTTATGTTCACAGACGAGTCCAGGTATAGTCTGAACAGTGATTCTCGCCAGGTTTTCATCCGGCATGAACTAGGAAACAAATACCAAACCCTTTATGTCCTTGAAAGGGATCTGTATGGAGGTCGTGGTATGATGGTGTGGGGTGGGATTATGATTGGTGCACGTATAACCCTGCATGTCTTTGACAGAGGAACTGCAACAGGTTAGGTGTATCGGGACGCCATTTTGCACCAGTATGTCCGCCTTTTCTGGGGTGCAGTGGGTCCCACTTCCACCTGATGGATGATAACGCACGGCCCAACCGAGCTGCCATCGTGGAGGAGTACCTTGAAACAGAAGATATCAGGCGAATGGAGTGGCCTGACTGTAATCCAGACCTAAACCCCATCGTGCACGTCTGGGATGCTCTCGGTCGAAGTATCGCTGCACGTCTCCAAACCCCTACGACACTTCAGGAGCTGCGACAGGCACTTGTGCAAGAATGGGTGGCAGCTGCTGGACCACCTAATCCAGAGTATGCCAACCCTTTGTGCGGACTGTGTACGTGTGCGTGGTGATCATATCCCATATTGATGTCGGGGTACATGCGCAGGAAATTGTGGCGTTTTGTATCACATGTGTTTCGGGACGGTTTTCTCAACTTATCACCAATACCATGGACTTACAGATCTGTGTCATGTGTGTTCCCTATGTGCCTATGCTATTAGTGCCAGTTTTGTGTAGTGACACGTTATGTGGCACCACATTCTGCAATTATCCTTAATTTATGAGCATGAGTGTAGATATGGTTCTATGTCATAGATTGCTTTTCGGGCCCGTTATTGTTACTTAGACCACCGCTTTAAGGCGAGTTATTTATTTTTATTGCTTTGACGACGAACGATGGGACTCGTTTATAACTTTTTCCAGTTACTACAACGATTTAAAATATAATCTAACGATACTCTTCTTAGTAATCGTAGGTGACCATGATCGTTTATTTTTAAAAATTTATTATTCCGAAGAGTAAAAACGTTATTCCTTTAATGTACAGATCACATGATGATGCATTTTAAGAGTGTGAAACCGGTCGTGACTTCTCAGTAAAAGACTTTTAAAACCCTGAGCAGGAGACATTGTGTTCAACAAAAAAAAGAAAAAAAAAGATCCCTTTTGTTTGTCTGTGGAAGCCAGAACAAGATGAGCGGAGTCAGCAGTACGACAAGTAGTAGAAGCGACAAAATACGCGAAGCAGTTCCAATTGGCGGCCTCGGCGCTCCAATCTAGCGCGTCGGCTACGCGCGCTGCGTTACGGCCCTCAGAGAATTCAGCCTCCACCGTTTCTGCCCGTGTCAAACGCAGTGGCCGCCACCATTTGACCGTGGCTGTCCCGGACACCCCACTGTCTGGCCAAGTGGCTCGCTTTTCTCAATCACTGCAATGACGTCGGTCGCTTTAGACTGTTAACACTGACGGTTCAACGTTGAAGGACTAACCATTATCATCGCCGCGTCAAATAAAGAAGTTGTTCTTACGAGGAATTAAGTCTCGTGCTGTGTAGCGTGTACCACCGCCTTTCACCCTGATCACTTTTTCTCTAAGCTCATCTGCAGACAAAGGAACAGATTTTTTGTACTACTTTCATTTAGTGTCCCATGTGGCCTGAACCACCCATCGCGGAACGCATCGTCTACAGCGAGAAATACGTGGGGCGTTCAATAAATACTCCCAAACATTTTTTTTCTGAAAACAAGTTGGTTTTATTCAGGATTCCAATACGTCATGTTCTTCCCCACTCTTTTGGCTCCAAAACTCTGTTTTTCAACGTAATTCCGTTCAGTGCGACGGCCTTAATCCTCCGGTGGGCGCATGTCAGCACTCCGTACTGCCACGTTGATGTGAATGTGGCAGGTGGTAGTGAAGGTGTTTGAATCCTCTAGGGAAATACAGTACCTGCAACCGGCTATACTGTCAACACAGTCCATGCGCCAGACGTCATTTTCCTTCCTTGTAGTAGTCACCAGCCAAGGTAGAACGCGAGTGCTCCGCTTTGGCTGCATTCCGTGCTGTATGCGCCCGCTCATGTACATAAATTTGCTTTTCGAATGTTGGTGAACGGTTACTGTTTTGTGAGAGGCTTTGGCTCTCCTTGCTTTTTATCGTTGTACAACATTTTTACCATTAATTACTTAGTATAAGTATGTATGTAGATCAACGTTTTTCATCCAATCAACGTAAAATATGATGGGTTAGCTATTTCATCTATCCGTATACTCTTACATTCATATCAGCAGTGTATATCGTATATCTTCTAGCTACCTACGTTATAATAATTGCACCTACTATTTATATTTATCTATCTATATCTATTAGTATTCACGGTCGTGTGTTACATCTAGGGCGAAACGTGACACTTCCGACGAGGAGATCAGGCGACTTATTGAGCAGTTGGACGCTGACGAGAAGAGGCGGGTTCAAGAAGGGGCACAGAATAGTGAGGAAGACATAGACGGCTCAGATGTTGAGGATGAAGAAGAGGTTGTGGAAGTAAATGAGCATGACAGCGGTTCAGAGTTTCTGAAGAGGAAGCATATGAAATGGAGATTTGATCATACTGGTGAGGATTTCTCTTTTTACACCGGAAAAGATAACTATTTGGTGATACAAATCCCCAGTGAAAGCTGCTTCAAGAATACCAGTGAAGAATATCATCAAAATTTTTTCCAGCCTAAAGCGGATTTGCAGGGATACACCGAAATCCATTCATGCATTTCTCAGGCCTTGACATTATTGATACAATTGTAGACTGTACCAACGCTTTTATTTTGAACAAAAGGGATGAAGTAAAATACTCCAGAGATCGGGACTGTAAGGACACTACACGAGATGAGATTATAGGCATTTTGGGTCTTTTATTCCTAGTTGGAGTGAAGCATGGGAATCATGCAAACTGCAGAGACCAATGCAAAGATGATGGAACAGGTATGATGATCACAAGGGCGACATGCAGTTACAAGCGCTTCCTGTTCTTGCTTGCATCAATAAGGTTTGATGATCTGTGTACAAGAGTGGAGAGAGAAAAGACTGACAGCCTCGCAGCCGTCCGCAATATTTATGACAGGTTTTTGGCCAACTGTAGGAATAATTACAGTCGTGGTGAATTCACAACAACTGACGAAATGTTGTTCGCATTTAGAGGTAGGTATGGTTTTGTCCAATATATGCCTAGCAAGCCGGTCAAATACGATACAATGAAAGCTTTCACGACCGGATGTTTCAGTTTCAGCTGCCGTGGTCCAAGGAACTCTTCTATCCCTGACGTTTCGTCCAAACCTACGTTGGACATCTTCAGAGGTGCTCCTGGTTGTTCTGAGTCCTCCTGGCAAGATAGCTTTGGACGAAACGTCAGGGATAGAAGAGTTCCATGGACCACGACCATACAACCCGAAGAATTCTCGGCATCGGCCAAATATGGACTGAAATATTACGCAACATGTGAAAGTAAAACATGTTATACATCAAATTTCGAGGCCTACTGTGGAAAGCAGAGACCAGGCTCTAGAGATTTATCAAATAAACCCTACGATGTAGTTCAAAGATATTCAACGTTCCAACAGGAACATTACAATGGACAGCTACTACACTAGTGTGCCATTAACTGATATCCTTCTTGAGAAAGGATTTGACTGTTATTGGTGCCCTCAAAGCCAACAAAAGAGAAATCCCTCCTGAATTTATCTCAAAATCACGGGAAATCGGTCCATGTCTTTATGGGTTTCAGTACGATAAAACACTTGTTTCCATCCAGACTAAGAGAGGGAAATGTGTACTCCTTCTGTCGACCATGCATGACCACAAAGTTACAGATGAAATGACGAATAAACCACTGATCAACACCGATTATAATTCCACCTAGGGAGGTGTCGATACAGTCGATTGCGTTTCTTACTCAACGGCACGGAAAACAAGGAGATGGCCTCTTAGGATTTTTTTCAGTTTTTTGGACCTGGCTCGCATAAATTCACAAGCGGTGTTTCTCCAAAATAGCCCCAGATCCACGATACGCAGTCGCGACTTTCTCAGTGAATTAGCGCTCGAACTTTTAGCGGCTCATTTGAAAATAAGTGCTCAGATGTACACACTTCCAAAATACATCCGACTGTTTCTTGTAAAATACCGCGAGTCACTCCAACCAATTGCAGCCCCAGATGCTGCAAAAAGAAATGGACCATGTCGTCTACTTTTTCTTCTTCTTTTGCTACTGCCTTTATCCCGAATTGTGCGTAGCGTCGGCAGGGTTAAGTACGGAGTTGGCATGGTTAGTTTTAATGGGTGGCCAGATGCCCTTCTTGCCGTCACCCCATACCCCCCCGGGACGGAAGTAGTGTACCCCAACTGTCTGCGTCTAGTGGAAATCGTGTAATAGTGTGAATGGGTTTCAGATGTCTGCAAGTCGTGTAACTCAGGCGGGACGTGGGGACCAGACCGGTATTCACCTAGTAGGATGTGGAAAACCGCCTAAAAACCCCATCCAGGCTGGCCGGTACACCAGCCGTCGTCGTTAATCTGCCAGGCGGATTCGATCCGGGGCCGGCGCGCCTATCCGAGCCCAGGAAGCAGCGCGTTAGCGCTCTCGGCTATCCTGGCGGACCATGTCATCTACGTGGAGGAAAAAAGTGCACTCGCACGACCTTGACATGTAATGACTGTAAACAATGTGTTTATAAGAAACAGTCACGGCATATTGCAATGTGTAAAGATTGTGATACGTTTGGAAATCCTGCATTCTACTGTTTTCTATTTATCTCTATTTTCAGGAGAGAACCTTACGAACCTAGAAATTGTGTTCAGTGCGGTAGTGGTCTATTCAGTCATATACCCTTGCTCAATGTTGTTTATTCTGATAATGTTCTCAGCGTAAGCAGCTACCTACTATTTTGCCTGTAAAATTTCGGTTATATTTTATTATAGGTGTGATTTGTAATCTTGTGAAATTGGCTGTATTCAAAAAGTATACTTTCTTTCTTTCAAAAGGTTATGCTACCACCAATAAGAAAATATATTTTCGCTTTAGTCACTTGCGTTTGACATTTTATAGTTAACTGAGGAACGATTTCTAGTTTACATTGAAAAAATAGATTATATGAAAGGCTGTAAAATGCTCAAGAACCAAATATATAAGTCAGTTCGATATCGCGATTTGTTTCTAATGATTTCACCTATCTTAAGTCGGAAACAGGGCTGCTACATGAGTGGAGAAGCTGATTTTCTGGAGGCAGCAGTCCGTGCTGCACGCGCCCTCTCGTGCGAGTTTCACTGGCGCGCCCATCACGCAACGCATCGTCTACAGCGAGAAATACGAGGGGCATTCAACAAATACTCCAAAACATTTTTTTTTCTGAAGACTAGGTGTTTTTATTCAGAATTCCAATACGCCATGTTCTTCCCCACTATTTTGGCTACAAAACTATTTTTCAACGTGATCTCCGTTCAGTGCGACGGCCTTAGGCCACCTTACTGGGAGGATCCGCATGCCGCACGGTATCACTCTCCTTGTCGACGTCGGAACCAAAGTCGGGCTGCATTAATAACCTCCCGGTCATCGACGTACTGCTTGCCGAGGAGTGCGTCCTTCATTGGGCCAAACAAAAAAATGGCGCTGAGCACTATGGGACTTAACATCTGAGGTCATCAGTCGCCTAGAACTTACAACTACTTAAACCTAACTAACCTAAGGACATCACACACATCCATGCCCTAGGCAGGATTCGAACCTGCGACCGTAGTGGCCGCGCGGTTCCAGACTGAAGCGCCTAGAACCACTCGGACACTCATGCCGGCTGGGCCAAACAGATGGACACTGATAGGTCTCAGATTCGAATTGTACTGTGGATGACGAAGAACAATCCAATGAAGTTTGGGGGGCTCTCCTCCCGTGCGCAGACTCGTGTGAGGCCATGCGTAGTCACGGAGAAGCAGAAGTTAGTTTGCACTTTTGTGGCGACGAACACTGAAATCGTTTCTTCACTTTCCTGGGGATAGCACAATACACTTCAGAGTTGATCGTTGCACCATGAGACAGGACGTCAAACAGAATAACCCCTTCAGAGTTCCAGAAGCCCGTCGCTATGATATTATTGACTGAGGGCGCGGCTTTCAACTATTTCTTCGAAGGAGAGGTGGTGTGGCGCCACTCCATGTGTTGCTGTTTAGTTTCCGGTTCGAAGTGATGAAGCCATGATTCATCGGCTGTAACGATGTTCGACAAAAAATGCCACGATCAGCCTCGTAAAGTTCAAGCAATTTCCCACAGAGGGTCCTTCGCTGTTTCTTTTATGGTCTTCTGTCAAGCTGCGAGACACCCAGCGGAAGACACCTCTGAGTGCACCGGCTGGTGGACGAGTGTGTCAGCACTAGCAACAGAAACGCCCAGTTGAGCAGCGACGCAGCCGGCCGCGGTGGTCTAGCGGTTCTGGCGCTGCAGTCCGGAACCGCGGGACTGCTACGGTCGCAGGTTCGAATCCTGCCTCGGGCATGGGTGTGTGTGATGTCCTTAGGTTAGTTAGGTTTAAGTAGTTCTAAGTTCTAGGGGACTTATGACCTAAGATGTTGAGTCCCATAGTGCTCAGAGCCATTTGAACCATTTGAGCAGCGACGCGTTTGATGGTGACACCTCGAATGAGAGTGTCCGCACGTTCCATCACTGCAGGAGTCGCAGTTATGTGCGGCCGGCGGGCACGCATTAGATAGGACAGGTATACACACACTTTTGCTTCGATGGCAGACGCATTGGCCAACGGCTCACAGTGCTTTTGTTCACTGCGAGGTTTCCGTAGATATTCCGGGAGAGCCCGTAAATATCTGCAATGCTCTGGTTTTCCGACGAAAAAAACTCAGTGTCAGCTCAGCCCGCCCGGCTAGTCGTGCGCTCTTGCGCGCTGCTTCCCGTGTGGGAAGGCGTGCCGGGGACCGGCACGAATCCGCCCCGCATATTAATGTCGTGGTTCGTTGTGCTGGCCAGCCTGTGGATGGTTTTTAAGGCGGTTTTCCTCTGCCTCGGCGAATGCGGACTGGTTTTCCTTATTGCGCCTCAGTTACACTGTGTCGGCGATTGCTGCGCAAACACTGTCTCCACGTACACGTACACCATAATTACTCTACCAACAGCACAATAACCCTGGGTTCGGTGTGGGGCGGCGGTGGGGTGGGTGGACTGTTGTGGCGTGTTGTGGGGTTGTGAACCAGCCTAAGCCTCCTGTTAAATACACAGTACAATACGATACACACAGTGTCAGCTCTTTGCTTGGAACACACCTCCGTTACAGACAGCATTTTGAAGGCTATGTATACCGCCACCACCTATCGTAACATCATGAAACTATAAGGGCGCGTGCGGGAATATTTCTTGATGTCCCACAACAAATTCTGCTTTTTGCAACCGAAAAAGGCGGAGAAAAAAGTATTGCATTACTTATTGAATGCCTGTCGTATAAGGGGCGACCAGAATTACTCGCACAGGTCGACGATATGTCAACAATTGATTGTCAAGCACTGAGTACGTCCAGCGAATGTTGTAGTTTTCACTTGCAGTTGAGTAGTATATGATGATTGTAGTGACGTAATGATAGGAGGTGTATCTATCGGCTGACCGTATGTCCCCATTCGCTGTGGACTGACCACAGCAGTCGCACGGGATTAGCCCAACAGGTACTTCCTGATTTTTAGCCGGCACGGTAGCTCAGCGTGTTCAGTCACAGAGCTGGTTGGCCTCTGTAATTTAAAAAAAAAAAAAAAATTGAACGGATCGGCAACAATCTTGAACGGATGTCATGTGACGTCCGCAAGGAACAAACACAACGATCAACAACGAACAAAATGCGAAAAAAAGCGATCTAAGGCGCTGCTGTCATGGACTGTAAGGCTGGTCCCGGCGGAGGTTCGAGTCCTTCCTCGGGCATGGGTGAGTGTGTTTTCCTTAGGATAATTTAGGTTAAGTAGTGTGTAAGATGTGGGCCTGATGACCTTAGCAGTTAAGTCCCATAAGATTTCACACACATTTGAACATTTGACCACAGCAAACATAAGAAATATTTCGAATTATGACAAAATGTTGTTTATCGAAAAGTTATGACAGATACGGAGTACCAATATCACGCGTTCGCGTCAACCGCGGCCAATGGACTGCAATGAAGGATATCGTGTGCATACTTTTACAACGTCGTGTGATGATATTTCAGATTTAATCTGTGTTGAGATTAACCGTGAACAGAAATGCATGACAGTGGTAGTGACTGCCTCCATTGTGTTCAACGAGGATATATAACTTTACTTTATGCAAACTTTTCGCGTCCTTTGATTAATGCAAAATAAGTATTCTTTGAATGTAGCAGTCATAAACCGATTGAAACAATTCGCGTAGCGGTCAAACACGATTAGCTCTCATCCATTAGGTTATGGTCGTTTAAAATAAAAGTAGCCTGTTACATTATTCGACCGCTAACAATAGCAAAATTAATCGGGGTGTTTAAAGAAGTGGCTAGCACTGAAATCCCGGCGCCACAGTACCGTAGCATGCCGCTAGAGGGCCCAAAACAAAATGGCGCAGCCCTTCAAAAATATTGCTTCATCGTGCGGTAACTCGTTTTCCGCAGTAGCGTTAATATCGCAGCTGTGTCAGGCAATTTCAGATGACTTATTTAGCAGTCCGTATTTGACTGACACATTTACGCTACTAGCGAAAACAGGTTACAGCATGGTGCTCCAATTTTTTAAAGCGTGCGCCGTTTTGTTTTGGCCCTTCTAGCGGCGTGCTGCGGTACTGTGGCACAGAGATTCCGGTGTGTACTAGTACTACTGATATGTACCTGCAAACAAAAAGTTAATTAGTTGATTTTATTTTTTCGGGGTGATAGTTAAAAGTTATACTACTCCTCTTACAAATGATCTGTGGGTTAGCTTGCAAAATGATAGTATTTGTATTTATTTATTTATTTATGCATTTATTTTACCTGGCAAGATTAGGGCCTTCAGGCCCTCTCTTACACCTAACCAGGCATACTCAGATTCAACAAATTTCAGTTTCTACAGAACATTAAGGGCATATAACATGTTATACAGTATTAATGTTAAAGAAAGAAATAGAGATTATAAAAGTAGTACAATGATAATTATAACAATCAAAAATAATTATAACAATCAAGAATAATAATAATAATGACTATGTATATGAAAGTAAACATATTTTTCTTTTATGAATGTCAGTCCTATTGCTAGTTGGGAATTTTCTCGTTATATTCTCGCAGCTTGTGAGTTATTCTCATCAAGCAGAGACATAAGACGATAGAATGGGGTGAAAGAGATATAGAAGAGGTAGATAGGTTAGAGGAAGAGAAATAGAATGGTAAAATTCGAAGCTATGATGGAGAGGAGAAAGAAAAAGATGAGAGGGGCACAACAATGGTGGCTATACCGTCCCTAATATGTAAGTCTTGAGTTCCCTCTTGAATGTTAAGTGGTTCTGAATAAGACGCAGATCACAGGGGAGCGCGTTCCATAGTCGTATGGCTGAGATGGAAAATGACATGGAGAAAGATTTTGTGTTATGTATTTGTATCTGTCATGAAGCCGAAAACCAAAGCATATCTGATAACTTGTCAGATTGAGGATGAGAGGTGATTATCGGACATACCTTTATGTCTTTTCACGTGTAATGGAGCTATAGAGACACAGACATACATTTTGTATGCTACTAATACGGTCATCTTTCAAGATAAATTACTTGTCAGGAACAATGTTTTGTGCCGCGGTATGCCTTCTACACATTGTTTAAGTTTCATGAGATTCCATCTACAACTTCAGTTATACGTCTACAACATCAGCTAAATCTATGTTGATACAGGAGTTACCAGTGGCCTTATTACATGCCCTGAGATCTTCGCTTTCAATGTAGGCGACAATCAAAATAATTCGCCATCTTTTGGCTGTGTTCTGCCTTACAGCGTCAGGTGACCCCTCAGAAGGGAGTGAGTATCGGTGTCCCAGTGTTTTCTGGTGAGGTACTCAGATGGACGTTGTGTCCAACCAAGCAAATGCAATGCGACTTCTTAATATTGTGCAAGTTGCAAGGGCGCTCTGTTTGACCGAAAAAGGATATACTTTCGGTCGTGTTGCTGCAGATGTCAATGCCTCTGTGTGTGTCATCCATAGGTTGTGGACACCATACAGGGAGACTGGTCAGTACACAAGGCGAGTTGGACAGGGTGGTCGGTACGTTACAACCCTACGTGAAGACTTATATTTGGTCATCTCTGCGTTGCGGCATCGTACGGATACCGCCAGGGCACTGCAGTACGATCAACTGGTAACTCCTCCACTGGCGAAATGTGTTGTTCAACATAGAGTCCAGATATCCTATGACGCAAGGTGATGGCTAAATTCGTATTTGGAGACCTGTGGAGAGCAGTGTCTCTCAGACATTGTCCGGGAGACTGACAGATTTCCAGTGTTCTGTGATGTTGTGGGGCGCCATCATTGTTGACAGGCATTTGAATCTTGTCATTCTTCTAATCCTAGAGCCTATGTGGCGGGCGTCGTAGTGACGTCTAAAGAAGCCTAGACATTGAAGTAATAGAATAGCTGGCGGTGAGCCTCCACCTTAACCTCATCGTGCGTATGAGGGACATGTTTTACAGCCGTGTTTGTGGTCCTCCTTTTCCACCGCAGGCTCTCCAAGAACGCTCATGGGCTGTTATTGATGAATGGGGACGGATACCACAGGGTGACCTCCGTAGACTTATAGGGAGCATGCCATGTAGGTTTCAGGCAGTGATAAACGATCACAGAGAGCTCTCTCGCTATTGAAGGTCTCAGAGCCCAATGAAGAGCACCCAGGATGACATTGTCTGTTTTCGAAACCCGTCGGACATTTCAGTTCTTTTTATGTAAATGATTGATGACGTGACGATGTTTTGTTCTGCCCTTAATTTGTGAAAGACAAAAGTCTAATTTGGCAACATACCCAGTCCTCAGTTATTGCTCAGTGGCGTATGGCAGACGCCCAAAGTCATGTTCCCTTAAGTCTGTTGAGTAGTGTACTTATACATTTGTTTTTCCTTGTGTTACGGAGTACTAGCCCCTATAGTATAATTAGCATGAGCTGCGATGCAGACCTTCTACAGTCCAACTAAAGCAATGTATTACGTTGTTATGTTGCAGGTGAGAGGATTTCCAGTTTCTGCAAGGTGAGGTGGATCGCCGAGCCGCAAGGCAGTAGAAGAATGCCGTTGCGTCACGAGGTTGCGTAAGTTCTCTCAGCTGAGAGGTAACGTGACACATCCGGCTACCAAGCTCTGCACGCTAGTATTAATGAAACCATTCCTGTGTACACTAATACATCATACCTCTATATTCAAACCTCTCTTTATTCCTGCGACACTATACTCTTAAGTCGGGCCTGGGCAACCTTCGGTGACTCGCGGTCCTGATTCACATTCTTATTTAAGCTCACAGACCTTGTCGTCACGTGATGCGACAGCAGCACTCCTAGCGCCTAAAGTAAAAACTATAGCGTCAGTGTAGTTAATGCTTATGATGTAACGCATCGAAGTGCATACCACCCATCTCCCGACAAGCCGCCTAAACAAATTATCCCTCATTTTAAGGGTTTTGGGGAGAACAGTCACTTCACTTTCGCCCCATCTTCAGATATTTACATTTATTTACGCTCCATAACAAAAGTGCAAATGGCTCGAAGCACTATGGGACTTAACATCTGAGGTCATCAGTCCCCTAGACTTAGAACTACTTAAACCTAACTAACCTAATGACATCACATACATCCATGCCCGATGCAGGATTCGAACCTGCGACCGTAGCAGCAGCGCGGTTCCGGACTGAAGCGCTTAGAACCGCTCGGCCACAGCGGCCGGTGCTCTATAACACTTTGTTTACTTACGACGTTTTACAATAGCTGTCTCAAAATCTTCCATTGCAAAATTCTCAACGCCGTTAGTACAGAAATAATGTTCACGACATGTAAATAAATTTAAGTATCTGAAAATGAGATGCTTGAAATGTCTTCAGGGCAAACTAAACGCCTATAAAAGCGACTGGCTGTAGCTGTTTAATTATAACTTACTTTAGATTTCAACAGTTGCAGTATTGTAAGACATCCACAACGAACAAGAATTAATTACTAACGTTAATAAAAGAAAGAATAGAAGCACAAAATGCGGCAATGAGACAGATAGGCAGTCCAACTGGACTCGCAGTTAAGATTAGCCACATGGCACAGGCATGTCATTAGAGTATTTGAAATTTAGTATGTTAATGTCCTGGCAAGCATTTTTTAAAAAATTTGTCCAAAAATACTTTTGATAACTGGCGGCATAAGCATGGCGTTGTTTCTATAACACTAAATAATTTAAGCCATCATTTTTGTGTTCTTTTTAAGAAGTTCAGAAATCTACATCTCGTAAGAGTAACATTTCGGCTGTATTCTTCAAAAACCAAACTGGAAAATGCGAGCAACAGGATGACGAATTGTCAAACCTATGATAATCGCCCTCCCATGTGCAATAAACACATGACAGCATGGCGGAAAATGCGTCCCAGGTAGATTCTCTCTCTCTCTCTCTCTCTCTCTCTCTCTCTCTCTCTCTCTCTCTCTCTCTCTCTCCCATGAATTTCTACCTCGGGCCGGACTTAAACCAATCGCAGGCCGGATCCGGTCCGCGGATCGCCGGCCTCCCGTACTCTAAGTGGTATTACCCAAACTGATGCTTATTACATTTCTTGTGGTCAGACTTGTTTCAAGTTGAGCAGCTTCTTCGTTTTTAAGGTATTGGTCTAGGATACTGCAGGAGCTAAATTACAAGTAAGGCAGGCGTCCCGATCAACAATATCTTTGTGGAGCATGTGGACGTTGCAAAGGGCCCTTCAGTAAGATGACTCCTCCTATCCCAGCCAATGTCCTACGGTGCACAGTCTAATGTGACCGAGTCAGACTGGACGTTAAACCTCGACCAATACCACTATCTTCCACGTAATAAACACTGTTCCTTCATTCTGGATTTAAACTTTAATACGTCAGCCGATTATACTCTGATAGTGGTCTTCCAAACAGATAAAATGCTTGACGTGTAGAAACACGAATCCTGATTTGTGCATTTCATGGTCAGTGTAGTGGACTGACCCGTCAGCCAATCCACTATGACTTGTAGCGGAATAGCACGCGATTAAGCTCACGCAGGCTGGCGTGAGGTCTGGAACAGGTCAGAGAAATAAGACTAGCCAAACAAGAGTAACTGGTAGAATACTTAACTTTAATCCACAATTGGTGAACATCGCTCTTGTTGATACATTATATAATCTCAATATAAACTGCTCATGGCGCCTTGCTAGGTCGTAGCAAATGACGTAGCTGAAGGCTATGCTAACTATCGTCTCGGCAAATGAGAGCGTATTTGTCAGTGTAGCTTCGCTAGCAAAGTCGGCTGTACAAATGGGGCGAGTGCTAGGACGTCTCTCTAGACCTGCCGTGCGGCGGCGCTCGATCTGCAATCACTGACAGTGGCGACACGTGGGTCCGACGTATACTAGCGGACCGCGGCCGATTTAAAGGCTACCACCTAGCAAGTGTGGTGTCTGGCGGTGACACCACAGTCAGCATTCTACCAGATTGAGACTGGTTTACATTGGGCCGCTAATTCAGTCCAATGGTGAGTGCCTTGGTATACCTACTGAACGAGAAAGGGGACGAATGTATGTTCAGACATTGCTTCGTTTGTGGTCAAGTAATGACAGCAATAGTGTGTCCACTTCAGGTTGATCGACAAACCCAAAACGAATCATTTAAGGAATTAATCAGCAATACTTGTCTTGGAAGAGGTGGAAAAGACATTAGTAGAATGAAGAACAGCAAACCGGTACGAGAATGGATTTGCTTGGAAAGATATGCGTAGAGTCTCTAATTAACTTCTTAAAGAAGTTGCACCTGAAGACGTAAAATATTTTCACGATGAGGATGTCGGTGAATTGTCTCATTATTCTGTTAGAAAAAATACGGTCTCTAATCCAGCATAGCGATGCCCGGCTAAGGGAAGACATACCTTCAAAAACAGAAACGGAGACAGTGTCAAACCTCATCGTTTCTGTATTTAGTTTTAGGACTCCTACAAACGTCTTCCGACTACAGAGATTACAAAACAAGGGACATTTCGGATTCCACAAGCGCCTCTGCCTCATATAAGCAATCACAAATTTGACATTCTTAACATCCGCCCAAGGAACTATGTTGCCGATGCATAAGAAATAGGTATGATTAACCATAGAGATCGGAATGGATAGAAACTACTAGACATTTAATTTGTAAGAAAGATGTAATTCTGTAAACACTCTGTTCGTTAGTGAGAGTAATTATCTGTCAGTCCTCTGTGTGTGTGTGTGTGTGTGTGTGTGTGTGTGTGTGGACCACGCAGTTATCTCTATATGAAGGATGGATTCTTTCAAGGGCGCTACGGGCGAAGATATAGTTATTTCAAATTCTTATTACTGCTTATAGTATTTCATTTTGATGAATGGGGCCTGACATATTATTGTGTACTGATTCCTTGTATCTTTAATATGAGGACTTAATTATTTGTGTGTATTGGTTGGTTATATCTTATTAAACTGATTGCGGTTATTGGCCTTCACAGAGCTTATATGAGAAGATAATGTAATTTTGATCCCCGATTTAACGTGGCATTGAAAATGAATTCCAAATGATCCAGGATTAATCTCACGTGGATTATGAAACTTTAGAATTTTTTATCCGTTTTAACTATAACAAACCAGCGCCTGGAATGTCCGGCTGTAATTGTCCATATGACTCCCTCCATTGCGTTCGTATGCGTCGATGTTCCCACTGCCGTCTTGTTGTTCCATACAAAATAGTCTTTATGAGCGATGGTTGTAATTTCTCTGACTCTGAGCCACCATCTTCACGAAAGCGTTGAATACATCATATACATTTATTGTCTTCGCATTCCTTGACCAACATATATTGTATCACCTTAGCGATATTTATATTTTCAGTGTCGGCTGTGGTATCTGCGCATGAACGGAACTCGGCCTCTATGATTTTGACTCTTTTTGTGGCAGGTCCAGGAAAACTGAGTTCCTTTGTCATTACTGCGATACCAAAGATATGAGTGTTCCATTTCTGCGCGAAACCTGACAGCAGTTAGAATTCGCTAGAAACTGTGTGAGATATACGTACAAGGATGATACAAACAGCGAAACAGTCTCTCGTGGGTGAGAGTGAATGTTCAGTTCTCTAAGCGACCGTGTTCGCTGTTAAGATTAAAGGTGAAAGGTGTATAGAGATATTCCAAGCTGTTAATACACACAGTAAAATTAACTTTCTGTAAATGAACACTCATGTTTGAACAGATATACCAGTCGCTAACTCTGGACATTTCTATGAGGAAGAACGCGACTACTAGATTAGTAATAAACACATTGTGCACGTCAGATCGTATAAGTATTTAGCGATAATGTTACGAAACGATTGTAAAGGAACCATCATTTAAATTCAGTGTTTACCAAGACGAATGGAAGACCTAGATTTGTAGGAAGGATTGTGGGAAAATGCAGTATATCTGTAAAGGAAATGTAGTACAAGATGCTAGTGCGAGCTGTTCTAGAGTTTCGTTCTAGTGTTTGGGAGTCGTTATCAAGCAGGAATGGCGACAGACAAGGAACGAAATCTTGATGCACTGCTAGAACCGTTACAGGTCGACATAGTCCTTACGAAAGTGTCAAGGAAATGTTTGGAGGACTTACATCCCTGGAAGAACGGCGACTTGTCCCAAAACGCCGTTGGGCAAATGTAAATATTTCATATTCATAATTAATTGTTTGACGTAAGTTGCTTGTTTGTAGTGGTTTATTTTACAGGGCTAGATTTGGGCGTTTCCAATCATCGGCAGTATCTGAATTACAAAAGACACGTATTTTTTTGCATGCTGCTAACATCGTATAGCGTAGGCTTGATGAGAATAAAGTAAGAGGCACGAAAACAGTCGTTTTTCCTTCGTTCGGTATTCAGTGCAATGGGAAAGAAAATCTATATTACTGATACTTGTACCTCCTCCATACACTGTATAGTGACTTGCGCGGTATCTAAGTAGATCTAGCTGTAGATGCTTTAACTTAACCACACCTCGTTCAGTTTGGCTCGTGAAATCTTTCGAATTAAGTCACAAGCGGCAATATCAGTAGTCAGCTGTCTGATTGACATTTCTGGCTTGTGCTTTCAGCGATTCTTTTTGTCCGGGTCCTGACATGTTGTGTACACACAGAGAGAATACTCACGTTTTGGTTGGCGAGGGTTTGGTTTTCAGGGACATCTCCGGCAGGGACTACTCAGGAGTATGTCGTCGTCAGGAAAAACAAAACAGGCACTCCGCAGATCGACGTGTGGAATGTTAGATCCCTTAATCGGGCATGTAGGTTAAAAATTTTGGAAACGTAAATGAATAGGCAGAAGTTAGATATAGTGGAGATCAGTGAAGTTCGGTGGCAGGATGAATAGGACTTCTGGTCAGGTGAGTACATTGTCGTAAATATAAAATAAAATAGAGAGACTGCAGAAGTGAATCTCATAATAAATAAGACAATAAAAAGGCGGGTAAGTTACTATGAGCAACATAGTGAATGCATTACCGCATCCAAGATCGACACAAAGCCATTACCCACCCCAGTAGAACAAGTTTACTTGCCAGCTAGCTCCGCAGATGATGAAGAGATTGAAAGATTGTCTGATGGGATAAAAGCAATTACTCGGATAGTTGAGAGAGATGAAATTTAATTGTGATGGGGGACAGAAATGGTAGTAGTAAGAGCCAGAGGGGGAAAAATAGCAGGAGAACGTGGACTAGGCGAAAGGAATTAAAGAGGAAGCTATCTTGCAGAATTTTGCGGAGAACATAATTTAATCATTGATAAAACTTGGGTTAAGAATCATGAAAGATTGTATACGTGGAAGAGAATTGGATACGCCGGAATGTTTCAGATTGATCGCACACACATCACAAACAGTTCTGCATCACCTCGGTTCCGAGAGTTCCGGAGCGTGCACAGAAAACACATCATTTCCACCCTTTTTATTGCTCATGAAAACCACACATTGCATGTTGTACCACTATACAGTGAGACCTTCAGAGGTGGTGGTCCAGATTGCTGTACACGCCGGTACCTCTAATATCCAGTAGCACGTCCTCTCGCACTGATGAATGCCTCTATTCGTCGTCGTGGGATACTGTCCGCAAGTTCATCAAGGCACTGTTGGTCTAGATTGTCCCACTCCTCAACGACGATTCGGCGTAGATCCCTCAAAGAGTGGATGACGGGTCAGGTCGTCCATAAACAGCCCTTTTCAATCTATCACAGGCGTGTTCGATAAGGTTCATGTCTGGAGAACATGCTGGCCACTCTAGTCGAGCGACGTCGTTATCCTGAAGGAAGTTAATCACAAGATGGGCACGATAGGGGCGCGAATTGTCGTCCATGAAGACGAATGCCTCGCCAATATGCTGCCGATATGGTTGCACTATCGGTCGGAGGATGGCACCCACGTACTGTACAGCCGTTACGGCGCCTTCCATGACCACCAGCGGCGTAGGTCGGCCCCACATAATACCACCCCAAAACATCAGGGAACTTCCACCTTGCTGCACTCTCTGGACAGTGTGTCTAAGGCGTTCAGCCTGACCGAGTTGCCTCAAAACAAGTCTCCAACGATTGTTTGGTTGAAGGCATATGCGACACTTATCGGTGAAAAGAACATGATGCCAATCTTGAGCAGTACATTCGGCATGTTGTTGGGCCCATATGTACCGCGCTGCATGGTGTCGTGGTCGCAAAGATGGACCTCGCCATGGACGTCGGATGTGAAGTTGCGCATCACGCAGCCTATTGTGTACAGTTTTGGTGGTAACACGACGTCTTGTGGCTGCACGAAAAGCTTTATGCAACATGATGGCATTGCTGTCAGGATTCCTGCGAGCCATAATCCGTAGGTAGCGGTCATCCACTGCAGTAGTATTCCTTGGGTGGCCTTAGCGAGGCATGTCATCGAAAGTTTCTGTCTCTCTGTAACTCCTCCATGTCAGAACAACATCGCTTTGGTTCACTCCGAGACGACTGGACCCTTCCCTTGTTGAGAGCCCTCCCTGATACAAAGTGACAATGCGTACGCGATCAAACAACGGTATTGACCGTCTAGGCATGGTTGAACTACAGACAACACGAGCCGTGTACCTCCTTCCTCGTGGAACGACTGGAACTGATCAGCTGTCGGACCCCATCCATCTAATAGGCGCTGCTCGTGCTTGGTTGTTTCCATCTTTGGGCGGGTTTAGTGACAGCTCTGAACAGTTAAAGGGACTGTGTCTGTGATACAATTTCCAGAGTCAACGTCTATCTTCAGGAGTTCTGGGAACCGGGGTTATGCAAAACTTATTTTTGATGTGTGTATAATAGTAAAACAGAAATCCTGGAACCAGATTTCGATCTGTAAAACATTTCCAAGGGCACATGTGGACTCTGACAATACTTTTCTGGTTATGAATTGTAGATTAAAACTGAAGACATTGCAAAAATGTAGGAAATTAAGGAGATGGGACCTGAACAAGTTCAAAGAACAAGAGGTTGTTGAGCGCTTCAAAGGAAGAACTAGTTAACTACTGACTGAAACAAGAGAAAGGAATACAATAGAGGACGAATAGGTAGCTTTGAGAGATGAAATAGTGAAGGTGGCGGACGATCCAATAAGTAAAAAGACAAGACCTGGCAAAAATCATTGGATAACACATGAGATACTGAATTTAACTGAGAAAATATAAAAATGCAGCAAATGAAGCAGGCGAAAGGGGATACAATCATCTAAAACAGTGGTTCACAACAGGTGGTCCGCCAGAGGGGTCCGCAATATGCTATTAGAATAAAAAATATATTAAATATATTTCGAATGATAACAGATTTTTTTTGTTTTGACCGCTTCCTGCATGAGCAGCGGAAGACTAGTACACTCAGTTTTAATTTTTTCGTGTCATTTTCAGTTCATACTCAATTTTTATTTTTTTTAAGGAGTTATACTTAACACCCAGATTTGAAGACAAAGGTTTTGAGCAATAATCAAAAAATTAACAATAACAATGATGGCTCAACATTTTCTCAATAATGAATATATCAATGTTTTTTCTAAGTACCAAAAATAGAAAACGAACAAAAAGACTGTTAATTTGGCTTTTTTAGGTACTTGATACTGTGATATGGCAAGGTACCTATCATGCTCGATTAGGAGGTCCTCGAGAAAATTTTGTTGGGTACCCCTGATCTAAAACATGGAGCTGACAGGAAGTGCAAAATGGCTAAGCGGTAGTGGCTAGAGGAACAAGTATAAGTCTGTAGAAGAGTGTGTAACTATGGGAAAGACAGATATGGCCTACAGTAAAATTAAAGGGGCCGTTGGAGAAAAAAGAAGCAACTGTACGAATATAAAGAGTTTTGTCAGGAAACCAGTACTAAGCAAAAAAGAGAAAGCTGAAAGGTGGAAGGAATGTGTTCAGCTGTAGTATGTCTGGACTGCTATATGAGGAGGATTCCCTGTTCACCTTTCTCCATGACGTTAATTGTTAACTAACTGCAAGTAAGCAAGTGGATGATGACGGAATCGATTGAGAACAATGATTCTTAAGAGATCACGCACCATATGTTTTATTACGGATACTCAATGCTATGAATGCTTTTAATTACACACAGCTAAGCCACATTCCACAAGCCACTGTATGTTACCGATCGCGTTCACACAGAAACTTAAACGGCGCAAATAACCATTTTAAGAATTCATTAGCAAAACAGCCCAACAGTGCCGGCTCGTACATTGCTTCGACTCAACTCTCAGACTATTCCACAGCAACTACAACACTCGTGCTCGTATCAAGCGGCTACAATTACCGTCCTCTGTAAAGCATTGTCTGCAATCATAGATTATTTCGTATCTCTGGCCTTGTAGCTGTAATACACATATCTATAGCTTTACCATTTAAATTAATAACAAGTGTCAAATATCTTGAAGTGTGATGGTGCCATACCATCACAAGAGTCTATACAAGGAAAATGAACTTGAAGGCAGTGCCGGCCGCGGTGGCCAAGCGGTTCTAGGCGCTTCAGTCCGTATCCGCGCTGCTGCTACGATCGCAGGTTCGAATCCTGCCTTGGGAATGTATGTGTGTGATGTCCTTAGTTTAGTTAGGTTTAAGTAGTTCTAAATTCTAGGGGACTGATGACCTCAGAAGTTAAGTCCCATAGTACTCAAGAGCCATTTGAACTAAGCTCTTCCATCTGGCGTACAAGATAAATGAAACAGAAGAAATACTCTCATAATTCAAGAAGAATGTAATAATTCCAATTCCAAACATAGAAGGTGCTGATAGATGTGAATATTAGTCATATTTGCAAACTATCAGCATCAATTATTTACAGAAAAATGCACGAACTGGTTGAATATTATTTTGGAATCTGTAGAGATGTAGGAACATGAGATCCCATAGTGGTCGTACGACGTATCTTACAAGATAGATTAAAGGTAGACAAGCTTACGTTAATAGCATTTTTAGACTTACAGAAAACTTTTGACTTGAATACACTCTTTGAAATTTTGACAGTTATAGGAGCTAAAGTGCATGAAAGAGAAACAGTGGTGAAGTTAGTGAGACGGGGTGGTAGCCTATCCCAATGTTATTCAGCCTGTACGTTGAACAAGTTGTTAAGGAAAGCATGCAGAAAATTGGAAAGGGAATTAAAGTTCAGGGAGAAAAAAAAATCTGTGCTTTACCCATTACACTGCAAGTCTGTCAGGGACAGGACTTTGTAGTGCAGCTGAATGGAATTTACAGTGTATCGAGAGGAGCATATATGCGGAAACAAGGGTGATGGACTGTAGTCACATTAAATCAGGCAGTGCTGATCGAATTACAGTAGGAAATGAGACACTAACTGTAGTAGATGAATTTTGCTATTTGGGTAGTAAAATAACTTATGGTGGCCAAAGTAGATAGAATTTAAATGTAGAATGGCAATGGCAAGAAAAGGGTTTCTCGAGAAAAGAAATTTGTTAGTATCGAATGGAAATTTAAGTGTTTGGATGTTTTTTCTGAAAGCATTTGTCTGGAGTGTGTCCTTGGACAGAACTGAAACATAGGCGATAGGCAATTCGGAGAAGAAGAGAATAGAAGCTTTTAAAATACGGTGCTACGAAAGAATGCTGAAGATTAAGTGAGTAGATTGCATAAATAATGAGGTAAAAATAGAATTGGGGAGAAAAGAAATTTGTGGCATAACATGACTAAAACAAGGCATCGATTGGTAGGACACATTCTGAGACGTCAAGGGATCACCAGTGTAGTACTGTAGGGAAGCAGGGGGAGGGGGGGGGGGGAGGGGGACGACAAAAATTACTGAGGCAAACCAATATACAATTACAGGAAGCAGGTCCAAATGAATGTGGATTGCAATAGTTATTCGGAGAGGAAAAGACTTGCACAGCATAAAGTAGCGAAGAGAGCTTGATCAAAACAGTCTTCGGACTGAAGACCACAGCACCAATATTATCTGCATTCTGGCATGTTTATGGGGATGAGATTAGGTGTGTCTGTGTGATACACGCGTGGACTACTTCACACAGATCGAAGGGTTCTTGTTTCCCCGAGAGTACATTTTAATTTATTTCTTAGTAGTTTATTGCCCATTTTGCTAGTCAGCGCGAGCCTCCCCTTCCTTGTATTCCCTATTAGGCGCTTTCATGCCAGTTTCGGATTGTGAAATAGTCTATGTACTTTCATAATATTGGCCAGAGAAGTTGGTAAATTACAATGCTCATGAAATGACAGTAAAAACTGTAAACTGAGTATGGCATACTTCCCTATACAGAGGACGACTATGGCGTCATTTCCGTCCCTTCAGGACATACTATTTGATTTTGAGCTTTCTTATTTCCCATTTGCTGCTCACAGTGTTTGTAGTACAGGTAAGATTTTTAACATCACAGCAACATCGCTTTACACTCAGGAGCAGTAAAGAAGAGCAAGACCATTTCTCAAGCAAGTATATTGCTTTTCCGTTGCACCGAATATGCGTACAATCGCAAGCACTCGCGTTAAAAACTAGACGGTCCTTATTCAAAATTACTGTCAAACGAAACTGAGGAATTACTGGAATGAGTTGAGGTGACGTTTAGAGAGAACAAACGTTTTACGACGTCATGAAATACGTATGCAAAGTACGCCTACTGTTCTCAGCACTGTATATCAAATGTATACGACTGTGACAAGTGCTTTTGCAGTGCTATGTTGCGACGCATTGTTATGGAAAGAAAAACAGAACTCGTCAGCACTCACTGTGAGCACGTACTCTTATTCTCGATGCCCAGTACCAACAGAGTTTAGATTAAGGTTTTCAATCGATGGAGGTACCACGTTCAGCAGCGTCATAGGCGCCTACTCCGTAAGGAATCTCTTTCGTGGCTCAGGTCGCCAACGCATACTTCGTCGGAGGTTTGTTGTCATTGTGATCTCCAGTTCCGAAGACTAGTTTAATGCTCATCTCCATGTTAGTGTCTCCCGTGCAAGCCTCTTTATCTTCGAATATCCGAGTACCTACAGCACCCTAGATCTATTTGAACCTGGTGTCTGTACGGGGTAAAATTATTTAAACCGAAAAGATGTGGTAGGTTGTACGGGATAACGAAATAAACATTTTTCTCCAATATCATAATTTCCTCTGAGCGTTATTTAATCCTGTAGAGGGCGTATTCCCTCTTCACTAGTAATGACTGATTCGTTATTGTAACGGTTCCTGTTGCACCGGTAGAGAGAAACTTCGCTCTGCTGTTGTAATATCAGTTTCCAATATACATTTAGTTTTACATCTTGACCCAACGCACTAATGCAGCGATACATCTGGAGTGAGTGCACTAGAGTTGTGGCGATTCGTGAATGAGTCGTTCATTTGAACGATTCTAAATAAAGAATCGTAAGAATCGAATCGTGATACGGACGAATCGTCGTTCAAAAGAATCGTAAGAAGGATTGCGTGTTTCCCAGTCGTAACGATTCCAAGTTCCAACGATTCATCGATTCTTAGTACGCTATGCTTCGAAGGCAACTTCCGAATCATGCCGAGTCGTGCCGAATGATTACAACCGCCAGATGGCTGTCAAGTGGAGGATGCGTGTGAACAAAGGAAGCTCAGAACGAACAAACGTAGTTCGTGGGCCGTAATATTACTCGTGAAAACCAAGCTGACACTTGGCGGTGGCTGACGGGAACGAGCGTAAAGGCATTTCCCATTTACTATCGCTACCATCAGCCACTGCGCCGACGTCAGCTTAGTTTGCGCGAGTAATACACGAACTAGTGATGAAGACGTCTTAGCACAGAAAAACATAGGATGATATGAGCCAAACCACGTCTGACTCACTGCTAGATTTTGTTACTATAAAACAGACGTCTGTAGTTAGATACGTTCAAGCCACCCAACCAAACTGGCATACCACGTAATTTTGCACCACCTTTCGCACAAATCGACTCCTCTTTCCTGGCATACTGAAATAAAACAATAGATGGAATCAAATCAAACGTGACCTTTCATCAATTAAGGCATTACACGTATAAATCGAGAATCACACTTGTAACGTCATACGCATGTGTACTCATAAATAAATTATTTCTGGCATATCGTGTCATGACACAGTTCGAGGAGGAGGAGGAGGAGGATATTAGTGTTTAACGTCCCGTCGACAGCGAGGTCATTAGAGACGGAGCGCAGGCTCGGGTGAGGGAAGGATGGGGAAGGAAATCGGCCGCGCCCTGTCAAAGG
This sequence comes from Schistocerca cancellata, assembly GCF_023864275.1. Classification (NCBI taxonomy): domain Eukaryota; kingdom Metazoa; phylum Arthropoda; class Insecta; order Orthoptera; family Acrididae; genus Schistocerca; species Schistocerca cancellata. The sequence continues at coordinate 814,009,003 of NC_064627.1, read as the reverse complement.
AACCATCCCGGCATTTGCCTGAAGCGATTTAGGTAAATCACGGAAAACCTAAATCAGGATGGCCGGAGACGGGATTGAACCGTCGTCCTCCCGAATGCGAGTCCAGTGTGCTAGCCACTGCGCCACCTCGCTCGGTGACACAGTTCGATTCTAACCCCATTGACAATTTCAGACATGTCCTGCCATCTGTGGGTAAGATGTAGAACTTTTTGTATTCCGTAAGAATCATGTCATCGCAGACTAGAATGAATCGTGAAAAAATCGTGAACGAATCGTAGGAATCGATTCGCAATGTGAGATTGAATCGTAGGAATCGAATCGGGAAAAAGAATCGTGTTGCCCAACTCTTGAGTACACTGATATGGTTGATGCTTACTAAATAACGAACAACAATGGACAAGCAGTATAGCGGGTATATTCAGCAACAATATCCCAATCGCCGTACCCCGCATCATTCGACATTTAGTTATTCGTATCAACGTCTGCTTGAGACAGAGGTCATTTAGTAGATTACCTGGACAGTGAGAAAGTCGCCCAGTACTAACACTGCGACTTGAGGAAGGTGTCCTGCAGCATGTGGAGCAACCCGTGCAGTTACGTGTTACTTGGGGACGAATCAAACGAATATAAAGCCTAGTTTACACGACGACACTAGGTTGCAGGCAACTGCGCTACCGGCCACTGTGTATGCGTGATCCAACTTCGGCGACACTAGTTGCATGAGTTTTGAGGTTATGTGTGTTCGCAGAGTGTAGACAAACTGAAATATGAAGTGAGGAACGGAGAATACTGTTCGCTTTTTGGACGTCTATGCTTTGCATAAGTTTCTGTGGGATTTCAGTGATGCTAATTACAAAAACAAGCAACCTATTGCTGCTCCTGAGACCATCACGTCCGATCAGAACACAGATAGTTCAAAACGTCGCTGCAGTGCTCCCCATTCACTTACGTTAGAAGTTTGATTATTGCCAGTGTAATGATCTATCTTCAAGAGAGTAGTTTGCAAATCATTCTCTTCTTAATGCGGCCTGCTTCGAATAATTACTGGTGTCAATGTTAATAACTGTTACTGTTAATGTTAATAATTATTGGTGCTAATGAAAAAGCGTCAACAGGAACTAAAACCACATCTTATAGCATGCCGAGTGTTCTCGATTGTAATGCAAGCAATGTGATATGTAATTTCAGTTCTGGCGGCAGTGGTTCATGCATTACAGTATCTTTATTCCTTATCGCATAATTAACTATATTTAGAAGAAACGTGAACAGTTCTGGTGGCATTCTAAGATAATTAAAAGAACTTCTTGGGTCTTTCATTATAAATTATTTCAGCAAGGATGCTGAGCAACCGAGCTGACGTCTTTTCTTCGTCCAGTCATGAATGGAAACACGTTTCTTATTTTTTTCTTATGCAGCGAAAACTTTCATTTCAGACACGACTCAGGAACCCACGAAGCGACGAAACTGAAGTGTATACTGGTATCGCCGTGTCTACTGTCAAATATGAAACCATTTGCGTGCAACTCATTCCACGCAACGAGTGGCGCAACGCAATGTCGTCGTGTAAACTAGGCTTAAGAAATGCCTTTCACGAGCGGTTGTCGCATCCATTTCACTTATAGCGTGTGCGCAACCTGGAACCAGATGATTACCCAGCCATAACACTATTTCTGCAATGGTATCTGGAACAGAGTCAATACATCCTACATTACCATCCGCTGTATTGTTTACAGATGAAGCTCCGTTCGGGCATGATGGAGTCTTCAACATCCGCAGTTCGCGTGTTTGAAGTGAATTTAATCCACATGCCACATTTATTCGCTCTCATCAAATCTCGGTTCTGTTTGAATGTGTGGGCAGCTGCTTTTTGTGACTGTTCAACTGGGTCATATATCCGACCTAGGCCATTACGTGGCAGGCATTATTACAATTTCCTTGCCAGAGGATTACCACAGTTGTTGAATGACGTGCCACAACTTGCCACACGCTACAAGACAGCGCATGTGTTGAGGGCTGGCACATTTCAGTCGTCCTGTGCATCGATTCCTGAACCGACTATTTCCAGAAAAGCGGATTGGCGGAGGTGGTCCTGTACAATGGCCTACTCGATCCCTTCATTTCAGCCCTCTGGACGTTTTTGCCGGGGGAGACGCGCAACCTAGTGTACAAAACCACTATTGAATCAGAAGAGGAGTTAGGTGCCCGGATAGCAGCAGCAGCAGGATAAATTAACCCTGCAGTCTTTGACCGTGCTAGAAAGTGTGTCACACGTTGGCGTGTCCTTTGTTTACAAGTCAATGGAGACATTTTTGGACCTATACTGTAAATGAATTAATTGTGTTGCGTTAATGTTGTTGTCCCTTGTTACAAGAATTGAAAACTGTTTATGTTACTTTTCGTCAACTGAAGTTAAGATCTCAAGTCCTCACAAAATGGTGCGTCACAGAAAAACACATTAGAAAAAATGATTTCTTATGTCCGATGCAACCTCCCGGAATTTGTTGGGCTTATTAATTTTCATCCAAAGAGAACTCTCTCCATCGGTTTAAAAATTCCTCACAGGAAAATATGACATTAGAGAAAAATATTTGTGCTGGTGTCCCGTGTACCCTCCCAAAAGTCGTCGTGTTAAAACATTTTCACCCTGCATTCATTCCTTTTTCTACAGTTTTTACCCAATTCCCTGCCCCCGCCCTCCTCTACACACACACACTTCCCTCCATTACCAAAGTGACGAGTGCTTGTTGTCTTAAGAAGTGTCCTGTTAAATGATCCCTCGTTTTATTTAAGTAGGACAGCAAACTTCTTTTCTTTTCAGTTGTTTAGAATATCTCTTTATTAGTTACTCGACCTATCCATCTAATCTTCGGCAATCTTATGTAGCACCACATTTCAAAAGCTTCTATTTTCTTCTTGTCTGAATTATTTGTTGTTGTCTTCAGTCCGAAGACAGCTCTCCATACTACTCTATACTGTGCAAGCCTCTTCATCTCAGAATAATACTGCTACCTACTTCTTTCTGAACCTGCTTACTTTATTCATCTCCTGATCTCCCTCTACGATTTTTACCCCCCCCCCCCCTTACACACACACACACACACACACACACACACACGCACACGCACGCACACACACACACACACACGCACACGCACACATACAAACACTACCATCCAATATTAAACCGTTGATCCCTTGGCGTCTCACAATGTTTCCTATCAATCGATCTCCTCTTCTAGTTAGGGTATGCCACGAACTTCCATTTCTCTTCAGTTCTACTGAGGTACCTACGCATTAGTTACGTGATCTACCCATCTAATGTTCAGCATTCTACTGCAGCACCACATTTCAAAAGTTCCTATTCTCTTCTTGTACAGCCTGTATCATCCAGGTTTCAGTACAAGGCTACAATACAGACAAATACTTTCAGAAAATACTTCCTAACACACAATTTATATTCAATGTTAACAAATTTCTCTTCTTCAGAAATGCTTTCCTTGCCATTGCCACTCTGCATTTTATATCCTCTCGACTTGGACCATCAGCAGCTATTTTTCTGCCCAAATAGCAAAGCTCATTTATTACTGTAATCTAATTCCCTCACCATCACATTTAATTCCACTACGTTCCGTTATCCTTGTTCTGGTTTGATGATGTTCGTCTTATATCCTCTTTCCAAGACCCAGTCCGTTCCGATCCACTGCTCCTTCAAAGTTCTCCGCTGTCTCTGTCATCGGCAAATCTCAATGTTTTTATTTCTTTATTCCTTTTCCCTGAACTTTAATTCCTACTCCCAGCTTTGCACTTTTGTACAACGCTACATTCCAGGCAAAATACCTTCAGAGACTTGCTAACACATAACCCTTTCAGACGCCCACTTGAAGTAGAAATGGAAAATATGAAATCAGTAGGCACCATCAGCGTGTAAATGATTGGAGCTGCAATTCTCTGCGGCAGGTAGAAAAGCTGGTGTTCTGGAAAGTGTATAAGGGGTTTGAACAGCGTCAGATGTGTAGTCATCATTGTGAAGAAGACGGAGTTGCCGCGTGCTCGAGCGAGACTGCGATATCATTGCCTGACAAAGTTTGAAAGGGGCCTCCTTGTGGATCTCCACTTGGCCTGCTGGACGAATGGTGCCGTATCCAGATTTGTGGTGCAGTTGGATGCGACAGTGGCCCGGCATTCGACTGCTTGGGAACGTGAGGTCAGGAGTACTCGTTGTCAAGGTTACTGTCGACCACGTATGAGGATCGCCACATTCTGAACCATGCCCGTCGTAACTCCTTAACGTCTGTGCCTCCCATCCGAGATCAAGTAATGCTCTCCTTGCTACATTCTTTGCCAGCCTGTGCCATTGGTCGGGGACTAGGAGCATTCGGACGAGGCAGTTATCGCCCCAAGCGTAGGCTGCTGTTAACACCGCAGCACAAACGGCTGCTTGTAGATCTTGTAATTTTTTTTAAAGATGCAGTAATCTTAATGTAAGGACTATGGTATGAAGATTAGCATCTCCAAAACGAAAGTAATGTCAGTGGGAAAGAAATATAAACGGATTGAGTGCCAAATAGGAGGAACAAAGTTAGAACAGGTGGACGGTTTCAAGTACTTAGGATGCATATTCTCACAGGATGGCAACATAGTGAAAGAACTGGAAGCGAAGTGTAGCAACGCTAATGCAGTGAGCGCTCAGCTACGATCTACTCTCTTCTGCAAGAAGGAAGTCAGTACCAAGACTAAGTTATCTGTGCACCGTTCAATCTTTCGACCAACTTTGTTGTATGGGAGCGAAAGCTGGGTGGATTCAGGTTACCTTATCAACAAGGTTGAGGTTACGGATATGAAAGTAGCTAGGATGATTGCAGGTACTAGTAGATGGGAACAATGGCAGGAGGGTGTCCACAATGAGGAAATCAAAGAAAAACTGGGAATGAACTCTATAGATGTAGCAGTCAGGGCGAACAGGCTTAGATGGTGGGGTCATGTTACACGCATGGGAGATGCAAGGTTACCCAAGAGACTCATGGATTCAGCTGTAGAGGGTAGGAGGAGTCGGGGCAGACCGAGGAGAAGGTACCTGGATTCGGTTAAGAATGATTTTGAAGTAATAGGTTTAACATCAGAAGAGGCACCAATGTTAGCACTGACTAGGGGATCATGGAGGAACTGTATAAGGGGGGCTATGCTCCAGACTGAACGCTGAAAGACATAATCAGTCTTAAATGATGATGATGATGATGATGCAGTAATCTTTATTGAACAAACTAACAGTACATATATATACACAATGCAACAGTTCTTCAAGGTACAATTGAAACATACACAAATTATTTTCAGTTTAACAAAAATATTAGAAAAACATTAAATACAACAAAATATAACACATTCTGTCTTTTTTGTCGATGAATGAGAACGTGGATACGCTTGATGCATCATGTGACGGGTAGGCATGCCACACCCCAACCTTGAGGGGGATCAAGGAAGACGCTGTGGAGATAACCGGCAAAAGTTTGTCGGTAAGATGGTTCTCGGGTGAGGGTGCTATGCGCGGTCACAACTTTGTACCAGAGATCGAGGACCGTATGCGGACCACTCTGAAAGAGGTATTCTAAAGCCTTTCCTCGAACCCAGATGGGTGTATGGTGCTTAGCAAGAGGGTAGTGAAATGTCTGAAATCTGGGGTTACCGCCGTTGGCGGGGCACGGAGGTAAAAGCCCACGATTCGTTGGATGAGGAGCCAAATGTTTCGTTTCAGGGAGCACATAAGACGGAGCTCGTTGGTGTCTTCGAGCTGACAGTCAGGGCAGAGTGGGGAGGTGGCCAGTCCTATGCGATAAAGTCGATTATTAGTCGGGAATTTACCTTAGACTAAAACATACCAGAAAGTGCAGACACAGACGACAGTAAAAAGGGTGCATGAACACACTCCCAAACCGTTCGCCAGTTAATGTAAGGATGCTGTAGCACCATGGGGTCGCAAGGTTTGGACAGCATAAACAAACGATAATATCTTTTGTACAGGGAGGACGGGTGACTGGAAGATCGGCCCGAACGTAGCTGAGTTCTATGAAACAATTGGCGACATGGCACAACAATGGAAGAATAGGTACCACATTGATCGGTTGATCGGGAGAAGCTGGTCGGAGGATATCTAAGAGACTGCGTGTTAAGGACGGGGCCGGCCCCCGCCAGTGCCGCAACATAGTATGGACAAAGAGTGTAGAAGATCGTGCCCGCACGTTGACGAGTCCGAGGTCATCTTTTGCAGGAGGCAGTGTTAGAGTGTTATAGCGGACTTTGAAAAGTGCCCCTGCTGACACGAAATATTCAAAGGCTGATAGGATGCGGCGGCCAAGGAGTAACGGCATTGGGAGGATCTGGGCGACGTGTACCAGTTTAGGGGCGACATACATGTTGACATAGGACACACGTTGGAGTTGTTTTAAGTTACGGTGCACTTGACCGCGAACATGGTGTTTAAATTTTCCCCGAGGAAATTTAAGTCTCATCTTTATCTACGATAATGATGGAAGCTGAAGAATTGAATTGAAATTTGTGCCGTCACCGGGACTCGAAGCTGGGTTTAGTGGCTTAGCAAACAGAAATGCTGATCATTACACCACTGCAGGCCGATGCTCGACGATGCTGCCCGAAATACGCAAGTCGAGTGCCCTCCCCAAGACAAACTTCAGTTCATATCTTCAGCTTATTTTTCCTCTAAATTGTCAGTAATTCCAGGGCTTTCCGGCATTGGAATAGCACTTCGGCGTTGGACGTAATGGGGAAGTCTGTACTATAGGTGATCTTATAGATCTTATAAGGTGAAGGCTGAATTTGTGTTGCGGAGGGCATTCGACTTGGGTAGTTTGAGCAGCTAAATCTACCAGAGCGCTGCGGTGGCGTAATTGATAGCATTTCTGCCTAGTGAGGAGAAAAAAAAAGTCCCAGTTGTGGTATAAATTTTAATTCATTTGTTCAGCTTTCATGATCGTAGATAAAGATGAGACTTAAATTTCTCGGGGAAAATTTCATTATAATAATAACGGCTGCGTTTGGTCTGGTGCCCTGTCCGGGAAGCGTGGACTGCTGCTGAATGGCGTCGCATTGCGTTCAGCGACGAATCGTGGTTACGTGTTGTCCTAGCGATTATGGTGGTGATATAGCGAGAGATTCCATTCTTCCGATGTTTTGGAAAGACACAGCAGCATTACTCTTGACGTCACGGTATAGGAAGCCATCGGGTATGACTTCATGTCACGGCTGGTGGTGACCAGGCGAACTTTGACGGCACAACGGCACGTCACGGACATCAAATGGTTCAAATGGCCGGCGTCACGGATATCCTCCGTCCACATGTGTTACCTATCATGTGACAATATCGCGGTGTTATTTCTCAGTAGGATAATTCTCGTCCAGGCATGACACTTGTGTCTGTGAACTGCCTGGGTGGTGGTGAGGTTGTCCCGTGGTTAGCAAGATTTGCAGATCTGTCCCAGATAGAACGTGTGTGGGACCAGCACGGACTTCAACTCCGTCCTAATACCAGCCTCCAGGATATCACGGACCATTTACAACAAATGTGGGCCAGCTTGCCTCAGAAGAGGAGACAACGACTTTATAACAGCCTTCTCAACCGAATCGGTACGTCCATCCTGACCAGAAGATGTGCAGCGTCATATTGAGAAGGGTGCTCACGCGGTCAGTTTTCTATGTAAATCTGGTTCGATTTTGTAATCACTGAAATAATATCACGTACTCTCTCAACCTGTGAGGTCTCATTTCGTTTCCTCCTTCTCTCCTGTGTGCTTCATGTTTTTGTCAGGCTCGTACATCGAAATGCGTTGAAAGTAATTTATTATTGATAACACAGAAAAGGGTATGGGACATATGTTTAGATGAAATCTTCTTGTCCTTTTTGTGTGTGGAAAACATCGCGAAAAATTTTGAATGTCATTTTTTCTTAAGAAAGACTGTGTATACGGCGACTATCTGCCAAAAACACTTTTTTTAAAATTTCTCTTAGAGCCTTTCGTAAATCAGATATGCCTTTGATCATGCATACAACGTTTATTTGTACACGAGTGATGTCCATATATCGCAGCACATAATGATCTTACCGAGGATTATGAAGCCGCAATAATCATAGATAATTACATGCAACCACAGAACAAATAACTTCCGGCGCAGCGTAACATCCTGTGCGACTATTTCGTTAATGCAGTGCTGGAAGCGATTAGCTGCTTCGCGCGACTGTGATGGTAATAAGCAGTGAATAACAAATGAACCTCTTCCTGTGTACCCGACCGCTGTTGAAAGCAGCTCCGAGCTGTTCTCATATTTTTGACTGCGGTACTTATTAACTTACCTGTCGCATGGTTGATCAGAATTTTAAAAATTCTTTTCTTTAATTATTTTTTTTTTCGTGGGGGCACTCAACATAGATAAAATTGACCAGATATACCAGGTGATGAAAAAGGCAGTATAAATTTGAAAACTGAATAAATCACGGAATAATGTAGATAGAGAGGTACAAATTGACACACATGCTTGGAATGACATGGAGTCTTATTAGAACCAAAAAACTACAAACGTTCAAAATATGTCCGACAGATGGCGCTTCATCTGATCAGAACAGCAATAATTAGCATAACAAAGTAAGACAAAGCAAAGATGATGTTCTTAACAGGAAATGCTCAGTACGTCCACCACCATTCCTCAATAATAGCTGTAGCCGAGAAATAATGTTGGGAACAGCACTGTAAAGCATGTCCGGAGTTATGGTGAGGCATTGGCGTCGGATGTTGTGTTTCAGCATCCCTAGAGATGTCGGTCGATCACGATGCACTTGCGACTTCAGGTAACCCCAAACCCAATAATCGCACGGACTGAGGTCTGGGGACCTGGGAGGCCAAGCATGACGAAAGTGGCGGCTGAGCACACGATCTTCACCAAACGACGCGCGCAAGAGATCTTTCACGCGTCTAGCAATATGGGGTGGAGCGCCATCCTGCATAAACATCGTACGTTCCAGCAGGTGTTTATCAGCCAGGCTGGGGATGATGCGATTCTGTAACACGATTGTCATGCGCAGTCACTGACGTTTTGCTGTCCAGCGCCATCTGTCGGAGATTTTGTGAACTTTTTTTTTTGTTCTGATAAAACCCCATGTCATTCCAAGCATGTGTGTCAATTCTTACCTCTCTATCTACATTATTCCGTGGTTTATTAAGTTTTCAAATTTATACTGACTTTTTGATCACCCGGTATGTAATATTCGATGAGGTGACAAAATTCGTGGGGTAGCGATGTGCACATAATACTGATGGCGGAAGTATCGCGAACACAGGACATAAAAGGGCAGTACAGTGGCGGAGCTGTCATTTGTACTCACGTGATTCATGTGAAAAGCTTTCCGATGTGATTATGCCCGAACGAAGGGAGTCGACAGACTTCGAACGCGGAATGGTAGTTGGAGCTAGACCATGGGACATTCCGTTTTGGAACTCATTCGGGAAGTCAATATTCCGAGACTCAAAGTGTCAACAGCGTGCCGAGAATACCAAATGTCAGGCAGGACAATGCAGCATCGACGGCCTTCACTTAACGACCGAGAGCAACGGCGTTTGCGTAGAGTTGTCAGCAATAACAGACAAGCAACACTGCGTAAAATACCTTCAGAAATCAATATGGGACGTATGGTGAACATGTCCGTTAGGACAGTCCGGCGAAATTTGGCGTTAGTGGGCTATGGCAGCAGACGTCCGACGCTAGTGCTTTTACTATCACCACGACATCGCCTGCAGCGCCCCTCCTGGGCTCGTGACTATATCGGTTGGGCTCTAGATGACTGGAAAACCGTGGCCAGGTCAGATGGGTCCCGATTTCAGTTAGTAAGAGCTTATGGTAGCGTTTGCTTGTGGCACAAACCTAACGGAGCCTTGGACCCAAGTTGTCAACAAGGCGCTGTGCATGATGATGGTTGGTTCAAAGGGTGTGGGCTGTGTTTACATGGAATGGACTGGGTGTTCTGGTCCAGCTGAACCGATCACTCACTGAAAATTGTCATGTTCGCCTGCTTGGAGACCGTTAGCTGTCATCATCCATTGACTTCATGTTCCCAAATGACGACGGACTGATTATGAGCCACGTCACTGAGCCATAAGTGTCCGCGACTGGTTTGAAGGTCATTGTCGACAATTCGAGCGAAAGATTTGGCCACACAGATCGCTCGACGTGGGACGTAATCGAGAGCTCAATTCGTGCACAAAATCCTGCGCCGGCAAGAATTTCGCAATTATGGAGGGCTATAGAGGCAGCATGGCTCGGTATTTCTGCAGAGGACTTCCAACGACTTGCTGAGTCCATGCCACGTCCAGTTACTGGACTACGCCGGGCAAAAGGAGGTCTGACACGATATTAGGAGGTATCCTATGACTTTTGTCACCTCAGTGGAAATGCACACATTTAAAACTATCAGGCTTGTGTTTTCTACTTCATGCGCGCAGCATGCGCTTGCACCTACGAAAACACGCATGCACGCACACACAGACATACACACATTCAAACTTGTCTTGTATAATGTTTATCGGAGCCGACTTAAAATGGAACTTGTCTTGTATAATGTTTATCGGAGCCGACTTAAAATGGTACAAACAGGTGTACTGCACTAAAAGGTAACTTGAACTCCAGTCAAAAATGAATATAATAGGCGGTACATTCTACAGATTTTTAGGCGTAGCAGCATGTTTATAGACGCCAGACTGCCAAAGAAGATGGGGTAGCGCTCTCATCTCGTGATTCGGATCCAGCGAAACCAACGGGACGTACGCGGGTCAGTCCAAAAGAAATGCACACTATTTTTGTAAAAATACATTTTTCATTCTGCATGTGTGAAAGTTTTACAGTCTGTAGATACATCGTTCCCGCTTGTTTTCAAACTTAGTTCAACCTGTTCCCGTGAGTGACGCCGTCACAGCAGGTCTTCAAGATGGATGCTACACTTGACGTTCGTCAGAAGCAACGTGCTGTCATAGAATTCCTGTGCTGTGAAAACGAGACAGTGGGAAACATCCACAAGAGGTTGAAAAAGGTGTATGGAGATGCTGCTGCCGATCGCAGTACATTTAGCCGGTGGGCAAGCAGGTTACGTTGATGAAAGTGGGAACGGCAATATCGAGGATTGTCCTCGCAGCGGCAGGCCTCCTACTGCACACACTCCAGACAATGTGCAGAGGGTTAACGAATTGGTGACTGCTGACAGACGCATCACAGTGAACGAATTGTATGCTACGTTGGGATAGGGGAAGGAAGTGTTTGCCGAATACTGAAAGTGTTGGCGTTAAAAAAGATTTGTACCAGGTGGGTTCCCAGGATGTTGACAGTGGCTCACAAAGAAACAAGAAAAACAGTAGGCAGCGAACTTTTGGAACAGTACGAGAATGGCGGAGATACATTTCTTGGAAGAACTGTGACAGGTGATGAAACATGGCTCCATCATTTTTCACCAGAGACGAAGAGGCAATCAATGTAGTGGCATCATGCAAATTCACCCAAGAAAAAAAATTCAAAACCACACCTTCTGCTGGAAAAGTTATGGCTACGGTGTTTTCCGTTTCCGAAGGACTCTTGCTTTTGGACATCATGCCAAGTGGAACCACCATAAATTCTGATGCATATGTGACGCCACTGAAGAAACTTCAAGCTCGACTGAGTCGTGTTCGATCACATCGGCAAAAGCAGGATGTTTTGCTGTTACACGACAATGCACGGCCACATTTCAGTCAAAAAAACCATGGGACTGATGATCTTAGATGTTTAGTCCCCCTTAAACATCCCCCCCAAAAAACCATGGAAGCGATCACAAAACTCGAATGGACAACACCGAAACACCCGCCTTACAGTCCTGACCTGGCTCCATGTGACTATCACCTCTTTGGGAAACTGAAAGACTCTCTTGGTGGAACAAGGTTTGAAGATGATGACTCCCTTGTGAACGCTGCCAAACAGTGGCTCCAACAGGTTGATCCAGAATTTTACCGTGCGGGTATACCGGCGCTGGTTCCAAGATGGCGTAAGGCAGTTGAGAGGGATGGAAATTATGTGCAGAAATGAAAATATTGTTCCTAAAGGATGTATCTATACAATGGAAAAGTTTCAAACATGTAGAATAAAAGATGGATTAAAAAAAATAGTGTGCATTCTTTTGGAGTGACCCTCGTAGATGTTTCCAGCAGCAGCCGTAATTGAAAGTATTATTGAATGTTCTGGGGCATTGATATTGTCGCGTCAAAACGTGGTCACCGCTACCAGATACATAACATCTGCCTTTCAACCTGGATGATTCTTTCCAGTCTGCGTTCCTCTTTTCTCTGCTAACCAATGTGAGAACGTTTGGAGGATCGGCAGCTGGTACTCCTGCTGTTCCCAGTCTCCGTATCCGCCTCTGGGGGCAGCGTTGGAGCTGTAAATAGCTGAAACATATCCGCCTCAGATGGCTGCTTTGACTACCTCGTCGCTGTGAACTTACACCCGGCGTATGATAACAGACTGATTTCTGTTTGTGTTGTTTAGTCTCAGGTTCATGAAGTCGTACGTCGCCGGTAGATTTGTTTCGTGCATTGTAGTGCACGATAATTCAAGCGCTGATCTGGAATCATGGTGTATAGCGATCTGACCACCCAGTTGTTTTTCGACGAATAGAGGCTTTCGTTGTACAGCCACGAGTTCGTCTGTCGTGATCGTTATCTCGTTGGACTGGTTTAATTTCTCACCCCTGGGGCGGCTGCTATCCTAACAATGCAGTTGCTACATCAGCGATGGGAGCAGCGTTGGAGCTGTGAAACGGACTGGTCCGGCTGTTGAATTTCAAACTAACCGGATGTCAAGAGACAAGGAAAGGACTCTCCTACCTCCATTGCAGCACAGATGTCTTCTTGCTCTCTTCTTTTCAACGTCATTACCTGTCTGTTTTTCTCTCTCGTATACCCTCTTTCTTGATTTGACTGCATCAAACGGTTGCGCTTATGCGTCTGTGCATGTGCTGTGGCTCTGCATGTTGCAGAATCGTTTATTTTCTTCCACGAAAGCCGAGCTCAACTCTTTTTATGGTTTCATGGGAAAAGCACGTCAGGCGTCGATTCCCGGAACCGTTCGATTGTAGAAGTGCTGAGCCAACGCGCGTTACACGGCGCAGGCACATTGAGGTGAATTCTGAATGGTCTGTAATTTGAAGCAGTAAGGAAAGGTTGTTCTACATGCAAGGTGTGCCACCCGTGGAGGTAAGACTCTTCCGTTGCTCTCTCCCAAAGATCTACCGTCAGATTCCACCATCTCTTTTAAACAATTTACAATTTATACTTTGCTCGAGCTTTTTTTAATTCATCTTTACTATTTTGAATTGGATAAGTTGTTTAAGAATCATTGCTAAAAGCAATGTATGCCTGTAATATGAAACAATTTAATTTTGAACGAAAACTTTAACTGCGACTATGCAGTACATTAAATTAAAAAATGGTAGGAGAACACTATCACGTCTGCAGGCAACACGAACATACAGCCTATATTAATTAGTTTAACAATTTCGAATAAAAAATGTTAATAAAGGTTACACAAATACAACGACAATTGAACCACGATAGGAGAATGCTAAAGCTAATGCACGTAGTAATAGCAACAAATGTTACACCTGCTAACATCTACACCAAAAATTAAAGAATAAACGTAGCCAGCAGCAGGAGACAAGATTTTGACCTCGTCACATGTTGAGCATTTATTGGACACTGCTTATTTCAAAGCACCTACAGTTGGTAATGCAGTTAATGGGATCAAAGACTGTGGTGTCGAAACTTATGATCTCCTTGTGTTTAATGAGCCTGATTACCGACAATCATTCTTAACACGCGCCATTCATGGGACAGAATGGTACAAGAAATACCCTTCGCCACACACCGTCAGCTGATTTGAGGAGTATTGATGTAGATGGAAGAACTGAACATGCCCCTTCCCAAGCTACAGCACTTAAAGGCAGGCCTACAGAAACTCCTGGTGATTCTCCTGACGAACATCTGGTTCAAAAATGGCTCTGAGCACTATGGGACTCAACTGCTGAGGTTATTAGTCCCCTAGAACTTAGAACTAGTTAAACCTAACTAACCTAAGGACATCACAAACATCCATGCCCGAGGCAGGATTCGAACCTGCGACCGTAGCGGTCTTGCGGTTCCAGACTGCAGCGCCTTTAACCGCACGGCCACTTCGGCCGGCACGAACATCTGGCAGATAAAACTGGTGAGCCAGGACCTTCTGCAAATGGGCTCATTAAACTAAAGCAGTGCCGAATTTTTTTAATTCTAAACCATTGTCTAAAGAAATAACGTGTGCGAAAAAAGACGGGAAAGTCACAGACAGTTCTCCAAGGACCAATGCTTTAACTAGGTCTCCTGTGAAACAGATGTTGGCTGATATAGAGGCGCATAAGATACAATAAGAGCATTGAAAGCAACATAGGAAAACTTCCCAAGAAAGTATAGCCCAGCGTGCTAAATGCGATGAGATCTGCGTTGGGCCTTCGTGAGAAGACGATGTAGGGTATTGCAAATGCTACACGTGGTGGCATGAGCACAAATCAAATTTTGGAAGAGGAAAATTTGTGCGTAAGTTTTTATTAACGAGAAACATTGATTTGGAGTTAATTTAATTTTCAACTAATAATCTTTTCATTACATACTATTCACTAAGAATTACATAGCACTGTCTGATTAATTAAAGCATTTTCTTGTACTCTCAAATACGTTTCTACATCTTTCTACTCTCAGCATTGGTGAAAGTCATCTTGTCGCACTTCTGAGGCAAGATGACACTTTTGTATGCGTTTTTCAAACCGTAAAACTAGTCGTGATTATATTAAAATAAAAATTTATGCTATTAGCTTCAATACAGTAAATGGTCACTGCATTAATACGTACAAAGAAGAAAGAATTTAACTACGTGGTTACCTGTTATCATCCTCAAGTTGGCCCGCTCTCCTCTTTTACGTGTGTTGACTCTCCCTGTACTACAAGCTCTCTAAAAGGCAGTCGCTGACAGAAGTCACAGCAGTGGATTAAAGCTTCACCACTGAAATTCTAATTAGATGGCGAAGAGCATTGATCACGATCGGTTATTCCATTGCGGGTTTTGTATCGGTATTCAACATCAACCGCTAATCGGTTTCGCGGTGCCATCTGTTGAAAAAGTATAGAAAGCTTGGTGGTGGTCATGACATCGAATGTTGACCTGCAACAACAGCACACTACATGTTGGCACTGTGTAATCCTAACGGACCAGGATTATGTTCAACAGTTATTAGAAAACTTCTGCGTATGTTAAATGCGGTGGATCAGGACCATAGCAGAACATCTCAAGCAAATCATTGACGTTACACCTTTTGCATGAACTAGGATTACGAATAGTACTCCTCCACTTAACAAAAATATAATTCATCTCGTGATTCTTTCCAAGGTTTTAAGATTTCAGATAGCCGGATCTGGGAATTCTCTCTTGTATATTCTCTCTTGTATATTCCCCTTTTCACATGCCTATCTCACTATAATGTCTGAAGAGAACGGGCAGATCTTAAATTTAACAATTTCCTCTTTTGAGTATGATGTAAATTATGAATAAAGCAAAAGAGAAAAATAGATAAGTGTAAGATTGTTGCTGAAGAATAGGGTGTATTTCCTCACCTAATATTCGCTCACGGTGGTTGTAAACGCCTTTACCATAATCTAAATACCCGAGATTGTCAAAAAGTTCATCCACTTATCAATGATAATTTCGAATGTTATCAAAAGTATAAAACTAAGGTTTGTTTGAAAGCAAAAATACCACCGTAAATTAATCGTTTCTATGCCACCATCAGGTCTGTGTCCATCCTCTTAGTTTCTGGTTACATATGTCCAGCCGTAGCACATGAAACTTCGGGAAGTTCTTCCAACCGCAGACAAGCCGACCAAGCACAATGTTCCTCTATAGTTTATATATTCGAGATACTTCTCAAAACAAATGCTAACCAAGCGCAATTAAATACTAGCAACACGCGTGAAACATAATATTATCGTTAACGATTCAGTTACAGCATAAAGCTTACCACGAGGAAGAGCAGCTTTCCGCAGCAGAGATTCGCTAACGATTAGTCCGCGGGAACGTTGCCATGAAACGGACCACGGCAAAGCATTGTTGTCGTGCTGTGACAGCAGACTGGCGCACGGCGACTTAAGATAACATTTCAAAAATCAGCTCACCAGATAAAAGTCTGTCGCCCGGAAAGAGATATGACGCTAATACCGTGTAACACCATCTCTTGTCTTGATAAAGGCCTCATTTCGACAATGCAAGGTGGTCACAAGTTTCTTTGAATATGCAATATCCAGTTGAAGCCACTCAAGGGTGATTAGATGCCGTACGGCTATCAAATTTCGGCGATGTTGATTGCTATGTCTCGCACTGTTCCAAATAAGGCCCAGACGTTTTCTATGGGATTGAGATATGGTGATCTGGTAGATTTGTCTAACTGCGACTGGATGTCTGTCTGTATGTTCGTCAAACCACGAATATTTGCCTTCATATGAATACGATCTTGACACGCTCAGCTGCAACAATTTTGGAAGTGATCAAGTTTGAATTTCCCACAAAACAACAGTAAGTACGACAACGAAAAATGCACCACATTGCAGAGCATCTCAAGGAATTTATATTCCCTCGTCAGAAGTGTCAAAAATCGTCGCCAGAGTGGAGCATTGTCGCATGAAGTGAAAATGGCGACTCCACAGCAGCGCGCGAAAGCAGTAGTGTGGTTTGCAGAAACAAAATCACCGATTACTGTGTAAAGAAATTATCTACGTGTGTATGAGTGTGATCCACCTGATGTGAAAACAATTGAGGAATGGTATAGGAAGTTTCTGGCAACAGGAGGTGTTCTGAAACATTCTGGCGGCGCACATTACAGAACTTCAGAAGAGACAATGGAGGACATCAGACAAACGTTTTTCACAAGCCCACGTAAGTCAGTTCGTCAAGCATCTAAGCAGCTTGAACCTCGATCAACATTGCATCGTGAAGTTCATCAGCGCCTTCGTATGTGTGCTTACAAAGTGTAAATTCTGCAACATCTGACACCAAACGACAAACAACACCGACAACAATTTGCTGCGGATATGCTGCAGCGTACTGATATGGATGCCAGCTTCCTGGAAAGGTGTTTATTCTCAGACGAGACAACCTTTCATCTATCAGGAAGGTTTAATAGGCATAATGTTCGGATTTGAGGTTCGCAAAATCCGCGCGTTATCACTGAATATGTTCGTGATAGCCCTAAACTAAACGTCTGGTGCGGGCTAATGCACGACAGGATTGTTGGACCGTTCTTCTTTACGGAACAAACAGTGAATGGGTCTGTGTATCTGGACATGTTGGAGCAGTTGCTGTACCCTCAGACTTGAAACCCAACATCATTTTTCAATAAGATGGAGCTCCGCCTAATTGGTAAACGGCTGTTCGTAAGTTGCTGGGTAGGAAATTTCCCAGTCGTTGGATCGGACGCGGAGGACCCATTGCCTGGCCACCACGTTCACCCGACATTACGCCGCTTGATTTCTTCTTGTGGGGATTCGTGAAGGACCGCGTGTATGCGACCAAAGTGGACGATATTCCTACGTTGCGACATCGTATCACTAATGCGATTGCAACAACAACAGAGGAAATGCTACAAAGAACTTGGCAAGAATTGAATATAGATTCGATATTCTACGTGCTACAAATGGTTCACATGTAGAGGTGTATTGATGATAAATAAATAAATTCTTTGAGATGCTCTACAATGTGGTGCAGTTTTCATTGTATCTACTGTGTTTTTTTCCCTGGGTCCTTGAAATCAGGGAGGTCTGAGTGGGACATCCTGTATTTATCGTTTTCGACTCCCAGAGTGTTCTTAAATATACAATGGTTGTGGTACTGGTATATTTTCGCTGCAAACAGAGGACGCATTCTCACTCTGGCATCCGGCGTAGTGAGGAAGGTCACGACTTAGCGAAACAAGGTGTATCAGCTGGAATCGTTTTCGATATGAAATGAGCGTTCACAGACTTCTTACGTGAACTCAAGAGCCGTGGAAAACAGCAATGGCATGAGACGTGGAAAGTGTCCCAACAAGCGAAAGGTCAGCATTATTCGTTAGTCCAACCTCAAATTCGTACAACACCGTATTTTACAAGGTCACCTTTTGACAGATATACGATTTTCACAATCATTCGACTCCGCTTTAACCATACCTCGTTTCCTGTACATTTGTATAGAATTTGTATTTCTCCTGTATATGAATGTGATTCTGAGTCAGAAGCTAATGTAAAACCACATTTTGTTTTCGTGTTCCAAATTTGAGATCGTTGGGAATTTTGGAAGACTTTTATAAGGCCCTCAGTCACTGCCTTCCATTTTGACAATATGCCTGTTGGTTTCTGTCTCTGGTTCTTCGGCCGACGTTTGTTTGATGATTTTTCTGACGTTTCGCCAGCACGAGTGGCTGGCATTGTCAGAGCTTCACATTCCATTGCGGTGGTGGGCTGGAGTTGAGGTCGCGGTCGCGTATTATATGAACCTGGCTTACCATCGTCCACGGGCTTTTTTCGTGGTCATGGCCGCTGCGGTTCTCCCTTTCATACCTACAACGGTCGTTCGCTTCAGGACGGGAATCCAGGATCCGTTCATGTTAAGTCCTTCTTATTTCTTGTTGAAGCTGTTGTCATCTTTGTTTATTTCTATAGCTTCCCTGAACAATCACGTGCGATAGCTCTGCTCTACAGGAAGAACTCCCGTGTCGGCGAATTTTACTATGTGGTAGGTCTCACACAAAGGGCGCTCCTCTACGCCGATTTCTCCACCCGCCCCAACGTGCAATGCCGCTTTTTTGTTTGTTGATCTTACTGTTCATTGATCGTCCAGTCATTCCAACACAGACTTTTGTACATGTGCATCCTATCTGGTATACTTCCGGCATTGCAAGTGGGTCCCTTTTTTCCTTTGCCGATCTGAGACGCCAATTGATGTTCTTTGGCAGTTGCGAGATGCAACATCTATGAAACGCTCTGAGAAGTAGTGGATACTCCACTAGTAACATAAGAAGTGTCACGGAACCCAACACTCGCTGAAGTGACACATCGGAAGAAGAAATGTCGGCTACTGTCTTTCTGCCACACATTCCCAGAGTGAAGGATAGAAATGACCGTATATTGTGCAAACGCGGCGTGAAGACTATCTATAAACCGACAAACAAGAGGAAAGAGTGTCTCAGATGGGCAAAAGAAATGGGGGACCTATGTGCAGTGTCGGGAATATACGGCATACGCACATATGGAGAAAGTCTACGTCGGAATAACTGTACGATCAATCAACACCAGTATCAATGAACATAAGCGGCATTGCAGATTGGGGAGGGTAGAGAAATCGACCGTGACGGCGCGCCCTTTGTGTGAGACCTACCACATAATAAAAATTCGCCGATACGGAAATTCTGGCTGTAGAGAAGAACTATCACACACGCTTGTTCGGGGAAGCTATAAAAGTATACTAACAAGACAATACCTTCAACAAGAAAGAAGAAAGTATTAACGCGAACGGATCCTGGAATCCCGTCCTGCAGCGAACGACTGTTGCATGTAGGTAGGGGAGAATTGCGGAGATCATGACCACGAAAAAGTCCTTGGACGTTAGCGCACTAGGTACATACGGGGTGCAGTGCCGTATGATTGTTAGCCGCGCGTGCCGTATGATTAGACGAATTGAATTGAGTATTCAACAACAGGGGGACACTTTCAACATTTAATGTGAAAATTTGTAAGTAAAAATGAATATTCAATAAATTAATAACTAGTATTTCACTGAGTTTCATTTCGGTATATTCACTGCGGGATACGGCACGCGCGGCTAACAATCATACGACACTGCGGAGAGACTTTTTGAACACCCCGTATAATCTACGGCAGCGAGCTCGACTCCAGCCCACCACCGCAATGGAATGTGAAGCTCTGACAATGCCAGCCACTCGTGCGGCGAAAAGTCAGAAAAATCATCGAACAAACGTCTTCCGAAGACCAGAGACAGAAGGCAACACGCAATTTGTCAACAAGTGGCCACGAAAGCCTTAACAATTTTCTCCTCTTTGGTTTCTATAGGCATTCTACTTTATCAAGTGTTTCTGAATTTCCTTAAGAGTAAAGGGAAAGATCTGTAGATCTTAATAGTATTCATTTTTTTCATTTATCTATGCGGCTCATTATCAAATGTAAGAAACAGTGTGAATTGATAACATGAAAACATCTGGGTTACTTATCATATCAGCAGTTAAATATTTGTTGTAAAAATATTATGGCTTAAGCTTTAAATTCTGTAAATATGGATTTCCTCTGTACAATTATGTACTCTACACTGAGGTGACAAAAGTTATGGGTTAGCGATGAGCACATATACAGTTGGCGGTAGTGGTGTGTACATAAGGAACAAAAGGGCATTGAATTGGCGGAGCTGTCATTTGTACTCAGTTGATTCGTTTGAAAGGTTTCCGACGTGATTATGGCCGCGCGAAGGGAATTAACTGACTTCGTACGTGAGATACTAGTTAGAGCTAGACACATTGCACATTCCATTTTGGAAATCGTTAGGAAATTCAGTATTCAGAGATCCACAGTGCCAAGAGTTTGATGAGAATACAAAATTTCAGGCATTACTTCTCACCACAGACAATCCACTGGCCGACGGTTTTCACTTAACGACCTACATCAGCGGCCTTTGCGTTGAATTGTCAGTGATAACAGACAAGCAACACTGCGTGAAATACCCGCAGAAATCAGTGTATGGCGTACGATAAACGTGTCCGTTAGAACAGTGCGGAGAAATTTGGCGTCAATGCGCTATGGCAGCAGACGACTGACGCCAGTGCGTTTGCTGATAGCACGACATCGCCTGCGGCGCCTCTCCTGGGCTTGTGACTGTATCGGTTGGGCTTAGAAAACTGGAAAACCATGGCCAGGTCAGATTAATCCCGATTTCAGTTGGTAAATGCTCCTGGTACAGGTCGAGTGTGGCGCAGACCCAACGGAGCCTTGGACCCAAGTTGCCAACAAGGCACTGTGCAGGCTGGTGGTGGCTCCATAATGGTGTGGACTGTGTTTACATGGAATGAACTGTGTCCTCTGGTCCAACTGAATTGATCGTTAACTGAAAATGTTTATGTTTGGCTACTTAGAGATCATTTGCAGCCAATCATGGATTTCTTGCTCCCAAACAACGATGTCATGTCAACGCGCCAAAATTGTTCGCGACTAGTTTGAAGAACATTCTGGACATTTCGACCGAATGATTTGGGTACCCAGATCGCCTGACATGAATCCCATCAAACATTTATTGGACCTAATCGAGAGGTCTGTTCGTGCACAACATCCTCCACCGGAAATGCTCTCGCAATCATGGACGGTTATAGGGGCAGCATGGCTCAGTCTTTCTACGGGAGACTTCTGACGACTTGTTGTGTCCACGCCACGTCTACTTGCTGCACTACACCGGGCAAAAGGAGGTCCGACACGATATTAAGAGGCATCACTCGTCTTTTGTCACCTCAGTGTATGCAAACATGAGCTTTCGATGAGTAAGTAGCGTAGAAACTCTGGAGGCCAAATAAAACGAAACAAAACAAATTCAAACCAGGGACAACTACGAGCAATCCTGTAAACATAGTTTTTATCATCCTCGAAGACTGGAGTGTGCACAGCACAGACGTAGAACGGGCAACACCGCGGATGTTCAGATAAATGCCCTGTTTCGTGTTCACGTTAAACTGAAAGAGTGGGCGCAAGTCTGGTGCGAAAAGCACCGACAAAACCACTTGCGGCATTTACGGCGCGTTAAACGCCTCATCCAGCAGACGCCATGACGGTTTGGAAAGGAGCTCTCACCATGCCTCCAGTCAGTCACTGCCCCGTTTCAGTGTTGTGCGGCCCATTGAATACGTGCTGCGTCATGTGCTTCTGTGGTCAATAGGCTCTTGTGAGGTACTCGACTCCAAATGGACATTGCATGCAGTTCACTACCCAATGTTTGCTCGAAAATGGTTGAGGCTGGCCGGCATTCACCGATGGCAGCTGATCCTGTCGGCTTTAAAACCGGCAATCACTGATAAGACGTGATACTCGTCTTTGTTTCTTGTCGGCGAGGACCCTTTTACGACCACTGTTCTTGCACCGCGTTACATGGCTACAAGTGATAAAACATTCCTTCTACATACATTGGACAGTCCGTGCGGATACACCAACAAATCGGGCAACTTCTCACGTAGTGATCATGCTTACGTCGAAACACGACAGCTACTTTCTGCCATTATGTCATGTACCCACGACGCCCCGTCTCGCTATACTAATTCCAGTACAACAATCTGGACACACGCTCCACTCACTACCGTGGCTTACGTCAATGGTGGAGGGTCACATGAGCGCCTGGTATCAGTTCAAGATCATCTATTGCTTTCGAAAGCTACAGCCATACTCTTTTAAGGGGGTCACTACCATCGTTTTCCGGTGTGCTTATTTCGAAATACTGGCTCTCGAAATTAAACCTAATAATTCAAATAGGGAACGAATCATTGTAATCAGTCAAGTGCGGAGACGACATCTATTTCCTGTAAATTTACAATCTGTCCTTCCAAGAGGGCATTCAGTAAGTGAAGAAAATTGTTTTTTCTCGACCAATTTCGGCTGAAAAAATCCGAAATTTGTTGTGGTATATTGTGGAATGTTCCCGCTTGAGCCCCTATAGTTTCATGAAGTTCCGGCGCTATGGCTCTGAGCATTATTGGACTTAACTTCTGAGGTCATCAGTCCCCTAGAACTTAGAACTACTTAAACCTAACTAACCTAAGGACATCACACACATCCATGCCCGAGGCAGGATTCGAACCTGCGACCGTAGCGGTCGCGGTTCCAGACTGTAGCGCCTAGAACCGCTCGGCCAACCCGGCCGGCTCCGGCGCTATATGCAGCCTTGAAAATGTCGTCTGTAAGGGAGGTGCGCTCCAAGCAGAGAGATGTCGAGTTTTTTTTGGCGGAAAACCAGAGCATCGTAGATGTTCATAGGTGCTTCCAGGGAGTCTACTGAGACCTGCCCGTGAACAGCAGCATGTTGAATCTTTGGGCGAAGCATCTGCGTGTCATCGCAACAATGTCGTACAAGCTAGCCTGCCCTATCACCCGCGTGCCGGCCGGCCACGCACAGCTGTGACGGCTGCAATGTTGGAGCGTGCGGACACTCTTATTCGAGGTGCCACAAAAATGTAAATAAACTTCTCCACCACAATGCATGGTTTTACACGAGTCCGCGCATCCGAGAAGAGCTCATAAAATTTCATTGGACTGTTCTTCCTCATCCCCACCCTACAGCCTTGATCTGGCACCTTTCAACTTACAACTGTTTGAACCAGTGAAGGATTCACTTCGCGGGAAGTAGTATGTCGATGATGGGGAGGTTATTTATGCAGCAAGAAATTGTCTCCGACGTCGACCAGTAGTGTGGTACCATGCTGGCATATAGACCCTCCGAGTAAGGTGGCGTATAGACGTCACATTGAATGGATATTATGTGGAAAAATAGTGTTTTGTAGACAAAAAAGTAGGGAATAATATGGTGTATTGGAATCCTAAATAAGACCAACATGATTTCAGAAAAAAATGTGTTACATTACTTATTATATGCCCTCGTATTTTCAAAGTATTTTTTTTCTCTTCAAAACATGTAATATTCTGTCTGCGACTTTTAAGTTATCATTGCGACTCCTCTGAGTAATCAGTTCTCTGACCGATCGCGATGACACAGCAGTTACAGCACTGGGCTTACAAGAGGGAAGATAGGAGCTCATCGACTTACCGGGCCAGATAGGTTTAGCTGAATACCATGTGCTTGTCAGCCTATCAGGAGATGAATATTATATGCGGTGTTACTAACCTGTTCACTTTCCGCCCTCGTGAACTATGACGCACAAAGACTCTAATACCCGATCGAGTTGCAGCACCATCTAAAGGGGCCTAAGATCAGTTCTCTGACGATTTGCGAGGACTAGTAGTTCATATATCCCTGATCTATCTGTCTGGACATTAAGTTAAAATTCATAACTGCTTACAATTGATGAAAGTTTAATTCATCGACAACATACAAATTGGTAAGAGTAATTACTGCACTGCAAAAATCACGTAATTAATGTCACTCACAACTGAATAAACTGTTCAGAGCCGGCCGCGGTGGCCGAGCGGTTCTAAGCACTTCAGTTCGGAACCGCGCGACTGCTACGGTCGCAGGTTCGAATCCTGCCTCGGGCATGGATGTGTGTGATGTCTTTAGGTTTAAGTAGTTCTAAGTCTAGGGGACTGATGACCTCAGATGTTAAGTCCCATAGTGCTCAGAACCATTTGAACCAACCCAAACTGTTCAGAGTTAAACTCAAACAAGCAGTCACTGCCAAATAACGCCAATACACAAACACTAGACAACAAAGCACACAGTCACGAATGCTGTAAACTAACAAATGACATTCTTAGTAATTCCGTACAAGTATTGTGTTTAACAACAAGTCCCTAGCTAGCTTTACGTATTTTCAGTTAAGGCAAATACAAAGCTCATTTACCTAAACGTCTTGGCATGGCGCATTGATCTTTTTAGAATACAACTCAACAGGAAACTGCACTTATAATATAGGATTCTTCTTTTTTTTCATTCTTCAGGAACGGTCGTCGCCCTTCACCCATCTCCTTGCCGGAAGCTGTAGTTCCCCCAGTACGTCGGGATGCGGCGAGACTCGTTCGGTTCATAACTTCTGCAACACAGTTGTCCAGAAATTAGCACAAATAAATTCGCTGCACTCGTCGTAAGCTTGACCCCTCAGCAGTGATGACTGTCAAGAATCCTACAAGTACGACATTTTTGAAGATTTAAAGTTTGTGTTGACAAAGGCCCTAGACGATCCGTCACAAGTGGCATGGGTCCTCCGAAAAGGCCACAACCTATTTCTGAAGCTACATTTGTCGAATGCGTGCTGTCGAACTGCATCTAACGAGTTCAATGTCAATCGGCCGTTAATACATAGACCTCCTTTGCTCAGCAAGTTCTCTAGCTATTATCGCTGGTGCTTGATAAAAGGCAGTGAAGTAAGCTGTAAAACAGTTGAATTTAGTCATCTGTGATGATATACTGTCTCATCACGTCTTATTTGGGCGACTACTAGTTTCATAATGGAATTTCTTTAATAAACAGCACCCCGATTGCTTCTACACTGAAATTTTAGTTTATGATGCTTCGTCGGGCCGGGATATGCAGAAAACAAAACACAGGACGAGAGAGAGAAGTAACGAAATGCTTTTGTACCAAACGGTTGGCCTAGTTATTGATCGAGAGTTTTATCGATGATCACTCGTTATCGATGCCTTCGCCTGGCAGCCGTCACACCGGGCGGGCAGAGGGTCGGTAACTCTACGGAGCGCTCAATATCCATCAGAAGCGATTACGCCCAGTTTAACGGTTCATTTCCAGTAATGGGATTGCCAGATGTGTGTACACGACGGAGTGGGTTGCGGAAATCGTGCGCTGAAGACGAACGGCTTAAAAATATTGAATTCTCTCAGTAATTTGCAAGCCGTTTAAGTATGCGTAGTCGCTTGAAATTTCTCGTAGTATACGTTGGCGATTATAGGCCAGGGAGGGGCGAATTTAAGTTAATACAGCTACGAACGCTTTCATATTTTGTGTGATGGGCATACGATAGCTGGTTCATTATTACGAAAGCTATGGAGCGATGGGGCAACCACTGGACGAGTACATACTCGCAACTTTACACATGAAATGCCCAGTCGTCATTGACAACAGCAGAAAGTTGGTAGCAACATTATTCCCTTGATACTACGATATCTTAAAGTTTTAATGCTCACGTCGAAAAAATAAAGCTATGAGTATGAAAGATGGTGATCGATTTAATCCTTCCCTACATTTTCATCCCTCGATGCCACTTAAACGGTCCAGTCAAATTAATATGACCACCGTACATGTTGGACGTCAACGTGTGAGTGTCACTCACAAACAGCAGGTGGCAGCTCTAGCAATAGAGGGTATATAAAGCGTGCCGGTGGGGATGCCTGTAATACAGTACAGTCGTTACTAAAATGTAGACTTTCACGGCCGGAAATATCATGTCCATTATAATTATCCGGGCTGTTATGCCGTGGTCGGTTGATGAATTCTGTGTCGATTCCCACGTTTCGTCTCCGACTGCGGGAGACATCTTCAAGGGGGTCCGTAGCTCAATGGAAGGTCCAACACGCCCACTGGCTCGCAACCGCGAGCCAGAGTGGTGTGTTGGACCTTCCATTGAGCTACGGACCCCCTTGAAGATGTCTCCCGCAGTCGGAGACGAAACGTGGGAATCGACACAGAATTCATCAACCGACCACGGCATAACAGCCCGGATAATTATAATGGACAGTGCAGTCGTTGTCATATTGCGGAAACGAAACGATTGGCACCATCCGAGAAACCTAATGCAGCTGACAACGGCACTGTATTCGGCATGGCTCCACTTCCTCGTCGGTGTGTTCCAGAACCTCACTGATTCTCTTCCTGCATGTTTCGCAGTTCAAATGGTTCTGAGCACTATGGGTCTTAACATCTGAGGTCATCAGTCCACTAGAACTTAGAACTACTTAAACCTAACTAACCTAAGGACATCACACACTTCCATGTCCGAGGCAGGTTTCGAATCTGCGACCGGAGCGGTCGCGTGGGTCCAGACTGAAGCGCCTAGAACCGCTTGGCCACAGCGGCCGGCTGTTTCGCAGTGGTCTACGCTGCAAAAGGTGGTTATTTGGGCTTTTGACAGGTGGTAACATGACTCTGAATGGACAGTATACTTTTCTCAGCGATGGATAAGATGGTAGAGCCCTTTGTTATACAAGTCTTCATTTTGCCTCCCTCTGAAACATTCCACTTTGTCATAATTCTGGAAATGCTTACCACGCTACGGTTCCTTCATCCGAGGGGAAAGGAATAAATCACTGGATATCACCTCAGGAGAATAAAGGCGATGACATCTCAAAGAAACAGCGTGCGTGACTCTCTTTTGCAGAATGAGCTGGAGTGTCGTCTGTGAGAAAAATACACATTTGGACAGCTTGCCACGACGCTTCATCACCGCAGTCTCCCGTAAACTCGTCAGGAGATTTTTTTAGAATGCTGCTGTGTCGTTGGGTCCCTAACGAGCCCTATCTTTTACCTACACACAAATGCAGTCCCAAAAAACACTCACTGTCTCCTGGCCTGATTGTGATTGCCACTACGTCATTTTCGATAATGGTGAATGCACATGTTTCCTCTGCTTGTTTTCATTTGTTGTCTCGGGGCCTTAGTGACGCTCTTCCGTAGTGATGAGGCTTTTAACGAAGTCGCTTGGACTGTCCTAAACCAGTTACAACATTTCCCGGAACCAAGCGAGTGGCGATTTTCCTTACCCAAGACTGATTTCCACTTTTTCCGCTACCACCTCGACTGTGATATATGGGTCTTCCAGTACCAGGACCTCCGCTTCTCTTGCTATTGCCGGTTCTTCACTGAGAGATGGTCTGGCGTTTCGTTCTTCGTCAGTCATACTTGTTTGACCATACTTGCAGCGTTTGCACTATGTAACTGTTATGTCTCATGATAGTGCATTTCAGCAGTATACTTCCAATTACCTGCATGCGCAGTTGCAGCGTTATTCCCTTCGAAATGCAGAAAACGAATCATCTTCCGATACTCGACTTCAGCAGTGGGCTACACCATTTTGTTCTGGTTGCTCTAGCGACGTTCTATGGTACCGTTTCGCAGGGATTCCGATGAATACTATGACTGCTCGCTCACATATACCTGGATATAAAAAAAAATTGTTGCGTAGATTTTTATTTGTGGTTTGATAATTAAAACGCCTCGTGAGAGTGGATGTATTTCAGTGATATAAGGAGTTTTGGAAAAATGTAAGGAAAGTTGTAGTTTGATGTCTCACTAGCTTCGGCTATAGCAGACAAGCTGGCTCGGCAGTCCCAAAAGATCTCCAACAGTAATTAACGATGTGCTGATCGTCCGGAAGGGTCGGAGAAGATCCAGAGGCTGCAGCTATTAAGGGGTGCACGATCGTAGCGTTGGGTGTTCAGCTGTCTCCGTCCGACAGACTGTGACGCTGACTAACTAAGCCTGATCTTCGCATTCACTAACCGTCCTTATTCAAAAGTCATATTCTATCACTTCAGAAGATATTTACCATTAAGTTTTGCCATGAAGTCTCATTAAATTGCTTCTAGTCATCCAGCGTTTTTCGAATCTCCTATTTCTGCATCACAACTATCGTATCATTGTTGGACACTTGCTGAGAAACCGTTAGTGTGAGCTTAATGGTGCAACAAAAAAAAATCCGAAGTCCTGTGCGGCAGATCGTCTTCCGTCTGCAAATCCTACGATGCACGGACGCAGAAACGACAGGTTAACAACTGATGTGCTTGGAAGTGCCATTCATGACAGAACTATTCTGCCTGGTATGCAATATATACTCATATGAGATAGGCGAAATACCCTCATACTCAAGCACAATATATTATTGCGACTCCAAAGAAAGAAGATGCTGACAGGTGTGAATATTACCGAACTGTTGGTTTAATAAATAATGATTGCTCAATATTGATGCGAATTATTTTTTTACAGAAGAATGGAAAAAACTGGAAGAATCCGACCTCAGGGAAGATCATGTAGGAACACGAAAGGCAATTCTGACTCTAGACGCATCTTAGAACATAGGTTATAGAAAGGTAAACATACGTATGTAGCACTTGTAGACAGAAAAACAATTTTCGGCAGTGTTGAGTGATATGTACTCTTCGGGAATTCTGAAGGTAGCAGGGTTGAAGTATAGGTAGCGAAAGGATATATAGAATTTGTACAGAAACCAGATGGAAGTTGCAAGAGACACCGAAGTAAGACAGTGTTAGAGCCTATCCCCGACGTTATTCAATCGTTCAGTCGGTCCATTGAGCAAGGAATAAAGGAATTTTTTTTAAAAATTCAGAAAAATTGGTAAAAACTCTGAGGTAATTCTGTCAGAGACAGCAAAGGACTCGAAAAAGCAGTTGAACGTAACGGACATGGTCTTGAAATGATATAAGATGAACATCAACAAAACCAAAGTAAGTGGGATGGAATGCCATCGAATTACATCAGGCTTTGCTGAAAGGATTAGAGTAAGATATGAGACACTTAAAATAGTAGGTGAGTTTTGCTATTTGGGTAGTAAAATGAGAGCCGAAGTAGTTAGGATATAAAACATTGTCAGGCAATGACAAGAAAATCATTTCTGAAGAAGGAGGAGGAGAAGGAGATTAGCGTTTAACGTCCCGTCGACAACGAGGTCATTAGAGACGGAGCACAAGCTCGGATTAGGGAAGGATGGGGAAGGAAATCGGCCGTGTCCTTTCGAAGGAACCATCCCGGCATTTGCCTGAAGTGATCTAGGGAAATCACGGAAAACCTAAATCAGGATGGCCGGACGCGGGATTGAACCGTCGTCCTCCCGAATGCGAGTCCAGTGTGCTAACCACTGCGCCACCTCGCTCGGTCTTTTCTGAAGAAGAGAAATTTATTAATACAGGATGTAAATTTAAGTGTTAGGAAGTATTTTCTGAGGGTATTTGATTGGAGTATCGCCTTGTGCGATAGTGAAACTTGAACGATAAACAGTTCAAAGTAAAAGACAATAGAAGGTTTGTAAATCTGGTCCTACAGAAGAATGCTGAAGATTAGATGGGTGGGACGTGTAACTAACGAAGTACTGAATAGATGTGGAGAGAAAATAAATTCGTGGGATAAACTAACTAAAAGAAGGAATCGATTGAACGGACACAGTCTGAGACATCAAGGAATCATCAATTTAGTGCTGGAGGGAAATGTTGACGGTAACAATTTTAGAGGGATGCCAAGAGGCGAATACAGTAAGCAGTTTCATTTGAATGGAGGTTGCGGTAGCTACTTGGAGAGGAAGAGGATTGCTCAGGGATGGAGTAGGGTGGAGAGCTGCAGCAAACGAATCTTCGGATTGATGACGAGAACAACAATTTCCCCGAACTGAGTTAAATCAGCAATTTTCTCGGGTTTTCTATCCGAAGAACCGCCAATGATTTCTTTTTTTCAACGAAAAGAAAGATTGCTACTTACCGTAAACACGACACGTTGTGTGTCAGATAGGCACAATGAAAAGGGCGTAAGTGTTTCTTCGTAGTGCCTGTGCAACTCAACATGGCTTCTTTACGTAATCTATTTTTCCCTTGTATTGTTGACACTCCAACATGGATTTTCCGATGTGTGGTTTTTTTTCTTTCTTTTTAATATAAATATCTTTCGTAGCATATAAGGAGTCTTACTGGTAACGCTGAGGTACTCAAATCTTCTTTAGACGAGGGGTCATGGTTTTGCCACTGATTCGCACAGGTTTTCTATATACCCACAACTATCCGTTATGTGACTGGACAAAATGCGTCACGTAAGAAAGGTGTCGCACTATCTTACGTACAAATAAATTCTAGGCTGAATAGTGTAGAAAACTGCTGTTGTTTAAATTACGTGAATTCTGATTTTTTTATATTCGCTCCTGTTCTTTGTCCATGTTGTGAGAAGGGATGCAGAAAATCTAGAGAAAATAATCGTGGAAGAGTATATCGGGGGCAAGAGACCGACGGGAAGAACAGCGAACAGATAGATAGATCAGATCAAAATCTCCGGTCTGCCTCTTTAGGAGGCTTTAGAAGCTGATAACCGCCCGGGATGAAGACGCTTGGTTCATGGCGTCACGATCCTCAGCAATAAGCACAAAGACTTGTGATGACGATGATGATGATGAGGATGAGGATGATGGAAATGGAAATGCCGTGTGGCTAGGGCCTCCCGTCGGGTAGACCGTTCGCCTGGTGCAAGTCTTTCGAGTTGACGCCATGATGATGATAAGGACAACATAACACCCAGTCCCTGAGCGGGGAAAATCTCGACCCATCCGGGAATCGAACCCGGGCCGTTAGGTATGACATTCCGTCGTGCTGACCGCTCAGCTACCAGGGGCGGACATGACGATGATGATAATGCACGATAAGAATTTTTTTCTTACAGTTGAGTTTTTGGTTTGAGTGGACTGGGTGTAATTGTCGGCGAATTACAGTCGTCTAAACGGTAGAGTAGCACTTTCATCGTAAATTGTACACGTCTTCTTTATTTATTTGTTCAGTTCCAACTAAAGCTGTTCTCGAATTTAGTTTCTCTAAGACCCAGATAGAAGAAGGAAAACTACTAATCATTACAGTAACACTTCATTCAGGGTAAGGGACGCTTTGTTGCGGAAAAATAATGATCATTAGTCAACAGAGAGGTAAACAACGTCTTGAACGTATTTGGACATATGTTAATGGGAAAGTACGTTGATTGGAAATTTTATAGATAGTTATCTGGAATTAGTGGCTACCATAAGCAGCAATGTGTCCAGTGAGAAAGGGTAGGTGGTTTTCAGTGCTGGAACATACACAGTTGTAATTTGATGGGGAAACAGATACTGCGGTTATTGTTATCCACGTAGTTCGAGATGTTATAGGAAGTTATTAACATTGAGCCTAACACAGAATCAGTTTCAGTTAGACGATTTGCGAGTTGCTATTTTGGAATTGTATGAAGCAAGGAACAGCATTATTTTCTGCTTAAAAAACAGGCTGATTCGAATATCTCACGCGAACGTCGAAAGCGGAAGAGAGGTACTTCACAGTCTAATAAATAGGTTAAAAGTGGTGGTGGCAACTGGATGTTTTTAGTAGGAAAGACCAAGAGTAGGCTGATTCGGGAAGCACTGCCATGTATGAAAACAGTGATTCTTTCCAACGAAAGGGAAAACAAGATAATTTTTTTGGCATAAAAACCAAAAAGCGTGTTGAGTGAATTTCTTTCTAGTTACACCAAGGCAGATTTGATATTTGATTATGAAAGAAAGTAAACTGAACATATTTTGCTTCTCCTCAAAAGCTTTAAGAAAGCCATAGTACAGAATGCACCTTAAGTTGGGCAACCAAATTTTTTTTTAAGACGTCACCATTTCCAAGATTGTGGTTGTGTAGGGACCTAATAGCAGCTTAAACTGCTGCGAGTGAAACGAACAGTAACTAAATTTATGATCTTGGTCGTCACAAATATGTGGCTGTTTTTCTGTAATGTGTCACGCTTTCCAATGGTTAGGCAGGGACCACAGCTTAATTTGTTGCGGGTGAAACGAAATACCAGCTAACTTCCTTTACGGCGCGTAACAAGAGACGAACGAGCAATGCGACTGACTAGCCACATTCTATTAATGATTTGTCGTGTTCACTTGCTTCATCCGTCAGTGTGAGCGGCCACTCTCATTTGATCAATGATTAGTCGGGTTCACCTCTCATCGTTCACCACGCGAGACACAGTAAGTGCACAACTTAAAATCGATAATATCGTATAATTTTGCAGGGCTTGAATTTATTAGTTGCAGAGAAGAAAAGATATTATTTTTTCCAAGTTGCAGTGTGAAAGATATCGTATAATAATCCAAGTAACCCTACAGCTATATTTCTATCAATTGGCTTGTCGTTATATGTCTTCCTTGAGAATTATTTGGTTTTTCTGGTGTATAATAAGCAATGGCTGAGTGAGTAATAATTGTGAAGTGTTTATAGAAGATAACGTCCCTAGAACAGCCTGCTTTCGCTGTCATTGAACGTATGAGCTCGCCTGAAGAACTGATAAATATAGTAGCGATAGAAGACGCCAACAGAAGTAATAGTTAACACACGATACACACTTCCTTTGGATATCACGTTAACGCTAAAGTACAGCAATCGTGCTTATACATATCAGAAAAACTCCAGACGAATGGAGCAATGATTCTTTAAACAAGTTCACAAGCAATTACCGGAGAAATGCCTATAAATCTTGTTTCGTATCTTGATATCTTCCTTGAATTAAAAAAAATATTCCTTCATCATGTTTCAGAGGCGAAATAGTAGGGCATTAAGCCGTCAGTGAATGTTTTATGAGCGATGTCTTCTGATATGCAGCAGCTTCACAAGTTGTTATGCAGAATGGATACAACATATCATTTGATCGTTGTGGCTGTTAGGTGCAGTTCGTGCATTCACATTACGCTCATGGTTAATGAGGTTTCAGAACAACTTGTAATCTAAACACAATCGTGATAAATTTTTGACGTAACTGTTCTCTAGCTTCGAAGCCCCATAGGGCCCAAACTATGAATTTCCAGAAGGAGGTTCCATCTTGAAGAAGACCAGTTTTCTGCACTTTGCAACATACTAAACATTGTTAATGTTCTCGCTTTACGTAGTTTATGGTGAATGGGACACCTCACAAATTTTTCACCTGTACTGATCATCAGCGACTGAAAACGATTTATTGAGCTCTGTTTCCGATAAGTCTTCAATCTCTTACCTGATCTCATGCACTGTAAGTACTGACCATTAAATTTCTGCACCAGGAAAGATAAAAAAATAACAAAATTTTACGTACTTTGCGTATACAGTGTGGCAGAGAGAAAACAGGACTAAATTATTAGTTGCATACTGGGTGATATATACGGCAGCAAGAATGAATCTAACACTGTTGGTCAGCTGATATGGGTTCCTCATTATGTGCTACTCGGGGCCCACGAGAAATACGAGCCTCGCAACGAACTTGTGACGTCACACTAGTTGCTCTGCCCGACATACATCCCGAACGCTCGGTAAGGTGGGAAATCAGTATATGAATGAAAAGGTATCCACTAAGCTTCGCTGTATTTAAAAGCGCAGTTACAAGTAGTAGATTGGTGTGAAATTGTAACTCGCTCCCCACTGGAGACGGGCGCTGTAACTCGTAAGACCTGTAGCCTTAAGTGCCGTGACGCACGTCAGAGCGCCCACATATCTCGTTGGACCCGATGCTACTTCAGTTCTATGTCAGAGATCATTCATCGTAGTGAATGGCTAGCGGTGATGTGCTATTGTGACAACCGATGGCAAATGTTTCCAAGGATGACAGATCTGGAGTACATGCTGACCAGGGCAACAGTCGAACGCCCTCAGTATCAAGGTGGCAAGGACAGCACGGGCAACATGCTCTTGCGTCATCTTGTCGGATGGTAACGTCGCGAAGACTTCGATGATACGGTGCAGTCATCAGATTGACACGTCAGAAACATAACACCTGTTGTCCAAATTACCGGCTATCTAATCAAGAGGTGATCGTGTTGTATGCCAAATGGCACACCTCCCCCCACCACAGACACTCGACCCAAATGGCAATGACGAATGCAGACCAGCAACTTTCATTCTTTTCAGGGTCTCCAAACGCTCATATGTTCATTGTAATGGTATAACCAGGACTGGGGCTGAGAAGGTGACGCAGTTGCACTCCTATGGCCTGTGTCGTCGTCGGGTGCACGAGTGTCGGTATGCGTCTCTCTACTGTCACGACAAATGAAGCCGTAACTATAGCGGTCACATTTGTCCGTGTGGATACTTGCGACGCTGCAAAAAAAAAAAAAAAAAAAAAAAAAAAAAAAACACATCCTAAGTCGAAGTGTGTGACGTGGCTGTGCGAGCCTTCGCAGCCGAGCGATCAGTGTCTGCCCTATTGGGCGCTAGTCGCGTGGGGTCTTGGAGATCCGGGTGAGATGACCCTCTTGATCCAATCTCTGGTATCCCGGCCGGCCAGTCTGGAAGATCGCTGGAGGCTGGAGCTCGGTGACGGCCGCTAGACGACACTGCCAAAATCTGCGAGCGCTGCTGTCGCCGCTGCTCTCAGCCTACGGAGACACGTCCATCCTGCCGCACTATCAGGACTCGCGACCATCCTTTAAAGCCAATAGCGCAGCCACTTAGTCAGTGAATCGTGATTTCAGTGCGCTACACCGCTGATCTCGCTGCACTTCGTTGATTGCTTCTGAATTCGCTACGTCTTAGGAACTGTTCTTCTGCCATATCGTTACCGTTGTTTGTCTTTCTCTATTGTTGTCTTTCTGTTTGCTTTCGACGGCTCGCTGTCGAAGCTCTCAGCCGATCCGCCAGTCCCGGATGATTCGCGATTCGTTCCCAATTTAGTCAGACTCCGATCACTACACAATCATTCGTATTCGCGTGACAGTAGTGACATTGCGACCAGAGTGAGCAACGATAATGCGGATAGGCAAACCGCAGTGTCGACAGCCACCCTATAGCCTCCTGCTGCTGTCCAATTCCAGCACCAGCTCGCAGACGCTTCTTTTCCTTACACGAGTTCTGACTCGATCTTCTCGTGAACAACCAATATTTAATTGCGATTGCTGAATGAGAAACCCCTTGCGTAATCATCCCTTCTGAACGCCATTCACACCTACATCGAGCGGTCACGTTGAAGTGCTAATCATTTGAATATTCACTCATATGACACACTTCGCGCCAAATTGACGTTTTTTGCACTCTGCTTTCACGGTGTTGCAGGTTTAAACACTAGCAATTTATTTGCAAGGCAGTAGCGCAAAAATGCATCAAAGATTTTTTGTAACTCAAGGAACATGTCGTTAGATTGTATACTCTTTTCATTGTTTGTGAACGATGTGTCATCAGTCTTGCCCAGTTGCAAAAACCGGACATACGCTGATGACCTCCAGTTTTATCTACGTGCAAAACCTACAAACTTCAAGACAGCTACCGAGAATCTCAGTACCGGCCTACGTACTCTGTCAAAATGGACGCAGGATACAGGGTTAAAGCTCAACCCATCAAAAACCCAAGTGTTACTGGTTGGTCATTCTAGGCTCATTAACTCGAACTATCGGGAATTCCCATCATCTTTAACCTTAAATGTGACAAATATTAACTTATATCCTTCAGAAAAGATTCTAAGAGTAATAATACACGTAGATGAAAATCTAAATCGGACTGAGCATGTAATGTAATGTCCAGGAAGGCATCACCACCTCTGCATACCCTACAAAAATATAAACGCTCTTCCCTCTTGACCTGAAAAACAAACTTGTACAAACACTTATACTCCCAATTACTGATTACTGCGATGTTACCCTGCAAGGCCTTTCTCAGGAGAGCTCACGGTGGCTGGAGCTGGTTAGCAATGCCTGTGTACGTTATGTCTGTGATGTTCGACTCTTTCATCACATTTCGCCACCATATGCACACTTACCCTGGCTGCGTGCAGACAAGTGCAGAGATTTCCTTGCCCCTTGTCTTCTCTACTGCCATATCGCTGAACGCTGTCCCTCATATCTCTCCTCAACCTTAACGCGCTTGTCTGAACAACACACCAGAAATAACCGTTCGCAGCAGAGGACAATCCTTTCAGTCCCATTCCATCGTTCAGCCACCTTCTCGAAGTCCTTCTCAGTAGCAGAAACCCGTCTCTGGAGCAACCTCCCGCATTACTTTGGAAAATTATGAAATGTCTCCAGCTCCAGAAAGCAGGTAATGACCTATCTACTAAAGCAACAATAAGATCGTCATTGTCGCTGGATACACTCGTCACCCTTGTACGTTCCTCTCTCCAATCTGATCTTCTTCGTTTCCCAATATTCTGTCTGCCTACTTAGCTGATTACTAACGTGCTTGCCTACCATGTAGTGGACCCGTGTTCGATTTCCGGCTCGGTTGGAGATTTTCTTCGCCTGTGGACTGGGTGTTGTGTTGTCCTCATTATCATCTCATCATTATCGACGTGCGAGGTGCTCAATCTGGCGTCATCTGAAGTAGGACTTGCATCCAGTGGCCGAACTTCCCCGGACGGAGCCTTCCGGCCAACAATGGCACTCCCCAGTATTCCTAACAGATGTAGTCTCCTTAAATTTCCTTTTCCCAAAACTGGTTATATCAGGAAACATCTATTTCCTAGACGTATAAACTCATCTTACATCTACCACTATCATTCTTGTTATTAATATCGCAATTATTACTATTATTATTATTAGTTGGTTGGTTGATTTGGGAGAGGCGACCAAACAGCAAGGTCATCGGTCCCATTGGATTGGGGAAGGATGGGGAGGAAGTCGGCCGTGCTCTTTGAAAGGAACCATCCCAGCATTTGCCTGAAGGGATTTAGAGGAATCACGGAAAATCTAAATCAGGATGATCGGACGCTCGTTTAAACCGTCGTCCTCCCGCATCCGAGTCCAGTGTGGTAACCACTGCGCCACCTCGTTCGGTATTATAATTAGTGTTATTACTATTATCAATAATTAGTGGCTGCAGCTACACTAGTACAAGTAATGCTAATGTTAACTTTGTCAGTTCACAGTCAGTATAATTCACTCACACTACGACTTCAGACACTCAAACCATTTTAATACTACTGTTGTTGTTGTGGTCTTCAGGCCAGAGACTGGTTTGATGCAGCTCTCCGTGCTACTCTATCCTGTGCAAGCCTCTTCATCTCCCAGTACCTACTGCAACCTACATCCTTCTGAATCTGTTTAGTGTATTCATCTCTTGGTCTCCCTCTACGATTTTTACCCTCCACGCTGCCCTCCAATACTAAATTGGTGATCCGTTGATGCCTCAGAATATGTCCTACCAAGGGATCCCTTCTTCTAGTCAAGTTATGCCAGTAATTTCTCTTCTCCCCAATTCTATTCAACACCACCTCATTAGTTATGTGATCTACCCATCTAATCTACAGCATTCTTCAGTAGCACCACATTTCGAAAGCTTCTATTCTCTTCTTGTCCAAACTATTTATCGTCCACGTTTCACTTCCATACATGGCTACACTCCATACAAATACTTTCAGAAACGACTTCCTAACACTTAAATCTATACTCGATGTTAACAAATTTCTCTTCTTCAGAAACGCTTTCTTTGCCATTGGCAGTCTACATTTTATATCCGCTCTACTTCGACCATCACCAGTTATTTTGCTCCCCAAATAGCAAAACTCATTTACTACTTTAAGAGTCTCATTTCCTAATCTAACTCCCTCAGCATCACGCGATTTCATTCGACTACATTCCATTATCCTCGTTTTGCTTTTGTTGATGTTCATCTTATATCCTCCTTTCAAGAGACTGTCCATTCCGTTCAAGTGCTCTTCCAAGTCCTTTGCTGTCTCTGACAGAATTACAATGTCATCGGCGAACCTCAAAGTTTTTATTTCTTCTCCATGGATTTTAATTTCTATTCCGAATTTGTCTTTTGTTTCCTTTACTGCTTGCTCAATACACAGATTGAATACTACTAGTCATATTAAAATTGTTGTTTCTCACATAACTCTGATGTAATAGATACTGCATGGCCGGCCGAAGTGGCCGAGCGGTTCTAAGCGCTACAGTCTGTTCCAGACCGTTACGGTTGCAGGTTCGTATCCTGCCTCGGGCATGAATGTGTGTGATGTCCTTAGGTTAGTTAGGTTTAAGTAGTTCTAAGTTCTAGCGGACTGATGACCACAGATGTTAAGTCCCATAGTGCTCAGAGCCATTTGAACCATTTTTTTGATACTGCATGTGTGAAACCCTGGTTAATGTAAGAGAGGGCCCGATAGCCCTGATCACATCAGGTTAAATTAATACATACATACATAACGCTATCTACACCATTGCGGTAACAGAAAGAGATTTTCATAACTTACGAATTCAGTAGTTGAGCTTTTGGTGGCTACTGATTTTTATCATGTCTTGTTGTGAAGACAGCTTTTAATTAACCTCGTGGCGATGGATCAACCTGTAGGGCGGGCCAGCGCTCGCGCCGATATCGATTGGTGAGGTGGCCGCCGTGTGCCAACACGCCGACAACGCCGGCCGTGGTTTTTTCCTCACGTGCCGTGCGGCAATTAGCGTGTGCAGCCACCAAAAGAACGACAGGTCGATGTGCCGCCGAGCAAACAATAACGTTCTGGCCCTTTAATTATGAAAGTACACGTCGTCTTCCGCACGGTTTATTACTTCAACGATAATCGTAGAATAGCAGCCCACGTACTAACATTCCAGGCAAAATAACAAACAAAATCTGGTGTTTTTCCTGTTACTAGCATGAATAAGTAGAATCGTGAAAGATACTTCGCGTTTCAAATAGTAATAGTTTCCGTTCTGTCACACTGAATTTACTAAAGCTTTAAAGTCGTGTAAATTCAGCAGGAAGAACTTTAACGTGGTGATAACCTCTGCGACCTTTGCCCATGAAATCTACAATTCGATTACCGAGAGAACGCACTCAGTATTGCCGACAATAACGTCCGCCTTTGAGAAAGAAGTTTTACCTTTCATTGGAGGCCCCTATGTTCCAACTGTGGGGCCGCGCGAATGTGACCATTTGAAAGTAGTAAAAACAGATATTTGGGACACATAAGATAAAAGTTGCTGGCCGACTGGAGTGACCGTGCGGTTCTGGGCGCTACAGTCTGGAACCGAGTGGCCGCTACGGTCGCAGGTTCGAATCCTGCCTCGGGCATGAATGTGTGTGATGTCCTTAGGTTAGTTAGGTTTAATTAGTTCTAAGTTACAGGCGACTGATGACCTTAGAAGTTAAGTCGCATAGTGCTCAGAGCCATTTTTTTAAAAGTTGTTGCAAAATGGATCAAATGGCTCTGAGCACTACGGGACTTTTTTTTTAACTTCTGAGGTCATCAGTCCCCTAGAACTTAGAACTACTTAAACCTAACTAAACTAAGGACATCACACTCATCCATACCCGAGGCAGGATTCGAACCTGCGACCGTAGCGGTCGCGCGGTTCCAGACTGTAGCGCCTAGAATCGCTCGGCCACCCCGCCGGGCTTTGTTGGTGCAACTGACTACAAATTAAGGCACACTGACGATGAAAACAGTTTCTTATTCCAGCAAGCGGCTTCAGTCTTGTGGTCTTTACCACGCTGCATAAAAAAACCGAAACACACATCGTTTCCAACAATTAAACACAGTATTTAAAAATGCATTTTAGCGGTTATAACTGCGTATATTTTACAAATACCTCAATCATCTGGTGCTCTTTCTGCGAATATGGAGAAAAGTTAGTTACAAAAAGCTTGATATAGTTTTAAATAAAGAAAGTTGTTGCTCTCATTGTTACAATATATGTGGCGATTTAAAAGTGTAGTGCGCTCTCCTTACCAAAGAAAGTGGCTTAACCGCGCCCGGCCATCCTGATTTATGTTTTCCGTGATTTTCGTAAATCGCTCCAGGTATATACCGGGATGGTTCCTGTGAAAGGAAACGGTCGACTTCCTTCTCCACCTTTCCCTTTTTTACTTTGGCGTACAAGGTTAATGACACACCTTAAATATGTGCGTCTAAAGCCATTGGTTGAGAAGAGCGTGAGACAGGTTTGTAATCCATGCCCCATATTATTCGATCAGTACATTGAACAAACAGTACAGGAATCCAAGGAGAAACCAAGAAAAGGAATTAAAGATCGAAGAGAAGAAATATAAATTTTAAAAGACTTTGTAATTATGTTAGATACGACAATGGACTCAGGACTCGTAAGATGAGTTGAACGGGGCACACAGTGCATTGGAAAGAGATTGTAGAATGAACACCAACAAGGGTAATGGATTGCAGTAGAATTAAATCAGGCCGTTCTAGGTAATGGAAAACTAAGAACAGTGAGTTTTACTATTTGGGCATAAAATAACTGACCAAGCCAGAACTAAAAGAAAATGCAAAATGTAGACTGGTAACAGCCAGAAAAGAGTTTCTGATAAAAAGAAATTTTAATAGCGTCGAATATAAACTTAAGTGTTAGGAAGTCTTTGCTGAAAGTTTTTGTCTGGAGTGTGGTATTATGTAAGTGAAGAGAACAAAAGTATCTGAATTGCCGTGCTATGTAAGACTGCTCAAGGTTACCACAGTAGAACGACTGCAAAACGATTGCGTTATTGTGTCATAAAAAGCTTGATGATATACAACTTCCGTGTGAATTTTCATAATTTTAACTAGTTCGTGATCCACATCTTTGGTATTGTGGGCTTCGGCCAACCACGAGGTCCTTACTCTGTCTCTTATCGCAATAGAAAAAATTATAAAATGATTGCGTAAGCATGATGATATATAACAAATTAGTGAGTGAAATCTCGTAATTTTAGCTAGCTGTCTTCGTGAACCACATCATTGTTGTTGTGCCCCTCAGCTACGGATGTGGCCCGTTAGCCGGCCGCAGTGGCCGAGCGGTTCTAGGGGCTTCAGTCTGGAACCGCGCGACCGCTACGGTCGCAGTTTCGAGTCCTGCCTTGGACATGGATGTGTGCGATGTCCTCAGGTTAGTTAGGTTTAAGTAGTTCTAAGTGCTAGTGGACTGATGACCTCAGATGTTAAGTCCCATAGTGCTCAGAGCCATTTGAACCATATTTTTGTAGCCTCTTACTGTGTCTTTAACTATAGTAACATAATTGTCAATTGATTCTGTATGTTATAGGAAGTGTAATGAAATATAACTGGCGTGTGAAACTGTTCTTTGGGAACAGAATTTTAACACTGACCCATCACCCAGCCTCTCGGCTGTTGCTACATAGTTCGTTGTTCTGGAACAAAACAAATAATTGTTAGGATTTTATTTCAACTGCACGTAAATGGTAAGTATGTTTTTTTAGTAACCGGTTTATCCATATTTTCTGCTCCGTGCTCGGTATCGAGATTAAGTTTGCAGATGTAGCATGTTTGAGTATAGACACTAACAGATTCCGCTATCAGCTTGTAAAATTCATTAACTTAGTGGGAACCTACTGCTGTATGTTTGAGAAAATGAATGTTTCCTTTTTGAACCCATGTACAATTATCGCTTCCTCACCTCGACTAGCACTGTATAAGCTTAAATAAATCAAGTTTGAGTGTTTAAATTTATCTTAAGGGATCGCTTTTATCATAAATATTTCTTGTGTATTGAATAACTAATTGAAAGAAAGCAAGCTCGTACCATGCCAGGTTTGAGCTTCCTCCTCGTAATACAGCAATGGAAATTAAATGAAACCAGTTCAGATTTTAATGAATCCAAATCATTTCTTTCCCCATCATGTCGTTCCTTCAAATAACTTATCGAGCGAGGTGGCGCAGAAGTTAGCACACTGGGCTCGCATTCGAGAGGACGACGGGTCAATCCCGTGTCCGGCCATTCAGATGTAGATTTTCCGTGATTTCCCTATATCACTCCAGGCAGATGCCGGGATGGTTCCTTTGAAAACGCACGGCCGATTTCTTTCCCATCCTTGACACAATCAGATCTTGTTCTTCGCTTCTAATGACCTCGATGTCGACGGGACATTAAACCCAATCTTCCTTCCTTCCTTCCTTCAAATAACTTGAAAGCATTATTTGTTATGACAAAATTGTAGTAGAGATGATAGAAAGATCTGATTCCCTGTATGCCGAAGACTCAGAGAACCTTGTATGTTTATGACGCCATTTTCACCGACCTTTACATACTTGTAACTATTCATGCAGATTAACATCCGCATTATCCTTCGCGCAGTTAAATAATTTGTTAATGATCATTTCACATTTTTATCGAGCCATCCCTTTGGTTTCAGAACCAAAATCTCTGCAGGCTATATGTGGAAAGTGATTTTGGTTTGCGTAGATGCGAAAGTGTGTGATCTCAGATGGTACTGGCAACATACATAATAAATATCACAGATTTCTGCGTGCAGTTTAATCTCAAGACATGTTCAGCAACATTTAATGTGGCGAACCTGTACAAGAATAATATTGCAAACTTTACTTTGTATAGGTGGCGCTGGTCTGCTTTGGTGAAGGCTAGAAATTGCTTTCTATAATACACAACTGTACTACTTTATTTTTGGGAAAGACAGTCGATATCGTTTCTAATCAGACCATCTTCCGCTCCCATAACCGTCTGTAACGTTGTCAGCATAGAACCGCTACACAGTTATTAATTATGATGGAAGATTGTAAAAGTTGCATTGGTCATTGCAACTGGGCAATCAGAGCTGTATATTATACTGGGTAATCACCTAAAATTTGCACCGCCAATATTGCGGAAATGGAAGTTGCTATTGATGTCCGGTTTTCACAGAATGGAATGTTTGTCAGGGGATCGTAGGGATAGACTATCGAAAGATTGTAATAATACTTGAAAAATGCATTTTTCTGCAAACCCACACTTTTTTTAAATGGAACAGTGCCTATAGACATTAACAGACTAAAAGTAGGGTAAATCAGAATGTCAGTGGTGTTTGTTGCAGGATTATAGTGCGAGTTGCTTATGGGACGT
The DNA here is from genome assembly GCF_023864275.1 of Schistocerca cancellata. NCBI lineage: Eukaryota > Metazoa > Arthropoda > Insecta > Orthoptera > Acrididae > Schistocerca > Schistocerca cancellata. Next base: position 813,965,682 of record NC_064627.1, on the reverse strand, counting down.
CGTATTTTGAAAAGTTCCCACGCCGACGCTTGTACGATATCTGTGGTAACACACACTAAAGAACAACACAAGTTTACTCACTGGTTATTCGGATTGTGACCAGTAACGAGACAATTGACCATCACAGGTTGTGTTCAAAATGACCATCGGCAGCGGCCACGCACGCTCGGAACGACTGCTGCGAACGTGCTAGCATTTAAGCGGAGGTGTCCGGGCAGACTGCAGCAATACATCATTGCATATCATCTGGTGTAGTTGGTATGTCCTTGTAGACAACATCTTTCAGCTTTCCCCGCAGAAAAAAAAATCTACAGGTGTCAAATCTGGGGAACAGGCCGGCTAAGGTACAGGTCCTCTGCATCCAGTCCAACCGTTTGGAAACAATTCGTGAAGACATGCTGTAATACTTGGTGCAGTATGGGCTAGACAACCATCATGTTGGTGCAAGAGGTTCCTGCTAGTCTGCAGAAGAACGTCTTCTAGTATACGTGGAAAATTGTGTGGTGGGAGGACGCGATACTTGTGTGCGTTCAATGTTCAGTCTATGACAAACGGGCCCATGAGCAGACGGTTCACTACCCTGCACCACACGTTTACACTCCATGGACGCTGATGAACCCATCGGGGATCGTCAACAGACCAATAGTGAATGTTTCGGTGGTTTGGCTTCGAATTGTAAATGTGGCTTCATCACTTAAGGAGATACATGATGCATCTGTAGTATCCTGGCATAATACCCATGTACAGAAGTTAGCACGATTCTCATAATCGTTTCCATGCAGCTCTTGATGGAGACAGATGTGATAGGGATGAAATTTATGTCAATGGAGAAAGCGTGGGACACTTGCCCTGATTCATGCCACTTCCTCGTGCGATTGCGCGGGAGCTAACGTGCGGACCAACTACTGTAGCAGCAAGATCATTGATTCCTCCGTCTTCTGTCGTCAGTTGTTTCCTTCTGTTACACTGTCTAGGTGTTACACTACCACTTTCACGTAACTGGTTGAGGAGGTTGATAAATAATTGTCGAAATGGTAACGTCTGTTGGGATATCTTGCCGCATACTCCATACAAGAACCTACACTCTCCATACACCATGAGCATGTCGGCTTTTTCTGCATTGGTAAATCCCATAGTCCACTTGCAGTCTACTGCTTGGACTGTTACACATTGACTAGCAAGTCTCACAGCTCTCTAGTATCACAATAGCACTCCTTAAGCAAACATTACGACATCGTACCTAGAAACTACGCAGGTTGCATGGCACAAACAAGTCTCGGTGTGTAAAATTTTCAAAATACTGTATATCATAAACGACTCACACTAGAATCGTGCAACAAACACCCATGACATTCTAATTTACCCTACTTTTAATTTATTAATTTCAATAGGAGTAGTTCCATTAATTTCATTGGAACTACTGACGGCCTTGGGAGAGCCAGTCCCGACAAATCTCTACCATCTGGTGAGCAAGATGTATGAAACAGGCGAAATACCCTCAGACTTCAAGAAGAATATAATAATTCCAATCCCAAAGAAAGCAGGTGTTGACAGATGTGAAAATTACCGAACAATCAGTTTAATAAGCCACAGCTGCAAAATACTAACACGAATTCTTTACAGACGAATGGAAAAACTAGTCGAAGCCGACCTCGGGGAAGATCAGTTTGGATTCTGTAGAAATACTGGAACACGTGAGGCAATACTGACCCTACGACTTATCTTAGAAGAAAGATTAGGGAAAGGCAAACCTACGTTTCTAGCAATTGTAGACTTAGAGAAAGCTTTTGACAATGTTGACTGGAATACCCTCTTTCAAATTCTAAAGGTGGCAGGGGTAAAATACAGGGAGCGAAAGGCTATTTACAATTTGTACAGAAACCAGATGGCAGTTATAATAGTCGAGGGACACGAAAGGGAAGCAGTGGTTCGGAAGGGAGTAAGACAGGGTTGTAGCCTCTCCCCGATGTTATTCAATCTGTATATTGAGCAAGCAGTAAAGGAAACAAAAGAAAAATTCGGAGTAGGTATTAAAATCCATGGAGAAGAAATAAAAACTTTGAGGTTCGCCGATGACATTGTAATTCTGTCAGAGACAGCAAAGGACTTGGAAGAGCAGTTGAACGGAATGGATGGTGTCTTGAAGGGAGGATATAAGATGAACATCAACAAAAGCAAAACGAGGATAATGGAATGTAGTCGAATTAAGTCGGGTGATGTTGAGGGTATTAGATTAGGAAATGAGACACTTAAAGTAGTAAAGGAGTTTTGCTATTTGGGGAGCAAAATAACTGATGATGGTCGAAGTAGAGAGGATATAAAATGTAGACTGGCAATGGCAAGGAAAGCGTTTCTGAAGAAGAGAAATTTGTTAACATCGAGTATAGATTTAAGTGTCAGGAAGTCATTTCTGAAAGTATTTGTATGGAGTTTAGCCATGTATGGAAGTGAAACATGGACGGTAAATAGTCTGGACAAGAAGAGAATAGAAGCTTTCGAAATGTGGTGCTACAGGAGAATGCTGAAGATTAGATGGGTAGATCACATAACTAATGAGGAAGTATTGAATAGGATTGGGGAGAAGAGAAATTACTGGCATAACTTGACTAGAAGAAGGGATCGCTTGGTAGGACATATTCTGAGGCATCAACGGATCACCAATTTAGTATTGGAGGGCAGCGTGGAGGGTAAAAATCGTAGGGGGAGACCAAGAAATGAATACACTAAGCAGATTCAGATGGATGTAGGTTGCAGTAGGTACTGGGAGATGAAGAAGCTTGCACAGGATAGAGTAGCATGGAGAGCTGCATCAATCCAGTCTCAGGACTGAAGACCACAACAACAACAACAACAGTTCCATTAAAAAGGGTATGTTTGCACAAAAAATATATTTTCTAAGTACTATTACAATCTGTTTATTGCCTAGGTACAAATCCATTCTGTGAAAATCGCACATCAAGAACTCTTTCCATTTCCACAATATTGGCGGTGCAAGTTTTAGGTGATTCACATTGACTTATGTAATTGTTAACCTATTGTCGATGTGTTGGACAGACACGTTAAATTTACCAAAGGCGGTCAGGTTAAGTATATTCCATGTAGGAGAAATATTACTTGTTTTACAAGGTTTCACGTTTTGGAAGAAGATGGCTGTCGTCGTCGGCGAGTAACTGAGAAAAAGGAATTTCCATTTCCAATCAAGTTGGTAGGAAAGAAGCACTCCTCTTCAAGTAACGACTATTATCAGGCAGCGCACCAGCGACCTTTTAGTTTCAAGAAAGTAAAACCGACAGTTGATCCGAAGAAGCTGCCTGAGTATTGCTAGTTTCTTAACCACAAGGCGTTCAAGACTTGGATTCCCCACAACAAAAATTTGTCCTCCAGACCCTCACTAAAAGGGCGTTAAGTTTTGGCTGTGTTTGACTCGCTGCCACAGTGTAGCAGGTGTCAGAGAAACTAGGTCCCCAAGCTCAGAATGAATGAACGCACTCTGCTGGCGCCAGTAGTGGCAGCACCTGGAAACCGGTCTGTGGTGACAGCCGTGGAGCAGCTGTGCGCTGCACACCTGTTGCGCCAGCGGGCACCTTGCTGTTTCTTCTGGCGCCAGCTCGCTCTTCGCGCCTCAGCCGCTGCGGCGGCCGCGTCTGCAGGTGGCGGTCGGCGACCCCTGGGCCTCGCTGCTGGCTGCACGTGCACAGCCTTCCTCCCACCTGCCGCGCCGCAGCGCACGAGCCAAGCCAAGCCGACACGGATCCCGCAGGCGCCGTATCTGAGCCACACAGACCACTGTTTAACGCGGCCATGCCAACACTGTCAGTCGTCGTCTCGTGTTTGATTCCTTGGAGGCAGATGATATACAGGGTGTTACAAAAAGGTACGGCCAAACTTTCAGAAAACATTCCTCACACACAAATAAAGAAAAGATGTTATGTGGACATGTGTCCGGAAACGCTTAATTTCCATGTTAGAGCTCATTTTAGTTTCGTCAGTATGTACGCTCAATGGAGCACGTTATCATGATTTCATACGGGATACTCTACCTGTGCTGCTAGAACATGTGCCTTTACAAGTACGACACAACATGTGGTTCATGCACGATGGAGCTCCTGCACATTTCAGTCGAAGTGTTCGTACGCTTCTCAACAACAGATTCGGTGACCGATGGATTGGTAGAGGCGGACCAATTCCATGGCCTCCACGCTCTCCGGATCTCAACCCTCTTGACTTTCGTTTATGGGGGCATTTGAAAGCTCTTGTCTACGCAACCCCGGTACCAAATGTAGAAACTCTTCGTGCTCGTATTGTGGACGGCTGTGATACAATACGCCATTCTCCAGGGCTGCATCAACGCATCAGGGATTCCATGCGACTGAGGGTGGATGCATGTATCCTCGCTAACGGAGGACATTTTGAACATTTCGTGTAACAAAGTGTTTGAAGTCACGCTGGTACGTTCTGTTGCTGTGTGTTTCCATTCCATGATTAATGTGATTTGAAGAGAAGTAATAAAATGAGCTCTAACATAGAAAGTAAGCGTTTCCGGACACATGTCCACATAACATATTTTCTTTCTTTGTGTGTGAGGAATGTTTCCTGAAAGTTTTGCCATACCTTTTTGTAACACCCTGTAGATATACATTGGCGGAAAAAATTCGCAGCATCAAAAAATAATTAATGTAGGGTAATGAAACTTCGGGAAATATTTTTCTTGGTAACACATGCAAGCGATTAACATTGCAAGACCACGGGTTAATGTAAGTGCGAGATAAGCCATTGCAAATGTGAAATGCTGCTACGTTAATGATCAGCGTAATCACCACAATATTGAATGCAAGTGTGCAAACGTGAATGCATTGTGTTGTACACGTACCTGATGTCAGTTTATGGAATGGTGTTCCATGCCTGTGGTCAGGCAATACAGGGACGATTAATGCCGATCGTGATCGCCGCTGCACTTGTCCTCCGAAGATGTCCTATATACGCGCGATTGGAGACAGATCCGGTGATCGAGCAGGCAAAAGCCATCAAGCCGAATCTCTACAAAATATGTTGGTCTGGAACGAGTTCCCAGGTAGATACCGTGTTTCTTGACTTCCGCAAGGCGTTCGATACAGTTCCTCACAGTCGTTTAATGAACAAAGTAAGAGCATATGGACTATCAGATCAATTGTGTGATTGGATTGAGAAGTTCCTAGATAAGAGGACGCAGCATGTTATTCTCAGTGGAGAGAAGTCTTCCGAAGTAAGAGTGATTTCAGGTGTGGCGCAGGGGAGTGTCGTAGGACCAGAAAGATCCTTTATCATTTAGCTACACTATAGCAGGTCAGCAACTGGAAGCAGTTAATTCCATAAATTATCTGGAAGTAGGCATTAGGAGTGATTTAAAATGGAATGATCATATAAAGTTGATCGTCGGTAAAGCAGATCCCAGACTGAGATTCATTGGAAGAATCCTAAAGAAATGCAATCCGAAAACAAAGGAAGTAGGTTACAGTGCACTTGTTCGCCCACTGCTTGAATATTGATCACCAGTGTGGGGTCCGTACCAGGTGGGGTTTGTTGAGGAGGTAGAGAAGATCCAACGGAGAGCAGCGCGCTTCGTTACAGGATCATTTAGTTTTCGCGAAGGCGTTACGGAGATGATAGATAAACTCCAGTGGAAGACTCTGCACGAGAGACTCTCAGTAGCTCGGTACGGGCTTTTGTTGAAGTTTCGAGAACATACCTTCACCGAGGAGTCAAGCAGTATATTGCTCCCTCCTACGTATATCTCGCGAAGAGACCATGAGGATAAAATCAGAGAGATCAGAGCCCACACAGAGGCATACCGACAATCTTTCTTTCCACGAACAATACGAGACTGGAATAGAAGGGAGAACCGATAGAGGTACTCAAAGTACCCTCCGCCACACACCGTCAGGTGGCTTGCGGAGTATGGATGTAGATGTAGATGTAATGCAACAGCTCTCAGATGCGAAACTATTGTGATGTGGTTGCCATCGCCTCAACAACAACCCACCATGATGTCGTTGTGTCGCCCTTCCATTGCATCCAGTGAAGCTGTAGACGAGGTGCATATCGGCCAACTCTTCTTTAGTAAACCAATCCATACTTATGTCTATCACTTCTAACGAAGAACTCATAGTGCCAGGAAACAAACCCGAGACAGCACTGAGCAGGACTGAATGCAGGCTTGACAGCAAACAGTGAAATGGTCGTTACTGTTGCCAAGAGCAGGTACCGTGGCTGAAGTAAGCAAGGTTGTTTCCAAGTAGACAGCACATACCGTCGACATTTCCACTGTTGTGTACTAATAATAACAATAATAATAACTTAGTGTGGCTCAGTGTTCTGGTGCAAGTCATTCTATTGGACACCACTTCAGCGACTTGCATGTTCCTAACCTACACCACTTATCCAATGGGGGAAAGGGTATCTACAGTTTAACGTAGAATCCGAACCACGTGTCGTTTCTGGGGAGAAACGATAGAGGTACTCAAAGTACCCTCCGCCACACACCGTCAGGTGGCTTGCGGAGTATGGATGTAGATGTAGATGTAGATGTAGAACGGTACATGGGCGAGCGTTATCCCATTACAAAACACGTCTGCAACGCTGCTCATGAATGATAGTATAACAGGCCAGATCACCGGTCTGGCGTACAAATTTTTATTCAGGGTACTTTGGATAAGCACGAGAGTAGTCCCGCTGTCATACAAAATCGTACCGCCGACCCTAACTCCAGGTGTAAGTCCAGTACGCCTAGTGCGCAGAGAGGTTGGTTGCAGGCCCTCAAGTGGCCTCCTTATAGTCAATGCACGGCCATCACTGGCACCGAGGCAGAAGCAGATTTCATCAGAAAAACCAACAGACCACCACGTGCCCTCCCGTGAGCACTCGCAAATGGCGGTGGTTTGGGGCTCCAGGCTTGTAGCTGCCCTTAAAGTAACCGATTTGCAACAGTTCTTTGTGTCACTGTGGTGCCAACCGCTGCTCGAATTGCTGCTGCAGACGCAGTCGATGCACCAGACGAATTCCCTGAACACGACGGTCTTCCGCCTCAGCAGTACCACGTGGCCGTCTCGAACCCGGTCTTCTTGCGACTGTATATTCTCGTGACCACCGCTGCCAGCAATCATGAACAGTGGCTTCATTCCTGCCAAACCTTCCTGCAGTACTGCAGAAGGAACATTCAGCTTCTCGTAGGCATATCACACGACCTCGTTCAAACTTAGTGAGGTGCTGAAACCCCGCACGGGATTAGCCGAGCGGTCTAAGGGCGCTGAAAATGGTTCAAATGGCTCTGAGCACTATGGGACTTAATATCTGAGGTCATCAGTCGCCTGTAACTAAGAACTACTTAAACCGAACTAACCTAAGGACATCACACACATCCATGCCCGAGGCAGGATTCGAACCTGCGACCGTAGCGGTCGCTCCTTTCCAGATTGAAGCGTCTAGAACCTCTCGTCCACTCCGGCCGGCTAAGGCGCTGCCGTCATGGACTGCGCGGCTGGTCCCGGCGGAGGATCGACTCCTCCCTCAGGCAAGGGTGTGTATGTTTGTCCTTAGGATAATTTAGGTTAAGTAGTGTGTAAGCTTAGGGACTGATGACCTTAGCAGCTAAATCCCATAAGATTTCACGCACAAGAACAAGGTTTGTCACTTTATATGCATTCTTGACTAACTCAACGTCCAGTTTCAAAAATAACGAACACTCACGAAGGTCTCAGCGTGTACTTAAAGCAAACCTGATACGCATATTCGTGGTGGCGCTACTAGCGTCAATCTTTTGCGACTGGCCCGAAAGTTGAAAAGACTTAATCTTCCAGCTACAGAAACACGCCTACCAACAATTTGATGGTGTTGCGATTTTTTTCCGTCAGTATGTGTGTACGTTACTTCCGAACCATCTCTACAAAATAGGAAAGTCACAACTCTGACACGCTGTGATGACACAGTTAATCTAAGACATTAACACACATTTAAAACACACACTGTTTTACTAACAATGCACTCCTACAACAGATTTATTTGGTTGATGGAAGTGCACGTTTATTTAAAGTTCCACTCAAACGTACTATGCCCTCATCATTGTCATTAGTCGGTTAACTCAGCACTGAGTGTTGTGCCCTTATTTTATCATTCATTTCCTAAGTAACTGAATCTTCAACTCGACGTTTCTGTCAGCAATGATTCTCAGTTCTTGTTCATATAATGTGAAGAGGTAGGTTGGTAACCGTGTTCACTTGATCCATCCGTCTACTTGGTGCTCTTCCTCACGGTTTTGTCTTCGATTTTACCTTGTAAGATGGTATTTTCTAAATAACCCCCTCCATTTCTCAAAATGTGCCCAAGGATCTAGAAGTATCTTGCTGACACGGGAAGATAAACTTGCATGTGGAGCTAAGTGTTTCTACAGGTGTTCGGAAATTACCTTACAAACATCAAGGGCCTGTAGAGGGAAGTGTATACATAATATTTTGAATAGGAATACATATCCGGATACGTAGCCTACCGTTTCCATTCTACGATTACTTCAATTCAGATGTTTAATTCATCCACTTCTGCTTGAGGAATTGAATTAGGCGTGATGCAGTATAATTATTAGGTAATGAATAGAAACAAAACATAACGATACATCCTTTTATCACTTAAGCACACAGCATTCTGTACGTACAGAACATAATGTTTAAGTGTTACTATAACAACAATGTGCTTAAGCGATAAATGGATGTTTCGTTATGTTTCCTTTCGAATTGTTACCTAATAATTACACTACGTCACGCCTAATTCAGTTCCTCAAGAAGTGGATGAGCTAAGCATCTTAACTGAAACAGTCGTAGTACAGAAATGGTACGTTTTCGAGCATGGGTTCCTATGGAAAACATTATGTGATCACTTTCCTCTACAAATCCTAGAAGTTGGTAACGAACATCCTGTATAATGGAAGCAATGGTTCTTCTTTCTGTCCATTGTTCACGTAACGTCTTCCGCCAACACCACCCTCGAAGGCATCAATTCGGCTCTTGAGTTTAACCATTGCGGCTCGCCCAAGGACAGTTCTTCGTTTTCTTTCTTTATCACACTTCCTTGTATCACTGACTGGGGATCCTAGACATACAAAGCCATTCACTTCCTGCAGATTCTTTAGCATACGCTAAGGTGAATTTGACCTAAGCGTTGGTGATTACTTTGTCTTTTTTTGTTTATGTCTAGACTGAAACTTAAACTAATAGTTCTTACTGGGGAGATTAGATCAATAAGTCCCTCCTCACTCACTGCAATGAGGCTAGTACATCTGCAAAGCCTAGGTCGTTGATTTTCCTGTCGCCAATTGAAATTTCACCACACCCAGCTATCCAGTGCCCCTCTCATGACATACTTTTAATAACTTCACTCCTGTCTTCACCACACTTTTATTTTTCATCAACCCTGCGGGTTTACACTTCCCGTCATTCTCAAAGGCTACAATAACACAACATAAAACTGGTATCAGACGATATGAAAATATGATACATTTCACCAATAATAAGAGACATGTTACAACCATAGGGTTGATAGAAGAGATAGGGAAGATCCAACGGAGAGCAGCGCGATTCGTTACAGGATCATTTAGTAATCGCGAAAGCGTTACAGAGATGATAGATAAACTCCAGTGGAAGAGTTTGCAAGAGAGACGTTTAGTAGCTCGGTACGGGCTTTTTTTGAAGTTTCGAGAACATACCTTCACCGAGGAGTCAAGCAGTATATGCTCCCTCCTACGTATACCTCGCGAAGAGACCATGAGGATAAAATCAGAGAGATTAGAGTCCACACAGAGGCATACCGACAGTCTTTCTTTCCACGAACGATACGAGACTGGAATAGAAGGGAGAACCGATAGAGGTAGGCCTACTCAAGGTACCCTCCGCCACACACCGTCAGGTGGCTTCCGGAGTATGGATGTAGATGTAGATGTAGATGTGGATTCCTAGCTTACCATTGCTATTTCAGTCATATAAAAACATTAGATACATTGCATCACGTCAATATTCTCGAGAATGAGACAAGTGCAAACTGCTACCAAGTAAAAATTTTGGAAGCCAAGTGGACTAGACCGCCAGGCGGCGCTAGGTACATGGTGTGCGCTGCAATTTGTTTCTGTTTACAATCACAATTTACAACGTACAAGATAATTTTATCAGTCAATATGGGAATTACTTACAATGTTTTACAAAAATATTACTTTACAAAACAATGTGTTACAGTTCTTTTTTTTTTTCCTAATACATGGAAGAGCGCACCAACTGTATGTTAACAAACAAATCTTTCGTTTTACCCACAACTTACAGCACATAAATTTCTACAATAAGTAACAAAAGTTAACATTATATAGATTACTAGAGTGTTGTAAAGGAATTGATTAAAGTTGGCACGCTTAACATACCGTACATAAAATCTTCTGTTTTTGCACGGCCATGAAATTGTTTTCTGTGAATAACAAACGTTGTAGATCGCCATGTCGCAATTATGGGAAGGAGGTGCGGTAAAGGGGTACACAGTATCAATCTTAACATAAAAAAATCCTGCAAAACCGTTTGTAATACTGTGACTACAAATGTTTATAAAAAGACAGCGCTACTGTAGCTGTTTCACAACGCTTTCGCGTTATTTTATTTAAGCTGTCATTTTATAATGTTTTTTATATGACTGCCATAGCAATGGTAAGTTAGGAAACCACATTGTAGTCGACATGTTTCTTATCAGTGGTGAAATGTATCATATTTTCATATCGTCTGATACCATTTTTATGTTGTATTTTTGTAGCCTTTGAAAATGGCGGAAAGTCGAAACGCGTAAGTAAAGTTATTAAAAGTACATCCAGGTGGCCGCGTCGCCTCATAGCACTTTCACGCAAATTGCAGCTCATGACATACTCGGCACACATGTTATAGACCTGCGGTCGCAGTACAAAATCTTGTCTGACTCCATTTTTCACATTGAAAAATTCGAGTATTCACCATCCACCTATACAGACTCAGTAAAATTAAACTGGTCAAAATTGTTTACTGCTAAAGTCCGAATAAAATTCACAGATTTTAGTAACACAGTTCGTAAGTTCGCTACCATTTATCGGCACTATACAGTCCATTGACTGTCACTGTCAGTTCGACACAGTTTGTTCATTTTATGCAAGACAGATCCAAGTCAAAGACCATTAGCTGCTCAATTCTTCAAAACCGCGCTGCATCTGCCGTCCACCATCACACGATTCTTGATTCTCGCTCTCTTCCTTTCATGACATAAAATCTTCAATCAGAAATTAATTCCGCTTCTTATTCAGTCAACAGACGAGCCTCTTCTCTACTTGGGCCTTGTACTCTTCCTCTGAATATTTCGTAAGCCTGATGTTCTATCACGATTTCGCCAATACGTTTCGCGAAGACGCCAGTGCTGACTCTCTGACAAAACCTTCTTCCTAAACTACTTGAATTTAACTTCTTTTCGTAAACTTCCGTCTTTCTCCTTCTGATCCATGCATTACAGTCCTAAACTTGGCTCAGAAAACTGCTTCTGCCCACAATTATCGGGACCGTGCTTTTACAACCGTGCCACCACAAAAACTCAGTTCATTCATCATCTTTTCATCGGTCTTCTTTTTCATTTCAGCACATAGATATTAATTTGTAACCTACCGGGCACAGTACTTCATTTACAAGAAGCACAAAATTTGTATTAACTTTACGCGAAAGTAAAAGAATAAAGGCCTACATTTACAGATAGGATTACATACATTCAAATATACAGGGTGCAGATAATTCTGTTTATGACTGAGACCAGTGTATTGAACAACATTACATCTGCATTTACTTCATTTGCAGACTAATAATTATAGCCATTAGGGAGTATGTGTGTTTTTAGGTTGGTTACTACCTCCAAGTACACACGGTACAAGTAAGCCATTAATGTTTATTTTCCCCTGGGCAGCAGGTCAGTTATGTAAGTGGGGACGCGTGGACAAAAATGGACAGTCTATGCGAATAGGTGTAGTCCCCTTCACGGCGCAGTTACAACTGTGCAGGAACATCAGATACTAACACGCTGAAGTGGGTACATGCTAATGTATCATTGATCACAATATCTTACCTATAACTGTAACATCCTGTTGTTTCATTTCACGATTTGTGTAAGAAAAATCCGTAAAAACATACGTTAAATCAGAGGTAACGTAAACTACTCAAAACGAGGCTCTGAGCACTATGGGACTTAACATCTATGGTCATCAGTCCCCGAGAACTTAGAACTACTTAAACCTAACTAACCTAAGGACAGCACACAACACCCAGTCATCACGAGGCAGAGAAAATCCCTGACCCCGCCGGGAATCGAACCCGGGAACCCGGGTACTCAAAACGATCCACGTTGACTACAAAGGAGGAAATCTCCGTCTCATCGCCATTACAATGTGACATCAGTGAGAGATTTCAATCAAAACACACCGGTCAAGAAATTAGTCATGCCAGGAAACCTTACGCCAACACCGCTTCAAGTGTTGACAATTTCGGTGAACAAGAGCGTTCGCAAGTTTCTTCAGGTACGCCATATCCAGCTGAATCCATTCGTTGATGATCATGTCCCGCAGAACTACCAGACTGCGGCTATGGTTGCTGTTTGCTACGTTTCACCCGCTGGTGTATTAAGTTGGTGCATAAGTTCTTAGCGTTTTTGTTTTGCACGTTCGTATGCTATGCGTTTATTTATAGTTTATTTTTTATTTGCAGTTCACTGTTGTTGTTTTAGTGTACATATTGCCAATTTGTCATTTAGAGATAGTGAGTGCAGCTGTCGATGCCAGAAAATGGAGTACCAAGTGGAGAAATCGGAACATTTCCGACATATTCTTCTGTTTGAGTTCAGTAGAGGGGTGCCAGCAGCGGAGGCAGCTAGAAACGTTTTTGCCATGTATGGGGATAATGCCATTGGACAGACCACGGCAAGAAAATGGTTTTCCCATTTTAAGGAGGGTTGTTTTGACATTAGGTGCCCTTCAAGTTCAGGAAGATCTTCGTGGTCTGCAGAAGATGGTTTATACTGATTAATCCACAATGACTCATGTCAGTGTACTCGAGAACTGGTAAATGTAGTGAACTGATCATTCCACCATCGTGAGACATTTTCAAGCAAATGGGAAGGTTCAAAAATGGGGCGTACTGATACAGCATGCTCTAAGCCAAAATCACAAATGCCAGTGGGTGGCCTTATGTGCATCTCCGCTTGGTCATCAGGAATTGGCTCGTGATAAACACTGACCATTCTTATCCCGTATGGTTACTGGTGAGGAGAAATGGCGTCTTTATGCTAACATGAAAGTACCCTGGAGATACTAGAAGGTTTCAGATAGATTATATAATGGTAAGATAGAGATTTAGGAACCAGCTTTTAAATTGTAAGACATTTCCAGGGGCAGATGTGGACTCTGACAACAATCTATTGGTTATGAACTGTAGTTTAAAACTGAAAAAACTGCAAAAAGGTGGGAATTTAAGGAGATGGAACCTGGATAAACTGAAAGAACCAGAGGTTGTACAGAGTTTCAGGTAGAGTATAAGGGAATAATTGACAGGAATGGGGCAAAGAAATACAGAAGAAGATGAATGGGTAGCTCTGAGGGATGAGATAGTGAAGCCAGCAGAGGATCAAGTACGTAAAAAGACAAGGGCTAGTAGAAATCCTTGGGTAACAGAAGAGATACTGAATTTAATTGATGAAAGGAGAAAATACAAAAATGCAGTAAATGAAGCAGGCAAAAAGGAATACGAACGTCTCAAAAATGAGATCGACAGGAAGTGCAAAATGGCTAAGCAGGGATGGCTAGAGGACAAATGTAAGGAAGTAGAGGCTTGTCTCAGGAGGGGTAAGATAGATACTGCCTACAGGAAAATTAAAGAGACCTTTGAAGAGAACCACTTGTATGAATATCAAGAGCTCAGATGGAACCCAGTTCTAAGCAAAGAAGGGAAAGCAGAAAGGTGGAAGGAGTATATAGAGGGTCTATACAGGGCGATGTTCTTGAGGACAATATTATGGAAATGTAAGAGGATGTAGATGAAGGTGAAATGGGAGATATGATAACTGCGTGAAGAGTTTGACAGAGCACTGAAAGACCTGAGTTGAAACAAGGCCCCGGGAGTAGACAACATTCCATTAGAACTACTGACAGCCTTGGGAGAGCCAGTCCTAACAAAACTCTACCATCTGGCGAGCAAGATGTATGAGACAGACGAAATACCCTCAGACTTCAAGAAGAATATAATAATTCCAATCCCAAAGAAAGCAGGTGTTGACAGATGTGAAAATTACCGAACTATCAGTTTAACAAGTCACAGCTGCAAAATGCTAACACGAATTCTTTACAGACGATTGGAAAAACTGGTAGAAACCGACCTCGGGGAAGATCAGTTTGGATTCCGTAGAAATGTTGGAACACATAAGGCAATACTGACCCTACGACTTATCTTAGAAGAAAGATTAAGGAAAGGCAAACCTACGTTTCTAGAATTTGTAGACTCAGAGAAAGCTTTTGACAACGTTGACTAGAATACTCTCTTTCAAATTCTGAAGGTGACAGGGTAAAATACTGGGAGCGAAAGGCTATTTGCAATTTGTACAGAAACCAGATGGCAGTTACAAGAGTCGAGGGACATGAAAGGGAAGCAGTGGTTGGGAAGGTAGTGAGACGGGGTTGTAGCCTCTCCCCGATGCTATTCAATCTGTATATTGACCAAGCAGTAAAGGAAACAAAAGAAAAGTTCGGAGTAGGCATTAAAATCCATGGAGAAGAAATAAAAACTTTGAGGTTCGCCGATGACATTGTAATTCTGTCAGAGACAGTAAAGGACTTGGAAGAGCACTTGAACGGAATGGACGGTGTCTTGAAAGGAGGGTATAAGATGAACATCAACAAAAGCAAAACGAGGATAATGGAATGTAGTCGAATTAAGTCAGGTGATGCTGCGGGAATTAGATTAGGAAATGAGACACTTAAAGTAGTAAAGGAATTTTGCTATTTGGGGAGCAAAATAACTGATGATGGTCGAAGTAGAGAAGATATAAAATGTAGACTGGCAATGGCAAGGAAAGCGTTTTTGAAGAGGAGAAATTTGTTAACATCGAATATAGATTTAAGTGTCAGGAAGTCGTTTCTGAAAGTATTTGTATGGAGTGTAGCCATGTATGGAAGAGAAACATGGACGATAAATAGTTTAGACAAGAAGAGAATAGAAGCTTTCGTAATGTGGTGCTACAGAAGAATGCTGAAGATTAGATGGGTAGATCACATAACTAATGAGGAGGACTAGAAGAAGGGATCGGTTGGTAGGTCATGTTCTGAGGCATCAAGGGATCACCAATTTAGTACTGGAGGGCAGAGTGGAGGGTAATAAGCGTAGAGGGAGACCAAGAAATGAGTACACTAAGTAGATTCAGAAGGATGTAGGTTGCAGTAGGTACTGGGAGATGAAGAAGCCTGCACAGGATAGAGTAGCATGGAGAGTTGCATCAAACC
Source organism: Schistocerca cancellata (assembly GCF_023864275.1). Lineage (NCBI taxonomy): Eukaryota > Metazoa > Arthropoda > Insecta > Orthoptera > Acrididae > Schistocerca > Schistocerca cancellata. Next base: position 813,950,135 of record NC_064627.1, on the reverse strand, counting down.
AGTCTCAGGACTGAAGACAACAACAACAACAACATGCTAACATAGGGAAAAGAAAGGAATGGTAGAGCAGTAACTTCCAGTATAAAGACCTGCGCTCATCCACAAAACATAATGTTGTGCATCTGGTGGAATAGCGACACTGTGATTTACTACGAATTGCTTCCCCGAGGTGTAACCATCACTACTGACTTTTACTGTCAAAAACTGAGACGTCTTGCAGACGCAATCCAAGAACAACAGCCTTGAAGGTTGTGTGAAGTGATGTTACTCCACGATAAAGCACGTCCGCATCTTGCTACACTGACAGAAATCACTTGTGAGGTAACCGATTCAAAATGTCGACTACATGCAGGCTATTTCGGAAAGTTCATTCGGAAACTGGTTGAAATAGACCTACATTCACTGACAGCAGCCATTTCTGTGATGTTTGAAACCTAGTGTCTCCGATCCCTATCGGCTATGATGCTTTTACGACCGCTGTTCTTACTCTTTGTTATGTGACTGCCAGTGTGGTAGACGATTCTTGCAGACAAGACACCCTGGACAGTCCGTATTGATACACCAACAAATCAGGAAGATTCATTCATCTGCCACGTCTCCACGATGACCATCACAAATCACTTCACTGCCATAACATACAGCAACGGTTGAGGGTCACATGACCACGTGGTACCAGTTCTGCATCACCTACAATGTTTCAAAATGACCAGTACGTTTTTTTAAGGAGGTGTTATTTTCACGGAATCCGGAAGCTACTCCCTGTGCTTTAAACATCATATTAAAAGTTTTGCTTTAATTTTACAAAGCGTAACATCCTTGAAATGGTCCTTGACCTCCCATTGTCTCTTGTCATCTTGTAAATCAAGAAAAATGTGCTCGAAGAGAAGTCTGCGTCTGCTCAACTGGATAGTTTCATTATTCCATTGAGCATTCATTAGAGCTCACACAGCCTTTCCCTGTGTGTTAAGAATCTCGATGGAGAGTGAATTGTATTTGTGTATGTAACTCTTCGTTTGTAGAAGCGTACAGAATCAACAGTCACTTCACTGACGTCAGATTTATGCAGAGAACGGGAGGTTGAGTAAGGAGATGTTTTCAGGGTACGAGATGAGTGGGCGCCTATAAATTGTGAAATAATAACAGGAGGTTTGACAGGAGATATATGGGGCGCGCTCTAGGACGACGCACATGCCACCAACCACCTGGAGGAACCGTCGCGACTGACCCAAAATGGACCCAAATTCAAAAAGGAAGGCAGGAGCGGGAGAGAGTGTTGCGTGTTATCGGTCTGGAGGCAGGTAACAGAGAGACAGAGAGCAACCCGTTCCACTCAGACACGGCCCGTCTCCTGCCGCCACCACACGTGACATCTCTCCCACACGTCCTATTGGTCATCGCTGGAACCGCTTCCAGCGTGAGGCCCTTCAGCAATTCCGGCAGGTGCTAAGCACTTCAGGATCGCTGTGGGACGTAGCCACAGCCATCAAATGTGTAGCAAAAACGAAAACGTATGTTGAACATTCCTTAATAACCTTCCAATTAATTACTGCCGTTAACCGCCCCAAACGGGCTGCGGTCTGTGCATATGGTTGTTCGCTCCGTCCAAATCATCGACAGTCCAAATGGCGTACGATGTCCTTCCCCATTCACCCACGCACTGAGACTGGACGAACACAGTACAACATACTTTTTGGCTTCGCGTCTTGTCATAGTCATGTTTGTTGTATTTTGGCTGTAAGACGCGAAGCCAACAAGTATGTTGTACTGTGTTCGTCCAGTCTCAGTGCGTGGGTGAATGGGGAAGGACATCGTACGCCATTTGGACTGTCGATGATTTGGACGGAGCGAACAACCATATGCACAGACCGCAGCCCGTTTGGGGCGGTTAACGGCAGTAATTAATTGGAAAGTTATTAAGGAATGTTCAACATACGTAAGACGTGAAGCCAACAAGTATATATATATATATATATATATATATATATATATATATATATATATATATATATATATATATATATATATATATGTATGTATGTATATACGGCGAATCTGAACCTTTCCTTGGAGCAGTTGTGACTTCACTGTGGTGTAAGATAAGACACCTACATTATCATCTCATTTACGAGATACTTTTGCACTTTCATGTTTGTAGCAAATCGCTGGCTGGAAGCAACACAACAGAATTCTTATGAAAGTACTCAAACAAGCGTCAGAGTATGGCCACATTATTATAGCCATTCATCATCCATCGTTCGCGCAGATGACACTCGTCATCCACATGATTTTCCCGCTCAATTCTGCCTGATTGGGGTGGACTTAGTTCGTGCCATTTTCAGCACCTTTCCGTTAACTCTCCGTCTGTTACCTTCAGCCATGTATCGCTTTCAGTTACCCAAGCTGCTCTGTTTGTGCGTCATTATTATTTCCTGGAGTACACTGGTCATTCACGCGACTCTTCTGTTACAATTTGAGCCGGCCGATGTGGCAGAGCTGTTCTATGCGCTTCAGTCCGGAACCGGTTCGAATCCTGCCTCGGGCATGGTTGTGTGTGATGTCCTTAGGTTACTTAGGTTTAATTAGTTCTAAGTCTAGGGGACTGATGACCTCAGATGTTAAGCCCCATAGTGCTTAGAGCCATTTGAACCATTTTTTTACAATGTGAACCAGGGTAAGTGTATTATACTTTATTGCTTTCCTAGATTCAATACATCTTTCATGCGCGAAGTTTTAGGTGTATTGCAACTGACTGCACTTAATCTCCTTATTACCTAGCACTCTCTTTATTTTAGTTTGTGGAAGAAATGTCAAAATCTCGAACAGAATTTAGTATAGATCCTAATGTATGTCCGGAACGGTTCCATAAGCTGAGCGATGAAGATCCTGACAGTGATACAGCTGACTCAGAAAACGAGGATTGTGTACATGAAAGCGGTCATGATTCGGAAACGGAGTAAGTGTTGGAAAATAATGAATTTCAGTCACAGGAAGAAGTAATTCAAGACGACATATTTTAATAGAGAATAATATAATAAAGAGAGAAATAAATATTCTTAATTTATTCTTGGATGAAAATATAATTCGCATTATTCCAACATGCGTTAATATTTGCATGAGTGAAGTTCGTGGTAACTTTTCTGGGAAAGGAATGCTAAAGAAACGGATGCGATAGAGGTCAGAACTTCCTTTGGTTTGTTATATGTGTGTGGATGTCCGAGATATTCTAGAAATTATATATCGAAGTTGTAGGATAACTCAGAGGGAAAAGAATTTGAATCATATTATTTATGCATGAGTGGAAACCGATTCAGGTTTCTCTTGAGATATCTGAGGTTCGGTAATATTCTTGGTAGAGGTGTTCACAAAGAGATTCATTGCTTAACTCCTATCAGACAGGTATTATTTCTTACCTAGTAAATACCTTAGTGTTGATGAATTGCTTTTGGCATTCAGAGGAAACTACTCATTCAGGTAATATATTCCGAACGAACTTTAGAAGTATGGGTTACTCATATAAAAACGGCTTACACTTTTAAACAACCAGAGGACCCGTACATTGCCAGTAATTCTGCTGAAAGTATTGTTCTTCGAGTGGTCGAACCAGTACAAGGTACAAACAGAAATATTATTGGTGACAACTGGTTTTCCAGTTTGTCTTTAGTCAAGAAATTCCAGACCAAGAAACTGACATACGTCGGAACAGTACAGAAAATCAAAAGAGAAGTGGCAAAGGAATTTCTACCAAAAAAAGGGAGGCAAAATCATGTATCTTCGGATTTCGACAAAATTGTACATTGATGTCATACTGTGCATAGAAAAATAGGACAGTGTTGGTACTGTCTAGCATGCATTTCGATGATTCTAGAGATCCTTCAAAGGAGATCAAAGGAAGCCTGTATGATTACCTTCTACACCATGTCAAAAGTTGGGGTACATCTTTTGGATAAGCTATGTCAGAAATACAATGTGTCCTATAATAAAACAAGGTGGTCCATGCTATTGTTTTACAGTATTTTGAAAACTGCTGCCGTAAATACTTTATCCATGAATAAATACAAAGCAACTGCATCACATAGAAGATGTTATCTATGACGAAGGGCACGAAATAAAACAACCAGTTAGTGATGTACTATGTGCAACAACTGGAGATGTATGGGTCATTCGAAAGACATACGAAAACTGTGTTGTTAAATAATATATTCCGTATTTCTATTTTGTTTGCACTTTGTCACCTACATTACTGTTTGTACATGCTTATTAGTTAGGGCCTTGTTTTGAAATAAATATTTTCATGTTCTTACGGTAAGTGCTTGCGTTGTTACACGTACCTGAATTTTTACGTGGAAAACAATTATAAAATTGTTATTTTAAAATGTAAGCTTATTAAAGTCTTGCACAAACTGTTTCAAACGTTAAAAAATATCTTGCTGTATACGTGTATTAAATGTATGATATTTAGATCTGAAAAAACAATCCTAAAATCGTTCCTATACACCGTTCAAAGTATGTCGAGATAGACCGGTTATTTTGTGGATGACTCGTATCACCCGCGTCAGCAACCGTGTCAGGAATTATTGCATCAGTAACGGAGGGTTAAGGGGACCCTTATCTAGCTGGGACAGTACCGATCACGCGATGAACACGTACCTGATCACGCGGCGATATCATTCCTGAAAACCACGATGGTGCTGTCAACAGTTTATATGTGCACACTGAAAGAGTATCTACAGTAAATTGCTGCAGTTCTAAAACCAGAGATAAAACCCGACTTCTAACATAATTTTGGAATTCAGTGGAACCAAATTAGTACAGCATAGCACATTCTATATTCGTAACAGTGTAATTTATCCTATACAACCCGGTAAGTTGAAAAAAGATACCAGCAACACTTTATTCCTAATCAATATCGTATTTTTTATTCTTTATTTTTTTACCACAAAGAACTACTAAATTTACCATATGGAAACTGCACTTTACTTACAAAGTAACACCTGTATATCTTTGCCTTGTCAGCAGTTACCGAAGTTATTATACTGTGTAGAGGGGTAACGAAATTATTAGATGCATGGTCACGAACGTTTTTCAGTCTCTGCTTTGATGCAGTTGGCGCGTGAATTGTAGTTGCGGTTACACAGTGCTTAATGCACGGATGTTGTTCCTTTATTCCTGTTGCCCTCAACGGTTGGCAAAATACTTTGGCCTTGACTTGCTCAGCTGAAAGCCAATAGTATAAAAAGCAGGAAACAGTATAACGCAACAAATCGCAATTTAATGAAATACCTGCACACAGAATAGTTCATCACTATGACGTACACCCTTTCTGCACTCAGTGTTCATTATAGCGATGCCAGAACACAGAAACGTTATTACAACACTTCTTAACAGAGGTGACATTGTCATTGCCCTGTTCTTCCTGTCACCGGCCCTGAGATTTATCTGATGCGTCTCTCCACTCCTGGCACTTTCCATCTGCCCTCTTGACTCCTGCACAATTGCTGCATCCCACATCATCAACTAACTAAAGTATATACTCTTATCTAGATCTACCCCTGCGACTCTTTCCTTCCCCTTCGCGTGCAACTACAATTTCAACAACAGCTCTTGTTGTTATACTGAGAGGGAAAAATAACACAGGCCTAGAAAATATTTTATACACCTTAAGATAGGCAACCCAGCTAACATGGGCCACTTACGGAGTGAACCTTTAGGGTACACGAAATATTTTCTGCTCCAATTTTATTTCGCCTACCGTGTACGTACCCAACCGTTTGTCCTTTAGATGTATTATGCTTTTTGTGAAGCAACTTTCTCTCATTGTCTCGTTTCAGGAGTCTTCGTTCCGCACCCTGCCAATGCTTCTCATATTCAACAGCCTCCCATAACACAACATTTTGAAGGCCTTTGACCATGTTTTGCACTCATACATAGCTGTGCTCCAAACATACACTCCTGGAAATTGAAATAAGAACACCGTGAATTCATTGTCCCAGGAAGGGGAAACTTTATTGACACATTCCTGGGGTCAGATACATCACATGATCACACTGACAGAACCACAGGCACATAGACACAGGCAACAGAGCATGCACAATGTCGGCACTAGTACAGTGTATATCCACCTTTCGCAGCAATGCAGGCTGCTATTCTCCCATGGAGACGATCGTAGAGATGCTGGATGTAGTCCTGTGGAACGGCTTGCCATGCCATTTCCACCTGGCGCCTCAGTTGGACCAGCGTTCGTGCTGGACGTGCAGACCGCGTGAGACGACGCTTCATCCAGTCCCAAACATGCTCAATGGGGGACAGATCCGGAGATCTTGCTGGCCAGGGTAGTTGACTTACACCTTCTAGAGCACGTTGGGTGGCACGGGATACATTCGGACGTGCATTGTCCTGTTGGAACAGCAAGTTCCCTTGCCGGTCTAGGAATGGTAGAACGATGGGTTCGATGACGGTTTGGATGTACCGTGCACTATTCAGTGTCCCCTCGACGATCACCAGTGGTGTACGGCCAATGTAGGAGATCGCTCCCCACACCATGATGCCGGGTGTTGGCCCTGTGTGCCTCGGTCGTATGCAGTCCTGATTGTGGCGCTCACCTGCACGGCGCCAAACACGCATACGACCATCATTGGCACCAAGGCAGAAGCGACTCTCATCGCTGAAGACGACACGTCTCCATTCGTCCCTCCATTCACGCCTGTCGCGACACCACTGGAGGCGGGCTGCACGATGTTGGGGCGTGAGCGGAAGACGGCCTAACGGTGTGCGGGACCGTAGCCCAGCTTCATGGAGACGGTTGCGAATGGTCCTCGGCGATACCCCAGGAGCAACAGTGTCCCTAATTTGCTGGGAAGTGGCGGTGCGGTCCCCTACGGCACTGCGTAGGATCCTACGGTCTTGGCGTGCATCCGTGCGTCGCTGCGGTCCGGTCCCAGGTCGACGGGCACGTGCACCTTCCGCCGACCACTGGCGACAACATCGATGTACTGTGGAGACCTCACGCCCCACGTGTTGAGCAATTCGGCGGTACGTCCACCCGGCCTCCCGCATGCCCACTATACGCCCTCGCTCAAAGTCCGTCAACTGCACATACGGTTCACGTGCACGCTGTCGCGGCATGCTACCAGTGTTAAAGACTGCGATGGAGCTCCGTATGCCACGGCAAACTGGCTGACACTGACGGCGGCGGTGCACAAATGCTGCGCAGCTAGCGCCATTCGACGGCCAACACCGCGGTTCCTGGTGTGTCCGCTGTGCCGTGCGTGTGATCATTGCTTGTACAGCCCTCTCGCAGTGTCCGGAGCAAGTATGGTGGGTCTGACACACCGGTGTCAATGTGTTCTTTTTTCCATTTCCAGGAATGTAGTTTCTCATTACTGATTTTTCTGGTCACTAGTTTGTATTTTTGGAATATAGCAACTGTTTCTTTTTATAGAAACCTCTTTAGCCTTGTACAGTCTTTACTGCTATGTCCTTCTTACAGTCTCCTTCTTTAACAATATTGATTCAGGCTTATTAATAAGAAAAAACTATAGTGGAAAAGGGTCCCTGACCAAAACCGCTCGTACAGTTAAAAATAAATGATACGAAGGCTTCACGTGTCACAGTACGTCATTCCTCTTCTCCAAGTTTAGCATGTGCCCAGCCAGAATGTCCAACTGCTGCATGTTTCTTCTTTTTTATGCACTTGTTAAAGCCGTAAGCAAACACACTTTCTACACTGAAGAGCCAAAGAAACTAGTACACATGCCTAATATCGTGTAGGGCCCCCGCGAGCACACAGAAGTGCCGCAACACGACGTGGCATGGGCACGACTGATGTCTGAAGTAGTGCTGGAGGTAGCTGACACAATGAATCTTGCAGGCATGTCCGTAAATCCGTAAGAGTACGATGGGGACGATCTCTTCTGAATAGCACGTTGCAAGGCATCCCAGATATGCTCAATAATGTTCATGTCTGTGGAGTTTGGTGGCCAGTGTTTAAACTCAGAAAAGTGATCCTTGAGCCCCTCTGTAGCAATTCTGGACGTGTGGTGTGTCCCATCGTCCTATTGGAATTTCCCAAGTCTATCGGTATGCACAGTGGACATGAATGGCTGGAGGTGATCAGGCAGAATGTTCACGTAGTGTCACCTGTCAGAGTCGTATCTAGACGTATAAGGGGTCCCATATTACTCCACCTGCGCACACCCCACACCATTACAGAGCCTTCATCAGCTTGAACAGTCCTCTGCTGACATGCAGGGTCCATGGATTCAAGCGGTTGTCTCCAGAGCCGTACATGTCCATCCGCTGGATACAATTTGAAACGAGACTCGTCCCCTGCTGACATATTTCCAGTCATCAACAGTCCAATGTCGGTGTTGACGGGCCCAGGCGAGGCGTAAAGCTTTGTGTCGTGCCATCATTAAGAGTACACCAGTGGACCTTCGGCTCCGAAAGCCCGTATCGATGATGTTTCGTTGAAAGGTTCGCACTCTGACACTTGTTGATGGCCCAGCATTGAAATCTGAAGCAAGATGGGGAAGGGTTGCACTTCTGTCACGCTGAACGATTCTCCTCAGTCGTCGTTGGTCCCGTTCTTGCGGGATCTCTTTCCGGCCGCAGCGATGTCGGAGATCTGACGTTTTACCAGATTCCTGATATTCATGGTACACTCGTGAAATTGTTGTACGAGAAAATCCCCACTTCGTCGCTACTTCGGAGATGATGTGTCCGATAGCTCGTGCGCCGACTATAACATCATGTTCAAACTCACTTAAATCTTGATAACCTGCCATTGTGTCAGCAGTAACCGATCTAACAACTGCGCCAGACACTTGTTTTCTTATAAAGGCGTTGCCGACCGCAGCGCCGTATTCTGCCTGTTTACAATTCTGTATTTCAATACGCCCGCCTATACCAGTTTCTTTGGCGATTCAGTGTATTTCGTTCTGGACCAAACTGCGCTCATACTTCTGTTTACGTTCGGCGACCACTCCTAAGTCATCAGCGAATCGCATCGTGACTGTTTTCTGGCGGTGGCCCCCAACAACTCCCATCTCAGTGTAGTGGTGTATTAGGGACTCTCGTTCTTAGGGCTAGAAT